>NC_136067.1:1814212008-1816612008 GCF_964261635.1 Lissotriton helveticus | reverse complement strand
CCTTGCAGGTGCCGGACCATGTAGACAGTAGAGTAGAAGGGCCCATTGTGTATGAGTGTTAGGATGTTAGACTCAGACATGGAGGAGTAGCCGAGGAATTTAAAGATACAGCTCGAAGCGACTGAGAGTCTGGGACCCAAGGACGTTTGAACCGACAAGGATGGAAAGGTGCCATAATGGAAAATTCTGGAAACCAACACCTTCGAGAGGGGCGTACCTGAAGGCGTGTCGCCAGTATTGTGGGGTTTTGCATTAGGGACAGCACCCCGAGGGTGGAGGTAGAGCAGATGGGTTGAGGAGCTAGAGAGAGCGGTTGGATGGGCAAAGAGCTTAGCTAGGACTGAGGATTCTCCAGACTGAAGAGAAAGTGAGTGAACTTCTTTGGAAGTCACCACGGCTGACACCTTTTGTTAGGGTGGGCTATTGTTGAGTAGGGATGTCACATAGTATAGTGTAGGGATAGATTAACTTGACCTTTCTTTTCGATGCATACCAGAACTCAAGTTACAGCAATTTCTATTAGCCTGATGATTCTGGAATTAATTCTCGTAAGCCGCTTAAGACTTTTCCGTAGGATTATGTTTGTATTAGTGCCTGTTTATCTTCTGAACCTCGTGTTGAGGTGTTTGTATCTTCAGCTGTTTTCATTTCTGTAATAAATCTTCAAACATAGTTTTAGTCAGTGGTTCTTTGGGGGAAGCAACTGGGATGTGTAGAAAGTATTGATTGTTGGTAAATAGGTTGCCTAATTCACTCTAAGGCAGATAAAAAGATCTAGTCGACCTGTGACGGGATTCTGGAAAGTGGTAAGCGGGTTCCAGAATTAAAATCCCGCCTTCTCAGTTGGTAGCAGAGTAGGATGGTTTATCTTCTGGAGTGAGGGTAATCTAGAGTAGGTTGAGATTTCCCCGAGGCCCATAGAGAACAAATGACGAGTATCCAGAAAGTCGCGGATGGAGGATGGAGTTCCATGGAAACTGACGGAGAGTAACGGTGCGGCAGAAAGCAGCAGGTCGGAAGAGATTGAGTATGAAAAAAGGGTCATGCGTGTTAGATTGCGGTGATACGTTTGTATTGTTGTGTTGTATTGTCTTCCAGAGTTGAGTGCTTGTAGTGTGTAAGGAGATCAGGTTGTGAGCGCGCGCAACCAGTAAAAATCTTAGGCTCAAGTGGAGCTTAAGTGGTTCGGGTGTATCGAACACCCATTGTGATTGTCGACCATTGTTAAAGGGGGTCATGAGGTACCATTGACCACCCGCAGGACCGAGATAGGGGGAATGAATGTGTGAGTGCGTGGGTAAAGGACGCTGGTCGGAAGTTGCCGCGTGTCTGTAACCTATCAGTGAGGCGATTGTCCGGTCGTTCGTGGACAGACATTTGCCGGTTTGGTGACAATTACAGTTAGACTGTGGCCGTACAGTCAAGGAAGTGGCTGCTTGGTCGGAAGTGATCATTTCCAGTGTATGATTGGGACGCATGCGTGACCGGGAGATGAGCGGAGAAAGGAGGGGAACTCCTGCGGAACGGAGGCGAGTGACGTCAGAAGAAGCCCCGCTGGGATAGGGCGGCTAGTGAGGAGCCGCGCTGGGATTGGTGGATTGTCATCGGGAAGTAAAAGAGCGCCGTAAACAAAGAAGCGTTGCCGTTTTCATCATGAAATGCTTAAAAGTGTTGCGAGATTGTTTTAGAGGTGAAAAGACGTTAGAACCTCGGGGTGGGGAAGAGGCTCCACCTGAGGATACCCCAGCCTATTACATGGCTACAAATGTTGGGTTGCATACCATATTGTGGTTTAAGAACTGGTGTAAGATGACCGACGGAAAGGAGGAATTGACTTTTCCTAAATATGGAACATTTAGACTGGAGGTGCTGTATCAGCTAAAAGCGATTATGGCTTCTTTGCGGCCTTTGCCCAGACCAACACAGTTTGAAGCTTTAAATGCGTGGATCAGGGCAGCCCATGAAAGGAACAGAGATAGGAGACAAGAAAGGGTGAAAAGATCACTTAGGGCGGTTCAAGATGCGAGATGGGATGCATTAGCCAAAAGGTGGAGAGTGCAGACCATCAAAGGAGACAGGTTGTATCCGTTGTTGGTCAATGCAGGGGACGCGCAGAGAAGGAGTACCAAGGATGAGGACAGTGAGACAGACGACTGCCTGATAGAGAGACTGTTGTCGGAGAGACCACCTCCATATAATCCGGAGACGGGAGGGGGGTCAGCACCGACGGGGAACAAGGAAGACCCCGACATAGACGGTGGTGTCCCGATGGACAGCTGTTTGAGCTCCTTAGGGGACAAGTTTGGCCCGGCAGAGGGAGAAAAGGCACCCCAACCATCTCCCACAACGAGAGTAGTGGGAAGATTCACGGTGCAAAAGGTGCACACCGAAGAGGGTGTAGATTCACAGAGAATGCCAGACGCCCTTACGGTGCCTGTTACCATAGGTCCCATAGTATCAGTATACAATCCAGAACAGACAAAGAGCGAGGGTCCGCTACAAACAGAGAGAGAGAGAAGTGTCAGCGAAGGGAGGAGTAATGTGGCGGACGGATGGTGCCAATGGCAAAGGCGGGTAGAAAGGAGCACCCCTTTGGCAGCATCGGCAGATTCCTCTGGAGAACAGGGGGGTTTGAGAGGACCGATGGACTTGAGAGGACCCCGGCCAAGATCCATTAGAGAATTAAGGCCTGACTTGAGAACTTGGGATACGATTGTTGATACCCAGAGCAACAGGTCGAGGAAGGAGTTCGACAATGGAACTCATGAAAATAGGGGGGTGTCTCACTACGCGCCTAGCGAAAGCAGGCAGGAATGGGAACGCGGAACTGTGGGAAGTAGGGGGGTGTCCCACCACACCTCTGGCGATAATAGACAGGAGTGGGACCATGAGGGTTGGGAAAACAGAAGGGTTCCCCCTAACACACCTGTAGAAAACCGACGAGTGAGTCAGGATGGTGGCGGGAGGGACTCTAATGGAAATTCTAGCCAAGGAACATTGAGAGCGGCAATAAAAGCAAGAAGGATTGATGTGTTGAGACTACAATCCGAAGTGGAGGAAATAGTGGAAGGTACATTGCCACTAGAGAGAATAGAACTCTATGAGCCAGATGAACTGTTGTTTGTGGCAAAGGATGTCACTCGGAGGGCTAGGACAGCACATGAGAAACTGTCTGAATTAGCAAACAAGTATGTTGTGGATTTGACAAAGACAAAAGCATTACAGGGTGGCCATAGGTTACAGTACTCAGACCAAGACCTAGAAGAAAAGAGGGTGATCAGATTAAAAACCCACATCAGGGAACTGATAGTGGGAATACGAACATGGACCCAATTGGACAAATGGGAGGAAAGGTGGTTAAAGAGAAAGAGCGTTAGACGAAGCGCTATTGAGACATCCCTGGGAGGAGGGTTGATGCAGGCAGAAGCGTACCCCTTACGGGAGGTGGCTCACGGGGGATATGTACATGTACCCTGGAGTAGGGGAGATTTGGCCGCCTTTACGAACTCATTTCCAAAGCTGCAAGAGAGTCCAGTGGAATGGTACAAACAGGTAGAGAGGTTTGTTAAAATCTCAAAGGTATTGTGGATTGATCTAAACACACTGTTCGACATTGTAGTTCCAGGAGACCTGTGGATAGCATGTAAGGTTAGTGTCGAATGGCCCACAGAGGAGCCGGATCGAGATACTAGCACAAATGGACCCGCACCCAAGGTGATGATAAAATATGAGCAGGTGATCACGTGGTTGAAGACTAAGGTACCACCACAGGACATAGACTGGGTGAAGATAGATCGGACTAGGCAGGAACCGAAGGAGACAGTCCATGAGTATTATGGGCGGCTCTTGCAGATTTTTAAGCAGTACAGTGGATTTGATGTGATGGATCCGAAGGACATGAGACAGTTTGTGTCCAAGTTTGTCCTGGGACTCAGACCTGATATCTGTCTCATGATACGGCAACATTTAATTTGCTGGCAGAACAAGCCTCTGGACGAGATCTTGAGGTACGCGAGGTATTGCAGTGATGATATAGACTCCAAGACAAGGAAGCTTAAGGATAAACTGATGTTAGTACAGATGCAATCGGGACAGGGTCAGACTGGCAATGGCACATTGGGGAGAAAATCAGGGGGACAGAAAAGGGACAATGAGGAGGGCCCAAGGCCAAGGATAGACTTGGCGGCTCTGAAAAAGACGACAAGGTGTCACCAGATTCACGAGGTCGGACATTGGAGACGCGAATGTCCCCATAACCCAGACAATCAAGTACAAGAAGAGGAGGAGGAGGAGGTCCAAGCCCCTCCAGAACCAAGAGTAACAGTAACTAAATTTAAGACGACGAAAGGGGGGACTTCAGCCCCTAGGGCTCCGGTTCCCCAGCCACCGAAGATTACAACGGGGAACAAGGTTTACAAGCAGATGCCCTTCATAGTTGAAGGGGATGAGTATTATTACTTTGATCCAGTGACAGGACGGTGCCTGAGTGGGGAGGAGGACTGTACCCTCGGGGCAGTGCTGGAGGTAGATCAGAGGGGACCATTCGTAGAGGCCAATGTAGCTGGACACCCCACCACCTTTTTGGTTGACACTGGTGCTTCCCGGTCTACTGTGCGGTCTGCAGTTGTCCCCAATTTGCCCCTTTCAGGACAGACTATCCAAGTGGTAGGGGTTGCAAACAGAAGAATGACAAATCCTCTGACTGAACCAGTCCCAGTCAAGATCGGGAGTTTCAGGGATAACCATCAATTCGTGGTGTGTGATTCCAGTCCCGTGTGTCTGTTGGGAAGGGATCTCCTGTGTAAACTCAATTGTACCATTTACTGTACCCCACAGGGAGTAGAGTTACAGACGAATGATGATGATGCTGCCTTCAAGGTTGCAAATACACATGTGTGTATAGAGTTGTACCCTGCTTTAACTGTGGAGGAACTCCCTTGGGACCTGAGGGATGCAGTCTCACCAGAAGTGTGGGACTTTACAGGAGAGGAGATCGGGTTGATCAAAGGGGTAGAGCCAGTTAAGATTCAAGTAAGACCGAACGCTGAGTTCCCAAGAACACCTCAATACAAGTTGACCCCAGAGACTATTGCAGGAATAAGACCTGTGATCGAATCCATGATTAGACAGGGAATTTTGAAGGAGGTCATGGGCAGTCCATGCAACTCCCCGATCATGGGCTTGCAGAAGCCTAGCGGGAAGTTCAGGATTGTGCAAGATTTGCGAAAGGTGAACAACATAGTTGTTCCATGCTGTCCAGTGGTACCGAATCCATCAGTGATACTGTTTCAGATACCGTTCCAAGCAGAATGGTTTTCTGTGATTGATTTGTGTCAGGCTTTCTTTTCGATCCCATTGCATTAAGAGAGCCAATTTCTTTTTGCGTTCAAAATAGAGAACCGCGTCTTAACATGGTGTCGTATCCCTCAAGGGTATACAGAGAGCCCATCGATCTTTAATCAGCTACTGAAGAGAAATCTTGAGAATCTGGTGCTGCCACAGAACTCCGTTCTTGTACAGTACATAGACGATCTCCTTTTTGCGTCAGACACAGAAGATGCTTGTAGAATTGACACTATTGCTTTGTTGAACCATTTGGCCGAGAATGGACATAAGGTATCCCCTAACAAGTTACAGTACTGTTTGTCTGAATTGCAGTATCTGGGTCACAGGATAGAGAAGGGAAAGAGGAAAGTGTCGCCAGACAGGATTGAGGCGATCATGAAAATGATGGTGCCTACGACCCAGAGGGAGGTTAGGATGTTCCTGGGTATGGTTGGCTACTGCCGCCAGTGGATTGCCAATTTTTCCCTGACGGCGAAGCCATTGCAGAAACTGACGCACAAGGATGTCAGTGATCCGGTACCATGGGACAAAGATTGTATGATGGCTTTTCTTGAGTTGCGAGAGGACTTGTGTCGCGCTCCGGCTCTGGGAATGCCAGATTACACCAAATCATTTTCACTGTTCTGTTGTGAAAGGGAAGGGTGTGCTTTGGCAGTTTTAGTACAAGATCATGGAGGAGTCCGTAGACCAGTTGCTTACTTCTCGGCTACCTTAGATCCAGTAGCCGCAGCATTGCCCGGATGTCTTAAATCCGTTGCTGCAACAGGTGTCAGCATTGAGAGGTGTGAAAGCATTGTGATGGGTCACCCACTGACAGTACATGTGCCCCATTCAGTGGAGTTGTTGATGACCAGGACCAAGACACAACACCTGACCAATAACAGGCTCACACGCTACGAGCAGGTTATACTTGCTGCGGAGAATGTGACCCTTAGGAGGTGTTCGGTCTTGAATCCTGCTACCTTGATGCCATTACCAACTGACTTGGTTGATGATTGGGAAGACCATGATTGCCTTGATGTGACTGAACTGTGCACCAAACCCAGACCGGATATTGTCGATGAGCCACTGGTAGACCCAGACGAAATTTACTTTGTGGATGGCTCATGTGTAAGGGACAATACTGGTCAGTTGAGAGCAGCGTTTGCTGTCTGTACTATCTCTGGAATAGTCGTAGCCGCCTGCCTGGAAGGAGTACACTCCGCGCAGGTGGCTGAGATAATTGCGTTGACGCGTGCCTGCCTGGCAGCCAACAAGATTCGGATCACCATATATACAGACAGCCAATACGGGTTCGGTGTGGTTCATGATTTTGGTCAATTGTCACCCCAACGGGGTTACATGACATCATCAGGTTCCCCCATCAGGAATGGAGAATTTATCAGGTTGTTGCTGGAGGCTCTGCAAGGTCCAGCCGAAATTGCCGTCGTGAAATGCACTGCACATACAAAGAGTACTGACTTTGTGTCCATGGGTAATCGTTATGCTGATGAGGTCGCACGTTATTGTGCCGAGCAGGGATACTCATTTACTGAACAAACAGTTGAAGAGCGCAGGAAGGAACCGAGTTAAGCATGATGCTTGAGGTGGCAGATACCTGGGAAGAATTGAAGAGCATGCAGGAGCAGGTGTCCGACTATGAGAAAAGAGTGTGGGAAATGGCTGGCTGTGTCAGAGGAGAGTTGGACTTATGGGTTTCGGCTGATGGGAGAGCGGTGTTGCCGAATGAGCTGGTGAGTCCGATGGCACGACAGATACATGGTCCTGTACATCTGGGAAGAGATGCCATGATGCGTGTGTTCAGACAAACTTGGTACAACCCAAAATTCAGGACGGCTGCGGAAGCAGGGTGTCAAAGGTGTGTTACATGTCAACAAATGAACGTTGGGAAAAGAACGCCAGTTACTATGGGTCACATTGGGAGGTTCGGCGGACCTTTCTACAGGATGCAACTGGATTTCATTGAGATGCCGAGGTGTAACCGCCTTAGGTATGTCCTGGTGATCGTGTGTGTGTTTTCCAGGTGGGTTGAGGCTTACCCAACTCGTAGGTGCGATACACTCACAGTAGCAAAGTTGTTGTTGAGGGAGTTAGTTCCACGTTTCGGGGTTCCAACCTCTTTGGAATCGGACAGAGGGACACATTTTAATAGCGAAGTTGTGAAATGCTCTGCACTGAACATTGACCAAAGGCTGCATTGTAGTTACCGACCAGAGGCTTCCGGCAGAGTGGAGCAAATAAATGGGACCCTCAAGGCCCGAATGGCGAAGGTGTGCTCATCCACGTCCCTGAAATGGCCAGATGCTTTGCCGTTGGTGCTAATGAGCATGTGTAGTACACCAGACAGGAGGACAGGACTCTCACCTCACGAAGTACTGATGGGGAGGGCTATGAGACTGCCATCTATTCCTACAACCGCCTTGCTAAATATCACAGATGATCTGATCCTTGATTACTGCAAGGGACTTTCTGATGTCATTCATTCTGTGTCCCTTCAGGTGCGGGCTGCTGAAATTCTGGCTTCCAGAGACCTTTGTCACGACCTGTGCCCGGGTGACTGGGTCCTGGTGCGGAAGCACGTCAGAAAAAGCTGCCTGGATGTGCGCTGGAGAGGACCTTTCCAAGTTATTTTGGTGCCGAACACTGCTGTGAAGTGTGGAGGGTTGCCAAACTGGGTCCACGCTTCTCACACCCGACGAGTACCAGCACCTTAGGAAGAAACAGCTCCTCTCGTAGAGGGCAACACTGACGAGGAGGAAGATCCACAAGAGGGGACAAGTCAAGCTGTGGGGGTGTCCGAGGAAGCTAGTAACTCCTCCGATAGAGCTGAAGGAGATCACGACAACAGTGACACTGAGTCTGCCTCTGAAGGGGGAAGTGGCTGTGAAGGTGATCTGAGCGCAGAACAAGCTGAAAGTGGTGATGAACAGGGTGTGCAAACGAGAAGCAGAAGAGTGAAAAGTGCAGAGGCTCATTGGCCTGAAAGGCTGAGGCGCCTGAATGTGCGGTTGGTCTCAGAAAGGGATCTCGCTCCTGTGTCTGAAGAGTCCGAACAGGAAGAGGGAGAACAGGAGACGGAGCAAAGAGGTCCGAGGAGGTCAAGAAGGGTGAGAGTACCTTGTCGAAGATACGCCACTCCCGAGTGGATCTACCCTTTGACAAATGCCAGGTGTACTGAGATCAGGGAGGGTGAGGTCGGTGGCAGTGACCAGTACAATCCCAAATGTTAAGTTGGAAGTGATACTGTTGGTACCTGGACTTGAGATTGAAGGCGTACTGACACTTACCATTCCAAATCCCCCTTACCTGAGCAAGATACGTGATCTAATCTTCGATAGACTGATTTTTCCTACATTTGGTCCAGAAATACCATCTTATGAAGCAGTAGTCCTTCGCATGGAACTGTTGGATTATGTGCTTTGTGCAGTTGGAGCAAATATCATCATTGATTATTAGAGACTTTGTAAATAGCTGTCAAGACCAACCTAGAGCCGAGTGGAGGAAGAAGAAATTTAGGGACTTTTCCACAGAGGACGGAGAAGGGCTAGGGTTGTCTATTGTTGCTACAGAAGAAAAGGCTGCAAAAGAAAAGCAGAACGGGGATTCCTGCCTTCAGAGGTGTGGTTCGGGAGACACAAATAACCAAGAAAAAGAGACTTTGAATAGTTGTTGAGAACGAACTACCCTGTCCTAAAACCATGGAGGCTGGAAACCCGACTCGTAGAGCTAAGTGTATAATAGGTACCCTTTTAGGAGGAGTGATACTCCTTATAGCATTAGTAGTTGCAGTTTCCTATTTAGTACCACACAAGCAGGCAGTGAAGGTTGAGGGAACACCGACACCTATCACTCCTAGCAAGAAAGAGGTCAAAGTAGGAGTAGAAAAAGCTTTGTTAGCAGAAGAAAGTCATAGGTTACACGCAGATCTGTCTAAGGGCAATTTTGGACAGAATGCGTATGCAAAGTTGTTGTATGAATACATTGATGCGATGGATGCGAAAGACTGCTATGTGTGTATGCAATTGCCGGCTTCAGTAGATGAGGGTATTAGATACCATCATCTTCCATTGACATATGGAATCTCATGTAGTATACTGCTTAGCATACTTTATGGGCGTAACCATTTTGAGTATTTCTTTTCGAATTATGATGCTGTGTTACCGGAAGTCCCTGCTTATAAACACTTGAATAAGTTTGACTATTATAAGTCAGAGGACAGACTTGGATATTTTTTCATTCCGACACAAGAATTAGACACCTCATATGCTCACCGACACAATTTGATGTGCTTGTTATCAGAGACAGAGAGAAGGTTCATAGAACAGGTTGAGGACAGGTACACGAAGCAAAAACAGTTGCGAGATTCAGGGCAAGGTAAAGTTGATTGGACAGATGAGGAGAAGCAGCACAAGTCTAAAGGGAGTTATGGTCCGATAGCTCTAGATGAAGTGCAGAAAGGGAAGTTATGCCTTCACAGACCACAGACGTATTATGAAAATGTGTATGTGGGTCATACTACATGTGAACATACTTTCACACTGGAGTATTATACGAAAGATTTCTTGAAGAGTGTGGTGCAGGTGATTCCAACGGTGTACTTTGTCTGTGGAAGGAATGCGTATGTGAGATTGCAGGAAAAATGGTACGGGACTTGTTACCTAGCGATCATTTTTCCCAAAATTTACCATACTGAGGATTTTGCTCTCCTAGAGGGAGGACTTCAGACGAGGGTAAAGCGAGGTGAAAGTGCGGGTGCGATAGTGGGAGATGTGTTTGGAGCAATGATACCCATGTTGGGAGTCATTCTGAATGACGTGAAGATACGGCGATTGGCAACTGTGGTGGATGAACTGTCAATGAATACAGCAAAGTCACTAGTGTTGGTTGAGGGTGAGATGTTGTCGATAAGGACAATGGTTTTACAAAACCGTCTTGCTTTGGACGTCCTTCTAGCCAAAGAGGGAGGAGTCTGTAAACGTTTGAAGGTCCAGGAATGTTGCACATATATTCCAGATAATTCTAAGGATCTGGAGAAATATATCAGTAACATTACTGCCATTCGTTATGAGATTGAAGATTTGACACAAGAGAACGTGTGGGAGAAGGTTGGCAAGGGATTTGGATCCGTGGGAAACTGGTTTGCAAATTTGGGAAGGAGTTTCCTTGGGTTTGTACTGAAACCCCTCATCATAGCTGTGGCATTTGTGATTGGGCTGTGGGGTTTGGTGAGACTGTACAAATGGTATAGGTCAATTAGATTGCAAAGATCGATGAGAGTGCAAGAACAAAGAATGGAAAGACTGCAGGACGGTCAATATCGCAGCCTGAGAGCTTTGGAGATGCTTAAGAGAGGGCAAGTGGCCACAAGTTCTGTTTAGCTCGGTTCTTACCTTGAGGGATGGTGTGATGGTGGTGATGACACAGGTCATCAAAGGAGGGAACTGTGAGAGCGCTAAACTGAAGTGAAAAAATTGTAGGGGTGCATCATATGTACAAGTAGTCAGCACCCGTATATATAAAGGGTTTACTAATCATGTTCAAATGCAATGTAGGGTTGAGAACTGAAGTATTTGATGTTAGAACTACATGCAGAACAAATGTTAAGGGTTTTGAAACACTGATGATGCCGTTTAAATAGTGCACCATTGTATGTTTAGGTCCGCATTATTAAAATTCATATTTGCATTTATATATATATACATGATAAGCTTGCTTAAAGTAGAAAATGTATTTGCTAATGTTGGAGGCCTAAAGAACGAAAGGATTGTTCATGTAGGATGTTGGGCCTATGAAACGTGCAGAGGTCCAGTCCATGGAAATCGTGTAGGCCTGACTGGAAATGTTTTGCTTAGCATTAAATGGTAGAAATGTTTAGTAAAAGCGGCCTTTGGCTAAAACTAATCAACGTTAAAGAATGTGTGAGCCGATTCTCATGTATTTCCTTGCAGGTGCCGTTCCATGTAGACAGTAGAGTAGAAGGGCCCATTGTGTATGAGTGTTAGGATGTTAGACTCAGACATGGAGGAGTAGCCGAGGAATTTAAAGATACAGCTTGAAGCGACTGAGAGTCTGGGACCCAAGGACGTTTGAACCGACAAGGATGGAAAGGTGCCATAATGGAAAATTCTGGAAACCAACACCTTCGAGAGGGGCGTACCTGAAGGCGTGTCGCCAGTATTGTGGGGTTTTGCATTAGGGACAGCACCCCGAGGGTGGAGGTAGAGCAGATGGGCTGAGGAGCTAGAGAGAGCGGTTGGATGGGCAAAGAGCTTAGCTAGGACTGAGGATTCTCTAGACTGAAGAGAAAGTGAGTGAACTTCTTTGGAAGTCACCACGGCTGACACCTTTTGTTAGGGTGGGCTATTGTTGAGTAGGGATGTCACATAGTATAGTGTAGGGATAGATTAACTTGACTTTTCTTTTCGATGCATACCAGAACTCAAGTTACAGCAATTTTTATTAGCCTGATGATTCTGGAATTAATTCTCGTATTATTCATAAGCCGCTTAAGACTTTTCCGTAGGATCATGTTTGTATTAGTGCCTGTTTATCTTATGAACCTCGTGTTGAGGTGTTTGTATCTTCAGCTGTTTTCATTTCTGTAATAAATCTTCAAACATAGTTTTAGTCAGTGGTTCTTTGGGGGGAAACAACTGGGATGTGTAGAAAGTATTGATTGTTGGTAAATAGGTTGCCTAATTCACTCTATGGCAGATAAAAAGATCTAGTCGACCTGTGATGGGATTCTGGAAAGTGGTAATCGGGTTCCAGAATGAAAATCCCGCCTTCTCATAAGCGTGGCGTACAATGTGAAACCTTTAGCTAACACATTCAGGGGCTTATTTACAAGCCCCTTGTGCTGCAGGTGCATCACTTTTAATATGGGAAAAGTGATGTACCGGCAACGCAAGGGGCTTGTAAATAAGCCCCTCAGCTTTTGTACCTTGGTGGACCTGTGTATCAATCAATAAATGAAGGAGCTTATCATAAAATAAACAGATCACAAATTCCTTGTCGAATTTCCTAATTAAAACTTTCCTTTCGTGATTTTTCATTTTTGTTTATGTTTCCCTTTACTTCCTTATTCCTTCCTTCCTGTTCCTTTTCTTTACCCCACCCAGTGCCACAGCAAGCAGGGCAACCAGGGAAGCAGCGATGCAAGGCCCTTCCAAACAGCCAGCAGCCACCTACCTTGCAAACCGAGGCACCGCCAAGGGTTGTAGCCCCAGGCAATCTTTTGTGAGGTGGAAGTGGCAGCACTGTGTTTTTTTCATGCAGCACAACCTCCCCTCCATGCTGGCAGCAGACTGTAGGCCTGGCAGTTGTTACCTACTATGAGAGCATTGGCTGCGTTGTGTCAGGATGCACAGGTGTGTGTGGTGCACCAGTCAAGTCCAGCGCACTACCCTACAGCTGATGCACCACTGGGCAGATATCCTAGACCGGGAGCATGACCTGCTAGGCATGGAGATTGCAGAGCTCGGTGAGTATTCATTATTTCCTGTATTTGTGTTCTACAATGTAAAAATAAATATGTGAATAGGATGCTGCTCACAGTCAGAGGTAAGTTACGTTTAGTTTACATTAAGAATATTATTATGTGATCCAGTTTGAGTTAGGTAGTTGCTCGGAGCTACCTAATCGTGCTCGTTGTCGCTCGCTTTGGCTGAATATTTAAGAAACCATTGCAGACTCCTCTGTCCTCCTGCCACCATATAGAATTAGTTATATCAAGGAGTTATTGTTCTCTGTGACTTTCTTTATGTAGCTCGTACAGTCCAAAGCAATTTCACAGTGATGTGTAGTACAAGTATGCATCTATTCATTTAAAAAAAGGGAGACTGAGTTGGTCCATCAAGGGGGTTAAGAACTGAGAATAGAATCAAAGATCATTTATTGCAATGCATTAGGTCAAAATGAAGTTTTTGCTAAGGCAATTTGAAATAGGGATTTTAAGATTAGTATGGCCAACTTAACGACAGTCGATACTAATTCTATTGGTGATCTGATTTAGATAAGTACAATGTTACTGCATTTGCCTGTCATTATGATTTTGTGGAGATTACCTGTACCACTAATCTATTTTATTTATATTGTTTATTTCTTATATCAGCACCCAAGGGAAAGAAGAGGGGCAGTGCAGATGTGGATCCTGGAAGAGCTGGGGAGGAGGCATCAACCACCAGCACCACAGCTGAGGGCTCTGTTAGCCCAGTAAGTCCTATTATTTATTATTATTATTTCCCAAACTTTCACCTCTGCCCACTATTATACTACTTTAAATTTTTCCTTGTTTATTTTTTTTTATACTGTCCCCTTTTTCCCTATCCAATCATGTTATCCCTGCACTATCTTGTTTTCCTTATTTTGTGTTTTTTTAGGTAGCTGACTTTTTCTGATCTGCACTAGTCTGTAGTTTCTTCTGCATTGTTGTTCATCTTTCCCCCTCCCCTATATATCTTGTGGTACTGTAAGATTAAGAACAGATTTTTGGTACTCTACTTTCTACTGATGTTTGTTGAGAAGGTTTCTTTTTCTTCCTCATGCTCTAACAGTTAATGAGAGAGTGGCCGTGGTAGGGGAACACTCCCCCCAGCCCCAATGTTAAGCTGTGTTATTCATTCATACAGTATACCAGCAGTTCCCATGATAGTGCAGCATTGCTAGAAAGTATGAGGTCCCATTGCAATTGCCAACCAACTCCATATGTATTTTTTATTGACCATTATTATTCCACCTCTTCATTGCACTTCAATGACTCAGAGTCATCATCATCATAGGCTATAGCTCTGCCCCTCCATTATGAAAAAAGTTTGGTTGGCTTGACCACCTGGTGTAGAAAGGTAGGGCCGAATTCGACCAAGAACCCTTCAGTATTTGCCCGGCGTTAGCCGCCTCTCATACCATTCAATATTACCAAACAAAGAGGCAGGCGCTGGAGACAGAAGGCAGGAAACAGGAGTTTATTCCGACGGAGCAGAACACGTCAAATCAGACAACAGGGTATCTTCTCGAGGTGCTCTAACCGCATCTCTGAGGCCTGGCCTCTTATACACAAGTTTATGGCTTTATTACATTTATGACATCAGTGGTATTGCTTTGAAGTACGAAAAAGGCATCTCTGGAATCCCCGGTTCAGGCCCGTTCTCACACATATCTACAGTAGGGGTCCCCACCCAAATCTCAGCATGATGGCTATCGCGCAGCTGGACATTCCGCTGGGAACAGGAATGCGGGCGATCGGTCGGATCTGAGGGTGTGGAGGCATTGATTAATCCCCGCTCCTTTGATGTGAGGCGAGGTCTTACTGGAGGGGGCAATAAACCGTATCTGTTGGGCTAGGTGATGGCCTGGGATCAGGCCGGACAATCGGGCAGGGAGGAAGAGGTTATCAAAAGGGCCTGTTCTATGAATGAGATGAAAGAGTGAGGGGGTTCAGCAAGGGATGTGGCCTGGGGACAGGGTCGCGCTGGAGGTGCGTTTATGGCCCAAGCAGGAGAGACCGGGGGCTGTCGGGGCGCGGGGGGGTGCTTGCGAGGCCGGGGAGCGAGGGGGAGAGAGACGCGCAGGCTATTGGCAGTGGGCAGAGAGACCATGGCAATCAAAATGGCTGCTGCTTACGCGCACGTATGGATTTGAAAAGGACAAGATGGCGCCGATAATGTTTACGCCACAATCCAGATTTTAACAGTCCTCCCTTTTCAACATATCTAGCCAGCTTGTCAATTTATGTCTATCCCCATTATATTACGTATTTCGATGTCATACAAAGCTTTCATGCGTTCAGCTTCAAAGTTCGGAGTCTTAGGGAAAATACAGTTAGCAAACAGTGAGCACAGGGGTGGCAAGCATTGAATACCCAGGCAGAGTCCACATATTACGCCGATTGGTATCAGTACGATCATGAACAACCTCCATCCCCAGTCTTTTACAGCACTCCAGAACCAACTCCCAAGTGACCATCCGTCTTGTTCCTGATGAACTTCCGAGGAGAGTCTGTGGAGGTGTTCAATGGCTCTGTAGACTGATGGCGAATTGTCTGGTATGTAGGTACAACAGCTGGACCTGATGATACGGCATGCTCCGCCACGGTCCGCCAGAACCACATCTAGAACAAGGCGGTTTTGAAGAGCCACCAGACGGACCGCTTGAAGCTCGGCTGTATTGTTTGTGAGGATACCAGCTGTAATGTTCATCGTTGTTTCGACTGCCTGGGACAAATGCCGAATGGCGCGACTGTTCGCCATCGGACCCCAAAGTGGAACAAGTCCCTTTATTGCATCCAACAATTGTGCTCCAGTGGAGTCGGCCTGCTCAATGTCTTTGCTCGTTTTTGTCGGTGGGGGTTTGCCGGAGCCACATAGGTCGGAGGAAGGATGAAGGCAATGTAGCAGGTACCTCCCCAGCCCTTTGGGAGCCAGGTGTAGGCTTTTGTACCACAGACGAAGTACATGTTTGGAGAGGTGACAAAAGAGGGCGGGTCGGTTGAGTCCAAAGTTCTGGTGATGCGGCAAGAGCTGTGGCCCACCAGTTGTGTCCCATGGCCTGTGATGCATACAAGGCCCGAGACATTGACGACAGATAGGGCCACAGTCAGGGTGGCAGCCGTTCGTTTCCGGAGGTAGGAGAAGGTGGGTCTGGCTGGATTGTTGAATACTTGCATCTCCACCCTTTCTTTGGCGGGGATGTCCATGTGAACAGAAGCATTGGAGGATAGAGGGCAGAAGGGAGCAGCAGTTCTTCCGGCTTTGTTCAGCCAGACCCCATGATAAAAGTGCGACATAGTTCTGCTGGAAGTGGCATTGTCTCTGTAGCTCTCTTGCAAGAGGATCAGCCAAGCAAGGCAGGAACCATGAACAGAGAAAGGTGAAGGGATAGAGGGGATGGAATGTCCGGTGGCATGTGGTATCAACCCACAGATCCAGCAATTCGTGGCATTGGCAGCAAGGTTGTGTTGGTGCAGCAACTGTACGAAGGAGTTGTTCCAGAACTCCTTACGCCTTTCTTGGATTTGAGGTGAAAGAGAGACCAGGTAGTGTTCTTTCATGGTGGTAGGCTGTGCAGTCGTTAGAAATGTCTTATGAGCCGGTGCGTTCTCTTCCACGATCCAGAAGGTAGTCATGAGGAGGAGGCAAAAGAGAAGAGCGATAAAAAGAGCAATAGTCTTTGAGCTGTGCAACCTGTCAGTTTTCGGGTTTCTGTAGTGGGTCTTCGGATGTCCGGTTGCTTCCATCATCTTCGTATCGGGCGCTTCCATCATCTTCAAGGTGCTCGGTAGTGGGCAGAACCACAAACTTCGTTGGGCTTTTCTCCTGGCAGCCTTAGTAGTGTTAGGCCACCAGTCTGAGAATTGTAACTTAGTCAGTGGTCTGCTTAGCCGAAGCTCCCTTCTTTCGTCGCAGGTTATACCCTTCTCTGGATGGCACAGTGGGATCAGGGAATTCCGCCAATTCGAGTGTCTCGGTCTCAGGGTAGCAGCTCAGGGATGGTTGGTCTTTGTTCAGGAGCTCTTCTTGGGTGGTCACGTCTTCGGTCGACGTCAGGGTTGGAGAGATTTTCTTGCAATGATGTGCATGCAGCCAATTTCGCTTCCCCTCCACTCGAAGAGCTGTTCGGGTGGTGATCAGGACTTGCCAGGGGCCCGTCCAGCGGGGTTCCAGACTCTTCTCCCGCTGGAAGTTCCGAATCAGGATGAAATCTCCAGGCTGGATGGTATGTCCGGGGCCCCTGGAAGCATCGGGGATGGCCTGCAGCACCTGGTGATGAATAACAGACAGTGTTTTAGTTAGGTTATACAGATAGTCAGACATTAGGACGTCCGGGACGTCGTGAATAGATGTCGGTTTGGGTGCAGACCAGATACTCATGGGTCGGCCAAAAACAACCTCGTAAGGGGTCAAGTGGTGTTTGGTGGGGGTGGAACGCATTGACAGCAATGCCAGGGGAAGAGCGTCTGGCCATTTTAGTCCTGTGGTAGCCACTATTTTTGCCAGTTTTAGTTTCAATGTGGCGTTGTGTCGCTCGACCAGTCCAGCTGATTGGGGGTGAAAAACTGCGTGGAACTTCTGTCGTACCCCCAGCCCCTTCAGGATAAGCTGGATAACCTCGGCTACGAAATGGGGGCCATTGTCACTCCATAAAATACGACAAAGGCCGTAGCGAGGGAAGAACTCTTTCAGTAGTACTTTTGCAGTGGCAATGGCAGTGTTGTCACGCGTCGGGTAGGCTTCCACCCATTTGCTAAAAGCGCATACAACAACAAGTACATACTTCAGTCCTTGACATCTATCTAACTGGATATAGACAATCTGTAGGACTTCAAATGGATGGTTGGGGACCCCAAACCCTCCCCGGGGTACGACAGTTCCTTTCCCAGGGTTGTGTTGCAGGCAGACTAGACATTGCTGGACTAATCGTTTGGCTGAGTCTGCAATTCTATCGTTATGCCAAACTCGAGAGACAAGTTCGGTCATAGGGGCAGATCCTATGTGTGCAGGGGAATGAGCCATCGTCAGTATGGGGATCAGGTACGAGTTGGGTAGCAACCATTTGTTCGTGTCTTTTGTCCGCCAGCAGCCTTTATCGTCCTTTAATCCCAACCGTGCCCATTCAGTCAATTCTTGTGGTGAGCTGGCCATTTGGATGTCCCTAATAGTTTCCCTAGCGTCCGTCCATTTTTCTGCTTGTGACCTAGTCACGTACATGCGAGTCGTCGTCCTGTTCTCAGCTGTGGTTCGGGCAGTGATGTCGGCCAGTGCATTTCCCTGTCCAATGATGTCTGTCACCTTTTTGTGTGCTTGGCATTTGATTACGGCAAGTTGTTTGGGGAGGAGAACCGCTTCAGTCAGAGCGGAGACTAGATCTCCGTGCAGGATGGGTGTGCCATGAGATGTGAGGAATCCCCTCTCCTTCCATAAGAGCCCAAAATGATGAACCACCCCGAAGGCATACTGGCTGTCCGTGTAAATGTTTGCTGTCGTCCCCTTTGCTAGGATACATGCTCGTGTGAGGGCAATCAGTTCTGCCGCCTGGACGGATCGTTGCGTGATGCGGGCGGTTTCAACTACAGTTCGGGCTGTGGTAACTGCATAGGCAGCTGAGGTGGTGCCGTCGGGGAGTTTAATGCAAGAGCCGTCTACCCATAGCTCTCCGTCAGGGCTTGGGAAGGCAGTGTCTCGGAGGTCAACTCTACTCCTAGTCTGTTCGTCCGTGAGGGTCACACAGTCATGTATTGGGGGCACATCGGGATCGTTTTCAGGCAGAGGCAGCAAGGTGGCTGGGTTCAGTGTGGTGCATCGTTTCAACGTGATGTGAGGTGCGAGCAGTGTCAGTTCGTATCCAGTCAGTCGTGCGCTGGTCAGGTGTTGTGTCTTGGTCTGGTTCAGGAGGGTGTCTACAGCATGAGGCACTAGTACCGTGAGGGAATTCGAGAGTACGATTCCCTCACTTTGTCGGATAGAGAAAGCAGCAGCGGCTACTGCTCGAAGGCAGGCAGGCAAAGCTCTCGCTACAGGGTCAAGAGTGGCAGAGAAATAGGCACATGGTCGTTGTTTGGGGCCAATGGGCTGAGTCAGGACAGACAAAGCGCATCCCTCCTCTTTCGTGAGTGTAGAGAGAGAAGGGTTTTGTATAATCAGGGGTTCCTAGGACTGGTGCTGAACAAAGGGTGTCTCGTAGTTCCTTGAAGGAGGATTGGCATTCAGGGGTCCAAGGGAGCGGGAAGGGGACATCTTTAGCCAGTAGGGAAAGTAGTGGTTTCACAATGAGGCTGAAATTTGGTAACCATTGTCGACAGAAGGAGGTGAGGCCTACCAAAGAGCGGACTTGCTTCGGGGTTTTAGGGATAGGGGTCTCTAGAATAGCCTGAATTCGATCGGGTGTGAGTTTTCTCCCATCTTTGGACAAGAGGTGGCCTAGGTAAGTGACTTGAGGTTGGCAGAATTGCAACTTCTTCTTAGAGACCTTGTGGCCGTTTTCCGCGAGGAAGTGCAGGAGTTGGATGGTGGCTGTGACTGCGAGTGGAGTGGTGTCGGCCGCCAAAAGGATATCATCGACGTACTGTATCAATACCACTCCATCCGGCAACTGGACTGCATCCAGCTGTCTCTTGAGGGCCTGACTGTAGATGCTTGGACTTTCAGTGTAGCCCTGGGGTGCTCTGCAAAATCTATATGAGCGGGATTTTAAAGTGAAGCCGAAAAGGTAGCGGCTGTCTGAGTGGATGGGGATGGAGAAAAATGCGTTCTTGAGATCGATTAACGTGAAGGTGGTGGCAGTGGAAGGAATCAGAGTCAGAATGGTGGTGATGTCTGAGACTACAGGGTACTGAGGTACGACTACTTTGTTGACTTCTCGTAGGTTGATGATGAAGCGGTACGCTTTTTCATCTCCCTCACCCTGCTTCTTTACAATGGATAGGATAGGGCTGTTGCAAAGATTGCTAACTACTTCTTCTACCACTCCTGCGTCTACCAGGGACTGGATGATTTTTACCAATGCCTTCTCGCCTTCGGGCGATATCCGATACTGTGGGAGTTTTGGGAGCACTGCGTCCTGTCGAACGGTTATGTGTACAGGGTCTATCATCATGCGTCCTACGTCCGAGTCAGTCTTTGCCCATAGGTACAGAGGTAGGGTGTCGAGTAAGGACAAGTCAGCGTCAGTGATGGAAAACATGCGTTGTGTGTGACAAGATCAGAGCAGCGTTGGGTTGTCGTACAGGATGACTCGAACTCCGTCTTGTGAACACCTAATAGTAGCTCGAAAATGTTTCAACAAGTCAAGTCCCATAATAGCGTCAGGGGTGTTGGAGGAGAGCAAAAATGTTGTGTTAGTAGTGTTATTGTCCAAGTTAAAAGAGATCGGTGTGGACAAGGGATTAGTGGAGGGTGTTCCATCAAAACCTATTGATGTCACATGTGAGCCAGACAAGGGTGCCCTGGGAATCAATCGTTTAGACAACGCGCTACGTGTTGCACCAGTATCTACCAGAAATGGAGACTTCGTACCTAGGACCTTAGCGGTGACATAAGGACCTTGCTGGTCAACATAGAGCTCGACTGGATCCCTTCCTTGCCCTTGGCAGTCCTATGCAAAGTCGTGGGCATTGTCGCAGTCAGACTGTTGGCACTGATTCTGTCGGGGACGGTCAAACATGTTCGGTCTGCCAGGTCTGTCATTGTTGGTGTCGTTTGAGTGCCCTCGTCCCTGTCCTCTATTTCTCGGCCCGCCCTCTACGTCTCTCGTGGCTTTATTTCTGAGTGCTTCTTGCAGCGCTGGACATTGAGATTTCCAATGGCCAAATCCTTTGCAAAACGCACACTGGTTCTCATCGAGGTCTGTTCGTGGAGTGCCGGGTGCGGGTGTGCGGTCTCTAGGGGGTGGATTTCTAGGAGCATTCGACTGGTAGTTCCCTCTATACTGTTCCCTTCCTATAGTCACCCCTTGCAACTGAGCAATCATTACCCTCTCTTTCAAGTCCTTTTTCTTTTTCTCAGTCGCTTGATCGTTCTCGTTCTTTTGTCGCTCATAGTATTGAGCCATCTGAAGGATAGCTGCGGGCTTGGAGGCCGCCCAACTACTCTCGCTAGTCTGTAGTTTCTGCGAGACTTCTGGTGTCAGGCCTTTCACACAGTTCTGGACAAACAAGTGATGTCCGGTTGCAGTGGTCATGTCCTGGCCGCTGTAATCGGAGAACACCGTTTCAAACCGGGAGAAGTATTCTGATACGTCTTCCTGGGGTTTCTGGCGACAGGCCGTTACTACCGACCAGTCCACCTTCCTCTCTGGGACTAAGGTTTTTAATTTCTGCACGATCTCATCTGGTAGGTCTAGAATGGCTTTCATAGGTTTCTGTCCCGGCTCTCGCTGTTTGTCTACAACACCGAGTTGTATCCAGGTATGTCCGAACAGCTCAAGGTGGTCGACTTTCCGGATTTGCTTCCACACATCAGCTGGCAGACATAACCCGAAAAACAAATCGATATCCGCTAGGGTCATAATCATTGAACCCAAAGCGGTCGCTAATTCTGTATAGAAGGCTGTGGGGTTCTTTTGCAGATCAGGCAAGGACTTTCGGAAAGTCAGGATGTCTTGCCGATCCCATGGTTGGTAAACCCAGTTGTAAACTACCCTCCCTCTCGCATCTTAGTGGTTAATATCGTCGTGTGTTCCCTGTCCTCGTGGGGGGACCCAATAGGGAGCGGCCTCCTTTATGGGCATCATAGCGTCAATTTTTTCTACTCTGGCTTCAGTCGCTGCAGGAGTCGTGGTGTTAGTCTCTGGTTTCAGTTCCGTGAGGTGGCGGAAAACTTCAAGCGTACGCGTGAAGAGGTTCGCCACATCACACTCGCCTCCATCTTCGACATCAATTTTCCTATACAGAGTCATTAGGTTTTCAGGGCCTTTTCCTTGGTATCGGTCCTCATAGGCATTAAGGGTGTGGTAACAAAGGCGTACGACAAAGTGTCGTCTGTGGCTATTGGCATATGTATAGTACATATCCGTTATATAATCCTCACTTTCCTTTCGCACCACCAGTGTCTTTACAATCTTATCGATCCCAGCTCGTTCGTCCTTACTTAATCTATTCGATCTTGCGGGGTCTTTCCTCCCCGCTTCGGGATCACCTGAAGTTGCTGCTTGTGCTGCGCTGAGTGCAAGGGGTTCGGTCGGCGCAGAGGCCATGAGGACCGAGGCTCCGGCACTACTCTCGCCTGTCGTTGGGGGTTGCGGGTGTTGTGCTAAGGGTTGGGAAGGGGCATATGGAGGGGGCATGTAGATGATCGGGGGACCTAGTAGTAAATCATCGTTCGTTCGCTGTTTCGAAGGTAGCTCGGGGTAAAGTGGAGAGGGTGTCCTGACGGGACACTGGCCCGATGATTCGGAATCTTGTTTTAGCTTGGTTTCCTCTCTTTCTTTTATTTCTTCCTTCAATTTGTTAGCGGCTAGGTGAGCTGCTTTGCGTAATTCCTTTTCTAACCTGACCTAATTTCTCTTTTTCCGCTGTTCTGTTTCTTTGCGCCACATGCCGAAGCTATCGAGCATAGTGGGTGTTGTCTTATTGTTATAAAGGGCTGTTCCCAGTGCGTTTATTTTATCGTTATCAAAGGATCCTATCAGTGGCCACTGATTTTCTCGATCCTTTCTCGTGTATTTATGCCACAGCTTACTATAAGCCACAGCGACTAGTCCATATTTAGTAAACATGTCCTTATTAGGGGTGCCCTCCAGTGGAGCCGGATGGTTCACCTCTAATAAGCGGTCCGGGCTGAACCAACTACCAACGAACGGGGCGAAGACAGGCATGACGGGTTACAAAGGGGACAAATGTCTGCACTACCTATCCTTCACTATCCGCAAAGACTAAACAGAGTATTGCGACCTTGTGCTTATTTGTGAATAGAGAATAACCCAAAGAGAACCAATTCCGAACGATCAATGTTCGGATAAACAATCAATCAAATGAGGGATAAAAATAGGCACGGCGGATTACAATGGGGGCAAAAGCCTGCGTTACCTATCCTTCACTATCTGCAAAGACTAAACAGAGTATTGCGACTCTGTGCTTGTTTGCAAATAGAGAATGATCCAAAGAGAACCAATTCCAAAACAGTAAATGCTTGGATAACAATCAATCAAATGGAGAGGGAAGCAGGCACGACGGGTTACAATGGGGGCAAAGGCCTGCGTTACCTACCCTTCACTATCTGCAAAGAGAGAATACTCCTATTCTTCCCTGTTTGCAGACAGAGAATCTCTCAGAAACAATCAAATGAGTAATACTAGTATTTTCAAACAATCAAACAATCAATTCGCAATTCGTAGTGTTAAACGACCTTACC
Organism: Lissotriton helveticus; assembly: GCF_964261635.1. Lineage (NCBI taxonomy): Eukaryota > Metazoa > Chordata > Amphibia > Caudata > Salamandridae > Lissotriton > Lissotriton helveticus. Next base: position 1,816,588,819 of record NC_136067.1, on the reverse strand, counting down.
CGGACCGCATGGACGTTTTCTCGTCTTCCGCTTCCAGCGCCCGATCGTCCTCTATTCTCCGTAATTGCCGTGGCACTCCTGATGGTTCCCAGTCAGGACCGTAGATCACTCGAGAGAGAGAGGTCCGCTCAGAACCGGTGAAGTTCGGATGATCGGCTGCCAGACGAGGGTCTATCGGGCAGGAGCTCTTCCCGATCGTTGCAGTTGTTCACACTGTCGTCGGGACCTCTCCCACTGGATCCACGTGTCGCTGATGGGCCCCACGTTTGGGACGCCAATTGTAGAAAGGTAGGGCCGAATTCGACCAAGAACCCATCAGTATTTGCCCGGCGTTAGCCGCCTCTCATACCATTCAATATTACCAAACAAAGAGGCAGGCGCTGGAGACAGAAGGCAGGAAACAGGAGTTTATTCCGACGGAGCAGAACACATCAAATCAGACAACAGGGTATCTTCTCGAGGTGCTCTAACCGCATCTCTGAGGCCTGGCCACTTATACACAAGTTTATGGCTTTATTACATTTATGACATCAGTGGTATTGCTTTGAAGTACGAAAAAGGCAACTCTGGAATCCCCGGTTCAGGCCCGTTCTCACACATATCTACAGTAGGGGTCCCCACCCAAATCTCAGCATGATGGCTATCGCGCAGCTGGACATTCCGCTGGGAACAGGAATGCGGGCGATCGGTCGGATCTAAGGGTGTGGAGGCATTGATTAATCCCCGCTCCTTTGATGTGAGGCGAGGTCTTACTGGAGGGGGCAATAAACCGTATCTGTTGGGGTAGGTGATGGCCTGGGATCAGGCCGGACAATCGGGCAGGGAGGAAGAGGTTATCAAAAGGGCCTGTTCTATGAATGAGATGAAAGAGTGAGGGGGTTCAGCACGGGATGTGGCCCGGGGACAGGGTCGCGCTGGAGGTGCGTTTATGGCCCAAGCAGGAGAGACCGGGGGCTGTCGGGGCACGGGGGGGTGCTTGCGAGGCTGGGGAGCGAGGGGGAGAGAGACGCGCAGGCTATTGGCAGTGGGCAGAGAGACCATGGCAATCAAAATGGCTGCTGCTTACGCGCACGTATGGATTTGAAAAGGACAAGATGGCGCCGATAATGTTTACGCCACAATCCAGATTTTAACACTGGCTTTTCTAACATTGTGAACCAACAAAGTGCCCAGAGTGATATTTTTGATAGAAGATACTGCAGTGGTAACCGAACTATAGTGAAGTATTGCGGTTGTATTTCTTTGAGTAAAGAAATTAAGGGGAGGCGAATTTGGCACCTAAAAAATTTAAAATGTTTTTTTCGAGCCACGCAGTGCCGCCGGCTCACGTGCCACTGAAGGAAGAATAAGAGATTGAGTTGGAGGGGAAAAAGCGTCAGCAGGGATGGGCAGTGGTAAGTTGTATTGATAGATTATTGACAATTACTATTAGACTCACTAGCAACAAGGCATTGTTGTGACTCACTTGTGATTGTGACCTCCCCCCTCTTTACCAGGTACAGCGATGGTTGAGTTATTGTCTCTTCTATCTGCAACTCAGCAAAAGCTCACATAATGTAAACTAAAAATGATTGCTTGATGGAAACGGCAAAGAACAGAAGGGTAAAAGAGAGGATGGCTGAAATGGTATATGAGTGGAAGGAAAGAATGGATGGGTGGGTGAAAGGATGTGTGAGTGAGGATTGGGTAAATGGATGGATGGGTGAAAGGATGGATGAAAGAAAGGTTGGCTACTGAGTGAATGGATAATGGATTGGAAATATTGGTGAAAGGCTGAACGAGAGAAAGTAAAGCTTAAATCATGGTGTCTGGGTGAATATAGTAGGAAGAATGAAAGTATGATTGAATAATTGCTTGGATGAATAAACAAGGGAGCTCTTCTGGAGACGAGTATGCTGCTCACCTACTTTGCTTTCTTTGTTTCATGGTTATCAAAGCTATGGTTCAAAGCGGGGGTTATTTTATTTTTTGTTCTAATCCCTTAACTCACTGAGGGGCATATTACCAAGCAATAGCGATAATTATCGTTATGCATGGTTAGCGGCTAAAATTATATCGTCGTGCTCCGATGATTTTTACAGCTGAGATACCTTGATATTATCAAGGTTTATCTCAAAAGTGGTAAAAATCCTGCGAAATGCATGAATATCGCTGAAAAATCAGCGATATTCATGCATTATCGTGACAATGCTCTTAGCCATGTTATCCACCCTCCATTGGATAACATGGCTAAGAACTGCTCTGGGCAGGCGTTATCTTTTGGAGATATTCGCGCTTAGCGCGAATATTTCCAAAAGTAAGGCTTTGTTGATAATTGGAGATAGCGATATTAGCGACTGTTTTCAGTCGCTAACATCTTGGCACACCCACTTTGCATGTCATTAGCGATGAATATCGCTGACATGCAAAGTGGGCCCCAAGATGATCGCTATCTCCAACTAGCAGTCGCTAACTGGTGTTAGCGACAGCTAGGTAATAGGGCGATAAAATTATCGCCGCTTTAGCGGGAAAAAGTCCCGCTAAGGCGGCGATAATGGCCCTTTATATTTGTTAAACGAGGCAGATTTGTATACCACACATAATCATTTAGCACCTCCCCTTCTTCCCCATTGCATTTCTCCACCCATGACCGAAGTGCAGTATGGTTCAATTTGTGACAGCAGTGTTGGCCGTGCACTGTGCATCTGCTTCAGTTAAGGTAGAATTTACAAAGGTTTTGATGGATTGCAAACCGAACATACAAGGTCTATTTCCCTTCACCCACTTAGTCACTTCTCAGTCCTTCACTCTTTCAATCTTTCCTAAATTCTTCCATCCCAGCCTACCAAAAACAAAAAAATCCATTGCCATGTGAAGTGGTCCTAAAATATATTTCATGGTTTTCTGTAACAGATGTGAGCCTTCCGTCTTTCTAGCAAAATGAAACAAAAGAAAAAATAGAACAAAAGAAAATGGAAAACCTGCCGGATGGAAAGCCACTGGCAGAGACAAAGGATCTCCTGCCTACTAGACCTAAAAACACCCATCATTGCTTTATAACTTCTCTTCCCTCTCCTGTGGCCACCAAACTGCACCGCATGGCTACCTCCCTTATTTAGAAGCACTCAACCTTGCCAGGGCTTCCCATCTAAGGCATCCCTTCTTGCTCATTTACTTAAACACCTACCCAAGGCATCCCCATTCATTTAGGTTTCCCCATTTTCCAGGGCATTCTCGTTTGCCTCAGCCCAACTCTGCCCCTCTGGCACTTCCACATTTCCCCTCTCAATTATTGCCCAAAAGGACCCGTGTCTATTCCTCTTTTCCTGGGAAAGATGACGAGGGAGCAGTAGTTAACTATATAAGGAAGAAAAGCAGTGGCCCAGAGCATCAGCAGGAAGAGGGACCGCAGTGCAAGGCAGAAATAAGAGATTACTTAAATCTGTGTGTGTATGTCGCAATGCATTAGTTTGAGCATAGGAATATTCTGCTTATTGCCCACCATTGTAAAATGTTGCCATTCACATAATTATGGCATTTGAGGACAAAATGTAGACATTCATGGGATGATACCTTCTGTCACACCTGGTAGAACCCTGACACTCACATAATGGTGGTTTTCTTGCCAACTTGTGGGCATTTATAGCATAATGCCCACCACCGAAAAAATCTTGGCCCTGGAACATTGGTGGTAAATCATGGGTAGCTGTTGCTCGAATCTGAATTTACCTTAAATAAATGAAAATACAAGAGGCATTTGGCAAAACAGGAACAAGTTGGTTTAATTAAACGCAACGCATGGGACAGTTTTGACAGAGGCATGTCTGAAGACAGTCTCAGAGTACAGAAATTTTGGCTATGCATATATGTATTTTGTGAGTACAAGAAACCACTTTGGCACTCTTTGGAAAGCCTCATAGTTATAAACACCAAGTACAACCATCTGATATGGGGGTCACAGATGGCTTTCGACCTCGAGGATAGCTAGTGTGTGCATGTTTAGATGTCCAGTGTGGTGAACGTGTACATGTCGTGTCCTGATTGGCCTAACTACATGTGGCATCTAACTTTGTGGAATTTTGGGAATGCGAGCCTTTGCCTAACCATGTTTTATTGGGGACAATCTCCTTGGTCCTATTTGTGGTGTGCCAATCTATCTGTGGGATCCATCAGGGTTTTCCTTGGGTGGGTAAAAAAAAAAAAAACTATGCCCCTGCACTTGTACACATTCAATGAATCATTAATCACGCTATGCGTTTAATTCTTTGGTGCAGAATTGTAGATATTAGCACCAATTTACACAAACAAGTAGCTCTCCGAGAATCAATACATCCGAGTTTGAGATATATGGATGGATATAAAGTCTCTTGTTGGTATAGACACTTCTGTTTATTGTTCCATTGCACAAGCCAACACGTGTTTCATCGCAGGGAACAATCTGCGAATCTTCAGGGCTTTCAAAGGAAAAGCAAGTTGGTAATCACCCAGTCCGGGCGTTATGTTGAAATTTAAAGTCAGCAAGTCAATTCACATTTCGGTAACAATCGATCTTGGTGTTTGCTTGGTTAAAAGGTAAACCGGGCGGAGGAAAGGTCGTGTCTTTGAAAAACGGCGCCGGGCAATTCAAGAGGGAGACATATACAGATTAGGTGCACTTCACAACGTGGACGAATCGGCATATCCGCCCAGCCACGACCTTTCCTCCGCCCGGTTTACCTTTTAACCAAGCAAACACCAAGATCGATTGTTACCGAAATGTGAATTGACTTGCTGACTTTAAATTTCAACATAACGCCCGGACTGGGTGATTACCATTACGAACTTGCTTTTCCTTTGAAAGCCCTGAAGATTCGCAGATTGTTCCCTGCGATGAAACACGTGTTGGCTTGTGCAATGGAACAATAAACAGAAGTGTCTATACCAACAAGAGACTTTATATCCATCCATATATCCCAAACTCGGATGTATTGATTCTCGGAGAGCTACTTGTTTGTGTAAATTGGTGCTAATATCTACAATTCTGCACCAAAGAATTAAACGCATAACGTGATTAATGATTCATTGAATGTGTACAAGTGCAGGGGCATAGTTGTTTTTTTTTTTCTCGTTTGTGGGGATCAGCTTGCTGATCTTCTTGTTGGAGCGGTTCTGGGGGTAATACCGCTCGCCTCATTGCCTACACTCAGTAACATTGGAACCCATTATCTTGTGGTAACCCGGGAGTTGCGCCCAGGAATTCTGGAGTATATAAATACCTCTTAGCTGTTTGTGTTTTCCTTGGATGGGTGTTTGTCTTTGGGCTAAGTGTAACTCCACCTGTGACCTGTCAATTGGTAGGCTTGGGTTGATTTTTATCGCTGGGCCTGTCTGACCACATATCTCTAACTTGAAGTTGATGGAGAGGTCATCTTGGATTAATCCAACAGCAATGGTACGCGTTCATGAGTGAGTGCACTTTTAACATGGTGGTCATTGATATCATATTTACCAATATTCTCACTATTATATGTACAGTTCTTACACCGTGCATCAACATTGCATTCACTGAGATTGACATAATTGTGCGTGCATAAGTTACGGTGTACATTGACATCGTATTTACTAGTATAGACATCACTGTGCATGCACAGATTACAGCGTACATCGATATTGCATTTATTGGTACTGCCACTGCTACGCGTGCATACATCAGGGTGAACATTGCTATCATATTTGTCAATCTGAACATAGCTATGTCAAGGTAAAATACTGGCCCTGAAAATACTGTGGTTGTTCATAGCATATTGTGAGTATCCATGTTATGGTAGTGTATTTTTCTGGCATAATGCTGGCTCTGACAAAATGGTTTTGTTTCTTGGCATAATTTCAATGTTATTATTAAGGTGATACCAACAAATGGTATAATGCGATCTTAGTAGTATGGTATAAATATTGGCATACTCTAGGCATCAGTTGCACAAAGGATGACACATTTGTGGTTATTCCTGTCTATTTGTAAGCATCAATGACACAATACTAGAAGTATTGGGCATCCTTGCCATATTGTGAGCATTTATTACACAACAGGGGTCATTTTTGACATGCTGTGGGCATCCAAAGTACCCATACCTCTATAACACTGGCTCTGACATAATTAGTGCAGCTATGTTATAAATGTGCAATGGCATGAATGGAAATACTTTTAAATATGTGAAAGTTCATGCAGGCTCAAGGATGAGAGAAATCAGTGCAAATGCAGATCTGTAACATATGAGCTAATGTACATACCTTCCCATCTCTCTCCAAAACCAAGGACAGAAAGGTATTTGCCAGTCTGAGTTTTTGAGACAGGGTCGGGGCAGGCGAAACCTATTGCATTTGTAAATGTTTGCTTTAATTATAGTCATCTCCTGTGTTGCAATAATTCTTCTATTAACCATTTCGCAAAAGGAGCTGTTAGCGGTTGTGTTGCGCAATAGTTTAATGTAATAAATCAGCCTTATTAGAGCAGTGTGAATAAACACTTTATAGGTATGAGAGAATCATATCATGTCAGCAACTGTCCTCACACCTGCCCAAACAGCCAATCAATGTTGGAAAACAGTCCTTTCCATCTAGCACATAGTGTCCAAAATCAACCAGTAATTACGTTCCCAGTAGAAAATTCAGGTGTAGTGAAAATGTGGGACCTACATCTTCTCTGATGATTTCCTTCTCTAGGATTTCTCATTGGTATTTGGACTTGGTCATTGTGAGGGATTGGATCTCTTCTTGAGTAACCAGGTCAGTAAGATGTGCAGCAGGGGACAGTCTTGTATACGTGGGGCAAGAAGGCGGGTAAGAGGAGTAAACACGGCGTTGCACACATCAGGTCCGGGCTAGTCAACAGGCTACAAAGCCTTGTAAGATTGGATGGGCTTGGTAAAAGGGGGAGGCAGTGGCGTGGGTCTTTGTTGAGGTGGTCACAACAGGAAATTGGAAGCCGATGCCAAGTGGTGTCCACCCATCTGTTTCCTTGAACAGCCTGTCATGGCAGCGGGATGGTTAACTGCTTCAGTGAAGAATAAGTGAGGCATTAGCCCTTCTTCAGAAATTCACCCACTATGCCAAGCAAAAAACTTGCAAATGTAAAACAATTGTGAAGTCGCGAGTCTTCATCTCCGCAACTTCGCATATCCCTTATCTGCATTTTAGTGATATTTAGACAAACTTGTGGTTTTACTCAAAGGTTATACAAACGTGGGGCCAAATTTACTCATTTTTGGCACAATGAAGCACAGCAGCGATAGTTGCTGCATCTACAAAGATATGGCGTTGCTTTTCTCTTCCCTCCTCCCTGTGTACCTTTGTCTGTCTTGCACCAAGTGACACATTATTGCACAATAGTGCAAGTGTGTCTAATTGATGTCAGCATAGTTTTTGTAACGGAAGGGTACCCTTTCAGTTCAAAAACCATACTTAGACATAATTTAAAACTTTTCAAAGATTATATGTGTGATGTAGAGTGCAACACTCATGCAAAGTGGGAAGAGTTTTGAGAAACTAAAGCTTTTCTCAAACCTCACTCCTGCCTTGAGGAGGCATACATTTTTGATGCAAAGTCCTAGCTATCTTTTTAACCCCTTTCACGCTCATGACGAGCTCAGCTCGTCATGAGGTACGCCTGTCGTACGCTCATGACGAGCTCAGCTCGTCATGTAACGGGGGATTTGCGAATCTTTAGCGCACAGCGGGAAAACGCTTAGCGCGTATGGGGTTAAGAAGATAGGGTTTTGTGTTAAAATGTATGGGTGGGTGCTTGGGAATGCCCATGTACATACAACCCATTGAATCCTCCCTTGCAGCTACTATGCATTACTTTAGGAAACCTTTAAACATAATTCAGGATTTACGTTGGAAAGTAAATCTCAGCACAACCTATTGCACCAGGTTGCATCACCTATGTGATGCAAACCAGTGCAAACTGGTCTTAAATTTCCGTCTCACTGTGTGAAAAACCGGTTTTTGTACTTCTAAGCATTAGTCCTACTACACCTGATAAAGTATTTCAGGAAATTGCTTAGATATCAGGTGTACTGAGATTCTATTTCTAAGGTGCCAAAATGTGGATGCTGGAAAAGCGAAATGATTCCATCAATTATCACTAATTTAATATCCAAATCCATGTAAGTTTTGGCAACCAGTTTGAGAAAAGTTGTTGAATGCAAACGAAAAAATATTGGGATTGTGAAATTAGAAAAATGAAAATGAAATCGAGGTAGTAAGTATCTAAAAGGTACAGGTCACACAACGCAAGAAAAATAAAACAAAGCGTAATAACATTGATTAAATGTGTTCAAAATACGGGTTACGAGTAATTCTGGAATTGTGTCTTTTGTTATCAATTAAAACATGACCAATGTGGGGGGAAAAATAAGGCGGGGAAAGTTCTTGCAAATTATCTGAAAGTTAAACAAAACAAATTGAATATTGAGTCTGTTTTTGATGTTAATTCTGTTTTGCAACATAAAGATACTGATATTTTGGAGGAATTTTCTCGTTTCTATTCTACACTTTACTCTTCTGAAACTCAACCCTCTGCTCATTCTATCTCCACCTTCTTTGTGAACATTCAACCTCCTCCCAACTTTCCTGTTGACTTGTCCTCCCTTGAAACTCCCCTCACCATTCGCGAATTACATACTGCACTTCACTCTCTTAAGAAAGACAAGGCCCCCGGCCCAGATGGTCTTACTGTCGAATTTTACCAACACTTTGCCAAAATTTTATTACCCAAACTACATCACCTTCTTGATTCCTTCAAAACTAGTGGTGCCTCCTCGGGTACCTTTTCAGACGCTTATATATGCATTATACCGAAGGAAGGGAAGGACACCCGACACTGCAAGAATTATAGACCGATATCACTCGTCAACATTGATTATAAATTGTATGCCAAATCTTTAGCCATCAGATTGGATCCTTTTCTCCCAGATCTCCTTGGTCCTGAACAATCAGGATTTGTTAAGGGTCGCTTTATCTCAGATAACACCAGACTCCTCTTTAATGTTCTCTCTAAATCATCACGATTTAGTGATTCCCTAGCCGCAATCGCCTTAGACGCCGAGAAGGCATTTGATAGGGTTGAATGGTCTTTTCTTTTCTCCGCATTAAAATGGTTTGGGTTTGGCCCTAACTTTATTTCCCTCATCTCCTTCCTTTATACCAACCCTAGAGCAGCAGTTTGTGCTAATGGCCTGATTTCCTCCTTTTTTAACCTTGGCAGAGGCGTTAGGCAAGGCTGTCCTCTTTCCCCTTTTCTTTTTAACCTTGCCCTAGAACCCTTTTTATCCAAGCTACGTCAAAATCCAAACATCCATGGTTTTCCTCTTTCTCATTCACAAGTTAAGTTAGCGGCCTACGCAGACGACATTTTACTATTCATTTCGAACCCATCTGTCTCCGTCCCAGCTTTCCTTACCGAAGTTAACGTTTATTCTCATCTCTCTGGTTATAAATTGAACAATGATAAGTGTGAAATTCTTCCCCTCACTAAATTCACCTTTAAGCCGGACTTTGTGACGTCCAACTTCAAATGGAGTCCGACCCACATAAAATATCTCGGTTTGCATTTCACCCCTTCTATCCCAGACACTATCTCATTATGCCTTACTAAATGTACCCAGAAATTATCTGACCTTACCTCCAGATGGCACCCCCTTTATCTCTCTTGGTGGGGCCGCCTTGACACCATCAAGATGATGCTCACCCCAATTGTCCTCTACACCATTTCTAATATCCCTGTTTCCATCCCTGCCAAATTTTTTGCAAAAATCAATACCACTTTATCTTCTTTTTTATGGTCTGGCAAGAAACCGCGCATGTCTTTATCACGATTACGTCTCCCCAAATCGGAGGGCGGGGTTAATTTCCCGAATTTCCCTGCTTATCACAAAGCTTTCCTCCTGAAACAAGCTTCTATCTGGCTTAAAGATCCTACCGAGCCTCTTCCCCTTTGGGCTGAACTTGAACGCCTTTCTCTTTCCACCTTCTCCTTTGCTGAATATCTTTCCTTCTCTCGTAAACCCCAATTCTTATCCTCTCCCATTCACAAATATACTGCAAAACTACTTTTAGCTTCCGCTCCAGATCCTCCCTCTTCCACCACTGAACTTCTTACCACCACTATCTGGCATAATAATAGCATTCTCATCAACTTGAAACCTTTTTACTGGAAAACTTGGAGACAACGCGGTTTAATCTGGGTTTCCCAACTATTCACGGGGTCTGCCTTCACAACTTTTTCTGATCTTAGCCGTACATTCTCTCTCCCTTCCTCCTTTATTCATAAATACATCCTACTCAAGACTGCAGTTATGTCTGTATATGACTCCCTCCCTCACTCTTCTCCAACTGCCATCTCTAATGCCGCAATTTCTTCTCTACATTCTCAATTGCGCTCCAATTCTTCAGCGTCATCTATCTATCATTCTTTTCATAACCCTCCTTCGCCTCGGCCAAAAACCACAGTGGAAGAACAATGGGAATCTGACCTTGCCGTATCTTGGCCCACCTCCCTGTGGGATATAATATGGACTAAGCTTCGCAAATCCTCTAGAGCTGCCTCTCTTACTCAAACACTTTTCTTCCTTTATAATCGACTCCTTTACACGCCATCTATCCTCCATAGGAGATTCCCTTTGGTCCCGGACATCTGCTGGTCCTGCTCTGCCCCCAATGCCACGCTTTTTCATATGCTTTTTCTCTGTCCTCTCACGCACGCATTTTGGATTATGGTATGGAACCAAATCAATTCTATTTTCCACACTTCTATCCCCTTTTCTCTCCCTGACCTTTTCCTTGGCTCACTTTCTTCTTCCTGGTCCGCAGTTGAAATGAATGTTCATATTATTGACTTGTTATTAGCTGTTGCGTTTCAACAGATTACTGTGAATTGGAAAGACTCAAAGGGTATTACTTTCAAAGCTTGGTGGTTTAATGTATGTTATAATCATAGACTGGACACTGCCTTTGTTTATCCCCTCACCCTAGCCCCGAAAAGACATGCGTTATGGCTTCCTGTCACCCTCTATCTGGATGTTTGTGCCAAGCGTTCCTCTCACTTGTCCCCATTTCAGCAAGAAGTTTCGAAACCCCCTTGAGTTGCCTTTCGTTCCTTCTTTTTCTCTACTATTTACTTTTCTGCGTATATTTGCATTGTTTCCCATGTTACTATGCCTCTTACAATGTACATTTTACGTTTCCAGCCTCATTCACTTTTTATTTCCTTTTTCTTCTTTTTCTTCCTTTTCCCCTTCCGCATTCTTTACCTTTTGATACTTATTGTGCTACCCTAATCTATTATACTTATTGATGATGATGTTTACCATTTCATTTTTGTACTACCAATTTTGTTTCTCCTAATAAAATTCTACTTGAACTTAAAAAAACATGACCAATGTTACATTAATCTAATGTAAAATTAACTAATTCACAGGTGGTAAGGAAAAGGGTAAACAAACAAATAAAAAAAGAAGGCTCCAACGCCGCAAACTGACAATTAAAAGCTGTGTGATCTTGCTCTGCCATAAAGTATTGTGCAGCACTTTAAGAAAACAACACGAAAAGGTCTGATAATTCACCAAGGGTGACAGGGCCATTTAAGCATATATTAGCTTCAGAGCATGTGGGGTATTACAATATATTAAAGAAAGAAGAACTTTCTTCTCATTATGGTATATAATTTATTTAGTTATCCCTTAAGCATTTGGAATGTGACTATACTTTCCATTAGCTGGAAGAATTTTAGAGAGAAAAAGAAATCACTCAAGGCTTTGAATAATCAAACTACGTGAAAGAGGTTTTCAACTGTCTTTCTAATGCATTTACACTGTAGGGAATGCTGAAATGGAATGCAATGGTAAAAAATGCATGTTATTTAATTTAGTAAATGCAATTTGTGTGTTTTAAGACATGCACATATTCTGAGAAAAATACATTAAAGACAGCAAATGCATGAATACATTAGGTCACTCCTGGGCCACCTGAGAATTCCGACCTTAATTTGTTCTTCAGACATAGGCAAGCAATCCCAGTGTAAGTCGATAGAGTTGGAGATGATGTAGGGTCTTTGATTTTGCCTCCAGCAGGGAATGCGACAGTCGTGATCTCCTATCAATATCGGTGTATGGATTGCTTGCCGTGACCATCATATTTATTTGATTCATGAAGGTTTGTGGAAGATCAATATGGGTTGGTTCTTGAGTGCATATTCATTTTACAGAATTTCTATATGAATTAGCTTTGGCTTAGCTACATTTACCTTACAATGTCTTCCTAGAGACAATTCCGGCGGTAGGGTTTGACCTCATGTTTGCAGAACAAACACAACACATACAGCGCACAAAATACAAGTTGCACCAGGGGGCTTTGGATGTACCTCTTCTGCCACTGGCAGATTTGGGTGCGGACTCTTCAGGCATTGGCTCAATGTGTTGTCCATTATTCGTTGGTTCAGCCCATAGTATTTTGAAGATGTGTACATAATAAGGTGATGTTCCTGTGTGAATTGGTGGTAGAATAAGTCATTCCCACTTCCTAAACGTATGTACACTAATTTTACAAATGCAACTCTACAGTCACTTATTTTTTATTATGTTCACTCGTTGTTCAAAGGTTTTTGGAAAAAAGGGGTTATGGGTGTGAAAAATTGTGAAATCTTGTTCTTTGTCCAATAACCGGATAAACAACCCAGATGGTGCATTGGTTGGCATGATATAAAAACTTCTTGGCAGCCACAGCATGGTACATGTAGTCTCATACAGCTCTGCGTGGCAGAGATGTCCTCATATCGGTGTATATAGGCTGGCTTCAATATTATGCGTTTCAAGATTTGGAGCTTTTTAGGGTTCATATTGTGTCTGGAAATTCTGACCTACCCAACAGATCCAACTTCCCGTTCCAAGGACAGCCTTGATTCAGATGAGATCCATACTTGTCAAGCCTCGTCACCATTGTGGGCTCTTCCAGAGTGGACTCTCAAAGCAGACTTTATGGCAATATTGGAGTTCCATCTTGGCCGTGATGGCAAGATCTGTTCCTTGCTGCTGCTCCACCCATGCCAAGTACTTTTCTGCCTGAATCATGTTCTGTTTTGGGCCACAAAACATCCTGAAAATCTCAGAGTAAAGTACAATCAATGGGTCTCTCTGCCTGGAGTGGCCATCTGCAACTGCTGTCTCAGGCCTTAGCTGGTGCGCCCCTTTGTAGTGTAAAGCTCATCCACTCTACAAGTGCACTGGTCTGTTCCACCCATGATCCCCATTCTCAGCCTCTTTTTCTTGCCATCGCCATTAATCTCATGAGGTCATATTCCATACACCTCTCTTTTAGGTATTTGTTGCTCCTCTCATGTGTACAGCTGCTAATCATAGCAGCCACTATGTCACAGAACACTTGAGAGCTACTGTGAGTTAAACAAGCTCTGCAGCTCAGCAATGGACATAGACAGTCTCCGGACTGCCAAAAATGGGACGGTTGTAGAGATTGTAGGATTGCTTCCAAGGTAGGGGCAGGGTACCTCGGAATCTGTGTGTAAAGGCGCCCAGGTAAGAGAAGCACAGAAAGGGAGCTTCAATCAGGCCTTTTCACAAATCCTTCAAGTCTCAATGTGATAACTAGATACAATATCGAAACAACTATCTAGAATGGACAGGATATTGAATTCAAAATATAGAATGGACATAATATCAAATGGACATAATATAGTGGTTACTAATATCGACATGCAGGTAAGTAATATCGACTGTCAAAATATCAATAAACATAATATAGGCATTAAAAGATATCGAATTTTTAATAACAGATATTTTTTTACGTTTTTTGTATGTTAGTTTATGTGTTAAAAGTGTATATTATTTTTGTAATGTATGTTTAATTTTTTTAAAGTAATGAATTTTATGTAGCCGGTTGTGGGTTTATAGAGGAATAGGGTGGGAAGTAATTTAAATATAGTAAATTAAATATTTATTTTTAGGAATTACTAAATATTTTTCATTTAATTTTGCGTTTTAGTTCTGTGGTGGGTTGTGAGTTTATAGGGGAATAGGGTGGGAATTAATTTAATTGTAATTAAGTAATTATTGAAAATATTTTTGCGTATTGTTAATTAATTATTAATTGGTACATTGTTTATTACTTATTACATTTTTGGTATTGAAAATTAATTGGTTGTTAATTAATTGGTAATAGGCAATACATTTTTAATAAATAATATTTATTGGTATTTATAAATAATGAATTATAAAATATTTTTTAATTGGTAATTAATTTTAATTAATTTTTAATTGGTATTGATACTTAATTTATTCTTATTTAAATATTAAATCATTACTTTCCCTACTGTTGCACCCACTGGAGTGGGAATAGTAATTTTTACCAATACGCTATCCAACCCTTTCCCTACTGTTGCACTCACTGGAGTGGGAATAGTAATCTTAACGCCTATGCTATCCAACGCTTTCCCTACTGTTGCACTCACTGGAGTGGGAATAGTACACTTTACCCTCCCGCTATCCTACGCTAAAAATATTGAATATTTTTTATTAATATTAAGTTAATATATATTTGTATTAAAAAATAAAAATGCATGTTTTTTTTACTTACATTCATTATTTATGAATTTTAAGGTTATTTAAGTATTTGTAAGTATGTTTCAGTTCATTATATTTATTATTTCATTAATTTTACATTACTTTTAAGACATTAAAAAAATTCGATATTTTAACAAACTATATTATTTACAACAATATTTTGGATTCAATATTTTTGTACTTACCTGTTTGTAGATAGGAATTCAATATTCTGGCATTGTATATTTTGTCCACGATATTTTGGCAGGTCGATATTTTGCTCCTCGATATTCTGTCAGTGATCCCTCAATGTCATAACTCTCATTGTCCTTGCTTGCTGCTTCATCCATACAGTGGGGGGACAGCTTCTTCCATGTGCTTTCGCACTGCATTCCACCACCATACTTTCATCCTTGTTTCTCACCAGTGTATGCCGTCGACCTATATAGCCTAACTACATTATCATTTATACTTCAACACCATCCAGTGAGACCTGTGCTTCTGAACGATCTCACAATGACTCTTCTATCCTGCGCCCCATGATGCCACCCTTCTTCCTTTCCTCTTTCTGCCCCTCTTGTCCACTCCTACCTGTGCATCCATGTTGTTATCTCCAGCTCGCCCTCCATGCACCCTATGTTCTTGCCCTAACCCTGAGCCCCTACAGCTACCTCCAATTTGCTCTCTTGGTGTCACCATGCCCCTGCCCGACATCTGCACATGTGCAGCTATCTCCAATCTGCTCTCCTTTGGTCCCTATGCTCTGTTCTACCTGTACGCCATGCAGCCATCTCCATGGGTTCAGAGTTTTGATATTGTCTACCCAGTTTTTACCCCTTAAAGCGCTGGCACTTTAAGAAATGTGAAGTCAAATATTTGGGACACCAGGACCAATTGAAGTCCCCATCGAGGTGTACTATTTGAGGAAATGCAGATTTGCTGAGGTATGGATCTCAATAGAATTGCTGGGTTTGTTTAGCTAGATGAAAATGCATCCCAGAAATGCTTATGTTCACTTCACAATAATACATTAAAAGGTCTACGGCTCCATATTATCACCACTCAGACTGTCAATTTCAGGGTAAACATAAGGGTAGTTGTGGGCCTGTGTGCTTGGTCTTTCTGTGTGTCTAAAGGTGCATGCGTATGACTAACTATCATTGTTTGATGGTATGTTTGCAGTACTGTTATGTTTTAATAAGTGTCTGGGTGCCTGTGCGTCTTGTAATTTGTCTGCATATTTGTCCATACGTATGTTAATTTGTGTCTGTGTATGTGTGTGTATAGATATTGTAAGTGTGTTGCTGTGCACCTTCATGTCAGCACATGGGAACATGCTTTGACTATGCACATGCACACCTTCATAGATGTCACTGCCTGTGTTGTGTTTTTGTGCGTGTATATTATAGAATGGTGAAACCTATTGTCTTTGCCAATGCCTGCTTAATTCAGTGGTAGTTTAGGTAGATGCAACACCACCCTGTTTACATTGAGATGGCAAGTAAAGGAAGGTATCAAATTGTTCCTTATTGCTGGACAGAGGGACTACCACTATTGCTATTTACAGTTTTTTGGACTGGGCTGCTTGCCACAAACGTTTTATTTAGAGTCAAGTGAACCGTTATGGTTCCACTGATGGAGTGTCTACTGGCTCCGTCATACAAACCTTTGACTGACAGTGAAACTGACATTGGTTTGTCGGTAGCTCCAATGCACTTTTTTCCTGTTTGGGACAACTAGGGAAGACCTGGAGTGTCCCAAAAAAGTAAACAAACCAATGACCACAGCACACTAGAAGAAACCTCTCAGATTGTCAGGAGCATTTATTTTTTGTTGTTCAAAATCAAAATCCTGCTTTGGGAGTTTGACTCTGAAAAACAAAAAGCTATGCTGTGCAGCTGCACTGAACATAGCCCCCGCACAGCAAAGCTTCAGTGCCTTCAGAGGAGCCACCATGGCGGCAGCTTCCCTGAAGGACAGAGATATCCACCAGACAGGAACAGATCTATAAATATGATGGGCTTTAGTCCACCAGGGTAGGGGAGTAAATACCTCCGCTACTCTGGCTGAACAAGTAGACGCGGCTAAGGCCTAAAAATGGGCCGCTTTGCCTACTAACTGATCTAGCCCCTCCTTGCTCTCCTTTTCTCTTTTTGCTCTAAAATTATGGCAGTCTCCATATACATTGTTTATCGCCACTGGTCTTCTTTAAAAAAACAGACAGCTAAAGGATAATTTTCTTGAGCTAGCTTACTGATCTGTCAGGATATGGTGCAGAACAAGTTCTTCCTACTGCACACTGGTTCTAAATGATGTGCTATCTTGAATCTCCTGAACATGCGTGTTTTCAGAATAAGAAGAGGATCGAAAGGTGCACAAAGTGTGGGCACCACATGGACGGAAGCCTTGCATCCCTGCAAGGCATAGTAAAGCTGAGCAGGACAGCATGTCACATTGAGCCACATTACTCTTAGAAGACTTTCAGATGGTGGTGTTTCTCGTGGATCATCGCGTCCTTGCTAGGCAATTGTGGCACACAGTTGCTTCATTCAGGAATTGATGTTTATCGGTTGAAATTCTCCTAACTAGTGTTTTTGAGAAGTGGACAAAGATGTCAAGCAGTTACAGAAGATCTCCCACCAATCAGAACTCAATCAATCAGATTTTTGTAGAGCACACTACTCACCCGTGAGGGTCTCAAGGCGCAAGGGGGGAGGGGTACTGCTACTGCTCGAATAGCCAGGTCTTGAGTAGCCTCCTGAAGGTTAGCAGATCCTTGGTCTGCCGTAGGAGGATGGGGAGGGTGTTCCAGGTCTTGGCAGCGAGGTGGGAGAATGATCTGCCGCCGGAGGTCGCTCTTCGGATGTGGGGGACGGTAGCGAGGGTGAGGTCGGCCGAGTGGAGCAGGCAGTTCGGGGTGTAGAAGGTGAGTGGTCTGTTGAGGTATGCTGGTCTGGAGTCGTGGAGTGCCTTGTGTGCATGGGTGAGGAGCTTGAAGGTGATCCTCTTGTTGACAGAGAGTCAGTGCAGGTCTGTCAGGTGGAGTGTGATGTGGCTGTGTCGAGGGATGTCGAGGATCTGGTGGGCAGAGGCGTTCTGTATGTGTTGCAGCTGTTTCAGGAGTTTTTTCCGGGGCTCCTGCATCGAGGGCGTTTCCGTAGTCCAGCCTGCTGCTGATGAGGGCCTGGGTGACCGTTCTTCTTGTTTCGGTGGGTATCCACCTGTAGATCTTGCGGAGCATGCAGAGGGTGTTGAAGCAGGAGGACGAGACGGCGTTGACTTGCTTGGCCATGGAGAGCGTTGAGTCGAGGATGAACTCCAGGTTAAGTGCATGGTCAGTGGGGGCCGGTGCTGCTCCCAGGGTGGTCGGCCACCAGGAGTCGTCCCAGGCTGAGGGGCTGGAGCCGAGGATGAGGACCTCAGTCTTGTCCGAGTTCAGTTTCAGACGGCTGTTCTTCATCCATTCGGTGAAGGCTTTCATTCCTTCATGGAGGTTGGTTTTGGCGGTGAGCGGTGGCACCACATTTATGTAAAGATCCAGTGGTGCACTTATCTATATTTCTACATTTCTAACAATATACCGTTAGAATTTTTACTTGTATTTGGACTGTTAGTTTTCACAAGGAGTCCACCATAAGGATATGAACTTGTATTTTGCATCTTGTTAGTTTTGTGATATTGCACCCCTCCAGAGTTGTTTTCATGTTACATGGTCGGTTTCTATGCCCTGCATCGCTTTTCATCTTATCATGCTTGGTGCTACTGTCCTATTTGAATAACGTAGCGACCAATGCCTTAGCTGGAGGCATCAATTAATGCCCTTTCTACTCACAATCAAAGCATGTGTTTGGAATTCTCAAATGTTCTGATTTTGTTTTAGTTGAATAAATCCACAAGGGCCCTGCAATCTCCTCCCTTCCACGTCCCATAATTATCCCCAGCCCAAATTTAGGATTACTCCAAATAATCATCAATGGTGAGGGGAAAGTGGTCATCCCACTTCGACTAGCTATACCAAACCTGTGCCTGCAATGGAGTTTTGGTTATTTGTATTTGGAAACCCAGATCATGTCCCACAAAGCTTTGCTACTTGGGCTTTACACATGTCTGTCCAATGTTTGTCTGAGTACCTCAAAGACCACTCTTCTATTATACGGAGTTGTGCTGCAAAATAATAGTCTTATTTATAGCAAAGAAACCAAGCCCTTCTTCTGGTGCTTTCATATTCTTCTGTGGTGTCTGGTGTGCTTCCCTTACCAAAGTCCACCAAGTACCTCTCGATCGTATTAAACCTTGTGCTTTCTGATTCTCTTTGGGAGTGCATGGAAGATGTAGAGAAGTCTATGCACGCCCATCATGTTAATAACCTATATCTTTCCACCCCCTAGCTGTGCAGGTCCTTTTTAATAACTTTATCAAGGGGACATATTTGCACCATACAGCACATGTATTCGGTGTGCTATATGGATCCTAGGCATTTTATCTTGCCCTCCACTATCTTCAAATGCGTCAAAATGGTTAATGCTTCTCTAGTACTCCATAAGTCCATTTGCAGGCACAATAACTTATCTGAATGTATTGTGTTGTCCAGTGCCTCACCAAAAGCCAGTAGTTGGGTTAATAGAAACATAACTGATTTGATCCATCAAGTATATTAAGATGTTGTCGGTGACGAGTTATGTCATGTGCTTTATACGCCAGAAAGCACACCTGTTACCTCTTCTGATTGACACAAGGCCAGGACGAAGGGCCCTAAGGTCAAAATTAAAAAGAGAGGGCACATCAGGCACTTCTGTCTAGTGCCTCTATGTATGCAAATGTCCTCCAAGTACACACCATTCATTACTATCCAGGCCCTAAGCATGGCAGGGAAGTGATCACTTTTCTGATCCACGTGTCTCCTATACCGCAATTTGTCATGACCTTTCCAAGGACTGTCCTGCTCACTCTGGTGAGTACTGAATCAGCATCCAGAACAAGCAATGCCAATGGAATATTTTTCTTGTCCTCCTTTTTGGCAAAGTTAGCTGTTCATTTCACAGTACGACTGAGAACTCAATTTATTTTGCTTCTGCAAGAGCAGCTAGTAAATTCACATCTGATAAAAACTGCTTCTTGATCTAAGAAAAAGTATAGCACTAAGGCTTTGATTAAAAATGGCACACAATCGTTGAAGTCTGTAGGAGAACCACATGATAGTACCAAATGTGTTTTCATATTACAGTTATTAACCACTTCATCAAATCTAATCAGAATCATGAAAGGCTATTGCATATTATTGAAGGGAGCTCTTTTAGCAAACAATACAAAACAATGCGCAATATTGTTCACAGTTACCATAACATCCCTAATTGTATAGCAGCTCAGGAGAACTTTTGATATTAATTGCAAAATAGCGGGTGTAAAATACAGAGTGTCGGCAGGTATGTCAAATATTAAAACAGAAGTTAATCACCATTGTTAATACTGATGGAGCAGGGTGTTTGTGAAATAAAACCTGCTTGAATCAGTATCATTTATTAACAGTGTGCAGTGAAAATTATGCTTCCTCTGGAAAGGCCCGAGCGGCACAAATGTTATTCAAAGTTTTCTACATAACTGGTATGAAGGAAGAGAACATTTTGATAGTGGCTTGAATTGTATTTCCTGGGGTGGAAGCTGACGTGATGAATAAATAGAGGGGAGAGGGGTTGGTCTAACGGCTAAGGCGCTCGACCTCGGACCTGGAGATCTGTGTTCGAGTCTCGGTAACGATGCCAAAAACCTCCTGTGATTCTGGGCAAATCACTTAATCTCCCGTGCCTAAAAAAAATTAAAGTGTGTCCTCATGTAACGTAACTGGTGCTATGTAAAGCGCTCTGATACCTGATTCGGTTCGGGTCTAGTTCGCGCTATATAAAACTCTGCAAAATAAAAAAAAATTAAAAATAAAACAATGGGACATTTAGTGGGATGAACATGCCGAGAGTGGTGTGACAATACACCCCCTTCCTTAACCAATCAAGTACAGAATAACCCTTCGTTTAGATACAAGTGTGGGTTGGGTATCTGGGTTTTAGGGTATCATTGAGGTACCTGGTAGGAGGGGTTTAGTTCAGACTGTTGGGCAGACTGCTTGGGAGATCGTCGCTATCGACGGTTTGCTATCCTACGTGTATGAGGAGAGGCCTTGCTTGCTGTCTCCTGTTCCTGAGCTAACTGTTCCTGTCTGCTGATTCCTGACTTAGTCTTTGCCTCTCGTATCTTCTTGAGGGGACTCTCATAGCCAGAGAGTAGATTTCCTATTCCTATTTGTGTTAGTATAGCCTGAAATCTGAATTTTCATAATCATTTGCAAATGTATTTTGTCTCTTCGCCTTTCCACTCTTTATGTATTGATGTGAATTTGATATTTTCTCTAATGTTGTTTGCCTTATGACGATCAATAATTTGTACTGTATGTTGGTACTGATGAGCATTATTTCACATTATTTAGTGTGTCTATTATTAGAGGTGTTTATTTAGTTCATGGGTATTTTCGAACCAAGGGGCCCATTAGGATGGCGGGCGAATCGCCCCCGCCAGGCTGGCGGTAGCCACCGCCGGACTGGCGGGGACGATTCGCACGCCATCCCTGCTGCAAAGACCCCCCGCCATATTAACATGACTGGAGGGTCCGCGGCGGACTTCTATGGTCTATCAGACAACGCCAGCCGTATTAGGATGGGACTTTTTAAATGCCTTTCCGTGGCAGCAATGCCGCCACGGAAAGGCATGTGGAGTCTGCATTGGGGGCCCGATGCGGGTCCCCAGGGACTCGGGGGGTGGGGGGTGCATATGGGGGGTTCCTATGGTACCCCCCAACAGTGCCATGCACAGCATGGCAGACAGCTAACGTTGCCTGCCATGCTGTGCATGGAAGTGCACTGCATGCCTTCCTGCGATTGTGGTGGGCGGTGCTGAGTGCACTGCCCGCCACAATGGTAGGAATGCAGGATGTGCCCGCCACTGTGGCGGTCGCATCCTAATGCCAGGCACGGGACCCCCGCCCTTATGGCGGGCGGTCCCTGGTACCATGAGGATGGCGGGTGGGCAAAGTCCGCCCACCATCCTAATGGGTGCCAAGTATTAGTTTACCAAACCCTGCCAACTATACAAAGATTGCACCGCCATATTTGGTATACTAGAATGAAGTTACAAATTGGAGATTGGTAAGTTTGGTATAGTTTTGGAAATCTACTAACCCAGTAAGAAGGGACTTCGTGGGTAATGAAATTGGGCCTTGTCAGTAGAAATGTATTAGTCCTAGATTGCTGGATCAATACCATGGCCACACTAAAGCTGTTCTCTTGCTTAAGCTCCTGCAGTACTAATCAAGCCCAGCTGTTTAACTGGGAAATGTAATGACATCCAGTGCCTTTGTTTTTTTTTCTCTTATCCCCTTCCCACAGATATACTTCTAACTTACATGTGGCTAGAGTAAGATTGGTTGTGGGTTTGGAGAAGTGTGGAAGTTATCATCGTTCCTGTTAAATCTGGACTTCAAATTTAGTGTATCTTGACATAATCATAATAAAAGGAGTAAAAGGAAAAGGGCAGCTGTGGTCCCTATGACAAAGAGGTCTTACTCTGTGAACCTTGTGAAGAAGGGTGCACTGAGTGGGGGGGCCCACTAAATAATCCAATGAAAGGATGCAGGCTTGGTGTGAAAGGGCTTTAATGATGGTGAGGGAGAGTCTAGAGCCAATTTACCAATGCTTGAGTGCGATTGAGTCTGCCATGAGGAGCCTGAAAGAGACAATAACTGTTAAACAGGTGACGTCTGATCCCCCCCCCCACCAGGGGCATTTCCCGCAAAGGGTAGTTTGTATGCCAGCAGTTTCTGTCCAGGTTCAGTCAAACTGTTGTGAACACAAACCTTCCTGCGAGTACACCGACCATGATTGCCCAAGGGGATGCAGACCAATGCTTGTTGCCATGGGGTCCCATTGCAAGGGCGGGTGCCAAGGCGGAGGATGGAGGACGAAGCACTGCAATTATCGCAAGAGAGGCCAGATCAGGGTGAGGGGAGTAGTGGAAACTAGAATACAAAACCTACCTGTGAAATATCACTGGAATTTACATTTCCTCTCCTGGAACATTGCTGGGATCAACTCTGAACTTAAAAACAAGGGCTGGGGCAGCATCAAAAAGGAATAGGTGTTGTGATGGAACACCCATTGCATGCCCCTTTCATGCTAAGTGATACGTGGCAAGAGGCTGTATTAACAAGGCGGCGTTAAGCCACAAAATATGGCTTAACAGCACTTTGTAAATATGGGGAAGGGCAAAGCAGCAGTACAGCATCGCTGAAAGTGACGTTCTGGTGGGATTATCATCTTATAAATATACCCCCAAATTTCTTGCACCTTGTGAACCCAAAGGCAGCACAGAGCTCTGACCACCAAAGGTTTGCTTTGATTTCCCTTTCAGAGCGTGGTTTCTAATGCAAATCCACCTTGTGCATGGGCCGCAATTTTATCGTTGCCACTCCATTGAAGCCTCAGGGGCTTATTTAGGAGCCCTTGCATCACTTTTGCACTGCCGATGCATCCCTTTTTGTGTCGCACCTGCGGCGTAAAAGATGCACCATGTTACGCCATATTTACAAAGTGACGCATCTAGGTAGATGCGTCACTTTGTAAACCCCTGCGCCACATTATAACCTGCGCCAGGTATAATGTATGCAGGGTGGGTGTTCCGACACAAGTCAGCCTAGTAGAAGTGACGCTTCTGAAATCAATGAGATTTCACTGCACCACTTCTATGATGCAAATGCGTCAATATCTTACGCCTGCCTCACAGCAGGTGTAAGACTGACGCATGCACATTTGAAATGGGACTTGCCTATGTGCAGTGACACATTGCTGAAGTTGCTTCACTTTTGTGACACACTTCAGCAATGCGTCATTTTTGCACCTACAGATACGTCAGAAATACTGACGTATCTGTAGCTCTTTGTGACATGATGCATCATACTGTAAATCTGACGCATCCAGCATGTTGCAAGGAGGGCGCGATGAAAAGTGACGCATCACTGTTTTCACACAGCGATGCATCACTTTTCGTAAATGAGGCCCTCAGTCGATAAAGACACAAGACAGAATGTCCAAGCTTGCAGCCATTTATGAGAGCTGATGAAGTGTACAGGGCCTTATGCTTGGAGGCAGAAGTAGGTGGTCAGACCTGATAGATAAAACTTTAACTCAGATTGTTGGGCGTTGTTGTTGAAAAGTTTTCTGTTCGCATGGAGCTCGCACTTTGAAGAACGATTTGTGAGATGTGCTCATACATGATGAGGTCATCTCTGAGTTTGTTAGGGCAGAATTGTTGCATTTCTAATTCTGTGAATCAGGACTGGGGTTTTACCTTTAAAAATAACTTTATTTGGGAATTTAAATTTCACCTATGTCACAAATAGCTTGGTTAGCTAGGACCAAGGTGCTTATAATAATACAACAAACTTGAAAGCAAATTTGTTGGCGGAGGGGTTTTCATTTAAAGAGACTAAAATACAAAGTGCAATGAGCAGGCTATAGACCAGGACTGAGAAGGAAGTGAAAGGTAAGAATGAATGGAAGTATAGCTATTAACTTAATGCATACATTTCAACTGAAAACATTGCAAAAATAAAATACTCCTCCTATCAGGCATGTTCCGTCCAACAAGTTTTGAAGACGTTTACAATATTTCCTAACTGTGCCAAGTCTGAAATGTGACAGTCTTCCAAAAACAAACTTAGAGGAGCTTTGATTCTAATTCTAAAGCTTTTAGTTCCTATAAAGCCAGCCAATAAAAAAAATAAAATGACTTGCTAATACCATACAAAATAGAACAGCTGATAATACACATATAGATATGCCCAAGGACCTGCATCCTGGGAACATACTGTAAGTGAACCATATGATTTTTTGTTATTTATGTCAACGAAGGAGAAGGGGATATTAGAGGGGAAAGGAGATCTTTTCTTACTGCCTTCTCATTGCCAGCGGCATACTCCGCAAATTGCCCAACGTCACAAGAGATGCACATTGCTGCATAAGGACCAGTAGGAGGTGAGGCTTGATTTAATCTGTACTCACCCATGTTCCCTGTATAAACTCAGTGCCACTGAACTG
Source organism: Lissotriton helveticus (assembly GCF_964261635.1). Taxonomy (NCBI): domain Eukaryota; kingdom Metazoa; phylum Chordata; class Amphibia; order Caudata; family Salamandridae; genus Lissotriton; species Lissotriton helveticus. Next base: position 1,816,564,116 of record NC_136067.1, on the reverse strand, counting down.
CCTATTTGGCATCACATACACCAATGAATAGGAGAGCAAGAAATTCCTAACTCTGTAATAGACTAAAGGGTTTAAGCAAATGATTCAACTCCATAATAAGGCTTGGGCAAGAACAAAAACCTTCACCTGCCGACACTGCCGACATTCATTCACATTCACATTCGCCAAGACCCAGGACCCACCTCCTCTCTCCAGCAACAACCCAGTCGCTCCCCAAACCCTGCAATGCATCCTATTCAATTCCCTCTCCCTCCACAGGCAGGCCGCGGAAATCTGGGACCTCCTTGACAGCACCAACCCTTACGTAACCTTCCTCATCGAAACCTGGACAAATGCCCTCAGGACCTGACATCGCGATCGCCATCCCCGAAGACTACAAGTTCACCTGGAAGTACAGCCCCAACCGCCGTGGAGGGGGCATTGCCATCACTCACAAGTCCAACCTCCGCCTGAGCACCCACACCGATGGCGCCACAGACCTGATGGAACACCTCCACTTCAAGAAACAGACCAGCCCGTCCACCACCCTCCAAAGCACCCTCATCTACAGACCCCCCGGACCCCACGCATCTTTCTTTGACTCCATAACCAATATCATTACCCTGCAAGCCATTCCCACCATTGACTACACCCTGCTGGGAGACCTCAAATTCCACCTCAACAACCTCCAAGACCCCTACTCCGCCTCCCTCCTGGACAAACCCCACAAAATAGGACTCAAACAGATCGTACCAGAACCAACACACTCATCAGGACACACCCTCAACCCCATCTTCACAACAGGAAACTCCATCACCGTCAGCCACACCTTGAACTCCCATGGACAGATCATCATTGCGTCCACTTCACCTTCAAAACTAACATCACCCACAAATGTCCTCACCTGCTCCAGTGCAGGAATTGAAACAAGATCTCCAATGACCAGCTCACCATCTCCCTCAGTAGCTCCGCTCCCACCTCTACAGACGACGACCCAACCACAGCCGTCCGTAACCTACACAACTGGATCACTGACTGCGCCAACACCATCTCCCCCCACAAGAAAACATCCATTCCCCACACCAAGGGAGCCAGCTGGTTCTCCACCGAACTCCGAGAATCTAGATGAACCTGCAGACACCTGGAAAAGCTATGGAGGAACTCCAGAACCACAGATGACTTCGACAGCTTCAAAGCAGCCACCACCGCACACCACAAACTTATCAGACACTGAAGGAGGAAAGCACTCCAGGACAGAATCCCACTCACGCCCACAACAGCAAGGAACTTTTCGGCATCATCAAAAAGTTTGTCAAACCCAACAGTGAGACTACAGACATCCGACCCTCCCAGGACCTCGGCAACAGACTCAGCGATTTCTTCCATCTCAAAATCAAGACCATCTATGAAAATGTCAACATCAACAAACTCCACGTGGAACCAACAACCGCCATTCTCCACAAAACGCAGCTGACACTCGACAGCTGGACCGCCCTCATCATTGAAAACACCCTGAAGACTATGAAGTAAACCAACTCCAGGGCCCCACGAACCCCTGCCACCACCACATCTACTACAGATCTGCATACATCATTGCCCCAGAGCTTCGATGAATCATTAACTGCTCCTTCAAGACCGTCTCCTTCCCCAACGGCTGGAAATACGCCGAGATCAACCCTCTCCTGAAAAAATCATCGGCAGACCCCGCTAACCTCGAGAACTACAAACCGATCTCCTTACTCCCATACCCGGCGAAATTCATGGAAAAAGCCTTCAACAGTCAACTCTCGTCCTTCATACAAGAAAACAGCATCCTCGACTCCCCCCAATCAGGCTTCAGGAACAGTCATAGTACCAAAACCGCACTTCTTGCTGCAACAGACAACATCTCCCTCCTCGACAGAGGAGAAACTGTGGCCGACATCCTCCTGGAACTCTCCGCTGCCTTCAACACAGTCTCACACTGCACCCTAGCCCGCAGACTCCACGACACAGGTATCCGGAATAAGGCCCTCGACTGGCTCCACTCATTCCTCTCCAGCAGAATACAGCAGGTCAGACTCCCGCCTTTTCTCTCGGAACTCACAGCAACCACCTGCAGAGTCCCACGAGGATCCTCCATGAGCCCCACTCTGTTCAACCTCTATAAGGCCCCTTCGCATCCATCGTCATATCACACAGACTCAACATTGTATCATATTCCGACGACACCCGACTTATCCTCGCCTTATCCAACTAACCCAACATCTCCAAACACAACTTTCAAGAAGGAATGGAAGCAGTCGCCAAGTGGATGAAGAACAGCTGCCTACAACTAAACACGGACAAAACCGAAGTACTCATCATGGGCCCACACCCCGATGCCTGGAATGACACATGGTGGTCCCCTGCCCTCGGGAACCCAGCCTCCCCCATGGACCACACGGGCAACCCCAGAATCATCCTGGACTCCGAACTCAAGATGGATCGTCACTTGAAAACTGTCACCTCTTCCTGCTACCACTCCCACAGCCTCCTCCGAAAGACCTTCAAATGGTTCCCCTCAAACACAAGACAACAGTCAACCACGCCCTCATTAGCAGCAGACTGGACTATGGCAACGCATTCTATGCCGGGATCAACAGGAACCTCACCGTAAACTCCAGAACATCAAGAACGCCACAACCAGGCTTGTTCTCCACCAACCGCGCCGCTGCCACATCAGTCAACACCTATGGACACTGCACTGGGTCCCCGTTAAGAAGAGAATCACCTTCAAGCTCCACTCCCACACCCACAAAGCCCTCCACAACACCGGACCAGCCTACATGAACAACCGCCTCTCGTTCCACGCATCGCAAAGATCCCTCCGCTCAGCCCAGCTTTCTTATGCGACGGAACCCCGCACCAAGAAGACCAGAAAAGGAGGACGCTCCTTCTCCATTCTTGCAGCCAAGGCATGGAACACCCTCCCTCACCACCTCCGACAGACACCTTCACTTGCCTAGTTCTTGAAGTGACTCAAGACCTGGCTATTCGACGAAGCACCGTAACTCTCTGGAGCCGTGCACCTCCCCCCTCCAGCGCCTAGAGACCCTTTCGGGTGAGTAGTCGCACTTAACAAACTTGTGATAGATTGATTGGTTTTAACAAATGATTAAATATTGACTGAGACAGCATTTGTCACGATGTTAGAAGTATCAGCATGAAAGCGCCAATAAACATTGATTAAGGTAGTTTGTCTGCAGAATATATTAAAACCATTAGCTGATTTACAGTAATGTGTTTGTCAATAATTCATTTGACCTAGAGCATGTGCCTCTATTTTGCACTTTAATCAATCGCATAAAACAGATCACCCTAGAAAGGATTGGTTCGCTAACCAAAAGTCTGTTCCAGCTGTCCATGAGGGATGAGAGGGTAAGATGCCATTTAATGCTAAACTGTGACGTGTCATAACAGAAAGGGACTGGGAGACATTACATCTGTCACTAGACTGCATTTACATCATGTTAAGTGACTTCTCACAAAATAAGAAAAACCAACATCAAGTTAAATTTTTAAAGCATAGTGTACTAAACAAATCTGGTTAGGGTTCTACCTCTGTATTGAATATTACGCTGCTATATTAGCCATAGGTATCAGGAATCCAATGACAGAAGTGTGTCATCGCTCGTTCATTCCTACTTCCAGGGAAATGGTGATTTTTCTTTTCGATTTATTAGGACACTGGATAAACAGGGGACAGCTTGTATTATTTAGCTGGTGAACGTACAGATAGCTAAGAAATGTCTCTATTTGCCCAGCGGATGCCTAAAGAGTAGACATTATGTATTGTTTGCCCACCACTGTGTGTAAAAAAATAGCAAAGAAACATCACATTTGCCCGGTCAATGGCTCCTTAGCAGACATAACATAATCCACGATTTGTCCAGTGGATGAATAATTAAGAAAGGAACTTCAATATTTATTCAGCTGCTGGCTAACAGATATCACATACTATATGGCTGGAAGCCATGCACATAGCAACACAAATCTTTATTATAAACCCAACTGCTGGCTGAGTAGCAAAGATCATGTTTTATTATGCCTAGCACAGACTTCAGCAGGCACCCGTGAGGAGTGAACATCATTGCCACCTATCTCTTTATGCATGTTAGTGATAAATCTGGCTTTGGCGCATTGTGCACCTAAATAGCGCTACTATATAGTTCAAAATGGTGACAGTAGTAATTGAAGCAAATACTTCCAGGTTATTTTGATCGCCATGATACAGAATACCACTCCTTTACCTCAGGGCCAGATGCAATGCCTCAGGAGGCCGATTATGCAGCTGCCTCTTACTCTACAAGTAATTCCGCTCCTTTAAATTTGTCTGACGGCTGATGATACAGATGATCAGATTATTTGCAAGACTGGGTACAGCTGTGTCTGAGCTATAAGGTCGTCCTGACTCACAAGTCATGGGAGTGCATCAGAACCACATACAAGGTTACCAAATGGCTCCATGTCATCATGACACATGTTTTCCTGTTCTGGGCTTTCTTTAAACAAATTGGTGTATTCTGAAAGTTGGATGTCTGTTTGGATGTAAAACAAATCAGAACGTTTCATAACGTTTATGAAAGGTTTGTAAAAGTAACAGGACGTGTTTTAAACCCATGACATGGTGCCATCTGGTAGACCCAGCCATATTAGAGGCTAGGAGAACTTACTAAACTAGACCAGTTACTTGGACCTCTTATATAGGTCATGTTTGTCTCGACCGAGGACATCTGAATGCGCCAAGAACTCATGCGGCCATTAGGAGAATAGAAACTTTGAATCATCTAACAGATAAAAAACAGTTTCCTTCTCAACTGTTTTTTGCTGAATTAATCTAAGTCCTACCGGTGTGCTAGTGACTTACAGGTAGATTCATCAAGCATTTTTGCGAGCGCAAACGGTGCGAATCGCAAAATTCGTCCGTTTGCGCCCGCAAAAATGGCATTTGAGATTCATCAATGGTACATGAACTCGCAATTTGAAAAATCGCAAATAATTGCGATTTATCAAATTGCGATCGCATTTAAGGAATCTCAATTTGAGATTCCTTAAATGCTATTCATGAACCTTTTAAAAATTGCGAAATCGCTATTTTTGGCCGCTATTTACCGCGAAGTCTGACTTCGTGGTAAATAGCGAAAACTTAGAAAAATGCACTTTAATGCATTTTTCTAAGTTGTATGTTACACAAAGACATGTCCTTTGGACATGTGTGTGCGCAACATCAGTCTACATTTACATTTCAGGGGTGCTACAGGGTGTCCTTTGGACACCCCTGGCACCCTAGAAATCGCATCCTTATTTACGATTAGCAAATTGCTTGAATGGGGAGTCATTCCTTATTTGCGATTAGCAATTTGCTAATCGCAAATAAGGAAGCTGTAGGAATCGCAAATAAAATTGCGATTTCTACATGAATCCAGTTTTGCGAGTCTTTAATATCGATTCCTTAATAATCGCTATTAAGGACTCGCAAAACGGGACAATGATGAATCTGGGGGTTATTTTCCTCTCTGCCGCTGTTGCCCTTGACTCCAGTACCGTGAAGGGTACCAATGATTTCATTGGTGTGGATTGCTTAATGTTTGTGGACATTTGGGCCTTGGAATTTTTTTAATATTTCTATTTTTGGAGCAAAACAATAAGCAGGTGAGGCGAATGCTAACTCAGCTGTTGAGTATGGCATGCAGGCATTCCCAAATACAAAGAATGGGTCCAAAAACAACATCAGTATCTCTTCCATAATTCTGTATCGCATGTGGGAAAGCAACCTGTAAAGAAGCAGATAAGTGAGGAGTTCTGAAGATTCCCTTGACTGAGTGCAGCCCCGTAAGCTAACATTGGTCATAGGGTCAGTATATCTAGCACTTAGCATGTAGGAGCTATAACAGCATTTGGGGTTGCATCTCAGCCGCAGAAAGGTCTGGCAGAGATGTTTATGCTAGAATTCAACCCGTACCATGTACTTGCCTGTAAATAAAAGTCAACGTCTTCTTTGAAAATATAGCAGTGACTGGACTTAATGAGTATTAATTACTGTTTTACTGTATCTGCGTTTGTAAACCTTACTTGAGTACGGCTTGACTGCTCCCTCTCACCACCCTGAGCAGAGCTGAGTACCCAAAGGGAGTAACTTGGTTATCCAACTGGAGTAAAATATTTTTACGGCTGTGGGACCCCAGTGGTAAACAGCTGTATCCACTGCATAATATAGGCCAATAACAAATTTCTGCCCCAGAACCCCAAGAAAAAATTTCACAGAATCAGAATATTTCAGCTTCTGATGGTCTCGCCTATGGGTAGATTGTGTGGTTTTCTCTTTCCTAGCTTTCCCAAGAAATGCTTCTGATGTTTTCTACCAAGGCTATTGATTCCAGACAGGAATGTAAAATAAAACACTCATGTTTCCCTGGAAGTATACTACTTTGAGACTTTCCAAAGAACTGAGGACTAACCCTTTTTACACATATCAAAATAGGGATTAGAGGTCACTGGGCAGCAATGCAATGTGTAGATATTTGTTTAAATAGCATGGCAAATGTCCAAGCTCCAAATGCAGACATGTTCTAGTACATTGTCTGAAAGGCTCATGGAGAGGTGGCATTAAATATGAATGGATATACTGCATGTTTTGTAAGGTAGTTGGGGCATGAGCTACTTTGGAAGGCAACTAAGATCTCCAATGCTAAAAAGCAGTCTGTTTGTCTCAGGTAGACTTCAATAGAATAAAGGATTAGCAGTGAAATCAGGACGGTGTTGAGATGTTTATAGAAAAACAATTGTGGGTGACAACTCCAATAACAACTGGAACTACACCATAAAATAGGCCATATTTGCCTAATGTACCCTTGGGTAAATTAGCCTTCAACAGCAACAATGAATTTTCAAATGACCAAACCCCTCCTCAAGACTCAGACACAGTATAGACCTAAAAAAAATGAGAGGATTAGGAATGCACTAACGGGCACATGCATCATTTGAAAATGCATTCGCAAACGGTGCGAATCGCAAAATTTGCCCGTTTGCGAATGCATTTTCTGAGTTTGGGATGCAAAATCCTTAAACTCATTTTCGTATTTTTAGGAATCGCAATACTTTTTGCGATTTCTAAAATAATTCGCAGAATGTTCAGATTCGCATTTTCAGTTGAAAAATGTGCATGCATGAAAAATCGCAATTTGCGATTTCATTAGAAATCGCAATTTGCAATTCTTATTTTTAGAATAACTCTGACCTGATGGTAAAAAAAATTTTTTTCTCAGAAACAGGTGAAAATGATTACAATGGTATTTAAGGGTACCCAAAATGCATTTCACATTTTTACACAATGGCAGCAGTGATTGCAGTAGCACGTAGGAGGAGGTTAAGGGCAGCTGCTTTGAGGAGAAGGATGATAAATGAAAGAATTTCTAGAGTGCGCATTACTTTGTTAGGACAGACAGAGGCTGAAATTTATGATAAGTATAGGCTCAATGGGGATTCTATTTTGGACTTAATAGCAGATTTGGACCCTATTTTACAGAGACCAACACTTAGGACCCAAGCTATTCCTACCCATGTACAGGTATTGTGTTCCCTCCATCTCCTTGCTTCTGGATCATTTCAGGGTGTCATAGCCATAGCTGGTGCAGTGGCGGCTGGTGACATTTGAAAGTGGTGGGCCAGAAAACAATTGTCATACATCAGTGAGGCGAGCGAGCGAGCCTGAACCACCTACGGGGGGTTCGGGGGCTCTCCCCCGAGAAAAATTTGAAAAAAGAGTGGCCAAATGGTGCATTTTCAAGCAAACCAGAAGGTGCTAGAGGAGGGAAGGAGGCCACCGGCTGAGGCAGAAGCAGGGGAGCAGGTAAAGTTGAGGGCCAGCAGTGGTGAAATGCAGGACAGGGATACTTGTGATAAAACATCAGTTGACGTCCAAAATGGAGAGCCTTGCTAGCCGTGACTGCCATCAGACACTCAGAAGGGAAACTCCTGAGGCTTCCTGGCTTTTCAGCCACTCTGGCAGTGCTAGCACAGGATCAATCACATTAGTGATGTTGAAAACAAGGAAGGGGAGAGGAAGAGGAAAACAGGAAAGGAAAATTACTCAAAGGATGACTAGTCTGGGCAGTATGACTAATATAGAAGTAAAGACTGCGAAAGGAGGAGATGTGGGCTTTCGAATGGAGGGTGGAAGGTAAAAACCATGGACCTGATGCTACCCTCTCATGGAAATGGTCATGGAAAGGTTGACGCACAGACTTGCCTACCCTTGGTAGGACAGCTTGGGAGGAGATAGGGAAATGGCTCTACCAGAAACTCTAATCAGGGTTACATTATAAAGATGAAGTTCAGTACCCTTTCCGAAATGGAGATCTCAAACTTGCCAGCTTGACCACAGATGTTGCAGAAAGGGATGAAACAGTATCTGGTGACACAAATATGAGTGCTCTGGGAGGCGCAGGACAAGATTGTCAGTTGAGTACCCTGTGCATAGGGCACACTGAGAATGACACGGAAGGAAATATAGTGGCAGAGGAATGCTCAGTAAGAAAAGGGGCATACTACTGGAAATAGTGATAATCGTTTTATGGCGAAGGGGGCACAATTCTATGTCAATAAGATTACACTTATAAGAGGAAACAGGAAAAGTGTGCAAGGCGTTGGTATAGAGAGGACAGTGTAAAAGCTCACAAAATAGAAGATTTAATGGAGCTATTAAATGTGCTGGGGGTAAGACTGAAAATTACATTCAGACTGGTGTCCCTGAGATTTTTGATCACTTAATTGCATGACTGAATGCTTCTCTGAGCTATCCAATCCATCTCAGACAATGGCCACAGGTGGGGTTATCTCCTGCTCTAGTATTAGCTTCAGTAACATTACAGCGACTTTTTAAGATTGTTGCATCATTGAAGTCTTCCTCTGCTCCCTCTGAGAAGCACAATTGGCTTCGAACCTCTCTTGAGCGCCGGGAAGTGGGTTCACTCCTTAGGGCCAAGGCCAGGGAAAATGTCCGAAGAGATACAAAAGGATAAAGATGTACTGCTGGGGGGCAGAGAAGAAAAACCGAAATGGGAGATAACCTAAGAGATAAATGTACAAAAGAAATACCCTCCCTTGACGGGGGGTGAACATCCAGTCCTAGAGAAAGGACTGAGAGACAAACTGCAGCACAGTCCATGGAACTGAAGGTTTTGCACGTCAGGCACTAGGGAGACAAGAAAGTGTGACAGGCACAGCCTGAAGCATCTGTAACCAACTCCTTATCAGAGTCTGATCTTGCAGCACACCTCAACTCTGCAAATTCAAGCACCCCTCCCTCTTTACCTACATGTACATATGAAAACCGAAACATAGAGATGTGTAGCAAGACAGACATTTTGTACATTTAAGGAATGTTAGTAATATGCATGTATTTTATATGGATATGTGAAAATTATATTTCTCAAAGGCAACACTTGCAGCAGCCAATCAGCGGGCATGGACAGCACAGGGTTTAATAAATGACTTAATGTGTTTGACCCAGTTCGTTTTTCCATTTCACTAGGAAATCAGAAATCTGAATTTATTTCCTTGAAATTTAACAAATACACAAAATGACTCAAATTGCAGAAAATATGGTCTGCTGTATCTCGAGTGAAAATGTCACATGAAGTCACACCTAATATATAAAAAAAAACACACAAGCAATACAGGAGAGTAGGAGACTGGTTTGGGCGGAAAATATTTCTGTGCAAGAAATTTTCTGTTCGTAGCAATCTTCCACGATCAAAAAAATGACACAAAATGGGGCGTGGCTTGGATGGCAAGGAGGCAGGAGACCTAAGTCCGGAGCTCCCGACCCCCAAGTTCAACGAGCGGCGCGCAATATAGTCCAACGTGAGAGAAACGGAGCAAAAAGCAAAGGAGGTGTGAGGGAACCAAACCGGCACCCCACGAGAAGCTCCGCGACCAAAAAGAACCAAGAACGAGGCGAAGGCGGGGAGAAGGCGAACGGCCAGGGGGAGAGAGGAGAGATCCCAAGATGGCGGCGTGAGTCAGAAGACCGGGAAGATAGCGAGCCGCGCAAGAGACAGGCAGATCCACCCAGAACGCAATACCCGACCGCCCCGGCACCCCCCTCCCCGTCTCAGGAAGGAGGGAGAGAGAGGAAGTCACGGCGAGCCATCGGAGCGGGCGGCACAACTGCTGGGCGCAGCGACCGAGCAAGTGAGTACCGGCTTAACGAACAGCGCAAGCAGGTCAGCGCAAGGAACGAGCTGGCCGCTTCTCTCACAGACTCACAATTTCTGACAAGGGCCAAAGAGGGCAGTAATTAACCGCGGCCCGGGGAGCGGCAGCTGCTACGGCAGCAGGGAAGACAACAACAACAAGGCAGCCATCTTGGTAGAGGGGGAGTAAGCACGGGGCGACCATCTTGCTAAAGCTAAAGCACCGCACGGCGGAACACCCCCGGCGATAGAAGGCCCGACAAACAGTGCGAGCTGGTCAGAGCAGCAAACTTGCAATTTCTGATGCAGCGGAGAACTAAGGGGGAACCAGTTACGCACCAGCTACGCACACCACAGGCGGCAGCAGGGAAGCCATCGATAAGGCGGCCATCTTGGTAGAGGAGGAGAAGCACGGAGCGGCCATCTTGCTGTAGCATCCCGAAGCGGGGCTGCGGCCAGAGCAGGGCAGACGGAAGCAGCAGCAAGGAGCAGGGCGCAAGCTCGCGGGGGAGCACGGGCAAACCGTGAGTTTCAGACAATATCGCCGCGGAGCGGCTGTAGCAAACCGTGAGTTTCAGACAAGATCGCCGCGGAGCGGCTGTCAAGAGGGCGGCCACCCAGCAAGCCGGCCGAAGCAGTAAGAGGCAGGTGGAGGACCAGCGCAGGTGACAAGGCAAGAGTGGCGACCCCTCTAGCTGGGAAAAAAAAAAAAAAAAAAGGCGCAACAGGCGCAAACCACGGGAACTAGAAAGTGGCAGACACAGGCTGTGGGCTCCACAACAACAACAACAGCGGCCATCTTAAGACATCTTAAGACAGAAGGGAAGCTCTAGGTGGCCATCCTGAGGAAACAGCAAGCGGCGCAGGGAGAAACAAGCCCCAGCAGACGACGGCGAGTGGCGGAGCGTAACCAGTAAGGGGTACCATCAGAGCAAAGTACAGCGCAGGAGGCTGGCGGAGCTTAGGACTAAAACCAGAGTGGTCAAGTGGCCACCTAGGTTCAGAGACGACCCCATAACGTCGATAAGCACCCTGAGGGGCAAAGAGGGAAAAAGAGGAGACAAAGCCGCAAAAAGACAGCCGCCAACAGAAGGGAGGCGCAAGTTCAACCAGGCCAAAAGAGGGACCGAAGCCATGGCAGGCAGGGACGGGAAACAAGGGGCCAACGACTTGAAGAAAAGCAAGAATGAGACACCGCCCTCTCCGGGCAAAGAGCGCAACAACCATGGGGATGGCACAATAACGCTGGACATGCTCCTGAAGAAAATAACAGAAGGGAACGAGCTGGCAAAAGCCACGAAAAAAACAGTAGACAGCATTCAGATGGAGCTAATAGCAATCAGAGCCGAGCAAAGCAGAGCCAATGGCAGAATTGACGAGGCAGAGAAGCGAATAGGTGTGCTGGAAGACAACGCAAACATAACACATAAGGACATGGGGCTTGTGATAAAGAGAACAACGGCACTACAAAAGGCCGTGGCGGAACAAGAGGACAGGAGCCGCAAGGGGAACATAAGACTCTTGGGAGTGCCCGAAGAGGAAGAAGATACACCGGGAGCATGCGCCCTGATGCTGGAGGCCCTAATACCTAAAATAACAGGACTCACCTTCGACAAACCGCTGGAGATCACCAAAGCGTACCGCATACCGGCCAGGAAGCAAATGAACAGCAACGCCCCCAGACCCATAATATGCAAACCACTAAGAGAAAATCAAACAGAGGCGATATTCGCGGTAGCCAGGAAAGGCCGTCCGATGATGATAAACGGAAGCAAAGTAACCATCACCCAAGACTTCTCCAAACTAACAGTCGAGGTGAGGAAAGGCTTCCTAGCCCAAAGGGAACATCTGCGGAAAAAGAACATTGCATTCACATTTGCAGGCCCATCCAAGATGAAAGTGACAGATAGGCACGGAAGCAGAATCTTCGATGACCCCAACGACCTACACCGATACCTACAAGGCCCGGAACCAGAAGAGATGGAGCTGCCGAGCCCTGGGGCAAAGAGAAGGGCATCCTCTGACGAGACACACGAAGGAGGCGAATAAGAAGGAATGTTTGAAGTAGCACGCATGTGCAACCAAGCTCCGAGACTCTGAACGTAACAAGCTGCCTCAGACAACCATATACAAGAGCAACCGCAGCCACCGAGACTCTGACTGCAACGAACAATAGGCTTGGAGTAACAAGCATGCGCAACCATGCATGGACACTCTGACATTGACAACAACAACCTACCTCGACAACAACAACATCCTACCTCAGACAGTCACAGAACAAGATAGACCACAGCCACCGAGACACGGAAAATATGCCGTGAGCAATCGCACAGCAAGAACAACCATACCTACCTCAGCAAGGCCGCCGCGGCCACGGGAAGAACAGGCAAGACACCGACGACCATATCCTTTTTTTAAGTAACCACGAGGGCGGGGGGTCGGCCAACACTAAAGACTAAAGACTCAGGAAGAACTTGGGGGGGGGGGGAGTGTGAGGACCCTTGCTGTCGCACACCCGGTTTACTACTGATGGGGGGGAGGGGGGAGGGGGGGAGTGAAGTCGGCGGATATGACAGTGCATGGCAGAGCCGCCGGTTGTATTATGAACAAAGGACCTAGAATGTTGCCTTTCTCCACAGGCACCCTATACTTTTCCTATCTCTCTATTCCCATCCAATACCCCGGGGGGGGCCGCAGTACGCAAAGCGCAAGCGATGCAACGAAACCACCATGACAGACCCAACAAGAGCGGGCCTGTCCACTGACTTGAAGATAGTGTCCATGAACGTTAAAGGACTGAACCACCCGGTCAAACGAAGGAAAATCCTGGACTACTTGTCCAAACTAAAGGGAGATGTATACATGCTCCAAGAGACCAAGCTCTCCAAAGAGGAGGCGAAACTACTCAAAGCTAGATGGATAGGGGAGGTACTCTGCTCGCCGGCAAAAGGGAAAAAAAGAGGAGTCATAACAATCCTGAGCAAGAAGGCCAACCTAACAACACTAGCAGTGGACACTGACGAAGACGGCCGCATGCTCATAGCAAGCGTCCAGAGAGGAAGCGATACAATCCACATGGTCAATATCTATGGTCCTAACTCGGAAGACAAGCAATTCTGGCAGGGAGTGGACAGCAAGCTATCAGACCTCCCCCAAGAGGACCTCCTGATCACAGCTGGGGACATGAACAAGACAATGGACCAGGCAATAGACAGACACCCAAACAGACCAAGCCATAACTCCAACAACAACAACAACACCCTGAAAGACCTATGCGCTAAACAACAACTGGCAGACCCGTGGAGGCTCCAACACCCGACAGCGCGAGAGTACACTTTCTACTCACACCCACATAACTCCTACAGCAGGATTGACTACATACTGATGTCTAACACACACACGCACCTCATAGAGGAAACGGAGATAGCCCCAATCACCGTCTCGGACCATGCTCACATAACACTCACTCTAAGTGGGAAACACAACGAAAACCCAACGAGGAGGTGGAGACTGAACGATGACATCCTCCAGAACAGAGAGAACGTCAAAGAAATTGAAGCCACAATCAAGGAATACCTTGAACACAACGACAATGGCGAAGTAGGGAAAGACACCGTATGGGACGCCCTCAAAGCGACACTAAGGGGGAAACTGATAAACATCAAAGCCAGGATGAACAGAGGAAGAAACAAGAAAATCCGTGAGCTCGAGGAGGAAATAACAGCACTGGAGAGAGGTCACTGCGCAAACATAACTGACAAAAACACGCTCACCCTGCTCACAAAAAGGAAATACGAGCTGAACAAGATCCTAAGCGAAAGAGCGGGTTCCTGGCTGACGAAGTTCAAGTCAGTCAACCTATGCGCAGCAAACAAAGCAGGGAAGCAGCTGGCGTCCTACTTAAAGGCAAAACAAAGGCAACACACGATAGCAGCAATAACTGATCGCACGAACACATCCCAAACAACGAACAAAGGAATACTGGAGGTCTTCAGACAATTCTACCAAGAACTGTACACCGAAGATCGAACCCTAAGCAAAGATGCAGGACGAGATCTACTCAGTAAAACCAATCTGCCGAAGCTAGAGGAGGCGGAGAGGGAGTCGCTCGAAGCCGACATATCGGAGGAAGAGATTGAAACAGCCATATGCCAACTGAAACGGAACAAAGCGCCAGGACCGGATGGCTATTCCGCAACATTCTACAAAACATTCAGCGAACACATCAAGACACTGATGGCACAAACATATTCCACATGCATCCAGAACGGGAGGATGACGGAGTCCATGGGCGAAGCCAACATCACCATAATTCCCAAGGAGGGGAAAGACCCACAATATCCCCAGAACTACAGACCAATATCGCTAATAAACGTCGACTGCAAGATCTATGCAAAGGTCTTAGCCAACAGACTAAACAGGATCCTGCCAAACATCATCCACACCTCACAAGTGGGATACATAAAAAACAGATTGTTGCAGGACAACACAAGGCTACTGTGCCACCTGATCAACCACACAGCAAGTAGCAACGAACAGGCGGTCATGATAGCGCTGGATGCAGAGAAAGCCTTCGACAGAGTTTCGTGGCCCTTCCTGGGTAACTGCTTGGGAGCCTTTGGCCTAGGCGGGAGGTACACGGCAATGGTCATGGCCCTCTACAACAAACCGAAAGCAAAAATAGTGGTAAACGGGAGCGCATCCGAAACGCTCACGCTGGGCAGAGGCACCAGACAAGGATGCCCCCTCTCCCCCGGACTCCTCCTGCTCGCTCTAGAACCCCTGCTAGCCAGAATCAGGGACAACACTGAGATAACGGGCGTAAAGCTCAAGAAGAAGACCGTCAAACTAGCGGCATACGCCGACGACATCCTAATCACAACAGCAAACCCCTCCACGTCAATAAAAGCTCTGATGGCCACAATAGGTGAATACGCAGAAGCCTCAGGCTACAAACTCAATAAGGAGAAATCGGAGTGTAAGCCAATGAATGTCCACACCACAAGAGAAGTCCTAGGCGAATCCGGCCTGGCATGGCAGACGAAACCACTGAAATATCTAGGGCTCCACTTTGGGAGAGACCTCACGTCAACGCTGCAACACAACGAAGACCTCATGCTGAAGAAGATAAAAGAGAGGCTGGAGTTATGGTCACCAAAGTACATCAGCTGGTGGGGACGCATTGAAACGATCAAAATGATGATAACACCGGTAATAAACTACACGCTAACAATGCTACCACTCCCAATGACAGAGATATTCCACAAAAAACTGGACCAACTCATAAATATCTTTCTATGGAAAAACAAGAAACCAAGGATAAGCCTACAAAAACTAAGACTGTCAAGAGACCTCGGAGGCCTTAACCTGGCGAACTTCAAGACATACCAGACGGCATGTCTGGCGAGACAGGGTATCGCCTGGGTAGATGCCACACAAACGTACATGCCAGTATGGCTAGAGGTCAAGCAGGACATCCTGGGAGGGCTCAAGCCAATAGCACTCCTAACAGCGAACCGGCACCCACTGAAAGCCAGCGCCATACTAAAACACACGAGAGACGCCCTGCTGAAAGTGGACAGGCACATGGCGCAGAAACTGAAAGGCACAGCTTGGGAATCCATCTGGTTCAACACTAAAGTGACCTACCAGGGGGCGACACTGCATAACGACACGTGGATCGGGAAAGGCATCAGCACGCCCAGCCAAACGGAGACCAGGCAAAGACCGCTGACGTTCCAGAAACTACAGCAGCTGCACGACCTCCCGAACCAAGAGTTCTATAACTTCCTAAAAATTAAGACAGCAATAACAAAGGCCAACCTATGCGGAGGAGAGCCGGGAATCATCAAGTACCTGCAGCTCCTCAACTCAGCAGGTCACCAAACGGCAAAGATCTATAAGCTCCTGAGCCCATCCAAGCTGGCGCAGAACAAAAAAGCAACTAACACATGGGAGACGCTCCTGGGCAGGCAACTGAATGAAACAGAGCGAGCAAAAATGTGGAGCTCAGCGACAACAAACAAAATCACCCCACAGCTAGCGCAAACAAAATACTGGCTACTCCACAAAGCCTACTGGACGCCATCCAAACTCCACAAGGTCGGCATCGCAGATTTAGACAAATGCTGGAACTGCCTGAAAGAGGAAGGCACCCTCGAACACCTCATCTTCACCTGCGTGAAAGTCAAGAAGTTCTGGGCACAAATCAACACTTTCATGAACGATATGCTCAAAACAGATCTGGAAATCAGCTTCGTCAGCCTGGCGACTGAGCACCTAACAGCGAACCTAAAAAGTAGAGAAGAGAGAGAACTCCTAGACCTACTACTCACAGCAGCCCTTAAAATAATCCTAACGAACTGGAAAAACACAGCCAAAGCAAACTTCAAAACATGGATCAACTGGGTCACCTTCCTGAGAGGAGCCGACAACATTACAGGCACTTTCTCAAAAGAACATAAAGCCAAGCTGCACATGTGGGACCCGCTCGACGAGCTCCTGAGGAAGACCCAATAAAGGACAATTAAGGAAAATAACGTGCGTGCGCACCCCCCCCCCCGCCTCTCTTCTCCTCTTCTTCTTTCTTTTCTCCTCCAGTGGAGGGAGAACAATCGCGCTGCCACGAACGGACTGTCTTAGATATGACCGCCACCATTGTACTCAGACCTGTATATATATATTTTTGTATGACCTTCTTTTGTATGCCAATAAAAAAAAAATTCTAAATAAAAAAAAAAAAAAAAAATGACACAAAATGTAACAAATTTCACAAGCTAATAAAAAATACACGAGCACAATATCAACCTTGCATGGTCTGTAAACTGTTGCCATCTAAATTGGAGTAGGAATAGAATTAATAATTTTCAGTTCTGTGATGCCATGACAATTATTATTTGGCTACGTGAAAATTAACTCTTCCTCCTGACACTCAATGCTGAATGTTGCTCACCATTAAAGCACAGAGAGATTAAAAACTGAATGGAAACCCCGTACATCCTATTGACGCCGCAAACAGCACTTGCTCTGCCACACACGCAGACATGAGCGATTCCTACATCCCAGAATGAAATCAAAGTTCCGGCAGAGAAACCTATTTGCAACCTTCAATCCTGCTGCCAGGTAACCTTACAACGAACTGGATCGCTCACCAGCCATCGCATTCCACATATCACGTGTGCACTGTTTACTTGCTAGTACCTTGAATTATATCAGAAAAAGCGAGATAAAGAAACCTTTCTTGCGCCACACTGAATACAAAGCAGCCTTTATGACTCCATGTTTTGTTGTGATAGATACTAAGCAATGTCAACGTTAGCGACAGTAGCAACTCACACAGGAGGACGTCCACTGGAGTGTGCACTGCCACACGCATTCTGCGCCACGATTTATCAAGGGTGGCACCACAATACCCTCGCACAGCAGCCGAGTATGCTGGAGGGAGGAGCGCACACCTACCGAGGCGGATTGTATATTTCATAAAAGAAATGTGGACTTCGCAACGGCTGGAGGCAATGGAGGTGCGAAGGGGTGATCATGGAATGAAAGAATTGAACTGGAGAGGTGAGGGAGTAAGGAAGACAGGAGACATACGTACATGGAGCGGATGGTGGCTGAGGAGCTGATGCCGCCTCGGTAGAGATTTCACAAGGTGCTGCTGGTCTGGGTTTGCTGTCTATCAGTACAAGGCAGTGCCGGCTCACAGTACTCGCGGGGGTGGGTGGGGGGTGAGGGGTGAGGGGTAGGTCGCGTTTGGGGGGGAGGGGGGTTAAAAATGAAATTAAAAAAAACTTACAGAGTCCGCGCTTTTATTATTTATTCAGTGCCTCTCAACCAAAGATGCTGCGCACAGGACTTATCGCAGAGGCCCACAAGTGCTCAGCAGCACAGAGGAATAAAAGCCGGTTCTTTTAAAAGAGGGCGCGAGCTATGCATTACAAGGCAATTACGGTCGGTGATTTGAACTTTGTACGTTAGTGTCATGGGACTTGTTCATGATGATACTTTCAGCCACAGAGCTCTGAATGGGCAAGTACTCGCTTTTACTGAGTGCTTGCAGTTCTCTAATTAGGAAGGAATAGTACCTGCACATAACAAGTGTTTAAATACTTTTCACGAAAGAGTGGCAGTACCGGCTCGCAAAACTCGGATAGGAGGGGGTGGTCGTGCTGAGGCCGGGGGGAGTCGGGTGGGGGCCGAGAGGAGTTTTAAAAACAAAAGAAAAAACTTACCGGGTCCGCGCTGCCTCTGCTCTGAGGTCCCGTTGGCGCCTACAGGAACAGCCGTGTCTCCGTCACTGCTGGCAACACCTCTCAGCCAATCCTGGTGCTGCCAGCAGCGCCAGGAATGACTTAGGGCAATGTTACGCTCTGCCCATTAGGAGACCGAGGTTTGAGCCTTTGCTCAATCCTCGCTCTTCTGAAGGGCATGCGCCACCCACAGCAGACACCAATGCGCATGAGTGGGCACGGCGCATACATTTGCCCTCCGTCCCCACTCATGCGCACTTGTGACAATCATGTCACTCAACATGACGCCAGACCGCCCACCCCTTCAGACTCTGAAGGGGTGGGCGGTCCGACGTCATGCTGACTGACATGATTGTCAGTTCAACCTCGGCGTCTTTGAACTTGAGTAACCTGAGAGTTTACTTAAGTTCAAAGACGCTGAGGGAGCTGCAGGTGCGGGCGGCTTGTGGAGCAACGCCCCAGCGCCCTTAATGGACGCACCGCCACTGAGCTGGTGGTGTGTCCCAGAGTTCCCTTTCTAGATTTTTCAACAATTTCTTAAATGCAATGTTACAAAGGATTAGAAATTACATTAGCTTTCCAAGCTCACAACAGGAATTGCTGAAAACTAAGTTGGACTTTTACAACATGGCAAATTTTCCACATGTCATAGATTACATAGATGGCAGGCATGTTCCAATTTGCCCACCTTCAGAAAATGAGTACATTTTCCGCAATAGAAAATGTTACCATTCCCTGAATATTCAAGCAATTTGCAATTGAAAAACAATTATCACAGATTTGGTTGCCAGCTACCCAGGAAGTGCCCATGATTCCTATATATTTAGGCATAGTGCTATCTATACACAACTGCTGGCTGGCGTATTTGGAGATGGATATTTGCTTGGTAAGTACTTTAAATTTGTATGTCATTTTACATATGTCTTGTTATCATTCATTTTTCCTGAAGGTTTGTTTTTTTCATTTTAATATGCCATAGGTGACAGTGCATATGCTGTGAGAACATTCATACTCACACCCTATCTTAATCCAACTACCCGCAAAGAGCAGCAGTACAACCATGCCCATATTGCCACCTGCGATGTCATAGAGAGGACTTTTGGTGTCATGAAGTCAAGATTTCGCATATTACATAAAACAGGAGGAGCATTGCAATATCGTCCAGATGTCTGTTGCAAAATTGTAGCAGCTTGTGCCATGCTGCATAATGTAGCCATTAAGAGAGGTCTTGAACTAAATGTGGAAGATATGCTACCTAACATTGACAACCAACCACATCAACCTCAAGCAAGACTACATGGGCCAGATGCAGCTGAGGGGAGGAGAAGGAGGGCAGAAATTACACAACATTATTTTTAAGAAAGGTATGACAATTACTTGTTTCACTGATGCCATAAAGTAATTTTTATTAACTTCAAATGTAAATGACAGACTTGAAATTCTTAACACCATAATGCATGTTTTTTGAAATTATAAATTTTTACTCCATTTTTGGTAAATACAATGTTTCACATGTAGTCTTATGATGTCATTCATCGTGGTAGCAAAAGCCAAAAAGTCATTTTTTTCTCCCTCGTACGCCTAAAGCCTTACCAGAAACAATTACATTTGCAATGCATTTAGTGCTAGCTTTCAACTTTTGTCTGTTGCTACGGCGTTCAACCACTTCAGAAGCATTCCCTAGAGTTTTCATTGATGAACAAACTTCATTGACTCCTGTTTCAAATGACATTCCTGCTTTTGGCATTACTTGTATGTCTTTTGCAAGACTTTGAAGTGCCTTCATTCCAGAGGTAATCTCCTCACAGCATTTCCTCATGTCCTTCTGCATGCCAACTGCATGCTTATTAAGTTGAATAGTGCTGTTACACATCCTATTCATTGATCTACAGCATGACTGCATAGTTACAAATGATCTGCTAAACCTAGAAGAATTTCCTTCATGATGTGCTTGCATTGCTGTACTCATATTTTCTAAGGCTACTGTCATGCGGTCTAGTTTGTGTCCTGAGGCCATATGTGATTTTTCTAGGACGTTAGTCATTTGACTGAGACACTTACTAATGGCACTGATGTCTCCACTAATGTGACTAATTTTTCCTTTCAACACCCTTATGTCTTTCCCCTGCAGACGTTGTACTTTCAGCAGCTTTCTCTCAATGACACTAGCAGTGGTGTCTTCATCTAAGTTTGTTCTGTGCTGTGCTGTGCTGGACGTGGCCTTCGCCTGAACAATTGCTGTAATCTATGTCGCCTTGTAACTTGTCTGGGTTGTGATGCAGGGGTTGGAGCAGAGTTTTCAGCAGAAACAGGGACATTTGATGGTTCACTACTGTCAGAGTCTGCAATTTGACGCGCTCTTTGTCTATTATTTCTTCCCTGTACTGTTGGTGATGATGGTGGATCATTATTATTTGTTGCTGTATTAAGCATTTCTTCAGTGAATACTATACTATACTATACTAAGGTTTGGTAAAGCGCAACAGCTGCCCCGGCAAAGAGGCGTCCCGGCGCTGAGAAGAGTCACAGAAACCTACCAAGAGGGGGTAAGGGGGAGAGAAGAACTAACCAGAGGGGAGCAAGAGGGTTTTGATAGCTTTCCGGAAGGTAGCAAGGCTTTCTAGGGAACGGATGTTGGGGGGCAGAGCATTCCAAAGCTTAGGTCCTAAGACCCTAAAGGAGCGACCTCCAATGCGGCAAAGCTTTATGCGGGGAACGCTCAAGAGATATTGGTTAGAGGAGCGCAGGTCACGACCAGGGACGTAGGGAATGAGGAGATTTTGAAGGAGAGTAGGACTTCCCAGTTTGAACATTTTGAAGATCATGATGAGGGCTTTGAATTGAATTCTGGAATCAACGGGCAGCCAGTGAAGCTTGCGGATGGTGGCTCTGGCTGAGCATCTGCGGGGAAGGCCGACCAAAGCTCTTGCCGCCGCATTTTGCACGCGTTGGAGTCTAGCAATTTCTCCTTTGTTTGCGCCTAGGAGGAGGACATTCGCGTAGTCCAAGCGAGAAAGGATGGTCGCCTGGACGATCAGCTGGCGGACCTTCGGGTCAAAAAAGCCAAGTATAGAGCTGAGACTTCTTAATAGGCCTATACAAGTGGCAGCCACCTTCTTGGTGTGAGTTTGGTAGCTGAGTGAGGCGTCCATCCAGACTCCTAGATTTTTTACAAGGGACTTAGGGGGGGGAATGGAGCCGAGGGAAGACGGCCACCAGTGCTCATTCCAAAGGCTGGTGTTTTTGCCAAGGAGCAGCACCTCTGTTTTTCCCGCATTCAATTGCAGATAGTTATCCGTCATCCATTGCGCCACTGCTGCCAGGCTATTTCTAAACCTGGAGGCCGCGATGGAGGGGCTTTCCGTGAGGGTGATGACCAACTGGGTGTCGTCGGCATACGACACTAGCGTCAGCCCCCATTCTTTGGCCACAGCAGCAAGAGGCTGTACATAAAGGTTGAAGAGGGAAGGGCTCAACGCTGAACCCTGAGGGACACCCTGTGCGATGTGGCGGGGTCTAGAAAGAAATGGGGTGGCTGACACCCGGAAGGATCTGTCTTCAAGGAAGGAGCGGAACCAGGACAGAGCTAGGCCAGATACTCCGGTCATCTCCAGACGTTTAAGAAGGATGTCGTGGGATACCGTGTCAAAGGCTGCGCTGAGGTCAAGAAGAATCAGCGCAGAACTCTGACCGGAATCTAAGATCGTCCGGAGATATTCGGAGGTGGCCAGTAGGGCAGACTCCGTACTGTGACCTGGTCTGAACCCATTTTGGGATGGGTCCAGGATGCCATTCAGGTCTACATGTTTGGAGAGAAAGCCGTTAACGTGGGCCTCTGCAATTTTAGACATCCAAGGGAGCAGGGATATGGGTCGGAAGTTTTCCGGCTTAGATGGATCCAGGGTGTTTTTTTTAATTATGGGTGACACCCATGCCTGTTTCCAGGCTGCCGGAACAATAGCGGAGGAGAAGGAGAGGTTGAGAATGTCAGACATGGGAGGCAGGAAGAAATCAAGTGAATCCATAAAATGGATAGGGCTCATAGGGTGCACAGGGGAGCCTGATTTCACCTTTCTGCAAAGTTTGATTAGATCTTCAGAAGAGATATCAGGGATTTGTGTAAAAGGGGTGAAGTCGGAGGTGGAGTCGGTAGGTTTGATAGGGTAGAGGGGGGGTTGAGAGAAAGTTTTGTAGATATTTTGAACTTTCTCTATGAAGTATGTAGCGAGTTCCTCACATTGTTCAGTGGATGCAATATTAGGGGAGGGTGACCTGGTACTCTGAAGTTCTTGGACTAGTTTGAAGATAGTTTTTGCAGGGTTGGGACTCGCATTGATTCTGTCAGCATAAAAAGCTGCACAAGCCATGCGGATAGCTTTGTGATACGATTTTAGTTTCAATATATAGCTGGTTTTGTCCTTACAGTCAAAGTCTTTTCTCCACAGACGCTCTGCTCTTTTACATTCCTTGCGCATGGTTTTGAGGGTGTCATTGTACCAGGGGTTGGAGGGTGTGGTACGTCCTTTGGTCCATTTCGCTGGAATGAGAGTGTCAAGTCCACCCTTAATCCAGTCATTAAAAGCGTTATAGGTCGTATCAATGTCTTGGTTAGCTCCCCGATGGAATTTCCCTAGGGTGTCGTGGAAGTCAGCAGTGGATAATTTGTGCCATGGTCTTTTAGGGCGGCGGGTAGATTCGATTTTGTGCGCTCGTTCAAAGACCAGGATAGTTAGTTTAATGAGGTAGTGGTCCGTCCATCCCATTGGTATGGGCATCTCTGTAGTGGCCTCTTGAATGTTTGTAAGGACCGGGTCCAGAGTATGCCCGGCTAGATGGGTTGGAGCCTGAATAAGGGAATCGAGTTGTAGGGCAGAGAGATCAGGAAGGAGATTTCTAATAGTGGGGTCATCAAGTAAGTCAAAATGAAGGTTGAGGTCGCCCAAGATGGTAAAATTAGCAGATCTGGTCACAAGAGCGGTTACCATCTCAAGAAGGGCTTCGATAAACCTGGAAGCAGGGCCAGGTGGACGATAGATGTAGAGGCCAGACTATGTGAAGTGTGGGCTAGTTGCAATTTTGAATCGGGCACATTCACAATCAGGAAGAACTTCTTTAGTAAATGAGCAAGTGAATTGCTTTTTATAAATTACCGCGATGCCACCGCCTCTCGTATCGCGGTTTATAGTTGACATGTGGTAGTCATCTGGGAGCGTGAGGTTGGGAATGGCGGACGCTCCATCCCGCAGCCAGGTTTCGCAGAGGAAGAGAATGTCAGGGTTCTCATCCAATATGAGGGAGTTAACCTCAAGATGGTGTTTGGTGAGCGACCTGACATTAAGTTGAAGAACCGTGAGGGGGGAGGTGGTAGGAGCGTAACGTTTTTCTTGAATGCTACTTGGGCTTGCAGCGTTGAAGTGGCAGGAGTTGCATTGGAGGCTCGTGTGGCCAAGAATGCCTGTCATGTCAACACATCTCTGTCCAGGGTTTAAGGCAAGGAGGAGATCTCTATTGTATCGAAAGGGTACCCGAGGCAAAGTTTGACCAGGGGGACTGGCGAAAGGCGATGTCGTGGCGATGACGGGCGAAGACGGGCTTGCCTTAGGCGCGCCTTCGGCGCGCAATCGGCG
Organism: Lissotriton helveticus; assembly: GCF_964261635.1. Taxonomy (NCBI): domain Eukaryota; kingdom Metazoa; phylum Chordata; class Amphibia; order Caudata; family Salamandridae; genus Lissotriton; species Lissotriton helveticus. Next base: position 1,816,540,044 of record NC_136067.1, on the reverse strand, counting down.
CGCCCGCTGCGCGTACGGTACAAGCACATTCTAAATAGGGAGTGCTGATGGCCTGGGGGCGTGGCCTCCGAGTGGGCGTGGCCTCGCGTCTCCCTGGCGGGAAAAGTTTGTTTAGGAAGTGTCCGCGACCAGCGTGAAATCGGCTGTGCGGCGTGCTAAAGGACAGAGTCCTGATGTAAACAAACAAGTAAGTGCTATTAAAATCAGCAGTAAGTGACAGATAATAATTTTTAAAATAGACAAACAGAGAGACTCCCGGCTTCCGCCTCAGGAGGGTTCGTACTTCTAGCTGCAGGCGCAGGGATCGGCGCTTTTAAGCAGGATGAAGGGGGCGTGGCCTCCGAGTGGGCGTGGCCTTGCGTCGCCCCGGCGGGAAAAGTTTGTTTAGGAAGTGTTCGCGACCAGCGTGAAATCGGCTGTGCGGCGTGCTAAAGGACAGAGTCCTGATGTAAACAAACAAGTAAGTGCTATATAATACAGATAATAATTTTTAAAATAGACAAACAGAGAGACTCCCGGCTTCCGCCTCAGGAGGGTTCGTACTTCTACTCTGCAAATTCAATAAAGTCAGTTTCCAGATCTGTATCTTAAATTGAAGAGAGTGCAAAGAGTGTATTATTTTAAGTGTAATGGCTGTGAAGTTTCAATTAATAAATTGCTTTTTATAACCAAAAATTATGCCTCTTGCCTAATTGCCTACTTCACCTACTTTGAAGTTTCTACTGTTTTAAACCTGTACATTTGTTTAAAAATCACTTTGAAAAAAGGCTTTGACTACAAATCCCATGATGCACTGCAACTTACAATCAAAATAGCTTTTAATGACCTCCCTTTGAGTAATATGTACAACACCTTCATTGAATTTTTAAAGAAGCTTATGCAATACTACCATTACTTTTAAATAAAACACAAGCGACAGTTTAAAATATTAAAAATTATCTTTACCTTGAGATGTGTCAGCTTTCTCAGATGTATCAATGTCAACGACTCCTATCACCGCCTCATTGGTTAGGGTCCCTTCCACCAGGTCCTCCAGGGGGGTATTTGGCCTGTCCCTTGGTGTTCCACCACCAGTTTTTTTGGCACTCTTGAGGCGGGTGGCTAACCTTTCTTTGGCACAACTACGCAGGTCATACCATCTTTTTTGCAGGTTATTAATGACTCTGTGTGCGACGCCCACAGCATTCACTTTAGCTTGAATGGCAAGCCAAAGTTTTCTTTTAATTCCTTCAGGAACCTTGAGGGACTGCTTCCCAAACAGCTGTTCCTGCCTTGCAGTCACTTCTTCTATTAAAATTTCAAGTTCCTGTTCACTAAATTTTACTTTCGTCTTTCTGGGATGTTGGTCCTCCAAAACATTTTCTGAAGCCATTTCAAAAGCTGCACTACACAAACAGCCTCCTCCAGGGACAGAAACCAGAGCTCCAACTGCCAAAACACACTCCTGCTTCTGAAACAGGGCTTCAGGTGGGTGTAATTACTCTCCAGGCTCCCTGGCTGTAATTACAATGAGATGCATCATGTGTGACTTTTCGCAATTTGCGAATTCGCAAACTGCGAATTCGCAATCAAGAAATCGCAATTTTTATGCAATTCGGTAAAAATAGCGATTTTTACCGAATCGCAAAAAAATGGCCAAAAAAAATGATGCATTGCTTTTTGCGATTCCTTATTAGCGATTCCTTAATTTTTGCAAATAAGGAATCGCAAAAAGGGACAATGATGAATGTGGGTGATATGCTTCTAAACAGGGACGACTTCAGGGCTTTGCGACTGGTGAAGCTGCACCTGGCACTGAGCTCTGGGGTGGGGGAACACTGTGTTTAGAAATAATGTATCTGTTTAAAAGCACCTGCTGCAGAGTTCCTTGGGTGTCCCACAGCTTTCAGGCAACAGTAAAGATGTCAAGATTACTCTGGTGATTAATATTTCTGCTGGAGAGAGATCAGTTTTGACTCATCATAAACGTGTGCAGAGGGTAAATATGCCTGCTGCAAATAGCGTTTACAATGCAGATCACAGAATTATATTTTGTGTTTATAGCTCACTATTTTGTGTGGATAGCTACTACTTTTGTCAGAGACATCCTTTTGTTACATGCAGTTCATAAGTTACTATCCTAATATACCACAGTAACCTATGAACTGTGGTCACACAGCTGCATGCAAACTGCATAGTCTTGGTTTGAATGTTTTTGTAATTTTTTAAACAATCTTTATTGGCATTTTAGATAATAGTTCAACATAGTGTTTCACATAGTATATATACTAATAGCATTATTCCAGTTTTATCTGACTCCAATTCACATTATAACCCAATTATGATATCTGCTATGCCTTTCAAATCAGAACATAACTCCAGTCTCCCCCCACCCATCCCCTTTGTGTCTTGAGTCCATTCTCTTCAAAGTCTTCTAAGCTCCATAATCTTCAACAGAATGCATAACATTTCATCTTTCTTAAGCCTCTCCTACCCCCGTTTGTTCGGCACCCAGGGTTTTTTGTGTATTGTCTCCCCCTTCCACATCTTCACCTCGAAGGTTTCTCAGGTCCGCAATCATCGCTGACCACACCTGAGCATCATCTTTGAGTTTTTCATCCCTTCTATTTTTTTTCATACGGGTCAATTCAGCCATCGCTCATTCTTTGAGATCTCTTAATCAATTACTTAGAAGTGGAGGGGTCGGGCTTAGCCATCAGATTGACTCTCTTCTTTTTGCAAGAACCAACCACATGAGTACAAATTTTCTGCTAAGTATTTTTATTTTGGACTGGGTATTAGATCCAGTAGGACCGAGCGTATTGTCCTAGGGATGGCCCATCCCGTAGCCTTGTGTATTGTTTCCAGTACTCCCTCCCAAAAGGTGTTCAAGCTCTGGCATGCCCAAATCACATGTATGAAGCATTTGGAATTTGGAAGACTGAGAACCGATCGGGAAAGTGATTGCATTCACTGTTGTTTAAGAGCACCCCTGACGAAGGACCACTCAAGGTCTGAAATGCATTGGGTTAAGAAGGACTAACAATTGTAGATGACTTATGTAAAATTCGTGCTACAGAAAAAGGCCTGGATAGGCATATCTGCCGTATTTAGAAATTGTATAAATACATAAGTGTCTCTTATGTGACGAGAAGAAAAATTTGAAAATTGGAAGTTTTTGGAAAAATACAGAATAAACATTCGTGAAATATGAACAGATTGTGGCATCATTGTCAAGTGCTAAGGATCAAAGCAGTGCATCTCGGTTTGGGGTGATACTGTTGTTACACATTGGTGGCGCTCTGTGAGGAGGTCCATTGAACTTGTCTGCTACCCAAGGACTTTGGAACAGCTTGCCGGACACGCTTCGCGGGTCCCGCATCGCGGGTTAAGGACACCTGAAATCCTAGTCTGCACGGGAAAGGCGAGGGCACAACAGGGCTGCAAGCGTTGGTATTTCAGGGACTCCGTTTCCCAGGAGCCCCTGTCTCACCCACCATCACCAGCTGGTCCGCTCTCCCTGTCTGCCTGCCCCGCCCACCGATCACGAAGGATTTAAGCCTGCTGTGCCGAGCAACAGAGGGACGCTGTTGTTACACATTGGTTGCGCTCTGTGAGGAGGTCCATTGAACTTGTCTGCTACCCGAGGACTTTGGAACAGCTTGCCGGACCCGCTTCGCGGGTCCCGCATCGCGGGTTAAGGACACCTGAAATCCTAGTCTGCACGGGAAAGGCGAGGGCACAACAGGGCTGCGAGCGTTGATATTACAGGGACTCCGTTTCCCAGGAGCCCCTGTCTGACCCACCATCACCAGCTGGTCCGCTCTCCCTGTCTGCCTGCCCCGCCCACCGCCCACAAAGGATTTAAGCCTGCTGTGCCGAGCAACAGAGGGACGCTGTTGTTACACATTGGTTGCGCTCTGTGAGGAGGTCCATTGAACTTGTCTGCTACCCGAGGACTTTGGAACAGCTTGCCGGACCCGCTTCGCGGGTCCCGCATCGCGGGTTAAGGACACCTGAAATCCTAGTCTGCACGGGAAAGGCGAGGGCACAACAGGGCTGCGAGCGTTGGTATTACAGGGACTCCGTTTCCCAGGAGCCCCTGTCTGACCCACCATCACCAGCTGGTCCTCTCTCTCTGTCTGCCTGCCCCGCCCACCAACCACTCAGCCCTTCCCCCCCCCATATAGCAAGCAGACTATACCGCTGCGCGGGAGCGCGCAGGAGCGTCTCGGGAGAAGCCCGGGACAAGGGCGGGACCGTCTGTGGCCGTCAGAGGCCGAAGTAGGCTGGGCTGGGCCCCGTCCCTTTGGCTTGTTTTATTAATTTGCCGCACTGACTTGTTTGCATTTGTAATTTGCTTGGCACCGCTTAAGAGTGATATATTACTGTTTTGCTATTTTTGTTGTGCTCTTTAGTTCTCTATTATGACGGCAAAAAAACTTCGTTCTGGCCAAGTATTAGTGGGGAGGTCATGTTCTAAAACGAAATCGAATCCCCTGCGGAATAAAATTAATTCTACTCTGCAATTAAAAGGTCAGTGCCAACTATATAGTTTATGGGAAAGGGGAAAGGATAAAGTTGTATCTGATGCCTTATACTCTGAAGAATTAAAGGGCAAAGAATCAGAGACAGTTTCTCTTCCTGTTATGGATAATATCACTCAGATTGAGGCTCCCCTAACGCCCCACCTTAGGAAAATCTCCTGTGAAATAGTGGGGGGTCCACCTCTTGTTTTGTCAGATTTACAGAGGCAAATGGAGCACCCCCTTGGGCCCTTTGACTTTAACAATTTAAAAACCTCAAATGGAAGTTCTTTAAAATTATCTGAGTTGGCAGTGCTTAATCCAACACATCTAACTCAGGAGGATTTAAAAGTCCCTCCTGGCTCCCCTCATACCCCCGTAATTACAGAGGGTGATTTTACATTACCCGATATTAATTTAGAGGCCCAAAAGAGGTATTCGGAACTTGCTCATGCTAAAGCTCTGGTCAGTACAAATGCTCAAGGAGTTCTTATAACTCCTAGGCTTCAGCTTTATAGCAGCACTCCTTCTAACAAATTAGATTTCTCATTATCTCAGCTAAACCTCACCTCTAGCCCTGGCATGAATATGAATAACATTCTCCCTAGTTCTCTCATTGGCAACGATAATTTAAGCTCTAAATCCTTGTCCTCTCTAGAACACTTGTTATCTTCCATTCTACTTTTACTGGAAAAATTTGTTGGAGGCTCAGATTGCGTCCTGGATACAGTAACCCAAATCATTGGGGTGTTATTACATAATAAAGGTGGGGCTGATTTCGGGTCGCATCTTGAGCCTGCCAACTTATTGGTGAACACGAGCAAAGACAAGAGGTTAACAAAGGAGATGGAAATTTTAGACCCTATTCAATTGGACCTGAATCACATCTCAGAAGGTTGGATTGGAAATAAGATAGCTGCCATCCCGGCGAGTCTAACTATCGACAATGTAGTTTCAGCTGGAGGCAATTGTATCGCCAACCTTGATGAAAAGATAGAACCCTTGATAGACTCGGCTGACATGCAAAACACGGAATCGCTTCCTGTATTTCCTATATTTACCCCTCATATAAAAAAAGAAATAGAGACACGTTTTGATTCCCCAAATAATGATGAAAAGGTAATACCAACAATGCAAAAAAAGAATAGAGCTAAAAAATGGAAACCTATCCGAAGATTCCATAAAAAAAGACAGAGGAAAATTAATTTTGAAAGCAACTTGGAGGCCTCGCCAGAAAAATGCTGCCCTGAAGAGTTGTTACCTAACTTACCTGATGACACAACCGGTGCATCTCAAGGGGATCATGCGAATATTATTATTGAATCTGCAGGATCTTCAAGCCATTCTCGAACTGTTGATTCGATTTCTTCTGTAAATGCTTTGGGCCGAACCCTTAATCCTTTGGCTATGCCATTTCAGGATTTAGCTGTAATTGAGCATGTCCCCATTTTGCCTATCCAGGAGAAACCCTGTGTAGATACCACTTTCTTGGATTTTATTCCCCTTTTTGATACCGATCTTATCTTAAATAGATCGGCACTTCTTAAATGTTTTCGTGAGATCGAAAGTCTAAAACTAATTCAAACTTCCGATCTAGACGTGGTATTGCTTCTGAACTCCACCACAGGGAAAATAGCCAGGGTCAAATTTTATTCTAAATTGGTAGTAAATCATATTTTTCACTGGGCAGAGGAATTACAAATAAGAGGGATAGACGTTATCCCTTTCTTCATTGAGGAACAGGGTAACAAATTATCCACTAACTTGTTAACAATCCACGGAGTAAATCCGATTGCTACAGACTGGCACTCTGCTCAAACCGAGGTTTTTAAAATATGTGTATCAAAAAACGAACGACAGGTAATCTATAAAAAAAACCTCCTTCTAACCCAGTTTTGATGGATGACATATCTAAATGGAGTTTGTTGCCTGGCGTTCTTTCAAGCAAATCCACCTCTTCCCTTAAACCGCATTTCAATCTTTAACATTGACTTAAAAATCATTTCCTGGAACATTGCGGGTTTGAAGAATAGTCCGGAAAAATTGTCATTCCTGCACTCCCTAGAAGCTGATGTTATTTGCCTACAGGAGACTTGGGTGGAGGGAAAACTAATGTTGGAAAAAGAATATTATGTTTTAGATAGTAGTGCACTCCCCTCTAGGAGAGGCCATGCGAAGGGTGGATTAGCTTGTTTACTTTCTAATAAGATTAATTGGAATTTTTCCCATTTTTTAGAGCCAAATAAATTGTTCCAGGCAGTAATTCTGAAAAATTTGGTTAAGGATGGCCCAACTAATTCACTTGTCCTGATAAACTCTTACATTCCACCTGACACTTGCTTTAATGTTGGCCTAAAGTCGCTTTTCTCCTTTATATCTAAGCCTACTGACGTTACATCCCCTCCGCATATATTGTTATTAGGGGACTTCAACTTCAAAATTTCAAATTGTGGCCTTGATTTGTTCAGGAATAAGCTTAAGGAAGAATCCCTCCATATTCCGCAAGCTCAGTTCCCGGCGAATATTAAGTCAAACAAAAGAGGGAAATTATTTTTGGAAGGTCCATCTAAGGTGGATTGCCTAGTAATAAATGGCAGGCTCCCCTCTGACACCCCTGCAGCTTTTACTCATAAATCAAAAAATGGAGAATCAATAATTGATTATGTAGTTTCAGATAGCTCCTTCTTCCCTTTCCTGAAGGATGTTCTGGTTGTTAATTCGGAACTAAGTGACCGTTACAGTTGATCTCAAGCCGCCCCTGTCGGATTCCTGGCACATTGATACTGATTTGGTGAATTTTGGAGCCAAGTCAGGGAAATGTTACTGGAATCCTGGTGCTATCAAGAGTCTGCTGAGTATTTTGGTATCCACTGTTGAGAATTTGTCCCATTGGGATGGGAGGGAACTTCCAAGTTTTTCTGATTTTCTGAAATTAGTAACCTCATCTGCAAAGAAAGCCCCTCCTGTTAAAAAATCTACAGTAATCCCAAAACCCCTTCGGCAATTGAATATCGAAATAAATAAATTGATAAGGGATCAATATTTATTATTTAACCAAGAAAGGTATCACAAATTAGTTCTATTAAAAAGAAGGAGAACAAGGTTGAAGGCTAGACTGAAAAGAGATAAGGAAGATTCTTTATGGATTAAACTCCGGGAATCCTCTCATAAGGGTCAAGCCAGGACATTCTGGTCATTAATTGGCGAAGGTTGCGGTTCTAAATCAAGACCCACGCCAATTTCTATTGACGAGCAGACTTGGGTGCAATATATTAAGCTTTTGTATAGTAGTAATGGCTCGCAACGGGATTATGATTCTCTTTACGAGGATAATCTACCCTATGATCCCCCATCCGAAAGGGATATAGAATTAGCTATCAAGGGAATGCGTTCTTCTGGCGCACTGCGTCCGGATGAGGTTCCTATTTCTGTTCTAAAACATCAGAGCGAATTATGGAGTAAAATCCTTTACCCAGTGTTTAAATTTTGTTATATTAGTGGTACCGTTCTTCCATCTTGGAAAGGGAGCATACTAGTTCCTCTTTTTAAAAAAGGGGCTAGAGACCTACCTCAAAGCTACCGCCAAATCGCTCTATTAGATGCTATTGGCAAGGTCTTTGCAAAATGTCTTCTTAATTTAATTAACGATTGGGTGTCTACGGCCGAAATCCTTCCCTATGAACAAACCGGTTTTAGGCAAAGGCACGGTACCCTAGATAACCTGACTGCACTTCAGGTTATAACGGAGAAATATGTCAAGGTTCGTGGAGGGCGAGTTTATGGCGCCTTTATCGACTTCTCCACAGCTTTTGACAAAGTGGATAGAACTTTGCTGTGGGGAAAGTTATTCGATTCAGGGATGCCATCTACTCTTCTCAGACTAGTTTGTGCCTTGCATTCAGATACCTGGTGCAGAGTGTTGTTGGGAGGGGACAGAGGACTGTCTAGAATTATCCCCACAGCTAATGGGTTAAAGCAAGGCTGCCTATTGGTTCCTTTGCTGTTCTTCCTATATATAGCCGATCTACCCCAGGTTCTTTCTGCTAGTACAGGCATAGTTCCGAAACTAGGGGGCTCCCCAATCGTATGTCTTATATATGCAGATGACATTTTGATTCTTGACCTAACGCCTAAAGGGTTGAACAATCGCCTGAATGCGTTGTACAATTATGCAGGAAAGCATCATTTGTTGATAAATATTGAAAAAAGTAAAGTGATGTGTTTTACGGGTAGGTAGAATTCTAAATATGTGAACTTTCATTGGACTGTGGGGGGCCAAAAGTTGGAAGTAGTGCAAGCTTATACTTTCCTTGGCAAAATTGTTACGAGCAACTTAAGTGAAAAAGCCCACATAGCTAATAACACCCAGAAAGCTATTGTCCAGGGAAAGAGTTTGGCTTCTCTATATAAGGCTACAGGCAGAAGACATTTCTCGATACTGCTGGAAGTATATCGAGCAAAAATTCCTGCCTCTCTACTGTACAGTATGGAGCTAATCGATATGAAATGCTGGAGTTTTTTTAACTCCTCTGAAGGAAAAATCCTTCGTAGCCTTTTATCTGTTAACACTGCCAGTTCTACAGCAGCTCTTAGACAGGAATTCGGACTACGCAGTAGCTGGGTTCAAGGTCTAGGGGGGAGTGTGCGCTGGGTCTTTAGCCTGGCAACGGGTGAGCCTGGCACATTAAGACATTTTATAAAAACGGAGTTGCTGAGAAATTTTAATGATTACTCTTTAATTCTAAAATTTTTTAGATGTGCTGTGAGCCAATTACAACTAGATGAAGCCATTTTGTTTTCGTTATCTGCATATCAGCTGAAAACCCTCCTGAAGTCAGCATCTTAGGAATTAGGGTTTAGATTGGATAGAGAGAATCGTATTCTAAAAAAAGGCACCACTCCAGTTATTGAATCCTGTCTGGCGGGGATTCCGCAACCCTATGTCTTTTGGAACATTCCTCATGGAGTTAGGCGTCTATTGTTTCTACTAAGGCAAGACTTACTTCCGTTGAAATCTCTCTTATCCAGATGGTATGGTTCATCAGCCTTATGTGATTTTTGCAATATGACAAATCAGGACCAGCTCTAATGTCGCAAAGGGGAAAGTGGCTAAGACCCATATGTCTCCAATTGAATATTCTGTCTGCAACTGCTTTTATTGCGGCCATGAACAACCCCCCTAATGAAATGTTTTGTTTTAAATTGTATAATTTTTTTTAATGTTCTTTGTCTTTGTATTAGGCGGGTGTTTTGACGTCCAGTTCACTCTGTAATTTTATCCATTATTCTATGTATAGTAATATCACTTTTTCAATATTTTAAGGAATGTAATGATATGTTTTTTTATGTGGATCTCAAAAGAGTTCCGAAAACATAAATAAATAAACTTGGTGTAAACTTGGGTGATGTATGAAGCACGCAACTGCCACACCACATCTAGGACAAACATCCGATTGTTCAGGGTAAATTTTACTGAATCTGTGCGGGGTTAAATATACTTGGTGAACTATGTTATAGTGAATTAATTTAAATTGTGCATTGGATCTTACTTCCTGCACCCCATCATTTACCCTTGCGCAGCCCCGTTCTGTTATAGGTTCCTCCGATTCCTCCTCCCACCTTTTCTGTACCGGGAGGACTGTGGTTGGTATGTCTTCTCTAAGAGCTCTATATATATGGGAAATTAATCACCATCCTCCCGTTATAGATAATAACATAGTGAGCACTGCTGTACTTGGGAGTTCTTCCGGGAAGGAGGTCCACACCTCTCGGGCCACTGCTACTATCTTTCCATATTGCAGGAGTTGTTCCTCTCCGAGTTCAAATGTAGTTATAGCCTCTTCTCTCATCAGAAACCTACCGTTACTATATAAATCCCCTAAATTTTGGCATCCTCCTTCTTTCCATCATTGTACGGACATGGAGTCCGCAATTTTTTTAAAGGGTCTTACAACCCACAGTGACATGTTGGGGACATAGGGTGTCTTCCATAATAGTCTCCTAACCGTGGTCCCCCACATTCTTACTACATGCCTAAATATGTATGGATATTCTTCTGGGACCGCAGCTCCCATTATGAGTAACTCGGGGAGGGGAGTCCCCCCCATAGGTGCCCACCAGCAGTCTATTTTCCCAGTTACTATGCTCCTCCAGCCAATGAACCACATGTTGCAGTTGCCCCGCTATATAGTAATGGTTCATACAAGGGACCTCCAGTCCTCCATCTGCCCATCTCTGTTGGAGAGTTACTAGTTTCACCCGCTTACATGTGTTGCCCCATAGTAATTCCACTAGTATACTATCTAATTGCGTAAAAAATGACTACGGGATTTCATAGAAGGTGTGCTGTAGGGTATATAGGCATTGGGGTAGTATTATAATTTTCACCTGTCCCATCAAGAAAAGAGGCAGGGATTTCCAGAATTTCACGGAGGCACGAATACCTTTAACTATTCTCTCTATATTATGCTCCAGGAATCGTGCGGGTGAATGCCACAGTTGGTCACCTAGCTATCTTATATCTTCTATTTTCCATTGTAAACTCACTTCTGGATGGGCTCCTGATGGTATCTGCGTCAGTCTCCCAATTGGAAATATATTCGACTTCCCAAGATTTATACAGAGCCCAGAGAGCACTCAAAATGTTTCCAGCTCATTTAAGAGTACAGGCACCGAAAGGGCTAGACATCTTAAATATACTAACATATCATCAGCATATAGGGAAATTAAATGTATTGTATCTCTCAAAGGGATTCCCCAGCTCTCCATAGTCTTCCTTAGCGCTACTGGCAAGGGCTCCATCGCCGGTTGCGGTTAGAATGTTATGTTTTTTTCCAGTCTTTCATTATTCCTATGTTGCTAAAAAGGGTTTGTCTAGATAGAAATACATTTGTATTAGTAAAGCAAACCCCAACAACTGTGGTACTCCAGGCCAAACACTATTAAAATATGCTACCTGCTAGCATTGATGGCATGTGATTCCTTCACCTTGTAATCCTCATTGAAATATGGAACATTTCCTATGGACTGATTTATATATATACATTTTATTGCCTCTGTATAATGTGAGTGTGGTGTAAAGTGTTCTGGCATCCTACACAAGTATGAGAAGCTATATAAAACAAATTAAATGCATGTGAGAGTGGGACTATGGAGAGATATGGGGCACTGCTGGAGGGTGATAGAGAGGGAATCCATGAAGAAGGAGGTCATTGGGGTCGGGAGGGTGCAAAGAAGCTTTCACAGTGAGCACCATCAGCGCTAAAGATAGCCCTTCTTCTAAACCAATTGTACTGTTTGTGTATTTACCAGTGCCTGAGTCAGTTGATCCTTCGGTGCCCAGTAATTTTCCTGTGTTAAGCCATTTACTAATGGATAAAGAAACACCAAAAATACTTTTTGAAAAGAAAGGTTCATCCTATTAAGACTGTTCTTCAACTATTAGCCTCTCTGTGTGGCATAATCAACTTGGGAGATACTTTTGGAAGCATCAAAATAGCTAATGGAGCATGTTCATATCCACCTATTCCATCACTAGTTCACTTGCACAAATAAGCTACAAAAGTAGACACCAACTTTTTAAAATATTCATATTTTACTGTGATTATTTAATATTAGATTTGCAAATGAAAGGACAATGGACATACACAAAAGTGGAAATATGAGCCTGAATAGTATTATAGAAAAAGGTATTCATGTTTAAATGCAAGTACTTCTTTAAATTTGATTGATGTGTTATGTGAGCCCTATTTATTACAACCAAAAACAGATTAGCATGAGTCTTAACCAACCACTCACAGTGCCAAGGCTATTAAACCTATTAGCAAAGCAATAATTAAGATGCACAAAAAAATAAACATACATTCTACATCCATATCCACTGAGACAGTACATTTGGAATTTTACATTCATAAAGTAGACATACACACTAAGAAATTCTGTAAGTACAAAGGATAAACTGCATCCATAAATGCAGGGCAGGGTGGTTCTGGGTATTTTCGGAGTGGGATACCCCACTGAAGTAGTTGAACATCCACAAGCGTGTTCATTTGTTAATATTCCCATACCAGAAAAAAAAATGTACTTGATAATGGTATATTACAGTTTGGTAAAGCACACATGTAACTTCAAGTGGGGCATCGTAGCTCTGAGTAACCCATCAAAACACAACTTTATGATTCACCACAGTGAATCCCAGCAAATTTGGAAATCTGGAACATGTTTCCAAAGTTTTATTTTGGCCCTTTGTGATTAGTGCCATCAAGATTTAAGTGTGATTCTTCAATCCATTTATCTGGCTTCACTTTTCAATTATTGCACATTCAAGTTTGTGCAATGGGTGTACATTATTGCAGAAGAGTTCTGCTTACAATCATGACCACAGAGATATGGTTGGATCCGTTATAATCTCCAGATCGAGTAAGGTTAAATGAGAAGATAAGGGCTGAAGGAAAGCAGTCTAGGCATATGGTTAGCTTTATAGTTGGGCGTGTACATCCAACATCGTACATAGGTTTTTGAGTGGTAAAATTAAAGACTTGTGGCGTTGAGTGGCACAAAATAAACTCTAGAGTCCTGATTGCACTTTCCTAGACTCCTTTATTAGGTAGCTCAATCCAGTGCCTCTAGCAAACACAGTTGAGAACTGACCCCAGCATCCGTTATAACTATCCTCACCTCATAGATCTCATCTTAAGAACTCCACCACAACCCCTTCTGGACCAGCTTCTACAAAGCCCCATGTGAACTGTTAGTCACAGGGCCCTGTGTACCTTTCTAAGTCTTCTGATCCCCTTAATATTATCTACTGGCTTTTTTTACCATTCCTATGAATAAACATAGCTGGTCCCAGCTTTCAGAGTACCTCTGCCAATCCTTAGAGCCGTCCAATCTATCCTTCCTCTCCAACCTCTCAAGAAGCTCTCAAAACTCCTGCCAGCTTCCAAAATGCTTTCATCAACTCCCCTCCACTGGTGGCCATTGAAATATATCAACACTCATTCCACCTCAGCGAACCTCGTCAATAATACCTCCTGTTGCCACTTTATTCATTGCCCCACATCCTCTGGCCATCATGAGGCCCCCTCTGACCACACTTGATGGTCTCTTTAAGACACCCCTTCACTGGTCCTCAGACCCTTAGCCCGCCTTCCTTCAGTCCCCTTCCACTGCCATTATCAGAATTTGCCCACCTGGGATGGTGATGATGATGATGACCCTTAATAAACCAAAAAACATCTCCTGTGAAACTTAAGGTCCCACTATCAATATTCAGTGCCCTCCCTCATCTCCGACCACTCCCACTAAACCCCAGAGCCCCAAAGCCAGTGTCATTGACTCTCATGTTCCTCTTGATAGTCCACAGACCCTTCCCACTAGCCCTTAGACCCCTGAAGACTCTCCCTTCTGCATTCCTAAGACCTCATATGACCTATTTAGCTCTGTCTGTAAGGTTTTCAGCCCTGTGATGGACCTCATAGACTGACAGATCTTTAAGTATATTTTCATTTAAATTCTGCCAGCCTCACACCTATGAACCCATCTTCTAATCTTCTGTGAATGTTCCTCTTGGGTCCTGATACTCATATTTGCCCTGTTTAAGTCTCCTTGGTCTTCCTGGCTCTGGTTGCCGCAGTCCTCTTGATCCCCCTCACAATGATCTTGCAACCCCGGTCGTTGTGCTTTTTCTGCACTTGGTAATACAGCCGTGATCCCACTGGTGCTGGTTCCCTTGGCCTACCTGGCCCTATTTGTGTTACCCTGATCCAGATCCTTCTGGTCCACTTAGTGCTACTTTCTTTTTTCCTTGTGGCTTTTTTCACCCTTTTGCCAATGCTCCTAGTCCACATAGTTTTTCTATTTCCTGTTTGCTAGTCCTGACTCCCAGGTCCCAATGGCCGTAGTCCTCCTGTCTCCTATCTTCAAAGTCCTCTTGCTCACTGTTTCTGCACCAGCTGTTCTTAGTCCTCTCAGTGATGATCCTCTTTGTTCTGGTCGTCCTGGGCCTCGCCATCTTGCTACTTGTCCTGCTGGGCAGTCTGGTCATAGCCACTTTGGCCTGGTCATCTTAGTCCTGGTCTTTCTTTTCCTGATCCTCCATTTCCTCTTTACCATGGCCCTCCAAACCCTGGGACCCCACATCCTGGTACCTTTGGTCCTCTGTGCTCTTGGTCTTGCTGCCAGTCTTTCTCTTAGGTCTGGTCCTCCCTCTGTCTCTATGCCTGGACCCTGTAATCCTCCAAGCCCTGTTCCTCCCGGTCCTGGTCAACATGGTATTGCCATTCCTAATCTTACTCACCGTACCTCTGGTACTCTTGGTCCTCCTGGCGTCAGGCCACCTATTTGTGGTCCTCTTTGTCTTCCTCCAAAGTATGTGCCCACTAGTCCTTATCCTCTTGCTCCTGCTCCTCTCAGGACTTTATTTGCTATTGCTGCTTATCTATTACTGTTGTGTTGCCAGGTCTGAAATCCGAAACCAGCACAATTCCCCTTGAAAAAAACAAAGCAACCATTCTAATATAAGATGATCAAGAAGACTGTGTATGAATTAGTCAGAGCCTTCTGAAAAAGCAGTTTGCAGCCACTGAATTTTGCTTTGTCCTAACACAATTTACCTTAATTGAATACTAATGAAAATGTATTTATTGCAAATGCATTAAATACGTTTTTCAGGAAACAATTTAGTTTGATTCACACATTTATGGTTGTACATATTTTTGTACTTTTGTACATGCAATTACTTTTAGATGCTTGAAACACTACTATACTTCTAAAATGATTAACCCCTGGCCCACCCCTTGCCAATGCCTGGAGTCCCTTTTTTGTTGCAGTGATGTTCATAGTGAAAACAAGTTCAGCTGAGTAAAGAGCTCCTTCAGACTTAATCTGGTTGCCAGTCTAAGAATACATCAGCTCTGCTAACTATAATGCAGATGGACAACTAATGAAGTATTCAACTACTTCTAGGTCCTCTGGCTAAATAGAAAAGATTTTATACTGTTTGGATGTTGATTAGATAAACAGCAGTGGTTTGGTACTATTGGGCGATGACCAGATAAATTGTCACTTCCTTAGTTTATTTGTAAAGTGTTCTGTGCATAACTTAATTGGATCTAGGCGCTCTTTTGAGAGGCGAATCTATCTAAGTGAGGCAGAAGCGTTTAGGTTGTCATGGTGTTATGTTCCTTGGCACCAAGATGTTATCATTATAGTATATTCTATCATGTAATACAACGTTTCATGCAACTATGAAGGGCTCTTCTCTCAGTCCGATCTTGTATATTGTTTATCTAAGACCACTGACTTTTCTGATCAGGGCACAAGGTATACAGTTTCTGAATTATGCTGATGACAGCCAGCTAACCATTTCAGTCCATCAATCCAACCCATCACCGATAGAGACTTTCGACAACTGCATGGGCAATATCTCGGCATGGCTTGGACAAAGCTCTTTGAAATTCAATGTTGATAAGACTAAAGTGCTGTGTTGTTTGATTGGCAAACTCATGTGCCCCTCCCCGGACGATTTCTTGCAATTAGAGGGTAATCCTGTTCCATGAAGTTTACATACCTAATGACTATGCCTTCTCAAACCATGTCAACAAAATGTCAGATTTTTGTGTCTCTCTCTTATAGGGATTCTTTTAAAAATAGATCCCTTGTGTTCCAGCCTTCTATCTTCAGCAGATTGTATTACTGCAACTCTGTTCTTAGTGGCACCTAACTACTTACTTAAGCATCTCTCTTGTATCCAATCGTCTGCTGCCAAAATGGGGTTGTCCCTTCTAGGTTATGCATCTTTGACATCTGCACTTGATTCTATACATTGTCTGCCCCTACCTATAAAAGTATCTTTAAGTCCCTTTGTGTTACTCAGAAAGCCAGCCATTGGCTGGCGGCCCCCCTCCCTAGGTGGATTTTGGCTCCAGGGACTTCACCCCTCAGGGGCTGGCCTTGAAATGTTGGTTGCCTCCCTGGAGCCCACCCAGGGCGCCTGGTCAGCAGCTTTGGGAACCACAAGGGGAGCCTGTATGCTGCTGCAGTCCCTGCTAGCTCTCCTCCTCCAGCAGGAGGCAGCATTGCTGTCATACACCAGGAGTTGCTAAACATGCAGCTCCCTGTTTGTAAGAGCAATTGTTTAATCTTTGTACCTGCCCCCTTGACCATGGGCAGGAAAACAGATGAAAACTCTGCTCCCAGCAAGTGGGAGTGATTTGACAGCTCCTGCTTGCTGGGACCGGAGTTAGTGCTTGCACTGACTTGGTGGGAGCTGCTGAAGCTCCCGCCAAGTCAGAGCAAATAGCTATGTCCTGGGGTGGACACCCCAGAACAGTCTGGGGAGGCAATCGTCTCTGTTGCACCTGACATGTGCTGCCTGGGGAGATGGGGGTCCCCAGGGTTTATGAAGTCCCCAGGAGGGGGCCCATGCGGCCCCCCTCCATTGTTAGTAAAAAGCCCTGGGGAGGTCACTCATACACCCCCTCACATACCCACTCAGAGACTCATACACCCATTCACAGACCCACTTGGACACTGATACACCCACTCACAGACTCACTCAGACTCTCACGCACTTACTTGTAGGCTCACTCATATCCATATGCACTTACTCAGAGATCCACTAAGTCACTCATGCACCCACTCAGATACCCATTCAGAAACTCATTTCCCCTTTCACAGACCCACTCAGAGGCTCACACACCCACTCAGACACTGATGCTCCCACACACAGACCCACTCAGACATTCATGCACTCACTAACAGGCGCACTCATATTCATATGCTCTGACTCAGAGACTCATGCACCCACTCACGGACACACTCAGGTATGCGCACCATTTAGAGACCCACTAAGACACTCACACACTCACTCAAAGGCCCACTCATGAGCACTTCATCTGCACTCACTCAGAGACTCCATCAGAGACCCACTCAGAGACTCATGTACCCACTCACAGGCTCATGCCCCCACTCACAGACTGACTCATACACTCACATACCCACTGACAGAGCCACTCAGACAATAACGCACACTCACCAACCAATTCAGACACTTCAGCACCCACTCATAGACCCACTCAAAGACTCACAAAACCTTTCAGTGATCCATTCACAGATTCACACACTCACGCAGAGATCTAATGAGACTCACACACCCACTCAGACACTCATGCACCCACTCAGAGACCCACTCAGACACTTATGCACCCACTCATAGACTCATGCACCCACTGATACATCTACTCAGAAATGTATGCACCCACTCACAGACTCACTCAGATACTCATGTACCCATTCATAAACCCACTGAGAGACTTACACACCCACTCACAAACCCATTCACACACCCACTCAGGCACTCATGCACTCATGCACTCACTCACAGACCCCCTGCCCCCGCTCTTAGAGCTAGTCATAGATCCAGGTACCTGCTCGCATACCCACTAAGAGACTCATGCACCCACTCTAAGACCTACTCAGAGACTCATGCACCTGCTCACAGACCCACTCAGATACTCACACACCCACTCAGAAATCCTCTAAGACACTCATGCGCTCACTCACAGATCCACTCAGATACTTACACACTCATTCACAGACTTGCTCATAGACTCATGCATCTACTAACAGACTCATGCACCCACTC
Source organism: Lissotriton helveticus (assembly GCF_964261635.1). Classification (NCBI taxonomy): domain Eukaryota; kingdom Metazoa; phylum Chordata; class Amphibia; order Caudata; family Salamandridae; genus Lissotriton; species Lissotriton helveticus. Next base: position 1,816,521,894 of record NC_136067.1, on the reverse strand, counting down.
AGAGACCTCCTTGAAAACTAATTCACTAATTACAAACCCACTCAGAGACTCATACCCTCTCACAGACCAAGTCATACACTTACACACCCATTGACAGAGCCACTTAGACATTAACACACATTCACAGACCCACTTAGACACTTATGCTCCTACTCATAGACCCACTCAGAGCCTCACGTACCCACTCAGAGATCTAGTCACAGATTCATGCGCTCATTCAGAGATCTAGTCACAGATTCATGCACTCACTCAGAGATCTATTGAGGGATTCACACACCTACTTACATTCCTACTCAGACACTCACACACCCACTTACAGTCCAGCACAGACACTCACACGCTCACTGGTAGACCTACACAGACACTCATCCAGTGATTATAGATGCTCTCAGAGACTCATAAACCCACTCACAGAACAATTCATACACCAACACACCCATTGAAATAGCCACTCAGATATTAACACACACACTCACAGATCCACTCAGACATTTATGCACCCACTCATAAACCCACTCAGAGACTAACCCACCCACTCAGAGATCCAGTCACAGATTCATCCATTCACTTGGAGATCTATTGAGAGACTCATGCACTGTCCTACAGTCCCACTCAGACATTCATGTACCTACACACATGCCTACTCAGAAACCTATGTACCCACTCATAGACCCAGTTGCAGACTCATGCACCCACTCATACATCCACTCAGAGACTGATGTACTCACTAACAGAGACACTCAGTTAGTCATGTATTCACTCACAGAAGGACTCAGATATTCATATTCTCACTGACAGAGTCACACTCCTAGACTCATTCAGACACTTACACACCCACACATACCCACTCAGACATTCACACACCCACTCACATACCAACTCAGACACTCATGCACCCACTCATATATCCACTCAGTCACTCATGCATCCACTCACAAACCCACTCAGAGACTCTTGCACCCATTCACAGACCCACTAAGAGACTCAAACACCCCCCAGAAACCCACTCAAACACTGACAATGCAACTCACAGACCCACTGAGACACTCGCACACTCACTCACAGGCTGACTCATATTCATATGCAATCACTCAGCGAACCACTCAGACACTCATGCCTCTACTCAGAGAGTCAAGTACCCACTCATAGATACTCACACATCTACTCAGAGGCCCACTCACTCCTACACCCACTCACTCACCCACTCAGAGGCCCAAACACCCACTCATAGACCCACTCAGACACTCACACACCCACTAACAGACCCACTCAGAGACTCATGCTTACACTCACAGACCCAGTCAGATAATCATGCACCCACTCATTTACCCACTGATAGGCACACATAGTTACTCACAGACCCACTCAGACACTCACACACCCACTCACATAACTAATCAGAGACTGACATAAGTACTCACAGATGCATTCAGACACTCAATGACACACTCAGGGACTCATGCACTCATCTCACAGACCCACTCAGACACTAACACACCCACTCACAGACTTATGTACCCATTTATATACCCACTCAGACACTCACACATCCTGTCACAGTCCCACTCAGATACTCACTCATCCCCTCAGGTCTACTCAGGTACTCGCACACCCACTCACAAACCCATTTAGAGACTCAGTTAACCACTTACAGACCCACTCAGATACTCACACACCCACTCACAGACACACTTAGACACTTATGCACCCACTTACAGACACACTCACAGACTCATGCACCCACTCACAGACCAACACAGTACAAAGTCAGTGAAATTTAGCAGTTTTATTAACCTGAGCTAACTATAACTTATGCCCCCACAGTGAACTTCTTATAACCTCCCAAATCACATCATTGATGACATGGTCAGTGACATCACTGATGACATAACAGATGACAGTTCAAATGATAGCAGTGATGACATCATTCAAAGAATAACTTACACATCCACTCATACCCCTATACACCCACTCACGCATCCACACAACCACTCACTTATCCATTCACCGACCCATACAAGTACTCACACAACTACCCACTCACCTATAAGGCTACTCATACAACCAGTCATTCACCCATAAGCCACTAACTCATCCATATAGCTACTCACACACACATATATTCACCTATACTTCACCTATACATTCACTTATAAACCCACTCACTCACCCATACAACACAGCTACTTTCTCGCCCATATTAGCACGCTCACACTCACCCATACAACCATTACATATCCATTCACACATTCATATAAGCACTCCCACATCTGCTCACGCACTCTTACAACCATTCACACAGATTCACACAGGTACTTATACACCCACTCACACACCTACACAGGCACTCACAGACCCATTCCCTGATGTACACAGGCACTCTCACACCCACTCACAGATCCACACAGGCACTCACAGACCTACTCACAGACTCACACACACACCTACTAAGACACCCATACACCCACTCATAGACCCATAAAGCCACTCATATACACACTCACTGACCCATGCAGCTACTCACACACCTATTCACAGACCAATACAGACACTCACGCACCCACCCACTGACTGATTACAACCACTCACACAACCACCAAAATACTCACAGACACATACAGCCACTCACACACCCACTCACTGACCTATACAGACACTCAGAGACCCACTCTCAAAGGTGACAGGTCACAGGATTTTTTTAATGCAGAAATTTACTAAAAAAACGAAAGTTACAGGGACTCTATAGTTGGTGAGCAGTTGGTTGCTCTCACTAAAACCCTCAGGTAACGGAAACATAAGAGCAGCTGCATATAATACAATTTACACTGAGACTGAAACAACACGTTGTCAGCTGCATCTCTTCTTGTGTCTCTAGGGGGCAGATTTACAAGCCCCTTGCGCCACTTTTGCGTCACTTTTAACATTGGAAAAGTGATGCGAAAGTGGCTCAAGGGGATTGCAAATCTGCCCCTAGGTATTTACCACACACTCAGAGCAAGCTTGACTCCTTCTGGCACAAAGAATGTTCTTGTTTCTCGTAGAGCAGAAATGTTGGAACTAAGTAAAGTTGATCCAAATGGACTGAGTTTGAGTTAAAAACAAGGGGGCATATGTACTAGCATTTAACACAACATGCACTGTGTTGCATGAAAGGGAGAGAGCAGACCTGCGCCATATCTATTAAGAATGCTCTCTTGTTGCGCTAGTGCACCTGTGGCCCTCTTGTTGCGCTGGTGCACTTGTGGGCCTCTTGTAGCACTGGTGCACTTGTGGGCCTCTTGTCGATCTGGTGCTCTTGTGGGCCTCTTGTTGGGCTGGTGCACTTGTGGGCCTCTTGTTGAGCTGGTGCACTTGTGGGCCTCTTGTACCGGTGGTGCAATTGCGGGCCTCTTGTAGTGCTGGTGCACTTGTGACCTCTTGTTGCGCTAGTGCACCTGTGGGCCTCTTGTTGAGCTGGTTCAATTGTGGGCCTCTTGATGAGCTGCTGCACTTATGGGCCTCTTGATGAGCTGGTGCACTTATGGGCCTCTTGTTACGCTGGTGAACTTGTGGGCCTCTTGTTACACTGGTGCACTGAGGGTTGTGTCGAGTGAACACAGGCACCCTTGCACCTCAAAGTAAGGGTGCCTCAGTTGTGATCAAAATATTGTTTATGCAGTAAGGGATACCTTCCTGCATAATTAGTCTGAAAGCTTATTCTATTTTGAATGTGTGCTGCAGAATGCAGCACACATGCAAAGAGTAAGTTACAATGAGAAATGATGCTAATTCTCCTCGTTCTGCCAGCTACTTGTTGGGTCACCATTTTGGCGCAAACCCATGTTTACACCCCTTAGTAAATATGTGTTTGTGTCAAAATACATAGATGGGTGCATGGGAACGCCCATGCCCCAACCATGTAAATCGGTTTTTGCGTGGCTTAGTATTTACCAAAATAAATTTGGAGTCAGGGCTGCGGCAAAAGTGACCCATCCAGACACAAAATCTTAGTAAATCTGGGCCTAAGCATAGACTACTTTGCAAATATTAACACATCTCCGTGCTAACCTTACTACAGCTATCACTGCAACGCACAATGCAAGAACAATAGGACATAGATGTGTTCTGCTCTGATGTACTTTTAAAGAAATTCTCTAGAAGCTGTGTGGAACACGGCTTTCAGTGCTGCCAACATATGACAATGTGGGTGGCTAATGTTTTAATGCATTTATTTTTTCTTTCATGTAGTTTGTACTTTCAAACATTTTGAGAAAATGAGAAGATAAACTATAGAGTGGAAGTGCATTTAATGTTCAAATACTTAAATTATGCCACGTGGTAAAGGAGCAGCTATGCCAAAAGGCTGATGTGGTAGAAAGCTCACATCCCAAGCCTTTGCATACAAAGATGCAATAAAATGATTTTGTTTTATGTTGTTTAAATACATTAAATGTGCTAAAGAAACGTAAAAGCTGTTCTACTGACCACAAAAACGAGGAACACTCTTAATTAAAAAAAGGATGTTTCTTTTCATGGGAAGCTTTTCGTAAACACAATGTGCTATCGATGACTATCTTTAAGAAGCTCAGAATACTACCAGCAGCACGTGACGAACTTTACTAGTTTATTTCTGTCATTATTAGATAGTTCATACTCCTTAACATATACGAGGTGCACTTTGCCATGGAGAAAAGCTGTCTGTGAGTGGTGTATTTATAGAGAAGTAGTGTAGTGATGGAGAAAATGCTGGCCTGCTTTAGGTTGAGGAGAGTCAAACATTTCACACAAGGACCATGTCAGGGATGTAAAGCCAAAGTACCGTCGGAGTGCCGTTATAACTAGTGATGTGTGAAGTTTACACGATTTGCTTTTGTATAATTACAAGGAATTTAAAGATAATTTCGCAAAATAATGGCTAATTAGGTGAATTGCAAATGCATCATTTAGTACTATATTTTAGCTTGAAATGCGTCCTCGTGTAAATATTTGACATGATGGTGCATTTTCAGCAAACAATAGCACGAAAAACACAATTGCTGAGAACAATAGCTGCTTAAGATCAGGTTGTTAAGCGGCGGGGGGGGGGGAGGGGGTGGAGAGGGGGATGGCGACAGACGACGTAATATAAGTTATTTATTTAATATTTGCCCTATTCAGTCATCTTTCGACATCCCACTTGCCCTGTCCCAGCCCACCGCGCTTTCCTGCACCGCCCGCTGCTGCTCCAGCGCTATAATTCTGCCACGAAAAGCAGCATTATTACATAACGTAGCATAATAGCAACATTTCAGAAATTTCATGTAACAAGCATAATTAGAAATTCAAAAATAATGCAAATTACACCGGTTGTAATAAAAATCTACCCAGCTTTAGTAATAAGTAGATCAGGCGGTAAATTCCGTTTCGCTCGCAGAATTTGTGGAATTGCCAAAAATTCCGCGATTCACAGCTTCACAGAATTTTTTGCTAGTTCACGCTTTCAAAATGCATGTTCGCGAGACATTTCTCCCTGAGCACGCAAACAGCGTTCGCGTCCAGGAAAAAAGCATTGCGAATGGGCGGAACAAGCAATTCCGCATGTTCGCGGAACTCTGCGTGCTGGCAGAGATTTTTTATCATTTCGCAGAGCTTTGCGTATCGCGACTACGCAAATTCCGCCCACCCCTAATAATAAGCTGTTGATAGTAATGGCTCCTTTTAATTAATTACAATTGCTATGTATTTTTAATCGTACTGCTGTCCAAAAACAAATTGTTATGTTGGTAGCGAGAATGTAAAGGACAACATATGTGAATTAAAATGCGCCTTCTAGTGGTCTGTGATGGGCACCACAATTAACCCATACTTGACATGAGGTACAGTGAAGTGTTGGTGGTGATGATGATATTGAACTTCAAATTCACAATAGATAAAATTGAACATCGCATACCACTGCATGCTCAACGTGTGGTGCGTCAGAATTGCAGAATAGATAGATAGATAGATAGATAGATAGATAGATAGATAGATAGATAGATAGATAGATAGATAGATAGATAGATAGATAGATAGATAGATAGATAGATGGATGGATGGATGGATGGATGGATGGATGGATGGATGGATGGATGGATGGATGGATGGATGGATGGATGGATGGATGGATATTATTCAACGCCAAGATACCCTTCTGGGTAAACGTGTGTTTTACAAATGCAGGTTATGTTACTTTATGTTACGTTATGTAGCGTCACGTTATGTTATGATAGTGTTGCACTGGAAGACTTAGGAGGTATAATGTGCATTTGACTTGGGGTAATCACTGTGCTTCAGGGAAAATGATACTAGTTGTAGCTTTGTACCCACAACTGTTTCTCTACCATGGCTCACCACAAGCAAAAATTAAACGGGTGTGAGCAGGAGGTTGGGCTCTTTGGATCCAAAGCTTTTAAAATGCTATTGTCCAAAAAAGTGATATTTCTTCCTTTATCCTTACGCACAGGCGTATGACAGGGAGGGACTTATTTCTTAAACTAGAATATACACATATTCAGGAGAATATGCTGGCTCGGTGAATGTTGGATCTGTTGACGTTCTGCGAAGCACTGATACCACTGAGGACATAGATCAGTGTTTGGATGTGGCTGCCTAACAATAGTCCTACTGCAAGTCAAATGTAGAATGTACCAGACACGTAGGGAGAAAACACCCCACGCATCAGAGCCAATTCCCTCTTGTTTGTAGAAAGGTAATCCAAATTGGGAAGTTTGTTTCACCAGACAGGTAGGGATCTCTCAAGTGGTCAATTGTCCTCTGCGAGGGTAACAGAGGTCATTGGCTCAGCCTCTCTGGCATGCCAGTGTATCGTCCACTGGGGTCTAAATAACCTCCTAAATCTCCAGGACTCCATTGTGGGAATTGACCCCGAAGATGTTTGTAAATATCCAGAAACAAGTATTTATGGGTGTTTCCTAACTTTTAGGGAATTCCTACACCGTAATTCCCACTCCCGAACATTCAGAGGCTTTACTGACTCAAGGTGGGTGAGTAAATATTTTTATGGGTCTAAAACCAAATTTTGTGGATAGAAAAAGTAGTATTTGTAAACTGAACATGTGCAAATAGCTTTGTGGTTCGGAACCCAAGGAACATGGACACCTGAGTTTGAATCTTCTCTTCAGCACTTGGTGAACTAGAATGTGATTGTGGGCAAATACATTTATCTCCCTATGCCTCAAGTTGCATATCTGTGTAAAGTAAAAAAACAGCTGTCCAATACTGTCCCAATTACATGTTAGCATCCTCATCCCCATCACAGACTGGTTTTTGTAATCTTGTCTCCCAGTTCTCTTCAACCCAGACACACACTGCATTGTTACATGTGCAGCAGCATAACAATAGTGTAATACTGTTGCTAAAAAAAAATGTTCTTTGCTCTTTAAAGAGCGCTACTAAAGCTTTAATCTAGGTCAACTCTGCATGAACTAACCCAAAAAAGTTAACTTTTACCTAGCATCGCAAGCCAGAGATAATACAAAAATAGGACTTACGTGCCCACGTACACCCCAGTTGCCATTTGCATTCCTCACCATATCATTTTACAAACACTTTCTTACTAAACCAGGGTACAATGCTCATGTTATTAAACTATCATTCATCCATGGAACAACTGACCAATTTAGTTCTCCACAATTGACTCAGGTACATACACTATACCACGAAGGTTCCTGGGGCCACTGATTGTCTACGATTAGTAAGAAAGGATCTAATCTAGGCCAATGCTGTGTTTGAAATGCCGCTATTCTTTAACCATGCACGGAGGATGCCATGTGAGATTGTGTCAAATGCGGCTGAAGGATCGAGTATAATCAGAACTGCCTTCCTGTCTTTGTCTGCAGTAGACTTTAATGTGTCAACTATTTCCAATAGCAAAACCAAAGGGGATGATGGACGGAGTGTTGAACATTGCAAGCACTCACCCCCCAGTCAACTGATCTGGGTTTAATCCATCATCATTCTTTAGCTCACTCCGCCACCCCAGTTCAGACATGGCCATATGCAAATCAGTCTGACCCTGTGCCTCATGGGAACAATCCAACCCGAACTGCCGAGCCTTTTCTTCCCTGGACCGGAAAAAAGCATCCTGGGACCAGTTTCTGGCTAATCAGCCATCATCAGCCAGGCTAGCTTGAATCCAGTGGCAAAGTGAGCAAGGGACCCACGTCTGGGCATACCCTCCCAACTTAGGGAGAACAAAAGCAAAACCAAAGGGGATGATGGACGGAGTGTTGAACATTGCAAGCACTCACCCCCAGTCCAACTGATCTGGGTTTAATCCATCATCATTCTTTAGCTCACTTCGCCACCCCAATTCAGACATGGCCATATGCAAATCAGTCTGACCCTGTGTTGAAACTATGTCAGGGACAATCGATATTTGCCCGGCGGTATCGCCTCTTTAACCCACGAAATATTAATCAATGAAGAGGCAGGCGCTGGAGACGGGAAGGCAGGAAACAAGGTTTATTCTCTCCGGAGGAGAACACATCAGTTCAGACAGCAGGTATCGTCCTGAGGTGCTCTACCCGCATCTCTGAGGCCTGGCCTCTTATACACAGGTTTATTGCTTTATTACATACAACACATTCTTGGTAATGCTTTGATGTACGGAAAGGATATCCTCCGAATCTCCCCTTCAGGCCCGTTCCCACACACAGTTACAGTTGAAGTCCCCACCCCGGTCACAACAGGTGATGATTATCGCGCAACTGGACATTCCGCCGATTCATGGAATGTGGGGGTTTGATCGGATCTCATAGGGTGGGGGCTTTGATCAACTCGGGGGTCCTTTGATGAGGGAAGCTTTCTACTGTACGGGGAGGGGCAATAAACAGTATCGGCAGAGCTAGGTGTCGGCCTGGGAACGAGGGAGACAAACGGGCACACAGGAACAGGGGGTTTGTATCAAAAGGGCCTGGGACCATGAAAGGAATGAAGGGAGGTGTCGCGCTGGGAACAGGATGGGGTTCTGAAGCAGAGCTGCGCTGAAGGGGGGGTTTATGACCCAAGGCATGTGCGAGCGGGGGGTTGTCAGTGTGCGGGTTTTCCTGAGGGCGAAGGGCTATGCTGGGGGCCAGTGGCATGCAAAGGGGGGTGGTTCTGATCGAGGCACCTAAAATGGCGGGTGCGCACGACAAAAGTGTGGCATCAGGGGAAAAGGCAAGATGGCGCAGATAATGTTTACCAAACCGTACTAATTTTCCACAGTCCTCCCTTTAACATATCCAAGACATCTTGCTGTCCTATTTCCTATTCATGTCTACTGTGGTGGTCATAAGAAAAAGCAGTAGGAACCCAGGTGAAGGAGTCATAAATATTACATTTAAGATCTCTCGTCTTAGGACAGTCGTTCGGAATGTAAAGTGATAGGTCATTACATATGCAAGTTCTGTTCATATTTAGTTGGAGCATAATCAATACAATGGTGGCTGGGAGAAAAATGAGACATAGTAGAAACGATAATTAAGGGTGTCAATGTTCGAAGTTAGGGAGTTCTCAGCATTCTTTGTCGTTTTCTGTTGGCACTGTGGAGCACCGGCGGTGGAGCTATGGGTCCAGCTCTATTCTAGGTCCCGCGTAGCAGGGCACGACCTTTTCCTCGCGTTTCTGGTCAAAAAGGTCCTTTTCGCCCTGTGTCCGTTGAGTGGATTGTCAAAAAGTTCAGATGGAAGAAATGTGCGTGTGAGCAGTCCTTTAGGGTAGGTCGGAGAAAAAGGGGGATGGAGCAGGGCCAGATCGGGAACAGACTAGGGGGACGGAAAATTTCAGGTAGGCGGGCTCATGACCGAGTTCAGAGAGCGGGGACTTTTCGGCATACGTTGAACAACGAGCAGGGGCATCAGGTCAGCCCTTTCCTCTCATTTTGTCGAAAACAGTGCCTCGTCCTGCAGCTCCTTACTGTCGCGGTCTCGCCTTGGCCAATGTCGCAGATGTTCCATAATCTGTAGTCAGGCCACGTGCTCCCACATCCGGTCCTTCTTTCCTCCGACAGTCGTACCCTTAAATGAGTTTGAAAAGACAGTCTTTAGAGAATTGGCAGAGGAAGGTAATCACATAAGTCTATTTCTCTCCCAGCTCCAGGCAAAAAAATGGAAACGTCCGTTATATTGGGGTTCACAACTAACATATAAATGAGTGATGACGGGCTTGCTGGATTTACTATAACTTTCCTTCGCAACTATTTCTTTGGTGTTTGTTGGTCGTGGTACGAGATCTGGTACTTTATATTGCATTACAGTCACGTCAGTTCTTCTGTCGGAGACCCACCTTCCTAATACGAGCCTTATAAAGCTATACCGTTCTCCAGGGCTTTATATTTAAAAAAAGGTGCAGTGTGCTATCACCATGGTCTGATAGGTATCTTTCTGAGGGATGAACATAGGCTAAACATTTTTCATTCTATCAATGCATCCTGCCTTTCAGCTAAACATTTCACTTTCAACAGGGTTCATTGCAACGATTTCTTCACTTCGGTCTAATCTTAACTTTGTAAACATCATTCTGGTTCCTATATAGCCTCTTACAACCTGACTACTTAATTAAAAAAAAAAAAAAAAAAACGGGGTCTTGTGGAAAACAACTAGGGACATAGAAAACTGTGGTAAGGGCGTAAATCGACCCATCTCTTACAGCCGGGGGTGAGGGACATTTTTTTAGAACTCTCGTCTGGGGCAGCTGATACGAAACTGGGGGTGTTCTGGGAAGATGGGGATGTTTCGATCACCTTTACTGTTTGGGTATTGCGACAATTCGGGACGGGGAAGGTCGCGTTATCTGAGGCATCTTTTTATAACACAGGAGCCGCTGACATGTAGTTCCCTTATTACGGGTCAGATTAGGGAACCTCAGTCGTCTTACCTGTCCTTTCCCTTATGGTCAATTCTCGGTTTCATCAATTTTTTAGCAGAAAGGAGAGGTAGTGACACGGCGTCAGGGTGATTTTATTTAGGATAAATTTTGTGCAAATACTTGCGGTATTTGGAGCCAATTGGGTGGTGTACTAGGGGTGGCGGTTTGCCAATTTAGGTGCTAGTCGTTCGGAAGAGCGGGAGAGAGAGAGAGAGAGAGAGAGAGTGAGAGAGAGAGAGAGAGAGAGAGAGAGAGATGTGCAACAACAGGCTAAATAGTACACGTGCGACATGGGGAGTGGCCGTGTATTTAAGATAGGCTATTTAGCGCATTACGCAACATAAGACATTACGGGTCTGTGTTAGAATTTTGAAAGCATGCAGTTTGGGATGGACGAGCATTAGGCCGGGTACAGGGGACATGCACCGAGTAGTCCGCTTCGTGTATCAGACATGGCGAGGCTTCAGATCTTCACCATACCTTGGTCGTGATTCCGATGTGGCCTGTAGGGGGAGGAAAAGAGGGGAGGGGAGGGGGACAACATTCGAGCATATCAAAAGCACAGGTACGAAAGTCTTTTACTTACCTCATACTCGTCTTATCCCCTCGGGATAGAATCCCTGGGGTTTTGGTTTCTGGAGCCAAGGGAGGGGGTGGGGGCAGTGTGTCCTTATAGGCTGTGAGTAGGGAAACGTTAGAGAATCAGAAGCACTTAGTGCGAGGTTTCTAGTTGGTAGGTGTATTTAGCTATCGGGGTCCTTAAATCTCTTTCAACGCTGTGATGTTCTAAGGTTTGTCAGTTCTTCGGACAACTCTGTTCCCTAGTACCTTTGAGTGTCGTATCTTTATAATATTCTATCATTTTACATCGTTTCACTTTACCCATCCTTTATATTCCATCATTTACATCGTTTCGCTTTACCCATCCCCAGAAGTCGAGGTCTTTCTCCATGCGCGAGTCCCTGAGTCAGTCGCATATTTGACGGCAGAGTATCGTGTCTTGGATTCGATCCTCCATCCGGGGCTGGGCAACCATCTTCTAATAACCTTAAAGAGAGAGCAAAGTAGGGTGCACAGAAAAAAACTCTCCCGCTGGTCCCATATTTTAAATAAAGCATGCAATACCCGTTCATAGTTTGGAAAACCTTTATTTGCACAATCGTTCAGCATGTTGATAGGACAGTGTGATCGGGGTTGGCCGGATACGGCAATGGCTAAAGTGCGTACAGTGGGGGGGGGCTATTTTGTAAGATTAAAACATGTTAAAAAGGTTCACTCATTCATTTGCAGGGAACTTAAAAATGTCTATCGGATAGTTGAGGGATCAAGGGACATTCATTTCATAATTGGAAGCACAGTTGGAGTAGTTGCAATCAAATTTCCTATAGGTATACCATGTGTGTGTGTGTCATAAGCGAGGTTACATGTCAGTTATGATAATATCATAACGAATCGTACATTGAAAAAACATTTTTCACGGGGTCTTGTTACATGTTCGTCGAGTGAATCCTCCCTCTTTTCCGACAAGTGTACAAAGGATCATAACATATCTCGGAACATCGAGTCTTTTTAGCAAAAGAAAGACACCACGAGGTGTTTGTAAGTTCCTATTGATACCGGCGCCATTTTGGGCGGGGCCGGGTTAGTCCGGAAGCAGCATCAAAAAAATGTTTCCTACAACCGGCAGTTGGACCAGAGTCCTTTTCGGCAGTTCAAGAATTCATGCTAACAGAAGGAGTGGCTATGTCATGCTTACTTCGTTAGCGATCAAGGCAGTTGTCCCTCACCGGAAGCCTGCAGGGGCCGAGGGCTCCTGGGATTTTTTGTAGAATCTTCAAGACTGTGGAGATGCTGTCGAGGGTGGGGGCTCGTGCCCCGGTGGGCAAGCGCCCGAGTTACATTGCTGGTCAAAAGTTACTCTAGCGGCCTAGACCCGCCTTCCAGCGGACCCAGACGCCATTTTGAGGCCCTGCAGCAGCTCCCCCCTCGTCGAGCCTGCAAGAGTGGAAGAGACCCTTTTGGGGACAAAAAGAAATGGAACTCCGTGTTGTGGAAGCAGGACATTCGGCTAGGGTGCAGCTGTGGTGCCCCCCCCACCTGGGGGGGGGCGAGGGAGACTCGTTCGCGCCGTCTCCCTCTCCCGGTGCGCTCCATGCCGCTCTCTTTCATGGGCATGCACGATGGCCTCTCCACATCCCGTGCTCCACAAGTCCCATGCCCAGTGCTGCGGAAGTATGGCCACCTGCGGCGCATGTTCGGTGCTGCGCAAGTATTGGCGCCACCGCTGTATGTTTGGTGCTGCGCAGGTATCGGCACCACCGCCTGGCAAGAGGAGTTCGACGCCGGGCCGGGGGTTGGGAAACCTCCTATCCGTGGAGGTGGGAGAGGCTCGTCCGCGTCGCCTCTCCCTCCCAGCCCGACCTGGACTAATTTTCCGCGGAGGTATGAACAAGACATCCCTCCCCCCAGAGTTGTCGCAGCCATTATTCAAGTGGCGCCTGGCGTGCTGCTGCGGCCATTACGGAGGAGAAAAGAAAGAAGTGTCCCGTCCTTCTCTGGGCCGGGCTTCCGGTGGATGTCGGCCGGACGCCCCTTGCTCTGGCCCCATGAACGGGTTCCTTGGCTCATCGGCTGCAGCCGGATCCAGTTGGCCTCAGTCCCTGGCCATTGGTGGCCGGACCGGGAGGACATGTGGCGGGACTACCTGAAACTCCCACGCGCCACCGCGGCCGGACTGGGGGAGAGAGAGGTCGAGGACATAGACATTCCCCCCCTACAACTCTCCGGTGTGGTCAAGGTGATCCCCTGGCTGGGTCCCGCTGGCCCTTGTCTCTCCTCCGGCTCCACCCTATGTTACGATTTCCTGGCCGACTGTTGGCAGCAGGACCCGCCTTATATGGGTTGTTGCCGGCTGGGCGTAGCCGTAACCCTGCCCTACCTTGGAAGGTTCCAGAGGGGGGGGGGGGCGAATGTTCTGCTGACTTCCATTTTCTACAGTTTACCGTTCTTGTTTCTAACGTTTTCTGTTGTTAGGGCATTAATAGGTGTTATTATTACGTATTGTTATTTGTTTCTTGTTCGTTATGTTAAATAAAAGTTCAAGTTCATCAGTGGCCTACGGATTTCGTTCTCCCATTCCTTTCTTTCCAGGTTGTTTCATGCTAAAGCTTCTGTTAACAGAAGTTAAGTAACACGGAAACACAGGCAGAGGGATGACGTAGATTCATGCATCACGTACACACAAACTCAGACGGGGAGACAGTACAAGTATTATATACAAAGACCCAAGACAAACAAAAACTGTTATTAGCCATAATTATCTTTTTCTGTATGCTGCGCATACTTATCGTTAGAGCAATGGGGCAGTTTTTCAGTTATATGCCTATAAGGATGCGGAAAAAGGAGGTAGTAGGTTTTCAAAACATTGGCAATATCCCTAGTCCTCTCGGCGAAGGATACTTGTGTAACCCTTACCTCGAAATACCCTAAACTTTTCCCTACTTGGCTAAACGTAAGAATGCTTGGTCGCGTGTGTACATTATTCTTTTTGCTTTATTCGGGGTTTGTCGTCTTGTTAATTTAGAGCTAGACTGGGTTTCCCGTCTTAGCGTTGTTTGATCTATGAGGACTCGAACATGTCGCTGAAATTGGCCTGGCGAAATCTGTGCCATCGGGCATAATCGAACGTGGTGGTTCTATCTGGCCTGTCCATGTCAGTCTGATTCATCTTTGTCTCGCGCCTTTTCCCTTTCTGCTGGCCTGTTATTCCTGTCGGCCCTCTGCTCCTACTCACGTTCAGTAGAGTCGGGCATTGGGCTTTCCAGTGCCCGGCATATCTACAAAAAGCACATTGGTTTTGCCCTAAGTCTGGCCGTCCTGTGCGTAGTGTCGGGGGATTACTTTTCGGACGTTGTGTCCTGGGGTCGTCCTGTCGATATATTCCTTTACCTGCTCTGTCCTCGTCTCTTTTCTTTCGTTGCATTGCTTCTTTGCGCCACATACCGAGACTGTCGAGCATAATAGGCGTTGTCTTATTATCACGAAGGGCTATTTCTAACGTTTCTATTTTATCAAGATCGAAGGATCCTATCAGTGGCCACTGTTTCTCTCGATTTTCTTTGGTATACCTGTGCCACAGTTTACTATAGGCTATAGTAACTAATCCATAGTTTATGAACATGTCTTTATTAGGGGTGCCTTCCAGCGGAGCTAGATGGTCCACCTCTAATAAACGGTCCGGGCTGAACCAGCTATCGACCAGTGGGGAGAAGACAGACATGACAGCTCACAACGAGGGACAAAAAGTCAGCACTGCCTATCTTATCACTGTGTGCAAAGACTAGACAGAATATTTCTATTCTACGTTGTTTGCAGGCAGTGAATACCTCATGAACCAATATCAAATAAACAATAAACGACCAGTGGGGAGAATAAGTAGATTCGCAAAAGGTCTGCGCCCTCTACCCTTTCACTATCTGCAAAGGGGAACCTGTTCTTTCCTGTTTGTAGACAGAGAATCTCCAGAAAACAATCCGCGAACAGTAGTTCGGGGCAAAAACACTTAATCAGTGTCCGTTAATAAATAATTAATCAGTGGGGGAGAAAGATAGGCACGACGGCTGCATTACCTATCCTTCACTGTTTGCAAAGAGAAAGAGCCTACTGTTTCTCCGTGTGCAGACAGTGAATCTCCAAATAGGTCAACAAAGAGTAATACTAGTATTTTCGGAACAATTAAACAATTATTTCGTGATTCGTCGTGTCTACACGACCTTACCCGGACCGTATGGACACTTTCTTGTCTTCCGAATCCAGCGCCCGATCGTCCTCTTTTCTTTGTATTCCCCGCAGCACTCCTGATGGTTCCCAGTCAGGACCGTAGATCACTCGAGAGAGGTCTGTTCGGAACCAGTGAAGTTCGGATGATCGGCTGCCAGACGAGGGTCTATTGGGCAAGAGCTCTCCCGATCGTTGCAGTCGTTCACTCTGTCGTCAGGACCTCTCCCACTGGATCCACGAGTCGCTGATGGGCCCCACGCTTGGGACGCCAATTGTTGAAACTATGTCAGGGACAATCGATATTTGCCCGGCGGTATCGCCTCTTTAACCCACGAAATATTAATCAATGAAGAGGCAGGCGCTGGAGACGGGAAGGCAGGAAACAAGGTTTATTCTCTCCGGAGGAGAACACATCAGTTCAGACAGCAGGTATCGTCCTGAGGTGCTCTACCCGCATCTCTGAGGCCTGGCCTCTTATACACAGGTTTATTGCTTTATTACATACAACACATTCTTGGTAATGCTTTGATGTACGGAAAGGATATCCTCCGAATCTCCCCTTCAGGCCCGTTCCCACACACAGTTACAGTTGAAGTCCCCACCCCGGTCACAACAGGTGATGATTATCGCGCAGCTGGACATTCCGCCGATTCATGGAATGTGGGGGTTTGATCGGATCTCATAGGGTGGGGGCTTTGATCAACTCGGGGGTCCTTTGATGAGGGAAGCTTTCTACTGTACGGGGAGTGGCAATAAACAGTATCGGCAGAGCTAGGTGTCAGCCTGGGAACGAGGGAGACAAACGGGCACACAGGAAAAGGGGGTTTGTATCAAAAGGGCCTGGGACCATGAAAGGAATGAAGGGAGGTGTCGCGCTGGGAACAGGATGGGGTTCTGAAGCAGAGCTGCGCTGAAGGGGGGGTTTATGACCCAAGGCATGTGCGAGCGGGGGGTTGTCAGTGTGCGGGTTTTTGTGAGGGCGAAGGGCTATGCTGGGGGCCAGTGGCATGCAAAAGGGGGTGGTTCTGATCGAGGCACCTAAAATGGCGGGTGCGCACGACAAAAGTGTGGCATCAGGGGAAAAGGCAAGATGGCGCAGATAATGTTTACCAAACCGTACTAATTTTCCACACCTGTGCCTCACGGGAACAGTCCAGCCCGAACCACCAAGCCATGTCTTCCCTGTCCATCTACTGATGTTTTTGCATTTGTCACCCGAGTGGGAAGGGTATGCCCAGACGTGGGTCCCGTGACTCTCCATGCCACTGGAATCAAGCTATTCTGGCTGAAGAGTGGTGAAACCCCAAAAATGGTCCTAGGATGCTTGTTTGCAGTACATGGAGGACCTGGCATGGCAGTTCGGGCTGGACTGTACCCATGAGGCACAGGGTCAAGACTGATTTGCATATGGCTGGGTTCAAACTGGAACGGCATGGTGAGCAGAAAAACGATGGATTTAGGCCCAGATCTCTGAACTGGGGTGAATGTATGACATTGTTCTGCAATCTGTCCATCAACTGTTGTTTTTGCAACTATTTCCAATAGTGTAGATTCCGTTGAATGCTTGGTGCGAAAGCCGCCTGCCGTAGTTGAAGGATCTTGGCAGCTTCGAGAAAGTTGTACAATCCTCTATTAACCAGTCTTTCTGTAACTTTACCCAATGTAGGTAGCAGCGATATTGGTCAGAGGTTTGAGAGAATTGATGAGTCAATATTTCGTTTTTTATTCAATGGCTTAACAATGGCCAATTTCCATTCATCTGGGACTGTGCCTGTAGCTAACGAGGAGTTGACTATCTGGTTAATCACCGGGTTAACAATGTTTATGATTTGGTGCAGGACATTGGGTGGGCAAGCATCGAGAGGGGAACCCGATTTGAAGGCAGCAATTGCTACATTTGTCTGCTCGAGTGAGACTATTCCAAAGGAACAAGCAACTTGTGCACACGTAATCATTTTTAGCAGCATTAATACTGAGAGTATCACACAATCACACAATATATGATTCAAACAAGGTTCTTTTTCTCTTTTTTCAGGTTCATTTATTTTCCAGGTGCCCAGCCAA
The DNA here is from genome assembly GCF_964261635.1 of Lissotriton helveticus. NCBI lineage: Eukaryota > Metazoa > Chordata > Amphibia > Caudata > Salamandridae > Lissotriton > Lissotriton helveticus. The sequence goes on along the minus strand of NC_136067.1, from coordinate 1,816,504,185 downwards.
CACGTGTTTCGTCTGCGAATATCCCACAACTTCTTCAGGGCTAGAGTGTATAAAGGCAATACATTACACAATGGTATCGGCCTCCATGACTTTACAAATGATGGCAAAATGCTCATACTGTGACAACTTCACCCGTAGTGACAACCCTATTCAACCCACATAAAAGGGTGTGTTCTGGAAAGGAAAAATCAGCGCAGCTAGGTATGCATAATACATTAGAGCTTCACGGTTATATATACAACTGTTTATCTAGATACTCCTCATGATTCACAACACCATAGATTCACCGTGACATTTGAACCGTTCACACCTCTGTGCTCATCACATAAGAATCACTTGAAATTGTGGTCACATGGTGTTTTTATGATTTATCCTCCTGAACTACACATTACAGTTGCCCAGGAAAAACAGAAAGTGAAGAGAGACGAGCAAAGAGATTAAAGCACGTTGGTGGAGAACATGCACTATGCTAGGACCTGCTACCAGTCCAAAATCTTACCTATCGGACAGATGGCAAGATTATTAAGAAACCTATGGATACGGGAAACAGAACTTCATCAGGATCTAGGCGTGTAGGCACTAGTCAAACTGTAAGGTATTACAGACGATTTCAATCTGTGACCTCACCTCTCCGCCGGTTGTACTTCCATCCCGGCTGCCAACTCAATCGTAAATCAAATCCAATGTTTGGTCAATGGCGACGACAAATCAATCCCAATGTTGGGGGGGGGTTGGAAGCAATGCAAATGAACATGGAGCTTGGGTCAAATTAAATATCCCATTACAACCTAGGTGGTGTAAAGTGTGTCACCTGTATTTAGCAACCGTCTTGTTTATAGTCATGCAGTTCAAATACATCTTAACAGAGAAAATTTGTCTCTCAATCCAGTGACTTTAGCGTACGTGTAAATTATAATCAAAGATTTTAAACACTTAAAAGGGGAGTCCAGCTGCCCATAACAGCGGGTCTCACTATGAGGAACTGGCCAATGTAGTGCCCTGTCCCCAGACAATTCCAACAGCGTATAAGTCTCGCTGTCCCAAATCAGAAATTTTAATTAAATTAAGATACAAAACTATACTCTTCAGTAAAATACTAGGCCGAGCTGTAATGCCCCATCCTTCTTGTAAGCCCAACGCTGAGCTCTACATCAATGTACATTACTAATATCCTCCTCTATACGATCAACATCCACTGGCGCGAGCTTCATACAGTCCCTTAAAGTTACCGACTAAAAAACTAACGGTTAAAAAAATATTTTAGTCACATATCCTGTCTCCACTTACCGAGTATGGCTCCCTGTGTCCCCGTATGAGTGTTCACGCGTAGTGCTTGCTAATTCTGCAACTGCACGTGTATCGCGAGTGGGGTTCCTGATATCCAAGAACAAACCGGAAGTAAAATCGCCGCTAGAATGCCGACCCAATATCTGGTATCGTCCGGCGCGGGTACACCCGGAAGTGTAGAAACAAACACTATTAGAAGCACTAGAATGCGTCCCGCTTCCGCACTGATTGTATCCTAAATGCTCGGCACAAAGTGATATATATGTTTATTTTTTTATTTATTTAGTGTGTTTTATATAGCGCGCAGCTACCCCAACGGGGTGTCCCGGCGCTTCTGCAGGTTTGCTGTGTCTTACATCAGTGATTTTAACAAAAGAGGAAGGTTTTCAGTGCTTTCCGAAAAGGCATCTTCTCCTGAATCATCCGAATGGAAATCGGGAGTTTATTCCATTGGGATGAGGCACATACCTGGAAAGTTTTTCCTCTGGAACGGGCTTTTTTAAATCTAGGGGTTGACAACAGGTGTTTTGAGCTGGACCGGAGATGTCTAGCGTTTCTATAAGGACGGAGGCAAGAAGAAAGATAGGCAGATCTTTTCCCTTGATAGCACGATGTGCCAAAGTGAGGGCTTTGAATTCTGCCCTCTTTTGGATAGGGAGCCAATGTAAACTGCGTCGATGTGGTGAAATGTGTTCTCAGAGAGAAATGCCACAAACCAGTCGGACTGCCGCATTCTGGACTGTCTGAAGTCGGTAGCACAAACCGGAAGCGAGCCCTAGGTACAGGCCGTTGGCATAGTCTAAGTGTGAAGTTATTAGTGCCTGTACAATGGCTTTCCTGGTGTTACTAGGGAGGAAATTAATGAATTTCTTAACCATCCGGATTTTTGAAAAACAGGCAGCAGATACCATCTGTACATGGTTGTGGAACGAGATTCGAGAGTCCCATCTGACCCCTAGGTTTTTTACCGAGTCCTTGGGGGAGGGGGGAGGACTCAAGTCAAGAGGCCACCAGAGGTTCGAATCCAGCGGGGAGGGTTGATGGAAGAAAAGGACCTCGGTTTTTCCGGCATTTAATCGCAGGAAGTTGTCATCCATCCAACAGGCGATGTTCCGGAGGCAGTTTTTTAATGGATTGAATGTTGTTTGGGTAAGAGTTTCATAAGAGAATAAAAGCTGAATATCATCACCATAAGAAGTTGCCTTAATTCCTGACTGAGATATAAGCTCAGCCAGGGGGGAAAAATAAACATTAAATAAAAGGGGGCGCAGTGAAGAGCCCTGAGGGACTCCCCACGTAAGCAGGCGACTGTCAGAGGTAAAGGGGGGTGAAAACTGCCTGAGTTCGATTGGAGAGGAAAGAGGACAGCCAGTCCGGTACCTTGCCTTGAATGCCTTTAGACTGGAGACGATCGAGCAGGACAGGGTGAGAGACGGTGTCGAATGCTGCCGCACCAACACCGCCCTCGAGCCTCCATCACACAGAATCAGCCATCTCTATCAAGGCGGACTCTGTGCTATGGCCTGGTCTAAACCCATGTTGTGATTCGTGTAGAAGGTCATGGGTTTCAAGAAAACCTGCTAGTTGCTGATGGACCAGCTTTTCAAAGACTTTGGCAGGGGCAGGCAGCAAGGAGATGGGCCTGTAGTTGGCGGGTTCCTCAGGGTCTGCACTGGCTTTCTTTAGAATTGGAACCAGTTTGGCATGTTTCCAGGAGTCTGGAAAAATACCTGTCTTGAGGGAATCGTTCCATATGCCATTTAGTGTAGGATTAAGAAGCGGGGCCAGAGCTTTGTATTGCCTGGCCGGCCATGGATCGGCTGGTGAGCCAGATCTATATTTTTGAAGTTCTGCCAGAGAACGGTCAAGGGTGATCTCATCAAAGTCCGAAAACACCGGTGTGGTGCCTAGATGGTTCTTACATGAAGAAGAGTCATAGATGGTTGCAATTTTTTCCTCAAAGTAAACAGAGAGGCGGGTGCAAAGGGATTGTGATACCGGAGATTGGCCTTTGAGGGCCATGGGGTCAGTAAAACCTCTAACTGTATTAAAAATTTCTCTTGTGGAGCCTTGTGCTTTAGTTATTCTCTCCTCTAAGTAATTATGTAAACAATAAGTTGAGCAATCCGTCACGGATGATGTATCCTATGTAGGGTAGTTGAAGGTACAAAACTCCCCGAATGCCCAGGTTCATCTATAAAGTTAACTCTTAACCTGTGCATTTCCGGGTTTCGGAAAACCGGAAGTGAGGCAGAAGAAACGTAAAAAAATTAAATAACAGCACTATTCATACAATAGATTCATTCGTTGCTTACTAATTAGCACAAACTAAATATAAATTAAACCTAAATATTTAGGATAACGTAAGTATCTCCAGGGGGCGCATTTTTTAAAAACAAAAGGACCCAAAATTCCCCATCTCTGACATTCAATACTATGTCCGCATTTTAAAGTCACCTCATTTGTGGCTCAATCACAGCCAATACAGCTTGAAGATTGAGAAGTCTACTATAGTCTGCCTCATAACGATTTAATGGCAGACCACCAATACAACTTGAGGTAGAAGTCTCCCCTCAGGCATCTAGTTAGTCATACCTGGTCCTGAATTAACAAACTGTAGTGTCACAGTATTGCGGAATGCAGGACAGTTAGAAAAGACAAGAAATGAAAATAAGAAAGGCACAAGACATTTATACAAAGTTATCTAAAAATACATCCAAAGGTATCGACAAGTACCTGATCCTAAATACATCAGGAATAACAACTACAGTGACTTTGCATCTTTTTGGATTACATGTCCAGTTATTATACACCATGTGCGAACCATATATAATTCAAATCCCCATCTTAATAAATACATCACAGAATATTATTTATATATACATACTCCCTATTTCAGATGAATGTTACAAATTCCATCTGGAATAGTAATCAATATTCGTCGCCCACAGAGTCCCTATCTGATTGCTCTGATATAATGTTCACTGGTATTGTGTCAATCATGCTACATGCAGTACACTAAGTACTCAAAAAGCATTGCAGTTCATGGTCTGCATTGAGCCCCTGTTCCACCGCCTTAAGGCGCATGATCCAGGTGGCCTCCACCCGGCGTAAAGACAGCTCCAAAGAAGTCAAAGCGTTTATATGGTCCTTGCTCTTTACAGGTCATTGGGTACCTTGCGTCCCCTTGCTTTAGCGCTCTGGCATGCTCGCAAATACAATCTTTTAGCATTCGTATGGTACTCCCCACATATTGTTTGCAACATCTGCAGACAATAATGTAGATTACAAATTTGGTCATGCAGTGGATGTTTTGCTTGATGGCATACTCCCTTCCATCTGGGCCTTTGAAACTGTTGGTTTTATGCAATGCCCATTTACACTTACCACAATTTCCACACTTGTGAAAGCCTGCTGTTCGTTGTGTTAGCCAATCCTTCTCTCTAGTGTTCACAGGAACAGTAGGACTAAGGACGCTCCTCACTGTTGTGCCTCTTCTGTAGGTGATCAATGGTCTACCTGTGGTGAAAGTCTCTAGGGAGTTGTCCGCTTTTAGAACGTTCCAATGCTTGTGCATACATTCGGTCATGCAATGTACCTTTGTGTTAAAATTAGTCACCAGTCTAACCGGTTGTATAGTAGTATTGATAGGCTTCTTTTCTTTAAGTGTTTCTGTGCGTGCAACCTGAAGTATACGTCTCTCTGCTTTCTCCAAAGTTTTCTGTTGGTACCCTCTGGCTTTAAATCTGTTCTTCATGGCATGTATGCAAGTGCGAAATTCTGTGTTATTGCTGCAATTACGTCTCGCCCTGGTAAATTCCCCAAAAGGTATGGCATTTATTTGGTGGATAGGGTGGGCACTAGATGCATGCAGCACCGAGTTGCATGCAGTCGGCTTCCGATATAACCTACTGTGTATAGCATCTCCCTCTACAAATAACTCAACATCCAGAAAAACTAAACTGTTTCTGCTGTACTTATGTGTGAATTGTACGCCTAGCTTATTCCCATTCAGAAAGAGAAAAAATTCTGGCAAGGTCTGTTCCGGTCCTGACCACATGAGCAGACAATCGTCGATGTATCAACCCCAGTATAGAATGTGCTAGCTAAACCTGCTCCCTGTGTCACCCCATATCCATTTCGCTTCAAAATATCCCATGAAGAGATTGGCGAACGATGGCGAGATTTTCGAACCCATCGCCACACCTCGTGTCTGCTTATACCAATTGCCTTCAAATGTAAAGCAATTGTTACTCAATATCAGCTCTATCATTGTGAGTAGCATTCTGCTGTGTTTCCACTGAGTGGCCGGTTTGTTGCCAAAATGCCCCTCCATTGCCTGCATACCAAGACTGGGATTGATGTTTGTATATAATGAGACCACATCTAGTGATCCTAAGATGATGTCATTGTCCCATGTCAAGTCAGAAAAGAGGCCCAACACATGCTTGGTATCTCTGATGTAAGCAGGAAGGTTCTGAACCAAGGGTTGCAGAAACAAATCTACGTATTCTGCGATACGTTCAGATGGGCCACCTATGCCCGACACAATGGGCCGCCCTGGTGGAAAGGGTAGGTTCTTATGAACCTTCGGCAGCGTGTATAGGACAGGGAATCTAGGTTTCTCTACCTTTAGGTACAAGAATTCTTCCATACTCAATAGACCCTCTTCCCGCCACTCTTTCAGATGTTTATTAATGAGTAGTGTCAGTGTACCTGTAGGGTTCCCCATAAGTTTCTCATAACAGGTGTGATCATTCAGCTGTCCCAATACTTCATTGTTGTAGTCCTGCCTGTTCATTATTGCGATGTTACCCCCCTTGTCTGCCTCCCTGATTATGATGGATGTGTTAGTTGACAGTAGTTTAAGCGCTTTGCGTTCTCCTGGTGATAAATTATCCACGTTTGGGCTTCTGTTTTATTTGTATTTTGACTCATGTCTATCCATATCTTGTAGAACCAATTTATGAAAGGTGTCAATGGTATTCCCACCTGCCAATGTTGGGGTCCACCTGGATCTGGACTTTAAACCACTTGAGATGGAGTAATCATTTTCAACATTGAGATCTGTTAACAGTTGGCTCAAATCATTAGGCGTTGCATCTTGGTTCGTAATAGACAACAAAAGCTGTGTATCATACACATCCTGAATAAGACATCCATCACTCCACACTCTGGAATGTTTTTAACACGTTTATTGCTTATTGTATCTTGCATAAACATTTTTTTCAATTTTAAGTTTCTGATAAATTCGAACAAATCCATGTTTGCCTTGCATGCATCACCCCTGTCTCTAGGGCAAAAACCCAGACATTTTTTAAGCAGAGATTCCATATCTTCAGTTACTACCAGGGATGAAAGATTGATTATATCCACCCCCTCTTCCTGTACTTCTCTTAGTTCCTCTTGTCCCCTGATCTTAAATTCCTCCTGTATTCGTTTGTGGCCTGCTCTTTTGCCTCTCCTAGTTTTCTTATGTGTGCCCCACTGTTGGGTTGTGTTCTGTTCCCCTTTTTTATGAGCTGAACCTCTTTAAAAAAGAGTTATCTGATCTGCTCTGGTTGGAGGTGCCTGGTGCATTATCTACCTCCCCATCGCTTGACATAGGTGCACTTAAGAAAGTCGAGATAGATGACATAGAATTTGAGTGTTGCATTCCTACTTTCTGTCTATTCTGATCCCCACTTAAGATTTCATCATACTTTTTGGCAAAGGTGAAGACTCTACCTTCCCTATAATCTATTTCATCGCGCTTTAGTTTTCTTGCTTTGCGCTGTTTTATGTCTTCTTGATGTTTTAATAGAACCTCAGCTAGGATCTCACAGTTTTATACAGTGGCCTCAGGCAAACTCAGATCTTTGATTTCGTCTTCCAATTTCGTGATCTCTATTTGGAATGCTGCCACTTTACGGTCAGCATTGTCAATTAGTAAACCCATCAGTGTTTTAGAGTTTAAACTAAGTGAGTCTTCCCAAAGTTTCAATAAATCGTCGTCAAGCTCATCGTAAGTTGGAAACATCTGAGCTCGCAACCCCCTCGGCACCCTGTCCAGTCTCATGTATTGTCTTAGGGTAATTCCATCCCACCATTTACTGTTTTCACTTTTTTTAAGTTTCTCAAACTTCACAAACTTCTCTCTTAGCCCTTCATTTTTAGTGTGACTCGTGTTCTAAACACTTGCTGCCACAATATCACCCTTTGCCAAATTTTGAAATAACTCTGCAGCTACTTTGTCCCTGTCCATAATAGCGGCAGGGAACGAGATCTTTGTCTAATATTCAATAATATCACCGTGAGGGCTGCCCTTACCACTAGTTCCAAGGCAAATGCTTGGAATGAAGGGCTCGTGTGATCAGGGTCAAGCTTTAAGTCAAGCCCAGATCCAGGCTTTGCGTAGGGATTGCGGTAAAATCTTTTTGTATATTATGGATTTTTTCTTTGAAGAAAACCGAGATCTGAACACATAGGGTCTGTGGTGGGGGCATTTCTCTACTCAATATTTTAGGGTCGGTGTAGGACTTTATAACTGAAAAAATAGTTTTCTGATCTTAGTGTCCCTCAAAGATTTTGTTTGAATAGTACTCTTTTTTAGCTGATTTAATGTGTGTGTGGTATTGTTTTCTGCTTATTTTGAAAGTGTTTTGATCTGCTGGGTCATAAGGTCTTCTCCACTTACGTTCCAGTTGTTTACACTGGAGATGTAGTTGAGCTAAGGTGGGCATATTCCAAGGAGCTAGGTGGGTTTTGGCTTTGCGATTATGATTAGGTTATTCCAGTGGTGCTAATTCATCGCTGTTCCTATATAAATCTGACAGCCGGAGTAGTCTCGGCCTGGCAGACATAAAGTCCTCCGCCAGGCCAACAGAGAGTACTCTATTTGCCAGAATATAAATTGGGCCCTTAATTACTTGCACCAAATGTATTACGGATACAAAGATTGTACCATGGGGCGGGAATTGAACCCTGGTCCCGGGCCAGACCTCTGCATCAGGGTCTGCCGCTTTAACCATTGAGCCACACTTCTCCACAGTAGCAGCCTTATTTCACTGCAACCTGACCTGGGGTACGGAGCAGTGAACACTTGTAGGCTGAGAAGTAGCAGAGAACGCCTATGACAGACAGGCGTCCCGGGCTGACTCCACTCACTCCGGGGCTAAAAATATCGGATGGGAAAGGCACAGCACTGCAGTCTCTTCGGTGAAGTGTTCCCGCTCTCCTGCATCCCTGGGTGGGATGCCAGCCACCCCCACCCAGGCAACAGGGCACAGAAAACCACTTCTCCACGTCACACACTGCATCCCTCGTACGAAAGGGAGGAGCACAATCACAAACACAATATTACTTACCCACCCAAAACCCCCCGTATTTCCCAACATCCCGTACAAGTACACGAGTATTTTTTTAAAATAATTAACCACACAATACCCCTGTTTTCCCCATCATCCCGTGCCAGAAGACACGTGAATAAATTGAAATAAAAGAATTTATTTGACTTTATTTTCGGGAAAAAAGCAAACGTTGTAAAAAATGCGTTGTAACTGTACTTCCTGCATGTTTACATGCATGTTTCATTATCTTTACATCGATATAAAAACATGCGGAGTGATGGTATCTGCGGACATAAAATTGCGTTGTGATGGTATGCGGAGTGATTTTATGCGGAGTAACGTCATATATTCCTGTGAATGCATTGGGACCTGCATTATGCATACCCTCACAGAAGGAGAGACACCATTGGGAGGTTTGCTGTGGTAGGGCTTGGGTGCTGGCAAGGATGTATGGAAAGTAAACTGAAAGTGGATGTAAGTATCAATATGAAATGAACACAAAGGAGCAGGTGAGGAGAAAGATGCAGAGACAGCATGTATATACATTACATCTGTTGTCGCTGGGTGATGAGGTCTGAGTCAAGTGACTGTTGGGTGGAACATAATGTGCTTTCTAGAGAGGAACGCGAGTTAGAAGGGGAAGGTCTGCATGTGGGTATTTACCTTTTCTCTTTTGCTACTGTGGTGATTGTGAATACAGTTATATATGGCATCACTGGTAGTGATATATGGAAGTGTTTTGATCTTCTTACACTAAAATCTAAAATGAGCAATTTAAAAACGTGGTAGAGATAGATACATACAGGTTACCAGTAGGGCATAGTATACTTATAGACTTTAAGGGAAGGGAACAGAGGTAGAACAAGAAATCCAGGAGGAGGAGAGGTGAGCTTGTTAACTAATTGTGAAGTAAATTAGTGAGATCAGTGGTGTATAGAGAGTTAAAGTAGTGATGGAGATGTATGGTAGCGAGAGAAATAAGTCAGAGAGGTGACGGGAGGGGGCAGAGAAGGCACTAAAAGAGTAATAAGGAAGTAGAGACATTGCGGATGAGAAAGAGAGGTAAGGTAAACATAGAGATGATGTGTGAGAAGTGAAGTAGATGGCAGAGTGATACAGGGATGTTAGATGGAAAAAGTGCAGAGAGGTCAGAGAGAGAAATGATTTAGAGAGAAAGTTGAGGTAGCAAGAGTAGCTCAAAAGGGATGAATATATATGTAGGCACAAAGTGATAACAAGGTCAAGGAAACGAGAAAGAGACATAGAAAGATGAAACCTAGTGAGGTATATTGGTATATTGAGTGGTATAATGAGATGGAGGTGAGGAGGCTAAAGGTGAGCTAGAATGAGGATGAAGGTACATACTGAACTAGAGATAGAGAGAAAGGTTGAGGAGAGGCTCAAGATTGAGGAGGTGAGATGAAGTAAGGAGAGAGAAATGACACAAAGTTTATTTTTCCATGCAATTGCCATTAACTGCCTGAGAGTGGGAGGGTTAGGGCAGGGCAGACCAGGCTTACACAATTTTGACACTCCAACCCAATTAATATTTCAGTCGGTCAGTTCATGGGATGGGGAAAATCCTGTGCTCAAATATTCATCCAAGACCAGTAAGGGAAAATGTGCACAGCTAGGCTTCTTCAAGTTCTCAGTTTATAGTTTTATTCAAATGTCAAATTAACCATTACAGCAAGTAAAATGTTAGCTAGAGAAAATTCAGTAAACAAATGGAATAATGAAGAGTGCTTTTAAGAAATTTTAGTAGCCACAGCACATGATAAATAGTTAATCATTATAATCCCTAAATACAAAACGACCTCACGTGAGTATAAGAGAAGAATAATGCAAAATTTCTAAGGTCAAAACATTGCCAAAGTAAGTAACGCTTCTCTAAATTAACAATTAGCATTTTTAAATGTGCAGTGCTGCAATTTAAAAATGTCTAAAGCCTAATGTGTATTCTTAATCAAAAAGCATCTCTCTCTAAAACACCAACAGCTTGTTTCTCTGAAACCTAAGCAGCTTCTAAATCTATACTACTATAATAAAGGAAGAACTTTCAGACTTTGAGGCGGGTAAACTCGGGAACCACAGCGCCAATCCACACACCCGATACACCGTTGGAATCGTCAGGGTGTGTAGATGGTTTATAAAATTTAAAAAAAAAACGTTCTTTAAAAAATTTACAGTAAAAAAAAAGTAGTCCCTCCGAAGTAGCGCCGGCCGCGACGTGCGTGCTCACGTCAGGATCGCGGGGAGGAGCGGCGTCCAGGAGCGCGACGAGGAGCGGCGGACATGGCTCGGGGGAGGAGCGGTGACGTGAGGAGCAGCGGACAGGCCAGCGGCGGTGCGAGCCGCGGACAGGCTGGAGGAGCGGCGGCTGAGGTAAGGGAGCGGCGGACTTGGCGCGGGGGAGGAGTGCTGATGTGAGGAGCAGTGGACGGGCCAGCAGCGGTGCGAGCAGCGGACAGGCGGGAGGAGCGGCGGCTGAGGTAAGGGGACCCATGTCGGGGCAGAGGGGACCCATGTCGGGGCAGGCAGGGGTCGGGGCAGGCGGGGGTCAGGGCAGGCGGGGGATGGGCCGGGCTGCTGGACAAAGTCAGGGCAGGCGGGGGTCGGGGAAGCCTGTTGCTCTCGGACAACGTCGGGACGGGCTGCTAGTTACATAATATTTGCAGATCCTTCACAATGTTTTTGACAAAGAAAGCACCTAGGGGCAGATTTACAATCCCCTTGCGCCACTTTTGCGTCATTTTTAACATGGGAAAAGTGAAGCAAAAGTGGCGCAAGGGGCTTGTAAATCTGCCCCACTATTTTATGATATGATATTATGTAGAAAGGCAGCGCTAAAATGTTTCTTGTACAGCAACCCAATCAAGCTATTACCTTTCAATCCACCCTAAATAACACCTACTTGCACATCATTTTCATATTTTCATTGGCTATTAACTCATATGGTTTAGTTGTGCACTGAGGAAATAAACAAAAAATAAACTCTTTAACAGCTGCTCTCTACCCCCTAGTGCTGAGCCCTTTTTTGGCTATTTTGGATAGTGCACACTTAAGTAGCCATAACTATTTGTCCATATAAGGTATCCACACCAAATTTGTCTTCTGTTTTTCCAACATCTTGGGAATACTAAATGTAACCAAGGTTTGCAGATTCCATTGGAGGGCATCAAGAAAATAAGCAAACTATAGCTAAAATTTGAGTTTTGGGGGAAAAAATTAAAGGAATGCTCTGGTTAAAAGTATTTGCTTTTATTTCCTAAAATAGCTTCAACGCATGGTTTGCTGTGCTAAAGTCACAGTCTTATCAGCTAGCAGAAACACGCACAGCCGAGTAAAAAACTTTTTTTACCACAGTTTTGGCATTTTTCAAAAAGGTAGCCCATTTTTTGTGCTCTCAACCTTCTTCCAGTCTGTGGTTGATACTAGTGTGAAACCCATGGCTGATTCAGAAAATATATAAACTTATAAAAAGAAGAAGAAATTCCATATTCAGCAAGGGGTCATACGTATATATCCCTTAAGGTTTTCCGAAAGAAGCTAACTGTTGAAAGAAAGAAATATTGAAAATTAGTAGAAAAAAACTGCCATTTGTGACAATGTTTTCATCTGCAAATTTTTGTCAAAATAGCTGATTTACAAAAGCAATATACCATTACATTTGCTGGACTCTTCTGATTGCAAGGATATATAGGGTTTCTAGGTTCCCCGAGAACCCAAGGTACCCAGAGTCAACAGCTGCGATGCACTGCACAATGTTTTTTCATTGTGTACCGAGTTCAGATCAATTCATATGCTGAAATATGTCGAGAGAAATATCGGTATCAAGAAAACCTATGTTTTTCCGAAATGGGCACAAGATATGGAGTTTAAGAGCAGTATATATTTGTACATCTATGAACTTGTGGGTACCTGTACCAGCATATGAATAGGAGGGTATTTTTCAAAACATCTTCTTTATTATAGAATAACTCACAATTGAAAAGCAGAAATGCAGTGAAATACAATTGGTATTAACATATGTTCTACTATTCTATGCTCCAGCATGTCTTCTGATTAAAATGGAACCTCACTTGTCTGGCGAGTCCGAAAGTCTGCAACAGGAATTGGGTCAAAACACAGCATGGGTGCATCACATTTTTCACTGAAAAGAGACCCTTTTTTCCAATGTGTGTAGCTGTAGGTTTTGGACCTTAAGTCAGTTAGCACATAGGGAAACCTAGCAAATATGCACATTTCTCAAACCAAGACACATACAGGTATCAATGGAGGGGTCACTTGCATGGCTCTCACCAGGATTTTTACCCAGAATCCCTTGCAAACTTCATAATTTGATTTGAAAAAAATAAAATTTTTCCTCAACATGGATACATCACATTTTTCCACTCAAAGATGACCTTTTTTGTAAAGTGGGTAGCTGTGGATTTTGGACCCTAGCTCAGCCAGCTCCAAGTGAAACCCAGCAAAGTTCTATATTTTTGAAAACTAGACACCTGGGGGAATCCAGGGTTGGGTGACTTGCATGGCACTCGCCAGGTGTTTTTTTTACCCAGAATCCCTTGCATGCCTCAAACTTTAACTAAAAACACATTTTCCTCACATTTCTGTGATGGAAAGTTCTGGAATCTGCAGGGAGCAGAAATTTCTTTCCACATAGCATTCTCCCAAGTCTCCCGAAAAAAAAATGTACCTCACTTGTGTGGGTAGGCCTAGTGCCCATGTCAGGAAATGGTCCCGAAACCCAACATGGATACATTAAATTTTTTCACTCAAAACCGACCCTTGTTTTACAAAGTGGGCAGCTGTGGATTCTGGCCCTAGATCAGCTGGCACCTAGGAAAACCGAGCAAACTTGCAAATTTTTTAAAACTATTCAAGCAGGGGAGTCCAGGGATGGGGTAGCTTGCTTGGCTCTCACCAGGTAATTTTACCCAGAAGCCTTTGCAAATGTCTAACTTTGGGAAGAAGCACACATTTTTCTCACATTACCCTTTCGGAAAGTTCTGGAATCTTTGAGGAACCACAAATTTCCAATCACCCTGAGTTCTCACATGTATCCCGATCAGATCAATATGGGTGGGCCAAGAGACCACGACACAAAAGGCCCTACAGCTCTACATTGATAGATAAGGAATAGGGGTAGCTCCTATATTTGGGGCCATTCTGTAGTGCCACAAACGCAAACCTATTAACCAGAGACATTTTGAAAACTGTACAAGCAGGGGAGTCCAGAGTAGTGTGCCTTGCATGGATTCCACAAGGTTTCCTAAATTCAAGGCTCGGGAAACCTCAACATTTGGCTGAAACTAAGTTTTTTCCTTCCATTTCTGTGATGGAAAATTCCAAAATCCACAGGAATCCAGACAAATCCTACCACCCTGCATTACTCCACTTTTGCCAATAAAAATGCAGAGTGGTAGGAAACCTGTGGCCTCCTGCAGATTCCAGATCTTTCCATCACAAAAATGAAAGGAAAATGTGGGTTTCTTACCAAAGTTTGACGTTTGCTGGGGCTTCTGGGTAAAATGACCTGATGAGAGCCATGCAAGTTACGCACCCCTAGATATTTAGTGTTAAAAAATGTGCAGGTATGCCTAGGTGTTGGCTGAGCTTGGGCCCAAAATCCATAGCCACCCACATTGCAAAAAAAGGTATGGTTTCATTTTTTTCCTTTTTTTTTAAAACTCCAAGTTCATCGTACAAAGTATTGCAAACATGTATGCAACTTTGCTCTCCAGAGTTTAGACAAGGATAAATAACTAGGATGGCACCTTTACGGCTTGTATACATTCCATAAAAGGTCTGAAGGCTCAGAACAATGGACATAGAAAATAGAGCATCACCCATTTGTCTTTTGCCCTCACCTTAAGTCCTGATCCCCTTTGTATACACCATGCTTCCCACACCATTTCCCTCTTTCTGGGACATTCCCTACTCTGGTACACCACTCTCTCTGCCACGAGGCACCAGTCAAATCTATTTTCCTGTCTTCAATGCTGGGGGGATGGTCTTACTCCAACTGCGGGCTATATTACGATAATGCCAACCAGATCTTGTAAAACCTCGGTAAAAAAAAAAGATATGTTTTCACTGCATAAATGTGATGAGTCAGTTGTGTTTTTAGCATTATACAATCATGGGCGTGAGGGCCACAACTAAAATTGGGCTCAGTTTTTATGTGGAGACATGTGGGGATGCTGGGTGGTTGTCAATTTGTGGATCGAAACAGATAACCATTATTTCCAACACAAACTGTAAATAAATTAGTAATGTTAGCCATGTACAAACTTTCAAGGTTTGTATGGCATTATGGGAAAGTGAACAAAATCAATGCAAGCTACAATACGCTGGACACTTCTGGGTGTTTAGATTTAAAAAAAATTAGAAGTTCTTAAGGTCATATTTACATTTTGGCTGACAAAGAAGGCTCTGTCGCTCTGGCGGAGAACTTAACATCTGCCATTCTGCAACTACTTCGCCTGCAAAATTAAAATGAGCGCCAAGCTAGCGGTCAATTCGAAAACATTGACAGGAGCTGCCTTCACTGTGGTTTCCATCAATGCCTTTTTGCATTTGATGCACTGCTGCATCAATATGACGGAGCCATTCCAATAAAAAACTTTTTTTCAATTTTCAGAAACCAAGGGCCACATGCATCAAAAGAAAAACCGGTCGCAAATAGCCCCTTTGCGACCGGTATTTTTGCATTTAGGATGCATCATCCCAAATGCAAAAATCGCAATTTAAGTGATCTCTAAATTGTGATTACTTAATTTGCGATTGCATTTAAGGAATCGCAAATTAATATTCTTTAAATGCAATGCATTAAAGTAAAACATTTAGTGATTTCGCTAATAGGAGTCGCAAATTACCATCAATTTGTACTTGTTTAATTAGCTAAAACTTTGAAAAATGTCCTAAAGTGCATTTTTCAAAGGTCTATTTTACACATATACTCAAATGCAGATTTCAGGGGTGCAACAGGGTATCCTTTTGGAACCCTTGCACCCTTGAAATTGCATTCCCAATTTGCGAGTACCTATTGGGTGCTCGCAAACTGTGAATGCAAGTATTATTCATTCCTATGGGCCTCTAATTGCAATTTCTGAACATTCCTTAATTGCGACTCGCAAATTGCAAGTCGCAATTAAGGAATGTTTAGCAATTTCTACATGCATAGGCTTTTGCGATTCCTTAATTGTGATTCCTTAATAATTGCAATTAAGGAATCGCAATAGCCTACCTTGATGCATGTGCCTCCAAATCTTTAAGCCAAATTTTCTTTTTGAGAAAAAAAGCTTTCCCTCTCACCATGGGAATTATCTCCCATGTCAATGGGGGGCATTAGACAGTTTTCACTGCTCCTTACCACCATGGTTTTCCAGGTGATGACAGGGGGAAACATCCTTTAGGATGAAGCCGGAATTACGCTGTGCCTTCACAGTGCTGGCAATAGAGCAAACACATCTTTAGCACGCATTCGTTCAGCATGCAAGTCGTTACAAGGACTTGCTTTAGGGGGGCTCATTGGTGGAATGGTATTATATTTAAAGTCCAACACCTTCCCTACTGTTGCGCAGACTGGAGTTGGAATAGTAAATTAAACTATTCCAAAATTCAGGGCCCCCTAAGGGAAGTCGTTATAATGACTTAGGTGCTGAATGAATGCGTGCTAAAGACACGTTCGCTCAAATGACATGTTAAGAAGGCATGCATGCTAAATGCATGCGGAATACCATCATACATTCGGTGATGGGTAGTGAAAACTGCAATGTATGTCTGCACATCTACAATAGGTGGGCAGACATAGAGGTCAGCCGCAGATGGCCCGCACTCAGTCGGGACATGGGATAGGTGCAGTCATGCCAGAGATGGAGTAGCTTTCCCCATGGATACACCATGCATATTAGTTGGTCAGATCATTATCTTAACCATAAGAATACTCTATCGCTATTGGGACAGAGTATAATTGCTGCCAAAAGTATTATAAATGTGGTACAATTTTTTTTAAGTTAATCCACCACTTACAGAGGTTGGTTTTAGTAACTCCAGAAATGCTAGCTTCAACTGCCTCCATTTTGAACAATACCAAACACATGCCTAGCAAGCATTTACTAATGACTCTCATTTTAGCCACATGCAGCTCAGTAAGACATGTCTTACATGCGTCTTTAGCGCACTCACTGCAATAAGGAAAACATGTTGGGGAATACTGCCTAAATACCCTAAAGAGCACATCATAAACTACGAAGGACTTTAGTTTTTGACACATAATGTAGTCAGTGAGAACGTAGCATAAGTATACTGTTATGTGCAGGGCTATGATTGTAATACACTTGTCATACAGTAACCTGAAAATATATTAAGTTCTGATGGAGGATGAACATGGCAAGCAGGATAAACATTTTATGCATACATGTAGCGTTCGGTGCAGAGTTTTCTGTGATGTAATGATTTTTTTTAATGCAAAAATAACAGTTGATGGACAGAATGCAGAACAATGTCATACATTCACCACAGTACAGAGATCTGGGCCTAAATCCATCGTTTTTTTGCTCACCATGCCATTCCAGTTTGAACCCAGCCATACGCAAATCAGTCTTGACCCTGTGCCCCATGGGAACAGTCCAGCCCGAACTGCCAAGCCAGGTCCTCCCTGGACTGGAAACAAGCATCCTAGGACCGGTTTCGGGCTTTCAGCCCTCTTCAGCCAGGATAGCTTGATTCCAGTGGCATGGAGAGCACAGGACTCACGTCTGAGCATACCCGTCCCACTCGGGGTGACAAATGCAAAAATAACAGTTGATGGACAGAATGCAGAACAATGTCATACATTCACCCCAGTACAGAGATCTGGGCCTAGATCCATCGTTTGTTTGCTCACCATGCCATTCCAGTTTGAACCCAGCCATGTGGGAAGGGTATGCCCAGACGTGGGTCCCATGCTAACTAAGCCACTGGAGTCAAGCTATCCTGGCTGAAGACGGCTGATAGCCAGAGACCGGTCCGAGGATGCTTGATTCCGGTCCAGGGCAGACATGGCTTGGCAGTTCGGGATAGACTGTTCCCATGAGGCACAGGGTCAAGACTGAATTGCATATGGCCATGTCTGAACTGGGGTGTCTTGGTGAGCAAAATAATGATGGATTAAACCCAGATCTGTGACTGGGGGTGAATGTTTTGCCATTGTGCAACATTCCGTCCATCATCTTGTGTGTTTTTATGATTTGTTTTAAAGCACACTATCACCCGAGAGGGTATCCTGTCACCAACACAATAGCAGTCAGGGCTAATCCATGGACCAAACTAGGAGAAGAACAAAATTTACAGCTTTGTGCTGAATGCACTCATTTTAGAGTTGGTGCATATGTGCAGAGGCAGGTCATTCCACCCTTTTGGAGCCCATTAGAAGTCTATTCTACTTCTTCTTGTCCTGCCTGTGCATTGAATGTGCATGAGTCCGACTCAGCAAAGGAGTCTGAAATCCGAGGCGGTAATGAGGTATGCTGGACCAGTGCTGTATAAGGCTTTGAATGTGTGTTTCAGGAGTTTGAAAAGAGCTGTGGATGATGTGACAGTGAAGCTGTTTGAGGTGCAGAGTATGTGTGTGTTGAGACGTTGAAGGAGGAGGCTGCCTGCTGCATTCTGTATGGTTTGGAGCCCTCTGCTTAGTTGAGTGAGGGAGTAATTCATTATCGGGTTGAGTGTGGGGCCAATGGGTTTGAGTCTGTAGTTGAAGAGGAAGTGATGGCATGTGTCTGTATTACTTTGACTAACTGCCTTCTAACTATGCAATATCCCTTTGAAAGCATGCCTAACCTAGGCTTCTCCTACCCGTTTGTGTCTCTGTCTTCATAAAAGTCCTGACTTATCCTGTATACTTGCCAAGTGAGCGTATACTAACGCCTTCCGTCTCTAGCTACTTCAAGCTCAAGAAAATGTATCTTTCAGGAGCCTTCAGTGCACTCAGTGTGCTAAACCCAACTCCTTCCAGTTTGTGGATGCAAGTTAGGATGTCTGAGAATGTACTTGATGCCTACATTCCTTGAACTGAGTGGGAATATCTACCTATGAAACTAAGGCAAACATGCTGAAGAATACTGTCTAAGTTCCCTATAGTAATTAGCCAAACAAATGTCCTGTTGGATTCATGCACCCGCACTTCTACTTTTGTTTCAAAGTGTGAAAATTAAATTAATAACTTTTTAATGGCCAATGTTATTGAAAAAGTGTACTGGAAACAATATCTTGTATGAGAATTGTTTTAACATTTTTAATATAAGGACAGTATACATTTCATTTGGTATCTAAATTAGTGCAGACGATGCTGTGCTCAATAAGTGAACAAATATATATACAACAACATACAACAAGACAGTGAACAGATCCCAAGGTTGCATAGATTTTTATAGCAAACAAACTTAAGCGGAGATCATGTATGTTCATACATGGTATCTCCAGACAAATCGTAACATGTTTTGAAACAACTTAGGAAGGGGATGTCAACATTTCAACCTGTTGTAAGTCTTTGGGTATCATCAGAACAAAAAGTGTCTGACTAAAGTTCCCTAGAAAATGTGAACTCTTGGAACCTTTAATAAGGCATGCTGTAAGCAATACGTGCAAGAATACTTCAAGACAGAGTCTGCAATGTATGCCAGGCTGATTGGTAAGTTGACAGTTCTGCTGTGGTAAACAATTTATTCAGGAGAAATACACATTTGCACTGTGTAGAGAAAGTGGTCACATCTACACATACAAGAGTATTCTTAGACAAAGCCAAGAAAGCAAAATAGGCCTCCCAGGTTCCTTAGATGGTTCTGTAGTGGTTAATTGATGACTCAGGAAAAGCATACCTTTGCATTGTGTCATGTCTCTCCATGATCTGCAATCATGTTGATGGTAGCAACGAGTAAATGTTTTGGTGAATGAGTCCCACAGGACCTTTGTTAAGACTTATTACACTTACTCTAGTTCTCATGGGAATTCAGGGTGGTCCTTGTGTTGTATACATTAGTTCCCTAAAAAGTACTTCAAAATCTAGCCAAGACTTTACATTTTTGACACATTAGGGACTCATTGACTAGCTTATGGTCAGTTCTCCATTATGAGCCGTTTGGGGGTACCATAATGCACTTGTCCCTAAGTTCCTCAAGTAGAGGAACAAAAATTCTACCGCTGCTTGCCTTGTGAATTAGTAGCCCATGGAATGTAGGTATCCGTGCACAGCCATTGAAATGTTTTACCTTACGGCGGCTCCACTTCAGTCAATTTCCCAATACTTTACTTTTATATGGTACAACATAAAGCAGATAAGAAAACACAGGGCTGGCGGAGATGGGCACTGAGGACAGTAAACATGATTCTCCTGACACTTTCCTTGCTTAGAGCAGACTCTACAGCAACAACATGGTTGAGTCTTTTTAGGAATGTGGTCGGCAAAGTGTTGATCCTGTAGCCTTGCCACATTCTCCAGAGCATATGACCTGGTGGCTGCTGCTTCTGCAGCAGCAAAACGTTCAATCACGGTCAACTGAAATACAAGGAAAGATATGAGGCTTCCTGTGATGGTCTGACAATAAAGAACATATGTATTGTTTGTTGCCATCTGAATCAGGTGGGTAAACAGCTTCTTATGCCAAGTGCAAGTTTTACAACTCGCATTGCATGGCTAAGGAACTTGCCCATTCTTATCCACTCCCCCATATGTTTGTTGCAATCAAGTATACAGGCTGACTTGTGAACTTCAGCCGTCTGACCCCAAACCGGGATGGAGGAAGTGCTCTCATCATGAATTATAGTGAGCACGTCCACAGCAAGTCTATCCGAGAACTTGACTGCGAGCAGTTTATTGGAATGCAACTCATGTTCTGGGATTTTTCGAGCTTCTTACAAACCAGCTCCTGTGGGAATTTATTACGGTGACAACTAACTGTACTGCATGCAACCGTCCTAGCTTTGTACAGCACACTGAATATCTCTCATCCTATATAGAAGTTGTACACTCAAAGGTAAGAACCTTTGTGAAGGAATGGCTGGATAAGGTCCTATGTAGTCTTTCCTGTGACTCCTAGTGTGAGAGGGCACCCTAGAGGGTTTACATATAGCCAGTAGAGCTCTATTACAGCATGTACAACATGATGCCTTGGCTAGCTCTTTGCTAGCAATGGACTGCCTGAACAGCAGCCACCCTTGTACAGGATCAAGGACAAATTGATGGCTATACTTTTTCTGTAAACCTGGCTCCATGACAGGCCGAATTTTAAACCACCTGCCATGGTCTGGTAGGTCCTGGGGAAATGCAGCAGAATAGTCATTGAAATGCTGAAATTGCAAAACTAGATCTCTGTTCATGTACAGTGCGAAGATGGGTGTTACCGAAACAGTGCCAGTAGACCAGTAGGACTGCAAGTTTGGTTTGTTCACTAAACCCATTTTGAGCGTAAAACCCCAAAAAAACGTCAACTCCTCAAGTGAACGTGGAGTCCACTGGTGTGCCCTATAATGAATCATTAGAGTGCCTCCATGCTCCCTCAGAAATTGTTCGGCATGCAATTTGTTTGCTGCACAATTTGCTCAAGGAAGTCGACATCCAAAAAGAGATGGAAGCAGTCAATTGGCAAAAAATTGCCAGTATGGACTTGACATCCAGTGTAGCCGGTCAACGCCGGAATTTGGGGCTAAACTAAATGGGGGGCTGCCAAGAGAGCACTCCGTCTGTGCTTGCCACCACATGTGCCCACTCTCTTGATAATTTACCCTGCTACAGTCGCTCTGCTGCACAGACTGTGCTTGTAAAGGGGCAGCACAACTTCCATCATGTCCCTCAGAATCCCCAGAAGGCGAGTCGTCAGATGTAACGCTGACAACTGAAATCACTTCCAAACAAAAAACAACAGATGATCCTTTTCAGCCCTCCCCAGTGTCAGCTAATGGCTGACACCCTCACTGGGGAGGGGTGAAGTCGTCGGCCATTGTCTGATGGCCACAAAAAAAAGAGTTACTGAATGGACTGTTCTGTCAAGACCATAACGATGTACGTAGCAAAGAAAATGCAGCAACCAACGTTGTAATGTTTCAAAACACATTCCTCCAGTCGGGAAGCTAAACAAAATTGTAAGTTTACACATAGAGAGACAGACTGTGGCTGCAGCTAAATTTCCATGATTTTCTAAAAGCAATGAAAAACATTACTCGTGCACAACATTTAAGCATGCACTTTCAATATTGTGGCCTAGTTATGTCATGTAAGTTAAACCTATATAAAGCATTATGTTTCTAAATAAAATTAATTTTCCACAACACTAAAGACCAAATGTATTATTTTTTAGTGCAAAACAGTGTCCAAAGTTGCTGGACTTTGCTACAAACGGGGGAGAAAACAACGCAGAGATATATTTATTAAAAATGGATTGCTACAGCTCACCACCCCAGTGATGGCACACTAACAAGCTGCCTAGTGCCACGCACACGCTTTTCACCATGGTGCAGAGATGTGTGCTTGCTGTTTAACATAGGATTTGTTCTGGAAGCATACCCTTCCAATAAAAAATCCTATGCCTAGGTGAATTTTGAAACATTCCATACATTGTATGTGGTGCAGTGCAAAGTTGCCCACTCTTTTGACGTCACAGATAAGCCTGATAATAACATTATGACACTTAAAAATTGAACATTAATTTTGCACGTGATTCTCAGACGACACCTGGAAGTGTGCACATGTTGTGTATGGCACCACTACTGTGCAGAGTTTTTACTGTACAATTTAGTGATGCAAATAGAAAACCTGCTAATGTGAAAAAAACGTTCTTAAGCAATTAACCTAGATGCTGTTTGCACTAAATCAAAGAGCATTGAATAAACAAATGACCTGGAAATAATAGAAATGATGTGGATTAATAGAATGACCAACATGTAATAATAATGTACAAGCTTCACATTAATTAGGAGATTTTGAGTAACGCATGTTATATTACGAAAATAAATCATGTGTAAATCCTTTCAAACCATCCTCTGTATTTACAATGCACTTCATGGTTGAACTAATAATCTGTGTAATGCTAATGTGGTGCAAAACTGTCATGACAGCACCATGAAGGTGAATTTAGGATATGGTGATCTATAAGTATATAGATTTCTAATCTAGCAGAAACAAAATTGAAATGTTAATGTATACATATATGTTACGTGTGTACCTTTCAATGCAGTCTCACCTCACATTGGTGGTTAGTTGATACTTTACATCATTCTTTGTGTGAACCAAATGCACTAAGATATTTATAATATCTAGGTGTTTGAATGCAATTGCATATTAATTATACATCTTTGAGTTTAAATGTGTTAATTCTACATTCGCTCTGAAGGACTGAAGGTTTATTGATGTTTTCCCATGTGAACTATTGTTTTTGCTGACTTGCTTTCTTGCAAGTGCTCTCACTACTCGACTTATTTAGATACTTTGTGTGTTAGAGGTAGATACATGGCCTGTGAAAGAGGCCTTGGTAATGGCACACAAGAACTCTGAGCAATTTGAATAAATCCATTTTGGGGTGTCCAGTGTATGGGAAAGGACTGACGTTCCCATGTCTAGTGTGCATTTATAACCTGATGTTTCTACCTGTACCTTGGGAACCGTGGACATCGAACCACTGACTTCAGATGATAATGATGTGCAGGGGCGGCTCCTCCACTAGGGCGGGGGAGCGTTACCCCACTGCTTTCTCACAGTACGAGAAGCAGAAACATAAAATGGTAATAACTTTCAGTTATTACCATTTTATGATTGGTTGCGGGCGGGCGGGTAGGCAGGGCTGCTCTGCAAGCGGGGAAGGAGTGGTGTGCCCACTCTTGCCATGAGTGCATCTGGGGCCGACCAAACCAATCATTCCTACTCCATGCAGGCTTCAATGCAGCCTACATGGAGAACATGGCCTCCCCATAAGCACCTGGCTGGGCACCGTCCCGACCAATCACAAGGCTGCTTGCAACATTGTGATTGGAGTAGCGGAGGGAGCCTGGCTGCCTGCTTCCTGTTCCTGCTGGAGGCAAGAGAACAGGAGCCAAGAAGACGCGGAACCCGGCAGACGGAAAGGTAAGTTTAAATTATTTTTTTTTTATTCTAATATTAAACTCTCTGCGCAACCTTCCCTGTGACTCCCCCTCCCTGCATGACCCCCCCTGCACCAGTCAACCCACTTGCGAGCCATGCCAGCTGCGACTGCAAAAAAGAAGGCATCACCTATGGATTAATGAAGTATAATATATCGTTTCTTGGTTTGTGAAAGAGATATTCCCTTTTACTCCTATTTTTGCTGACGGCAGGAAAACCCATTTGAGACTAACTTTGGACTTTCCATCTTGGCTGAACCGTCTTGTGATCTGCCATCCTAGCAGAGCTTTCCTTGGGCTCCTTGGCCAAACCAGATTTTGCAGATGCCCTGGAGAATTTCCCCTTGATCCTTTTCTAGCCTTTCATGATCCCATTGTCCCTTACCTATGGACTTTGAGAACTCTAGACCATCTGCTCCTTTGAACTCTGTTCTGGGTGTAGATTCACGCTAAAATTGGTTCTGACTCATTGAAGACTTTTGATTGAGCTTCTAAAATGATTCAGTGGGTACCCATCATTCGATTCTGGCTAATTCCTATCATTGTCAATAGATGTGCTTTATCACTGAATTCTGAGTACTCTTGTATCTTATTGTGTGCCTAGAGAATAACGTTAATGCATATTAAACACCATCTGAGATTATTCTCTGAATTTCAAGAATTAATACTCTTGTTCTTAATTGCAATTGCAGAATTACTGGTTTGTTTAATCCTTGTATGCCTTAATTTCTTTAGGAGGCTAGGCTTTCCTGTAGCTATTTTGTATTTTGTATAATGTTGCCCTGGGAGTGATTTATCTGAATCTGAATACTAATCTGAAATAAACACCATTGTATTTGGCTCACGATTCCTGATCCTCATTGTGTAGCCAAGTGGTTGCACTATTAATTGAAGATGCACCACTAACTCTCTCACCCCTCAGTGTGCACGGAGCAAGATCCATCAGAGGATCAAAAGTAAGTAAGAGGGGTAAATCCCTACCCCAGTATGTAGGCCTGGTAAATGCTGAATCTGATGGACGCGTGCTGTAGAGTGCAGCATACATGCAATGTATGGAACGTTTAGAGAAATAGACACATTTTTCTATGTTAGCACCTACTTCAAGGAGATGTTATCTTTTACTCAAAGCCCGGACTGTCTTAAGAAATCCAATGTTGTAGCAAAAACTATGGGTGCTTGCACTAATATGCTCACAGGAAATTCAAATAACTCCCACAAAGTGGAGATGAACATTATTTACTCTAAGGAAACTGCACTTTTGCAGAGCAAAACACATTTTCTACTAAAAAGTAAACCAGTTGCAAGATTTTGTGTTGCTTTGTATCACTATGCAGGCAAAGCTAAATTTGGCCCGATGTTCCTATTAACCTCTCTCAACTGTCAAAATAGAAAAGAGGCTGTTTTTAATGAGAAACTTCATCATAGCAGGAAATTCGAAAGTCCTCTCTCTGTAGGGGGGGTGGTTGGCCCACGCCTTACAAGCTCTCTGAATTTCAAAATATTGATTTTACTACTGTAATACTCAAGAGCGGTATGGTGGAACTTTAAAGAAAGTTTAAATGAGCATAAAAGTGTTTTTTTTAGTTAAGTTGATACAAGATCATCGAGAAATAGGTAGAAAGAAATGGGAGTAAAAGTAAGGGAAGAGGTGCCAGGTGGTACAGTGGTCAGGCTACTGCTAAGAGCAGATACAGGTGGAAAAAACACCAATCGCCCCTCTCCCTTCCTTCAAAATATATACAAGTCGAGGAAAAACTGAAATATAGCTCTTCAATGTTTTACAAACTATTATAATACATGCCATTTTTGTTTTAGATGTCTGGCACTGGGCCCATCCCAAGGATGCCCAGATAAATAAACGAATGAACGCTATTCATGGCATATAAACAATCCGTTTTTAATGTAAGAACCCACCATTTCGGCCAGGGTGGTTGACCTTGAATCTGGGGAGCTGGGTTCGACGCTGATGATCTCGTGTTTCTGGGCAAATCACTTAATCTCCCCGTGCCTAAGAACAAAAAAATTAATGTGTTCTCATGTAATGCAACTGGTGCTATGCAAAGCGCTCTGATACATGTGCTATATAAAACTCTGTAGAAAAAAATAATGTTTCTTGTAGCAATTGGCCTATGCTTTTTTTGTCAGAAAGATAGCTCAGCGAGTTACGAATTCGCTGCTGAAAGTTTCTGCATAAGACCCAAGTATAATAAATTTGAAT
The DNA here is from genome assembly GCF_964261635.1 of Lissotriton helveticus. Taxonomy (NCBI): domain Eukaryota; kingdom Metazoa; phylum Chordata; class Amphibia; order Caudata; family Salamandridae; genus Lissotriton; species Lissotriton helveticus. The sequence goes on along the minus strand of NC_136067.1, from coordinate 1,816,478,235 downwards.
TTCCAGGAGGGATATTTCATATTGGCATCTTTCTTGTCTCAGCCAAACCACTACAATCTCATTGAGTGATATCAAAATCAACTATGTACAGCAATATTAACTGCAACATCGTACAATTATGTGCCATGCAAGAAAGAACGCCATTAAAGCACGGTCAAACTAACCAAATTTTTTAGGTTAGGAAATGTGACTATGTTGCTGCAGCATCTGTTTCCTGCATTTATTTTTAAAAATTGAAAAATACTGCAATCAGGTCTTCATTTTAGTGTCTCTCTATAAAGTAAACTATGATTACGGATAAGGATAGCATAGAAAACAAGCATTGCCAAGTCAATCGGTTTGGAGTTAGCCCCCAGACTTTTGGCTTTGTCAACTCTTTTGTTTTGTCATGGTTTATGTAAAATTTTATTTTTTGGAGAAACTGGCCCTCGTCAATCTAAAAAAATAAACATTGCCTAAAAGTAAAGACATGTTTCTGGTATCAAAAAGCACAAATTGACATGTTCCCTGCATGCAAGATTTGCTTTTAAAATGAAAAAATACTGAAATTAGGACTTTACGGCCCACTGCAGAACCGGTTGTAGTACAGCCTGTCACTGAAACCGCAATTGTATTTCCCTCCGGTTTGTTTTATTTATTTTCCCAGTCATTCATCGCAATAGTAATGATGTCAGTGGGGCAGGAAGTTGTGACAGCCTAATGGCTTCCTGCCTTGAAAATAAACATGGCGTCGTCACCTTGGCGTGTATTTTCGCTGAATATCTTCGCCTGTGCGATCAGTGAGCAACAGGAGACCATCACAGTGTGATAATGATTCATTTCACAGTTTCTGTCTAGCTTCCCAGCGAAGGCCTCGGTATTAAAAAACAAAAGTTTGATTTTCTGATAACATTTAATAAAATTCTAACCAACCTTTTGGACAGGAGAGCTGAGACACTTCCGACTGACCATTCTATCCACTGGAGATTTATATTAGGAATAAAAACGAAAATAGGTTAAATTAAAAGGATGATTATCATTTTTTCACCAACATTCCTATACATTTATACATTTTCCACCTGATTCGAGGGCCACCCATCTCTTGCCAGCTGCACCTGATAAAAAGGAACCCATACACAAAAGGGCGAATTTATGAAAACTTTTTTTTAGATGAAGGTCATGCGTTTTTTCCCTTGCCTCTGGTGTCCCTGGGGCATCACAATATCAAAGTTAGATTTACCAAGCAGTGCAAGGCCATGTTGCTCTGTAAATCTAGAGTAACGTAAGGCAACGCAAGTCGCTGCCTTGCGTTACCCTGCCCTGGGAATGCGTTTCATGGGTGGAGGGCAGCAGCGGCTCCTCCGTTAAGGCAGAGGAGTGTTGCCCAATTGCTCTCCGAGCAGTGCAAGAAGGAAAAATAAAATGCTGATAACTGTTAGAAATGGGGATCTCTCGTTTTGCTAAGGCTTGCGCCAAAGCCAGGCAGAGACCACCACTCTAGTCAGGGAAAGGGAGTTTCATGCCAAAGATAACCCCTGCTCACCCCCATGGTAGCTTGGCACGAGCAGTCAGGCTTATCCTGGTGGCGATGTGTAAAGCATTTGCACAACACACACAGTAAGAACATACTAGGCACACCACAAACGGAACTCCACACAAGGTTATACATAAAAATAGACTTTGTATTATTATAAAATACATTAGATGGTAATCACACAATATTCACTGTGCCAACTGGCACTGGGCAATATTTACAGGGGATTATTTACACATGACAGGGCCACATGGGCCACTGTAAGAATCATCACTTGGTAAAAATAGTAAAAGTCAGAACATATCATAATCTTAGAACACAACCAGTAACCACTGGCAGACACTATACTCAGCATCAACCTGTAACATAAATCATATCATGCACAGTAACACATAAGGCGAGAAATCTATTCTGCACCAACCTCATAAGCCTAAAACGTAGCTTTGAAGAAAAAGATGGGGGCGAAGGAGTGCGTCTCACTCCTGAATTCAAGACATGTCCCCTAAAAGAGAGACCTAAATGGTGCAGCTGCCCACTACTTGCTGGGCAGCTGGAAATAGGATATTGAGGCATGGGCTCTTAATGGCCCTTTAAAACAATATGCAAAACGTTGGAGCCACGCACGGGCTCTAGAACTGATGGGGCCAAAACGTTGGAGCCACCTTGGCTCTAAAAATAATCAGGTCCCATGGAGCACACTGGCTCCTGAAGTAATCCGGCCACAATAAAGAAAAATAATTTGCCCCCAAGTACTGTGGAGCACACTGGCGCTTTAAAAGTAATTAAGGCCAAGTTTTGGAGCCACACGGGGCTCGGTAATTAAGTAATGCGATGTTTGAGCCTCCGGGGCTCTGACAACAACTATGCCCCCTAAACAATAAAGCATGGGCCCCTCTGGGCCCGAGTAAACAATTATGGCCACGTGGGAGCGGCCCACTGACAGACGGGGCTGCTCTGACTGCAAAAATAACACTGTGCCTCGAACAGGCATCATCAATAGTCTGCACGGAGCCCCCAAGGCCTTCTCCTCTCACCGGACTGTTGTCTTCTGGTGGGGGGTCCTCTCGAGTGTAGCGGGATGACGCGGGATCAGCAGGAGAGCCCCCCTCTTCCCGGGGACTCTCTCTCTCTGCTTTTTCTGCTACCGCAGGGCTCTCCCTCAAGCATGGGAGCCCTGTGTCACGGACTCGCGCCGGCCTCTTCTCCTCACAGCGCGGGGCTTCCCTCAACCACACGGGAGCCCTGCATAGGATACATCACTCTGGCGCCCTTCTGGCCGGATCTCAGGCCACGCCCATGTCCCGGGTGAGGGGCGCCTGACTTCCGGTGTGGCTGCACGGGCCGCGGCGGTGATTTTCTCGGCAGCAAGAGGGGTAGGCTCCCTTGAGAATAAAAATAACCTTAGAAGCGTGGTGGGCACCCGCGTTCCATCAATAAAGCAAAGTCGCGGGTTGGGCACCCACGCACTAATTAAAATGAAACGGCAAGATGCAGGATGGGCAACTGCTTAAGTAAATAAAATAATAAGCGGGGTGGGCACCCGCCGCTATTGGCATAACGGGGTAATCCCTACAGTGGGGATTCCCTCCTAAAGGGGCTGCAGTGCAGCGCTGCGCAGCCCACGCTCCTCTTCAGCTGGGCAATTAAAGGATAGAGCTTCCAGGCGCTAGATGGCTGCATAAAGTCTTGGTAAAGTTTAAAGCAAAAGCCAAAGGTTCCAGGGCAGAGCTGGGCCCAGGGAGGCAGCCCTCCTGGCAAGTCCTCCTGGGCCCCAGCAGCAGCACGCCCCACAGCAATCAGGAACCAAAGCAGAACAACATCATGAGGTCACAGCCCCTTCTTTTATACACCATTTTCCTTTGTTCTCAAAGTGTAGGCAATGGGAGAACCAGATACAACTGGTTCAGGGGAGCTGTTGAGCACTTTGTTTGGCTCAGCTCACCCTTTCACAGGACAGGCCAGGGACATCAGACGCACCACAGGAGGTGGAGCCAGCATTGTGGAGAGAAGGCACAGCCCTATTCAGGTACCAGGTGCAACTCCTCCCTCCCATCTACATGCAGATCTCCCTATTCACCACTGGGCAGACTCATCCTGGCTCCTGGAACCAGCCACACCATCCAGCACCTGTCACTCACAAGCCAGACAGGCAATTCACATCATACAGCACACAGAAATGGCAACTTCTAAAAGTGGCATTTCTAAAATAACCACAATAAATCTGTGCACACTATTGCGCAGCATTTATTCTCACGAGTTTGCATATACTAAACTTGACCCTGCACTCCCCTCATATCAGGAATTACCATGGACACACATATCCCCCATGCAGTTTTTATGGGAGGGCAGGCCACTCTCAGCACACGCACTCAGAGTGCGCACGCACTTTACATTGGGCCACAGTGCTAAAGTGCGCAAAGGCCTAAAATCACTACCACTATGCCAGAAGCTTAAGGCAAAAAGTTTAGGGGTGAACCTGCCAAAAAGGCCCAAGTCCAACAATAACACAATGTTATCATTTTATTTTTCAGGACTGCACCAGTTTAGGGCGCGGCCAGCGGGGCGGGACTGGGCTGTCATCAGCAGGGAGTAGGAGTGTTGGGCACCATAAGTGCGCATGACGGTTCGGCTGGCCATCTTAGGACGGCCAAACCGTCATGTGCACTTCAGCATTTCTCCACCCGGCTGTGTTGCACAGCTGGGTGGAGAACAAGCCCAGGCTCCCAGGCACTGTCTGACCGGCAAACCAGGCCGCTCAGACCAATCACAACGCTGCTATCATACTGGTAATAATATTACCAGCATGACAGCAGTCGGGATTGGCTTAGGGGAGTCTGGAAGCCTCTGAGCTGCCGGAATTCAGAAACAGAAGAGGACAGAGGAGTGGCGGGAGCAGGCAGGTAAGTGAGTTTTTATTTATTTTCTACCACCATACCCCACCCCCACTGCCCCACCACTTTTTATTAGTAGCAGCTGCCAATACTGGAGTGTGGGTGTTCCCATGTATCCCCCATGGATTTTGGTGCATTCCCAGATTTACCAACAGTGGTAAACCCTGGAATGCATCCAAAAGCTACAACTTCCAAGGGGAGGCACAACAAAGAGAACTATCTCTATTTCTCCTCTGTGTTTCCTCTTTCTAAGTGTGCTGCATTTTAGAGAAAGACAAAAACATCTCAAATTATTGAATTTGTGCAGGAAGGTGTCCCTTCCATGGCACATAGTTGCCTGCGTTAGGCGCTATACAGCAGATTGTGCGCCAGCACAGGCAGAGAGTAGGAATGTGACATATCTGGATAGATAGGGCACTATACTGCTCCATCCCTTTCACGTAGAGCAGCAACTTGCTGGATTGCGTTGCATGAAAGAATGATAAGTCTTTCTCTGAGTGCTTTGCAACTTCCCAAAAAGTAACGCAAACTGGCACAAAATGCTGATAAACTACTTTGCAAGGCAAAACATTTGCAGTGGAAAGTAACCTGTAAAGTAACGTATGTAGCTCTTTGGGCTACTGTGCACTACTTTGCCTGGACGGTATGTCTTCTGGGTAGTACGTGGACATTCCCATATTACCACAAAAGGTTTTTTATGCAAAAGCCTATATACTAACAATAATAGACAGGCTTTGCTCCAAAATGCTCCGTGAAGTTGGCATTAAGTTGAAGAAATCTTTTCATTTGCCCTAAACTTTACCAACAATTGTAATTGTATTGTAATGTAATTGCATTTGCATATTGCTTACTACCCCTGACGAGGCGTCAAAGCGCTTTTTCGGTGAGTAGCACGCTACTCCAGGACCCATAGAGAACTAGTGTTGAACTAGTATAGTGAAACATGCTAGTCAACTTTAGGTGGTGGATAGGTTAGTCAGTTATTTGGATTCGGAAGGATAGAAGAGGAAAAAAGGTGTTGAAGCACGCTACTCCGGAAACCCATAAAGGATTAGTGGTGAATTAGTATTGTGGAATATGAAAGTAATTTCAGTGGTGGATATTAGTCAGTTATTTGGAGTAAGAAGGATAGCGGAGGGATAGAATGGGAAGAAAGGTTTGCATTCCTATAGCACCTGTTACCCCTGATGGGTGTTGAAGCACTTTTCTGGCAAGTAGCACGCTACTCCGGAACCCATAAAGGATTAGTGTTGAAAATTAGTATAGTGAAATATGATGTAATTTGAGTGGTGGATATGATATTCAGTTATTTGGATACAGAAGGGTAGGTGGTGGGATAGAAGAGGGAAAAAGTTTTGTATTTATATAGCACTTGCTACCCCTGAAGGGGTTTTGAAGCGCTTTTGTGGCGAGTGGCATGCTACTCTGGAACCCATAAGGATTAATGTTGAATTAGTATGTTGAAACATTAATTTTTTTGCGTGGTGGATATGTTAGTCAGTCAAGTTCTGAATCTATTGTAGTATTTCATGGTCATTAAAGGTGATCCGTGGTAAATCAAGTTTGGACAGAACAAGGGAGATGGTAGCGTGGACCTTGTGTGGAAATCTCAAAATGAGGGAAAATTTGTTGTAGAGTTTTTATAGTGACAAAGCTTGAACTTGCTAGTTTGTCCACTTGGGTATTCATCAACAGCTTGGAGTCCATGGTCATTCCGTGGTTTCTTACTTGATTCGATACTTTAGGCAGTGATCCCAGTTCATCAGGTTATGCGGCAAGCTGGTCATAGTGTTTCCAATCGCCACACTTGAGAATTTCAGTTTTGGAAGTATTCAATTTGAGATGGCTCCTAGTCATCTACTGATCCACGGCTCTGAGACAACTGAAAATTGGGGATTTTCCAATGTCTTTGGGGCATTCCAGTCAAAGGAGTATTTGCGTGTCATCTGCATTGTTATAGCACGTGAGGTAAAATTGATTGATCAGTACCGGTAATGACTTCATTTAGTTGTTGAAAAGCATGGGCGAGATGATAGAGACTTGAGGGACCCCTGCTTTTGTGGAGTATGGCTTGGATGAGAAAGGTGGGGTACGGATGACATTAGTTCTGTTGTGAAGGTAGGACGAGATTCAGTTTAGAGCAGTTCCCTCTATGCCAGTTTCATATAGTCTTTGTTTCAGAGTGTCATGGTCAACTGTGCCAAAGGCAGCATGAAGAATACAGTAGACCGCAAGGAGGAGTAGAGCAGCAACCGCGTTGCGGTCTACTGTATTCTTCAGGTCAATCCAGATGGCAAGAAGGGCAGATTCAGTGCCTCTTCACAGACGGAATCCTGTTCGGAAGTCTGAAAGTATGTAATTCTCTTCAAGGAATTGTGACATCTGGGCGAACGCTGCTCATTCTATCAGTTTGCCCAGGAAAGGTCTATTTGTAATGGGTCTGTAGTTGTCAGGGTTCAGCAGGTCCAAGTTTGTTTTCTTCAGTAAAGGGCGTATGTGTGACTTTTTGAGTTCTTCTGGAAATATTCCAGTGGTTAAGGAATCGTTGATGATTCTTCTTACTGGAGTGGCAGCAGAGGTTGTTAAAAGAACTGTCTAGGAAAGTTTGTGGTAGACAGGGGTCAGAAAGGCTGACGGCAGGCCTGCTTGCTTTGACCAGGTCCATAAATCCATTGTGAGATGTGTTGGAAGGAACGGAGAGGCTGGGTTAGAATATTCTTGGATTGTTGTTTTGTACAAGGGTCAGTGCTGGTGCTTTGTTTCTGTTTTAAGTACGAGTCCAATGTGCCTGCTTTGTCTCTGTAATGATTTGCCAGTTTGTCTGTGAAGTCTTGAGTAACAGGATGAGTTCCTTCTAGGCAATTTGGTTTGCGAAATTCATTGAGTATTTAATAGAATTCTTTGTTTGCACGTTTAGCATTTTGAATTCTGTCTGAGTAGTACCTTTACTTAGCTGTTTTGATAGCTGACATGTACAATCTGTTAATTTTCTGTAGGTGAAGGTTGTCTTGTTTGGCGTTTGTTTTGAGCCAGGTATGTTGCAGCTTTCTGATTTGTTTTTTTATGTCTATTATTTCAATGTTTCTCCAAGACGCTTTTTTTCTTTTGTTCTGTTGTGTGGTTTTTAGTGGTATCAGGGTGTCAAAAGCTTCCTGTAGCCACTCATATATTTTGAACACAATTTATTGTTTTCAGATTTGTACTGGATGTTAGTTGTGTTTCTAAGTGTTCCAAATTGAGTTGGTTTCACGGCCGATAGGTGGATGGATGTAAGGTAGTTTTAGGTGAGTCGCTTAGTGTTGTTTTATGTTGGAAAGCAAGCAAGTGGTGGTCTGACTATGTGACTGGAGTTATAGTTTGAAAGGTAACTAGTTCAGTATTAGCAAAAATTACATCTAGGATATGTCCAGCGATGTGTGCGGGTTTGTGGCCAATCTGATGCAGGTTCAGTGCATCTAGGCCAGTGAATATTGTTTTTGGATGGGTCATATTGGGTTTGCCAAACCAAATGTTGAGGTCACCCATTGGATGTGTGAAAAGTTTTAAACTTTTTCTAGGCATAGTATTTTGTACTAGAAGTGTACTCCTGCAGTAAAAAAACAAACTATGCTAGACTTCAAGTTCACACCTTTGCACCATAATGTAGAGATGTGTGCATTACACTGGCCAGCCTAATTGTGCACCAGCCCAGGAGAAGAGAGCACCCGAGTCATATCTTAAAAGGTATGGCTCAGCGATGAGCTCTCCGCTCAGCACAACGCAGCACTACTGAACTGCATTGGGTAGAAATGATAAATGTGCCCCAAAGTATATCTGTAAGGTATCACTTCCTCTCTCCCCTGAGCGAGGACGCCATGCCTGCTATTGGGATAACCTGGCACCTATGAACACAGAACTCATTTAGGGAGGGCAACTATTACCCTTTTATGTTTAGTAGGTCATTATGTAGACCTGTTGCTTGCACATTGCAGCCTCAACTCTCCAATAGTTTAGAAAAATACAACTGCTCACTTTTGGAGTCAAATGTCATGTGATGTCACTTCCTGAAATAGCATGTGTAGTGAAATGTCAGTACCTCTACCCTTAGCATTTGGTGACTGCCATGGTCACCCGCGCAGCATTACCTTGCCAAAGAGCCAACCATATCCAGACATTAAATTCTGGTGCAATAGATGATCAGAAAGACAACCACCCAGTGCAAGACTCTTTTGTCTTACATAACATGGTGGATAAAATCTCATATGGCAGTTGCAAGTGGTTTCCATTGGATCCAGCTGAGTGTTATGGACTTTGGGATATTATCTTTATTTCCTTAAAAGAAAAAATAAGGAATATTCTGCTGATTACCTAATGCCGACATAAACCAATAGACAGCACTGAACAGCAAAAAGCAGTCCCAAAACACAACTGAAATCAGCGGGAATCTTAATTATGGGACTGCATGACTTGTTCATCTTTCAATTTGGTACCAATCGGATTGAGTAGGAATTGCTTGTACCTGATTAACTAGAATTTCCATCAGATTGCTATCACCCATGAGTGCTGCAGTCCTCCTGCCATTCGTTTCCCCCTAAATCCAATGTAAACTAACCCATGGCCACAGTTACTGCAACCTAACCATAGAAGGTCCAAGTACACAACTCCATATTTCATGTCTTTGTAAGCACTATCAGCAGGGCGAATGCAGTGGATCTGGGGAAATTAACAAAAAGATTCGCTTGGATAAATTTGTGGTGGCTGGGCACTCTCTTTTTAACCAGAATGTTTCATTTATTTTTTATCAAGCTGTATTCTATAAAATCGAGGCCCTGAACACAAAATGAAAATTCCAAAACACAGTGCTCCTTGTTCATCTGCTAACCCATCTGTAGCATATTCCGCCCTATCTTGAGGTCCCAAAATCTTGCAGATTTTGTATTGTGTTCAGAGTTTGCATCCAATGCAGAGATATCGGCCAAATCAATGACTGAAGATAAAATCATGCTGAAAACAAAACCTCTTCCAGCACCGTGGCAGGAGTTCTGAACATGCACACTTTTCTACAACTGTAAAGATTGATTTTATGCTTCAGAGACACATCTGCCTTCTGACACAATCTCTTCCTTATCTGGGGATGAGGTGGCATTCTCTTTCTCAGGTGCCCCTTCTTTCTTTGCTTGATTGACAGGGTGGGCACCTTCAGATGCCACCCTCCAATCCCCTTCATTGATACCAGGGTCTCTTCATTATTATAGAATCAATGGTTCTTGAAAAAAGAAATTCCTTCCATTTTACCTCTTGGGCCTAAGCACATTATGCCTACTGTAGGCCCCCTGACCCAGCCCCCTTGGGGCTCGAAGGCCAAAAGTCAAACAATGATAGCATTCAGTGTTTTCAATGGATTCGGTAAGAGAAATCTGCATAGCAAATGAGCCCTTTGACTTCCTGCTCGGCCAGGACAATGAAGGGAAAACGCGTAAATTCCAAGATTTTTCAAAAATGAGGACCAAGACAGCCCACTGTTCTCGGAAGGAAACTAGATAACAAAAAGAAAGCAAATAGAGGACAATGATACGCTTTGAGAAATGGATAAAAACAGACCTTCCTTTAAGTGCTGTAGAGTGTTTTTTGTTGCATTTTATGACGCTGGCGTTGGAATTATGGGGCAGCAAGAGGATAAAAAATAAAACAAGAGTTTGCTTTTTAAAAGAACTGCGAGCTCGCATGATGAAGGCTGGGGCGGCTACTGCGTGCTGCCTTTGCAGCTCTGTGGTCACGTGCAACCCCATTGACAGTGATTCCAATTATTTTATATTATTTTTCAAATTTAACTCAATTCCCGTGCTGTAGAATCAAGATTGAAAAATGCAGTGCAACTGCCTTTGAAACTCCGCTCCTTCCCCGGCTCTGCTGCTCCCGCCGAAGAAGCCCAGAGCAGCACCAGCAAGCAAGAACGTGTGGTGAGCATTGAGGTACTGCCCCTAAGCAGAGACGTTTTAATGCATGGGCAAAGTGGGCTCTGGCCCAGGGCCCCAGCCTTCCAGGGGGCCCCCTGACAGAGTCATCTCCGTTCTCCAGAGTTTTGCCCTAATGACCTTGAATATTTCCTAAACAGATTGTTTGAAAAACTGTTTTCCTTTAATCTATTTTTTATGTACCTGATGTGTGGGAGTCTAGTACAGCAATTTTGTAGAGAAATGTTGTGTTTAAGTTTCATGCAATATACATAAAAAATGAATTTATTTTACATCAAAACAAGGCCTAACATAAGAAATAGGAGGGCATCACAGAGATTATTTGGAGTAATATTGGTGAGCTGCTGCTGTGTTACAATATTGAAAACACACATAACCATCCCTGAATATTAGATGTAAACACATTTTGGGCCTTATTTAATGAGAAGTGATGCATCGCTGTGTGAAAACAGGGATGCGTCACTTCTTAGTGCGCCCTCCTTGCAACATGATGGATGCCTCATATTTACTGTATGACGCATCATGTTGCAAGGAGTTACTGATACGTCAGTATTTCTGACGTATTTGTAGGCGCAAAAGTGATGCATTGCTAGGGTGTGTCTGAAAATAGACGCAACTCCAGCAATGTGTCATTTCACATGGGCCAAGCCCCATGTGAAAGGGCCTACATTTGTCTTATGCCTGCTGAGAGGCAGGTGTAAGATATTGATGCAATGGCGTCCTAGAAGTGGCGCACTGAGTTCTCCTAGATTACAATGCGCCACTTCTACGAGGCTTTTTGCGGTGGAACACCCACCCTGCATACATTATACCTGGCGCAGGTATAATGTGGTGCTTGGGTTTACAAAGTGACGCATCTGTCTACATGCATCACTTTGTAAATAGAGCGCAACATGGCACATTTTTTACGCAGCCGGTGCGTCACAAAAAGTGATGCACCAGTGGCATAAAAGTGAAACAAGGCCCTTAGAATTTGGACGAGTGTTCCTTTGCACTGTCAGGGACCTCATAAAATGAAATGAAATAGTGTATTTAATAAAGCGCGCAGCTATTCAGACTAGAGTGTCCTGAAAGAGAGTAGGTCTGTGGTTAGTCTTAGAGACTCAGGGAGTCTATTCCACAATTTTGCATCTAGAAAGCTGATGGGTCTACCTCCAGTGTGGGCACGGCATATTTAAGGCATGATGGCCAGGTTGGCAATGAAAGACCTTAGGGGTCTATATGTTGTGTAGCGATTATCGCGCTTATATAGGTAGTCGGCTCCTAAGCCGTGGAAAGCTGCAAAGAAGATGGTCATCGCTTTGAAGTTGATCTGTTCTTTTATGCGGAGCCAGTGTAGCCACTTTAGAATAGGGGTCATACTAGATGTGGGTTTAGGTTTCAGGATGGCTCTGGCCGCTGCGTTTTGTACCACTTGTAGGCGCAGGAGAAAGGATTTGGGAAGACGGAGGTAAAAGCTGTTGAAATAGTCAAGCTTTGATGTTACCGTAGACTGCATCATGATCTTTCTGCTCTCAAGCAGTAACAGTGGCAGGAATTGTTTTTGCATCTAGTGTATTCCAAAACAAGCACCAGTTAGATTCTGGATTTGAAAGCGCATGGAGAGTGTCTTGTCTATGACAATTCCTAAGGTTTTGACTTTCTCCTTTTCCGTGGGCGGGGGTGGCAGATCTTTTGGCCACTTAGAGCTCCAGTCAGGCGTTTCTGGATTACCAAAGAAAACAATTTCAGTTTTGTCAGGATTGCACTTCAGCTGATTGATCTTAAGTCAGTTAAAAACCTTTGTGAGGCAAGACCCAATCATTGCCCTGTCAAAGTCGGTTTCTTTTTCACATGTAAAAATCAGCTGAGTGTCATCAGCATATGAAATCATTTTGGCGCCCTCTTCCTCTACCAGAAATGCAAGGGGGGATAGATGGATATCAAAAAGGATAGGACTGAGAATGGAGCCCTGTGGGACACCTAAATTCATGGCCGGGACCGGGGATGAGAAAGAGGGGAGCCAGATGTCCTGAGATCTATTTGCCAAGAAGGATGGCATCCATGTTAAGGCGGTTCCCCCCGGGCCCATGTTAGCAAGTCTCTCCAGGAGCCTCTCATGTGGGACCGTATCGAAGGCCCCTGACAGATTGAGCAGTGTCAGAACAGCCTTGCCTCCCTGGTCCAGCTTACCCGTGTGAAATTCAGTCACTTCCAGCAGAGCTGACTCCGTAATGTAGTTAGCCCTAAAATCAAATTGGGACTCATGAAGGAGCTGCCCATCTTCAATGTGTTTTTGGAGGGCCTTGTTTACATGCTTCTCTAATACTTTGGAGAGGGCCGTAAGAAGGGAGATTGGCCAGTAGTTGGCAGGCTCTGTCGGTTTGGCGTTAGCCATTTTTTATCAGTGGAACAATCTTAGCATTCTTCCATAATTTTGTCATGCTGCCGGAGGAGAGGGAAGCATTAAAGAGCTGGTTTACCGTGGGGTTTATGGTGGGAGCTAATAGGTTCCGGATATTCACTGGACATGGGTCGGTAGGAGAGCCAAACTTAATGCTTTGGAGAAGGGAAAGTGTCTCTTCAAGATGAAACACAGGGAAAGTTAGTAAAGAAGGAGGATCCAAGAGGTGAAATTTGCTATTAGAACTAAGGTAGAAGGTCAGTTCTTCCTCTGAGATGTTAGTAAAGGCTTGTTGGATCACAGAGATCTGTGCATGCTCCTTCCTTTGTGCTGGCTTTTGGGGCAGTAAGGGATTTAACTATGCTAAAGATTTCCTTACTCATATTTTGAGCATTTTCTATCTTGGTTTGAAAGAAGTTTTTCTTGGCTGCCTTCACGAGAATGTATTGAACTTTTAAGGTGTCTTTATACACCTTCCTGTCTTCAGGTAGATCAAATTTACGCCATTTCCGTTCCATTTTTCTACAATTTCTTTTGCTAGAACTGAGGGAATCATTAAACCATGGAGCTGGTGGGGCCAATCTCTTTGAGGAGCAGGAAACAACCAGTACCACAGCACCAATGCTGGTTCGGAGCCTTGAATCTATTGAGAGGGCGTCCGAGTCGAAACAGCCAGACAGCTCCGGTGAGGAACGACCGAGGGCATCTGCTAACATCGGGATGAATATTTTATAGAACGTTCTGTAACTAGGGACCCTCTGCCCTGCGTTAGCCCGAGGGCCTGTGGCAGAGTTGAGAATGACGAATTTTAATAGGAGGTGGTCAGACCAGGTAATGGGAAGAGGTAGGCTTACTGATAAGTCAAAATTGTGAAAGATTTGATCTAGGGTATGGCCCTTCTCTTGGGTGGCCGAAAAATAGATGGAAACATGTTGCAGGCCTGTAGCGTGTCCATCAAGGAAATTGTTTGAGGGTATTTTCCATTGTCCATATGTATATTGAAATCTCCCAGAATGAGGCAGTTTTTGTATTTTAAGTCCAGGGAGGTGGTGGCTGCATTAAGCGAAGTAATAACATTTCCAATTGCACCGGGAGGTCTGTAAATCAGAAAACTAGCGATGCTATCATGGGGGGGATAAGGTACAGCAGAAGCCTAAGGATTCTGCACCCTTGATGTTTTCCATCGGAATGGGAGAGCAATCGAGTTTTTGTTTGTAAATTATGGCGACACCGTCCCCCCTTCCCACTCGGTCAGTCCCTCCGAAGGATTTTATAACCCTAGGGGTTGGCCGAGGTGATAGTAGGGTTGGAGGCTTCAGACAGCCAGGTCTCAGTGAGAAATAAAAGATCAGGCTGTTCGTCTAAAAGTAGGTCATAAATGTGTAGTTCATGCTTTTGTATAGAGCAACAATTTAAAAGGGTGGCCTTTAAGTCCTCTGTTTCCTTATTTGCGTGAGAGGTTCTTGGGTGCGAGCTTCCTGGGCTGGAGGAGAGACCAGTTGCACTCATAGCATCGAAAGTCTACCTCCAAGCTTGGATCAGCCACTGTGCAATGACGTAATGGTAGCCGCCTAAGGCTAAGCAGTTTTTCCCTATTGTAATATAGTCGAAGAAACTCACCGGAGAGGAACTGGGCAGCATGGACGGTGCTGGATGCCTCCAAGACACTGACGGGCGCAGATGGGCTTGCCTTTGGTGCGCCAGCGGCGCGCCTGCAGGTCGCGTCCATTTGCATCGGGAATATATAGGCTAATGCCTATGATGCAGACTGGATCACTAACGCAGCTGGGGAAGTGGAAACTGCGTGGGCTGAAGTGAGGAGCCTGATAGTAGCCCCAGCTCTCCGCACCACTGGTGTATCAGCCGTGGCGGACCAGGACTGGAGGAAAAAGCAAGATGCGATTCAGAGCAGCTAAGGAGGTGTAGGCAAACAGAATAAAGTAAAGAACAAGTGCACGTAGGTAGGAGAAATTGTTAAATAGCACAGAGTAATTCAGCCACACATATACAATTTAAAAAGTATTAAAAACCTAGTAGAAGGGCAGGAAAGTAAACACGAAATCCTATCGCTGTCAGCTGTGCATGTCAATTTACATGGGGAATATATAGGCTAATGCCTATGATGCAAACTGGATCGCTAATGTAGCTGAGGAAGCGGAAACGGCGTGGGAAACAGGGGCTCAAATTGGACCATAAATTCAAAACTGTTCTGAACAGGGGCCCCCAAAATATGTTCGGCCCAGGGCCCCCAAAATCCTTAAGATGTCCCTGCCCCTAAGGTGAGGCAGAACTTACAAGGACGTGTATAAACATTCAACTACAACCAGTAATGTAAGACACAACATGCAAGGACGAGTATAAACACTGAAATACTGTCAGAAACGTAAGACAATATGAAAGAACGTGTATTCACATTACATACAACCACCAATGTAAGGCACAACAACATGCATGGACATGTAGAACCACTGTGATAAGCAAAACACAAGAAGCAAGGACATGATTAACCACTGAGATACTGCTACTAATTTATTATGCACGAAAGACCATGAATAAACATTGAGGTATATAAGCCATAACATGCAAGAACATATAAACATGAGGAGATCTGTCAAACGCAAAATCAAAGGACATGTACAAACACCGAGATATGTAAACCACAATATGAAAAGACACGCATTAACCCTGAGATACAACCCTTTGCAAACAGTTCTGCCCCGGGCAACGTCGGGACGGGCTGCTAGTTATCAATAAATTGAATAAAAAGACAAATTGGGTGGTAAAAATCAAATTCCACCCCTTTCAGTTCTCGAATTCTGCAGGTAAAAGCAAAAATCATGGCACAAAATAATGTATGAAAAGAGTGCTTAATGTCAGCCGGTGGTTGCAGGTGGTAGGCACTCCTTTATGTAGTCTCCGGCTGTACAGAGTACTCCACAGAGTCAACCATGGATCATGATTAGATGGCTTGCTGGTTAATCTCTGTTCCCTTCTTTTCATTGGTGGCGTTACACCATATTCTTTGTAGCCCTTTTACTCTTTATTTTGCTTGGGTGTAGCCTTCCACTGTCGATGTGATGGAACTTCTTTTTTGTGGGTTTTTTCATGTCATTTATTCATTTAGCACTCCATGAAGTCTATATATTTGTTTTCAGCGTGAGCTCATAATCTTCCACAATTCATCTATCTCTCCACTCTTGCCCACCTTTTCTTTGCCTCTTAGCAGCACACCAGGTGCCAGATGGCAGCCTTGGTGATGGCATGGATGTCTTCAAAAACAGGCTTTTCCGCGGTGCGCCATGCACCAAATGGCAACCTTGGTGATGCCCTTAGTGGTCAACGGTGGTAGCTGCTGTTGGTTTTGCCTATGAAAGCGGAGTTAAAAGCTTTTAAATTCCAGTGGCATTGGTAAAGCCAACTGAGATGCCCAGTCACCTTAAAAGTTCAGAAAAAAATAAAAAGATAGTTTCCTATGCTTTCAAGATTGCCATCAAGGGGCATCACCCATGGCATGTTGCTTAAAGATACAAAAGGTGTGTTACACGATGCGGCAAGCATTTTGAAAGATTAGAAAGCAATGTTTTCATTACTTTTCATACTTTTAACATGACTGCTCTGTCATTGGCAAAGTCAACTGCATCACTAGATAAACATTGAAAAGTGAGACCTATTGGCTTTGCCAGTGAAAAGATTTCAGCCTCATGATGCATGTACATATAACACGCCTATCTACTAGGAACTAACGCTCAACATTCTGTGCAATCATTCTGCAAAATCAAATAAGAAAACCCAGATAAATGTATAAGTATCGCAAATTGCACTGAGCTGTTCATGTAAGGCACCAGCTTACATTTTAGGCAAATCCTGTTTCACTGCATTGTGAGCTAGGCCTGGCTTAGATCATCTGTTATCTGGTGCAATTGAAAGTACACTATAGAACCACTAGTCTATCCACCTACTGAAGACCACTGACTGAGTGGACAAGGCTTCAATACCTGCAGACCACGCTAGCATGTTTACCATGAACACACATATAATGTGCTAGGAACATAAGCACAAGGCATGCAGCACTAAAAAGACATCAGCACTCACCTTTCTTCATCTGCACTCACTTCATACGAGGAATTTTAAACCACTAATTGTTTTGCCAATTTTCTTTAGCCCATGTTGGCAGTATATATGAACATAAGTGTGAACCTATTTGTTAGTCAATGTATTGGGAGAGCTCAGTGTAGTTGTGTCACATGCTGGTGGATATAACTCGAGTACATTGGTAGCCTTCCTTGAAAATGTCATGTGTACACCGGAGGTCAAGTGAAAATTAAGTAGAACAATATTCATGTGATTTGCAAACTGTTGTTTATCTGTTTTTTTTGTGTTCCCTGGAGTTGCTCAGTGATGTGTTTGGAGCGTACTAAGCACATATCACCTAGAATTATCTGCACTTTATCCAATTCCACCTCCAAGCTTAAAGTCACCTTGCACAGAGTAGCTAGTGTATCTCAACAAACATGCAGATCATAGTCTTCTATTTTAGGAGCCTACCTGGGGCATATCATGACCAGCCATAGGCGATAAAGTGTATGGCCACCGCATGGGGAATTCATCAGCATTGAATACACAAGCTTCTCCCTAATTCATGAACGAACTCTCTCGCATTCTTCAAAAAGTTCTCCCACATCAACAACTAGAATTCTTTTGGCATGACCGTGTCATTTGAAGCCTTATATTTGGGGATACTTTCTGCATCAAAAGCTCATTGCACAGTGATTGTCTCATTAAACAGGAGACCATCCGCCATCCTGCTCCTTTTCTTTGTCAAAATCGAATCTTAATGGACATTCACTCATCACACTGTTAGTGTCAAACTATGAGTGATGTCATAGTTCTACCTAGCAGGTAGCAACCATCTTGCAGCCGCACTGAAGAAGTAAATACTTTCTGGAGAGGACTGAATCATGAAGTTTGATGCAAAGTCCTATGGTAACGTGAGCCTAAACCCCTTTAGGCACAACTAGTTCTCTTGTCTTAATGTCTTAGATGTATTCTTCCAGCTTGCCTACTCTATCTCAACATCGAGACACATCCCACATTTTTCCTGCCACAGTATCACACACTTTGACTTCCAATTGGGCAGGAATCCTTGTTTTGTACACGTCCGTACAGTATTTCTATCAATACATGCCCATGTTGGAACAGAAAAGGTCTTCTGCATGGTAATGGACTTGTATCCCTGCCCTGAGTGCTGAATTGCACTGGTCTGGATCCCTAATGCTGAGTTTGTTGTCATAGGTGAACATGGATCATGTGTGATTGCCATGACATAGTTATGTCTCATAGATTGCAGTCTTGTTGGACAGGGAGGGGCCCCCAAGCGCTACCCTCATAGTGGTGGAAGGCTGTCTCCTTCACCAGGAGTTAAGGTAGTGTATGGTGTGTTTAAGGTAATGTGCAGTCCCATTCCACTCAGCTGCTCCATACTGGTTCTGGGCCCACTTTCTTCTCCACTGAGACTAAGGCCTAGAGGTTAACTAGTATTTTGGGATCATGTGACCCATCTTCTTCAGGTTTTTCTTATCACTAAATGATATGAGTATAGGCCTCCCCATGGTTCTTTGATGTTAGTGAAGGTCCTGGACACCCCTAAATAACCCTGCTGGGGTTCAGCTGGGTAATATTGACCTCCCCTATGTCATCCTGCCAGGTCCAAGCCTTTGTCACAACTCTGAGTAGTGTTTTAGATCTGACCCCAAGATGACCCTCAGAGGTACCCTCATCTACAGACCCCCGGGACCACGCACACAATTCAGCGAAGACATCGCAGACTTCGTCAGCCCGCACGCCCTCCCCTCCGCTGACTACATCCTCCTAGGGGACTTCAACTTCCACCTGGGAACAACAACGACACCAACACCACCACCCTGATGGACAACCTCGCCAACCTCGGACTCAAGCAACTGGTGAACACCCCCACCCACGACGCCGGCCACACGCTTGACCCCGTCTTCTCCTCCAGCAAGCACACCTCCTTCAGCCACTCCACCGGACTTCATTGGACGGACCACTGCTGCGTCTACTTCAGCTTCAGAAGAACCACGACCCACCACCACCCGCAACAGGTTCCCCGCAGGAGCTGGAACAAGATCACCACCGACCAGCTCACCACCACCCTCAGCCAGAACCCTCCCGCCAGCACAACGGACCCCAACGAAGCAGCCAGCAACCTCACACAGCTGCTCACCAAGTGTGCTGACGACCTCGCACCAATGAAGACCACTCCCAGCAGACCCGGCAGCAAGAAAGCCTCCTGGTTCACCGACGAACTCAAGATCTCCAAGAAGAACTGCCGTACCCTCGAGAAAGGCTGGAGCAACAACCAGACCACAGACAACATGACTGCCCTCAAGCACGCCACCCGCTATCACCACCAGCTGATCCGCACCACCAAGAAGACAGCATTTAAGGAACGACTGGACAACAATGCCCACAACAGCAAGGAACTCTTCAGCATCGTCAAAGAGCTCTCCAACCCCAGCGCCGGAAACAACGACATCACCCCCTCGCAAGACCTCTGCGACTCACTCGCCTCGTTCTTCCACAGCAAGATCGCCGACATACACAACAGCTTCGGCGCACAAACCATGCACCCAACCACCGAGCCAACGCCCCCCACCAGCACCCTCCATGCCTGGACTCCGATCAGCACCGAAGACACCACCCGCGTGATGAACACCATCCACTCCGGATCACCAACCGACCCCTGCCCCCACCACGTCTTCAACAAAGCCGACTCCATCATCGCACCCCAACTCCGGGACATCATCAACACCTCCTTCAACACCGCCGCCTTCCCGGAGAGCTGGAAACACGCCGAGCTCAGCGCCCTCCTGAAGAAATCAACAGCGGACCCCACCGACCTCAAGAACTACCGTCCCATCTCGCTCCTCCCTTTTCCTGCCAAGGTCATCGAGAAGACAGCTTGCCGCCTTCCTCGAGACGAACGGATCCCTCGACCACTCGCAGTCCGGCTTCCGAGCCAACCACAGCACCGAGACCACCCTCATCGCAGCCACAGACGACATCAGATCCCTGCTCGACAACGGGGAAACAGCGGCCCTCATCCTCCTGGACCTCTCCGCAGCGTTCGACACGGTCTGCCACCGCACCCTAGTGCAGCGCCTCAGCAACATCGGAGTCCAAGAGAAGGGTCTGAAATGGATCATCTCGTTCCTCACCGGAAGAACACAGAGGGTCCTCCTCCCCCGTTCAGATCCGAGGCCACCGAAGTCATCTGCGGCGTACCACAAGGATCATCACTCAGCCCCACCCTCTTCAATGTCTACATGAGCCCCCACGCAGCCATCGCACGCCAACACAACCTCAACATCATCTCCTACGCCGACGACACCCAGCTGATCCTCTCCCTCACAAACGACCCCGCCACCGCCAGAACCAGCCTACACGAAGGGATGAAAAACGTCGCCGAGTGGATGAAGAACAGCCGCCTGAAACTGAACTCAGACAAGACGGAAGTCCTCATCCTGGGATCATCGCCCTCCGCCTGGGATGACTCCTGGTGGCCCCCTGCCCTGGGCACCGCTCCCAAGCCAATGGACCACGCACTCAACCTGGGCTTCATCCTGGACTCCTCCCTCACGATGACCAGACAAGTCAACGCCGTCTCATCGTCGTGCTTCAACACCCTGCGGATGCTCCGAAAGATCTTCCGATGGATCCCCACCGAAACCAGGAAGACGGTCACCCAGGCACTCGTCACCAGCCGACTGGACTACGGAAACACCCTCTACGCCGGAACCACAGCCAAACTTCAGAAAAGACTCCAACGCATCCAGAACGCCTCCGCACGACTCATCCTGGACATCCCCCAACACAGCCACATCTCCGGACACCTGAGAGACCTGCACTGGCTCCCCGTCAGCAAGAGGATCACGTTCAGATTCCTCACCCACGCACACAAGGCTCTCCACGACCTGGGCCCCAGGTACCTCAACAACCGCCTGACCTTCTACACTCCCACCCGCCAGCTACGATCCACCAGCCTCGCCCTCGCCACCGTTCCACGCATTCGCAGAACCACCCCCGGAGGAAGATCCTTCTCCTACCTGGCAGCCAAGACATGGAACTCCCTCCCTATCCACCTCCGGCTGACCCAGGATCACCTTTCCTTCAGGAAGCAACTCAAGACCTGGCTCTTCGAGCAGTAGCAGACCCCCCTCCCCCCCCCTCCGGGTGAGTAGCGCGCTATACAAATGCTATGATTGATTGATTGATTGATTTCTGCATATTCATAAAAAAATCCAACTTCACAATTGAATTGGATTTTTAATAAATATTCAAAACAATCGTTAAATCATGTCTGCAGCTTATTCCAAACCAAAGATAAGGAATTAGCATTTGCCTGTACTTTAGCTTTTTGTTCTTAGACCTAGCTGCAGCCCTAAGAGTGAAAAACGATTTAGGGATCTAGTCACTGTAGCAACATGCAAACATTAGATTCTTACATTTTCCACCTTTAAATATCAGTCACCTACCTTTTTGGTTACAAGACTTACTTAAGGCTATCTATCTAATATTTAAAAGAAAGATTCCTCCTGTCAAAAAAGGCTAAAAGTTTGCATGCAGGTTTAAAAGCTGCAAAAGTCAGGCTACACATGTAGGCCGGAAGCCATATTTTCCTTGCCAGCTAAAATGTAACTTTATGTGCTATTGGTGTATTTCTTGCACCATGTACCATAGCCTTACAGAAAAGTTAAATATGCCAGTTGAGGATTAGCCAGATTTACCATGTTCCAGGGTCAGAGCACGCACACTGGGGACCGGATAGCTGGTCCTCAGTGTGCAGAGATCAAGATCCAGCAGCATCAGTCGAAAAAGTATTGTCTTTTAAATTGCTATTGTTATACATTGTATTGATAAAGAATCAATCTGCCTTTTTGCTTGCTTTATCTGACTTGTCACATCTCCGTTGGGCAGCAACTGAAGATGCTGCATCCTAGGTAACTGCTGTACAGGGCCTCGTGGGTGCTAGCTACACTAGATGAAGGGACGTACGGGGGGATTAAGGTACACACTTTTTGGTTCTAGTACCACTCTTATCCCTTTATAGTTAAGGTTTCCAGTTTTCTGTTTTAACTGATTTTTATGTGTAAATATGGAAACAGTGTGAGTGACATACTTCGAGTTGATTTAAGAACTTTATTGGAACTAGATATCCCCTGCAGCTGATAACGGTTCCAACTGGCTCGTTTAGAACAATTAAAAATTGAACAGAGGGCTCATATGGCACGATAAATCACATCCGGGGTAAGCAAAGAGGAAAGATGATAAGCAACAAAGAAAGATATAAAAGGGCTAAAAAGAGATGAGAAGAGAAAGGGAGCTGTAATAAGAAAGAATAACTGAATACCAAAGCATAATGCAGGCAAGCAATAATAATGCAACAAATACAGACAGAAAAACGTATATTTCCTTTACTGGCTTTATTTTTAAATATGAAACAACTGGAAAATATGTCTTTTCAGTGATTCCCAAAGCTGTCAGGCAGGATTTAGAGATTAACAGCTTTGAAGATTGACAGTTGGGTGTGTGGAAAAATTGGCATATTTTCCCAATGAAACTGAAATAGGTGCAAATATGCCCATATTTGTATTTCAATGCTAATTTTGTCAGATAATTTTATTTTCGTATTGTAAATGGCTGCTTACAGTGTCAAAACCTGTTCGGCATCTAAGCCTGAGCATGCATTTATCGGTTTAATAAATGTGGAAATAAACTAGTCTAATCTAAATACTTTCAAAGAACAGAAATTAAATACAGATGATAAAGGCAAAATGATGTGAATAATAATCATGAGTAACAGAAATGTCAATAAAATAAATACCTTGAAACTGGAACCTTACTTGTATTGCAGCTCCCATTCCCTTTACCAGGCAGCACTTTCTGGTGCCATAGTGGAGATTCTTGTATCTCAATCGCCAAATATAATCATTAAATAACACCCGCCATTGGTTGTATGGACCTTTGTTAGTCGACAAGAAGAGAAGATGAGGAGAATCATTTACATCAAAAAACCACGAACAATGAAGTCCAATTGGGGCTTCACAAGAAGCAATAAAGAAAGGTTGGTGTGAGTTACCAACCTAATTCAAATTGATGTATTCATTTAGTAAATAATACATTTATTCATCATTGGTACGGATTCAAATAGTCGATATTTTGGAACAAGATAAAATACTAAATCAGTAGGAATTACAAATAAAATAGAGAAAATGCAACAAGTGTGTTTCATGAAGGATAACCCCTAATCTAAATTAATGAGGTTTTTGGTATAAAGCGCAGTTTTATTCAATATCCAAGGTAAGTCATCACTTTCATAATCCCAAACGAAGCGCTCTGATTAGAGAATAAGAATGCATAAACATGAACCTTTAGCACTCAAGCAATAGAAATAAAAGAAGCTGGAAAGTATTCTTGGCTCAAAGCCAGAAGTTATCCCTAAATTCTGCTTCCTAAGTTCTGCAGTATCTCTCCATACCTTGTCTCTGAGTGAAAAAGGAAGCTCTCAGAAAATAATAAGGCCTCCCAAGGAAGGGCCCTAAAGGGTTCCCTCCTGACAATCTAAGGAACACACTAATATAATTGTACAAAAACATAATTAGCAAAAAATCTTACATTTTGTTGTTCCAACCAACCAACCAGTTTCCATCAAACTCTAGGACCAAGTAAACTCC
The DNA here is from genome assembly GCF_964261635.1 of Lissotriton helveticus. Taxonomy (NCBI): domain Eukaryota; kingdom Metazoa; phylum Chordata; class Amphibia; order Caudata; family Salamandridae; genus Lissotriton; species Lissotriton helveticus. The sequence goes on along the minus strand of NC_136067.1, from coordinate 1,816,454,743 downwards.
CTAGTTTCTCATGTCTTCACAATGCACTATGGAGGTGTATCCTTCGTAGATCTTCCCATGAGCCACTTCCTACCATCTTTTCTCCTTCTGGGATTCTCACTACAGTTGTCTTATATATAACAAATGCCTACTCACAAGCTTACAGAAGGTGTCTGGGAAATTACTGCATTCATAGCGGAAAGGGGAAAACATGTAGTGCAAAACAACAGATTAATGTGAAAACAGGCCTCTTATCCCTTATGTGTAAAGTCGAAATTTAACATGTCATCAGTAGTCAGGCTACCTTAAATCAATACAACATGTTAATCCATTCGTGTTTGCTTATAATGGGTAAGTATGATTACCTACTCTGATTGTGTACATTATTATACATGTTTTTTTCAGCATTAAATTAGTGCTTTTCAGTTAAATGCATTTAATTTGCAAAATGACAAAATTGAATCTATCATTACATTTCATTTATTATCTTTATCCGGTTCACATAAAGGAAACCATAAAAGTACACAGTAAAAATAAAATTTTAAAACCGGTATCTCAATTCACTCTATCAATTCCCTCCTCTGATGCTAGATTAGCTATCTCATTTTATCACAAATCAATCTCTAATGTGCACCCTCTTCCTTTGCTGTGTCATCTATCTTATTCTTTAAGGTTTGCATCTCCTTCAACTCTTTGTAAGCGGAACTCTTTCTTTCTTTCATTTTTATTTCTTCTGTCCGTTGCCTTTTCCTTTCTTCATTTGTCTTCCTTGATAGGCAACATCTAAATCCCTTATATAAAGCAAATAAGCATATTACACAGATGGCAATAATCAATATAGGCTTTAATATAACCCATAAAAGCCCACTACCAATGCTTCCAAGCCAGCTACTTATCAGAAGCTTTTTTACTTAAGGTTCCTAACACACTAGTGTTTCTAAGATTGCAAGTTCAGGTTTTAAGTCAGAAGATTTCTTTACAAATTCTTCTTTATATATGAACAGCAATGTTGTCCATTCAACATCTTACAAGTTCCGCCTTTTTCTGCCAACAATATGTCCAAAGCTAACCAATTTTGCTAAATCATTGATCTTATATATCTTAATTCGGTGTTGACTGCTAACAAAGCACCAGATGTACTAGTGGCTAACAAATCTATGACTGTAGAAAGCTTTCTGATATATCATCATTTAGGTTTACTCTTACCGGGAGAATTATTGCACCAAAATTATTCCCCACTAATTATATACCATCATCTACAGTATTTAAGCCTATATGCAATTCACAAGATACATTTTAGGAAACAATAAAGCTAAAAAAATAAAAATTATTTCTATCATCAGGCAATTGAAAAAAATGATCTTGCCCACAAATAAAGTAAACTCCTGGGATAACTGATTCTTCCAAAGGTAATATTTGAACAGGCCCTTCAAGAACTTCAAATTCATGTTCAGAGCTACTTATCTCCATGTGTCTGTTTCTAATGTAAAAGCATAATTTCGGCTTCTGCTAGCTGTCTAATTTAAATCTGTATATACCATTTAAACTAAGAAACTGAGCAATATACTACATGTAACTGCATGCAATAGTAGAATATGATGGTCGGTAATATCCTCAGTAGCTGAAGCAGGTAAGTGTGCACAAACATAGCAATATTTTAGCTTCCAAAGCGTGTGTGTATTCTTGAACTAGTCTGGAATAAACGTTTAATGTGAAACCCCGCTCTGAAGTATCTATAAATGAAGTCTTTAATTTTCTCTTGTCTACTCTATGGGCAGGTGAGGTAGGTGTTGGTGTGGTTCTATGTATTTCTATCTCAGACGTGATACTTATACCAACCAAGAGAACTATGAATGCATACGTAATAAATGTTAGGGTAAAAGTAATAACTACTCTGCGCATAGCCTTGGCAATGTAACACGTTTGTCTATAGTCAGTCCTTCACTAGAATATAGCAGCAGGCAGACTTGATATTGTGCGTTGGTTCTACTTGTACAAAATGAGCAAAAATGTTAGTTTTTATTCAGTGGGTATTTCATTCAACTTATATACAACAATTTCCATGAAGCATCTCTAGCCGTACTCTGTCATCTTCTAAGAATATCAACCCTACTCTTCTGCTGCAGCCTTGGTCTTAGGGAATGCTACTAAATTATTTGTATTTATTTTAACTTCTTAAGCAATGATTGGTAAGTTCATTTATCGGTTGTCACAGTCTCATTTAACAGTACAGACACAGTTCATTGTTTGAATGATCAATTTTTGTTGGACTGAATCAGATACCAAATAAGTGAAACATAATTATGAATTTGTTTCAAGAGTTTGAATCATGTGGTGTATTAAAGTGATATATAATGGAGGTCAACTAGTTCTTTCATTTCATTCGATCAAAGGCTGTTGAATTAGGCACACTGTATGTATGATAACTGCATTCAGATGCTGAATGGCTGCAACAAGGTACTTTTGCTCTCTTATATCTCCTAGGTAGCTGTTGATCTTCTGTATCACTTATACCACTAGATTCTGTTTCTTCGACAATGGTTTGTGGTATGCACTCAACCGACACACTAGATTTTAGTTGTCTCCTACTTCTTGGCCATTCCTCATACTTGTTTCTTCACAAGGGTCATTCGCATAAACCAGTAGTGGTTTTACAGCATCCCCTCTTTCAAGTCTCAGATCTTCATCTTCAGGGGATACTTCCACACCGCTTTGTGAGATTTCAGGAACCTGAACAGGTTAGGAATTCTGATGGACGTCATCCCCGCCTGGCCACTCAGGATGTACGGACACAGGAGGTCGTAGACTTGGCTGAAATGTCACCACCTCAACAAGTGGGTACCTCACCCTCAGGAAGTCTTTGGCTGGGAGGAAGGGTTTAAGTTTCCTCAGCGTATTGATTTGGAAGTTCGCTCCCTTTGTTGCCTTGCTGATATGTTGCTGCATGTTGAGATTGGTGTCGAGTGTTATGCCTAAAGATTTTGCTGAGTCCACGATGGTGGGTTGGACATTGAGTGCGGTTAGGTGTTTAAGCCAAATTTGAGTGGTGGAGATCTTCGCTGGAGGTGAGATCAGAAGGAACTCTGTTTTCAGGGCATTGAGTTTGAGATGATTATCGGCAAGCCAGGATTGGGTGCCTCTGATCGTTGAGTTCAGGAGCAGGATGTCTTTGGGGGATTGCAATTTGAGATAAAGTTGGGTGTCATCGGCGTACATGTGAAAGTGTACATTGGATGCTTGTAGCAAGGTGGTCAGAGGTTCCATAACTAGGTTGAACAGAGTTGGGGATAGAGAGGATCCTTGGGGGACGCCTAGCGTTACAGGTATTGGCGAGGACATCAGGTTGTCGCTCTTGAATTTCAGAGACCTGTTGTGAAGAAAGGAAGTGAACCACTTGAGAACAGTTCCAGATAAACCCATTCTTGTGTTTAGTAGTTCTAGTAAATTCTCATGTTTAACGGTGTCGAATGCTGAAGAGAGATCAAGAAGGATGAGGAGGCAGGTGTCGTTTTGGTCGAGCATTTGAAGTGCGTCGTCAATTATGTGAGTCATAGCAGTTTCTGTACTGTGTCCTGCTCGGAAGCCTGACTGGTGAGGATTGAGGAGATCAAATTGTTCAATGTGTTTAGTCAATTGTAGTTGTGCGCAGTTTTCCAGCAGTTTGGCGAGAGTGGGAATATTGGTAATGGGACGGTAATTGTTGAGATCAGAGGGGTCGGCTGTAGGTTTCTTTAGAAGAGGTGTGACTTGTCCAACTTTGAGAGAGTCAGGTATGCTTCCTTGTTGGAGAGATCTGTTGATAATTTTAGTCCAGAGAGGGAGAAGCAAAGGGGTAAAGTCTTTTACTGCGGTAGCAGGAAGGGGGTCCGTGAGGTGATTGGATGGTTTCAGGGTGCTGAGCAGTTTGCCAATTTCTTCTTCCGTGTATGTGCCAAAGGTTGACCATGTAGCATTGTTTTTTGGTTCAATGGGTGCTAAGCACTGGGGTTTCGAATAGAGGCTTGCGTCAATGAGGAGATCGCTCTTTATGTTGTCAGTTTTTTGGATAAAGAAAGCAGCGAAGTCTTCACAGGAGGGTGCTTCACGCCCAGTGTTGAGTGGTTGGGGTTGATCCTTGGATTGTGATCTGATTAGCTCAAACAGTTTTCTCGGGCGGTTTTTTGCTTGGTCGAGCTGGAGGCTGAAGAAATCTGATTTTGAGCGTTTTATTTTCCTGAAGAAGGCGTTTCTCTTTTCCTTCAGAGCTTTTAGGTGCATATTCTCCATTAAATGAACATGCTACAGTTGCACAATATTCATCTACCTTATCGGCATATCAGTTTCCAACAGTCACAATTATTTCTGTGGGATATGCATTCAACAACTGCAATTTCCTGTGGCAATTGTAATGCTTCCAACAGTCTCATCACATATTCTCCATTTGAGATCGGTGATTCGGATGAAGTCATGAATCACTTTTGTGACCATAGCTGTTCAAAATCATGGCCCACACTAAAGCTATATTGACTATCAGTATATATTGTCACCCGTTATTGCTCTGAAAGATAACATGGGTGACCAATACTGCTAACTTGAATAGAGGTAATACCTCGAAGCCAGGTGGCTTCTACTGTTATGTTATTTTATGTTATGTAGTCTTATAAAGCACACTTTCACCCCACTGGTATCCTGGCGCTGGATTACATTAGTTCCTCAATTCACAGATATTACCATAAAGAAAGTCAGATGTTCATGAAAGATGGCTGATCTATGTTATACCCTTGGAAAGAGCCATATCCTTGTGACTCTACAACATGCCAAAACTCTATCTTGAAATCTGAAAGAGAGCAGAAACTGGCTGTCCTTATGCAATGGGATGGAGAAAAAGGCTTTACTATACTAAACCACTCTGTATCGCAATTGTATATATTTTGCAAGCCTACTGTTTTTCATGTGCGGCATTTTAGTTTGAGGGAGCGAAATACCCTTTGAGTTAGGGATCATCACTGTAAAAGGATGTCCCATGACTTGCTTCTCTCTATACTGACACCAACCACTGAAACCGCTTTTAGGCAGTAGGTTCAGTCCTGTGGCAATAGGGTCAAGGGCAGTTGAAAAACATGCCACAGATCTTCAAGAGTCTCTATGCAATTGAGTGGGCACTGAGAGAATGCAGCCCTCCCTCTCACTGCACAAGCAAGTAAATGTTTTAATGCAATCAGGCATTCCCCGTGTTGGGCTATGACAAAGACTTTCTCTCAACACTAAGAATGCTTTTAAACAGTCATTGTCCCATGGCAGCAGATCAGGCACATCTTAATAAATCAGCCTCAGTAAAGGCCTGGTCAGTAGGTAAAAGTTGGGTATCTACTGTCTACACTAGTCCACCATTCTCTCTTGTGACACCTTCCTTGTTCATTTCTCAGTGAGATGTCCGAAATACAGGAGCTGTTTTGGCAGTATTGAAACTAACTCGGGTACACTTTATGTCCGTTCTCAGCCAAATGATTCAGCAAGGCAATGGTATCCTGTTTGCTGGCTTCTTGTGTACTCGACAGCATAAGTAGGTTATCAATGTTCTGTACAAGAACTGAGTGGCAGGGCATTTGAAAAGTCTTCAGATTCTTTTACAATATCTGATTCAAGTCCAATGGTCCTTCTTTATATCCTTGTGACTCTACACCATGCCAAAACTCTATTTTGAAATCTGAAAGAGAACAGAAATTGGCTTTCCTCATGCAATGGGATGGAAAAAAAGCTTAGCAGAGTGCCACTATACTAAACCACTCTGTATGACATGGAATCCAAAACAATATTGTTGCTGGATTCGGCTCCAGGGGACAACATGAGATGACTATGCTAATAATTTTTCATAACTCCTGCATAATTCTGTATCTGCCGTTAGGCTTCTGCAAGCCCACGAATGGCGAATTGCAAGGACTTCTGACCATTTCTTTCAAGACTCCTTGATTTAACATTGATTGAGTCACCAGACTTATTCCAGCCACTGTCTCTGGTGTAACATTCTATGGTGGTGTTCTCGGAAATTCCACATTTGGTTTTATCATTATTCGAACAGTTTCTAAACCTTTAAATTGACAAGTAAATCCTGTATCGTTTTCATAGGGAACAATACAACTGTTCCTTGTTGGCCCATTTTCAATTCAATATCTTCATCATGCATCTGAAACTTGAGATCTTCTGTTAGTCAGTAAATTGTGCAATTTAATTTGCACAAAAGATCTGTTCCTAACAGATTTACAGGACTTGAATCACATACAACAAACTGATGATCTTTTTCAAAAGAGCCTATTTTTACACTAATATTCTTTGAAACATGGTTAGTTATTTGTTTATTTGGACACCTACAATTTGGATCTTTTTTCCCAAGATGGGTATGTCAGGAATGTCTGCTCTTCTAACAGTGGAACAGGTAGCTCCAATGGCAATTAAAAATTACTCTTGGTGGTCATTCTCCTCACTTTCTACAAATGGACCACTCTGGTCTTCCTCTAGGGCTGCACCAAGTAAGCAATCTTCCTCCCCCCTCAGGCACCATCATTGTGAATTGTCGGAGTCAAGGCTCTCCTTATCAAACGTAGGGACTTGTTGAAATGGATTCTGCTGGTGGAAAGGATTTGGGTTTGTGCTTAGTGCTTGATTCATATTTAATCTAAGTTTACTCATATTTTGTGGGGCCATTGAATCTTGTTGGACCTGCATCATTGGACCTTCAGACAGATTCTGAGTTTGCATTTGGTGAATAGGGACCTGAACTGGGACTGGGACATTCTGTATTTGAGTTAGACTCACACTTTGCATTTGGCCATCACAACTTACTCAGTTAGAATTTTGCCCACACACCCGCATTTAATGGCCCAGCTTGTTACAATAATGACAAGGAGTCGACCTCTTCAATGTTGAAATATTTACCCCCATTCCGAACCCGATTGGTCTGTTATAACAAACTTCTCTATAAATCGTTTCTGCTTCATCTTCTGTTCATCTCCACAATACTTACCACACCTCAGGATCTCATCTAAAGTTTCTATATTACAGCAAATTACATAACGTATAATGTGCATACTGATCTCTGAGTGCAACCCAAGACAAATTGTGGCACAAAACTTCACATATCTCCCCTTCCAGGATTTTCTTGCCCACTGTGCTGTGTAATTGCCACAAACAACCGTTCATAATGGGCATGCACTGATTCCTTAGCTCTTGAGTCATTCTATTGATCTTTAATCAATCAAGGTCCTTTGCTGGAACCTTTCCGTTCAGGAAAGTAACCACCTCATTGTACTTTGCCATCACCGTAGGTGAAGGTGGATGGTTATGTGGATCCCTTGGGGGCCAATATGCAGCTATTTTGCATTCAGCCCATAGATCACTCAGTAACACAATGTAAAATAAGAATTGATAAATGCATTAGGTTTTGCCTAAAATAATAAGTTAAGAGGTGTGGGAGCAGTGTATGAGTGCAGGGTGAATGGTGCGAGTGCTCTCTGTGCAGGTTGAGTGGCGCAAAAAGGAATAATGCTAAGTGTCTGAGTGCAGGGTGAAAGTACCTTAATTCATGTTAATTAGTGTGTGTTCAGTGCAGAATTGTGTACCACCGCCCCGCTTTCCAGACACCTTCCAGACAACTCCACTCTGCCCAACTCACTCTGGGCTCCAAACCATGGATCCACAAGGCCATAACTGGAGGAACAGCCTTCTCCTATTTCGCCGCCAAGACCGGGAACACCCTGCCCCTCCACATCAGGCAATCTGCGTAGTTGACCCAGTTCAAGAAGGACGTCAGGACCTGGCTCTGTGACTGAACCTCCACACCCATACAGATCAGCATCCCCCCTGCAGTGCCCTGAGACCCTCATGGGTGAATAGCTGTGCTTTACAAATACCTGATTTATTTATTTATTGATTGATTGTGAGTGTACAGGGTGAGAGATGTTACCCTGTATAAAGTAAGAGTTGTGCGAATATAGGATGAGTGGTATGTCAATAGTGTAGGTACAGGATGAGTGGTTTGAGTTCAAGGTGAGAGGTTGGGTGGAGGGTGAGAGGAATGTGGGTGCTTGGTTAGAGGTATGTCAATGGTGTGTGAATGCAGAGTCAGCACTGTGTAAGTGCTAGGTGAACAGTATCTGACTAACTATGCAATGTCAGGGTGACTGTGCAGAGTGAATGGTGGGTGAGTGTGCAGGGTTAGAGGTGTCTGAGAGTAGGTTGAGGGAAAGAAGGGATCAGAATGAGGTAGAATAGATTGAAATGTGCGTATACTTTAGAGAATCATTTGTAGGTACATACCCACTTCCTGGTGAGCAGGCATCACACGTAGCATGAACAGCAGAAGCAAGCAGAGCCCCATCCCATGTGTTCTGTCACGGTGTGTAACACACCAGTCTACAGCAGGCTCACAAGATAATGCATAAGGCATTCAGATACTCTGTCTAGTGCTACAACAACTTCAAGCATAATCTGTCATAAACAGTGACGAAGGACTGAGCCTAACATTTAATTTCTGAATTTGCACAAAATCATCTAGTCCCCAAATAGATGAGGGCTGCCTCCGAGTAAAGCAAAGAGCCATTTACAGGCTGCAGAAAGAAACCAGATTTATGTTTTATTGGGAAAAAACCTGATCACATCCACTGTTTCTCAAAATAAACAGCAGTTATCAGCAGGCTGAGAATAGTGTGCTGCTCCTACGACCAGGGCAGAAACCAGTGACCAGTTAATTATTGTATGTGTTCTACTGCCAGGATAAGAGTACATATATATAAACGGTTTGAAACATAAGCCAAAATTGAAAATTGTGTTTTAATTGTAAAAGGTTGTAGTTTACAATCTCAAAGTTTCGGCAGTGTATTCCAACCCAGCATTACTGTACGCTGAAAGTGTGTTTCGGAAGCGCCCACTGTATTGCCTTATACTTCAGACACGTAAGAGCTTTTCATCCATCACTTTTGTGTTAAGAGAGTCATCCCTCAAAGGTGTCCAACAATGACAGATTATTTTGGACTTTCTGTGTTCTATAGCTGATATACTTTGAAGATAATGAAGGCGTACACGTAGCCAAAGTCAAGAGCGTACTCAAAAGGGAAAAAATACATCATAATTTGTCATACAAATCCACATTCTCTCGCCAGAAAATCTACACACTCTATGGCTACGAGCCAGGGCAAGGTATACACAAGGCTGAGTGCCCCATGTGTACAGTTAAAGTCTATTCATGTCAAAACAAATGTGCAATTACGGCCACTGAACTCCAGGACAGAGCTTTGGGGCCCACCAGGAGGGGGAGGGAGCACGACCACAGACAAGAATTAAGGTGTGACAAAGTCCGCTTTATTGGAAGCAGGTGCATCAACAAATGTATCCAAACCTTGGCCTGTGCCGAACAAAACTAAACCTCACTAAATACAACCATACCTGACAACCCCCCACCCCCACCCCTAAATGGATCCCCGCAAATTGCAACCTAAACATAACATCCCCTGCAACATGCCTCACTACCTAACTAATCATAACTTGCCGTCTGTATTCCCCACTCTCTGCCAAACACACCAGGCCTCCTACAGTTACCCCCCTTTTGCCTAGGAAAAGCGCCAAACTCTGAATTGCACACCAGCACCTGTTCCAGCGACCCGTGACCCCTGTCCCTACTGTCCCCTGATGCACCAAGTCCCAAGAAAACCCCTCTGACCCAAAAAAACCCCAGCCCTTATAAAAAAACCCTAAGGCCCCGGACAAACCCAACAAACCCCCCAACAATGCAGCAAAAAACAAAACAGAAAGGTCCCACTAAAAGCCAAAAAACAGGGTGGGTGGGAGGGGAAAAAACACGAGCCCACCACGACCCGGTCACTGTGTCACTGCCACCAAAATGGTAGGCAACGACACAAAATGGCCGGTGATATAGGGACCCCAGCCCAACCAGCCCAAAAGGAGCCCAAGAACAGCCCAAAATCGCGCAAGCAGCCCAACCAGCCCAAACCAGGAGTCTGACCTCCCTGGCTCACCCCCCCCCCCCCCTCCAGGCCCCAAAACTCCCCGGGGGAGGCAGGCCTCCCGATGGTCGGCCACCCCCCCAAAGCCCCATGGAGAAAGAGTCAATGTCCAAAACTCTTTGCTGCCGACAGCACAATGATAATAATGAAACAAGCTGCTGTTGAGAAGACACACCTTACCAGAAGTACCGCATCTCGCATCCTTACTGTGCTGGTCGAACCAGGAACACTTTCACTCCAAGTTTTTGGGCGCTTCCGGTATAAAGCGTCGCCTGGCAACAGTGACCCAATGGCTCAAAGCAAAGCGTGTATTTACAAGACACGATGCATGCATTAAAAAGAGTGCTGCACGGTGCTGCAGACAAGCAGCAGATGAGAAGCACAGGGGATGCTTTAAGTACATTAAGACAAGGGCCACTGGATTTATGCGATTGTGCATCCACAGATGTCTTGCTGCACTAATGCAGGAGAGACATTAAGTAGCAATGAGAGCATTTGATGTGAAAGGCGCAGGATGTCTTTAATACTACAGTGTCACAGCAGGGCCATTATCCGGAGACAGGTGAAAGTGCACGGAGAGTTGGATCGCTGACAGAAATTCAAACCTGGGGTGTTGGTTTAAGGATAATCACAGGCTTTTACAGAGGCAGAGCTCCCCCCCCCTCCGGTCCGGTGTTTTCCTCTCTCTCGTGCCCCCCTCGCCACCAAAAAGCCAGGGCAAGGTATATACACGGGGCTGAGTGCCCCATGTGTAGAGTTAAAGTCTATTTATGTGAGAACAAATCTGCAATTAGGGCCACTAAACTCCAGGACAGAGCTTGGAGAAAGAGACAATGCCCAAAACTATTTGCTGCAGATAGCACAATGATAATAATGAAACAAGCTGCTGTTGAGAGGACACATCTTACCACAATAACCGCATCTCGCATCCTCACTGTGCTGGTCAAACCAGGAACATTTTTACTCCAAGTGCTAGTTTTTGGGCACTTCCGGTATAAAGCCTTGCCTGGCAACAGTGAGCCAATGGCTCAAAGCAAAGCGTGTATTTACAAGACACAATGCATGCATTAAAAAGAGTGCTGCACAGTGCTGCAGACAAGCAGCAGATGAAAAGCACAGGGGATGAGAGCAACCAGAGCCCACAGCACTAGGATGTGTGAAGCGCTGTCATAAAAAGAGTCCGGAACAGAAAGCAAGGTGCATGCAAAAGCTTAAACAAATAATTCCACAAAAGCGGAGACAGGAAAGGGATAAGAGAAGCACACAAGGCATAAAACAGAAAACAGTTTGCTGCAGCCAGTAGAAATGGAGGTAAAGGGGGCGTGGCTTAGGAGCCTCAGGAGATGGCCGCGTTCTGCCGGAGCTCCGCCGAGACGTGAGGAGTCGGGCGGCTTCTAGGACTCTTATTTTCTCGTCGGACCGGATTTTTTGCCATTTCCGGATGCCGGACGTCATGCTGCTCAACATGTCTCGCAGCCACATCGCTCCAGTAAGGCAATCCTCCCTTTTTTGACTTCTTCATTTCTGCGCTACGCCACAGCATTCACGGCCGCCATTTTGTTTTCGGCGCGTCCGCATTTCTCTGCCTGCACAGATGTTTTCCATGCTGTATCCTCAGAACTCACCTTTATTTTTGGATCTCTACTGCTTCCCCTCTTAAATCTTCTCGCCTATATTGCTCCTACGCTCGTTTTCGCTGTGCTGCAGTGATTCTCACGACTGCGACTTCCGCCTCTCCTATCTGTGTACAGTTGGTTTCTGTGAGGTGTTTTCCGCCATTTTTTGCAACAGGAATTCTGTTCCTTCTGGCTTCTACTTATGGCTAAAGCGCGCACCAACCGTAGTAGCTCCACTCTTCAGAGTGACTCTACATTGGAGGATTTTAATCCGTTTAATGTGCTGCAGGACCCTCAAGAGGATTCTCACATGGATTCCACTAGTTCTAAGGGGTCTACTACTTCAATGACACACACCAGTACTAAACAAAATACTAAAGCAACCCCAGTGGTACCAGGTTCTTCCTCTATGCCCGGAAAGCGTCTTAAGGTTCATCCTCCATCTCCTCCTCCTGCATCTTCCTCTATTCATTCTTCAGACCTTATCCTTGAGGAATTGCGCGCGCTTAAACCTCACATGGAGGAAACCAATCGTCGTTTACTTAACTTAGAAACCAACTGGTCTGTCACAGAACAAAAAGTTGAAGCGTTGGAGAGCCGCGTTGGTCTCATTCAAGATCTTGCGGATCAAGTTCCTTCTATCTCCAAAGAGATACTATCCCTCAAACAACAAGTTGAGAATTTGGAAAACCGAAACAGGCGCAACAACCTACGCATTTATGGCCTTGTCGAAAATTTGGAAGGTCCAACACCTATCTCCTTTTTTCAGACTTTTTTACCAACGTTGCTTGGCCTTCCTGAATCGCCCGTTCTGAATATTCAACGTGCACATCGTCTTGGTCCAAATCGTTCCTCTGCTGTATCCTCATCCAAGCCTAGAGGGGTCATTCTATATTTTCTCGAATATACTGACTTACTTCGTGTTCTTCAGGCTGCTAAACAACGTGGAAAAATTGTTTGGAATGGTTCTACTCTTTTCTTTGCCCAGGATTATGCTAAGTCTACTGCTGAAAGACGTAAGAAATTTCTGGACATGAGACCGGCGCTGCGCAACTTGAATGCGAGATATGGTTTATTTCACCCTTGCCTTTTTAAGGTGACTTACAATAATAAGACTACTACGTACGAAGACCCTGCTCTTCTTCAACGGTTCCTGAATAGTTGCAGAGTGGATTCCATGGATGTCCCGCAGCCATGAGGACTTGATTTTTTCTCATTGACGCATGTTCTGCATTTCGTTTCTATTTGTCTTATATTTTTGTTCTCTGTGTTTGTATCTGCTTTATTGGTGAATCTTATTTTTCCACCATACTACGTATTTGTTTTTAACTAAAAATGTATTTGTATATTTACCGTTTCTTTGTTGTTGTACTTATCTTTTGGTCCTTACACGTATTTTTCTCTAATATCATTTTTTCTCCCCCTTTTTTTCTCTCCGCTATAGGTACTGTTGACTATGGTCCCTTATCGTGTTTCTACCTTCAGTACTATTTCCTGGAGTTGTCTCCCTCCCTGATGTTTCGTTCAGGAGTTTTTGCATTTCGTCATCCATCTCCGTCTTGTGGCTCCACCATCCCCGTTTCTTTCTTGTCTCCCTGTGGTATGTTTTCTATATTGGTTACTTCTCAGATTTTTGCTTTCCACTTTTCTTTTCTTCTTGCTTACTTTCTTCCCTTCTTTTGTTTTCCTTCTCTTCTGTCAGCTCCTTCTTCTTCCTTTACTTTTTAATCATAACTTTTCTTCCCTTATATTTCTTTCAATTTTTCTTCATGCTTCCTGTCATTACCTCTCGTTTCCCTCTCAATTCTATTTTTTCTTTGCATGGGTTAGGTATTTTGCTAGATGTTTATGTTATTACTGTTTCATGTTTTCATTATTAGCCTTTTTATTGCAATTTTAGATGACAGTTAATATAGTTTCTTGGAATGTTAAAGGTTTGGGGTCCCCAATTAAGCGCCAACGTGTGCTGTCCCATTTAGCTCATCTGAAGACTGATATAGCTTTGTTACAAGAAATTCATGTTCAAGATGCTGAGGTAACCAAATTACGCCGCAATTGGGTGGGTCATGTTTTTGCATCCCCAGGGTCAGGGAAACGTAATGGAGTGGCAATTTTATGTCATAAACGCTTATCCGTACAACTCCTTTCTCAGGAGAATGACTCTGATGGTAGATGGGTAGTGGTTTCATTATTGGTTAACAAGATTCCGTTAACTATTTTTAATGTTTATGCCCCTACTGTGCCTGATAAAATGTTTTGGCCCCACATTCTTCAGTCTACCATGAAATACACAGATGATTATTTTGTGCTTGGTGGGGATTGCAATATGGTTATGGATCCTTTTCTAGATAGAAAATCCAACTCTCGCTTTTCCCCCTCTTCTGCACATACACAATTTACATCTACTATTGCTCAAAGGTCCCTTGTTGATTCTTGGAGGCTTTCCCATCCTTCTCTTCAAGAATATACCTTTTTCTCACCCGTCCACTTTTCCCAATCCAGACTTGATTATCTCTTTGTCTCTAAGTCATTGATACAACACATAACTCATTCTGACATTGGCTCTATTCTGGTTTCCCACCATGCCCCAGTTTCCTTAGGTCTTGAATTACTCCCTCCTCTCACAGGTTCCCGCAGATGGCGTTTTAATAACGCTCTCCTTTTAGATGCATCTTTCACTTCTGCTTTTCTTGAATTTGCACCACGCTTTTTTGCTGAAAATTAAACACCTCTCTCCTCTCCTCAGTTGATTTGGGACACTTTCAAGGCTGCTTCTAGAGATTTCATTATTTCCTATGTTGTCAAGAAACGTCGCTGTTCCCAACAGTTACTCTCTTCTCTAACTTCTCAAATTAAACAACTGGAGCAGTCCTATTACTCGACCAAATCTCCATCGACCCTTACTCAACTCCTTAAGGCTAAACTTTCCTTTAACAAGCTTTCCACGAATTCCGCCAATTTGGTCTTGCTCAAATCTAGCGCCAAATTCTACTCTGCTCGTAACAAAGCTGGTAACATTCTTGCCAATTATCTTAAGGTTAAAAAAGAACGTACAAAAATTGATTCCATTCTTTCTTCTTCTAATACCATTCTCCATAAAGATGAAGATATCTTAACTGAATTTACTACCTTTTATCAAAATCTCTATATCCCAGAATCTCCTCCTTTATCCGCAGATATTGATCAATACTTATCCTCCCTCCCACTTCCCCAGACGTCTGATGTGGACTTTTCTTCTTTAGATAAGGATATTTTGCCCAAAGACATTTTGGAAGCTATTAAGGTCTTAAAAAAAGGTAAGGCTCCAGGCCCGGATGGTTTCTCTATAGAGTTTTACTCCCATTTTTCTTCTTTTCTTGTTCCTAAGCTTCATCAATTGTTCTCCTTTTTTATATCCTCCCAGAAGTCTGAAGGCTCTTTCCAAGAAGCTCTGATTTGTCTCCTCCCCAAGGAAAACAAGGATCACACTTTATGTAAAAATTATAGGCCTATTTCATTAATTAATTTAGATTACAAGACTTTTGCAAAAATTTTAGCTTTACGTTTAGACAAAGTTCTTCCACTTCTCATTGGTAGAGAACAGTGTGGTTTCATCAAGGGACGTCTACTTTCGGATAATACCCGCCTATTTTTTAATGTTCTTAGCAGATCCCATTCTTTCAATCATTCTTTGGCTGCGATTGCTTTAGATGCGGAAAAAGCTTTCGACAGAGTTAATTGGTCTTTTATGCTTTCTACCTTATCCTGGTTTGGCTTTGGTTCTAAATTTATTTCTTATATCTCTCTTCTATATTCCTTTCCTCGATCTTTTATTTTTGCTAATGGTCTTGTGTCTTCTTCCTTTCCTCTTTTCCGGGGAGTAAGGCAAGGGTGCCCTCTTTCTCCGTTACTCTTCATCTTGGCATTGGAACCGTTTTTGTCGAAAATTCGTTTGAATACTGATATTACTGGCTTCCCGTATGGACCTCAGCAGTTGAAACTCTCTGCTTATGCAGATGATATTCTTTTATTTATTTCCCATCCACAAACCTCTATTCCTGCTTTTCTAGCTGAGGTCTCTGCTTATGCTATGGTCTCTGGCTATAAACTTAATGTTGACAAATGCGAGAATCTTCCTCTCAATAAGTATTGTTTTCATGCTGATTTTGTAGTTTCTTCTTTTCATTGGAACCCTTCTAAAATTAAATATTTGGGACTCGATTTTACACCTTCTATCAAGGATACTGTGGCCTTAAATATTAAAAACTTACTTGGTACTCTAACTGCATCCACAACTAGATGGCATCCTCTTTTCCTGTCCTGGTGGGGTAGATTATACTCTGTTAAAATTATGTTAGTTCCAATCATTTTATTTTTTCTCTCTAATCTTCCTGTTACTTTACCTAAATCTTGCTATAAAAGTATCTCTTCTATCCTTTCACGGTTTCTATGGCAACATAAGAAGGCTAGGATGTCGTTTGCCAAACTTCAGCGCCCTAAATCTCTAGGCGGTGTCAATTTTCCAGACTTTGCTGCTTATCACACCTCTTTTTTCCTTTCCCATTCAGCTCCATATCTCTTAGCTTCATCCCCGGACTCCTCCTCCCTGCCAATATGGGTTTCCATTGAATCTTTCTTTTTCCAGCCTTTTTATTTCAAGGAATTTGTCTCCTTGTCTCGCGTTCCATCTAAGATGTCTCTCCCTATACTTAACAATGCTAGACGGCTTTTCCATCCACTTTTCTTTAATGGTCTTGATGATCGCGACACATTCTTACAATCTCCCATTTGGTATAATCCTTCTGTTAAAATTAAGAACAGAACTCTTTTCTGGAAAGATTGGTATTCTCATGGCCTTGTTTGGGTTTCTCAACTCTTCCAGGGTGATCTGTTCCTTTCCTTTCCGACTCTTCAGTCTTTGTTTTCTCTTCCCCCTTCCTTCCTTCCTAAATATAATCTTCTCCGGGATGCTTTTCTTCCCGCTTCGGCTTCTTTGTCTGCTCCTTCTTCTCCTTCTGTGGCTTCTCCTCTCTCTCTTCCTTTTCTCTTGTCCTCACCTTCGGCTTCGCACATTTATAAAAAACTGCAAGTGTTCCCTTTACCTAGAGATAAATCCAGGATAGAATTGAATTGGGAATCAGACTTGGAGGATACTTTCTCAACCGAACTCTGGCAAGATATATGGAATAAAATACGGAAATCCTCTAGAGCAGCCAACACCACTCAAACTCTTTTCTTTATTTATAACAGACTCCTGATTACTCCTAGCAAGCTTCATACTATTGACCCCTCTGTCCCTTCTACTTGCTGGTCTTGTTCCCACTCTCCTGCAGATCTCAAACATATGCTTTTTACCTGTCCCTTAACTCACATATTTTGGTCTAAAGTTTGGCGTCAAATTAATTCTATTTTTTCCACTCATTTTCCCTTTTCCCTCACGCACATTTTTCTGGGTAGCTTATCTGACATATGGTCTTCCCTGTCTACCAATATATCCATTATTGATCTCCTTTTAGCAGTAGCTTTCCAGCAGATCACTACATCGTGGAAGTCTACATCTACTATCTCTTTTCAGGCTTGGTGGTATGGGGCTTGTTATAACCACAGGCTGGATAGAGCATATGTCTCCCCTATTACTTTAGCTGTTAAACGTGATATTTTGTGGTTACCAATTACCAATTTTCTGGATGCATCCACCCAGTCTCGTCCTTTGCATGTCCCCTCCATTAAAGAAGTTCCCAAACCTCCATGAAACATCCATTTACATAGTTTTTATATTTGTATTTCATAATTGTTATTTCATTCTTTTTGATGATTGCTATCTTTTCTACGAACAGTATGGGTTTTTTACGGGTTGCATACGATATATAAAGGATGATTAATGTTCTTCCCTTCTTCCAGTCCACCCTCCCCCCTCTTTTCTTTCTTTCTCTCTCCCCTTCCTTTTTTCTCTCTTTTCCTTCCTCCCCTTACCCCCTTCTTGGTTTTACATATATATATTATTGTTATATTTGATTGCTTTTTTCTTTCTGTATTACACTCATGTTGTATCCGCTTTTATTGCAATCTTTTTCTTTAATAAAGTCCCTTTAAAACTCAAAAAGAAATGGAGGTAAAGTAAGTGGCAAGCACAGGGACCAATGAAAAGCAAGGAAAGCAAGGGGCAGGATGTAAGTTCCTTTTAAGATATATTTAATACAATTGATTTCACAGGTGAAACCTAAAAAGGTATTCAAATCTGTCCAGAAATATTTTCGCTAATCTGTCAACCTGAGTATACAATTGAGCAGGATTCTCTCTCAGATTAGGGAAGTTGTTCATGAATGTCGCAAGATCACTTTGACTTCATGGCACTTGAACATATCTTCCTCCTGGTATCTCTCTCACAGGAAATTTTAAAACCTCATCCTCTTCCGGGGGTACTGCAGGCCGTTTACCATTTACCCCTACAGTGTTGGATTGCTTCTTTTTCTTTCCCTGCTTTTTCATCCATTTGCTCTCTAATCTGCCAAAATCTCTCCACTTTTGAATGCATTTCCCAGGACAGCAATGTATAGGTTCATACCTGAAGATCACATAGTGACAATCACCTCATCATCTGATTGTGCCCTGAAACGTTTCTGGAAGGGATACTCTTAGAGAGATCTACCTCATACTTCTCTGCTAATTCTGTTAATTTCTCATGTGTAGTAGCTGCATGCCTTTTAATTTCTTTACTCAGATATATCAGTTAATTTTCCTGATATTGATTCAAATGTGAACTGCCTAAACAACCCATAACTGTTTCTCCCCATTCCACTTTCAATTTAGGTACATCTAGGCATCTCCTCCTTCCTTGACTTGTGGATGATCACTCTGTAATCCTGTTCCCCTATTCTCAGGTGTTTTCTAAAACCATAGGGGAAAAATGTTGTTTTTGAATGGTCCCATTTCACGCTTTGCAATTGAAGTTGTGAAACCAATCTTTCTCCTTTCTTTTAAATTATGAACATTCTGTGGTGTTGTTCGGCAACAGTCTGTGATTTTTGTGACATCGGTATAAACGCTGTTTGTTCTCTTCCACCTATAGCTCCTGGTAGCACACGATCTAGAAAAATGCTTACTGCCGTAGACACAATAGGAATGGCTAAAGTCTGTTCTGATATAACTTGTGACATCGGTGCAGGAACCGCCACAATTGAAGCTGTAACGCCTGGTGCAATTACAGTATTGGCTGTCTCAGCAAGTGTACTTGCAATTGAAAGTGTTGGGAGTGGTCCCCCAATTTGAACTACATTTGGGTTAACAGCTGCTGTGGGCACTGCACCACGAGATGTTGTAGGACTATCTGAATCTGATGATGGAGCAACAGAAGGCGGAGGAAGTGAGGACTATATAGCATCCAAAATGTCACTCCCAGAATCACTATCAGTATCATTTTCCCTTGCACTGTCTTTACTTCCCTACTTTCGGTTCTTTTAAGGCTTTTCTACTGTTGATGCTGGATACATTCTTGTTCCCTCAACTTGGCATTATGTCCATCTATACTGTTCTTCATCCCACTTAGCATCTGCTTAATTACGTACTGATCTTTTCCCAATATTCTGATATGTTTTTTCTCTTTGGTATGAGCTGCACGTTCCCAGGCATTTAATGCTTCATATTGTCTAGGGGATGCTCATTTCACACAATTTTTTCCCTTAAATTTTCAATAACCTTTAAATAAAAAGTGCAATATTGTGGAAATATTAATGCTTCCTCCTTTCAAGTGATCTAGTGCCATTGTTGAAGCCACAAACATGTATGAAACCCTATGCTTGTTGCCAAGATCTAGCTCAACACAACTTCTGATGATTTAACAACCAATCCAACGCAACGCTTCCCACCAATTGACCTATTCCAGCGTTGTACTCTCTGACACAATTATCACTGCTCACAAATGTTCGCCCTCCTTTGTAATTTTCTTGTACACTAAATTCCACAACATTGTCAACACAATAAACAAATAACCTTTGTTTATTGTGCTGACTAAAGAACTCAAACTAGTTCATTCACACACGTTTTGGCCAGAAATACAATTTTCAGCTTACACACACACTGATGAAACCTTGACCTGTGGAAATCACCCTAGCTGATGTAATTTCCCCTTTGTGCAATGGATTCTACCAACACCAATCACTATTAGTACAATCACAAAAATTTGCTATGGTCCCTGTCTCAATTTTGCTGTCTATGGCACCTCACAAAGTGACACCACAAAACCTAAATAGACAAGTAGTATCACAAAACTTCGTATCTATCTCGGGATCATGGACTGCACCAAGTCCTGATGACAACTTCAACTGTTCAGCATCAAACATCTATGCATATTTAGACAATCAAACCATAAAAATCACTAAAATGCCAGACCTACAGATTTAACACAATAATATAAGTTCACCATATACAATTATGATGCATGACCCTATTGATACTTACATCTCCACCACTGCAAAACACTTTTAGAACTGCCAAACTCCTTCAGTCTTCAAGGCTGGGCTATGCACTTTAGGGGCATGGGCAATCAAATACATGTTTGGCTCCTTTTCTCCTGTGACATCAACCGTCACTCTGCTACCAGTTCCCAGAGCAGGGATTCTTTTATCTCAGTTGTCGAATATAATCATTGAATAACTCCCACCATTGGTCGTATGGACCTTTGTTAGTCAACTAGGAGAGATGATAAGGAGCAATCTGTTACGTCAAACACCATGAACAGTGAAGTCTAATTGGGGCATGACAGGAATCAATAAAGAAAGGGTGGTGTGAGTTAAAGGGTTTTATAAAAAATACATTCAAATTGATCGTATTCATTTTGTAAATAATGCATTTAGTCATTGTTACAGATTCAAATAGTTCATTAGATGATATTTCAGAACAGGATAAAATACTATTTCAGTAAGAATTACAAATAAACTAGAGAAAATGCAACAGGTGTGTTATATAAAGGAAAATCCCTCATCTAAATTAATGGGATTTTTGGCAAAAGGGCAATTTTTTTTAATAAGCAAGGTAAGATGTCAGTTTCAGAAACCCAACAGGAGCGCTCTGATGAGAGAATAAGTGTGCCAAAGCATGAAGCTTTAGCACTCAAGCAATATAAATCAGCAAAAGCTGGAAAGTATTCTCAGCTCAAAGTCAGGAGGCATCCTGAAAATCTGCCTCCTCAGTTCTTCTGCATCTCTCCATACATAGTCTCTCGGTGAGAAAAGGAAGCTCTCTTAAAAGAATAAGGCCTCCCTGGGAAAGGCTCTGAAGGGTTCTCTCCTGACTAATCTAAGGAACATACACTAATATAATTCTACCAAAACATCATAAGCAATAAATCTTGCATTCCCTCTTACCACCAGTCAATCAGTTTCCAGCAAACTCTGGGATCAGGTAAACACACTAGTTTCTTACGTCTTCACAATGCACTATGGAAGTATGTCCTTGGTTCGTTACATTTCATTCAGACAGTTCTTCCCACGAGTCACGTTTCATGCCACCTCTTCCCTCCCAGTGAGACTCTCACCATCAGTTGTCTAATACATAATAAATGCCTATTCACTAGCTAACAGAAGGCTTCCATCTGCAGCAGAAATAGAAAAACACATAATGAAATACAACAGTTTAATGCAAAAATAGGCATCTTGTTCCTAACCTGTAAAGTCAACATTTAACATAATATTAGTAGTCAGGTTAAATTAAATCAATGCATTATGATAAGCTATTCATGTTTGGTTATAATGCTTAAATATGATTACCTACTACACATGTTTACATTATCATTTGTGTGTTATTCAGCGTTAAATTAACACTTTTCAGTTCAATGTGTTCATTTTGCAAAATGAGGAAATTCGCTCTTTCGCTGGTGTGTTCATTCATGGATTTCTTCCTTGTCTTGTGTTCTATTTATACCTGTCTTGGTGTGCAGGATTCAGGTTCTTGGTGTTGGTCCCTGAGTTGCAATCCCCTTCCCTGGCTTAACGTAAGAGGTGGGATGAGCACATCTGTTGGTTCCTAGGTTAACATCATAAACAAAGTAGGGAGGTGGAGGCGAAAAGAGTGGACTCGTCCTCCAAATTGTATATAAATAACCAAAAAGAGTCCCTCCAAAAGGGAAGAAATAATAATGACGACTCCATCCTCATCGTTAAAGGAAACAGTTTTCGTTTAAAGTAACCCTCACCCACCAGGGTGACATGCTTCATCATAGGGTTCATCCCTGAACTGCTACTGAGAGGGGCGTGCTGCGACCTGTGACTACATTGGAGCACTGATTAATGATATTTTATACACCTATGCTGGTTAAAATGGTAATGAAGTAGGTTATATAGCACACAACTAGTGGGAGAAAGATAATTGTATTTGCTCCCCTGGCTGCTAAGATTAAAAATTGAGGATTTTGGGAAACCACTAGGGTGTATGACCCACTGTTTCCCTGGTCAACTAGTTTCAAACCCAAGGCTTTTCTCAGGACCGTAGGAGATTGTTCCCACTCTTATAGTCATTTCATTTCTATCTAAGAGCACAGATAATGATTCTCCCACTAGCTAGATATTTTTAAATCTTTTGTGTACTATATAACCCACTCCATTAACATCTCAACCAGCATAGGTGTATAGGAAAATCACTAATCAGTGCTCCCCTGTAGTCACAGGTTGCAGCACCTTCCACTCCGTAGCAGGTCAATGATGAAACTTATAATGAAGCATGCCAACAAGGATATTCCTGGCGGGTGAGGGTTACTTTAAAAGTAAACATTTTCCTATAACTTCGAGGTTGGAGTCGTTATTATTATTTCTTCCCTTTTGGAGCGACTCCTTTTGGCTCCTAAGTCAATACACAGGTGAGCGCTTGAAAACCACAGGGTCTTACGATGCACAGGTGGTTGGTGTCTGCCCTCAGGCAATGACCACAATATCTGAAAGTCCGAGGTCCTGTACTTTCAGGTTTCTGCCTTTGATTTTGATCAATTGTGGACATTTTGCACTATGTTTACAGTTATTTCCAGTAATCTGAATGAGTGCTGATTCGACTCCACTGTATTTCTTCATGAGAGATTCTACAAATGACATGTTTTCACGTGTTATATTGCCCCAATTGTGCGCCGGAAACTGATTTATGAGGTAAAGCTACTGCTTTTTCGGCAAAAAAGACATCATGTGGATTTCTATTAGGCGTCCTATTGCCTTGCAGCTGCTGATAGTTACTGACTGATATCACTGCACCACAGAGGCATGGGTACACAGGAAGAAAAGCAGTACTGACATCAGTGGCATAGTCAATGTCTCATAGGCCCTAGTGCAAGGAAAGAAATTAGTCCCCTGCCGCAGTTTCAACTGCGAAATATAACAATTTTTCGGATTCAGTGGCCCCGCAAGCCTCTGGGCTCCGGTGCAACTGCACCTGCTGCACCAATGGCAGCTACGCTCTTAAGTCGGATAAACACTGGCCTCATTGCTGTAAAAAGGTCAATTTATGTCGTGGCCTTAATGTTTCATGAGCCCTTCTGGGTCGAAACACACAGGTACTTCCAGAGTGTAATCCTATTTTTAATGATGTCATCATGAGTCCACGTGATACAATTTTTACTGATGTCTCCATTATGCTTATCAGTCATTTTTAAACTTGAAAGATCCTTTCTCGCAGAGTGTTCATAAGAAAAGATGATGAGGCGTTTGTAAGCTGGGGTCTGCGCATGTGGTACTCAGAAGACAATGAAACGAGTAGAAAATGCGTGGCGAGGCCTTCGTCTCCATCGCCATGGTTAGCATTTGTGTCAAGTTTCAGATCCAAATGTGAAATTCTGAAAAGCATAGAACAAACCATTCCCTTACGGGTTTGTTCATGAGAAAGAAGAGGTATGTGGCTGTAAATAAAAGTGATTTATCCGCGTTTGCTTTGCAGGTGGTAGGTGTTATTTGGAAGGCCACAGGGAGCGTGCAGACGTATGTGTGAAATCTAAATACGTCACGCTGCACCACAGGCATTTGCAGAATCTACTTGACTTTGTGTGGTGGGCTTCCTGAGAGGTGATTTTTGTGCTAACTGCACCAGTTTCTGGGTGAGCACAGTTGCAACACTGCCGCGATGGTTGGTTTTGCTGCTTTCTTTTTCAGGTCGGTTTGTTTCACAGTCCGAAAAGCATTGGTATATCATTTTATTGCCATCCAATTTTGTCCTCTGAATGTTCTAGACAAACAACAGTAAATCCATTTACTGCTGATAATTTGCCCAGTACTGGACACTTTTCTGATGTCTGGGTATTTCGCGCTTAAGCCCTTAAAACATTTTTCAAAACATAAATTTGTCCAGACCAAATTTGGATCCTTCTTTTCTGGGTGTGGGGGATTTTAAAGGTCTATGGTTTGCCGAGACCTCCAAGGGAACAGAGAAAATACCAAAAATATAAAAAATATAGTTTTTGGGGGGAAAAAAGGTGGAATACATGACGTTACGACGCAAACAATTACAATGCATGTTTTTACAACGTGGTTTTTACATCGCAGCTCCCATTACATCGCATAATTTTACAACACATGCCATTGCAACACATTTTTTAAAACTACCATTACTATGCATTCCATTAAAACCCATACCATTACAGTGCATACCATTACCACACATAATACTTTTAGAGCAACAGTAGGATAAGTGTTGGATAGTGTAGGGGTAAAAATGACTATTCCCACTCCAGTGAATGCAACATTAGGGTATGTGTTAGATAGTGTAGGGGTAAAAATTACTATTACAAACTACCCAGGAAAACCCTTTCCCACACGAAAAGTAAAAAATCTCTATTACTTACCTTATAATGCGTTGTATTGGCATGCGTTGTAATGGTATGCATTGTAATGGAATGTGTTGTAGTGACATGCATTGTAATGCATGCATTGTAATGGCATGCGATGTAAATACAGTTGTGTTCTGCGTTGTAAAAGCAGTGCGATGTAATGAATGCTTTTTAATGGATGTTTCCCAAAAGGGTGTTGTGCAAGAAAGCATATTTATCCCCTAACAATGATAGCAACAAAAGATTTGCTCCATTAAGATCAGTACCTACCTTTTACAAACGAGCAGAATTGTGAAAAAATCATTTTGTACAGTTTTTTGTTTTTTTCTAAGAGGTGAATTTTTTTTCCCTTTTTTTATGGTTTCAGCCTACATGCAGTTTGTCGTGGAAACAGGTTTGAAACTCATGGGTGAACTAGAAAAGCGGTATATTTTTGAAAACTTCATATAATTCAGAATTAGGAAAGGGGTCAAATTATGTAGATTGCTCATGCATTACCCAAATAAAATGTCAATTGAATTAATCACAATAATGAAAATAGATACACAAAAAGGAAATGAATGACAAACTTTTCACCTGTAATTGTTTGCACCGATAGACAAATTTAGAAAAGTGATATACTGCAATGTCTTCCAGACCCTTCTGGTTACAGAGATATAGTGCTTGTTGGTTGTCCAAAAATATGTGGTGCCCAGAGCCAAAACTGAGCTGCAGCTTAAATGATTTTTCGCTTTGTACTCACTATGATTTAATTCATATGGTGGCATCTAAGGAATGAAAACTGGGTATGATGGAAACCTATGCATTTTTTAAATGTCTCCAATATACTAAATTTGGGAACAGTGGTTTTTTGTATGCTCTCAATTTGGGATTACCCATACTACCCTGTGATTCAAAGAGCATTTGACAAAATGTGTGAACTCAGGCACACTAGTTTACATTTTTGGGAAGTTAAAAATGGAGAGAAATTCAATGGATAATAGAAAATGTTGTGCTATTTTGTATTTTCACACCGTAGTGTCCTCTCCAGCCCGGGAGCATGCAAATGAATACGTCACACATGGAGCTGTGTAACAGATGTCTTTATTCCTCTGCATGGAATCACAAACTGAAAACTCATTACGTCATAAGCATTAATAACCACACCATAACACCTCCCAGCAAGTTACGTAATTCCTCTGTTGAGACCACCCAGAACCACAAAGGTCCTAATGCACATAGTCTCATGAAACTACACACACATCTCCCAGTAAAAACAGTAATCCACTTGTGTGGGTTGGCCTATCACCTGCAACATGAAAGGTCCAAAACATAAAGTGGGGATATTATATTTTCACCATGAAAATTGATCTAAATCTGCGGTATTAAGGTCCGGGTTCAACCGCCACCCTGGGAAATATATCAAATCTAGGCATTTTCATAAGGTAGATACCCAGGAGAGTCAAGAGAGGTGTGAAGTGCCTGGGTTTCATGATATTATTCAGAATGCCTAGTAAACCTCAAATGTTGGCACAAATCATACATTGTCCTCATATTACTCTCAGGGAAAATTCTGGAATCTCTGGGGATCCACAAAATTCCTATTTCCCAGTGTTCCAACAATTCTGTCATTTAAAACACTGCCCGTTTGTGTGGCTAGGCCTATCACCTGTGGCACGATAGGCCACAAACCACATCATGGATGATCAAAGTTCAGCTAGGAAAAATGAACTGTTTTGGCAATGTGGGTAGACTGAATGTATGTAAATTGTGAGCATATGAAGTCAAAGTTGACTTTGCATGACCCTTGATTCGGCCTGTTCCTGTTAAGGCAGATAGGCCCAAAAATAAATAAAAACTATTTCATAATTTTAAATAATCTAAAAATTAATTAATTTGTGAAGATATTTCACTATACCTTTATTTTTTAGATAATGTTTTAATATTTTTAAAGCAAACACAAGGAGATGATGGACGGATCACTGAAACTTTTCAGACACTCATCCCGAGTCACAGATCTAGGCTGAATCCACCATAGTTCTTAAGCTCACTTTGCCATCTCAGTTCAGACCCAGCTATATGCAAATCAGTCTTGACCCTGTGCCTCATGGGAACAGCCCAGCCCGAACTGCCAAGCCAGGTCTTCCCTAAACTGGAAACAAGCATCCTGGGCAAAGTGAGCTTAAAAATGATGATGATTCAACCCAGATCTGTGACTGGGGGTGAGTGTCTGAAAAGTTTCAGCGCTCCTTGTGTTTGTTTTGATCACCGTGTTCACCTCAAGTTGGCAGGTTATGCCCAGATGTGGGTCCCTTGCTCACTTTGCCACTGGATTCAAGCTAGCCGAGACCACATTTCCTGTTAGTTATCACTCAGGACCAGAATATATAAACAATAGAGCTGGCTTCCTGCGATCACTAATCCACAGGTGCAGCCCCTAGCTCAGTTACTGAAATGTAGATAAAGAAGGGTTGCTTTGGAAACAAGTTGCAAGATATTTGTGAAGATCCTATTTGTATAATACATGGATAATTGCAAAAACTGTATACCAACTTTAAATCTAATTAGATCTGACCTACAGACAAATGTAGCTGTCTTACCATATACATACATAGAGGAGCGTTAGTTCATCCTTCGTCATCCATTGGGGTGTACAATTGTCATTTACAATTTGCTTCCACCTACCATAGTATACAGCATGGGACGATGAATCAGCCCACTTCAGCCATTAGCTCTCTTGCTCTATGAGTGATGGCATTTTTCCTGACCGCATGTGCACATCTGCCTAGCAAGAAGTGTGCTTTAGTGTCAGGGCTAATGGAAGAATACCTCATGTTGCCAGAGCTTTTTTAAATTCCATTCTTTATCCTTTTTTACTTCTCAGTTATCCTTAGGTGTTATAACTGTGCCTTTCAGTTACATTTATTCAAAGCCATTGGTACATTTTCTTTGCACCAATAAGAATCATATTTTTACCTGTGACATGCATTAAATCTAAAATGTGTTCATATGTGTTCCGAATTTAAGTGCTTGATAAGTAGTACATATACTATTCCATTAAAATGATATTCCATTGTTATTTTATGGAAAACATTCTCCCACCAAAGTTAGGTGGCACCATTTTTCCTTCCTTTTATTTTTGGGGCACTTACTTGCAACAAAAAATATAAGTAACCATTGCACTGGCTTGCATAGCCAACATTCTTGGTTTTGTAAAAGATTATATTTTTATTGCAGTTTATTTCTGTTATCAGTTTTGGCTGCAATATGAAAATGTCATCACCACTTTTTTTGAAGAATATAATTCAGCTAGTTGATGACTAGACAATGCCTGCCACCAGAGTCAGATCGCCAAGCAGAATAAGAAATTCTTTTTTAAAGACTGCCAACACATAGCCCCTCTTTGTCTAACTGTCTGGAAGAAACACACAAAGGTAAACTGCCAACTACCTTTACTCATGTAACCAAGGACACAGGCTACAGACACCAAATGGTTAGGGCAAGAAAACGCCAACTTTCTAAAAGTGTCTTTTCCAGAATTGTAACATAAAATCTGACTTTTTCATTAAAGAGGATTCTAAATTACAATGCTGTTGAATGTAACATGACATTCCTACCTGCTTCCAATCAAAAGTCATGACTTGTTAAAGGTAATAAGGTAACCAAATGTTATCATCCTACGTAGGTCTCACAGTAGTAAACAAGTATTTGCAATGCAATAGGTCTCGCATTCATGCGAGTGTATGCTATTGGCATTGTAAAGAACTATGCCTTTTATTTATGTTTTGGGTTTTAAAACATAAATAAAAGGCATTGTCATTTACAATACTAATAGCTTAAACTCTCGCAAATGCGAGACCTATTGCTTTGCAATAAAGGGCCTTCTCGACTTCTTGTTAGATTGTAAATATCAGATGAAGAGATCGGCCTGCAACGTCTTCAAAGCTGTGATAAATAGTGCAGTGAAGAAGATGTGTAAGTTTTGTAAATTACACAGACACAAAGTGTGAAGTGAGAGTTGCATATGATTTGAGCTATAAACACTAATAAAGCACTCCAACTTCTTTCACTCTGTGATTACACTGTTGTGGCTCAGGACAAAGAGCAGGGGGGCTATTTGCTGCCCTCTCTATGATTTGAGTGTGCCTTGTGGCATTGTGTAATGTCATTGCTATCTTTGGCCTTATAAAAAACACTCAAGCTGTAGTAGGGCCCTGGCTTCACCTCCTGGTGCAGGGTGGGCTGTGCTTTCTGGCAGGCATGGGCGGAGGGAGGGATGGTATTTGCAGCACCTCCGGCCTCCTACAGTGCCCCTCTATTACTAGTGAGCGAGAGGCTCTGAGGTGGTGGTATTCTATTGGTGGTGGTGGTATTGGTATATTTGGGGGTGGTATTGGTGGTGGTAGTGTTATTGGTGGTGGTGGTGTTGGTGGTGGTGGTATTGGTGGTATTGGGGGTGGTGGTATTGATGGAATTGGTGGTGGTGGTATTGGTGGTGGTGGAGGTATTGGAATTGGTGGTGGTATTGGCATTGGTGGGGTGGTACTGGTATTGGTGGTGGTATTGGTGGCATTGGTGGAATTGGTGGTGGGGTATTCGTGGTGGTGGTATTGGTGGTGGTATTGGTGGGGTAATACTGGTATTGGTATTGGTGGTGGTATTGGTGGCATTGGTGGTATTGGTGGTGGTATTGGCGGTGAGGTATTGGTGGTGGTATTAGTGGTGGTGGTCATGGTGGTGGTGGTACTGGTGGTGGTATTGGTGGTGGTGGTGTTGGTGGTGGTGGTGGTATTGGTGGTGGTATTGGTGGTGGTGGTATTGGTATTGGTGGTGGTGGTATTAGTGATGACATTGGTGGTGGTGGTATTGGTGGTGGTTGTGGTATTGGTGGTGGTATTGGTGGTGGTATTGGTGGTGGGGTATTGGTGGTGGTATTAGTGGTGGTGGCCATGGTGGTGGTGGTACTGGTGGTGGTGGTGGTGGTACTGGTGGTGGCGGTGATATTGGTGGTGGTGGTATTGGTATTGGTGGTGGTGGTATTAGTGATGGCATTGGTGGTGGTGGTATTGGTGGTGGTGGTGGTATTGGTGGTGGTGGTATTGGTGGCGGTATTGGTATTGGTGGTGGTGGTAGTATTGGTGGTGGTAGTATTGGTGGGAGTATTGGTGGTGATTTTATCGGTATTGGTGGTGGTATTGGTACTGGTGGTACTGGTATTGGTGGTTGTATTGGTGGTATTGGTGGTGGTGGTATTGGTGGTGGTGTATTGGTGGTGGTGGTGGTATTGGTGGTGGTGGTATTGGTGTTGGTGGTATGCGATTACGTAACAAGGACCCCCTGAAGGAATGAATGGACCAAACCTAGGTCAGGGAAAAAAAAGTGAGATAAAACAACCTAGGCACTATGGTATTGTAAATTGTCAAACTATAGAAAATAACAAGGAGGTGAGACTACACAGGATCAGTATCTAACATTTAATAATATTCATATTAAAAACAGACAAGACTTTCAATAAATTGGTGTGAGTTAAAGAATTCAAATACAGATACATCACAGTACATAAGAATTAAAATAATGAATCAATTATCAATACATAATAATTTCAATTTATACAAAAATTACAAATGTCAAAGAATAACACATTTATTATTATCACAAAATTCACAAATATAAAAAAAGAGGGAGTGGCAAAATTATTGCTTTTCTCAACGTGCGTTTCGGCGACCAGCGCCTTCTTCTGGAGGAGCCACAATATATTCTATAAGTAAAGAGAATACATTTATTATCTACACCTAATGGAAAAAGGAAGAATACATTTATTTTCACATTTAAAAATAACCTAAAACTGTGACAACCTCATAACCTCTTATGTTTAACAAGTACACATCATTAATACAAACCCAATAGTGGGTTTTCCATTTCTTTGTGCATTTTAAGACTGGGGAGAAGACCCAGTTCACGAGAATGGTGCATAAAGAAGCAAATCAATAGTGGAACATGGAGCCCTTAGCAACACGGGTAATACTGACAAAAATAAAACATGAGACTGAATGTCTTTAAACTCGATGTTATTCTTAGAGAGGCAAATGATTTTAAAACCAGTACTCAGATTCTAAAGCATAATAATAATTTTGATCTCATTATCTCATTGTGTGTTAATCACTTACTGAGTAATCACTTGGATCAATGCCTTCAATTGATTGCACACGAAGGGATTTAAATGGAGAGCAATCTGGAAAATATGCAACAAATATGTATACTTAGTCAATTTATATGGTTGGTATTACTAGTCTTCATATCACGATAACGTCTTAGACAACCAGGGTATATGACCTTTTAATTTTGTAATTTTACTCACCTATTCTAAAAATAATAATGTGGAACTAATAAATGTACTGATGATTCCGTTCCAAAAGCGTAGGCTTTATGCTCTTCAATGAAATAAATCAGAAATAAACACTATAATTAGATATGAGTAATCGGAGTTGCCGATAATTTCATATAAAAAATAAAATAAATAACATTGAAGTGCATACAAAGTGGAAATAATTACCGTTATCAATGCACTCAAAGGTGATTATCAACAATTACTTTTATATACCGATAACATTCAAGATATAGTACCTATGACTAGTTTTTTATTAGTAATAGTTACCTTTGTGCCGAAGATTTCTCAATTACGGCAACGGTAACAGAGATATGTCATAAAGATTCTGTACAATCGATAACACTTATCCTTATCTTAAAATTGATTTTTATAAACAGAATCATTACACAGAAGAGAGTAAGGGTCAACAACAGAGAGTGAACACCTTCTCTAAACCTCAGACTCTGATAATGAGAATAATGGAGCTTATTATGAACAAGATGATAATCATAACTCAGCCTCAGGGAGACGCAACCAAAGGCAGTCTTTTTTAGGAAACCGTGGGATGGGCCGAGGGCGCTCGAGGGTACACTTTCAAGGACCACCCAGAGGGAATTACAAGCCTCAGTACCATCATCAACAAGAGGAGCCCCAGTTTGACCGAGAGACCAGGAATCGGCAATATTGGAAGCCGGGAATGTAATTCCAATCTTTAACCTATCAAATATAGAATTAGATGATCCTAGCATTAGGGTATTATCCAAAGGCCTTTCCTTTGTTCCTCATTCCACAGTTAATGTTTTTGAACTTTACTGTGATATCATCTCTTTCTTTAGAAAGATTTGTTTGAAAAGATTCTTTGCCTCCAATCCATCCACTGATGTTGAAATTGCAACTACAAGACCGGTCAGTCTTCCCTCTACATTTAGTCCATCTCTTGAACAATTAGGACCAGAGGTGGCCACTTTTGAGTTGGTTGCTCTCAAGAAATTAGATCTTGCCTTACGTTTTGTACCCAAGCCATTATATAATTTGAATAAGGAGGAACATCAAGCCTTACTCTCCCTTTCATCTAATGAGAAGTTAACCATTAAAAGTTGCGATAAGGGAGGTGGTATTGTTATTTTGGACTCTATACAGTATGAGACAAAGATGCTTGAGATGCTTGATTTATTTCATCGAAGAGCATAAAGCCTACGCTTTTGGAACGGAATCATCAGTACATTTATTAGTTCCACATTATTATTTTTAGAATAGGTGAGTAAAATTACAAAATTAAAAGGTCATATACCATGGTTGTCTAAGACGTTATCGTGATATGAAGACTAGTAATACCAACCATATAAATTGACTAAGTATACATATTTGTTGCATATTTTCCAGATTGCTCTCCATTTAAATCCCTTCGTGTGCAATCAATTGAAGGCATTGATCCAAGTGATTACTCAGTAAGTGATTAACACACAATGAGATAATGAGATCAAAATTATTATTATGCTTTAGAATCTGAGTACTGGTTTTAAAATCATTTGCCTCTCTAAGAATAACATCGAGTTTAAAGACATTCAGTCTCATTTTTTATTTTTGTCAGTATTACCCGTGTTGCTAAGTGCTCCATGTTCCACTATTGATTTGCTTCTTTATGCACCATTCTCGTGAACTGGGTCTTCTCCCCAGTCTTAAAATGTACAAGGAAATGGAAAACCCACTATTGGGTTTGTATTAATGATGTATACTTGTTAAACATAAGAGGTTATGAGGTTGTCACAGTTTTAGGTTATTTTTAAATGTGAAAATAAATGTATTCTTCCTTTTTCCATTAGGTGTAGATAATACATTTATTCTCTTTACTTATAGAATATATTGTGGCTCCTCCAGAAGAAGGCGCTGGTCGCCAAAACGCGCGTCGAGAAAAGCATTAATTTTGCCACTCCCTCTTTTTTTTATATTTGTGAATTTTGTGATAATAATAATTGTGTTATTCTTTGACATTTGTAATTTTTGTATAAATTGAAAATATTATGTATTGATAATTGATTCATTATTTTAATTCTTATGTACTGTGATGTATCTGTATTTGAATTTTTTAACTCACACCAATTTATTGAAAGTCTTGTCTGTTTTTAATATGAATATTATTAAATGTTAGATACTGATCCTGTGTAGTCTCACCTCCTTGTTATTTTCTATAGTTTGACAATTTACAATACCATAGTGCCTAGGTTGTTTTATCTCACTTATTGGTGTTGGTGGTGACAGTTGTATTGGTGGTGGTGGTATTGGTGATGATGGGGGTATTGGTGGTGGTGGTATTAAAGGTGGTGGTGGTATTGGTGGTGGTGATGGTATTGGCATTGGTGGTGGTATTGATATTTGTGGTGGCATTGGTATTGGTGGTGGTGGTATTGGTGGTGGTAGTATTGGTGGTGTTGGTATTGGTATTGGTGGTGGTATTGGTGGTGGTATTGCTGGGGGTATTAGTGGTGGGGTATTAGTGGTGGTATTGGTGGTGTTGGTGGTATTGGTGGTCGTGGTGGTATTGGTGGTGGTATTGGTGGTGGTGGTATTGGCGGTGGGTGTATTGGTGGTGGAGGTGGAGGTGGTATTGGTGGTGGTACTGGTGGTGGTGGTATTGGCGGTGGTAGTATTGGTGGTGGTGGTATTGGTGGTTGTGGTATTGGTGGCGGTCGTATCAAGGGTGGTATTGGTGGTATTGGTGGTGGTGGTATTGGTTGTGGTTGTATTGGTGGTGGTATTGGTGGTGGTGGTATTGGTAGTGGCGGTTGTGATGGTATTAGTAGTGGTATTGGTGATGGTGGTATTTGTATTGATGATGGTGGTATTGGCGGTGGTGGTATTGGTTGTCGTAATGGTATTGGCGGTGGAATTGGTGGTGGTGGTATTGATATTGGTGGCGGTGGTATTGGATTGGTGGTAGTGGTATTGGTGGTGGTGGTATTGGTGGTGCTGGTATTGATGGTGGTATTGGTGGTGGTGGTATTGGTGGTGGTGGTATTGATGGTGTTTGTATTGGTGGTGGTATTGGTGGTGGTGGAGGTGGTGGTATTGGTGGTGGTGTTGTTGTTGTTAATAAAACAGGCTTTTGAAAACAACTTGTCAGGTGGCTTAGTGCAGATGATATGTAACACAGATGTGCTGTTGTCACCTTCAGCCCACTAGCACACGAGTATGTGCCACCTGGAATTCACATGACTTAATTTGCTAATCATTTCTAAATCCATTTTACTTGGGAAGTTTGAAAGAGACACAAGATAATGCCGGGTTAAAGTGATTGGAAGCGGGAGCCCGTGTTACGGCTGCACTGCTGCTTAAAAAAGCACAAGCGGTTTCAGCTGAAGCAGCGCAATTCCGGCCTGCAGAAAGAGAAACTCAAAAAATAAAATAGAGCTTACAGACTAAATCCGAAGAAGTAAAGGGGCCAGTAGCCATGGGAGGTTACAAATGAAGACAAGGCCGTACTAAGGAGGGACTAACAAGCCTATTAACGAATCGGAAGGCAGCATTTACAAAAGACAATGACACATGCCAATGAAAAAAATGGGAGGAGAGTGTGTGCAGCTTCTCTCCCATACTGTACTACAGCAGTCTCGCAGAGCGAGTAGCGCATGCGCGCTGCCGCTAGGCTTGACCTAATAATGAATTTAGGAGTTTTCATTTCCAGTACATGTCCAACTTTGCATATACACTGCAAATAAAATTGCATAAAATTGGCACAAGGTTTATTCTGCCAGGTCGAATTCGCAGCTTAAAACTGCACACACAGGCTGCAAAGTCAGACCAAAGACATGTTTTAAAGGGCTTTTTTACGTGGGTGGCACAATAAGTGCCTCAGGTCCACTAGTACCATTTAATTTACAGGCCCAGGGTACATGTTGTACCATTCTACTAGGGATCTATTAGTACATTAAATGTGTCAATTGGGTGAAAGTCAAATTTACTATATTTTGAAGAGTACACACAAGCAGTTTTGCGCTGGTTATCTGTCCCAAAGTCAACAACAACGAATTTCAACAACATGGGTGAGTAGGCAAAATGTTTGGGGGAAGACCACCATAAGGGCTGTCAGATATAACAATTTCCAACTCTGGTGCAACTTTCCAGACCTATTTCTGAGAGTGTTTTTGATATAAAAACATTTAAAAATTGTAAATGTACATTCAGGCAGAGATGTAAATCCCACCCCTTTCTTTTACAATAGTTTTTGAGTAAGGCCCTTCATATCTATCTTAGTCATTAATGGCCAAAAGGTGTAGTTTCTGCACTTTTTCAAGTATTTGAAACCTTGTTTGACTAAAATTATGTTCCTATTGACTTCAATGTAGGGATATCTTTAAATTGGTTGTGTCTATATTGCTCTTATGTTCAGTGAAACATAGCTGCCAGAAAAGTGAAACAAAGAAAACGAGAATTTGTTGCATATCTCAAACGCATAACTTAGAATGACAGTCCAATACAAACTGTCTTACATTATTAACATGTAACTTTTTGCGCATTTCTTGCTGTGCCAACACATTATAGAGCCATACTTACAAGCATACAAAGAGAGTGAATTAATTTTGCTCTAAAACTACCTTCTTATTTATGTTTATTTTGCTGTATGACCAAGCCAATGTTACATGTCTTTCCTTTATTCAACCTAAACCAGAAAGCATTTCTACTAACCATCCAC
Organism: Lissotriton helveticus; assembly: GCF_964261635.1. Lineage (NCBI taxonomy): Eukaryota > Metazoa > Chordata > Amphibia > Caudata > Salamandridae > Lissotriton > Lissotriton helveticus. The sequence continues at coordinate 1,816,419,342 of NC_136067.1, read as the reverse complement.
TAAATGTTGTATTTAATAGATCATGTACATATCTCCATACATGCTAAGTATGTAGGCTTAGTTCATCTATCATGGCGTTCCACTAGCACAGGATTATTTGGCAAGAAGAGTGTATAGATGGGATGATATTGTGCAGGTCATTGCTGCTCACAGTTCCTTGGCTGACCTGATGTTGTAGTCAGAGATGGCATACGCCGGGGAAATATTCCAGGCTAAGTGCATCGTTCCTCACCTCTACATTGAACAGGGAGTTCAATGTACAGAAAAAAATATTCTGAGATTCCTCCCCTGTGTAATGAACAGACAAATAAACAGCCCAGAAGTTTGCCAAGGTTTAATCTAATATGAAAGATCTAATAACGTAGATGTCCATTCAGGCGACAGGTTCAGTTAAAGCTTGCCTGCCGCTGTTCATGTTCATTAGAAAGAAGCAGTTTTAGAAAATTTTGAGATGTTGATTAAGCTTATGATGACGTTAAACTAGCTACATGGCAGAAGTTATGGATGTATTAGTCCATAACAGAAAACTCCAAGTTCCTTTGCCTTACTTTTTGGGTATATTACAGACTTCTTCTTAATGATACTGGACAGTCAAATGGCCCAAGTCCACAGGTAAAGAAGCATCTATTAGATCTTACACCCGTAGCAAAGTTACGGGTAATGACATCATTATATAATGAGAAAATTGAAAAGCCAGCTTATCTTCAGGCCATCTAAGAAGGTTCTACTACTCATCTTAAACTATTCCTTGAAAGTATATATACTCTTTAAAACGTAGTTATTGTATATGTGCTTTACTTCAAGCTGTGGAAATAAAAACCAGTCATGTAAAATGCAACCTCTAATAACAAGCATTAAAAATGCAATAGGTCTCGGATTTATTTGAGTTAGAGGTAATGGCATTGTAAATGGCAATGTCTTTTATCCATGTGTTATGGAGTGTATGCATGTGGTGTGTAGTAGAAATATGTGGGTTGTATTGGAATTGTATCAATGGTGGCATGCTGCGGTTTAGATGAATATGTTTAAAAGTAAAGTGCACCATACTGCGATTGCTACAATAGTTTATTGTGGATGCGTTAACAATTGATGTGTGCACTGATGGCTGTTGGTGCACTCACTCTGCACTCACTCAGCACTGCACTCACTCTGCACTCATTCTGCTCTCACTCTGCACTCACTCTCACTCTGAACTCACTCTCACTCTGCACTCACTCTGCGGTCAATCTCTCTGCATTCACTCTCACTCTGCACTCACTCTGCACTCCCTTTCACTCTGCACTCACTCTGCACTCACTTTCGCTCTGTACTCACTCTGCACTCACTCTCACTCTGACACTCACTCTGCACTCACTCTCACTCTGACACTCACTCTGCACCTGCACTCACTCTGCACTCAATCACACTCACTCTGCACCTCCACTCACTCTGCACCTCCACTCACTCTGCACTCACTGATTGTTTACATTATTTCCTTGTTCACGCTTGTCAGTCCACATCATTAATCTACAACAATGACCACAAAAATAACAGCGAAACGCTCATTAAGTGGCACGACTGAATATTATGAAGTTGAACGACAGTGTAAAATAAGGGTGTATCATTTTATATATGGCACCTACACTTAATAGAAATATGAAGTCTTGTACTAAATTACATAGGATTATTTCAAATTGCATGGCTCGTATTGTAAACGATATTACCACCAACAAATGTCATAATTGTTCAATCACTAACATAAGGCTTCCAATACGTAGTGTACAACCTGTAGGGAAAGTGCCTCATCATGGCTAGTAAACGCTAGTAAACGCTAGACAATAGGTGAAGTGAAAATAGTTCACCGTGCCCCCCCCCCGCAAAAAAAAAGGTGCAACCTCATTTAACATAATTCTAGGTTTTAATGGTGCCCACAGCATTATTTTACTATAAATCAAGAGTGACTTGCCCCTGAACATAAAAGCACCGGACAGTACTGGCCCATTTAAAGCACTGCAGCCTTAACAGAAGAGCGCTATATGCCCCATGTGGAGCCTGAGTCTGGAGCCCTGGCTGTACTAAGTGAAGACAAGTACTACAACTACCAGAATGCATTGGTGCAGATAAACTCTGGGTCAGTATACCAGTAAGTCTGGAGCTCGTTCTGCCCAGCCTCTTGGACTAACTGTTTAGAAGTTAGAGCTAGCAATACCTTCGGGAGATATATCGTTTTTTTGTTTAACTATTCCCGTGTTTCCACTTTGACCTAAAAATAACTCGTTTCAGGGCTCATGGTCCTTGGCGAGACGCCCGGCTCCCACGCTGCTGCTTCCCGGGCTCTGCTTCCGATGAGCGGAGAGTGACTCTGGAGGAGCCGGGGTGCAGGCAGGGTCCGGGTGAGCCAACTGGGACGGGCCAACCTCTCCCATATTCGAAAGATTAAAAAAAAAATAGAGGGGCATTTCGGGTTTGACAATGTTCCGGGCTAGATAGAGATCAATTTTAATGCACTATGAAGAACTGGCTGTGGAAGAACAATAGATAGTCTTTGTCAGGAAAAATAACCTAATGCGGGACCGTTCCTCCTAAAGCGAGGAAGTGTCCCTTAAAGCGAGAGCCGGCACCGTAAGGAGGGACGGCGCCTCCTAAATAATCTCCAAACCTCTTAAAGGGAGACAGCTAAAGGGTAAAAGCTGTGACGGCGGGGGTTGCCCTGTGATTGACTGGCCGGTCGGGGCAGCGCTGGCCGCTCTGGGGCTGCGAACAGACTCCTAGAAACAGAGTGCGAGCTGTGGGGGTTTCTAGCCACAGCTGTGCCACAGAAGCCAAGAGCCACGGGGCAGACGCAGCACCCGATGCCAAGAATGCCGCCCGCCGGCAAGGTACACTCTGGACCGGCCGCAGCGCTCTCACGGGAGAGAGGAAGTGCTTCGTCAGAAGGTCCTGACAGCTGCGAGACTTCCAGCCCCCGCGGGAGCAGACGGGCATGGGGCTCTGCTGGTGTCACCACTCCCCGCCGCGGGAGACAGCAGGTAACCCTCCGCCACACTGCACACCGTGCTGCCCTGCGTGTCATCCTCGTGCACGGCAGCCCCCACAAGAACAGCGTCTGTAGTTCACTTTCTGCCACACGTTAGCTGACCCTTTCTTTCACCTCAGCACGCTGCTTTAGACCCCTGCACATTACATGACCAAAGCGCGCGTATAAACTCCAATCCATTCCAAGTAGAACTCACTATGAAAACCATCATGTCAAAACTCACAGCTTAAGTACAGCTTATCGTGCGCGATGCACACGCTGCCAGCCTCCCAATACAGGAAATGTGCACGATTAGAAGCTCGTGAATGGTGCCAGGCGCGCACCACTGCGAGCATATGTTTTAAATTATCTCGGCTGTCAGGAATAATTCAAAACATATGCCTTTCTGCTGCGCTGGTCCGCGCGGAATATGTACTAGGCGGAGCAACTCTAACGCCTGTGGCCTATTGCGTGCTCTCTTGTAAAAACACACGCATGCGAAGCCCAATAGCCATGCAGCTGGCAAAAAAAGGACGAAAAATCACGAGCAGCCAGGAATGTGTTAGGTAGCATTTCGGACACACCCTCACACAAGGACTCTTGGGCTCCGCCTACACTGCTACGCAGTGTCACGTAGGCCCGAGCCCTAAAAAGGGCTCAGACCCCTTTCCGAATAATGCACAACATGTTTTCACGTGTTCTTCACTCTAGAATGCATGTGATGTTGGCCAAGGTCGAAAACCAAAAAAGCCAAAAAACAGTTAGTAGTGCTTGTGTACATTCTTGTTCCTCTTCTCCCTTACCTCTGAAGCAGTGAGTGACACCTGATTTTGAGATAATTCATATTTAAACTCCTAATCAAGGCGAATGAGAGGATTTTCTCAAGTTTTTGGTTCTCTGAGAATCTTTTAGAAGGAGAAATCAGGCACTGCATGCATGATTAATTGGAAGAAAAGAGATTGTTGCATGAATTTTAGTCTGACTTTTACCCTAGGTGTATGATCACAGCTGTGTTTTACTTTGTCTACGATCTGCTCTCTGCATTGCGGGTAGGTTATGGTTTTGAAGTCAATTGGCAATTAATTAGAGAAACCACGTGAGCAATTATGTGTTCAGAGCCTACATAATGACCATCGTTGTGCAAAATGATAAGTTCACCAGTGAAATTCAGCATAGGGTTTCTTCGTGCTACAGTAATCGGGGAAGAGGGAACTCCCTAGCACAATCAGCCTTTTTATTCTAGACAAGGGCCCTGCCTCTCTTTCTATAAATTTGTTCAAAGGAGGAAAATGACTGACCTCCTTCGACTGTGAAATGGGAGGTTACACATTCCCTTTCCAGCGATAAATTGGTCACTTTGAAAGAAAGGCTGATAGATTACAGCATCTTCTGACACCCTTGCCCCTGAGGGTATCTATGCACATTTATCCACAAGCCATTGAGGTGCATCACACACCACTACAACTTTCTTTCCCATTCCTAGCTGTTGATTCTTAGAAATATTTGAGGCCCTGCCAGTACACTATTTGTTACAGGCAGGGTTCATGGCTTTGTTTTCAAACATGTAATTCTTCAGTCAACCCCACCTAGTAAGGGCCTTTTCATTTATTTTGCATTGATACTGCTTACAGCACAACAGAAGTACCACATTCCCCAAATGCCTTGTTGAGCATGTAGTGCAAAGGCCACTAGTCATTGCTCTGGCAAACCTTAATGTTCAGACACAACTGCTTCCACATATCACCAGAGAATCCTTAGATTCAGTACAGACTGAAGTAAACACGCCACTGAGGGATTCATCTGCCATTCCCCCTTCTTTTTGGTTTGCAGAGCTGTTACTGGAATAATTATAAATAATAAACACATTGGAATCACCTAACTACTAACTCACCGCAACATGTACTATTTTTGAGTTAGACATGTCACAGCCGAGAATGCATAGTATTATGGAACTTTGATGCACATCAATTTTATTCTTTTTTTTTTTAAACGGCATTCTTTTGAAGTTAAAAATTGTTCATTTTGAACTATGTCACTGGACTTTTTCTTGCAGGTACTTGTTCGGCTTAATAAACCAATTTCCATGCTTGATGTTAGCGGTCTCACTAGCAATTCAGCCCTGGTCTCATTAAAAGAAATTTTCTTCAGGTAAATTGATATTTGTTTGGCAAGCGAGGTCTATACTACAGAGTTGTTCCTGCTTCCTAAGAAGCCAGGAGGTGTTCCCCTTCATCTCAATTATTCAATTATTCTCAATCTTTATTTCGGCCGGTTTGACCATCAAAGATATACAATAAGAACACATTTGAAACATTATAAGATCATCAGAAATAAACAACAAGTGCATATTGTACAGAGTAAAATCGTTCCACCCTAGAAATTAAATGCAACTAGAGTGAAAACAGATAAAGGACCATACATTAAAATTGTTTAAACTAAAAATTATATGGGAGCCTGCGACTTTAAAATACGGGTGCGAGTATGCCAGACATTTACAAGGAATTTAGCCAATGCAAACACAATTGGACCCGAAAGATCAGTTTTTAGAATTCTATACATGGGGAGGTACTCCCGACAACCAAGGTTTCTAATGAGTGGTAGGAGCCAGTATTTCCTCGCGGCCTTGTAAGTTGGGCAGAACAAGACCACATGTAGATCACTTTCCTCCTTGCAAGCACATGCCGGGCATTGCTTGGTAGAGGGCGGTGTTGACCAGGAGCTAGTATAAGATCGCAGAGGTAATGTGCCATATCTCCATTGGAGAAATAGCTTCCTGGCTTGCATGGGGGACATAGCATCCAGTACTCTCTCCAGCCTATATGAATCCTTGCATTGCGTAAATGCAGATGTTAATGACCCCTCGCCCTGGGAGTCCAAAGCCATAGCTAATTTCTGCTCGTGGTAAGCAGTGGCCAGAGCTTTTCGTGGGATCTTTAGTGAGGCATTCGCTGGATCAAGCCACAAATCGGGGAGCCCTAGTTTCATACAAGACTTTTGAATATATTTTATCCACGGGATCTGCAAAGCTTTGGGGTGGGTTAAAAACTCCCTCAGCTCCGCCCTGTAAGTAGAAAGTTCTTCACTACTCCATAGCCTCCGCCAGAAGGCTATGGGTCTGAGACCTAGCTCATCTGCTATTGGTCTCAGTCCCAAATCCATCCTCAAAGGGAGGAGCGGAGTACTAGACGGGAGTGCAACTATCTGTCTAATGAAGTTATTCTCAGTGACAGACAAACTGCGGGAGGATATGTGACCCCACAGTTCCGCCCCATACATAATGGCCCCCCTGGCCTGTACCTTGTAGATCTGAATAAGTGGCCCCAACGGACGATAAGTGGAACTTTTCAACATCCGAGCAATGCCCCCTGTGGTCTGCACTAATTTAAGATTAGCCCTGGTCTGGTGTGTTCCCCAAGACATGGTTTCATTCAACGTTACACCAAGGTATTCAAAGGTGGAGACTCTCTCTAAACGTGATGATCCCAGTAGGGGATTCGGGCGTAATCTTGGGGTTGGGTTCAGAACCATAAACTTGGTTTTTGCAGCATTGATTTCCAACCCCCTATCAGTGCAGAAGGCCACAAAAGAGTCAAGGATCCTCTGAATCCCCATGGGGGTTTTGGACAGCAGCAGGGTGTCATCAGCAAACATGATTGCAGGCACCCTGCTGCCGCCCAACCTTGGGGCATCAGTGTTTTCAGTGCCGTTAAGATGGGCGATTACCCCGTTGACAAAGAGGCAGAACAGGGTCGGTGCCAATACACAACCCTGCCTAACCCCCCTGTCAACGGAGAATCTGTCCGTCAGTTCCCCAAATTTCCCGCACCTAACCCGGGCATAGTTGTTGTGGTGCAGTCTCTGTAAAATTATCAGAATATCCGGGGGAACCCCCATCTCGGCCAGAACACTCCAGAGTTTCCCTCTCGGCACTAGGTCGAAGGCGGCCCTCAGATCCACAAATATTGTGTATAAGCTGCCACCCTCGAATATCGCTACCCTCCAGTAGATGATGTTCAGGTGAAAAACCTGGTCCACTGTGGAGACTCCCTTCCTAAAGCCCGCCTGGTACGGGCTGAGGGCGCCTGTCTCTTCCACCCAGTCCTGGAGCCGGTTCAACAGTATCCTGCCAAACAACTTCTGTGGCACGTCAATTAAGCTGATGGGTCTGTAATTGGCTGGGAGCAGGGGCGAGCCCTTCTTAAATATAGGAACCACCTCTGCCCCCAGCCAAGTGCTCGGGATTTCCATGCCTTGCAGAACTCCATTGAACACAGCAGCAAGGTAGGGGGCCCAAACAACGGGCTCCTGCTTAAACAGGTCCCCGGGGAGGCCATCCAGCCCCGGCGCCTTTCCCGATGCCAGTCCCGCTATTGCTGCCTTGACCTCCCCCAATGATATCAAATCCCCGTCATACTCAGCCAGTCCGTTGCCTATATTATTCATGGTTTCTCCCAGCTCGGAACTGTAGAGAGACTTGAAGTGTGCCTGCCACACCCCTGCTGCAATGTTTGGCTCTATTGCCGAGTGAAGGCTCCCCGACCCCCCGTTTACTACTCTCCAAAACGTTCGATGGTCTCTTGTTGCGAGGGAACTAGTAAGCTCCTCCCATTGGTTCTCCTCCCATTCGATTTTAGCATGGGCGACTAGTTTTTTGTATTCCCGTCTACTTTCTCGTATCTTCTCTCCTCCTTGTCTCTCCTTAATACTTTTGAGAAGTTCTCCCTTTGCCTTCCTACAGGCTGTATTGTACCATAACAATTTGTGTTGCTGTCCCCTCCTCGAATTCTGAACCTTGCTAAAGAGCTCAGAGGCCGCCCCATTTATGAGGTCCTCATGAGCCTGATATAGTTTATCATGGGAATCTTTAATGCCTACCCCATTCACTAGATCTCCCACTTTTTCAATAATAGGGATTAGTCCTGCATAGAGCCTCGGGGGTTTCACTTGGCTCGTGGCTAGTTTTTCCCACCTGACTCTTCTCCTGTTGTTACCCAGTAGAAGTTCAGGTTTGTTCTCCTCCTTAGTTGTTATAGAGGCTTGTAGACCGGGGTGGATAAGATCGAGTTCAAGGGCGTTATGGTCGCTATCTAGTCTCTCAGTGACCCTAAAGTCCAGAATAGAAGACCAATTCACTATCTGTACAAGGGCGTAGTCCAGGCGGGACTCTCTTCCCACTCTGTTATACGTGGTTTTACTTGGTACATCTGACTTAATACGCCCATTGCAGGCTCTAATTCCATGCTTTAGGGTGAGGGCAGTGATCTGCAGAGCTACAGGTGTCCAAGCCTTCGGGGGAGGTGCTACTACAGAGGGCACTGACCACATGGACTCTTCTCCCGTAGGGAATCCCTCTAAGAGACCAGCCAGCGGCTCAAAATGAGAATTTAGGTCCCCTCCCAATACATAGGGTATATCTCTTGGCATTTCGAATTCATCTACTACTCCTGTTCTCTAAACTACTTGGAAACCTAAATGAACTACCCAACTGTTTATTTTAGAATTTCTAGTAGAGGGAATATCCCTACACGTGCCCTGAAATAATGCAATACCAACAACTTAACTTGACTCTAGAAGGGCACTTCTCCTTTTCCTCTAGTGCCTGCTATGCATTGCTTTTAAATATTTCCCTAGTGCTAAAAAGATTAAACACAGGTTTCTTAATTTGCCCTGGGTACCATTTTTGGAACCATATCTGTACTGAACCCATCAACAGGGACTCTTCTTTAGGATCTGTGAGATTTGAATCTACCAAGTAGTAGTGCTCTTCCCTAAAATAATAATTTGGAGTTACTCCTTTAACCCAGATAGCTTTTTTCTTACTGAAACAATAATCCACTTCTCCTGTTTCTGGTGTAATTTGTAGAAGTGTCCCATAGAAGTTTAGGTACTCCACTGGAAAGTTTCCTAACTATTCTCAACACCGTTGCCTTTAGGAGTACAATCTCTATCCACATGGCAGGTTTTAAATGAAGCATGGAAGTCCTGGCCAAGTAAGTAAAAACATACATTGAGTAGGTTGGTCCCAGGGCAGCAACTAATCAACATGTACATATTTAGAGAATCTGCATTCCACTATGCAAGATTTGAACATAACTGGCTATATGCATTTAAATACAAGAACTCAACACAGCCTCCTTCCCAATAATAGTGGCAAAGGCATATGCAACAACACTAGTTATATAAGGTGATGTAAAAAGCAAAGAGGCTCATTTAGCACTTGGTTGGCTGTACTCAGGTTTGCAGGGCAGGGATTTACTCTTCCTGCATGGTGGAGAGTTTTGTGCTTACAGACGAGCTGTCACCATGTTGGCTCCCATGAAGGCGCTGAAACGTTGCTGTGTAGGTGTCATGCTCAGTACACCCGTACAGAAAAGTATTTTGTTTTGTGGAAAACCCCAAAAATATCTCTAACACATTGTGAGTTTTCTCTAGCATGTAGAGTTAATTTGTTGCTTTACAGTTTTGGACCACCAATCTTTCCATGGTAGAACCAAAGAGGAACAAACATACCTTGTAAGATCTGCCTCATATATGGCAGATGGTTCAAAGTACTTTAACTGACAGCCCAGTGTCAGTTTGACCGTGGGTAAAGGTTTCTTTCATTGGAGTCAGCACAGCCTCTATCAGCAGAATCATGACAGCTTGCCAGACTCTAATTAGAGCATGTTAACTGAGAGTTTGGTGTATAGGGTACTCTAATAAACACTAAGGGCCAGATGTACGCCCCGTTTTTGCAAGCACAAACGGGTTTGCGAACCTGTTTGAGCATGCAAAATATATTGGGCCATGTACATAGCCTATTTAGAGAGTCGCAATTATTTTGAAATTCAATACACTTTGATATAGCCTCCTTCTAGCAATGCTTGGATTTTACCAGAAAATCAACTGAGAACTTGGATGACTGAATAAACAAAAGGCTTTACTGGGGCAAAATATTTTGACTCTTAGGTGAAATATAAAATTAGAAGATTAACCCATTGGGGGCGTGGCTTAGGTGCCGCGCAAGATGGACGGCTAGGCGAAGAGCTCCTCCGTACCGCAGCACCTCCCTGTAATTTTCCGACGGTGAGGACGACCGTCTTTGATGAATATCAGCAGTTTCTACAACCGGAGCATGCCGTGAACAGTCGGAGCCCTTCTGCAGCCTTTCCCGACATGTTCTGACGCTTCTTTGTCGGATTGAAGTTCTGAGGCGCACGGAACCGCCATTTTGTCTGCTGCCTCGGCTCTGGCGGTTCCTTTGACGAACTTTGCCTCTCCCAATTCCTGCCACAGTGCTCACCGCGCCAACGCTGTCTTCTGCCACATCATCATGCAGGTGAGCCTTTGAGGCCGTTTTTTGAGGTTATTGGTGCCTTGCAGCCTCTTGTGGAAGCGCTCACGCGTTGTCTATTTGGAGATATGCAGCCACCATTTTCGAGTTCCCGCGCCTGCTGTGGAGATCACGACTTTTTGTTTTTCGCAATTTAGAAGTCTCTCATGCTTTCTTTGTGACTTTCAATGCCTTCTGCCTCATTGTTTTTCGGAGCGGAACTGTTGCAACGTGCTTTATTGTCCCAGGCTTAATACTACGGTGTATGCCCCTGAGGCTTTCCACTCGTTTATGCTGGCAGAATTAAGTCGTAATCACCATCTGACAGGAATTGCATAGTCATCTGGCTGGTTTATTCAAATATGTGCAGATGATGTTTTATTTCTCCTCCTCTCTCTTCCAAACTGAATGCAGTCCAATGCTGGTAATGAAGCCTTTCAGGTCAACTCGTCAGTGTACCATTTTATTGCTTCTACCGGCAAAATGACTCATTAGAACGGAGCTACAGTTCCTTTCAAGATACTTCTGGGTGATTTTCTTGTTTGAAGTTATTCACAGTCACTCGCATGTCTCCTTCAACGCAGTAGTTTCTCCTATAAAGCACAGTTGAGTGGCCGGTGCTTGCTGTGGCGAAGCTGGTGTAAATTGTCCCGCATTTCAAAATGTTATTGTCTGGTAGTGTCTCACTACCGGTCTTGTGCAGAACGTTCTAGAGGGAGTGTTTCAACGTAATATAGGTGGCCTGTTGCTCTCTTGCCTTCAGTGGTCAATATCTTTTACATTTGCACTTTGGTCATCTATACTTCTCTGGCCTGGTCTCTTTTATGGTGAATCTACGCAAACCCAAGTTTGTGTTTCGTCCTTCTGCATCTTCTTCTGTGAACTCTTCTAACTTGGGTCCCTCACCACAACCCCCCAAGATGGCGACCTCCTCCTCTCAATGCTCTTCATCGAGCCACTTGCCATTAAATAAATCACCACCATCAACTAAATCACCTCCTGCTGCAGCGTCATCTAACAAGAGGCCAAAGCAAGACTCTCTCTCATCGGAATCACCTCCTCCATCGCCTTCTATGGACTTAATTTTAGAAGAAATCCGCGCCTTGCGCCCATTCATTGAGGAAACAAGTAGAGATATGCAACTTTTGAAAGACAAGTGGGAGGTCATGGATACTTGTATTTCCTCTATAGAACAGCAAATTCCGGAGGTCCATTCTAACACACAACGCATTGAAGCTTTAGAAAAGACTGTCCTATCTTTACAACATCACACAGAGGATTTGGAAAATCGAAATAGGAGAAACAACCTTCGTGTTTATGGTTTGGCCGAAACTATTGAGGGTGATGACCCAGTTACCTTCTTCACCTCCTTCTTGCCGAAACTCTTGGATATGCCACCTTCTACATCTATCAGCATTCAGAGAGCACATAGACTGGGATCACGTTCAACCACCTCTACGAAACCTAGAGGTGTCATCATCCTTTTCTTGAAATTCACAGACTTACTGTCCATTCTATCTGCAGCTAGGTCCAAGCGACAACTGTCTTGGCAGGGTCAACGGGTCTACTTATCTCAAGATGTTTCCAATGCCACAGCTTCTAGACGTAAAGAATTTCTAGCTCTCCGACCATCTCTCCGTTCTCTGGGAGCTTGTTATGGTCTATTCCACCCTTGCACCTTCAGAGTTACTTATCAAAACAAATCCTGGTCCTTTCAAGATCCTGGCGAACTTCGTAATTTCCTTCTTCTGCACAACAACGATGGAATGGAATCCTCCCCTTCTAACAGTGGCTAACCAATGTTGCGTTATTCATGCATATGATCTCTAGATGTCTCTTTCTTGTTTTGTTGTACTGATGTTCTTGCACCTATTACTGTTTTGTACTGTTTTTCTCCATTTTTCTCATTTTTCTTCTCTCCCTTTCATGTTTCTTCGCTTACTTCAGGCTCCCTGTTGCAAATTCTTCTTCCCTTTCTTTATTCTTCTCTCGAAACATATTCTCCTTGGCTTTTTATCTTCTCCCTCCTTCTGCTATGATTGTTTACTATTGTTATCATTATTATTTGTAGTGTTTGTCATGTATATTACCATGTCTTTAATCACAATGTATTAATCGTAACTTTTCTCCCCTTATGCAGCTTTGTTTTTGATTGTCTCCCTCATCATCATGTTTCACCCTCTGTACCTTTGTGAGGTCTCGGTGCGGTTGTACCTCTGACCCTGGTCTACCCGTCTTGTTACGCATCACCACCTCCCCACTTCCCTTTGTGTATCCCCCTTCCAGGTATGTTTTTTACAGTCATCCTTCTGGATTTGTACTGTCTTCTATACTTTCTTACTTTTCTTTCCTTTCATCCCTTTGCTATACCTCTTCTCTCTACCTTCTTCTATTCCCCCCCCTTCTCCCTTTCTCTCATGCTCCCACCTATTTTTCATTCTACTCCTCCAATAGTTGTGATAGTTCTTATCCTCTCTGATTTGACTTATTGCATGTACAGTATATTTTTGCACCTGTTGTTTTTGAACAGTTTTATGCGTTTTCATATTTAAAGTTATTTCATGGAATGTGAAAGGATTTAATCATCCTATTAAGCGGCAGAGAGTACTTTCCCACCTCTCCTCTTACAACCCTGATATTGTCCTCATTCAAGAAACCCATCTTTCTGATGCTGAATCTTTGAAACTAAAAAGACTTTGGGTGGGCAATGTTTTCTTTTCACCTGCCTCTCATAAAAAGAATGGTGTTGCTATCCTAGTTCACAAACGTCTCAAAAGTACTCCTTGAGGAGAAGGATGAAGAGGGTCGTTGGGTTTTAGTTAAATTACTTATCAATGCTATCCCGATTACTTTATTGAATGTTTATGGTCCTACATGCTTTGACTCTTCCTTTTGGCCCTCGATCACAGCAAAATGTATCCAATACAAAGATGATTCCTTTTTACTAGGCGGAGACTGTAACCAGATTGTTGACCCCTTTTTAGACCGTATGTCTTCTGTTCGTTTCACCCCTCACAAGCCCCACAAGCAGTTCCTTGATACTATCTCTCAGGTTCATCTCGTAGACTCATGGAGGATCACACACCCAGAAACCATAGATTTTTCCTTTTTCTCTCCCCCACATGCTTCCTTTTCCCGCCTGGATTACATCTTCCTCTCTTCCTCCTTATCTCAAAACCTTCTCTCCTCTTCCATTGAACCTATTGTCATTTCTGATCATGCTCCTATTATTACTATCTTTGATCTTCTTCCTCTTGCTCCTAAATCCTCTCGTTGGCGTTTCAACTCCTCTCTTCTCACTGATCCTCTTTTCTCTTCCTCCTTTCGCTCTTTCACCTCAGAATTTTTCCAATTCAACTCTACCCCTGACACCCCTCTGCATATCCTTTGGGATTCCTTTAAAGCCACGGCCCGCGGCTTCATTATCGACTTTGTCTCCAAAAAAAAGAAAGCATTCCTTCAAAAACGCAAGGTCGCCCTAACACATATTAAGTCACTAGAACACCAATTTTATACATCCTCTCCAAATCAGATGTCTCCTGAACTTCTTCGATCTAAAATTGCCTTTAACAAACTCACTACAGATTCAGCCTCTTCCTATCTCCTCCGAAGTAGTGCTCGTTACTATGGCGGTCGTAACAAATCAGGTAAACTGCTTGCTAACTATCTAAAATCACGAAAAGAACGAACTATTATTGATTCTATTTATTCCCCTTCCAACACTCTTTTACATACAGACAAAGACATTTTGGAACAATTTCAATCTTTCTATGAATCTTTATATTCCCCTGAAAATCCCCCTACTCCAGATCTTCTTCAATCATACTTTGATCGTTTACCTACGCCTGATACCTCCCAGCTCAATTTTTCTACTCTAGACTCTGACCTTAGCCTCTCTGAATTGTCCACTGCGTTGACGTCTCTCACCAAAGGCAAGACCCCCGGCACCGATGGCTTCCCGGTTGAATTTTATCTGCATTTTTCCGACATTCTCTTACCTCATCTTCTCCTCCTTTTTCAGTCTTTTTCTTCCGACGGCTTGGCTCAAGGCTCCTTCCAAGACGCTACTATATGCCTCATCCCTAAAGAAGGACGGGATCCTAAATTTTGTAAAAATTATCGGCCAATATCTTTAGTCAACGTAGATTATAAACTGTTTGCTAAACTTCTAGCTCTTCGCCTTGATCCCCTTATGCCACACCTCATAGGGAAGGAGCAATGTGGCTTTGTTAAAGGTCGCCTCACTTCGGACAACTCCAGACTACTCCTCAATGTCCTTAGTAAAGCCTCCTCCCTATCTATCCCTCTTGCAGCCATCTCAGTTGATGCTGAAAAGGCTTTTGACCGAGTTGATTGGTCCTTTTTGATAGCTTCACTGAAGTGGCATGGTTTTGGCCCGAAATTCATTTCCTATATTTCCTTAATCTATTCTATGCCCAAAGCATCTGTTTTAGTCAATGGTAAACTTACTTCACCCTTTACACTTAAACGCGGTGTCCGCCAGGGTTGTCCTCTTTCCCCTCTTTTGTTTATCCTTGCTCTTGAACCCTTTTTGACCTCCATTCGCAATAATCCTTCCATCTCTGGCTTTCCGTACGGACCCCACCAACTTAAATTATCTGCATATGCTGATGACATACTTCTATTTATTTCTGACCCTACTACCTCGGTCCCTTCCTTATTAGCTGAATTTGAGAACTTTTCGTTGGTCTCCGGTTATAAAATAAATTCGGATAAGACGGAGATTCTTCCCTTAACTAAATTCTGCCTTCCACACTTCTTTTCTTCCACTGGTTTCGCTTGGAATAGTAAGAAAATAAAATATCTTGGTGTCCTTTTTTCCAACTCTATTTCATCTTCTGTCCAGCTTAACATGAACGCAGTTATATCTAGGATAGACGCTCTACTTTCCTCCTGGAATCCCCTTTTCCTCTCTTGGTGGGGTCGTCTTGACTCCATCAAAATGATGGTTGCCCCAATCTTAATTTATTTTCTTTCCATGCTCCCTATCCATATCCTGGCTCTTTACTTTCGTCCTATTGACTCTGTCTTGTCCAAGTTCCTCTGGAAACAGAAAAAAGCACGAATATCACTCTCATTCCTTCGTAAACCCAAAATTAATGGTGGAACTAATTTCCCGGATTTCCGTCTTTACCACAAATCCTTTTCCCTCCGTCAAGCATCTCGTTGGTTGTCACAGGACATTTCCCTTTTTTCACCTCTTTGGCTTTCTGTTGAACGTGACCTGTTACTCCCTTATTCTTTTCAGGAAGTTCTCCATTTTACCGCTAAAGCTCCATGTCTTCTCCCCCCTTTATTTAGGCACACTTCCTCTCTTTTACGACCCTTGGTATCAACTGCCCCTATTTCTCGTGACTCCTTTCTGTTATTACCCATCTGGTATAATTCACTCATTCTCATACGAAACAGACCCATTGCCTGGCCTACCTGGAGGTCGAGGGGTATTGTCTGGGTCCACCATCTTTTCGATGGTTTATCTCCTCGTTCCTTTCCTCAATTTCAGTCCTTCTTCCACTGTCCTTCCTCCTTTGCAAAGAAATACTTCATTCTTATGGAAACTGTTCTTGACCGGTACTACTCTCTTGAATCGGACATCTCACCCTCATCCTCCTCTTCTCTACTTACACTTCTATCCAATGTTCCTAAGGCCTCTCTTATCTACAGATATTTCTCTGCTCCTGACCCTGATCGCCCCAAATCAAAACTGGAACTCTCTTGGGAAAAAGATCTAGATTCCACATGGCCGATTTGTCTTTGGGATAAAGTCTGGGCTAAATCTCTGAAAACTTCCCGCAATGCCTCTCTTACTCAATCCCTCTTTTTCTTCTATCATAGACTCTACCTTTCTCCCCTCTCCCTGTCTCGCTTTCTCTCCTCTTCTAGTGCTAATTGCTGGACCTGCAATGCTACTAATGCGGATTCCTTTCATCTTTTCTTTCTCTGCCCTTCAGTTCGTCTTTTTTGGACACAGGTGTGGATTCGTATTTCTCATATCTTTCACCTCTCTATCCCTTTCTCAGCCTCTTTGGTATTTCTGGGGAGTCTTTCAGAATCTCTTGACCTCCCTCCACACTCACGTGGTCTCCTAGACCTCATGCTTGCCCTTGCACTCCAACACATTTCTTCTAATTGGAAGTCTCTAAACAAACTTTCCATAATATGTTGGTGGAACTTACTTTGTCACTCCCATAGGCTCGACGTTGCCTTTGCAGCCTCTTGCAAACCCTCTCGTAATGTTGATTTGTACTGGTTACCCCTTACTCTCCATTTGGATCAATCCGCCAAAAAGAAACCCTCTACGTTCTCCTCTGCCAATTTTAAACCCCCTTGAATACTTGTACTCCTGCTTATAAGTACATTCCTTAATCTTTCACTTATGCTGTTTTATTAGCTTCATGCATATTTTCTCTAATGCCCTTAGGCCACGTATTTACTGTTATTTGTGCATTTACTGTACTTTATTGTGATTGCTGTTTATGATTATTGCAATTTTTCCATTTATGACTTATTAATAGGTTTTTTCTCATCCCCCCTCCCCCCCTCCCCCTCTTCCCCCCTCTCTTAAAATTCAAAATGCTTTGTCCCTCATTTCTGCCATCGGCTTTATTATGATTATCTCCTCATATTTCCTCTTCCTCATTTATTTATGCTGATGTCACCTTGCTGTACTGATTATTTACTTTAATAAAGCTTTCAAACATAAAAAAAAGAAGATTAACCCATTGCACCAGAAATATTATGTTAGTGTTTCTGGACATATTTAAGTGTTTGCCAATAATATAGTTTCAGAGCATCAAGAAACTTAGGTAACCGTAATGCCAACTCTTCCCAAGGCAGAATATAGCCTTCTTCCTATACTAACAGTCCAGTGAAATGGTGCATGTATCTAAGAAGAAGAACCTTTCTCATCTCATTGATGTCCAACCAGTGCTCATTTCTGTAGATTTCTCTGTCTACTCAAATTTAGAATAAACTACTTAGCATTATTACTAAAGTTGTGGCATCTTCTTTTGGACTATAATACAGTCCCTTTGCTCCATACTCAAAAAATGGGACCTCAAGTTTGCTCTTCTGGAACTTGCCACAATGATCACCACAGCTGATCAGAAAGCAAGAGAATAATCTGACCTGGCAGGTCCTGCATATTTTCTATACTCCATGATGGATTCAGACATAGAAGTCCTGATCGACTCTCAAGTACTACAAGCACCTGACTCATATGGAAGATCATCCTTTTAATGACATGATTTATTGGGTAAATCTTCTATTGACCTACCAAAGTCAGTACGGAGTGGAATCAAGCCTTTAGACCCACTTTCAGAGATAAGAGACAAGGCTTGCTCCCCAATGAAGAACAAAGATGCCATCATATTCAGTGCCTGACTTGGAATCGGAACAAAGCATCTGAGATGCTTGATGTTTGTAACACCAATCTCTCTTTGCTGTAATTGTGATTTACTCCTTTTCTTATATCCTAGAACGTCACTTTCTTACCAAGTATCTTGATGACCTGTGAGGTAGGTCACCTTCTGTGCCAAGTGTACAAAGTCACAGATCCCAGCATGCTAGGACCATCAATAGCTTCTTAAATATGAATATATGACATGCTAATGTCTCATCTGCAATATTCCCAACCCCAAGTTACTCATGTCACTGCACCATAACAGAGATTGCTCACAGCTTTTGTTCAATCCCCCTCCTCTGCCATACTCCAGTCTTATAAATTCTCATACCATGATACTTAGTAACTTGCTCAATATCAGCCACGGCCCGTGGAGGGAGTTACGGTGGGGCAGGGAGGCGGGGAGGGGGAGGGGCAGGGGCAGGGTGCTAAAAAACGGCATATGGATAATTGCAGGTAAGTAAACAATTTAATTAATAAAACAAATTTGGTAGCGCGCCTTGCATCGCAAAATGCGATGCAGTGCGCGGTTCGAAATTCGTTTTATTAATTAAATTGATTACTTACCTGCAATTATCCATATGCCAGTTTTTAGCACCCTCCAACCGGCCCATCCCCCTCCCCGCCTCCATGCCCCATCGTAACTCCCTCCACGGGCCGTGGCTGCTCAATATTCCCCCTTCTCCTCTATCAGTTTCAATTCCATGCCTTTCTCTCACCCATATCTCTTCACAATGTCAAGCCCACAAATGCACACAAACATGGAGAAGGGAGAAAGAGGGAAAGGGTGATAGAGAAGGGGGCGAAAGTGGAGGAGCGAAAAAAGAGAAGAGAGGCAGAGAAGAAAGTACATGTGGAAAAGATAGGAGTTGAAGAGGAAAGTGGAAGGTGGGGTAGTAGGCACACACCCTCGAGAATCATGACCAGACAGGGTCCATAGGGCCGTGTCAGCGTAGTACAATATCTGACCATTAGGGGGTCAGGGGCGCACTCAAGTAAGAGCTAGCAGGTTTTGTCTCTGAGAAAATGTGCCCAGGTGAGGAGGAAAGGCTCTGTCTTATCCTGTAGGTTATAGATGACACCCTCATAGGAGTCTGTCTGGTACATTGTCCAGAGCCATTCATCATTGGGGGGAACGCCAGTGACGGAAAATGCAGATCTTTGCCATGGGAGTGCCGTATGGAGTAGACGTCCCTGAAGGAGGGAAAGGTCCTGGACGGTCACGTAGAAGGATCAGGGTGCAAGGCAGAAGTATTGTGACTGGTACGGTCTTGCTTGGCATGGTGCCAACCACCTCCCTAAACGATCGTACCAAGGGGCAATCAGAGAGGACATGTATCAGATTACAGCAGTTATGGGCACAACAATTTGCATGAGGTAACAGGCCCGGTGACAGCAGTTTTACAGGATTCCAGTGCCAGTCATGCATTAACTTAAAGAGACAAAACTTCAACCATGCCTCCTGGGCTCCATGATCCAATGCCTCCAGAATGTCCGCTCAATCCTCCATTTCATATTTGAAGTCTGGTTTGCCATGTGATAGGGAGACTACTTGGAAAGGGCAGGGAGAAAAGATGACAGCTTTAGAAGGTGTAGAAGCCAGGCATCACCCCATGGAAGTGGCCCCTCGTTCTAAAGTATGAGACTACAGGAGATGGCTGGGGGGCCCAGGCTTACGCAGCCAATCGATGATTGAGGCAATGTCGGAGCTGCAAATGTCACCAGGACTGATGGGATGGGAGACTGCCAACCAGTGCTAAATTGCGTATACTCACTCCTTTAAAACGTGGTAAATTTGGCTTCTACCCAACTAGCATATTTAATTTACTTGCAAGTGCCTAGTAAAGGGGCACTACCTGTGTCCAGAGCTTGTAAATAAATGCTACCAGTGAGCCTGCAGCACTGGTTGTGCCAAACACTTAAGTAGCAGTTTAAACATGTCTGAGGCCTTCCATTGCAGCCTTTGTGTGCAGTTTTAAACTGTAATTTCAACATGGCAAATGAAACCTTTTTGCCAGGCCCAAACCATCATTTTTTAATACATATAAGTCACCCATAGGGTAGGCCTTGGACAGCCCAGGGACAGTGTGCAATACATTTAAAAAGTAGGACATACTTTTAAGTTTTACATGTCTGGTAGTGAAAAACTCTTCAATTCCTTTTTCACTATTCACCTCTCCCATATAATAACATTTATTAAGCTCTGGAGGACTGCTGGCCTGCTGCCCACTTGCCTGGGTTGAAAAGGACAGGACCTGCATCTGTTGAACCCAGAAACCCAAATTGACTCCAAGAGCTAGTTGGCTGGTCTCCTTACTTGAGCTTCAGGGACAGAATGCTCCAAGGGCCTTGACCTCAGCACCTCGACTATGTCGTTTGTGAATCTACCCGGCCAAGTTGAGCCATACCACTCCTGGACCCTTGGAAAGGGCCAAAGTGACTCTGCCAGCCTCTGTGGATCCAGTGGAACCGATGCATCTCTTCAGCTGCATGGCACAAGCTCGAGCAGAACTAATGCATCGCTGCTGCATGGATTGGACATGTTGCAAGACCCACATTGCCTTCACAACCCATACCCTCTTTGAGAACTGCAGCTGTGTGATGCTTTTGAGTCACAGGCCCTCACATCTCTTGTCAAAGGCAGCCTCACAGCTCTTCTGAACAGACGCATCAATCAATCAATCAAATAAAGCTTATAAAGTGCCTGGTTGCATAGCCTGTGCGTCCCCGTGCTGCGACAGGGTCCCATCCGAACAAGGTGAAGAAAGTAAGATCAGACAATGGAATTGTCAGCTGGAAAGAGCCATGTCTTCAGTTTTTGTCGAAAGACACTCTCAGATAATTCCAGTCGGAGCTCCACCGGGAGCTTATTCCAGTAGGTTGCTGCAAGGAACCTAAAAGAGCGACCGCCCATCCTGGCTCTTCTTATGGCAGGGATGCGTAATTGACCCGTGCCACTAGACCTTAACCCTCGAGTGGGGACATACAGGATTAAAAGATTGTGTAGATAGGAAGGGCCTCTCTTCTGCAGAATCCGATGACTAAAATACATGGCCTTAAACAGAACACGTTTCCTCATAGGAAGCCAATGTAATGATTCAAGAGCCTTGCTAGCGGCTGCTCTCTTGGGAAGCCTTAGAACCAGACGTGCGGCCGCATTCTGAATGCGCTGGAGTCTCGGAACGCAGTTGTTGTTAGCCCCCAGGTACAAAACATTCCCATAGTCCAGCCGCGATGTCACAAGAGCATAGACCATTGACTTTCTTGCTGACACTGGGAGCACATCCAAGGTCTTACGAAGAGTGCGTAGGACCCCCACACAATTTCCCATCACCCGTCTGTTGTGGTTTTCAAAGGTCAGTTTTGGGTCCAACCATATACCCAGATTCCTCACCTGGTCTTTCGTGGATGGGGTCTGTCCTAACATAGATGGCCACCATGCAGACGACCAAATAGAGGGGGACTTGCCTATAATTAAAACCTCAGTTTTGTTACCATTCAACTTCAAACAGTTTGCGTCCATCCAGGACGCCAGTTCCTGGAGACATAGTGTAAAATTCTGTGCGGCCACCTCCGATTCTTGTGCCAGGGTTACCACAAGTTGTGTGTCGTCCGCATATGACACCACACTAACTCCAAACTTGTCCACCATCGCTGCCAAAGGGGCGATGTAGAGATTGAAGAGAGCAGGACTAAGAATGGAGACTTGTGGAACCCCCTGGTCAAGCTTAACACTTTCAGAAAGAAAAGGTCTTTGAGACACCTGGAAGCAATGATCGGTTAGAAAGGATCGCAACCATTCCATAGCTCTACCGCCTACACCGCCCTTATAAAGACGCCGCAGAAGGGTATGATGGCACTCAGGTCAAGTAGAACTAGTGCGACCGTCTGTCCTGCGTCCACTAAACCACGAATGAGCTCGGTGGATAGAAGCAGTGCAGACTCCGTAGAGTAAGTGGCGCGAAAAACAGATTGAGTAGGATGTAATAGGTTACGCTTATTAACATGCTCACTTAACTGCATATTAACCACCTTTTCTGCTACTTTCGCAAAATATGGCAGAAGGGAAATGGGACGGAGGTTCTCCATCTGATTAATACAAATATTAGGTTTTTTTCCAGAGGAATAACAATGGCCTCCTTCCAAGTATTAAGGACTATCCCAGAAGAAAAGGAAAGTTCCAAAAGATGTCATAAGTATGGTTCCAGAGTAGTGAGACTCTCCCTCAGGATCCTTGAGGACGCTGGGTCACTGGGTGAGCCAGACTTAATACTGGTTGCCACTGCTGTGAGTCTATCTCCGCTGGGTACAACAAAATCACATAAACAGTCTGCCTCTGGGATCACAGAGATCTCCTCGTTAGTAACATTATCCTGTTGAGCTGACATAGGGAAGGTATATCACAAAACAAAATACCAGTACTGCAAAATTACTCTAGGGGGAAATCAACTAACATAGTGAAACAATACACCATATTGACAAGACTGCTTTTTCTGTCTGAATTAAATCTTTATGTTTTTGATTTTTATTTTTCAAGAACACATTTTCATTTTTTGTATAACATCACCACATAAAATACATATGTTGCAACTCAATTTGTCAAATATAACATGTAAATAACCAAAAATCACATTTACACTCTCCTTACACACCTTCCACACAAACATTCACCCAGACTCACTAGAGTCTCTCACACTTCCTATTTACACAATATACATTTTTTTCAACCTTTATAAGAATGATTTTTGTTTTGAATTAAGAAGCAACCTTGGGATAGATTTTGATTTTTAGAACATTTCACACTGTTTGAAGATTCCTAAGGTTGCATAGAAGGCTGGTCTATGCACCATAATCTGTCTTACCTCTGCCTTGTATCAAAACGAGGTAAGGAGAGGGTTCTGCAAGTAATCAAAGGGAAAAGGGGGCTAAGTTTGCCATTCTAGAAACACAACCAGGTTACAACAACTACCAAAGATAAAAAAAACGTGACCGTCGCTTGACAGTAAGTTCTTTCATACTCACATTATTAATTTCGTGCACACTGCCTGGGATGGGATGTGTTGAATTGTTTAGTCCTAGAACGCCAATAATTAAGAGGGACAGAGCGTCAGATTCGGATGTTTTCTTATTATACTGTTAATGAGTAGACTAACTAGCCGAGGACTTACTTGTGGTGTGCCAAGATATTCTTACGCAGATCTTTTTTGTTATGTATCTTTAGACTCCAATTTGTGAACTTGTTTTTAAAAAAAAAGGGGGGATTCAGAGAGTCTTGTTAAGAGCCTGGTCCCATGTGCTCTTGTTGCTTGACATAGTTAAAAAACAAAGCCGGTGTTTCTCTTACCATTTGAATCGGCATTCGCGTCCTCTATTTTCCATTTCACTCGCTTTCTTTTCCTGTAGCGGGTTTCCGGTATTAAGATAGTCGTAACGTCATCAACGTCGAATTCCGGCGGCCTCTCCTATGGCTTCTGGGAATTGTAGTTTCAGCTTCATATCAATTGTCGCGCTTGCTATAACCTAAGTCTGAACCATCTATTCTCCGACATGGTGCCGTGAGTGAAAAAATTTAAAAATTATAAACTTAAAGCGGCTGAATCGCCAGGTATAAACCCGAATATTGCTGTATTTGGGAATTTGGTTGGTCGTGAAACATTATCTATTGGCTTGTTTATAAAAAGTATAGAATCTTGGCAATCCGGGCACTTTCTGCGGGCACTTTCTGGAATGGCTATGATAACCTATATATTTCAGAAATTTCATTGAGGCCATCAACTGCTGTATTGAATTTTATGATAAGCATGGCTTCTCTTCTTGCAAGATTTTCTTCCATGTCTCCTCCCCGGGGATCTGGTTAAATTTTGATATCACTGTCCATCTGATCTCAGATTCTGTATGGTTTTTTGTTTTCCAGTGGTCTACTAAAGGTGCTGTCTGTACATTATTTTTGATTCGCGATTTATGCTGTGTAATTCTGCTCCTTACTTCTTGGTTTGTTTTTCCAATATAAACCATGTTACATGGACAGCGAATCCCTTATATCACATAGCGCAATTTACAATTTGTAAAAGCGTCATGTTTCCAGAAGGTTTGTTTGTGCTTAAATAGTGTTCCTTCATCAGTGGTGGAACAACACCCACAAGTGCCACATTTGTGGTGGCCTTGGACTGGAGGTAAATTCAACATAGATCTTACTGATGGTTGTTTCTTTTTAGGGATAGCAGCGCGGACCAAATGGTTTGCAATACTCTGGTCTTTTTTAAAAGCAAACAGAGGTTTGTCTTTTAGTGATACGTCTAAATTTTGAACGGGATGCCAATTTTGATTTATCACCTTCTTCAGGAGATTAGAATTGGGACAGAAAGTCGAGACGCACACGATTCTTTCAAGTGGCATTTTTTCTTTTTTCTTTAAAAGTTCCTCTCTCTGCGTCCACCACGCTCTCTTCATAGAGCGCCTCAACTGTTTTTTGGGGTAACCTCGTTCTAGCAGGTTTTGTATTAGTCGGTTGGCATGAATCTCATATTCATCTCTGAAATGACAGTTCCTTTTTATTCGCAAAAACTGTCCGAATGGTAGGTTTTCCTTTAGATTTCTGGGATGATTGCTTTTAAAGTGTAACGCTTAGTTGCGGTCGGTCGGTTTCTTGTATAGTGTGGTAACCAGTTTTCTGTCTGATGGATAGACCTCTACGTCCAGAAAAGCCATTTTTTGTCTAGAATAATTTAGGCTAAATTTAATTTCATGAGTGCGATTATTTAGCCATTCATGGAATCGTAGTAGTTCATCTTCGCCCCCTGTCCAAACGGCGAACACGTCGTCAATGTAACGACTCCAGTGCAAGATGTATTGTGCATATGGATTGTCTTGGTAAATGAACTTATCCTCAAATTTGGACATGAAAAGAATAGCCAATTCTGGGGCAAAGGGGCAGCCCATAGCTACTCCCCCTGACATAGGGAAGGTGGCATAAATCCTCCCCACTTTTTCCGAAAAAAGTTAGCTATTTTATTGCAGGACTCAGCTGAGCTCACGTCATGTGCAGTAACTCTAGCTAAAGATGTGATCTCTTTGAAGATAGAAAAAAGCTCTTTGGAGGGGTTCTCGGCTGTTATAATCCTATTATACTAGAAAGTAGCCCGAGCCTGCCTTATCATAGAATGGTATTTCCTAAGACTGGATCTATATTCAAGTTTAGCAGAGTCATCAAAGTTTCTCCTCCAGATCCTCACGAGGCGCTTACAGGCCAATTTGGCCATTCTCAGATCATTGCTGAACCAAGGTGCAGTCTTTCCCTGCCTGCCAGGTGCTTTCGAGGACCAAGGAGCAGTAATATCCAATGCCTCTAGGATGCAATTTTCCAGGGCAGAGCATGCTGACACAATATCACTACCCCCTGGAGGGCCCCCCTTAGTGAGAGCCTTGTTAAAACTAGCCGTGGAAAGTTCACCCATTTCCTCCTCCGTTTGATGGTCATCGTATTATGTGGACCAGCAAGCAACGGCCGCCTAATCTCAAAAGGAACAATAAAATGATCGGACCAAGGAATCGGAATGTGAGGTTTAATAAATAAATCCTCCCAATTGGCGAAGATCGCGTCCAATAAATGGCCGTGTTGATGGGTAGGAGCGTCAGATTTGAGCATAAGATGGAGATCAGCTAGCTCCTGATGGACTTTCTGGGCTCCATTGTCGGCTGGGTCCTCTAGATGTAAATTTAGGTCTCCAACCAACATTAGTTTAGGATAACACAGAGCCGGTTGCACCATATGTTCAATTAGACTAAGGGCAAAATTAGCTTGGGGACCGAGTGGGCAATAAATGAGGTAACCCTTTAGACAACAGTCTGCTGAGGCTGATATGGAGAAGAGCCCAGATTCGCAATCCTTAATTTCAGTGGATTCTAAGGTACACTGGATAGACTTTTTGTGTATAATAGCTATCCCCCTGCCCCACATCCTCATTCGGTCAACCCTAATGATGCCATAGTGATGAGGGAGGGCTTCCAGTATATCGGGAGCAGACTCCTCATTCAGCCATGTTTCTGTTAGAAAAAGCACGTCTGGATGGGCGTCTTCTATAAAATCATAAACTTCAAGTTTATGTTTCGGCAGTGACCGACAGTTTATAAGGGCGCAGTCTAGGGGTTTGCCTCCTTTATTGATGTTCAGTTGATGCACTAATGTATACTTGCAGTGACTGCACTTCTGACACTGATTTCCAAGCAGTATACTGTTTTTGCACTGCTCCATGATCGGGGGGGCATAAGGCCAAGAGCGATTCAGAGGAATACGTATAGACTCCCCCTAACCGGCCAGGGGGTCTGGCCCCAGGCCCCGGCCAGTCGCGGACAGGCGCAGACGGGCTTGCCTTTGGCGCGCTGGCGGCGCGTCCGCTGCGCTGTCGCTCAGGCATGTGCCCTTTATGGCCTTGCCTCCCTGCGACTAGCCCGCTGACCTGCCCCACACCGAACCAGAAGTGTGGCTCAAGCCTGCCCCGTCCTCTGCGCAACGGCACTAACTGCCGCGTCGGACCGGGATGGGAAGGCAGGAAGAACAGAGCTCCACACCCCAGGTAGGAAACAGGCCACTCAGAAGTTATTTTAAAAAACAGCAGCAATGCAATTTAAACAGCTTAAAAGCAATATAAAATCGGGAGTAATTACTTCAGCAAAGCGGGGGAGAGCAACCTCTCTCACCGGTTACCCCTGCCGCCCTGCATCACCCCCAATGCCATGCCCTAGCTATGCAGCACATCCTCAATGCTCTCAAGCCCTTGTCTTTGGGATCCTCGACTACGGCGCAGGACCTCAGATCGCAGCCTTGACGCACCTCGTAAATGATGATTCGCCTTAGCTGCACAATGCATTTTCTATGCGGATCCTCATAACGCTCTGCAAACCAGAATTTAAAGTACTTTGTTCAGCAGGCCTAACTAGGTCCCTGCAGCTGGTCCAAGCTCTATCAAGGTTTGCCTGAACTTGTAATTTTGTCCCGGTCCACTGCAACCAGATATCCAAGTTGGCATTTTGTGATCTTTGCCACTATTTTCACTGAAATCTTGAAACCTGGATATTTCCAGTTCTACTAATTGGGTTTTTGCTATTTTGGCCTTGTTTTATTTTATAGTCCTCTATTTTTCTAAACTGCTGTGGGATCCATCTGTGTTGTGTGTTTTATGGTGTTACTGTTAGAAGTGTTGCATAAACACTTGCATCTAAGTTAAGCCTAATTGATCTATGACAAGCTACCAGATGGTTGTGCCCAGGTTAATTTAGGTTAATTTAGGGTTGTTGTGTGTCTCACCCTCTAAGTTAAGCCTAATTGATCTATGACAAGCTACCAGACGGTTGTGCCTAGGTTAATTTAGGTTAATTTAGGGTTGGTGTGTGTCTCACCCTCTAAGTTAAGCCTAATTGATCTATGACAAGCTACCATACGGTTGTGCCCAGGTTAATTTAGGTTAATTTAGGGTTGGTGTGTGTCTCACCCTCTAAGTTAAGCCTAATTGATCTATGACAAGCTACCAGATGGTTGTGCCCAGGTTAATTTAGGTTAATTTAGGGTTGGTGTGTGTCTCACCCTCTAAGTTAAGCCTAATTGATCTATGACAAGCTACCAGACGGTTGTGCCCAGGTTAATTTAGGTTACTTTAGGGTTGGTGTGTGTCTCACCCTCGTAAGGATAGTAGTTGCTGCTTGACCAGGGACTACACCACAGGTCAACCAACAAACC
Source organism: Lissotriton helveticus (assembly GCF_964261635.1). Taxonomy (NCBI): domain Eukaryota; kingdom Metazoa; phylum Chordata; class Amphibia; order Caudata; family Salamandridae; genus Lissotriton; species Lissotriton helveticus. Next base: position 1,816,391,879 of record NC_136067.1, on the reverse strand, counting down.
AATTACTTACAGGGGTGTACTACAAGCGACATGGAGCATCAGATGGGATGAGTGGTGGAGGGACTGCAGAAATGAGGCTGGGCAAATGATATCAACCTTGGAATTCTTGTTCATGTGCCAAACTAATGCCATGAGTTTCAGGAAAAGGGCACTGTCAAGCCTTATAAACTGACCTTTCAAGATGATGGTCTGTCCAGAGAATTCTATTTGAGGTAGAATATTTTTCTATGATGTCAGTTTCTATTGGAATTATATATAAGACGGAGTTTATAAGTGATGAACAAGTTGCAACACATTTGTTCCTTTATATTCCATCACATTCTTTGCCCCATACTACTATTTTGTCCCTGATTTTTGCGTCTTGCATTTTTATCTTCTACCTGATCTACGTTTACAAAATTGCTGTTTGCTTTGTACTCTTCCCTGATGTCAAGGGGAATTTGGTGCCTGTGTTTTTATGTCCTAATTGGGCGCATCTTAAGATTCCACTTCACACTCGTCCTGTGTACTGCTATGTGCAGAGTGCTTCCATGGCTACTAGGAGTTTCCACTCTTTCCATAGACAATCATGAAGGGGATTTAGCAGACCCATATTCAGTGCCCAGTCCTTGACAATATATTGCAAAAGGTCGACCCGTGGAGGAAATAAGAAAACAGCATGACTTACGCTGGAAGCTCGAAATACTAGAGAGAATTGACTGCAAAATTAGAGTACAGCTAGGTTAAGTGCTACAGTGTGACAATGCCTAAGGTAACACAAAATGCATGATCACAAACTAAGCGGAGGAAGTCTTATTTAACATGTGGTCTATGCAGCTGGTTTAACTACATTTGAATATTTAATAGATTTTGTTTGTGTGCCACTAATAAATACCTAATTTATTCTTGAATGGGACACATTTAACTATAGCAAATTAGAAATTGAGTATTTGAAGCCTACTATAAGCTAACCTGTGAGTGTTGTTGAGGAGGCTATCCGATTGGAGCTAAGGTTACGTTTTCTCTTGATGCTGCTGCTGAGGTCTCATTACTAAAATGTTACGAAACAATTATTATTGATCCAAAGCTTCAAACGCAAGTTCCTTTTTCTTTTAGATTATGGAAAATCGAGGGTAATGGACTTGTGTGATTCAAACCAGAATAATCAGTCTGTCCTCAAAAATCATGTGGTGGGAAACTATATGATTAGCATTGACAATAATTCTGTTAAGACAATGTCTGCCATCATTTAATTAAAGCCAATCTGTGCAGCTACAAGTGGATGGTAAAGACACTGTGCAATTCTAAAACAGGCCGGAGTAGAACCAACTCTCAGTGAACCACACCGAAACCTTACCTTTATCGACTTTTACTAAAGACTTCAGTGCTTAATTTGTAAAAGGATAAATGAGAAAAGTGCTGAACGTTTTGCTCAGGAACCTGCTGTGGTGTAAGTGAATATGGCCATGCTAAATAGCAAGGCTGTGTAGTCTTGATTCCACCTCATGTCTCTTTAATCCACCACCAGACACTTCCTGCCCCCCTCATATCACACTTGCAGGTTCCTACTTTCTTGATTTGTCATGGATTTTACTATCGGCTTCTTTCTTGTTCCTCTCTTGCTCTGGATCAAAGTATGATAAAGAAAAATAATCAGTCCCCACAAGTGAGTGGGCCAACATGCGACCACCAGCTAAAACTGAGCACTGACTAAAGTTCAGCTCCAATCTAGCAATAAAAAAAAACCAGACTCATTTGTCAACCTTGGGGAATTGTGCCTGCCATCTCTGAGCAGCAGAAAATCTATCCTGCTTGTTAGTTACTGGCCCAATGTATGTCCTCAGAAGTTGTGGTATGAGGAGAGTAATACCAGCAACACTGCTTTCGGTTGAATTTGCAGATCCAACTTTAGACATGAGGGCATCTTAAAATGAGTGTTGGTTGGGATTAGGGGTGCGCGGAATTTGTGAAATTCACTTTCGCAAACTATCGCGAAAATGTCAAAAATCTCCACAAACACGTGGAAATATCGCGAAGGCGCAGAAGTTTTGTTTCCCCGCCTGTTCGGGATATTCTCTGCGTGATCGCGTTGATAAATGTCTCGCCAACTTGCCCATGCGGTCGCCATCTTGTTTTCACTTGTCCCGCCCCGCTCGCGATGCTTATTTCCTGTCTCGAATGACGTGTTCAACATCGCAAACTCACACGGGATAGCTTGACCGGCTACCAACAATCCAACATAGGAAAACTCGTCGGCGAACGCTGGGACCCGTAAGTCGCTACCCCGCGCGCGAAAACACATTTTTAAAGCGCGAGCAAGAAAAAACTTCAGTTTCGCTGCAGATTGCGAAAGTTTTTACATTTTCGCGATCTCCGCGGAACGCAAAAATTTCAAATTATCGCACTTTCCGCTTGCGGAACAAAATTTACCTCTCAGGCCTAGTTGGGATTTTTTCAGGCGTTAAATGAATTTTAACTTTTTATTATATTGCGTAATATTCCCTTCTGTATGTATCTTATTCATAATAATAAATGATTCAATAAACTGTTTTTAAAAACTTTGATAGTTGTGTTGTTGCATTTTGTTGGTCTATTGAGTTGTGATGGGCATTGTTGTAATGGTGTATTGTTTTGTTTTTGCATTGTGCTGGTGTGTTACATTGCTGATGTACTGTTGTAATTTTTGTTGCTGTATTGTGATGTTGTCTCTCGACTGAAGGCGAGCTGTTTAAATATGCACAAACAAACATTCCTGTCACACGCAGCTATGTCCACGAATCAACTTTCATCAGACAATGATGAGGTTTATGCACTAAGCACTGTGCTAGTTATCATCAGGGGCATGTAATACAGCGAAGCAAAACATATTACACCACCCGACCCAGATGGTTGATCGAGGAACTCGTTGTTAGGTCAAAATGCTTTAGAGAACTAAAGGGGCATATTACCAAGCAATCGCTATTGCTTGGTTAGAGACAATATTTTACCGCTGAGCTGCGGCGATTTTTATCGCAGATAAACCTTGGTATTACCAAGGTTTATCGCAAATGCGATAAAAAACGGCCGCAATGCATGAATATCGCTGAAAAGTCAGCGATGTTCATACATTACCGAGCTAATGCTCTCAGCCATGTTTTCCACCTCCCATTGGATAACATGGCTAAGAACAGGTGTTAGCTTTGGGAGATATTCGCGCTTAGCGCGAATATCTCCAAAAGTTGGTTATAGGAGATAGCGATGTTAGCGACCGTTTCCAGTCGCTAACATCTTGGCACGCCCACTTTGCATGTCATTAGTGATAAATATCACTGACATGCAAAGTGGGGCCCAAGATGGTCGCTATCTCCTACTAGCTGTCGCTAACTGGTGTTAGCGACAGCTAGGTAATAGGGAGATAATTTTATCTCCGCTTTCTTGGCTTTTAAAGCCAAAAAAGCGGAGATAAACCCCCTTGATAATATGCCCCACAATTATTAACTAGTTCTGTATCCAAGTAGCTCTACTCTGATCAAAGTGGGAAAACTTTGTAATCCTAGGGCTCGAGTAAGGCCCTCATTATGAGCGCCCTTGTAATTGGATAAGTGTGATAACTGCTGTTACTGTTCACATCCAAACATGAGTTATTTATATGATATATCACACAGGTTTAATCTGCAGCTATTTAGTTAGGGAAAAGGGCCTGGTACTTACACGAACATGTGGAGTTTTGTGTAATAGACACCAACATCCACGTTATTTTGGAAAAAGTGTAATTGGGTCGGATAAATTGCACCCTTTTAATTCTGACTCACCAAAGCGGAATTTTATCAGGTGTAATAAATATGATACCAATTACAAGGGCCCTCAAAATGAGGGCCTTAGAGTAGACCTTTTGGATGCAATAACTATAATCTGATAAAAAATATGAGACTGAGGTGTTCGGAATTTATTGGATGTAATAATTATCACATATTCAGAATTTTTGGGGAATAACATATGAATAGTCATGTCCTGGAAAATACCAAGCCCTTTCCCCTTGTTAAATTGCAGCAGGTTTGATTGTCAAAATGTAATCAAGGGTGTGATCTTTATAGCACCACATGTAGCAGCAATCCATGTTTGCAGAGTGGTCGCGATTTAACAGGCCAGGCACCGTGTCTACTACGAGTTTTTTAAAAGGAAATTGTCAAAGTTGAAATAATTAATGCATATGGTGAAATACTTCACAGTAAGCCTCTGTTCCGCTGGCTTGAATCCACTCAGGATGGTAAGTGTACCTAGGTCAACAGATTCATGTTCCCTCTTAAGCAAGTGTGACTCCCAGCCGGAAGCAATGGATGGAAAACCCACTCACAAAGGCCTGGGCCCAGTCCAAGCCTCTCGGTCTCAGAAGCTTTGCTCTCAAGCTCCCCTTCCCTTGCTTTAAATATCCATTTGTTCAGAGAGGAAAAAAAGCCAAAAGGCTGCACTTTTCTGCTCTCACTGGTTTTTGCCGGAGGCAACCACTTTTATGATTACCTAGCAATTTCATCTATCAATTGCTCTCGACCACAGCACGCCTGCGGAGCAGCTCGGTTTACAGTATAATCTCCCACGCTGGAACAGCCACTGGCAGGAGAAATGCTTTCAAATACTGAAGCAAGAAACATGTAATCTTATTTGGATTCAATTACCTACTTGACGTTTCAAACATTGGAACATGGAGTTCGGCTGCTATGTTGGAAATAAAATGTGTTTTTTCGCTCAAATGCTATAATCTACTATTTGTCAATAAAGACACAAACAAGATGAACCAAGGGCCTAATTTCTGGTATTTTGGCTTTGGGCAGCGCAGCAAGGCAACATGATGGTCTGCCTTTCGCCAAAGTGAAAGGGCAGAAATGTACGGCATTTAAGCAATACAGCAGTGGCGGCTCCTCCGCTAAGGTGGAGGAGCGTCACCTCACTGCTTTTAAGCACAATAAATAAAGGAAAAATAAAATGATAATAACTTTAAGTTATTATCATTTTAAGTTTTCCTGGTTGCGGCGCTTTGCGGGCGGAGTAGGCTGCTTTGCCGACAGAGCAGAGAGGGGGAGAAGTGGTTTGCCATCCTTAAGTGCGCATGAATGTTTGGCCGGCTGCCTAAGGCCGGCTAAAAATGCGCACTTTGCATGTTCTCCACCCAGTCTGCATTACAACCTGGGTGGAGAAAATGCCCAAGCCCCCAGTCCTGATCTGAGCCCCAAACCCAGTGCTCGGACCAATCACAACACTGTATGCAGTGTTGTGATTGGCTCGGGGAAGCCTGGGTGTTTCCTGGGTGCTCTGTTCCTGTTCTGGAGGCGACTGTGGAGAGAGATAAGAAAAGTGTTGGGACGCAGAGAGGAGCTACTTTTTTTCTTTACTCCCTCTCCCCTGCGCTCCGCCTTCCCACCCCCGATCTGTGCCAGCCACCACTGCAATACGGTGCATTCCTGTCTTTATTTCCTGTGCTGTTGCAGTTTTGGCAGCCTAGCACCAACATAGCCACCCTTGCACCATGGTCCAAGCGTGGCTCTGTCGCCGGCAGGATTGTTTGGGTGCAGGAAGGAGCACCTTCCTTCACAAACACAATCCTAAAATGTGTTTTCCCCTTTCTATCTGTGCTGCAGAATGCAGCATACAAGCATACATGGAAAGAGGAAAAAACAAGGAAAAATTAACATATTTCTCCTTGTTACGCCTCACCTGGGGAGGTGCATAGATTTAATGCTTCCCCAGGTTTACATCACTTTGTAAATCAGAGGCAGCACCAAATTCCAGGAGTATTGCGTGGGAAAACCACTCACGGTGCAGAGTGAAGTGATGTAACAATTTGCACAGCGTCACCTTACTCATGATATATGAGGTCACTCAGAGCCATGCAGGGTGTCTTTGTGTGGCTTCATAAATCTTTATGAGAGTCCTGCGTCATGCATGGATTACTTTACGTGGTGCAAAAGTAACGCAGCGTTCTTATAAATAAGCCCCAAGTTTCCATGAACATGCTAAATATCAGCCATAATGCTCATGCTAATAATAGAGGGGCTTTTGGCTTCTAGTCACAGTCTGCAGTCAGTAATAGTGGAGCGCATCTAAACTCAACTTAGGTGTGCAAAAAGTGTCAAAAGTGTCTATCTTAAAATCGGTTTTATGCAAACTGATATCCTGCCAAATGACTGAATTTCCGTATTCACAAATCAAGTAGTAGAGTCTATAGACTTCATCTCACCAGAATGGAAGGAAGACATAATGGAAGTGACATTACACACTTTTTCGAACTGAGTTACATCACAGGAAGTGACATCATAAATATGACAGCTGACCTGGAGTATCAGCAAGTGATGACACATGACCTTGATCCTAGTGACATCATGATGGTTGTCATCACTAAAGCCTAGTATACATCTCTAAGAGAAAACGCGTTTCTAAATCAAATTGAAATAAACACAAAAGAGTTTACAAATGTGATAGTTTTCACCTGTATTAGTTTATGTGAACCATATATTCAATAAGAAGTATGTGATTGGCCTCCAATACTCCTTACCATTGTTAATAAGCTTTGATATATGATCACTTGTAAAGCACTATCACTCCTACAAAGCACAGGCGTGAAGGCTTGGTTTAATTAAAAATTGCAACAAATTGTTTGAAAAATTTCCATTTTATAAATGTATTTTATGATATATTTTAAAGTGTAATTACGACATTGTTGAATTTATTTATTTTACAGATCTTAAAATGTAGTGTCCCAGAGGGGGCTGTATAAAGCAAATAAGGACCCTGCTTGCTTCTGTTTAGGCACCGCTTTCCCTACCTCCGGGACCAGGGGGTCACACGAGCAATAATGTGGATCACAAGGGGCAAGACAGGGGTAGCAGCTGATACCTCTGGAGACCTCTAAATCCCATCAATGTTAGGGGCATATGTGAGCAGTTCCTGAGTGCAACTAACTATAAAGTTGGTTAGCACACTCCACCCCGTGAATTTGTGAGCAATTCTCACTATTTCCATGTTGTTCGCCACGCTAAGAAAACGTGCTAATTTGGTCTTTCCATAGGCAGAAGCCAACGCATTTTGAGAAGGGAGCCCTGCAATTATTCACAGGATTATAAGCAAGCATTGGCATAGCCAATAGGTCTCGCCTTTGGGACCTTATAAGTATTTAATTATGCTATCAACTGTTGCATGGCTAAACACTTATAATGTCCCAAAGGCGAGACCTATTGGCTATGCCAATGCTTGTTCTGGCTTGCCCTTCTTTTTCTACAGTGAACTTGACAGTCTGCGAGTCCACAGGAAGTGCTACATGGTTTTGTTTTCCATTTCATTAGAAGAGCTAGGTTTTGTTGACTGAGGCTCACCTAAAGATTATCCCTTATTGTGCTTGTATGTAGCTACAGCCCTGTCATCCTAGGCTTTGAGATAACTGGCAGTGGTTGTAGCATGCTTCAAGTCTAAGAGCATAGCCCACCTTACATGTACCCTGTGAGGAGACTGATTGAATGCTTTCCCCTGTAAAGTTCTATCAAGCCTCTGTTATGGGGCCCCCTACCTACTCCAGCCAAAATGTGACGTGCGTGCGTTGACTGCACGTGTGTGTATTTGTAGAGGGCGCACAAGCAGAATGGCCGCCGTCTGGTGAGGCTCCTGCTGCCTGGACCATAAATCCTACATTTATCCGCTTTTATTAGTTTGCCATCTGGCTGTAACGGGGCGCACACGTTACCAGAACTTCCACCCGGCCTCGGTGACATTTTGGGACAGATTGCATGTCGTCCGCCCGAGCACGACCACACGGAAGTTTTCCCCGGGACTGACACTGGAGCGGAGAGGTGTGCTGTGCACGGCACCCGGCGGCAGGAATGCCAGAGGCTTGCCATGAGGACAGTGGGCCCATCCTACAGGGAACGAGCAGCGCGGCTGTGGTGCCGGATCGCCCTGAAGGTACGGATGGCTGGTGGTGACATAGAGAGTGTGGGAAGCCGGTGCACGCTCCCCACATTGGCGGACAACAATCCCACGGCAGATGAGGAGGCGGCCACCCTTCCAGAACACCCACGGGCATTGCGGGCAGCGCACCGGTAAGAACACAGTGGTGCTCGGGACACGCAGGGGCCCGGCCTCCATTCTCTGCTCTGGCTCGCCGAGGCACAACAACTTCATGCTAAACGACCCGAGTGCAGGCTTGGCTTTTTATTGTGGCAATAAGGACACTGGCCTGAAAGTATTGCGAAATGCAGCGATACTAGCACAGTGGCTGCACTCTCGCGTGCACTACAGAAACTGCGGGACACGTGCTGGCGCCTCGCCACAGTAAGGTGGCAGAGGTGGAATACAATTGCTGTGGCCCTTACGTTCTAGATGCACAGAGGGTCGGTTGTGTGCAGGGAGCTTCATTATATGTGACTGTGTGTCTCTGGTGCCGCAACTGATGACCATTGCGGCGTAGCGAGGCCGATGCGGTGTGCATGAGATCTGCTGGCTAAGAGGCAGCGCTGATTCATAGATCGACACTTCAGTCAAGCAGCGCAGAAGGGCGACGTCGCAATTCACACAGAGAGCACACTTTGCGCGCCGACTGCGCAGTTGAGATTTCCTACCTTCCTGGTGGCGCCATGGGGAAACTAGATAACCAGCAGCCAAAACTCGCTTTTGATGTGGCTAAGAAGGGGCCCACGGCTACCCAGACGGGGGCTGAGTCGCGTGGCGCAGATGGGGCTAGACTGGAGCAGCTTCTGCGGACCTAGATATGAGCCAACTACTGCAGGAAGTGCGGCAAGGGTTCGCCAGTGTGGTGGAAAAGGTGGACCGGATGTCCTCCAGAATGGGTGCCATAGTGCACAAAGTAGATCAACACGAAGAACGGCTGAAAGAGACGGAAAGGCGTATCTCCGATAATGACGACATAGCGGCCGGTAACACGACGCAATTAGCAAGGATGGACAATCTGCTGCGGGTCATTGCTGCGAAAAATAAGGATTTGGAGGCCCGCAGTAGACGCAGTAATATACGCGTGACTGGCGTACCGGAGTCCACGAACACTGGGCGTATGGAGGACTATATAGAAAAGCTGCTCCTGACATCCATTGGGTCTGAAGCTTTTTCCACGCAATTCATTGTCTCGGTCTCTTGGGCCAAAACCGAAGCCTGGCGCCCCGCCAAGGCCCATAATTGCGCGACTACTAAACTTTCGCGATCGAGATGTGGCTCTGCGCGCTGCACGCACACAACAAAACCTGGTGTATGAAGGAGTGGCCTTTTTGATTTTCTCGGACTTCACACCGTTAGTACAGGAAGAGCGGCGCAAGTTTATAGATGTAAAAAAGAAGCTCCGTGCAGCACAAATTGACTACGCATTGCTATACCCTGGAGGCTCCGGGTGACGCACCAAGGAAAACAACGCTTCTTTACGAATCCGCAACAAGTGGAGGATTATCTGCGTACATTGAAACGAACGCAACGGGGAGGGAATGGCCATGATCCGGCGCACCGCGACAACGCACAGGAGATAGATGAAGACGCTTGAAAGGTGGAACCTGAAGACCAGATCATATTCCACGGCTAGCACAAGGACTGTTGAAGGTTCCCGGGGAAACTACGAGGCTGGGGACATTTCATGGCTGACAGCCCACTGTCGTTAACAACTGTTCCAGTGGTAATGTATTCCAGGCCCCACTGCCCCTCCTCAGACGAAGCCCAGAGGTCACACAGGTTCCGGGGCTTGGGGAGGGACAGTGGCTGTGAGACTGTCTAATGCTGTCCCCCTGCGGGTATTCCCCTATGTTGGACTATCTCATTGGGTTGATTAAGTTGTTGTTGTTGGGAGGGACGGGAGGAGGGAGGGTGGAATATTCTGGCTGCTTCAGTGGGAGGGGGGATGGATGGGACGGGAATGCATAACATCCTGTTGTTTCACTATTGCAAATAGAGGGGGGGTTGGGGGGGCTGCTAGACAAGACTGGGGATTTGGGAGATTTTACGATAGTGCACTTGGAGAACACGCACTGGCGCTTTGATCACCCCAAAAGTGGGACGACAGTATATCTATTGTGGCAACTTGATGTGACTCGTGCCCTAGCAAATACTGATTATCTCTTAATGTGTGGTGTGGATCTTTGTCAGCTTTGCCTAATCCGTAGCTGGTCTGATTGTCCTGATTCGATCTATCTATGGCAGCGAATGCTTTGAACATAGTCACATGGATTGTGCGGGGTCTGGGGATCCACGAAAGCGGCACCAGGTGTTATCATATTTAGATAGGCACACCGTCCATATTGCTTTTTTGCAAGAAACACACTTTAAGCCCCGGGCCAATACCTCTTTTGCCTGTAGATGGGCTGAGTACAGGATCTTTTCCTCCTATTCGACATATGCGAGGGGAGCTTTGATACTTGTTAAAAAGGGCACACCATTCGTACTATCAGGTGGAAAGTGTGATGTGCACGGACGGTACTGTATTGCATGGGATCGGCTGGGGCACATGCCGGTCACCTTAGTAAGTTGCTGTGGTCCCAATACAGATGACCCTCAGTTTTTTATAGAGCTATGGGCTGCTGTTGTGGACTCTGGACCCGATCACATAATTTGGGGTGGAGATTTCATCACCTCGCACCACCCGGATGTAGATAGGTCGCACCCGGCCCCTCACCATTATACCAAGGCACGGGCTGAGTTACATAGAACACTTATGGAATATGGTCTGATTAATGCTTGGAGACACCATCATCCCACTACACGTGAGGGCACACATTTCACTGCACATGCAGCATCATGGGCGCGATTAGATTACATATTCCTATCACCGGCTTTGTGTCCTGCGATTACTGCTGTGAAACACTTGGCTCGAACCTACTCAGATCATGCACCGGTGCGCCTTACCCTGTGCGCGGAAGATCTGGGGCCACCGAGATCAAGTTGGCGTATGCAGCCTACCATGCTGCTTGACACTGTGTTTCACGAGGAACTGCGAGAGGAGGCTCTAGACTTCTTCGACTGCAACAAGGGCACTGTTGCGAATGTCAAAACTATATAAAAGTAAAAAGTCCACATTTGTAAAGCGCACAATCACCCGTAAGGGTCTCTAGGCGCTGGGGGCCGTCGGGAAGATTAAGCGAGCTATTGCCCAGAGTCACATGGTGCTGGGCTAACCTGCCGCCGGAGCCGGGGATCGAACCGTTGTCCCCAGATTCCAGCGACAGTCGCCCTGGCCGCAGCGCCACACCTCTTCCTCATGGGAGGCCTTTAAAGTTACCTTATGAGGGATTTGCATAGTGAAAGATTCGGGTGTTCTCAAGAGTATACAGTCCACGCTGCGTGATCTTGACACTCAACTTAAATCCCTTGAAGAATCCCTAGCCATTTGTCCTGATGGGGCAGTTCAGTCAGCCATACCTGAGAAACTCACGGCCTACATGGAGGCAGCCAGTAGAGAGACAAAATTTAGAGGGCGGTATTGGCCATCTCGCCGCTATGGCGAGGGAGAGAGGCCTGGTAAGGCGCTGACCTCAACAACTAGATTGACATGACGTACGAATGTTATACTGGAACTTGAGGGACTAGATGGGGTGTGGGGCAGGGATACTGCATCTATTTTGAATGCTTTTGTCGCACACTACACTTCACTATATACTACGACGAGAACTGACAAACTGGAGTTAGATGACTATTTAGAGGACGTTTCCCTGGCCTGGTTAACCGTTAAACAACAACAGTTTCTCAGTACCCCGTTTGAGCTAAACGAAGTACGGGACGCCACAAAGCATATGCAGTCGGGTAAGGCTACAGGATTAGATGGGATCCCGATTGAATTCTATAAAATTTACATTGACTTTATGGCTCCGGTACTACGGGAGGTCTATGAAGACGCATTGGAGGTGGGCCATCTGTTAAAATCTGGATTGTGGCGTAAACATTATCGGCGCCATCTTGTCCTTTTCAGATCCATACGTGCACGTAAGTGGCAGCCATTTTGTGTGCCGTGGCCTCTCTGCCCACTGCCAATAGCCTGCGCGTCTCTCCCCCTCACTCCCCGGCCTCGCAAGCATCCCCCCGTGCCCCGACAGCCCCCCGGTCTCTCCTGCTTGGGCCATAAACGCACCTCCAGCGTGACCCTGTCCCCGGGCCACATCCCGTGCTGAACCCCCTCACTCTTTCATCTCATTCATAGAACAGGCCCTTTTGATAACCTCTTCCTCCCCGCCCGATTGCCCGGCCTGATCCCAGGCCATCACTTAGCCCAACAGATACGGTTTATTGCCCCCTACAGTAGGACCTCGCCTCACATCAAAGGAGCGAGGATTAATCAATGCCTTCACACCCCTAGATCCGACCGATCGCCCGCATTCCTGTTCCCAGCGGAATGTCCAGCTGCGCGATAGCCATCATGCTGAGATTTGGGTGGGGACCCCTACTGTAGATATGTGTGAGAACGGGCCTGAACCGGGGATTCCAAAGATGCCTTTTTCGTACTTCAAAGCAATACCACTGATGTCATAAATGTAATAAATGATTCAGAAAAGGGGGTGGTGATGAACAGAGTGCCTGAATTAAGCAGACCACTCTTACCCAGTCCAAAGATCAGGGCTTGATCCATCACCGTTTTTTAGCTCACTGCACCATCCCAGCTCAGAACTTGGCTATATGCAAATTAGTCTGTTCCTGTCCCAGTGCATGATGGGAACAGGGCAAACCAAACTACCAAGCCAATTCTTGTACTGGGAAGGAAACAAGCTTCCGGGGACCGGTTTCTGCCATTTCAGGCGTCGTCGGCCCGGCTTGCTTGAATCCTGATGGTGCAATGAGCAAGGGACTCACATCTGAGTATACCCTTCCACGCTTATGGTGGACAAAATGATTCAGAAAAGGGGGTGGTGATGAACAGAGTGCCTGAATTAAGCAGACCACTCTTACCCAGTCCAAAGATCAGGGCTTGATCCATCACCGTTTTTTAGCTCACTGCACCATCCCAGCTCAGAACTTGGCTATATGCAAATTAGTCTGTTCCTGTCCCAGTGCATGATGGGAACAGGGCAAACCAAACTACCAAGCCAATTCTTGTACTGGGAAGGAAACAAGCTTCCCGGGACCGGTTACTGCCATTTCAGGCGTCGTTGGCCCGGCTTGCTTGAATCCTGATGGTGCAATGGGCAAGGGACTCACATCTGAGTATACCCTTCCACGCTTATGGTGGACAAAATGATTCAGAAAAGGGGGTGGTGATGAACAGAGTGCCTGAATTAAGCAGACCACTCTTACCCAGTCCAAAGATCAGGGCTTGATCCATCACCGTTTTTTAGCTCACTGCACCATCCCAGCTCAGAACTTGGCTATATGCAAATTAGTCTGTTCCTGTCCCAGTGCATGATGGGAACAGGGCAAACCAAACTACCAAGCCAATTCTTGTACTGGGAAGGAAACAAGCTTCCGGGGACCGGTTTCTGACATTTCAGGCGTCGTCGGCCCGGCTTGCTTGAATCCTGATGGTGCAATGAGCAAGGGACTCACATCTGAGTATACCCTTCCACGCTTATGGTGGACAAAATGATTCAGAAAAGGGGGTGGCCTCAGAGATGCGGTTAGAGCACCTCGAGAAGATACCCTGTTGTCTGATTTGACGTGTTCTGCTCCGTCGGAATAAACTCCTGTTTCCTGCCTTCCGTCTCCAGCGCCTGCCTTTTTGTTTGGTAATCTCGAATGGTATGAGAGGCGGCTAACGCCGGGCAAACACTGAAGGGTTCTTGGTCGAATTCGGCCCTACCTTTCCACAATTGGCGTCCCAAACGTGGGGCCCATCAGCGACACGTGGATCCAATGGGAGAGGTCCCGACGACAGTGTGAACAACTGCAACGATCGGGAAGAGCTCCTGCCCGATAGACCCTGGTCTGGCAGCCGATCATCTGAACTTCACCGGTTCTGAGCAGACCTCTCTCGAGTGATCTACGGTCCTGACTGGGAACCATCAGGAGTGCCACAGCAATTACGGAGAATAGAGGACGATCGGGCGCTGGAAGCGGAAGACGAGAAACCGTCCATGCGGTCCTGGTAAGGTCGTGTAGCACGACGAATTGCGAATTGATTGTTTGATTGTTTGAAAATACTAGTATTACTCATTTGATTGTTTCTGAGAGATTCTCTATTTGCAAACAAGCACAGAGTCGCAATACTCTGTTTAGTCTTTGCAGATAGTGAAGGGTAGGTAACACAGGCCTTTGCCCCCATTGTAATCCGTCGTGCCTGCTTCCCTCTCCATTTGATTGATTGTTATCCAAGCATTTACTGTTTTGGAATTGGTTCTCTTTGGATCATTCTCTATTTACAAACAAGCACAAAGTCGCAATACTCTGTTTAGTCTTTGCAGATAGTGAAGGATAGGTAACGCAGGCTTTTGCCCCCATTGTAATCCGTCGTGCCTATTTTTATCCCTCATTTGATTGATTGTTTATCCGAACATTGATCGTTCGGAATTGGTTCTCTTTGGGTTATTCTCTATTCACAAATAAGCACAGGGTCGCAATACTCTGTTTAGTCTTTGCGGATAGTGAAGGACAGGTAGTGCAGACTTTTGTCCCCTTTGTAACCCGTCATGCCTATCTTCGCCCCGTCTGTTGGTAGTTGGTTCAGCCCGGACCGCTTATTAGAGGTGAACCATCCGGCTCCACTGGAGGGCACCCCTAATAAGGACATGTTTACTAAATATGGACTAGTCACCGTGGCTTATAGTAAGCTGTGGCATAAATACACGAAAAAGGATCGGGAAAATCAGTGGCCACTGATAGGATCCTTTGATCACGATAAAATAAACGCGCTGGGAACAGCCCTTTATAACAATAAGGCAACACCCACTATGCTCGATAGCTTCGGCATGTGGCGCAAAGAAACAGAACAGCGGAAAAAGAGAAATGAGGTCAGGTTAGAAAAGGAATTATGCAAAGCAGCTCACCTAGCCGCTGACAAATTGAAGGAAGAAATAAAAGAAAGAGAGGAAACCAAGCTAAAACAAGATTCCGAATCATCGGGCCAGTGTCCCGTCAGGACACCCTCTCCACTTTACCCCGAGCTACCTTCGAAACAGCGAACGAACAATGATTTACTACTAGGTCCCCGATCATCTACATGCCCCCTCCATATGCCCCTTCCCAGCCCTTAGCGCAACACCCGCAACCCCCAACGAAAGGCGAGAGTAGTGCCGGAGCCTCAGTCCTCACGGCCTCTGCGCCGACCGAACCCCTCGCACTCAGCGCAGCGCGAGCAGCGACTTCAGATGATCCCGAAGCGGGGAGGAAAGACCCCGCGAGATCGAATAGATTAAGTAAGGACGAACGAGCTGGGATCGATAAGATTGTAAAGACACTGGTGGTGCGAAAGAAAAGTGAGGATTATGTAACGGATCACTTGTTTGTCCAGAACTATGTGAAAGGCCTGACACCAGAAGTCTCGCAGAAACTACAGACTAGCGAGAGTAGTTGGGCGGCCTCCAAGCCCGCAGCTATCCTTCAGATGGCTCAATACTATGAGCGACAAAAGAACGAGAACGATCAAGCGACTGAGAAAAAGAAAAAGGACTTGAAAGAGAGGGTGATGATTGCTCAGTTGCAAGGGGTGACTATAGGAAGGGAACAGTATAGAGGGAACTACCAGTCGAATGCTCCTAGAAATCCACCCCCTAGAGACCGCACACCCGCACCCGGCGCTCCACGAACAGACCTCGATGAGAACCAGTGTGCGTTTTGCAAAGGATTTGGCCATTGGAAATCCCAATGTCCAGCTCTGCAAGAAGCACTCAGAAATAAAGACACGAGAGACGTAGCGGGCAGGCCGAGAAATAGAGGACAGGGACGAGGGCACACAAACGACACCAACAATGACAAACCTGGCAGACCGAACATGTTTGACCGTCCCCGACAGAATCAGTGCCAACAGTCTGACTGCGACAATGCCCACGACTTTGCATAGGACTGCCAAGGGCAAGGAAGGGAGCCAGTCGAGCTCTATGTTGACCAGCAAGGTCCTTATGTCACCGCTAGGTACGAAGTCTCCATTTCTGGTAGATACTGGTGCAACACGTAGTGCGTTGTCTAAACGATTGATTCCCAGGGCACCCTTGTCTGGCTCACATGTGACATCAATAGGTTTTGATGGAACGCCCTCCACTAATCCCTTGTCCACACCGATCTCTTTTAACTTGGACAATAACACCACTGACACGATGTTTTTGCTCTCCTCCAACACCCCCGACGCTATTATGGGACTTGACTTGTTGAAACATTTTCGAGCTACTATTAGGTGTTCACAAGACGGAGTTCGAGTCATTCTGTACGACAACCCAACGCTGCTCAGATCTTGTCACACACAACGCATGTTTTCCATCACTGACGCTGACTTGTCCTTACTCGACACCCTACCTCTGTACCTATGGGCAAAGACTGACTCGGACGTAGGACGCATGATGATAGACCCTGTACACATAACTGTTCGACAGGACGCAGTGCTCCCAAAACTCCCACAGTATCGGATATCGCCCGAAGGTGAGAAGGCATTGGTAAAAATCATCCAGTCCCTGGTAGACGCAGGAGTGGTAGAAGAAGTAGTTAGCAATGTTTGCAACAGCCCTATCCTACCCATTGTGAAGAAGCAGGGTGAGGGGGATGAAAAAGCGTACCGCTTCATCATCGACCTACGAGAAGTCAACAAAGTAGTCGTACCTCAGTACGCTGTAGTCTCAGACATCACCACCATTCTGACCCTGATTCCTTCCACTGCCACCACCTTCACGGTAATCGATCTCAAGAACGCATTTTTCTCCATCCCCATCCACTCAGACAGCCGCTACCTTTTCGGCTTTAGAGCACCCCAGGGCTACACTGAAAGTCCAAGCATCTACAGCCAGGCCCTCAAGAGACAGCTGGATGCAGTCCAGTTACCGGATGGAGTGGTGTTGATACAGTACGTCGATGATATCCTTTTGGCGGCCGACACCACTCCACTTGCAGTCACAGCCACCATCCAACTCCTGCACTTCCTCGCGGAACACGGCCACAAGGTCTCCAAGAAGAAGTTGCAATTCTGCCAACCTCAAGTCACTTACCTAGAACACCTCTTGTCCAAAGATGGGAGAAAACTCACACCCGATCGAATTCAGGCTATTCTAGAGACCCCTATCCCTAAAACCCCGAAGCAAGTCCGCTCTTTGGTAGGCCTCACCTCCTTCTGTCGACAATGGTTGCCAAATTTCAGCCTCATTGTGAAACCACTACTTTCCCTACTGGCTAAAGTTGTCCCCTTCCCGCTCCCTTGGACCCCTGAATGCCAATCCTCCTTCAAGGAACTACGAGACGCCCTTTGTTCAGCACCAGTCCTAGGAACCCCAGATTATACAAAACCCTTCTCTCTCTACACCCACGAAAGGGAGGGATGCGCTTTGTCTGTCCTGACCCAAACCATCGGCCCCAAACAACGACCATGTGCTTATTTTTCTGCCACTCTTGACCCTGTAGCGAGAACTTTGCCTGCCTGCCTTCGGGCAGTAGCTGCTGCTGCTGTCTCTATCCGACAAAGTGAGGGGATCGTACTCTCGAATTCCCTCACTGTGCTAGTGCCCCATGCTGTTGACACCCTCCTAAACCAGACCAAGACTCAACACCTGACCAGCGCACGACTGACTGGGTACGAACTGACACTGCTCGCACCTCACATCACGTTGAAACGATGCACCACACTGAACCCAGCCACCTTGTTGCCTCTGCCTGAGAATGATCCCGATGTGCCCCCTATACATGACTGTGTGACCCTCACGGACGAAGAGACTAGGAGTAGAGTGGACCTTCGAGACACAGCTTTCCCAGATCCTGACAGAGAGCTATGGGTGGATGGCTCTTGCATCAAACTCACCGATGGCACCACCTCAGCTGCGTATGCAGTCACCACAGCCCGAACTGTAGTTGAGACCGCCCGCATCACACAGAAATCTGCACAGGCAGCAGAACTGATTGCCCTCACACGAGCTTGTATCCTAGCAGCAGGGACGACAGCAAACATTTACACGGACAGCCAGTATGCCTTCGGGGTGGTTCATCATTTTGGGCTCTTATGGAAGGAGAGGGGATTTCTGACATCACACGGCACCCCCATCCTGCACGGAGATCTAGTCTCCGCTCTGACTGAAGCGGTTCTCCTCCCCAAGCGACTTGCCGTAATCAAATGCCAAGCACACAAAAAGGTGACAGACATCGTTGGACAGGGAAATGCACTGGCCGGCATCACTGCCCGAACCACAGCTGAGAATAGGACGACGACTCACATGTACGTAACTAGGTCACAAGCAGAAAAATGGACGGACGCTAGGGAAACTATTAGGGACATCCAAACGGCCAGCTCACCACACGAATTGACTGAATGGGCACGGGTGGGATTAAAAGACGATGAAGGCTGTTGGCGGACAAAAGACGCGAACAAATGGTTGCTACCCAACTCGTATCTGATTCCCATACTGACTATGGCTCATTCCCCTGCACACATAGGATCTGCCCCTATGACCGAACTTGTCTCCCGAGTTTGGCATAACGATAGAATAGCAGACTCGGCCAAACGATTTGTCCAGCAATGTCTAGTCTGCCTGCAACATAACCCTGGGAAAGGAACTGTCGTACCCCGGGGAGGGTTCGGGGTCCCCAACCATCCATTTGAAGTCCTACAGATGGACTATATTCAGTTAGAGAGATGTCAAGGACTGAAGTATGTACTTGTTGTTGTATGCGCTTTTAGCAAATGGGTGGAAGCCTACCCGACACGTGACAACACTGCCATTGCCACTGCAAAAGTACTACTGAAAGAGTTCTTCCCTCGCTACGGCCTTTGTCGTATTTTATGGAGTGACAATGGCCCCCATTTCGTAGCCGAGGTTATCCAGCTTATACTGAAGGGGCTGGGGGTACGACAGAAATTCCACGCAGTATTTCACCCCCAATCAGCTGGACTGGTCGAGCGACACAACGCCACATTGAAACTAAAACTGGCAAAAATAGTGGCTACCACAGGACTAAAATGGCCAGACGCTCTTCCCCTGGCATTGCTGTCAATGCGTTCCACCCCTACCAAACACCACTTGACCCCTTACGAGGTCATTTTCGGCAGGCCCATGAGTATCTGGTCTGCACCCAAACCGACATCTATTCACGACGTCCCGGACGTCCTAATGTCTGACTATCTGTATAACCTAACTAAAACACTGTCTGTTATTCATCATCAGGTGCTGCAGGCCATCCCCGATGCTTCTAGGGGCCCGGACATACCATCCAGCCTGGAGATTTCGTCCTAATTCAGAACTTCCAGCGGGAGAAGAGTCTGGAACCCCGCTGGACGGGCCCCTGGCAAGTCTTGATCACCACCCGAACAGCTCTTCGAGTGGAGGGGAAGCGAAATTGGCTGCATGCACATCATTGCAAGAAAATCTCTCCGACCCTGACGTCGACCGAAGACGTGACCACCCAAGAAGAGCTCCTGAACAAAGACCAACCATCCCTGAGCTGCTACCCTGAGACAGAGACACTTGAATTGGCGAAATTCCCTGATCCCACTGTGCCATCCAGAGAAGGGTTAACCTGCGACGAAAGAAGGGAGCTTCGGCTAAGCAGACCACTGACTAAGTTACAATTCTCAGACTGGTGGCCTAACACTACTAAGGCTGCCAGGAGAGAAGCCCAACGAAGTTTGTGGTTCTGCCCACTACCGAGCACCTTGAAGATGATGGAAGCGCCCGATACGAAGATGATGGAAGCAACCGGACATCCGAAGACCCACTACAGAAACCAGAAAACTGACAGGTTGCACAGCTCAAAGACTATTGCTCTTCTTATCGCTCGTCTCTTTTGCCTCCTCCTCATGACTACCTTCTGGATCGTGGAAGAGAACGCACCGGCTCATAAGACATTTCTAACGACTGCACAGCCTACCACCACGAAAGAACACTACCTGGTCTCTCTTTCACCTCAAATCCAAGAAAGGCGTAAGGAGTTCTGGAACAACTCCTTCGTACAGTTGCTGCACCAACACAACCTTGCTGCCAATGCCACGAATTGCTGGATCTGTGGGTTGATACCACATGCCACCGGACATTCCATCCCCTTCATCCCTTCACCTTTCTCTGTTCATGGTTCCTGCCTTGCTTGGCTGATCCTCTTGCAAGAGAGCTACAGAGACAATGCCACTTCCAGCAGAACTATGTCGCACTTTTATCATGGGGTCTGGCTGAACAAAACCGGAAGAACTGCTGCTCCCTTCTGCCCTCTATCCTCCAATGCTTCTGTTCACATGGACATCCCCGCCAAAGAAAGGGTGGAGATGCAAGTATTCAACAATCCAGCGAGACCCACCTTCTCCTACCTCCGGAAACGAACGGCTGCCTCCCTGACTGTGGCCCTATCTGTCATCAATGTCTCGGGCCTTGTATGCATCACAGGCCATGGGACACAACTGGTGGGCCACAGTGCTTGCCGCATCACCAGAACTTTGGACTCAACCGACCCGCCCTCTTTTGTCACCTCTCCAAACATGTACTTCGTCTGCGGTACAAAAGCCTACACCTGGCTCCCAAAGGGCTGGGGAGGTACCTGCTACATTGCCTTCATCCTTCCTCCGACCTATGTGGCTCCGGCAAACCATCACCGACAAAAACGAGCAAAGGACATTGAGCAGGCCGACTCCACTGGAGCACAATTCTTGGATGCAATAAAGGGACTTGTTCCACTTTGGGGTCCGATGGCGAACAGTCGTGCCATTCGGCATTTGTCCCAGGCAGTCGAAACAACGATGAACATTACAGCTGGTATCCTCACAAACAATACAGCCGAGCTTCAGGCGGTCCGTCTGGTGGCTCTTCAAAACCGCCTTGTTCTAGATGTGGTTCTGGCGGACCGTGGAGGAGCATGCCGTATCATCGGGTCCAGCTGTTGTACCTACATACCAGACAATTCGCCCTCAGTCTACAAAGCCATTGAACACCTCCACAGACTCTCCTCAGAAGTCCATCAGGAACAAGACGGATGGTCACTTGGGAATTGGTACTGGAGTGCTGTAAAGAACTGGGGATGGAGGTTGTTCATGATCGTACTGATACCAATTGTCGTAATATGTGGACTCTGCCTGGGTATTCAATGCTTGCCGCCTCTGTGCTCACTGTTTGCTAACTGTATTTGTCCTAAGACTCCGTACTTCGAAGCTGAACGTATGAAAGCTCTGTATGATACCGAAATAAGTAATATTATGGGGATAGACATAAATTGACAAGCTGGCTAGATATGTTGAAAAGGGAGGACTGTTAAAATCTGGATTGTGGCGTAAACATTATCGGCGCCATCTTGTCCTTTTCAGATCCATACGTGCACGTAAGTGGCAGCCATTTTGTGTGCCGTGGCCTCTCTGCCCACTGCCAATAGCCTGCGCGTCTCTCCCCCTCACTCCCCGGCCTTGCAAGCATCCCCCCCGCGCCCCGACAGCCCCCGGTCTCTCCTGCTTGGGCCATAAACGCACCTCCAGCGCGACCCTGTCCCCGGGCCACATCCCGTGCTGAACCCCCTCACTCTTTCATCTCATTCATAGAACAGGCCCTTTTGATAACCTCTTCCTCCCTGCCCGATTGCCCGTCCTGATCCCAGGCCATCAATTAGCCCAACAGATACGGTTTATTGCCCCCTACAGTAGGACCTCGCCTCACATCAAAGGAGCGAGGATTAATCAATGCCTTCACACCCCTAGATCCGACCGATCGCCCGCATTCCTGTTCCCAGCGGAATGTCCAGCTGCGCGATAGCCATCATGCTGAGATTTGGGTGGGGACCCCTACTGTAGATATGTGTGAGAACGGGCCTGAACCGGGGATTCCAAAGATGCCTTTTTCGTACTTCAAAGCAATACCACTGATGTCATAAATGTAATAAAGCCATAAACTTGTGTATAAGAGGCCAGGCCTCAGAGATGCGGTTAGAGCACCTCGAGAAGATACCCTGTTGTCTAATTTGACGTGTTCTTCTCCGTCGGAATAAACTCCTGTTTCCTGCCTTCCGTCTCCAGCGCCTGCCTTTTTGTTTGGTAATCTCGAATGGTATGAGAGGCGGCTAACGCCGGGCAAACACTGAAGGGTTCTTGGTCGAATTCGGCCCTACCTTTCCACACATCTTCCTCCCTCCATGAGAGTAGCCCTAATTACATCACTGCTAAAACCGGGGAAGCAGCCGCAGAGCTGCGACTCATATAGGCCTCTACCACTACTTAACTGTGATGTCAAAATCCTAGCTAAACTTATCGCCAGCCGCCTCAATCTCCTCATGACTAATTTGATTTTGCCTGACCAGGCGGGGTTCATTCCAGGTAGAGCCACCTCACACAATCTGAGGACTTTTTTCATGGTAATGAATAACGTTTCCGAAGACCTACCTATGGCGGCTATTTTTCTAGATGCTACCAAAGCATTTGACTCGCTGGAGTGGGATTATGTCTTTGCAGTGCTGAAACTAATGGGATTCCCTCCTATTTTCTTATCCTGGATTAAGCTGCTTTATGACTCGCCCACAGCTAAATTGACTATTAATGGGAAAGTGTCACAGGACATATCCATCACAAGAGACACTCGGCAGGGCTGCCCGTTGTCGCCCCTACTTTTTGCGATAGCGGTGGAGCCGTTGGCAGCAAAATTACGGCAATATCATAAAGAAAAGGGGTTACAATGCAATATGAGACAGATCCTGATCTCACTCTACGCGGATGATATTACACTTTATATTCGTGATCCCCGCCAAAATCTGAATCCCATACTTAGAGAATTTATAAGATTTGGTAGACTTTCAGGAATCCATATAAATTGGAGCAAATCGTGCTTGTTTCCCCTTATGGCTGCAACAGCCAGGTTTCCCATGGATTACCCCATAACTTGGTGTGAGGATGAATTTAAATACTTGGGGACCCACATATCCAAAGATAGGGATGAACTAATGCGGCTGAACTATGGGACGACTATGGTCCATATTTTGGATGCCATTACACGGTGGGTCACTCTGCCACTTTCTATGGCAGGTAGAGCATCCGTAATAAAAAATGGTGGTATTGCCACAACTACTATATTTGTTCCTGAACATTCCTTTTTTCCCCGGGAGGTATTTCTTCCATCAGTTGCGATCAGAATTATCTTGTTTAGTGTGGGGCGGTAAGACACCAAGACTCAGATGGGATATACTAACCAGGCCGTATGTACAGGGAGGCTTTGGGATTCCCGATTTTGAAATGTACTATTATAGTACCCAGGCGCACTACGCTTTTTATTGGATGTACCAACCTCGATACATGTCTCAGATAGCGGCGGAACACTGGCTGGCTCACCCGGTTCCTATTGAGGGGGCAATATATGTCCCATCCCCTGACAGGGACAAAACTCCGACGACGGTGATGAGCACGGTCAATGCCTGGGCCCAACTGGGCAAAAGCTTAGATGCAGCTCTGCTGTACTCACCACTCTTACCACTGACATATCACCCAGACATGCCTCTTTTACAAGAGACCATATTCCACAAATTGGCTGAACGCATGCAGGTTAGGACTTGGGGAGACCTATACCATGAAGGGAAATTCTGCACAATTGACCATCTCTTTCTTGGCATACAGCGAATGCCTCTTGACACTTTCCTATACATTCGGCTCCGCCAAGGCCTTAGAGCAGTTACATCTGACTTCCCTGCAGAACCCCATACTTTCGCGCCGTTACACCGGATACTTCAAGGCGCAACGGCCAGAAAACTGGTGTAGACAATATATAGGACAACACATACGCTGAGAGAGTTACCAAATCCGGCAGCTAGGGCGAAGTGGGATCAAGAACTGGGTGTAGAACTAACGGATAAACAGTGGGACTTCTGTACACAACAGACTGAACAAATCTCATCCAGCAGTAGGTTTAGGATCATTCATTATAAATTCCTACATAGGCTATATTACACACCTGTGCGTATGCAACGATACCAGTAAGGAGACTCGGACGCCTGTGATAGATGTCGTACTCCAGGAGCCGACTTCTTACACCTAGCATGCGCAAATTTACGGCAATGGCGCTACTTATGGCTAAAAGGAGAGTGGCTTGCCGATGGGGTAGAGGGAGAGCACCCAAATTCAAAGATTGGCTAAATGACCTTACATACTGTCAGGAACAGATAACGACATGTGCTGAGCTACTGCCCATGGCCTCTAGACCGACTGACATATGGGCCTCATTAAAGTGCTATTTACTGCCACAGGCGCGCTCTGACCCTCAGGAATGAACATCCCCCCCTACACATACCCTGCTGTGTACTGGTTTGATTCTGCACTCATGACGGGAACTGACGTGTTCTGGGCACTGTGGTGGTCGACCACGGTGGTAATTCTATGCTGGATTGTTGTATGTATAGAGACTAGGGCAGACGGGAAAAGTATGGGATAAATATTGGCAAGAATATACCAGCATTTGTAGTGAATACTGCTAGGCTTATAATGTTATAGAGCTGTGGCGGGATGATGATAGAGATTAACACACCATAAATGTGAAAATTTCAAACACGACTTTGTTTGGAGTACCGGATACTGACATACAAAGGCGGCCACCCTGCAATATATGAATGTATAATTATGTATAAGATGTATACTGCCAATTACTGTGATTAGTACTGGAAATGGTGGTCTTGGCGACAGGTGGGATCTATGTGTATCTTCTGAGTTTGTACCATTACCAAAATATGAAAATAAAGTTTAAAAAAATAAATAAATAGAAATAGATAATTGCTGGTGTCCAGTGTGACACTGAGTGCAAAGCTGCACAAGATACAAGCTCTCGTATACACTGTATGTATTTATGTATGTATTTATGCACTTGTATAGCGCGAACTGTCACCCCGAGGGTATCCTGGCGCTTTTGACTCTACTGACCACCTACACAATTACGTATATTAAACTGATCTAGGAAATAGGTGGGTTTTTAATTTTTTTTTGAATAGACAGAGGTCCTTCTGGCTTCTCAGGGACAAGGGAAGAGAGTTCCAAAACCTGACAGCCACATAGCCAAAGGATCTACCCCCCATCCGGAGCCTTTGTATCCTCGGAACCACCGCCAAACAAGCAGATGACGAACGCAAAAGTCTCGGTGCGTGGTACCAAGAAAAAAGGTTGTTTATCATGACTGGGCCTAGGTCATGTAGAGCTTTAAAAACCAGGCAAGATGCTTTAAAAAGGACTCGCTGTTGGACTGGCAACCAGTGAAGATCTTTAAGTGCAAGGGAGGAAGAGGCAGCACGAGGCCTAGAAAGAGCCAGCTTCGCAGCCATGTTTTGAATACGCTGCAGTTTGTTGGTCAAGGTGACAGGAGCCCCCAGGAGCAGTGCGTTGCAATAGTCTATCCTGCTAAGGATAATGCCACGCACCACCTCAGGCCTAGCATGGATCGGGAGCAGAGGAAGGATTTTCCGCAGGGTGCGAAGTAGTGTCATGCAAGTAGAGATGGTTTTGTCCACAAAGCTGTCCAACTGAAGGTTAGAATCAAACATGACTCCCAAGTTGCGAGCTGAGACCGCCGCCACCACATTGCCCAAAGACGAGGAAGGCCAAAGATCAGATGGTAGAGAGCGCGGGACGCTCTCGACACTGCCTTTTCTAGGGAGGACCTGGCCACTTACTCACATTTTTTGCTCACAATCATCTTATTGAAACTGGTCTACCCGTTGAGTGGGGGAGTTTGACATATTCTTCACTTCATTCAGAGTGTATTCCCCTTCTATGGTCAATCTTACCCCTTCACTACCTGTGTGGCTTGTTGTCATCTTCCAACAGTAATATTCCATTGGGCATTGTGTTTGGCTAAAGCTTCCCATCTGTGCTCACAAAATAGCATAACTACTCCTGGTTTAAGTTACTTGTAGATCAACAAAGACCCTACGTACTAGTCCGGGACTGGAGTTTTACCAAGGTGCTGTACTTTTCCTGTATGAGAATATCCTGAGGCTGATTGGATTCTTGGACTCTTGCTGCTGTGACCTGCAGGAGTCCAGGAGCGGTTTCTTTGGCTGCTGGAAGATCAGCTAAAAGGCCTGAACGACCCAAGGCATTGGAAGAACCTAAGTTCCAAAGCATCACTGCAACACATTTGATCTGGAAGAAACAAGGCCACAAAAATAAACCCCCTTAGGTTTGGAGCAGCTGAGCCACTTTCCTCTTTTCATACTTACATGGGCACCTAACGGACTTGTGCCATTGCTGTGCCAGTATCCGCCTGCCACAGTGCCAGTGTGCTGGTGTTTCTATACCTTCACTACCTTAGCTTGGCAATTGACCGGGGATGGGGCCATAAAAAGATAGGAGCTGCAAGACATGTTTTCAAACTTCTGAAGGAAGTGCTGTACAAGGAAGGGCGCCATTGGCTTTAATATAAGAAAGGAACATGGCAACCTGCCCATTGATTGTAAGATAAAAAAAAACCAAGCAACATTCGGTTGCAGTGGGCTACTTAAACGCCCGAGTACTGTTGTTTGTCGATTTAGATACTGTATATAGGTTTCCCGACTTATGCCCTTATATAGGCACAATTCATATTGCCCTTATTTAGGCATAGAAATCCAACCCTTATTTAAGCATTATCCAGGCTATCCAAATACAGGCATGGCCACCTACATCCGTCCATCCACGTCACAACGAGTTCTTGGAAAACCAGACTCTGAAGCCTTTAGGACTTCCCCTTGCTTGGATTATTATTTTCTCCAAGAACTCATTTATTATGCATAAACAACTATTCCTTAGGGGTTCATTCATGAAGTTCCTCTGCCCTACTTTTACGCCAATACTGGCCATCCCAAACACCTTCAAGGTATAAATATACCTTCACTTGCCATGGCAAGTCACGGCTGCATACTTGCACGGCTCGCCACGGCAAGTTCAGAAGGAAGTTGAGTCCCCTCCTAACGCACTGACCAGACGCTGTCATTCTCCTCGCAGAGAATCCTGCTCCAGTGTTTCTGACTCACCTTTCGGGGTGTTAGAGATCGAGACCCGAAAAGAGATTTCAACCTCTCTCATTCTAAGGTATGGAGCAGACTAGAACCTAGAGGGACTTTTGGCAAATCTTAGCAACACAAATCCTAACTATATCTAAACTAGACTATAGAAAAACAGCACCTACTTCTTACACTGTACTACACTTCGGTTAGGTACACTGGGGTAGTACTAGCTAGAAGCACCAGATGAGTATTAAAATTTTAGCCTGCGTTATTTATGTATGTATTTTTATGAATATATGTCATAGCTACAAACCATGCTATTGCAGTATTATTTTATCTTACTGCTAACGCTGTACGCATTATACTTCGCATTCTGTCTTACAATTGTATAAGTTCATAACTCTTGCACGAGAAAAAAGACTGTTCAATAAACCTTTTTTATTGAAACGCCCATCTACCTATTTCTGTGTAAACTCTGTAGAAACGAAGCATGCAGTATTGACTGAGTGAAACTGTTATCTATTGTTTCCACAATTCTGAGACTGTTCCGATTCTAAAGGGAAATAAAGTTGTCATGTTGATAGGGTTGTCAGAAACTAATCCCTTCTTGATTATTCGAGAAGTTTCTAGTGACCTCTGAGTTAGCTTGCACGCACAAGTAATTAAGTTTAATGTACTTGATAGAGGCATACTGATCTCAGTCCTATGCCACAACTATAGTGTATATTATTCCAATGCGCAGAGCCTATCAGGGATATAGGAACTACAATACAGTACGGTGCCACTGCACCTGCTGCACTAATGCGAAATGCGCCCCTTGAGCTGCATCTGCGGGTGAGTTATCGTTCTCCCATTGCCTTCAAATCAGTGACGGACTGAGGAGAGCCACTTACCTCCACAGACTGCTCCTTTCTGAAGCGGCTCTTGGTGTCCTTCTTGCCCTGCTTGGGTGCCGCCTCCTGGCTGGAGGCTGCCGCCTTGTCTGCTTTGTTCCTCTGCCGGAGCCCTAGGGCCAGCCTCGAGTCCAGCTCACCCTTGTCCAGCTCCTTCTCCAGCTCTTCCATCTCCTCCGGACACAGGTTGGACAACCGGCTGTCGATGTCAGGGTCTTCGCTCACCTGCTTGCGGTACTTTGCCACCCAGGACATATTTACTGACAGGCAAGTAGACAGTTACAAGAGAATGTGCTTAGTAAAGAGTGATGCTGGAGCAGTGAAAAAGGTTCAGGATCTCCGTCTGGGATGTAGAACAAGTAGCCCAGGATCACTCACAACCCACCACCCTGGGGGGCAACAAAAACAATGCCACCAGCCTCCGCTGCAAAGAAAGCAATGCCAATCCGACGTGAAAGGAAACAAAAGTACAAGTTTGATATGCAAATAGAACAAAACCACTGGCTTGTGCTGGTCACAGAAAACTAAGAGCTGCCTGGATATCCAACCCTCGGTGTTTGGCGCGTCCACACTGCCCCGCGCATCAGGTGCTGAAGTGGTAAATGCAAGCGAGTAGGTCTTGTGTTCATTAGTTTTAAACAGAAGACATTGGTTGCCAGTGAAGTTTGCAGGCTGCACATCCTCGAGCGCCGCAGCCAATCAGAGTCGCCTGAAACAAGAAGACATTCCAGGGAATTTGCACAGCTGCATGTCCAAATTTAGTCCTGCACATTTAGCCTTTTAAAGGCAATGGAACGACGTAGCGAAGCGAAACACAACAAGAGGCAGAGGCAGACTTATGGCGCGGATGCGCACGACGTAAAGCCTCACGCGCATGTGAGAGTCTGGACAGGTCAGATAAAATAGAGTGCCAATGCAGGCAGCCAATCATTGGGAAAAAAAGCATTTACAAATGCAATAGGACTCGTATTATGCGAGACCTATGGCATTGTAAACAAAAAGAAGGCAGGAACGGGTGTGGGTGGGAGGGTGGTGGTGGGCAGAGAAGTCACGGATTGCAGGAAGGAATGGGGGAAGCAGGGGAAGAAAAGAGTTTTGAAAGTAAACGGGCTGAAAGCCATAGAAGGAGAAAAATGACGAAATGGTCACCAGGAGACAGCACTAACTTGCTGATAACCAATCACAGTTCAGCATTTAAGATTTCGGCCAATCAAAAACATAGGTAAAGCTCGGATAGAAGTGGGCGGAGCTTCCCCCGCTATACTATATACAGCATCTCTCGATGAGACAGCACATGCGCTGCCTAGCTGAGACCTAAAAAACAAGGTGATACTCCATGGGAAATGATAATTTCTTCAATGGGAAAAACAAGAAACGTCTTTAAGTGCAAATAAATAGGATCACATTTATGGATACAGACCAGTACACCGTTCACAATTACCCATGCAGAAATATTCACTCAGTTAGTTACTCATTTATATTCATGACCTTCAGTGATATCCAGGGCTGCTTTCTGAATTACACAGAAGTTGGACATTTACTCCATGGTGTTGTGTATTCAATCATTCTATCTGGTGGCTTGGCTTTATATGTCAACCTGGGATGTGAGCTTGTGGCCTCAGCATGAGACTTTCAGTCAATCAGATTAACTGACAGGACTGTCACAAAATGGTCAAACAGCCTCAGAGATGGTCCATTTATGAACTAAAACTGCAAAAGATAAATCAGTCTTAATATGCTGTTGCCATGTCATGCAGAACTTTGATGCAATCCAAATGCTTCTCTGGGCTCCTGCGTGTTTGTGCCATTCTTCTGATATCACTCTGTATGCCAGTCTGAGGCTCATCTAAAGTTCACCACTAATGATGCGTCTGATGTTCTGCTGACACGTGCAATCACGTAGAAAATTTTACTGGCATTTTCAGCACTTAGCTTCCTCTCAATATTTGCTTCTGGTATTTATGCCACACATCACTGTCTAGGTCCTAATCAATATGCCCCTCTGGCACAGTTTTCACCTTTGCATCCTGTGCCCTGCCCACAGTACCCCTACAGAGGAATAGGTGAAGAATATCTCCTGTACATATACAGCCCCTCCCTGAAACGCCATGATTTGGAAATGTCCACCATTCCTCATCATCACAAACCCCAGGGTGCACTTTATGCAGGACATCTTGGTGACATGTACATAAAGGCAATTTACACCAAAGGGGAGAGGTGTGGCGCCGCGGCCAGGGTGACTGACGCTGGAATCTGGGGATTGTGGTTCGATTCTCGGCGCCGGCGGCAGATTAGCCCAGCACCATGTGACTCTGGGCAATAGCTTGCTTAATCGTCCCCACGGCCCCCAGCGCCTGGAGACCCTTACTGGTGATTGTTTGCGCTTTATAAATGTGGATTATCTATATAGTCTGTTTGTCCTTTATGCATTACTACACCATTCATCCGATTGCCATGAAACTTTGGGAAGTTGTTGAGTACACTCCCACGAAGGTTTCTGGCATAATTTTTAAAAAAATATCGGCCCCCCAGGGCCCTCATAATCTTTCGAATACTGATGTACGCACCAGACGGAAAAACAACAAATCGTGTATCCACAAGCACTCGAATAAATAAATAGATTTAAAATATCATTCATCCGATCGCCATGAAACTTTGGGAAGTTGTTGAGTACACTCCCGCGAAGGTTTCTGGCATAAATTTTTTTTAAATATCGGCCCCTAGGGCCCTCATAATCTTTCGAATACTGATATATGCACAAGACGGAAAAACAAAATATCGTGTATCCACAAGCACTCGAATAAATAAATAGAATTAAAACAGCATTCATCCGATCGCTAGGAAACTTTGGGAAGTTGTTGAGTACACTCCTGCGAAGGTTTCTGGCATAACATTTTTTAAAACATCGCCCCCCAGGGCCCTCATAATCATTCGAATACTGATGTACACACCAGACAGAAAAACAAAAAGTCGTGTATCCACAAGCACCCGAATAAATAAATATAATTAAAACGACACTTTGAAATGTTTTCCATATTAAAATGAATACGGTTCTTTAAAAATAACACAATGTAAATTGAATGTTATCATAACGAGTTTCCTTGAATTTCCTTTCTTCGGAGATCGCAGCAACACGCGACTGGTAAGTTAGTTGTTATTATAAAGAAGCCACATTAAAAGATCCATTATCAGAAGTGTCCAATTGCTTTGTTTTATCTATTCCTCTGTTCACATGCAAGACCGTCACAATGGGGTGGCCCCTTAGGTCCTGGCCAGCCTGTTTGTTTCTGCCTCATAACAATAATTGACCGCAGATTCGTACGTTTACTTACTTTAGCCTTGCCTATAAAATCACAATATTCTGCTGCAGTTCATTGAGCTGCATAAGGGTCGTGTCAACGTTGGCCCAGTCAGAGGAAATATAATATAATACACACGCTTTAAATTAAAGGAAATGCAAGTTAAACTGATGTGCATGCCTGTGTGTCAGATTGGAGGGTCACTAATCTGAATCCTGTTTGGTGCACTGTGGAAGAATGATTCCTGACATCCCTGCCTGTGAAAGAATGAAATTAGCCTGTAGTTAAAAAACAGAATTACACACAAAATGCATTGCTGTAGTTTAAAACATGTATTACACCGGGCACAGGAAAGGCTGCACATACAAAAATGTGCACAGAGATTCAGGGCCAAATAACTAAGGGCCATATTTATGCCCCGGTTTGCATCGCTCATCATGCAACGTGGTGCAAGAGACATGGAAGGCTAAAGTCATATCTTTGAAGCCAAGCAAAGCCACTTTGTGTGGCTTTGAATGACTTCAAAAATCTGGAGTAATGCAACACAGTGCAAATTGCTGCATTGCATTGCTCTGTGCCAGGGAGGCGATCCATGGGCATTCTCATGATTTTTGATACATTTCCAGATTTACCATAGCTGGTAAATCTGGGAATGTGCCAAAAAGATATGCCTCCCTGGGAGAGCTGTAATGAGGAGAAATATCTTTATTACTTCTTGTTACTTCCTCTTTCTATGTGCGCTGCATTCTGCAGCACACATAGCTAGAGGAATATGCCTCTAAGGCTTATTTTTGTATAGGAAGCTGCCCCTTGCTGCACAAAAACAATCCTGCATGCAACACAGGCACCCTTGCACAGTGGTGCGTCAGCTCATTGTGCGCCAGCGCAGAGGGAAAGGACAAGAATGTGCTGTATGCCTTTAATACGGGGCATTCCTGCCATTTCCCAGTGACGCAGTATACTG
The DNA here is from genome assembly GCF_964261635.1 of Lissotriton helveticus. Taxonomy (NCBI): domain Eukaryota; kingdom Metazoa; phylum Chordata; class Amphibia; order Caudata; family Salamandridae; genus Lissotriton; species Lissotriton helveticus. The sequence goes on along the minus strand of NC_136067.1, from coordinate 1,816,359,765 downwards.
TAGCAAGGTGACTTGTTGCACTGCGCCACTTTATCATAAATACGGCCCTTAGGATGCACACAATGATGCCCAGCAACTGTAGATGCTGTGCTTTGCTGTTCTACATTGCATGAAAGAAAGATAGCAGACCAGCAGCATAACTTATACTTTCTTACTTTCATCAATGGGGTTGGCCTAACGGCTAAGGCGCTCGATCTCGGACCTGGGGATCTGGGTTCGATCTCGGTAAGGACGCCAATAACCCCCTGTGACTCTGGGCAAATCACTTAATCTCCCCGTGCCTAAAATAAAAAATGAAAGCGTGTCCTCATGTAACGTAACTGGTGCTATGTAAAGTGCTCTGATAACTGATTCGGTTTGGTTCTAGTTCGCGCTATATAAAACTCTACAAAAAAAAAATAATAATCTTTATGCAGCAAATTTTTGGTCATAAATGACACAAATCAAGAGTGGTAAACCATGATAAAAAGCATAAAAAAGCGACAAACAGATAAATATTATTTTAACACGGGGGACCCTTCATGGATTTCCTAGTTCTAACTGAAGTTTTTAGAAAAGAGCATACCCTGAATCAAATAGCAGGTGTATTCAATAGTTGCAAAGGGAACAAAGGCTCTACATTTGCAATTGCCTAAGGATTTCAAAAGAGGTTTGACCAAAAATGTTCAATAGTATCCAAAAAAGGTGCAGAAAAACATATAGTGTAATAGCAATTGTTCAGAGACCCCATCGCAGGAGCAAGTTATAATATGTCCCCCCCACATATCAGTTGGGTTACCTGCACTCATGACCTGCCAAACCATAGCAGCCCTAAAACGGAAAAGGAGAGACCTCTCCCACAGAGTTTAGCATTGTCAAATAAAAAATGAGCTCTGCGCTAGCGAAGAGTCTGTAAAAAACTAACGCCATGTTTTTTGTCAACTCAATTTGCAGCTTTCTAGCTTCACAAATATCCCAAAAGTGGCTCTTGACCAATGATTTATCATCTTTTTTAATACCCTTTGTGGACAAAAAACAGAGAAGCCAACCCCAGCTTCTATTCTACTAAAATATGACGCTATTTCTGTGCTGGTGCACTAAAGGCTTCCTTGCGCCAATGTACTCACCCTTACATTATAGTGCAAGGGTGTGTATCTAATGACAAACATAGGTTTTGCACAGAATGCTATGCTTTGACATACACTTTTCTCACTTTGACTGTGTGCTGTACAATGCAGTTCACATGCAGTTAGAAAGGTTTTGCAAAAGTAAAACTTTAATCAAACTTTACACCTGCCTCAAGCAAGCAAACATTTTTGGAGCAAGTCTGTCCACAAATGTTAGTAGAAAGTTTTTTTTTCAAAACCTGGTTGTACGAGAAGCCCCCATGTGCAGTCCATGGAATGTCCTGTTGATGCAAAATAGCTTAAAGCAACTTTGCGTTGCTTTAGACTACTTTCCAATCCAAATCAGGATTTGCATTGGAAGGTAAGTGCCAATATAAAACTTTGCGAAAACTTTGCGTCACCTTTGAGGCACAAACTGTAAATTATCCACTCTATGTTTAAGTTCTTCCAGTGCTTTCAAAAGTTATATTTTGAGTAATAGCAATCAGATTGTACCTTGTGAAAACCTTTTTTTTATAGAATTCCATTAAAAGGACACACTTTAGGAGTAGTACCTCCCTTACAGTACCTCTCAAATAGAACTAACTATTAGTGGAGTGGTGTGGCTCACTGGTTAGAGGCGGCTGACCCGGAAGCAGAAGTCAGCCCGGGACCAGGGTTTGATTCCTGACGTGGCAGGGTCGTGGACCAGGGTCAACGGACTAGATAATTCTTGCCTTGGTGCCTACTCTAACCAGGGGTCCCACTCAGTAACTCTGGGCATTAGCTTGCCTAATCTCCACAACGGCCCCATCAGCGCCGGGGATGCCTGGCTCCACCTTGGGGAGTCCCAGCAGGGACCATCCCACAGGGAAAGCCAGGACGGGTTCCCAAGCGGTATACAGCGTCGGGACGCCGGCTGGCAACAGTGTGCTTTACAAGTATACACATTACAATAACTCTTTGTCACCACGAAGTTTCAAATGACTCCTTTAATAAAAGCCTTAAGGGCTGCCAAGCAGCCTTTAGATTTACTGATTAGCCAATTGCATTAATGTAGCTGTTTTTCAAGTGGTAGGCGCTCTGTAGAGAAGGTTTGTTTCTACTTCAGCTGTCTGTCCCTTCTCTTGCTTTACAATGGCGTAGCCCCCTTTCTTGGAACTCTTTTGTTAAAATAAAAAAGCTTGGGAGTCATAGCTAGCAATAGGTCTTGGCCACTTTGCCCTTTGATCCTATACTATCCATGTTCATTCGGTGTTTAACAGGGTCAGTGGCATGGAGCTTTCATTTCCTGTGATGGTGCTGACGAGACTGACACCACTTGTGCTGGCCTTGCCTGGATGTGGTCCTAGGTGTGTGCCAGCCTGAAAAGGTGTGTCCACGGAACGATTGTCGCTCAAGGATTGTGAGATGGAACTCAGCCAGACTTTTTGGAAAACCTCCTGATCATCCAGGGAGGGCCCTGTTCAAGCTTTCCAACAACATGAATCATCAGTACTTGTTATAACTCTGGCTGCCGTGTCCGCAGTAAACTTACTTGGAATCACAGTTCTATTCCATGCCTTAATCACGCTGATAGTTGCTCTAAATACAAGCTGCAGGCAGCAGCATGTCCCGAGATGACCGAGAGGTGCAGTGCAGTCCAGGGTGTAAAATTAACCAGTCATGGGCCAGGTCCTGTACCTGGATAACAAGAGCACAGTCCAATGAGAACACAGAGCTGCCGAACCACAAAGTTCAATTGGCTAATGGCTTGAAAGACCTGCCATGTACCACTCTCAGCTATGGGTAGACCGGGGTGGAATTATGGGAATCGGAGGAATTGGGTAATTCCACGTTACTCTTCTAACTCAGAATCAATTATTTATAAATTCCACCGCTTTGCCGGCGGAATTTATCTGCAGAAAATTTGTTTCTAAAGAGGGTTGGAAAAGGGACAGTCCCTCTATGTTTAAAAATCACTGCAGATTAACCCCTTCACTGCGGCGGCTATTCCGTCACTGCGGCGGCTATTCCGCTGCAGTGCTAATGGGGCGGGGTGGCCGCTCGGCGGCCGCATGCTGGTGACGGCTGGTGACGGAACCGCTCCGTCACCAGCCGCGGTTGCGCTGTGCTCATGACGGAGCGGTTCCGTCACGGCCCCACCCGCTCAATGGAACGCTCAGTGCAGGCGCGGAATCCGCGCCACGCAGGTGTGCCGAGCGGGCCGTGACGGAACCGCTCCGTCATCAGCACAGCGCGACTGCAGCTGACGACGGAGTGGTTCCGTCACCAGCAGGGGAGGGGTTAAAGTGGCGCAGAGACTTCAATCTGTAGAGGTCTTTAAACACAGAGGGGCTTATTTACAAAGCCCTTGCGCCATTTTTGCGTCATTTTTAACATGGGAAAAGTGCCGCAAAAGTGGCACAAGGAGCTTGTAAATCTGCCCCAGAGAGACTGATCCCTCCTCCAGCCCTGTTTAAAAATCATTTAACAGCACAGCAGTGCATACCCCTAGGCGCCCTTACATAGTCTGGAGTGATTACTGTAAAGTATGTGAGGGCGTTGAGGGATGTGCAGTGCAGAGTGATATGCAGTAGTTTCTAAAGTTTAGAAACCACTACTTACAACTCAGCGTGCCCTTAAATACTCTGCAGCAAACACCGCAGACGATGTAAGGGCGCTGAGTGGGTGTTTGGCTGTACTATTTCCTTAGCGCAAAATGCATCCTGGTATCTATATTTGGACATGACTGAGTATTTTACACTAAGAAAATAGCACCAAATGCCCAATTCTCCCACCGCGGTGAAGTAAAAGGGGTCTCGCAGAATGTGTGCTAGTAGGAGTCAGATGAGCGGAGGTGTGTGGCTAGTTGGTGGGAGTGTATGCCACTGTTCGGGAAAGCTGGACTCGTTTTGTGTAGTGCTTTGCATGTGTAAGCGAGGAGCCTAAATTACGCATGCTGAAACCTGCAATGCATGACACATGGAAGGGCTTCATGCCACATCCCCTCTCTGCCTGACACTCCCATTTCTACCTTGTGCAACATATGTCTGTGAAGTCAGGTGACAGACAACTGAGTTGGTAAAAGAGAGGCTGCCCTTACCTGATCTGATCTGTTACGGTTCTACACAACATGATAACTAGCCAACCCCACCCTGCTCCAAAACATGAGTGCCTCAAAGATTTGATAAGAAAAATCACTGTAAAGTTTGATTTTCAAACGGAGAAAGTCTTTCATCTGAAGGTGACTATGGAGTTTTTGTGGATTTACTGTACATAAGGCACAACAATCCTTGAAGGACGAATCTGCTTTCAGTAAAGCCATTGTGTCTGGATTTTCCATTACTTCAGAGAGGTGGGTGGAACATTGTGTGCTTTACACTGCCTAAAGGTGGCAAGAGTCACTGTTATTGTGATTCCTCTTAACCTATTTAATGGAGACTATGGTTATGTAGTTTGTGTTTGTGCCAGCAGAAATTCAAATGAAACAACAGAAGACGTGAGATTCGCTTTTCTTATAAGTAGCGTGATGTGTCTTATTCAAATTTCTTGAATCAAACACAGAGGGGTATATTTACAAGAATTGCCGCTAAACAGTGTTTGAGTTAGTTAGTGGTAAGTTTCTTAATTCTGCCTATTGGTGAACACTATCGATCTGTTACCGACGTATGTACAATACGTCGCTACATGGCGATAGTGTCAGCTAGCCGCGGCGAAAACTGCTGCTAACACTAGCATCAAGGAAATAAAATATTTGACACTAGCGAGAGAAAAGTGACAAAAGGCCAATTAGGGCAAGAAAGCTCATGTTAGTCAGCCCAACATCACTTTTCTAACTCTATAGGCAAAAAAAGCCTATAAGTCCACCTCCAATGATGAAAATCAAATAAAAAGAATGGAATGCAGAATGGAGCACCCAGAGCTACGTTCAGCTCAGGTAAACAAACTCCCTAAACCCACCAACAGCCACAGAGTCACAGGGGAAGAGGAAATGCAGATTCAAGGCTCCATATATGTAAAGAGGAGCATCGCTGGGGAAAACCAGTGATGCAGCACTTTGCATAGCGCCATGCTTGCGACACCATGGCAGCCAATACCTGGAAGTGTGGATAGTCTGTGGGGCCTGGAGGCCTCCCTGGGCCTACGTTTGAGACCCAGAGTGGGAGGCGATGGTGCTGTGGAGCCACTGTTGCCTGACGGTGGAGGCGGGCCTTGTCGGGCCCAAGCCTGTGGGCTGTGGCGGTAGACATTGAGGCATCGGTGATCGGCTTTACCTGGTGGTGAAGTCTGGCAGGTTTCATGGCGACACGTCGCTGACCTGTGTGCGGGCCACCTGGTGCCCTTGGAGCTGTGAACGGTAGAGGCCCTCCTGTACACCAATGTAGGCCTGTCTGCATTGCATAACACCCGCCACCACAACACTGGGGTGCATGGAGGATATTACCAATGGTGGGTTGCGCCTCTCTGCATCACAGGCCGTAGGATGTGGTGCTACTGGGATGCTGTGGAGAGTGGGGTCTCTGAGCTGCGCCAAACTTGTGTGGCAGGAACGCTGCAACTTCACGCCTAAGGGGGCCCTTTTGCATCACCTGCATCAGGAGGTTCCCCAGTGGACTTGGCGGTGACTGCTGTACCCATGCCTGTGAAATCCCACCGGGCTGAGGGTCCTGCTGGCCGAGTCACAGATTTGGAGAGAGTGCAGCAGATTGAGCCCCAGTGCCAAAGCCCAGGTGAGGAAAAGGTGGGATGTGGTGCTGAGGAGGCCCAGGGATTGAGTAAGGCCTAGGCTTGGCTCCTGTGGGTGGCGCACACCATGCACTGAGCAATCCCTGCGGTGCAGCTAACCTACATCGCCGAGGACACCGCACAAGACTGGTGGGGGACTCCACTAACTGGCTCAAGTAGCTCAGATCGGCCATTGGTGGAAGCAGGTACCAGGGGCACGGGGCGATTCGGGCCCAGGCCCTTGAGTATGCAGCTTGATCCGCTATTACTTGCTGGGGAACACAGAATCTGGTCGCCACTGTTAGATCACAAGAGACAACAGGGTAATGCAGTCTTTCCTCCCTACCTGGTACTGAGCTCTTGGGTGTACTGGGGACTATCCCTTAGTGGACTTGCTCTTCCCACAGTGCAGCGCCGTCTCGTAGCTGCTGCTGCTGTCCCCATCTGCTGCTACAAGTTCCTCTGACCCAGAGATCAGGTGTTCAAGTCCATCCTACACCCACAGGCTCCTGCCTGTGGCTCATCCCTGGTGGTCCAGTGGTAGAGCGTCACTGCTGTACTGCTTGACTGCCCTTCTGTCCCTCTTTCCTGCTGTTCCTGTCCCTCTTGCCTGCTGTTCCTGTCCCTCTTTCTGCTCTTCTCCATTGCTTTCTACCTTTGGCTTTGTTTTGTTTTCTTTGCTTTGTTCGGCTTTGTGTTTTCTGTGGTTTTTTTCAGTTTCTTTTTCTCTGCCCCCTCCCTTGTTGCTGCTGCGATCCCCGTGGCCATGCCCCCTCAATTGTCCTTTCTCATATTTTCCGCCTCCCAGCTGTCCAGATCCCAGTAGCACTATTAAATGGCAGCCATTGTGTATACATGCGCAGCGGATGTGCCACCGGTGCTCAGAATGCGCGCCAAAGACAAGACCGTCTGTGCCGTCGGAGCATGGTCCCTGGCCCCAGGGCCAAGGACCCTGCCTCTCAGACAGTCCACTGCTATGATGCCAGCACCCTCCATGCCCTCAACACTGGATGCCATGCCGCCAGCCATTTAGCATCACTGAAGATTAGAATACCCCTGCACCCTTCGCCAGCCGAAACTGCAAACGCACCTCTGCCACATCAACACATCAGTGTCTCTCACCGCCCAGCCAACCAACAGTGGATTCAACTGGCTCAACTGCATCCTCCTCAATGTGTGGTCCCTCCACAAACACACCATAGAAATCTGGGAGTTCCTCAACACCGCCTCTTCAGACATCACCTTCTTCACAGAAACCTGGACCAACCTCTGCACCAAACCGGACATCACCATTGCCATCCCGTTTATCTATAATTTCAATCGTAAGGACCACCCTGTCTGCCCAGGAGGAGGCCTTGCATTTGTCTACAAAAGCACACTCTGACTTACCACGCACTCTAATGATCCAACGGCGACCATAGAACACCTCCGCTTCCAGATCCTGACAAATCCCAACACCACCCTCTGCGGCACCCTCGTCTACAGGCCACCTCGGCCCATGCCCCCATTCACTGATGCCATTTTAGATCTCTTCGCACCCCAGGGTCTCCTATCCACTGACTACATCCTACTTGGAGACCTCAACTTCCACCTGGACAACCCCAGTGACCAGAGCACCACCACCCTCCTGCATAACCTCGCTATGGTCGGACTCAAGTAGCTAGTCACTGCACCAACCCACATAGCCAGAAACCCTCGTGAACTTCAACTACAGCCACACCTACTTGACCGACTATCATTATAAACGTCGTGGAGAAGTGTGGCTCAATGGTTAGAACGGCAGATCCTGGATGCAGAGGTCTGGCCCGGGACCAGGGTTCAATACCCGCCTCGGCAGGTCTTGGGCTCAATTTCCTCGAACCTGATAATTCTCGCCTCGGTGCCTAATGTAATCATGGGTTCCAATCTGTAACTCTGGGCAATAGCTTGCTTAATCTCCACAATGGCCCCAACAGCGCTGGATGCCTGGCTTCACCTGGGGGTGCCCAGGAGTGGACATTTCACAGGGAAAAGCCAGGAAGGGTTCCATAGCGGTATACGGACAGCGCCGGGACACTTCCGTTGGAGGTAGCTCTGCGCTTTACAAATGCTGGCATTTTGCATTTAAACATCATGCCTTCACCACGTCCACCATGCACCACCACCATCACCCCGTCGCAGCTAGATCAAGGCCACAGAGGAATTTCTCATCAACTCCCTCAGCACCGCCACTTTGCCAACGCTTACAGACACCAACACAGCAGCACACAACCTCCACCAATGGATCTCCAACTGCACCGACACCATGGCACCATTCAAGAATAAACCAGGGAAACAACACTCCAAGAAGGCCAACTGGTTCACTCCCACCCTCCATTAGTCCAGTCGCACCTGCAGACTCACACAACCTTCAAATCTGCCCTCAACACACACCACCTCCTCATGAAGACCACTAAGAAATGGCCCCAAGACTGAATCAATGTCAATGCACACAACAGCAAGGAACTCTTTGCCAACATCAAGGAGTTTGCCAGGCCAAACAGCAAGACCACAGACGTGCCCCACTCCCAAGACCTTTGCAACAAACTGGGCCCCTTCTTCCACCACAACATTTGGAAGATCTACGACAGCTTCAGCACCCCAGATCCGGCCTCCACACCCACTACCATTGTACACAACTAAGCCGCACCCCAATAGACCGTGCTGTGCTGGACCCTGCTCACAACAGAGGACATGCCCAAGACCATGAAGAGCATCCATTAAAGTGCCCAAATGGGTGCTTGCCTGTAGCATATCTTCCACAAAGCAGCCGCTGACATGACCCCCCAGTTTTACCACACCATAAACTGCTCCATTGAAATAACTTCCTTCCCCGATGACTGGAAACAAGCCAAGATCAATCCTTTGCTGAGGAATCCATCCTCAGACACAACAGACCTCAAGAACTTCAGACCGATCTCACTCCTCCCCTTCCCATCGAAGGTTATAGAGAAGGACTTCAACGCCAAACTGTCCGAGTGCATCGAAGTGAATCACGTCCTGGACACCTCCCAATACAGGTTCCGGAGCAACCACAGCACAAATACTGCACTACTCAACACCACAGATAACTATCGCTCCTTCCTCGACCAGGGTGAGACCTCAGCCCTCATCCTATTAGACCTCTTGGCCTCATTCAACACTGTCTCCCAATGCACCCTAATCACAAGATTCCACAACGCTGGCATCCTCAACAAGGCTTTGCACTGGATCCACTCCTTCCTCACCGGCCGGACCCAGCGATTCAGACTACTGCCATTCCTCTCAGAACTCTCGGAGATCAGCTGTGGAGTACCCCAGGGTTAATTCCTGAGCCCCATCATCTTCAGCGTCTACATGTCCCCCCCTTGCAGCCATCGTCAGAAGCCAGCACAAAGTGAAAAGAGGACATGCCCTTGATTGATAGGTTTTGTGCAGGAAAGTATCCCTTCCTGCACAACATCAATCAACTCCGCAACACAGTCACCTTGTACCATGGTGTAAGAGTGTAGGTGTTGGTGCATGGCAGCGATTATGCATTAACATAGGGGAAAATTACAGGGGGGCTTGTTCATGAGCCCCTTCCGACAGTTTAAAGCTGATGGTGTGTCATTTTCTTGACATACTTGCAGCATGCAGAATTTTGCACGACGATGCACCGTATTTACAAAGTGACACATCTAGGCATATGTGTGACCTTGTGAAGCCCTGTGCCACAGTATACCTACGTCAGGTATGATGTATGCAGAGTGGCCGTCCCCATGCAACAAAGCCTCGTAGGAGTGGTGCAGTGAAATCCATCTGATTTCATTGTGCAACTTCTGGGACGCCATTGCGTCAAAACCTTATGCCTTGCTCATGGCAGGCGTAAGGGTAACACAGTGCCATAGAGATAGACTGAGCCCATACATTGCTGGAGTTGCTTCATGCCTGCAACACAACTGCAGCAATGCGTGACTTTAGCGCTGACAGATACGTCAGGATTTCAGACATATCTGCCAATGATTGGGACATGAAGCCCATACAGTAAATACGACGCATCCATGGTGTCACGAGGAGGGTGCCATGAAAGTGTAACAACGTTCTTTTGTCACAGCTGTTCAACACTTTCATGAATGAGGCCCAGGCATGTGCCCTTTCTGATTGATAGAGCTCATTCCTAACCTTTTGTTTTGGTGCAGGGCATTGCAGCAATATTCCTCGCAGCGCTGTCCAGCACCCATGCATCTTATATGTGGACCCAAGTGTTTGCACAAATTTTAAGACCAGCTATTTTTTGGTCTTAAAAAAACTTTTTGGGGTTTTGTACCATACAAGGGATTCCTTGTGAATATTGCATAGTGTGATTAGCTGCAGTTTTGTCACGGGAACGCCTACCTTGCATCTCATTTTCATTAAGTCCCGCTAACAGAAGTGGCGATCCTGAAATTTCACGTTTACGCTGGAAAAGTTCCGCTAACTGCAGTTAGTGGCAACTTGTAGACAAGGCGATTAAAAAAACCACTGTAACATCATAAAATTGACGCTACGGTGTCGTTAAGTTCTTGTAAATTTGCCCCAGAGTGGAGAATTATAGAAGAGTTGACCTGTCTCATCATGATTTAAACACAGTGCATGGCATCTGTGTTGAATTCTCCTATTAATATACTGATTAAGGACCCAGTGTTGCCTACAAGTCATCATTTTACAGTGGCGCTGCAGGTGTAAAATTGGGTTGGCAAAGAGCCAATATCATGAATTAGCGTTTCCCAAACTGTGAGTTGCTACCCACTGGTGGGCCGCAAGCTGATTTGTAGTGAGTCGCACATGTCCTGGTCTATATGTAAGTAATATTTCAAAATGATTAGCCCCGTTTGTGAACTGGTGTAATGGTGCTGAACAATGTCCCGAGTCCAGTTTTAAAACACTAGAGCCTTCCAGTATTTGTTGGTGCTGCTTTTTTACTTCACAGCCCCATTTCAACAGGCAATGTGCTCACTATACATTATCATGGACAACCATACCTATGACTTTCACACATAATTTGAGATATGAATAGATTATATATATATATATTACAGAGTGGCGGTGGCCACTCTATCCAGAGACTCCTCTGAGTTTTTCATCATTAATAACGTTGCGCCTGGTTGATTATTCACCATGAAACCTGCCAGACCTATTGCTTTTTCTACATTGACAGAGGATGGAAAAGTTTGCAATGATTAGTCAAAGACGAGTAAAGATAAAAAGGGGTCCCAAAATGTCCTTGGGCACCAATGCATTTTTCCATAGATGTTGTACTCGCATGTTGCCGTCAAACGGGCAGTAGGATTTCCATGAAAATTGGCATGATTACACATTATCACAAAAAAGACAAACGACAGACCAAGGTCCAGCTCGACCAATCCACATGTACATTCAGTAAACAGGTGGTGCAACACACTTCCTGCACCCGTCGTCCAGAGGTGCGAGCCACAGTCACAATTTTTGAAGAAAAGGTGGAAGGTGCACTTGTAGCGAAGTTAGACAAGTAAACAGTAGTTCCAAAAAGTGCTTCTTTTATTGAATCAGTCCTTAAAAACCAGCACACAGCCAACGCTTTTCGGTCCCAGGACTGCAACAGTCATAAACAAGACGAAACATTAACGGTACTATACCAACATTTAAAAGTACACACAATATTACACAAAATGACCCACAACTTCGTACAAAAAGTATATATAAATTACCTTCCTCATATATGTATATATATATATCTATATATATATATATATAAACATGTATACGGAACATTAAAACCATAAGCCACGTAGTTGACACAAAGATATGTATGTATCACACCTAGAGCATATTCAGTCAACATATATAGATTTTACAAATAATAAAATGACATATTTGTCAATACATACAAAAAGAAAAGAAACAGGGAGAAAAAAACACTGAAATTGATAACATCACAATCAATATTTGCAAATGTATATAGGGAAAGCCAGTGCAATCAGAAACAAATAATAAACCTAAAAACATGAAATAGTGCAAAGGACACATCTAATACATTACATGTAAATATATAAATTTGCAGAACCTAAAAATAACCGGATTCTCAATCCATCAAGGCTGTATAATATGCTATGATATGGAACAGAGCACCACCATAACAGGTGCTATTGGCATTGCTTAAAACCTGTTTTTATAAAAAGCAAAACCAAAAGAGAAAATAGTATATACTGAGGACAAATATATAGGCATATCGCACCTCTTAAATATTCAACCAATTGGTGACGACTGATAATGTACTGAAAACTGGCACAATTCGCCTGGGTTGAAGTAGATGAGAATCTAAAGATAAGAAAGACATCCCTATGAAGTGCTCAGAAATCAAATAACTTTAACAAATTAGATAACTAATTTCTCAATGCATAGATGCTACCTACTATACCATAAAGGAGAACAAAGCACTAGCATAATCAATACTAATACTGTTGCTATAAATCTAGAGACAAAGGCAAAATGTAATGGAGTCAAAATATAAAGATGTATCTCACCTCTTAATTATCCAGCCAATCGGCAATGATAAGTAATCAACTTAAGCAAGTAACGTTTTAAAGAGCACAATTCGCCCGAGTCGAAGCAGCTTCAAAATCTAAAATAAGAGAAAGCATCCCTGTGAAAATCTAAGAAGTAAGGTGACTTAAAGTCTAAGACTCAAAGCCCACTCAGAATAAGACCGGAGGTTATCATGCAAAAAAAGATGAAAATCATACAAAAAAGGACCAATAACGCAAGAGCAAAAACATAAAAACAGAAGAAATATGCACAAATTAAACCAGGAGCATTAGCACCAAACAAATGCCTAGCATCCCCGAAAAATGAATATTAAAAAACTAAGATTGTCCGAAATTTCATACATGGATCTGCCTCATTTGATAGTGTATCTAAACATCGACAATGGAGATGGAGAAAAGGTAACTCCTAATTAGGACTCACCTTACACCATTAGGTTTGTGGAGTATCCCTAAAAAGGTCCCAAAAGATAGAACGTGGCGCTGGCCACTTGATAATCAATGGACCCTGTCTTGTACTCTAATTAGATGAAGGGAGAGTACAGCTAATATAAATAGTACAACATGTACCAATATATATAAGGGGTGAATCAAGAAGATAAAATAAAATAACCGTAATGTTTAATCCGAGCGCGTACCGTATTAAATAAAAATATAACCCATGTCTGATGTCCCTTGATATATATATACAGGCAATGGGCTGCTTGATAATGCGCTCTCTAAAAAGTTATGGGAGTGGAAAAATTACTAATATTTAGACAAACGTGGAAAGGGCGTTATTAACAAAAGGAAGGGGTCTAATAGCTGAATGGCAAACCCTTAAGACCAATAAAAACAACAATATCCCGATGTCAAAGAGTCATGAGCAGTATCACTCAAACACAACATAACCTGAGACCCCTTGGGGTTGCCAAAAGAAACTCCACTATCGGGAAAGCTAGCCAGTAAAGTGCCCTGTCATCCACCTACCTGGAAAAGAGGATTATGAGCAACAGCATGATAACCGGCAAAGCTAGACACAGCGAAGTGGCGCCTTAATTTAAAGCCAAAGAGGTGCACTACGCCATGTTGACGATTGCAATCACATGTGCATAATCACCAATGTGTTCACCACGCCCAAGAAATAAACGCAGGACATATTTCACAAGTGACTCTGCAAGGCTGGAATGTGGCGGCCATCTTACAATGGCAATTAAACTACCAACAGTCGTATAGAAAAAGCAGAGAAGTCCAACTTAAATGAATAACTAATAGTGGTCGGTGAGATTTCTATATCGTTATCGACACAAGTGACTCTGCAAGGCTGAAAAGTGGCGGCCATCTTATAATTTCAATTAAACTGCCGACAATCTAAAAGGAAAAAGCAAAGAAGTCCAACTTAAATGAATTATTTATACTAGTCAGCAAGTTTTCTATTTCGTTAGCGACACACACCATTAAGGGGTCGATTCCGATTCGGATACGAATCCATACGACGATTCGAATTCGTAGCCGTTTCTGTACGAATCATACGAATCCGTCCGAATCGCGTAGTACGATCCGCTGTGAGAAAATACGTCAGAATCCTTGCGAACCGTATGAAAATAAGGGCTAAATCCGTACGACATCGACTGGCACAGAGAACCGTACGATTCGTAAAAATGCCTTACGACTCGCCAAGTACGATCTGGACCGGGGAATGAGTACGTAATTCGTACGGTAAACGTCGCGTATGAGCTATTCGTATGGAGGGCAACACTATCACATACGCACCGTACCCCTAAAATCAAGGGGTGTACGTGCGGGGTGTACGCACCGTATACCTATGGTCATGGGGTGTACAAACCATACCCCTACGCTCCATACAACTATGATCATGGGGTGTACGCACGGGGACATATGCACCGTACCCCTGAAATCCAGGGGTGTACGCACCGTACCCCTGCAATCATTGGGTGTACGCATAGGCGGGGGGGTCCGTTTCGTACACATTTCGAGGTGAAATCTGCTTTTACGGACGTTTTAAGCTCCCGTAGAAAAATAGTCATACGGAGTGTTGTAGATACGATTCGTACTTGCTGGGTCGGAAAATGCAGCTTTGATCCGTACGGACATCGCGTACTGCGCGTTCCGAATGCGATTCGTGCGGATTAGTGAGTTGTACGGTCTTCGGTACGATTCGTAGGGAGAACTGCTTTGGGTACACATCGTACTACATCGTACGTACGGGTACGGTTCTGCATACGAATCGTACGGGAAAGAAGTTCCGTACGGCTATTCGGAGGGCTTTTTACAGAATCAGAATCGGCCCCTAAGTGCCAATACTCCTCAAAGAACAGGAAACAGCAAATGGGTGCCTTGCATAATGTTCATGTTCAAGAAATTAATTGGCAGCCATCTTAGGATGGTAATAGAAATAGAATACCGACAGTAAACACAAATCAAATAACAAAAGAAATACAAAGAGTAAGTCGGCTGCAATCTTAAGAGGACAAAGTGAAAATGTCCTAAAAAATGCTTCAAGAGGGCAAAAATCACAGAACAAATACAAAAACGGTTGCACTGTAAATTATTTATTTACAGGTATGTGCCTCCATGAGTGCAATTAATCAGAGCAATAAGCACATAAAAGCAGCATAGGCACCAAAGACAATACCAAATTTGTCAGATTCCTACTATTAAAAGAACGGGATACAGATAATCAAGGAGAACTGTTCCGTCCCAAAAAAACTGAGAGGACGGTGTAAATGAGGATGCAGATGGACAACTGAGGCCTATTACACAGAAAAGGGAAAATACAGGCACAAAATTGCACTCTTTATCATTTATTCCAAGAAATAGTGTAGTTCCCTATCAGTATTGTGTCCCATCAGAGTGAAGTCAAAATACCAATCCCCTAGGGAAAATAATAACCAGTGATATTCACATTTACTCCCACACACGGTTGTACAGAATAAGCCAAACACAGAGGTGCAAAGTTCTTGAACTTAGTAATCAAGTCAAAACATGTGTTTTTCAATTAAAATGTATTGAAATAACACATTCACATAAACAACTAATCAAATCAAATCAAATCAAATAAAGCTTTATTCGATTTTCAAGAAATCATAAAAGCGTGCAAATACAATTTATACAGACAATTTAAGAGCAATTTTCACATGAACAAAGTTACAAAAGTAGATAAAACATTTCTCCAAGGGTTAAAATCTACAGCAGTAATATGAGCAAATAGCCTAATTTTACCCTGATCGGTCAATATTGAGACGTGTTAGTTAACTCATCGTATTTCTAAATTTCATCACTGACATTAAAAAGCGAGAAACAGCAAAGATAACGTCCACGTCTTCTAAAAGCAATAATTTTGAATATGCAGGTTTACATGTTCTTATCCCCCAGCGTTTAAGTAAGGGTAAAAGGAATAATTTCCTCGGGCTGGTATACAGTTTGCAAAAGAACATGATGTGAATGTTACTTTGTATTGAGTGGTCATCGCATGGACATATTAATTTCAATGAGGCCCAGTCATTCTGTTTCGGCAAGGTAACCAAGCGGAAGAAAATCCCTAGGCGCAGCCTAGTTAAAAGCATGCGAGCATAGGGTGCTTTTTCGATCCCAAGGTAAAATTGTAGGCCTTCAGTGGGAGTAATTTGCTGATAGCTCAGGGTTGTACCTTTGAGTTTCTCAGTGTCCCATCTTGCACTCTCTAAGTGAATAGATAATAGTTTTTTAAGGGCAGGTCTGGTCAAGGTTTGTAGGGTCTCTGGTTCATCATAGAATTCAGAGTGTCCAATATTAGAAAACATCATTTGTACGTATCGCAACCACTTGACTCTTGCTGCCCCGTCCAGAGCCATGCAGTCTTTAATGAGGTTTCTATTCAGTTTGCACTCTTCTGTGGTCCAAATCTTATGCCAAAGCAAGCAGGGTGATATTTTTATAATGTCGCTAAGGTATTTAACGCCGGTCTCAATGTGAGTCATAAAAGTCGACGCGGTTTTGGACACACCTAGTAAGTAACAAATGAAAATGTTCTCGCAGGTTTGTAATGAGGACACATTCTCGAAACCCCAGATACCTGCGCCATATGTGACCGTAGCTATACACTTTGCCCGGTAGATCTGTAGCATTTCTCGAGTGGGTTTACCCCCAATTTTGGCTGCAAAGGTTCTTAAAGCACCTATGGCACGGGTAAAGGCGAGTTTCCTAGCTGACACTGCGTGTTTCCACCTTCCCCGCCTGTCAAACACGATGCCCAAATAGCAAAAAGAATCTGTAATGGCAATCTTTTGCTGATCTAGCTATATTGAGCATGATGGTCTGTTGTTCTTTTGGGAGCAGGGCATGGAGAAAGTTTTGGAAATATTCACCTTTAAATTTCTTTTACCCATGTAGGATGAAAATTCATTTACTACTCTCTGCAAACCTACTTTAGTCCTGGACATGATTGCCGCGTCATCGGCGTATAAAAGAATGGGTACGGGCCTACCATTGACAGCCGGGAAATCGCTTGACAGGGTTATTAAGCTCTCAGCGATAGAGTTTATGTAAAATGTGAAAAGCAAGGGCGCAAGTATGCAGCCTTGCCTCACCCCTCTGTTTATGGCGAATTTTTGTGAACATTGCCCCTGGGTCCCAAATCTTACTCTAGCCCCTGCATCTCTATATAGTTCTTTAATGAATGTGAGGATAGTTGAGTCCACCCCGATGTCTTCCAGTGTCGACCAAAGCAGCGCGTGGTCCACGCAATCAAATGCGGAGCTGAGGTCGACAAAGGTAACAAAAAGGTCCCCTTTTTTGGCCTGCGTGTATTTGGAGACTAATAGGGACAAGTTTAGACATTGCTCCAATGTCCCTAGTCCCTTTCGGAACCCATATTGGAACTCCGAGATAACCTTCTTCTCTTCTTCCCAGTGTTGTATCCTCTTAAGGAGAATCCTTCCAGCTACTTTCATGAGTCCGTCCAATAAAGATATTGGACGGTAACAAGCCGGGTCGTCCCTATTCCCTTTTTTAAATATGGGAACTACGATCGCGTCCGACCAGGTGGTAATGAAGCCACATTTATTTCCCATATTTAATACGTTGGTTAACAAGGGAACCCAGAAGTCCGGTTCTGATTTGTAGACATCCACTGGGGTGTGATCAGGGCCGGGGGCTTTACCTAAAGGACTTTCTCTAAGGGCATCTTCCACTTCTAATGTGGTAAATACCAGTTCAATCGGGTAAGGAGATGCTGGAGAGACGGTAAGCTGGTTATCCTGAGTTATGCTGTCTGTGGGTGAGGTCGGCTTCCAAGGGTTCGGGGCATTACCCTGTATATTGTTGGAATAAAGATTACCATAATGTTCTACCCAGAGCTCAGCCGTTATAGCCACTTCTACAGAGTTATCTCTATCCTTTGAGTTATAAACAGATCTTATGACTTTCCAGAAGGCATTGCTGTCCTTGATCCTGGCGGCTTCCCCCAAAGCTTCCCAGGCCTCCTGCTTCAGATTCGCCCTCCGCTGTTTAATTGCCAGCTTATAATCATGTCTCGCTTGACGAATTTGAACCCTATCTTTTGGGTCAGCGGACAAAGCTTTCTTTAAGTTTTTCAGTGTGGATGTGCATCTAGAATCAAACCACCCCCGAGTATGCCTCCCATTGTCTTTGCAGTTCCTGGTCAGTGCATTTTTTAAATGGCGCTGAATGTTAGAAAAAGCAACCATGATGCTCTTTGGGTCAGTATCTTCCTCTAAACAAGCAAGTATGTCCGTGGAGCAAGAGCGTATGAAGTTTCGAAAGAAAGATGTTGGATTCATTTTCTCCCATTTAATTACATACCCATTGGTCTTAGTTAGGGTAACCTCGAATGGATATAGAGCCCTACTAGGTTCCTTTACCTTGCCCTCCATGAGATTTACCCCGAAAGTGATGGGATAATGATCGCTCATAGGGTCATCCCCCGTTTCCCAGAAGGTTATGAAGTCAGGATAAGTGGATGATATAAGGGCCAAATCGATTGTAGATTTACAGCCTCTTCCATTGTACGTTGGGGCAAAGGGAACCGGGGGGGAGCATGCCTGGTTGATAAAAGTGAGGTCAAAGGTGAATATAACGTTGTTAAGAAAAGACCCCATGTTGGAGTGGGAGAAGTGCAAGGGACCATCCTCCCCTAGATCTGACAGGCCGCACAAACCTGACTCAGAGGACGGACAGACGGTACAATTGAAGTCACCCACCCACAACATTATATGATCCCCCGAACCTTGATCTCTCAATTTATGGATGTAATGGATCATAATGTTCAAATTTGATTCCACCTCGCTAGTTGGCAAATTATTATAAAAATTCACAAGAATCACCTTTTGCGAGGTGCCCCATTTAAATAGTATAATTTGGAAGTACTGATTAGATTGGAAATGCAAACTTTTACATCCCCTGTGTTCGAGATGTATGTGCACAAACCCCCCTTGTTGCGACCCTGGGCTGATGGCACCGCTGGAGAATGGAAGGTTTGGTAGCCCAACATGTGGGCTTCCTCTATAAGCCAGGTTTCTTGTAGACATAGGATGCCATACTTCTGCACAATCTCCAGCCAAGGTTTGTGGGTGATCTTACTACCGAGGCCTGCTACATTCCAGGAAAGGAGAGAGTGCATTGGGTTTCCAATTTCCTGTGAATGTGGATGATGCCCTCCATTCCCCGTAGTACCTTTCAGATTTTGCGAGTGTGTAAGGTCTGCCTGTCGTCTGGCCTGTGCTGGGAGAGCGTGCTGTTCAGGTGGATTTAAATCTATCCCAATATCGCTTGGAACTTGGGGTATGGGCATTAGTTTTTTGCTCGGAACAGTCTCTGTTGGGGGGTTTTGGGCATTGGTAAGGGTTGGAGCGGCACTAATTCCCAGTCAATCCACCTGATCCAGACACTCAAACCTGTTCATAGTGGACGCTCCTTCCCACCAGTTATTAATGGGTTGCCAACCATCCCCATGTCCTTTCCATCTACAATTATGGGCTATTGACCAGGCCCCAGGTGGCTCAACGGACTGTTTTGGAGGATAGAAGAAAGTAAGGGGTCTGGTGACAATAGAATGGTCAGTATCCTGTGATTCCCATCTAGTGATATATTGGGCTGTGTGGGGGTCTGCGAATGAAACCACTATGCAGTCTCCAGGAATGGATTTATGGGTACGACCCACCCATGGCACTCTCCTAACCATTAGAACCCCGGTCCTACCAGAATTGGGAAGCTGTCTATTGATGTTGAGCCAGTGAATCACCTTATTCTTTAGGGACCAGTGGGTCTCCATAGAATGCGGGTCAAGTGATGGTACACCAGCCAGTATGACAACATAGGGCCCGGCGTCAGGAGGGAGATCAATATAGCCCCCACGAAAGTTCTGGCGACCATGGTACTGGTTGGTTAAGCGCTCAGTAGGGGGGATATTAGTCTTGTTGGGCTTGTGGACAGCCTATGGGATAGGTTTGGGTAAGGTCTGATTCTCGGGGCCTTTTGCCACTGGTATTGGGAGTTTTGGTGTTAGGGGAAAAGGAACGTTTAACTTAGACCGGGGTTTAGGTATTGGGGTCGGTTTTGGTGGGGGTAGGGGCAAGACCGGGGGCAACATTTCAGGGGCAAGGGAACTAACGTTAGTTTCTGGAGCCGGGTGAATACCATCGTCATCATCCTGAGGAGTACCCTCAGCAATATGAGGATAACTTGCTTCCAGTTGTTTTAGGCTAAGGGTGGCCAGGGAGACTAAGGTCTTGTCCATCTCGAGAAGATTATTCTCGATACGTGAAAGTCTGAGTTCCAGAGGTGACAGTAATTGTTTTAGTGTGGCCCAGACTATCTTAAGAAAATCTTCGTCGTCATCCCCCTTGTCACTGCCCTTCCATGTCTCACTTTGTCCTCCCTCTTTGGGTTTCTCACCATAAGTGGGGGAAGGCCCTTGAGTTAGGTCAAGGACCACGTTGAGGTTACTGTGTTCCCTGTCCCCCCCCTTTTAGGTGGTTATCCAAGTTTGGCGCTTGTGTGGTCTCCCCCGTAGTGGGTAATGTTCGCCTATTGTTAAAGAACTGCAGCCTTGCCATTTTTGCTTTATTTCGGGCATAAGCAGATCTTTTGCGGGCATAAGCAGATCTTGCATTATTTTTCTGTTTTAGAATTGGGCCATCTTTGTTTTTATTTTTTACTACAGGGGCAGGAAGGTCGACGGGGTCAGGACTGTCCGGCAGAATAATAGCCGTTCCAGGTCCAGTGGGCACGATTCCCTCAAAGGTTTTAGGGGACACAGTGGTAAAGATGGGTACAGTCTCTAATGGAAGGGAAAGAGGTGGGGGAACATAATGAACATCGGCATGAATTATCAGTGGGGGAGGGCAAGAAGCATGTTGTGGAGATGCAGCAGACGCGATTTTCCCTAGGGAAGATTTTTTAGAATTGGCAAAGGTCTGAGAAAGCCTACGTGCTGCGTCAAGCTCAAGTGACACCCTGTTCTGCAATTCAGATAACACAGACCAAGGGGGTGGGCCAGGCCAGTCCTCTATGACCTCGAACGGCCTCAAACGGCCCGCTCTTTGCCCGGTCTTCGCCCCGGCCTTCGCTCCGCGCGCGTCCCGCGTGCGCGAGACTGTCAAAGATTATCAAGGGGAGGGACAGGTGTAGGGGGCAGGAAGAGGACCAGCTGCGGCCGATCAGCGCCGCTGAGCAGGCTGGTCCTCGCAGTCCCGCCTCTGGCCTTGGATGAGGAATGAAGATAGCTCCGAGGGCGTTGGTGCTCCTGTGCACTTGAAGGGGCCAAAGGAACAAACACAGCCAAAGTCTACAGCCTGCGAGCGGCACCCGCGGAGCGGGGGCCGCGGGGCGTGGCTTAACGGCCAGAAAAGATGCCAGCAACCGGGACAGCACTCCCGACTGTAACAATGGTGGAACAACTAATCACAATATTAAAGATCTAGCATTTTATGACACAGTCAATACCACAAAGATTTCATTAAATGAAAAACCATGATCATAAATAAAAACAGTTAAAAACATACACCAACAGCGAGTGGGTAAAAAAGGCAAGAAAAATATGTTCCAATCAAAAAAACATCACAGTTATTAGACAACAGATAAATCAATGAATTAAAGTGCACACAGTTGAATCAGCCAATTTTGCATCAAATGATAGCCATAAAATGTTGCACTTGTCATTAATTCGTGATGCATTCAGACAAACAAAGCATCAATGCGTTTCGGTGGGTCCAATGTTCTATGACCCCCACCTTCTTCAGGAAAGAAGAAATCTTCAACACTCATATGAGATGTTTCTAAAGAAAAAAAGGGGGAAAATAACCATTTTGGGTTGATTAAAAAGCTCTCAACCAGCATCCTCTGTGAGTTGCTACCAACATAGTGCTCACCTCAAATCCAAACAATACTGCCTGCTCGTACTGCTACTCACCTCATCCATACTTCATTCACTCCTTAAACACAACTAAAAAGGCCGTACATGCCTCCAGATAAAATAAAAACCCGACCAGACTACAGTTCAGGATGTTGCTTTGCATGACACTATAAGCAATATCACAGGGATAAGATGCCAAAAAGCATTCAAATCAGCCACCAGATGCCATAGGTCTATCATCACTCTAAGCTATTTTGCATTCACATATCTTTCTCCATAGCAAGGGGCAAACCAACCTCCAGATACGGATACTGTCCTATTACAAAACAGTTACAAAGAGTTCCACCGTGTTCCACTCTAAGCACAACTGTATAGAATACACAGAGTAATTGCCATGATAAAAATAGCTCTCATTGGCTCAGTGTTTTATAGTATGTTAAATAGTGTGTAGAGCTACTATTCTTAAAACTTCTACCTTTATGCCAAACAGCAAAGAAGTCCCACTTTTGCTTTCGAGACAACAAACACCTCTTAGGAGAGTCACTTCCTTTCAACCAGGGATTTAGCGGAATAGTAAAAATTGCAATCTATATCGAAGAAAATAAATAAATAGGACACCGTGTCAGAACTTCAACCCTACGTTATATCCAAAATGGTAAAACGCAGATATAACATATAGCAGAATCCCTACATAGTTACCTATATTCTGCACAAATATCAGGCTAATTACGTCTCTTTTATTTTTTATTTTTTCAACTGGAGGGGAGGCTTGTTCTCAATCCAAAAAAATGTTCATAGATGGCGAATCTGCAAATGAAAAGGCGAGCTAAGAGCCCTCACAGTTTAATTGCATAATACAGAATCCACCAAAATAAACATACTTAGTTAGCGGTGGGGGTATCCTAAACAACCAAATTCTTGTGGCTAAATGTCACAACAAATGAGGATAGTATAGAAACCAAAAGGGCGATATCCTACCATTTGCCAAATCTCAAATAAACCACCCACAGTTTCTATTACCCTGACGCCATAATTAGATACCTCCGACATGATCCCCAAAAAATAACCTAAATAATCAAAGGGAGCCTGCCATACCGCAAACCAGCTGCGGCAATACTTTCTAGTCTGGACCAAGCCGACAGCATAAATCTTACTAACAGCCCTCTCCTACTCACCTGCCCAACGAGTGATCGTTTCTGCACTTAGGATTCCACCACGGCATACTCAGCCTCCGTATGCGTAGCTAAAAACACCCAGAGTTCACTTCTATTTAAACCCAAAAAGCCCCTGATTTTCCTAGTGGATCTCCAGTGTCCCCACGCAACAGCTGTGATTATAATGTCACGTGTACCTCGATCACTCATGGCCGCGCCATCTTGGAACAGTAATTTAAATGCGGAGTGCTACCTATTGGCAGTGAAACACTGTTATAATCAGCTCTTATATCTACATCCATCTGCAAATATATGCTCATAAAATCATCTGAACAATCCCAAAAGATTCTAATAAAGAATTCTTCTTAATACATAATATTGGAGAATCACGAAACGCCTCCCGCGGGATGCCATATTTAAATTACCAAAAAAAAATTCTGTATGAAGGGGATTGATCCAGGCCCCCGACATTATGGTCCATGCTCATTAATAAATACAACCTAAAAAGATATACACATGTCTATTTTGGAGAGAGAAACTATGTCCACTTACTAGTTACATACATTAATATTAGTATTAGGGGCTAGCCCATGATGATCTCGTACACCCTATCAGAATGGCCCTACCAGTTGTTCCCATTCCTCTTTTGAGTTCAAGCCTTTGCGTAGAGTGTTCAAAAAAGATATGTACCACTGCTCTCTGAATTTTCTGTTCATTTCGAGGTTACCACCATGTCTACCGATAGTTACTTTTTCCAGTATAAGCCACCCAAGTTTATTCTCCCTATGTCCCACTTCAGGAAAATGGGACACTAGTGGTGCATTCTCTTTTCTTGTTTTAATGGCTGATCTATGTTCCTGGATTCTTACATGCAATTTTCTACTTGTTTCGACCACATAGCCAAGGCCACATGGGCAACATATTAAGTAAGTACAATTTCCAATCTATTTCGAAGAAAATAAATAAATAGGACACCGTGTCAGAACTTCAACTCTACGTATATCCAAAATGCTTAAACCTAGATATAACATATAGCGAAATCCCCACATAGTTACCCATATTCTGCACAAATATTGGGCTAACTACGGCTCTTTCATTTTTTATTTTTTCAACTGGAGGGGAGGCTCTTTCTCAATCCAAAAAAATGTTCATAAAGGGCGAATCTGCATATGAAAAGGCGAGATAAGAGCCCTCACAGTTTAATTGCATAACACAGAATCCACCAAAATATACATACTTAGTTAGTGGTGGGGGTATCCTAAACAAACAAATTCTTGTGGCTAAATGTCACAACAAATGAGGATAGTATAGAAACCAAAAGGGCGATATCCTACCATTTGCCAAATCTCAAATAAACCACCCACAGTTTCTATTACCCTGACGCCATAAGTTAGATATCTCCGACATTATCCCTGAAAAATAACCTAAATATTCAAAGGGAGCCTGCCATACTGCACACCAGCTGCGGCAATACTTTCTAGTCTGGACCAAGCCGACAGCATAAATCTTACTAACAGCCCTCTCTTACTCACCTGCCCAAAGAGTGATCATTTCTGCTCTAGGATTTCACCACGTGTTACTCAGCCTCTGCATAAGTAGCTAAAAACACCCAGAGTTCACTTCTGTATAAACCCAAAAAGCCTGCTAGTTTCCTAGTGGATCTCCGGTGTCCCCATGCAACAGCTGTGATTATAATGTCACGTGTCCCTCAATCGCACACGGAGGCGCCATCTTGGAACAGTAATTTAAATGCGGAGCGCTACCTATTGGCAGTCAAACGCTGTTATAATCCGCTCCTATATCTACATCCATCTGCAAATATATGCTCATAAAATCTTCTGAACCATCCCAAAAGATACTAATAAAGAATTCTTCTTAATACATAATATTGGGGAATCACGAAACGCCTACTGCGGGGACGTCATATTTAAATTACTAAAATAATTTCTGCATGTAGGGGATCGATCCCGGCCCCCGACACTACGGTCCATGCTCATTAATAAATACAAACTAATAAGATAGACACCTGTCTATTTTGGGGAGAGAAACTATGCCCACTTACTAGTTACATACATTAATATTAGTATTAGGGGCTAGCCCATGATGATCTGGTTCACCCTATCAGCATGGCCCTACCAGTCGTTCCCATTCCTCTTTTGAGTTCAAGCCTTTGCATAGAGTGTTCAAAAAAGATATGTACCACTGCTCTCTGGATTTTCTGGTCATTTCGAGGTTACCACCACGTCTACCAATAGTTACTTTTTCCAGCATAAACCACCCAAGGTTATTCACCCTATGTCCCATTTCAGGAAAATGGGACACTAGTGGTGCATTCTCTTTTCTTGTTTTAATGGCTGATCTATGTTCCTGGATTCTTACATGCAATTTTCTGCTTGCTTCGCCCACATAGCCAACTCCACATGGGCAAAATATTAAGTAAACAACGATTTTATTTTTGAATTTGTTGAGGGTTTTTGACCTAAGCTGTCGTCCATTCAACTCCATATTTTGAGATTGTGTTCACAAAGCACAGACGTTGCATGTGCCACATTTCACATTTCCAACAGCCATACTTCCACCAAGAGTTCTTTGGGACTCTCTACTGTCTTCACGGTAAGTGTGCACCAACTCATCTCTAAGGTTCTTGTTGCGTTTAAACGCAAAGAGAGGTTTCTCTAATTTACATTCTTCCTCATGATTCAGAATATGCCAGTTTTTGTTCACAACATTTTTTATTTTGTTACTCACATTGGAAAACTGGCTCACAAACTCTAACTTATTCTGATTCTTATTCTTTTTGTCTTGTTAATTGTTCTCAAACATAGCCTCCCTATTATAGAACCTAGCCCTTTTGAATGAATGAGTTATCAGTTTCTTTGGGTATCCCCTGTCTCTAAACTTTTTCTTAAGAACCTCAAAGTGTTTATAAAAATCCTCCAAGTTGGAACAATTCCTCCGGAGCCGGAGGATATGGCTAAAATGAATATTGTCCTTTTGAGACTTGGGGTGGTTACTCGTGTAGTGTAGCAAAGTGTTTTTATCCATCGGCTTCGTAAACAGCTCCACTTCCAGAACCCCATTGACACCCTTGATTGTAATGTCCAAAAAATCAACACTGGTTTTACTACACTGGTATGTAAATTTCAGATTGCCATCCCCCAAGTTGAGCCAAGTTAAAAATTAATTCAAAAGATCAAAATCACCTTCTCAGATGAAACAAAATAGCATCTATGTAGCGGTACCAGCCCGCTACATTTTCAAAGAGGGAGCAAGATCGTTGAAAATGAGTTTCTTTTCAAACTCCCCCATGTACAGACAGGCCAGACTTTGGGCACAGGTAGCCCCCATGCTGGTCCCCTTCTTTTGTTTAAAAAGCTTATCACCAAACAGAAAAATATTTTTTTTCAAGATCATTTTTACACATTCAACAATAACATTTTTGTTGACCCATCAGAGTGGCCTGAAGGCGGCAAATCCATTTTGCTTCCCTCTGTCTCACAAGCAGTTCGTGATTCCCACCCCTTATTCCACAGGGGACATGGTCAATGGCATGGAACCAGAAGTTGTTATTGTTAGGGTGAGTATCCCTGTAGTGATCACTAAGGGGACAGCGGCTATCTTTCTTGATTATCGCCCTCCGGTGTTCTTGTAACCGTACCTTAAGTGGGCGCACAGTGCTACCCACATAAATAATGGCATAGTCACATCCTAGGACATAAATAACATGGGTTGTGTTGCAATTTATAAAATGACCAATATCGTAGGATCTTGAGTTGTTACACGAGAAATTGCTTATTTTATTGCGACCAGATGGGCAAATGTTACACGAAGCTCAGGTTTAAAACCATAATGGTTTGGGGGGTAGCCAAGTGATGAGACCCTGTTTGTTAAAAACATAGCTGGGGCATAGGGTCTCACATAATGTTCTTCCTTTGCGATACGTCAGAGTAGGTGTGTCGGAGATACTTTTCAATCCAGGTACATCAAGTAGCAATATCCAGTTCTTTTTCAGAATGTCCCTGACTTTGCCACTATTCAGGTTATATTGAGTGACTAAAGTGACAGGCCTGTCTGATACAGTGTAGTGTCCTTCCTCTTCTTAGGATTGTCCCGAAGAGTGTCCTCTCTTGTTAGACATTTTGCCTTGGAAATTGCTTTTGATAAGGTCTCCTTTGTATATCCCCTTCTTAGGAATCTTTGTTCACACTCATGTAAATTCTTCAGATAGGACTCTTCCTTACTACAGTTCCTGCGGATTCTGGTCATCTCCCTAAAGGGGATGTTGTTGATGACAGACCTCGAGTGAGCACTCCCTGCATGGAGAACCCCATTGCAGGCCGTCTCCTTCCTATAAAGGGTACTCTCGACTACCTGATCGTGGACATAAAACTGTATGTCAAGGAAGTTCATTCTCTCCTTGTTCATGGTGAACCTGAAATTAAAGTCATTAGAATTTAGGTACAGGAAATACTGCTGCAGCTGTTCTCTGCATCCTGACCATAAGCAGATGTTGTCTAACACGATGTATTCTGTCCAGGGGGAGGCACGTCGGTTTCAGGCGAACTCCCTCTCAAACCAGCCTATAAAAAGGCAGGCATAAGAGGGATCAAACTTGGAGCCCATAGCAGTCCCAATTATCTGCTGGTACCAACATTTGTGGGGCAGAAAAAAATTATTACCCAGAATAAGAATGATCATTTCAATGATCATCTCATTAAATTGATACAGGTTAGCTCTTTCCCTGTCTAGAAAAGTTCTTACTGCGCGTAGTTCAAAATCCTTACCAATGTAGGTATTTAAGCCTACAATGTCTAGGGTCACAAACATGAGATCTTCAGACCATTGAAAGTCCTTTGGTTTGACTAAGATATCTTTACTATCTCTAATAAAGGAAGGGCTGATTTGTGACATATTTCTGGAGCCTGGTATCCACAAATTCTGAAATTCTTTTGGTGGGTGATCCCACCCCCGAAATGATGGGGCATCCTGGGGGGAAATTACCCCACTTGTGGACTTTGGGCAAGACATAGATACATGGATGCGTGGGGCAATGTACTCTAAGGTATTCCGACTCTTCCTCCGTCAGGAGACCAATCTCCCTCCATTCGCTCAATTTAAGGTTAATGAGAAGCTGTAAATCAGGTATGGGGTTTGCCAGAAGTTTCCTATAACACTGTACATCATTAAGTTGGCATTCAATTTCTGACATATAGTCACAGAATTTCATAACCACAACATTACCGCCCTTACCTGCCTCTCTAATTACAATGCTGTCATCTTCCTTTAATCTATTCACGGCTTTTCTTTCTTTGGCGGTAATGTTGTGGTTATTAGGGGTCATACCTTCTTCGACGTCTCCATCTTATGTAGATACTTAGTAACTCTATCGTAGATAATGTCAATGTTCTATAGTGAATGATTTGAAAATTGAGCAAGTATCAAACACTGACAGTGGCTTAAAATCCACGTCCAAATGTATACCTACTGTCAGTTATCATAAGAACTTTGACATTTGGAATAAATGATGAAGAGTGCACTTTTGTGCCTGTATTTTCACTTTTCTGTGTAATAGGCCTCAGTTGTCTATCTGCATCCTCATTTACACCGTCCTCTTAGTTTTTTTGGGATGGAACAGTTCTCCTTGATTATCTGTATTTATTCCCTTTCTTTGGATAGTAGGAATCTGACTAATTTGGTATTGTCTTTGGTGCCTGTGCTGCTTTTATGTGCTTACTAGTTGCCCGTCCCGACGTTGTCCGGGTGTAAAAATGATTTACCTGAAGGACGGCAAACCTTACTGAATGCCAACCCACTGCTTTACAATGCAGCAGGCGTCTTAGAATGCACATGCCAACACACAACAACGCTGAAGGTCACGCACACCTCACGACGTGCACGAACGCTAATCTCATCACAGTGAGATTAGCGTTCGTGCACGTCGTGAGGTGTGCGTGCTGTTCAGCGTTGTTGTGTGTGGGCGTGTGCATTCTGAGACGTGTGGGCGTGTGCATTGTGAGACGCCTGCTGCATTGTAAAGCGGGGAGGAAGTAGCGTTCGTTAAGGTTTCCCATCGTTCGGGTAGGCACATGTGATTGCAATCGTCGACATGACATAGTGCATCTCTTTGGCTTTAAATTAAAGTGCCACTTTGCTGTGTCTAGCTTTGCCGGTTATCATGCTGTTGCTCATAATCCTCTTTTCGAGGTAAGTGGACGACGGGGGCACTTTACGTCTGGCTACCTTTCCCGACAGTGAAGTTTCTTTTGGCAACCCCATGGGGTCTCAGGTTATTTTGTGTTTGGGAGCTACTGCTCATGACTCTTTGACATCTGGATATTATTGTTTATATTGGTCTTAAGGCTTTGCCATTCAGATCCCTTCCTTTTGTTAATAATGTCCTTTCCACGTTTGTCTAAATATCCATAATTTTTCCATTCCTATGACTTTTTAGAGAGCACAATATCAAGCAGCCTATTGCCTGTCTATATATATCAAGTGACATCAGACATGGGTTAAATTTTTATTTAATAGGGTACACACTCGCATTAAACATTACGGTTATTTTTTTTAATCTTCTTGATTCACCCCTCATATATATTGGTACGTGTTGTACTATTTATAATAGTTGTACTCTCCCTTCGTCTAATTAGAGTACAAGACAGGATCCATTGATTATCAAGTGGCCACCTGCATGTACTACCTTTTAAGACCTTTTTAGGGGTACTCTACAAACCTAATGGTGTAAGGTGAGTCCTAATTAGGAGTTAACTTTTCTCCATCTCCATTGTTGTTGTTTAGATACACTATAAAATGAGGCAGATCCATGTATGAAATTTCGGACAATCTTAGTTTTTTAATATCAATTTTTCCGGGATGCGAGGCATTTGTTTGGTGTTTATGCTCCTGGTTTAATTTGTGCATATTTCTTCTGCTTTTATGTTTTTGCTCATGAGTTATTGACCATTTTTTGTATGATTTTCATCATTTTTGGCATGATAACCTCCGCTCTTTTTCTGAGCGGGTTTAGGGTTTATTTTATCATTTTTCTTAGACTTTAAGTCACCTTACTTCTTAGATTTTCACAGGGATGCTCTCTCTTATTTTAGATTTTGAAGCTGCTTCGACTCGGGAGAATTGTGCTCTTTAAAACGTTACTTGCTTAACCCCTTCAGCGCGGCTGAAATAACAGCAATGAAAATATCCACCAAAAACAACACATGTGAAAAAATCCATGGTTAAAGTTTCAACTAAGAAATATATATGGACATAAAATCACAGTTAAAACAACATTTAAGTAATTACTTTGTCCTTGTTAAAATAAATAGCGTGATTTCCTCGGCAATTTTTTTTAAATATTTAAGATAATCAAATAAATAAACATCAAGGCCCTTATTTATGAAGGTCTTGCAACGCCGGTGCATCACTTTTAAAATGTGAAAAAGTGATGTACCGTTGGCGCAAGACCTTCATAAATAAGGCCCCATGAATTCATTAATGCCTTTCAGTATCTCTCCCTAGTGATAAATGAACATTTCATGAAATTGATCACCGCATAGCACACCTCGGAACTCTTGTTGTTGTAAAACGAAAAGAGCTTCCTTGCGAGATCTAATGTTAGTTTGTGTGACATTGGAATCAGTAAGAGTTTCCGATGGGTGGCATAAGGTATACAGAATAAGATAAAGGGAATTGTTCTCTGTTTGGACCATAATCACAGGGGCACGTGGGAAGTGTTCTAAACCATGATCCTTGAGTGGGAAAGGCGTCCAAAATGTGAACAAGATTAAAACGCAGACTTGTAAGGAGGAATCTATCCCATTGATTTGAAAAGGACTGTAAGCAAGCCTCTGGAGCAAGACTGACAATTGCATTCCAAAGGCAGGTGTGTACCAGACTGCCTGGCAAATAATTCTGCCTGCTGCATTATGGTGCCATTTAAAAAACTGCCCTTTTACCAAGTCAACAATAAAGTGCAAAGAGTTCTCAGGATTTAAATACAGCTCAGGGGCCCCCAAATCTCTAAAGGTTTTCTTGACGTATGCCGGCCTAGGAATTTTCGAAGCACAATCCAGGGAAAGACAGTCCGATATTGCCGCTCTGGTAAATGGGATTTAAGATTTCTCCACACTCTTAACCACAATAACAGATGATGCAGTTTAATGTAGTCCTCCACAAAACCAAGGCCAACCTCTGCATGACAAAAATGGTGGGTGAGGATTGAGCTACAGACAAATGTCTATGTAAAAAATGTTATTCAATCTTTTGTATATGTCTGAGATCTACATACTCCACACTTTGGCTCCATATGTGCCAACAGAGAGACATTTACTTTTGAAAATATGTCCTGTCTCTTTACTATCTTGTACCCCCAGCCTATTAGCAAGCAAACCAAAAAATTAAATCAACTGACATTTAAATAAAGGAATATCTAAAGTCAACAGACGGGATTTACTCTTTCAGGGTGATGGAATAAAGTACTCTGTAACCCTGATGGAGTATCCACACACAAAATTTAGAGGTGTCTGTTGTTCAAGTGAATATTCCTTGCATTTCCAGGAACTGTCATCCCAGTAGTTCCTGTCAGTGCATTTGAAAGTTTGACGGACAACTCCTTTAACATAATTAACAACAAGGGGTGGTGATGGACAGAGTCTCTGAATTAAGCAGAAAACTCTCACCCAGTCAAGAGATCAGGGCTAGATCCAACACCGTTTTTTAGCTCACTGCATCATCCCAGTTTCAGAACATGGCTGTATGCAAATTAGTCTGTTCCTGTCCCAGTGCATGATGGGAACAGGGCAAACCAAACTACAAAGCCAATTCTTACACTGGAAAGGAAACAAGCTACCGGGGACCGGTTTCTGGCATTTCAGCCTCTTCGGCCCGGCTTGCTTGAATCCTGATGGTGCAGTGAGCAAGGGACTCATGTCTGAGCATACCCTTCCACGCTTAGGGTGGACAAAATAATTAACAACAAGGGGTGGTGATGGACAGAGTCTCTGAATTAAGCAGAAAACTCTCACCCAGTCAAGAGATCAGGGCTAGATCCAACACCGTTTTTTAGCTCACTGCATCATCCCAGTTTCAGAACATGGCTGTATGCAAATTAGTCTGTTCCTGTCCCAGTGCATGATGGGAACAGGGCAAACCAAACTACAAAGCCAATTCTTACACTGGAAAGGAAACAAGCTACCGGGGACCGGTTTCTGGCATTTCAGCCTCTTCGGCCCGGCTTGCTTGAATCCTGATGGTGCAGTGAGCAAGGGACTCATGTCTGAGCATACCCTTCCACGCTTAGGGTGGACAAAATAATTAACAACAAGGGGTGGTGATGGACAGAGTCTCTGAATTAAGCAGAAAACTCTCACCCAGTCAAGAGATCAGGGCTAGATCCAACACCGTTTTTTAGCTCACTGCATCATCCCAGTTTCAGAACATGGCTGTATGCAAATTAGTCTGTTCCTGTCCCAGTGCATGATGGGAACAGGGCAAACCAAACTACAAAGCCAATTCTTACACTGGAAAGGAAACAAGCTACCGGGGACCGGTTTCTGGCATTTCAGCCTCTTCGGCCCGGCTTGCTTGAATCCTGATGGTGCAGTGAGCAAGGGACTCATGTCTGAGCATACCCTTCCACGCTTAGGGTGGACAAAATAATTAACAACAAGGGGTGGTGATGGACAGAGTCTCTGAATTAAGCAGAAAACTCTCACCCAGTCAAGAGATCAGGGCTAGATCCAACACCGTTTTTTAGCTCACTGCATCATCCCAGTTTCAGAACATGGCTGTATGCAAATTAGTCTGTTCCTGTCCCAGTGCATGATGGGAACAGGGCAAACCAAACTACAAAGCCAATTCTTACACTGGAAAGGAAACAAGCTACCGGGGACCGGTTTCTGGCATTTCAGCCTCTTCGGCCCGGCTTGCTTGAATCCTGATGGTGCAGTGAGCAAGGGACTCATGTCTGAGCATACCCTTCCACGCTTAGGGTGGACAAAATAATTAACAACAAGGGGTGGTGATGGACAGAGTCTCTGAATTAAGCAGAAAACTCTCACCCAGTCAAGAGATCAGGGCTAGATCCAACACCGTTTTTTAGCTCACTGCATCATCCCAGTTTCAGAACATGGCTGTATGCAAATTAGTCTGTTCCTGTCCCAGTGCATGATGGGAACAGGGCAAACCAAACTACAAAGCCAATTCTTACACTGGAAAGGAAACAAGCTACCGGGGACCGGTTTCTGGCATTTCAGCCTCTTCGGCCCGGCTTGCTTGAATCCTGATGGTGCAGTGAGCAAGGGACTCATGTCTGAGCATACCCTTCCACGCTTAGGGTGGACAAAATAATTAACAACAAGGGGTGGTGATGGACAGAGTCTCTGAATTAAGCAGAAAACTCTCACCCAGTCAAGAGATCAGGGCTAGATCCAACACCGTTTTTTAGCTCACTGCATCATCCCAGTTTCAGAACATGGCTGTATGCAAATTAGTCTGTTCCTGTCCCAGTGCATGATGGGAACAGGGCAAACCAAACTACAAAGCCAATTCTTACACTGGAAAGGAAACAAGCTACCGGGGACCGGTTTCTGGCATTTCAGCCTCTTCGGCCCGGCTTGCTTGAATCCTGATGGTGCAGTGAGCAAGGGACTCATGTCTGAGCATACCCTTCCACGCTTAGGGTGGACATGCCAATTCTTACACTGGAAAGGAAACAAGCTACCGGGGACCGGTTTCTGTCATTTCAGCCTCTTCGGCCCGGCTTGCTTGAATCCTGATGGTGCAGTGAGCAAGGGACTCATGTCTGAGCATACCCTTCCACGCTTAGGGTGGACAACTCCTTTAACATGACAGAACCGTACGGCAATCATTCAATATTGTTTTTTTCATTCAAAAACAAAATCCAAACTCAGCATATTATTTTTGAAAGTGAAAAAGCAATGACCCCCTCTTCATGGTAGATTTTTCTCATGGCATAGGGGTCATTTACAAGTGTTCTCTGCCCCTTACCGCCATGCTTTGGAGGTGACAGACAGTGAAAACTGGCTAATTGACCACCCACTCTAAATCAGAGAGGCGGTGAAATGTCCATACCCCAGGTGGCACTTACTATGTCAAGCCTTCAGTTGTGTATGTCAGTGATGGAGATGGACTAGTCTCCACCACTGACATACTGAAGGTCTGCCTGAATCAAAATGAGGATGGCTGACTTATAGTACGATAGAAAGACACTCTGTTGCCTTTGCGATGAAGTATCCTTTCCATCTTCTCTAAATCAAGCCCACTATCTTATCATTATGGGCACTATCATACGTTTAGCCTCTTTCCTCTCTAATGTTAAAGGATACAACATTTCAGATTTTAGCTTACAATAAATGCATTTCTCTTTTTTTATTGTCATTTCCATATGTATATATTTTATCTAATATATTTCTTTGAAAGATATATTTTTGCCATATGTAACCTTTAACCATTCATTCGTCTTTTTCATTCATGAATTCAGATTTAACCTCAAGATAAACAATGATATATAGATTGTCCAATATGATGATGTCTAACTGTTAATACAAGTCTATGGTTTTATTTTACATTCATTGTTCTTGAGATTTTTCATAGTACAGTTAGATTTTCACAAAGAAGTATTGCAATGTTCTGCTATTTCAGCCATGTTCATGACTACTCTTTTCAGTATTTGCCATTGTTTTTGGCAGGTTCACCCCTAAACTTTTCGCCTTTTTTTGTGACCTGGTGTTGATGGTTTTAGGCCTCTGGGCACTTTAGCACTGTGGTCCAGTGCACATTTGGTGAAGTAGGCCTGCCCTCCCATAGGAATGCATTGGGGAATAATTGTGTCCGTGGTAATTCCTGGTATGAGAGGAGCGCAGAGTTGAGTTTAGTATGTATCAACTCGTGAGAATGAATGCTGCGCAATGGTGTGCGCAGATTTATGGTGACTGGTGGAGAAATGCCACTTTTAGAAGTTGGCATTTCTGTGTACTATGTGTCTGCCTGCCTGAAGTGAATTGCATGTCTGGCTGAGAGGTGTGGGTAGCTCCAGGAGGGGCAGGGTGAGTGAGCGCTAGGTTGAATGAGACACCTGGGCTGAGAGTAGTGGGAGGGGTAATCCCCTGACACTGAATAGGATGGTGTCTTCCCTTGGGAATGCTGGCTCCGCCCCCCTGTGGTGTGTCTGATGACGAGCCCCCACCTGACAAAGGGGAAAAGGAGCTTGCAAAACAAAGTGCTTCAAATACCCCCTGAACCAGTTGCATCTGGTTCCCCCATGCCCGGCAAGAATCTGTGGTATAAGTAAAGGGGCTGTGACCCCAATGAAGTGAGTCTGTACCTGGTCCAAAACCCGCGGGGGCATGCTGCTGCTGGGGCCCAGGAGGACCTGCCAGGAGGGCTGCCTCCCTGGGCCCAGCATGGCCCCCCTTGATCCCTAAAGTAACGTTTGCAGGACTTACTCTTGCAGTACCTAAGCGCCTCATGAGCGCTTTCATGCTAATTTGCCCTGAAGGAAGAGGAGAGTGTGGGCTGTTGCAGCAATGCGCTGCTTGTGGAGATAGAGGGAATCCCGGCGTGAGGGATTTCCCCGTGATGCTGCTGAGGCGGAAGCCAACCCAGCATTCTTTGGTTATCATGCGGGTGCCCACCCCTCTTATGTGTGTATTTTCATGGCGGGTGCCCACCCCGCATGTGTCTGCTGAAGCGGGAGCCCACCCGCGTTATTGCCGCATTTACGTAATTACCAGCAGGAGCCTACCCCGCGATTTTCATGCTAAGTACGCAGGAGGCTAACCCGCATTGCTGCTTTGTGCTGGGTTCTAACAAGCGCCTAGCGGGGGCACCACCAGGAGATTGCCAAAATGGGCCGCTGCGCTGCCCGCAGCAACCCGGAAGCCAGGCAGGAGCCACCTGGCCGGGGGTGGAGCTACGCACCCTCTGGGGTGGCAGCTGCAGTGCCGTACTAGCGGGGCTCCCATGCCCGAGGGAGAGCCCCGCGGCATCAGGCAATCATCTGAAGTGAGGAGGAGCCAGCGGAGGCGCCTTCAGCACCGGTGAAGGCAGGAGGACCAAAGAAGAGTGAGGCAAAATTGTTCCGAAGAGCAGGAGCATACCCTGCCTCTGTGCACACCAGGAGGAGCCAGCCGAGTCACCTTCAGTGCTGAGAGGGCAGGAGAGGTTTAGGTCGGGCAGGGACTGCTGAGGCACATTGTCGGTGCCTTCCCTGCCAGAGGAGAGGACTGGAGGAGTCCCCAGACAGCCCCGGTGAGTGGGCTGCACTTTGGTTGTGTTTAGGGTGCGTGAACACCGGGAGGAATCCCCGAGGGGGGCTCCCAAGGCACAGTTGTGCCAGTACTGGTGGTTTTACAGCTGCCCTGCAGGAGAGCGGGCAGCTGCAACGTTGGCGAGCAGTTGGTTTATCTTTTCATAAAGAGGAAGGAGAGAGATACCCTCCTGGGCCCCCAGTGCTTTGCTCCCTTTCGCTTCACTGCGGGCGAGCCCAGGACAGGGCCCCTGCCTGATAGTGACTTGATTTGAGGACGATAACACTGGGTGGTAACACACCTGCTGAGGGGCTGAGGCTCCTGATGAGAGCGCAGTAAGGATGGGACCCTGAGGTATTTAGAATAAGCTGTACTTGTGTCCTACTGTAATGTGTGATCGCCTAGTGTGTGCCCTCAAGAGTGGGTACCTTAGTGCCCTGTTGCTAATTAGGATATATGCCTAAAGTGCTATGCATAATATGCTTATGCTAAGTGTACTTATACCAGTAGTTACTGGTTGTTCTCACTAAGTGTGATGGTTATGCCCGTGACTGATGCATAATATGGTTTCTGCTTATGAGAGGATTGCATAATGTGGTTATGCTGATGAGGCCTAATGCGTAATGTGTTTATGCTTAGGAGGGTGTCTAAAGCTAATGTGGTAATGCTTAGGTCAACCTGGTACCAGTAGTTACTGGTTGTGTTTTATATTTATATTTACTTACCTGCATTCTGATTGTTCTGACCATGGCCCGATTGCCCGGTCCTGTATATAATCACCTGTGAATATTGCCTGTGCCAGTTGGCGCAGTGTAAATGTGTGATTATATTTCTAATGTGTTTATGATAATACAAAGGCTAATTTTTTTTGTGGAGTTTCTTTTGTGGTGTGCCTGGTGTGTTGCTGCTGTGTGTGTGTTGTGCAAACGCTTTATACATTGCCTCTGAGATAAGCCTGACTGCTCGTGCCAAGCTACCAAGGGGGTGAGCAGGGGTTATCATCAGTGTGTAACTCTCTTGCCCTGACTAGAGTGATGATTTCTGCCTGGCTTTGGCGCAAGCCTTAGCCAACCAGAAATCCCATTTCTAACAGTCATAGTCATAAATATAGTCACCACAGTTGAGACAAAAATTTAAAATTTGAGCATGGATAGCTCAAATTCCAGAGTGTAAACTATAAATGTTGCCTTCTCCATAGTAGCTTCACAACCATTTTTAAATTGTCAAGGATTGTTTTTTTCCTCTCTCTATGTATGACTTCGCAAATAATGCACACTACTGCATCATATTTTTTCAGTGCATTTCCAAATGGGATTAAAGAGCATGATCACTTTTACTTGCCATCACGTGTCTACTGAATCTTTAGAGTGGACACATAATGTTCCAGTGTAGTGCTTATAAAAAATAAATCTTGCCAAAAATTAAAAACACAATGCCAACTGCTATTATATTTCCTTTTGATAGACATGTGTAGCCCACCAGATGGACGCAAACAAGGAGTGTGTATCATTTACAAAGCGTTGGAGAAATGGACTTACACCCCATAAGAACAGCCATCCTTGGAGCTCCTCTCAAGACCAGGCCTTTCTCAGTAACACAAACAGCTTCTTTTCACCTGATCTACTTGCTACCTAGAGCTAACACAGCCCTTATCTCTAAGACCTGTGACGTATTATAATGGCATATGCCCCATGGAACACACCTGATATTGCTGAACTCACCAATATGCCAACTTGCACTAAGTTGCACACCCTCGACTTCCTTTGCTCTCTGTGCTGTGAAGTGCTGACTGGTTTGACCACGAAGTGATCAATGCCAACCATATCCTCCAACTGACTGAAGATGCACAAGCCCCTGTCAAATTCCATTCTATGAAGATCAACCCCTCTGTTCTAGGTGAGAATAGAATGTGTGAAAAGTATCCACCACTAAGATATTCCGAGGATAAGTGTATAGTATTCAGCAATTTCTTCAATAATAAGACTTACAAAGCCTGGCAACATACAGAGAATATGGACATACTGAACATGGCAATGGCCTTGTCACCAGGCAAGACACCAAAAATAAACTGATTTCTTCCCTCTCTCAGCTCATAGTCTCAAAAGTCGCCACCCCTTACTCAGGGCCATATCGTATGAAGTCATCATCTTGCAGTTTTTACAGAAAGACATAACCGTATAGGTTATCATTCAGTCACATCATCTCCAGTGCATTTCTCAAAAAATACATTTTCCTAAACTCCAAATTGATCCTTCCAATCCTGATGAAGCCAAATCCTGTACTATTGAGCCCTCCAAATTATTGTTCAATCTACCATTACGAGGGAAGATCATTAAAACAGACATAACAAACCAACTACATAAAAATATCAAGTACAAGGTCCTTCTTTAGCACTACCAACCAGGATTCATGTGCAATGCAGCATAGAGACAGAAGCCATTCAAGTGGTTGACGATTCACTTTGGATCATGGATCTCCTCATTCTTCTAGACCACTCTGCAACCTTTGGCATCATTGACCACCAAGCCCTTATTAATACCAATAACTTGAAAATTGGCCTGGATCACAGCACCATGCTTGGTTAACATCCTACCTCAACAAGATAACCTAGCTTGTTGAGATGAATCTCTCCAGATATGCACATATTCCATAACCTGCTTCTAACAACCATTATAAGAGTGCCCAGGAGTCCTGTAGGCTGAAAAGAATGTCAATACCCCTCGATTTATGGACAGCACCTGACTGTATCTGCAGGTCACTTCTGGACACAGCATCAACCCCCTGACATGATTCAGCAATGGATGTTAAAGGCCTGCCTTCATCTGAATAACATAAACATCGAAATTGTGCACCTAACCAATTGCTTCAAGCATGATATCCAGGGTGCCTTTCTGCAATGACTCATAGACAGCACTGGCTGGCTGGGTGTCAGCAAATATATCAATCTGAGCTTGAGGAATCATGTTGTCCCATTTTGATGTAGGTACTGCGCTGCAACACCAGTCTCTCCAAGACAACCGTAATGTTTCTGAAGGGCGTCCTTCATGCTGTAGCTTATCTGATTAAACATCTTTGGAAACACTGCAGAAATACACCTACCCTTGGAGAACTACACTAATTCCCCTTACCTGTCTGCCTCAAATCAAAGACCTGCTGAATCATCATCAAGCCAGAAAAATTAAGCACCTGTGCTACATAGCAAGCCAGTTTGAGGGGATGTATGATGTTACAACGCCTACCTTTACAACGCCTACCTTTACATCGTAAGTTTTACAACGCATAACATTACAACGCATAATGCTTTTGGGCGCTGGATAGTGAATAGTTTAATTTACTATTCCAACTCCAGTCCCCGTGGATAGTAGGGAAGGTTATTGGATAGTAAATTAACCTATTCCCTATCCTAGAGCGCCCCCCAGAGCAATGCGTTGTAATAGTTTGCGTTGTAAAAGTTGCGTTGTAATGGTAGTTCGTTGTAAAAGTTTTGTTGTAAAGGTTGTATACCAGTTTGAGGTATCCTATGGAATGAACAACTCCCTCAATGCCGGGCAGAATGTGCATAGGAAGGATAAAAGATGTTTGGCCTTCCTATGGTATACAATGAGTTTCTGAGATTCCGTCCCATCAATATTAAGCAAGAGGTCTGTAAAGGGGTAATGATGCATGTCTTTAAACCACACCTTGTTGCATTGTGACCAATTTGCTGCTGGATTCCCTCTAAGGAGAATGCATCCCTACCAACCTCCCCTTCTCTTAGCTACTGTAGCCTCCCTTCCTTGTACTGCCCAGATGTAACAGTAAACCTTTGCACCATATCTGCTCTATTTTCCATTACTTTTCTTTCTGCTGTACCTCCTCTTGTTGAGGCCTAATATTCCCCTGTCTTTTGTCCAGTACTCTGTTGATTTGTAGCTATATATGTATTATAGAAATCAGATTTGAAAATGTATTAAAATATATTATTGAAATCATGACCTCCAATAATATTTTGGTTTTAGGGCTTGTCTTTTAATATGAAAGAAATGAAGAGAACTCTTATGCCCAGATTTACTAAGGTTTTGCATCACTCTTTTGAAATTTACCAAGCCATGCAAATTCCAATTTAAGTGTCTCTTTGTGGCTCTGTAACAAAAGTCTAAATTAGGTATATAGGGCCAGATGTAGGTAGGGTTTTACCGGTCGGTAACGGCCGAATTCGGCCGTTACCGACCGGTATTTGGCATTTGATATGTAGGGGCAGGTAAACAGGGAAAATCGGTAATTTTACCGATTCGGTAAATATACCGGTCGGTAAATTTACCGACCGGTATATTTATCGAATCGGTAAAATTGATATGTAGGTGGGACTCTTCTGAGTCCCACAAGGCCTACAAAATCAGTATTTTACCATCAAATTGTATTTGATGTTAAAATACCGATTCAGGTGTGCATGCACATGTGTGCATGCACACCTGTGCCATATGACAGGCAGACCTGCCCTTAGGGCAGGTCTGCCTGCCATATGGCCCCCGAACCTTTTGTGGGGGTGCTAGAGGGTGTCAAAGTGACACCCCCTGCACCCTTGTCAAAATCGGTATTTACCGAATCAGTAAATACCGACCGGTAATGCCCCATTCATTCCTATGGGCTTCAAAGCCAATAGGAATGAATGGAGCATTACCGGTCGGTATTTACCGATTCGGTAAATACAGATTCTTAACGATTCGGTAAATGGAACATCTGGATGTTCCTACATACCCCCACTTCTTATTTACCGATTCTTAATTACCGAATCGGTAAAATTCGGTAATTAAGAATCGGTAAATAAGTTTTACCTACATCTGGCCCCATAGTGTGTTAGGTTGGCGTTACACGGGTGGTGCTCTAGCGTTCCCTTGCATCCACACATATATTTTGGCATAAACTCATATTAACAAATATTTGAAAAGATGGGTATGCGACAATATGGTGAGCCTACAGCAGGTTGGCACAACAAGAAGAAATATCTTCATTTCTTCTTTCTATTTCTTTTTAACATGTGTGCTGCATTCTGCAAACAGGTAGAGAAAATACCCTCAAACTATAGTTGTAGTGCAGGAAGATATTTTTTCCTGCACAAAAACGAACCTGACCACAACACAGGCACCCTTGTGTGATGATGCAAGGGTCCCTACTTTGGTGCTCAATAACCATACTTGTGGAAGAGCTAGGAGAGAGAAGAACTGCAACATATCTTTGAAAATATGGAGCTGTTCTGCTCTCTCCCTTTCACACAATGCAGCAAAGCAACCTCACTTGCTGTGATGCAGTGCACTGCGTGAAATGTTAGTAAATGTGCCCTTTAATGTAACTCTCCCAATGTACTTGAACATTTATAGGAATTGGGCAGTGCAAAAGACCCTTGTTAAAAAATAACATTACAAATCTGGACTTCAAGTCATGGCTGAGAGTAACCTTTTTTGAGAAGCATTGCTCCTTCCTCTTATAAGTGAGGTCTCTCACTACTCCTTTGATATATGTGCTGTAATATATTTCACATACAGAGATACAGTGGTCTCGTACAGTTCTACTGTTACAAGTAGCAAAGAGAAATTAAAAATAAAAATTCAGGTGCTGATCCCACCAACATTTTCAGGTGTTGGATTGCCATGGACTTTTGAAATATTTCTTTCAGTTTGGCAAAGACGACCTACCCTGTTGCATAGCACTTTAATAATGAAACTAGGCATAGTTCCATGTCACAAAAAAGACACTGACATATAATTCATTGGTATGCAAATATTGTATTGGTCCTGCACAGAAACTTCTAAAAGGAAATAGGCTTTGTGCCAAGGTCATCATTTTAAGGACAATCAAATATGCTGAAAAATATTTGCCTTTGTGTAAATAGCTTCTTTTAATTTTTTATGAGTTGTTACAATTCTCTCATACAACTAGTGGCATTGATCTGAAGATATTCCTTAGGAGATTCTAAATCATTTGCCTATCTTTGACATAGATATGCCCAGCAAAGTGCTGGGAAAAAAGACGCTAGTGGGCAGACCTACCTGTGCATAACCAATCATTGGCCTTTTGCTGTTTTCATGTGTGCTGCACAATGCAGCACAGATTAAAACAGCAAAAAAAGGAGAAATAAACATTTCTCCTCATTGCGCCAAGGTAGGCCCTGGTTTTCCTTGGTCTTAATTCTGGCGGTGCCTCCTATTTACGCCTCCCTTTTAAATAGGGGGCAGTGTCAGAATCAATGGGTGCTGATGTGGAAGACCTACAGCAACACCCATTGCCCTCTCCTTTCCCGCTAAGCATAGCGTGAAATGGGTCATTATTTACAAGGCAGCCTTAAACCATGTTATGTGGCCTAATGCTGTCCTTGTAAATAAGGTGAGGCCCCTATCGCCATCACGTCACTGAAACTGACGTTGTGATGGCGATAGGGGCTTGTAAACATGCCCCATAGTGTCATCAGCCAGAAGGAGAGAGAGAATATAAACACCTCTTTCCTGCCCACACTCCTTTTATTGACCCAGTGCATCAGTGCATGGTCAATAAAAGGAGGTTTCATGGCGCTGAAGAGCAAGAATGGAGCTGCGAGAGTGATGCATTTGCCTTACAGATATGCCTGAGTGAACAGAAAGGTTTTAAGTAGTTTCTGGAAATGTGAATAACAGGCAGTGAGCCTAATTTCCACGGGGAGCGAATTCCAGAGCTGCGGAGCCAGTGCCGCGAATCCAATCCCATTGTGTGTCTTACGTTTAAATGCGGTGGTGGTCAGCAAATTAGGATTCGAGGAGCGCAGTTCTCGGGAAGGGATATATCACTGAATCCTGGAGGTGAGGAAGGCAGGGCCATTCCCCATTAAGGCTTTGAATGTGGTGCATCCCAGTTGAAGGGTCTTTAATAGGGGTTTAATGTGGTGTCGTAGAGGCTGGTGGGTGAGGAGTCTGGCTGAGTGATTTTGCACCAGGTGCAAGCGTTGTAGTTGATATGCGGGGATACCAACGTAAAGGGAGTGGGGGTAGTCAATTCGCAACGTTATCAACGCAAGGACAGTCAAGGTAAGGGCCTCAGTGGTTAAGAATCTACTGATCTTCCTGATTCTGCAGAGATGAAAGAAGCATGCTGAAACCACTGCTCTTATCTGAGCCTTCATGGAGTGATCGTTGCTAAGCATGATCCCCAAGCTCCTAACGGACGTTGCAGGGAGGGGGGGACTTCCTAGAGTAGGGGCCAAAAATTGGTGTTCCAAGGATTAGCTGATTCCCCTGTGAGGATGAGCTCAGTTTTGTCAGACTTTAATTTCAGTTGGTTGTCATTCATCCAGGTGCTGATAAAACTTAATGTGGATTGGAAATAGAGCACTGAGGAGATAGTAGGACTGATATCAAATATCAACTGAAGGTGGTCGGCGTAGTTGAAAGTGACAGCCTTTCTCTCACACAGAGACTAGAACAGGGGGAATAAGTATAGCGTGAACAGCAAGGGCAAGAGGGAGGACCCCTGAGGGACCCCACATGTCAATTTTATTTTCTGGGATGAAAAGTTCGCCATGCGAACCACTTGGAACCGATTTGTGAGGAAGG
Organism: Lissotriton helveticus; assembly: GCF_964261635.1. Lineage (NCBI taxonomy): Eukaryota > Metazoa > Chordata > Amphibia > Caudata > Salamandridae > Lissotriton > Lissotriton helveticus. The sequence goes on along the minus strand of NC_136067.1, from coordinate 1,816,316,101 downwards.
AGTAAATCCATCTCACAGCCATGCCCTGGACTCCAGCATTACTGACAGTCAATCAGAATATCATGGTCGACCATGTCAAAAGCAGCTGACAGATCAAGGAGTACTAGGGCCTGGGAGAGCCCTCTGTCCATCCCTCCTCTAAGTTCATCCATCACTGCGAGGATGACAGACTCTGTTGAGTGTGCCGGCCTAAATCCAGCCTGGTGGGGATCCAAGAAGTGAGATTGTTCAAAAAAGAAGCTCAGGCAGTTTGCCACATCAGCTTCTAGGATTTTCCCGAGATAGGGCAGCAGAGAGATGGGCCGGTAGTTACTAAGAACCAATGGATCCAAATTAGTTTTTTTCAGAATTGGGATAATCTCAGCACTTTTGAAACCAGATTTTAGCAAGTTGTTGAGTAGTGATAAAGGGGGGTTGGGGCAAGTAAGGAAAGCCTTGCAGAAGATGTGCGGAGGGCAACAGTCAGTGGGAGAGCCAGAGCTGACTTTGTTTAAAAGACCAAAGAAGATTTCCTTTGAAATAGGGGGGATTTGGTTAAATACAGGTGTATTTTTACCGGGAGATAGAGGGGCTATAACAGAGGAAGCTGGCGGAATGCTAGTTTTAATCAAGCTAATTTTGTCAATGAAATAGGAATTGAGCGAGTCACATGGAGATTGCGTGGGGGCAGGTTTAGCTATAACCCTGTCTGGATTGCTAAATTCGTTAACAATAGAAGAGATTTCTTTAGGCTTATTTGCTGAGTTAACGATCTTCACCGAAAAGTTATCCGCTTTTGTCTGGAGAATTGCATTTTTATAATCTTTGAGCACGGTGACATAAAATGCTCTTTTATCCAAGGAGTAATTATGTCTCCACCTACGTTCCGCTTGCTTTAATGCAAGTTTTTTTAGTTTTAGCTCGTTAGAGAACCAATATTGGGCATCATGGGGTTGTCTAGTCTTTATTTTCTTAAATGGGGCAATATGATTGCTAGCAGATTCAAGCATGATTGTAATGTCTGCTGCCTTTGGTATGCAGGGAATTTACCGGGGTTGGGGCAGTGGCTGTTAGTATGGAGCAAAATGTGCCCATATTAGCATGATTCCAATTTCTCACCAGATTATTTTTGATCTGAGCATTTTTCCTAGGTGGATTAATAGATATAACAAAGGTAATAAAATAATGATCTGAACAAGTCAAAAGAAAGATAGTAAATTTAGATAGATCCAAGTTTGAAGTCCATACTTGGTCTAAAGACTTCCCCTTTATATAAGAGGCAGTCTTCACATGCTGAGTGCAATTCATTCCAGTTAGGAGATCGGTGAATTCCGTGGAGTTCACACTCTCTCTTGCGTCATTTGGCCAGTAATTGAAATCTCCAATTATTAGGAGTCTGGCATAATTTATAGCTAGATGGGAGATCATACTGCCTAATAGTTGAGGAAAAGTCGGCATGTGATTAGGGGGTCGATAAATGAAGCAAAGATGAACAAGGATTGTGGAGATTCAAATTTAAGTATAAATACCTGCAATCCCTAATGTAGTAAACTGGAGATTCTGCTGGATAATAGCAGCCACCCCTCCTCCGGCTTTTCCCGGGGGTCTGTTAGCCTGGAGAATGCAATAATTTTCAGGTGTTGCTGCTAAACATCAGGAACAGTTTCGGTGGTCGGCCATGTTTCCGATAAAAATCGGATATCCGGTCTATCTGAATCAATGAGCTGAAAAATTTCCAGCTGATGTTTTACCAGTGAGCACGTATTGAGGTAACACATTTTTAATCCCTTTGTATTAAGTTCCATGGGACGAGCTGTGGGTGGAAGGAGCTCATTAATAATGGCACTTACTCCACTGCTGATTATGTGAGGTGATACTAGATGGGTGGCCCTGAATGTTAGGATCCCTGCCTTATCTAGAAGGCCAGTTCCCCTGCAGTAGTTTCAGGTCAGTTGAGGCATAAGTATGAAAACGGGCATAGTCTGTGGCCCCTGGCCCCGTTTGGCCGAGGACGGGCGCAGTCATGCCAGTGGCGCGCCGGCGGCGTGTCCACTGCGTGCTAGCGCCATTGCCTTTTTAAAGCCAAAGCCAATCTGGAAGGGTACGCAAGACTAGACTGTCCCTTTCCAAGATGGCGGATGCAGCGTGGCCTCCCGGAAGTGAGTCACCCGGGATCTCTCTCCACACACGCAGTCCGCTAATGGCTGCGGTGGACCGGGGAGATCTCGAGGCAAAAGACAGGAGGGCCAGTAAGTGCAAATGTGCTTGAACTATAAAGTGGAAATGTGCACGATTCCTGAAATACTAAAAACTGTTAATACAGAGAGCCTTCACAACAATTCCCTCAATGGTTAAAAAATAGAGTTAAGTTTTAAAAGTTTCCCCCGTCAGCTGCTAGAAAAGAGGACCTTAAAATAATTCTTGCTGCGTGCAGGTGTCAAACAGCTTGACCTGCTCCGCAACGCGCTAGCGCCATTGCCTTTTTGAAGCCCAAGCCGATCTGGAAGGGTATGGAAGGCTAGACCGTCTCTTTCCAAGATGGCGGATGCACACATATTTTTAGGGGATTTGTAAAAAATCAAAAAACAATGCAAACCGGGTAACTGCAAAATCCCTTGCCCTTTTCCCCTGCAACATATCAAAGTCTGCAACCTAATTTTATCACCTGATCACAGAAGTTGGTAAATGTATGTGTTACACCCCACAGAACTGGCAATTCCATGTGGTTACAGCCAGTAAATCCAAACCCTACTATGTAATTTCCCATGTAACGGGGTTTAACTTGTAATTGCAAGGCACTGGCCTGGTGTTACCACGTTAAATTTTTATGTGTGTATAGTTTCTAACTCACCAGTAGATTGCAACGTGTAACGAGGCATGTGGGGGGAAAATGACATGGGTCTTGATATAGGGTTTGGCGGGTGGCCCGCCCTCTGCCAAGGCACCAGCGGTTGCCCTGACACACTATCACCCATCCTATTTAATGATCTCTGTCGGCTTGGGGGAGTTCTCAATACCTTCAGAAGAACCATCAACACAGCAGCTTCCCTCAAGGCATTGAACAGTTACTTATCATGACATGTTTCATGCGGCCAATCTGCAAAAATGTTTGCTTTACAAATTCCCAAGGATTGTTTCTGTGAAAAACAAAAAAAACTCATGGCTCTGACTCCCTAGGGCTTTTCTCCCGGGGTGTTGTGGATCTTTTGTTTCAGGCTGTCACTGGCAGTCACATAGACAAAAAAATGTACTTCAGAAAGTCCGCTCTCAATTGGGCTCATGGCCTGATTTACGCACAACTACACCCGCAAGTTGCTCTAGCTCTAAACAGAGCAGCTGGGTCATCAACCTGGCTAGGGGTGTACTCCTGGCTGGGGGTGTACTCCTGGCTGGGGGTGTACTCCACTGAGTCTGAGCTCTCTCTGCCAAACTCTAAACTGGGGCCATAAAGCATTAGAACGACTGGAGTGGAATCTCTATGTCAATGCTCTACACTGAGTAGAGTACAAAAAAGAACTAGCAAAGGGGCATGCTCCTTCATGACTCTGCTCATCTTGGATGGACATATGTTTATCAAGAGCTGTAAAGCTATCTGGACGAGGAATATGCTCTTGAGTGCAAATAAAGACGTCTGGTGAGTGATGGTTCCCCAGAAGTTCAAAGGGACACCAGAGCATGTCAAAAGGAACTCCTCACACACCTGCATGTATCCACATACATCGACTCATCCATGCACACAAGCCTGTCCCGAATGTCCCTGTCTGTTAATGGTGTATAGACATCATCAGAAGTTAATACAAATGAATGTCGTTTTTTGACACCTTCACATGTCACATATCAAGAAATGCCACTGGTCGTTAAAACAGTGGAAGGTGACGGAGTGCGGGCCTACATGTCAGCCTTCATGGTCACCCCACCTCACATTTCAGCTCTCACTGCCTACTACCACAATCTCCTCATATCATAACGAAATCAGATACTTTTAAATTACATATAAAATTCTATTATGTGTACACAATCAAGATGTGAATCAAATCTGTCCATATTATGAAATCCTTTGCGGCTTAGCTGAATTCCCTGCGCCGCTGGCCCTATAGATTGTATCCTGCCAAAAGACGAAGACGTTTTAAGAGGAACATTGTCATTGTTTCTCTGTGATGTATCACATAAAGAATGCAATATATGTTTATCCTCATTGGCATTTATTGAGTGCTAAAGCTATGTTGTATTCAGGCACTAAATTCCAGATGGTAAAATAATAAAGCATAGACAGCAGTTAGTGGAGAACAAAGTACCAACATTCCAGCGGATTTTTACAGTGTTTGTTGCTGTGTATTGTCATTTGACACTCATTACTTTTCAAAAGCAAGTATTACATTAAATTTCTCAACATAGTTCAAGGGCATGCAATATTTGGGACATAAAACGCAGCTGAAACAGTTGAAAAGCTTTATGAATTTCTCTATTGCTCACGATTTTTATGGGATGTTTTTTCAATATTTCATTTTGTAAGAGGAGCAAATGGCGACAAAGACCACCTTAAAATATATAGTAGCACATGGTATAACTGCGTATACCACTAAACATAGCTAAAGTTTGTGCTGCCGAAAAATCACAGTTGCACATTTAGGAGCATAATCATCCACGGAAATGAGAAGTCTTTTATCTCTAAGCTCATGTCTCTATTCTCAAATTATCCTATATGCGAACAGAGGGAGATGCTTGCAGAACAATTCCTGCCCTGACTTTCCTGAGCCAGTCCTCTGGGAATACTGAATCAGCAGGACTACAGACACTCAGTTTGTATTTGGAGCCTGCCTTACCTTACAGGGCCAGATGACGGAGGCCCGATGATGTTAGCGCGCCTCAACATCTGTGGGCGTCCACTGTTAAAGAGGGATGTACTAAGACCTAGATCTAACAAACTTGTGGCCCTTCACCTAAGCACACATATTACACAGGAATATGAGTGTTTTGAGGGCTTTTATTGAGATTTTAGGGCATTTAGTGGTTACTGAGCAGTGTCTGTGTGAGTACGGTAATTTATCACAGGTGGATGTGCAAAGGAAACCTAACCATGCTAGCCATGTCTAGGTCTTAGGTACGATCCCAAACCTTTTAAGGACTTCTACATGCTAAACAAGAGGTTTTGGGCCTGGTATCTTGTTACCTAGTAAATGTGCGGAGGCCTATACCCGTCCCTGACAATGCAAGGTCCACAACCTGTTCTGTGACCAGGAAAGCCGCAAGTGATAGGGTCCCGTTCCAGTCTGGGATTTTCCCTGACCTGGTTCAGTTATTAGTAGTGTGCGCATAATAGCGAACACGTTTTTGTTAAGCGGGCTCGTAATCTTATTGAATAAATGTAAGAACTTGGGGAGGATGATTATTTTAATTAGTGTAACTCTACCAGCCTTTAATAATGGGATGGTTATCCATCTGTCAGTCTGCTCCTCAAGCATGGCTTCAGCAGGAGCTTCATTATCACAGATCGACGTTTGTGTGTCTGTGGAAGCTAATATGCTTAGGTACTTAACGGATCCCTGATTTCATTTGAGTGGGTATTCCAGAAGGATCTTTTTGGTGGAGCTGGTGGGTTACATTATTGCTGATTCCCCCAGTTGATCTGTATGCCTGAAAGCCCCCTTACCTTATTCTTTCCTGGCTTCAGAAGTGTGGTTCTGACTGCCTTGTTGGTGCTAGGGGGCAGCACACACAGCACAACTGCTCCTTGGTACATATCTGCTAAGTGTGGTGTCAGTATCGTTCAATATTCTTTATAGAACTCAGATATGAGTCCATCAGAGCCTGGGACTTTACTGATTGGCATTTCCTCTATTGAAGTGAACATTTTTTGTGCACTGAGGGTGTGAGTGCAACAATGTCTAGGTAATCTTCCCTATTGTTTTTGTTCACTGTATTGACGCATGTAAAGTTTAGCATAGTATGATTTGAAAGTGCCAAGAATGTTTTTGGTGCTGGCTATGGCACCACCCCCCAGCCATAGACAGAACATGCAATATAATGTACCCATGTGCATGTCTCCTCAGCCAGGCCAGGGTTTCACTGGGACATTACCTTTCCCGTACCTGTGTGCATTCATTTCTTTTTTCAATAGGTTGCATTTTCTGGCGGCCATCTTTCTATTGTTAACGAAAGTTTAATTCAAGTCACTGAGAACTTTGAGGTCTTTATCCTTCTCAAGTTTATGCCCTAGTTCTGGAAGAGCACTCTCAAAATCAACGAATTGTGCTGCTTGCCTATGGCATGGCCTTTAATGAAGACTTTAAAGGTTTCCCAAACCGTGGAGACCTTAGCGACTAAGCCCTTATTAATCTCAAAGAAATCAACAATGTCAGTGCGGAGCTCTAGGTGAAATGCAGCGTCATATAAGGTTTGCGATGGGAAGTGCCACAAGAAGGTGCGTCTCAGAGTCTCGGGTAGTTCTAAGTGCAGCATTGAGGGGTTGTCACAGAATGTTCCAGGTGGATAAGTCATGTCTCTAGGCCAGGGCATAACTGGCCCTGAGGTGAGCCAGAAATCAACGCATGAGTGAGCGTTGTGTAATGTGGAGTGGCAGGGGCGGCTTTAGGCATATGCAAGCTGTGCACCTGCACAGAGCCACCAAACCCCAGGGGCCACCACGCCAATATATATCCTTAATATAATAATTCTCTGAGGATGGATAGATATTTGTGTGGCGGCCCCTGGCAGGGATTTGGCGGCCTTCGGCTCTTTTCCACCTCCAAACACCCTTACCCTCCCCTCTTCACTGGCCTCCGCGCTCCGCCCTGCCCGGACCCCCTCTTCCGGGGCCCCCTACCTACGCTCCCTGCCCAGGGCCGCCATGAGCCTAGAGCCGCCCCTGGGAGTGGTTAAACAGGGTCTAGTTGAAACCGTCTCCCCAGATAATGCTGTTGGTGTCAATTCACCGAAAGCTGGCAATTATACTTTTTAAAAACTCAAGAGAGTCAGTATTAGGGGAATACATATTGATCAAGGTAACACAGGAGTCACAGATATTTTCCTCCAAAATCATGGTCCTGCCCTGTATGTGTTTAAAATCAATGTTTTTCCTAATTAAAGTGGTGATACCACAGGAGAAGCACCTATAAGAGGTGAAGTATCTACTTCTGCCCCAAGATGTGGCAAGGGTGGTGCTCGAGCTTGCAAGCAGATGGGTGTCCAGCAACAATGTGATTTCCACCCTGTGACATGTGCAACACTACGACTACGTTTATTATACAGTTCATTAAAAACATAACATGTGCAATAAGACAGGATCAAATGTTGTTTTTTCCGCTTGCCTAGCCCACATACATTTCAAGTGACCAATTTCATGCATATTTTAGTGCATAATAATAGGATGAAAAGTATGGTTACTATAACCATGCTCCCATTGAACCCAGCTGTCAGTAATGGTGTGATTGACAAGAATTCCTGTGCAAACAATACTCCCCACTACCCCCTCACACTGTTATACCCAATGTCAATGAAAGTACCTATCTGCAGTTTATCTCTTTCTGCCCCCACACCCTACCATTTCTCTTACTCAATAGAGCCAGAGGTCAGTTGCATAGCCAGAGATTGAAAGAGGAGAGGAGAAGCAAGGCAGGGAACAGAATTAAGGAGAAAATAATGTTCGATTCAGCAGAAGAAATGGTGATAATCCTTGCAGCAGTGCACTGATGTTCACAGTTGCAGAGAGAATACTACTTTTGAAGGAGGGAGGCTGTTTGTGATTATGAGTAGCTTGCAATTAAAGCTACAGTTTCATACACTATACATATATCTAATATTAATCGTATGAACTAGTTCTTTAATCATCTACATATTGACCCTATGGGTATCTTTCCTATAATGGCTGAAAGAGGCTGGTTGTTCACTGAATTCCACATAAAATATCCCTATAAGGCGAAAAAATCTAGGTCCAAGCGCATGGAGTAGGAGCTTTATCAATGTTCTTTCAAGCTTTCTCTTGGTGCCATTTGGTTGGGTGCTGCCTCCCACTTTGAACCCACAGCCGCTTTTTGCATGTAACCCAAAATGCCATAAATGTGTTTTTTATTCAAAGAAGTCTCGCTTTTGTAGGAACATTGTTTTATTCGATAAACAATGACATCCCATCATTAAAACTCTGCTAGATTGTTCTTAACATCGGATTAACAATGTATGCCTGATTGTCCAAGGAGCAACACAGTCATGTTGCTGACAGGTGCAGAGCTGATCGCACCAAGCTGAACATTAATGTATTAGATAATGCTGAAGCCCCTATGTCTCGATGCCAAGAAAACTTTTGATCAAACGGTAAATCTACAGCTTTCCAGTTACTCTTTCTATGGCTATCAAAGCGCTGTACCATCGCCTTTGCGCAGATGTATGTCTTAACTTAACCATCTCCCCATCTTTTGTATCAGGCGTTACACTCATGAAGGTTGTCTCAGTATCTTTTTGACCTCTGTATTGGGCCTTTAATTACACTGGACCACTGACTGCATCCATTAAGACATCTCCAAAATGTTTTGTTATATTCAAGTTTCAATCAAAATTATTGTCTGTGTGACTACATAGAGCCTCTCACCACTACTCCGGACACCACCTTGCCATTTATAAAGTGATTAGTGGAAGAGCACGGAATCCATTCTGGATTTAAAGAACATTTTAGGAAAAAACACATTATTAAACTAATATTCATAGTATGCATCCTTTCATCATTGTGGAATATTTGGGAGCAAAACTTCAACAGTATTATGAACTAATAGTAGCAATAAACTTTGAACAACTTCTAAATACATCCAGATGAGAATTTACAAATTGGCATAATTCACCCCTGTATGTCCTTGGTCGTGTTAACTTGGTTAAGGAATCCAACCTGGGAATGTTCCACTATTTGTTCAGTGTTATTATCTGTTATAGCCTTCAAGTGAACAGAGACACTTTAAAACATAAAAAAGCTTGAGGCAGATTTACAAGCCCCATGCGCCACCGGTGCATCACGTTCCGTGACGCACCGGTGGCGCAGCCTGCTAAGGAATATTTACAAGCACAGGTAAAGTCACCCTGCGTGACTTAACCTGTGCTTGTAAATATCGCCCCTGTTCACACAACACTTTGCCTGTTAGGGGCGGGACATGGGTGTTGCTGGGGGTATTTCCACGCAACACCCATGTCCACAGATGCATTTCCAGATTTACTAGAAATCGTAAACCTGGAAATGCGTCAGTTTGCTACACCACCCTAGGGGTGGCGTAGACAAGCGAAACGAGGGGAAATGTTTTCATCTCTCCTCGTTTTTTCACCTTTCAATGAGTGCTGCATTCTACAGCACGCATTGAAAGAGGAAAATGCCTGCAGTGATTGCTTTTGTGCAGGAAGGTGCCCCTTCCTTCACAAAAGCAATCTCCCCATGGCGCAGGCATCCTTGCACCATAGTGCAAGAGTGCCTGCGCCGGCTCATGGCTGCTGTTTCTGCTCCAGCGTAGGGGAGAGCACAGGAATGCGACATATCATTGTAGATATGTTGCATTCCTGTGCTCTGAAAGTGCTGCAGCGTGGCGCAGCCAAAGGGATTGCGGTGCTGCGCTGCGGCACTTTCTTGTAGATATGCCCCTTAAAGTGTTGTGAATGACGTGGAGGAACATGCAAACTTCTACTGGACCACTGCCATCCCCCCTTGATGCTGGCAGCCACCATTCACACCAGGGAAGCTGCCTCTGTGGTCACACACATACTTTGAGAATGTGTTGCCTCCGGCTTTTGGGTTTCAAAAACAGATGCATTGTTTGCAACTTGTAAAGGAGCGGAGCCCTCTCACTAAATGCACTATTTACTTTGAAGTTCGTAAAGGTTACAAAGGGGAAGTTGGTGAGTGAGAAAGACATGTCTGACAGGCACATTGAGACACAATTCGGCTGTCCAAAAGCCTGAGAATTTTTGATCACAGGTTTTGCTGTCGCATAATGGTTTTGTACATCTGGGGCCAGATGTACGATCCTTCCATTTTGCGAGTCACAAAGTGCGTCGTTTTTTTGACTCACCAAATGAAATATACAACAGTGTCTCAGACACTGTTTGTGATTCCCAATGGGCTTGCAAATGACCTGCCTCTTTAATATTCTTCAATATTCATGAGGCAGGTCGTAAATTGTGACCCCATTGGGACAGATTGTCCAGGACTAACAGGGGTTAGCAGACCACCATGTCTGTGATTGCTTCTTAAACAAAGCAGTTTTTTTCAATATGCAGCCCATTTTTCTTGGGATGCATGTAAAAAAAGAAAAATGAAACGTTTCTGTTTAATTTTTTAAGAGTAGGTAGTAGTCCCTGGGACCATTGCCTGCTCTTAAAAATATTTTTGCTGCCAGTCACAAAGGGGAAGGGGTCCCCTTCCCGTTAGCGAGTGGCTTACTACCTTTTTGAAGCAGGTGGTAAACTGCTAGTGTTTTGCAACCGCAATTGTGGTAGCAAAACAATTGTACGTAGAAGTGCGACTCGCTATTAGGATGAGATGCCCTTGGCACGTCCCTTCCTGATAGTGAGTCGCAAACCCTAGTTTGCGAGTCGGTAATAGGTAACTGACTTGCAAAATAGGGTTTGTACATTGCACAGTCGTGTTTTGCATTCATAAACTGGCAAATTTCCCATTTGTGACTGCAAAATACTGTCGTACATCTGGCTCGTGGTCTCTAACATTTGTTCTACCCATCTTCTTGGTTCAAAAATCACTGTTAAAAAAATCTAGAAACATTTGCGTTATATTATTTTGTTTTTCTTTCCTTTACCCTCTCATTTACATGTTCAGAGAACACAGCATTTCCTCATAAAAGAATTTATAACCTACGAACATCTTTTTTCATTGTAAAGGATTCAGAACATAATTCTGGGCTAATGCCCTTTGGTAATCCTCTCTTGCTCACTAGCCAGGACTTTCTGCTGTACCAATACCTATAAACAAAGGCATACAAACCCTACATCTCTTTTTAACATGTGATTTGTGTATTCCTCACTTTTAATTCTACTCTTACCTTACTCTGATTTACTTTACCAGCTTGCTGGGCAGAAGGAAGCTCCTCTGATATGCGAGGGGTTGCTGGGCCACCTGCAGTTCACAAAACCGGTCCTAGGATGCTTGTTTCCTGTCCAGGGAGGACCTGGCTAGGCAGTTTGGGCTGGACTCTTCCCATGAGGCACAGGGTCAAGACTGATTCTCATATGGCCTGGTCTAAACAGGGGTGGCATGGTGAGCAAATGAATGATGGATTTAACCCAGATCTCTTGACTGGGGATGAATGTTTTGATTTGTTCTGCATTCCGTCCATCAATTGTGTGCCTTTTGCCACCTTGCAGTTCACCGCCTGCCCTGCTGGTACCGGATAGGCTGAGGACTATTTCTTATGGCCGTGGCTTGGACGCACGCAAGCAGCAGATGCACCAAGTCATGTCGAAGGCACACAAAAGGCAAGCATTTCTGCGCCTGTCCGCGTCCATCCAGGGGCCAGAAGCTCTGCTCGGTTGACACCCCATGAACCTATCCATTACTCAGCGATAGAGCTTAGATGTCTATCTCCTAAAGCTCAAGAAAAAGGCCTACACACGCTGAGGGTAGCCACTCCCCTGCTAAGAAGTTCTAAGTGTGGGCTTAAATTTGGTCTTGAGGGGGACCACTGGCCACCGACCACAGAAGGCAGTTTCTCACAATCAACTGCTGGTCGCTGGTCAAAATGAAATTTTCAAGGTACACACAGATAAACAGCCATATGCTCAATTTATGACCGAAACGTGGCTCATGGACTCCTCTGTGCCGGAAATTTTAGATGCGATCCGGCAGGGCTACAGATTGCTGACACCGGATCGTCCACTGAAAAGGTGAGGAGGTATTGCCATAGCCTACAAACTGTCCCTGATATGTTCGATTAAGGAGACCAATCTAACAGATTGTGAGTCAGCTTTCTTTTCTATAACTTTATCAAATGACTGTGTCTTAACAGAATATTAAATTTACCGCCTCCCCAGACCTGCTGCCCAATTCATTTCTAGTCTAGCTGAGAACATCGTGCAACCAGTTGTACGCCATAATAATCTGATGATACTTGGTGACCTTAATCTGCACTTTGATAATAGCCTTAATTTAGAGGCTCAATCACTAAGCAGGGAGCTTAAAATAGTCCATTTAGTCCAAAGAATAATAGGCCCCACCCACATATCTGGCCATACCATAGACCCTATTTTCTCTAATCTCTCTACCATTAAGACTGAAACTGCTACAGTACTCTCCTGGTCAGACAACTATATGATAGCATTTAATATGCCATTACAAGAACTCACACCCACCAACAAGAATAATCAAATGATAACTACAAGAAGGTGGGCTAAGGTCACCCCTGAGACCTTTTCTGATGCACAACAGGAGACTGAATTTAAGATAGGGGAAGATGTCAATAATGCAAATATGCAGCTAGAAAAATGAATAACAGGAGCACTGGATAAGATAGCCCCCATGACTACTAGGAACCAATCTAGGACACGTAATTCTGCACCATGGTTCAATGAGCCCTTGGCTGCTGCTAAGAAAACGCCTGGAGCGAATCTGGCAGAAGGATTAAAGCACAATCAGTCAAGTTAGATATAAAGATGGGCTTAAGCAGTGCCATATGCTTATTAGGAAAACGCTCTGTGATTTCTACTCTAAAAAATAGAGAACATTAATAATTCTTCCAAAGAATTGTTCTCCATCCTTAACTCACTGTCCTCTCTAGAACGCGTTGCTGTCACAGTCTGTTGACAGTTGCTTCATTTTTCTTTTCTAAAGTAGCTACGATACATGACACTTTCCCAGCAGAAGTTTGCAATTGTAATGACCTAGGCATTCTTTTAGATGATTCTATCATCAAGAACGGCCTCAATGAATTTAGGGCCCCTTCTCTGGAAGTACTAAAAATACTCTCTACAATAATTAAATCAGGGTCTCCTGTGGACCCTGCATCACCTACATTTTTGGTGCAAAGAATGGAGGTTATTCTTCCTCATCTCCAACAGCTGACTGCATTATCCTTCCGGTCAGGTGTAATTCCACAAAAGTGGAAGCACGCGTTGGTGCTCCCCTATGGAAAACCTTCAGCCAATCCCATGCAACTAGGAAATTTACACCCTAAGGGCCAGATGTAGGTCACCAAATACCGGTCGGTAACGGCCGATTTCGGCCGTTACCGACCGGTATTTGGTATCTGACATGTAGGGGGCTTCTATCTTACAGAATCGGTATATTTACAGATTCAGTAAATTTACAGATTCGGTAAAATCCTGAATCTGTAAATTTACCGAATCCGTAAATCAAGATGTAGGTGGCACTGAAAACAGTGCCACAGGCCATTAACAATTCGTTATTTACCATGTAATCCTATTGCATGGTAAATAACGAATTCCAGTGTACATGCACATCTGTGCATGTACACCTGTGCCATGTGGCACACATACATGCCCTAAGTGCATGTATGTGTGTCACATCGCACACAAGCCAGAAATTGGGGTGCAACAGGGTGTCAAAGTGACACCCTGTCCCCCTTGGCAATTCGGTAATTTTACTGATTCGGTAATTACCGAATCGGTATTTGACATTGATTCCTATGGGCTTCAAGGCCCATAGGAATCAATGACAAATACCGATTCGGTAATTACCGAATCGGTAAATACCGAATCCTACCAATTCAGTATTTTTTTCCGAATAATTACCTACATTAGATTTACTGATTCATGAATACCGAATCGGTAAAATTCGGTATTTATGAATCGGTAAATCTAATTTACCTACATCGGGCCTTATGTCACTATGGTAATTTTTGGCAAAAACAACAGAGAAAACTGCGAATAGTCAACTCAAGTTTTATCGACTCAAGTGACCTGCTTTACCCAACACAATCTGGTTTTAGGGCTTCCTATTCCACTAAGTCTGCCCTCCTTCTTGCCACCGAAATTCTAAGATGGTGTGCGGATGAAGGGCATACAAAGCGAAACAAAAGGGGATGATGGACGGAGTGTTTCAGCAAATCAAACTCTCACGCCCAGTCAACTGATCAGGGTTTAATCCACCACCATTCTTTAGCCCACTCAGCCACCCCATTTCAGACATGGCTATATGCAAATCAGTCTGACCCTGTGCCCCATGGGAACAGTACAGCCCGAACTGCCAAGCCATGTCTTCCATGGACCGGAAACAAGCATCCTGGGACCGGTTTCGGATTCATAATCCTCATCAGCCAGGCTATCTTGAATCCAGTGGCCAAGTGAGCAAGGGACTCACGTCTGAGCATACCCTGCCACACTTAGGGCGAACAAAGCGAAACAAAAGGGGATGATGGACGGAGTGTTTGAGCAAATCAAACTCTCACCCCCAGTCAACTGATCTGGGTTTAATCCACCACCATTCTTTAGCCCACTCAGCCACCCCATTTCAGACATGGCTATATGCAAATCAGTCTGACCCTGTGCCCCATGGGAACAGTACAGTCCGAACTGCCAAGCCATGTCTTCCATGGACCGGAAACAAGCATCCTGGGACCGGTTTCGTATTCATAATCCTCATCAGCATACAGCCACTCTGGTGTTATTAGATCAAAGTGCAGCTTTTGACAACATATCGCACAGCCTACTCCTTCAGAGGCTTATCTGTGTGGTGTCGGTGGTACAGCTATGAACTGGGTGACTTAATTCCTGAAATTCCATAGCTTTCAAATTGGCAAAAGCCCACATTTGTCAGAATGCATTTTGCTATCACAAGGGGTACCACAGGGCTCAATATTGAGTCCTACTTCATTTAATTTGTACATCTGCCCCTTAGCGGAAATTGTGGAAAGGCACAATGTCAAAATTGTATCATATGCCGACGAGACGCAGCTCATAGTCACCTTATCTCAAGACGCGAATGCTCTTGCGGCCCAATTTTCTCTATGTCTAGTAGAACTAGCATCTTGGATGACCATTAATTGCCTTAAATTAAACGGCAACAAAACAGAGGTAATGATAGTGGGCAAAGCACCCTCTATCTGGTCATCAGCTTTGTGTCCTGCAGTCCTAGGCCAAACCCCTATCCCTAAATCCAAAACTAAAAATTTGGTTCCATGGTTTGACTCCAAACTTTTGTTTGAGAGTCAAGTAAGTAGTGTAGTCTGAAAATGCGTTGGGACTCTCAAAATCCTGATGAAACCCCCGGACCTATTACCCTTATTGGCCTGAAAAACTGTTGTACATGTTCTAGTAACTTCGCGAATAGATTATTGGAACGTCCTTTACCTTGGTGCTACCAAGGGCAGCCGGAAAAAATTACAACAAATTCAAAATGTGGCAGCCCGCCTAGTTCTAAATCTTCCCAGAAGGACATCCATCTCAAATTCCTTGACTACTCTACACTGGCTCCCAGTGAAGAAAAGAATTATGTAGAAAGTGATGTGCCACTGTTACAAAATTCTAATAGACACCTGCGCTCTATGGAAATACCTTACACACCCTCACAGAGCTTAAGATCCGCTAAGGGCTAATCTAGTAAGGGTGCCTCAGTGCTGAGGGCCAAGTTGGGGGCCTCATTCTTTAGGTATCTGGCGGCCAAGATTTGGAATTCTTTGCTGCCGAACTTGAGAGCAGAACCAATGGAAAAGACCTCTCATAAAGGACTTAAAACCTGGCAATTAAGCACTTTAACATGCATTGCTAAAGGTCTGCTGAACCCTTGTCTCTTCTTGGTCAGTTATGGAAACCAAACCCCTTTTTTTCTCCCTATTGCTGTGAGATTAGATCTATAGTGTGGGGACACACTGTTGGGTGTAACCATGTGCTTTATGAATGGAAATTAAAAAAAATCTATGTAACTAAATATGCTTAGGGGCATTGTGCCAGTTGTACTAAGCATTTTACCGGTCTCAAATGCTGGAATTTGGCTTTGGAAACCATTAAAATGCTTTTTCTCACATACCTATCCAATTTGAGGAATCACAAATGGTTTTCCTTCTCCTAAAATTGTATTTCAAATTAATACTGACTCATTATCCGGAAGGGGCACGTGGTAGGTGTCCTTTCCAAATTCTTAATCAGTATATTAATGTATCAATGTTCCCAGACCAAAATCCAGTCACAAATAGCCGACACCTCAGAAGAGGTGGTAAAGGATTCAAAAAAGGGGAGGGGTATCCTTCGGACATCTTCCCGTTTGTGAATGTTATTGAACCATTTTTTTGAAAAGTTGCCAACTTTTAAACAACTAAAGAAAAATAATTGTTTGTTTGAAAATGCAGTCCTATATCCTTTAAGGAAAACAGTCAGCAAAAAGCAATGACAGGCATGGAATACTGCAAATTCATGCACATGGGCCCCTACAAAAAAACAAGTATAAATAACTTAGAAGATGCCAAAATTAGGCAGCAAAGCAACACTAAAAGATTGGTAAACCCAATAGGTCTAGTGTTGACTGCCACCCTTTTGACTTTCTCCATACTACTTTCATTTTATAATGGTTTTTATAAAAACTATGGGGTATATTCACAAGAACGTGTAATAACTACCGCAAGTGTAGTGTAATGCAACTTTCAACATCGCAGCCTATCACGAGAAAATAACCCTGTGTCAACATGGAATTCACAACGCAGCAGTAGTATGCAATAGTCTGCCGAAACTGCGGACAATGTCCGCGATACAACCAGCTCGATGGAGACAAAAACACAAACCACAACACCAAAAAACCTGCTATGGGCCAAAGTGTGATGAGGATGAGGAAATCAGCGATAAGCAGCACCAGGCCTGCAACACACACCTGCCATGTGGGAAAAATCACCATAAAAGTAGAACAAACACCCAAACACAAACTGACCAATACCCAAGCATCATGGAGGCAGCCGGAGCAGGCGCAGAGGATGAGCGCAACCCCACAAGCACCCCGGACGACCAGCCTGGGGCCTCGCAGACAGGGAAGGGCAAGGACAAGAAGAAGAGGAAGACAAAGTTCAGTCCGCAGGTGAACAGGATCATAGTCACGGAGGTGATGGAACACCATCAACAACTTTTCATCACTTCCAACATGTCATTGGGCACCAAAAATGGAATATGGTGGGACATCGTGGACAAGGTGAATGGCATCGGAGAGCACAAGAGGACAATGGACGAGGTCAAGAGGCGATGGAATGACATCAAGCAGAAGACCAAGGAGAAACTCTCCGCCAACCAGAAGGAAGCAATGCGGACTGGAGGTAGGGGCCCAGGGCCACAGCTCGTGCTGGATGACATGAAGGAGCTGGTGTTGACGGTCATCAGTGTGGAGACTGTGGCCGGAGTCGGGGATCGGACATTGCTCAACAGGACACAACACAACCTCAACAGGGTGAGTGACCACCAGGTACTGGGGGGACGGGAGAGGATGGGCACAATGGCTCACATGCACAATCAGTGTGATTTCCTGAGGCACAGCCGGAAGACAGTGTGTTGTGGCGAGGCTTGCGATCAGTGGCACATTTAATTTTTAACTATAGAACGCTGTTGAGACTGAGCCAACAGTTTGTTTTTAATATTTTTAACATTCTCTACCTTTAAACCTCCCGTATTCCGGATTACCGGCACAGTTTAGTCCGGCTATGGGAACTCGGGCCGCCATTTTGAGGGTGACGAGAGGTCAGCGGGCTAGGCTTTGGAGCCCTGATGGCATTTAAACACAATCTGCCACAAGCGTGCAGCGGACGGCAGCGGACGCTCGCAGCGGGCATACCGATGGGGTGCCGAAGGCGCACCAAAGGCAAGCACGTCTGCGCCAGTCCGCGATCGGACCACGCTCAGTGCCAGCCCTCATGGTCCTGGAAGCATAGGGATGCAGGCAAATATATGCTATGACGGTCCGGTACTAAGGAAGCTTATTTCTAATATCAACACACCTGCATGCCTTTGTATCTGCCCCGATGCTCGGCCTCAGGAGCTCTACAAAGCTTGTCCAGGTTGTAGGAGCACAATCCCAAAGCTGTTGTTTCATACCCTAGAGATGGCAAGACATCAATCAGCAAAGGTGGGGTTTAACACAGACTCTGTGAATTGGAAATGTGCCCTGATGAATGTCAGATCATTGATTAAACATAGCACAGAGAGTGCTCTATTTATAGAAGGTGAAGACATTAAGATAGCGTTTATTATGGAATCCTGGACGGATAATGCATCGGGCCTGGACCTGATAAAGGCGACCCCGGCGGACTTTGTTTGCTATACTTTGAATAGATCAAGGGGAAGAGGGGGTGGATTAGCCATGATTTATCACGCTTCCATCATCTCCTCCTTTAGTCCGGGTGAGGTGGAGGGCTGCGAGGCATTAGACTTCTCCTTCCGTTTGACTCCCCAGTATACCTTCCAAGGTTCACTTGTCTATAGACCACCAGGCCCAAGAGCTCGCTTCATAGAGAAGGTGGGAAAAATTGTGGAAACAGGCATTACGAACAGCTCCTATACTATATTAGGGGATTTTAATTTTGATTTGGAAATTACAGCAGACCCAGACACAGCCAAATTGCTAGATTTGATTAAATGTAGCAATTTAGAGTAACGGGTGACAGGTGCGACTCACCAGACTGAACACATCTTGGATGGCATTTTTTCCAATATTCCATATTTATGTATGAAGAATATTATTCCGCTACTATGGTCGGACCATAAAGTCGTGGTATTTAATCTTAACATTCCTGAGCGCAACCCGTATAAACCAGTGAACAAAAGGAAATTGGAGAGAAGAGAGTGGAAGAGAGTTGTGGCTGAGGATCTGTGTGATACTCTCAATAAGACCTTAACCTTGCCACCAGCAAATTTAGAATTGGCTACAGGTTCCTACAATCAATGGTTAGCAAAAGCAGGGAACAAACTTGCTCCTCTAAAAAAGTTCTATCCCACTAGAAGGCATCCTTCCGCCCCATGGTATACACTGGAACTGAGGGGTCAGAAAGTGAGTTGTAAACATCTGGAGAGAAGATGGAGAATGGAGTACAAGCTTAGTGATAAGGAGGAGTATAAACAAGCTCTTGCCTCATATAAACAGCAGATTGATCAGGCTAAGCGTCTATTTTTCGCTTTGAAGATTAATAAAGCTGCTAACTTGGCTAGGGAACTATTCAAAACAGTCACCAGTCTGGCCAACCCAGCAGCTATTTCAATTACACCCAGTCAAGGACTATGCAAAACTCTAGCTAGCTTTTTTTATACGAAGGTGAATACCATCTATTCGGCTTTTACAAATGTAATCCCAAAATCTTTGGCGGACCAAGCTGATAATCTGCAGCCAGAAAAGAAAGGGTTGCTGGAGGAGTTTGCTGAACTCACCACCATAGAAACTACTAGCCTGTTGATGCAGGTGAAATCAGGCTCTCCATTGGATCCCTGTCTGATTGCTATCTTAAAGCTAGCAGCAGAGCCCGTCGCTCGATCCTTGACACCCATTTTCAATGAGATGTATAGAGAAGGCTATTATCCATTGGACTGGAAAAAAACTTCCATCTTGCCCCTATTAAAGAAACCAAATCTTGATATTAAAGATCCTAATAATTTCAGGCCCATATCTAGACTTCCAATACCAGAAAAAATTGTAGAGAGACACATTAACACCCAGCTCAGCCAATTCCTGGATTCCACACATGCTCTTGATCAAACGCAGTATGGTTTTCGAAGGGGCCACAGTACGGAAGCGGCACTTTTAAAATCTTCTGAAGAGGTTCGGACTATTTTAGATCAGGGTGGTAAGGCAGCTCTGATTATGCTAGATCTCTCCGCACCGTTTGACACGGTCCATCACGTTTTGTTGATGGACCGGCTGCGGAAGATCGGTATAAGGGGAGCAGCATGGAGCTTGCTGAAATCATTCCTGATGAATAGGAGTCAGCAGGTGGCGCTGGGACTATTTGTATCCAACCCATTTGCACTACCGTGTGGGGTCCCGCAGGGGTCCTCACTGAGTCCAACGCTATTTAATGTATATATATATATATATCTTCATTGGTGCCCCTTATTCGATCTATTTTTTTTAGTTTGACCACATATGCGGATGACACGCAAATTGTGGTGTCGCTACTGCCATCTGAGGTAAAAAGTGTGGCCCGCCGTTTTATGCCGTAGGGTCCTGGATGGCACAGAATTGTCTTAAATTAAACTCTAGCAAGACGAAGGTGCTATGCTTCGGCAATGACCCCAATTTCTGGACACCCGAATGGTTGCCTGATACTCTTGGTCCACTCCCCGCCCCAAACAGGAAGGTTAAAAACCTAGGTGTATGGGTGGACCAGAAGCTTAACTTCAAAGACCAGATAAATGCAGTGACCTCGGCCACGTCTTTTGTGCTCAGGTCCTGCAAGAAAATCCTGTCATATCTGCCGACAGATGGCCGAAAAACTGTTATCACCTCCCTCACCATGTCGAGGCTAGACTACTGCAATAGTCTCTATTTTAACATGCAGGAAGGACTACTGCAGAGGCTGCAAGTTTTGCAGAATGCTGCTGCCAGACTGGTGTTGGGCATTCCAAAATATGCCCCTATTGTGAAAGAGTTGGCACTGGCTCCCAGTTAAGAAGCATACTCGGTTCAAGGCTTTGTATCATGTGCATAAAGGACTCTATGGAGGTGGACCAGCATATTTAAAAGAGAGACTGTACTGGTACACTCCAAATAGACCACTATGCTCATCGGATGCCAAATTGGTTCATGTGCCGTTTGCAAAAAAAGCCACATGGGGCGGAAGAAGCTTTGTGGTTAGTGCAGCCAAAGCCTGGAATCAGCTCCCCCTGTACCTAAGGGGTATGTCAAATCTTTTGGCTTTTTGGAAGGCCTTAAAGACTTGGCTGTTTACGGATTAGACTGACTACGATTTTGTTCCTAGGAAGGGTCACACAGCGCCAGGAAACTTACGGGTAACGGTGTGCTTAAGAAATGTTATAAATAAATAAATCAAGCAGAGCACAGTGCACACCCACAATGACTCTGGGTCCTTGCCCAGATCTACAGACTGTCACAATGTACAATGCCATGCTGTCTGAATGTTAACATGTACCATGCAGCTACATGTATGTGGACACATTGTAATACACCATCTCCTCTTCACATCGCAGGGGCACAAGTTAACACCTCCTGCAGAGCAGTCCCAGACGCTCTTCACTGATGAAGAGGACAACACCAGCATCGACACCCAAACCATCCAAGACATCTATGACCTCATCCACCACTCACCTCCAGGATCAGGTCGGCCCAGCTACATCGAGGAGACCCCACCCACTAGCCAAAGCACCCAGCAGGAGGCATCCACAGTCCCAGCACTCCCACAAGACCCCCTGGAACAACACATGGTTTCCAACGCCATGTGCTGGAGTGCCAGAGGGAGACGGCAGAGAAGGTGCCGTTGGGCTTCGGCATCGTGACAACCAAACTTGACCCCATCCTTGGGTGTGTAGGCCCACTCCGTGGTCTCCAACGAGCCCTGACTGACATCGCTGGAGTCATGATGTGGAGAGAACACCAGTCCGCTCAGAGCGGATCAAGCGATACCAGATGTGAGCTGGCACACATGTGAAGGCTCATGGAGGACATGGTGCGGATGGAGGCGGAAAGGATGGCAACCACCGATGCACATCAGCGGAATGCAGCTGGGATCAACCATGCCCTACAGATCCTCATCATGGCATTGCTGCCACAAGGCGTGGCGATGATGAATGCTGCTGCCCCCACACCATCCACATCTCCACCTCCTGGTGTGTCTCTACCCCCCAGTGCGGCAGGCCTAACTACTCCAACACCTGATGTGTCAGTGGGACATAGTGTGGCTGACAATCCAACTCCACCCCCTGATGTGTCAGTCGCACACAGTGCAGAAGCCGGTACAGCAACACCCACAGGTGGGGCAGAGCACTCATCCGGGGATGAGGACTTGGATGTGCCCGTGATCAGAAGGACTCAGTAGCATTCATTTCCGCACCAGGCCTGTTTCTGCTGGGTCCCGCACATGGCCTCATGACCTTCCACTGACCCCTGAGGCACTCAGATGCACTCACCTTGGACAAAAACATGGACTGCCACATCCTGTTTGATGACCAATGACACAGCAACCGGACTGTACCCTTACTCTTCCGCAGTACTTGTCATTCCCAGATGGACTCTGGCTGGCCCTCCACGGGCCCATATTGTGTAGTGTGATTGGCATTGCCCTGTACATCTCCAGCTGCATCACTGCACTGGATGTGCAATAAACATCCAGTGAGGCACTGCTGTGTCATGTCTTTCATCATTCATGTATGTATGTGTGGATGGATGTAGGGACAGTGATTTCCCTTGCGTCAATGATGCTCATCCTGTGGGATGCCAGTCAGAGGGTGCTACATTGCAAATTGTGTAACGGGTCCGGTGGACACCACAATAGGGACACACGCATCAGCCATTTCCTTCTCCTGACGTGGACTGAACCACGCCCAGTGCCCACGTGTCATTTTTGCAAGCCCTGTGCTGTTCCGGCATACGGCAGGCCAGACCACTCCGCTAACGCTCCGAAGGGGGCCTCATTGCCACCTGTCACAGGCGTACTCGCTGGTGGTGTGCAGGTCACTGGTCTAGTTGTCAGCATACCACAGCCACACACTGAGGGCACATTTGCACGCACACCGCACCCATCCGACACAGGCGTCACAGGCCATGTGACCCCGCAAATATAAGGGGCTGACAACATCACATTCCCCTCTGCCGGTGGTGACTGGATGACGTACGCACCACGGTGCTCAATCATAAAGGGCCCATTATTTGCTGTGCACAGGGTTTGTGGCACACGGTGCATTGCGGCTGGCACGGGCCTACCACCATATGGCGCTGATTGGGGTTGAACAGGGTTTGTGGCACACAGTGCATTGCGGCCAGCACAGGCACCCCACCACGGGACGATGACTTTGGGTGCACTGAGTCATTGGCACCTTAAGCTGCTGAGCGGGTGTGCAGCCTGCGATGATGCTCCGTCCCGGCGGTCCGGACTGCTCAGGATTTGTGTGCCCTGCTGGACCGCAGTGTAGGCCAGAGTCAGCGGGCAGAGCTGGCCTACCGCCACGTGGCCTCACTTCTGGGATCACAGAGTGAGTGGCCCCCATTGGGCTGAGCGGGTAGGCAGCCAGCGATGGTGTCAGCTGCCCTGGTATGTCCTATGCCATGGAGTAATCAAGACCCAGCACCAGACGTGAGACCTGGTGGCCTGCGCAGTGTGGCTGCATGGTGTGGAGGGCCCCGGGCTTGTGGCTTGTGGATTGTGGCGGCACGTGGTGGGACCTCCTGTCTACACGCCGGTGGCGGAAGGTGAGCAGTGAGGCCCGGGTGTACATGGGCGGGCACGCTCCGATGGGCAGCGGGAGGGGCTGGGGTGCCTCTGCCTGGGTGTGCATGGGCGGGCGGGCGATGTTGTCTTGTGCAAGTGTGTGTACTGTGCCAGTCATGTATCTGGACTCTGTTTCAGATGACAGCTCTGACTCTGATTTGTGACCTGGTGTACTGCTATTAGGGGTGGGCGGACATTTCGTTCCGCCCACAGAATGGGCGGAAATTTTCACGTTGGGCACCCGCCTCCCGCTTCTCACCCACCTGCCGCCCCCCTCCCGCCCGCATTATTAAATTAAATTAAAAGGCTAAATAAAACTTCATGTTTGTAAACTGCGCATGCACATGACTGCGCATGCGCAGGCTTCCGCGCATGTGCAGTTTACAAAAATGAAGCCTGGATCGGGAAGATGCGGCGCAATAAGGTAAGTTTGCTTTAAAGTTTTATTTAGCCTTTTAATTGAATTTAATAATGCGGGCGGGAGGCGAGAGGCGGGCGGCAGTCGGGAGGCGGGAGGCAGATGAGCGGGAGGCGGGCGGCCTCGCGAAACGGAAATATTGCAGAGAGGCACAGAGATTGCTTCAATCTCCGTGCCTCTCCGCGATAGTCCCACCCCTAGCTGCTATACATACCGGCATGCGGTTGGAGACACAGCGGTGGCAACAGGTGGGCAGTGTGGCCTGGGTGAACAGGGGCGGCACTCTCTCTCTCTCCCCCTCTCTCCTTCTCTCTCTCTCCCCCTCTCCTCTTCGCTGTCTCTCTCCCCCTCTCTTCTTCTCTCTCTCCCCCTCTCTTCTTATCTCTTTCTCTCTCTCCCCCTCTCTTCTTCTCTCTCTCTCTCCCCCCTCTCTTCATCTCTCTCTCTCTCCCCCTCTCTTCTCTCTCTCTCTCTCTCTCTCTCTCCCCCTATCTTCTTCTCTCTCTCTCTCTCACTGGTCTCCTCGTCCTTTGATGTGCGCAGGACACACCTTCTCATCATGTTTTTTGTCTTGCAGGCTGTGACCTAAGGATTGTCCCGAGGGGAGCCGCCATGTGTATTCATTTCATTTCAGTGTTCATCTCAATAAAGTTTCATTGGTTGCTTCGAAAGTGAATGTGTGATACTCATTTCTGTGATGACACATGCATGTCACCAGTTGTGATTGTGCGACATCAGGTGGATTTTTTCGTACATGTTTAGGTGTAGCTGATGTGGCATGGATTTGGTTGGGTGGTTGCCTGGCAGGGGTGGTCCTGGGTGGTTTGTCGGTGGGTGTTGTTTCCCTCTTGGGTGTTTGTGCTGCATGTTCAGTTGCTCCATGGCAGCTGTTTGTCTTCAGGTGTGTCTCTGGGCTGTGCTCCCTTTTGTGGTGCAGGCTGTGGCCCGACTTTACACCAGCAGAACATGTGTTAAATTCCTGCTGCTAATGCGCCTTATCGCACGTTTTGTGTTCTTATCACTGATCTAGCTGGTCGTTGAGATTGTTGAGGTGTCGGGTTGTCACAGCTTTTTGTACTGGAACGCCTACTCTGCATCTCATTAGCGATAGTTGCGGGGGTCCTCTGTGGCGATGGTTTTTGCGGCTGCTATCGCGGGCAAACTGGTGCTGTGGGCTGTTAACACCAGCTTGTGAATGGGAAGGTAAATTTATCACAACTTTGGCTGTGTTAAAGTGCCATTAATTCGGCGATAGCTCCTTGTGAATATGCCCCCATATTGTTAAAGGAAGCTACAGGACCCTCGTCAATCTAACAAACAAGCATTTACAATGCAACGGTCTCGCCTTTGCAAAAGTTAGAGCTATTGGCATTGTTAATGACAACATTTTTATTTATGTGTTGGTTTTGAAAACAGATAAATAAATGGTATTGTCATTTACAATGCCAACAGTTTAATCTCTCGCAAATGTGAGACTATTGCACCACACACAGCCCCACACACAGAGCACCACACACACAGAGCACCACACACACAGACCACCACACACACAGAGCCCCACACACACAGAGCCCCTCACACACAGAGCCCCACACACACACAGAGCCCCACACACACAGAGCCACACACACAGAGCCCCACACACACAGAGCCCCACAAACACAGAGCCCCACACACAGAGCTCCACACACACAGAGCACCACACACACAGAGCCACACACAGAGCCACACACACACAGAGCCTCACACACACACAGAGCCGAGCGGCCCGGGCCGCCGCTGTTGTTGGGTGGCGGGTTGGACGCCAGGCTGACGGGCTTCCCGCTCCTCACAGGCCCTCTCGGCATGGTGCCGCTGTACTCACCGGTGTCCAGCCGCACGACCTGGGGCAGCCGGTAGGAGCTGATGAGCTGGTCTAGGGGCAGAGATGCCGAACTCCAGCGCACCTCCTTGAGGAGGGGCAAGGCGGCGGGCTCCACGCTCCTGGGCTGTGGTCGGCAGAGAGGTGGCCGGAGTGCAGGGGCAGGAGTGAGACATCGAGAGTGCCCGGAGCCTGCAGCACGGTGGTGATAAAGTGCCAGCCCGCGCTGCCCCGAGCCTCCTCCGGGACTCGGACTGCGGCCGGCGGCCTCCATGGCTACAGTCTCACGTAACTAGCATATCACTTATATAATGGTTGTCTTATGCAGGCCGTCTACAAGCTAACTGTCATAACTGGGGAACACGTTAGCAAGAAGTACAGTACGAGAGCCACAAAGACTGCTGTGTACCACACACCACCAGGCAGTGTGGATGACCAGCGACCACCACCCCTCAGCCACACTCCAAACAGGAGGCGGGGAATCCAAACACACTCACCTGTTGCTCGCACTCCGGACAGGATTTCGTGGCCATGTTCACTTCCTAACCTCAACCCAAACACAAGCCATAGTCTCTAATCTCCACCTTTGCATGCACATAGTGGCCCGCCCCTTCTCGGCAGCACTTCCCCTGGCTCCACCCCTCTGCGCATGCCCGGTACGACTGTGCTTTCTGCGAACCAGACATTCCGCCCCATGCCACCAGCGCACTGCGTTGCGTCTTGTCTTTACATAGCGAAGGTACGGTGAAGCGCGCGATAAACACACTTGTGTAACTATTGCATTCAAAGAAGACAAAGCTAGTTCTGGTCATACCCAGACGATGACGTCCCGGAGTAGCTTTGTCGTAGAGGTGCAAAGTGGGTTGTCCGGACAGAAAATTGCAAGGTGGGCGGAGCTCCCCTACCCAGCCAATGGAATGACAAGGCGTGCTGAAGCACCGCCCCCTCATTGAAAGTACGAAAATGGCAGTCCCGACGCCCGGGTGCTTATTTTTAAACAGCGTTTATAAGACGATGGCGGTTACAATTGCTCACGCTATAGTTCAAATTCAGAATTTCCTTGCATTATTTCTTTTAAGTTGAGCTGTAAAGGTTTGCAGAATGCATAGCTGCTAAGTTACAAGTTTTCGCATTTGTGACATTTCCATGTTTGCAGAGTGGGGACGGAGGGGGGGAGGGGAGGCCCAGCGGCGCGGACGCATCCCTGCTACCCCGAACGCTGCGAGCGAAGTGACATAGGGGGGTGAGTAGCAGGATTTCGATAACGCAGTTACCGGCAGCCACAGCTTGGGGGACGGAGGCTTTTCCTGGCGTAGCGTCTGTGGCCGCGGCAGGCATGATGCAAGTTTTTTTTAAGCCCCGTCCTTTTCAGACTGGGGGAGTGTTTTTGACTGTTTGTAAAGAATGGAAGAAAGAAAGTCAAAAACACGCCTCCCGATCCGAAAAAGACGGGGCTTAGATAAAAAAAAGAACGTCACTGGGACCTCTTCTCCAATGGCTGGCCACAGTTTAGGAGGCCAGCCAATGGAGAAGAGGGGCGGGGCTTAACCTTAACCTTAAGTCATTAAATCTCGCCAGCGAGCCTGCGCATGTGCGCAGCCTACGCTAGCCGAGACCTAAAAATGGCTAAAAGTAATATATGTTTTGCCTACAAAAAGCACATTTTGCCATTGTAGTCCCTGACACTGAAGGGAACTAGTTTGTGTGTGGATGTGCTCCTTCTGAAGGGGCAGAATGCTGTCACTCACAGGGAAGTTAGCGAATGGCTGAAGAGAACTCACCCATTGCCCCATCTGTATTATGTAGTGCAGTGAAACAATGTTAATGACACAAAAACAGATCAATTGAGGACTAGCTGAACGTATATGAGTGATATAAATGTCATTTTAGTAAAAATCAAAAGGTCTTGGCTGAAAATATACGGTCATATGGTGACTTGCTTTGTACACAAAGCCTCCAGGGTATGGTTCCTGGGTATGTTCAGTTTCTGACTTTTCGTTACTCCACGCAACTCTTCATTACACCGCGCAATCCAGTCACTCCTTTTCCAAAGACAGGCCACATTCATCAGGGTGCAGGGCTTCCGGCTCTGAGATACTTTAGCTCTAGAGCTTAGATTGTAAGAGAACAATTCACCATCCGAAATGGCTTGCAGACAACTTGGTTCAGTTATCCATTTGGACACTAGAATCACAGCAAACTCCAACCTTTACCTATGGCATGGTTTGTTCCCGGTAACCTCCAAACAGACCAGGGTACCCAACAGTGGATGTGATTTTAAAGGTATATTGTGCATGTCAACATTTACTTCATGTCTGGGATCTGATCAGTGAGATGGCCAGGTTGTGACAGTGGCTTCAAACGGCTGCCAGAATGCATGGCAGTGCTTGACTTTGACAATACAAACAAATAAATACATACAACACAGAACACATAGGTTTTTCATCAAACACTGGGCATTGTGCCATTGCAGCGTCACTTTAACCGACACTCTGGTGGCTCAATGTGCTGCACCATATTTACAAAGCGGCACTAAACTCTGTAAATCTGAGACAGCGCCAATAATAAACGCCACTGAAAAACAGGCATTAAAATGATGCAATGAGGAAAAATACTTTGATTTCTCCTCCTTTTTTGCTCCTTCTATGTGTGATGCAGCACACATAGAACAAGCAAATCGCCTTTAATGATTATTTTTGTGAAGGAAGGTCTCCCGTCCTGCACGTAAACAATCATCCCTGCAACACAGGCACCCTCGCATCATGGTACAAGGGAGTATGCGTTGGCGCCAGGCAGCTTTTTTAGCGCAAGGAAAAACACAAGGGGTGCGCTGTATTCGTATGAATACAACGCATCCGTGCATTTTTTAAATGATGCAGGGCGGCACTGCTAAATTGCTTGCAGAGCCGCGCTGCATCATTTCTTTGTGAATATGCCCCACTGTTGTGTGACTCCTCTTAAAGATTTTGCGTGTATTCCTTTATAGCTTGTTAGAAGAGCTAGATTCTGATTTAGTTGAAGCTAAATGCATTGAAATCCCCACTGGTACCAGGCAAAAAGCCGTGGCTCCACTTACATTTAGATGAACCCTTGCCTTTCCTTGCCAATTTTGCCTGCAGTGCTCCACATTTCTATATTTTATTAAACATCGCCTTGGTTGAAAAATCTTCCCGGGAGATCAAGGTATTTGTTCAGCTACCGCTTCGGTTGATGAAAATGAAACCTCCCATCATCTGGTTTTTATATGTGAAATATGTCAACTGCTTCCTATCACTTATATACCTGCCTTTCACTGCTCTACCTCCCATGAACGTCAGCCGCATAACTCCACTCTGCTGCTTGTCTTCAGTAAATGTGGATAATGGCTTTGAATTCCTCTCTGAATACTTCTAATGATTTCAAAGACCTGATACCACTCCTCCTGGTTTTTTCAACACGATAAGAATCGTAATATAACCTTTCCTGCACTATTCCATACAGGAGTGCATACCTCTTGATTGCGGCTAAAAATAGCCTAAAAAACAGTTCTATATTATACAAAAACTCTTTAGAGGTCCAATCACATAGATCTCCTTCTGCTTGGCGCCAAATCGCAGTAGAATCCCCTCTTGTCTCTTCGAATATTACTGAAAATATTATTTTATTTCTGGCCTCTTTGTGTACAAAGGCACTTCAGACACAGTGAATTTTCACTTACACAACATTAGTGCTGTTTGTTATTGTCACATAAAAAATGACAGAAATTCGCGATTTGAGCTGGGTTTCCCACACCATAATCTGGACCCGGAGACACCGAGTCATTTACATTATGTTTTTCACCGATTCTGGGGAGAAAACCACTGACATTTCCCGCCTGCTCTGAGCAGGTGGAAGGTGACAGTGGAATGGCTGGTGAAGGTGGCGCAGGTGAAGGGCGAGGTAAGTCTTATGCCTGTCGTGGGGACAGTCTCTGTTCACGTCTGTTTTCATATGTGTAGAATGCCTATAGTACTTATAGAAACAAGTCACATACTTAACACAACCTTTGCATTTAGTGGACAATCACATCCTTGGCATTGTCTTTTCCAGATAAAGTAAGTAAGAGGGAGGTCATTTCAGGATCTTCAAAGGATTCTTTTTGATAGGCCACTGAAGAGGAAAATCTGAACCAAAAAAATCACCCACGATCAGGTCCACTCAGAGTCCCAGATTTTCTGGCCATCAACATGGACTGTCAGTTTGACACACATCTTCTTGCAGGCAGATGAATTTGGCCGTAGCACATCAAATGACAGAGACAGGGAAGAGGAACTTTGTTGCAAGGGGCTACTGTCCCCAGGACTCTTCATAAGAGGAGGGGATTAAGGAGGTGGCCCCTCCCTTGATACCTAACATTACTAGAAAGTGACACACTCTGCCACACTGCACGAGCCGCGCCCGGACAAAGTCTGGTTAAGACGGTCCCATCTGCCCCCGTCTGCAGCCATCTGACAACACCCCTCTTTCACCTGCATGCCGAGAACACTGAATCCAAAATGTTGGCAAAGGGAAGCGGAAGCTCACAGCATTGATCTTGACCTAGCCTCAGCTAAAAGTCACTCGAAAGTCCTCTATCATGTTGTTTATATCTTCTGCTGTGGGTGCCATAAGTGATGTGATTAGCTCCTCTAAGGAGGAGGTGGGGCTCCTCGTTTTGGGCCTGCACTCTGATGGATTGGCGGGGTCGACTGTCCCAATGAACCTAGCTGCTCTTTCAGTTGAGCGGTCGTCTATGGATAGATTATAGTGCTTAGCACTTGCCAAAAGTTCTACTTAAGTTATTGCAGAGGTTCACTAAGGTGCTTGTCCATCTCAAGTTTCCTCTGCTACCTCCCAGCCATCTGCTAGGATACAAAACACACAGAAATGATGATGAAGAATGCACCTTCAACTATAGGTTAATTGTCAGAGGTATTTTTTGGGTGGAATGCTGTCTTGTTTGATTCGTTGATGAACACTCTGTATGATAGAGTTCCTGATAAAAGACATCATTGCTGATCACCTGAATAAATGACTGGAGATCTAAGTCATTGAGGGGGAATTGCTTGATAGACTCTCCTCCCACTCTCTGAATGTTATTCAACCCTAGTGTGGAGATTGCTAATGGGGATCCACCAGAAAGTAGGGATATTGTTTCCTCATATCTCTCCTAACCACACACAATTTCCTAACCAGATTAGAGGAGGGGGCACAAGTCGATTGGAGGGGTGCCGACTGCCTCTAGCCTTAGAGATGCGTCATGTGTTTCTGGGACTACCCTGAGTCAGAGGGTATTGCACCTCGAGCTTTTATCAATAAGTGCGGATTGGTCATAGATCCACCAATCCTATGGGTGGGCTCTCCACGAAAGATAAGTTTCCATCCTCGACAGCTTGAGCCCCGAGTCTTGTCTGATTTGACTTTACCTCATATGGGTAGAGAGATCCAGTGGATAACATGTCCACGGTCCATTCCAGACATGGTTATCAACTTCCAGCCCGAGGCAACTCCATTTCTAGCAGTGTTGGGAAATGTGTCTTCCCTAAAGGAGGGAATAAAGGAAGATTTCTTTCAGCCCCCAAAATAAAATTTTACACTGGTTGGACAGGTATTTGGGAGGATGCTCACAACATAATTATGTCTTGCGAGTAAGTTGGATTGGATCAGACCCTAAGTGTTTTGAAGGGGACTGTGTTATTATTAATTTTAAGTACCCAGGAGTGTCAGTATCCTTTTTGCATGGGCTGTCAAAGGCAAAGGTTCCCCTTACCAAAATACATGTATTACCTCTGAGCTTTTTCAAGAAACCTCTGTCACCCTAAATCACAAACAAAGATGAGCGCAGCCAGTGTCCCTTAATGTCTCAACTCATAATAGGGTTGAGCCCTTAAACTCATTGGATGATAAGAATTGACAATTTCCTCTTAGAGATGTGTCATGTTCCCCTAGACTGTACAATGCCAACGGGATTACAGCTCAGAACTGTGAGCATATCCTGAGTTGGAATGCAGCTGGCTTCAGAAAAAAGTTATAAAACAAGCTTTGGCTAGATTTTATTTCAACCCTTGGGCTCATTTGTTTACAGGAGGTTGTGGATATTGGTAATACATTACTATTGGATGTTTTTTGTTAATTGTATGTGCCTGCAGTCCCTTCCTCTTCTGAGTGGGCAAAATGAGGCTTAATTATGCTCAGAACTCTTTTGTTAGTCGGACACTGGCGTGGGATTAACTTCTCTCTCCTAAACTATAGGTGGTGGAGTTTTGTCCTCTCAATGCTAATTGTACGCTGATATTACATTTTATTAGTGCAAACTTTTCAGTTAGCAACCTGGAACATTTATACTTCTTACATAATTTTTTGAGGGAATATAGTGACAAAAGCTCCTCTCCTGTCTCCTTGAGTTTTCTGGGAGATTTTAAAGTTATTTAGGGGCGCCCCAAAGGGGACTCCTGACCCAGTTTTCTGCTTAGGAGATAACGTCCTGGGAACTTTTTTGATTTGCTAATTAATTATTTCAATTTTATCATCCCTTTTAAGGAGATTGGTTCCTACCCTGAGCAACCTATCACACCCACTTCTACAATGTTTTACAGTAATAGACTTCACCTTTGTGTCTGCCTCTCTGGAAAATCTTGAAAAAATCCATTGTATTACCCAGCGTAGACTTGAGTGATCATAATTCCACTTTGTGTACAGTAGGCTGATCTAAAATAGTTAAAGGACTGCCTTCTCAGGGGAGGGATCTCCTAAAGACATTTAAAAAGCGTTAAGGTAGAGGTGGGTGATTTCAATACTAAACATTTCTCTTCCAGAGTCTCAAACTTTAAAAATTGGATAGAGATCGCCCTTGGTGGGCTCTTTGAAAATTGTTTTGCTTATGAGGTGTGGAAGTTAATTTTTCAGCTGTCTAAGTGTAAAGCTCTGGGACCTAATGGGATTCCGGCAGATCGATTTGTTTTAGAACCTCAAGTTTGTATGCCTCTCCTCCCCCAGGTTCATGGTCAGACTGGCCTATAAGGCAATCAGGCAGTGTCTGATGGGCTGATTTGACAGGCCAGTGTGTGCGCTGTTTTTTAGGCTGTATGAAGTCCTGTTTTATGGTCCGTTGTGCCGGGTTTTTTCTGTAAATTTCTCTGATATTAAAACTAACATTGCCTGCAGCAGGCCAAAAATCTATGTAGTCTTCCATACCTAGCAAAACACTTATACATCGTGTCTTTACAAGTTCAAAACTGGCCCAGTTTGCCTACCTGGACCACTTTTTTAACAGTCTATTTCACTAATGGGGTCCACTTTAATTCGGGTTCCCAGGCCTATTTTCTGTCCCAGTACGACCCTTCCTCGGTTATCAATGCTTCAGGTAATAGGGGATAATCCCGCAACCTGATCTAAATCGGTTATACTGCCAGTTGCTATAGATAGATTTCTTTGAGTAAATCTGTTGTCAAAATTATAGGGAGAATGTTTTTGAATAGACTTATGAACTGGACCAATGACAATCATGTTCTCCCTGATATTTCATATGGTTTTTGACACAGACTGGAGACAAGTGATCAATGCCTGAAATTATAGCTCTTGTTAAACAAGTATGTGGTGTGCAAATCAAGTTCTATTCATATAGCATTCATGGACCTTACCTCAACCTTTGGTCACATGAATTGGGACAAATATGGTCCGTTTTAATATTTTTCGGATTTGAGCAAGATATTGTATTGTATTGTATTGTAATTGCATTTATATAGCGCTTACTAACCCTGACGAGGTGTCGAAGCGGTTTTTCGGCGGGTAGCACGCTACTCCGGGACCCATAGAGGATTAGTGTTGAATTAGTATAGTGAAACATGCAAGTACATTTTATGTGGTGGATAGGTTAGTCAGTTATTTGGATTTGGAATAATAGCAGAAGGATAGAGGAGGATAAAGGTTTGTATTTATTTATCGCTCGCTTGTTGACGCATGATATTCAGGAAGCCTATAAAGGATTAGTGGTGAATTAATATGGTGAAATATGAGGTAATTTCAGTGGTGGATATTAGTCTGTTACTTGGAGTGAGAAGGATAGCGGATGGATAAAAGGGAAGAAAGATTTGCATTCATTTAGCACTTGTTACCCCTGATGGTTGTTGAAGCGCTTTTCTGGCGAGTAGCACGCCACTCCGGAACTCATAAAGGATTAGTGTTGAAAATGTGTATAGTATAAATATGAAGTAATTTGAGTAGTAGATATGTATTTCAGTTATTTGGGCAGTATATTAGTATAGTTGAATATGGAATATGGAATTTGAGAAGTGAACATGTTAGTCTGATAATTTTGATTGAAAAGGATAGTGGAGGGATAAAAGAGTGAAGGATTTTTTATTTTTTATTTATTTTAGGTCTCAGCAGTAGCAAGATGCTTTTGGATGAGTAAAAATGAGTTTTGGAGGAAAGGAGTCAGAGGGGAGAGTTTAGAAAGGTTTGTTTTAGGGGATCGGTGTATTAAAAAGAGGTGTCAGATGATGCAAGGAGGGGTAGAGCAGGAGAGAGTCTAGAAAGGGTTATTTTGGCGATCATAGTAGTGGTATGGGGTTTGGGATAAAAGAGAGAGTGGATGTAGAGGATATATTGATAGATGTATAGGATGAGAGATAGGGTAGTGCATTAGAAGGAGTAGTAGAAAGAAGTTTGAGATGAGTCAGAAGGTTGGGCTAGAAGATATATTGAGCGAAGTATAGGCTGAGAAATAGGCTAGTGCATTGGAAATGCTAAATTAGAAGAAAGTGATAAATATATAGATCCATAAGTACATTGAAAGTATATAGATACATAAAGGAAGTAAGTATATTTAGATTGAATATATTGATAGAGGCACAGGATGAGAAATAGGGTAGTGCATTGGATATGCTTTTTCAGGAGAAAAGTAACAGACACACAGATCCAAGTACATGGAAGTATGTACATGTAGACCAAAGATGATTTTTATTTATTGATGTATATTATTATTATTATTATTTTTTTTTTATAGTTTTATTTTTTCTCTTAACAACATAATTATTTTACATGTTTCATAAAGTAATACACAAAGATAGGTACATATCTATAGTGAAACCAAATGCTTATATAGAGAGGGATATGCTGTAAATTTCTGTTTCCGTATGGTGCTTATGCATCCAATAGAAATCATAACCCTAGCCCTAGTCCCAACCCTACATTGATTGAATCACAGACCGAGAAACCAATCAGAACCCTCGAATACCCAACCAATGAGGACATTAAACCTAACCCAATAGAAACACCAGATACAACCACCAATCAGTGTACACATGTGCCAACCATTAGCAGACCATATAAGGTCCCAGCGACCTCAGACAAGGTTTGCTGGCCAGGGAGTTGGAAGCTGCTTCTCCTGTTCAGAATCTCCTAGGAGACAGACAGGCTCAATCCACAACTTTGGACTTCTGCAGGTAAAGGCTTCACTAACTCGAAATCTAGCAATACTCTTTGAATAAAGCTTTACTCCCCCTGCTGGCCAAAAAACGAACTGCACAGGCCCCAGTAAATACAGTTTAAACAGCTCACAGAAGCACCCTCCGATGTAGAAAATCCCTGTTGCTGGGGGGAGAGGCAGGGGGGGCTGGCCTCACTGGCTTGTGAACACAAAATGGTGGCTGGGGGTGCACTCTTTTAGCACACAGGTCTAAGCACAGAGCAAAGGAGAAATTTGGAGGGAAAACAGATTTGTCACCAAGGAATGAGAGGGACAAACTACAGAGGTTGGACTGCAAATCCCACAATTCAACACACTAAATGGAAGCAATCATGGGCAGGGAAAACCACAAATTTAAAACACAACACAGGTGATAAAATATGCAATTACAGGCAAGCTAAAACTACAATTTTTAACTGTAACAACCACAGTCTTAGAAAGTAAACACAGAAAGTGAAAATCGTTTTTTAAACAACTTTTTGTCTTGGGAAGAGACAGCACTAGTCTGTCTCCTTACCACTTCCTGGACTCTGCTCACTGCAATCTGGGGCACATGTAGGTGCAAATCTTTCGGCTAAGGTGAGATATAACAATGATGCTCTTTCCCCATTCGGAGCAGTGTAAGGCAAGAGTGCATCTTAGCCTCCTTGTTATTCATTCTAAATATTAATGAGTTGGATTTTGTCTTATTGCAGGGTAGTGTACATTTCCATTGGGGGAGCGAGGGGGTTGCTATATTCCCACATTACTGTATGTGGATGATGCTGTTCTGTTGTCCAGAACTACCTTGGGATTCCAATGGCAGCTGGATAGCTTTGTCAAGTTTATGGACTCGCTGTTGTTAGCAACAAATTACTAAAAATCATATGTTATGGTGGCTGGGCAGAGCTGTAGTAAGACTAGGCAATTAGATTGTAAGGCAGAACTCTTTCGAGGATGGATGTCTTAACATATTTAGGCATTTTGTTTGATTATTTGGGTACATGGGCCACATTGATAGCTGCCAAGAAGAATTCTTAATGAAGGTCCTTTGTGGGAGGTTTTGTCTTCGCCACAAAATTAGGGCATACGCCTGTGAAGGCTATGATACAGACCTATCAGGCTAAGTGTGTGCCTGCCCTCACTTCGGGTAGTGGTATTTGGGGTAGACAAACCTCAACACATGACACCTGCTGTGCCTGTCCAACACCATCTCTCCATATATTACACACCATAAGTTAGGTTAACCTTATCTCTCCAATGTCTTGGCTTTGCAAACTTTAATTGAATGGATCTCTATATGGATTAATACAGAGCCCAAGCTCAAAAGGGCAATAATTAAGAACTGACTAAAATATGAACAGGGACATGAATATTCCTTGGCTTAAATATGTAAAAACTGCTTTTGACACGTTAGAGCAACCAGAGATGTCTAGTAGTCTTGGGGCCTAATTAAGTAAGGGATAGAATGGGCAAGAAAGGCAAGGAGACGTAGAGAGAAAGTTCTGTATTGTTGAAGAAATCAGTTTGAGGGTTTACCTTGTTAAAGCCAGTACCGTCATCTGAACCTTACCATACTTTTCTAACAAATAGCAACCCTTGCTCTCGTTAACAAGGTTCCGGCTGAGCCTGTTACATTGATTGTTGGCAATGCCTAAAGGGTGAAAATCTGTTAAGAGCCTTAGTAATTGTGGCTGCGACCTTGTGTCTCCTCAAGAAACCCCTCATAGTTTAATGTTTTCTAAGTTTTGTAGGCTACCCTTTAAGGGGCAGAATTACAAGCCCCTTGCGCTGCCAGTGTGCCACTTTTTGTGACGCACCGGCAGCACATTATTCTGCCCCATATTTACAAGGAGAGGAAAAGCCACCCTGCGTGGCTTTTCCTGTCCTTGTAAATACAGCCTCTTTACATGCAGCAATTTGTGTGAAAGGGGCGTTCCATGGCTGTTGCTGTGGGTGTTCCCACGCAACACCCATCAAACCAGACACATTTCAAGATTTACAAGAAATTGTGAATCTGAAAATGCGTCTGAATGCTACATCTCCCCAGGGGAGGCGTGGGGAGGCGCACAGAGGAGAAATGTATTCATAAATCCTACGTTTTTTCCCCTAAAAAAACCTTGAGCCTTGAAACAGACACTGTGTGTTGAAACACAGGTTGGCTGTTTTTGAAGAAAATACATTTGTGAAGTTTTGAATGTACTGAAGTCTACAAGTTCCCATACAGATTATAAATTACACCTTATTTTGGAATGACAAGTCCTTAACATCTGGACCTCATATTAATTTACAACACCGGTGGAGTGCTTGGGGTGTTTTGGAATAACACAGGCAAAACCCTCACTGCATCTTCCAAAATATAACATGAAAAAGTTCTTCTTGAAACTCCTTTTACCTACCTGATTCATTTACGTGGGCATTTTGTCTCTGTACTAATATCATTTTATAAAAGCCCAAAGGCCCTTATTTGCTGAACGTATTGTTCTGCCAGTCATATATGCAAGAAACCCATGTCTCCATGTTCCAAGGTCCCTCTGCTGCATGTCTCCAAAGACCATGGTCATCACCCAGTAATTTTCGGTGGCTGTGATGTGGATACACTGTGGCTTCTAGAAGAAGGAATAATGTGTTTGTGAAGGCCCATAATTGCGATCAACCTGGCCATGCGGTTCTTTATTTGTTTTATCCTAGCAGTTTCTGTGGGACCGCAGATAAAAATGGACTTAAAGTAAATCCAGACCTGAACCAGTTCTAGCTCTTGCAATAGTATCTCTATCTTTACCATCTAGAAAAGGAAACTTTTTGACCATATTGTTATAAAATACTCATATGTGCTCATCAGTTCATTCACCTGTCCTTTTAGGGTCAGCCAACAGTTTAAGAAAAAACATGAGGATGTTACTTTATGGGACAATTTATTCTTTGATCTGCCAATGACCTTTAATATCCCCCTTTTTCCATTGCAGGGCCAGCTGAATTTCCTGTATTCAATATTGTATCATCTGAAAGATCATAATAATCTCTTGTGTGTTCTCCTAAACACTTTCTTTCAAGATTAAAAACATCTGGTCACCGACCTAGGCATCGCCATAAACAACCATTTCTCTTGCTGTTAAAAAGTATTGAGGATACTTATAGTAAACTTTAAAGAAAACCAGTGACAAAGATCGCCAGCTTGGTAGCCTTTGTGCAACCCTGCTGAGCTGTTTTTCACTAAACCTTGGCAATTCTCTTCTAAATGTTCTGAAGGCTCAGAGCAGACAGGTGCCAGAAACAACCACCGGGAGGCATTTTCCGAAGCTAAAATAAATCCTAAAACAAAAAATTATAAAGAAGTACTGGAGGGCGGAAGATGGCGGCCGGAACGCAGGCTGAGTGAGCTGGTCCGTGCTAACGCTCCTCCTGAATGAGCCGTCCACCCTGTGATAGCCTACGTGGGGCTGCGCTGCTATTCCGTGTTGTGTGTTGTGATCCATTACCGTTCTATTTCCAACAAAAAGAAGATGCTCTGGCAGCTATTCATTTTGCAAAATACGTTACCGCTTTGGCCAGCATCGTTGCGGTGTCTCTACGGTCTCAGCGGATCAGCCTCTCGCCGGCAGCTTTATTTTCAGCAAAATCCTCAAGGCTGCCGCGGCGAAGGTGTAATGCCGCCTAAGAGCCAGAATCCGCCGATAATTGCTCCGAGGGTACAGAGCAAATCAGCAGCGGCTTCATCATCACCGCAAGCTGACGCTGTAAAGAAGCCTCAGGGTGAAGTTACCGGCAGGGCAGCAAAGAACACAAAGCTACTCCCCCCTCCGGTACCGGCAATCTTCAAAACTCGTGGAGGCTCTGTAGCTAAAGGACAACGGAGCCCGGCCCTACCGAACTCGGCAGGCACCCCCGCGGCTCCACTGCTGGACTCCAGTGTTCCAGTGATCTGTAAGACAAAGACCTCTCTAATTACATCCCCTGCTGGGGTCACCCCTGAAAACATCGTTGGGGGGCTGCTGGAAACCCTTTGGTACAAATAGAAGAAGAGGCGATGCTTGTAGGGGCTGGGGGGCACTCCTCATCTGCGGATTCCACTCCGGTCTCCAGTTCACACTCCAGTAGATAAAGGCTGGTCGGATGAAGAAGGCAGTGAACTGGGGGACTGGCGCACAAATGATGTATTGAATAGCATTGGTCTACCTACAGTTCGGAAGATGCCGCAGGAGGCTGGTAACTCTTCAAATTCCGGACACCTTGCCTGGGACTATTCATTCTCTGGTCATCCTGGAGTACAAGATAATTCTTCTCTTCCTGCACGAAGCAGTCATTATCCCCCGTACGAGATGACATTAGCTATACTATACCAGTCTATAATGGCCCACCGGGAGGAGACACGGTAAGAGAGCGCCAGGGCACAGGGCTCATGTCGTAGAATACAAAACTCATTGCGCAGAGTGATAAAGACATGCACGGACATTGCAACTAGGATTACAGAGGCAGAGACTCAGATCTCTACTCTTGAAGACGAAGTAGTGACGCAAAAATCAGTAATTGACGCAATTCAGTCCCAGAGGCTTGATATGCAGATAACATTGGTGGACATGGAAAATTGCGCACAACAAAATAATCTAAGGATCTTGGGGATGCCCGAGGGCATGGAAGGGTCAGATGTCCGTCAATTCGTTGTGGATCTTTTTGCAGAGGCATTCCCGGAAGTGAAGGACTGGGACTGGCAGTTGGAGATTCAACGTGCCCATCGGTTCCCCTTCAAAATCAAAGCAAGATCAGGGCAAACTACTAACAGACCCGCGCTATTTTAATTTGTGTTCAAAATTTTCTAGCTAGGGA
Organism: Lissotriton helveticus; assembly: GCF_964261635.1. NCBI lineage: Eukaryota > Metazoa > Chordata > Amphibia > Caudata > Salamandridae > Lissotriton > Lissotriton helveticus. Next base: position 1,816,276,238 of record NC_136067.1, on the reverse strand, counting down.
AAGAATTTACGACCTGGCTAGGCCGGATAAACAAAGAACAGGGAAGGGCTGACAATTTTTTGTAAGGCCAGATTTTTGCCCAACTACAGTTGAACGGAGGTGGCAGCTCCGTCAACTTATTGCTCCTTTTCAGTCAAAGGGGGCGCAGGTTCTTTTGCTCTTCCCATCTAAATTGAAGGTCATTTACCAAGGGCAGACCAGGTTTTTTGAGTCTGAAATTCAGGCTAAACTATTTTTGGACTCACTGTGAACTGATAAAACACTCTTGAAAGTATTATTACGATCATATAGTGTGAATTCTTTCTTTCTTTTTCTCTTTCTCTCTGAGGTTATTGGGTCTGAGCTCCTGCAGGGGAATATCATTCTAAAGAATCTGTTGAATGTAATGGTATGTTTTCCTCCAAGGGGCAGATCATATTTCTTGTTGAAGACAAAAATGTTTTCTCTTTTTTCTTTTCTTTTCTCAGGGCGGCGACTCTGAGGAGTGTTTTTGCTTACACCAGTTTCTCCATCACTTGTACTTAGGTCCTGTTGCCCAGTTTGGGGGGTGGGGGATGGGGGCGGGGGGTTGGGAGTATGTGTTAGGGGTAGGGGGGGTTGGGGAGAGGGTCGGGCGCATTAAAAAAATCAGCTTGAAAAACTTTTTTCTTCTTTTTTTGTATTGGCAATCATGTATTAAAAGAGTATATTATTTTTTCAATAGTGAAGTTACTGCGTTTGCACTTTAATGGCGTCAGGTTAAATAAATATATCTTCGGACGGGGCAAGGGGCACTGGACGCCGCCCGCTTAATCACATATTCCCCTTCCCAGCTTTGCTCCTATTGGATACATGGGAACATCGATCCCCTTATATCAACCCGTTTAAAGTATCTAGGAGTGCTCTCTACTTCCCCTCGATCGGCTCCTGAGCGTCCAGTCTCTCTAGCCTTACCGCCCAATACGACCCTGCCTGCCCTCCCAATACCCCCGGTCTCCCCTGACCCGATATTTAGCACCTCTGCCACGCTCTTAAACACCAGGTCGGCGGTCACCCACCAGTACGAACTTTTCGATTTCATCGATTCCTATGATCCAGATCTTTTATTTCTAACCGAAACCTGGTTCAAGGACGACTCCTTGCCTAACGTGTTAGCCGCCTTACCACCTACCCACTCGGTTATCCGAGCGGATCGCTCTGATGGCAGACGAGGAGGAGGAGTGGCTTTAATTGCTCGCACTAACTTTAACTTTCAAATTCTTCCCTCACCTTCCATTCCTGACATAGACTACCTTTTAGCCCGCTCGACTTCACATCAGGCCCCCTTCACTTTTGTATTAATTTACCGTCCCCCTCAGCTTACCCCTTCTTTCCTTCCCAGCATTCAAACTCTCCTGGCCACCCTGGTGATCAATAATTCCTCAGTATTGGTCCTGGGAGATTTCAACTTTTGGCCCAATGATCCTGCAGAGAGCCTTCAATCTAGGGAGTTTACCAACCTTATGACCAGCTTAAACTTCTTACCCCTGGTTCACAGCCTGACCCACTCGCATGGCCACACACTAGATCAAATCTGGGCCCTAAACATACCATCCACACCCCCCACAATAGCCCCTTGTTCCTGGTCGGATCACTTTACCATCACCCTTTCCCTTGCCCTAGCCCCCCTGATTAAACCCCAACTTCCCAAGAACACCTGGGTCAGGAAATGGGGGAAAACCGATATGCCCTCTCTCTGCTCCACTCTGGCCAAAACCTGCCCCGAACTATCTGGCCTCACAGCCAATTCCCAGCTGTCCACCATCGACAACTGGTTGACTTTGGCAGGCGACGAGTTTGCCCCTTTAAGGCGACTCACAGTCAGGCGAGCCCATGCAGCCAACCGTTGGTTCACCTCGGACTTAAAAGCTAAGAAACTGGCCGCACGGAGAGCCGAGCGAGTTTGGCGCAGAACTTACAGTCCTGAGCTAAAGGCAGCTTATCTGTCCGTGCTACAAACTTACAAAAAGGGCATTCTGGATGCTAAAACTGAGTTCTACACAAGTAGAGTAATGGCAGCCGAGTCTCACTCTAAAGAAATCTTCTCGACTGTCCATGAACTCGCATCATCCGGTAGAGCCACAGCATCAATCCCCCCTTCCCAGTCCCTCTGCAACTCACTCAATGAGTTCTTTATCGATAAAGTTGCAAAAATCAAACTTAACATTCCCCGTCCTTCTCCTGCATTCACAAACCCCTCCCCTCCCCTCACGGCTTCCAAACTGTCTTCTTTTCCCCTGTTGACCACCAATACTCTCTTTCCGTTGTTGGACCGAGTTAAATCAGGATCTCCCCTGGATTTCGCCCCAGCCCACATTCTTAGGGAAATTTACTCAAACTGCCCTATCCCGCCTTTGACCCTTCTCAACGATTCACTCACCAACGCCACCGTTCCCAGCCCACACAAATCAGCGGTCGTCGTCCCAATTCTAAAAAAAACCGGCGCGAATTCATCCTCCCCTTCCAACTACCGTCCTATCTCCCTTCTGCCTTACTTAGCTAAAGTCCTTGAGACTCATATCACGACCACCCTGAGTACTCATGTAGAGGCAAACCATTGCCTCTCCTCCTGCCAAGCTTGCTTCAGGCCCCTGCACTCCACAGAGAAGGTGGTAATCTCGGTGATGGACAAGCTGCGGGAGGGTATTGATACCAACATACCTCAAGCCCTGATACTTTTAGATCTGTCCGCCGCTTTTGACACGGTGGACCACTCCATCCTTCTCAGCCGTGTCAGGGCGGCGGGCATAGAGGGCTTGGCCCTCTCGTGGCTCGAGTCCTTCCTGGTGGGGAGAACTCAAGCGGTCCATCTGGCCGGCTTCGCCGCGGCCTCCCGCAAGGTGGAGTGCGGGGTCCCTCAGGGATCGTCACTTTCCCCCCTTTTGTTTAATTTATACATCTACCCCCTCATTTTTATGTTACAGCAGCTGGAGGTCACAGTGTTCAATTATGCTGATGACCTCCAGCTAATCTTTAACCTCTCCCATTCCCCTTCATCTGCTCAGAATGTCCAGTCAGTCATGACATTCATCCAAGACTGGGTGAACTGCAACCACCTCAAACTCAATCCGGACAAGACCGAATTGGTCCTGACCGGAGGTGGTTGCAGTCCATGGTCCCCCTCCTTCTGGCCCCCTTCACTCGGTGTCCCTCCTCTTCCCGTCCCCAAAGTTAAAACCCTAGGGATCTTCTTGGACTCACAACTTTCTATCCACTCTCACATCGGTTTGGTTGTTTCTTCTTGTTTTTTCTCCCTAAGAACAATCAGGAAAGTCTCCCGTTTTTTCTCCCTCCCGGCCTTGAAAATCATAGTCATGGCCATGGTACTGTCTAGTATCGACAAGGCAACGCTATATATAATGGGGCCCCAGCCTACGCGATCCACCATCTACAGCTGGTGCAGAATCAGGCCGCCCGCCTGATTCATGGCCTCCCTAAATACCATCGGGCCAGCCCACTACTCAAAGCGTTACACTGGCTGCCGGTGCGAGAGCGTGCCCTTTTCAAGCTCGGCTGCCTCACCTTTCAGGCCAGGTCAGGTACCGCCCCTGAATTTCTTTGCTCTGCCATTGTGCCCTATCTTCCAGGCAGAGAATTACGCTCTTCCCACTTGGCCCTTCTAGTCACCCCCCGTTTTAAAAAACAAAAGGCAGGTGGAGCGAGGTTCGCTGTCCTGGCTCCAGTATTCTGGAACTCTCTTCCTGTTGGTCTCCGCACAATGCCCTCCTATACCCAGTTCCGGAGGGAACTCAAAACCCTCTTATTTGCGCAAGCCTACCCTGTCTAAAAAAAAAAAACCCCTTCCAACTGCTGCCGCCCACTGCAACCAAATAGCGCCATGAAACCGCTGGGTAAAAGTGCGCTGTATAAATGTTTTTAAATTCAAATTCAAATTCAATTCAAATTCAAATTCATGGAATGTCTGTGGCCTGAATAATGGCAAAAAGCAGGCCATGTTTTTTCAAATCATTCAGGCTCTCCGTCTGGAGGTCATGTGTTTACAAGAAACACATTTGCCATGGAATAATCGTAGTTGTTCAAAAATTCCCGGATTTGATTTGGCAGCATGTTCTCAACAGTCTTCCACGATAAGAGGGGTAGCTATATTGTTAAAACGTGGAGTGGGTATTTGTGCAAGATCCAAACAGGATACCGCGGGGAGATGGGCAAAAGCAGAGCTTGTGATCAATGGCACAGCCTTTACGGTATGTACCGTATAGAGTTCAAACTCTGATGACCCTTCTGTTTTGGATTATTTAAATATAGAATTAGCCCTATGGCCGCATCCTGTTTATCTCTGTGGGGATTTTAATATTCACCTACCAGACAGTTTGTATCTGGTGGACGGTCAGAAAAATGTCGGACTAAAACCCAGGGTCTTTCGGGCCCTGCAAGGTATGGTACAAGAACACTCAATGTTGGATCTTTGGTTTTATCATTGCAAAAACTTGGATGGCTCAACTTTCTTTTCAGCTCCCCATAAAAAATGGTTGGCCTAGATTATTTTTTTGTATCTGATCAAATTGCAGATTCTACTTCAGTTATAGTTTGGCCTAGAATCATCTCAGACCACAATTTGTTAATTATTAGGTGTAAGTTAAAACCCCAAACAGGCACCCCAAAATCATGGACATTCGAACGAAAATGGCTATTGGATAAATTATACATTGATCATATGATCCTGGATAACGGTATTTTTTTATATTAACAGAGGTTCAGCTTCTAGCCAGGTCTTGTGGGATTCATTCAAAGCCGCACTTTGCGGCGAGACAAAAAGTGTTTCGTTTCATCGCCAGAAGTTAGTTCAAACGCAGACTAATGATCGAATTAATGATCTACGCCAGGCTGAGATTCAGCTGACCAATACGATTAGGGAAGGGCACAATATAGACTTTATTCAACTGCGGGTGGCTTGTATTAAGTCTTCTCTTCTTGAATTTATTGGCCAGGGTCTTGCTGCCAAATACATACAGTACCGTTCGACAATATTTGAGTTTGGGGAAAGATCAGGTAAGATCCTTGCTAAGCACCTTCAGCAGCAGGGACTTGCCAACCGTATTGTTAAGATACAAGACATTAGGGGGCAGTTTCAGGACAAGGGGTAATAGCTGTGTTTTCGGTATTCTATCAGTCCTTGTATGCTGAGGAAGTCAGCGATCTTACTATAGATCAGGAGTTTGACACCTTTGTGGCCGACCTTAATACAAGTAAAATTTCTGATTTTCAGAACTCCCTCCTTGCTTCTCCCATAGAGTGGGATGAGGTGGAAGCAGCTCTGAACTCTCTGGCTAAGGGCAAAGCAGCTGGGCCGTTCCACATTTCGGGCAGAGATCCGTGAAGACCTCTTAACAACCTTGAGACAAGCTCAGCTTGGGTTTACCCTGGATTCGTGGCACATGACAACTATTATATTGATCAAGAAAAAGATAAGCCAGAGCTGGATCCAGCCTCATATCGTCCGATTTCGCTAATCAATACGGACAGCAAACTATTCTCGAAAATCCTGGCTGCCAGGCTAGCATTAGTTATATCTCCTTTGGTGTCAATCTGACAACACGGCTTTATTCCAGACAGGGATATGGCGGACCACATTCGCAGAGTTATAGCCTTACTGGACTGGGCCCAAGTCACGCATTCTGCCTTAGGGCTAATCCTATTGGACGCTGAAAAAGCGTTCGATAGGGTTGCCTGGGGGTTTCTGTGGAGGGTTCTTCAATGGAAGGGCTTCTCTTCAAGTTTTATACACGCATTACAATCATTGTATATTACTCCATGTGCAATGTTATCCATATCAGGCCTTCTTTCAAGCCCTTTTTGCATTAGCAGAGGTACCAGGCAGGGGTGCCCCTGCTCTCCCCTGTTATTTGCTTTATACATTGATCTGTTTATAAATAAAATAGAGGCTTGCCCAAGTATAGCTCCTGTTAAGATTAATGTACACGAATCTAAGGCATTGGCGTATGCTGATGACATTGCAGTTTTAACCACCAATGTGTATTCTGCATTTATAGCTCTACAGGGACTGGCAGATTCCTTTGGCCAATTGTCGGGATATAAGCTAAGCATTCTAAAAACCCAGGTTATACAAACTATTAATATGGGTCCCTCAGACGCTCCAGTGGTACGAAGTGCTAAATACTTGGGGGTGGTAATTACAGCAGCAGTGGAACTTTTATCGGAAATAAATATCTCGCCATCATTCATACAGTTAATACTACTTTGACTAGATGGGATAAGCTACATCTTTCTTTATTTGGTAGGAGGAACGTTTTAAAAATGATTATTTTACCTAAGTTTTTGTATATTTTTAGGGCAATCCCTCTTGAGTTTGCTCAGGCCAGTCTTACTCGGGCACAAAGCTACTGTACTATATTTCTTTGGGGTTTCCACTCCACTCGGAGGGCGGCCAAGTGGATGTACATACCAGTAAATAGGGGGGGTGGGCAGTCCCTGATTTGCGGTTGTATAACTGGACAGCCTTATTGCAACATCTAGCCTTACCTCTCTTTGGGTCAAGAGCTATAACCTCAATAGCTTGTTCCCCATCTATTTATGAGATAGGGCTGGGCGAGGACGCCGAGGGGGATTCTTCTCTCGGTTTTAGAGCCCAGCTACTACAAAAAAACAAAGTTTAAGGTAATCCAAACAATGCACTCAGTTTGGAGGAAAATACAGCGGAAAATGGCAATTTCTAATCACAACTTTTATACACCATTGGTGGCTGCCAGGTTGCTACCTGCTATTTTTCAGGACTGTGTTACTATTAGGTGGAGGGAACAAGGTATTTATATATTGGGGGACTTACTTGTTGAAGGTACCATGGCTTCTTTTTCATTTTTAAAAGAAAAGTATGGTTTAGGCACGCATGAATTCTTTAAATATCTGCAGATACGCAGTTATATGGATAAACTTCTGCAACGCACCCCCACTGTATTTGGTAAAAATTCACTTATGGAACTTATTTTCAGGAGAACGCGTATAGGAGATTTGTTTCAGAATTTATTAAAAGGGATGCCGGATGATTTATTTTATCAAAATGGGAGATTGGATCTCAAGTTTGGTAAGAGTGGGATCGACATCCCATCAATACTGGAGTTAGCCAACTCAGTTTTAATTTCAGGCAGCTTACGCTCTCAAAGCTACATGGCTCTCTTGACGTCACCCCGGCTAAGATCTCTAAATGGGGGGGCGGTAGGGGCAACGGGTGCCCAAGATGCAGCCAGTTAGCTGCTAATGACGTGCATATGTTTTTTTTGTGTTCGAAATTGGCTAAATTTTTTCAAGATGTCCAATTTTTCATTACAATTGCTCTTAAGATTCCTGTGCTCATTACAGCCAAGTTAGTTATAACCGGGTGTGAAAATGACTGTTTTTACTAGATCAACGCATGAAACTGCTTTCTTGTGTATTGTTATGTCTATCATCCGGTTAACTATAACTTCTGAAAGGATTAATCCTATTCCCCTAACATTTGTTAATTGGAGAGCAAGGTTTCTTGCTCTTCACAATTTGGAATCTGCAGTATTCCAGAGAGGAGGGAAGAGGAGAGAGAGGGGGCTGAAAATATGGGGTCCATTTGTACACTGGCTGAACAATTGATTACTTTGATTTGGTTGATCTGACTTAGTTTTCTCTGTTTATTATAATGCGTGCATACCGCAATATGCCAAATATGCTAATTTTGTTTAATTGTTTAACGATTGCCGAAAGTCTGAAATGATATGTATTAATTAAGTTGCCAAGCTGAATAATAAAAAATAAAAAAAAAGAAGTACTGGCATTCATTGAATTCTTGAGGCTAACCATTATAACCCTTATTGTTCTCAATCAAAAGGGGTCTCAAATTAAGGAACACCCTGGTCCCCTCTCACCTTGAAGCAGCATGGTCCACAGGGTCTATATTCACAACTAGGCTTGCCACCTGTCACTGGTCACCTAGCATGTGGTCACTGCAATATCTGTTCTGTAACCACCCATATCAAGGTGCTAGAATTAGGTTTGCGACATAAATGCAAATAAGAGACACTAATTACAATATGAAAATGTAATGTTGTTAATTTGTCTAACAAACCTGATATTAATTGTCACATTTAATTTTTAACATGAGTTTGTTCTACGCTCAGGGGATGAGATGAATATTTGGTTTTGCTAACATATTTGTGAACACACAGAAAAGGGTCATTAAACAATTGATTATATGCTGGTATTTCTTACAGGTCCTTAAAAAGATAATGCATGCTAGGGTCAGTTTAACCCTTACACAGTTAGTTATATGACTATGAATGTACATGTATGAATGCAGCTCCTATTCTCTATACCTCAAGGATGTCCACATGCAGGCATATACTCTGATGGAGAGACAGGCAGAACAATGCCAACAAAAACTCAAATTGGTGACCTATGAAATGATTATTTCTCGAAGGTCCAACTCTATTTAAACTTACCTTGAATAGTGTAAAGTGGCAAAAAATAAACTACCTAGGATTTGCAACCATAGGTAATTTTCTAAGCGACTTACACTCTTCCTATCTAAAAATATATCAGACATACATGTTTTACATTTCTGAATTAAATAAATTAGAAAAGAAATGTGAACAAGTATATAATATTTTTGTTTTTTATTTTCAAATATACGTACACCACACAAAGATAGCATTTTGTAGTACTAGACTATATATGGTGCCATATGCACTGTGTTCTCAATTACTATATATATTCTTTCTAAAGCAATACTGTTAGAAATGGGTTTTCTCGTTGGCTAGGGTATGTACCACTCTAGTCAGGATAAGAGAGTTACACTTCTAAAATAACCCCTGCTCGTCCCCTTGGTAGCTTGACACGAGCAGTCAGGCTTATCCCAGAGGCAATGTGTAAAGTATTTGCACATAACAAAGAGTAATACAGTAAAAACACTACAAAAGAACACCACACCATTTTTAGAAAACAAGATCAAAATGATACAAATCTAGCATACGGTAATCCACAATACCAATAAAGCAAAAGTAGACTTTATATACAGTTCCTTGAAGTTGATAGCTCTGTCCAGGGCTATCACGATGTAATGAATAAACAAATCCAACAGTTCCAGCCGGTCGCAGTAGCGCACCATTGCATGCCAGCTAGGGTGTCAGGGAGACCCGTAAAACAGTAAATTTGGAGATGCAGGGCATCGGACTTGCGGTGAGCTCCAGAGAAGCAGCATCGGCAGGCGTCGGTTCCGGAAGCCATTGCAGGATTCGTCGGGCCCTTTAAGTCACACACATTGCAGGTCGTCAGGAGTGCCGGTGTCGTGGCTGCTGTGTGAAGCAGGGTGGTGCGATGTGCGGTGCCCTCAGGTCGCGGTGCAGGCAGCGGCTCGGTGACGGTCATCCAGAGGTGTCGGTGAGACCGGAGCTGTGGTGCAAAGCAAGGCGGTGCTCGTTGTGGTGCTAACATGTCACGTTGCAAGCAGCGCATCGTCATTGCTGAGGTGCTGTCATTGGTAGACCCAAAGCTGTAGTGCGAGATGGGGCAATTTGGCGTGCATGGCCCACAGGTAACAGGGATGAACTGGAGTTGGTGATGCTGAGATTCCCATCTAGATTTCACCTTACCACTCCGGGGAATCCCCAGGTCAACGGATCTCTTTAGCCTGCTTAGAAATGTGAAGGAAGTCCTTTAAATTCAATATCTTTGGCAAATCATCAAAATCAATACATTTTAATCAAAAGAACAACTGACTCTTGGAAAAAGTCTAAAAATGTATTACAAAGCCAAAAATAACTGAACATACAAGCACCTCAGCAAGAGGTTCAAAAAATAAACTGGTACTAATACAAACATAATCCTAGGCAAGAGTCTCAAGCGACTCAGAATAAAAAGCAGAGTTAATTCGAGTAGAATTAGACATGCGATCACAGTCCCCACTGGTAAACTCGACAGCATCGGTTCCAGTGGGAAAGAAAAAGATTAGCCTGTCCCTAAACTAATTCTAAAGTGACATCCCTACCTAACATACCTCCCAGGCAAGAGAAAAAAAAGGTGTCAGCTGTGAAGGCTCTCTAAGAAGCGCATTCACCTTTCCAGGTCAGTAGCCCTAGCTACCGAGCTCGTTCTAAGATGCTCCTTAATTTCTCCTCCCTAGTTCCAGCTAAGACCCATGTCTAACTGCACATCCGACTGGACTGCTTTAGACAGGAATCCACTCAAATCCATCTGGCCCTAACCCTAGCTTCAATAGCAACTGACTCTCCACCCTTGGGGCACTTTCCCTAATACAAAATCCCCAAAACAAGGGGTACGCCCATGGCACTCCCCCATCAGCAGGTACAGCCCCTCGTACTTTTCCAGTGTCAAACCTTCTTCCAAAAATTGTTGCTGTGTTCTTGGATCCCAGGCACCTTCTCCGCCTAATGTTGCGAGTGCGCATTCCAACACACTCCCTTCGTCTGCACTCCTACTATTAACAATGGCTCATTCTACCTAACGAGTCCTGTGGCCTTGCACCTGCAAAAGAAATGCATGAGAACGACTCCCTTGTACGCTTTAAGTTTCAATTCAAAATTCAACTGCAACCACAAGCTTCTTTCCTAAAATACATTTCCCAGCTCAGCATCTCTAGTCATGCTAAGAAACCCAGAAGTAGGCCTCTGCTAACATTTCTTCTCTCAGGCCTTTACTCTTTTAAATGCATTTCCAATACAATGACATAAACATTTCATTAATGAATCCAAACATTACAGTCTATGTTATTCAGCATTATTCTCATGTTAAAGCATTACATTTCTCCTTGCGTAGCTTACACGTGCAACTTTTATATGGCAAGTTTAATTTCGAAGCACATTGTATACACAAAGCAACTAATCCTAAATTACTTAGAGCATTATCTATTCGATTAAGCACAGCATTAGTCAGTAAATAATATGAGCATCATTCTATATACGTGGCAACACTCTTGATTAGTCCTACATTTTAAATCCAATCAATAATAAAGTCCTCTAAATATGCGGGTGCTGACTACAGGCGATTATAATGCACCCCTACAATTTTTTGAACAACATGGCGCCATATCAGTCTCCCCACTTTGATGACCTGTGTCATCACACAATACACCATACTCAGGGAAAGAACCGACTTAAACAGAACTTGTCGCCATTCTACTCCTCCTGAGCAACTCCATGTTTTTCAGATTCTGGTATTGACTGTCCTGCAGACTCTCCATTCGTCTCTCTTGCGCTCTCAACGATCTTTCCAATCTCTCAGCTTTGTACCACTTATAAGCTCAAACCACACAATCCAATCATACATGCCACTGCTATGATAAGAGGCTTCAACACATAACCAAGAAGTCCCTTTCCGAGGTTCGCAAACCCACACAGTTTCCTCAGTCAAATCCTCAATTTCATAATGGATGGCAGTGATGTTACTTACATATTTCTCCAGATCCTTGCTATTGTCTGGTATATAAGTACAACACTCTTGGACCTTTAAAAGTTTACAGACTCCTCCCTCTTTTGCTAGAAGGACATCTAACGCAAAACGATTTTGCAAAACCATCATCCTTAACAACTCCCCTTCCACCAACACCAATGACTGAGCTGTATTCATTGACAGCTCATCTACAACAGTCGCCAACCTTCTGATCTTCACATCATTCCGAATCACTCCCATAGTTGGTATCATTGCTCCAAAAATATCTCCAATCACCGCAGCTGCACCTCGTTTCACTCTTGTATGATGTCCTCCTTCTAGAAGCTCAAAATCTCCCGTATGGTAAATCTTAGGAAAGATTATAGCTAAATAGCATGTACCATACCAATTATCAGGCAATCGTACATAGGCATTCTTACCACACACAAAATACACAGTTGGAATCACTTGCACTACACCTTCCAAAAAGTCCTTTGAGTAATATTCCATCATAAAGGTGTGCTCACATGTCGTCTGCCCTACATACACATTCTCATAGTATGTCTGTGGACGACTTATGCACAACTTCCCCTTTTGCACCTCATCCAAAGCTATCGGGCCATAACTCCCTTTCGACTTATGCAACTTCTCCTCATCTGTCCAATCTACCTTTCCTTGCCCTGAATCTCACAACTGCTTTTGTTTCCTGTATCTATCCTCTACTTGATCAACAAATTTCTTCTCTGTATCTGACAACAAACACATCAGATTATGGCGATGAGCATAAGCTGTGTCCAACTCCTGGGTCGGAATGAAATATGTCCTAAGTCTATCTTCAGACTTATAGTAGTCATACTTATTCAGATGTTTGTAAGCTGGTACTTCAGGAAGAACAGCATCATAATTCGAAAAGAAATACTCAAAATGATTTCATCCATAGAAAATGCTAAGCAGCAAACTACAAGAAATGCCATATGTCAAAGGAAGATGATAGTATCTAATGCCCTCATCAACTGAAGCGGGCAAATGCATACACACATAACAATCTTTCACATACATTTCATAAATATATTCATACAACAACTTAGCATGCGCATTAAGGTTGAAATCGCATTTGGACAGATCTGCATGTAACCTACGACTCTTTTCTAGCAGCAAAGCTCTGTCGTTTCCTACCTTGACTTCTTCTTTTCTAGGAGTAGTAGGTGTAGGGGTTCTCTCTATCTCCACTGCCTGCTCATGTGGTGCTAAATATGAGACTACAACTACCAAAATTATGAACAGTATCACTCCTCCTACAAGTGTGCCTACTATGCACCTAGCTCTACGGTATGGGTTTCCAGCCTCCATGGTCTCAGAAATATTTTCGGCTTCTTTAAACGCTCAAAAGTCTCTCTTTTCTTCAGGTGCTTGTAAATCTACTCGAACCACACGTCAGAAAGCTGGGAGTCCCCTTTTTGTTTCGGTTCCTTATTTACAGCAAGCAAAAGTCAAACTTAACCCTTCTCCGTCCTCTGTGGAAAGTCCCTAAATTTCTTCTTCTTCCACTCGGACCTAGGTTAATGCCATTTATTTACGAAAGTCTTTTCAATCCAGGATACAATTTCCTCCGACAGCTTCTAGAACGTGCTGCAAAAATTTGGGAGAAGAACAATTGACTCATGAGATGGAATTTCAACTTCAAACGTAGGAAATATTAGTCTATTCAAGATCAAATTGCGAATTCTGCTCAGATACGAGGGATTCGGAACTGTGATAGTTAGTAGTACTCCTTCAATTTCCAGTCCTGGTACCAACAGCACCACATCCAACTTCACATTAGGGCTGTTAGCAACCACTGTCACTCCTCTTATCCTCCACGATCTCAGCAATCCTGGCACCAGTCACAATGTACGTCCACTCTGGAGTTGCGTACTTTTGACAAGGCACTCTCTTCCTTCTTGATCTCCTTAGACCCCCACAGGCTTGCTCTACCTCAACTTCGTCTGACTCTGCCTCTTCAGACACTGGAGCAAGATCTCTTTCGGAGACCAGTCTCAAGTTTAAGCACCTCTGTCTTTCTGGCCACTGTTACTCTGCTCTGTTTGTTGTCTGGCTTTCTCTCTGCTCACTTTGCTCACAACTCCTCTCGGCTGAGTCTGACTCTGGACCACTTTCACAGCAACTTCCCTTTGCAGAGGTAGTTTCAGTGTCACTGTTGTTGTGACCCTCCTCAGCTCAGTAAAGCGAACAACCAGCTTCTTCAGACACCCTCACAGCTTGGCTTGTCCTCCCCTGTGGCTCGGCCACTTCAGCTGGATTTTCATCAGGGAGAGGAGGTGTTTCTTCCAAGGGTGCTGAAATTTGGCGTGTGTGCAAAGCATGCACCCAGTTAGGCATACCTCCACATTTCAATGCAGTGTTCATCACTAAGATGACTTGGTATGGGCCTCTCCAGCGAGCATCCAAGCAGCTCTTTCTCACGTGCTTCCGAACCAGCATCCAATCCCCAGGACTCAGTTCCTGGCAGAGATCACTTGAAGCCAGGACCACAGTAGCCTGCACCTGATGGGACACAGAACGGATGACATCAGCTAGTCCCTTGCATTAATCAAGGATCAGATCATCGGTGATGCTAAGCAAGGCTGTCGATGGAACCACTGGTAACCACATAGCCCTCCCCATCAGTATCTCATGAGGTGAAAGACCTGTTCTCCTGTCTGGGGTACTGCGCATACTCATCAGCACCAATGGCAAAGCATCCGGCCACTTCAGAGACGTTGATGAACACACTTTTCCCATTCGCGCTTTCAGAGTCCGATTGACTTGCTCAACTATCCCAGAAGCCTCTGGGCAACAGCTACAATGGAGTCTTTGATCAATGTGCAATGCAGCACAAAGCATCTTCATGATTTTACTATGGAAATGAGTTCCTCTGTCCGATTCCAAAGAGGTCGGAATCCCAAACCTAGGCACAAGTTCCCTCAACAACAGCTTTGCTACTGTGAGTGTATCACATCTACGTGTAGGGTATGCCTCCACCCACCTTGAGAATACACACACCACAACCAGAATGTACCTCAGTCCATTACACCCAGGCATCTCGATGAAGTCCATCTGCATCCTGTTGAAAGGTCCTCCGGACCTCCCAATGTGACTCATTGTGACCACAGTTTTCTTACCAGCATTCATTTGTTGACAAGTAACACATCTCTGACACACTGCCTCTGCCACAGCACGAAATCGTGGATTGTACCACGTTTCTCTGAACACTCGCACCATAGCATCTCTTCCCAAGTATACTGCAGCATGAATCTGTCTTGCCATCGGGCTCAGCAACTCAACCGGCAACACTGCCCTTCCATCACTGGAAACCCAAATATCCACATCTCCTTTCATGCAGCCTGCCTTGATCCACAAATTATTTTCCCGATCAGAAACCTGTTCCTGCAGGCACTTGAGTTCATCCCAAGTATCTGCCATGGCCAACATTGTGTTGAACTCGGTTCTTTCTTGACTCCCATCTACATGTTTCTTAGTGAATGAACAACCTTGTTCGGCACAGAATCGAGCAACTTCATCCACGTAGCGGTTCCCAAGTAACACGAAATCTGTTCCTTTTCCATGAGCCGTGCACTTTACAACTGCGATTTCTCTGGGAAGCTGCAAGGCCTCTAGAAGCAACCTCACAAACTCCCCATTTCGCATAGGCGATCCAGACGATGTCATGTAACCTCTCTGGGACCAGAGCTGTCCGAAGTCATGAACCACACCAAACCCGTACTGGCTATCGGTGTAAATGGTCATTCAAATTTGGTCTGCTGCTATGCAAGCACGAGTCAAAGCAATGATCTCAGCCACCTGATCAGAGTATACTCCTTCCAGGCATGCAGCTTCAATTACTCCTGTAATGGTACATACAGCAAAGGCTGCTCTCAGACGACCAACGCTGTCTCTTAAACATGAACCACCAACAAAGAAAATCTCATCAGGGTCAGTCAATGGTTCATCAACAATGTCAGGTCATCGTCCGCACAATCTTCATCAAGAATATTGGTAACGGCATCAAGGTAGCAGGATTCAAAACAGAACTCCTCTTGAGGGTCACATTCTCCGCAGCAAGTATAACCTGCTCGTAGCGTGTGAGCCTATTATTTGTCAGCTGCTGTGACTAGGTCCTGGTCATTGGCAATTCAACTTAATGTGGAACATGTACAATCAAAGGATGACCCATGACAATACTCTCACATCTTTCAATGCTGACACCTGTTGCAGCAACGGATTTGAGACATCCGTGTTGAAAATGACAATGTATATGTACATAAGCGGCGTTCATTTGTGTTCACAGTACCCCATGTTGTAAGCAGAACGGATATCGCTAAACCCTGACTGTATTATCCCGCCAGCATAGACCCATGCACACGTACATGACAGCCATGGCCTCTCTGCCCATTTGTTCCCGGCGCCCCTCCCCGCGCGCACTGCTCATGCATCGGCCACAAGACCCTCTCCCTCTACGTGACCCTGCTCTAAAAGTAGCCCTCCTGCTTGACCCACACCCCCCATTTCCTCCCAAGAACACCCTTCCCCTCAGCTGACAACCCCCCCCGGCTACACTTGACCTTTCGACCCGGTCCCAAGTCTTAAGACCAAGTCTCGTGGATGTACATTCCCCTTCTCCCTGCCCAGCATAACAAAACCGTAATACACCAACCAACGTGCTCGAGCTTATCACCTGCCCAACCTTTGATCTGATCATCCCCTCCTGCCCTCGTGTCCGGTAGGAATGTCCGGCTGAGAGATCACAATCTTTTGTTACATTCAGGAGGGGAGGATGACTTTTGAGCAACTGGTATGGGAATAGGCCTGAAGCTGGGATTCCAAGCATGCCTTTTCCTACTTCTAAGCGTCTCTATTGTAATAAGGAATGTTTGCGCATCATAAACATGTGTATAAAAGACGAAGCCTCAGAGAAACTGGCGTGTGTGTGTGTTGGGTAGGGAGGAGAGAACGCCCCTGTAGACACCATGCGGGTACCCGAAATGACAGGCTCTCCTCATGAGGAATAAAACTCTATTCTTGTTTTCCTGCTTCCAGCGCTTGTCTCTTTTTGTTTGGTAATTGTTCAAAATGGGAACTAAGAGGC
Source organism: Lissotriton helveticus (assembly GCF_964261635.1). Taxonomy (NCBI): domain Eukaryota; kingdom Metazoa; phylum Chordata; class Amphibia; order Caudata; family Salamandridae; genus Lissotriton; species Lissotriton helveticus. Next base: position 1,816,259,707 of record NC_136067.1, on the reverse strand, counting down.
GTCCTGCGCCAGCAGCCTGGGCATCAGGTGCGAAATGGGCTGACTTTCCCACAATTGGCGTCCCAACGCGGGGCCCATCAGCGACATAAGGTCCGGTAAGAGAGGTCCAGACGATGGGGTGAACATCTAAACGATTGGAGTATACCTGCCTTGAGAGGGCCCTCGTCCGGCTGCCGATTGAATGAACTTCACCGATTCCGAACGGACCTCTCTCAAGTGACCTACTGTCCTGACTGGAATCCCACAGGAATGCTGCGGTAAAAACATGGAGAAAGAGAACGATGGGGCGCTGGAAAAAGGAAGGCGAAGAATTGCCCACACGGTCCGGTCCGGGTAAGATTAAGTAGGACGTCTTTACGTCCGATTGGTAGGATGGCTTTATCCATCTGATTGATTGATTGATTGTATTTGAAGTATTGGTTCTCTTTGAGACATTTTCTATTTGCAAACAGCGATGAATAGGAACGTTCCTCTCTCTTTGCAAATAGTTAAGGATAGGTAATGCAGACGTTTGTCCCCCATTGTAATCCGTCATGCCTATTTTTCTCCCCATTGATTGTTTGTTATTGATTTTTTTATCGATTATTGCTCTTTGAGATATTCTCTGTCTGCAAACAGGGAAGAATAGAAATATTCTGCCCCCCTTTTTTTTGCAGATAGTGAAGGATAGGTAATGCAGACTTTTGTCCCCGTTGTAATCCGTCATGCCTGTTTTTCTCCCCATTGATTGATTGATTGTCTGGACATTTATTGTTCAAGGAATAAGTTCTTTTGAGGTATTGTCTGTTTGCAAATAACATAGAAAGCAAATATTCTGTCTAAATCTTTGCAAGTAGTGAAGGGTAGGTAATGCGGACCTTTGTCCTCCGTTGTAATCTCTCGGGCCTATCTACTCCCCACTGATTGGTATACTAGTTCCACCCGGACCATTTATTAGAGGTAGGTCATCTGGCTTGATCAGAGGGCCCCCCTAATAAAAAGGACATATGCAATAATAATGAAGTAATTATCGTATCCTGTTAACAGAAAATTTAGCATGAAACACGCTAGGAATAAAAAGGGAAGAAAGAAATAAGAAAGCAAAATCAGTAGGCCACTGATGAGTTTTTTGATTTCGCTACAAATAAGAAAACGTTAGAAATAGCTCACGATAAAACACATGATTTCGCTAGAAATAAGAAACGTTAGAAATAAGCCCATAATAAGAAACATGAAAATGGTGAGAGAAGCCAAGATTGACATCACGGCAGCCACAAGGCAACCAGGCTTCACCACCCCCCACTACTCCAAACATGTCTGCCCCACCGCCTGCCACGCCCCAATAACGGTAACATGAGACAGATACAAGTCAACAGATACCTACCCCCATTCTGGAAACTCCCGAAGTGCAACGGGTTCACGGCTACGCCCATCCGGAAGACGAGATCTTCGGCACGTGTAGGGCGGGTCCTGCTGCCAGCCGTCGGCCGGAGGTCATCGAGTAAGGTGGGCCCGAAAAAGAGCCGAGGCCGACGGGATCCAGGCGTCCCCACTTCTTCAATAATGGCTGCGACAACACTGGGGGGGGATGTCTTGCTCGTGCCACCGACCCCCCCCCCTCGCATCTCCTGGTCCAGCCACGGCTTGGTAGAAGCTCCCCGGTCGGCCTTGAAGCGGCGCCTTGCAGGCCACCGGGGGGGGATGTCTAGCCTATGCCTCCGACCCCCCCCCTCTCATCGCCTGTTCCGGCCATCATGTATATTAGCGCCGAGAAAAACGGCGCGGGGTGCACTGGGAGGGAGAGGCGGCGCGAACGAGCCTCTCCCACCTCCCCAGGTGGAGGCCCCCAGCAGCACCCCCAACGCTCCACTCACCCGACATGGGTTCGCCCACTCGTAAAATGGCGATCGACCGTGCTGAAGCGGGCCCGGGGTGAAGAGATGGCCCGGCTGCTTGTTGATTAAGAAACGAGTCCCACCATCATAAAAGTTCTCCTCGACTTTGAAGATTCTATAGGAGCCGCGGGGGCCCCCGACCCCCGCAGACACCCCCGATGGGGAATGACTGCCATGATTGCCCGCTGAACGATGAAAAAGTAGCCGCGGGACGTCGGCGCTCCCATGCTGACGCCAGCCTCAATTTGAATGACTAAAATCCTGCATACTACAGTTCGGATCAGTTCCGGTGAAAACTCAGTATGACCCGGTAGAAAAAATGTTGCCTCCCTCCCCCCTTTTTGACTGATGGTTCATACTGCCGATCCTTTCTGTTGCCCTTTAACGGAACTTTTGGACTGCCGAAAGAGGTTCTGGGCCAACCACGAGTTGGTGGAGATTTTGACTTTGCCTGGATCTGCCTGGCTGCTGCCAAAATGGCGCTGGTACAATTGAAACTTTCAACTCCTTGTTGTACCCCGATTGCTCAGCCTTGATGTCATGAAATATGTATGCAGTTTTTTTAAAACACAATGAATTGATATGGGATGGGTACTGATTATGTGTTCGGACAATGAATTGAAGTGAGATAGGTGCTGATTGAACATTCGGACAATGAATTGTTGTTAAGTTTGGCGCATCATGATTATTGAAAGTTCGAATTTCAACACTTATGATACTCGCTCACACTGAAGTTTCGATATGATTTTATTGCACTTGTCGCACTTTTATTATGAAATCAATGACCACCGACTCCATTAGGTTTTCCACTAATAAGTATCCCCACATGTACAGTTCTGGCCGGCCCACTGGGTTGTAGGCCCGTATTTATGCACCGACATTTTTATTAAAGATTTTTTTGGAGAAAACGTACGTAGTTGTCACGTGTAACTTGGTAAGTTTCGAATAAATGACCACTGTTTCCGATATAACTGAATTACAGGTGAAATGGCTCAGCTCGATTAGTTAAGGGTTAAAAGGTATAGTACGCAGAAATATTGCAAATATGAATGGTCCAGGTTTTTGTTGTATGTATTTTGCATATTTTTGTACAGCCTAAAGTAACCGCTAAAAGATCCTGGTATTTAGCCTATACTTTATATGCTACCGGTATCAGGAAAATTGTTCTAATAATGCCCTTAAGTCGCCTCGAAGGAGTGCCACCTGGCCCCCCCCCCCTGCATACGATCCATAATACCACACTTGGGCGACCTATGCTATCCACAGGCTCCGATAATCATCTCCCCCGCACTAAACGGTCCACCTGGGCTCAAACGCCAAATTGGCAGGGACTGCGTCCAGTGGAGATAGCCCGAGTATGTAGTAAGTAAAAGCCTTTTCGAGTTTATGCGCGCTGATGTGTTTTTAAAATGCTGCCCCCGCCCCCCTTCTTTTTCCCTCTTTCTGCAGGTCACATCGGAACGTCGACTAAGGTACGAAAAAGAAAATGGTGATCTAGCGGACAAAAATGGGAAAAAGGGGTTCGATTGTGATACATACACACGACAAGCGAACAGTGGCTATTTCTCTCCCTGAACTTAGCGCTTGGGAGGACAGCCTGAAGCGGACCTACAAAATATGACTTCGCTTGGCACCCCGAATAATACAACCCAAAATGACGTGCACTAATGAATAAGCATCCCACAATTAACTAAATAGGGAAAGTTTAAAGAATATTCTGAGGTGAGGTTTACCCAAGTACCCTCCGCTTGGAGGACTAGGAATGTTGCCAGTGTTTAAAAATCTACTACCTCCTTTTCGCACACTCATAGACATGAAACTCAAAGCTGCCCCATTGTTCTCACAACTGACACCCACTGTTACCTCAGCCTGGAAACACATTAGCCCGACCAGGTTAGTTCTTGGCCAATTGCCAAGGGCGTAAGTGTACAACCAAAACCACCAGTAAAGGCAGCCGACGATAAAAGAGAAGAAAAAGGTAAAAAGAGCTTAGGATGCTAAGGATGCGCAGCATACAGGCAGAGATCATTTCGGCCAATAACTGTTCTATGTTGTGTCTTGGATTTTTGTAAATAATACATGTACTGTCTCCCCCGCCTGAGTTTGTGTGTACGTAATGTCTGTATTACTTAACCCCTGCTGTTCTGTGTTGTGTGTGCACTGAATGGCCCATTATTGTACACGTCTCTCTCTCTCTCTCTCTCTCTCTCTCTCTCTCGCTCTCCATGTCATACGTGTACCGAATGGTTCGTTTAGAGTGCGGACTCTCTCTCTCTCTCTCTCTCTCTCTCTCTCTCTCTCTCTCTCTCTCTCTCTCTCTCTCTCTCTCTCTCTCTCTCTCTCTCTCTCTCTCACTCTCTCTCACTCTCTCTCACTCTCTCTCTCTCTCTCTCTCTCTCTCTCTCTCTCTCTCGAGGATCCCACTGTTCCTTCCTCCTTTGATAGTAACGTTGTGCCCCCCCGGCACAAACCTAATTGGGACTCTTCGAACACAAAGGTGTTCGGCAAAATTGACAGGAACTAAAACGATTGTAACTTGCCATATTACTACCTCTCCTTTCTGCAAAACGATTGAACCCGAGTTGGTAATGAAGGAAAGGACAGGTAAGACGACTGATGTCCCCTAATCTGGCCCTTTTTATAGGGGGACTATAATGTCCATGGTCTTCCGTTTTCCAGTTCATTAGAAATGCAATGCCCAGATTGCCTCACCCCTCTGCACTTAAGTGCGGATGTCCAAAGCGTCCTCGCTTCTCCCGATTGACCCCAGCTCCCTGTCCAAAGCGTCCTCGCTTCTCCCGATTAACCCCAGCTCCATATCAGCTACCCCCGAAGCGTAATTGATGACCTTGATTAACGGTCGCTCCCCAAGAAAAGCATGTTTAACATCTGCCCCCCCCCTCTCATGATGATAACCCCCTGCTTGCAAGAGTTAGCCGACCCCGAAGGGAAATGTAAGATTGTCAGTGCTTGGGTTAAAAAGAAAAAGGGCGAGTCTCTACCTAAGGACTCGATTTCGAGTTTGATATAATACACTGTTGATAGGAGTCCGATTTCTCTCCACATACGTCACGAATGAACGCCAAATAAGTTTACGAATTCAATGATAATGCCCTCCTACATGCTCCATAAGTGATGACTTCTGACTGTGACCGATGAACTTATCCCCCACCTACTTAGGATTGGGGACGGAATTGAGATGTATAAATGTCTTCTCCTGCCAGTTTTTCTAAAACTTGTTTTGTACCCATTCAAAGATACAATCACCGGAGGAGAGGAGCTGGACGTGACGCACAGCCTGGCCACAGATCATGAAGCACGTGTGACCGCGACCAAAGGTGAAGTCACAGAGCAACGAGACGCGGGACGAGGCACTACTCTCAAACTCAGCAGATTAAGGAATGAAGGGCTACCTTGAAACCCTCGATTTGCTGACACACTCGTGCCTGAAGTCCCCGTCCCTTTTGAGCCCGACTGATGGGCCTGCCTGCTCGTCATCCTTTGCTCCTTGTGGTCCCTTGGTGTGCTCAAAGATCTGATCCCACTCCGCCCTCTCTTCCCTTGATTATTCAACAAACATCACCCTTTTTGCATAAACTTTTGACTATAGAATAAGTTTTTGCCACGGAAGAAGAAAGACACGCAGGTGCCCAGCATGAGGCACCCCTAAGAAAATCAGTTAGGAAACAGGACTGTGATCTAACAGCAGAGGACTGATCGCACCCTGCAATGCGTAAGGATGAATCCGAGCTGGACCTATAGCTCCACCGCCGGTGCTCAACAGCGCCAACAAAAGAAGACGGACTCTGTTAAAAAGACATTGTGACGAAGACACCCCCCTTCCTGAACTTTCTAACCACCCCTTGACTAATTGCTTGTACCGAACTGAATTCCTCCCTCAACCATTTTGTATTGTTTTCAAAAATGTTTCATCGGTCACTCATGTATTTAGTTGTCCAAAAGTTTCTTATAGCACTGACAAGACCCGAAGGTATCAGAGTACTTTTACTATATGTTGACGTTACCAGAGAGAAAATCTGAACTTGATTCTGTAATGTTTCGGAACATCTTTCCTGATTGACCCCGACTAAGTATTATGCCGATCTCTAGACTTGTATGAATAACCCAACAAATGTAAAATCATATGTGCCGCATTCCGCCTATCGTATCGACTGTATAGAACTGAACTAGCTTATGTAAAAAAAAGCGGCGACTGTTGAAAATGACAATGTATATGTACATAAGCGGCGTTCATTTGTGTTCACAGTACCCCATGTTGTAAGCAGAACGGATATCGCTAAACCCTGACTGTATTATCCCGCCAGCATAGACCCATGCACACGTACACGACAGCCATGGCCTCTCTGCCCATTTGTTCCCGGCGCCCCTCCCCGCGCGCACTGCTCATGCATCGGCCACAAGACCCTCTCCCTCTGCGCGACCCTGCTCTAAAAGTAGCCCTCCTGCTTGACCCACACCCCCATTTCCTCCCAAGAACACCCTTCCCCTCAGCTGACAACCCCCCCGGCTACACTTGACCTTTCGACCCGGTCCCAAGTCCTAAGACCAAGTCTCGTGGATGTACATTCCCCTTCTTCCTGCCCAGCATAACAAAACCGTAATACACCAACCAACGTGCTCGAGCTTATCACCTGCCCAACCTTTGATCTGATCATCCCCTCCTGCCCTCGTGTCCGGTAGGAATGTCCGGCTGAGAGATCACAATCTTTTGTTACATTCAGGAGGGGAGGATGACTTTTGAGCAACTGGTATGGGAATAAGCCTGAAGCTGGGATTCCAAGCATGCCTTTTCCTACTTCTAAGCGTCTCTATTGTAATAAGGAATGTTTGCGCATCATAAACATGTGTATAAAAGACGAAGCCTCAGAGAAACTGGTGTGTGTGTGTGTTGGGTAGGGAGGAGAGAACACCCCTGTAGACGCCATGCGGGTACCCGAAATGACAGGCTCTCCTCATGAGGAATAAAACTCTATTCTTGTTTTCCTGCTTCCAGCGCCCGTCTCTTTTTGTTTGGTAATTGTTCAAAATGGGAACTAAGAGGCGTCCTGCGCCAGCAGCCTGGGCATCAGGTGCGAAATGGGCTGACTTTCCCACATCCGGGCAACGCTGAAGCTACTGGATCTAAAGTAGCTGAAAAGTAGGCAACTGGTCTACGGACACCTCCATGATCCTGGACTAAAACTGCTACTGCACATCCTTCTCGCTCACAACAGAATAGTGAAAAAGGCTTGTTGTAGTCAGGCATTCCCAATGCCGGAGCACGACAAAGGTCCTCTCGCAACTCTAACAATGCCGTCATACAGTCGTCATCCAATGGGACTGGATCATATACATCCTTGTGCGTCAGTTTCTGTAAAGGCTTTGTTTTCAAGGAAAAGTTGGCAATCCACTGGCGGCAGTAGCCAACCATCCCCAAGAACATCCTCACTTCTCTTTGAGTAGAAGGCACCATCATTCTCAGGATCGCCTCTATTCTGTCTGGTGACACCTTCCTCTTACCTTTTTCTATTCGGTGACCCAAATACTGCACCTCATTCAAGCAGTATTGCAATTTGTTTGGCAGCACCTTGTGTCCATTCAATAAGGCAATGGTATCGATCCTACATGCATCCTCAGTCTCTGACGCAAGAAGGAGGTCGTCTGTGTACTGGACGAGAACAGAGTTCTGCGGCAGTACAAGACCCTCGAGGTTCTTTTTCAAGATCTGATTAAAGATCGATGGGCTCTCTGTATACCCCTGTGGGATATGACATCATATTAAAACACGGTTTTCCAGCTTGAATGCAAAAAGAAATTGGCTCTCCTCATGCAATGGAATCGAGAAGAAAGCCTGACAAAGATCAATCATAGTAAACCATTCTGCTTGACACGGAATCTGAAAAAATATTACAGATGGATTCAGTACCACTGAACAACAGGGAACAACTATGTTGTTCACCCGGCGCAGGTCCTGCACAATTCTGAACTTCCCACTCGGTTTCTGCAATCCCATAATAGGCAAGTTACATGGACTGCCCATTATCTCCTTCAGGATCCCCTCTTTGATCATGGACTCTATCACAGGTTTTATCCCTGCAATTGTCTCCGGGGTCAGGTTGTACAGGGGTGTTCTTTGAAAATCAACGTTCTGCTTGACCTGAATCTTGACAGGTTCGACTCCCTTGATCAAACCTATGTCCTCAGCAGTGAAGTCCCACACTTCCTGTGAGACCGAGTCTCTCAAATCCAGTGGAAGCTCTTCCACCGTCACAACAGGGTACATTTCGATACACAAATGCTGATTTGTGACCTTAAAAGCAGCATCATCATCATTGGTTTGCAATTCCATTCCTCAAGAGGTACAATAGATGGTGCAATTGAGCTTACATAGGAGATCCCTCCCTCGTAAACGCATAGGCCTCGAGTCGCACACCACTGGTGTCGGTTTCGAAACGTTCCTATTTTCACAGGTATCGGTTCTGTCAAAGGACTTGTTATTCTCGTATTTGCAACTCCAACAACTTGGATACTCTGTCCCAAGATGGGTAGGTTGGGGACTACTGCAGATCTCACAGTAGAACGGGTAGCACCAGTATCAACCAGAAAAGTGGTAGGGTGACCATCAACATCAGCTTCCACAAATGGTCCCCTCTGGTCTACCTCCAAGACTGCCCCAAGTGTGCAGTCCTCCTCCCCCCTCAGGCACCATCATGCCAACGGGTCTAGGTAACAGTCGTCCCTGTCAGCAAAAAGAGGCATCTGCGTGTATATCCGGGTCCCTGTCGGGATCTTCGGAGGCAGGGGAACCTGTACTCTTGGAGCCAAAGTCCCCCTTTGGTCAACTTTGGCTTTGACACTGCCTTTGTCACTTCAGTCTCAGGTACCTGCACTACTTCTTCCTCCTGCTGTATCTGATTCGCAGGATTGAAGGGACACTTGCGTCTCCAGTGTCCAATCTGATGACACTGATGGCACTCAGTGGTGTTTTTCAGAGTTGCCAAATCCACCCTTGGCTTTGATTCATCTATGCCTCCCTTTGGCTTATGCTGACCATTCTGTTTCCTTCCTAGGGTGCGTCCCCCCGACTGGACTTGGCCTCCCTTATTAGCAGCTTGCATTTGGACCAACATCAGCTTATCTTTGAGTTTCTTATGCTTTGAATCAATCTCATCACTGCAGTATCTAGCATACCTCAATATTTCATCCAGCGGCTTGTTCTGCCAACAAATTAAATGCTGCTGAATTATAAGGCGAATCTCAGGTCTCAGTCCCAGAACAAACTTCGACACAAACTGTACCATATCCCTAGGATCCATTACATCCAACCCACTATACTGTTTGAAAACCTGCAACAACCTTTCGTAATACTCATGCACGGTCTCCTTTGGCTCCTGAACTGTTCGATCTATCTTCACCCAATCAATGTCCTGTTGCGGCACCTTAGCTTTCAACCATGTAATCACCTGCTCATATTTCTTCATAACAAGCGGTGATGGGTCATTCGTGAGAACCTCCCTCTCCGGTTCAGATGTGGGACATTAGACGGCAACCTTGCAAGCTACCCACAAGTCACTCGGAACTACAATGTCAAACAGTGTATTCAAATCGATCCACAACACCTTCGAAATCTTGGCGAACCTCTCAACTTGCTTGTACCATTCAACTGGACTCTCTCTCAATTTTGGGAATTCGTTTGTGAATGCTGTCAAATCTCCTCTACTCCAAGGCACATGCACATACCCCCCACTAGCTACCTCTCACAAAGGGTAATTCCCAATTCCTGATATTCCCTCTCCCGAAGGAGGCGGTTCTGCTGCATTTCTCTCATCACTCCTTTTCTTAGACCATCTTTCTTCCCACTTGTCAAGCCTACTTCATGCTTGTATCAGTTCTCTGATGTGGGTCTTCAGTCCAATCACCCTCTTCTCATCTAGATCCTGATCAGTATACTGTAATCAGTGACCACCCTGCAACATTTTTGTTTTAGACAGATCCACACTATTTGTTTGCCAAATCAGTTAGTTTTTCATGTGCCGACCTTGCTTTACGAGTCACATCCTTTGCTACAAACAACAGCTCGTCTGGCTCATAGAGTTCCACTCTCTCTATTGGTAGGTTTCCTTCAACAATCTCATCCACTTCTGTTTTCAATCGCATCACATCTAACCTCTTTGCCCTTATTGCTGTTCTAAGGATACCTCGACTAGATGCACCACTTGACTCTCTGCAGTCACTTTCCTGTTCTGCGCACCTGTTAACTTCAGAGGTGTCCCTTAAAGCTACTCTTTGCTCGACACTCCATGATCCCAGTCCTCTCTTGCCCGATCACCCTGACACCCTTCAATTGACTCCCATGATCTCAGGTCTGACCTCAGCTCTCCCAGGGATTTTGGTCTTGGTCCCCTCAGATCCATCAGCCCTCTTGATGAATCGGCTGTAGCCGGCAAAGGTGTGCTCGACTCTACCGGCCTCCTTGATGGAACCAGCTCATTTACTACACTGTTCCCTCCAAACCCCGCACTTCCTTCCATCCCTACCTGTGATGGACTTCCATTTCTCACATGCTCTGGGTTATACACTTACACTATGGAACCAATGGTAACCGACACCCTAAGAGCATCCGGTAACCTCTGGGAAGTGACTCTTTCTGTATTCTGCATTTCTCCCATCAAGAGTTTTCCCACTATTTCTAAACTTGATGGAGCTTGTGGTTCCCTAGTTCCTTTCAACGGAGCTGATCCAACTCCCTTTGCCTCCGGATTGTACGAAGGTGGCCTCTCAGACAACATCCTTTCTAACAAGCTGTCATCAGTATCACTGTCTTCATCCTCGACCTGCTTTTTCTGCGCATCTCCTGCCTTGACCAACAATAGATAAAATGTATCCCCCTCAAACGTCTGTACTCTCCATCTCTTTTCCAATGCGTCCCATCTCGCATCTTGAAACACCCTGACTGACCTCTTCACTCGCTCCTGTCTCCTGTCACTGTTTCTTTCGTGTCGCCCTAATCCACGCATTCAGTGCTTCAAACTGTGTTGGTCTAGGCAAAAGTCGCGAAGTTGCCATAATAGATTTCAACTGATACAGCATCTCTAATCTAAATGTTCCATATCTCCGAAAGGTCAATTCCTCATTTGCATCAGTCATTTTGGCCCAATTCTCAAGCCACAATATGGTATGAAACCCCACGTTAGTAGCCATGTAATGAGCTGGGGTGTCCTCTGGCGGTGCCTCTTCCTCCCCCCGGGGCTCTAATCTCTTTTTTCCTTTTTTGAACAAATCCTGCAACACTTTGAAGCATTTCATGACTAAACCCAGCGTTTGTCTGTTCACAACGCTTGTTTACTTCTTAACGACAATTCACCAATCACAGCATGCCTCCACACTAACTGCCCTATCACAGCGTGGCTTCACACCAACCGCCCTATCACAGCGCTGCTCCTTCTGACGTCACCTTTTCCCCCGCTCGCAGCAGTTCCCCTCCTTTTCACTTCGCTTCTCACTCACGCATACGTCCCAAGCATACACTGAAATTACCACTTACGACCAAGCAATCACTTCACTGACTGTACGTCCACAGTCTGACTGTACGTCCATAGTCGTGTAATCGTCACCGAACTGGCAACTGTCTGTCCGCAAAGCGACCAGACAATCACCTCAACTGATAGGTTACAAACACTCAGCAACCCACGACCAGCGTGTCAGTTACTCACACACTCACACATTCATTCCCCCTATCTCGGGCCAGCGGGCAATCGATGGTACCTCACGATCCCCTTTATAATGGTCAACAATTACGTTTAGGTGTACGGTAGATCTGACCCACTTAAGCTACTCATTGAGCCTAAGATTTTCCCAGGCTGCGCGCGCTCACAGCCTGATCTCCTTTCATACAACAGGCATTCCAACTCCGCAAGACATCACAACACAAACATCACAACCAAACCGCACTCTAATAACACAAAACCCTATTCATGCTCACTCTCCTACGAACTGCTGCTTTCCGCCGCACCGTCACTCTCCGTCAGTTTCCATGAAACACCGTCTTCTGCCGGTAATCCACTGAACGGTCATCACCTACTTCTATGGGCCTTGGGGAAATCTTATCCTAATCTAGGACTCCCTTACTTTCAGAGACCAACCGTCCTCTGGCTACCAACTGGTGACAGTGAGATTCCCATCTAGATTTTCACCTTAACACTCCAGGGAATCCCCAGGTCGTCGGATCTCTTTGGCCTACTTAGAAATGTGAAGGAAGTCCTTTACATTCAATATCTTTGGCAAATCATCAAAATCAATACATTTTAATCGAAAGAACAACTGACTCTTGGAAAAAGTTTAAACATTTATTACATAGCCAAAAATAACTGAACATACAAGCACCTCCGCAAGAGGTTAAAAAAATAAACTGGTACTAATACAAACATAATCCTAGGCAAGAGTCTCAAGCGACTCAGAATAAAAAGCAGAGTTAATTCGAGTAGAATTAGACATGCAATCACAGTCCCCACTGGTAAACTCGACTGCATCGGTTCTAGTGGGAAAGAAAAAGATTAGTCTGTCCCTACACTAATTCTAATGTGACATCCCTACTTAACATACCTCCCAGGAAAGAGAAAAATAAAAGGTGTCATTTGTGAAGGCTCCCTAAGAAGCACATTCACCTTTCCAGGTAAGTAGCCCTAGCAACCGAGCTCGTTCTAAGATACTCCTTAATTTCTCCTGCCTAGTTCCAACTAAGACCCATGTCTAACTGCACATCCAACTGGACTGCCTTAGACAGGATTCCACCCAAATCCAACTGGCCCTAACCCTAGCTTCAATAGCAACTGACTCTCCACCCTCGGGGCACTTTCCCTAATACAAAATCCCCAAAACAAGGGGTACGCCCATGGCACTCCCCCTTCAGCAGATACAGCCCCTCGTATTTTTCCAGTGTCGAACCTTCTTCTTCCAAAAACCTTTGCTGTGTCTTTGGATCCCAGGCACCTTCTTCCCCTAAGGTTGTGAGTGCGCATTCCAACACACTCCTTTCGTCCGCACTCCTACTCTAAACAATGGCTCATTCTACCTAACGAGTCCTGTGGCCTTGCACCTGCAAAAGAAATGCATGAGAACGACTCCCTTGTACGCTTTAAGTTTCAATTTGAAATTCAGCTGCAACCACGAGCTTGTTTCCCAAAATACATTTCCCAGCTCAGCATCTCTAGTCAAGCTAAGAGACCCACAAGTAGGCCTCTGCTAACGTTTCTTCTTTCAGGCCTTTACGCTTTTAAATGCATTTCCAATACAATGACATAAACATTTCATTAATAAATCCTAACATTATACTCTATGTTATTCAGCATTATTCTCATGTTAAAGCATTACATTTCTCCTTGCATAGCTTACACGTGCAACTTTAATATGGCACGTTTAATCTCGAAGCACATTGTATACACAGAGCAATTAATCCTAAGTTACTTAGAGCATTAACAATTCGATTAAGCACAGCATTAGTCAGTAAATAATATGAGCATCATTCTATATGCGTGGCAACACTCTTTATTAGTCCTACATTTTAAATCCAATCAATAATAAAGTCCTCTAAATATGCGGGTGCTGACTACAGGTGATTATAATGCACCCCTACAATTTTTCAAACAACATGGTGCTCTATCAGAGTCAATGGTGCTGGCATTCGTGAGCCAAGGCTGAGGTGTGGGACAGGGCGGTGCATTGTGTAATTTACGAGCAGTTGCCCCAAATCACGGTGCAAGCAGCTGCGTTGATGTCAGTTTGGAGCGGCGGTGGAAGTGATACCAGGGCTGCGGTTCGAAGCAGGATGGTGCTTCGTGTTCACCACGAGCAATGTCCACTGGTCATTGAGCAGGCAGCGGCATTGGTGACGGCATCGCCGTGTATACCAGGGTGGCGGTTTGAAGTGAGGCAGTGCCCAGAGGTCACAGTGCAAGCAGTGACTCAGTGGCGGCAGCAAATGGCGGTGCCCTCTGTGGTGCCTTCAGGTCATGGAGCCGGCAGCAGCGTCATTGACAGCATCGGGTTATTTTTCTCCTAAGTGGCAGCTGAAACATCCAGTTCCAGAAGCCGGTACCCAGAAGATACTGAAGTGGCATTTTCAAACACACAATATAAAAATCATCTTTACTAAAATATGTATTTTTCAATTTTGAGTTCAGAAAACCTAAACTCAATTTCTCCATCTTGTCCAAATGGAAAGTTAAGCTTGTAAGATGTTACAAATCAACTACCATGTTAGGCTATGGGACAGATAGCCTTGCAATATTGAAAACGAAATTGGCAGCATTTCACTATCTGGACATGTTAAACACAACAGTACATGTCCTACCTTTTACATACATTGCACCCTGCCCATGGGGGTACCGTGGGCCTATTTGACGGTTGCCTTACATGTAAGAAAAAGGAAGGTTTGGGCGTGGCATGTGGGTGCACTTTCTAGGTCAACATGGCAATAAAAACTGCACACAGATCCTGCAGTGGCAGCTCTGAGACACATTTGAAAGGCTGCCTGTTTGGGTGGCACAATCAGTGCAGCAGGCCCACTAATAGCATTCCATTTTCAGGCCCTTAGCACATACAATATTAGGGACTTAGTATTAAATCAAGTAAGCCAATCATGGAAACACAATCTATAAACTTAAATGGAGGGAATATGCCCTTTAGCACTGAATAGCAGTGGTAAAGTGCCAAGAGTCCTTAAACCAACAAAAACAATATCAAAAACAGGAGGCCAAAAAGAAAAAAGTCTGGGGGTGAACCCGCTGAAATAGCCAAGTCTAACAATGACATTTTGAGAAAGTGTAAGGTGGTGATAAGGCATCTGATTTTTCAATTCAAACGTCATATGTTGTATCCCTGACATGACCTTGTCAATGCTCACCCGTATACCAAATGTACCATTCCAGGTCCTTCCCGCTGGATCCGTCTCTCCTTTAGCTAAATATCAGCCATGGAGAAGTAGAGAAAAGCATTTCTGGTAAAGAACAACAGGCCATAACTGAAGTTTAAAGATTTAATTAAAGAATATCATATTCATAAATGTATAGGCTGGGCCATCAAATAGCAAATTAAGTGAGCATAAAGAGTCTAGTTTAAGTCTAAATGCTGAGTGCTTGTAAGTAGGCAAACCAGCATACATTTACCTTCGAAGGGTGGGGCAGGGTCTTCTCATCACATGGAGAAGTTGCACTAGTTTATAGGTTTTTACACAAAGGATATCACACATTAGTTTCATGAGTACATGGTTCACATACTTTCCACCAATGAGAAGCAAGCAAAAAGAAACATTTACTACAGAATGCCTTCAGAGATTTTCTCACAATTCTGTTACATTCCGAGCTAGCATGGCCGATGCCCAGTGGAGCTGTTTAGGTAGCTATAGAGGAGATTGGCTCTGGTTTCACCCCCTCGTCCGTCACCTACCCAGCCGGACATTGGACATAGTTTTTCCTCGTTCTCTGCTGTGTTACCTTCCCTCCCCCCGCCTTCTTCCCCCTTACCGGTCTGCCTGCCTTGATATGCACTCCTTACCCTTTTTGCTATCCCCCTCTCCCTTCCATGCCCCATTGGACGTGTGTCTAGACTATGCTAGACGCTAACAACTCATGTTATTGTTTAATCACTGTTTTTTCCTCTTATGTTTATACTTGGCTCATGTAACTGATGTAATTCTTTGTAACTTGTAATTCACTGATGCTCATGTAAAGCGCTCTGATACCTTCGGGTCTAGCAAGCGCTATATAAAACTTTGCAAATACATTGAATTTGAGAATTACCAGCGTCTACACATGTAACTGCTACTGGTTATATAGTAAGTCATCTGGTCTGGGACCTGCCTTAAAGAGGTACATTTCGAAACCTCAAATTACTGTATGTAATATCCAGAACATGAAATATATATGTGGAACCATACTGGCCCTGCCATTTTCAGATAATGAGTAAGTCTCCCTGTTGTGTCTTGATAGTACATTCCTTTGCCATTTCATTCTGTCAACGGTGACTCTGGATGTCACAGCTGTCCAATTCATGCTACCATTTCTCATCACTGATGCTCAGTTTGCAGATGTTACTGATAAAGATTGCAACTGAGGCAATCACGTAAAGAAGAATGCAATCAGACGATGCTTCATTTCTATCCCTTTTGCCGTGCCGCAGCTTTGGTTCCTTGGTATGGATGGAGATCACGGTTCAGATTGGAGTGTGTGGCCTGATGGAACACAATATTGTGCAAATCACAACAGCTCATGGTGATCTTGCATTCTACTTTTGAATAATACTGGAGGATGCTCCAGAAGCATGAAATAAGGATCTCACAGGTCACAGGTCCTTGGTTTGTATATGTGCTTAAATGTATCTCTATTGAGGTACTGTGACACAGTGATAGAATATATGGACAGAGGGTGTGCCGAACCACTCGTGTGTTTAAGGCATGCATTTGGCCTGCACAGGCCTTCCAGTGTCTGCTCCCTTATAAGTGTAACTGCAGCATGTGTGTTTCAACATGTTGGTGGTGCCTTTAGCAATCAATTCAGTTAGTTGTCAACCAGACACACCAGGCAACCACACCTTATTGTAGGTATTATCCTGTGGCTGTGCTGGAAACTAGGGTCACTGGAAAATGAAGCTGTCATGTGTTGCATATGGAAAAGTTGTATATTCATGTGTGAAGTAACTCCTGTAATCACAGATGGCTTGCACATTACTACAGTGCCAGTAGTGAGAATTGCAAAATAAATGTTGTGAGGGAAGGAAGGCTATAGGTGACAGGCATACAGTGCACCAAGAACACTTGCTAAAGTGTCACAATGTAAAGTTCCTTGCCACAAATCGTCTGCCCTACGCAGGCTTTGGCATATTATTATACTATAGTATTCTGTAGTTCAAAAGAGCAAATCACCTGGTTCATGCATCTACTCTGGGTTGGTTTTGAGATGCGTGCAGTGATGTCTCTAGTTGTTGAAAGCAGCCATGTGTCAGAAAGAGCAATGCAGAAATTACTTTCCACGGGTATGAATGCAACGTGAGCCAGCAGCAAGTGATCTCAGTTTCATGACAATGTCCATCTTTTCATCATCCAAGCTCAACAGTGTTATTCTTTTTTGGTGGCTCTAGCTGGCTCCTAAGGTCTAACACAAGTCTCACAAATAAAAATGTTATTTTTGATTTAGAGCTCTCCTGAGTTCACAAAAATAGGTATAAATGCTATACATTATAATTCATACAATAAACCATTTACACCGCTTCTTTTAAAATAGTTTTAATAAAGATTTTAAAAATGTATACAAGTTATGACAAACAAATACATTGGAAGGTGATCTTTTTAGTTCAATTAGGTCAGTAAATATAGTATATTTAAAACATAAGGGTTTTAAAAAACGATGTTGGGCCTTAACCAGAGCTTTTGTTGGGACAAACATATAACACGTGGGTTAAATCTTGAACTCCTCTTGAACTCCTCCGCTGCATAATTCACATAAATCTGTTTTATCTCATGAGTTGCTCAAGTGTTTTGTGTAAGCTTTCATTGGTAAAATCCCTAGGTGCAGCATAATGATGCAGCATCGAACACAGTGTTCTAGTGTAAATCTCAAGTATTTTGGGTGGATCTTATACTCTAGAGTACCCGCATAGAACCTGTGATGTGATAACTGAGAACAGTGCGTGACATCGAGGTTGAAACTTAATCTCAGTGTCATATTTAAAAAAGATAACTTCAGGAATGGGGGTGACTAAGGCTGCAAAAGTGCTATTGAGCTTTGAGAATATTCTAAAGCTGTTGCAAGATTTTCATTAAAAATATAGGGGCTTATTTATGAGCCCCAGGGTCACTTTTGCGCCACCAGTACGTCACTTTTTGTGACGCACCAGTGGCGTTAAAAATGTGCCATGTTGCATATTTACGAAGTGACCCATCTAGGTAGATGAGTCACTTCATAAACCCCTGCGCTACATTATACCTGCGCCAGGTATAATGTATGCAGGGTGGGCCTAACCCCGCAAGTAAGGGTCGTAGAAGTGGCGCAGCGAAATCTATGAGATTTTGCTGCGCCACTTCTAGGACGCCAATGCGTCAAAACCTTTCGCCTGCCTCATGGCAGGCGTAAGTGTGATGCAAGCCCTTTTCACACGGGGCTGGCCCCATGTGAAAGGAACATAGCTGGAGTAGCGTCACTTTTGTGACATACTCCAGCAATGGGTCACTTTTGCACCATACAGATTAGTCAGAAATACTGAGGTATCTGTAACTCCTTGCGACATGATGAGTCATACAGTAAATATGACGCATCAATCATGTCGCAAGGAGGCGCACTAAGAAGTGACGCATCGCTGCTTTCACGTAGCGATGCGTCACTTATCATAAATGAGGCCCATAGTGCCCTGTTCGGCTCTTATAAGTTTAAATCTTTAAGAGGGCCCTTAAAGAGCCTTCTTCCGCATGCAATAGAATGTACACCCATTTAATTATATCAGCCAGAGCTCTGGGAAAGGCACTAATTATTGAAAGCTCTAGAAACAGTGTTTAAACTGGTACCGCTTGGTTCACCGTGGTTATTTTATGAAGTAACTTCCCTTCGCCCAAGTTTAGTATGTGCCATTTTTTAATGGAAATATATTCTAGTGCATATGATAAGGGGGAATTTGTGGGCAATATACTTCTAGGAGGAAATGGAAATGTCTCTTTCCGGAAGAAGAGTATAATCTCTTCAAGGCACTTACATGGGTTTCTGCCTCAATTTCTATGTGCTGAAAATGGGAAGAGGCTTGAAGTGTTTGTAGGAATACTCTCCACAGATAGGTATACACCTTTGCTACTTCGATGGGCCTCCCATCCATTTTCCAGTCAAAGTGAATATGATGTTTTCTCCCCTTAAACTGTACTATCTTTGATTTAGAGATGTTTTGCTTCAGAAAAACTAAACAATGCATCTATATTACCAATCGGAGTAGGATCGAAAATAACCATGTTGTCAGCGTACATTAGGGTATGTATGTTGCATGAAGTTATTTTGGGAGGAACATTTTCTATATTTTTAAAAAGCAATGTGGTAAGTTGCTTAAGAACAAGGAGAACAAAACAGGTGCTAATAGATATCCCTTCTTCAAACCATTCGATGTGGGTATCTTAGCGGTCAAGCCCTTTGGCCCCATCTGCACACTGCACCAAGTTGAAATGTAAAGCGACAATTAACCTTAAAAGACCTTCTGGTATCCCTATTTTAATTTTTTTTCCATACAGGGTAGATCTATGCCCTGTCAAAGGCATTAGGCCAATCAACAAACACACTATAAACCACCTGCGATTTGAATGTTACATACTTGTCAATGATTGTTTGTAAAATTGCGATGTTGCCAGTTACAGAATGTTTCAGCCAAAAGCCAGCTTAAACCGTGGGAATCGCACCTCTGGTGAAGGCCCAGTCTTCTAGATTTTCTAGGATACACTCAAAATCTTCCTAGTTGCGTCCAGAAGATCACTTTGATAATAGTTACTGGGCGAGAGGTCGGAGCCTTTTTTTAGGAGGGGAATAACAATGCTCCCTGACCATGAGCTCGAAATAGTGCCAGTTCCGTGACAATAAGAAAAGAGGGGGGCTCCAAACTTCTGGATTGCTCTGAAGGAATTTCACTGGGATCTTATCTGGTCCCATAGCTGCTTAAGCTCTGGCCTTCCCTATGTATTTGACAATTTGTGGCTCAGATGGAGCTGTTATCTGCTGGTCGGCTTCAATCTGGAGCATCTTATTGAAACGTTTTCTGTGGCTATTAGTGACTGGATTTTCTTTGTAGAGCTGAAGAAGGTACTTTACCCATTCACTCCGAAGTACTGGAGACGCATTTGTTTTATTTTTTTTGCTAACAACTGCTTTAGCAATTAAAAGCCAGAATAACTTGCTGTTTTTGTGTGTAGCTGCCACATGTAAGTCTGTACAATTTCTATCATTTGCTTTGCTTCTACCTTTCTCCTTTATTATTTTCAGCTTTGTTGCAGGGTGGGGATTTCTGTCCTCCCTGAGGCTAAGTCAATAAACTGCTATCTGATTAACTTGTTCAGCCTGCTTGTGAGGCTTCCTGCTGGGTTGTTTTTCTTTCTTCGTATGGTAGAATTACAATGGGCAGTCAGCTTCTGTAATATATGCACAACTGAGTATATCAAAGTTTGATATTGGATCAGTTTCTCTCCTAGTTTGTCGGGGCTACAAAGAGATGATTGCTGCATTCATTTTGTTTATGCTATTGGTGTGCCATGTAATTCAACCTTGTTTTTATGCCATTAAGGTGTCGCCATTGACATATGTTAAAGACCAAGAAGAAGCAGGCTATAGAATTAATTCAAGTTTTAGATGGAATATTATATGGTCACTCCCTTGTATGAACTGGGTATCAAAATGCTGACATTTCTGAAATAAATCCTGGCTGCTAATTCCTTAATCTAATATAGAAGAGCCGGTGACTCCCTTTCTTGTAAATTTATCCAGGACATCTCCATCTATTCTGCCATTCAGTATCACTCCATTAATTCCTTTGAATAATTCTAGTAAAATTTTTCCACATATGTCTGCTTTTATGGAGTCTGGAAAATCTGGAATTGGAATAGACCAGGTTTCTTCAAGATCTTCATTCCTGTAGGTTTTTATTAAAGCATTGGAAATTTGTCCATTGAAATCTCCCACTAGCTGGATTTGCGGATTTGTTTCGAGAGTAGATTCTACTTTATTGAATATTTATGCTAACAGCAGATTGAATTCGAGACCTGGAGGAACATAGATGTTAAAGATGAATAATGATTCAACTAAATCAGGAAATGTAACTTAATACATTGAGCATTACTACAAGATGAATCAATTATTTCAAAGTCCCACTTGATTCCTTCCTTTAATAAGATAGATAGTCCCCCTTTTGCGTGGCCTCTTCTTACTCTCAATGGGGGAATTTCAAAGATGAAGTAATCTTTCTGATCATGTTTGATTAGAGACCACGTCTCTTAGAGACAGACTCTTACGGGAGATTTTCCAATATGCAGGGTAGTTTTAGAGGTTCCACCCTGCAATATTCCAGGCACAATGGTTATGTTTCTGCTATGAAGGGAGTTTGATTCCACTTCCTTGCCTGTTGTTGTTTAAATAACTTGACAGCCAAGACCACTTGTTCTATGTTGATGATTTTTCCAATTTAGGTAAGCTATGGTTCCAGATCTGCCTGTCTCCGTCATTGACACAGTTTCTTAGTTTTTCAACGGGGAACTTGGGGAATCATCATCACAGTGGTTTGATAGAGCGAGTTATTGTTTCTCCCATGTGACTTCTGCAAACTGTGTGGAGACCGCTGGAGAGATTTTTAAGTTGACTCCCACTACGTCAAACGCGTTTTGTGAAGATAGTCACTTACGTTTAATACTATAGAACGGGATTACGTTTGACCAGAATTCCAGTCTTGCTGTAGTACTTCAGATTTATCCAGGAAAGAAGCCAGTTTTTTCTCTGCAGCTGTAAATGACTGAAGAGAATGAAAATTATGAAGGAGATTTAGGACCCTTTGATGATTTAGGGTAGCGAAAAGATCGGATAGCTCTAAGTTTCAATATTAGCTCAGTGTGCACATTTTTTCTGTAATTGCTGTAATAGAATTGTAGAATTGCTTTCCAGTTTGGACTGTATCAAAGAGCGGTGGTCCTGTGAGGGATTTAGAAATTTGATTGGGTGCAAGAGAATTCAATTATGCAGATATTTCCTTCCTGTGACATCTTTTCCCTTTCTTCTTAGATGTTTTTGTGAGCATTTGCATTTTTACGTTGTAGGTTTTAGAGAGCTTTGGCCCTTTAGATAACTTTATTCCCTTATCAGATGGTGTAAAAGATGCTGTTGAAGAATGTGTTGAAGAATCTAGTGCTCCTCTGTGATTAAATATCGAATAACTGGGGATGATAGTATTTGAGTTGCATTCACTTGCTGGAGCTATAAATAACTTTTGTAGTGAGTAAACAACATCAGCTTTTGCTCCTTTCATTTTACCTTCACTCATTCTCGTTCTGCAGGTTTGTGTGGCATTTGCTATTTTTTGGAACTTAATTTATGTATTCCCCTCCGGTTTTTTCCTTCTTTTCCAGATACATGACAAGGTTGTGAGCTGGGTGGAGTTTGTGTATTATGTTTTTGATCCACCAAGTACCTGTGGAATTTCCAGTATCTGATCGGAATTGATTGTAGATTTTTCAAGGAGAGACAATATTGACTCAAGGAGCCCTTGCAAAGAAAAAAGTGATTAAAAAATAATGTCTTGCTTATCATGAGTAGTGGGGAATCTGGAGAATGAGAGAGATTTTCTTCTAAACCAGATGGGTTGCTCAGGGTACTACTAAAAAGTTATAAAGTCTCCTTCGATGGTTTAATCTCAACTGAATGGGGAACCTGACTCAGGTTTATGTCCAGAAGGGTATAATCCATAACCTGGATATAAGATTGAGTGATTTGAGAGGAAAGTTGTTGCTTATCATTTGTTATCGAGGGATCAAACAGATTGTTTCCTTTGGTCGCATCTTCCTGTCACTCTTGCCTTATAGCAACAGTGTTCCCTGATTTATTCTTTTCTTTTCTGGATTGCTCAGGTATTACTGTTGCTGCAATATCTTGATCTTTTATTTCAAACAATGTGGAGGAGGAAAAAACTAGGTTATTTCTTGTGTCCCTGGAAGAGCTCCTATATGTGCGGATTTCAGTTTGCTCTTTCTCAGAGAACGTTCTGTACTTAACCTTTTCATATGAATTGTGGGGTTTTCTTAGTTTTTTTTAAAAGACATGACTCTAAAATCACTTTGGGGAACTCAAAAAGCCTTTGAGTGCTAATGGTCCTCGAACAGAGCTGGGGGCAATAATTCTTCTTGTTCTGGCTGTTCTGGCTGTAATACTCTTTCCCAAGGAAAGTGTCCAATTAGAGTGCCCAAGAGCTGAAAGGTGAAGAGAGGTGGGTTCCTTGCTTGGTATTTGCTTATTTCTTAATACAGCATTTATGTTGATAGTCTCTTTAAAGGTCCACGCAGGAAAATGGGAGATTTTTATTATTATTTATAGTAAGATGGAGAATAATGCACTTTAAACTCTTCAACACGAGATGCACTTCAGCAATGGGGTACTTAAAATGCGCACATGCTGCACTGGCCTGATGCAGGCCGCCTCCGTAAGACAATTAGCTCAATTAAATGTTAGATGCCTCAACTTCTAGTCTCCACGACTGTTGCTGTATCCCTTGACAGAGTATCACCCACCGCCGCCCTGGGGCTCACCACGTGGGGGCGGCGGGAATACGAGGCTGCTCGGCTCCTTGCCTGGCATGGTGGATTGATGCCATCCTTTAGTCCAATGGCCGATTACAATTATCCTGCAGCCTCACTTGAATGGCTGCATTGATTCTGTCATGCAATGGGAGGGCTGCCAACGTGATGGAAACCTGTGTGAGATTCAAAACCTTGAGACCTCACGAAGCCCAACGCTGGATTTCTGACGACTTAAAACTTAAGAAACTTGCCCTGCGTCAAACCGAATGTAGTTGGAGACGTAATTACTCCCCAGACAAAAAAGAGACATTTTTGAGACAGTTAAAAGAATACAAAAATACTATCCTACAAACCAAGGAGGCTTACTTCTCCAATAAAATGTTAAACTCTGCTAATAAATCCAAAGAAAATGTTGCTATTGTGGATAAATTATCCAATCCTGATGGGGTGACAGCGAAGCCTGCTCCCACTCAAGCCCTATGTGATTCCCTCAACACCTACTTTATGGATAAAATCATCAGTATCAAAGCAAGGATTCCGACAAACACTTATCCAGCGATCCCACCAGCTATTCGTATGAACCCCCTGCTACTAGACCAGCTCCCACCTATCTCCAGGAAAGTCTTTTTTAGCCTTCTGAGGAAGGTTAGTTCTGGCTCCCCACCGATTGTTGCCCTCCGCATATATGAAGGAAAGCCTTCCTTATCTGCCCGGACCCCCCGTTACGCTCCTTAATAACTCCCTCAAGCAAGGCATTGTCCCAAGCGTATTTAAAGAGGCAGAAATTGTTATAATAATGTTATGTTATGTTATAAAAGATTTTGTAGCGCTCTCAAATACTCTGGAGTGTCCTGGCGCGAACTCATGCAGAGAGACAGAAGGAGTGGAAATGGAAGTTATAGTGCCATGGTGAAAAGATGCGTTTTTAGTTCTTTTTTAAAGAGATTAAGATCCTGAGTGGCGCGAAGTTGCAAAGTAAGTGCATTCCAAGCCCTTGCTGCTTTTACAGAGATGGATTGTTCACCTAAATAAAGAAACCTGGGGCGGACCCCCTAGCCCTTACAAATTTCCGCCATATCTCTTTGCTCCACTACCTGGCTAAGGTCCTGGAAGCTCATGTGGCTAGTAGTCTCAGTTCCTTTATCTCACTTTCTTGACCCCCACCAGGCCGGCATCCAACCAGCTGACTGCACTGAGACTGTTATTCTCATGGTCGTGGACGAACTTAGGAAGGGGGAGGACATGGGCACCACTCAGGCCTTGGTTCTTCTTAATCTCTCGGCAGCCTTTGACACGGTCGACCATGATCTTTTGGTTGACCGTGTCAGCAGTGATGGGATCCGGGGCCCAGCTCTTGAATGGATATTATCTTTACTCAGTGATCGCTCTAAGGCTGTCCGTCTCACTCATATTTCCTTCTCAAAAATGAAACTAGCTTGTGAAGTGCCTCAGGTCTCTTCTCTCTCACCGCTTCTATATAATCTGTACCTACTGCCCCTGATTCACTCCCTTGGAGAAAGGAAGGTTGGCACCTTTAACTATTCCGTCGACCTCCAATTGATATTTGACATCAATCAATCGGCCACGTCTGCTCTTAACTTCCAATCCACTATGCGATTTATAAGTGAATGGATGAATAGCAATCATCTGAAGCTGAAGCCCGATAAAACGGAGCTGATCCTTATAGGTGGGCCAGCCAACTCTTGGAATTCCAACTTCTGGCCACCCGAACTGGGAAACCCCCTACTACCAGCATGTTCAACTAAAAGTCTGGGTATCACCATTAGCAGTGATCTGTCAGTGAAAGCCCAGATTGGGACAGTGATCTCTTCCTGCTTCTTCCAGTTGCGAAGGATCAGGAAGATTAGTAGATGTTTTACCATGGAGGCCCTAACTCAGGTTGTCTTGACCTTAGTCATTTCTCGCATTGACTACGCCAACTCGCTGTACGTGGACATCTCGCCATATCAACTAAAATGTCTGCAACTAGAGCAAAATCAGGCAGCCAGACTGATTTACAATCAGCCCAAATGGCTCCATGTTACGCCATTAATGGTCAGACTTCACTGGCTTCCAGTCGCCAAATGTTGCGCATTCATGCCTAGTGTGCATCACCTTTAAGGCTCTTCATGGCAGCAGTCCAGCATTTATATCCTCTCAGATTCAGCACTATGTTCCTCTCCGGGACCTTAGGTATGCCCATCTGAATCTGTTGGTCATCCCGTTGTCAAAATGAAAGAAACACGGGGGACTAAGATTTGCAGTCCTGGCTCCTCAATTCTGGAATTCTCTTCCTCTGGAGATTAGATCTCTGACCTCTTATGCTCTGTTTCGGACCTGGCTGTTCTGACAAGCATATGGCTAAATCTCCTTTGCAGCAGTTTCTCCTGGACTTCAGTGCCATGAAACCATTTGGTGTACGTGCGCTTTACAAGAACTTTCAACATAACATAACAATCACGGGCAGGGCAAACAGAAATGCCCCCACAAGCTGCACCCTAACCAGTCTCCGGGTGTAGCCAAAGGAGAGAGAGAGCTGTCGGTGGCCATGCAGCTTCACTTCACTTTGCTTTACTGTCCCCACCTCAGAAAACTCCCATGCTTCAGAAAAGTCTCACTGTTCTCCTCATCCTTGTGGCCTGTTCCCTGACAGGCTGTACTTTGGTACTTAAAGGCATACTGTCACTAGATGGCGCCTCCTGTGGCCATTTAAAGGCTAAGATTCTGCCTTGTTTATTTAGAATTCTTTCACATGCTCACTCTACTGGTTGTGCTGTGCTGTAGGAAGGCACTCCCTGTTTGATGTTCCATTTTAGGGTTTACATAATTTTCTCGGTTATATTTTATGAGCTGTATGATGGCGGAAGGATCCTGATAAACCTCCGCTGTAATGGATTGAATTAAAAGGCTTTGTATTATAGACAGTGACAACAGTGTGTGAGTGCAAGCTGAGAATACTTAGCTCTACCATTCTTTAAAGTCCTTGTTCTATAAACTATGCGCACTGGAGATTCTGCCTCCAGTGTGTGTGCTCCAGTGACTTTGCAATCATGCCTTGGTTGTTTGTTTTTGCTTCTTTTGAGCTCTCCTCACTGGATCTTGCTTTAATCATCTTCTGCCTCAGGCAGGTGCAAAAACTGCCCCATCTGTGGGTATTCTAGTTAGCCATGTGTATTGTTTCCATTGTCCTCCTTCCATGTGTGTCCTTGCATTCTGACTTTTCAGAGCTTGCATGCCTTCACAGATTTTTCAGTGACTTCTGCTTCTGTCTGCCTGCAGTGCTAATATATGTTTTCTTTTTTTTCATATAGTGTGAAACTTGCCACAGTCTGAACAATATTCTCACAGCTGGGGGAAAAGAAAACAATTCATATAAACAAAAAAACAGGGAAGCAAATTGCTCATGGTTTCAAATTGTTCCTAAAAACCTAAAAGTGGTGATGCGATTCTGAGAGACTGCTGAAGGGAACTTCAAAGCCTGGAGGCAGCAATAGGAAAGACATGATTAGAGGAGTGCGCTTTTTTGGCCAAGGGCACGCTTCAGAACAGCAGTGGGTCTGCTGTGGGTATTGTGTGCAATGTTGTGGGCTCTAGGCCCACATCTTAATACATCATGACACAGATTTAGTAGGTATGCTTACTGAACTAGCCACGTGAGCTCAGGCTGTTTTATCAATGGGTCCACGTCACTCGTGACGCCTGTGGTGGATGGGTGTGGGGTGTGTGTATGGACAGCCCTCAAAGGAGTGGCTGGTAAACTAGTACCTGCTGAGACACTAGAACATGCCCAGCAGGACACTTGTGGAGGCAACTGAAGGTCTGCAGCTTAAAGGAAAAATAAAAGGGCTGTTGTAGTTAGAAGGCCTTGTCAGTAAAGCAAACCAGATTGAATTCATTGTATACCTCAAACAGCAGCCAATGTAATTTTACTAAAGTAAAGAGAGCTGAAAGTTGGCCACCAGTTCTTTTTCCCCAATGTCACCCTTCATACAATGTCACCCTTCCTACAATCGAAACAGAAACCCTGGTTCAACAAGTAAAGACATAGAGCTCTTTCGCTATAGACCGGATAGCCACAATAGGATCGAGAGTTTTCCTGACCTGACGAGAGGAGAGGAAGCTTAGGGCCTGAATAATAATTTGGCAGATAGGTTACTGTGTCACAAACGTGACTGATATTCTATCCGCAATAATACAAGTTGCATAGGATATAATGAAATTGTAATATGGCAGAAGGGATATTTGTCAAGTTTGTTACAGTGTAACCCCTACTAGTCAAACTTTAAATTAGGACTCTAGTCTTAAAAGGGTTGAATTTCAAACAGTCTTTGCCTTCCCAGCCTCAGCTATTGCAAAACAACTTTGGAATGTTATGTCATCATCAGCTGGAGAAGCCACATAGATATAAATGTAGTGTTATTTATCATTATACTGATGGATGGACACACCATGCTCGGCAACAAGGTTTCGTAATGGCTCCATATAGAGATTGTACACAATCAGAGAAAAAATGTAAGTGTGCCACATAGAATTGGTTGTATTGGTTGGGGAAAGCTGATGGAACTCATTTGGATGCTTTAGGAGTGGTACTCCACATGCCTCCAGTCCCTTTAGGTAACTGTTATTTACTTTCCATGTCTCCTATCCAGCAAATCCTCCCATCTCATATCATTCCTGGTAACACTGCTCCTCCACTTACCTCCTCTATCTCCATAGTATCTATGTGTGTTGCAGAGGTAGCTTCAACACACATCTCTGGTAATTCCACTTAACCCTGGCACATTCTCTTCATTGCTCCCTTTTCCTCTGTTTAAGCTGCAGTTTCCCCATATCATGATTCAGTCTTTCACTACTGCAGGTCAAGTTTAGAATTTGGTTGACAGGGAGCTCTGTCACAAACAAAACAAGGTACTCTGTCTACCAAACCCTTGTCTGCCTACTCTGTGCTGAGTGCAAACTGTGTTACTGGAACTAAGCTGTACCCGGCTGATGAGCTCATAACTAGGGTGAAACCTAGCCTGGGTTGCTTGTGTTCCGGTTCAGGGAGGACCTAGCTTGGCAGTTCGGGTTCAATTGTTCCAATTAGAGCAGGGTCAAGACATATTTGCATATAACTGGATCCAAACTGAGGTGGCATTGTCTGCAAAATATTGATGGATTGATATGTGGCCCTAGTAATTACCAGCTGCTGAGATTAATTTAAGCATTCCATCTAATACTTTTTAGTATACATTTAGTGTGTCGCCCTAAGTGGAACAGGTATACCCAAACTTGGTTCCCGGGCACACTGTGTCACTGGAACTAAGATGTACCTGGCTGAAGAGCCAATAACTAGGGCAAAACTGGTCCTGGGTTGCTTGTGTTCTGGTAGGACCTGCCGTTGCAGTTTGGACTGAGGTGCTCCGATTGGAGCAGGGTCGAGACTAATTTGCATATAGCTGGGTCCAAACTGAGGTGAGGTGTGAAAAATAATAATGGATTGGGACGCGGCCATGGCAGTTACCAGTGGCTGTGATTAACTCAAGAATTCCATCCATCACTTCTTTGTATACATTAGTGAGACAAAGAGACCATCAGTGTTCTGATGGCGTAGCCCATTTTAGCTCCACCATCGGAGAACTTATTTCAAAGGCCTGACGTAGGAGGGGCCATCAGAGTAGGGACATCAGAGCACCCACCCTTTTTTGCAGGCCGCTAAATGTTTTTTTGTTTTGTCCGCCACCCCTAGAAAAACCCTAGCAGTCATAAACAGAAATAAATACAATTACCCTCCTCAACCTACAGTTTTTGTTTTTCAGAAACAAACTCCCTCTTTGGAAGCCCAGTTTGTGTGCAACCACCTAAAAGACAGCAGCCCTGCCCCAAACTATCAATGCCTTCAGAGGAGCCGCAACAGGTGCAGCTCTTCTGAAGGTACAGAGATCATCACATATCCATATAACTGGTTCCAAACTGAGGTGGCATGGTCTGCAAAATATTGATGGATTGAGATGTGGCCCTAGTAATTACCAGCGGCTGAGATTAATTCAAGCATTCCATCCAATACTTTTTAGTATACATTTAATGTGTTGCTCTAAGTGGAACGGGTATAACCAGAAATTGGGTCCCGAGCTCACTGCTTCACTGGAACTAAGATGTACCTGGCTGACGAGCCCATAACTAGGGCAAAACCGGTCATGGGTTGCTTGTGTTCTGGTAGGACCTGCTGTGGCACTTTGGACTGGAGTGCTCCGATTGGAGCTGGGTCAAGAATTATTTGCATATAGCTGGGTCCAAACTGAGGTGAGGTGTGCAAAATAATAATGGATTGGGATGCGGCCCGGGCAATTACCAGTGGCTGAGATTAACTCAAGAATTCCATCCATCACTTCTTTGTATACATTAGTGAGACAAAGAGACCATCAGTGTTCTGATGGCGTAGCCCATTCTAGCTCCACCATCTGAGAACTTACTTCAAAGGCCTGCATAGGAGGGGCCATCAGAGTATGGACATCAGACCACCCACCCTATTTTACAGGCAGCCAAATGTTTTTTTGTTTTGTCTGCCACCCCTAGAAAACCCCAAGCAGTCATAAACAGAAATACATATAATTACCCTCCTGAACCTACAGTTTTTTTTCATAAACAAACTCCCTATTTGGAAGCCCAATTTGTGGCAAACCACCTCAAAGACAGCAGCCCTGCCTCAAACTATCAATGCCTTCGAGGAGCCACCACAGGTGCAGCTCTTCTAAAGGCACAGAGACCATCACAGGGTGATTTCAATATGTAGTAGTAGCAATATCTTAGTGTTGAGGTTGGGACTCGAGCTGAGATAGCCATTTTATGTTAAAGGAAACATTATTAATGATTGGAGGATTCGTTAAGAGGAGTGAGAGAACAAGCAGGACAGGTCAAATAAGCAGTGGGTACAAATGCAAAGTTCTAAATAGATCGAAAGTAACTTTTAGGTAGGTATGATTTTAAGCAACTTTTAATGGAGAGTAAGTTGTCATCTCAGCTAGCAAAATAGAGAGTTTCAGAAGCCCTTTGCTGCTCTGAAGCAGGATCTGTTATGAGCTTGATTTGTTTGGAACTTGGTAAGCATTTCTAGTAGTATTTTCTTCTGGAATCTCCAAATCCACCAGAGAAGGTCATAAGGTGGGCCAGGTAGCTTGGATTTCTCTGGTGGATGGCACTGTGAGCTGTACAGCCTGTTTTGAGTTGTATTCTGGCCTCTAGTATTCTGGCTGTGGTAGAGTTGTCTCCATAACTAATATTTTCTCTTTTATAATGAGAGAAATGTTTTCTTCTGTGGGCCTCACCTGTGCTGAAGTTGTGTAGAAGATTCAGGGTGACAAGCTTACCAGTGGTGCCTCCCTCCTCGGTGCAGATGCTATTTCAGGTCTGTAGTTGTATGTGCCCTGGTTGGCAGCAAAAGCTGGGCGTTTGCTTAATTTTAATTGGTGAGCACCATAAGGCTTAACTTTACTGTGCACACTTGATCTTTGGTGGAGAGTGTAGGAAAGTGCCCCTTTTTCTCATGGTCACCCCCACTTTTTACCACTGGTACTGATATTTTTTTCGGCTGGTGTGCACTGGCTTCCTGCTAACCAGGCTCCAGTGACTGTGCTCTTTCCCTAAAAACAAGGTAAAATGGTCTATGTGTGTTACAATTGGCACACACTTTAGCTCCTCAGTAAATGGTACCCATGGTACTTAGGGGATGGGTACTAAAGAGGATGCCTAAGACAGCAGCATGTAATGTGCCACCCTAATGGCCCCCATACAATTGCATGCAGGCTGTGTGTCACTGTGCAAACCATGTGCGAAAACAAAACATGGCACACTCATGTGCCATGCCAAATTCACTGAGTATAGTATGTGTAACGTCAACCCTACAGCAAGCCTTGTAGACCAAAGGCAGGGAGCATTATATTACATTCTAGGACATATCTGCATGAGCAGATATGCCCCAGTGCTGTTGTGTAGTTCGTACAAATCTATATAGGATCTGCGCCGTTAGACAACATGAACTAAGGGATTGGTGTCCAGACTGACTAAACGATATGTTAGTCTGTAGAGCAGCTAGCTCACAGTGCCTCTATAAGCTCCACAACCTTACCAAGAAGCGAATAGTTTCTGGCAACTATCAAACATGACAACCATGATGGCGTTACTGAAACCTGTGGTGTTTGGTATCAAAAACCTTGTCTTAATAAACCTGTACTGTTACCAGGATTAGATTTATTATGAAAAGCACCCAGAGGGCACCTTAGAGGTGTCCCCTTAAAAAATATTCCAGTATCTAGTGTGCTGGGTGAATTGTATTGTCCAGCCTGCCACCACAGACTGGTCTTGGACCCGATGCAGGTGGGAGCCCGCACTCTCTGAGATCAGAAACAATGCCTGCTCCGGAGGAAGATGGCTAGTGGTTTAGCATATCATGGTCAGGGGCTTCAAATCTTGCGCTGCCTTTGACATGCAATCCCAGCTTCCCCCAGACATGGGATATGCCACCCCCTGCCCTGGGGCCCATTTGGCACCTGGACCGGCGGGAAATTAGTTATGCAAGTAGGCATGTTGCAACACCAGGCTAGTGACACCCCTAAAGTGGGCTATCTGATGTGCTCCAAGAAAGGACATTTTCACCTTCTTGTGCTTGGTGGAATTAGGGGCTCTGGGACAGGGTTATGCCCACTCCCCACAGGAAGTGGTCATATATTGAGGGTGTAGTGATCCCAAAGGTAGGAAGCCCATTGTCTACTACTCTTCTATCCCCTTAACTCCCCTAAATGCAGTATTTAGGTGGCCCCTGACAATAGGTACTCAGATTCATCTGCCTGAACGAAGAAGAAGGACAAACAAGAGCCGAAGACATGAGAACTGTGGACCAGTGCCTAACTTTGTGCAAAACCCTGCCTGGCTGCTACTTTCTTGACAGTCACTGACTCATCCAGAAGCAGAAAACAGCCTCCCCAAACCCTTGAATGTCTGCCCAGCAACTCATCAACCCAGCAACATCTCCCTTGAAGTGGAGGAGCCACTTCCCTGCACCTGTAGGTACCAACTGCATCTGCCGGTATAGCGTTCTGGTGACCCTTGGGCCCAGGAGAGAGCAGCACACCAAAAAGAGGTAATTGTTGCTCCAGGAGGTCAGATCTGTCTCCCCACCAAGATTGGAAATGCCAGGACTCCCAGGAATCATCCAGAACTAATATCCAAGGTACCTGAGTCAGTTGTTAGCACCAAGGTTTGTTTGGTTTCAGTTCGAACAGCACCACTGCAAAAACGTACCTTCTTGTTGAGGGACTTTGAGAGAGGCCAGCACCACGCCGTGAGTGGCCCTGTTGTATTTCTTTTCCCTCTTCTGCAGGTACACCAAGCACCGTAAGAGCTTCTACCTCACCGATGCCCCGGAAAAAACACCTCTGCACTCAAGCTCCCCAGCCTGGGCTCAAGTACAGAATGGTGTGTCTTTGGTTCTGAGACCCTGAAGAGCTCATCCCTCCTTGGGTTCTGCCGGACTGGTCTCCCAGTCCCCACTGGCAGCCTTTTTCTTACATGTCCTTTCCTCTTTGACTTTAACATGTAGCTTTAGAGTCTACCACCGACTACAGCACATACGCATACCTAAAGTCCAGAAGAATAGTCCTGTAGGTCATCTGTAAGTATCCCTAGGTAGTAAATGTTTTTCCCATAGGATAACATTACAGCATTCTAGGCTCATGACTCAAATCTTACAGCTGTCATTTTCTTCTGTTTTTACTGTAAAAATGTAATAACATCTAAAGTACTTACCTTATTCCGATAATCATAGTATCAAAAATGTTATAAAAATGTGTTATATTTCTAAATTAGTCTCAAGTTTCTTTTTGAGTGTGTGTCTCATTTATTGACTCTGTGGGCATATTCTCAAGGACTTATCGCTGAGTTACCTGCACTTTATCGCAGCCAAAGTGGTGATAAATGCATCTCCCCATTCACAAGCTGGTGCTAACAGCCCATATTACCAATTTACCTGCGATAGCAGCCGCAAAAAATATCGCCACCGATGACCCCAGCAACTAACGCTAATGAGATGCAGAGTAGGCGCTCCCGTGCCAAAAACTACGACAACACCACTCTGTGACATTCTCAACGACCAGCCAGATCGGCGATAGGAACACAAAACACGCGATAAGGCGCATTAGCAGCAGGAAACTAACACCTGCTCTGACTTGATGTAATGTCGGATGACAGCCTGCACCACAAAAGGGAGTCCAGCCCAGAGTGACACCTGAAGGGCAACAGATGCCATGGAGCCACTGATCATGCATGCCGGATACCCAAGAGGGCCACAACACCCACCGCCACGAACCCCAGGACCCCCTCCCCCCCGAGCTCCCCACCGGCCCCCACCCCCGGCAAAGACATGGCACATCAAATTCACAAAATCATGTACCAAATAATCCACATGATGTTGCACATCATGCATGTGTTGGCACAAAAATGAGCATCACACAATCACCTTCGAATTACCAAACAACAATGTATTCAAACAAACA
Source organism: Lissotriton helveticus (assembly GCF_964261635.1). Lineage (NCBI taxonomy): Eukaryota > Metazoa > Chordata > Amphibia > Caudata > Salamandridae > Lissotriton > Lissotriton helveticus. The sequence goes on along the minus strand of NC_136067.1, from coordinate 1,816,226,018 downwards.
CAGGAGAACAACAATGAAGATCCATGGTGGCTCCCCTCGTGACAATCTGTAGGTCACAGCCTGCAAGACAAAAATCCAGTTAAGACGGTGTGTCATGCGCCCAGCAAAGGACAGAGAGAGAGCGGAGCAGAAAGAGAGAAAGAGAGAGAGAAAGATGGCAAGAGAGGTAAGGAGAGAAAGACGGAAAGAGAGGGAGGGAGGGAGAGAAAGACAGAAAGAGAGAGAGGGAGAGGAAGACAGAAAGAGAGGGAGGGAGAGGAAGACGGAAAGAGAGGGAGGGAGAGAGAGAAAAATGGAAACAGAGGGAGGGAGAGGAGGAAGAAAAGAGAGGGAGGGAGAGAGAAGACGGAAAGAGAGGGAAGGAGAGGAAGATGGAAAGAGAGGGAGGAAGGCAGAAAGATGGAAAGAAAGGGAGGGAGAGGAAGACGAAAGAGAAGGGGAGAAAGACACAGAGAAAAGAAGAGAGAGACAGGGAGAGAGAGTGTCGACAATGCACACCCAGGCGTCACTGCTCACCTGCTGCCACCCTGCCTCCGGTGTGTCTCCAACCACATGCTGGTATTTAGTGCAGTTCACCATGTCCCTCATCTGAAACAGATCCTTCATCTGAAACAGAGTCAGATACATAAATGACAAAGTACATACAAGTGCACATGCCATGTCCGCCCCTGCGCACCCTTGCAGCTAAAATCCCAGCCCCTCCCACCGCCCAGCAGTGCATGCCCGCCCCTGCTCACCCATGCAGCTGAACCCCAGCCCCTCCCACAGCTCAGCAGTCCATGCCCTTCCCTGGGCACCCAGGTCTCATTGCTCGCATTCGGCCACCCGCACGTTGCAAAGAGGGCCTACCAAGTGCCAGTGCATGCCCCAAGCCCGGGGCCTGGGAACATGGCACCCTCCGCATCATGCAATCCCCCTCCACGGGCCACCGGGTCTCACATTTGATTCTGGGTCTCGATATCGCTATGGCAGAGGACATACCAGTGCACACTTCATCATCGCAGGCTGCACCCCGCTCAGCCCTTGAGATGCCACTAACTCTGTGCCCCGCAAGGCAACGACACGTGGCGGTAGGCATGTACTGCCCGCTGGCTCAGGCCTACACTGCGGTCTAACAAGGCACACAAATCTTCAGCAGTCCGGACCGCCAGGCGGGGCATCATCCTAGGGTGCACACCAGCTTAGCACCTAAGGTGCCTCTACCTCAGGGCACCAAAGATCACCATCCCTTTGCAATGTGCCTGTGACGGCCGCAGTGTGCCCGGTGCCACCAAGTCTGTGACCCGCAAGTCATGCACCCTCTATGAATGAATTTCGATGTGCGGGCGCCATCAAGTAACCTAAGGCCCTGGGGAATGACTCAAATTGTACAGCACGTGGTAGGGCCCTAGGCCCACATGCATACATGAGAAGCATACGGACGCACCCAGAGAGAGAGTGGAAATGGCGTTGAGCACGTGCGCCCAGCCCTTTTTATTGGCAGGGTCACATGTCCTGTGATGCGTGTGCTGGATGGGTGTGGTGTGGGTATAAACCAGCCATGTGGGAGTGGCTGTGGCATGCTGACAACTAGACCTGTGATCAGCAGATCACTACGGGGTAGACCTGGGACATGTAGTGTTGAGGTCCCCCCCCCCTGTGAGCGTAAGCTGAGTGGGCTGCGGCTCTGGGCGTAACTGCGTACTGGGCTGGACAAGGAAGTAACTAATGCTTGTGTCCCTGTTGTAGTACCAGCACCACCCGGACTGCATTTGGCAATGTGTCACCCTCTGACCCAAGTCCGATGACATGAGCAACCTGGACGTAAGGGCGAATCACTGACCCTACATTCATCTATACAACATGATACATCTGTGTGACAATGAATGTTTAGTGCACATTCAATGGAGTGTTGCATCTGGAGCAGTACAGGGCCATGCAAACCCCACATACCAATCAAGGCCTGTAATGGGCCAGCCAGAGTCCTTCAGGAAATGACAAGACCAAAGGAAGAGGAAGAGTTCATTCTACAGTCTGAGTGCTGGGTCATTGGCGATCAAACAGACTATGGCAGTCCATTTCGTGGTCCAAGGTGAGTGTCGCAGAGTGTATCGGGGACAGTGGAAGGTGATGTTGCAGAGGGCAGATTCAAAGCAGAAACCGGCCATATGGCAGAGATTAATGCTACTGCAGCCTTCTTACCACTAAGGCAGTATTATCCACATCTTCGTCCTATGCTGTTTCATGTGCCTCACGTGTGGGCGGTGATGTTCTGTCTCCAACACTGTGGCAGTGATACCTCAGGGGCCAGAGGTGGAATGTCTGCCGCACTGTGTGGCACTAACACTTCAGGGGCAGAGATGTGGATGTAGTGGTAGCAGCAGCTAGCATCAGCACCAGGCCTTGTGGCAGCAATGTCATGAGGATGGTCCTGCGGTCATTGAGAAACCCAGCTACCTCTCGCTGGTGTGCAGCCGTAGCAGCCGCTCTTTCCACCTGCGTCTGCTCCATGGTCTCCATTGACCTCCTCATGTGTCCCAACTCCCATGTGACATCGCTAGAGCCACTCTGACAGGACAGTTGTTCTAGTCTCCGAGTCAGGGCTCCTGCGATGTCAGCCGTGGTCCATTGGAGGGCATGGAGCGGACTATGGGTGTCCGTTAGGCACCATGAGTGGTCCCTGATGGGACTTTGACACCCACGTATGGCATCTAGTTTGGCTGCCATGCGGTCAAAACCCACCCGCACCTGTTCAGCCAGATTCTCCTGGCACCCCAACACGTGGCGTTGGAAGGCCCAGTGTTCTTCTTCATAGGGGTCCTGGGAGGCAGCGGTGGTGGTGGATCCTGCCTGCTGTGTGGTCTGTGCAGGGGTGGGGTCTCCGCGTAGGAGCTGGGCTGCCCTGCTCCTGGAGCTGGAGCTGGGCTGCGAAGGCTCTCCACAAGCTGTTGGAGGGCATCGGAGTCGAAGCTGTGGTGGTCCTCTCCGTCATCAGAGAAGAGAGGATCGGGCTGCTCTGCAGGAGGTGTTGATTCTCCCTCTGCAATGTGAAGGGGAGGAGCAGTTTAAGATTGTGTTCACATGTATGTTGTATCATTGTACATGTTTTCACACAGACTGCATGACTGTGTACATTGTGGCTGTTTGGGAGGAGCTGCCCATTTGATACGGACAGTGGACATTTCAACAACATAAAGGATGTGTGTTTGTACTTGCACATTAACAACTCACATTCCCCTGCAATGCCAAAAGTGATTGGCCAGTTACTACACACAAGCGGCACCAGTTGTGTCCTGTGTGTTGTTGTGGATATGTTGCGGTTTGTACCACATTGTTGACAATGTTGATGTGCTCTACATGTTATGTGTGTGTTCTGCATTTCGGGGGAGTAGCCCCTGCAGTTCTGATTTTGTTGCCCCTTCTCCCTTTCATGCGGTGTGCCTTTGACTTCTGTGCCTATATGGTGCTGAGATGTTGCATGCTTGGGTAAATTTTTCTCTTGGTGGGAGTTGGGGGCTAGCGCATGGTTTGTCGGCAGATGTGCTCTACTTAATTGTAAATGGGTGCCATTGTGCCCATCTCCCCCATCCCCACAGTCCCTGGTCATTACCCACCCTGGTGCTGTTGTGTACGGTCATGTTGAGCAGTGTCTGGTCACCCAACTCCTGCCACCGTCTCCCAACTGATGACTGTGGATGCCATTTCCTCCATCTCGTCCGGCTCCTCCTGTGGTGCAGGACTGCCACCTCCAGTCTGCATTGCATCCTTCCCATTGTTGGCGAGTTTCAGCTTGGTTTTGCGCTTGATTTCATAGTCCATTTTTTGTTGCCATTGACACAGTGGAGGTGACGAACAGTTGTAGGTGGTGTTCTTCCACCTCCATTATCAGGATCCTGTTTTCCTGCGGACTGAACCGCTTCTTCCTACTCTTCTTCTCCTTGGCCTTCACTGACCCCGAGGTCCCAGGTTGGTCATCCGTGGGGCTTGTGGGTTTCTGGTTGTCCTCCGGACTTGCTCCAGCAACATCCATTGTGCTTTGCTGTTGTTTGGAATTTGTGCCTGGGTTTTTTCTACTTTTATGGTGATTTGTCCCACCACACGTGTGTGAATTGCAGGCCTGTCACTGATTTTTGTATCGCGATTGGCCTTATCACCACATTTTTTGAGTTCGTGTTTTGCATTTTTGCGGCATCACGTTGACTTTATCGCGGACATTTGACGCGTTATCGTGGGCCTATTGCATGGTACCGCCGTATTGTGAATACAGCGTCTACACAGCCTTATTTTCCCATGATAGACTGCGATAAGAAGAGTTGCATTAAGCTACTTTTGCGGTAATTATCACACGTTCTTGAGAATATCCCTCTGTGTGTACAACAAGTGCTTAACACTATGCTTTGATACCCCTAAATTGCTCGCCCACACTAACACAAAGAAAGCATTTGGGATTATAAATTTAAGCCCTGTAAGCCAATAAGGGTTGTCTGGACTTTCTACATAGTGGACCTCATTTTGGTACCCTACATTAAAAAAGCCAGCTTCCTACAGTAAGCAGCAAGGTACTGTGCGCTGTATGACTGTGCTTTACCCTGCACTTGTTGCCCAGGGCAAGAAGTGCAGGGTCAAATCCTATCTCACCCCCAGTCTGAACGTTTTCATGATAAAATGATCCAAGTTATTTTCTCTTCTTCATTAGCTTTTGTAGTGCTTTTTAAATTTGCACAATGTTCCTCTAAATATTTGTTTTGCCTCCCCACTTTATCTCTGCTGCTACTCCTGTGTGTTCATCAAGCGTTTTCTCCTAATTCCTAAGGTCTAATGTAAAGAACATTACATAAGTAATGATTTGTCTATATTTTTACGTAACAGAGGTCCGTTAGCATGGATATTTGGTGTTTGTTTTTTTTTAATACAGAAGCAGCCACTATGAAAATAAAAAGCCAGCAATAGACAGTGGGTTAAATTAATGGAAGAATGCACCATGAACACATGCCGTCGAGAAAGGGCCAGTAAGCCATACAAAAAAGACAAGAAGTAGGACGCCCCAGATAAAAGAAGACCATAGTCTTCTATACAAACCAATCACGAGCACACAATGTTTAATCCAAGCCGCCTAATTTCAATTGCTAAAAATCTCGAGGCGCTTGGCATGGTTAGATGTATTAATGGCATCTTGGATAGTTTTCACGCAGAGCATAAATGCATCTTGCAAGCTTCTCAATCCTGAGAGTGTAGAGGGAATGATTGCACTTAAGTAGAGGGTGGTAGAGATACCCTTATGAATCAAATCCTGTAAAAAAAAGCAGGCTCAGGAGATATATTTCAATAATAAAAATCGTTTTACAAGAAACTGACGACCAAGGAACAAAGCACAATGAGCTAATTCTTCATGGAACCTCAGGCCTTACAAGGCCTTACATATCACTCTTTGGAATGAAGAGCCCAATCCATCCAGCTAGACTAAGCAATACGTCCATCATGCTAAGAAAATATACCCTGCTGAAGACTCTGCAAACAAGCGGACCAGCGAGCGTCTCGCGAAATATGTCAATTCACGCTATGTGTAATAATATTATGAATTAGCTTGTGTATATTAAAAGAACACCTACATCTTAGTTTTTCTCGAAGTTTAAACTAACTTTACCATACTCCTTATTCTGTTTGGGTAATGCATTCTTGCAAACGAAGACAATGGCTGAAACATGTTTCAATAAAAACATACCGATTTAATAAGTGGCCAATTAAATGTTTTGACCATTGCGGGTTTCCTAACACATTTGGTCACTGTACCTATATGATATAAAGGCAAACTAGAAGGATGGAAAGGATGGCCCTTACGCCCTTGGCCAAGGATCAAAACAAAGCTGGAACATTTCTTTGCTTCATTAATCTTTCTGAAATGCTCGAACAGCCCTAGATGTTATTCACGTTGCCAGCCCTCTCGGAGGACAGCCACAACATGCTGAGAAGTGAGCTATCCAACACGCTTCAACCAAATATTTCAATTTAGGAGCGCGCTTTGCTTACTAAACTTATTGTCATGAAAAATCAGGTATACAGTTTTTTCCTGACTGATCAGAGTATTTGATCCCTAGAAACATTTTGAAAGCAACATTATTTCCTGAAACTGTGCGTGCTGTGGCTGAAAGGAGATGGAGCCTGCGGTAGGGCACGATTGCACTTCTTTCTGAATTTTGGCAGTTCTGCGTGAAACAATACATCTTTCCATCTCCTCGCTTTGAAACAGCGCAATAACAAAGACATTTAGTGTAAGTGAAAGCTAAATACGGCTGTGTGATAACATTTCCCCTCTGGAATTCACTAGCAGTAAAACAGCTTCTTAAAACAACACGCGGTTCTTAATTTGGCCTCCTCTGGAAAGCAAACATTGGTCCACACGAAAAATGTACATTTTCCTGCCTGAAAACTATCTTAATGCTCAGACATTGAAAGATATATTTACCTAACTGTTCCTAATTGTTGTATAACGAGGTTCTTATTTTGTCTTTTACAAAAATGTAAACTCTTTAAAAATAGTGAATAAGCAGTGCCAGAGAACTAGCATATCGATCAATTTTTTTAATTCAGCGTTTTTTATATCCATATACAGGTCCTACGTACCGATGGGCAAACGTCATGACATTGTTGTATAATTACGAATTGCTTTGAAAAATCCCACAAATACTTTCTTCAGCCACATTGTGAGTTTGTGATTATTGTCTAGCCTGGTTTAGATTGGTGAATCACAAATCAATGTTGGACAAACACACAACTTAACAAATTGATTGTTTTATTTTCACATATCAGTACGTTAGTCTAAATAATCAATTAGGGATTCAAAACAAAATAACATTCTTTTAGGGAATCAATTAATTTCTTAAATAAACAATTTTTTACAGAATCGTATTTTTAAATAGTTAGGATTTTTTTTGTTGCATTTTCCCTTGTAAATTTGTGGGGGAAATAGGGAGTTACACATTAGGAAACATTGTTTTTTTTTTTTTTTAAACAAAGTCCTACCAATTCAGTTTTGAGCAGTTTAAAATAAACCAACCATGACAAACTGTTCGTCCGTTCTGTGTTCTTTCTGCCATTGTTGACATTACACTTTTGATGTGAACCGAGGCAGTTTGTATTTCATCATAATCATCTTGCTTAGTCTAGGAACAGAAAAAAAACTAATATATTTTGCTCTAATATCAAAACAATGTCACCCTAATGTAGGACTTCCTCTCAATTCTGTAATAAACAGTACAATATGTCTTATAAAATGTACTGAAGAAAATTAAATTCAATTAATCGGCCCTCATTAGAAGTTGCCTGGAGTGGTGTTTCCAGTGGGGATACTGATCCGGACAACTGTCAATGGCCCGGTGTTTCTGGGCCTAAAATTATTGGATATGGAATCTCTGGACACAGATTTATTGGGTGTGATTGGCACCCCAGTAAAACTGCTGTGAAAGAGGTGCAGAGGCTGCTGACACAGACAGTCCTCGCCATTCCATTCCAGAACCATGAGAGAGTAGACAACTCTATTGCCCGACACCCTCTGCACTCTGTGCCGAACGCCCCTTGATGTGCATCCAACCTCCCACGTATATTTGCTACTTACTCTGAGCAGGTTGTCAATGGTCACCTCAATCAGGAGAAACATGCAGGTTTTCATCGAGTCAGTGGCGTAACAATGATTCAGATGCCCCCCTGCAAGGTACGTGGAAGTGCCCCCTCAGGAGCTTTCCGGCCGAAGTGCTGTGCTGAGGGGGCCCCCTGCACTGTGGGGGCTGTGGGGGCCTGTGTCACAACCCCACATCTAGTATTTCCAGGTCCTGATAGAAATTCCTCATTCCGGGGAATAAAGTTTTTAATGGTTGGATTTAGTTGTAGGTATACTAGCCAGAATGAGAGAATCCTGGCCTCTGTTATCTTTGCAAAAACAACAGTTGATGGAGAGAATGCAGAACAATGTCATACATTCACCCCAGTGCAGAGATCGGGGCCTAAATCCATCGTTTTTTTGCACTCTACACCACCTCAGGTCAGACATGGCCATATGCAAATCAGCCTTGACCCTGTGCCTCATGGGAACAGTCAAGCCCGAACTCCCAAGCTATGTCTTTCCTGGACCGGAATAAAGCATCCTAGGAACGGTTTCTGGCTATCAGCCGTCTTCAGCCAGGATAGCTTGACTCTAGTGGTGTGGAGAGCATGGGACTCACATCTGAGCATACCCATCCCACTCGGGGTGACAAATGCAAAAACAACAGTTGATGGACAGAATGCAGAACAATGTCATACATTCACCCCAGTGCAGAGATCTGGGCCTAAATCCATCGTTTTTTTGCATTCCACACCACCCCAGTTCAGACATGGCCATATGCAAATCAGCCTTGACCCTGTGCCTCATGGGAACAGTCAAGCCCCAACTGCCAAGCCATGTCTTTCCTGGACCGGAATCAAGAATCCTAGGACCGGTTTCTGGCTATCAGCCATCTTGAGCCAGGATAGCTTGACTCCAGTGGTGTGGAGAGCATTTGACTCACGTCTGAGCATACCCATCCCACTCGGGGTGACAAATGCAAAAACAACAGTTGATGGACAGAATGCAGAACAATGTTATACATTCACCCCAGTGCAGAGATCTGGGCCTAAATCTATCGTTTTTTTGCACTCCACACCAACCCAGTGCAGACATGGCCATATGCAAATCAGCCTTGACCCCGTGCCTCATGGGAACAGTCCAGCCCCAACTGCCAAGCCATGTCTTTCCTGGACCGGAATCAAGCATTCTAGGACCGGTTTCTGGCTATCAGCCGTCTTCAGCCAGGATAGCTTGACTCCAGTGGTGTGGAGAGCATGGGACTCACGCCTGAGCATACCCATCCCTCTCGGGGTGACAAATGCAAAAACAACAGTTGATGGACAGAATGCAGAACAATGTCATACATTTACCCCAGTGCAGAGATCTGGGCCTAAATCCATCACTTTGCAAGCAGGCAGGGCAGGGGAGGAGTGGTATGCCCACTTGTGAGTTCGCAAAGAATGTTTGGTCGGCCCTCTGGGGCCACCCAAACCAGTCATGTACACTCTGCCCTTCTCCATGCAGGGTGCAATGCAGCCTGGGACTTAGAAAAGTTTTGGACTCCCAAGATCTTCGGACCATCACAGGGACCTCGCTGAGAAAGTGTCCTGATTCTAAATGAATTTGTTGGATACAGCTTCAAGCTTGCTTCGCTTGAGGATTTTGAATCTGAATGATTTTGGCAGACTTTGGCAGCCTCAAAATGAGAATTTCTCCCACTTTGAACTTTTCCCAGCAAAACCAAATCCTTCAGTTGGATCTTGACTAATAGCTATGCGAATTCAAGAGGATTTCCACAGATACAACCTACAAATTTGCCCTGGTAAATGGTTTCAACTTCAAAGATTAAGTCAAAAGCTAAACATTTCTTGCCAGGATGACCCGCTGTCAATATTCAACCCACACGCCATTGTGATTGACCTAAATTGCGCCTAGGTCCTGGACACCTGCGAACTGTGATTATTGACTCCTTCACTGCTGTTTCTAGCCCGGGTGAAACTCGCTGTCACAGGGCTCACCAGTGCTGTTGACTGGTCAATCAATCAATCAATCAATCAATTGTAAGCGCGCTACTCAACAATGAGGGTCTTAAGGTGCTGAGTGAGGGGGGGGGTACGCAGCTCTGTTAGCTCAAGAGCCAGCTTTTGAGAGTCTTCCTGAAGGTGTTCAGGGAGGGGGCGCAACTGATGTCTGCCGGGAATTCGTTCAAGATTTTGGCTGCTATGTGAGAGAAGGTTCTTCCGCCTGCTCTGGCTCTGTGGATGTGTGAGGTTTCGGCCAGTGTGAGGCTGTAAGAACGGAGGTTTTGTTTGGGTACGTGGAAGTTGATTCTGTCGTTGAGGTATTTGGGTCCAGTGTTGTCTAGGCATTTGCAGGCTTGGGTGAGGATTTTGAAGGTGACTCTTTTCTCTACGGGGAGCCAGTGGAGCCTTAGCCTTCGTAGGTGTTGGCTGATGTGTTCGTACCGGGGGATGCCGAGTACGAGTCTGGCGGCGGTGTTCTGTATCATCTGGAGTTTGCGGAGTAGAGACTTGTTTATGCTGACATAGAGTGCGTTTCCATAGTCCAGCCTGCTGGTGATGAGTGCGAGGGGGTTGGTGGGCTTCCGAGGGTGGTCAGCCACCAAGTGTGGTCCCATGCTGAAGTGGTGGTTCCATGGACGAGGACTTCTGTCTTCTCAGCGTTGAGCTTTAGGCAGCTGTTGGCCATCTAAACTACAACGTCCTGCATGCCTTTCTAGAAGTTGAGTCTGGCGGTGGTGGGGTCTTTGGTGAGGGAGAGGATGAGCTGGGTGTCGTCGGCATAGGATGCGATGTTGAGGCCGTGTTATCGGACGATGGTGGCAAGGGGGACCATGTAGATGTTGAAGGGTCGGGCTCAGTGATGACCCCTGTGCGACTCCACAGGTGATTTTCGTGGGATCGGAGAGGAAGGGTGGCAGTCTGATTCTTTGGCTTCTTCCGGTGAGGAATGATCGGATCCAGTCTAGGGCAGTTCTTTGTATTCCAGCATCGTGTAGTCTGGTGATGAGTGTGCGGTGGGAGACGGTGTCGAAGGCTGCTGATAGGTCGAAGATAAGGGCTGCGGAGTGGCCTTGGTCCAGGATGGTGCGGATGTCGTCTGTAGTGGCGAGTAGGGCGGTCTTGGTGCTGTGGTTGCTTCAGAATCCGGATTGGGACGGGTCGAGGACAGCGTTGTCTTCGCTGAATTGTGTCAGTTCCCTGTTGACTGTTTTTTCTGCAATTTTGGCCGCGAAGGGGAGTAGCGAGATAGGCTGGTAGTTCTTGAGGTGGGTGGGGTCAGCTATGGGCTTCTCGAGCAGGGGCCTGACTTCTGCGTGTCATTGTAGTTCGGGTGCAATGGAGGTGGTGGCTCTGTGGTAGATGTGTGGAGGGCAGGGGTCAGTGGGGGCCCCTGAGTGGATGCCTTTCATGGTCGAGGCTGTGTCTTTGGCTGTGATCGGCGTCCAAGTGGAGATAGTGGGCTGGCTGATGTGTTCGGGGGCGGGCTGGCTGTGGCATCAATTGGATGGTCGACAAAGTTGTCATAGAGGTTTTGATCTTGAGGTGGAAGTAGCTTCCGAGCTTGTTGCAGAGGTCCTAGGACGGAGTGATGTCTGTGGCATCGCTGCGGGGGTAGGTGAATTTCTGAATGACAGTGAAGAGTTCCTTGGAGTTGGTGGAGTTGGCGAGGATTTTGTCGTGGATGAAAGACCTCTTGGTGGTTCTGATTTGGTTGTGATAGTCAATCATGGCGTCCTTGTAGGTGGTGTAGTTTTTGGGTGACTTGGTGTTTCTCCAGTTCTTCTCTAGGTGTCTGCAGGTGCGTATGGCTTTTTTCGGAGATCGGTAGTGAACCAGGCGGCTTTCCTGGGGCATTGTTTGCTGGGGTTGCGTAGCAGGGCGAGCTCGTCTGAGCGGTTGGAGATCCAAGTGTGGAGTTCTGTGGCTGCAAAGTTGGCGTCGGATGCCGAGATGTGGTTATCTCGGGTGAGGGTGGAGTTGAGTTGTTCGTCAGTGACCTTGCTCCAGTTCCTTCATGGTGAGTGTGGGGCTGGTTAGGGTGCCTTGAATTTATTAAGAGTGGCTTTTTAAATGAATATATATATATATATATATACAGCTGAATGGAATTCCCTGGAAATCTTCGTATAGATTGATATCGATGGATGTCGTATCCTTATATACGAATATAGATCATGAGGTGGGAATTTCAGCCTGTAAATTCTTTCTCCAGGATAGGAATATGCACTATTCACTTCAAAACATCATGCTGGAAGAAATGATGAGACTATGCCTGAACCAAAACATTTTTTACTTTGGAGAGGAAATCTACGCCCAAACAAAAGGCACGGCTATGGCTTTTTCTTTTAGCCCAAGTTTTGCCTGTCTCACCATGGGATGGTGGGAACAGAAATGGGCGTGGCAAGCAGAAAATGACACTATGTTGAATAAAGTGATACTGTGGTTACGCTTTATCGACGATCTTCTCATTGTATGGGATGGTTCAGAAGATGAATTTAAAGAATATTTCCAAATCCTGAACTCATCACCTGCAAACTTCAAATTTACATATGAAATAAGTGACAACAAAATAATCTTCTTGGATACCGAAATTTATATCAAAGCCAATGCATAGGAAGAAAACCGCAACCAATGCAACATTGCACGCTAGTAGTTTTCATCAACAGTGTTTATTTGAAAACATCCCATATGGAGAATTTTTAAGACTCCGGAGGATATGTTCGGTAGAATCAGAATGGGACAAACAAAGCACATCCATGAGCAAAAGATTTGAGAAGAGAGGATACTCAAAAAGTCACATAAAAAAAGGCTGGGAAAGAGCAAGCCAAAAGGATAAAAATACCTTATTGCAAACAAGGAAGAAAGAAGAGGGTGACAAAGAAGTAATAAGATTCATAACAACCTTCTCTAATGAATCAAAACAAATCAGGAATCTCCTAAAGAAAAATTGGAAGATCTTAAAAATGGATACCACCATCGGTCCGATTGTGGGTGATACACCACAAATAACATATCGTCAAGCACCAAACCTAAAAGATCGATTGACAAAGAGTCATTTCTTCAAAGAGGAAAAGAAAGCATGGTTGAAAGGAAAAGGTTTTAAAAAATGCTATAACTGCAAGGTTTGTCAAATAGGTAAACCTATCCAAGAAGTCATGTTATCAAATGGAAAAATCTGGAAGATTGATGAACTAATCACATGTACAACACTATATGTAATTTATGTAATTGAATGCCCGTGCGAACTAAAGTATGAGGGCAGTACAAAGAATGAATTGAAAACGAGGATTTTGGAACACGTTAGGGCAACTATACATCAAGATAGAAGCAATGCAGTTGCCAAACACATGGAGTCTCACCACAACAGCGAGTGGAAAAGTTTAAAATTCTATGGCATTGACACAGCAAAAAAGCCACTGAGAGGAGGAAATAGAGAACTCATGCTGAGAAAGAAAGAATCAAGATACATTCTCAGTCTGCGAACCATGACTCCGTATGGTCTGAATCAGAGCAAGGAAATGTATATACATTTGTAAATAGACTTTGGGACAGAAAATATTATGAATTCATGTAATAATGGCAGAGCGGAAACAGATACCTTTTTTGCATCATATTATATCTGTGTTTAAGTTTAATTTTTATTAATCATTTGAGTATAGTGCACAAAGTTTTTGTGATGAGAAAGGAAATTGGTAAGTTGTACATATTGCATATAAAAAAGACAACAGTAATATGGCTACGAGAGGTAGTGAATAAGGTACAGTTTGATGGACATTTTCTTTTGGATCAATGGAGACAGTGATTCTAAGGCCACTGGAGGCATTAATTGAATAGAAAGAAAAAAATTGAACAAAATAATCAATTTAATGAAGAGCAAAAGAATGAACTTGAGGGCTCTCTATAGAACAAATGTTGATATTGGTTACAACTTACAAAATCTTCACAATTGGTTCATTTTATTTAATTTTATATAATTTGCAACAACTAATATAATTTTGTTTTTTTATTGCACGCAATTTTCACTGTTTTGTAAATAGCACTACAACAACCACAATGTCTTCCAAGTAGGAGGAGGTTATCAAGGTAACACATGAGCTTTAAAAACGAATGGAAAAATGAGGGCAGCACCGTGAACAAGATCTCAGTAAGAGATTGAAATGCGTTGGTGTTTGGAGTTTGTTTGAAAAATAAATATCTTGGATTTACTTTAAAGGACTATTGGTGTGCGACCCAACTTCTTTTCTTTTTGAAGAGAGATTATTGGATATATATATATATATATATATATATTTATTTTTTTTCAATGAAAAAAACATAGGTTTCCGGCACGTTATAGTTAGAAATTAGAATTGAAAAACCTTAGCAATTCACTGTCAAAACCATAGGTTTCAGGGGTGTTATAGTTAGTTGGACATTTCACTCGTACAAAACCATAGAAATTCCCCTGTTATAATTAGTTCAGCTAACTATAACTCACGCGCCCGCAATGCACTGCTGATGACGTCACATATAACATCACTCATGACATGGTCAGTGACATCACTCATGACATCACTCATGACATCTCAAATGACAACACTTCCTGGTTTGCAGTGATGACAGCCAATTAGAATGCAGCTCGTGATCGGCAGGGTGCGCGGATCCACTGTGCCTATATATAACAATATTTTTTTATTTTGATTTTCTCAGCAGCTACTGAACGGATTTACACCATTTAACAAAAAGAGTTCTTTCTGAACCAAGGGCTACCTTTTTGCTAAAATTGGTGTAATTCCTTTCAGCAGTTCGGGCTGTAGCCATGTCTAAAGTTTCCTATGGGAATAAACATGGAGAAAACACGTTTTGGGACCCCCTTTTTTCTCGGCCCCCGCTTCCCGAATCACCACGAAACTTTCAAGATAGGAGCTAACCGGAAATTTGAACATTTCGCGAAGATTCGTCAACAGGCGCCAAAGTTATTGGGAGAAGAATGTTACGAATTTCCTATGGATAATGGGTCCTAACTATAGCTACCTACTAGCGACCGCCAGTAGGTAATATATATATATATATACATATATATATATATATATATATATATTTATATAGGCCCAGGCGGAGTTCGCAGTCACACTATGTGGAACACGCGAAGTGGCAAAAAAACTCTGCCGTGCTACGCAGAGTTCCGCTATCAGGCAGAGTTCCTTTATCCCGGCCATTCATGTCACATCTATGACACATGTCAATGCAAATTTTGTGGCCATCTTGTTTCTCACTCTGTTTATGGTGCTGGGGCCTACTTTTTCATCCTTTCTTAATCTATTTAATCCTTGCCTTGTAAAACGTTTTTGCTCTCATTTCTATTTATTATCATACCATTAGTCTTTCTAAGTGTGTATTTTGTTTTTTCTACTTTTTTGTGTGATTTTTTAGTGAGTTAGTACTCTTTTATTTTTTCAATTTACTTCTTTATTGTTACCTTCTTTTCCTGTTTTTCTTTCCCTCTCCACCCCCAGCGCCATGGCAGAGTAGGGCGCATAAATAAAGGCAGCAACCGCCTTCCTTGAGGAAGGCAGTGCCAGGAAGGGGTGCTTCCCCGTACCTTATTTTCAGAGGTGGAGGTGGCAGCACTAGTCCTTTATATCCAACGCCACCTCCCCTCCACCCTGGCAGCAGACGGCAGGCCTTGGTCAGGGTACGGACTCCGAGAGTGCCAGCAGCATTGGGCGAGGGTGCGTCAGGCAGTTTAACACTTCTCCCAGGTCTGACTCACCCAGCAGCAGCTGATGCACCAGTGGTCTGACGTTCTGGACCGAGAATGGACTTGCTGTTCCTGCCAGGGGTTGAGGTGAGCAATTATTAATATTATTACTTGTGTTCTCTGCTATTGCTAATATTTTTTTCTCAAATAGCAAGCATGCTGCTCACACGCAGGTGAGTTAAGTTTACAAAAATGATGTAATCGTGATTCTAGACAGGTGGTCGGTGCTACCTAATCATACTTGGTGGAACTCGCTTGGGCTGATCATGTAAGAAGTAATGCAGAGACTCCTTTGTCCTGCTACTAAGAAAGTGATTGTTAGTATTAGAAATGTAGCGCATCCTTTCACTTCAGTTCTTCGATCCTTTATTATTTTGTAGTTTGTACAGTGTCAAGCAATCAATTTCCTGTGAGGAGCATGCCAAATACAATATCCTGCTCCTTAATCCTTTCTTTGTACTCTAGTGTATTGCTTTTCCCACTGCCTACTAATGGGCAGACAGGAGAATGTTTGTCTGAATTATTGATTTTATAGTACCTCTAGTGGCGTGTATCATTCATAGTATTCATCTGCCTTGTAGTCAGAGTGAAATTGAAAGCCATTTAACAGAGCACTGCCATGATAGGAATAAGATAATTGTATAGTACAGCTGCCCCGCTGCTGCAGATGTCAGGAGCTCCCCTGCCTATCTGGTATGTCGGTACTCTTAGGGCTCCCTCCTTGCTTACTTTTCTGTCCACTAAGTTGTTTTGTAGTTTCCTTTTCTTGCCACTGCCAATGTTTGTTTCTTTTTATTGTATTTGTTAATGCCAGTGCTTGTTTTGCCAAAGCTTGTTGTTTTTGGGTGCTAGCAACAGTGGACATTATTGGACATGTACTGTTGCTAAGTACCTGGCATGCTTACGGGTGTGGCTAAGGCACCTAACGTGCTTATGGGCATGGCTAGCCACGTGTGGTTAACGGCCACTGAATTGGCTATAAAAGCCCAAGCCTCGCACCTGTCAGTGCTTAGCATAATCTGGGGACTGCGTCTGTCACCGCTTCAGGATTTCCTTCTTCACTATTGGACAGAAGCATGCGCTGGTCCGGAACTGCAGCAAGCATCGGACAACTAAGTGCAGCGTGCTGTAAGGCTGCATATGAAGTGAAAGGCTATGTGACTTTTACATCGGAAGGCTCGTCCTTGCACATTGGCCATGTGAATTGGCCATCTGGTGTTTGGCACAAGTGACTTTTGATTCAAGACTATGGCATTTACATTTTTGTTTTTACGCTTAGCACCTGGGGTCATTTTATGTTAAAAGTAATTTCATATTTGTATTACGCTTAGCTCTTGGAGTCATTTTATGTTTGAACTCATTACGTATTTGTATTCAGCTCAGCGCTTGGGGTCATTTTATGTTTGAACTCATTACCGACTACTGAGAGTTTTGTTTCTACATTATTTGTATAGAACATTGATACTAAGATGAATATTGTGAACTTGACACTGTGCCTTGCGCATGGAAGCATCCTGTTACCCCTCCGATCATCATATTGTATGGACACTGGCTTATTTAGCCCTAGATGTGAATATTTCTTTATGGGTGTTTTGTGCAAATGAAATGACATATCTAGGTGCCATTCATTTACCTAGCTGTAGATGGCACATAATCATAGCCAGGGACTCCTTTTTGGCAGCATTGTTCTTAGAGAACTATTATTTGAACTGTATTATCCTGCAACCTACAGACAAAGGCTATGAGAGTATCTTAGCTCCTCTTGAGAACCAGGTGATTAACATAACTCGCTTATTATGAATGTTCTGTATTGATTGTGCCTGGGTGACCCAGAAGTGCCCATGTACTCATCTTTTGCATTTCTTATTTTATAGAGAAACGCAAGTCCTCAGAAAGAGACCCTGCTCTGCAAACAGATCCCCTCGAGGGTGCCGGGCTGGTCCAGGCTGGGTGGAGTAACAGTGTTATCTCGCTTTTTCCCATCCCATTCCCCTTCCCTTTTGGGACACCTGCCGGGACTCCTTTAGCGAGTTCAGGAGGGAGGACAGTTCATCACTGTGCAGACAACATGAACTTCAGCTGAGTGCCTGTGTCACAGTCTTACATCAGAGAGTAGCAAAGTAACACAAATATGACTAGGGTGCTAGCTGAGCTAGCATGCCTCCATTAATTTAGCTCAACAAAAGAGAGAAGAATACTTATGTACTCCATACTGCATAATGTCTCAAGCTCTAATCACATCAAAATCAAATGGCCTGAGGATACCCACAAATATATTGCTACTGTGCCACTCCAGAATTGTATGTGTTTTGCTAAGAGCATTGGTTATAATTTGGCTTTTTTCTTTCTTGATATAGCTACTCCTGCTGGTCCTACTCCTAACATGCAGCAGCCTGGACCTGGCAGAGGAAACTGGAGGCACTCAGGGCAGAATACCGGTGGCTGGTGGTCCTGGAGAAGGAGGAGGAGGAGGCGGCAGCAGCTGCAGATTCCCTCTGCCCCAGCCGGACCCCAGTGCCTCCAGTCCACCGTTGCTGCAGTCCGATAGCATCCACTTGATGCTATTCCATCACTACTGCTTCCCCCTTTTGCCGCACATTTCAGTGCCGCATCATGGAGAGGCTGTTGTGCATGGAATCCAGGCAGGAACAAATGGTGAGGCACAAAAACTCCATAAAGAAGCTCCTAGCCCGCTGTTACTGCTCTCTTCTGCCCCTTTTATAATCTTTTTTTTTGGTGGGTGGGACTTGTTGTGGGGAGAGGGTGGGAATGTGAGAGTTGGGAAATTTTTTAATTTTTTTGTGGACAATTTCATTTTGGGCCTTTACTTTGGACACTACTTGGGACATTGGTTGGGGACAAGGAGAGGGGTTGGCTAGTTGTGGGTTTGGTTTATATTGTTAGGGGAGAGCATTTTTATAGTTTTACATTATGATTTAAATCTTTTTTTGGGGTGTTACTGTTTTACTTCGTACTGCTGCCTTTGCCGCAGCCAGTTTTTAAAATCTGCTGATAGTATATAACAACAAATTAGTTATGCGGTACCCTCCCTTGTCCATCTACTTTCTCCTCCTGGTCACTGCAGTCTGCAACTATATTGACCCCTAAGGACTCAGGGAGTGGGGGGTGAATTTCCATTTTATATAGATTGCAGTTCAAAAATCAACCACTGTTCTCTTACCTGAATAGATGAAGCGAAGGCTGCATGGTTTCGCAAGATGCCATGGTGGTGGTAGTAGTAGCATGCTAGTGCACTACCAGTGAAGGTATCAGAAGCGAGGTCTCACATCCTCCTAGGTGACCTCAAAGTGTAGGACAAGGACTATTCATCGCACTGAACTAACTAAATTGAAATAAGAACTGAGTTAATACCGTTTATATACTATTGTATGCAAGCTTTAAAAAAATAATTTAGACAGTCATCAGACTAGACTACTATTGCACAAGAAGAGAGACAATAGAGAAAATATGATAAGCAATGAATGCTAAATTGAATTATTCAGAACATTGGTGGACTAGTAAAAATTACAAAATGGAGTAGGCTCGAACTACAAAGTGGACAATGGTAAACTTTGACGCAATACAGTGTTTGAATGATGATGCTGGCAATGATCCTCTGAAAATATCAAAAACTGTTTTTATGCATGGGTGGTTAAATATGGCCAGTGTGGGCTAGACTTAGAGCTGAACATCCTGCACTGTGTTGATGTTGCATTCACCACATCTGTCCCACCAAGTGTGTGATCAATTAATTGTGTAAATTATTGTCACTCCATAATAAATCACACAGCCCAGGGTAAGATGGATAGGGGATTGATGAATGGATGGAAATGGGGATTTTGGGGACGGTTTGACAAAGAGAAACACTACACAAGGACAACAGTCATCTGGGCAATGAACAGACAACTATCATAAATCTGTTATGGGAGGAAAAGGAAAGGAATTATGGAGTACAGGTAAACTAAACCAAATTGTCAGTTTACCCTCAGAGAGACCCATTGTATATCTAAATGTTCTGTGTTACCCAGCTTCGAATGATAGCAAATATATTACAAATTAAATTATCTGTAGGAATCAAGTGAACAACACACACACAGCTCTAATGATTATTAAAACAAAGAATTATACTGTATTGTCAAATTGGGAGTTGCATCTGCATTCATCTTGGAATGTCTGTCAAGTTTGGGTGCCTGGCGGAAGCGCTCCAGTAAGGTAAGCATGAGTGTTATGTTGGTTTTTCCACTTTGGCGCAGGGCAAGAGGGCCTGCAGATTAAAAAACAAAAATTATATTGTAGAATCAAGAAGAAAGAAAGAAGTTAAACTTCATAAGGAGTGCAGTGAGAAGATTCAGAGGCAGCGCAAGAGAGAAGAGAACAGACCTTTATGCACTCATTCATTTTATGACTGGTGTGTGGACAACAAGGTTAGGGCAATTTTACAACAATCAAAAATCACACAAAAGTGGTTGCATGTACCTATTGGTATTGGGCTGATCGAACTCGCAACTGTCATCATGATCATCAATTCATCATAATGAATGATAACAATAATATGTAGCATAACAGCACATGCATAATGTGATGATCATTAATGACTAAATGTCTGACTCCAGTTACCTTCAACAACAGGCCTCCCACCCAACCACCATTTAGCTTCAAATCTGAGCATACACACCCAGCAACATTGCATTTTCCCAATCATGTAAAATCAACGCACCGCTGTCACCACTCACCACCACTCCACAGAGTTGGGTAGGCCTCTTCAAAGTCATCACCAAATCGATTGGTTTCAGTGAAGTTGAAAACTTCCTTCTTCTGGTGGCAGTTCTTGAAGTAGTCACGCCCAGGCCCTGAGTCCTTCCATCATCCCTGATCCTCCTGACTCTGAGTAAGGTGCCCAACTCCATACCGACTGTGTCCCGACTCAATTGCAATAGATCGACCTATAGTACAATGCTGTTGATGCAGAACAAGAGAAATATTGTGTCATTTTTTGTGTAGACCAGATTTGTGTTTAAATTATCTATTCTAAAAGGACTGGTTGGGCCTGACTCTTTTAGGAGTATAGTGTAGAAAACAATTAAACAAACAGCGTGGCATGGACCTGGTGAAGAAATCTCACTATCTCTGGAAGAGGAAGGAAAATAATCACCTTCAGGGAAAGAATGATGAGCCGTCGGTAGGCCGCCTACATTGTAAATCATCACAAACACATTTAAGCGTAATAGTTAGAGATGAAAAAACATCCAGTGTCACTGCCTGCCACCACATGAATCATATCAACATACTCACAAACAACATTCACTCAGTTTGCAATGCATACCATTTACCTGTTCTTCTAATTCAGGCGTAGTCACCATGACCATGGTACATTGCTGATTTATTGTTCATGAAACAGACATTGGGCAGTCCAAATCAAACAATGTGGGACAGTCCGAATGGGGGAATAATAAACTAGGAAAAGATAGATAGTCACGGCACAGGGATGGAGGCAGGCACAAATTTGTTTGTATCTCCAATGTCCTTGAGAGAAATGAGTGGGGGTGGACTTTGTCACTGCACACTGTTGCAACTCCAATCCAGCATTAAAATGTGTCTAAAAGTAAGACGGTGGGGCTGAATTAATCAGCCAGACATAAACAAATAAAATCAAGTGATTTTCCCCTAGCTATATCTTTTATTTTATTTATTTTTTGGCATCAAAGAAAGCAGATCAGCGATAGAGACTGAGAGAGAACATTTTATGGTTGTTGGCCCAGGCCTTGTAGTCAGGGAAGTAGAGTTTGTCCTCAAACCCAGGTGGTTCACCCGGAAGTAGGTCATCTAACACACTACTTTCATGACCTGAGTCTCCCCATCTTCCTCCAGTCGTATTTCAGGTATGGAATAATCGGGTGGTATAAAGGTGGTATAAAGTGCTTATTCATTTTAATCATGGGTAATCTCTCCATGTTTTGGGGCGAGAGACTGGTCCTTCTCACTGTAATAAGGCACCAACAGCACTGAAAACACGCTCAGTGGAGACACTGGCTATCGAGCAAGTGAAATAGTTAATTGTCAGTCTGCTGAGCACTGGCCATTGGTACCTCTTCCCATACCAATACACCAATGGGATATAGATCACGGTAGACCTCTGTTGGGTCATTCAGACAGGCCAGGACTATCCACTCAGTGATCATTGGTGCTCCACTTTGCTCTACCTCTTTTACCTTCGCCTCTGCACTGGACTTAAGCCCTGCAACTAGAAACCATTCAGCTTGAGATTTTGGGGCTGATGTTCCTGTTCTTGTTGTTGATAGTGTTCTTGTTGTTGGTTTTGGCTGCTGTGAGCCAACAGCTCTGAACTTGAAAGCTGCCCGCAGAACTTGTGCCCTGTAGGAGTGGGCCTCTAATTTCCAACCGTTCTTGTTCTGGTTCACTGTTTTGCTCAGCTGTCCATGTTTTGTATTTTGCAACATCCTCATCGGAAAAAGGAATGAAAGTTGACAGTAATGGTTTGTACCATGGATCAAGAATTGTGGCACCGATGTAATGTTTGGATGACACAATGTCTCTTTGCACCCCTGCATTTAAAGATAAGTGAAGGACTAAGCTCTCCACCAACTCATATGCATCTTATTTTTTCATTCTCACCTCGTACATTTCAGACACCTCCTTTAGCTGTTCCTGTAGCAGGTGGAACAATGGGATAGCTTGACCCAAGGTACTGTCTTCCTTGCTGACTTCCCATGTGAACTCCTCTAAAGGAAGCAGCATCTCTGTCAGGCATTTGACTAGACCCCATTGGTCCATCGTAATGATCATGCCTTTCACAATTGCATCCCATCTTGGCTTGACATATTCATTGATCAGTCTGTACTGCTTAAACAGGTGTTTCAGCATGCTGGTACCTCCTGTATGAGCGCTCTAACTGGAATTCTATCACACTGAATGACCCTTAGCTGTTTCCAGGCTATAAATGAATGGCTGAAATGAGTGCAGATTCTCCTGCAGGTGGACAGTAAGTTGCTTTCATGGTCTTCCTTTTTGAGAAAGTCCTGTACAATGATGTTGATGCAGTGTGCCAAACGCAGGACCCTGAAATAGTCACCATAACTATATTACTGCCATTGTCTGTGGCAACAAATGCAATGTTAAGCCCTCTGTCAAGGTCTAAATTCGTCGTCCCTTACCTTGTCTTGATATGAGACGCGTTGTGAATTCGCAGGGACACAAGGGACCAACCTCCCTAAAGACTAGCCCCTTCCTGGAGAAGGTGTGATACACTACAAGATATGAGCTAGACAAAGGGGAGGAGGGCCGGTACTGGACGTAATTGTTCTTGCTGTCGACCTGCGAAACAACATGAACATCTAATTACTTCTCTTGTTCTAAACTTTTATAGGCACCTCTTCTATGACTCTTAATTCTCTTGCACTAAGTTCTATCTCTCGCCTACCTGCGAACAGCTGTTATCAGTCTTCCGTCCAGTATGTCTTTCTTGTCTTGTTGGTCAGTTTTGTCTGAAGGGGTTCTGTTGTCCCGTCCTGTTGTGTTGTCTTGTCGGTTGCCTAGTTGTGAATTCAAGCCAGTGATTTCTGTAATATACAATAAAAAGGATTAAAACATTTGTTCTTTTCTAGAAAACCCCCTTTTCACTTTAATTAACTAGGGCCTGACTCCTTCTCTTGGCTTACTTAAATTGCGTTCTGTGTCTTTATATTGCTTGGTTTCCAGATCTAAAAATATAAGGTTTTGTATGGCAAGAAGAAACAAGCACAAACACTAGGAACTCAAAATACTGCATTCGGAAATAATGCCTTTCCAAATAACCCTCTGACCTTTTGATTCTATTTTTACAACAATTTCTAAATAACTAAATACCTAAATCAAGTTTCAAAGTCTGTTGCTTTCCTGAAGTCTTGTAGATTCAAAAAGTGTTCCAGGAATAGTTCCGATAATCTTTCTTGCGAAGGACGCCTTAACTGTAGAAAATAATAAACTTATCTTTTTGTCTTTTGCAGATCCTCTTGGTGCGATGAAGGATGATGCCAGGCTTTTGCTCCGGAGAAGACGGAAGGCCTCTAGGTCGTAAATCAGGTGAGCTGCCGAGGGTTCACAAGTCCTTTCTTCAGCGCAGGCGGAAGGCAAAGCGTCTTCCAGAAGGCTGGGTGCAGTTTAAATACCCGACCGCACCCAGCCGCACCTTACGTATGCGTGCGCTCGGCCAGATTCTAGCAGGGCGCACGCGAAGGATTCAAACACAAGCAATTCCATTCTGTAACAAGCCTGCATGATAAGTTCAAGGGGCAAATGAATGTTTTAAGGACAAAAGGCATAATAACATGAGACACTCATATTTCAGGACATCAAACGGTAACCAAAGGCTTTTACAAAATCGGCAATCAAAAGCTTCATGTTTTTCAAAGCAACCATAATCACCAAAATAAGTACCAAACACCTATCCCCACATTACTTCACATAAGGAGTGCTGGTGCACGGGAAAGGGGCGGGTTTTCATATGGCAATTTATGCCAAGAAATAAGTGAAGCCTATTATCAACAAAGACTTCACACAGAATCATGACAGTACTCCCTCCTCAAGATCCCCCCTAAGACTGTTGCTATAGGTTTAGGTTTTGAGGGATTCTGCATATGGAATTTCCTTAGAACTCTTGGAGCATTTTGCAGATGAGTGATTGGTTCCCATGATCTTTCCTCAGGGCCATACCCCTTCCAATCTACTAAATAGAATAGCTTGCCACGAATTCTTTTAGAATCCAGAATCTTCTTGACTTCAAATTCTGGATGACCATCAATTAAGACAGAGGAGGGAGGTCGAATCAACCTAGTTTGGGGGTCAAAAGGTTTGATCAAGGATACATGAAACACTGGATGAATCTGATATTTCACCCTCTTGGTTGAAGCCATCCAAAAACCTTGCTGTGAAAGTCTTTCAAAATGTTTGCAGCAGTACGGGATTTCTTCATGGCAAACATGGCCACTGGTGCATGCTTCGGAGCGCCATTAAAAACCTCAGTAGTGTCAACACCTACAGATATCTTTTCTCTAACCCCCACAAAAGAGATCCAGTGTGCAGTGATGCACAAGTAATCTGTGGCTTGGCAACTGGTACACATGTCTGTCGCCAGGGGGACATTGTGAACAGCACTCTGCTGCAAAGTTTGTCCAAGCAATTTCAGTACATCGTGATGCAGCACTGAAACAGCAACTCTGGTAAAATAGGACCAGCTGGGAACTTTCCATTTTGAGGAGATGGCTGCCACAAATTCAAGAAAACCCACCCCTTCCACAAAAGAAAACAGGGGAGAGCCATTGCTAACATTTTAGCCAACTTTGCATTGTACAAACGTGCCAGTGGGTGGTTGCGTTCATACTGCCCCTCTTGCCTAAACATGCCAGAACTAGTAGCCTGGATTTTTTTTCTTTTCCAGTTCCACTGATGCAGGTGACTTCTTGAGAGCAGGCGTTGGTAGGCTCAATCTGCATTTCAGCTGGGCAGTCACTGTACTCTCTTGTCTTGGTGTCTCGACCTGAGTCTTGTGCCATTGCGATGTTGCTAATGTGAGCTATGCTACTGCGTGCTAGGGACAGGGGTGCTTTGAGTAAAGAAAATGTCTTCCTCTTCTTCATCTTCACCTTCCACCGTGATCGGATTTGATTCCCTGCTCAGCCTTTCACCCCCTTCACCAACAAAACTCGCAGTTTTTTGGCAGCTAAGGCACGCCTCCCACTGGATCATATGATACTTCCTCAAATGGGTTGTTTGGCCCTCGGTATCATAGTATGTACCAAGCTTAACTCGACTAAGACTGGCCTTGTTGTGGAAGTAGGTCGCGGCTGGGACTTTGCAAATATGGCAGCTGGTGGTAGTGATAGTGGTATCTGTGGTGCCACATCCCTCACAGCAATTTGGAGATGGGGTAACGTCGGTCTCCACTGGGTCTGGGCTAACATCCATGATGACTGGCTCCTCGTCATCCTCCTCTTCTACATCGGCATCCATAAGTATAAGACTTTCAAGAACCTTCCTTTTCCCTAGCCAGCTTCCTCTATTTCCTCAGCATGAAGCTAATCTCCTGAACTGCTCCTACTTTGTGAGGAACTACTATTGCTGGTTGCGGCTGTTTTTGCTGTGGTCCACTTCTCTGCATTTCCTGCAATGATTGGGTACTTTGCTGCAATAGAGATAAGTCACTGCTCATCGGCGTTGCTGTGATTAGACTGGCTTTCTCTGTGACAGACATGGGCTTGGGCCTAGTTTGGGGTGGGTCAGTTGATGCGGGAGTGCTGCTCCCAGCTTGCTCCCCGGGGGCCACTCCGGCAGACACAGCTTCTTTTTCACGAAAAAGGTCCGGGTCGACATACCAGTGGTAGAAAGCTCCTTCTTCTTCTCGCTGGCCACTTTCTTGGTAGCACCTTTCTTTGGGGCCATCTTGAAGCTGTCAATGAGCAGTGGCACTTAGCTTCACAAGTTGAAGAGATGTCTGTGATGTGTGGTCAGGCGTCATGTCATGCACAGGCCTTCTGTCTGGCACTACTGTGGGTGATGTCTCTTCTCTTGAGCATCTAAAAGCATAGAACCACGAAGAACATCAGTGACACATGGCATTATTGCAATTAGTAGTACAAACAAAAATATCATTTAGTGTGGCCACGGGTTAGTTAAGTTATTATAAATAATTATATTCATTTGCAAAATGGAAAATCACACCAATATTAACTTTCATGGTGTACACGCAGGAAGGATAAGAAAGATCAACAATACAACAACAACAAAACACACAGATGTAACTGTTTGCTTTATGTGCACCACTTGGGGTGTGGCACTCAGGGAGGTGCAGCTGACAAATGATAATGGAATAATCCTTAGACAATAAATACTGTTCTGCATCTATAGCAGATATTGGGTTGATTCATTGATGCCAGATGTTATAGAAATGCTTTAAAAAAAATCTAATAATTCAAAAATATATATATAAAAAATGTAAAAATGAAAATAAATAAAATGTTTAAAAATAAAAATAATTCAAATTTTGACATATTAAAAAATATACATTCAAAATACTCAAATTGAAAAACATTCAAATACAAAAATCATAGCTAGGTGGAATTATTCTCCAGCATATAAGTTTTATTTATTAAACTGCTATTTCATTGCTTAACCATCCATGCAAGCAAATGGACACACAAAATGGCTGCCTGCCACTGTCATAAGGTCATCAACAACAACACTGAGCAAGAAGGCATTGGGAGCAAAGAGAAGACATGCAAGCCTATTGCAAAAGCACACCGGCCGCCTACACAAAATGGCCACTGACCAACCACATGGTGAACCAGCAAGAAAGGAGGCATGATCACAACATAATGATAGAAGAACAACACATACAGGTTTATGGCAAAAGCCCATTTAATGACTATGCAGAATGGCCACCAGCCACAGCCAAACAGCCAGAAAGGAGGCATGGGGAACAAAGAAAAGACAAGTAGGCCTATGGCCAAAGTACACTGGTTGGCTACACAAAATGGCCACCAGCCACATGGTCACAACAACTAGCAGGAGGCCTGCAAAACAAAGAAAACATGTAGGCTTTTGGCAAAAGACCACTGGCTGCCTACACAAAATGGCCTCCGATCACGTGGTAAAACAGCAAGCAAGGAGGCATGGCCACAACAAAGAACACATGCAGGCCTATGGCAAAAGTACAAAGGTTGGCTACACAAATTGCCCGCCAGCCACATAGTCACAACAACAAGCAAAAAGGCATGGGGAACAAAGAGAAGGCATGCAGGCCTATGGCAACAGCGCACTGACTGACTACACAAAAGGGCTGCCAGCCACATGGTCACAACAACAAGCAAGAAGGTATGGGAAACAAAGACAAGACATGCAGGCCTATGGCAAAAGCACACTGGCTGCCTACACAACATGGCCGCCAGCCACATGGTCACAACAACAAGCAGAAAGCCTGAAAAACAAAGAACACATGCAAGCCTATGGATACTGACTATACAATAGGCCCCTGGCCACATGGGGAACAAAGACACATGGTGGCCCATGGCAAACACACTGGCCAGACAAAGGAGGCACAATAAAGATTACACAGCATTATTTCAGAAATACAAAAAATGGAACTTAACAGGGCAAAACATGTTTACAAGTTGCAACAACACACAACTTCCAAAGGCCTTACCCCACTCTATACACTATTTGCAGGAGGAAAATCTGAAATAACACAAAAAAACACTTTATGTATTTTTAATCCATCCATCGCCTAAATGATGTTTCAATTTAACAGACACCACTGAACTAGTTGTTTCATGCACCTATTACTAGCACTGGGCCTACTGTCTGGAAGGCCCATTGGCAGACAAGGTCACATAGTGAATTAAACCAATATTGCAAATGTATTAGAAAACATGGAGAAAATGTAGTGAACTGTGCATCATTTCTCCTTTATAAGAGAAGAAAAATTACTTGCAAAGAAATAAGAAGGTCCCTACTAAAACTACAGGCCACCCACCAAAATAAATGTTACAAATTGAATAAAAGTACAAATAAATCAAGGTGCATGGCCTCAATCAAACAATCAACACCAGTTTTTCAACTTACTTTTGAAATCTCAAATACAAAGTCCTTAATTCCAATATTATATGCAGCAGACACAAAGCGTGATCCTTCGAGCTCCAAATCCACATGAAAAGTGACCAGGAGATGGACAAAGCACTGGGAGGAGCCTGGTGGACAGGAACAGGAAGGCAGAGACTCTGGGGCACTTCCTTATAGTTTTTAAAAAGGCCTCCTCACTCAAAAAATACCATGCCAAAGGTCCTTTTGAGGAGGTTTTTGACTTCAAATAGTCATTTCAGGAAGATTTGGATGCTTCTAAAGGAGAGAATCTTCCCCAGATGGCAATTTCCGTAAATCATGCATGTTCAGAATTGCGTACATCAGTTAACATCTGCTGGAAGTCGCTGGTGTGCCCGAATGACTTACTGTTGACCACAAAATCTCATGGGAGCATATGGCCATCTAGCAAATTTTGTGGCGCTTGTGAATGGCTCTGAAAATCTCATAGACGATTGCGAGCACCCGAAAAGTCACTCCCATGCATGTGAAAGGACATCTTGAGCACGCAAACAAAAAAAACCTATGCTCTGTTGTGGGGTGCGGAGTTTATAGGTAACTCTGCATTCTATGCAGATCGTGGAGTTGCTGAACTCTGCGAATGGAGTGGAGTTTTACACCCAGGCCTAATATATACATATATATTCACTGTAAAAGTCAACGGTTATAGGGACGTTTTGGTTAGGCTCAGTTTTCACTCATACAAAACCAGTGAAATTCAGCAGTTATAGTTAACTGAGCAAACTATAACAAGCGCCCGCAATGCACTAATTATGACCTCACATATCACATCCCTCATGATATGGTCAGTGACATCACTGATGACATCTCAAGTGACATCACTGAGTGATAACATCATCGACAGAATCACTGATACACCTATTCACACCTCATAGAACCTTTCATACATCCACTGCCCCACAACTATTCACTGATTCATAGATCTACACACACATCCACTCACTCACCCATATAGCTACTCACACACCTACTCACTCACCCATACCATCAATTAATGAATTTCTAAGTTTTTTTATACTAATTCCTAACAATAATGTTTCAGTAACCGTTGTTTTTTTCAGTGAATTTCAATGTTTTTTTAAAGTATTAGTAGCATTTGCAGAGTGATGGAGAAAAGGGTCTCGGCCTCCGACCAGCTATCAGGAATCCAGCTGACTAGGACTTGTAGACGGTCCAGGAGGGCTTCTTAGCCCCCAAGGTCCCTCAGAAGTCCCCCAATCAGTAGTGCGGAAGGAGGAGTATTTGCAGAGTGGTGGGAAAAGGGGGCGTGGCCTCTGATGACCTCTTATCAATCCCGCCTTGTGGGATGTACTGGAGGTAATAGGAGGGGTAGTTGGCCCCCAAGGATGTGCTTGGGGGCCAACTACCCCTCCTGTTACCTCTAGTAAGTCCCACACAGCAGGATTACTGAGAGGTCAGAGTCCACGCCCCTTTTCTCCACTACTCTGCAAACACTCCTCCTGCCACACTACTAGTTGGGGGTTAAAGTTCCCTTGACTATTGTGGATCCTTGGGGGCCAACTGCCCCCACTGTTACTTCCTGTAAGTCCCACACAATGGGTTTGATGAGAGGTTTTTAGTGGCCAGAGCACCTTTCTCAATCACTCTGCAAACGCACCTCCTAGCCTACTAATAGTTGGGAGATGCAGATCCCTTTGCTCTTTAGGGTCCCTGAGGGCCAACTACCCCTCATGTTATCTCCAGTAAGACCCACACAGCTGGATTACTGAGAGGTCATCAGAGGCCATGCCCCCTTTCGCCACCCCTATGCAAACACGCCCCCTGTCACACTAATGGTTGGAAGAAGAAGTCCACATTAGTCCTGAGGCTCTCAGGAGTAAAGTGGAGTTCATTTCCCAACCGGCAGGGTGCCAGGAGGAGTGTTTGCAGAGTGGTGGAAAAAGGGGTTGTGGCCTCCAAGTCCTCTCAGCAATCCCGCTGTCTGGGGGTTACTGGAGGAACTGTAACCGGCAGGGTGCCAGGAGGAGTGTTTGCAGAGTGGTGGAAAAAGGGGTTGTGGCCTCCAAGTCCTCTCAGCAATCCAGTTACAGTCACAGATGTGTGTGTAAGTCATCTTCCATGTTAAGGCCCCAAGGAGTTTTTGCATTTAACGCTATAATGTATCTTGACTCCAGTTGCCTTAAGTTCTTTTTTCTGTCTCCTCCTCGCATAATCGCAGAAACGGTATCTAGCACAAAATAAGTTAACTCTTTCACCTCACCATTATGGTTTGCCTCACGGTAGCTACCATAAACAAGAACAGAGTTCGAAACGCATAGGAGTTTGCATTTGTAATAAACATTTTTGTGAAGCCAAAAGGAGTGCTGCGTAATCTGTATATATATATATGTATAATTCAAAACGGTTGCCCTGGTGAAGGAAGCCTCAGGCAGTTTGAATAGTTCCTTTATTTGGACAGAACCTGCCAGCGAAGTGCAGCGTGAAACACAGCTTCAAAGTTCATTAATCCCACAAACACCAAACGCGTTTCGGGAACCCCTGTTCCCTTTCTCAATGGCCGTGGACTGCAAACAAAGTTCGATATGATGCTTCACACTATTTTAATCATCACGGGTCCTGCCCTGTGGGTGTGGCTCATCATTGCATCTTGGGACCTGTAGTGCGAAAAAGTAAACCTCCAATGAGTCAATCGAACTTGGCAAAAATAATCAGCAGTTTTTTCAAAACCCAAGTGGGTAGAAACAATGTCACATCTCAGCACTCTGCCATGATTTATGGTCAAGTCCCGAAATACTGCCTCCATAGCGCGCTGTCACCTCCTTGGTGCAGCGCAGGTCCGCTTTCAAAGCAGTGGGCTTCTCTTCGCGGCTGAGCAAAAGACGCTAAATACAATTCAAAAAGGTTGCCCTGGTGAAGGAAGCCTCAGGCAGTTTGAATAGTTCCTTTATTTGGACAGAACCTGCCAGCGAAGTGCAGCGTGAAACACAGCTTCAAAGTTCATTAATCCCACAACCACCAAACGCGTTTCGGGAACCCCTGTTCCCTTTCTCAATGGCGGTGGACTGCAAACAAAGTTCGATATGATGCTTCGCACGATTTTAATCATCACAGGTCCTGCCCTGTGGGCGTGGCTCATCATTGCATCTTGGGACCTGTAGTGCAAAAAAGTAAACCTCCAATGAGTCAATCGAACTTGACAAAAATAATCAGCAGTTTTTTCAAAACTCAAGTGGGAAGAAACAATGTCACATCTCTGCACTCTGCCCTGCTTTATGGTCAAGTCCCGAAATACTGTCTCCATAGCGCGCTGTCACCTCCTTTGCGCAGCGCAGGTCCGCTTTCAAAGCAGTGGGCTTCTCTTCACGGCTGAGCAAAAGTCGCTAAATCAATTCAAAAAGGTTGCCCTGGTGAAGGAAGCCTCAGGCAGTTTGAATAGTTCCTTTATTTGGACAGAACCTGCCAGCGAAGTGCAGCGTGAAACACAGCTTCAAAGTTCATTAATCCCACAAACACCAAACGTGTTTCGGGAACCCCTGTTCCCTTTCTCAATGGCCGTGGACTGCAAACAAAGTTCGATATGATGCTTCGCACTATTTTAATCATCATGGGTCCTGCCCTGTGGGCGTGGCTCATCATTGCATCTTGGGACCTGTAGTGCGAAAAAGTAAACCTCCAATGAGTCAATCGAACTTGGCAAAAATAATCAGCAGTTTTTTCATAACCCAAGTGGGTAGAAACAATGTCACATCTCAGTACTCTGCCCTGCTTTATGGTCAAGTCCCGAAATACTGCCTCCATAGCGCGCTGTCACCTCCTTGGTGCAGCGCAGGTCCGCTTTCAAAGCAGTGGGCTTTTCTTCGCGGCTGAGCAAAAGCCGCTAAATACAATTCAAAAAGGTTGCCCTGGTGAAGGAAGCCTCAGGCAGTTTGAATAGTTCCTTTATTTGGACAGAACCTGCCAGCAAAGTGCAGCGTGAAACAGAACTTCAAAGTTCATTAATCCCACAAACACCAAACGCGTTTCGGGAACCCCTGGTCCCTTTCTCAATGGTCGTGGACTGCAAACAAAGTTCGATATGATGCTTTAAAAACTTTGAAACTTGAAAGCAATTTCAAGGCACAACTCACTTGAGGATTATTCATGGTGCAACTACACAAACCAGAAGGCTGTTGGACAGACCACACCCACTGAGGGAGGTTCGCAATAAATATGAGAAATACCGCAGTGCCTTGAACATTTGCAGTCCCAACGCTACTGAGAAACTTGAAACGCGTCTGGCGCAGGGACGATGAACTAAGAAAAGCCGGTCTCTTTGAATATGACTTTGCAGCACTCCAATAAATGAGTGCAATATATATTCCACCTTGGAGTCTCTTCCATGGGGGCAACTCTTTTTGAATTTATATATATATGTATATATATATATATATATATATATATATATATATATATATATATATATATATATATATATATATAAGAAACCAGGTTGCCCACGTGGAGTCATCACTCGTGGTGTGGTAAATAAATAAATAATACCCTATTTTTGAATGAATAAATGAATAACAGATAGCTCAATAAATAAGAGTCAAGATTCGAGGTAGTAGGAGTTTGCAGGTTTATTACAGCATAAAGGACAGGAACAGGACAACCTGCATAGGAATAGGATGGCAGGGCCCAGCAGCTGCTGGGGCTGGATCTGGGATGAGCGCGCTAAGGAAGGATAACTTTTTAATAACAGTGCATGAGCATATATACATAACGCAAACACATAGCATTACATTGCAATAGGCGTAGCAGTGGGTGGAGCAAAAGGCGTGACGCGTAGCAGTCGCGAAAGATAAGGGTGAAAAGAGGTGTAACAGGGCGTATACATAGACATGTGATGCAAACGTAACAGAATATGTCATGAATGGGGCGGAAACCATGGAGGGGGCTACCTGAGGAGCCGGGACCTCTAACCTGATGGTGCTCGCAAACTGGCAATGACGTGTTACTAGGAGAAGCTGGGGGCTTCGAACTCTGTGCTAGGAGCAGAGACTGAAGTCTGGAGAGTCAGGGCGACATGTACCTAAGCAGTATCTAGTATCTGATGTTTAGAGAACATGTTGATATAAACTAGAAGTCAGGAGGGGAAAGGCTAACAGACACTAAGACTGGACCATGCATTATTCTACATGTAGTGCGTGATGAAGAATATTAAATGACCATTAATACAGTATTTCTCTAACGTGGAGACGTGAAGGCTAGACAATGACGGAAACTATTGATGCGATTCAGTAGCTTTAGGAATGCAGAGAAGGAGGGCTGAACTGATAACTGGAATCATAACATACTCTTGGCAGACTCAGAGGCAGAGCCAGGCTGAGCCGGGCACTGCGAGGCAGGAAGTAAGTGAAGGGTCGAGGACACAGGTGGGGGCTGTATCGCTCCTCAGCGAGGGCTTCAGGAGACAGGAGCTGAATCTGGTGTCCAGGCCCTTTTGAGGCCTAGAAACGGGAACTTTACATACAATAACGTGCACACTGAGAAACGTGGCAACGTAACTTTACATAGGCCTGATATTCGTAGTATTCACGAGAACTGGAAACTGGCATACTAGAGGTGGACACAACTGTAATTGCGTCTTTAATCGAACATAGGGAATACATATGCATATCTAATCATGCACACATAACATATGATGGATGACACGTAGGGACACAGAACATGGCAAAATTTACTTTTCCACATTCCCTCCTTGTCACTACGTTTCCATCAGGAAACATCAATATTCATGATACCATCTATCATTTCATACAGTATCATTTGCTCGTCTCGAATTGTCTTGGAACGGGATTTAGAACGGGGCTTGGGACTAGGAATACAAGAGGTAGCACAAATGCCGCAAATCGCAGGGCCACATTGTATACAGAGGCAGCAGCTGAATATGATCGCTACTGCAATACCTAGAAAGGACAAGACTTTCCATCCCCAGGCGGTAATTATATTCCAGAACCAACCGGACCATGTCCAGGTGCCTGGATCTTGGTGTAACAGATGGGCAATTTTATGGAGTCTGGTTATAGCTGAATAAACAGACGGCGCGTTATTTGGAATGAAAATGCAGCAACTAGATCCGATGACTCTACAGGCCCCGCCCCTATCGGCCAATATGACGTCAAGGACGAGACGATTCTGGAGCACGACAATTCTCATAGCAGATTGCTCTTCAGTTAAGTTACCTAGAGCAGAGGCAGTCTCATTGACTACTGCTTCAAGGGTTCTGGTTAACCTACGGATCAGCTTACTATTCTGGATAGGTCCTATAAAGAAAAAGAAACCTCTATTGAAATCTGTATACTGTTCTAGAGCAGTTTCAGTATAATCGACAATGGGGGACTCCCTTCTATGTCTAATGTGTACTAGATGTGTATTTCTATGATAATCAGATGGGGCTAGGAAAACTGGTGGCAGTAGGAAGGCAATGTAACAGGTTCCCTCCCAATCGAGGGGCAGACGAATATATGCAGTTTGACCACAAATAAAATAAGAATGACGTGAGGCTTTGAAAATAGATTTCCCACTGTCACTATACTTGACAATAGTAGTACAATCACTATGTCCTACATGTACGGAACCATTATTTCGGACACATAATTCGCCTTTGACTGGTAGTACTGAAATAGCAGGTAAATCTGGAGTGGAATCAGACTGAACATTCAAGACCATGAAATTCGAAGAATAATTACCTAAATTATACACTTCATTTTCTAGATCTAACCCGGTTCTGTGGGGAAGACCTTGCTTGTCTGGAAAACATGTACTGTTAAGAAAAGACATATCTGTTGAGGATGACGTTAACGTGGACCATGCTCCACACGAACCATTATGTGAAAAAGGATAAGGAAAGAGTGGCAGAACTCCCTTCGGCGTCTGGAAAGGGGGGAGTCGACCACATACCCAACAATTAGTGGCATTGCTGGTCTGGTGTGAATAATGTAACATGCGGATGAAAGAATTATTACGCATAGCGAGGCGGTAAGAGAGCTCATGAGGAGGTAGATCACTAAACGTATGCTCTACTGTAGCATTAGCAGACTTATTTACATGAAGAACTGGGAAATACAGGTAAAATGCATAACTGGTGCAGGAAATCATAATGCTGAGAAATAATATGAAACATAGAAGAATGATACATCGGATTGAGTTTTGACTAACTCTCTCACTATGGGGGTCTATTTTATACATGTCAGAAACAGTCTAACCGTTTCACCTAGGGGAGGACTTAGACAATCAAACTGGCTGACTTATTTTACTAGACCGGAGTTTCAACTTATACTCCTGTTGCGGAGTTTTCTCTAACAGGGGAGGGTTTGTAGCAATGTCTTTTGCGGGACAGTCCTTGAGAACAATATTTTGGCAATCCTTCAAATCCTGGGAAATGTTCTTTGAGACGGGTTTCAGTCCATAAAACTTCTTTATATGTGAAAGGTGCACCCAGCCTTTGCGACCCTCCAACTTCACGGCTGTACGGGTGGCGAGGAGGACCTGTCGGGGCTCCTTCCAGCGTGGCTCCAACGGACTTGAGCGGTCAAAATTGCGGACAAGAACCATGGATCCTGGAACGATTTCATGCGGTGCCACCTCGGTATTGTCTGGAAATGCGGCGGCAACCTGTGAACGACAAGAGTTGAGGGCAGACATCAAGGAAGCTAGGTAATCTGTCAGCATATTACTTGAAACATCGGTAATACTTTGGGGTCTAGGAGTACCCCACATGTTAGGGGGGCGGCCGAATACGACCTCATACGGGGACAGACCTGATCTAGAATGTGCGACCATGCGCATATAGAACAAAGCGACTGGCAGAGCTACTAGCCAGTCCACACCTTTCTCTTGACAAACTTTGGCGATGCGAATTTTCAGGGTCTGGTTATGTCTCTCTACGAGACCTGCTGCTTCAGGATGGCGTACACAATGGAACTTCCACTGGTATCCTAACAAAAGGGAAACATGCCTCATTAACTCTGAGGAGAATGGCTGGCCGTTATCAGAATATACGACTCTAGGGAGTCCATAGCGGGGGAAGAACTCACGAACCAACTGCTTGGCAGTGGTCGCGGCTGTGTAATCTGGAACTGGATATGCTTCTGTCCACCTGGACAAAGCGCATACAACTACAAGGACATACTTGAAACCTCGACATCGCTCCATCTGAATATAATCCATCTGGAGGACTTCAAAAGGGTGGTCAGGGGGCTGGAATCCACCTTGTTCCACCGAGACACTTTTACCTGGATTAAACTGACAACATATCATACAGGTACGGACTTTCTGCTTGGCTGCAGCTCGTAAATGCTTGTTGAACCAAATGTTCTGGATACTGTCTAACATAGCTTTTTTCCTAAATGTGCTGGACTATGTGCGGTATTGATAATGACTTGAACCATAGAGTCGGGGAGAAACCATGTGGCTCTACCCTTCGTTAACCATCCTTGATCTGTCTGGACCCCTCCTTGTTCGCACCATTTCTTGATTTCTTCAGGAGTAGCATGTAACTGGATATCTATGACATCTTGTGTAGGGTCCTTAACTGTCATGCATGTAGTCGGATCTGGAGTGTGTGTCTGTGTCGGATTAACTGGAATGTCTGGAGTCTGTGCTGTAAGCTTGGCTGTGCGATCTGCTAGATCATTACCTTGGGAAATGGTGTCAGTAACTTTCGTATGTGCTTTGCACTTCATGATGGCGATAGATGTCGGTAAATGTATGGCATCTAACAGAGCTTGAATAAGGATACCATGCTGAATCTTGGTTCCATGAGAAGTCATGAAACCTCTCCCTTGCCAGAGCACTCCAAAGTCGTGTACAACTCCAAATGCGTAACGTGAATCTGTGTGAATGTTAGCTTTCAAGTTCTTGGCGTGTATACAGGCTTGAGTCAGAGCAACTAGCTCTGCTGCTTGAGCGGACAGGGTGTCAATACGGTGTGTCTCAATAACTTCAGTATCAGTAGTCACTGCATACGCGGCGACTAGTTCTCCTGTACTTGTTCTCATACATGAACCATCCACATAAAGTGTCAGGTCGGGGTCTGGTAACGGAATATCTGTCAGATCTTGTCTTGGCTTGGTCATAATGTTAACTACTTCCACACAGTCATGTGTGGCCGAATTCGAAGTAACTGATGGTAACAGTGTAGCAGGATTGAGAACGTTGCAGCGTCTGATTTCTATGTGTGGCTGGAACAGTGTCAATTCATAACCTGTTAAACGTGCAATTGTCAAGTGCTGAGTCTGTGTTCGATTTAAAAGAACTTCCACGGAGTGTGGAACTTGTACTGTCAGGGAGTGTCCTAATACTATGGAATCACTTTGTCTGATAGCTAGTGCTGTGGCTGCAACTGACTTGAGGCACGCAGGCAGAGCCTGGGCTACAGGATCTAATGTGCTCGAAAAATAAGCACAAGGCTTGTATTGTCCTGCTTGATCTTGTGTGAGAACAGATAATGCTGTGCCTTCGCGTTCAGTGACGAAAAGTGTAAAAGGCTTACTGTAGTTCAGTGTAGCTAGAACTGGAGCTTGGCATAGGGCTTTCTTTAACTCATTGAAACTAAGTGTATGTTCAGATGTCCAAGGGAGTACAGTCGATACAGCTGCCTCCTGTGTCGTTAACTGTATCAGTGGCTTGGCTAGAAATGCATACTGAGGAATCCATTGTCGGCAATAAGAAGTGAGGCCGATAAAAGCACGTACCTCCTTCTGGGTCTTGGGCTGAGGAAGACTCGCTATTAACTGGATACGGTCTGGTGTCAACTGCCTACCCCTCTTGGACAGTAAGTGTCCTAAGTAGACCACTTGCTGGACACAGAATTGAAGCTTCGAAGGGGACACCTTGTGTCCCATCTCGGCTAGGAAATACAGAACTGTGAGGGATGCTCGCTCGCAAGCACGTTCAGAACGGGCTGTGACCAGTAGATCATCAACATACTGGAGCAGGGCAGTGTCAGTTGCCATGTGAATGTTGTCTAGTTGTCTCTTAAGTGCTTGACTATAAATACTAGGACTTTCTGTGAAACCTTGAGGAGCTCGTGTGAACATATAGCTCCTTCCATTTAAACAAAATCCGAAAAGGAACTGGCTGTCTGGATGAATAGGGACACTGAAAAACGCGTTCTTGAGGTCGATTACAGTAAAGAACGTGGCTTCGGAATCAATGGCTGTCAATAGGGAAGAAATATCTGGGACAACTGGATACTGAGGAATAATACATTTATTAAGTTCTCGTAGGTCAATCACTAATCGATATACTGGGGGTGCATTTGGATCGGTACGTTTCATGACTGGAATGATCGGAGAATTGCATACATTGGAGTCAGTTTCTACAACCACTCCTTGAGCCATGAGCTCGTCAATAATTTTGGATAAGGCTGCTACAGCCTCAGGTGGCAATCTGTACTGTCTGATTCGTGGTAACACCACACCTGGCTTGAGAGTCACACGATGGGGTGTGATTTGCATATAACCAACATCAGTTGGACCTTGCGCCCATAGATGCTGCGGAACATTGGACAATCTGGGATCAAAATCTCGTAATACATAGTGACCCTTAAAGTCACGTAGGAACAATCGTATTCCCTCTGGGGAACAGCATATAACTGCACCTAACTCTTTCAGTGTTTTAATACCTAATAGATTTTCTGGACATGACTTAGTAAGTAACAGATCAGTAGTGCGGGACAATGGACCTACTTCTAGAGTAACTGGCTTTGATATTTCATTTACAATGGGTTTTCCTGAAAATCCAAGGGAAACATTTCTTGAGCCTGAGAGCGGAGCCCCTGGAACTTCGGCGTGGCTAATTGTGGTCCTACTTGCCCCTGTATCAATCAAAAACTTTCTGTCTTTCCCTAATACTTGACTGTGAACATAGGGACCTTCTTGATCTACAGGTATCTCGATGAGAGGCAAGCCTACCTCCCTCTCTAGGCTGTTTCATGAATACTGCTGGTACTCTGGATACTCGGACTGTGCATACTGGTACATCTGCTGTGTAACATGCTGTGTTGCAGCGATAGGCTGCGGTGCTGTAACTGTCTGTGGTGCATTCTGTGGCTGAGGAATCTGTGAAACTTGTTCTTGTCTAGGCGGACGTGGTCTTTCTTTAGTCTTACCAGTGGCTATGTTGTGTTTCAGAACTGCACACTCGTTTATAAAATGACCTGGCTGTTTACAATAATTGCAGTTCCCTTTAACGGGAGCTGCAGGATGACTGGCTTGATTCGGACCCCTCTTCTGACTGTCTTGAGGAACAGATTGTGCAACTAGTACTTTCATTTTCGTGTCTTTCATACGTTTTCTCTCGTGTTCTTGTTCTTCCCTGATCCTATTCTGGTGGTATTGGAGCATCTGCAACATCTGGGACGGGGTATTAGCTTGCCAGGTGCTTTCGACTTTCAAAACTCGATTTTTAATTTGTGGACTTGAATTCTCGACTAATTTAGTAACAAAAAGATGAGGGTATGACTCACTACTTGTCTTGAGGCCACTGTTGATACTAAAGCATTTCTCAAATCTAGAATAAAAATCACTAATGTCTTCGTCTTGTTTCTGTTTACAGGCTGAGATTGCATCCCAGTCTTCTTTTCTAGTTGTCAATAGTCTAGGCAAAACTTGTATTAATAATTCCGGTAATTCTTTACATTTCGCTCCAAGACCGGTACCTGGTACTCGTGCCTTGTCTTCGGCTTCTAGAACTGCCCAATCGATCTTTTTCTCTCCCACCTCCCATTCTTTTTCCTTGAGCTTTTCATACACCCCTGCGGGCAGCAGAACCTTTAACATTTTAATTATATCTGGATACGTGTATTCTCCCATACGGAGCATGTCTTTTAATTCTCTATGGAACCCTGCTGGATCTTTATCATGACAGGGGATTAATTTCTTCATCTCTAGGAGTTCCATCTTTGTAATCGGAGTGTAAACAAACACTCGTTCTAGTTCGCCACCCGTTCCTCTAACTGGGTGGACTTCTCGTAACGGATTCTGTCTCTCCATGTAAAATGGTTTACTTTCTGGGGGTGAGACATGAACAAAATGCGGATTCAAAAACGTTCTATATTTGTGACGCTGTTCTAGAACGACACTAATTAAATCGGTACCTAAACCTTTCCATCTATACTGGAGTAACTCGTTCAGGATATCATGTAACGGGCCTGGATCAGAGTGCTGACCCTCATACAATGTAATGAGGTGCTGGATCATATACATACCCGCCAGTCGTTGCTCGGCTGGGGGCATTTTCAGAAACATTTGTGCCACTATTTCGTCTGGAAAAGTGGTAGAATCAGTAATCCATCGGACTGCTGATCGGACTAGTTCTTGTTCATGCATGGTACTCAACTCACTGTAACCGATTCGTGATTTCAGAATGTGATCGGTAGCTTGGAATACTTGTTCTAGAGAACCTTGTTCTGGTGCTGGATGATGGAAAGTAGACTTGTGTTCTAGGCGTAAATGGCGATCTGGAAATCTAGATTTTCCTACATACGCTATTCTGTCGGGATTCTCGTCCTCTACCTCTTCAGTATCAGAGTTACTTTCTTTCTCGCTTACTTGTGCTGCTTTACGTTGTTCGTGTAACTTTATTATTTCTTTACGGATTTTCTTGTACATACTTTCCATAGCACCGACGGTCTTGTGCTTACCCTCGGCTATATTATCACTCCACCTTGTCAGGGTTTTCATTTCAGCCGGATCTTTAGACGGGTAATCTTGTTCTCTTATTAGACAATTGATCAGAAACTTTAATATCATGAGCTGGGTCTCAGCTTTCCTTTGAGACATGGCCTCGCCAATGCTTTCTGGATCATCCCCTGTACGGATGAAACGATATATTCTGTCTAGATCTTCTTTCATATTCGGTAAGGTGACTAGATACTCGGTCACCTTTCTTACGCGGAATGAATATAAAACCATATTATCCTCGCCTGGGACTGGATCATAGCCACATTCAGCAAGGGATTTTCTTATTTCTGCTACAGACTGATGTCTTGGCGTACGCTGTGACGCTTGTATATGTAATTCGGCTGTCGTTAAACGCTTGTGTGGCGGCGGGGTTTGAGGAGGACCTCCCCCTGCGGCCCCTAAACTAGAGTCGTCTACTGATGCTCTTCGTCCTGGCAGAGTGGGAAATGGAAATGCAGGCTGGACTTGTATGGCGGGCTGGACCGGGGGGACCGTAGCAGGTACTGCAAGGGGTACCCCGGTGTCTGGAGGAGCAGGGAGTGCCTGATTTACAGGGACTGGCGGAGCGCGAACAGGATTTGCATATTCTGGGACTGTGTCGTCCAAATAGGACGAAATGAAAATATCAGCTGCGGTCTGTTTGTGACGTAGCTTGGTCGGAACTAATGGTGGCGGGAAATTACTGGATGCCTCTGGGGTCGCTTTTGGCAAGCCCTCGGCACGGAGAGGATACATACCCTTAATAAGGGCATGCCTCTGTCTGTCTGACTGTTCGGCTTTAACTTGTTCACCAATCTCGATTAATTCCCTTTCTTGGGCTCGTTCCAAGGATTCTCTACTTAATTCTGACTTTCTGATTTCTTTTTCGGTTCTTTTATGAGCTTCTTTGCGCCATAACTCGATGGCATCTTTCTGTGACTGTCTGGCTTTCTTTTTCCATAATGCCTCTTCTACTCGCATGATGCACTCGGCATCCCATGTACCCGATACGGGCCATCTATACTTTTCTTCTAACTGTTTGGTATAATCTACCCATAAATCTAGATATAATATGGCACTTATGCCATGCTTCTGATACATAAAATGACCTGGACTGTCCCTAGGCGGAACTGGAACTGCTTCTTCTAACAAACCCTTTCTAGTTTTTAACTGACGTAATCTCGAAAAGAGAGACATTGTAAACTTGAATCGGAACACAATACAATAGACGAGGAACAATAACAATTGGGAGAACAATTCAGGCATACCACGACATTGGAAATACATTGAACAACATCATAACATAACAGTTCGGACAGAATATTACCTGGAATACTGTGAACAGAAACACAAGAATTTCTCGAGAACGGAACAGACTAGAGTTACTGGATGCACTGCTGAAACAGTACGGAACATACCGGTCCCATAAAGGGACGCATCAAGACCCGTATCCACCTAGGTGAACACTTCGTTTGTGGGTCTGTGTACCACCAACCCACAGACCAGAGTCAATTTAGATTGACCCTGTCTAGATACTACCCCAGCGACGGTACTCACCGGGCAGCAAGAACGGAAGGCCTCGGATCGGACTGGACTGCTACGACGACGGACGGACGAACTTCGGACTTCTGTTACGGGTGGGCCTCCGGATACCTCGAACCTTGGACTCTCGGCTTGGGCTCTGGTCGGGACTCGCCGCGTTCCTCCACCGTCTCGTCTGGATGCTGGACCGCCTCCTCCGTCTCCTCCGTGGGCCTGAGGGATACTTGAAGCAGAAATATCTGCCGGTGCGCAGAAGAGTTCCGTCACGACTGCAGAGGGTCAGGGGGTCGGCGTGGCTTCACCGACGCGTGGGGAAAGGGCAAGTCCCTATTCGGGCGCCATTATGTGGTAAATAAATAAATAATACCCTATTTTTTAATGAATAAATGAATAACAGATAGCTCAATAAATAAGAGTCAAGATTCGAGGTAGTAGGAGTTTGCAGGTTTATTACAGCATAAAGGACAGGAACAGGACAACCTGCATAGGAATAGGATGGCAGGGCCCAGCAGCTGCTGGGGCTGGATCTGGGATGAGCGCGCTAAGGAAGGATAACTTTTTAATAACAGTGCATGAGCATATATACATAACGCAAACACATAGCATTACATTGCAATAGGCGTAGCAGTGGGTGGAGCAAAAGGCGTGACGCGTAGCAGTCGCGAAAGATAAGGGTGAAAAGAGGTGTAACAGGGCGTATACATAGACATGTGATGCAAACGTAACAGAATATGTCATGAATGGGGCGGAAACCATGGAGGGGGCTACCTGAGGAGCCGGGACCTCTAACCTGATGGTGCGCGCAAACTGGCAATGACGTGTTACTAGGAGAAGCTGGGGGCTTCGAACTCTGTGCTAGGAGCAGAGACTGAAGTCTGGAGAGTCAGGGCGACATGTACCTAAGCAGTATCTAGTATCTGATGTTTAGAGAACATGTTGATATAAACTAGAAGTCAGGAGGGGAAAGGCTAACAGACACTAAGACTGGACCATGCATTATTCTACATGTAGTGCGTGATGAAGAATATTAAATGACCATTAATACAGTATTTCTCTAACGTGGAAACGTGAAGGCTAGACAATGACGGAAACTATTGATGCGATTCAGTAGCTTTAGGAATGCAGAGAAGGAGGGCTGAACTGATAACTGGAATCATAACATACTCTTGGCAGACTCAGAGGCAGAGCCAGGCTGAGCCGGGCACTGCGAGGCAGGAAGTAAGTGAAGGGTCGAGGACACAGGTGTGGGGCTGTATCGCTCCTCAGCGAGGGCTTCAGGAGACAGGAGCTGAATCTGGTGTCCAGGCCCTTTTGAGGCCTAGAAACGGGAACTTTACATACAATAACGTGCACACTGAGAAACGTGGCAACGTAACTTTACATAGGCCTGATATTCGTAGTATTCACGAGAACTGGAAACTGGCATACTAGAGGTGGACACAACTGTAATTGCGTCTTTAATCGAACATAGGGAATACATATGCATATCTAATCATGCACACATAACATATGATGGATGACACGTAGGGACACAGAACATGGCAAAATTTACTTTTCCACAGTGGAAGGGAAACAGCACACAGCCCCGGCAGTATCAACACATCGCTCCCATAGCCATTTCGCCTGTAAACTGCCATACACGTTCCGAGCCCAGTTGGCTCTTGATCACTGGCTTGCACAAAGATGAACGAAACAGCAGGAAAGTCCTTTGTGGCCATTTTTAATTTCATGATTGTAACCACCCATGTGGGCGTTACCCATAGCATGCTGGTTAATGTAGTCCTCAGGATAAATGGACTCTAATACAAAACCTTTGCGTAAGTACTGCTGTCCTCGTTCAAATGAACCCAAGTGGGATAGTGTTCAAAGATTTAAGTCATTGGAAATGCTAAGTGGTTTTCGCTGTATTAACACCAATATCACTCCAAGGGGCCGGCCCTCTCCACTCCAGCAAGCGCCCGCGGTTGCAAGTGCTGGATCCGCATAATATGCGGCGGGACTCCTCCTATGGCTGGACTAGACGGTTTACATAAAAGAAACCAGGTTGCCCACGTGGAGTCATCACTCGTGGAAGGGAAACAGCACACAGCCCCCGGCAGTATCAACACAGCGCTCCCATAGCCATTTCGCCCACAAACTGCCATACGCGTTCGAGTCCAGTTGGCTCTTGATCACTGGCTTGCACAAAGATGCACGAAACAGCAGGAAAGTGCTATGTGGCCATTTTTTATTTCATGATTGTTACCGCCCATGTGGGCATTACCCATATCATGCTGGTTAATGTAGTCCTCAGGATAACTAGACTCTAATACAAAACCTTTGCGTAAGTACTGCTGTCCTCGTTCAAATGA
The DNA here is from genome assembly GCF_964261635.1 of Lissotriton helveticus. Taxonomy (NCBI): domain Eukaryota; kingdom Metazoa; phylum Chordata; class Amphibia; order Caudata; family Salamandridae; genus Lissotriton; species Lissotriton helveticus. Next base: position 1,816,181,487 of record NC_136067.1, on the reverse strand, counting down.
ACCCAAGTGGGATAGTGTTCAAAGATTAAAGTAATTGGAAATGGTAAGTGGTTTTCGCCGTATTAACACCAATATCACTCCATGGGTCAGGCCCCCTCCACTCCAGCAAGCGCCCACGGTTGCGAGCGCTGGATTCTGCTGTTTCGTTTATCTTTGTGCAAGCCAGTGATCAAGAGCCAACTGGGCTCGAAATGCGTATGGCAGTTTGCAGGCGAAATGGCTATAGAAGCGCTGTGTTGATACTGCCGGGGGCTGTGTGCTTTTTCTCTTCCAAGAGTGATGACTCCATGTGGGCAACGTGGTTATATATATATATATATAACCTCAAACAAGTGACTACAATATCTGTTGCTTCCTCTCACAAGAAAGGCTTCCAAATTATGTTTGTGTCTCTGGAACCCCGTTTTAGCAAAAAGGAAGAGGAAGTAGCTTTGTCATTTCCTGCTATTAATGTCTTTAAGTATGTGATTGCCTTATGATGCATGTGTGTGTGATTGGTATAAGACAGTACAAACAGTTGTGATGGTATGAAGAGGCTCTACACGCTCATTGCATTGCATTTGTATGTGTTTTAAATTAGTTCCATTTAGGTATTTATACACGTACAAGGTCATGCACCTCCCAGTGCACACATTTCATCCTGCATATAGATTTCGGTAAATCAAGTTCACTACATGGGAACACCATTAATTCAAGCATTTCTGCATTGTTTCCTACACAAATACCCAATCAGCCATTTTCTGTTGGTCTCCTCTCTTCCCATTTCCACTGAACCACCACAGACCCTTCTCAGACCTTCATTACAAGCGGTCCATAAACTTTGCTGGGCCAGGTAACAAACGGTGGAATTGTAACTGTAGCAGAAACATTGACTCCCGCTTGTCATTCACCTGAAAATAATTAACCCCCATCATTTTCCCATCTCCGAATTACACCCGATATTGGCAAGTGCGGGACAGGCAAAGCAGAGGCCTGTCTTTTATGTGCTTGTCTATGTTATTGCACTATCATAACATTATACGCAGAAGAACATAGATACATAGAAAGTGAAGGCAGAAATATGATCAGATTCCTTTACTCTTTCTTGTGACTGCTGGCATAACACAAACTCTCCTTGGACATCAATACTGTCCTTTCTTTCACATTGTGATTTGTCTCCAGGTATGACACTTTCATTGCAGTATAGATTTGATATAGGGCCTTATTACGAATTTGGCGGTCCTCAGAACCGACATACTCGTGCCATCGGTAGGACCGCCGCCACACTCCGGGTCCGTCCACAGTATTCTGAGTGTGGCGGTTGGACCGCCACAAGACCGATGGCTCCACTGGATCAAGGATCATGCTGGGCCAGCGGTCTGCAACTGACCTGAATATGCTGGTGGTGCTGCTGCCAGCACTGCCGAGCATATTATGAGTTGCCTTTTCACCGGCCTTCTCAAGACGGTGAGCCCACCATGAAAAGGTTGGCAGAGAGGCAATTAAATGGGTCCTAAAAGGGCCCCCTGATGGATCCGGGGGTGCATGCAGGGGGCACCTGTAGGGGGCGTGGCTTGGCGTGGATGGAGGAGGTCGCCTGAGCGCCGAGCTCTGCGATCGAGCCTCCAATTATCCTGATCCACTTCGCCTTTGAACCCCTGTCTCCCCTTGAAAGTCGGGTGACGGGGTTCCCCTACCTCGGAGCGCTAAAACGCTACTTTGGCGACCCTGGGGACCCGAGGAGGGTTGATGGCGCAATGCCTGGGTTGCCTCCAGAGCTGTATCCAAAATGGCGCCTAGGGGGAGGACTTGAAACCCCGAGCGGCTGAAGCTGTGTGGGGATCCTGCGGAGGCCTGATTTCTCCACCGACGGTACCGGAGCTCACTGGCCTTGGTGGCGGGCCGGCGGGACCTCGGAGGAGCCGTGGTGCTCTGCAGAGCGGGTGACTTATTACCACCAGGACTGTCCCCCCCGGGACCCATTGCAGGCGGCGGCGCTGCTGCCAAGGAGCGCCTGTAGTGTGGCGCGAGGTTACCCCTGAGGTGCCTGGACCCCATCCGAACGCCGGCGGCGGGAGTCGTGAGTTGCCCTCCCTCTCCCCTGAACTTTGATGCGACCCGAGGCGGGGGCGGACTCTCGGGATATTCCCGAAGGTACAGACCATTTGCTCCCTGGCCTGCCCACGACTGGGGTGTGCGGCCCAGGGCAGTGACACAGCGCGGCATTGTGTGGGGCCTCCCTGACCCCCCCTGACGACTTGCTGGCCCCGGTGGGCCCCCTAGAGGGTCGGATCTAGTACGGCTGCACTGCGCCAGCAGAGCCCAGGGCGCTGGGCCTTGACCGAGACGTGGTGATCCTTCTGGCTCCCCCTTGGATCCCACACCGGGAGTGAGAAGCGCATCTTGTGGGGGAGGCACTCTGTGACTGGAGGAGTGTGACGGAGACTATTGAAAGGTCATCAGGGAGCGGTGGAGCATGGGTCCCACAACGCAGCTGACGGACGGTGGCCACAGGGGGCTCCGTGGAGGTGCGCCACGAGCAGGCGGAACGCTAAGGGGCGAGGAACGAAGAGCGCCCTAAGAGACTTGGATGCTGGGGTGAGGCATAGGGAGCTGGAAGCGAGCGAGTGCCCTGGAGTAAACGTCCCTGTATGAGGGACTGGAGAGGGACCAGACTACGGATATAACGGCGGGAGCACGCGGACAACAGACGCCTCTGACTAGCTCCACCTAGGGTCGGTGCACTGTGATACTACTGGTGACCCCCTATTTTCGTCGCGCCAGAACTGTCACTTGAATAGCGGAGGAGGTGAGAACTGATGACCGACTAATTGGGTGGAGTTTTTGGAGTTGGGACCCCACTGGCCTCTCCACCAGCGGTGAATTGATCGACGAACCCCCAATATGGGGAAGCCTAGGGGGACCAAAGGTGGCGCCCAGTCACAATTGGACACCGAGGCTCCCGATAAGGGGGACCAATCTGAATCCGGACAGCTGCGGGACCCCCAATTGCAACTACATCTAGATCGCATGGGCGGATTTTGCGAATTGGCAATCCGCGAACTTGCGTATTTACGGATTCGCAATCGGCAAAATCCACGAACTCCCGCGAATTTAGCGGATTTTTTGGGGGGTTTCGCAAGTGTTTCTGCCGTTTCGCGAGGGTTTTTTACCAGTTCGCAAACGCGAACTTACTTGTCGGGTAGCAACGGTCGCGACCATGTTGTTTCTACGTCTGGTTCATCACAGCACCCTCTTTTTCACCACTGCCACCCTCTGTTTCACCACTGCCACCCTTTGGCTCACCCATGCCACCCTCTGTTTCATCACTGTAGATTATGGGGGGAAAAGCACACCTGCCCTGCCTCAACTGGCATGAATGAATTAGGGGCTGATTGATTAATGTGTCACTGAATTTGAACTTCCAGTCTGGCACCTGCTTCCTTATCTGTAATTGCTTTCTGTTGCAGTCTAATTTTTTTTAGCAGGACCTTTGGCATACTTGTAGCTATTCTCTGAGCCTGCTGTGAGGGTCAGAGCAGGGTCATAGAATAGTTGCAAGTAGGCAACTGAACTCTGGAGGGGCCCCTCAGGAAGCACTAGAGGGAATTGTTACTAATGTTAAGATTGAACTTTTGCACCTGCTGAGTGCTTTCAGTTTTGCAAAAATCATTTTTCTGCAATTTCGCGCGATTCGCGGGGCGCGAATTCGTGCGAAATCGATTTCGGAAGCCGCGAATTTGTGCGAATACACGATTTGTTTTTTTTGCGGCGTGTTTGTTCGCGTGATTTTTTGCGTGTTCGCAAGCCGCTTGTAGCGCAACGTTTGCGAAGTTACCCTAGCGGTCATACATGGGCGCGGCCATCTTGTTTGCGTGATGTAATTCCGTTTCCGGGCGCTATGTGTAATCTCGCAAAGTGTGCGGCTCGCTAGTACATGTTCGCGTGTGATAGCGGGGAAAATCTTGCGCGAACTTACCCACGCGGTCGTCAACGGGCGCGGCCATCTTGTTTTTCATCCTTTGCTATGGTTCTGGGCATGCTTTCTGTATCCTCTGTCAATCTCTGCCATCCTTTGCTTGTTTGAAGTTTTTTTTGTTCTATTTTACTTATTATCTATCCCTCTATTTTTCTAGCTCTATATTTTTGTGTTTTCTGCTACTTTGGGTTAATTTTAAACTACTTTTTTTAACTCTTTTCTTATCTTCTTCCCTATTCTATTTCTTCTTTATTATTTACCTTCCTTTCTGGCCAGACCATGGTAAAGGGAGCCGGGAAGCAGCCCGCGAAGGGGAAGGGTCCCGCACCCCGTGCCCGGCTCCCGTGCGGGCGTTTGAGGGGGGAGCAAGTTATAGCTCGGGAGATTTTTAGTGCGGAGGAGGTGGCCGCACTAGTCTTTCATGTCCAGCGCCGCCTCCCCAAGACCATCATGGGAGGCGGCAAGATCGCTACCGGCAACGGGATCCGGGAGCGCCAGAAGCGGTGGTAGAAGGTGTGCCGGGCCATGTTTGAACACTCTGGGGTCCGGCGCACCTACAACCAGGCCACCCACCGCTGGACGGATCTCATGGACCGGGAACGCGACTTGCTGGACGTGCTTGGCGTCGAGATCCCCGGGCTTGGTGAGTAGTAGTAGCTATTTCTAGCTATTTCATCACTACTCTGTTTTTTCCCGCTCTGTGTGTTTGTATATTGCAAATTTTTGTTTTTTACCAAGAGCAATAATGCTGCCGATTACATTGTAGGTAAATTATATTTCAAAATCTTCTGTGCATTTCAGGTGCACTGCTCTCCTTCTCAGTAGCCTTGCTACTATGCTTATTTGTTTTCTATTTTGTGTTCATTTCATTGGCCTGAGAAATTATGTATGAGTGTAGTGTAAAGAACTGCGTAATGCTAGACACTAAGGGTCAGATTTTCAATTACCGGCGCATCCCTGCAAAGTAGCAGGGATGCGCCAGTAATTGTGCGCCACGCCACCACCACCCATGGTGCGCCGTATTTACAATGCGGCGCACCATGGGCCCAAAACGTCACAGAAGCCTTACGCATCTGTGCCGTAAAGGCGGCGCATTGCTGGAGTTGCGTGACAACGATGGCGCAGCTCCAGCAATGCTCTGGGGTGCCCTATCTCCCCAATGCTGCGTCAAGCCGTACGTCTGCTTCAAGCAGGCGCAGGGTTTGAGTCACGCATCATTGTCCTAAAAGTGACTGATTGACATCTTGTAGATTTCCCTCAGCCACTTTTAGGATGCGTTCCTGCGCAGGAACGCCCTCCCTTGCGCCGGAACGTCCCCTGATGACGCAGGGCTTTACAACGTGATGCATCTCCCATATGCGTCACGTTGTTAATATACGCCGCATCATGGCGCCTCTTTTGTTATGCCTCTGCGTCACAAAAGTCACGCAACAATGGAGCAAAAGAGCCGCAAGGGGCTTGTAAATCTGCCCCTACAGACTCCAGTCCAGTCCTTCCTTTGTACACCTGGCAATAAGAAGAAATAGTGGTGGTGGATTGATAGTTTGAGTATTTTATTGACTGGTTAATGTAGTAGGAAACTTTTTAGTGTTGTCGCTGATCTGCAATCACGATGGAGTTTGTCTGTCACTTCGCGTGCTGCGGACTGCTGCCTGCCAGTCCTAGGCGAACCTTTTTAGTAGTTTGTTTAGTGAGTTGCATAACTTTCCAAGTCAACGGTCCGCAAATCAAGCAATACTAATATCGTAGTAGACCACATGAGATAGGTCAATATATCCCGTTCAATAGTTGTCTATTTGCTATTTCGCCAAAAGATTTTGTTATTGTTCTTTTGAAATGTTTGATTTGGTTGACAACAATCATCCATGTTTTTGGGTCTTTCTTTCTTTCATGTTGTACATCAGCTCCCCCCAGGGGCAAGAGGACATTGGAGGAGGCTGCTGCTGCTGAACCAGGCTAGGATCGGTCAGGCGAGGGCTCCTTTGCTGGCCCCGGTAAGTTTTAATTTTAATATAAAGTACCTATTTTTTCCTAGCGTTCCTCATTCGATTTTTTCTAAATCGTCTTTGATCTTCTTGTACACTGTATCTAAATTCTTATCCTGCCTCGACTATGACTCCCTGTGGTATTACTAGATTATTCTTATTTGTCTGTATGTGTAGCTAACTAAGATTGAACATTTGGCAAAAGGTGTAAAACGAAACTCCCATTCTAGTCAGCAATAGCTCTATGCTCTGAGTGCAGTCCTCTGGGATTGTCCATAATGTCTTTTCAAGTCTTCTAAATGTTTATGCATTGACAATTACCAACAATAACAAGCATTTACAATGCAACGGTTTCGCCTTTGTAAAAGTTAGAGCTATTGGCATTGTAAATGACAAATTTTGGTTTTGAAAACAGATAAATAAATGGCATTGTCATTTACAATGCCAATAGCTTAATCTCTCACAAATGCGAGACCTATTGCATTTGTACACACACACAGAGCACAAACACACACACAGAAATGGGGGGGGACGAGGAGCAAAACCAAGGCCCAAGTGATTGGTTCTTTCTGAAATGATAGTGGTGAGCTAAAACGATAGAACCGAAGAGCTCTATCACTTTAAATGTTGCATACTTACGGAACAAAATGTGAGCATATTACCGTAAACAATTACTGGTCATTGATGGTATTCCTTATAAGGCCAGGCACTTTTAAAATAAAATAATCATCTGGGGATAGTTTCAAGTAAAGTCAGAATAAAAACAACAGACTCCACTAGCAGCCTCACAGCTGTGTTCACACGTGATCCTTTGTTCATGCGAATAACATCCGCACGGAAGAGGGCTACGTGATAATAATAATAAGTAATAAGGAGCACAAAAGGCAAAACATGAAAGTAAATAAAAATATAATCTGCTATTGTGTTGTATAATGAAAATATAAAAGTTTCACATTGGGTTTTTTGTATAAATTATTCTCAAATATGGAACTTTTGACAACAAAGCATATTGTCATTGTCAACCTAAAAATGCCGCTTGTGCTTTTAAATGGTCACTGAACTCCTCAGCCACTTGAAACAATCCATTATCACAGAATGCATAATGGAGGACTTGCCCCAGATCAGACAAGCAGACAAGTGAACAGTGATGTTTGAATACTCACAAGTGGTGGTGGTGCCTTGCTGGGTAATCCACGGTGACAGAAGTCCAGAGATCCCTTCAAATGTCCTCTGGCACCGAAGAGCGCGATCTGGGATGCCTTGGCCTGTGCAATGTACACTATGACCACACTATGAAAAAAGTCTGTGCCCTCCCATGTCCCTTTTCTGCGTACTCTAATTACTCTTTAATTGCCTTTTCCAACGAAGCCCTGTCCTTATATGTCCTAGTAATTTGCCTTTTACAACGAAGTCCTGCCCTTATCTGTCCTCGTAATTCCACTCTTGACCAACCTCCCAGTCCTAATGCAAATATCCATGCTCAGTTATTAGCTCTATAACCAGGAATCTACATTTCCGTTTCCGCCAATATGTGTCAATTCTTAACTATGAGTTATCACCCCGGCTTTTTGTCACTCCCCTTCGCGACAGAAATAGCACCCGCTAGTTATTATTCCAGTTTTTCTATATTTCTCCCTGCCTACCATACTAACATTTCTATCCTCTTGCCACCCAGCTATTAACGCCTGCCATTATGTTCTATTAACGCCCCGTCTCCCATGACCCCCCCTTGCATCTAACGTATCTCCAGATGTTTACAGCCACTCTCCTATGAGTCAATAACCCTCTATATTTTTTCTTTCTAATAATCTACCACCAATAAATCCCTTTTTCACTCGTTTCTCCTTATCCCTCTGCCCCTCCGCTGGCACTTCAAACTTCTCTTTCCTCTTACAGATGCTTTATTAATGCTTCGCCTGTTCGTAAATTCCACCTTTCAGTGCTGACGCCCTTAAGTTGGTCCTCCTCTTCTTTAACTGGGGATAACCGTTCTCGTTACTTATCAATGCCCCTCCTTTGGTCCTCTCCCTGAATGTTAACGTCCCTTCAGTCTTGTGGCCCCGCCCTCCCCTCCCTAAAGCCTACTTAGATGATCCTGCTTCTGTGCCTCGGCGCGTGCTCAAAACCCCCATAGCGCCGCGCGTTCCAGCCAGTAAGGTCACAATGCTCCTGCCACGCGCTGTCGTGCTGCCACAGAGACGTCACAGGACCGCATAGCTGCCAAGGTGTCAGATAGCCATGTGTGACATTTTCATAATTTCAGTGTAATTACGAGTGACATTTTAACGACTATGAGTGACATTTTCTTGCACGCAAAATCAATCATTAAAGACAAGGGAAATACATAAATATCAGAAATTAAACACATTTGAGATACGAGAAACTCTAATAAGATCTTAAAACTGCTTCAAAGCACCAGAAAAGAAGGGCGCTGTTGGACCCCACTGTACCAAACAGGATGTAAGAGGTCATACTGCCTCCAAATGAGGCTCATCTTCCATAACACCCCATCTAGTACACTGCCCACAAAAACAGGATAGAACCACATGCCTCATGCTCCCTCTGCATGGACTGATCAAACTGTGCTGAGAAACCTAAGCACGAACAAGCACAAACTTCTGTTTCATGAGACCCTCAAAGCTACCTACTGACACAAATGTCACCTTATAAGCAGGTTAAGGCCTTAATAAATGACAACCAGGCCGCAAATTCCCCTCAGTCTGAACATTGGCAATCCTCCCAGTAATAAGCACCTGTGTCTGACCAGGGCTGTAGTGGCCTCTGTGGATTATTGCCCTTATTAACTGCAGCAGTTCACAGGTATGTCCTCCTTAACTGGCCACTTACCAGTAGAGTTACACCTGGTTGTCTTTTCATTGGCATGAGGAATGTTCTATTGCTTCTGCAAAAGTTGTGAAAAGCCCCTAAAGCCTGTATTTTCTCTTCAGTAGTACATACTTAAGAAAGCAAAAACAAGAACAAGAAAGCACTTTGCAGTGTTCTAGAGCTGCCGAATTAATTATCACTGGCTGCTAATTAAATTAAACAGACAGAAAGGTGATCTATAAAAATGAATACACTTTATAAAGACAATTTTTATAGTGCTGTATATCTTTTTTGACCCTTTCCAAATCTTAAACTGAGGGGAACAAATGGCGGGTATTTCTTTATAAAAGGTGGGAATTCTACTTACCAGTCGTTTACTATGCTGCTTAGGCGAAAGTCGTGCGGTAGGCAGGGGCAGTATTGGAGGCTGTCTCTCACTGTCTTGGAGCTCAGGACAGTTCTGAATCCCCGCAAATCATGCATCAGTCCAGTTAAAAGTTTACTGGCCTCAGTCAATGTTGCTGATGAGCTGCTTCAGGCAATGGGTCTCTGGTGGGCTGAGGTAGAGGAGTAAGACTGCTGGCAAAGCTAAGTCCAGTCACTGTACGCTCAGTGACCCTGGCAGGACCAGGCACATGTGTCTTGGCCCCCTGGTACCCTCACAAATGGGCAGATGATGTTTTCTTGATCCGACGGGGGACAGTGAAGTGCACTCCCTCCAACATTTGGAGAGCTGGGCATGTGAAATTTGCTTCCATCCGGCAGGTTCTGGCGATTGTCAGTGCCTTAGCATGGGAGGTCGGGGGTCATCACACAGTATGCAAGAAATACAATAGGCATCCTCCTTCCTCAATGTCATATCCGATGTCAGGGAGTCCGTCACACGCTATGAACTAAAAGGCACATACTCATATGGCACTGTTTCACTGACACTTTTGTCAAAGTCTGCCTGTTATTTTATGTGATAAAAGCCACACTCTGTCTGGAGACACGTGCCTGGTGCTAGCTTCAGACCCAGGTGGTTCACTTTAAATGAAGGTAAAATTTTGTTCGACCTTTCTAATTAAGCGCCTACTGACTACCGCTCCTGTCTGTCATCAGGCACCGAATATATTTCACAAATCATGCACTTCCTGCACCATCTGGAGAGGTCGACGGTGTTCACAGTCTCTAAGACTGTTAGTAACTAGTGCAGCACTGCAGTCTTTGCGCGTTAAGCTAAATGTGCACGTCAAGTGTGTGTGGCTGTAAGTACGGGTAGTGTGTGCGTGGAAGCACATTTGGAATTTAAAGCATTATCCTGTGGTGCGCTGGCAAATGATTTATTGTCCCTCACTCTAGAAACACTCACTTTTGCAGCGGCAACCAGTGAGAGAAGGTACACAGCTGCCTGGCTCGCCTCTCTCCTTGTGCCTGGGGACCTACTGCTCTGTGCAGCCCAGCTGAGCTGCCAACATACGACCTCTCCGGCCGCCGCATGGGAGTAATCAGGTAGCAACGGTGGGCCCGGCTGGGTCGGGTTCGTCATGGTGTCGGTCGGCCATTAACACAGCAGGATAATTGCGGGCAGCATAGCCACTAATCTTGAATTAAACTGCTACGCCCTCGCGCAATGGGAGGGCGGCAGCCCAAGGACTCGTCGCACTCGCCTATATCTGTGAGTCTGATGGAAACTCACACTCCTAACCTCACTGCCTAAATGGCTCGGTAATAACCATTGCTATGCAGTGACTTGACCTCAGTGAAATGCGCTTCCTGCGCAGGCAGCTGCACACTCTGACTCTCAAACTCACTGAGAGGGACCTATTCTGCGCCGACTGACGAGCACAATTCCTCGAGAGCCTGGCCCCGCCGCTTCTAACCGGGACCTCACTTCCTTTCTGTTAAGGACGTGAGGTCACATCTCTCTCCCCCCCTCCTCCTCGGCGCCACAACAGCCTGTAACGCAACAAGGGCAGGCCTCGCCGGGTCTCTCGTATAGGGCAGTCAATGTGACTTAGTGGGTGTGACAGCCGCGGCCTGCACCATCCGGAGAGGTCGACGGTGTTCACAGTCTCTCGACCGAAACGCCCTTCTGAAAGTAAACGAAGGACTACGGTACCGAAGGGCTCGTCTGAAGGTAAACGAAGGACTAAACTATGACAGAATTTCGTAAATGACAACGAAACAGAAGAGCTGCGAAGAAACGTTTCTGCCATGTTGGAAATGAATCTAAAATGTATTTAAATCTACACTACAAAGCAAACAACCACAACATAGAATAAAATAAGTGTCCTAGAAGAAAAAACTTATTTTTTAAATATATTTAGTAAATATAGCAGTCTACTAATTTCGATTAGACTTTGAATATCGATATGTATTTACAAACCAAAAGCAAAACATATTTAAATTAAGTCAAATGAGCAAAAAGTGGATATATATCCTAGTAAAATAATAAATAACGAACACACGGAAAGAGCCTGTGCTCTCCCCTTCCCATTGACTGGAAGGTAAAATTCCAGCCAATGGGAAGAGGAGAGGGCGGGACTTAAAAAAAGACCCAGAAACGTTCCGAGAGTGACGCTCCTCTCCTCCAATGGCTGGCCAGCATTTACGAGGCCAGCCAATGGAGAAGAGGGGCGTGTTCAGGCCCCCATACTAGACACATAAGAGTTCGGCTCTGCCCACTGCTTACGCAGTGCGACGGTAGCCGAAACCTAAAAAGGTGAATGACCACCAAGAAAGAATAAGATACTACTTTACTTTTGGTTTGGATAGGAGGACAATCCATACTACTACTGTTGCAGGGACAAATCTCTACAAACAGAACTATGGACACTAAAGTGCATTGTTTATCAATTATAATAGGCACAGGTCGACTTTCCACATACCTCAGTGATATCAGACTTTGAAGAACCCCCAATCTCCTTACTGACTAGATAGTGTGGCAGAGTCATTTAGCTCCCGAATTCATCGATGATTGATCCCCAATGATGATTATCCAACGCAGGACAAGAGTACGGAGTCAGAGTCCAGAAGTGTCAGAGGCACGGGCTCATACATTGCAAATTGCAAAACCTTTTGCTCATTCACTCATGACCAAAAACCACAGAGTCTATTTAATTTTTAAAGCTTTATTAAAAGTAAAAATATTTATTGAAATCAAGCTTGTCATAAAACATAAACAGTTGATTAAAAATGGAAAAGTGCTTATAGTGATTTATTTCACACATTTATTGTGGGCGAGCCGAGCCCTCACCTGGTTTGAACTTTAATTTTTCTTTTTGGTGCTGAATCGTTGGTCCCTCCGTCCTAGTGATGATGATTTCTTCTTAGAAGTGAAGATTCTGTCTGTTATGAGACAAATGGTGCGTGTTAAAAAGCAAGCATTCATCAGTTTTGCCAAAAAGTGCAGCAAGACAACACCCTTCCCTGGAAAAAGGGACATTTTTACTTTAGAGTAGACAGTCACAAATTATTAGCTTGTTTTCGGTATTCACATTTCTTCATTCCTAGACAAAATACTAGTGATTGGTGTATGTCTATGACATCTAACATTCTCAAAATGTACTTTGTAGGTGGAACATCTGGTGCTGGGCCCAGCGCGGAGGTGGAGGAGGAAAGTTCTGGGGAGGAGGCGGTGCAAGTGCCGGACCAAACTGCTGTGCGGGTTGCCACGGTAGTGGCGGGCAGTGGTAAGCTCTTATATTCCTTACTTATTGAGATTGCAGACTGCATAGTGTGCTCCCCGTGAGAAAACGTAAGGTTTGTCCAGATGAGAGACATGAAGAAGAATGATTGACATATAGTTTGAATGGATGGATGCCTGGATCATGGTACTATCTGACTCTTAGATAGCATATGTGTATCTCGAGAGAGTAGACGGTCACTGGATGAACTAAGTGTTACTTTGAAGAGCATGTAACACCGCACCCGCACGTACGTCCCAGTGTAGGAAAGGCAAGGAAAAGAAGTTGTAATTTTGTCTGAATACTACCATAAATAGTAGCAGTAGTTTGTATTGCAAGCACAGCATATATCCGGCTATTACGATGGCCGCTCACTACATCTGTTAATAAGTTTAGTAGAACTCGGTCATTCTTGTGCGGATGTATCACTGTTCACTCAATAAAAAGCAAAGCACCTAAAGTCATCCCATATGTAAGCAAATACATACCATGTGCAGGGATAGATAATCAGATTATTTATCTTCTTCATTTTCCTTTTCTAGTATCTATTCATTGGCACTGTAGGGTGAAAGTTAAATTAATTAAGCAGTAGCCCTTGTAACAGAGTATTCTCAGTGCCACCCGTAATAGAAAAGTAAGAGCATCACCACCTGCATGTACTGGACTGGTACAGTAACGCAAGTCTGTCTCACTCATCATGGCGGACGTCTGTTTTTCTCGGGTGCAAGTTGACTGCGCTGGCATTATGCCGGCTTGCAGAAGTTAACGTACCAATTTTGCTAAACAAGAGAGAAGAAGAAGAATAAGACTGGTGTACTGTCATAGTCGACTCTAATGGAGTGAGTCCATAGTGCTCGTAGAATTGATTCCTTAAACTCCCACTAATGTTAGAGCAAGGATGAAGAAGTGGGAGGTTAGATAGATACTGGCCACAATAGTTATGCACTGCGCTTCCAAGTTGCTAGTTCTACTGTGACACAACTTTCTGCTGAATCATTTTGTGTTACTCTTAAAGAGCATTGGTTACAGACTATGTCTTTCTTTCTTCATATAGATGCTCCTTCCAAACCAACAAGGAAGGAGCTGGCTGAAAGGGCCCGGCAACGGAGGCTGGAGGCGACTGTCGCCGAATATCGGCGGCTGGTGGCCCAGGAGGAGGAGGACACGCAGAGTACGTCAACAACATCCACGGCGACACCTGCATCCTCCTCCGCGCTCCCTGGGTCAGCCAGTCAGCGCAGGTCTCCAGCGGTACGGAGCCAGGGTACCGCAGCCACCCGCCACCACCGAGCAGCAAAGAAATCAGCTGCCCCCCACAGCAGTTGCAAAAAAAGGATGCACCGCCTTTCCCTGAGGGTTTCCTACCTCGAGCAGGAGCTCCTCAACACCAAGACCCTGCTCGAGAACCTCCGCAAGGAGCATGCTGACCTGGCCCAAAAAGTCAACAGCAGCCAGTAGGAGGAGACTGTCCCTTGCCCCTTTTTTAAAGACTTCTGGGGGGGGGGGGAATTGGGAGTTGGGTTTTCTACTTTTTTGGACTTCGTTTTCAGGGACATTCGTTGGGGTTCGGGGGGGTTGGGTCTTGCGGGAGATTTATGTTACTGGATATATAAATATACTTTAAACTTTATCTTAGCATACGTGTTTATTATTGCTTTTGAGGCTGGTGGGTGGGGGTTTAACAGTCCTGAAACTTAAGTGGCATCTTGATTCAAGTTGTGTAAGTACTAATGGCCCAAATGTTTTCAAAACTAAGTGCCTCTCACAGAGTAAGTGAATTCAATAGTCCTAGGATTAGTGTCAGTCTCTCGTCTCTCCTAATACTTCATTATACTACCTCCCCCCAAACGCTTATCTTACCTGTAATTTGTGTTTGGAAATAGGGCTAGGCACAGGGCTGGCTGCACGCGAAATGGCGATTAAGGTTGGCAATCCTGGGCGGATGATATGTCATAATTGCGGTGGTACTTGTGGTGTTACACAGTGGCAGTTGCAGCATCTGAAAAAAAAAATGAAATCTTGTTTGTCCTTACCGTAGCATTAGAACGGTACGATAGAGAATATAGCAGGTGACAGTACACTAGAACAGTGCTACAATGTAGCCTAACAAATGGTAAAGTATTTAAAGTATAACTACTACTTGAGTTGAATTTCTTTGACATTGGCTACTATTACAAGAAATAGTACTGAAGGTGAAGGACACAGCAGCGTAATAATTTCATTTGCCACGTCTAGGAGGAGGATGTTCTTGATGACCAATCAAGTTGATGGCGCACATGAAAATCTGCTTTCATTTGCCAATAGTGACTCGGTGTCAAGCTGAGTAAAAATATATCCTCGGATTCCTTCACCATCCTGTTGCTATGACCTTATCCTCCCCAGCAAGTGTGTGGAATTATTGCTGTCATTTAGTCACACATCAATCAAAACCACACAGCCCGGGGGAAGAGGGTTAGGGTTTGGAAAATGGATGGGAATGGGGGTTTTTGGGAAAGTTTTGTTGAGAGAAGAAAAAAAAAGCACAGCATGGACAAACAATAATTGAAGATAAACAAATCTTTGGGTACAAAGCTAACCATGAATCTTTTAAGTGACATAAAGGAAGTGCATGCACTACTGCATGCATGGTTACTGAAAAGTAACTAGTACTTTTGACAACCGTGAATGAAAGAATGCGACAGTACAGGGCTGCAGTAATAATTATGCGTTTTCACTTGCCTATCTCTGCACTCAGAGAAACACTTCGTACATTAAATTAGGTTTGAAAAATAGCAGAAGTAAAACCTATCCAATGGCTGTAGGGATGAATTTAGAAGCAGAGATCAAAGAAATGCAGAGTCACACTCATAGAAGTTCACAGCAATAACATTACTTAAAAGATAATTAGAAAAGAACGGATACTGTATCTCTATGTTTTTGTAGTTGTCCTGTTGAATTTGGGAAGTTGTAAGATGCATCCAACCATTCCTCTTATTAGCGGGACTCCTCCATTCCATCTGACGCTCCGTCCATCAATGTTGGTGACCAGAAGACACCCTGTCCACTGCCTGCCGGATGCTGAATTGCGGCTCGCTAATGTGAAGCCTGACTTCATCCTTTTTTTCCCATTGCACAGGCTGAAACCCGGCCTGTAATTATTGATGGAAAAACAGGAAGTGATATTAGAACACCACTGACAAATAAATATAAGGTATGTACGCTGTGTAGTGCAAAAAGTCACACTTTGAGATTCCTAATAGACAGTACAGTATTTTTGAAAGTGCCTACTCTGTCTAAGTCGATTTTGGAAAAGGGGGGGTGGTGATGGACAGAGTTTCTGAATGATGCAGAATACTCTTACCAAGTCAATAGATCATGGTTTTAATCCATCACCGTTTTTTAGCTCACTGCACCATCCCAGCTCAGAACCTGGCTATATGCAAATTAGTCTGTTCCTGTCCCAGTGCATGATGGGAACAGGGCAAACCAAACTACCAAGCCAATTCTTATACTGGGAAGGAAACAAGCTTCCGGGGACCGGTTTCTGGCATCACAGCCTTCTTCGGCCCGGCTTGCTTGAATCCTGATGGTGCAATGAGCAAGGGACTCACGTCTGAGTATACCCTCCCACACATAGTGTGGATAAAACCGATTTTGGAAAAGGGGGGTGGTGATGGACAGAGTTTCTGAATGATGCAGAATACTCTTCCAAGTCAATAGATCATGGTTTTAATCCATCACCGTTTTTTAGCTCACTGCACCATCCCAGCTCAGAACCTGGCTATATGCAAATTAGTCTGTTCCTGTCCCAGTGCATGATGGGAACAGGGCAAACCAAACTACCAAGCCAATTCTTATACTGGGAAGGAAACAAGCTTCCGGGGACCGGTTTCTGGCATCACAGCCTTCTTCGGCCCGGCTTGCTTGAATCCTGATGGTGCAATGAGCAAGGGACTCACGTCTGAGTATACCCTCCCACACATAGTGTGGATAAAAACTCTGTCTAAGTCTCCTTTTGAAGGATAAATAAGTATGGGCGAATTAATTTAGCGGATCCTTCCCCTCAAGCTAGGTATACTGTAAACTGTGTTTTAGAACAAAATTAGACCTTCCCAGCAGTGCTCCCAGACCCTTACTAAACCCAGTCGCAAAAATGTAGAAGACCCTAAGAAGACCCCCAATCAGATCTCAAAAAACGAGGCCTCGTAGAAAATGGTGACAAAACGTACTTTGAAAGTAAAGTAGGCCCAAATCCCCCCTTACCCACCGTGGATTGTATTCAAACCACTTGCAAGCAAGCAAAAGTATCCATACCCAGCATCGCTCCAAGACTCGCATACCCCCCCACAAACAGCCCCCCGCCCAAACACATGCAATACAATACTGCTAACCCTAACGAGCCCTAAGTTAAGAATAGTGGCAAACGCTTTCTTTAACTAGGCCAAATCCCCCCTTCCCCACCATGGATTTTCTTCAAACCACTTGCAACCAAAATTACACATTCCCACGAGTGCTCTAAGACCCCAGAACTCAGTTGCAAAAATCTAGAACACCCCGAAACACATGCAACCCTGCTGCTAGTGCTAACCCTAACGAGCCCTAAGTTAATGTGCAAAAACGCTTTTCCTCATGGATTTTTCCATACCACTTTTATCCGGTACTAGACCTTCCCAGCAATGGCCCCAGAGCCATCAACCCAGGCGGAAACAAGTAGAAGACCCCCAAACAGCCAAAAAGCAAAACTACAAAAGTGGGGACTTAGTAATTTTCCTGGCAAATTTCCAACATCACTCCAAGCGCGCTCTGCAGCTAGGCCCTAACTCCCCTTTGCCACCATGGATTTTCTTCAAACCACTTGCAATGAAAAGTATCCATACCCAGCGTTGCTCCCAGACCCCAAAACCCACCCACAAACACCAGGAACCCCCCCAAACAGGCCACCGAAAACATGATAGTGAGCAAAAAGGCAAAAACTTTTTTTGCTCCGATTTTCTCCAAACCACTTTTATCCGGTATTAGACCTTCCCAGCAATGGCCCCAGAGCCGTCAACCCAGGCGGAAACAAGTAGAAGACCCCCAAAGAGCCAAAAAGCAAAACTACAAAAGTGGGGACAGTAATTTTCCTGGCAAATTCCCAAAATCACTCCATATGCGCTATGCAGCTAGGCCCTAACTCCCCTTTGCCACCTCGGATTTTCTTCAAACCACTTGCAATGAAAAGTATACATACCCAGCGTTGCTCAAAGACCCCACCCACAAACACCAGGAACCCCCCCGAACAGGCCACCGAATACATGATAGTGAGCAAAAAGGCAAAAAAAATGTTTGCTCCGATTTTCTCCAAAACACTTTTATCCGGTACTAGACCTTCCCAGCAATGCCCCAAGACCCGCCAACCCACCCGCAAAAAACCACAACACCCCCAAACAGGCAAAAAGTAAAAATGGAAAATCTCATACTTAGAATTATTTTTCGGCCTTCTTTCAATTCTGTCCAAACGCGCTGTGCAGCAAGGTCATAACTCGACTTTTCCACCATGGATGTCCTGGAAAACAAATGCAATCAAAATTAGACTGTGCCAGCGTTGCTCCCAGACCCCAAAACCCACCCACAAACACCAGGAACCCCCCCAAACAGGCCACCGAAAACATGATAGTGAGCAAAAAGGCAAAAACTTTTTTTGCTCCGATTTTCTCCAAAACACTTTTATCCGGTACTAGACCTTCCCAGCAATGGCCCCAGAGCCGTCTACTCACCCGCAAAGAAGTAGAACACCCCCACAAGTGCAGAGTCTTTCTTCATTGGGCGTAATCCAGCCATCTGCTGTGAGGGAAATAGGAGTCTGGAGGAGGAGGATAGAGGAGCATGTTCTTGTGAACTTGTGAACCTGAGGAATGCAGACTGCGGCACCTTCAAATCAATAAGCAAATAAGTGAAGACAGTTCTGCTGATGGGCTTGTTTTTTGTGATTAGGTGATTAAAGTTTTTGTTATATAGATTTTGCAAAACAAAGAAAGAGACACACAGGAATAAAAGTGAATAAGGACGAAACAGAAAGTTAGTGATTCATTGACTCATTTATTTTCAAGGCTCGGTGTCAGGGAAGAAGAGCTCGTCCTCAAACTCTGCGAATTCATACGGGAGTAGGTCACTTAACAGAGAATAACTTCCCTCATCTAAGTTGGTGTCCTCCTCGTCTTCTTCCTGCGTGCATTCTCGTATTTTGTAATCTGGTGGTATGAGGTGCTGATTCATCTTGATCATTGTTAACCTCTCCACATTTTTGGGTGAGAGGCGGGTCCTTTTGGAAGTTACAATGCCACCAGCAGCACTGAAAACACGTTCAGAAGACACACTTGCAAGTGGGCAAGACAAGTAATTTATAGCCAGGTTGGTGATCTCTGGCCAAGCAACTGATTTCCCATGCCAATACGCCAATGGGTCATGAGAAAGATGGACCTCTGTTGAGTCATTCAGATAGGCCTGCACCATCAACTCAAGGTTCTCCCGGGTTCCTCCACTTTGCTTACTTTTTTCTGGGACCATTTCAGAAGCAAACCCAAGCTCAGTTAGTCAATCCTCTTCATCACCCGATATTACTGTTGTGTCTGGTGCAGATGATACGGTTGCTGGTGTTGTTAACGGCTGAAAGGGCAAATCACTCACTTCTGCCACAGCCACAAATGCAGAAGGGGATTTTTTTGACTGCGGGCGGCCTGCTGATGCTGATGTACTGCCTTTTCCTTCAATTTCCTGCCGTTCTCTTTCAAACCGAGTGGCTGACACAGCTAGCCAATGTTTGTACTTTGTAACATCTTCGTCATCAAAAGGAAAGAACACTCTGCCTGCCACTGCCTTTTTGTACCGTGGATCCAGATTAGTAGCACAAATGTAATGCTGTTCTGTCTTGATCATTTCAAGACGATCATCGCCAAGTAGGCGGTGTAATAACTTCTCAGCCAACTCTAATGCTTCTTCGTTTCCATCTTTTTCAAACTTAGAATACACCGCCTTCAGTCGGTGCTCTAGCATGCTCAACAATGGGATAGCTTTTCCCAAATTACAGTCCTCCCTGCTGACTGCACGCGTGAAGACCTCAAAAGGACGAAGCATGTCTGTCAGGCTTTTAACTAGGTGCCATTGCTCCACCTGTATCCTCATGTCCATCATAGGTGTACCCAGTTTAAAGAAATACTGATCGACTACCGCATACTGCTCATACAGACGCTCAAGCATGTAGAAGGTTGAGTTCCAACGTGTTGCCACCTCCTGGATGAGTGCTTTCACTGGCAATTTACGTTCATATTGCAGGCACCTCAGCTGCTTCCGGGCCTTAAAAGAATGGTTGAAATGTGTGCACATTCTTCGGCAGGTGGTCCGTAACTCGGAGACTGGACTTTCTTCACTCAAGAATATTTTAACAACCAGGTTTATACAGTGCGCCAGACACGGCACTCTGAAATATTTACCCATATCCATGGCCTTAACTACATTGGCGCCATTATCTGTGGAAACATAACCAATCATGCGTTTTCTTGAGGACAGCCATCGAAAGACCTTTGTGTTAAACTCATGCAAAATGTTTTCTGCTGTATGACTTTTCTCCATAGCAAACATGGCTATTGTTGCATGTTTCCGAGCAGCTTTATAAACTTTGTCCTCATCAACACCTGTGTTTATCTTGCCTTTAACCCCTGAAAAAGAGACCCAGTGTGCAGTGATGCACATGTAATCAGTGGCTGCACAACTGCTCCACATGTCTGTTGTCAGATGTATAGTGTGAACAGCACTCTTCTGCAAAGCTGCCCCAATCACCTCGAGCACATCTTCATGTAGTGCTGGAATCGCAACTCTGGCAAAATAGAACCGGCTAGGAACCTTCCATTTAGGGCAGAGCGTTGCCACCATTTCAAGAAAACCCACCCCTTCCACAAAAGAAAAAGGGAGAAGGTCCAGCGCTAGCATTTTAGCCAGCTTACTGTTATACAGACGCGCCATTGGGTGGTTGTGTTCATATGGCGCTTCTGAAAACAACATGCTTCTAATGGTGGGCAGGACCAATTTACGGGATGATGATGACTTCTGCGACCCAGTTACGCTCCGTGATGAACTTTTTCGCGTTGGTGTCTCACTCTCTCCCACACTCTTAGTGTGGCTCATAGATCTGCTGCTGACAGGGGTACTGGGTGTAAGTGAAGAAATGTCTGACGCTTCTTCTTCCTCCTCGTCATCAGCAGATGAAACATCAACAGATACTATTTGTTGACTTGCAATTCGGGCATCCTTGATCTCCCTTAGGTGCGCCAGCCATTTCACAGTGTGCTGTCTCTCAAGATGACCTCTCTGGCCTCCGGTACCATAGTTGGTACCAAGCTTACCACGACTAACTCGAACCTTACAAATGGTACAAATGGCTATGTTTTCCCTTGTTGGGCTAACACTAAAGAAGTCCCAAAGTGTGGACTTCAAATGTCTGTGGGGAGCGGAGGAGGCGATACTGGGAATGCTGCTAATGCCAGATGAACTGGAGGATGTGTGTTGCCAAAATTTAGTACGTTGTGCACTTACAGCACCACTAATTGAGGACATGGAGGTCGAGGTGGATGGATGTCCCTTCTGGCGAGAAAATATGGAAGCTGTACGTGGTGGTGTTGGTGTACTAGTTAACTGCATTCCTGGTGGTCCCATTCCCACGTCGCCATTATCATCATCACGCTCAGCAGCATTTCCGGATAGGGTGAAAATGTCTGTGTGCTGCATGCCCCCTGAGGCTGGAGTGACGCCTATGATGACTGCGTCGTCGTCGTGAGAATCTTCATCAGCAGGAGCAGTATACGCCCCTTCTTGTTCAGCGTCATCATCACACTCCATGACTCTGAGACTTTCGGGGACCTTCCTTTTACGCTTAGCTACCTTTGTCAGATCATGGTGTGCCTCACTCTCAGACGGCCGTGGTGGTTCCCAAGTTTTATCCATATCATCAGAAGGAAGGGGGCTTGAAGAAGAAGTAGACACCATCCTTGATCTTTTCCTTGCTGGGGATCTGGAAGACAATGAATCATCAGGAGGAGTGGCTTCCTCATGTGATACCTCGGCTTGAATGTCGATTTCCTGATGTGCCCCTACTTCGGGAGGAACAACTATTGTGGGCACTTGTGCCGCTCCATGCACCTCTGCTTGCTCCTCTCCTTGCACCGCCTCTCCTTCCACATGTACTTGGGCTTGTACTTGCACATGTGGTTGTTGTTGCGGCTGTGGTTGTTCAACACTCGTCAGATGAGTTACAACAACCTGTGTTGATTGAGGGATGCTGCTACTTTCTTGCGATGAGCCAACATCACTGGTCGATGGTGATTGAACAACTATACTGGCTGCCTCTGCAGCACTCAAGGGCTTGGACCTAAGTTGGCGTGGTGGTGGTGGCACTGAGCCCAATGGAGCGGAGGTGCTGCTCCCAGCTTGGTCCCCAGCAGACCCCGCTGCTGCTGCAGGCGTACTTTTTTTTAATCCCAAAAAATGTGGCGGTCGTCACACCAGTCTCCTTGGTAAGTGGCGCCAGTTGCTTCTTCTGCTCCTTACTGGCAACTTTCTTGCTAGAGGAGCTACGGGCAACTTTTTTTGGGGCCATCTTCTTCAGATTTCAGAAAAGCAGGCCGCAGTTGCACAAGTTGCAGAGTTGTCTGTGTCCACACGTGACGTTGTGCTGCAAACACCGCAGCAGGACTTCTTCCTGGCACTGATGAGGAACGATGAGGCTGATGATTCGTCTTTCTGCACCTAAAAGCAAACGAAGCCAGAGGAACATCAGTTAAATAAATGTTGCATATGTAGCGCTTCAATTAATAGTTTGCAAGTAAGCAATTTTATTATACCCACCCCCCAAAATGGAAAGACCAATAAAATGCACCACTGACGGAGTACCCCTGGGCATAATGGATGAAAGCATGGCAGACTGGGTGCAGGCCTATGACACAACAAAGCACATTGCCTGCCTTCAAAATGGCCCCTTACACCCCAAGCACATGGCCAGGGCCTGCCTGTACCAGCAGTCAAAGTGGCCCCCACCCACATGGCCAGTCCCCATCAACAGTACACCCCAAAAAAACGAAAAACACACAAAAATCACCACAATCCAATGCCATCCATGCCCTCAATGATGTTTACATGAAAGAGACCCCACAGAAAGACTCAGTCCATGCACCACTGGGTACCCCTGGGCAAAAGGCCCCAACAGCAGCCAAAAAACTCGAAAAAAACACACAAATCAGCACAATCCCATGCCATCAATGATGTTAAAATTCAAGACACCCCACAGAAAGACTAGGCCCATGCACCACTCACTACCCCTGGGCATAATGGATGAAAGCTAGGCAAAATGGGTGCAGGTCTATGACACAACAAAGCACGCTGCCTGCCTTCAAAATGGCCCCTTGCACCCCAAGCACATGGCCAGGGCCTGCCTGTACCAGCAGTCAAAGTGGCCCCCACCCACATGGCCAGTCCCCATCAACAGTACACCCCAAAAAAACGAAAAACACACAAAAATCACCACAATCCAATGCCATCCATGCCCTCAATGATGTTTACATGAAAGAGACCCCACAGAAAGACTCAGTCCATGCACCACTGGGTACCCCTGGGCAAAAGGCCCCAACAGCAGCCAAAAAACTCGAAAAAAACACACAAATCAGCACAATCCCATGCCATCAATGATGTTAAAATTCAAGACACCCCACAGAAAGACTAGGCCCATGCACCACTCACTACCCCTGGGCATAATGGATGAAAGCTAGGCAAAATGGGTGCAGGTCTATGACACAACAAAGCACGCTGCCTGCCTTCAAAATGGCCCCTTGCACCCCAAGCACGTGGCCAGGGCCTGCCTGTACCAGCACTCAAAATGGCCCCCACCCACATGTCCAGTCCCCACCAACAGTACACCCCAAAAAAACGAAAAACACACAAAAATCACCACAATCCAATGCCATCCATGCCCTCCATGATGTTTACATGAAAGAGACCCCACAGAAAGACTCAGTCCATGCACCACTGGGTACCCCTGGGCAAAAGGCCCCAACAGCAGCCAAAAAACTCGAAAAAAACACACAAATCAGCACAATCCCATGCCATCAATGATGTTAAAATTCAAGACACCCCACAGAAAGACTAGGCCCATGCACCACTCACTACCCCTGGGCATAATGGATGAAAGCTAGGCAAAATGGGTGCAAGCCTGAGAACACTGCCTGCCTTCAAAATGGCCCCTTGCACCCCAAGCACATGGCCAGGGCCTGCCTGTACCAGCACTCAAAATGGCCCCCACCCACATGGCCAGTCCCCATCAACAGTACACCACAAAAAAACAAAAAACACACAAAAATCACTACAATCCAATGCCATCTATGCCCTCCATGATGTTTACATTAAAGAGAACCCACAGAAAGACTCAGTCCATGCACCACTCACTACCCCTGGGCAAAAGGCCCACACAGCAGCCCCAAACATCGAAAAACACACACAAATCAGCACAATCCCATGCCATCCATGCCCTCAATGATGTTTAAATTCAACAAAACAGTTGTATCATGCACCCATAACTAACCCATATCCTACTGGATACTGTGGCTACCCACAATATATTTTATTTAATGTTCTGAAAAAGTTCCAAAATTGTATTTGCAGCAACTGTAATGCCCCAAACAAACTTACTTGTGAAAGTTGATTTCTAATCCAAAAGTGATCCAAAGAAAGTCAAAACGGCCTCAAATCCAAATATCCAGCAGCATCCACAAAAAGTAATCCTTCCAGGTCAAGATCCAAATGAAAGTGACCAGCACATGAAGAAAGCACTGGGAGGAGCCTGCTGGACAGGAACAGGAAGTTGGAGACTGTGGGGCACTTCCTTCCTCCCCCCCCCAAAAATGGACTCCTTGCAAAAAAAGTGCAGGCAAATGTCAACCTTAGGAGTTATTCTGATAAAAAATAATCATTTTTAGAAGGTTTATGCTGCTTGCTGGTGGATTCTTGTGCAAAATTGCAAATTTTGAAATTTCGCGAGTGCGAGATTGTTGCTGCTCGCCGCATCTACGTGTTCGCAATTGCGAACTCTCGTGATGCGTGCTGTGCAAGGTGGCAAGCCGCGATGACGTAATCGCGGTCGCCAAACTCCCGCGGGATCCCGCAGCAAGATCCAAAATGGCGCAGCACATGCAAAATATGGAAAAAAACAACTCTGCAAACGCTGAATGACGGTAAGTGAACGCCACGCGCCGCTTAATTGTATCACCAAGCAAAAAAA
The DNA here is from genome assembly GCF_964261635.1 of Lissotriton helveticus. NCBI lineage: Eukaryota > Metazoa > Chordata > Amphibia > Caudata > Salamandridae > Lissotriton > Lissotriton helveticus. Next base: position 1,816,156,773 of record NC_136067.1, on the reverse strand, counting down.
TCCGCTGCGTGCGAATTTGCGGATTTTCAGCAAATTCGCGCGAGTTTGCGGATTGCGAATTTGCCGAAAATCCGCAAAATCCGCGAGCGGAACGGATTTTACGCCCATGCTTAATCTTGACCGCGCTGGCAGACACCCGCACAGCGTTACAACAAGATATAGCACAAGTGGCCACAGGACTGGGATTATTGAGGGCCGACCATGGGAAACTCTCTGATAGGGTCAAGGTGGTGGAGGACACGATCCAATCCCTCGAGCCGGAACACAAAGACCTCGAAGCTACCATATCCAGTGTGCTAGACCGTATGGACACGCTTGAGAGAAGAGCGGAGGAGGCCGAAGGGCGCAATCGGTGGAACAACATACGGATAGTCGAGCTGCCCGAGAAGGTGGAAGGGCAGGACATGGTATGCTACCTCGAAAACTGGCTCAAGATGGTGGTGGCCCCGGAAGGTCTCTCCACGTTTTACACTCTGGAGCGGGCGCATAGGGTTCCGGCTAGGCCCCCGCCACAGGGTCGCCCCCCGCGCCCGGTGGTAGCCCGTTTGTTGCATTACCGGCACAGAGACCTACTGCTCCAGCAAGCATGAGTGAACGGTCCCTATAAGGTGGAGAATAGTAGAGTCAATATTTTCCCTGATTATACGTATGAAAAGCAACGACGGCGGACCTCCTTCCTGGCTATAAAGAGGAAACTAAGGGCTGAGGGTCTGCAATACTCCCTTCTCTTCTCGGCTAGGCTACGAGTGATACTGGACAGCAAAACTAGCTTCTTCGACACACCGGACGACGCCAGTGCCTGGTTCGAACTTTACAAATCCGGCACCACTGTCCGGGAACGAGACCCAGTTATGAGCCTTACCACCGAGGACGACACGACGGATCCGCAATCGACGGAGGGGACTGAGAAGGCCTTCACTATCGGAGACAGCAGCGGAACGGCGAGAGGTACTGGAGGTGGTGACGGCCCTGTCAGGTGCACACAACTCCCCGTCGCAGGAAGAGGCGGAGTCGGACAAAGGCGACAGCGGAGGGAATGTTGGATGAAGGATAGAAGCACCTGGTGAGCTATGTGTGGCTGCTATAAGGACTGGGGCGGACTACCTGGACTACGGTGGAGAAGTGTGGCTCACTGGTTAGAGGAGGCAGACCCTGAAGCAGAGGTCAGACCCGGGACCAGGGTTCAATTCCCGACGCGGCAGGGTCTTGAGCCCAAATATCCACAGACTCGATAATTCTCGTTTCGGTGCCTACTCAAGTCACGGGTTCACACTCTGCAGCTCTGGGCATTAGCTTGCTTAATCTCCACTACGGCCCTCCCGCGGCGGGATGCCTGGCTTTCACCTTGGGGATGCCCAGTTCGGGTATCTCACAGGGAAAAAGCCAGGACGGGTTCCCAAGGCAAGCGCCGAGATGCCTACGGGTAATCGAGCGCTATATAAGAACGCATAATAATAATAAATACCTGCTGCGAACTTTGGGGGGAAGGTCCGGGTTATGGATGGGGGATGAGCGGTCATGGCAATGTTTCTTATTTAGGTCTCGATCGTTCAGCGGGGGGCATGGGGATTGGGCGGCTGCCCATTGGCGACCAACCCTTCCTCGGTTCACTTAAGGCACTCCCACAGTGACCACAGTTGGGTTAGTCAAAAGTTGGTATTTGAGTGTGTTTGGATGGGAACTAGCCGGAGGGCACTAGGACCTGTTCTGGCGGGAGGGGGGGTTGGGGCTGTTTGGGGGCTTTCGTGGGGGGGGGGCGCATCATCGATGTTGACATATTGACACGCTTACGAGGTCTAGTGAGCGGTTGGAGGGCAGTGCACAGGACATTATGGGACAATGGGTGATTCAGCTAATTTGAGATGTATAACCTGGAATGTGAGGGGGCTGCATACCATGACATGATGCCACAAGATCCACGCTTATCTAGTGCGTAGGGGGGCACAGGTCGCATTACTTAAGGAAACACACTTGACGAAAGCTGAAGGGCTAGCATTGCAGCGTAGATGGAGGGGTCACGTTTACAACACCACATACTCGGCGTTTGCCTGGGGGGCGCTGATCTGGATTAGAGCGGGGATCCCATTTCAAGTAACCAAGCGGGTCATAGACCCGGATGTCAGGTTTGTAGCTATAGAGGGAAACTACGAGGTAGGGAAATTGCTTTCTGTAGTGTGTACGCGCCCAATGTAGATCAGCTGACTTTTCTAGCGAAGTTATCCGGGTCACTGGCACATTTCCTCGCCGGACCATTGTTGATGGGCGGTGACTTTAATTCGGTGACCGACGTCTCCCTTGATAGATCGCACCCCCCTTTGGCGGACTCCCCGACATGTCGCACGGCTAAAGGCAGATTGGACTGGCAAACGAGATGGGGCCTGTTGGACGCCTGGCGCGCACAACATCCACATGGTCGTGATTACTCTTATTTCTCAAGTCTACATGAGCTCCATGTACGGCTGGACGCGGTGTTGTGTTCCCCGGTACTGATGCCGGCAGTGGTGCGGACTGAATATCTAGCTAGGACAGTATCGGATCATAATCCTCTCTTACTCGCTTTGCAGTGGCAGCCTGGTGTTTCGGCTGTCCCCACTTGGAGACTGCGCCCAGAATCGTTGGAAGATCCCCTTTTTCATGATGCTCTAGAGGAGCAGATTGTACAGTATTTCGAGGAAAATGCTGGTACGACTGCGGCAAGAGCTACGGAATGGGATGCCTTCAAGGTGGTCATAAGAGGGTTTTGTATAGGAAAACATGTGGGAGTACGGAAGGGGCTCCTAGATGATATAGACAAGGCTGACAAGGCACTCCGCGAAGTAGAACTCTTGAGACCTGGTCACCCTGAGCTACAAGAGAAGGTTAGTGCCGCGAAAGAGGCAAAGGCGAGGGAAACGGAGCGCTTACGTAGCTTTGACTACAAAGAATACATGGCGCGGGCCCTCACAGAGGGCGACAAAGCAGGGACTCTATTGGCTTGGCTTGCCAATCCTGCGAAAAGGGGCTCCCCCATAGTGTCCATGCGCACAGCGAGCGATGGAGAGGTCTTTACCCAGGATGAGATATCGCAGTGTTTTGTGAGATACTATGAACGCTTGTATACAAGTAAGTTTGCGGCTAACGTCCCGGCCATGGATCTCTTCCTGGAGGGGCTCTGCTTCACGGAATTGGATCACGAACAAGCGAAGTCACTGGGTAGGGACATAGAGCTAGGTGGGATAAGAAGCGCCATACAACGCATGGCACGCAATAAAACCCCAGGTCTGGACGGATTGCCCGTAGAATTCTATGGGACGTACGCTGACCTACTAGCGCCCAGACTGCTGGAGGTTTATAAGGAAGCGAACCACTAGATAGTGTGGTACTTAGATGGAACCTTATTTCATTTTCTTAGCAGGACGTGGTATCTATTAATCTCTCACCACACTGGAATGGGATAGCCGACTATGTGATCCATGTACATTTGGTGCTCTTTTGGGTAAGTTGGTAATATGAGAGTAGCCCCTAATATGTGATCAACTTACTATTGTGACATTGGTGATCTAATGGGGGTCCTTTAAACCTATTACTTTAGGAAGTGTGGATAGGATCTCCCTACGTATTGATCGGACGACTTTGATGGCTAGAAAATACCTATACCAATAGGACGTTCGTGGTTCAGACTTGTATGTAAGTTTGATATAATTTGACATATTGGATGATTGTATGTATGAATGCACCATGTGGGATGGGGGATGAAGTACATAATTCTTACAAGTGAATGTTTAGATCAAGTAGGATTGTGAATGTTTTGAATTAAAGTTAATGAGTTTTTTGTACATGTCCTTGAGATCCATTTGGGAACCCAACTGGGGAATCTTGGGAACTTTCCCTAAAACTCTTTATCCCCGATTTGTATGATGGGAGTAGTATGATGTGTCCTTTCCTGAGCTGTGGGGGGGACCGATGTTGGATTAGACAATTCAATTGAAATAGTATTTTTATTAAATGTTTGTGTAGGTACACCATGTTGATATTCTGTTATCTGTTTTTGTAGGTCCCCTGGAATCTACATGTGGTATATCTGACAAGGTCCTGAAGAAGGTGGTTGTTGAACATCATTTAATCCACCGAAACGCGCGTAGACCAATCTAGTGCAGAGTCTCATACATCATTATTGAGACGTCTTGGGTACCATGTTTGGATATAGTTCGCATTGATGTTTTGAGAATGAAAGCAGTGGTATGATAGCTGGTATGAGTGGTTGTTTGTGAGGTGATCATGGTTTAAAAGAAATATATGTATCAATAAACATATGTATGGTAGGATTGAAGCCTTCATCTAAATACTTGATGAATTGATGTGTTGGAAAAAAGAAAAAGACAAAAATATTTTTTATACAAATATAATGATAAACTTTTGATATAATTAAAAAGATATTTTGAGATACACTGATTTGTTCAGGGGTGTACTTTTTTAAATGTATTTGTTAATGATGTGAATTTGTCATTGGGTAAAAGTACTACGGTCTATGAGGGAAACACTGATACCACTTAGGGAGGCTGCCACAATCTATGCGAGAAGCCTTGGTAATCCCATTGTTAAAGCCAGGGAGAGAGAGCGAAGATGTGGCGTCCTACAGGCCACTGTCGATGCTGACCACTGATTATAAGCTCCTGAGTAGCATCCTGGCATCTTGACTACTGCCATTCATGACCACATTGGTCCATGAGGGCCAAGCTGGCTTCATTCCGACGCGTAATACGACCACGAGCATACGCCGGTTGATGCGGTTACTGGAGGGGGACCATGTAGAGGCTCGGCAACCGATGATACTATCGATAGACATAGAGAAAGCTTTCGACAGCCTTGAATGGGAATATCTCTACAGGGTGATGGGACGCTTCGGAGTGGGAGAAAGCTACCTGAAGTGGACAGCGCAGCTTTATACATCGGCGGTGGCCAGAGTGAGAACGGGCACGCTGATATCGCCCCAGTACCGAGTGGAAAGAGGTACGAGGCAGGGCTGTTCATTGTCTCCATTGCTGTTTACATTGGCAGTGGAGCCTCTCGCGATGTCGATCCGGTCGGGAGTCCACTATGGGAGAGTGCGTAGTAGGGATGGTCAACAATACATCTCATTATATGCGGATGACGTCCTACTTTTCCTTGAAGACGCCGACGAGGCATGGATAGGAGCCGAAAGTTTACTCACGGGCTACGGTGAAATATCTGGCTTACACGTGAACTGGTCCAAAACGTGCTTGTTCCCGGTGCGACGTGGGGAGGCCCAACCCTCCGTGACCCGAGAGGTGAGATGGGAACCCACCTGCATGAAGTACTTGGGCATATACATCTACCACACGGCGGCTGACTTGTTGGAGGGTAACATTGGCCGCGGTATAAGGGCGATGAAGGGCAGTATGGCATTCTGGGCTACTCTCCCACTGTCGCTCACGGGCTGGATAGCGCTCCTAAAGATGGTGGCGCTCCCTAGGCTCTTGTACTACTTTAGGATGCTGCCGGTGTGAGTACCTGCCGCTACCTTCAAATTGTTAAAGTCAATGATAGTGTCCTTGCTCTGGGGGATGGGGCGCCGTCGAGTGGCACAGGCAACGTTGACCAGGCCTAGAACGGAAGGCGGATTGGCGGTACCAGACTTTGAGCTATACTACCTAGCTGCTCAGCTCCAGATCTATACGCAGGAAATAGCGCGCAAATTCAGGGGACCGGAGCATAAAAGGGGCCAGGGTATGCCTCGCCACGTCATTTCTTTCATAGCGCTGCAGCAGAGGCTAGACCTCAGAGAGCTAACGCAGGAAGAAAGAAAGATCAGACTGTGCTGGAACCACTCACAGCGTAGAGCGGGCGTACTTCACCCGTATGCCCCCGAAATCCCGATAGGGATGCTAACGGCGCTGCCACATGGGGCGACTGGTCGCCGCTCCAAGATTGGGAAGAGGTGGGAGTCCAGGTGCTGGGGGACCTGTACGAAGATGGAACACTGTTGCCGTATCCAACACTCTCGGAGAAGTTTGACCTGCCGAGAGGGGGTTTTCTGCTGCATGTGGCACTGACACGAGCTATACAGGTGCATTGGAAAGAGGGGCTGACGGAACCAAGAACAACAATGGCTTGCCAATATGCTATGATGGCGGCGGGAACTTTTAAGGCGGTTACGTGCCTCTACTCCAGTATGATCAATGAAGGGCTACTGCCCCTGGAGACGCTGAAGGGGAAATGGGAAACAGACATAGGAAAAGAAATCCCCGAAGCGGCATGGGCGCAAATAGTGCGGAGGGCCTGAAAGAGCACACGGAGTGCGCAATTCCAGCTATTGCATTTCTATATCCTCCATCGAGCGTATCTGACTCCGGGGAAGATCAAGAAATACTTTGACGTGGAGTCCGCGGCGTGCCCCAGGTGTGCGAGACTCGGAGCAGAATTGGATCATATGTTGTGGACATGCCCACTGTTGGAGCTATATTGGAAGGAGGTGGGAGACACGCTCAATGCGGTGACAGACAGGGGCTTGGACTTCGATATGGCCATGGGTGTTCTGCACTGGTTCCCCCATACCCCCAAGAATAAGATCACAAGTAAATTTATTGACATGGGGCTAATACTAGCAAAGCGCGAAAATACACGACATTGGAAAGCGACAGTGGGGCCCAGTAGTGCGAGATGGAGGAACGAGTTCCTCAAGGGGGCTGGGGCTGAAAGCAACTTACGATTCCGAAATGCGCGTAGGCAACGCAATGAGAAGGCACTAGAAACAGCTCAGGCGTGGGATGCTCTAGTGCAGTCACTACGCGATTACAGGACACAAGAGGATGAAGAGGAATAGTAAGGGGACTGATGTCTCTCCCCGAGACGTGACAGGCACATCAAGCAGAACACTACCTAATCATTCCTGTGCACACATTTTACACCGACTGACACCACATGTAGGCGTCGATGATGGGGCTCCAGGGTGGGGGTGGGTAAAATGGAGAGTTCATTAGTATATCATGACAGGGCAAGTTGGGGTCGGCCCTTAATAGGGCTTTTTGAGCATAGCCCGGACTGCGACCTAGCTCGCTGCTGAGAATGCAATTAGGGGACACAATATAGTGGGCTTGGGTAACGTAGAACTACAACTGATTTGTATGATGTGTGCAACAAAAACCCAATAAAATTTGTTTAAAAAAAAATGCAGAGGGCACCTGTAATTGCACCTCCATTTCGGCATGGTGCGCATGCATGCTACACCGTGTAGTAACGTGTTGCAGGCGCTGTCACAGTGGCAGGCTGCATGTTAGCCCACCATTGTGAGACCACCGCAGCACTGCCCACCTGCATTGGATTACACTCAGGTGTGCTGGCACACTACGGGCTGTGCGGTCCTCCTGTCGGCACAAAAGTGGCAGGCTGCATGTTAGGCTCTCCATGAGCTTAACAGCCCACCATTGTGAGACCACCGCAGCACTGCCCACCTGCCTTGGATTAGACTCATAATATGGTGTGCTGGCACACAACGGGCTTTGCGGTCCTCCTGTCGGCACAAAAGTGGCAGGTCGCCAGGAGGACCACCAAACTTGTAATAAGGTCCTCAATGTCCACCCATCAATACACTTAGAGCATGCACCAAGTCAACCTGCTGCAGAAAATCATAAATCAGGTAAGCATCACCCAACTGTATGTCCAATACAACCATTCCTTTAACTAAAAAAGTAAATTTCAATTAACTGTGGGAATGTTTGTTGTATGAGATCAGCATCTCAGTCGTGACCACCTTATAGTCTGTTTGTCAGTTCCAAACATTCGAACATCCAACCAGAACGTTGAACTTACACTAAGACAAACTGGGAAATCGGGAGACTTTTCTTGGAGGGAAGTGACCCTTAAAGCTCAGCAGAGCCAAGAAAGACCCAGTCAGAAGTTCGACTTGAAACAGATTCCTCCAGTACCAATTAAAGTCAGTCCAAACCTGATTTGCTAAGATTTTTTTATTTTCAGTTTACAGACTTCGCCTTTTAGAAAGGGTGATGCAACTGTCTTCCACGTGTGTGCCACCACAGAATGCTCACCAGCATCCTTTAGATCCCAGCAGCCCTTCAATGTTCCTTTAATCCGACTGTTGTCTTTAGCAGTTAAGATGAAAGTTCATGTTCTGTAAGTGCCTGATTTGACTGCTGCACTTAAGTGATTGTAGCTTGTCCATGACTAATGCGCACGGATTAAATGCGTTTAACTCACAGAGATTCTGATGTGAACCTACAGGCCAATGCAGCAATCACGTGCTGGGAGGCTGCTTTTATTAAACTTTCTTCTTCGGATAAAACAAAGAACGCCCGATTGTTGGCACCAGCTGAGCGCGATGAATATCACGAAAGGTTAATCAAGGACACGGCAGGCAGAAGTGAACAGTCGCAGGGATGACTTTGTCCATGTGTTATCAACAGCATGGAACATTCCCATGATGAGTTCCATATGGTCAGTGTGTACCTCACATTACAATATGCGAGGGTTTTGTACCCAGTACTGTTTTTCTGTTTCTGTCAGTGGGGTGACTCTAAAAAGTCTCGGTTTGGCCTTTATTATTGTATAGTTTCACAAACTATTCCTGCCCAAAGCACTTTACAGCTCAGTCAATTGATTACTAACATATCACTGGAAAGAACGCTTTCAGACATTAGAACAGTAGGAGTATGTATTTGTATTCGAAAATATAATGACATCACAGGTTAGAACTCCATTTTGGTGGTTAGTAGGAGGTTTCTGGAGGAGGCGGAGGATTTGAAAAGAGGCATAAAAGATTCGATTTCTAAGTGCATTTTGACAGTTCGAGAGGTGAGTTTTGTTTGAATGTCAAGTAGCTGTGAGTTTGAGGCAATACTTGTGACTCCAGTGAAGAGCAGCTTCTGGGCCTTGTAACTCTGCTGCAAGGGGCTGCAGCACTTGGGCTACTTGCCATGGAGAGCAGACCTGGTAGGCCTGGGTCACTGTTCCGCTGAATGCCTTCATGGCCAGGCAGCATCATATGAAATGGATATACTGGAAGTCAGGGGAGGTACCACGGATTTCTCGGAGTCTGCGATCAGTTTGGATGACTTTGGCTGTAGATAACCGAGACCAAGTGCTATTCACAAATGCATTGACATGAACGTATGAATACCTTCCTCCAGAGAACGTGCTCCAAAAACGTGCTACATTTTCCTTCACAGCGCTCCTAAATGTGTATGTCATGCAAACAACCAATGGAAAACAAACAACACCATCAGGTTCTTCTGCACTAATCTAGCATAGCCTGGTGTTTATTAGTTTCATGTTTAGAGGCCATTAAAGTGAAAATCTACAGCTTTTTATGAAGCTCAACATACCCCAAAATGAAAATGAATTGATTTTAGCCCAGTGGTTGTCATCTTCTACTATATTTGAAATGATAGGCCATGTGGGCTCAATGATCACAAGTGATAACCTTTTCACAAGCGCATGAATAACCTAAAAATGAACTCCATCAAGGAGAAATGTCATGGGTCAGTGCAACTACTATGTGCACAGGCTTCAGACGTCAGTGCCTAATGCTATGTATGATACAAAAAGGGAAACTTTCGTCCAAAGGGTGCCTAGCAACTCATTTTATTTTCATCTCGACTGGAAAAAAAATGTGAATTTTTCTTGGTAAAGGATACTGAAAACCCTTTCACTCACACTTAAGATTTCTCTACAATATAGGTATATTATGCAGGAGGAAGTCCCAGACATTTAGGGCATGGTTTGCCTAGACAGTTTCTGAACACCCTCAAAAACATGAATCTGTGGGTATTAAAAAATGTCTCTTTGTTCCCTTCTCAGCAGAGATGTTTTCCTGTAAAGGGCAGGAGTAAATCATCTTCCAGACATGGAAGGAAAATGGAACACCCTCTAACTTCGTAGGGGTATCATTTAAAGGGAAAATTATACTAATATTTTTCCCGGAGGAAAAAAAACGTGAAAAAAATGTGTTGGCATTTCAGCAAGCACACTTGCACATGTGTAAATATGGCCCAATGATGCTCTGAGGGTTGTATTTAAAATATAAGTATAGACAAAATTGAAAACAGAGACGATGCTTATAAATCCACTAACGCGAATACAACATGTTATATACGCAAAGCAATGAAACAGCGAGCCAGCACAACATTCGCACCTCCCTCCTTATCCCCAAATTCATCTAAATCTCTAGCGTAGAAATGATATTTTAATTATTATTAATTATTTAATTGAAGACCTCATTACTGCACTTGCTGCTTGCCACTTGCCTGCCACTTACTGCCAGAGACCACTAGAGACTGGGGAGAGACCGGGGCCACATTTCCCAGGTTACTTAGTGGCGCGCATGCCGCCAAAGGGGAAGCTACGTGCCAGGAAGCGCCTAACACCTTGCGTGCTCATGACGAGTTCAGCTCGTCATGAGGCATGGTGGCGCTGTGCTCATGACGAGCTGAGCTCGTCATGACCGCCACGGTTCATGGGGATAATTTCCCTGCTTTGCTGAACGTTCTGTGGAAACGAGCGTGGTCATGACGAGCTCAGCTCGTCATGAGCACAGCGGCACCATGCAGCGTGACGATCCAAGAAATGGTCTGGACATGGCTCGCCGGAACTGCCCTCCCTTCCTACTCTAGAGATAACAAATCGTTTTTCACCTCTACTTACTCTGGGTTCTTGTGATTGACTTAGTGGGCCTGATTCATCGAACTAAGTGACACCATCGAATTTGCAGGAAACTCCACAAGCAAGTACCAGGACTGCAGGTTTTAGTAACAGAAACTTTATATCCTGGAATATTGCGGGACTTACTAATAGGTTTTCTGACCCTTCGTGGATTATGTACATAAAACAATTTAGTGGGATTTGCTTGCAGGAAACATGGCTATCTGGAAGCGGTTTACCACTGGAGGGTTATAAGTGGTTTTCAGTCCAGCTAGCTCTTCTCGTGCGTGAAGACCAAGACGAGGCCTTGTAATTAATATCTCTCTGGCAGTCGAATGTGGGTTGATGGTCCTGCCTACATAGATCCCGTGTATACAGTCCCTGGTACTTCGCAAGGGGCACCATGGGCTGGGCCTCATACATTTTTATAATTCTACATCCTGTATCAAGGATGTATGTAACATAACTTTGGTAGGCTCCTTTGTAAGGCAGCACCTTAATACCACTTTCCGAGATTTTGTGATTGCTGGTGATTTTAATATTCACACTTGTGGCGACCCCAGGGCATCTAGTGTGGCTGATTTAAGTTGCCCACAAGTGCAGGGAATTCACTTTGCTCGCCTGCCACAAGGGGAGATATTGAATGGTCTCCTCATGAATTTGACTTACTGTCCCTCATGTGTTTATCTGACCCGTATAGCAAGTCTGTTATTCCATCTTTCAATGGATCATTTATAGATTTTATTTTGGTTTCTTTGCCCGTACTAGATTTATTCTCAGGACTTGCTATACAAGCCAGCGTTCATAGTGACCATAACCCCCTAAGCATTTGTTTTCAAGGGCCCTTAATACTGCATAGAGGGGGGATGGTCAGCGTGGGGTGGGGAGACCAAAAGATGGTGGGAGGCAGTTAAAAGTGTCCCAGATATCTCCAGGTGCATTTTATGAGTACGTCGGCTTTGTGCGCCAATGAGTTAGCTAGGTGCTGTTCAGTAACCTCAGCGCCAGGGGACGTTATTAGCACATTTAATACCATCTCAGGTAAGATAGGTGACTTTTTAATTGCCCCGGTCAGGCGATCGGTCACTCAGTTCCCTAGATGGTTTGATTCCCTCTGTTTTTAAATGGCCAGGAAGTTGCGGGAAGCACTAAGCAAGAGCCCTAGGGACTCTATAATGGTGAGATCTCGCCGTAGGGAATATAAATTGGAACTGGCAACACGGAAATCCACTTTAAAGGATGAATTATGGAGAGACCTAATTGATGCATGCAAGCTGAGGGACAATTCAAGATTTTTTAATTGAATCAACAGCCCCTTTCCTTACCGCAGTTTTGAATGCAGCAGCAAAATCTGGTTGTCCTGAGTCTTGGGCAACCTCAACCATAGTGGCAGTTTTAAAAAAAGGCAACTGTAACAGCACTCACTGTTACAGACCAATCTCCTTGTTGGACTCAATGGTCAAGGTGTCGGGTCGAGTGCTCTTGGACAGGTTGACAACCTGGACAGAGGAACACACAATTTTATCTGATATTCAGTGTGGGTTCCGCCCTGGAAGGTCAACTACGACCCAGTGTCTTAACCTGTCCATGATCCTGAACAAATACACAGTTGCCCGCCCCAGTACGATCTACTTAGCATTCATGGATTTGTCTTCCATGTTTGATCGCGTAAATAGGGGTAAACTTTGGAAGTCCATGCTTGCTATCGGGGTAGATGACAATATTGTCTTTTTTCTTAGAAAGTCTTCATCAAACAACCAGGGCACAGGTTAGATTTTCTCAGGACCTAAGAGTCTCTTGCACTGTGGCCATTAAGCGAGGTGTACGACAGGGCTGTATTTTGGCCCCCTTTTTGTTTTATTTATATATCATTGACCTAGACAATGTATTACAAGCCACAAGAGTTGATTTTCCACAGGTATGCCGGCGTGGTCTGCCGGATTTATTATATGTGGATGACGTAGTTCTTATATCTAGGATGGCTAGGAAGCTACAAACCCTGCTTGACTCGTTTTCTGTTTTCAAGAGGGATCCGGATCTATCTATAAACGATTTGAAATCCTTTGTGATGCAGATGGGCCTCCGTACAAAAAGATCTTTCCAGTTCAGGGTAGGTACCGCAAAGGTTAGGCGCACTGAAGCTTTCTCGTACTTGGGAGTCACTTTGGATGAACATCAGAACTGAGGCCCACTAAAACAGAGAAAAAGGAGTGACTTAGTGAGGGAAAATGCAGTAATTTTGAATTTTGCTACTAAACTAGGCAAACAGCAAAAGACTATAGCGGCACTTCTAAAGATATATTAGGCCAAGTGTGCTGCAATGGCCTCACATGGCAGTGAAATATGGGGGCACGCAGCTATGGAAGATTTACAAGTGGTCGAGAATAAATTCCTGAAGCATTTATTGGGTGTGCCAAATGGAACCTCGAATATGGTTGTGCATGAAGAATTGGGGGTCCCATATTTGAGCGACACCTTGGCTCTTTTCTTTGACCACTAACCTTCTGGCCGAAAATCTGGCAGAATGATGTATTGTTTCTGAACCAGTTGATACTGAAAGCGTGTATGTCTCTTGATCACTCGCACCGTATACCATGGCTTAGTTACATAAAGACTAACTTTGATAGATTGGGCAGTGCAGAATTATACACCAATCCAGAAATGGCATCAAAAAAGGACTTGGCTTGGGTCAGGGAGTTCTTCTCTAGCTAAGGAAATTGGATAGGGAAGAGCTGGACCTGCGGATACCCAGTGTGCGAAAATTCATAATTTTGAAAACAACATTAACCATCGAGCCTTATCTTCTGATTTTTTTAGCACATTTGATAGTTTTTTGTTGACCTGGTATCGCCTGGGTTTTTTCCACCTCCTGTTGGCTTCGCCTAGGGGATGCACTAGAGGACAGATTTTAGCATTCTGTGGCTGTGACGGTGTGTCTCCACGGGATTTGCTTCATTTTCCATTTTTTTGTAGGTTCTATGTGATACCCCATAAAAAATGTATTGTTCCGATTTTAAGGAGGTTGAAATTCAGGCAGGCTCGCCCAGCTCTCATTTATCTACAGTTGTTGCATGTAGATTCCGTCCAATACTTTTCCTCCAGCGAGATACATTCGTCTGCAGTCAGAAAATTCTCCAACCGCATTGGCATGGTGGTTTACCACCCTTCTAATTGAAATCTGCCTGACTTCACAGACTTGTTGCCATAGTCTTTCAAAGGAGTAATGTTATGGCAGACATATTTTTTGTTGAAGTATCCTTCTGTCTTAATGTCAGACATGCATGTCAAACACGACTGAGGTTGTTGTGAATATTATTCACATCTGTTTTACACACTATAAAAGCCAGAATTTGTGAAGCAACACTTGTTTCCTTTTCTCATGTTGAAGCTTTAGGAATCTCAGCATATTGTTGTCCCTTAACATTTTTTTATTTTTATGTCCTAGCTATTTTGTTCTTGTAATTATTTTACATTATTCTTTAACAACATGGCAGAGAGAAGGAATTCCAGGTTTTCAGAATCAGAATTAACAGTAATGGTGGATAAGAATATTACGGCAGAGCTACAGTTGTTTGAGTCGCCTATTCAGACTACCACCATGACCCAGAAAAGGCAAATGTGGGATATGATAGTGTCCAAAGTTAATGTTTTCTCCTCCATTTGGGCTCACTGGAGGAAATATGCTAGCGCTAGAATCATATGTGGAGGATAGTTTGCTCCTTGGTTTCAGAAGCGCCGGCCCAGCAGACTGGTGGTGGTTCTCCCAGGCACCTCCAACTGGGATGAGAAGGTCTTGGCTATTATGCACACTGAAGGCTTTGCAGGAATCCATGGTGGGTGGATACTGGTAAGTTTTTTACATTACTAAACTTTTTTGTCCTCCTTCAAGTCTAATATTTTGTCACAAGGACTACATCTCACAGAATACTCCATGTTGTAGTGTACTTTCCATTTATATAATTTAAATTTACTCTTAGTTATATTAATCTTATGTCTGCTTTTTGTTGTCTTACATGTGTGCGTTGAGTTGTTAGTTTCAAAGCTGCTCTGCCAGTCTGCAATGCCAATGTGTGAGTCACATGCTCACTTGTGTCTATGATCTGTCCAAATATTTGGAGCTGGACTCTACAATGCCTATTTCTTAAATGTCATATTTTTACTCTGACCAACTCTAGTCGCTTATAAATGAGGTAGTAATGCTAATCTGGGTTTATCAAATTTTACACGCTTCTTCAGTTTAAGTAGGCATATTATTAGCATTAGGTTATAATATGTTTCATTTTCCATGTGGGCACTGCATCCCACCAAACTGTGCTTCCACTTATCTCACATGACCATGAATATAGATTGTAATATATATATATATATATATATATATATATATATATATATATATATATATATATATATATATATATATCAATAATTACAGACCTATTTTTTGAAATTGATATTACTCATTTAATTTTTCTGAAATGTTTACTGGACATTTATTTGTCATTGGACATCAGATCTCCATTGACTATATCATTGTACTTAATTATGACTCTTTTATTCTTTTTTCAAGTTTACTTTTTTAAATAAAAAATGTAAACAATTTAAGGTGTAAGAATAATTAAAGGGATGTTCAAACATACATCCAATACTATTCACATACATTTATGACAACGTCACCACAAATAAAAACAAGATTTTGGTAAAGATAGTCATGCTGCGTGTCAGGATCATATGTTCAAAATAAGCTTTTATGCTGAGGCAGACAGGTAAATGCATTGCTATGTCAGATGTATGCATTGCAAGCAGCGTTACACACTTATAGGGTTACCTTTACAAAAACACTTATAGTCTGCTCACCGTGCTAATTTATTACTCCATCTTCATGATCTGTGTGCCATATACTTACACCATTACTGACTTGTATCCTCTTTGTTAACTATCCTTCTGCTCACAATGGATACAGGATCTAGGCCTTACTGTAGCAGGTGACACTCAATAGTACTGTTTGGGTAACGTTTTAATATCTTGTCATTCAATACCGATAAATGTTTTGGATTTGTGTGAATGGTTTACTATGTAAACATGATGGTTTTCATTGCTGCCATATTACATGTGCATTATATCCTACAGCGCTTGAAAAACTGTGTAGGGTTTATCTAACACATTCCAGACAAATTAGCCAATTTGACTAACTCCAAACCAGGGAATATTTAGTAAATGATTTTGAGGATAGATTATTTAAATTTTTAAATAATGCAATTTTAGTACCCTCAGGCAGAGTGGAGATCCAAACCAACAATGGTCACCCACCAACCTACCAGACATTAAATCTATGGTGATCTATATATAACACTTGAATGTGAGGAAGATCAGGCTGGCTCATCTGGTTTGTATGGACAGGCTGCACGGTTGAGCCTCACTCTGCCCATATCTACACAGAGCATTGTACAGCTCCCTATTACCCAAAGTTCTGTATTTCCCGTCTGTGCCCCTCCCACTAATACCACCTCTGTTGTATGCACCCCTGTACTGGCTCCTGTAAGTAGTACAGCTACAACATTTGCTGTCGAGCCAGGATCCACAGTAAAGGTGCACACCCTCACAAAGTCACAGTGTATTGCTTCATGTGTGCAGCCTGGAAGGCAGGAGCTGAGTAAGGACACAGATGCCCATAGGTTTAGAACCACTGTGGGCCATAATATCATGGGTGCAGCTTCTAGAAATTAAGATCAGATGGTGAAGTTGATTAATCACCTTCAAAGACACAATGACCTCCCATGACAGGAAATAGAGTTGCAGAGGGTGCACAATGCTCAACAGAAGGTCACTAATGACCTTCTGGAGCATATCATCAGAGCCATGTGCACCTTTGCCGGGGTCCTGCAGGTTGGTTCCAGGACATTTGCAAAGCAATCTGAAATCCCTCACCCTCTTTCTGTGGGCAATCAACTTCATCTACTCCACAACATGGGACCTCAACAGAAAAGGTTGACCCAGAATTCCCCTCGGAGCTTGCAAGCCTGGAGATGTCATTACCCCTCCTGAGGGGAAGGGCATCAGGACCAGTAGAAGAAGAGCTTAAGAACACCATCACCCAGAGGCTCAAGCACTGAAGTTCACCTGTGGGCCAACAGCATTCACTTGTCAGCACTTTCTAAACCACACTTGTGTAAACTGTGAATCATCTAAACTAGGGCTACCAATACATTTGAACTCTGACTAAAAATCTAATTCCCACAAACTGTGTAATTGTGACTCTGGAATTAAAATAAAATCTTTTTGGTGATTATCATTATTTAATTTTGAATTGCAAATTATTCATTTAAACAAAATGCTTTAATGTAAATTAAACCATGTATTAAATACTTACAATAGTTGTTTTTGTTGTTCTTACAGTACTTTGATGATTGTTTAGTTTTTGAACAATTTTTATAATTTATTTATTACACCAATCAAAACAGTTATATTGAATATTTAAATGGCTCTTGTATGATTTATAAAATTAAAATTAAGGGGGAAGATACACATCCTTGTACGGGGTATCAGAAGTCTGTAATAGGAAATATGTGTTAAATGCTCTGATAGTTTCAAATCAAACAGTCAGGCTAAACTGAAAGAAAATGTGTACAGTATTTATCAAACATTCATACATAAATACAGTTCTAACACAACACAAGTAAAATCTCATATGTTTTTTGAAACAAAATGAATATTTTATTTCATAACACAAAACAAAATGTTATGAATCCAAGTAGTAGAACTTGAGTTATAAATTTAAATTGTAAATAGGGACTAAAATCACAAAACAACAATGGCAAATATCTTGTTGTGCAGGACTGGGACAAACTCTAAAGTTAAGTACAACCACAATGAGGCACAGGTCGGATACAAGAACCACGTTAGTGTTACAGAACATTTTACTTTTTGACTTGTTTCTTGTTTTGGAAGTTAGATTCCTTTAGCAGGAGCTCCTGCAGATGCAGGCCAAACACTAATGCACACTCTGTAGATAGATTAGAGGAAAAGTCATGATCCCACTCCATTCTCCAAGTGTTTTTCATGTAAACATTACTCAGTCCACACTTTTATAAATCAGTCTGAGAAGTACTGTTTAGCACGACACCAACATTCAACAAACTGGGCAACACTTTTTTGGTGAATAATACTTACTTCCGAATAGTCCAGTGAAGGGTACATTGCGGGCCTGATTCACAAAAGGCTTCCACACTCGTGGTGCAGGCCCCACACTCGGAGGGAGTCTCCACACTTGGGGCGGAATGTCTGCATTGAGAATTCTCACTGCAGAGATACCGCTCCGAAAACAAAGACTCCTCTACAACTGCAGAGCCTCCACCATAATTGCGGTGGCCCTTTTTGAATCAGGCCCTGAGTGTCCAATGTGGACTGGGATTTTGCAAGGGTGGCAAAAAATTGTCCTAAGTAGCATACTAAAACACAATAATTTAAACCTTACAGTAACTTTGGTGTGTCTGTATACTAGTTGTGTCCCTGCATCTCACACAGGAGGCCCATAAACATGCACTTTGAGTCACTTCTGTACTACTTGTGAACAGGAGCCATATTACAGGGTTTTGCGCCCCCTTTCTGCGCCCCTGGGGAAATTTGGTATTACAGAAAGGGCCGCAAATGCTTGTGGGGCCCCTTCTGTAACACAGATAGTGCTGGCACACATATAGAGCTATCATTAGAGGGTGTTCTCTCATCTACATGGGGGCATGACCCCAAGCAAATGAGGGAATCATGTTGCCTCTTTGCCCACCCCATATTACTGACGTGTGCACAGAGGCAGTACAAAACGTTGGCACACTTTCAAAGCGCCTTCTAAATGCATCCCTCTAAAGGGAGCTCCCAGACATCCCACTGCAAGTGGGTTCAGTCACTTACTGTACTAGCCTGCAAGGGGATCTCTTATCCCTTTTAAAAATGCAGGTTGCCTGCCCAGAGAAATGTAATACGAGCCTTGGTCCAGTGTTCCTTTCAGGCTTCACACAACATTGCTGTTTTTCTTTTGATCTTCTCATGTCCATGATTGTACTGATATAAGCCTCTGAGGGTGCTGCTTTAATGTCAATGTCTGTCTGTGTGTGGGGTGGGGGCAGTCTTTATTTCATATAAACAATAGGTCAGGGGTACCTCCTTTCTTCAATCTCTAGACATATCAAGCTGTCCAGTTACACAATGTCAGGACAAGGCCTGGTGTCAGGGCCCTGTGTGTGAATATGGAGGATGGCAATTTGAAACCTAAGTGCGGTAGGAAACTGCTACATCCTCCCACCCTGGCAGGATGCATGATGCCTCTACGCATCCATGCATTATTGTTCCCTGGCTAGATGGCTAGATACAATCCAGAATCCTGTGGGAGAGCAAATAGAGTATTGTGGGCCTATTAAAACTTGGAGGCTGCCCTCAAAAACTTTAGACGGCTAAATTACATTTATTAATAAGCCATCCTAAAACATAAATATTACTTTCAATTGTTAGCATTTATTTGGAAGAATACATCTTCAGTACATTGAATTGGCTTTCACCTACTCATGGTCATTCAAAATTAGGAGTTACAAAAACAATACTGTGAGGTACTGGTGAACCAAGAAATTGCAAGAGGCAAGTTACCAATACCCATATTTGTAAGTGTCATTTCATGAAACACACTCATCTGCCAATATGTACATGTCTCAGATAAATGAGATTTGAGACCTAATAAACAGAAGCACATCAATGTACAGGCACCTATCTTCAAGGCATGTACATCATTAGTGATTGTGCTCCCACATTGGAACTTACACTAATGATTTTTTTAGTGATCCATAAAATGGCAGTGAGATGTTTCCTATTTTTAAAAAAAGTTTCTAAAATAATTCATGAATCTTACACATTATGCATAAGAAATAGTCTTTTAAAAAATACAAACTCAATAATACTAGTACAATTTAGAATATTTTCAAGTTCACCCTTCTAACCAATCTTACTTTTGGTACTTGTATCATTAAACCTAAGCTGTAAATTATATGCCACAGCTACAATTCCTATTCTGCATATCCTACATGAGGCATCATTGAAGGGAGGTAAGACAAGTTAATGATAATTCAGAATTTATTAAAATAAAGGTGTCAGTTAGTTTTAATTCACACAACAAAACATACCCACATGTGAATAGGTTTTCAATTACTTCACGGATAAGGTCAATGGCGTCTTCCTTCCCTCTGTCATCTTCCTGGTGCAATTCTCCAGCATCACCTTGGTGTTCAACGTGGAAGTCATCATCAGGGATTAATGGTACTTTCCTATGCAGAGCAATGTTCAGCAGCATGCAACAGACAGCTACAATTTGGCAGACTTTGCAGGTAAGTAGAAAGGGGCTCCACCAGATGGCAATCATGCTATGTGGAGGACAAACGTCAGCTCCATAGGACCTCCTGTTCTTCCATGTGCCTCATTGAAGTGGACTTCCCATGGCATTGTTATATTCTGCAGAGGTGGTAAAAACCATGATCTGCTTGTATATGCTGAGTCTCCTGAAAATAAATAAAAGATGCCAGACACATCAAGTCACTCACTCCTCGCCGCCCAGTAGCTGACACCACTGAACACGGACTGTTCTTTCTACGCTTTCACAACTACTCCTTGCCTCTGACACGGACCATCGCGACAGAGCCTGAGAACCGTGGTCGCTGACCCTTGGACCACTTTTCATTTGTTTAAGGGTGCTTCCTCTATTCCACGTCCTGACACGGACCAGCAGCTTAACTGAACCCTTATTTTCTTGGCGAGGGTACGGCACCCTTTGACCGCCCTGAAGAAGCCCATGTTTGGGCGAAACGCGTTGGCTGTGCTTCTATGAACCATCCAGCATTCTTAGAATAAAGACACACCAAAAGCTGCAAACAACAAAGTGGACTCTTTTGTTATTAACTCGCAACTTTTCCTCTACTGTATATACATGTTGCCTCTCATGCCCCCTGTTTGTCATGTCACATTAACCTAATAATTATAGTCAAGCAATTGTTTTTTTTGCTATTTACAGCAAAACTTACCAACAAGCCAGGCACTCATATGGTGGAGTTGCACCATCTGCTGTTGTATGATGGTATTGCATAACACTAACGAATTGTGTGGATTCTACAAATTTGGCACATACTCTGGTGATGTACAGTGCCGAAATGCAGGCAACCTGCACATTGATCAAATGGAAATTGTTTCTGTTTCTGTATACTTTCTTCAGGTCATGTGGTGGTAACAAAGCAATGTATGTCCCATCAATGGCACTAAAAACATGTGGGATGCCTCCCAAATTAAAAAGTGTCCTTTGTATTATTCAGAGAACCTGCATCAGTATACAATCATGTTTGTGATTATTCATCACTGTTAGAAATTGCTGTAGCACACAAGATGTTAAATGTCGTATACTTGTAAAGCGCACAGCTGCCCCAGCAAAGGGGCGTCCTGACGCTGTATACCACTGGGGAACCCATCCTGGCTTTCCCTGTGAGATGGTCCCTCCTGGGCATCTCCAAGGTGAAGACAAGCATCCCCGGCGCTGATGGGGCCGTTAGTAGAGATTAAGCAAGCTATTGCCCAGAGTTGCTGAGTGTGACCCATGGTTGGAGTAGGCACCGAGGCGAGAATTATCGAGTCCGCTGACCATGGCCCAAGACCCTGCCGCGTCGGGAATCGAACCCTGGTCCCAGGCTTACCTCTGCTTCCGGGTCTGCCGCCTCTAACCAGTGAGCCACACCACTCCACCAGAGAAGATTTCTTGCAATATCCAATTGTATTACCCATCGGTGTACTGAAAGGATCCAGCTGAAGTGAAATGCTATACAGCAAGTGTTTTCACAGGCTGTGCTATTGCGGTGGGGTGGGGTTGTGGTTTAGTGGCAGAAGTTCTGATGAGAGCTGACATGCCAGGCCCGAGGTCCAAGCTTGCTATTATTTTATTCAATTGTACATTATTTGTATGCAATTTATTTTCCCTTTCAACTGAAGTTTAAATTACACCATGTACAACATAATTTTTTAGATTTCTCATTTTTATAATTTTTGTTGCTGAAGAACTTGTGATAAATGGAATATTTACCTATGTCATATTTATGGCTATCCACCATTTTTGCCATCTCTGTCGAACTTTCTGAAATAAAACGCATGGGATACCAAAAAGGGTGACCTGTCCGTCATGCGAGAGGGACAAACAATGCCAACTGTGACATCCATCAATGACGTAAGCACCCATTGGCTGCCATTGCATGATTCAATTTGCAAAACATAATGATTGGTGTAGCGTCAGTTGACATAAGGCATACCTGCAGTCACTCGCCTCCTATCTTTTGTGCTATGCACACCTCCTCATAGATTGATCTTCAACTACCTCTGCAAACCAAAATGGCTGAGAGTACTGGAACCACAGCACCAACTTAACAGAAGATGTTGACCTAAGAGGACCAGTCCAACTTCAGCCAGCTTTAACAATCAGCAGAGGAACAGGCAAGGAAACCACTTGATAGAAATTAATTTAGCTTTGACATAAAGGTACAAAATAGATATTTATATCTTTACATGCCTCAAAATGTAATAATGTATTTTCAAGTAAACATGTATCAAATAGCTAAATAGGTATTGCATTTACCATAAAGTAAGGGAGCGAACTGTGCTGGGATGTCAGGCAGTGTTCTCCCAAACCCCTTATGTTTAAAAGATTTCCTTGAGGCAGCAAGCTGACAAGCTTTGGAGACGCACCTCTTTGCCTATGAGTCGTACTGAAACCTGTGAAGACTTTGGTAGCATTTCCAGCGACCTTCAGATGAAATTGCTTTTGTTCTCTACTGATGAAGGATGAAATCCAGAAAGACATTTGTCTAGAAATGAACAGCACTATCTGGACCAACTCTGGTGCAAAACTGCAGCTAATATTCAAGTAAGTTCAAACATTGTACTGCATTTATCGTAATGTCAAGTGGCAAACTGTGCTGTGATATGAGGCAATATACTCCCCTTATGTTTAAAACGCTCCCTTGAGCTAGCAAGCTGATGAGCTTAGAAGACACACCTGTGTGCCTTTGAGTGGTACTGAAACCTGTGAAGACAGCATTTCCAGCAACCCCAAATGAAATACATTTTTGTTCTCTACTGATGAAGGATGAAATCCAGAGACACATGTCTAGAGATGTACAACACTATTTGCACCAACTTTGGTGAAGAACTACAGTTAATGTTGAAGTAAGCGCTACTTGTGTACTGCATTTACCATAATGTAAGGGGTTGAACTGTACTGGGATGTGAGGCAGTGTGTTCCCAACGCTCCTTCTCTTTAAAAGGCTCCCTTAAGCCAGCAAGCTGACAAGCTTTGGAGACACACCTGTGTACCTGAGACTGGTACTGATACCTATGAAGACTTTGCCAGCATTTCCATCAACCCCTGATGACATTGTTATTTGTTCTCTACTGATGAAGGATGAAATACAGAAATATGTGTCTGGAGATGTCAGGCACTATTTGCGCCAACTTCGGTGAAAGATGACAGTTAACATTGAAGTTAGTGCTAGTTGTGTACTGTATTTGCCATAATGCAAGGGGACAGACTGTTCTGGGATGTGGGGTAGGGAACTTCCAACCCCCCTTCTGTTTAAAAGGCCCCCTAGAGCCAAAATGCTGATGAGCTTTGGAGACACACCTGTGTGCCTGTGAGTGGTCTGTGACCTGTGAAGACGTTGGTAGCATTTTCAGCAACCGCAGATGAAATTGGTTTTTGTTCTCTATTGATAAAGGATGAAATCCGGAAACACATGTCTAGAGATGTACAGCACTATCTGCACCAACTCTGGTGAAAATCTGCAGCTAATATTCAAGTAAGTGCAAACATTTTACTGCATTAACCATAATGCTAAGGGGAGAACTGTGCTGTATGTGAGGCAGTGTTCTCCCAACCCCCCTTCTAAAAGGCTCCCTTCAGCCAGCAAGCTGGCAAGCTTTGGAGATACACCTGTGTGCCAGTGAGTGGTACAGAAACCTGTGACGACATAGGCAGTATTTCCAGCAGCCCCAGATTAAATAATTTTTTGTTCCCTACTGATGCAGGATGGCATTTAGAAACACGTCTAGAGATGTGTAGCGCTATCTGCACCAACTTTGGTGAAAAATGACAGTTGACATTGAAGTAAGCGCTAATTGTAAACTGCATTTATCATAGTGCTAGGGGCGATTTGTGCTGGGAGGTGAGGCAGTGTGCTCACAACCCTCCTTCTAGGTAAAAATAATCTCATTGTGAAGGATCGATATGCAGGATTTCTACATATTGTCAGAGTATGCTTGTTGAAATTCTAATTTTTTAAATATAAATGCCATTGATTCATATAAAATTAGAATTTTTTTATAAGCACTCCGTGCACTGTTTTTAAATTGCTAAGCATGGTCAACGACAATAATTTTTGGTTATGTTTGGGTTTACAATGTTTACAAATATAGCAATACAATTTTATGTTGTTTGCCATTCTCTTGAATTCTACAATAAATAATATATGTTCAATACATATATAAGAATATTATTAAAAATTGTACACATATATATATATTTATAAATATATATATATACTATTTTATACATATACTATAGATTAACTATATTTTACATTTTTAACAATTGTTATCTCTATAAATGCAGAAAGAAAGAGAGAGACACCAAGAAGGAGAGGCAAAGAGATATAGGGCCAGATGTTTGTAGCTTTTATAAGGTCATAAACAACCCAATTCAAATAGTTGGGCCATTTGCAAGCACAAAAAAACCTTTTTGGATATACAAAACCCTATTTTGTGATTAAGTAACCTATTACCAAATTCCTGTTTGTGATTACCTGCTAGCGGATCACAAAAATTTGCTATAAGGTAAAAGCAAACACAAAGGTATATACATCTGGCCCATAGAGAGACGTATAATTTTCACGAGTGGCATTAGGTGTAGCTAAAGTATGAACAGAATAATAACCATGACAAAATATATTTAAACAAATGTTAAAACAGAAGGTCTGTTAAGATATGATTAACATACGTGTCAAAACAATGTTTTTAGCACTAAACAAAAACAACACAATATATATTTATGAAGAATTTAATAATCAACATTATTTATAAAATGCTTATTTAAATATATATGTGTATATATATATTTATATATATAAATATATATATTTGTGTAAAAATAGGAGAATGTGCAAATAGAATACATAGATGTCAACAAATGGAGAAATAGTTAGAAGCAATATTAATAGATGTTATTTTTTTATTTAGAAAAATTAAATTAAAATGACCAATGTAGAAGATGCAATATTATCCATTGACAAGTTAATAAAGGAAGGGGGAAAAGAAAAAACTCAATTTATGAAAAATGCAAGCAACCGGCTGTATAAAATGTCATTGGGACTTGACTCAAAATCTAATGAACTCTTAACATTCTACCTTTTGAGGGGTATCATCTTTATTGTTGGATTAAGATGCATAAATCATCATTGAGATTGTCTTTTATGAAATATATACTTTATAACTTTTCATATAATAGTCTATAGGAGAAAAACTAAAAAGTCAGCACAAAGCACTTTTTTGTGACATATAGACCCCATTTTTGTCTCTTACTCTTCATCAAAAGCATCCAGATTCTTAGGTTTCAAATGAAAAATTGTTATGGCCTGATTAGATTTACCCCTCATCAATGTGATCATTAGTATTTTGTTCCCATGTCATCTTTTGGAGCAGTTGAATATTTTTTATGAGAAATTTGATAAAAATGCTATGCGAGTCATCAGTTTTATCAATTTATCTAGTACTTTACTGTAATTGACTTTCCACACTTAAACTGTTTAATCTCAAATATGCAGATTATGTATATAATCACGAATATTCATGAAATTAAGAGCTGCATATACTGATGTCTTTTTAATTGAGTATAAATTGTATAAATTATAAATTGACTTCCCCACAAAAATGAAATTATGCGCTTGCACTTTCTGACATAAAATGATTACTAAATGTACTTCACATATAGTATTGTGTGAAAAATGGCGGACAAATATAGTCGTTAGTCTAATATGAGGGTCAGTAGTCTAGCAGTTTGCACAGTAATAGAAAGTAATACGGGATCTAAAAGCACTTTTTCACTTTAAATAGGCGATCTAGACAATGGGACTCTCTGGTCCAGTTGAAGGCGGAGAGCCGAAATGCGTAGACCGTCTATGTTTTGCACTATGGTGTGTTAAATATACAATCTTTTAAAAAGTAAAAAGCCTGTCAAGTCTACTTTTTACGGTGCCGTGAAGTCCTCGTGGAGTGAAGGTGTGGAGATGGTTGGAAATATATATTTGTATATATATATATATTCAATTCTGCTTGTTGACGTCGTGCAGCCAAAGGGGGAGGGGATAGAGAAAGTGCATTGAGGCAGCTGGAATGTAGGTATATTTTACGATTAAACACTAATGAACCTACTAGAATGAATGTAGATGAAGAGATGTACACATATTTATAGGAACAGTTTAATGGGTCAGCCTATGACCTCTTAGAAACTGAAGTTATTTTTTAACTTTGCACAGTGGGAGCATGTATTAAGGAATATTATTTAAAATGTTTAGTACTCGTGTCTCCTATCACACATTTTTGTAATGTTGACTTTTGGCTATCCACAGGGTCATTATCTGCAAAAACTATGCTTTGGGGTGCGAAATGATTGGAGTGCACAAGAGGTGTGTCACTGGAATGCAAAAGAGCTAAGATATCTAACTTTATCTAAGTTTTTTGTGTGCATTTTTGAGCATGATGATCATATTATTAGTTATGAATTCATAATAACTTTGAGATCATTCTGCAAACTTCGCCCAATGGGGGTGATTCAGCTTAGTGCGCAATAGTTGAATATTCAACAGTTTTTACCAGCAGAGACATGTTTTTTTTAATTTGTAACCCAACACATATACCCAATGGTGAAATACTAGTGTTTCAAACGCTATACTGCCCTAACTGGATTTCTTTTAGGGTTGCATGTGAGCGGTGCCACTGCAATTTGAAGTATTTTGTATAAGGCAATATTAGAGTTTCTGTATCCTTGACTATGATGTTGAAACTGACACTGACTCAAAATAAACAAAGATTAATGTTTTTGAATCCGTATACCAAAACGTATGGCCACTTGGGCGAAATCATAGTTTTGCATATAAAATGTGTTAAGGGCTGATTGTTGTGGAAGAGTGGCATATATGGTCCTCTTTCAACATTGTTTCTAATGAGTGAAATTGTACCATAATACATAAGCCCTATGGGGAGATACCAGAGTGTTGCAGACAAAAACATGTTAAATGATGGCCGCTGTAAAAAAGTGGCACGCATCATACTCTTTCAATTCCTTGTATGCATGACGACATATTCACAATGCTCACTGTGCGCAGACATCGTGAGAAAGGCTAATGTTGCCGAAACGTGTCTGACACTGGAACGGCTACAAAGAGTGCCGTTCCAGTGTTTATTTTCATCTGAAGATTGGATATATATATATATATATATATATATATATATATATATATATATATATATATATATATATATATATACATATGCAATTTTCTATCTTTTATTTCTGTTCTACGTTCTTGCAAACCCATCAAAAACCAAATATCTGACAGGCTATTACTACGAAATTGGGCCATACATGCCATAGAATACACTGCCACAATCACTTGGAGGGCCTGTGACGCTGGACCAAAATAACAGCAGAGGTCCAGCTTGAAAAGTCCTCCAGGGAGAGGAAGCTCGTGCAGAGCACCCTAACCCCATTAATGGCCTGCATCTTGGTGGCCGCCCACCCACAGCTGAATGGAGAGCTGAAGGCCAGGAAGCAGCAACAAGGGGAAATGTCTATTTTCAAAGAAAACATTGTCTTTGACACTCAGCAAACTATTTTATACAGGAGTACAAATGATGTCAGACTGTTAGTACTCAGGAAAGTACTCAAACAATGAGAAGTGTAGCATTCAAAAATACTTTACTATTCCATGCACCTTGTCACAAGAACAGAAATGGCTATGGAACTGCTTCAAAGGCATATGAAACAATTGTTTTGGTTTTACAGTTTTTTTTATTATCACATAACATCACGTCTGTAACTTTGTAATCTGGTATTCTTAAAAAAATCATTTAAACATGGAAACAATCTTACAACATAATTAGTATTTTTAGATTTTTTAATGTTTAAAATATAAGGTAGTGCCTAAAAATACAAAACGCAAACCAAAGTCCTTTGGTTGCACTAGATTTGCCCAAAAAGAAAAGTTACTGACAACCAATATGGAGTGGAGTGGGGTTCGGATTCAGGGATCGGGTTGTCCTGGTTAAAATGTTACTTTAGACCTTAGAATATTTTAATAGTTTTCAAATTTCTTCTACAGTTCAAGTCTATAGTCTGTATCACAATAGGGCCACATGAGTGCTGGTACGTTCCATGAAGGTCCTGCTTAATGTGATTACCTTCTGTGGAGAATAATGGCGTGTGAGCAGAGGCAAAGTTAATCACAATGGTAAAGAGCCTTTGTTCACTCTGCATGTTGTTCCCAGTCACATGTTGTTTCTTGTGGACATGTTTGTAGTGAAATGTTTAAAGACACAACATTCTCTTTTTGCCCAACTAGTATGCACCTCTTGAAGGGCAAACAACTTAGTTCACTTGAGGTCAGAGCACTCCAGTGTGTGTCCATTTGAAATTGGACTGCTGGGTAGCCTGCAGTACAGGCTTGTAGTTGCCAAAGTACCATTATATCAGGAATCTATTAGAATTAATAAATACCCGTGTAGATGTGTGGTGTACCGGTATTTGACTCAGGAGATCTATCTAGTGACATTTGAAAATATTGCTGGAGTCGGCTGAACAGAGTCTCTTCAACTCCAGCTGAAGGATTCTGACTTTCAGAAAAACAACTAAGGACCTGATTACAAAGTAAGGCAGAAGCCGCAGTCTCTGGACCGACCGACTTCCGGTTAGCGGTCATACACTGGCATTACAATGCGGCCGTACATGATGTGGTCGCATACTCCCATTTCTCTATGGGAGTTTGTGCTGCGGCTGTAAACCGGCTGTAGCACAAGCTCCCATAGAGAAATGGGAGATTCTGTTAATCCCTGCACCACATGGCAGTCATCTCAAGATGCCTGCCACACAGTGCAAGGATTAACAGGGGGGCACCATAGGTGCCCCCTCGGTCACCAACCGTGGAGAAACGGGGCCCCCAAAATGTGCTTTCTGAGAGGCTTTCCATGTCCGAAAGCCCGACATGGAAAGCCTGTCGGAAACTGACATTGTAATCCCGATGGCGGAAATGCTGTCCTGAGGGATTACGTTGGGACCGCCCACTGGCCGATGGGCTCCTTGAGCCCATCCGAATCCAGCTGGAATGACCGTCCGGTTTCAATTTCGACGGCCGACATTGTTATTAGGCTGTTGGAATTGAAACCGGAGATGTCGTTCGGATAGCCTCCAACCTGCATCAGAGACTTTCTGACCGACATCATAATCAACCCCTAAGTCAGAAGGAAGAAATCTCCAGTGGGACCAAGCTGGTTTTTGTAGCTGACCTCCTCTCCATCATGGTCAGCTTTAACTTTTGACTTTGTCCTGGTCCCGTGCAATAAGATATATGCAGTTTGCAATTTGTGCTTTTGGCGCTAATGTGCAATTTAAACTTTTTAAATTCATAACTCAAGTTCTAATAGTTGGATTTTTGTTGTTTTAGTGTCATTTTTGTAGAAAGAATAATCAATGCATTACTATCAAGTTTTATTTCTGAAAATCAGCTTTTAGACCCCAGTGAGTT
Source organism: Lissotriton helveticus (assembly GCF_964261635.1). NCBI lineage: Eukaryota > Metazoa > Chordata > Amphibia > Caudata > Salamandridae > Lissotriton > Lissotriton helveticus. The sequence continues at coordinate 1,816,127,266 of NC_136067.1, read as the reverse complement.
TGGGTTCAAAGTGAATCGCTGTGCAGAGACTGCATTGATAAAAACTACTGAAGAAATACGAATGACATTAGACGGTGGAGGCTCAGCAGCTCTTATTTTACTGGACCTGTTCGTGACGTTTGACAAGGTGGACCATGGTTAGTGATCCACCGTCTGACCGCTATAGAAGTTAAAGGTAAAGCTCTTACTTTGCTAACATCCTTTCTATCACTGGGATCCTAAACTGTGAATCTGGGCCAGTTTAAATCCTCACCGTTTACCCTGCCATGTGGGGTTCCTCAGGACTCTCCACTGAGCCAGACACTCTTTAATATTTATGTCTCAGAAGTTTCCCCTTTGATTAAAAGGTTCAACCTGAATCCAACATCCTACGCTGACGACACCCAATTGGTGATCTCAGCTGTGGATAATGATGTCAACTATTCTCTTAAATTACACAATTGTATGATCGCCCTGAGTAGCTAGATGAGCAAATACTGCTTAAAACTGAACTCAAACAAAACAGAGGTTCTAATATTCAGTAACCTCTCTCCAACATGACCTCCTGCTTGATGGCCAGACAGTCTAGGCCCACCCCCATTCCAGTTATTAAAGCCAACAATCTTGGCTTCATCATGGACGAGAAGCTTAGATATGAAGCCCAGGTGTCCAAGGTGGTGTCCTCCTCATTCTATACCATTAGAACTCTGAGGAACATCCTCTTGTTTATTCCCAGAAACACCAGGAAGGCTGTTGTTTCCTCATTAATCATGTCTTACCTGGATTATTGTAACGGTTTATACAAGAATCTCCAGGTTAGATTACTTGGGAAGCTTCAGGCAGTGCAGAATGGGCCACAAGATTGATCCTGGATATTCCCAAATATCAGCCGATATCTGCAGGGATTCAGGATGTTCATTGGCTCCCGGTGCGAGAGCGAATTAAATTTAAGGAGCTCTGTGTTGCTCAAAAGCTCTTGCACAGAGAAGGACCAACATTTCTATGGAAAGCTTTTAGCTGGTACACTACCATTAGAAATCTTCGATCGGCTATGGCTAGATGGGTTACCACCGTAAGAGTCAGAATAGTGAGTTGGGGAGGAAGGAGTTTCATTAGCAGTACAGCGAGGCTGTGGAACTCTAACTCTCTACTGTTACAGCTTAGGACTATACCTACCCTTCTTGCCATTAGAAAGGAACTCAATACTTGGCTGATTAGAAATTAGCTATATCTCAGCACGGTATGTTCATGTTCCTGAGAGCACCAAGAAACCCACGGGTATACGCGCACTATACAAGGTTCTATAACATAACATTTTATTGAATAAAATATTCTCTTTCTTGCTAAATTATGTTGGGATTTTTGTGGTGTTTCACATTATTACTGTGTGAGTGCTGCAAACAAAATGTACACATTTCCCATAAATTAAGTATGACTGCATGTTGTTAAGCTACCAAAGAGTTAAGCACTGGTTTTATTTAGACATTTGTGGTTCACCCTGACAAGAATTGTGGTTAAAATATGAAGTGGGTTCTTACCCTCTTCAACCTAAAAATACAATTTCTTAAAATATTAAAATGTATTTTGAGAACATATTCATACACAATGGAATCCTGTGTGTGGATGAGAAGTCCCTTTGTCCAACATAAAAAAATCTTGAGAGTTCCAATCAACTTACAAAATCTGGATACATCTTATAAAGTGATACAATAGTGAAAGAAGTCCACATGTCTAATTCATTTTGTGAGCATGTAGCAGTGCCCTTTCAAATACAAGTGGGGAACGAATCAGCTCTACCCCAGCTTTAGTGGCAGTAAAATCCACTCCTCTCTGTACCCAGCATATACTTGGCAATGTCTTGTTCCAATACACAGGTCCTGAGATTTTAATTAAACACCCTTCTAACAATATAGAGTTATAATTATGATGTATATGGAAATGCAGTGTTAGTCCATAGAAGTGGTATGCCATACACCAGGGAAAATGTCTTGTATGTTTTATTATTTTTTTATATTAAGACATATTTATTCAGTAAATAAAGATGTCCTTCATTTAATGTCACATGCACTCTGCCCTGTGGGCTTTAAGGGCCTGCCTCTGGAAGTATTTTTAGATATTGAAAATGATATTTTGAAACAAGAATTGCATTTGCTGAGGACAGAACAATCTCTCACAAACATGATGACAAATATGTTTGACACAACGCAGCAGTCATAATATGCACGCTATTGCAAGATGACTAACAGCATCAACATCACATTTGTGAGAAAGTGACCCATCAACATCTGCTAGATTTGTACATACTAATATGACAAAAACACATAGTAAACTATTTAAATGCACTTTTCTTTTTCATTTAAGCAACTTCCTGAGTAAGCGAAGGAGAGTCAGAAGGTGGTGAAACTGACAATGAAGGACCCAGTGGCATGAATGGTGATGGGTTGGACAGGAGGCTAACAAATCTTCACAGACCAGCCCCAAGTGGTGATAGACCCATTTCCATCTGTTGGACTTGCCCAGCACCATCAATCAATCAATCAATCAATCAATCAAAGCATTTGTATAGCGCGCTACTCACCCGGAGGGTCTCAAGGCGCTTGGGGAGGGGGGGTCCGCTACTGCTCGAACAGCCAGGTCTTGAGCTGCTTCCTGAAGGCGAGGTGGTCCTGGGTCAGGCGGAGGTGGGTCGGGAGGGAGTTCCAGGTCTTGGCGGCGAGGTAGGAGAAGGACCTTCCTCCTGTGGTGGCTCTTCGGATGCGGGGGACGGCGGCGAGGGCGTGGCCGGTCGAACAAAGCTGGCGTTTGGGAGCGTAGAAGTTGAGGCGGCTGTTGAGGTATCCTGGGCCTTGGTTGTGCAGGGCTTTGTGTGCGTGGGTGAGGAGACGGAAGGTGATTCTCTTGTTGACTGGGAGCCAGTGCAGGTCTCTCAGGTGTCCGGAGATGTGGTTGCGACGGGGGATGTCCAGGATGAGTCGTGCTGAGGCGTTCTGGATCCGCTGGAGTCTCTTCTGGAGTTTGGCGGTGGTTCCGGCGTAGAGGGAGTTGCCGTAGTCCAGTCGGCTGGTGAGATCCATCAACACCCTTACTCCTACTTCTCCCAGTGAAAGTCCACACCCAGCCCCCAAAAGGGCTCAGGTCTCTTTCGCCACAGGTACTTCAGCTCTTACCACTGTCTACCCAACAATGCTCTATAAAGAGGCTGTGGATCTGTTGTGAAGTATCTTTGTATGGCAGACTTCACTCTAATATGCCATCCAGGAAATAAACGAACAACTCACCCAATTAGCTGCTTTCTGCTAGACATACACTCTGCTGTGTCTACACACACATCGCAAAACACCACCACCACAGACTCCAGCAACACATACACATACTTTAGAACAACCCAGCAAATATCACAGACCACCACCATCACAGACACAGCACCACACAGACTCAAGCACCCCCGCAACTAACACAAAACATCACCAAAAACACCTGCACCACAAACACCTTAGAACACACCTAAAAAAACAACATCCACACCCACCAAATAACCTACAAAGTCCATGCCCTCACTCAAGCAAGCAACCAAAACACTCCCTCACACAAGCATACCCCCAAGAAAACAGCCATACAGCCTCTCAAAACATTATTACAAAACACTACAAACACCCTTACCAAAACATCCAGCCAAACCCACTCTCACAAACATCCACCCGGACAAACAAAGCAAAGCATCAGCAGCACAACTGAACACGGTGCAGCACAACTGAACACGGTACAACACACACACACTCACTCAAAAGAACTCACACAACCACCACAAACTACCACACCTATCCCAAGACCCAGTACTTCACAAATAACACCATCAGCCACCCAATCTGACCTTACAGCTACGTCACACACATCCACTCCTAAACCCCAAAACTAGACCCACCCCTTCCCCATCCGATATTCTTTGAGGTGCCTTAACAACACCAGCTCTAGGAGTGTGACAACCCCCTTTATGAGGAGGACTTTTAGCACAATAGCTAATAAGAGTCAACAATAACTGTTTAAAACAATTGTGTAAATAGTTATTTTATATGTTAAATCCAACAAACTTAGTGACCAGACTGGAATAAAATTTACTTTGTTTTTATTTATGAAAATGTGAAAAATAAACATATTAATTATTGTTTCACTACGCGTGATTTAAGTTATATTTTGCAGATGCTAAATAAATTGAAACAATAAGAAGGGGTTTGATTAGTAGAACAATTTGTTGAAATATGAAAATATTGCTTGATGTCTTTTTCCATCGTATTGATGGAGACATACGTCAAAGTGACAACGGATTTTAAAACGGTATCAACAAGCAATAATGATGCATGTTAAAAAGCAACATTTTCCTTATAAAGGTAATTCAGAATGATTTTTAAGTGAATTAAACAGACAAGATTTATGCTTTATTGCAAACAACTATTTTTTATTAAATAAAAAATATATTATGAGAGGAAAACAAAATTACATTTTAAGTTGTGTAACCAATTTGTTATGAGTAAGTTGCAGAGCGACCTTTTGAAATGGGTAAGTATGAGACATTTTTTATTTACAAAAAAGAACAAACCTGCGATTCTGTTTTCGATTTTGTGGCTGGTCTTCCATATCGAACACTTAAGAGGAAACACTGAATACCTAGGAACTTGTGTATACAACCTAAATAAATATATTTACAATTTTTCCCTCAGAGAAAGCATATCAGCCTATGATTTTCTGTCAATGTGTAAAGCAAAACACACACAAACTTAATTGTATTTTTGTAAATGTATTCTAATTTTTTTCACTCAACTGGTAAGAATATAACACAGGAGAAACTTTATCTAGAACATCCACAGGAATATCACGGGGAGTGTCAAACTCGACACCAACACTACAAATGATAACAGATATCCCAAACAGTTTGAGTGTAGATGTCCCAGACAGTTCAACTGTAGACAGGATTATGGCACCCATATTAAATGTATCTAGACACAACATGGTGAAAAAGCGAGTGGAAAATGTAAGCGAGCTGTGTTTGACCCTTTTATAACTACAAGACTGCATGTCAGGTGTGAAGGGTAATGCCACATGGACACATCAACGATAATCAAAGTCCGAATTTGGTAGGTGTATTTTTACCGCAAATGGCCCCATCACCTGCTTTGAGGCCAATACTTAGTTGACGGAGTACTTTCAGAGCGACATAGGCTGCAGAGGTTTGACAGAGTTTCATCCGTCATGCCTCTGACACATAAATTGGGTGAACGATTTCAGATAGCCACTGAAAGAGGACCCACTGAAGCCATTGGTTTTGGTGGGAAAAGCTCCAAGTGGGAGAATTTGAAATTTTGAACCCAACAAAATCCTGGACTGATACTTTCTGCACCTTCAGAATGTTAATTTATTTACCTTGGGCATTAGTCTTTTTCATAGAGCTCAAAACCCTTCAGCGGGGCAAGCCTCAATCTGTATCCAATGAGGTCACATTGAAAACAGACACTTTTTGCTGTAAGGTCTGAATAAAGCTCCTGATGTCGTTGAAGTCCAAAATCTTTTGAAGATGAAACTTTTCACACTTTCTGGGGCAGTTCCTTTTGGTCTTCGCTAAGGCTGCCAGGATCTTAGGCACAGCCATTGGGGACTAGGATACACTCCAGCAGGGGCCGCCAGTAAGGTCCAGTCCAGGTCCAGTTGTGAGTGGCCCACTGGTCAATCCAATGAAAAGGTCTTGTGCAGCTTGTTACGTCTCTGTAGCCACAAAGGTGGTCAGCAAACTGTCCTGTTTGGGTTAAGCTAGGTCACATTCCTCCCCTGCCATGCCAACTGCAGGCAGGCCAATGCTAATTACCTACCAATCGCTTTGTTCAAAGGAAGTATAACTTTTTAATATCTACTATTCCCATATTTTATCAAAAATCTAACTTCACTATTTAATTTGAATTTGAATTTTAACAAATATCAAACAAAGTGGTTGACCCATCTTTGCAGCTTATCCACCCCCAATTGACAGAATTAACATATCAATCATACTTTAGCCTTTTCTTCATAAAACAAGCTAGAGCTTTAGCACTGAAAATAGGTTTTGGAAGTTAGTCACTGCAGGAACCTGAAAACATTAACTTTTCATCTGTTCTACTTTTAAATACCAGGCACTCGACCTTGTGAGCTACAAGGGCTTATTAAGAGTGACTTACTTATTTGAAAGTAAAGTTTCTCTTCTGTCACAAGTTATATTTTAACAGGAGTGCCTGCAGATTTAAAAGCTACAGGAGTCAGGCCTGAAGCCATGTTTTCTTTTCAGCCTAGTGAATGGCACAACAGGTACTGTAGTTCACAGATGGCATTTAACTTCCTGTGGCACTGGTGTACACCATATACTGTGGTATTACTGGAAAGTTAAATTGGCAGGGGCTATAGCTGCCCAGCCAGACGGGTCTTTGTCAGCCGTGTTCCTACAAAGTAAGGACACCTATAAGTTTGAAAAGGTTCTGGACCCTATTTTTCCCTTACTGGCAAGAAAATTGTATCTCCAGTGGCGGTATGGTACACTACCCCTCCGGTCTTTTACTAGCCGATGGTCGCCGGCTGCCCCCAGCAAGTATTGTCCTGTGTGTGATGATAGGGAGGAGAACGACCTGCATGTGGTCTTTTTTTGCCCAGCCTATAGGGCAGCTAGAAAGTATTGGCTGCTTCCGTTGATAAGGAACATGGGTGGCAGGGAATATGCACCAATGTACAGGGTTTTAAAAACTGATATTACTGGCCCAACTGTTTTTGCACTTTCTAAGTTTTTTACCAATGTGTGGTTTACACGAAACCGTTTTTTAAAAAATGTTGGGTAGTGTCTGAACTTTTTTTAAATTCACTATAAAGTTATTTTTCCCTGTACTGAACCCTTTTTACGTATTCATATTTTAGATGTAATGATATGTGAATATGTGTTTTTCCTTCTTTGTATTGTGTATCTTTTATGACCAAATGGTCGAAATAAAGATTGGATTATGCTTATAAATGTGTCAATGGGAAATGGCCAATTTTATCTTAGGTTAGGGGTCAGACAACCTGCACTGGGGACTATATGGTAGTATCCCAATGCACAAAGTTAAAAAATCAGAATCACCAGTCCACAAAAAATGGGATGGCCACAAAAAAAAGGGGAACATTTATTTACTTGGAAGGATACATATTTACTGATGTAACTCAAATCCCAAAAATATGTTGGAAAAGTCTACATATTGTGGAGGTTCCTGTTTACTATTCTAACTTCAATCAAACAAACATTGGTGAAAGTGCATGTTTCTGAAGGGGCTCAGAGTCACTATTCAAACTGCAATCCCACAAACATCGATGAAAGTGCATATGTTAAGAAAGGCTCAGAATCTAGTTCCTGTAGAGGCTGTGGAGGTTGAAGCTGTGAACATCATGGAGGGCCCCACCGTGAACCCTGTCGCTATCTCTACAGGTATAGGGTCTCCGCACCCTCCTTCGCCTCTTTTGCCCCTTCTACCATCGGCTTTATCTCCGTTGACCCCACTGCCTGGGTTTTTAAGTGGGGTTACACCACAAGGGGAGGACCTGCGGGATTGTTGCGTGACTACTTTCTCCAGTACCTTGGCTGAGGGTGTCGATAATTCCTCCTTGGTCACCTGCCTTCAGTCTATGTTTACATCTTTTTCAGCGGATATTAAGAAAGGCTTTGAGACATCAGCAGCGAACCAATCTGAAATAAGGCAATTTTACAAGTCCCTTGTTAGTAAAATTGACAGTCTTACTTCAAGAACAGAAGTATTGGAAGATACGGTGTCTGGTCTCTCGCTATATTTAGATGAAGCCAAGGCTGACATCGTTAAGCTTAGAAAAGAATATCTGATGCTGGCTGAAACACTGGAGTCATTGGAGAACAATGCCCGACGCAGTAATCTCCGTATACTTAATGTACCGGAGGGCAGTGAGGGGTCGGACATCAAACAGTATGTTATTCAGCTGTTAAAGGAATCTATAAGTTTAAATCAATCAGTGGAAGATATATCCAGCGTATCCACAGAGATCCTTTCAGGAGAAATCCTCAAAGAACAAAACTGAGGAAAATATTAGTGAACTTCCACACATACACCCTGAAGGAAGCTATTTTGAGTCTGGCACTCAGGCAGAAATCTGTGAGCGGGAAGGGCTTTAACTTCCAGATTAGGTCTGACCTTTCTAGAGCCACGCTTGATAAACAGTGGGAGTTTGGGAGAAGGCTTGAGGCCTTTAGAACTTTGGGGGCCGTAGCTCAGTTAGCGTTTCCTGCGGCATTGAAGGTTATGTATAATAACACGATGCATAACATTAGATCGGTAGCAGCAGATGAGCTGTTGATGTCCATAGGAAAAGCAAAACATAAAGATAAGGATAAGGGTGGATCAGGCTAAAAGGCAAAGTTCAATGGGATCACTATCTGCTGAAATTAAAAAGAAAGTTAGTGCAGTCCACTAGCTGAAAGGAAGAAAAAAAATATATATATATAGAATAAAAAATAGCAATTAATCAATCAGAAGTATGTTAATGGTTTAAAGGAAAATTAGGTAGGATATTAATGAAAAAGGAAATGGTAGGACCATCTACGGTTATACACTTATGCTTCCTTTTTTTTTTTTTTTTTTGTTAATCACTTTTTTTTTAAAAATAGCTTGGCCTGTGCATCTTCTTCCGCGTGCACAGATATGGTTTGAGTGTAGATAGGATGGGAACACAGAAGGGGCACTATCTTCTGGATTCTCCAGATAGATAGAGCAAGGGTTTCCCATGGGGGGAGGGGAGGGTAGCGTGGGGCACGGGGGGGGGCAAGGGATAAAACTTAAAAAATTCCTCATTTTCGGCTCTGTTCTAATTTGCTGCTTCTGGAGAGATAGATGGTTAATGGTTTACATCAGTAGATATTCTTGTGGGTTCATTGCCCTAGTAAGTGGGGTGGCAAGGAGATGTTCTTATGAATAAATTAAAAGTTCTTTCCTGGAATATAAATGGTCTGCGTACCAGTCCCAGAAAGTGGAAGATAATGCAATACCTTCGTGACTCAGATGCTCAGGTTCTTGTTCTCCAAGAGACCCATCTCACTGAGTCTGAGATGCTCTCTGTGGCTAACAAAAATAGGTGGGTTGACTTATGTGTGTCTACATCACAATCTGCAAATACTAGAGGAGTAGCGATTATCTTTAAAAAATCTTTAAAGGCAAGACTGATTGATAAGTTGGTGGATCCAGGGGGTAGATGGCTTATTGTATCTGTAGTTATAGCTGGGGCTCCAATTACCATAGTGGGGTACTATGGTCCCAACCAAGATGACCCTTCGGTTTTGAGCTCTATTTTTTCCCACCTTCTCTCGTTTCCGGAGCCTACTATCCTGGCCGGAGACTTTAATATAGTTTTAGATCCTTATTTGGATAAATCCCCTACTAATAGACCTTCAACCCCCTCGAAAACTAGGGCTTTTCTACTCGACAACATGAAGCAGCTAGGTTATGTCGATGTATGGAGACTAAGATCAGGGCAACAACAAGGTATCTCATTCCGCAATTACAAATATCACCATCAGTCAAGAATTGATTACATCCTGATTAGCCAACAATTGGTTAGCTTGGTGCAAAACATCTTTCACCTCCCGTTCCATCTATCAGACCACGCGGCCATTTATTTAGAACTAGGGGGGCTTTCTAAAAATCCATCGAGAATCTGGTCATTTGACCGTTCATTACTCTCAGCACCTGAAGATATTAACCTTCTTTAAAACTGAAGCACAAAGTTTTCTTGATAACAACATTGGGTCAGCTTCCCCAGGCTGCGTTTGGGACGCATTTAAAGCTTTTTTAAGAGGCCTGATAACCAACAAGACCTCAAATTAAAAAAAGATTTATAGAGAAACGGTTGCTTCTTTGGAAACTAATATGGCCAAGGTGCAAGCTGACATCACTTTGCACCCTACTGCCCCCACAGAAATTCTGCAAGAATGGAAAAATAAGTTAATTACCCTAAAAGGAGAACTGGGCTCAATCTTGAATGCACAGATTCTTGAGAGATGGGATGCCAGTAAGCTGGCTCACTTCCAATATGGAGAGGGGCCGGGAAACTGCTAGCCTGGCAGGCAAAAACTGACCAAGTTAGAAACAACATAGACCAAATTATCTCAGATGATGGGACGTATTCTGCTGATGATGATATTAGGAGAGTATCCGCGAATTCTTTCAGAATATATACCATGAGGATAAACATATTGAGGTAAAGCAAGTGGAAGATTGGTTAAAGGGAGTGACCCTCCCTTCACTATCGTTGGAGCAGAGCGCCTCTTTAGATAAAATCATTACGCAGGAAGAGGTTAGTCTTGCTATCGCTAGTAGCAAGAAGGGTAAGGCAACAGGGCCTGATGGCCTTCCTTCTGAAATTTATTTGGCCTTGCAACCAGTAATTGTTCCCTTTCTTACCTTATTGTTTAACCAGATTCTTCAGGTAGGGTTGTCCCCTCCTAATTCTTGGAACGATGCCTCTATCACTTTGATTTTGAAGCCAGGTAAATCAGCAACTTGCTGCGGTTCATATAGACCGATATCCATCTTAAATGCTGACTACAAGCTTTATGCGTCAATTCTTGCAAGTAGATTGGGGGTCTTTGCAGCGGGCATCCTGCATCAGGATCAGAAGGGTTTTGTGAGGGGTCGCCAACTATATGAACTAACCTATGACTTGGAGGGGTCCATAGATATGGCGACTATGGAGTCTCTTCCCCTGGCTGTACTTACGCTTGATGCCACCAAGGCCTTCGACAGGGTGAATTGGACATACCTGTCGGGGGTCTTGGCTAAGTTTAACATTGGGGAGGGCTTTCGTAGAGCTGTGAGACTGCTTTACCAGAATCCCTCAGCTTCTCTGTTGGTTAATGGACAATTGTCAGACCCATTCAATATTACCCGAGGTACCCGACAGGGCTGCCCCCTCTCCCCTCTCCTATTTGATTTATATATTGAACCCCTCGCCCAACAGCTGAGGGATGAGCGCAACATCAAGCCCTTTGTCTATAGTGGATGGGAGAGGATGGTAGCTCTCTAAGCGGACGATATTCTTATTTTTTCCTCGGAACTGCGTACTGCTCTTCCCTCAGTGATTGCTTTGGCCCTTGACTTTGGCGAGATTTCTGGGTATCAAATTAATGCATCTAAGACCGAGATGATGGTGTGGAACGACCCAGAGCCAGTGCCAGGGGCCCAGTTGAGTCCTTCTCTACGTTATCTTGGTCTTACTATCATCAAAGACATAGATTAAATCGCAATGTTGAACTTTTCTACTGTGGCTAGAGATTGCAGATGACTCATGCCATCTTGGTCTCCACTTCCTCTCTCAATCTTGGGCAGAGTTAATCTGGTTAAAATGTCTATTTTACCCAAAATTTCGTTTTTGTTTAATACTGTTCCCCTGTATTTTGAGCCCTCTGTTATATCAAAACTTCAAGGTGATATTAGCTCTTTTATTTGGAACGACCACATATCAAGGATAGCTTGGAAAAAACTCAGGCGCCGTAGAGAAAAAGGTGGCCTGGCAGCTCCTGACTTACAGCTATATGCGTGGGCATTTCAATTCTCTCACGCTAGGATGCTGCTTAAAATGCCCCCGAATTTTGAAATTGGATCCAAGTTTGCAGCTTTACTTAGAGGAGAAGGGGTAGGCCAGCAGGGCTTCTTGTTTAAATTTGGTGACCCTAAGTTTTTTAAAAAGGTGAAGCTGAAGATCTTGCTAGGTATGATAAAAACATGAGTTAAACTTAGGAGTGCTATAAGGTTCGGTTATTTTGCATCTAGGTCACCACTGTGGGACTCTCCTGGGAGCCCGGGATGGCTTCTCGACAGCCTCGCAAAACCGCTGAGGGAGGCAGACCTGGAGGTTTGGGGGACCTTTTTATAGAAGGATGTCTACTTCCTTGGGATTCTTTGTTGGCGAAAATAGGGTCGGGCCTTTCTAGGTTCAAATATTTGCAGATTGCAGGTTGGGCCCACTCACAGATTTCTGTTAAGGGGTAGATTCCAACTGGGAGGTGGTAGTAGTCTAGTGACCTTGTTGCTGGATAAACCTCCCGCTAGAAAGGAGGTTTCAGTTTGGTACAAGTCATTACTAGAGGAGGTCGATGGCGAATTTCAACTGCCTGAGACACTGTGGAGTTCCTCTTTTATTGGCCATGACATTGAGAACTTGTGGTTTTCATCTTTTAAGACCATATGAGACATTGTGAAGCCTGCTTGGCTCCGTAGGAACCACCTTTTTACCCTACATAGGGCTTACTATTCACCGCAGAGACTATCGAAATTCTCAAAAGACTCTCCTGTGGCATGTCCCTAGTGTGGGTTGTTAGCAGCTTCTGACATACATATGTTTTTTGAATGTCCCAGGCTGCTCCCCTACTGGAATTCAATAAGTGCTTCATTGTCGTTAGCCCTGGGTTCTCAAATCTCGATAAATGCATTGCTTGTTATCTTTGGAATATCAGCAGAGATCCGGGGCCCTGCCAAAAACCTCCTCTTTTATTGTATACTGTTAACCAGAAGAGAAATCTGTAGGAAATGGAAGGATGCATCACCTCCTACAGTGTTAGACTGGCGCATTTCAGTTCTGCAAACCTCAAAAGTTGACCTAGTAAGAGCTGGCAATCCTGATATACGAAATTTTTGGCTCCGTTTGAACTGGGCATAATCGTTCTCTGGACTGTTTTTTTTTCTTTTCCCCTAGGTCCAATGATTAAGCTGCTTGGTCTGTTCCTTTCTTGATATACCCAATGTGGTGGTTCTTTTCTCGTGATGGGTATTGGTCTGCAGCAATATCACTCTATTATGGTTACCATAAGGTGGCGCTTCTGGAGGGCTGATACAATACTGTGTGGCAACACCGAACAATCTGGCCGTTGTCTCTACCAGTCTACCTGTGACAGTATATATCTCTCTCCTTGTGCTTCAAAGTGGTATACCAAGGGCGAAAATGAGGACAAAAAAAAAAAGAAAGGCTCAGAATTAATATTGTAACTCCAATCCTACAAACATTGAGGTATGTGGATATATTTGGAGGGGTTCAGTTTACTGTTCTTACTACAAACCTATAAACATAGAGAAAATGCATACATCGGGTGGGTTGGAGAAGTTCAGATGTACTTATTCCGAGTAAGGCAGTCAACTCGAGGTGGCGATCCATCCACCCCCACACTGCGGGCACAACCACAGTATTACAAGTTAGGCAGTCAGACCACACCTGGACCGCTGGGGCCACCAGGGATCCTGGATCCCACGGCGGTCATGCAGTGGTCAGGGAGCTGCAATATGTTGACAGTGCTGCTGGGGCAGCGTCAAGCATATTACGAGTTACCTGTCTATCGCCTGTTTCATGGCCATGAGCCTGCCATGAAAAGGGTGGTGGAGAGGCAGCAAAGGGGAGGCATGACAGGGGCCCCATGCAGCTCCTGGGCCTGGGGGTGCTTGCAGGGGGGGCACATGTTGTGCCCCCCTGGAATTACACCCCTGTTCCTGCATGCTGTTGCATGCATTTCACACCTTGCAGAAACGTGCAGTCTGCACTGTCACAGCTCCGGGCTACATGTTAGGCTCTCCTAGTCCACCACCCTGAGACCACATCAGCACCGCCTACCTGACCAGGATTAAACTCCTAATCTGGCAGGCGGGCTCACCATAGCTTTGGCGGTCCTCCAGTGGATGGCGTGGTGAGGCACTGCTGGAGGACCACTAAAGTCGTTATAAGGCCCTTAGTCCAAACAAACAAGCGTTGGAAAAAATGCATATATCTGGTGAGGTTCAGATTTACTATTCAAACTCTAATTTTATAAACATTGAAGAAAGTGTATATGTTAAGTGGGGTTCAGCATCACAACTCTAACTCCAATCCAACAATAATTATGGAAATTACATACTTTTGGAAGGGTTCCGATTTTCTGTTCCAACTCCGTCTACCCCACTAAGTGTGAGATATGTTGATGGTGGAAATTAGCAGCACAACACATCCCACAACCTGGAAGAAGAAACTTAGGGGTTTTATGAATGGATGGGTAGGGGGAATTAGGTTAAGTTGAGAGGTAGACAAACACAACATTCATTAAATTAATAAGTAGCACGTGATGTCACAGCTACCATGGAATGAGGATGAAAGGTCAGTTACCGAATTCAAATTGTGCTTTTCTTAGTAGCCCAAGATTCCCAGGTGAGCTATTTGGAACCTAAGATGGAAAAATACAACAAAGACAGGGCCTGCAATGTTAAAAAAATATTTATACAAAGAGAAATATTATACTATAAACACATGGACAGTGTATACTATCTACATTTGTCTGGCATTGCTCATCTTGTGTGCAGGCCGGGCTTAATCGTTGGCAGGAGTGCCATGGTGGTTCCAATCCTTGCATAAGTCAGTGGAATGCAAAAAGCAAATGACATTATTGGAGAGTCAATGTAAGCAAGGTTCATGGGAAGTCATGGTCAGAGGGCGGAGCTTAGATTCCTGTGATAGTGTACCATTAATTAAGAGCCAATCTCATGTTGATTCCAGAGCTCAGACAACCACACAAATAACTAGATGCAACTACCTGGCGGATTAGTGATTACTCAAACAAAGAAATACATTTAGCTGGGATCACCTTGTGGCACGTCCAGACCACAATCACTTAATAAGTTTGCCACTTGAGCCATTAGTCTACATTTTCCTAATCAATACACCTCTCTACAATCCTCACAAGTTTCCCATAGAAGCAGATAGGCATTGGTCCTTCTTCTAGCTGTTGTCAATTGTACTTTAATATTTCATCTGAAACAGATAGACCTGTAGTGTTGAATAACAAAATTTAAGGAATTTGACAATTAGTTTAGGCTTGGTAAATGAACTGACAAAAACCAGGATAACCTAAAGTTGATAGACTTAAGTTAACAGAAAAACAACAAAAGAATCTATCCCAGTGAAACGCGAAAAGAAAGTATTGATGCAGAATGAGCCCCAAAACCTTATATATCAAATTTAGTTTACCATTACCAGTAACTCTGGGCGAAGCACTACGCTTCGCTCGCAAGGTTTGCGACGTTTGCGCTACTTCGAACTACGCAAATTGCACATAGCACAGTGCAAACATGCATAGCGTAGTACAGCGGTAATTTTTTGCTTGCTCACGGTCCTCCCCATGAGGCACAGGGTCAGACTGATTTGCATATGGCCATGTCTGAACTGGGGTGGCAGAGTGGGCTAAAGAACGGTGATGGATTAAACCCAGATCTGTTGACTGGGTGTGAGTGTTTGATTGGTTCAGATGTTCCGTGGATCACAACCCCCTTTTGTACCTTTTTGTTCGCCATAAGTTGGCAGGGTTTGCTCAGATGTGAGTCCCTTGCTCACTTTGCCACTGGATTCAAGCAAGCCTGGCTGAAGACGGCTGAAATGCCAGAAATCTGTCCTAGGAAGCTTGTTTCCGGTCTAGGGAAGGCATGGCTTGGCAGTTCGGGCTGGACTGTTCCCATGAGGCACAGGGTCAGACTGATTTGCATATGGCCATGTCTGAACTGGGGTGGCAGAGTGGGCTAAAGAACGGTGATGGATTAAACCCAGATCTGTTGACTGGGTGTGAGTGTTTGATTGGTTCGGATGCTCCGTCCATCACCACCCCCTTTTGTACCTTTTTGCTCACGGTCCTCAACAGCAAGTTAGCGACCACGAGTGAGCAAAATGACATCACGGCGAGACTTTTTCCACGTTCGCGATCAGCTACATCAAGTTGCCGATCGTGAGTGTGGAAAATAAACCTCCCAGTGAGATTCTCAGCGCGGGGAGGTATGGTTTTTCATTGCGAGTGGTCGCGTATGCTCGCGACCGCTCGCGATGAGAATCTACCAGTCCATTTTGAGAAAGCTGCAGCTTGAGTAGAAATCTACTCGAGCGGCAGAAAATGACCGCTTGCACTGTGCAAGATGCGGTTTGCACTGATTGCACAGTGCCGGATGCTTGTCTGCACTGTGCAATCAGTGCGAACAGCATTTTGCACAGTGCACTACGCAGTTCGTAGTGCAAAGAGCACTTCGCGTATCTACGCGTAGCGCTACTACGTGAACAACGCCCAGGGTTAATTACCAGACCCTGCCAGCCACCACATGAATCAGGATTGTTTGGTGCTCATAGGTGCAAGTTAACTGCTCTAATTGGGGTGTACCAATGCATCTCATTTTCACATGGGTGCAATGCAGTACAGTACAGACTTTTAAATATTCACTGGCAGCCGAACATGGGAATGAATTAAAGGATAGAGATGGGATGTATCTGCGACCACTCGCAATGAAAAACCTTACCTCCCCGTGCTGAGAATCTCACTGGGAGGTTTATTTTCCACACTCATGATCGGCAACTTGATGTTGCTGATCGTGAACGAGGAAAAAGTCTCATCGGGATGTCATTTTGCTCACTCGTGGTCGCTAACTTGCTGTTGAGGACCGTGAGCAAAAAAGGTACAAAAGGGGGTGGTGATGGACGGAGCATTCGAACCAATCAAACACTCACACCCAGTAAACAGATCTGGGTTTAATCCATCACCGTTCTTTACAAAGCCAGGAAACATTTTAATAAAACTGTTTCTGCGTTCCTCAGAGACCATCAGATGGGCTGCATCTATATCAACAATCGGCGTTTTGACATGCATGGAATTTATAGAGATGATGGAGATGATGGAGTACACTTTACAGATGAAGGTAACAGGGTGTTTCTATGTAACCTGAAAATCTGCATCTAGTCTCATGTACAGTAGCCATATACACACAACCAATGCAACTGCTCTTGTTAGAGCCAACCTGGTACCTGAAACATTGTGAAGTTTTTCTTCTTAAGGGTTTTTTTTCTTTTCGTTTTTGGGGCCCTTCACAACAATGTTGCGATCCCTGTGGACACATCACGAAAACAAAAACAAAAGCAGACATTCAATGGCCACCAACATATCCAAAAATAATATGTAAGAACATCCATTCTGAACATTACCTACACACATTACTACATTACGTATAATGGGGTTACCCAATGACCCTCAGAACCTTGATGTCTGAAATCAGAGGTAAGGAAGGTTCTGTTGGGAGTTGGATAATTACTTTAACAGCATTTAGAAATAAAAAGTAAAAAGGGGGCGCTAGGTGGCGCACGAGCGGAATGGCCGCGGTTGTCTGAGGCTCCCGCAGTCCGGTTCCCGATCCAGCAGTTATCCTTTGCCTGACTGAACCCATCGATGCGTCAAACTGCTCGGCATCGATAGCTAATATCCCTGTCATCCTGACGAGCTGAAGGCTGGCCAAATATATAGTGTGGATTGCTCGAATCCACTGCTGCACGGCTGAGGAGTTGCGACGGAGCGCTGCAGCAGCACAGTCAGCAACGCAAGTGCCGGGGATTCCACGTGGTGAGTGGGCCACAAATAACATGGGGAGAAATCCTGTACAGAAACGGGCGGAGCGGCTCCATTCTGCCGGCGAACGAGTGGCGGAGGACTTCCAGGGATGGGATTGTCCTCCCAGGTGCATTAACTCGAGAAGGCATTATTTTCCCGAACGGCTGATTCATGGTACGGGACATTGGCGGCAGGCCGTGGTTACAAGATGGCGGCGCCCTGAGGGGTATACTGGTGGCGCTTCTTTCACGGGCGAGAACGTTGCCCCTGGGACCTGCACAACATACATCCTAGAGTTGGTCATACATATAGCAACCTAAGGGGCGTGAAGATAGTTTTTATTACGAAGTGCCGTTGCTTTGCCGCTAGCTATGTGGATGCCTGGGACTGCCTGATTGGGATGCAGTGTGGATGTTTTCAGCAGCATTACTACATACCGCCTCTCCCATCTTCCTAAGTTCTGGAAGCTACTGCGAAATCTACGTGCCTTTGGTCCCGCCTGTTCTGGCCTGCTGGTGACATCTGCGGGGGTGCTTCTCTGCGGATTCTTGAGTTGCAGTGCACTCCTCCCCTTGAGCCCAGCGGTACCTAGCGTGGAGCGCTGCTAGGCCTGAGAGATTCAAGTGAAATACCCTGTTTGGGTCCCGGGGGATGAGCGGGGCGAAACAGACCACTGACTTGCCATCTGTCTTTCCGCCCTGACGGTAGCTGATCTAGACATTGCTGCGGGTGCATTATTCAGCTGTCTCATTGGCCCCTGTTGCACCGTTTGCTGTTCCATGCTATACTGGGCGTTGGTCCTTTACTGTGGCCTGTCTATAATTGCCCTAATCCCCGGTTGCCTGGACTTGCAGAGGTGCGAGGCCTGTACCCTCGCTGATTAGTGGTGGGAGCTGCCTGCTTGAAACACCATGGGTCGACCGGACCCTAGGCAACCACGGATCACTTTTGACAATAAAAAAGCAGCCAAGAAAATGTCTGGCAGTGACGAAGACCGGCACGACGAAGCGGCAAGTGTTTCTCTGCCGGGGCCGGATACCGATCTACAAACCATCCTAACGGAAATGCGTCAAGGCTTCACAACAATTGCGGACAAGGTCAACACCCTGAAGACTCGGATGGACAGTATTGTACATAAGCTGGACATACATGAAGGTCGCCTCAAGGAAGCGGAACATCGTATCTCTGATACCGAGGACGTCTCCGAGCAGCTGAAAACGGCGGTCACTCAAATGGACAAGCTGCTGCGAGTCAACAACGCCAAGAATGAGGACATTGAAGCTCGCAGTCGGCGAAACAATGTTCGCATTATAGGTATTCCTGAAAGTACCAACACAGGCCGCCGAGAGCTGTATGTCGAAAGGCTACTTCCGGCGGTCACAGGTGACGAGGCCCTATCTGCTCAATTCCTAGTTGAACGTGCGCATCGGTCATTGGGCCCACGACCCAAGCCGGGGATGCCTCCAAGACCCATATTAGCGCGCCTACTCAACTATCGTGACCGCGACGTGGTTCTAAGGATTGCTCGAGAGAAGAAGCAACTTAATTTCGAGGGCGTCTCTTTCACCATCTTCCCGGATTTTACTGCCCGAGTACAGGAGGAACGCCACAAATTTACCGCTGTTAAACAAAAGCTAAGACAAGAACAGGTGGATTATGCTCTCTTTTACCCGGCGCGCTTACGCATCACATACCAGGGGACGCAGACCTTCCACACCACTCCTCAATCTGTGGATAAATTCCTGAAATCACTGAAGAAACGAAAGAGTGGTCGGGCTCCGGTGGATGAAGAGGAAGAGGGCTCCTTGTCTGGGGTGGAGTGAGCCTGTCCTGCTCGGTTGATATGGCTTCCTACTTTGGCGATGGGTCCTTGATCACAATGGGGTGATGCTGCCTGCGAATGCCGGGGACACTCTAAGACTGTAATGTATGCTCGTTCTATTGTTGATTGCCTTTTTGACAACGATGTCTTTACATGCTAAAGGTTCTCTGTCCATGGGGTCTAATGGCTAATGCTTTTCTTGTTCACTGGACACCCCTGCTGTCCCTGGAGACCACTCCCTACTGGGATCTCCTTAGTATCGGCAGGGTTATTGTGTGCCATTTAGATGGTCGACCCAATGGGAATTCCCCTAAGCATTGATGATTCCTATTGTTTATGGGGAGGGGTGGGGTGAGGGAGGGTTGGTGCTGGCATGATTGGGATGCAGCAGTGGGAGGTGGGAGGGGTATTGTTAACGGATGTTTTTCTTCCACAGCTCGGCAGAGGGTACAGTGTGTTTCCTGTAGGGACTTGATTGATACATGACATGGAGGGTATGGCAACAGACATACAATGCACCAAGGGTTACTGGCACCATTAGCGCAATGGCAGAGACACGGACAGCATCTCATCTGAGGATTATGTCCTGGAATATCAGGGGCCTTAATGATACCCGTAAAGGCCGGAATGTCCTTGCGTACTCAGATCGACATCAAGTCCACATTGCTATGTTGCAGGAGACACATCTGGCTCCAGGATCCCGAATGCAGTTTGCCAGCAAATGGGCTGCTGTCCGTTCCTTCTCGTCATATTCTAGTTATGCCAGAGGCACTGCTTTCCTAATTAAGCTATCTGTCCCGTTTGTCTTGATTGGGGAGGTTCTAAATACGGCTGGGCGATTTGTCATTCTATGGGGTCGAATAGGTAAAGACACCATCACCTTTCTGAACTCTTATACCCCCAATGTTGATACGCCCTCATTCTTTACGACACTCTGGGGCAAGGTATTGGATATAGGTTCCCTACATGTTATATGGGGAGGGGATTTCAATGTGGCAATTCGACCTACACAGGATAGAGCTGATGGGTTTGCACTATACAAACCCAAGTCCAGGGACGCCCTGCTGGGGATATTAGAGGAGGGTGATTTGATAGACGGATGGAGGCATCTTTACCCCCACAGGAAGGAAGGCACTCACTTCACCTCTGCTACCAACACTTGGGCATGGTTAGATTACATTATATTGTCGAGGGGCCTCATAGCTGGGTTGGATAGAGCAGCTCACTTGCCCAGAACGTATTCTGACCACAGTCCGGTCCTGATCCATTTGCAGGTGCCAGGGTGGGATAGCCCCAGGCCACAGTGGAGGTTAAACCCTACGGCCTTATTGGACGAAGTTTTTAGGGCGGAACTTGGGGAAGAAATCGCTGATTTCTTCCCTCGTAACAAGGACACTGTTGATAGTGTTGAGATCGTATGGGAGGCCTTCAAGGTGACGATACGCGGATATTGTATATCCAAAAGCTTTGGGGTCCTCCGAGACATACAAAGGACGATACGCGCCCTTGCTCGCGAATTGAAAGACCTTAAGCGACAGATGGCGGGAGGGCCAGAGCTGCAGCTGCATGCTACCTTTCGTACTAAGCTAACGCAGTATGAGAAAGAAGCCGAGAGGGAGACCAAGTTTCGGGGCAAACACTGGGTGGCTAGGAAATATTGTGAGGGTGAGCGACCTTGCAGCATTGATATGCACTCCGCGCTTTAACAACACTGTGCTGGAACTCACCACATCGACTGGACAGGTGGTTAGAGATACTAAGACTATACTGAACGAGTTTCAGTCTCATTATTCTACGTTGTATACCACCAATAATGCTACAGACGTACATTATGATGCCTTCCTTGCTGACCTCGCCTTATGCTGGCTCAGTGATGGGCATAGGGCCTTTCTCGGTGCTCCATTTACATTGGATGAAATCCGAGAAGCTATAATGTCTCTTAAGAATGGCAAGGCCCCCGGGCTGGATGGCCTTCCAGCAGAATTCTATAAAACGTATATTGATATTATGGCCCCTGTTCTTCGGGAAGTCTTCGAGGACGCATTAGAGGTGGGGGTTTTGCCGCGATCGATGAGTGAAGTGATGATCACCTCCCTCCTAAAGCCCGGTAAGGATCCCACCTCATGTGATGCATATCGCCGGCTCTCCCTAATTAACTGCCATGCTAAGATCCTTTCTAAGGTCCTGGCCACTCGACTGTCCTTGTTGATGACCAAAATTATACTGCCAGATCAGTCTGGCTTTGTCCCGGGACGCTCCACTTCACACAACCTGCGGACCCTATTTTCACTGATTCGGACAGTGGCCCCTGATTTCCCCGTGGTGGCGATCTTCCTTGATGCCTCCAAGGCGTTCGATTCGGTTGAATGTAATAACCTCTTCGAGGTGTTACGCCGAATGGGGTTTCCCGCGATATTCATTTCTTGGGTGCGGTTCCTGTACACCTTACCGACCGCCAAGGTTTTCATTAACGGTCATTTGTCCCCCTTGATTGATATTACCCGTGGTACCAGACAGGGGTGCCCTCTCTCCCCCCTCTTGTTTGCCATCGCCATTGAGCCACTCGCATGTCGCCTCCGACAGCTTCACCCTACCGGAGCCTTTCGGGCTTTCAGTGCCAGATAGCCGTGTCATTATACGCGGATGACCTCACACTCTTTGTCACTGATCCACTTAATAACCTTAACCCCTGGCTTCGTGAGTTTGTCGTCTTTGGCAGAATGTCTGGGATACAGATTAATTGGACCAAATCCCAGTTCTTTCCTCTTACTGACGCTGTGACGGAATTTCCCTTAGACTATCCACTACAATGGTGCCACTCAAATCTCAAGTATCTGGGCATACAAATTTCCAGAGATCGTGAAGAGACGCTTAGACTTAAATATGGAGTGGCTATCACGAAATAGACTGCTACGATTGACAGATGGATTTCCCTCCCTCTATCTATGGCGGGTAGAGCATCCCTCATCAAAATGGTAGTGTTACCTCGTTTTTTATATCTCTTTTTAAATATTCCTTATTATCCTGGTGCCTTTTTTTTCAAAACTCTGCGTACTGAGCTGATCAGGCTGTTTTGGGGGGGCAAGCAACCAAGGCTGCAGTGGTCGGTATTGACGCAGTCCTATGACAAGGGAGGATTTGATCTGCCTGATTTTGAGGCCTATTATGTTAGTGCCCAGGCGCATTATGCCTATTTCTGAATGAAACCCACGCCTTTCATGCCACAACTGGCGGCGGAGGACTGGATAGCTCATCCGCTCCCCTTGAATGGCCTTTTACAGGCCTCTGTTACGGCCATTGAGACGCCGTACATGACGGTAACGTGCACAATAGATGCATGGAAGCGTGTAGCTAAAATCCTATGTGCTCCTTTACTTTACTCAGCGAAAATGCCCCTGACTTACCATCCTAGGCTGGCGCTCCTCCAGGAGGCAGGTTTCCAGTTGTTGTGCAAACGCCTACAGGTACACACATGGGATGACCTTTTTATTGAAGGACACTTCATTACACTAGATCGTTTCTTCGGGGATTACAGACCTACCCCTCTCGATACCTTTTATTACATAATTTATTCTTCTGAGGCACTACGTTCTATTCAGGGTAACTGGTCTCTGTCTGTGCCTATCATTCAGCATATATCTTCCCTTGGCCTCAATTCCTCCCGTTATCACACCATCCCCCCGCATATAACTCCTCCATTGTCCTCTGCTCCCGACCCAGGTTCCTCACCCCCTTTCCCCGTCCTGTCTGTTATTCTACTCAACACCAGGTCGGCTGTAAAGCACTACCAAGAGCTATTTGTGCTGCTTGATACCCACCAGCCCGACATGTTACTTTTAACAGAAACATGGTTCTGTGAGTCCTCCCTGCCTTCCCTTTTGGCCGCTCTTTCTCCATCTTATGTGGCCCTCCGTGCTGATCGGTCAGGGGGTAAAGCAGGGGGTGGCGTGGCCCTTATAGCTCGAATTGAGCATCATTTTCAACTCCTTTCCTCCTCTCCCATCACTCCCACCGAGCACCTTGTGGCTCGCTCCCTCGCGTTTTCTCCCCCGCTCACCTGCTTATTAATGTATCGTCCTCCCCAGCCATCTCACTTGTTTCTACCAGCATTTCAGGACCTATTGGCCACTTTAGCGATTAATCATGCTTCAGTGCTAGTATTAGGGGATTTCAATTACTGGCCCTCAGATCCTCATGAATGTCCCGCTTCTAAACAATTTTCTGACTCACTTTTATCCTTGAACTTTGCCCCTCACTCACAGATTCCTACACACACCCACGGTCATGTACTAGACCAGGTTTGGTCTCTTAATATCTTGGTCTCTTCCATGTCCGTGTCCCCATGCCCCTGGTCAGATCATGCTTTGATCTCTTTCTCTCTTTGCCTTAAGCCAGCAGTAAAAATTCCGCCTGCCAAAAACATCTGGGCGCGGAATTGGAACAGGGTAGACCTCCCTGCCTTGTCTTCCTCTCTAGTGAACTCTGCACCTAACCTAGAGGGCCTATCTTCTGTCTCTCAAGCCGCTGCCATCGATACTTGGCTCGCGGGAGGCTGCGATACGGTAGCCCCCTTACGTCGGATCTCAATCCGAAGATCCAAGGAGTCAAATCGATGGTTCGGCGATGACTTAAAGAAAAAAAAGCTGACCCTCAGGCGGGCCGAGAGGCAATGGAGAAGGGATTACTGCCCCCTACTAAAAACACACTACATGACCTTACTGAGCGACTATAAAAGGACCATATTAGGCGCTAAAACTGCTTACTTTTCAGCCAAAATTTTGGTGGCGGAGAATAAACCTAGGGAGATTTTCTCCATCATCCATGACCTGGCCTATTCTGACAGGGCCACTCCTAGGCCTCCCCCCACCCAGTCCCTCTGTGATTCCTTGAATTCTTATTTTTGGGAAAAAATTAGCAAAATTAAAGCTAACATTTCACTCCCTTCCCCTACTTTTGTTGACCCCCACCCTCCGGTTGTTCACGTCTGTCTCACATCTATCCCTCCGCTTACTGAAGAAGTGTTCCTCGCACTACTTCCAAAAGTAAAATCTGGATCTCCGGCAGATATCTGCCCAGCTCACATCTTGCAACAAATTTATTCTATCTGCCCCAAACCACCAATTTCCTTCCTCAATAGCTCACTGGCCCAGGGGGTGGTAATTCCAGCCCTCAAATCTGCAACCAGAGTGCCCATATTGAAGAAGCCTGGCGCAGATCCTTCTGCGCCAGCAAACTATCGCCCCATCTCCCTTTTGCCCTATCTGGGCAAGGTGCTGGAGCGACATGTAACATCGGTCCTCAGTACCCATGTGGAAGCCAATGGAGGCCTAGCGTCCCGCCAGGCTGGCTTTCGGCCTAGGCACTCCACCGAGTCCGTGGTGGTGTCGGTCCTGAACAACCTCAGGGAGGGTATGGACCAAAACAACTACCAGGCCTTGGTACTCCTCGATCTCTCCGCCACCTTCGACACGGTGGACCATTCCATCTTACTTTCCCGTGTCGGAGCGGCGGGGGTCGGGGGTTCAGCCCTGGTTTGGTTATCATCCTTCCTGAGGGACCGCACACAGGCGGTTCGGCTGGGGGACTTCTCAGCTACCCAACTTAAGGTCACATGTGGTGTTCCCCAGGGCTCTTCTCTATCCCCTCTTTTGTTCAATCTTTATATCTACCCTCTGATCTTTGCACTTCAACAACTGGAGGTCACCGTTTACAATTATGCGGATGACCTCCAGCTTATCTTTTCTCTCTCCTCTTCTTCCCACTCTGTTTCTAACTTTCAGACTACTATGATTTTCATCAGGGTCTGGATGGACCACAACCATCTGAAGTTGAACCCCGACAAAACAGAACTGGTCCTTACAGGTGGTTCCTCCAGTCCCTGGAACTCTTTATTCTGGCCTCCTTCTCTTGGATCCCCTCCCACTTCTTCTTCCTCAGTTAAAACCTTGGGTATTAAAATCAACAACCAACTCAATCTTCATTCACAAGTATACTCTGTTGTTTCTTCTTGCTTTCTTGTTCTTCGAACTATTCGCTCTGTCTCCCGTTTCTTTTCTTCACCTGCACTCAAACTAATCATGTCCGCTCTGGTGCTCTCCCGGCTGGACTACGCCAATGCTCTATACAACGGCATCCCGGCGTATAGTCTACGGAAGCTCCAGCTGGTTCAAAACCAGGCGGCCAGATTGGTGTTTGGTCTGTCCCGTTCCCATCACTCCACCCCCCTACTGAAGGCACTCCATTGGCTACCTGTTAGGGAGCGATCCCTTTTTAAAACTGGCTGTATGGTTTTCCAGGCACGCCAGGGCACGGCTCCTGCCTTCATTTCTTTCTTGCTCAAAGAGTATATCCCTGCCCGTGAGCTCCGTTCTTCCACCCAATCTCTTCTTTATGTACCCCGCTACAGACGTAAGAAATGGGGCGGAGCCAACTTTTCATTCTTGGCTCCGTCCTTTTGGAACTCCCTCCCCGATCACCTACGGCTGGCCAGTCAATATACCCTCTTTCGTAAAGATCTCAAAACTTTTCTGTTCACCCAGGCTTTTCCTAATGTAATCTAATTTTAATTTTCCCCGCACTGGCTTCTTGTTCCTACTGCTAATTTAGTTTCCACGAGCGCCAAGAAACCGTTTGGTGAATGTAGCGCTATATAAATATTTTAAATTCAAATTCAAATTCAAGATTGCGACATGGTATGAAGGAGATTTTACCGGACTTCCCGCAGGAACCTGCTAACTTAGCGCCCCTGCACTTCATGCTGGGGTCACAGGAAGGCGCACATTTGGTTTCCGGCATTTATAGTCAGCTCAGGGAGCACCGACCAGCTGTAGATGGGTCCGCTCGGCTCCACTGGGAGGAGGACCTACATACGGAGATTACCGACGAGCAGTGGCTTTATTGTTGTAATATTACCGCTAGAATATCTGCTAGCTGTAGGCTCAAAATTATACATTACAGATTTTTGCAACGCTTATACTACACACCACTAAATAAATTTAAATTTCGTCTGTCTGACAACGATAAATGCAAAAGGTGTCATGCGGAACACGCTGTTTTTTTTCATTTAGCGTGGGAATGCCCTGGGGTCCGGGAATTCTGGCAACACGTACACGAGGCCTTGGAGGTTATGGTAGGAGACACCTTGAAGGCTGACCCCTTATTGCTTTTACTGGGTTGCACTATGTCCGTGCCCAAATCTTACAGGAAGTTCCTTGACGTTGTTACTTTACTGGCGAAGAGAAAGGTGGCATGTCGTTGGGGAAGGGGTAGAGCCCCGAAATTCAAAGACTGGTTAAATGATGTCATATATTGTCAGGCGCAGAATGCAATTTACGCTGAATCGCAGCCGCCCTCATGCAGACAGAAGGACATTTGGGGGCAGCTGACCGCATATCTTGTCTCTCAAGGGACGAGCGATGGGGACTCTATATGTAATGATGCGTGCAGCACTGATGATGGAGGTCTGGCGACTTAAACACATTCCTTGTGCATAATGTTTCATTTTTTTCAACCTGTGACTGCACTGCTTTGAGATATAAATGCTTATGCCTTTCCTTTGATTACTGTAATGTCGACACTCATGTGCTCTATATCCACTGTTACCGTGATATGATCTTTTTGCCGGTCGTCGCTGATGCCTTATCTGATTCTATGGGACGCAACAAATCCATTTGCCTTTCTGTGTTACTGCCACTGTATGATGCTTGTTTTATTGCTCAATGCTATGCCTTAACCCGATATGCTTTATTATCACTTTGCATGGAACACGAGCTGGTATACCCTTGTGCTGCTGTTGTTGTTCTTTGAAAATGACAAAAATAAAGGTTTAAAAAATAAAATAAAAAGAAAAGTAAAAAGGTTAACACACCTAGATTGACGTAATCAATATCAATTGTATTCGTAAATTAATTCATTTTTCTGGTATACAAGTAGGGTTATATGCTGTCCCAAAGAACTATTTTGTTTTTAAAAGTGTGGCGCAAACTATAAACTAATCAGTGATAAGGTGATCCAGAAGTGCCAAAGTGCTTTAGGTGAATAACATTTATACAGTGCTGTACAAAATGTATATAAAATGTTCATTCAGTAGACATCAATCCCTATTTCATTGAAGCTCCAATCCATACATGGTTCTGCAATTACATGCAGTGTAGAGAATGGGGAAAGATTGTGTAGGCACGTTGATGTTTTGACCGTTGGGTCTTCTTCAGGATGAGGTAGGACAGCCAGTAGTAGTAACAATCAAAGATCTGATGAGTGCTTCGATTGGGCAATCCACCAGGGGTTGCATTCTAGTCAAGAATGAAAAACTGCGTCTCAGTAGAACCATCAGGGGTAGGTTGAGTCAGATTCTAAATGCAGGAATGAGTCACATCCACTGCTGTGCGAATCAAGGGGCTCCAGACGAATAGTGACAAATTTAATACTAAAGAAATTTGTCCAAGATGTTGGCAGCAGCATGGAATTGCTCCATGGAAAATATCCCAACTGTTGTATGTCGCTGAATTGCTCAAATGCCAGCAGTTAACCGCTGCTTTAATCCATTGAAGGAGATCCAATGTACAGTTATGCACATGTAATCTATTGTTTGACAACAGGTCCACATGTCTGTCAGTTAGTGGATGGACTAAATAGTGCTTGCCTTCATAGTGTTGTGAGAAGACTTCTCCTCACTGCCCAATTTCTTGCGAGGAACCTCCTTCTTTGTGGCTATCCTCTTTTATGGGTTTGCACATAAAGGGGCACATGCATCAAGGTAATCATTTGCGATTGCCGAATAGCGAATTTTAAGAATTCTCTATTTGGTAATCATAAATGCCTATGCATGAAGGATTCGCAAATAATCTTGCGAATCCTTAACATTCCCTAATAGCGATTCGCAAATTGCAAATCACTATATAGGAATGCATTTGCAAATTCGGATGACCAAATTGTTAATCGCAATTTGCGAATGCACATCCAAGGGTGCCTGGGGGCCTAAGGCCCCCCTGAGGCACCCCCTAAAAAAGGTAAGTATGCACATGTGTAGCACACACATGCCCTAAGGGCATGTGTGCGAAACATAGCACATTGAAAAATGCATTTTTGGTGCATTTGCAATGCATACACATATTATCATCAACTTGAAGTTGAGGGTAATTAGCATTTCCTAAATGCACAGTCGCATTTAGGAAATGCTACATACATCTCAAATAGGGAATAGCAAATTACGATTCCCTAATTGTATTTGCAATTTATGTAATCACAATATGATTACCTATATTGAGAAAGCAAAAAGGTACATGCATTAGAAAATGCATTTTTCCAGTAACAAACAGGCGGATTCTGCGAATCGGCCTGTTAGCGACTGGTAAAATGCTTGATGCATGTGCCCCAAAGTAATTAGCACAAGCCGAAGCACTTCGCAGAGGACTCTGATGTCACTGTAAGATGATTCTTAGACTTCTCTTTGTCTCAGCATTATATGAGACATCTAATGGACCTGTAGGCAATAAATATGAAGCAGGAAATCAGTGAAACTTGGGCAATCTAGCCAATGTAACAAAAGTCATCATCCTCACCAATTAACAGTAGTGTACCCATGCATAAACTATTTTCTTCTAGAAGTTACCCAGCAAAAGCTATCTTGGTACCCCCAGGGCCTATGGAGACTCTATGGAAGGCATGGGTAGGCAAAAGTTGAATAAAATAATACATTAATAAAACAATTGCTGGTGTCCATTTAGCACCAATGGGGACCCTATAGGAGTGGGGCAGGCAAAAACTGCATACATAAATAATACATAAATACAATCATTGGTAGTTCCCCTTCAGGGCCCATGGGAATCCTATGGAAGGAAGGGGGATAGGCAAAAAATGAATTTATGAATTAAATAATTGCTAGCATCCCTCCATGGCCCATGGGCAGACTATGGGTTGTGGAGCAGGCAAAATTCAAATAAATGAGTTAAATAGTTTCTGGAGCTCCAACGGGGCCTCTGAGTAGTCTATGGGAAGTGGAGGCATAAGGCAAAATTTGAATAAATAAATTACATAATTGCAGGTACCCCCAGGGTCTCCGGGGACCCTATAGGAGCAGGCAAAATAAATTGAAGAGTTGCCGAACAAGATCGCCAAGATCCATGGGGAACTTATGGGAGGCCAAGGGGAGAAGGCAGTAACTGAATTAAGGAATTGCGTATTCCCAAGGATTCCTGGTTTCACTTAAATTTCCATGCCCAATTTTAGAGACCCATCCCTGCCACCATTTTCATCCCGCTCAAAGCACTAAATTGTCTAATCACAAACTGCATTTTGTACTAAATTTACTACATTTACTAACGTACTACAAAATGCTATTCACAAACTTACGTGCACAGGTTACACCTCCGCCTCTCCTAACTTTTTCCTGTGCAGAAATCCCCTCCCGACTACGCAGTCTTCCACACATCAGTATAGATTTTAGCAGTAACTGTGAAGGGACAGACAGGAGTGGCTAAAAATGGAAAATACTTATTACAAAATGGGAGGAGTTAAGGAAGGAGTAAGGAGAGGCTTAGGGAGGGATGTGCACACACCCACACAAGAGTAAGCACATTCCTATTCCCAAACTGCTCTTAAAAACTTACTACAACCAAAAGGGATCCAAATCAGTCGTAAATGTACTCCAGCTCTGACCTGAAGTAAGTACAGCACCACTCATGGCCAACCACTGATACTGCAGCACCCTTCCATAGTAAATATTGGAGGTAGGACTTAAAATAAAATCCCTTAGAAGATAATGCTTAATTAAATTAAATTATTTAAAGCTGTTAAAAATAAAAATAAATGTTATTTAATGTTAAAAAATAAAACATATTTTTTATTTTAATTTAAACTATTTTAATAGCCTTTTATAAATTTAAAATTTAATGAAACATTAATTTGCATTAACATATCAATTCATTTTCATTAAATCTACACCACTTTCAACCATTTTATTAAATAATTTTAAAAACAATTTACTTTACGTGAGATTTCTTTCTTTAGATTTCAGAAAAATGATTTTTGTTTATTATATTCAAAATAATTGCATTTTAAATGTAAGTTAAATTGTTAATGCTGTATTTTATATTGTTTATAATAAATATATACAACTATGTAAGTTTTCTTTTTTTTTTTAAGATTAATAAAATGTTATATTTTGTCCTATACATTTCTCTCCCCACAGTGGTGGAGACCTCTTCAGGTATGTGAAATTGTACTAGTAGTATTTTTAAACTATTAACTTATTTTTAGAATACTTGTTAAATTAATTAGATACATCACAATAAATAACTGTGAATTTTGAAAGATTTATTTTACAATAGTCCTCCTAAACTAAAATGTTTGCATTACATTATTTTGCATTAAAAATTACAAAAATTTAGGGATAGAGTTAATTGAAATTAGTTTAAATATTTAAAAAAAATCATGTTTAATGATTTTGAAATAAAAAAAGTTTAAAGTAGTATAAATAAATAATATATATATAATATACATGTATGTGTGTATACATACCTATATAGATAGATAGATAGATAGATAGATAGATAGATAGATAGATAGATTTATGTAACATTCAATTTAATGTACATATACTTTTAAATGTCTGAAAACATTATTTTAATTTAACCTTATTTCCCATGGGGTTTTGTTTAAGTCCTCACCTCCATTTCTTTATATGGCGGGTATTTTAGTATCCGTTTTTGGACATGTGTAGTGTTGGATATTTATGGTTGTAATAACTTTACTCTTCTAGATTTGGCTCCAATCCCTGTTTTATGGGGTTCAGACAAGTACGTCTAAACTTTTGAGTACATTTACAGTATTAAATGGTGAATAGCCCAAAGCAGGCAAGCTACTCAAAAGTGTAAGGACCTGATTACGAGTTCGGCAGTCTTACCGCCATAAAGTGCTGGCAGCAGTCTCCTACTCGCCATATTATGATGTCACTGCTGGGCCAGTGGCGATGTTTCTGATGGCTGGGAATATTATTCCATATCTGCTGATGCAGGTGTGTATATTTTGACTTAAATGTACACATATGCAACATGTGAAAAATACCTACGTCGAGTACTTTCTCATTGCTTGAGTCTGGACCATGTGTGCCAAGTCCAGTCAATGGGTAAATAGTGCAAAATGGACTTACCTGGATTTCAGCGCCAACAGGGTTGTTTTCTTCAGGGTAAAGATGCTGGTGTGAAGGGGACCCTGGAGGAAGGGATGCATGTGGGAAACTGAAGGGAGGAAACGGAAATGGGTGAGAATGCACCCCAATTCCTTCAATTCCGCCGAATCAAAGCAGATGTTCTTCCCTCCACAGTCCGTTCGACGGAGAGCCAACTTGTAATTCCGATGGCAGTGAACTTGTCTGTATTGCCCTCTGACAGATGCTTTCCCCATTCCGTCATAACGGCAGTCTGCGAATGAGTGGCGGAGTCGGTGAGACTCTGGCAGTCTTTCTTTCAACAGACTGCCAACATCCTAATTCGGCGGGTGGTTTGCCAGCTGTACGGCGGGGAATCCAAAGCAGCTTCGATGGCAGTTCCCTTTCTCCCGAACTCAGAATCCGACCCCAAGAATAAACATATATGTAAAGATGTATTCACATGTAAGTTTATCTTTGTGAATCGGCCCTTGTTTGTAGATTCTCGTGCTCAACAAATCTGACATTTATGAGAGTTTGAAAATTGCAGCCCCTTTGTCTTATATCTGTTAGAAATGGGATATCTGGTTGGCTAAGGCTTGCACCAAAGTCAGGCAGAACCCACCACTCTAGTCAGGGAAAGGGAGTTACACGCTGAAGATAACCCCTGCTCGCCCCCTTGGTTACTTGGCACGAGCAGTCAGGTTAATCCCAGAGGCAATGTGTAAAGCATTTGCGCAAAAAATACAGCAGAAACACACTAGGCACACCACAAAAGAAACTCCACACAAGGTAATATATGAAAATAGCCTTTGTATTATCCAAAACACATTAGAATAGTAATCACACAATCTACACTGTGCCAACTGGCACTAGGCAATATTTACAGAAGATTATGTCCACATGACAGGGCCAATTGGGCCACTGTCAGAACCCTCACAAAGCACAAATAGTAAATGTAGAACACAACTAGTAATTACTGGCAAAATACTGCACTCAGCTTTATATCCTGCAACATAAATCACATTATGCAATCAGCATCACATCAGGCGTAAACCACATTATGCGCCAACCAAGTATAAACCACATTAGGCAATAAGCATCCCCAGCATCAACACAGCATGCAAAAACCTCAGAAGCATAAATCACATTAGAGGCATAAATTATGTGCATAAATCACATTTATCATAGGTACCATATAAATCACATTAGGGCCTGGCGCCCTACCAACCTACCACTGACCTTCTCTCTGGGGCTCAAATGCCCTATGTCCAAAATGTCAGGGCTGTGCTGCCAATGCAGCAACATCAAACTGCGCAATTGCGCTGGGGCAAGGCAGGAGTGTACTTAACTCCTTTCTCCTCAATTGAATAAAAATGCCTCCCTTAGAAATAGTGGTGCTGGTACTACTGTGCCTCCTGGGTCACCACTGGGACTCTTCACAAATAATCTGGCCTAAACGTTGCAGCTGCCGCTAACTGTGGTGCAGCTGTGAAAAAAACTAGCACTGGCACCACTGTACCTGCCTGAACCCCACGCCGGGACTCTTAGAACAAAACGTGCCCCCTCGGTGCAGCTGGAAAGAAAGACAAAGAGGCACTTGCACTTCGGTGCCCTCTGGACCCCCACTGGGGTCCTACAAAACACATGTGGCCATGTTAGAGCGGCCCGCTCTCCTGCGGGATGGCTCAGGCACACACAAGGTGCAACACCAAGCCCCCACTCACCGAGCTCTCTGAGGGACTCTGTGGCATCTCCTGGTCATGGCCGCAGTAGCCTGAGGAGCCCGCGATGATCCCACTTCACTGACCTTCACCCGGTCCCTTTCCTGGGACACGGGACTTCGGAGGGGAGCCCGCTAGGCTCCAGATGGCCTTCTGCGGTGGGCGGGACTTCCCCTCCCTGCTCCTCCGGACGGTTCCTGAGCCCCCCACAGTCAGGCAAGGCCGCCTGGCTTCCGGGTCGCTCCCAGAGCGGTGGCTCCTGTCTTCGCGGCAAAGTGCCCGGTGGGTTTCCGTTGTACAGCATCAAATGCGGGGTGGGGCCCCGCCGGAAAACACGTAATGCGGAGTAGGCTCCCACTGCAAATCACAGAAAATGTGGGGTGGGCACTCACTTCTTAGATAAGCATAAATTCGGGTGGGCACCCGCTCGTAAAGACCATAAGCGGGGTGGGCACCTGTTCAAAAGCGGCAGAAACGCAGGGTGGGCACCCGCTGGTAAGATATGCATAAAGCAGGGTAGGCTCCCGCTCTGTTGGGCCAAAATGAGAGGGAATACCTATATTGGGATTCCCTCTTCAGACGTCACAGCTCAGCGCTGTAAGGACCCTGCACTCTCCCGGCCTGGGAGAGAAAGAAAAGCACTCTCCAGAACAAAAGCAATGCGCTCACAAGGCGCTAGAATCCAAAGTCCAGGGCAAAGTTCTTGGGGCACAGATTGGGCCAAGGCAGGCAAGCACACAGGGCCCTCCAGCAGGAAGGCAGTCGATCATGGCGGTTCCTCCTGGAGCCCAGCAGCAGCAAGCCCCCAGCACAAGAACAAGCACAACCTTCATGGGGTCACAGCCCGTATGTTTATACTGCATATTTGCTTTGTCTGCCCTGACACAGGGCTTGGGGGAACCAGCAAAAACTGGCTCCGGGGGGAACTGGAGAACTTTGTTTACCAGGCTCCTCTTCCCCTTTGTCAGGTGGGCGCTCGTCAACAAACACACCACAGAGGGGCGGAGCCAGCATTGTACAGGCTAGGCACAGACCTATTCAGGGACTAGGGTCTTCTCCTCCCACTACTCCAAATGCAGATGTCCCATTCACCCTAGTGATGACTCACCCTGCCCCTCCTAGAGCCACACACACCTCACCAGCCCCTGTCACTCAAAAGCCAGACATGCAATTCACATCAAGCCGGCAGGCACACAGAAATGCCAACTTCTAAAAGTGGCATTTCTAAAATAGTTATAATAAATCTGCGCACACCATTGCACAGCATTTATTATTACCATTCCAAATATACTAAACTTGACCACGCTGCTCCTCTCATATCAGGAATTACCACTGAAACACTTATCAGGGAATCCCCAATGCATTCCAATGGGAGGGCAGCCTCAAAGTAGTTAGAAACTAAAATGGTTGTTTGTCACTACCAGGATATGTCACACACTTAAGGTACATGTCCTACCTTTTACCTACAATGCACCCAGCCCATAGGGCTAGCTAGAGCGTACCTTAGGGGTGACTGACATGCAGTAAAAAGGGGGATCACAGACATGGCACACACTTTAGGTGCCACGTCACAGTGGCAGTAACACTGCGTGCACAGGCCCTGCAATGGCAGAGGCCTGAGATAGGTTTGAAAGGCTCCTTTGGCGGGTGGGACACTCAGCGCTGCAAGCCCACCAGTAGCATTTAATTAACCAGCCCTGGGTATCTGAGATACCACTTTACAAGGGACTGACAGGTAAATTAAATAGATCAAACAGGTGTAGACCAATCTTACCACATGTAACACAGAGAGCACACTTACTTTACACTGGACAGCAGTGCTAAAGTGCCCAGAGTCCTAAAACCACCTACACCATGTCAGAAAAAAAAGACAAGGAGAAAGGCATAAAGTTTAGGGATGACCCTGCAAAAAGGGCCAAGTCCAACAGTATCCTGCTCTCGTGCAGAAAGTGAACCCTTGTGCACTAGTGATTGTTGTTTTTCCTGACATTGGAGTGGAAATCTACTTTTCCATTTTCTTAAGAGGGAGGAAATCCTGTATCATTATTACATGTTTTAATACTCTATGCAATTAAGTTGTTCCATTTCACTGGTGCCCATTTGGTATGTTTTATGGTTCCTCATCTGCCGAATTCTCTTCTGTTCTTCTTCTCCTGCCCTAGTTTGACTGAAAATTGTTTTCTTCCCAAAAGACTGCATTATTTCTGCACTCATTATTATAAGAAAGTGTCAAAAAAGGTTCGCGTTTCATTCATCCGGCTTGACTTCTGCATATGTTATTTTGTCAACTTAACACGATACCGAAGAAAAAAACATGACTATATTAACGAATACCTGGTCTAGAGTTTGTTTGACGGCTTGGCTTACTAACCTCCAGTAGGAGTCAGCTGGTGATGACTCACCCTGCCTCTCCTGGAGCAGGTCTATTTTGTTCATAGTTTTCTAATATAAGTTGTTCACATGCGAGTCTTAAAGGGATGAAAGATTGGGATCTATACTTCTAAAGATCTGTATGTGGTGAGGTGTACATGTGTGTGACTGTGAAAGTTGTTCTGTAGTTTTAACTACGGAATTGGCCTACAAACACTGGTTTGTTTCTGTCTATGGCAGTTGTGGTGTTGGATATGATATTAAATTACATTGAAGACTGTAGTATGGAAATTTTATATTCACGCCAATGAAAATGGATCCATATTACAAACTGTGAATTTTTTAATAGACATGCAAATTTAGTTTTGGGTTAGCGAGGATAGTAAGTGATAAAGCTGCCCGTATTTTAAATGGAGTTTTAACTGAACAAAATAGTTTTGAGATGCTGGTTTTGCACCATGGCTAGTTTGTAGTGGAAAGAGTTTCTGCAACATTCTCAGTAAAGGCGAGAGGCTCAGCTGTTATACCTGAGGCTGGACTATCCGTTATTAAGCTGAAAAGCGTTTGTTTGACATTGAAACAATTAATGAAGGCCGGGATGAATTAGATAATGCTCGTTTTACTATCCATACTTTCCTATGATTATCATGAAGGGTCCAGCACATCTGAATGAGCAAGTTCTAACAATAGGGGTGTTGTCCTTCCCCCGGAAGTGAAAGAATGAAGAAATACACATTGTTATGTTATGTTATGTTATTTTGTGACTTTTATAGCGCACGGCTACTCAATGAGTGTCCCGGCGCTTTATTGACATCCTAAAAGCAAACATAACACATGAAGAATAAAGAGGGAAGCACAACAAAAAAAAAACAATTTTAATTGTTTTATAAAATCTAAGAGGCAAACAGCCAGGTTTTGAGGGCCTTTCTAAAAGATAGCAAATTAGAGTTGCTTCGTAACAAAAAAGGCAGAGAGTTCCAGAGCTGAGGAGCCCGAAGCATAAAGGAACGACCTCCCAGTCGAGCCTTCCTCACACGGGGCACAACGGCAAGAAGCTGTGATCCTGATCTCAAAGATCGCGACGGGCAATATTGCTTAAGCCTCCTCTGCAGGTATTTAGCCCCAGTTGAGTAAAAGGCCTTGTGAGCAAGAGTCAGAGTTTTAAAAACTATCCGCTGTCGGATAGGCAGCCAATGAAGTGCCTGTAACAGGCCAGAAACATGCGCTCGCCTGTGCAAGCCAAAAATGGCGCGAGCCGCCGCATTTTGGACCACCTGCATCCGCTGCAGGAGGTATTCGGGTATTGGTTCTGCCAATGGAACAGCTGCTCTTGCCAGACCTCCTCGGAGTCCTGGACTTTTATCAGGCGGAAGGGGGGTTGTTTCTGTCAAGAAGAGAACAAGGGGTGTGGTGCGTATTACCTCTACACACATCTTGGCCTCCATTCTGTCCAGTGCGCAGTTATTTACATAATGATTGAAACCACATGTTTATAAATGAGTAGATATGGAAGACAGAAATGAGTTCCTCTCTGATCTTGCCGTGTAGATCAGCACCTAAACACATGTTGCCCGAAATGGCACAGACACTAAGGGGCCCATTAGGATGGCGGGCGGATTGCCCTCACCAGGCTGGCGGTAGCCACCGCCAGCCTGGGCGGAAAGACCGTCCGCCGCTTTTCCGCCCCAGTCGCCTTGCGACCAGGGCAGAACAGGTTTAATATGGTGGCGGTGTCTAATAGACACCGCCAGCCATATTATGATCGGCTGCTTTAGATGCCTTTCCGCGGCGGAAGGCATGCGGTCTTCACTCTGGGGGGCCCCTGCGGGCCCCCAGAGTGAAGGAGAGGTGGGGGGTGCACACGGGGGGGTACCTGTGGTACCCCCCTGCATTTACATAGACAAAGCAGCAGGCACCGCGCAGGGCCACTAATAATAGCGAGGAGTTTTGCTTCAGAACCCACATCTGTATCGCTGAGTTCACAGGGAAGGACAAGGTTAAATGGCAGCCTGCAAAGGAGGTTGATGTTTTCTCGTGTTTCCAAGAATCAGATGTATCCGCTGTTGGCTGCTGGCGGAGCTCGGACCCACCTCACCTAGGAGCAACTGAGCTCCAAGAGAGAGAGTCTGCTAGTTGGATTTTGGGATTTGTTTGCTGTTAGCTATTTACCATATTTGTTCATAAGCATTATTGGTATCCAGCTTTCAGTTATAGCAGAGAGGTCCAAAGCAGTCTATTATTTAAAGAACAGGATCGTCTCTATGGCTAGGCAGCTCGTGGGGGATATACCTGCTGCTCTCTGATTACAAATGGCCTCTTAATAGCAGTTTGGCCTGTGGCACTTGGAACACCTCTCGTTTCTCCCATACCCTTGACTTACTGGAAACAGGCGAAATGTCAGGGTAACATACAGACGGAAATGAATACTTCATAGGGATATCAAATTCCCAATTTTTCAAGGGATCCTCAGGATCCATCTCGGTCCTCCACACCCTGAATTACTGATGGCTGCGGCATCAGTGACTCCAGTGGTCGCGGTGGTACCGGGTCATTTTCCAGTCAACTCGTAAATGGTCCCTAAGACGGAACACACCCTGCCTTTTCTGATTGTGTTAGTAAAGAAGTAAAGAAGTTGACGGCTTAGGGGCATATCTATTTGGGGTGTGGCATTCCCCAAATAAATGCATTCTAGGATTGATTCTGGGGGCTCTGAGTCGGGTTTGCTATGTCTGCATTGGTTTTCTAGTTGTTCTGATTTCATGAAGAGGTTTATCTTGTCGAATGATTGGATCAGGAGCTTATATACATATATATATAGTGATCAGTTTACCAAAAAATTTTCACAATTGCATGCTCAGAAGTACTCCAATGGATGAAAATGTACTACTTTTTAGAATTTACAAAAATTGACAATAGGAGGCTTGGAAAGCTGCACCATGCTCAGGTTTCCAGCCATAACACTAGCAATCAAATACTCAAAGGATGATCGGAAGAGGGCTTGTTGAATTGGTTAAAATCCCGATTGGCACATTTAACTTGCATGTAAGTCCCTAGTACACAGTACCCTATGTGCCCAGGAGCTGTTGTGCCAGCACTAAAGTGACCAAGTAAAACATGAAAAAAGAAGAATTGGTGGACGGAATGCTGTACAATGTCAAACACTCACCCCAAGTCAGAAATCTTATAAAAATACAATAAATACACACCTGCTTCTGGAAAAACCTTTTTGAAATAATATATTTTTTGTTTTTGATTGATTTTGAAATAATTTTGAATTTAATTTCTTGATGTCATTGTCTAACATATTTGATTGATAAAAATTAGAGAAGTGTCGTGTGCAAATATATACCTTTGCGGGCACTTCTAATTAATATAATGAAGTATTTTCCTAGCTGATGCAAATTTGAAGTTAGCTTCATTAAATTTAATAAAGTAACCAAGTGTTTTCCATGGCACAGTCAGTCTTGCTACAGTGAAAACATGGGTTTGGTGCCTTTTTCAATGTGAGGACATGTAAAAATATCAAGTACATTTGTGACTTACTACTATTTAAAAGGAATGTCTAGGTGTGTTAAAAGGGTGATTCTAACAGTTAAAAATGGCAGTTTTAAAACTACCCAGTAGGCTACAGTGGCAAGGGAGGACCTGGCCTGGCAGTTCGGCCTGGACAGTTCCTGTGTGGAGTAGGGTCAAAACTGATTTGCATATATCAATGTCCAAACTAGAGTGGCATGATGGATAAAAAAACGATGGACTCAGGCACAGATCTCTGACTGGTGGTGAGTGTTTGACATTGTTCAGCATTCCATCCATCAATTGTTATTTTTTAATGTTTTACTTGGTCACTTTAGTGATGGCACAACAGCCCCTTTGAAAAATATCTTTTTGGAATATATATAAAAATACAATATCTACACACCTGCTTCTGAAAAATCCTTTTTCAAATAATATTTTTTTTGAAAATTAATCATAGGAAAAAGAGTTCCAAAGTTAGTACCTTGTTTTGAAAAATGAAGGTCAAATTCAAAGTCTCTCAGAACACCGTGTGCCAAAATCAAAAGTCAGTGGTAGGGCTTGGAGAAAACATGAACTCTTCTATGTCTGTTGACAAAAAACCATCTACCATTGCAGGTGAAAGTTGGATTACCTCATTTAGAAGATTAACCGCACATAGGTGTGAAGCATTACCGTCAGCGTTGGTCGCATTAGCAATGTTCGTATTGGATGGTACCTGCGTGCCTGTTTCCTCTCGTACCTCAGCAGTTGCAATTTGTGTCAGTGAGATCTCAATGAAAGCCGTCATCAGAATTGGTAGCCCCTGGGGACAACACAGAGCATGGGCCGTTACTGGTTCAAGCAAAGTATCAACATCCATTGGCATGACTGATGGGAGTGTGAGACATGTGTCTAACACGCATTGTTCTCTTCATAGCAGGCAGCGTAGAACAAGTAAGATGCAATCTTGCCAAATTGGTCTGAATGACAGAAACCAAGTGGTATTTAATTCTCGTAGACAAGGTAGTCCCAAAATATGGACGATGCGCTCACGACACTTCATCGCCAGTAGAGTTGTCTCCATGGAGAACGGGGTGTTGCTGGTGAATTGGCTTGCTATATTGCAGCAGTAGGAGAAAAATTAATATCCCTGCAACGAGTCCCAAAAGGAGGGGCAGTCCACCAAACACAGAGTGCACAAAGTTTGGAAATATTCCTAGGACTGCCTAAAAAGGTGCTAACAGTCCACAAAATACAGTCTTACATTTATGTACAATATCGCTCGTATCAGACATGTTTAAGATACGACTTAACATTTCTGAGAAATGTATAGAGCAGTTTGTAGTTAAGAGGGCATGTATCTCGACAGAAGTCCTTGCGACTTGTAGATCGCAAGGTTCTTTGGTCGAGGTTAGTGGCACAGTTTTTTGCAAAACAATGGCTTTCATCCTGCTTAGAGTATCAATTCGTATAGAAGAGATGTTCAGTGAAGGCTATAAAGGCGACTCCCTGTCTGTCTTGGTCTTAGGAAACAATACTTGCATACAGCAAGTGACCCTGTCTGACACAGTTACTAGATATGGTATACCTGGCAACATGCCACAGCAGCTGTGATAGTTCAACATGAGGTAACTTCCATTTTAAAGTTGTCCAAAAATTGGATCAATCACCGCAACTGGTGAACCTTGCAGGTGGCAGGATAAGTAGTTAGAGGAACCATCGCAGGCATATGAATGTCATGAATGAACCCCTAAGGAATAGATCTTCATGCATAATAAATGACTTCTTGGCAAAATCAATATCCAAGCAAAGGGAAGTCCCTAACGGCTTAAGAGTCTGTTTTTCCAAGAAATCGTTGTGACGTAGATGAACAGATGGAAGTAGCCATGCCTGTATTTGGGTAGCATGGGCTATGCCTAAATAAGGACAGGATTTCTATGCCTATATAAGGGCAATGCGAATTGTACCTATATAAGGGCATGAATCGGGAAATCCATACGGAATCTAAATCGACATACAACACCAACTGCATTTGAAACTGCCAAAAAACAGAATATTGGAAATAGATGGACTGCATGTATAGAGACCTTGGAAGATTTAATAGATGCAATAGATGAAAAAGATCATAAAAATATCATAAAGTATCTGAGAAACATGATACCACCCCCCTTTTGTACCACTTTGTTCGCCATAAGTTGGCAGTGTATGCTCAGACGTGAGTCCCTTGCTCACTTTGCCACTGGATTCAAGCAAGCCGGGCTGAAGACGGCTGTAATGCCAGAAACCGGTTCTCGGAAGCTTGTTTCCGGTCCAGGGAAGGCATGGCTTGGCAGTTCGGGCTGGACTGTTCCCATGAGGCACAGGGTCAGACTGATTTGCATATGGCCATGTCTGAACTGGGGTGGCAGAGTGGGCTAAAGAACGGTGATGAATTAAACCCAGATCTGTTGACTGGGTGTGAGTGTTTGATTGGTTCAGATGCTCCGTCCATCACCACCACCCCCTTTTGTAACACATTGTTCAGCATTCCATCCATCAATTGTTATTTTTTAATGTTTTACTTGGTCACTTTAGTGATGGCACAACAGCCCCTTTGAAAAATATCTTTTTGGAATATATATAAAAATACAATGGCTACACACCTGCTTCTGAAAAATCCTTTTTCAAATAACATATTTTTTTGAAAATTAATCATAGGAAAAAGAGTTCCAAAGTTAGTACCTTGTTTTGAAAAATGAAGGTCAAATTCAAAGTCTCTCAGAACACTGTGTGCCAAAATCAAAAGTCAGTGTTAGGGCTTGGAGAAAACATGAAATCTTCTATGTCTGTTGACAAAAAATCATCTACCATTGTAGGTGAAAGTTGGATTACCTCATTTAGAAGATTAACCGCACATACGTGTGAAGCATTGCCGTCAGCGTTGGTCGCATTAGCAATGTTCATTTTGGATGGTACCTGCGTGCCTGTTTCCTCTCGTACCTCAGCAGTTGCAATTTGTGTCAGTGAGATCTCAATGAATGCCGTTATCAGACTTGGTAGCCCCTGGGGACAGCACAGAGCATGGGCCGTTACCGGTTTAAGCAAAGTATCAACATGCATTGGCATGATTGATGGGAGTGTGAGACATGTGTCTAACTTGCATTCTTCTCTGCATAGCAGGCAGCGTAGAACACGTAAGATGCAATCTTGCCACATTGGTCTGAATGACAGAAACCAAGTGGTATTTAATTCTCGTAGACGAGGTAGTCCCAAAATTTGGACGATGCACTCACAACACTTCATCGCCAGTAGAGTTGTCTCCATGGAGAACTGGGTGTTGCTGGTGAGTTGGCTTGCCATTTTGCAGCAGTAGGAGCAAAAATAATATCCCTGCAACAAGTCCCAAAACGAGGGGCAGTCCACCAAACACAGAGTGCACGAAGTTTGGAAATATTCCTAGGACTGCTTGAAAAGGTGCTAACAGTCCAGAAAATACGGTCTTAAATATATGTACAATACCGCTCGTATCAGACATGTTTAAGATACGACTTAACATTTCTGAGAAAAATATAGGGCAGTTTGTAGTTAAGAGGGCATGTATCTCGGCAGAAGTCCTTGCGACTTGTAGATCGTAAGGTTCTTTGGTCAAGGTTAGTGGCACAGTTTTTTGCAAAAGAATGGCTTTCATCCTGCTTAGAGTATCAATTCGTATAGAAGAGATGTTCAGTGAAGGCCATTAAGGCGACTCCCTGTCTGTCTTGGTTTTAGGAAACAATACTTGCATACAGCAAGTGACCCTGGCTGACACAATTACTAGATATGGTATACCTGGCAACATGCCACAGCAGCTGTGATCATTCAACATGAGGTAACTTCCATTTTAAAGTTGTCCAAAAATTGGATCAATCACTGCAACTGGTGAACATTGCAGGTGGCAGGATAAGTAGTTAGAGGAACCATCTCAGGCATATGAACGTCATGAATGAAACCCTAAGGAATAGATATTCATTCATAATAAATGAGTTCTTGGCGAAATCAATATCCAAGCAAAGGGAAGTCCCTATCGGCTTAAGAGTCTGTTTTTCCAAGAAATCATTGTGACGTAGATGAAGGGATGGAAGTAGCCATGCCTGTATTTGGGTAGCATGG
Source organism: Lissotriton helveticus (assembly GCF_964261635.1). Taxonomy (NCBI): domain Eukaryota; kingdom Metazoa; phylum Chordata; class Amphibia; order Caudata; family Salamandridae; genus Lissotriton; species Lissotriton helveticus. The sequence continues at coordinate 1,816,084,175 of NC_136067.1, read as the reverse complement.
GCTATGCCTAAATAAGGACAGGATTCTATGCCTATATAAGGGCAATGCGAATTGTACCTATATAAGGGCATGAATCGGGAAATCCATACGGAATCTAAATCGACATACAACACCAACTGCATTTGAAACTGCCAAAAACGGAATATTGGAAATAGATGGGCTGCATGACTTTGGAAGATTTAATAGATGCAATAGATTTAAAAAGATCATAAAAATATCACAAAGTATCTGAGAAACATGGCTGGTGAAGGACTGAAAGAAATCATGAAAAAGAAACCACAAGAAGGTGAAGTAACATATGATCAAATCAAAAAAGCCTTAAAATGCAAGCATTCACCCAGTGTCAAATGTGGATTATGAAAGATAAATATTCAGTCAAGAACTCCAGAGACCAGGTGAAATCATTGATAAGTTTGTTGAGAGAATAGGTGGTCTAGTGAAGCACTATAAACTCAATTACTTTAATGACGAGAAAGCTACCCGCTTCAGAGTAATCAATATCTTTCAGATTCCTTTTGACGACAAATGTTGAAGGAAACTCTGAGATAACAACAAGTGCTCAAGGCTGCTTGCCCTGAAGAGCATGCTGATTGTCAAGTGACTGACATGGAGGCCCAAGGTACCCACAATCAGTCATGAGCATGAAAATAAGCCAAAGTACAATGCCAAGGGACATAAGGTGATATCTCCACAGAAAAAAAAACGTGTTACAGATGTGAATTGTCATTTCCAAAAGAAGGTAAACTTTCCTCCGCTGAACAGACATGTATCGCTGTGATAAAGTGAACCATTTCGTGATGACTTGCAGGTGAAGAGAAAAGTAAGTGTGTCACAGCGTGAAGACAAAATGTCCCACCAAATGGTACCTCAGTGACCTTCAATGCTCTCCCACAAGGCTAAGCGGTCCCATCAATTTAGGCAAATCGACACCAAACAAAGTCGATCTTCACCTAAATCATCAACAGAGTTACTTAGTATAAGTTCCAGTGAGACCTCTTACTAATGACAGTGAGTACTCATAGTTAAAAATTTAAGAGATGAACTTTCATTAACTCAAGAAGGCCACATTCTGCGAGGTACATGAATTGTCATTCCCTAGAGTCTCCAATAGCAAGTAATCCATGTTGCCAATGAGACATATCGACGATAAGTTGCCACTAAGAGAGTTCTCCGTTATCAAGGCTGGTTTCCGTATCTCGCAAAAAAGTCAAAAAGAATTGAAGACTTGTCACATATGGAACTGTCTCTCCTTTCCAGTTATTCAGCACCCTTTGAACATGTCAGTATTGCCACATCATGCGTGGGAGAAAATTTCTATTAATTTCTTTGGTCCTCTAGGGAATGGACATCACCTTATATTTATTGTTGATGAATACCCCTGTTTTCCATTGGTAGAAGACCTTTCAGCCACTACACATGAAAATGATATTAAATAAATTAGATGGAATCTTTGTGAATGGGGTGTACCTGCAATCTTAAAATCTGACAAAGGCCCACCTTTTAATAGTTGAGCATTCAAAGACCTTCTAAATTACCTCAATATAAAGCATCAAAAAAGCACTCCCCTGTGGCCCCAGGCCAAAGGTCTGGTAGAACGGTTCATGAGTACTTTCAAGATAGCAGTTCAGTGTGCTGCATTGTAGACGATCGACCTCATAGTTGTTTTGAACACTACTCTTCGATATTACCATTTGGCCCTTCGCTCAACAACAGGGGAAAGCCCTGCAACTCTCTTGTTTGAAAGAGCCATGATGACCAAGCTGCCCTAATAGTCCAAGAATGAGGAAGTTATTCATGCTATGAACTTTGGTCACAAACAGAAGATGAAAATATATGCTGACAGACGACGTCATGTAAAAGATGTCACCTTTACAAGAGGAGATCAAGTGCTTGTCAGACAACACATAAAAGGAAAAGTCTGATGCTCCTTTTGAGGCTGAACCTTTTACCATCACTAACACCAAAAGACACATGGTGACTGCCCAGCGTCATGAGAAGTCCCTTGCAAGAGATTTTTCCCATTTTCGGCATGTGGCCTATCACTCACCAAACATCGATGTCAATTTAGAGACTGGGTCCCAACAGACTGTTGATAATTCTGTGTCTGCTGATAATTCCATCTCACTTGTGCAGATCACTGACACTTTCCAGTGACCTGATCAGGACATGTGAAGCTGGATGCCACAGCACCCATTTGAAGAATTATAATTGCCTGTATATTTATGATTACAGGTGTATTTATGCATGTATTTATTTATTTATTTACTTATTTGTCTATTTTGGAAACTTTATTTAACAAAGCAGGAGATGTAGTGTCTTGTAAATAAAAGAAGTCTGGAACTCTTTTGGTTACGACTTGTCACGTAGACCTGTGATGTAAGCATTAGAGAGACGAGTTGAAGGCAGACTTAGACTGTTGAGTTCTAACTTACACGCAGCGGAATAAGGACGTGTTCAACTTCTCTCCGTTTGTGGCGGGGTTGTTGGCAAGTACCTGGGCTACAACATCCTTACAAATTATTAATCCACTTTCTCATTCTGGCTATCAAACTTTTCCATGTTTTTATTTCTTTAACAAACTCACAATGGGAATTTTCTCACATAGTGTGGGGGGGTCATTTTTCATTTTTTTACTGTCCCTCACTGCCAGGTATACCTAACGGTGAAGGGCAATTTTAAAAAAGCCTGCGACCATCCCCTCATAATATGGTGGGTGGATTACTTCTGACGGCGCCTACTCTGGCGGGCTGTTGGAGGATGTTTGACAACAACAAAGTAACTTTTACTCCATTGGCATAAAACTCTTGGGCTACCCAAGTCAAAATCGGTTGGACGGACCTTGTGTTTGGCAGACAGAGTAATCTGTCACTGTTGCAATGGAGTACATGTTCACCAAAATCTAAATCTGCCCCAGAGGCCCACATAAGGCAAATTAGTACTGACGCTGCTTGTCATGGAAACAGCCAAACCTTGGTCATCTCACCCATTCGCCATGCACCCAATTCTTTTTTAGTTGGGAAATTTGAGATTCACATCCACCAAATCTTACTGACTAAGCTATGCCCTGTGAGTACCAAAGTATTTTAAACTATCAATAGTTGTAGGACTATCATCAGTCAATTAATTTTAAGAGGAATACATTAATTGAGAAAATAAATTATCCCAGATCTGTAGTATGCATTCGGAAATGTCTGCTGCAATAGTGCATCAGTTAGGTTAACAAGCTCTGTCAAAAGGCAAACTGTAAAAGAGCATCTGGATATCGACAAACAGCTGCACAAGTTTCCAAATGTGGAAAGAAGTGCTTTAATCTCACCCGTGTGAGATAGAGAGAAATATGGGCTTAACCAAAGTCTTGAAAAGGAATAAATCAGGAACCTGACTGCATACAAACTCTAACCCATGCAGAGATGAGACAGATGGCTGATTCATCTAATCTGGGGAAGGGGGAAAATCACACCATTCAACCATAGCATGAGCATCCGTAAAAAAACATAAAAAGTTGAGATTTTATTGCAGTATATACATGGCTACAATTGATAGGGCCTGATTCACAAAGATAAATATATAAATCTGCATATTTACTCCTTCACATAGGTTTAACTATTCACTTCTTTGCAATTCACCATTTCAGAGTAAAGATTACATGTCTCGACACCCTTAAGTTAGGGGTGGGGCTTCCTATAACAGAATTTATGAGTGTAAAGTTTCTGTTAGTAATTATTCACCAGTTGGTGAAGATCTCCATATGGAAAAGGATAGGCAAATTAAAAATCTTTATTAATTTAAAAACATTAATTTAAAATATGAATGTAATATAAATTTAAATATATATTATTTACCTCGATATACTACTTTAAAAGTTTAACTTTGTTTTTTTAAATACGTTCGTTATTAAATGCAGAAATATATGATAATTATATATAATTTGTTATCATGTAAAAATCTCTCCCTGTGTACATATATGCATATATACACATATGGAAATTTAATGTAGATAAACACATTCAGATATATATATGGTGTTAAATATTAACATACAATTGCAAATGTTAAATGTTAATTTATTAATTTAACATCACTTCCACAGTGTGTTAGGGTTATTTCTCTGCCTCTATTTTTTGCAATAGCAATGTGTTTGTTGTAGTACCATTTGTTGGCAATGGGTGATTCATGACTTAATCCAGAGGCTTGGGGGCACAGGAACTATTCAGCCCATATGGCACCAACAGCCCTTTTTGTTGGAGGAGACAGGGCTTTCAACTTTAGACCTACTCTTCTCTTCCCTGTTGCATGCGACTTGCTGCCTGACTACTGGGGAACAGGATACACTCATCTTATATTGCACCACGAGCTGAAAGTAGTGAGGTTTTCTACCTCAGCACTTCACAGCATGCTTCTCTTCCCCGCTGTGTGGGAATTTATTAATTTAACATCAGTTTCACTGTGTGTTAGGTTCATTGTTTTCGATAGCAATGTTTGTGTTGTAGTACCATTTGTTGGCAATGGGTGATTCATGACTTAATCCAGAGACTTGGGGGCACAGGAACTCCTCAGCCCATATTGCACCAAGAGCAGTCTATGCTAGAGGAAGCAGACCTTTTAACTTGGGATACATAGGGCACCTCTTGCATCAAGGCGCTGCCCAGGTGAAGACCAGGTCAAGAATGGACCTGTCTGCAACTGTCAGAGCCCAGAGGAGGCTGGGCTATCCCTCCTGGGCTGAGTGTTTATTATTTCTACAATGGCCAAATGGAATGCCTCAATGATTTCCAGTGGCAACACTGGCCAAAAGGAAGGCCTCAATAATTTCCAATGGTGAGAATTCTACCACCTCACCCTTGATTACAAAACGTTTGACAGACTCAATGGGAATGATGAATAAGGAAACTAAATTGTAAAAGGTTGGGGTAGTGAGGAGCACAATAGTGGGCACATACCCTTACCACCTAGAACCAAATTACAAGGGGGACCTAAACAGTGGTATTTTTCCCAGATCACAGATAAAGCGTTGTGTGTTTATTGATTCTAACCTGCACTTACCACCACTTCATCATCCACCACGGGCAAAAAAACAGAAAGGGACTGTGTGGAAGAACCCATCCACAAAGGTGGTTGTTTCAATGAGAAAAACTCAAAATCAATAAGGGTCAGTAGACAACACTAGTGGTGGAATGCATCATTTGACTACCGACCCATATGCCCACCTGTGCCTGAATCAACATCACAGTTGGAAGCCTATAAAAAAACTCTTTTGAAATAGTTTTTGTAAAAGTACAGGACATCAACCTTCCATTAGCAAAAGTTACTGATGTGGTTGCCGGGTGAAAGGGTCAGGAATCTCTCAGGGCTAGGGGGGCTTGGAGTGTACGGAATAACTTCATGGCTCCTCCTGAAAAACAGGCAATCCCTGATGTAGTGGATGAGGCCACTATTGTCATATAGTTTGATGTGGAAGGATTATTGTGGGCAGGAGGGAATGAAAAGGGAGAAGGCAGCTGCTATTGAAGCCAATTTCAGAGATAGTCAGCCACTTTTAGTCTAGGCCCTATATTTGGTAACCTTCCAGCCAAGTTTTCGTTACAGCTATCCCAGGAAGACACCCTATATATGATTGTTATATAATGCCCCATCCCTCAGACCTGATCAGGTGACCACCTCTGAGACATAGCAGTTTGCTTTCATTTTTTGGGAGCTGACAGGTCCTGCCAAGTGAGAGCAAACAGAACTCTGCTTCCAGCAAGCGGGAACTGTCAAACTGCTTCTGCTTGCTGGAAGCAGAGTTTTTATCTGTTTCCCTGCCCGCTGTCATGCCGGCTGGGAAACAGATGAAACGATTGCTCCTGCACCCAGCAAGCTGCATATTTAGCAACTCCCTTCATGCTGGAGCAATGTAGGCTCCTGCAGAAGGCAGGGAGTGGACTGGGACTTTGGGGGTCTTGAGGCTCCCCCCTCAGTCCCCTTCATAGCACATTGGGTGCCATGGGTGGGCATCAATCCACTCGGAGTCAAGGGGGAAACAAAAAGGAGAGGCCGCCCCCCACTCACAACATTATAAACAGCAGAGGCCTCACCTGAATTACACTGAATCCTGACGTAAATGACAAAACAAGGGTTTTCAATACTCTATACTACTCTGATATGTCACAGTGTATCGCTAACTGTTCTTACTTTAAAGCAACAATTACTACCATCCAGGCTCAGTCCCACCTTCCACCAATGAAAAAATGTGAGGACAGAGAGAAAGTACCTCACGGTAGAACCACCAAAGGGGCTGCTGACTAACATTCGCCAGTTTCAGTGTTTATTCTCCTTTTAGAGAACCAAAACAAAACAAGTAGTGTAAAAAAGTGATAGTAAGACAGAGTAACCGTGCTTACTAATGTATGTGCGTGCCCATTGAACCCCAGTGAGAATTAGTGAACGTAATTCTCACCGTTAAAACCTGGTAGAGCTTACTGGCCAACCAACCTTTATTCCAAGCTGCAAGCCTTCCAAATTACAAATGGTTCACTTGAAACCATATTCAAATATTGCCAAAATTTTTTGTTGCTATACCATCTTCATCAATGCTAATCGGGGTTCAACTTTTTAATCTTCACTTCATATTTCATACTCGCTTAAAACCTGCAGGTTGTGGAATTACAGCATACCTGCAACCATCCTCACCTGGACCAACGTGTCACTAGATCACGTGTCCCCAGGAAGACCATTCACTATCTGGCCCCCGTGCCGCATCCCACCAGCGTGTTAGAAGCTCAAGCCATGGGTGGGCACCAGTGTGCACCTAGGGTGACATGGCCGGGCCACAGGGGATTGGAATTCCCAGGGCTGAAATTGACAAAGGGAGGGTGGCCGTGCAGCCCTCCTCTTTCATTGAATTATGGCTGGGCTCTGTGGGATGGGGTCCTGGGGCCATAATCTGCCAGGAGAGGGGCCACATGGGTTCTTCCCCCCTTGATTTGAGGCCGGGTCCCGGGGATGGGATCCCGGAGGCACAGCCCCCTCGCCCATTGAGTTGGCATTGAATTGACATTGCCAACAAACACAAGTTTGCTGGAGACATTTCCTTGTGGTCCATTATGCAGCTTTGGTGTAGAATAGACACTGGACATTTACCCAATGAGGTAGCACTTGCTAACTAACCAGTAGAAAGTACACCAACTGGGTAGAAATGTTGTGCAAAACTGTGGACTCTTGTCTGGCAAATGGGCAGGTGAGCTTCCATTGGGACCCTGATGCTCATTTCACAGAAATGAAACGTCAACAGGAAGCACTTACAAATATAAACATAGCAGGTGCCCCAATTGAAGCTCCACTACTGCAAAGGACAAATGATCCTAACTTCTGGGCTTGGCAAAGGTAAAGCAAATGCACTTTCTCTGCAGTTCCATATTGAAAGATGATCTGAAATGCTTCATGGAGGAGAATAAATCATAGATCTATTGGAGTGCAATCTGTAGTGGCTGTGATAAGTAGGTTCTTTCTTGCTCTTACCTGGTGAGAGCAGAGTCTATGGTTCTTCCTTTAAAATACTGAGTATTCAAATGTGCAAATCACTTGGAAGCTTCACTGTTTGGCCCTGCCCATCTTAGTAGTATGCAAAGGTCTACCTACCATTTGCCAGGATGATGGACAGCTTAACAAGCGGCCCCCCAACTCGTTTCCAGATGGTTTTGGTGATGCATTCTTGATGTCGAGGAATATAAGGCCATCTCCTCCAAACAAAGAAGCACTTGCTTCATATAGTTAAAAAGAAAGACCCTTCTTTGCCGGAGATTTACCTCTTTGTGGTATTGTTGTCTTCCAATAGGAGGATTGGTGTTATCACATATTTCTGAATAAAGACGCACGATGAATAATCATATTGCCGAGATGCACACAAAGTCACTGGAAACATTTCCTTGTGTTCCATTTAGCAGCTGTAGTGTAGAATACACATTGGAAATTTACCCAAAGAGGTAGCACTTAGTAATTAACCAGTAGAAAGTACTCTACTTCGATAGATATTTTGTGCAAAACTGTAGACTTTTGGTGGATAAAGGGGCAGGTGTGGTACTTTGTGGCTGAGTCACTCACACAGCTACGACACACCTATACAGCCACTTAGACACCCACTCAGGCACTCACACACCCACTGACAGACCCCCTCGGACACTGATACACCAACTCACAGACCCACTCAGACACTCACACACCAACTCACAGACCTGCTCAGACACTCTCACATACATTCATAAACCTACTCAGACACTTATGTATCCACTCACAGACATAATCAGACATTCTCGCACCCACTCACAAACCCACTGAGGTACTCATGTGCCCACTTACAGAACCACTCATACTCACTCACACCCATTCACAGACCTACTCACTCATATACTTGTGCTCTAACTCACAGACCCAAACAGCCACTCACAAACCCACTCACTGATCTATACAGCCACTTACACATACACTCTAAAAGGTTACAGGTTACATTTAAAAAAAACACTAATTCACTACAAAACACAAAGGTTACAGGAATGTTATTGTCAAGAAATAGCATTAAAAAACCTTGGAAATATACTGACAAAACCAAAGGTTACAGTGACATTATAGTGTGTATGAGTGGTTATATGGTTCTGTGTGTGGATGTATTAGGGGTCCTGTGGATGATGTTATCTGTGATGCAATCAGTAATGCCACTGACCATGTCTTGAGTGATGTAATATGTGGGGTCATAACCAGTGCCTTGGGGGCATAAGTTATAGATAGCTCAGCTAACTATAACTGCTGGATTTCACTGGTTTTGTATGAGTGAAATCTGAGCCTAACTATAACATCCCAGTAACTGTCATGGTCATCACAAATAGGGGACACTTCCCTCACAAACCTCCTACACCAGCCCCTTTGCTTTATACAGGCTTGAATGGAGTGAGAGTGTGATTCTACAGGAGGGGTGGCCTACAATAACAACGGGCCACCATTCCTGTAGATCCACATCACCTGCATGGGGGAGGAGCTTGAAACATTTCAGTCAACACCCCTTCAGATTGGGCCAGTGCTTGTCAATCTTCCATGACACCGAAGGAGATTAGCCTGAATAGCTCTTTTCCTGTTCTCTGGACTTCTATGCCACCACGGGAGAAGTGCTTGAGAATATCCCGTTTGATTGCACTCCCGCCGTTTTCTATGCTCTATATGCAGCGACGTGAGAACCGCAGCACTGCGATCAGCGTGTACCCTTGATCAGCCTCTGCTTCGCTTCCTGCTGCCGGCTTTGGTGCTGCAGCAGTAAGTGACTCCTGAGGTGGGGACAGAAGGCACAGACATTTCTATAGGCAACGCATTCTACCACCCATGCAGTTTAGTGCGGGACGCGCTTGCCATCTCAGCCTTCCTAAGCTCGCATGCACAGAGAGTTGCATGCGAGCCGATATTGTTTGTTTTTTTCTTTTTGCCCGCACGGAGTGTGCGGCGCTCAACAGCCCTGACTTGTCTTCGGGTTAACACGCACGGAGAGCTGCGTGGTTAAACATTTCCACCATTTGGAGACTGTATTCTCTAAAACGTGGAGGGACAGATCCAAGACGTTCATGGCACTTACAGCCTCCTTCTCCTTCTGTAACAGGCAGAGTAGGAGAGCAACTCTACTGAAACACTTGTATGCCTAATAGGTGTTATAGCTGTTTATTCTTTAGTTATTTTCGAGACTGTCTCTTGGAGTAGGTACTCCTTATTCTCAAACTGTTTTCCTGAGTTATTCCTCGAGAGTAAAGTATTATTTTTGATATCCTATCCCTTCAAGCCCAGTGGGAGTGGAATATACGTGAGTGGCGTGTACGGGCAAATACATATGACATAAACTGTTTGCACATAGGTTTATTTTGCATGTTAAACGCACCCTCTTTCTTTCTCTTTCTCTCACAGGGTCTCCTGCTACCAGGTGTGCTTTGTAGCTAGAAGTGCGAACAGGAGAGGCCTTATCGTGTGTCCCACAAGGGTTTATTATTTTATCCCTTTCCCTTTTCCCCTGTGGGCGGTCTTGCAGGAGAGTTATTATCTCATCCCTCTGTGGGTTTGCACGGGGGGAGTGGGGAAACACAGCATTGCCCCTGCTGGTTTGTTACGGAAAGTTAGTGACTTGTGGTATCTGCTAACCTGACAGTAAACGTTGTTTTTTTCAGTGGCTATATATATATATATATTATTCAGGAAAACAATGGTCCTTAGAAAAAGGAATTTTTCAGTACAATATCACATATAGACTCCAATAAGTACTATATCTCAAAGATTTTCAGTGCCCAGCCGGGCCTGAATTTTAATTACAAGTGTAAAAAGTATATACAGTGACCATGAGGTCTGATTTAGGAATTGATAGGGTACAAGCCTGCACCTATCCAAAGTACATTCGAACAGAGTTCGAGGAAAGGAAGATAAGGATAAACAAAGAGAAAGCAAAGAAGTTCAGGCAAAAAGAACATGGGAGCCAAATGTCCCTTGCATCATTGGTAACATTCACACGCAATTAAGGACAAACAATAACTGTAACAAATTTTGCATAATAGACAGGTTACAGAATTGTCAAAAAAGTGTCGACGGCGTTTCGATCCCCCGGCTCCTATAGAACTGGGATCATCATCAGGACTTTCTAATTTATTGCCTGTAAGAACTTTTGTCATAAGCCTGTTTAGAGTAAAAGGTGGGAGGAAAGAAAGAAAATTCTTTTTACATATAGCGCACTTAGTTCAGGACTTTTTCATTTCAGACAATATTTCTTGTAATATATGTTGAGGGCTACAAACAAGTGGGCGGACCAATCATGAGGGCAACCCGTGGCGGGTGAGTAGTGGCCTCATGCAGACACACTGTGTGACAAAACGGCGCAATATTGTGAGTGTGAGTGAAGTATATACTTTGAGGTGTTACCGCTTGTGCATACCGGCAGTGAAGCACTCGTGGCGAGTTCGTAATGTAGCTAACGTGCTACCGTATGACCATAATAATCGATTGTTGAACATACCTTATGGCGCAAGGATTACTCTGTTGTGCCGAGTTGGAGTGAGCAAAAGTGCACAATGTCTAAGGATCAAAGGACAGGGGTCAGTGCCGTGTTGAGCCGTTTGTGTCAAAATAAATAAGTGGACTAAGGTGCCTAAGATTACCTCCGTGAGGACTCGGTAAGCCTCAACCTTGCGGAGCGCGAATTGCTCCCTTGCAGCGAGGTGGTCCAGTGCCTGGGGATTTAAGGGGACAAATAAGTTTCGTGGTGGGCCGTAAAGTCGTGCCTAATGGTGGTATAAATTGCTGGAAATTATATACCTCCGTATCCTGTTGACGGGCAAACTGGAATCCGTCTCTATATTTCGTCCATGCCACAGATATAATAGATTTGGGTCTCGTGGGGCAGCGTAATAAACTGCGCACTCTGTAAAAAACAGGGATTACTTGTGGTAATCTATTGAGAAATGGTGCAGGCGGGGCCAGAGGGGGCATGAGTGCGCTCTTACCTTTCAGTAGCAGAGAATGCTGCTTTGCTCTCCAGTCGAGCAGAATCCTACTAGATGGGCACTGAAAATCTTTGAGATATAGTACTTATTGGAGTCTATATGTGATATTGTACTGAAAAATTCCTTTTTCTAAGGACCATTGTTTTCCTGAATAATCTATTGCCCAAGGTCCTTGGTACTTATTTGGGTCCCCTTGTTTTTTGAAAAAAAAATATATATATATATTCACTAAAAAAACACAGGTTTCAGGGACGTTATAGTTAGTTGGACATTTCACTTGTACAAAACCAGATTCATTTGGCCGTTATAGTTAGTTGAGCTAACTATAACTCGCGCCCCCGCAATACACTGCTGATAATGTCACATATTACATAAATCATGACATGGTCAGTGAAATCCCTAATGACATTACTGATGACATCTCAATTGACATTACTGATGACATCACTGATGACATCATCCACATGATAATCTGATGCGCCTCCTCAAACCCTAATAAAAGCTTTGATACACCCACTCTAAAATACAGACTACCATTTTCGTAACCATCGACACACCAATACCAGTTACTACATATGCACTTACTGATTCCTAGGTCTACACACACATCCTTTCATTCACCCATACAGTCACTCATACATGCAGTCACTCATCAATACAACACTATCATATGCACTCACACACCGCCACTCATCCATAGAGTTACTCACACACCTAGTCAGTCATGCAAATAATCAATCACACTCGCATTTACTCACCTATAGATGTTATACACTCACCACCTCACTTGTTCATATAGATACTAACACATACAATCCCTGATACAAGCACACACTCATCCATACAGCCACTCTCATAATCACCTACTCTCACATAGTCATTTATATTCTCCAACACTCACATATACTGCCTTTCACATATGAAGTTACTCACATATATACCACTGAGACAACTATTCACTCACCAAAATACCCATACACACACTCACCCACCCATACAGCCCTTCACACATGCCGTCTTGAACCCATACACCCAGTGAATCACCCACTCACACATCTATGCACAGAGTCACACACTCCCGACCAACCCACACAGACACTCAGGCACTCATACAACCAATCAATAACCCATATAGACACTCATGTAGCTACTCACCAACCCATGCAGCCACTTACACACCAACTAACCGACTGATACAGAGATTCACACAGTTTAGTCGCTAACCCATGCATTCAGTAAGACACATTTAATCACTCACTTATACAGTCAGTCACGTACCTACTAAATCATCCATTCAGACACTCATACACCCACTCATACTTCAATACACCTTGGCATTTATATATATATAAAACATATTTAAACTTTGCAGAAGCACACAGTAACTGGATGATGTAATCAGTGATGTCATTTGAGATGTCATCAGTGATGTCACTGACCATGTCATGAATGATGTAATATGTGATGTCATCAGCAGTGCATTTCGGCGGTGCTAGGTATAGTTAGCTCAACTAACTATAACGGCCAAAATTCTCTGGTTTTGTACAAGTGAAATGTCCAACTAACCATAACCTCCCTGAAACCTGTGATTTTTTCAGTGAATTTCTAAGGTTTTTTAAATACTAATTTCTAACTATAACATAGCAGTCACGTTTGCAGAGTGGTGGACAAAGGTGAGCGTGGCCTTCAAACACCTTTTAGCAATCCCACTGTGTTGGATTTATTGGAGGTAACGGAAGGGGTAGTTAGCCCCTAAAGTAAACCTTGGTGGCCAACTACCACTTCTATTTCCGCCAGTAAGTCCCACACAGCAGGATTGTGAACTTTTTATACCAGGCCCCGCCCCCTCCCTGCACCACCATGCAAACACCCCCCCTGGCGTGTTGTAAGTTGGGGGATTAAGTCTCCTTGAATCCTGAGGGTCCCTGGGGGCCAACTAGACCACCAGGCACCTCAAGTAAGCGCAATATAGCTGCATTGCAGAGAGGTGTAAAAAGGGCCATTGCCTCGGACCACCTCTCTGCAAGGCAGCTCTGTGGCGGTAGCATCTTTTGACTTGTCTATAACTTTGGCGGTGTTTGATCAATTGGAATCTGTCAAGACAGGCTACGTCGTCCCTTACCTTGTCCTGTAACAGAAGCCTCTTGGATGACGTAGATGATTTCGCAGAGACGCAAGAGACCAACTTCCCAAACTACTAACTAAAAACTTACTGAACTTTATTCACAGCAAGTTTTAAACTAGAAATAGGGGAGGAGGGCCGGTACTGGACGTTGAGTGGTTGATTGGTTCTTGCTGTCGACCTGCGAAACAACAAGTACCAAAGGTATTACTTTGAAGCTAACCAAATTTTCTCCTAACTATACTAAAGACTAAAACATTGGCTTTCCTAACCTAAACAGTTTTGAGTGTGAGTGTGTTGTTGTTCTCTAAAAGCGCCTACCTGCGATCAGTGTTGTCTTGTCTTCGTCCAGTATTTCTTTGTCTTGTCTTGTCCTGATGGTCAAGGCGTCAGATAACTTCTGGTTGCTTGTCAAGAGGTGTCTTTTCATGAGTCTTGGCTTTGAGGGCTACAAAACAAGAGACCAATTATAGGTTACAGAGTAGAGGTGTCTTGACCAAATAACATTACCAAAAGTATCTTTCTTTCACATCACAGACCACTGATATGATTTCTAGGTTTAAACAAAAGCGAAGGTTTGCACATTTAAACTAGAACCATCATGCGCTAAATCATTAGAAATAAACAGAGATCCCTCTTGACATCACAATAACTTCTTGTAATGCAACTATTTTTAAAAGACAATCCTGTCAACAACGCTTCCTTAGGAATCCATTTATTCCCAGCACTAAAGTCTCATCTCCCTCTTTAACATCTATATGTCCCCTTTGGCGGTGCTGGCGGAGGCTTGTGGCGCCCAGATTGTCTCTTACGCCGATGACACCCAGCTTCTCTTCACCTGTGGCAAGAACAGGGACTTTGATGGAGAGCTTATTAAGTACTGCTTGGGTGCTGTGTTCGGCTGGTTTCATATAAACCAGCTGAAATGCAACCCAGATAAATCTGAGGTCCTTTTTTTTGGGTGTCCTCCTGACCCCTGTTGGAGGTCCTGGTGGCCGGCCGATATTCACCCCCCTTCTGCGGAGACGGGGATGGCAAAGAATCTGGGAGTCAAGTTGGACACCGGTCTGTCCCTTAAACCACAGATCCTGGGCCTGGTAGGACAATGCTTCATGATACTGAGAATGATCAGGAAATTCCTTCCTCTTCTATCCATTGCCCACAGGAAAAGCACAGTGCAGGCTTTGGTAGGTTCCAGGCTTGACTACGCTAACGTACTCTACCTTGGCCTCCCTGATTATCTTCTCTCGAGTCTGCAGGTGGTGCAGAACTCGGCCGCTCGTGCCATCTTCGGCCTCGGCCGGAGGTCTCACGTTGGGGGCCTGCTGAAATCCCTCCACTGGCTTCCGATACGGAAACGCATCGAGTTCAAGACGTTGACCTTGGCATTTAAGGCACTCGATGGCTCTGGTGCAGGTTACCTAAGGAAGCGGTTGGGATTTCACACCCCATCCAGAGCACTTCGCTCTGCGCCCCTTTCACTGGCTACTGTCCCGGCAGTCAGGCGCGCTCGTATCGGGGGTCGCTCTTTTGGATACCTTGCTCCCCGAGCCTGGAATGCACTGCCACTGTCACTTAGGAAATGCGTGACCCTTTTGTCCTTTAGGAAGGAGTTGAAGACGTGGCTGTTCTGCAATTAACTCCCCTCGGCCGTGATGGTTGTGTTGTGTTGGGTCTGATAGCGCCGGGACACTCGGTCCGAGTAGCTGAGCGCTTAATAAAACTTTTATAACATAACATAACATAACATCTGTCTTCTTTCCTCTGTTTTCTAAGAAAGAATAGTCCAAAAATTGTCCTTGACCTTTCTTGCGAAGGGCGCCTTGTAAAATATTTAAGAAATGTACTTAACTTTCCTTTTCTTTTCTTTGCAGGTTTCGGAAGTGAAGAGTAATCGCCGAAGAGATTGCTGGCTGCAGGTTTTCAGTCCGTCCAGGCTCCCAGACGCGATCCCTCTCCAAAGCAAGGCAGAAGGCAAAGCGTCTTCTGGAAGGCTGGGTGCGGTGTAAATAGGGGACCGCGCCCAGCCGCGCACAAGAAACGTGCCTGCGTACCGAGCCGAGTTCCAGAATAAGGGTACTTTACCTGCATAACAGCCGGCATCTTCACTCCCAGGCAAAGGCTTCCTTAATGATACACTTGGCCTCACAAGGATACACGAAAGGCAGTACAATTAGTATCATGAAAGAAATGACGAAAATTACAAAGAAATACACATGTGAAAGGAATTAAAGGTTACATCACACAATTCACACTGATGCTTGATGCGTGCTGGGTGCACGGGTGAGGGGTGGGTTTTTTAAGGGATTGATGAACGCATAAATGTGGTTCATAGGGCTCTTTCTTTAGCGCTTTGGGGGGAAGCAAGGGTGAGTCATGACAATGAAATTTTCCACATAACGGCTCAAAGTAGGTTCTGTGTGTTATGGAAAATTTGGGGGTGATTCCGGGCAGTGGAGACCAGGAAAGAGGGCTGCCAAATAAGAGTGCAATTGTGATGTTAATTCCCATAAGATCACATTGTCGAACCTACAGCCCGAGCCGCTGGACGGAATTACACCACATTTGACAGAAAGGTAGATGTTTTTACACAGATTGTGCTTTTTTTGTTATTTGGTGCAAATCCGTACAGTAGTTTGTGTGAAATTAAAGTCGAACCATATAGTGATTCTATGGCCACGGATATTTCGCAATGATTTAGTGGTAAATCGAGAATGCACGCACCAACAGGAATGCTCTGATTGACTGGACAACAACTAAACAGAAAGGCGTGGCCGCTATTTTATCAATCGAATCGATTACGGTGGCTGAAATTGTCAGTTTGTAAGTTGTCAGGGTTAAGGTACTCTGATCCATGTTTGAGAAATGAGGGTGTTAGTGACACAAGTTATGTGTCCAAAATAGATTTTTTAAACATGTGCGATATTCTTGTTAACGACGCAACTGCCAGCACGACCCTCCATTTACCATTACAGGGACATCACAGCGTCTTCGTGAATATTGGTGGAAATATAAAAACGTAAATATATTTGTAAACACTTACTGGTCACTGTCAAAGACTCATGTAGACACCCTCAAACCCACTTAGAAACATATACACCCATTCGCATACCCACTCACACACTTATACATCTAGTCACATACCCAGTCAGATACTCATGCACCCACTCACATACTCATTGAGGTACTCATGTACCTACTTACAGACTCACTCGGAGAGTGATGCACCCATGTACAGCCCCACTCAGAGACTTACGCACCTATTTAGAGACACACTCATAGACTTATGCACACAGTCTCATACCCACTTAGAGTCTCTTACATTCACTCACAGACCCACCTGGATACTCAATGCACCCACTCACAGACCCACTCAGATACTCATACACCCACTTACAGACTCACTCAGAGAGTCACACACCTATGTACAGACCCACTCAGAGACTCACGCACGCACTTACAGAGCCACTCAGACACTGATATATGTACTCAGAGACTCACTGAGACACTCACACAATCACTGTCAGACCCAGTAAGACACTCATGTACCCACTCATTGACACACTCAGACACGCATGCACCCAGTCACATACCCATACAGAGACTCACATAGTCAGTCACAGACCGTCTTAGAGACTTTTGTACTCAGTCACTCCCTCATACACTCAGATATACACACACCCACTCACTCACCCACTCAACGACTCACACATTCACTGACAGACCTACCCAGACATTCACCCTCCCAGTCATAGACCCACTCAGACATTCATGCATGTACCCATTCACACACCCACTCACACACCCATACCGTCACTCACACACCCACTCACAGACCCACTCAGAGACTTATGCAATTAGTCACTCATATACTCAGAGACTCACGTACCTACTCACAGTCCCACTCAGAGACCCATGCACCCACTCTTAGAACCATACAGACACTCACGCTCTCAGTCATTGACCCAATGAGAGCCTCATGCATTCACTTACAGAGCCACTCAGTCATTCACCCACTCACCCATTCAGTCACTCATGTATCCACTCACAAATCCAGTCAGAGAGTCATATACTTACTTTCAAATGCACAAAGGCACTCATGCACCTACTCACAGATCAACTGAGAGGATCATGCAACCAATCAAAGACCCTTTGAGACACTGATGCACACAGTGATAGATGCACTGAGACAGTCACACAGTTTGTTACAGATCCATTGATAGACGGATGCACTGTCCCACAGATCCACTGAAATACTTATCCAGTGAATGAGAGACTTACTGATACACTGATGCATGCGGTCAGAGGTTCTATTGAAAGAGTTATACACTGTGTTATGGAGATATTAAGGTAGTTATATATGCTATTATAGAGTCTTGTAGATAGTAATGTGTTTAGTGTGTTGGTTATAATCTATTTTGCAGCTATACATTTTATATGTGGTGGTGGCTATTGAATGTCTGCTTTTCTTTTGTCATTTCATAACGTATTTGAGGTGATCACAGCTGCCGATACCATCGCAGTGCCCGGCATCATCGTGAACACAGATAATTGGTTTTAAAGTTGGTTTTTATACAAACTCCCTAAACAAATATGATTTGAAACAGTGCACTAATAAACCCCTAGGGTCTGAAATACCGTGAAATGTATGCCTATAGGTGTTTTACACTTGAGTTAAAATAAAGGCGCAATCGCCTCGGTTACCGACGTCTTCGCGACTCTCTGAGTAATCGCGAAAATGAAAAATCGGTTTAAAATACTGTTTTTATACAAACTCCCTCCAAAAATATGACTTTAAAGAGTGCAGTAACAAACCCCTAGTGTCTAAAATACTGTATAATTAATGCATATATGTGTTTTACTCCTCTTAAAAAAGGTGTGATTGTCGCGTTTAATGTATTTTTAAAAAATAACAAGGCAACAAAAGTGACATAATTGTGAGCACTGACTAAAAAGAGTGGTTGAAGTGCTGCAATAAAAAAGCAAAATAAATAACAATTATGGTTTTTCATAATCTGCAAAATTACATTCAGAGACGGCTCCCCGGCTGTTACAGTCCATGCATATGTGTTTTACACCTCTCAAAAAAAGGTGTGATCGTCGCGGTTACTGTAATCATTGAAACTATCTACATCATTGCGAAGACAGAGAGTAGGGTTCAAACACTTTAACCAGAAATGGCATTTGTCAAAAGAACAATTTTGTTTCTTTTCTTCGGAACTGATTTTGTTTTTCTTCATTTTTTACTTTTTTTGTATTTTTCAAAAATAACATGGCAACAAAAATAACATAATTGTGAGCACTGACTAAAAATAGTGGTGCAATTGTTGCAATGAAAAAGCAAAAAAAAATAACAATTATAGTTTTTCATAATCTGCAAAATTACATTCAGAGACTGCTCCCCGGGTGTTACAATGGTGTTACAGTCCATGCAGCAGGTAGCAAAATGTTTTAGTTCCGGTGACATTTGACTGCACCTTCTCTCCACCTCTGCTGGAATTTTGTCACCAGGAGCAGGGGCTGGAAGCATGGAGGCTGATGATCCCTCTCCTTCTCTGTGCAATTTTTAATTGCTTCTTGTGGTATGTTTTCAAGTTGTACAACATACTGTTGTAGCACATTTTTTTTCTGTGCCTCGAGATAATATCTCTTACATATGCTGCACCTCACCAATTTAGCTGTGGTCTTCGATTCACCAGATGGAATAGTGAAAAAATTCCTACCTATGCTTTCTTTCGTTACTGGTGATTCTTCATCAGAAGACTCTTATTGTGCAGCTGGGACCTTCTGCTCTTGAGCAGCTTCAACCAGCTGTAGGTCTTCCTATGGTTGTTCTGATGGCATTTTATTTTTGCAAAACAATTGCAAAAACCGCAAAAAAAGCACAATGTTAAAAATCAGTTTTGAACAGTGCCTATAATAAACTAACCAGTACCTGGAAAGTTCAAGAAGGGAGAAATTGGTGTGTACTTCCTTTCATAAAGGAAACCGTGTAAATCAATGACATTTCTTTATTTGGTATTCACGTGCCATTTGTGGGTTCCGGCGTCGTCGCAATTTCAGGTGTCACCGCAAAAACGGAAAGTTATTTTTGGAAACTCCTCTTTTTGACAAATGCGTAGAGAAAATAACTTAAACCAACATCCTACTAAACAGGTACAGTCAAACTTTATGTAACTATGTCTATATATATATGTGTTATTCATTTTACCAAAAACATGTGGTATTCGCGACCACCAATGTCATTGTGACCTCTGGTTTCACCGCGGAGAAGTAAAATGCATCAGTGATGTCATCAGTACTGTTACTGACCATGTCATGAGTGATGTAATATATAAGGTCATAAGCAGTGCATTGCGGGGGGGAGAGTTATAGTTAGCTCAGCTGAATTTCTCTTGTTTTGTGCATGTGAAATCTGAGCCCAACTATAGTGTCCCTGTAACCTTAGTTTTTTTCAATGAATATGTATATATATAGTTGGCGGAGAGGTTAGGAGTGTGTTCCCATCTTTGAATATATATATATATATATATATATACACCCACATACTTTTCGTATGCCAAAATGGAATGGTAGTTTTTTAAATGTAGGCACCTGAGGAGATGGGTAGGCTGTGATGAGGTAAGATAATTCTGTATTTATGCAGTTGTCTCTCTCGTCCTCTCATTCTTGAACTATTTTCATCTTTTATTCCATTTAAGATACACTATGCCTCAAATTACTAAAACCTGCCCCTCCACTTACATTTCTAACCCTTTGGTTTCATTACTGCATTAAAACCTTAATGCCCATTTAGCTCAGCCTTCTCTTCAGGAAAGGCTTTACATTCAAAGTCTCCTATTCCAACAAAATGGGATCTGGGGAGCCCCACTTTTGTCCTGATTACAAAATGTTAGCAGTCTAGTTGCTCATTATAAGCCTGTGGTGACACTGAAGCTGATTGCTAGGGAGTTAACTGACAGACTCCTGCTGGGTATGGAAGTACGTGTTTGACTCTGCATGTCTGAATGTTTTACTGAGATAGATGAAGAAGATATTTCAGAACTCACAGGAATTGTGGCTTCATTTTATCTTTACAGAGCACTAACCCATATTTATATGACAAAGAAAGAAAAACGAATGTTGTCATTGTTTTCATTTACTGCAGTATCGTCTGTAGGAAATGCTTTCAGCTTTACAGCTTTGGTTCCATTAAGATGGTATTCAGGTGTGCCATAGATTTATCATAAAAACAGGCTGTTAGCACTCTAGTTGCTCATTAGAACTTTGTGGTAAATTGTTGGTGATCACAAGGGAGTTAACAGACAGGCTGTTGCTGGTGTTGAAAGTATATGTTTCTATCTGCATGTCAGAATGTTTTACTAAAATAGATATGGGCAATATTTGAGAACTCAGAGAAAATGCTTTCATTTTAGCTTTCTAGAGCACTTACATTTTCTATGATTTCACCAATAGAGCTTCAGGTGTTCCTCAAGATTGTCGTAAATATAGAATGTTATTGCTACAGTTGTTCATTAGAGCACTCTGGGAAAATGCAGTAGAACACTGGGGAATCAAGACTTTGTTCCCACATGGCAGAGGTGATAGTGTGAACTTATAGAAAATGAGCACTCATTTTAGCTTCTGGAGCACCTTCCGCAACCTCCATGAGAAAATCATATTCTTTCCAACGTTTTTCTTTTCTTCTTATCTGATTCATAGTTTTATTAAAATACCAATAATTACAAAGCAATAAAGTCCCTATATAAACCAAACAAATCTAAGTTGGTTTCAAGTAGCTTGAAATAGGACTGGATACTTTTCAATTTGAGTTTTAAATATGATATGCATTGGAAGTCTGAAGATAAATCATTATTAGTGTAAGAGTGTTAGATTTGGGGGTCTCTAGTTGGCACAGGTAGGTACTTGTGACAAATAGGGACCCTTGCCTCTAGTCAGGGTAAAGGGGTACATACCTAAAATAACCCCTGCTCGCCCACTTGGTAGCTTAGCATGAGCAGACAGGCTTATCTCAAAGGCAGTGTGTAAAGCATTTGTGACCACATACAGTAATCCAGTGACAACACTACAGATGGACACCACACCAGTTTTATATAAAAAATAAGTATTCTTTATATAGATTTATCACAAGACCACAAATGAAAAAATCCACAATACTGTACTTAAAATGGTAGTTTTAGCTTAGTTGTGTTCAGTTCTTAAGATACAACACTTTAAGACAATGTACCTTCCGATGCGTTGTGCTTCCACAACAAAAGTGTTGCAGAGATGGAAATGCGGCAAAGTTCCGGTGCAAAGAAATAAAGACGTGAAGACCTTTCAGATGCAGCACGCTTCTCCGATGATGCGAGAAGTCTTGGTCCGATGCATCAGCTGCAGCGGCGACACCCTTGTTCCACGATGCAACAACAACAGCTTCGACTGCGAGATTTTTTTCTGATGTTGCGAGATGCTTCCGCGCAATGCAACAGCTACAGCGGCGACATCCAAGATGCGACAGCGGCACGTTTCTCCGTGGATGCGAGGCGCTTTTCTTGATGCAGTGCAATGCGACAGCTACAGCGGCGATATCCCAGATGCGACGGCAGAAGCAGCGATGGCTACACGCTTCCTCCTTGTTGCGAGACGCTTCTCTCTATGTGGTGCAATGCGTCTGCTTCAGCAGCGACACCCTTCTTCAGAGATGTGACGGCAGCGGCTGCGACGGCGACATGCTTCTTCTTCGGTGCGAGACACTTCTCTCGATGCTGTGCAATGCGTCAGCTACAGCAGCGACACCCTTGTTCAGAGATGCGATGGCAGCAGCTGCGACGGCGACACGCTTCTTCCTCTTGAGTCGCGCTTCCAGCTCCTTGCGACACGCAGTCCCTCAGAAGGCCCAAAAACAGCAGCAGGCACTTCCAAAGAACTCTGGGGAGCTGGGGGTTGAAGTCTGTTGGCCCTGAGACATCAGCAGGAGGCAAACTTTGTTCCAAGCCCTTGGAGATCCTTCACAAGTTGAAAATCAAGCACACAAAGTTCTTTCTCCTTTCTTTGGTAGTCAGGCAACCACTGCAGGCCAATCCCCCAAGCAGCACTTCAGCTTAGGGATTGTCTCTCCTCAGTTTCTTCAGCTTCCTTTCCTCAGCAAAGGTTTCTTCTTGTAGTCCAAAAGTGATCTAATTTCTTGAGATCAGGGTCCCAATACTTATACCCCAAAATCCTTTGTCCTCTGAAGGCAGGGGCATTTGCCTAGTTCAAACCAGTTCTGGAGCACTCTGTTTACATGACTCCTTCTTTCCTTTCACAGTGCAGGGCAGAATCATCAGACGCCCCACAGGAGGTGGAGCCAGCATTGTGGAGGAAAAGCACAGCCCTGGAGCACTTTGTTGAAATGATTCCTTCTCTCCTTTCACAGTGCAGGGCAGAGACATCAGACGCACCGCAGGGGGTGGAGCCAGCACTGTGGGGGGCAGGCACAGTCTTATTCAGGTCCCAGGTGCAACTCCTCCCTCCCATCTAGATGAAGATCTCTCTATTCACCACTGGGCTGACTCATCCGTCTCTTGGAATCCCCAGCCCTGTCACTCAAACTCCAGACAAGGAATACACAACCTAGCAGAGGCAGGCTTGGAAGGTTAGACAAGAAAATACCTACTTTCTAAAAGTGGCATTTTCAAACACAGAATGTTAAAACCAACTTCACTAAAAGATGTATTTTATCATTCTAAGTTCAGGCATACTAAATTCGAATTTCTACCATGTTCCCTGAGTCAGTTAGGATTATAAAATGTAATAATCTAACTTCTCATTCTGGCCTATGGAGAA
The DNA here is from genome assembly GCF_964261635.1 of Lissotriton helveticus. Taxonomy (NCBI): domain Eukaryota; kingdom Metazoa; phylum Chordata; class Amphibia; order Caudata; family Salamandridae; genus Lissotriton; species Lissotriton helveticus. The sequence goes on along the minus strand of NC_136067.1, from coordinate 1,816,060,751 downwards.
CAGGTAGCCTTGCAAAAGTGAAAAATGAAAATGGCTGTAATTCACTATTAGGACATGCCACACACACCAGAGCATGTCCTACCTTATACTTACAATGCACCCTGCCCTTGGACCTACCATAGGGGTGTCTGATATGAAGAAAAGAAGGGAAGGTTTAGGGACTGGCAAGTGGGTGCACTTGCCCAGTCAGCATGGCAGTGCCAGACTGCACGCAGGCTCTGCAATGTCAGACCTTAGACACACTTGTATCGTAGCGCTACATTGCCAGACCGCTGAAGTATTTGTGCCTGCCTAAACTACCCTCGATAACAAACGCTGTGACCGTCCTGAGTGCTTCAGAAGCGGTCGCTCCCCACGCTGCTCCCTGCTCCTACCTGTGGTATCGTAGCGCTACATTGCCAGACCGCTGAAGTATTTGTGCCTGCCTAAACTACCATCGTAGCGCTATACTGCCAGACCGCCTATCTATCTGTGACTGACTGTAGAGTTTTCGTGGCGCTGGACTAGTAGATTGATATTTAATTTATTTTGCATTGTGTGCTGCTCGCTTGCCTGATTGCGCTGTTGGTGCCTGATTGTGCCAGTACTGCTTGCCCATTTGTTCGCGTTTGCTGAGGCTGTGCCCCAAACTCGTCCTGCTTCGCTTTTTGGCTTGCTGCCATTTTGTTGTTGTTATTGTGCCTTCCCAGCCCGGCTCTCCACCCCGCTCCCGCCTCCCAGCTGCCCCTCCCTCGCTCCGCCTCCCTCCACCATCCTCTTATGACAGATGCATTTGCGCGCAGCATTCACGCGCAGCAGGCGCGCCCCATGCGCCAAAGGTAAGCCCGTCTACGCCCGTCCACGCCTGGACCGCGCCCAGCGCCAGACCCCCTGGCCCCCGCAAAACCCATCCAACCCGAATAACATACGACGCCGCAACCCTCTCAGCCCTTAACCCCTGCCTCACACCACAATGCTACCAAGCTGCCCCAGGAGACACCCATGGACCTTTCACCTGCCACTCCTGCAAGTTCGACTGCATCAAGACCCCACCAAATCCACAAACTCCAAACAGAACTCCGACACTAACCACCTCAAGTGCATCCTGCTCAACACCCGCTCGATCCACAGACACCCCATTGAACTCTGGAACCTACTTGACACCACATCGCCGGACGTCGCCTTCCTTACAGAAACCTGGATGAACGCCTCATCAGCGCCCGACATCGCCATAGCCATCCCGGACGCGTACAAGATCATCCGAAAAGATCGCACCAACCAAAAAGAAGGAGGCATCGCCATAGTCCGTAAGAACACCATCCGCATCACAACCAGTTCTGACGATAACCTCACTACCGCCGAACACCTTCACTTCCAGATCCACACCGACCCCAAGACCACACTCAGAGGCACCCTCATCTACAGACCACCGGGACCCCGCACACAATTCAGCGAAGACATCACTGACTTCATCAGCCCACATGCCCTCACCTCCGAGAACTACATTCTACTGGGAGACCTCAACTTCCACCTGGAAAAGAAAAACGACAGCAACACCATCACCCTTCTGGACAACCTGGCCAATCTCGGACTCAAACAACTTGTTGACACCCCCACCCACTTAGCCGGACACACGCTCGACCCTATCTTCACCTCCAGCAAGCACATCTCCTTCGATCACACCACAGCTCTCCATTGGACGGACCACAGCTGCGTTCACTTCAACTACAAAAAGACCACGACCAACAACCCCCCACAACCTATTCCGCGAAGAAATTGGAACTAAATCACCACCGACCAGCTCTTCACATCACTTCACCAAAACCCTCCTGCCAAATCATCGGACCCAACCCAAGCAGCGACCAACCTCACACAATGGATCACCCACAGCGCCGACGAACTAGCACCCTTGAAAAACCATCTAATCAATCAAGGTAGCAAAAAAGCCCCCTGGTTCAACGATGACCTTAAGAAATCCAAGAAGTTCTGTCATACTCTCGAGAAAGCCTGGAGAAAAAACCCAACCACGGACAACCTGGCCACCTTCAAGAACGCCATCCGCAAACACCACCAACTGATCCGATCCACCAAGAAATCAGCTTTCAAGGATCGACTTGACAACAACGCCCAAAACAGCAAGGAACTATTCAACATCGTCAAAGAATTTACCAACCCCACCGCCGGCAACAACGACATCACTCCCTCCCAAGACCTCTGCGACTCTCTATCCTCATTCTTCCACAACAAAATCGCTGACATACATAACAGCTTTGAAAACCAGTCCGAAGACCAGTCCACTCCACCCACCCCCGAACCAAAATCGCTCTCTAACAACCTTTGCGCCTGGAACCCAATCACCACCGAAGACACCATCCGCTTGATGAACTCCATCCACTCAGGATCGCCAACCGACCCATGTCCCCACCACATTTTCAACAAAGCAGACTCCATCATCGCACCCCACCTCCGCGATGTCATCAACTGCTCCTTCAACTCCGCTACCTTCCCGGAAAGATGGAAACATGCCGAACTCAGCGCCCTTCTGAAGAAACCCACAGCAGACTCCACTCAACTTAAGAACTACCGCCCCATCTCGCTCCTCCCATTCCCTGCCAAAGTCATTGAGAAAGCCGTCAATAGTCAACTCGCCGCCTTCCTTGAATCCAACAAATCCCTCGACCCCTCACAGTCCGGCTTCCGAGCCAAACACAGCACCGAAACTGCCCTCATCGCAGCAACAGACGACATTCGAACTCTACTGGACAACGGAGAAACAGCCGCCCTCATCCTACTTGACCTCTCCGCAGCCTTCGACACAGTCTGTCATAGCACCCTCATACAACGCCTCAGCAACGTCGGACTACAAGGAAAAGCATTGGACTGGATCATCTCATTCCTCGCTGGAAGAACCCAAAGAGTCCGCCTACCCCCTTTTAGATCAGAGGCCACTGAAGTCATCTGCGGCGTACCACAAGGATCATCACTCAGTCCCAACCTCTTCAACGTATACATGAGTCCCCTCGCATCCATCGCGCGCCAACACAACCTCAACATCATCTCATATGCAGACGATACCCAGCTGATCCTCTCCCTCACCAATGACCCAAACACCGCCAAAACCAACTTACACGAAGGAATGAAAGAAGTAGCCAAGTGGATGAAGAACAGCCGTTTAAAACTAAATTCGGACAAAACGGAAGTCCTCCACCTAGGGTCATCCCCCTCTGCCTGGGACGACTCATGGTGGCCACCGGCCCTGGGAATCGCACCCTTACCTACGGATCACGCACGTAACCTGGGCTTCATCCTGGACTCCTCCCTCTCGATGACCAGACAAGCCAACGCCGTCTCATCATCATGCTTCAACATACTTCGCATGCTCAAAAAATCTTCCGTTGGATCCCCACCGAAACAAGAAAGACGGTCACCCACGCACTGGTCACCAGCCGACTGGACTACGGAAACACCCTCTACGCCGGAACCACAGCCAAACTACAGAAAAAGCTCCAACGCATCCAAAACGCCTCAGCCAGACTCATATTGGACATTCCTCGGCAAGCTCACATTTCCGGCCACCTGAAAGACCTCCATTGGCTCCCCGTCAACAAGAGAATAACGTTCCGTCTCCTCACCCACGCACACAAAGCCCTCTACGACCTAGGACCCGAATGCCTCAACACGCGACTGTCCTTCTACACACCCCTCCCGCCAACTACGATCGTCCAACCAAGGCCTCGCCGTAATTCCGCGCATCCATAAATCAACCATGGAGGGAAGATCCTTCTCGTACTTAGCGGCCAAAACCTGGAATTCTCTCCCCACCCACCTCCGCCTTTCACAGAACCACCTCTCCTTCAGAAAGCAACTAAAAACGTGGTTATTCGATAAGTAAAGCACCCCCCCTCCCTCAAGCGCCTTGAGACCCTCTGGGTGGGTAGTGCGCTATACAAATCTTTGAACTTGAACTTGAACTTTTACAGGCTGCTTCTGTGGGTGGCACAACCAGTGCTGCAAGCCCACTAGCAGCATTTGGTTCACAAGCCCTGGGCACACTCAGTGCACTGTACTAGGGTCTGATAAGTAAACCAAACCAGCCAATCATGGAATCACTAATCCATACAACAATTTAGAATAGGGAGAGCATATGCACTTTAGCACTGATCAGCAGTGGTAAAGTGCCCAGAGTCATAAAACCAACAAAAACAGGTCCGACAAAATACAGGAGGAAGGCAAAACGTTTGGCGTGACCCTGCAAAAAGGGCTAAGTCCAACAAGGAGAATGTGCAAATTACTGTGCTACACTTAGGCATCATGAAACATATCTGCATGAAGCTTGCAACAAGGTATCAGTTGATGACAAATGCATCTTAAAAGCTTTACAAAAGCCTGAAATATCTAAAACAAATATTATTGTGGGGATTTGCCATATCTGACGAGACACAGAGAAACTTGGAGTGCAGTGAAAAAAAGGAGTAACACATTTTAATTGTGAATCGGAATAAAGTATTTTGGAATCAAACAAATTATACTGCATGAAGGAGATAATTGAAGCTTCTTTCTGGTCAGACGCAGCTGGTCTAATACATGATGCTTGAGAGTGTATCTCTCACATGCTCAAATAATACATTTGTTCAGACTACCGAAAATCTTGAATTTATTTGTAATTTGTTGATTGGCATTTAAAAGAAGAAACATCAACTGGTGTATCAATCGCAGGGATTTTTCAAACATTGTTCATCAAATCCCAGCAGAGGGTCAGCAGTTTTTAAAGGGTAAAATCACCTTAACACGTACCATGATCCCTAAAATTAATATGGTGCAACCAACAAATTATCTATATTATGACTGAACTCTGTTAGCACCCTTTCTAAGTGCTCATTTTTGTGGTCCTCAAAACCTAACATTTACTACAATGCACTTCAATGGGGACCATGTCTCCAAGCCCTGTAATCACTGCCACAGCTTGTTCTCCATGTGGTCAGCCAATCAGTTAATAATAATATTATTTTATTGTTTTTGTTTTCTTACAAACCCATTTACAATATTAAACCAATAATATAAAACATATAACAGTTTCTCAATCAAATTATGCTGAAACAGTAATATTACCCATAGAGTTGCTATAAAGCTCCCTTAAACAGATCTTAACAAGTTAAAATCGATCCAATTTTTAACCAGTATCCAAGACACTCCAGAATAAACTCTACGAGTGGGTAGTATTGGACACTTTTTAAACACACTATTACCTCTCTTTTACACATAAAAGAGAAAAGAACCAGCTCCACTGTAGTCAGGTGTCTCAGCACACCTGGACGGCACTCGGCTGTCCGGGTGGGACCCCGATGATGAAGCATGTCACCAACTAGGTTGGTGAGTGAGGGGTCTTCTAAGGACAAAGGCTGTTCCACCACGGGTTGTGAATAACGCACCTCGCTGTCCTCCCCACTAGGGGTAGGGTTCTACTTGAAGGGTTTAGTCCTTCATTTGTTGTTTTAAATTATATCAAGTACCATTAAAAAAGGTTGCATGCTTCATGCTTTCTTCAATAATAGCCATAAACTTCATTTCACAGACAATACTGCCTCCCCCCCTCAGTTACCCCCTAAGCAAAAAATGGTTGTTTCCTTAGAGTTCTGACTCCGTACATTCTAAACAAATTGACTTAAATATATATTCTAGACCTCAAGTAAGTTAGGACAAATATATAAATGTGTTAGTTTCCTTACGGACTGCACATAAACGGCATAGTGATTGGTGATCCAACAATTTATTCGACGTCCCCTCAAAGTGTGCTAGTGGGATCCAAAGAAGCATTTTTTCACAGATGGTTTTAGAGTTATGTACAGATACTGTTGTCTCCTAAATGTATAAGACTCTTGTAAGTAGCAGCTGCTTTAATATTCCAAGCATGTATCCTGCTTTGCTCAAATTGTTGTTTGTTTATAGATTTAAGTTCCATCTTGTTCATTTTAGTGCACGTTTTTAAGGATGGCAATGCATAAGCTACTAGCATCGCAGAAACATGGTAATGTGAAATTACTTCTTTTATTCCTTTTGAAGTAAGTACTTCTGTTTTAATAAGTACTTCTGATTTTGTTAAATATTTAACCAATTGATCTTGTGATGAGACACAATCTCATATGTAGTTCAAAAGATTTGTATTACTCGTTTATTTTTAAGGTCTGTTTAGAAGTAGTTAAATCAGTTTCCACGAAAAACATCAAGAGATCAAATGTGTCATGCAAGGTGGAAATGTGAAACTGGCATTATTTTCCAGTATTTCGTCTCTGAGATATAATGAGTCAGCTCCATCAACACTATTGGCAATGAACCTTTTGAAGTTAATGTTGAGGTTGATGAGGCTGAAGAGCTGTTAACCTTGGCAGTAGTAGTCATTAGATTCTTGTTTGATATTTCATGGTTAATATCAAGTGTTGATTTAAAAACTAATACTAATAACTTGTGTTGAGGCTGGAAAGAGACGGTGCAGAATTTTCTTTTGCCATAAGGTTTTATTATGGAATTTGGCAGTTGCCCAATTGGGATGTCTGCTCTGCAAACCTCTGAAGAGGGGGTTTTACAGTTGCAGATTGACGCTGAGAGAGGACATTTGTTTGTGGGATAACCCCCCATCTTGCATGCTTGATATATCAATGTCCTCTATATTGGCATTCTGGAACTGTGATCACATAAGCATACTGACTGTTGGTTAGATATTAAATAAAGTCAGGCTCAAGTCTTTCTTTTTATGAACAATAAATGCCTTTTTAACAGGTTGTACCATATAGTATGTATACCTATCATGTCAACAGTTGCATTTCAAGGTTAATTCTCTTTTTTTCTCCTTCACTTATCCAATGCAACAATCCTACAGACACAGCAACTCATAATAGAAACTCTGGCTCATATTTGACCAACCAAGACTACAGGCAAATGCCAACACACCCAGAGACCACAATATTCAAGCCTCCACAACGCATTCAAAAAACACTGAACTCTACTGTACCGAACAGCATACCACGCTCCCTGAACCCAGAGCCCAGATTAACTATCTGTGTGGTCCCAGATGGTAATAGGTGCTTACCGACATTTGGTCACTGGCTCTCTGGTGGCCGCCACATAATCATGGAATCAAACAGCCATGCCATGCAGCACATGTAGGCAGAGCCCCGCTACCCATCAATACCCAGTGCCAGAGGCCAATGACCCCCACACTGGACCTTTAGCCTTAACTCTTACCGGTAACCCTGTGTTAGAAGTTGGGTTTCTGATTGGCAGAGGTATGCACCCTGTCCAAGCAGAAACCACAATCCTAGTCTGGGTAAGCCACAGGACACCCTAAATTACCCTGTGAATAACCTCTGTTAGCTTGACACAGAACAGTCAGGCATAACTTAAGAGGCAATGTGTAAAATATGTGTGCAACACTTTAAACACTAACACAGTAAAAACACCACAAAAAAACTCCACACTAGGTAAGATAAATAGATTATGATTTTATAAATAAAACAAGACAAAAATGATAAAAGAATATATTGACTAATAGTGCTGATAATTATAAAGTGCCAACCAGGGCTATTGGGTCATCCTAGATCAGGACAAGCTAAAGAATTCAGGCTGACCACGATGAATGTGGGCCGGCTACATGGTCCAGGTTTGATCCTTTGCAAAGTACCTTAGAGCCAAGATGCGCAAAGCAAAGGGTAGATGCTTCATCATTGGACCACAGGAGGAAGGGAACGCGTTGGTTCTGAGCCGCGCAAAGTTGAGGATGTATCGGGAATGGAGCTGATGCACAGCGCAGTTGGCAATGTGATGTCCTTAATCCTCATGCCAGCAATGCACTGTCATCGAGGGAGATGCACCGTTCCAAGCAGCGCAACGGCTACGATGTGTAGATTTCTGCTAGAGCAGCACTATACACCCACTTAAAAAGGTCAAGGACTGAATTGGCACTACTTGGCAGGGCAAGGCTCACAGATGGTCCAGGTGCTGTAGTAGGGTGGCTGGAAGTCTTTGATGCCCCTGAGACTTCAGAACAGGAAGCAAGCTAGCAAGCCCTTGGAGTCGCTCTAGGTTCAAGTGGGGCAGATCCAGTCCTTCTTACCCAGGCAAGGAGGGCATCAGGCTCGAGGCAGTTCAGCACTGCAGAAAAGCAGCTCTTTCGGGGTAACAGTCAAGCAGAGTGGAAGATCTTCATCAGCACAGCAGTCCTTCTTGGCAGAGTATCCACATGTCTAGACGTGTACTGAGTTTGTAGGGTCTGAAGTCCAGTTATTATACACAGTGGTTCCTTTGAAGTGGGGGGGACTTCAAAAGGGGAAGGGCTCTGAAGTGCACAGAGGCCCTCCCTTCTTGCCTTGGCTCCAGACTCACTCCTCAGGTTTAAGCAGTCCTTCATGTGGAGACAGGACACAGCCTGTTCATATGTAAGTGTGAGGCTGTGTCCAGCTCCTCCCTTCCATCCTGCCCGGATGGTCCATCAGGATGTGGATGGCCCATCAAGCCACACCTAAACACCCTTTGTGTGTGTCTATCTATAAGGAATGCACAAAGCCCAGCTGTCACCTACACCCAACGTGTATTAGAGATAAGCTGTAGGCACACAGGGCTAAGAGCAGGAACGTGCCAAAAGTGGCATTTTAAAAATTGTAATGATAAGTTTGACTTTACCATTACAATTTCATAGTTACTCAACATGACACATCTACCTTCTTCACTTTGGAATTACAGCTTCTTAGATGTAACAAGCCAGGAATCCCCTAACTTAACCAATGGGAGGTGGGCCTCACAGCAGTGAAAAACATATTTGGGAGTTTTTCACTACCATGATATTTAAAAATTAAAAGTGCATGTCCAACCTTTTAATTGCACAGCACCCTGCCCTATGGGCTACCTAGGGCCTACCTTAGAGGTGACTTATATGTAATATAATGGGATTTTAAGACTTGGCAAGGGGTTTTAAATGCCAAGTCGACAATGCATTGTAAACTGCACACACAGGCCCTACAGTGGTCTGCATGAGACATATTTAAAGGGCTACTTAAGTGGGTGGCACAATCAGTGCTGCAGGCTCACTAATCATAATGCGCCTCAGCTTTATTCAACTCAATTTGTAATATTTTATATAGAAAGCGGTTACACGCAATTGTACACGTTGCAAAATGGATAACACTTGGTTGAAAAGGCGACATACAAAACTCATTTAGACATGTTCAGATTCAATATATACGGCACAACAGACTTGTGCAAAAGTGACAAAAAGAATCACAAATGAAAAATTCATACAGCAAGAAAATAACATGTATAAGCACAATACTAAATGACCAGTTCTAATTTTGTGAGCAGACACTAGGCGGACATTCTCTGTTTGTCGGAATTACTGTTACTTGTTCTGTCTGTGAATGAGAAATGGGGTTACCCACATTTGTATGGGTGTTGTCTGGAAGGGGAAGAGTTAGGATAATTCCCTAATGGCACAGCCCTGGTGCAAATATCCGATGCTCAAAACATCAACGCATTTCGAACCAGTCGTGGTTGTAGGGTTCTCCTCAGGACTTGGACTTGGCCGTGATCTCTCGATTTTACATTGTGGAATGCCAGCTGCTTGGGAAGTTCCACTTGCTGAAGGGGTTCTTTCGCACTCTAGTTAAGGCAGACTCTCTGTCTGATATTGGAATGAGGGCCCTCAGGAGCTCAACTTCTTATTAGTCGTCTGCGCGTCTCAGTGATTCCTTTTAAGTAATCTCGCTATGCTTCGTGAGCACCTCTCAAAAACACATCCCTGCAACTACTGGAAGGGGCGAGGCAGCGTGTGGAGATTCATTGCGCTGGAAGACGCTATTTTAGCGCTATGGAAAGCTTGGAGACATCCCCTTTTGAGGTGCAGAAGTATTTTGTTTGGAAGCATATTTCCTGGACATGTGGTGCAAACTTGTTATTCTTCTCAGAAGGGAAACTCCATTTAAGACTGGTTTTAGAAAGCTACAGGAAAACATAAAATAATTTTATGATGGCAAACTAATCAAATGATGACATGAACAAGGCAGTTCAGGAAAGGAAAATACTCAATTCAAGGCATATATTTGGAATAACAGGTCACTAGGAGATGCATTTTAATACAAATGGCATTCTGCATTCTGAGGGCACTCATGAGTAGAAGTCACTGGAATCGAATTTCTATCAGATATACTGTACTTTATTCCTACAGAGGCAATTTCAACTAATGTGAAGTTAAACACGTACAAGGAAGAAAGGAAGAAATGCACTATATATAAACTATATGTTATGCATAGATCATAATGTCAAGGAATTGTATGAGGGGATGGATTTAATGTATAAACAGATGTGATTTCAAGCTTTCACATTTTTGATAAAAGTGATAGAAATCTTAAACCCAATAAATGGTGTGTGATAGGGATGTATGTCACAATAGTGAGTGAGATAATAATACTGTCTAAGGAACATCGACCTCTATATTATTGGGAGAAAAAATATACAAATATTACCTACTGGTGGTTGCCATTAGAGCATTTTCTTGCCAATAACTTTGGCACCATTTGAAGAATCCCAGCAAAATGTTAAAAACTAGAATGACTCTCACTTCATCTGCTTTCTCGAAAGTTTTGGGGTGATCCATCAAGTGGGGCTTAGAAAAGTGGGGGTCCTAAACCGCATTTTCCCCATGCAATTTCCCATAGGGACTTTAAACACAGCTACAGCCCCTACTGCTGAATGGAATTACACCAAATTTCACAGAAAGTTAGCTATTGGTCCAGAGAAGTGCCCTTTTCTAAATTGGTATAAATCTGTTCAGTAGTTGCGGAGTTATTAAAATAAGTTCTAATATATATATATATATATATATATATATATATATATATATATATATATATATATAGGCGCAAAGGCTCAGCGAACCATCCCTAACTCGTGCTTGTGTTATATTCCATATAGGTACCATATATAGGCGCAGGTTACATTGCAACCTTTCACCTATATTCTTCCCTACATTACATGCATAATGGTTCTTAGGAAATGACTTTTTACCTAGATACGACACTGCATTCAGAACGCAGATTTTCCCTAGTTTGAATCTCCTGCATTATACCTGAGGTTTCTTGGAAGCACAAAACAACAAGTGATGGACTGAATGTGGATCAATGTCACACACTCCCCCAGTCAAAAGATCTGGGCCCAAATCCATCGTTTTTTTGCACTCCACACCACCCTGGGTCAGATAATGGCTTTATGCAAATCAGCTCTGACCCTGTTGCCCCATGGGAACAGTCCAGTCCGAACTACAACAGCCATATCTTTCCCAGACCGGAATCAAGCATCCGAGGACCGGACCGGTTTCGAGGTAACACCTCTCTTCAGCCCGGCTAGCTTGACTCCAAGTGGTGTGGAGTGCCTGGGACCCACGTCTGGGCATCCCCAGCGCACTTAGGGCGGCAATTGCAAAAAACAACAAGTGATGGACTGAATGTGGATCAATGTCACACACTCCCCCAGTCAAAAGATCTGGGCCCAAATCCATCGTTTTTTTGCACTCCACACCACCCTGGGTCAGATAATGGCTTTATGCAAATCAGCTCTGACCCTGTTGCCCCATGGGAACAGTCCAGTCCGAACTACAACAGCCATATCTTTCCCAGACCGGAATCAAGCATCCGAGGACCGGACCGGTTTCGAGGTAACACCTCTCTTCAGCCCGGCTAGCTTGACTCCAAGTGGTGTGGAGTGCCTGGGACCCACGTCTGGGCATCCCCAGCGCACTTAGGGCGGCAATTGCAAAAAACAACAAGTGATGGACTGAATGTGGATCAATGTCACACACTCCCCCAGTCAAAAGATCTGGGCCCAAATCCATCGTTTTTTTGCACTCCACACCACCCTGGGTCAGATAATGGCTTTATGCAAATCAGCTCTGACCCTGTTGCCCCATGGGAACAGTCCAGTCCGAACTACAACAGCCATATCTTTCCCAGACCGGAATCAAGCATCCGAGGACCGGACCGGTTTCGAGGTAACACCTCTCTTCAGCCCGGCTAGCTTGACTCCAAGTGGTGTGGAGTGCCTGGGACCCACGTCTGGGCATCCCCAGCGCACTTAGGGCGGCAATTGCAAAAAACAACAAGTGATGGACTGAATGTGGATCAATGTCACACACTCCCCCAGTCAAAAGATCTGGGCCCAAATCCATCGTTTTTTTGCACTCCACACCACCCTGGGTCAGATAATGGCTTTATGCAAATCAGCTCTGACCCTGTTGCCCCATGGGAACAGTCCAGTCCGAACTACAACAGCCATATCTTTCCCAGACCGGAATCAAGCATCCGAGGACCGGACCGGTTTCGAGGTAACACCTCTCTTCAGCCCGGCTAGCTTGACTCCAAGTGGTGTGGAGTGCCTGGGACCCACGTCTGGGCATCCCCAGCGCACTTAGGGCGGCAATTGCAAAAAACAACAAGTGATGGACTGAATGTGGATCAATGTCACACACTCCCCCAGTCAAAAGATCTGGGCCCAAATCCATCGTTTTTTTGCACTCCACACCACCCTGGGTCAGATAATGGCTTTATGCAAATCAGCTCTGACCCTGTTGCCCCATGGGAACAGTCCAGTCCGAACTACAACAGCCATATCTTTCCCAGACCGGAATCAAGCATCCGAGGACCGGACCGGTTTCGAGGTAACACCTCTCTTCAGCCCGGCTAGCTTGACTCCAAGTGGTGTGGAGTGCCTGGGACCCACGTCTGGGCATCCCCAGCGCACTTAGGGCGGCAATTGCAAAAAACAACAAGTGATGGACTGAATGTGGATCAATGTCACACACTCCCCCAGTCAAAAGATCTGGGCCCAAATCCATCGTTTTTTTGCACTCCACACCACCCTGGGTCAGATAATGGCTTTATGCAAATCAGCTCTGACCCTGTTGCCCCATAGGAACAGTCCAGTCCGAACTACAACAGCCATATCTTTCCCAGACCGGAATCAAGCATCCGAGGACCGGACCGGTTTCGAGGTAACACCTCTCTTCAGCCCGGCTAGCTTGACTCCAAGTGGTGTGGAGTGCCTGGGACCCACGTCTGGGCATCCCCAGCGCACTTAGGGCGGCAATTGCAAAAAACAACAAGTGATGGACTGAATGTGGATCAATGTCACACACTCCCCCAGTCAAAAGATCTGGGCCCAAATCCATCGTTTTTTTGCACTCCACACCACCCTGGGTCAGATAATGGCTTTATGCAAATCAGCTCTGACCCTGTTGCCCCATGGGAACAGTCCAGTCCGAACTACAACAGCCATATCTTTCCCAGACCGGAATCAAGCATCCGAGGACCGGACCGGTTTCGAGGTAACACCTCTCTTCAGCCCGGCTAGCTTGACTCCAAGTGGTGTGGAGTGCCTGGGACCCACGTCTGGGCATCCCCAGCGCACTTAGGGCGGCAATTGCAAAAAACAACAAGTGATGGACTGAATGTGGATCAATGTCACACACTCCCCCAGTCAAAAGATCTGGGCCCAAATCCATCGTTTTTTTGCACTCCACACCACCCTGGGTCAGATAATGGCTTTATGCAAATCAGCTCTGACCCTGTTGCCCCATGGGAACAGTCCAGTCCGAACTACAACAGCCATATCTTTCCCAGACCGGAATCAAGCATCCGAGGACCGGACCGGTTTCGAGGTAACACCTCTCTTCAGCCCGGCTAGCTTGACTCCAAGTGGTGTGGAGTGCCTGGGACCCACGTCTGGGCATCCCCAGCGCACTTAGGGCGGCAATTACAAAAAACAACAAGTGATGGACTGAATGTGGATCAATTATTATTTAATTATTATTATTTAAAATCTTATATAGCGCGCAGCTACCCTTGGGCATCCCGGCGCTTTCCAGACAACATCCGATGGTAATGGGGACAAAGTTGACACATTATGCAGGAAACAGGAAGGTTTTAAGACCTTTACGGAAACTCAGTGTGCAGGGCTCAGCGCGTAGTTTTAGAGGGAGCGAGTTCCAGAGCTTTGCCGTATTAAAAGAGAATCTTCTCCCGCCCGTACGGGCCTTTTTGACTCTAGGAACTTGTAAAAGATGTTTCCCTTCTGATCGCAGCGTTCTGCTTGCTTTGTATGGGGTAACTAAGTTTTTTAGAATGAGGGGGCCTTTACCTGCGAGGATTTTATGGGCAGTACAAAGCGCCTTAAAAGTCACTCTCTCCCGCACAGGGAGCCAGTGCAGCGCCTTCAGTGCCGGTTTCGCTGAATGCGTCCTTGGAATGTCCATAAGCAGCCTTGCCGCTGCATTTTGGACCTGTTGAAGAGTCTTGAAGGTCGATTCAGGGGCGCCCAAAAAAATGGCATTGCTATAATCGAGTCTAGATGTTATGAGACCCTGAATCAGCAGCTTCCTCGATGTTGACGGTAAGAGAGGAAAGATTTTACGTGCCGACCTAAGCAAGGCATAACACACTCCTGCTGTTTTCTTAGCTTGAGTGCGAAATGACAAGTCTGGTTCTAGCCAGACTCCAAGGCTCTTGATCGCTTCTTTGGGGGCCGGGGGATCACCCATACATCCCGGCCAGCTAAGCGACGGGAGAAGGGTGGTTTTACTTCCCAGCAGCAGTATTTCCGTCTTTGAGCCGTTTAACTTAAGGGAGGATTCTCCCATCCAGGTGTGAACATCTGCCAAGCAGAAGTTCAGGGTATCCGGATTGTCGGCCAGGTGGGATAGGGAAACCACTAGCTGCGTGTCGTCAGCGTAGCTGACGATTTTGATGTCGTATGGGGATACTACGTCCTCCAGGGGGGCCATATAAACATTAAATAAAGTAGGGCTCAGCGAAGAGCCCTGTGGCACTCCACACTGGAGGGGAATAGGTTTGGACCTCTCAGGGCCATCCCAAACCTGGAACGTTCGATTCGAGAGAAAAGATCTCAGCCACTGCAGGGCCACCCCAGACACCCCTACCTCAGCCAGCCGTTGAATCAACACCTGATGGCTCACGGTGTCAAACGCCGCGCTGAGGTCCAGGAGGATCACTGCCACTGACCCTCCTGAGTCCAGAATACATCTCGCTTCATCAACGACCGCCAAGAGGGCCGTGTCTGTGCCCTGACCTGGGCGAAATCCAGTTTGTGATGGCCGAAGGAGTCCATTCGACTCCAAAAAAGCCGACAGCTGCTTGTTGACTAACCGCTCAGCAATTTTGCCGAGGCCCGGCAGCAACGAAATGGGCCTAAAGTTCGACAGGTCAGTGGGGTCCAAATTGGATTTTTTTAAAAGAGCCCTAACAACCGCCATTTTCCAAGTGGGTGGCACCACACCCTGGATAAAAGAGGCATTCATTAGGTCTGTCACGGGAGCTGCAATGGACGCCGTTACCTGTTTGAGGAACTTCATGGGGACCGGGTCCATGGGGGAGCCACTTTTAATCGCCAATAGGGTTTTGGTGACATCGCTCACTGATACTGGGCCAAAGGTGTCGATATCAAAAGCGGTCATTCTGGCCTGAGTTCCCACCACCTGCTTGCCCTTTTCCTGAGATAGACCAGGCTGGTGCAGGGAGTCTAAGATCTTCTCAATCTTTGTGTGAAAGAACTCCGCTAGATCCGTGCTTTTTTGTTTGTCATGTGTGACTGCCGGCTCCGGAACTTTAAGCAGTTCTTTAACCACTTTAAAGCTCTCCCTAGAAGAGCTCGAGGCAGATTTGATGCGGTCTTCGAAGAATAAAGCTTTCGCGCGTCGCAAGGCGGACTTATAGCCCCTCATTGCCGCACGATATTCTTCTTTCCTGGAGACTTCCCAGTTCTTCCTCCATAGCCTCTCCATCCTTTTACATCCCTTCCTAAGGGTGCGAAGATCTACGGAGTACCATGGAGCTGAGCCAACTCGTTTCTCCCTCTTTTGAACTCTCTTTTTAGGAATCAGAGCGTCCAAAGAAGCGGATAGCCAGTTGTTGATGTTAGCATCGGCCTTAACTGGGTCCGACTCAGGAAGAGGGGACGTGTCTTCCAGTTTAGAGGTCCAGTTATCAACCGATAATCTGGACCAGGCTCTATCCACTAGGAAGGCCTGTTTGGTACTTGTAGGTGGTGGGTCAACTTGCCAAAGTGCTGATACCAAAAAATGGTCTGACCATGGAAGGGGAAGGGCCGGCCTAGCTGTAAAGCGGGGAATGTTCGAGAACATCGGGTCGAGCAGGTGTCCCTTTTCGTGAGTGGGCCCGAAGTTAATTAGGTCCAACTCACACTCTTTTAAATCGCTCTGGAGGTCCATAGCCGTTTGGTCAGTGGGCTCGTTGAAGTGAAGATTGAGATCACCCAACACCATGAAGTTGGCTGTGGATGCGGCCAGGACCGTCACTGATTCTACGAGGGAACTCACAAAATTACCCAGTGCGCCTGGGGGCCGATAGATCAGCAGACCCGATATTGACACTGTCGGGGATATCCTGAGAGCGAAATGGCAGCTCTCACAGTCCGAGAGTTGGCCAGTCTGTGCCCTGCAAACAAACAGGCTCCTGTATATAATAGCAAGGCCGCCCCCTCGCCCCTCTGGTCTATCCACCTGACAGATAAGGTAACCCGGCGGAAGAGCTTCCACAATGTCCGCATCGGAACTAGGAGTTAACCAAGTTTCCGTTAAAAACAAAAGATCTAGAGCAGAGTCCTGAATGAGTAGATTGACTTCTGTCGAATGACGTGGGAGGGATCTACAATTAAGTAGACCTACGACCAGGTCGATTTTCCCTTTAATAGCGGAGTGATTCCTCTCTGGCCCCCCAACTGGAGGGGGAGATGAGCATTGCATAGAAGGATCATCGCTATGCAGCAATAAGTGCCGAAGAGCCATGAGTTCGTCGCGCTCATAAGCGCGCCTCATGGAAATGGGTTTCGACAGAGTATCCGGCCCTAAGCCCGTCTGGGCCCGGACGGGCACAGACGGGCACAGACGGGCACAGACGGGCTGGACTCTGGCGTGACTCCGGCGCTGCGACGGCGCGTCCGCTGCGCGTCACCGCTGCGCGTCTTCATGGGAGCTTTAAGTAGGGGCCTCGCCTCCTGTGTCTCCAACTAGAGCGCTCGCGGAAGTGGCGCCTCTACAGCGTCCCTAAACTACCCCCAAGATGGCGGCGATGCTAATTACCAGACTAAAGACCCGCGAAAAGCGCGGTGAGGGGCCCAGTTTAAAATGCAAGTGAGTGCTACTCTCCAAATTAATATCTAAACAAGGATACACCAATTAAATAATTGAAACAATATTTTAGAAGAAAAACGGGCACTCGGTTAAAAAACGCGCTGCTAATTCCACGCGCTGTGCTGGCTTGGTGGGAAAGCTCCCTTGCTCGAAAATGCATGTGATTAGTAATGTCCGCTGCCAAGTAGGTAGGACGATGTCAAGGATGTCACACACTCCCCCAATCAAAAGATCTGGGCCCAAATCCATCGTTTTTTTGCACTCCACACCACCCTGGGTCAGATAATGGCTTTATGCAAATCAGCTCTGACCCTGTTGCCCCATGGGAACAGTCCAGTCCGAACTACAACAGCCATATCTTTCCCAGACCGGAATCAAGCATCCGAGGACCGGACCGGTTTCGAGGTAACACCTCTCTTCAGCCCGGCTGGCTTGACTCCAAGTGGTGTGGAGTGCCTGGGACCCACGTCTGGGCATCCCCAGCGCACTTAGGGCGGCAATTGCAAAAAACAACAAGTGATGGACTGAATGTGGATCAATGTCACACACTCCCCCAGTCAAAAGATCTGGGCCCAAATCCATCGTTTTTTTGCACTCCACACCACCCTGGGTCAGATAATGGCTTTATGCAAATCAGCTCTGACCCTGTTGCCCCATGGGAACTCCACACCACTTGGAGTCAAGCCAGCCGGGCTGAAGAGAGGTGTTACCTCAAAACCGGTCCGGTCCTCGGATGCTTGATTCCGGTCTGGGAAAGATATGGCTGTTGTAGTTCGGACTGGACTGTTCCCATGGGGCAACAGGGTCAGAGCTGATTTGCATAAAGCCATTATCTGACCCAGGGTGGTGTGGAGTGCAAAAAAACGATGGATTTGGGCCCAGATCTTTTGACTGGGGGAGTGTGTGACATTGATCCACATTCAGTCCATCACTTGTTGTTTTTTGCAATTGCCGCCCTAAGTGCGCTGGGGATGCCCAGACGTGGGTCCCAGGCACTCCACACCACTTGGAGTCAAGCCAGCCGGGCTGAAGAGAGGTGTTACCTCGAAACCGGTCCGGTCCTCGGATGCTTGATTCCGGTCTGGGAAAGATATGGCTGTTGTAGTTCGGACTGGACTGTTCCCATGGGGCAACAGGGTCAGAGCTGATTTGCATAAAGCCATTATCTGACCCAGGGTGGTGTGGAGTGCAAAAAAGACGATGGATTTGGGCCCAGATCTTTTGACTGGGGGAGTGTGTGACATTGATCCACATTCAGTCCATCACTTGTTGTTTTTTGTTTCTTGGAAGCACAGCAGGACTACCATCTCCTCTACAATATATCTGTATAAAGTTCAGGCCCGACGTCATCCTTTAGGCCGACACAGAAACACAGCAAGGTAGGACCCCTGGGGAGACCTATGGGTATACATACATCACATATTGCTTAACAGAGGAGACCGAGGCTTCCCGGCTGACACACTGACCAGAGACGCTGAGGTTCCTGCATGATGACATTCCAGCTCGCAGTGGTTTAAAATCCCTTGCGGTGTGTCCAACTCGAGACCAGGACGGGGTCCCATACTTTTTCATTCTCAGATAATGAGGTTGACCAGATCCTAGAGCAGCGGTCTTCAATCTGTGAGGCGCAACCCCCAGGGGGGCCGTGGCGTCATGGGAAGGGGATCGCGCATTCACCAGCCTTATTGTCTGCACGCAAGGATTGTTGAATGGCATCAACTCGAGGCGGTTGTCCCAGACAGAGCCTCGCACTGGGCGCTGCTCTGAGAAGCAAACTTATTGTGCACACTCCTCACCAGCTGATGAAGGGGGATGGGTCTTGCTGTGGGGGGTCAAGTACCAGCTTAATTGAGCCCAGCACGCCTGTTAATGTACTGTGTCCACAAAGGAAGATGCGAGCGGGGCTTGGGGGTTGGAGGGGGCCGTTCTCTCTGAGGTGAAAATCGAATGGAAGTCACAGGCCTGAACCACCCAGCCACAAGGTTTTCTTACTGTTTGCCATTTGTTATTGTTCCTGTAGCATTTGAAGGCATGGATTGCTATGATGTCATCAGAACCCCTGGATGCCATTCCCTCTCATGCATCCTATATTTAAAATATCTGCTCCTTGTCGACTTTTTTTGGGTGCTCCAGATGCTTTCGAAAACACTAAGAGTACCAATGTCTCCATTTTGGAGAAGGCAACAAAGAGCATGTATATGTGTATAATTGTGATGATAACATTTATTCTTGGTAAAACTACTTCCAAACCAACAATACACTTTTATTTGAGGGAAGAAAAAGGCCTTTGCAAGACAAAATTCTCTTGCATCATTAGATGAGTGTTTATTTGCCCGTGCAACTTACATTTCTTATTTTGGAAGCTTTTAGTCGATTTTACCTGTTAAAAAACTGCTTCACAACTGTTCTTAGTTTGAGTGGTACATTCCTTCATTTACTGGCCTATATTTTTCGATGGTGGATATTGGCAATGGAAATGTGCTTACAGTCAGTGGTAATTTTACCTTCCAGAGTGGATTTTTGCAGGGAGTGAGTTTCCTTTTTCTGTAATACGCGTTGTTTTATTCTAGTGGCAATAATCAATTGCAGCTGACGGTATTTGCTTTCCATTTTTCCTGTAAAGGGAAGTAGCCCTCTTGTAGTAATGGCGCCTTCTGCACAACTTGGCCTGCATGTAATCCCAGATCCTCCATTTGCAAAAGAGCTGTGTGTTCCTGGACACATTTTTATCTACCTGCGCCACGATTGTTCTATCTACTAGTATTGGAAGCACTTACAAACAGGACAGGATTGCACACAAAAATTATTGACATTTGCCTCAGGAAAGCACAGCAGGTGCTAAATAAAGGAGTGCGTGGCTATTAAAAAGTAGTTGAAGCACTTTTTGCATAGCTGATCCGGCAAGGCCTTTTTTGGGTGACATTTGCCTTTGCTGTTTTTAGCGAGATATTCATGTAGGTATCTATTTGCAGACAAGGGCATCAAGAGTTCAGGGTTTTAATCCTCATTTGCCAAATTGAGCACACTGTGCGACCCTGCTCTCATCACCCAGACTCAATGTGCATCGATGTATTTAAAGGTACAGAGCGAATGCGCTTAGAAGCCTGCTAGTCTAAACCCAGCACCAAGCGGCGTTTAAAGTGCACAATTTGTTCAAGAAAGCAACAGGGCCCAGAAAGCAGACCCTTGGCAGTCAACTACGAGACTCGTATTGCCTGCTCATTGTTACCACTGAGAGATGAAGGATGGATGGATGAACGGGTGGATGGATGAATGATGGATGGATGGATGTGTAAAAAGATGGGTGGATGAATGATAGGTGAATGGATGGATGAAAGGGTGGATGGATGAATGATGGATGTATGGATGGAAGGATGAAAGAGTGGATAGATGAAGGATGGATGTATGGATGGGAGGATGAAAGTGGATGGATGTATGAATGGATAAAAGGTTGCATGGATGAATGATGGATGGATGTGTGAAAAGGTGGGTGGATGAATGATGGGTGGATGGATGGAAGGGTGGATGGGTAAAGGATGGATGTATGGATGGAAGGATGAAAGGGTGGATGGATGATGGATGTATGGATGGAAGGATGAAAGGGTGGATGGATGGATGTGTGAAAGTGTGGGTGGATGAATGATGAGTGAATGGATGGATGAAAGGGTGGATGGATGAATGATGGATGTATGGATGAAAGAATGAAAGGGTGGATGGATGAAGGATAGATTGGTGAAGGATAGATGTATGGATGGGAGGATGAAAGGGTGGACGGATGAAGGATGTATGGATGAAAGGGTGGATGGATGTATGGATGGATAAAAGGTTGCATGGATGAATGATGCATGGATGGATGTGTGAAAAGGTGGGGGGATGAATGATGGGTGGATGGATGAAAGGGTGGGTGGATGTATGTATGGATGAAAGGGTGGATGGATGAAGGATGGATGTATGAAAGGGTGGATGGATGAAAGATGGATGTATGGATGTGAGGATGAAAGGGTGGATGGATGATGATGGATGTATGGATGGGAGGATGAAAGGGTGGATGGATGTATGAATGGATAAAAGGTTGCATGGATGAATGATGGATGGATGAGTGAAAAGGTGGGTAGATGAATGATGGGTGGATGGATGGAAGGGTGGATGGGTAAAGGATGGATGTATGGATGGAAGGATGAAAGGGTGGATGGATGAAGGATGGATGGAAGGATGAAAGGGTGGATGGATGTGTGAAAGTGTGGGTGGATGAATGATGGAGGGATGTGATGAGGTCTAACAGGCGCATTTATGGTTGTCAAAAGTTGATGATGAGGAGTACCAGTTTCTAGAAACTTTTGTCGGAAGGGGGTCCTTACGCCTAAAAAGGTTTTACAAGGGGGTCTCGGCATCAAAAAGTTTGAAGACCTCTGTCCTAGAAGGATTCTTGACATAAAACCTACACAGATGCTAGGTATATTAAAGTACATCTAGTTAGGGAGACATCGTAGGAGTACGTACTTTTTACCATGTATTTTATGTACTTGTATATATTCATGATTACTGCAAAATGGTAGAACTGTACCATTCTTTTACAATCATAGCACTTCTAATCATATATCTCTGCTACTGTCTAGTGGTTGTTACAACTCATCTATTCTACTCTAGAATAACAACTGTTCAATACATTTTTATTGACAAAACACCCAGTATATTTATTCTGGGAATCTCTGAACCAAACTAAGTGAGCACGAGTGACTGAACGAAAGGTAGTTCATTGTTTCCACGGTCCTGAGGGATCAGAGTTGTCTAGTTCTGAGGTTGCCAGAATCTATTCTCGCCTTGGTAAGAGGAGATTATAGTGGCACTGTGAGCTAGCTGATACAGACAGGCTAACATTCATGGTGTGGGTGCACGGAATCAGTCTGCCACCGACTACATCCTCCTCGGAGACCTGAACTTTCACCTTGAGAACAACGACGACAACAACTCCACAACCCTGAACGATAATCTCACCAACCTCGGACTGAGACAACTCGTCACAACACCCACCCACTCCGCCGGCCACACGCTCGACCCCGTCTTTTCTTCAAGCCCGCACGTCCCCGTCAGCCACACCACCGAACTCCTCTGGACCGAACACCGCTACATCCACTTCACCTTCCATAAACCCACCACACACCACCGCAGCCAACAGATCCCCCGCCGCCGCTGGAGAAAAATCACCGAAGACCAACTACATGCAAACCTCGCTCTCAGCCCACCCACCAAACCCTCCAACACCATGGTCGCTGCCCACAACCTCAGACGCTGGATCGAGGACTGCGCCAACACCCTCTCCCCACTACAGAAACCCCCCCACAGAGACACCAGTAAGAGGGCCAGCTGGTTCACCGCAGAACTCCTAGATTCAAAGCAAGCCTGCCGGAAACTAGAGAAGAAATGGGACAGTGAACAAACTCCGGAGAGCCACGCAGCACACAAGGACGCCGTCCGCAACCACCACCACCTCATCAGGGCTGCCAAGAAGACCTCCTTCAAAGACCGCCTCAACAACAATGCACACGACAGCAAGGAGCTCTTTAACATCATGAAGGAACACTCCAACACATCCCGCCGTCGCAAGCCCTGTGCGACTCCCTCGCCTACCTTCTCCCACCGCAAGATAGCAGACATCCACGACAGCTTCAACACCCAGACAGCCCCAACAGACAGCAACACAACAGACCCTCCGCACACCATCGACCACGTCCCATTGCTAGGCTGGACCAGCGTGAGCGTCGATGACACCATCAAGACCATGAGCACAATCCACTCCGGCTCAGACCCATTCCTGCACCACGTCTTCAACAAAGCAAGCAGCTCCATTGCACCCCACCTACGCAACATCATCAATCTCTCCCTTGAGACCGCGACCTTCCGAGAGAGCTGGAAACACGCAGAGATCAATGCCCTACTCAAAAAACCCAAGGCAGACCCAAGAGACCTCAAGAACTTCCGACCCATCTGTCTGCTCCCCTTCCCGGCCAAGGTCATCGAGAAAATCGTTAACAGACAGCTAACCCGATACCTCGAAGAGAACAGAATCCTGGACCCTTCCCAGTCAGGGTTCTGCAGCAACCATAGCACCGAGGCCGCCCTCATCGCCGCCCCCGACGACATCAGGACCCTGCTAGACAACAGGGAGACTGCGCACTCATCCTCCTAGACCTCTCCGCCGCCTTCAACACTGTCTGCCACCGCACACTACGCTCACGCCTACACGCCGCAGGGATCCGAGACAAGGCTCTGGAATGGACCAACTCCTTCCTCTCCGGCAGAACCCAGAGCGTCCACCTCCCTCGTTCCGTTCCGAAACCTCCGAGATCATCTGCGGCATACCCAAGGATCCTCCCCCAGCCCGACACTGTTCAACATTTACATGACCCCGCTTGCACACGTCGCCCGACAGCACGACCTCAACATAATCTCCCACGCCGACGACACTCAACTGATCCTCTCCCTCACCAATGACCCCATCACCGCCAAAGCCAACCTCCATGAAGAAATGAAGGCTGTCGCCGACTGGATGAAGATCAGCCGTCTGAAGCTGAACTCGGACAAGACGGAGGTCCTCATCCTCGGCTTCAACCCATCAGCCTGGGACTACTCCTGGTGGCCAACGGCACTGGGGGAAGCCCCGACCCCCACCGACTATGCACGCAACCTGGGAATCATCCTCGACTCAACGCTCTCAATGACCAAGCAAATCAACGCCGTCTCCTCCTCCTGCTTCAACACCCTCCTCATGCTCCACAAGATCTACAGATGGATCCCGACAGATACAAGAAAGACAGTCACCCAGGCCCTGGTCAGCAGCAGACACGTTGGGGCTCCCTCTATGCGGGAGCCCCGACCAAGCTCATCAATCGACCACAACGCATCCAAAGCGCCTCAGCACGGCTGATCCTTGATGTACCACAACACGGCCACATCACCCCCACCTGAGAAACCTGCATTGGCTCCCCGTCAACAAGAGGATACCCTTCAAGCTCCTCATCCACGCACACAAGGCACTCCACAAGCCCGGCCCAGCCTACCTCAACAGACGGCTCTCCTTCTACACCCCCAATCGCGAGCTACGCTCCGCCGACCTATCACTCGCCACCGTCCCGCGCATCCGAAGAACAACCACCGGCGGGAGATCCTTCTCCCACCTCACCGCCAAGACATGGAACACCTCCCACTGAGCCTGAGACAGACCCAAGACCTGCTGACTTTCAGGAGGACACTAAAGACCTGGCTGTTCGATCAGTAGCAGCCCCCACCTCCCCCAGCACCTTGAGACCCTCACGGGTATGTAGTGCGCTTAACAAATGACTGATTGTTTGATTGATTTCCACTAATCCCACAGTTTATGTTAACCAAATGTGCAGATCATGTATAGGTTATGTAGGAACTACACAACACTATGATCGAATTAGCTGTCATCACTTCAAACCAGGAAGTGTTGGCAACCATCTTGGGACTCTGCTTCTGCTGAGTACCACAAAAAACATTTTTTAAAAAGAAAAGGAGGCATGGTAGGAATACCCTGAAGCCCTAGATGTGGTGGTGGGGTCCCAAAGTGACCCCGCCACAGCAAAAACGCATTTCTTTGTTTTACATTTTTAGTGGGAGCTGCATTGGATCTGCAACTCCAGCCAACATTTTTTTTTAAAGAAACACAGGCTCCCACGCTTCACCAGTGTTTAGCCCCTGAATGGGCCAGGTCCTGGGCCATTACTAATTATATGCAGGAGAGGAGTGAATGGAGCCCCCTCCTACGGCTTATGAAAGTCACGTGGAGCACCATCTCCCCAGGGCTAATGTTAAATGAATGTGCTGCCCCCGACAGCCCCGAGTACCACCACCTCCCCGGGTCACTAGTTTTATTGTATGTGGTGGCACTGCCATGCCAGGGTTACCACCACCTCCCCAGGGCAAATGTTAAAAAATGTGGGGAGCCCATGCGGCCACCCACAGCCCCGGGGACCGTCACATCCCCGGGGTTAAAGATAAAATGAATGTGGAAGGTCCATACAGCCTCGCTCATAGCCCGAGGGACCCCCACCACCCCAGGGCTAAAGATAAAATTAGTGCAGGCCCTATGCCCTACCACACAGCCCAGGGGACTGCCACCTCCCTGGGGATAAAGATAAAATGAATGCAGAGAGCCCATGCACCCCCCTCCCCACAGATGTGGGGACCGCCACCTCCTAGGGGCACTTAAACTCATGTATGTGGGCAGGCCCACAGGTCATGACCCGGCAACTGCCACTTTCCCGGGGCTAAAGATGAAATGAATACAGGGGGCCCATATGGCCTCCCTCACATCCCTGGGAACCACCACCTCCCCGGGGCTAATGATAAAACTAATGCAGGGCCTGTGATGCCCCCCACAGTCCCAGGGACCTCCATGGGGCAATTCATTCAAGTTGAGGGGGCTGCATGCCCCCCCAGCCCCAGGGACCATCACTTCCCCGGGTTAATTAGTACAATGGGAGTGGTGCGCGTCCCCCCTCGTGGAGCCAAGGATGGCCTTGGTGACCACCACCCCCAAGGGCTGTCTCCTGGTGTCTCCCGAGGAACCCACCCTCAGGAGGTAGCGGTTTGCTTTTCCTTGGTGGGAGCTGTCAAAAGCCAACATAACTCCTCTTTCTACAAGCCGGAGCTGTCAAACAGCTCCGGCTTGCAGAAAGCAGCGTTTTCATCTGTTTCCCTGCATGCCAATATGTGTGCAGTACAACAAATGAAAACATTCAAGCAGCTTCGTGCTTGTGGGAGCAGAGCTGGCTCCCACAGGAGTTGGGAGCCAGCTGGGATAGCTGGGACCGCGGGGACCTTGAGGCTCCTCCAGTCCCAGGGGAGGAGGAGAAAAAGGGAAAATAATGTCAGTCATGAGTAAAAAGAGGCAGAATAAAGGTCACAACGAGCAGAAAGAGGCAAAATAAAGGTCATCAACAAGCAGAGAGAGGCAATATAAAGGTGAGAATCAAGCAGAAAGAGCCAAAATAGAGATCAGAAATTAGCAGATAGAGGCAAAATAAAAGCCAGTAATAAGCGGAAAGAGGCAAAAACAGGTGAGAAACAAGCAGAAAGAGGCTGAATAAAGGTGAGAAACGAGGAGAAAGAAGCAAAATAATGGTGAGAAATGAGCAGAAAGGGGCAATATAAAGGTGGGAAATGAGCAGAAAGAGTCATGATAAAGGTGAGAAACTAACAGAAAAAGACAAAATAAAGGTCAGAAACGTGCAGAAAGAGGCAAAATAAAGGTCAGAAACAAGTGCGCTGAAACCGTGTCAGAGGCCCCTCCCCCTTTCTCAACCACTTTAAAAGGGGCCCCCTGGCACACTACTGGTTGGGGTATGAAGTCCCCATAGCTGCTGAGGGTCATTGGGTGCCAAGAACCCCTATTGTTTCAACAAATAAGTCCCCCATAGCGGGACTGCTGAGACATTAATAGAGACCCTGTCCCCTTTCTCAACCACTCAACACAGGGGCCTCCTGCCACACTACTGGTTGGGGGATGAAGTCCCCTTAGCTGTTGAGGGTCGTTGGTGGCCAAGAACCTGCCACAAGCATGACCCCCCACAGCCAGTTTGCTGAGACATCGTCGGAGGCCCCGCACCTTTCTCAACCACTCTGCAAAGGGCCCAGGCCTCCTGGTAAACTGCAGGTTACAGCCGCGGTCATTTGCTCTTGATCACTCTAACCTGTGGCACAAAATAATGCCACTCCATTGTGGAGTGCGGAGTTTATCAGTAACTTTGCATTCTTCATGGAATGCAGCGTTGCCGTACTCTGCAAACATCGCGAGCAAAGCGGAGTTTGATGCCCAGGCTTAGTTACTATTCACAAACCCACTAAGGGACTCATGCACCCACTCACAGATCCACTCAGAGACTCAAGCACCCACCCCACTCCCAGGCCCACTCAAACACTTACAGACCCCCTCACAGTACCTCTCTGAGACTCACACAACCACTTACAGACCCACTCAGACATTCACACACCCACCCACTCACCCACTCAGAGACTCACATACCCACTAACCTACCCATACAGCAACTCACACAACCACTCTCAAAGGTTACAGGTTACAATTAGGAAATACAATTAGAAAATCAAAGTTTACAGAGACTTTATAGCTTGGAAATAGAATTTTCTTTAAACTTAGAAATTAAATGAAAAAACTATAGGTTACAGGAATGTTATAGTTAGGACAAAGAATTAAACAAACCATAGAAATTCACTGAAAAAAGGTTAGAGGGCTGTTATAGTTAGGCTCACATTTTACTCATACAAAACCAGAGAAATTCATCAGTTATCTAACTATAACTGATCTAAGTATAACTTGCGCCTCAGCAATGTACTGCTTTTGACCTCACATATTACATCACGCATGACATGGTTGGTGATATCACTGATGACATCTCCAATGACACCACAGATGACATCATCCACAAAATCACTAACACACACGCCATAGAACCTTTTATACACCCACTCCCACACAACCATTTGCAAACCCATTCCACTACTTACACACCTACTCACTGATTCATAGATCTACTCGCACATCTACTCACTCACCCATACAGCCACTCATACACCCACTAACTCACTAATACAGCCACTCACATATTCACACATACACCCATACAGTCACTCCCACACTGGGTCAGTCACCCATAGAGCTACTCACACACCTACTCATTCACCCATACAATCACAAAGCCACTTACTCACCCATACAGTTACACACACACCCACTTGCTTATGCATACAGATACTAACACGCGCTTACTCAACTATACAGTCACTGACACAAGCACACACTCACCCATGCAGCCACCCTCACATTCACTCACTCACCCATAGTCACTCATATATCCGATCACTCACCTATACTGCCTTTCTCATACCCAGTTACTCATCCATATACCACTGACACGTCCACTCAGTCACCCACATAGCCATACACACACTTACGTACCCATACAGCTCCTCACATATGCATTGTCTAACACATGCAACCACTGACACCGCCCACTCATTAATCCATACAGACAGTCCCACCCCCCTCACCCTCTCAACCACCCCAACAGACACCCATATAGGTACTAAGACAACCAATCAATTACCCATACGGCCACTCACTTAGCCATTCACACAGCCACATAACCACTTAGACACCAACTGACAGACTGATACAGACATTCAAACAGCCAGTCACTCTCCCATACATTCACTGAGACACCTAATCATTCACTTATACAGTTAATCATTCACCCACTGAATCATCCATACAGGCACTCATACACCCAGCAATTCACCAATACACCTTGGTGTATCTATATGTAACACTAATAAAGAAAAAAAGGAGGGTCCAAGCAAGCTTCTATCTAATGCATTTTACATAGGCTTTTGCATATTGTGTAGCGCGAAAACCATTAGCTGGATTTTTCTGAAATGTGGCATTATTACATAATATGGGGTGCAGAGCATTCTCTGGGGTAGTGCAGGTAACCAGAAGAAGCACAATGTTAAGTAAAAAGGTATTTTTATTTAAGGTATATCTGTGATTGAGGTAGTAGTGTGGTACTACTTTGGTACAATGCAATGATAAGTGTTTATCTGAAAACTAATTTGTTCTTTTACAAAACATGAAGATAGCCATGTTGTTGTATACAGAGGTTAGGGTGTGTTATGCAATAAACCTTAACAAAGACTTTAAGAAGTTATGTTTTCTATTTTAAAATATAAATAGTTCCGTATTGTGGTGCTATGTAGGGAATAATATCTGGAAATGGCTAGAAGAATTTCTTTTTAAATACGGAGTGCCACAGTAGTTTTGCATAGGTCTCTAGAGAGTACCCCGGAACCACAAAAGTGTTTTTAGAAAAATAACAAATATTTTCACGTTTACTGATCC
This sequence comes from Lissotriton helveticus, assembly GCF_964261635.1. Lineage (NCBI taxonomy): Eukaryota > Metazoa > Chordata > Amphibia > Caudata > Salamandridae > Lissotriton > Lissotriton helveticus. The sequence goes on along the minus strand of NC_136067.1, from coordinate 1,816,031,637 downwards.
TCCTGTTAGATTGACTCTTAAAAGAGCCTTTGATTAGAAGTGTATACTTTGGATTTAGATATGAGTGAGAAGCAATTGGTGGATGTTATTAATGAACAAATTATTGCCATCTGAGGTAAAAGGTACATCATCTGCCCGATATTGCTAAGGTTTGTAAAACATAATGTTGTGGGGACATATGGAAGACAAACTGTGATTTGTAGGAAGGCAGGCACCATTTTGTTTCTATGTCTGCACGTTTTTTCATACTTTCCCGCATTTACAAATAAGTATGTAAATTTATCCCTTGACAAATGTTTGAAAAAACAAAATGGTTGCGAGGAAACAGACTCAATAAAGATTTGGAAGTAGCTTTCATCTGTAATTCAATTCATACACCTGTGAGGTGGCCAATATCATTGCCTCCTCACTTAATAATTATAAACTGTGGATGTTGACAAAAACTAAGAGATGAAATGAGAGGTAGAATGTTATTTCCACCTTAAGCATCTTTGAGTCACCCATGTGACCTGAACATTTGTCAAAGCTAAATTAAGCTCATTTCCACACTGTTTTGCATACTCTTTAGCCCAATTATCCATACGTGAAACATTTTACTTAAACACTAACAAAATGGTTCAAGAAACACACACTGAATGTAGGACAGTTAAACATGGATGCACTGGGCAACAACATAGGCCAATTGCATGCTATGTAACATAATTTACATATGAAAGAAACATCAGATTGCTTATATGTGAGATTGGGCTGCTAACACAGCCCAAACAGTACTAAAGAAGCACATTCAATAATAAATAAGACACGACTGTATATTTTATGAATATTATAGTGTACCTACTGCTAATTCTGTGATATTTAAGGTCATATGACCATGTGAACCATTGGAGTACAGGATTAGAAGGGTAAGCCACCATGTATCCCTTATGTGCTTAGTCATGTATTTAAGCAAACACAAGGAGATGATGGACGGAGTGCTGGGCCGGATAGGCTACCGGGCTTTCCTTAATAAACAATGCAAAACAAATGTTTTAAAAAAGTAGGCTTTAAAGCTACTTGTTTTGCATTGTTCATTTGGAAGAGCCTGCAGCTCCCCAGCAATAAAATTGTCCCCTCTGCAGTGAACCTGGGCCCCACCCTGCCACCCCAGCAAAAAACGCCCGGTAGCCAGTCCAGCCCTGACGAAGCACTGAAACTTTTCAGACACTCACCCCGTCACAGATCTAGGTTGAATCCATCATCATTCTTTAGCTCACTTCGCCACCTCAGTTCAGACAGAGCTATATGCAAATCAGTCTAGACCCTGTGCCTCATGGTACAGTCCAGAAGGAACTCCCAAGCCAGGTCTTCCCTGAACTGGGAACAAGCATCCTGGGACCGGTTTCTGGGTAACACCCTTCATCAGCCAAGCTAGCTTGAATCCAGTGGCAAAGTGAACAAGGGACCCACGTCTGGGCATACCCTGCCAACTTAGGGGCCAAGTCCGAATTCGTATGGAAGGGTTCCGAACGACTTTTGGAGCCCTTCAGCCCGCATCGGAATGTGCCTGCCGGATTCCTTTCCGACCGAGCCATTCCGATGGGCTTGGTTGGAAAGGAATCCGACTCGGATTTCCGGATGGCTTACGACAGGCTCGGAGACCCCGTCCGCAGTCCAAAATTCCTTCAGTGCTCCCCCGGCACCTCTTTACGACCGTGGGAGTACGATGGAAGTTTTTCACTGCCTTTCGTTCCTGTGTTTCTAGCATGAAAAGGCAGTCAGAGACTTTCTTTGGTGGCCCCCAGTAGGGCCCCCATGGGTGCTAGGCCGCCAACTGGCGGCCTGGGGGCACCTATGGTGCCCCTTTGTAGATCCCTGCATCCGTGGCAGGCCCCTTAGGGTGCCGGCCACATGGTGTAGGGATGAACTGCACCCCTCCATTTCACAATGCGGGCATGCATTTCACCCGGAATGCATGCTCCCATTGTGTGACATACGATTGCGATCGAACAGGGTTCGGTCGCATTGTACTTGCAGGGCTGTAACTGATGACAGTGGGTCAGTCGGTCACGATTCCTGACCAATGACACAGGTCCGTCCGACATCGGAATCGGCCCCTTAGTGTGAACAAAGCAAACACAAGGAAACTTTTCAGACACTCCCCCCAGTCACAGATCTGGGTTGAATCCATCATCATTCTTTTTTTTGGGCTGGACTGTTCCCATTGAGCTCAGGGTCAAGACTGATTTGCATATGGCTGGGTCCAAACTGGAATGGCATGGTGAGCAAAAAAACGATGGTGTTAGGCCCGGATCTCTGTACTGGGGTGAATGTATGACATTGTTCTGCATTCTGTCCATCAATTGTTCTTTTTGCATTTGTCACCCCGAGTGGGACCGGTATGCCCAGACGTGGGTCCCGTGCTCTCCATGCCCCTGGAGTCAAGCTATCCAGGCTGATGAGGGCTGAAAGCCCGAAATAGGTCCTAGGATGCTTTTAATCCAGTCCAGGGATGACCTGGCCTGGCAGTTCGGGCTGGACTGTTCCCATTGGGCGCAGGGTCAAGACTGATTTGCATATGGCTGCATCTAAACTGGAATGGCATGGTGAGCAAAAAACGATGGATTTAGGCCCAGATCTCTGTACTGGGGTGAATGTATGACATTGTTCTGCATTCTGTTTATCAACTGTTCTTTTTGTATTAGTCATTTATTTAAAGCACATGTGAAAAACAGACTAACTTGAATCACATTACAAAATAAACTAATAGTATGGATTGCAATTAATGCAATTTAGTTGTAACACAGAATGCAATTGCATTAGAATTATCATTAGGCTACATACATAGCCCAATACTATTAAAGTAATGGAAACATTATTTCAAGGAGGTAAATTGTTGTTCTACAACAGAAGTTTAAGGAAAACTTGAATACACCTATTTATTTAATAGTTTTATATTATTAGGAAAGGAATAACAACATTTACGTCTATTAAAAGTTACACAAATAAAGTTGTTACATATTTTACTTACAAAACATGTTATAGCTAGAGTTACTGTGTGAGTTATACTTTACTGTAATTATCCCTAATAGTACTGTTGCTTTATTTTCCATTTCTGTATACGGATATAGCTACAGTTAGCATGAATTCTATAAAATTTTACCAGAAAAAAATGAAAATATACTGTGAATTATGCGAGATAAAGTGCCCAAACCTACAAAAGGACAAACTGGGCGTTCCAAAAAGTAAAATGGTGAGGGTGTTACTGCATGTTTGCAAAGTGAGAAAATATTTTTTGCTGATGATATCCTTATGCATGGACAAAATACAGACAAAAGCTTATCTGTGTAGAGAACACACCTACAAAACCAAACAGGTCAACTGTTCTCTGTTGTACAGTCGTACAAAGAGGGAGAGCATTCATAATATTACATGTAAACAGTTTTAGAACAGAGTACTGGCCAACTTACAAAAAACGTATCCTACTTGCATAAAACAGACTGCAAAAGTGAAACAAACAATATATGGACTTGATGGTGGGAAAGCCTTTACTGTGAAAAGAAAAGTGTTTATTTTAGCTATGAATCACATGAAAACACTCACATGTTTAATTCTAACATATATATGATATGTTAGGAAAAGAATATTAAATCGTGCACTTTTGAAATATATTTGGAAGCTGCTGGAGACACACATCCAGTAGTGAACCATACTTTCAGGAAGAAGCATACCATACATACACTAATTGGGTCCTATCTGTAAACAGTGGAGGACCTTGCTATGAAATTATGCATGGCTATGTCATAGGCTTAGAAAATAAGGTGAAAAATATTATGAAGCATTCAGAGGATTTTCAGGAGGAAGCTACTAAACATCCTGTTTACCAATGGAACTGCACTTCAATATGCAATATTCAGACAGAATCTATTGGGAAGCAACTAAAGTTTACCACCATGTTTAAAAAGAATTATTGGCAAGGTAAAATTAAATTTTTCCAAATATTGAACAACTGCCCATTTCAAAATATTACACAGCTACAAAGACCTTGTTAGGCTGCCTTGAAAGTGACATGCTTAATTCAACTTTTCATGACTTTTAAATGATAATTCAAGTACACGAAAACTAATATGAATGTTATACTTTATTAAAGGCTCTGCAATACATTCAGAGATAATAAATGATGCTCTGTTACACTGTAATCCAGAGAAGGTCCTATCAATGACAAAGTATATACAATCAACATACTTTGCTGGTGATTCAGAAGTTCTGGTGTGTCCAAATATAGTATACCCAGAAACTACAATGGACAATCGAATTATGGTCTTTAAGCAGTATGATTTGGATATTTTGCAATTTCACTAAACCATTTCAGATATTCCAAATAAAGGGGCCGATTATGATAGCGGATAATCCGCATCCTCCGGGCCGGCGGTGGCTTCCGCCGGCCCGGAGGATGCGGATTATCCGCTGCGGACTGAGAAATACCCCCCGTCAGATTAGGATGGCGGGGAGATATTTTTACTGTCCGCAGCTTTTCCGCCGCGTTCGCCTTCCGACCGCGGCGGAAAAGCTCTAACATGGCTGGCGGTGTCTATCAGACACCACCAGGCATATTAGGATGGCTGCGGTCCTATGCTGCGGTCCTATTCCTTTCCACGGCGGAATTTCCGCCGTGGAAAGGCATACGGTCTTTTGTTTGGGGGCCCGTTGCGGGCCCCCAGGGGTGAAGGGGTGAAGGGGGGGTGGGGGTGCACATGGGGGGTACCTATGGTACCCCCCTGCCTTTGGGTGCACAAAGCGGCAGGCACCACGCGGTGCCCGCCGCTTCGTGCATGCAAAGGTCGACATGCACTTTTTAACCTTGCGGCGGGTGCTGCTTGAAGCAGCATCTGCCGCAATGTTAAAAATACAGGATGTGACCGCCAGGGTGGCGGTCACATCCTAATTGCTATGCAGGGACCGCCGCTGCCCATGCGGACGGTCCCTCTTCCTCGGGGATGGCGGACGGACGCCATCCTAATAGGGCCCATAGTCTGCATTTGCTGTAGACACACACATTATTGTTAACAAACTAAACTTACTGATTTACTGCAAAAACTGAAAAAGAAGACAGAGTAGCTAGGAGAAAATTTGCTATTTATTTTATTGTGGAGAACAGGCATGATGTTTGTTCTGATCAAATTGTATGTTATTATTGCCTTGGGAAACTTGAACATAACTTTATGCCTTCACGTGCAATATGTATTGATTTGGAAATGTACCCTATACCAGGAGAATTACAAAATATAAAACGCATATGAAAGTATATTAACTCACGCCTTACATCTTTTTCAAATGATTTTTATAATGCAACCTAAATCAGGGAAAGCTCACAAACAAGAATCAGTGTGTGCGCTGAAAGGAAAGGTTGTTTTTCTCGCATTGGATTTAAAAAAACATCAAAAACTGAGGGAGTACAGCGGAAATTAGAAGAACCTTTAGTGGCATTAGTAAATGGAGTGCCCACAAAGGATATTAAACAGTGTGCAAGAATTGCTAGCATCTCCAAAATACAAGAGGCTATTTCATACCGTTAGAAACACACTACCAAAATTTGAAAATGAATGACTTCATAGATACCACTGAGGTATATTATCAGAAGAAACTAATGTAGGGTAATTTGAGAAAATGAGTAAAGAACACTCAGAAAAAATATATGAGCACTATAGTAAACAGACACGGCATTCTAAAGAAATAGTGGGCGATGCTTTAGAACTCTAACAAATGAGAGAGGCTACAGGAGATCTAGTTAGTATCTGGGAAAAAACTGTTGGGGTCTCGATGTTGTTCAATTTTATTTCAAACTAGAAAAGGAGAGTGATATGATGATTGTCCTATTCAAATTTCTTTAGCAGATTGTTGTTCTACAAGACTATCTTCAGAGAATCCCACGTTTTAGATGCCTTATATTTTCACTTTACTATATGAAAGTGAATTATCCATTACCTTCAATGCTGTTGCACATGTGATGCAAACTGGAACAGGATAGAACAATTTAACAGCCAAAGATTTCCTAAATAAGATGGAAAGCGATGATGAAAACTTGACGATAACATAATAAATATTATGGAATGTCAGTGAGGTACAAATGAATATTGGTTCCAAAGACATGGAGTACTAAAATGTATGCATAGGAATTTGGGGCCACCAACTTGGTTTCTTACTTGACGTTGTGCTGAATACATAGGGGATAATTTATATACTTTCCTACTTGAAGCTAACAATAATTTGCCAGATGTTGCAGTGAAAACACCATAGGAATTATGTTCTTTATATCCAGCAAATGTTTGCAGAGTTTTTTATCATATGTTCCAAGCTATGCTTAAGTTTCTAACAAATAAAAGGCAACCATCACCTAGGAGAAGTTGTAGAATTCTTTTGAAGAAAAGTATACCAAGCGAGAGGTGCAACTCATGTGCTGCTATAGATAAAAAAATGCACCAAAATTTGAATATGACTCAGATAAATCTGTTAATCAGTTCATTGAGCAATATGTCAGTTGTGAAATCCCAAATAAAGAAAAAAAGAAAAAGCTGTTTCAACAAGTTACTAAATTTCAAAGTCACAATGCGGAAAATACTGTTTAAGAAAACTTAAAAACAGATTGAAACAGTACATTCTGGGGCCGATTCCGATCCGGCACCGAACACAATCCGGTCGGAAAAACTACGAGCCATACGCGTGTTTTCTGCTCGACTCGTACAGCTGTACGACCGAGCCAGTACGATGCGAGCTATGTGAAAATCACCGACCGAGTCGTTTCTGGGTCCGAACCGCTCCGTGCGTCTCGGCCGTAAGCTAACCGTGGCGTGCAATGGATGCGATTTACGACCGAGCCAGTACTATGCATGGACAGCCGGTGCAAGCCGAAGTGTCCGGCTCGCAAAACGGCCGGGAAGTTGCATTTGTGGGTCCGCGTCGGACCCCCTGTCCCCCGCAGCCCTACGACTCGGACACAGGGGGAGGCCCAAGGGTCTCCCCAACACAGACATGTACGGTGCCGATGGCACTGACGCATACCCACTGTAGGGGGCGCCTTTGTGCGAGACGTACCCATTCAGTCAATGGGAGCCCATGTACGCGTCGTACGACCAGCTCCCATTGACTTCTATGGGAGTCCGACCTAACTGAGTCTGGCAGCATACGGCCGCATCGTACTCGCTCGGACTGCAGGACTCCGGATCGGTCGGAAAACACTCCGGATCCGACTCAGTCGGAGAGTTTTCCGACCCAGATCGGAATCGGACCCTAAATGTTGTTTTGGATTCCCAAGACCGACTTCAAATAAAGGAAGAGTGAACAGACTTATGCCAAATATCGAAAACAAAAATATTGAGGTAAAAAATATCGGAACAAAAATATCGTTGTCCAGAATATCGAAGTCCTATCTACATAATGGTAAGTACAAAAATATATCGTTGCTAAAAATATCGTTGTTAAAAATATCCTTTTTTCTAAATGTTTAAAAAATAATGTAAAATAAAGGAAATAATATATATATTTAAAAAAGATAGTTAGAATTATTAGGAAATTTTTTAAATTATAAGAAATACATATAATGTAAAAATAAATTAAACATACATATATATGAAATATAATATATATTTACTTAAGGATATTGATTAATATTTATTTGAATACATTCTAAAATGTTAGAGACATATTAAAAATTATAAATACATACTTATACACATACACCAATACCATAAAAATAACAATAGCATATATATAAATAAATGTAAATATTAAAATAATTGTAATCTTTTTTAAAATACATTTTACACTACATTAACTGAAACAGTAGAGAAAATATTGAACAGCGGAGGGAATAAAATTACTATTCCCTCTCCAATTAATGAAACAGTAGGGTAAGTGTTGGATAGCGAAGGGGTAAAAATTACTATATCTACTCAAGAGAGTGCAAGAGTAGGGAAAGTGTTAGATAGCAGAGGGGAATAATTTACTATTCCTACTCCAGTGAGTGCAACAGTAGGGAAAGTATTGGAAAGCAGATGTGTAAAAATTACTATTCCCACTCCAGAGAGTGCAACAGTAGGGAAAGTGTTGGATAGCGTAGGGCTAAAAATTACTACTCCCACCCCAAAGAGTGCAACAGTAGGGAAAATGTTGGATAGTGGAGGGATCAAAATTACTATTCCCACTCCAGTGAGTGCAACAGTATGGAAAGTATTGGAAAGCAGATGTGTAAAAATTACTATTCCCACTCCAGAGAGTGCAACAGTAGGGAAAGTGTTGGATAGCATAGGTTAAAATTATTATTTCCAAAAAATTAAAAGAAAAAGAAAAAAGAAGCAACATAGCAACTACAATACAAAAATCGTTAATAACACAAAAATAAAAAACCATAAGATAATATTAAAAAATTAGAAGATAGAAAAATAATTTAATGTTAAAAAATACTAAAACTTAACTACAAACATTAATTTATAAAAGTTTAAAAACAACATTTTGCAAACAAATAACTATTTTGTGGGTAACAAGGACCCCCTGATTTGGATCGTACTCCTGGGTCAGGGAAAACAGTTTTTGTGCAAAGGTATCTACCCAGGCAGACAAATAGGACCGAAAGCTGGCTATTGAAAAAGACACATATTCATGAACAACTCATTAAATAAGAATGGACTGTAATGATATCAAAAGGGTTGATTTTTAATATAATTAAAAAAGATATGTGGATACATATGATTCAATAAAAAGATAATTACATGATATGAGTAAACATGACTTATTCGAACAGTAGATATCAAACAAACATATCAATGTACATAAAAAGTGGAATAGAAGGCTTTTTCTTAAAAATAATTTCTCCAGTACAGAAAGTATCTAAGGCTGGGTGTACAACAGTACCCTGTATTCTTATAGTCATTGGCCACTTTCTTCACTTGCACCAGGGACCCTGGCATGTTTGCCACGCCGCTGGGTGAGGAAAAGACAAACCAACCAAGCGCGAGTCTAAATAAAGATGTATGTCTGACTAACACCTGGAAAATTGGTATCTGTAATGGTGGACTAAATAGAATCAGGTTCACAGACGTGTGAGTAGCAGTGTAACTATCTGAAATATGGATACATAAGTTAGTCACCTGTGCAGCTTACTCACAAACGCAACACTTTAAGCCTATACTACACGCATGGGCATCAGCAGGAGTATCAACAAGCACTGGCGTTGCCAATAGGTCTTGCAGTAGGAAAGTTGGAGCTGTTGGTTTTTTTTAAATGACAAAGCCCTTTAATTTTTAAAAAAACAAAACAAAAATAAAAGGCATTGTTATTTGCAATTGTAATAGCTCCAACTTTCCTACTGCGAGACCTATTGGCAACGCCAGTGCTTGTTACTCTTGGTTTCCCTGATATTTCAGCTAGCATTGTCTGGAGCCAGCCCAAATTAATGCGTTCTCATACCTTGCAAAACTATTATACTCGGTTTCTTTAAAAGTTGAAACTGTCACAATTTGCCAACATGGTCCACTTTTTCCGCTCTCTGATTAACTAATGAGGGCAACTTTTGCTCTAGGCCTATTTTCTGACACAGCCCATCAGTAGCGACTTGGAGGTCGAGAGGTGCACACTTTGCAAGTATCATTTCCATTGTTTAATAGTCATACTGGATTCGCGCATCGCAGCGCATTCTCGTCACTTCTCCGCTCTTTTTCTGCAGGCCCCTGCCAGTGACTCACTGTGAAGTGTTGTGACCTTCTGCTAGTGTTGAGTGTATGGCAGCCGGGTGTTATGGCCCAACAACCCCTCTCTAATCACCCTCCCCCGGCGTGTCAGCTGCTTCCCTGGCAGTGCACCATGCCGCGCCTGGTTACAGCAGCGTTAACTCCTTTTAGCAGTGCCCTTTCAGATCGCTAAGACTTTGGCAATGTCACATATGCCAACTGCTCAGACAATTCCAGCAATTTCAGTTTTGCGCAGGGCCCAGGGTCAACTTTTCCCTGCAGTGCGAGTTTCTGGCGAACAGTGCCATGCTAGTATCAAATAACTAGGACACAGAGAGAGTGTCTTCTAGCAGTTCCATCCTCTCGTTGACGACAGTGCCGTCTGAATATATTGAGTCACTGCATTAGGAGCTACTATATTTTATTATAATCGTCAGTCTTTAACCTGGACTGAGAGAGGTAGAAGCAGCATAGAGAGACAGAAGAAAGAGACAACTGGAAAAAAGTAAAACATTGAGAAAACAGGAATGAAAAGCAATAAGCAAGAGAACGAACAAATGATAGATGGGACAACGGGAAGCAAAGAGAGGACGCACGAAGGGAAGCTGAGAGAAAGGATAAACGGGCAGAGGAGGCAAAAGAGAGGACAATGGGTATGAAGAGAAACAAGCATTAAGAGCGGCCGGCCAGGAAACTGAAAGTACGGCCGGCCTGCGGCCGGCCATGATTCAATTGAGGGACGGGAGAAAGGAGGCGGATGGCGCCGCTGCGTCATAGTTTCCCAGAAGCCCGTGGGCCTTCTGTTCCTCTAGGCCTGACACAGCGTGGTAAGTCTCAGATTTGGCTCATGGTGGCTGGGACCAGTGTCGGAGGCGGGGGGGGTGGTGGGGGGGAGTGCTGTGGTATGAGAGTGAGAATAAACAACTAGGACGTGGCAGGGGTGTTTGCTCTCTTCCTGTATTCTGAACGTGGTGTCTCTTGGCGCGGGCGCGAGAACAAACCGGAGGAAAGGCTCACGGGTTCACTGTGAGAAGAGAATGACGATGGGTGAGAGAATAAATAGAACGTGTGGGGTAAATTAAGGAGAAAGGACTGAGGGGCTGATGTAAAAGAGGGGCCAAGGAACACAGGAGCTGGAGGCAAAGACACAAAGGACAGTGAGACAATGAATAAGGGGACGATGAAGGAGGAGTAGAGAAAAGATGAGAAAGAGAAAAGAAAACGCGAGGAAGTGATAGAACTAACAAATGATAGATGGGACAACGGGAAGCAAAGAGAGGACGTGAGACGATGGGTGAGAGAATAAATAGAATGTGTGGGAAACTGAAAGTACGGCCGGCCTGTGGCCGGCCATGATTCAATTAGGGGAGGAGAAGCCGCAGAGCGCACGCTGGGCGAAGCCCTTTGATGTGCAGAATTGGCTCATGGTGGCTGGGACCAGTGTCGGAGGCGGGGGGGGTGGGGGGGAGTGCTGTGGTATGAGAGTGAGAATAAACAACTAGGACCTGGCAGGGGTGTTTGCTCTCTTCCTGTATTCTGAACGTGGTGTCTCTTGGCGCGGGCGCGAGAACACACCGGAGGAAAGGCTCACGGGTTCACTGTGAGAAGAGAATGACGATGAGTGAGAGAATAAATAGAACGTGTGGGGTAAATTAAGGCGAAAGGACTGAGGGGCTGATGTAAAAGAGGGGCCAAGGAACACAGGAGCTGGAGGCAAAGACACAAAGGACAGTGAGACAATGAATAAGGGGACGATGAAGGAGGAGTAGAGAAAAGATGAGAAAGAGAAAAGAAAACGCGAGGAAGTGATAGAACGAACAAATGATAGATGGGACAACGGGAAGCAAAGAGAGGACGTGAGACGATGGGTGAGAGAATAAATAGAACGTGTGGGAAACTGAAAGTACGGCCTGCCTGCGGCCGGCCATGATTCAATTAGGGGAGGAGAAGCCGCAGAGCGCATGCTGGGCGAAGCCCTTTGATGTGCTGTGCGGCCGTGAATGCGCGTGCTTGTTTTGTCACGTGATTCACGTGAACTCTAAGAAAACCGCAGCGCAAGAAGCCCTTGGTTTGACGAGGATTTCGAGCACTTGAATTCTCGCTCCCTCAATGCGCTTGCGCGCATTGTAGGTCACGAGACCTAAAAAGGCGTGGCCAGGGACATCCTATACACTCGTATACTTAAGATGTCCCTTTACAGACAGACACAATCATAATGCATTCCCTTCAATTTTCAGTAATTATTAGCTACATTTAAAAAACACTGAGGGCCTTTTTTAGGGTTTATGGGAGGGATAATCTGTAAAAATATGGCGGATCCCCCGTCCATCACACATCAAGTGCCACGGGCGTCACTGCACTTGTTATACGTCAGACAGGACACCTGCCACGTCTGTGACAGAGTATCCTTTCCGCGAAACTCTAAGTAAGCCCCAAGTATTAGTACCTGAATGAATACTCCAGGGAAAGGCTGCCTAGTGACGCCCTAAATACAACTGCATGGCCAGGGATACCACGTAGATGACAACGGCGCATCTCCAGACAGTACACTTCTTCAATTCCTGCTGCATGCAATACACACACGTAAAAGGTAGCAAGTAAACTCACAACCCATGAGCCATTTAATGGATTATTAACATTCTCAACCAGCACCACCCACCAAGGCACGTCACCACACACATTTTTTTTTTGTAATCCATTTCACGGAGCTCTCCCTGTCAGCGCCTCTTCTCTGTGTGTACGCTTTCCCCATCGCTGGTGTGCTGCGAATGCCCTGGAAACATTTTTTCTTCTTACTATAGATCGTTTGGTTGCTCTTTTTAGTGCCAAACATTCCTATTTGTAAATTATTGTCCCAACCTGCCCGCGGTTTATGCGATATGAAATATAATTAAGGCTGCTGCGTTTAAGTTGATACTTGATTTGTTTCTAATATATGTCATTCGATTATCTTAAAGCCCCCTAATCTAATGCTACTGTTCTTGTGGTGTATGGCACAAACTCATTTACCATTGCTTCCTATCTTATAAAATGCAGGGCTTGTAATCATTTATCACGCTTCTACAGTTTTGGCGGACAATATTGGAAGTTATGGCCCTCCTTCCGAATTTGCGATCCTAGTTGTTTATCTAATACCTATTGCCCCAGTAGTGTAGTTATTTAGTTCTTACTCTGCAAGATATTCTATGTAATACAATTATTCTGGGCAGTACTTTGCTTATGCTTATTTTAAAAGCATCTTTTACTGCACGCTACTTTTTTTCATGGTGCACTTACTTATTGTATGTCTTATCTGTATTACGCCACATGTCCAGCACCCCGCTCTGTCGATAATTGGCAAAAACGAGTGTGTGTGCCGCGGCTTTTAACAGAGCGGCGTATGAATCCTGTGTTCGGCATCTGACGTCATAAAGATGTGACATTGTAGCTAGCGTACATTAGTCAGTAACATGGATGACGTACTCAGCCTAAAGAATATTGGCGGCCATATTCTAATTTGAGTTTCTGCCAAAGGTCATTCCATGGTTTTTAAAATGAAGAATAGTAACTCCATTGGGCAGACTCAGACATCTTAAAGATGTTACGTTGAAACTAACATACATTAGTCAGAAAAACAACGAGGATGGACTCAAACAAATAGAATATACGGCGTGAGCAAAGGATCAAATGCAAAAGCATCGTCGGAGGTTCTGCTCATCATGGGGTCTCTGGGTTACTACAGCATTTGGCTGTTTCAATGCCTATTAATTGATATATTATGGGATTTACTATAACTGAAGAGTCAGTCATGAGCACCTCTTCAGACCTCACCCCACCCCTTCCCCCGTTGTAGAAGGCCCAGCAGGACACGCAGACAACAGCAAAGACTTTTTGGAGACAGGCAGCTCCTGCAGTAGGCTCTGGTGCCAGCGAGCTGTGGCCGTCAAAAATCGAAGCATCAAAACACTGAACGTGTGGGCAAGCGCGCCTCAACAGTGCCTAATCATCGGTTCTGGGACCATTCATATCTCCCACTTTCGCATCAGCAGCACAGACGGGAAGCTGGTCTGGTCACACACATTCCACTAGGCAGAGGTCATGGGCACCAGGGCTGGCAAGGGCACATCCGCAGCTCTTTTGTGTACCTCCGCCATAAATACGGGAAGGCTGCGTGGGAGTGAGGCAATGGGGTGGCAGCATGTTGATGGGAAGTTCGGAGTAAAAAAAAACTAAAACAAAAGAAATCAAAGCGGTCACATCATCAGCGCTTTTTGTTTTTTTAAGGTTTTTGTCCTAAAGTAACTTAGAACTCTGTATGTATCAAGTACTAGTATAAGGTCACTAGCCCAATGTATGTATCAGTTCTCAAAAGGGCACAGAAGCGTCTGTGTCTTTGCGTCTGTGGTGAAAGATCTAGCAACTGCCTAGTGTGAGTGCAGAGTGAGAGTGACTGCAGTGTGAGTGCAGAGTGAGAGTGAGTGCAGAGTGAGTGCACAGTGAAAGTGAGTGCAGAGTGAGTGCAGAATGAGAGTGAATGCAGAGATATTGACTGCAGAGTGAGTGCAGAGTGAGAGTGAGTGCAGAGTGAGCACAGAGTGAGAGTGACTGCAGTGTGAGTGCAGAGTGAGTGCAGAGTGAGAGTGAGTGCAGAGTGAGCGCAGAGTGAGTGCAGAGTGAGAGTGAGTGCAGAGTGAGTGCAGAGTGAGTGCAGAGTGAGTGCAGAGTGAGTGTGAGTGCAGAGTGAGTGCAGAGTGAGTGCAGTGCAGAGTGAGTGCAGAGTGAGTGCACCAACAGCCATCAGTGCACACATCAATTGTTAACGCATCCACAATAAACTGTTTTAGCAATCGCAGTATGGTGCACTTTACTTTTAAACATATTCATCTAAACCGCAGCATGCCACCATTGATACAATTCCAATACAACCCACATACTACACACCACATGCATACACTCCATAACACATGGATAAAAGACATTGCCATTTACAATGCCATTACCTCTAACTCAAATAAATCCGAGACCTATTGCATTTTTAATGCTTGTTTACTTTTCACTCCATTTCTCCAATCTACACATTCAGCACCCTCACTTCAGGCTCATTACAGAAAAACATCCTACATGATCTCCAGCAAAGAGCCCCCTCGAGAGGTCAATTGGCATTGAAGCGCCGGCCCAATTAGGAGCCCCAGATAGAAAAGTCTATTAAATTCACAAAAACAAAGGTTATAATTTACATACAGTTAAGGGTTAATAGAAAAATACACTATTACACAACACAATTGAACTAGACAAACATTAGAAATACATTTGTTATAGCTATTTTGTGCAAATGTTTAATATGGATAACGAGTTTATCAATAATATTGAAGTATCATTCTTATTATTAGAATTGCCCGTTCTGCCACTGAAGCACTAGGGTGGAAGGATAAGCTGACCCAACGGATCCCACTATGGCATAGCGATGAACTACAAGAGGTGGGTCGATTGAGGGGATTCCATTGCTGGAGTCATATTGGTACTGACCATCTTGGGGATATATGGAAACGGGATAAAACGAGTTCCTTTAGCGACCTCTAAGAAAAGTATCAACTGGCCGATACGGAGCAGTACGGGTACGTTCAACTGAAGCATGCACTACGATGCCACATTAAAGAATGCGTAACTCTTCCAGAGTACGCCCCATTAGAAAACCGACTGCTGTTGGATCCCATTCCCGATAAAGCAATCTCCCTTACATATAAAAAGCTAATGAATAACCTACGCGATCCCCTTGGCTCGCTACGGGCAACTTGGGAAACGGACATCGGTCTATTAGAGGACGATGACTGGCAAGAGCCAATTCAGAGTCCCAGAGAGATCACTATAAGGGCCAGATTCAGATTAATTAAGTTACGCATCCTGCACAGGGCATGCTATTCCCGCACACTTCAACATAGGATCGGGCAGACGGACTCTGATACCTGCCTTAGAGGCTGTGGGTTGCCCAGTACCTTCTTTCATATTTTGTGGGAGTGCCCAGTAATACAACTGTATTATGAAAAGTAGCCGGGGTAATGTTGGGGTGGTGGGAACTCACATCCAAGTGGAGGCATGCTGGTTTTTGCTGGGTATTACTGGAGAGGAAAGATGGCCCTCACACACCACCAAGTGGCTATTACTGGCCGCTGGGATCACTAAACATAACCTACCATGTCTGTGGGGTGCAAGGATACCTCCCAAAGTAACTGACTGGAAAACAGACTTGGATTGGTGTCAATTGGCGGAGCGGGTGGTATATGATAGCAGAGGATGCCAAGAAGTGGGAAAAGATATAGGGCCCCCTGTAGAAAGATATATCCTAGATTGAGAGCTAGCCAGGAAGGTACGAATCCGGGCATCTACAGGGATACACGCTTGCTAGGTGTGACTCTGTGAAATCCTTGTCCCCATTGTATGGACCTGCCAATACTCCTGTTACGTTGACGTCAGTAGATTGCATGACAAGTTGTACTGTACTTTGTATCTACCTGGAACTGTTGTATTGTTCAATATAAAGATTTACAATAAAAAAAAAGAATTGCCCGTTCTGAACTTCACACCTACCTCAACACGCAAGTATGTAGTCAGGCAGGCCCTGCGATCTAGGCCTGGGATTACAGATTGATAGGTCACATGTGGGAGGATGCATAGCTGGCAAACAAACACTCAGACAGGAAACTCTTGATCAATCCCACAGGTACGCGTAGCTACCCTACAACAGTCAGGGGAGATTGCCCCAATAAAGCACACATGGCCAGAGGGGGTACGAGTGCTTCTGGAAACAGCATAAAGTCAGATGCCACCTGAGTTAGGAATTCATAGCTAATCAGGACCTAGCACATGCAGGGGTCACGTGCTCCCCATGCCAGACATCTGGACATGTTTACCCCTGGCCACCCACTGTCCATGCAAGGTCGATACCCACCTGTAGTAACCATTTGACCATTAATTTATGACTCTAATCCAGCAACTGTTCTAATTTTCTTAAATATGATGTACTAGGACATTTATACTAGAAAATACATGTTGTTCTGGAGTGTAGGGTCAACTTTGTTGCCTCTGGAATGCTTCGTTTTGCCTAAAGATGTTGTATTAGGACATCAATACTAGGGAGTACTGGCTTATCTCCGGGTGCAGGGTCATGTTATTTGCAATGTAAATTGAGACAGCCCTCACAACTCATGCATGTAACTGTTCTTGTGGTTGGACTGTTCAATTAAACATACTGTTCCTGTTTTGCCAAATGCCTTGTCTTCTGTTTTTCCTAAGGAATTCTAATCCTACCAACTCAGTCTTTCATTGAAACATTTTTTTCCTGACTTATAGTACGGGCCACAATGTAACATGAAATGTCACCTTCACTGAAACACTTAAGCTGTAACTCACCAATTGCATATCTAATATTTTTAGCATTAAATAACATTTTTGTAATACATTTATTAATTTTGCATCTATGTGTAAAATGTCATAAACAGGTGAAAAACTTTTCTTTATATTTAATATAACTATGGCGAGTTACAGTTGCTTGAGTGCATCAATGAAGGTGACATTTCATATTACATTGCGGCCCATACTATAAGTCATGCAAATCATGCTTCAATGAAAGACAGTAAAAAATAACTATAACCCAATGTATTGCTAATCTATCTCTAGTTTACTTGTGTTGTGTATTGGGGTTTTTTATAATTGCCCCTAACTATACCTAAGTTGTGACCTTTGTTTTTTTGTGAATACATATAAATGTGTTTGTCTGTCTGTCTGTGTGCATGTGTATACATCTGACTAAGAAATGTAGATAGAAGAAATATATACTTTATTGTTTATTTGCTACTTTAGGAGATTTTTAAAAAGAACTGTGAGTCACTTTGGCCACTTCAGATCACTGAAAGTAAATAAATGTATTACAGTGAAATTTCTCACAGAAGGAGTGAGACGATGCTCCTTTTGAGTTGGTGCTTGCTGGTGAGGCCCCGGGCAATCATTTTCGGGGACCTGCACTTATTTTAATTCTTCATACTTTGACCCAGGGCAAAAGATAGAAGAGCACAAACTGGGTAACAAAGGAGGAAGAGAAAGTCCTTAAAACAGTCACAAAGAATTAAAGCAGAGATGAAAAAGATCCTGGAACAATGAGATAAAGAGACAGTGAGTGTCTGGTGGAGGATTAAAGAGGCATGAGGTGAATTCAAGTCTAAGAACTCCTGATATTTGGCACCTTTGACTTGCTATAGTGTGGCCAGTGGACCTTGGAGCTAAACATTGGGCCTAGGAACCCATTATTTTACAAATTAAGAACTGAAGTTAGAATCCAGCAAGTTGCATAGGACAACCCCCCATGAACATATTAGGCATAGATGAAAGCCTGTTTAGCATTAGATTTGGAGCCCAGCAGGAAGCAAAGGATGAACCTTCCATGAGCATATTAGACTTTGCTGAAAGGCTGTTTGAAAAATGTGGTTTTCAGCAACTTCCTGGACTGTAGAGAACAGGAACTTTATCACATAAACTGAGAACTTGTAGAGCTAATTTAAGACACACACTCTGCCACAGATTTGGGCTGACCGGGGTCTTGCGTGGTTGAAGAGTAGGAAGAGTGTGATCTTACCACCTTCAACTGTGGTAAGTGGGTGCCTGTCATATGAACTTTCGAGGCATGTGCAGCTTTTAGCTGGAAATGTAGCACCATCGATTGACAGCTCTAAAGTAAACAATAGAACATAACACAATAATATATACAAAGTAACATAGTGACACAGTTAAAACACAAGCATTTACAATGCAACGGTCTCGGCATTGCAAAAGTTAGAGCTATTAGCATTGTACATGAACACGATGTGATGCAGCCATTAAGAACATGACACACGAGGCCTCAAGGACTTATTTATAAAAGATTTAAACAAGAAAACTTTAAACAAACAGGTAGAAATGCACAGTAAGTAGCACAGTGTAAATGACTCTGGTGTGTGTGAGACCACTATATATCCAAATATTTTGTGACACGCTATTTGTATGATAAACTGGTGTGCATATCACCGATGCATGCACATTGAATAATAAGTATGGACTTGCTGCTTGTAGATAAACAGGTGTGTAAGTCACTGCTGTAACTCCCAGCAATAATTTAATTCTGGCTCTGGTGTGCATAACACCACAGTATATGCTACCAAATGGCTTGTGGCAAGCTGTTGATAAATTTAAAGGGTGTGCGTGTCACCGCTGAGCTTGTAACCAATAGCAGCACAATGTAATATTAAATGAAGACGTGGGTAACGCAGCTGATAAGCCAGCGTGACACTGTCATAAGGCTAGTAACACATTCTGCCTCTAAAACCTGGTAACGCGCTTTGCCTCTTTAAAAGTTAATTGCGGTACAAGATGATACCATACAGCCAGTCACATGCTCTGCCTCTTCAAAATGTAATCGGAGCAAGAAATGCTGAGCCTTTAAATTTATTAAACACCACCTCAGAGCAGACTCCAATAAGTGCACAGTGATCGCGGGGAGGGGGAAAAAGTGACGCGCCCCACATGCAAGTTTCAATTAACACAACTCTGGATTATTTGGCAAGTGAAATGCTGCCACAGCTTGCAAACGGGTAAAGTTCACGCTATATAAAATCGCATAAATAAACGAGCCCAGCAGCCTCACCGGAAGTCAGGCAAATTCGCCTGTGATGGGGGCGGGGCTGCATCCGGACCGGAAGAGAAGGCGGAGTGAAAGCGTCTCGCGACGCCAGGAGAGCGGAGTCCCTCAGAATTCACCTGGTAAATTGAAAAGGGCTGGGGGGGGGGCTCGGTTCCCTCGTTGTGTGTGTGTGTGTGTGTGTGTGTGTGTGTGTGTGCGTGTGCGTGCGCGTGTGTGTGTGTATGCATGTGTGCGACGGTGGGGGAGGGGGGGGTGCACTCGTGTGTGTGTGCGCACGTGTGTATGTGAGCTGGGGGGGTGTCTCTGTATGTATGTGCGTGCGTGCGTGGGCGCTTGTGTGTGTGTGTGTATGCGCATGCGTGTGTGCTTCTCAGGAGACCTCGCCTGGCCGCAGCGCTCGTTCGCATGCGCGTGTCACTTTGAAATCGCCTTCCGGGCGATGCGCGCGGCCAGGATTGTCTCCTGGGAAGCACACACGCCGACAAAAGAGCTTCGGCGGAGACGCGCTTCCGCGCGTTCAGCCGAGCCCTAATAACAGGGTACATCATAACAAAACAGCCAAAAATGAATGCAACACAACAACCGAAGTACAACACAACAAAACCACATTGCAATAATTCAGCACAAAAACATAGCAGCACAACAAACATCAGAAAACGGTCATCACCATAACAAAATGTCACACAACAAATGTGCACAAACTTTCTTATCATACATTCCCACGCCAGAATCCTGTTTTCACAATAGGGTTGTAAAAGGGGTTTGTTCCAAGCACTGCCTTACCACAAAGGATATGAAACAGTTCTACTCAAAAAGGTTTTTCTGATCCAGCCCCTATTTGAAATTAAGACTTAGAGTGGTGTTGTGTGTGTACCCTCATAATATATATATATATATATATATATTTTTTTTTATTTGTAACAGAAACCCCAAACACAGGAAAAGTGTACATTAATACATGCATGAAGGGTGCAAAAAGTGTTTTTGTGCGTTTTTACTTATTTTTCTGTGCCAGTGACAAAACCGGGCAAACATTTTTTCTAAACACACATATTGTGGTGCAAATGTTATTTATGCCGGGGTAGTTCTGCGACGTGTGATTACAGTGGAATGCAATTGAAGCCAAATGAGAAGTCGGCTCTAGCTCAACACGGGCTATTAAAATACGGCCATGCAGCGAGTCATAAAGTGTTGTATCATGAATATCTACCTAAGAATATGAATTGTATATCTGTACCTTTCTATAAAGTGGCAATATTCCAGCCCTGCTCTTTCGTCCACTTCCCTTAGCTTTGGTAGCCCTGTCATAAAGTGTCGTGTCAAAAAGTATTTGTAGTTTGTTTTGAATTGTGTTAGAAGTTTCTAACTGGCATACTGCAGACCAATTGTGTAGAACTACTAAGCGCACACTCAAAGCTTCGAAGCACAGAAGAAATCATGAACGTTCAAATTGAAGGACTATACACTCAGGCTGAATCGCCGGCCGTGGGAAGGAAGAAACGAGTTCTAACCCGTTTTCAGATTTAAGAAATGTGGGCAAATCTCCGATCTCCCAAATCTGAGCCCACTTTCTGCTAAAAAAACGAGAACCACCTAGCTTTCATTGTAACTCCTTGAAGACGTGTATTTTTATTTCAGGCAGCATTCTTTCCCAGATATTGCTAATGGCTTATAAATTAGCATCTGATCTTTCCACCGATAGGCAGAGGAACTTCAAAAAAATTGCAGGGCACAGTATACACCCTCATGCCCGTAACATTTTTGAGAGAAAAGAAAAAGTAACGTGTTTAGCAACTATATAATGTGCAATGCGTGGCACTGGTTGCGCAACAAAGAAGTTTGCAAAATTCCTCTACAACTAGATTTAGGTTTATGTAAATGAATGCCACTTTACAGATTCCTAATTGTTTTAATATCTCCTTCGACCCACGATCGACATTTTCGAATGTGAGCTTTCTCACATGAAAGATACTTACTTTGTTTGGCATTTGCGTGATACTTTGTGTCAAATAAAGAAGCGTATGCGTTTCCAGACTTCGCGTTAAAATAGCAGTTGTCACAACACATTTCCTTCTACTTGGGAGCCAACTTTCCGTTTTTTTGGAACTGGGCAAATATCATCGGGTTTGACCCGGTGAAGCTGGAGAGAATCCACAAAAAAATGGGCACCGTAGAGTGAATCATTTTGCTTGACTGGGTTTTTTTTGAGGTTTGTTTTGCCCCAGCTGGCGTTGTTGTTGGTAAATAGGGAGTGGGAGGAGAGTGGGAGGAGAGTGGCGAGCCTGTCAGCAGCCTGTCGTATCTTCACGACGGGTCAGTGTGCACCGTGGGGTGCCTGCTGAGCGCAGGAGGCGGGGCGTCCCGTGCTCGCAGTGAGAGAAGCTCTCTCTGATAGCCAGGCAGCCAAATAGGCTGCAGGGACGGAATCCGCAGAGGTACATTCTTCGTAAGAAAGCGTTCCTGCTGCTGCTGCGAGCTGGTTGCTGTTCGGAATCCCTTCATTAGCATATCTGATTAAAACACACAGTTCCCCATTTCTGTTCCCAGCGTGAGGTAAGGCAGAGTGATGAGTCCCGGGGGTCCCCTTATCATTCCCACTCAGGCTAATCCCCAAACCACCCACAGGTGAAATTGTGATGCAAAGTACCTGGCTAAACACAGGCTGGGCTCCCCCGCCCCCTCTCTAAACACCACACTGGTTGCCCTATTATTGGATAAAACCTGCCCTGCTCTGAGATTTACTGTTTATTTGGTTGTGGGTTTAAAACACGTAATCCCGCAGTAATTGCTTTTCTGAATCAAGAGGTAAATGGGTTTGCACTAAGAAACCTGCCCCGGGACAGGCAAATCTTTAAATTATTACTTTGGCTTCATTAAAATAATGGCCCGTGTCCTCACAGATGAAGAGTCTTTTCCAGGCGACTCATCCCCGGGTTGACTTCTTGGATTAGGGCTGTTAATTGATTCCGCACCTGTGGGTTTCTTGCTTCTGGGGTCATTTTACATTGAGGTTTCACTGAATCCCGCGCTTAACTGAATTCAATGGATTCTTTAAAATGCATCAACAGAACTATCCAGCTATTTCATTCATTCAAAATCGGGATTTATTAAGGTAATTTTTTTGAGTCTCCCAAAAAATTGATCATAAAAATATCAGTGAAGTCTTGAGTTAAAGGGACTGATTTTGGACATAATTGTAGTCATTGCTTTAAATGACAGTGTTTTTTTTACCCTTTTTCAAATATGTATTTTGTAACATTAGCACATCTTTCTTATGTAAATATGCACACACATACACGTATAGACATATATTTATATATGTGGTAGGGATGGGTTTAGAATGTTATCACTGCGAAAATGTGTTCTGTTTTGTCAAAATGCATTGTTTTAATATTTCCCTGCAAGATAAAAAAGCAATAATTCTTCTCAATTTATTTTTTAAAAGTGTAATCAGTAGCTTGAATAATACATTCTATCGCTGATACTGAAAGGGATTCACAGATGTAAAGCACGATCCCTTACTGTCTGTAAGCAATACCAACTTTGCTCCTGTAAAGAAGCTTCTGCAGTTTGCAAACGTATTCAAAAGACAAGAGCGAAAATGAAAGTAAGAGAAAAGAGGACAAATAGTCAAAAGTAACAAAATTATGGCAAAGGGAAGAAAGAAAGAAAAGTGCGAAAAGAAGAATAAAAGTAATACATTGAAAGGGAAATGCGAAGTTTTGCGTGCGCTGTAGAATGGGAAGAAAGAGCTCTGCTCTGGGCACAGTCCACAGATATCGTGTTCGCGGAGACACTAACCTTCCAACCTTTGCGCCCGACCCAGGAGAGCCTCTGAGAAGACGCAGCCCTGGGAGGGGTACCCTGGCCTGTTATTGGAATTTGTCACTCAGGAACATTCCTGCTCGGGGCTGCAGTATACATTCATACCATGCCAAGAATATTTGCTAAAACATTTTTTTTAAAGAAAAAGTTCCCCAAGAATGCTTCCCCCTCAAAATATGACCAACAGCGAAATTCTTCTTCTTCTTTTTTTATCAGGTAAGATTAGTCGGCCGCAAATGTTTAATGAAATTAGGCCTTACTTACTAAAAATCTATTAGAAGAAGACTCTGGACACGAGGACGAGTGAGCCGATTTTAGTGTCCATAGTGCATAATGAATTTAACAACAGCATTGGCAAACTAGATAAAACAAACCTGTATTTAAATTCGATCTTATTCACTCAACCGCGCACGCGCAGACCTTTGCAGTAAAGAAAGACAAAGCATACACGTCGGTTTGTTCGTGCTAGGTTAAAGCGGCTGCGGCGCTCCTCGGAGGTAGACAAAACCCTCTTTAGCACATTTTCCCCATATAGACTAACCCTGGGCGTAGTTCGCGGAGCCGCACTCCGCGGAGCTACGCGAAGACGCAGTTGCACTCCGCGACCTTCGCGTAGCTCCGCGGACATGCGTAGTAGCTTGCTAGACCCGTTCGCGCGCCGTTTTTCGTCTTCGGGAGGGCGGTGCGCGTGTTCGGGGCGCTGCCTGCATGCTCGAGATAGCTAGCGCGCTAAGTTACTCAAGAGGTTTGTCCCGCCCGCTTGCGTTCCCTTATTTCCAAAGTGCGTGATCGCGTCAAATATCGCGCGAACTTACCCCCGGCGCACGCGATAATGTTATTCAGCGCGCGAGAACTACGCTACGCACCGGATCGCGGAGTAATCGACAGCTTCGCGTTCTCCGTAGAACGCGGAGTTGCCAAAACTCCGCAAGCTCCGCGAACGGAGCGTAGTTCTTCGCCCAGGGTTAATATAGACACGTGACAGTATAAATATCTTATGAAGAAACATATCACCACCATACAGGTTATTTACAGAGGCAAAATTGCAAGGAGAAGCTAGAAAATGACATATAGGGGCCCATTAGGATGGCGGGCGGATCGCCCCCGCCATCCTTGCTCTGAAAACCCCTCGCCAAATTAGGATGGCGGGGGGGACCGCGGCGGCCGGTAAGACCGTCCGCCACTTTTCCGCCCCGGTCACCTTGCCACTGGGGCGGAAAAGGTATAATATGGTGGCAGTGTCTATGAGACACCGCTAGCCATATTATGATGGGCCAATGTGAATGCCTTTCCGTGGCGGCAATGCCGCCACGGAAAGGCATGCGGAGAATCCCTGCGGGGGCCTGTTGCGGGCCCCCAGGGACTCCTGGGGGTGCAAATGGGGGTACCTATGGTATCCCCCGCATTTCAAAGTGCAACATGGCAGGCACCGCGCGGTGCCTGTCATGTTGTGCTTTGAAATGCACAACGTGCATTTTTACCATCCCGCCGCAATGGTAAAAATACAGGATGTGCCCGCCACTGTGGCGGGCGCATCCTAATGCCACCATCGGACCCCCGCACTTATGGCGGGCGTCCCTTTTTCCGATGGGATGGCGGGCGGACATAGTCCGCCCGTCATCCTAACGAGGGCCATAGTCTTTAAATAAACTGGTTCTTTGCCAACTTGGTTACTTTTAGGTACACTGGCAAAATTAGGAGAAACCGGCTTCACAACTATGTCTGTCTGGTAGATTGTTCCTGCCCCTCAAGATCCAGTTTTTGCTCAACAGTTAGTTACCACCAGAGTAAAATGGGTGTTGCACATCAAACTCACAATCCTTTTCACATTCATATTCAACCCCCATGTACTGAGACTAGTGCTCCATATAACCTTTTCAAACTCGACCTGTTACCATGATCCATCCTCACAGAAGATCGTGGCGACTTCAAGACTTCCCAGGAACCTACAAATCTGGAAAACCCTTTGCTAACAAAGTGGGGAAATCTAATGTTCACATAATCCACTACTTGGATGTTAGGAGGTTTGGTACCAAATGTACCACCATACCATACCTTCATTATCCTCCTTTTGTTAAGAACACTTTCTTTTAGATATTTCATGCATGTGTCTCTGCACTCTGTCACTGACACATTACTTTAACAACCAGCCCAGATTAATATGCAAATTAATACACTCTGCTCTTTAACAGCATAAATAGTGGAAAGTCAACACTAGTAAGAGGAGTAAAATGACAAGAGCATATCTTGTCTTAAACTAAAGATTTTACATTCCTTCCTGAAACTGAAGAGGACTTTATCCCTTACTTGATGATCCTAGTATTCCTCTCCACTTGGCCCTTGGATCTCGGGGAATACAATAGTATACATTTGTGTCCAATGCCATGCTTGTTAAGACACACTTTCATCTTGTGAGACACAAATTATCTCCTCTTTTCTGAGATTAAAGTTTTGGCAAAATCTTCTCTAAAGAAACATTCTCCCAAAAATTCCACCATGGTGACAGTATTAGTTTCCCTCACAAACGTGCACTCCATCAATTTAGAATATTGATCCGCTACAACTATAACATACCTAGGGTATGAAATGGGCACAGAAAGTCAACTCCCACAATTCCCAAAGTTGACTCGGGAACATGACAAGAATTAACGGGGTCTACTTAGTCTTGTCTGACTTGTCAGATTTGGAACAAACTTCAAATGCCTTCACAATACTGAAAACCATATCATGCATGCATTGCCACCAAAACCTAGTTTTAACCAATTTTTTGTCAAAGTTTTCTCTTAGTATCTCATGCGTGCAACTCCAATAATCATAGACTTAAGAGTCTCTGGAAGTACAAATCTGTCACTCTATGCACAAACCATCTCTAATGAAAAACTCATATTTAACTTTCCAAAACACTTGCAATATCTTGGATAACATCTATCAATCAATCAATCAATCAATCATGCCATTTGTATAGCGCACTACTCACCCGGGAGGGTCTCAAGGCGCTTGGGGGGAGGGGTGTGCTACTGCTCGAACAGCCAGGTCTTGAGTTGTTTCCTGAAGGCGAGATGGTCCTGGGTCAGCCGAAGGTGAATGGGGAGGGAGTTCCAAGTCTTGGCAGCCAGGTAAGAGAAGGATCTTCCTCCGGCGGTGGCTCTTCGGATGCGTGGTACGGCTGCGAGGGCGAGGCTGGTGGACCGTAGCTGGCGGGTGGGCGTGTAGAAGGTCAGGCGGTCGTTGAGGTACTTGGGGCCCAGGTCGTGGAGAGACTTGTGTGCGTGGGTGAGGAGCCGGAACGTGATCCTCTTGTCGACGGGGAGCCAGTGCAGGTTCCTCAGGTGGCTGGAGATGTGGCTGCGTCGGGGGACATCCAGGATGAGTCGGGCGGAGGCGTTCTGGATGCGCTGGAGTCTTTTCTGTAGCTTGGCTGTGGTTCCATCTATTCACATGGCTACTTTTTGACCAAAAATTCCTGAATGTGTTTTAGAACAACACCCTCTTCCATTCACTTTACCTAATTATCTTCAGAAACAAGTTCTTTCTCAGCTTCAATAACCCCATCAACTGTGGCAAAAATAGATTGCTGCTCACCACATTCTTTTACAAATATGCCACCTAATGGCAATCTAGACAAATAGTCATCTGTGGTGCTCTCCTTTACTGAAATAAACTCCATGTCAAAGCTGAGTTCTTATTGTTTTGAAAGACTACAAATACGTTTAAAAGTGGCTTGTCCAGTGACATTACTTTTCAACAAGGATAGGAGAGGTGTGTGGTCTTTTTTAATAGTGAAACATTTTTCCCAGAAAAGATCTTAAAATGTTCCACTGCCTTCCTCTAGATAGTGGAGTACATCTTCTCAGCAACAGACAATGACCTAGAAGCTAATGCCACTGTTTGCTTATTCTCTTTAACTGTAAATTCATTGCATCTACACAGCTCCTAAACCTACCCCACTGGCATCCAGTGTGACTACATCACTATGTATTTCATTAAATGGTGCAAGAGCATAGTCAGAAATAAGTTTGTCTTAATTCTCTCAAAATCTCGAGACAATTCTTCCAATCATTTGGATTTAGCATTTTTCCGTAACAAAGTACACACAAAAGTAAAGAATGGTAGAACATTGATAGCTCTTTGACAATAATCATATTGTGTTTATGGCGATTGGAAGCAAAAAGAATGATTTAATCTTGGAAGGCCGGATGTTCCTGAACAAATTGTCCATCAATCTATGGAACATGGAGGCTGCCAAACCAAAAAAGCATTCTTTGGAAACAAAATGCCCAATCAGGTGTAATAGATGTTGCAAGATGTTTACATCCATCATTGAGCTGAATCTGGTGAGAGGTAGAATTCAAATCCACGGTTAAAAAGAGTTTCGCTTGATCCATTTTGGAAAGTATCTATATCTTAGGGAGCATGTGGCAATCCACTAAAATGTGTTTCATAAGGGACTTCAAGTCTGCTCATAGCCTCAAGTCACCCAATGTCTTACTCGCTATAAATTTCAGATGTTGGATAATGGTGCTCTCTGAAAGGTCACCCCCAAACTTTTTGCCTTACTCCTACTTTTTGCTGACTTTGTTTTTGCTGGCCTTAGAACTCTGAGCACTTTACCACTTCTAACCACTGCTAAAGTGCTCTCTCCTCTAAACACGATAACATTGGCTCATACGCAATTGGCATATTCAATTTATTTACACGTCTCTAGTAAAATGCACTACATGTGCTCAGGGCCTGTACATTAAATGCTACTAGTGGGACTGCAGCCCGATTGTGCAACACACTTATGTAGCCTTTTAAACATGTTTCAGGCCTGCCATTGCAAAGCCTGTTTGTGCAGTTTTTACACTGTCATTTCGACCTGGCAGGGTAACCCTCTTGCTAGGCCTAAACCTTCCCTTTTTAGGGCTCGACCTCTGCCAATGCCCAAGCATTGCAGATGTCGAGACATATTGGGGCTTAACGAGAGCTTAACCAAACGGGCGATTTGATGCTGTGCCCGTGAAAAAAGCATGTGCACGCATCAAAGCCACCAGCCTCCCTCCCACAAGCTTCCCCCAGCGTGCGCTCCTCCCCTAATTATTCACTGCCCACGGCCGGCCGGCACATCAAAGGCTGCTACTCCCCGTGCGTCTCGTCACCCTTACTCTCCCCTATTCTTCCCTTCTTGCCCCTCCCCACCACAGCAATGCCGAGGGCTTTTTTCTTGGTGCATACCAGTGCGTCAGTTGAGGCTTGTAGTCGTTCAAACTAAATTCTCTTTGCTGTACTTGCTCTGTTCCCACAAATCAGGCTAACGATGCCAACTTAATTTTTAGCCTCTCATTTCAAATTCCCGCACATTACAGAGCGTTATAACATGTCCTTTTTTATGTATAAATACTTTATTAATCTGCAAACAGTGTATAATAGTCTAATCAATTGTGGGCCCCCTGAGTACGTGTCGTGGCGCCCAGGGGCATGTAGAGCCCAGGTTAAGAACCAAAGCTCTAATGCCTCTTAAGAATAGAGTTTTGTGTTGTTAAAATGAATTTTTTTTCATCTTACGCTTTCTGGTGCCATTCACGCACATGATTACTTTATTTTTGCAAGTGCATTACATAATTTATAGCGCATTCATTCCACTGGTGTTGCCCTGGAGCGCTATGATTCGACGTCCGGTCGAGGAAGTGCTTACACGCGCTTTGGTTCACGTGCTCAGCTTCTGGATGGCGCTTCGATTGCCGTTGAGATAGTTGCTTATTAAAACGCACGGCAGAGGCAATTTCGGGCTGCCTGCCTTGGGGTAAAATCATGCGGCAAATGTCAGCCAGCGCTGCCTAGCGTCTGACAGTGATGGGGAGTCCTCGCGTGGAGAGTGGGGCAAGACAGAGAGCAGAGCAAGTCACCCCACCCGTGACCTGCAGTGCTAGAAATCGAACAACAGCCCACCCCCTCTCCCCCGTAGTGTCTGCATTAGAAAACCACTTCCCTATGCCCTGCCCCACACCTTCTGCATTGAGATAGCGCCTCCCCTAGCCCTGCGGCGTTAGCGCTAGGACAGTACCTCCTCTATCTATGCAGTGTCGACATTAGGACGTCACTTCACCGAGCCCTCCCTCGGTGTCTTCATGAACACCATATTTCCCCTACCCCTGCAGTGTCTCGACGACGGTGTAAGTGCCGCACTATTCTGCCCTAATAAAATATTTTCTAAATTCTTGAGTTCAAGTCGCTAGACCATTGAATTTCCTCCATCGTTGTGGAAATGACAGCCTCCCTCCCACAAGCTTCCCCCAGCGTGCACTCTGGCATTTCTCCTCCCCTAATTATTCACTGCCCACGGCCGGCCGGCACATCAAAGGCTGCTGCTCCACGTGCGTCTCGTCACCCTTACTCTCCCCTATTCTTCCCTTCTTGCCTCTCCCCGCCCCTCCTCCCCACCACAGCAATGCCGAGGGCTTGTTTAAGTGGTTCTCCAATACGTTTTTAAGACTAAATTTATTTAAAACTGAATTTCTTCTGATTTAGTCTGAATTTTCTCCCTCTTTCGTTCTCTTGTTTTCCTGCTTCTTCACGGCCTGCTGCTATCACTCCATCCCTTCTTCCCTTGGTGAATTCACTGAATGTCACACTTGGCTTAATTTCAATCACACAACAAATTGGTCCATGCTTTTATATTTAATATTTGGTGAAAACGATTAAGTCGTTTCATGGCTCTGATGTTTGTAACACAGTCCCGGCGTTTGTTCTTTTTAGAGTGGCCGATTGCAGTGCCATTCTTTTACTAGTGTACCCGCTTCTTCTCTATCTCCAAGTAAGCAGTGCTGCAATACACAACCTGTAGGATTGCTGACCCCCGGAAATCTGATTACATCACTCGGATTCATATTTGCTTTACTCTGGTTAACCTCCCAATTTAGTAATGTGTTCAAAATGTTCTTCGTCATGTCCAAGGCACTTGGGCCTACCTCTGCATATATCTGATAAATTATTTCTTGTGGATCGTGGATAAAAAGCGGCAATTTTCTTTGTCTTGATAGCTCCATGTTACGTCGTGCTGAGCTTTTTATTGTATTATGTATTTTGATTGCCATTACAAATTAAATACATTATTTAAGTATTAATTATTTAAAAAAATTAAAAGCCACTGTTATTTGTAATATCAATACATCTAAGTCATGTAAATACAAAACATGTTGCATTACAAATGCTATAGGTGTCACATTTGCGAAAGTTATACCTATTGAAATGAAATGAAATGAAATGAAAAATTGCACTTATATAGCGCGTGAACTACCCGGAGGCCTCGCAGCGCTTTGACTGATTACTGTAGCAGGCAGTGAGGTGAATTAGTACGCTTTTACGAATAGGTGGGGTTTCAGAGCTTTCTTGAATGCCATCCGGTTATTATTCTCTCTAAGGACTAAGGGGAGAGAATTCCAAAGCCTCGCGGCAGTATGGGAGAAGGAGCGGCCGCCCCATCGGGCTTTGTTGACTTTGGTTGTGGTTGCGAGAAGCAGTGAACTAGAGCGAAGGGCTCTGGTCGGTGCATAGGGCACAGCTAAGGGGAACAAGATAGTAGGACCTGTTCGGTAGAAGGATTTGTGCATAATGCACATCGCCTTGAACTGTGCTCTGGCAGCCACTGGGAGCCAGTGGAGTTCTTTTAGGGCTTTCTTGGCTGACTGCCCGCGGGGAATATTAAACAATAATCGAGCGGCACAGTTCTGTGTGACTTGAAGCCTGTGGGTCACTGCTGCCGGAGCTCCTCTATATAGCGCATTTCCATAATCCATGCGGGAGAGTATCAGGGCCTGAACCATGACTCTCCTCGCCTGGAATGGGAGTAGAGGAAGCACCTTGCGAAGCATTTTCATAAACCCAACACATGTCGCGGCAGTTTTAGTGGCTTGGACCGAAAAGTCTAGTGCTTTGTCGAGCCAGATTCCAAGACTCTTTATCTGGGTCTTAGGGGGGGGGGGGGAGACCGAGACATGCAGGCCAGATGGAATCCAGGGTGATCAATGGAGGGTTGCCCAGAAACATAATCTCCGTCTTCTCCCCGTTGAGTTTCAGACAGGAGGATCGCATCCACTCAGCAACAGCCTCTAGACAGGGGCCTAGGGTGTTAGACGACCCCTCAATGTGGTCCTAAGAGACCACCAATTGGGTATCGTCGGCGTAGGTGACAATAAACACACCGAAGGGATGGACTATCTTTTCTAGAGGTTGCATATAGGTATTAAAAAGAGTGGGGCTTAGGGAGGAGCCCTGGGGAACCCCACAGCCAAGTGGATGCTTAGGGGAGACTACCTCGCCCTCAAACACTTGGAAGAATCGCTCATCCAGGAAGGAGGCCAGCCATTCCAGGGCCGCGCCCGACACGCCCAAGCCCTTCAAACGATGTAATAATATGGCATGGTTAACCGTGTCGAACGCGGCACTGAGATCGAGAAGTATAATGGCAGCTTTTCCTCCCTGGTCCAGCACAGCTCTAGCTTCTTCCGTCACTGCTAAAAGGGCAGTTTCAGTTCCGTGCTGAGGGCGGAACCCTGTCTGGGAGACACGTAGCAGATTATTAGATTCTAAATAATCTACTAAGATGTTATTGACGTGCCTCTCCAGCAGTTTGCTCAGCCAGGGAAGCAGAGAGATTGGGCGAAAATTGCGCAAGTTATTCTGGTCCAGGGTAGGTTTCTTCAATAAGGCTCTGACCATCGCACACTTCCATGGGGCTGGGACGGAGCTAGAGGTGATGGAGGCATTGAGGACATCCAGGATGACCGGGCGAATGGCATTAGTGACCTTGATTAGCGTCTGCGGGGGTGCTGGATCGGTAGGAGATCCCGAGGTGACTTTAAGGATCATCCTGTCTAATGTGGTAGAATCAAGAAGTGGGATTTTGTCCAGCAGACAGGGGCCGAGAAGTTCAGGATCTGTTGTGGAGGTCGGTTCCAGATTCCCACTGCTGGTGGAAAATGAGGAATAGATGGCCTGAATCTTCTGGGAAAAGAAGGTGGCTAAGTTATTACACCGGGTTTGTGCGTCGTCCGATGGCAGACGCTCAGGGGGGGGGATATTAAGGATTTGGCGATTTTAAAAATTTCTTTAGGGGAGTTTTTGGCAGAGTTAATCTTGGATTCGTAAAACTGGGCTTCTGCAGATTTTATTTCCCTCTTATAGAGCTTTATTGCGGCTCTATATTCGGCCTTCTTTGGTTGGGAGTACTCATGTCTCCAGGTTCTCTCAAGTTTGCGGCAGGATTGTTTCATTGTTCTGAGGGCAGGAGAGTAGCAGGGTGCGACTTTGGATCGTTTTATCGATTGTAGGGGAGCCTTCGGGAGGATTTGATCGAGGGTACTAGAGATCCAATTGTCAAAGTTGACAGAGGCTGTATTAGGATTAGTCACCTTCTGGGGAGGATGTGCGGTGAGAGCCGACTCCCATTCGGAGGTCCATTTCCTTCCTAAATGTTTGTTGTAATTTTGTGAAATGGAAGGGGTGCTTGTGGACCATATAAAGGGTATTAAAAAATGATCGGTCCGAGGCAAAGGTATGGATACCTCAACAGTTAGGCTGTCTAGATTGCTATAGATGTGGTCTAAAAGGTGTCCCTTGATATGGGTTGGGTGAAAACCTTTTTGGGACAGGCCAATGGCCTGGAGGTTCAATCGAAGGCTATTAGCTGCTGAATCCAGCAGGTCGTCAAGATGTAAATTCAAGTCACCCAGCAAGGTGAAATTTGCCCAGGAGAGAACTAGGTTAGCAACTATATCCGTCATATTGGTGACGAAGTCGCTGGGGGTGCCAGGTGATCGATGGGCTAAGATACCAGAAAGGGTGGTAGTAGGAGAGAATTCAAGGGTGAAATGTAAACTCTCACAGACTGGTGTCGTAAAAGAGGTGATACGACATCTATAGTTATCTCTATAGATGATGGCCAGCCCGCCACCTCTGCCTGTCGGGCGATCCAGTTGTTTAAGAGTGTTGCCTTGGGGGGTGGCCCATGCTATAGCAGGATCAGTTTCTAACTGGAGCCATGTCTCTGTCAGAAAGAGGGCTTCAGGATTGAGCTCCTCTAACAGCATGGCCAGTTCAGTATGGTGCTTCGGTAAAGACCGGCAATTAAGGAGAAACATCTTCCACTTGAACGAGGAAAGATGCCTCTCTCTATCTGGGGGGGAAGCACCCCAATCACAGGTTTTGCAACGGACCTTAGTTTTAATGGGGAGGACCGAATGTATACATAAAGATTTAGCGATAGGTCGTAGTGCGTGCAAGGAGGAAGCGCTGTAAGAGAGGCGGTTTCCTACCCTGATACCGGCAGGAACCGGGAGCTGGGAGCGTCTGGACGCGGACTGGCGCAGACTGGCTTCTCTTAGGCGCCTCTTCAGCACGTCTACGGCGCTCCCGCTGCGCGAGAGGGCCGGTAGAAGAAGTAAATTGGGAAGGAGGTGAGACTACAACGTCACCCTAAGAAGATGGCCACCCGCCGTGGAACAACCGGGAAGTGAGGCACTTTTCCTCCCTCCACTACAATCAGCATGAATTGCTGCGGTGGACCGGGGAGTCAGCGCACAAGAAGGTAAGGGTCACAAACAATTTTGAACAATTTAAAATAAGGCGAGTTTAAAAACCCTTGCAGCAAAATGCATTTCCAACCCACGTTTGGCATTGTAAATGACAAAGCTATTAATTTAGCTATTTTAAAAAATAACACGTAAATAAAAAAAAAATCATTTATAAGACTAATAGCTCAAACTTTCCTAATGCGAGCCCTATTGCATTTCCAATGCTTGTTATACATATAAGTCACACCTAAAATAAGCCCTGTTGTGAGAAGTTGGCCTGGTATGTGCTGTCCACAAATTAAAGTGGGCACCTTGTACCAGTCCATACAACTCATATCATGATTAGGTCAAAGATAACCTTTATTGAAAGCTATCCTAGTGGTAGCTATGGAAAGCAGCTTTCATGCTAAGTCTTGAAGGAATGTTAAGCACCTTGTTTTACCAGAATGCAGCCTTATAGTATTGGTTAAATGGAAGGGAAACCACACAGTAACCTCTACACAAGGATAGAACACAAATCAAATAATACAGTTTCAAAGAATCAAACGTAAGTAGCACAATACACATTGGGCTCCTGGGGGAGACCAAACCATATACTAAATAAGTGGTATAAGAACCACGATTCGGGCCTAGACCTAGTCTAGAAGGGGTAGAATCACTGGGACCCCAAGGAACCACCCAGGGTGATTAAGTAGGGACCCCACGAAGGATGGGTGCAGTGGGAGAACACAACCGCATGCTCTGTACTATTCAATGGGAAAGACGCAGTTGGAAAATCAGACATTAAGGACCCTTCCTAGCAGATTAAGAAGGCAGCCATAGAATTTAAGATACCTTAATGCCTTTGTACCAGAGTTACCTATCCCAGAGGAGCTGGGTGCATAGGCACGAAGTGGCGTCAAAACCCTTGTCGTTCTCTATGGATGTCAACAAAGAAACGCTGCTGCTGGAAGTACAAAAAGTGTCCAGTGGAATCAAAATGTGGATTCTAGATGAGAAGAACCTGAATGCAGAGGGGACAGAGTCTGGGTCACTTTGGAGTGATCAGGGGCTTGGTAAACGAATGCCCACCGATGTTGGGTGCTTCAGGTGTGTTGACGATGATCTTGACTCTACAGCTGTGAGAACCCAGAGATGTCTAGGATGACCAGAATCCAAAGGCGAGTTGTCCCGCAATAGAATTCAAGTTGCTGAGGGGTCAGTGTCCGGCGGGAGCACCAACAAGCCTTGGCAGCGGCAAACAATGTAGATGAACAAATTCAGTGTTGATCTGGCCCAGCAAGGACCAGGAGACTCACCATAGCAAGGGGAGTCAAGGCAGGCCTGTAGCAATCAGAGGATCCCAAATAAAGCAAGGTTGACCCTCTAGTTGACCCACAGGCCGAAGGCACAGGAGTCGTGAGGGGACCTCAGGAGGTTTCACAGGATACCAGCTAGCAGGGCACAGAATGTGAGGATGCCAGGGTCCTTCTCAGAAAAGATGCGCTGGGGTAAGGGCTATAAATGGCCCAATGCATGGAATTGTTGCATGACAACAAGCATGTGCAGCTGCAAATATACGTGGCACGGTCACCATTAGATTTGAAACCAGTTCAAAGAATATCAAATTATTCATTTAATTCATTATGGCATTTTATTCATTTATAGCCAAGATTGTAAATAGCGATTTAAGGTAGGTACATGTAATTGTAACATCATTACATTCAATATTCAAAATAGGTGCTCTCTGTGAAAGGGAAGGGTAAGTGAATGAGTGAAAGGGACAGGGTAAAGGTGTTGTGACATAATATTTACATCCAGATTAAAATGAAAAACCTCTACAGTCAAATCAATGGGCAAAGGTTCCCAATTTCACATCACACATAGATAATGAGAATACATCTCTTATTTGGCTCCTATGGTGTGTCAAGAAAAGAGGCGTATTTCTACGTTTCGACCCCTGATACGCTAGAAGGGCAATTCACAGCCTCATGTTGGGGTCTTCATCAGGAAGAGAATGGAGAGCCTATAAGGTAATATGAATAAACAATTCAGAATTTTATGGAGGGTGAGCAGACGTGGTAACGTTATTCATGGTAATGATGTGGATGGTTACCTACATCAGCAAACGGTCATCATATGTACCGTCCGTAGGGGGGCTTCCAAAAGCTCCGAAGGATACTGAAATACAATAAAATAGGTGCCATCAGGGCCCTGAACTATGCTAGGTCAAGGAATAATGGGGGGTGGCGGGTAAAAGGACTTACTTTGCGTGCTGGTAGTCACACAGCCAATGGGCACAGGTAGGTCTGTCCTCGAAGGGTATATTTATCTGTGGAGAGAGGGGAGGCTGCATTTAACATACTATGCCGTCTAGGTGGATAGGGGTTTAAAAATGTGGCAGATTACAGTTACGGAGCAATTTTACCGTTTTTACCTTACAGGGGTGAGCACAACGTCACCCTGTTGCTCCATCGGCGTACTGTATCAAATGCGATCGCGGTGCCGGTTTTATTTTACTGTAACGAAAAGGGGAACTGTATTTAGTTTCTTAGGTCAGCTCAGTAAAATACACTTTGGTAAGTGTGGCCGATTGTAATTGCGGGGCGCCCGGAAGGCGGATTGAACTTGGAATTACCTTTTAAATTGGAACGCGCATTGGCGCTGTCACTTCGTTGGCGTCCTGCATGCGAGTGAGCTCGCGGTGCAGGCGCTCAATGCCAGTAACTTCTCGCAGAAAGGGGCTCGGCCCGCTGGTCCAATCAGATCAGGGCCTGACTCCCGCGCTCCAGGGAGCGTCCTTAAAGAGATAGTCTCACAACATGGGAAACATTACTGGCTAGAGAAGCCAGAACTGAGTTGAGTGTGGACGTGTCAATGCATGCTGAAAACAGATCTATATTTTAACAAGTAAAAAGTAAAAGACCATGGGTTAGAGTGCTTGATAATACATTGTCTATGCTTTAGCAAAGTCAAGGAGATCAAAGGGAAACTGAGCTGGGTTATAGTTTGTTACACCTCAATGCATATTTAGCCACAATATTAACATGTAAAAGACCAGACAGATTCCACATGGGTGAGGATACTTGGAAATACATTACATATATTTCAGCGAGTTCGAAAAACCAAATGATACAAAGTCCTTATAAATGTCCAGAGGGTGTTATGTAAGGAGTTGCATTATTCTTACTAGTAGGAGCTGCTCCTACTAGTAAGAATAATGCAACTCCTTACATATATTTCAGCGAGTTCGAAAAACCAAATGATACAAAGTCCTTATAAATGTCCAGAGGGTGTTATGTAAGGAGTTGCATTATTCTTACTAGTAGGAGCTGCTCCTACTAGTAAGAATAATGCAACTCCTTACATAACACCCTCTGGACATTTATAAGGACTTTGTATCATTTGGTTTTTCGAACTCGCTGAAATATATGTAATGTATTTCCAAGTATCCTCACCCATGTGGAATCTGTCTGGTCTTTTACATGTTAATATTGTGGCTAAATATGCATTGAGGTGTAACAAACTATAACCCAGCTCAGTTTCCCTTTGATCTCCTTGACTTTGCTAAAGCATAGACAATGTATTATCAAGCACTCTAACCCATGGTCTTTTACTTTTTACTTGTTAAAATATAGATCTGTTTTCAGCATGCATTGACACGTCCACACTCAACTCAGTTCTGGCTTCTCTAGCCAGTAATGTTTCCCATGTTGTGAGACTATCTCTTTAAGGACGCTCCCTGGAGTGCGGGAGTCAGGCCCTGATCTGATTGGACCAGCGGGCCGAGCCCCTTTCTGCGAGAAGTTACTGGCATTGAGCGCCTGCACCGCGAGCTCACTCGCATGCAGGACGCCGACGAAGTGACAGCGCCAATGCGCGTTCCAATTTAAAAGGTAATTCCAAGTTCAATCCGCCTTCCGGGCGCCCCGCAATTACAATCGGCCACACTTACCAAAGTGTATTTTACTGAGCTGACCTAAGAAACTAAATACAGTTCCCCTTTTCGTTACAGTAAAATAAAACCGGCACCGCGATCGCATTTGATACAGTACGCCGATGGAGCAACAGGGTGACGTTGTGCTCACCCCTGTAAGGTAAAAACGGTAAAATTGCTCCGTAACTGTAATCTGCCACATTTTTAAACCCCTATCCACCTAGACGGCATAGTATGTTAAATGCAGCCTCCCCTCTCTCCACAGATAAATATACCCTTCGAGGACAGACCTACCTGTGCCCATTGGCTGTGTGACTACCAGCACGCAAAGTAAGTCCTTTTACCCGCCACCCCCAATTATTCCTTGACCTAGCATAGTTCAGGGCCCTGATGGCACCTATTTTATTGTATTTCAGTATCCTTCGGAGCTTTTGGAAGCCCCCCTACGGACGGTACATATGATGACCGTTTGCTGATGTAGGTAACCATCCACATCATTACCATGAATAACGTTACCACGTCTGCTCACCCTCCATAAAATTCTGAATTGTTTATTCATATTACCTTATAGGCTCTCCATTCTCTTCCTGATGAAGACCCCAACATGAGGCTGTGAATTGCCCTTCTAGCGTATCAGGGGTCGAAACGTAGAAATACGCCTCTTTTCTTGACACACCATAGGAGCCAAATAAGAGATGTATTCTCATTATCTATGTGTGATGTGAAATTGGGAACCTTTGCCCATTGATTTGACTGTAGAGGTTTTTCATTTTAATCTGGATGTAAATATTATGTCACAACACCTTTACCCTGTCCCTTTCACTCATTCACTTACCCTTCCCTTTCACAGAGAGCACCTATTTTGAATATTGAATGTAATGATGTTACAATTACATGTACCTACCTTAAATCGCTATTTACAATCTTGGCTATAAATGAATAAAATGCCATAATGAATGAAATGAATAATTTGATATTCTTTGAACTGGTTTCAAATCTAATGGTGACCGTGGTTCTATTTTGAATTGTATATGTATATTAAATTTGCAAACTCAGACCAACCTCTTATGTACTGACCCACGGACCCAGGTCCTGAGTTTTAAGGGCCTACCCCTTTTACACTCACGCAAATATACGTGGAGCACAGGGGTACAGGTATATGGTCCCCACGAGGGATATCTGCCTCAAACTCAGTGAGAAGGCAGCTCAACCTCAGTCACGTTCAGAAACCCACCTCCTGTGTAGCTGGAGCCTTTGGAGTCTGCAGCAGGATCAGCAAACCGGTCAGATGCGTTATGGTGCCTAAGTTTGCAGGGGAGTGACGGTCAAAGTGTAGTGGTATCTTCTTGCAGAATCTTGTCCACATAAAATCTAATGTCCTGTAGCCAGGTAACTCATTTTATACCCACAGGAAAGGGTTAGAAAGATTCTAGGGACCCTCCTAGGGGAAGGACAGGATGGAGGGGAGGCTGCACCCATGTTCTTTTTCCAGTTTCGCGCCAAAGCAGGAGCAAATGGCTTCCAGAACTGGTCTGAGCTGGACTACGCACAGGGACATCAAATGAGCCCCTCGTGCAGACTTTCTGGCACTGAGACAGTGCACCCACCCAGCGCCAATACACCAAATCCTGCCTGGGAAGTGTTCACACCTCCCTGTGACAGGATACATATTGACCGACCTTCTGCTCGAGCTTGGCTCAGCAGCAGGAGGGCAGACTCGTGTAAGGCTAGAGAAAGTTGGTACCAGTAGACTTAGGTACCCCCAGAACCTCGGTTTTGACGGGAGGAATCATACCTCCCACACCAGTTACTGGTGTGGAGGTATGATTCCAAGGTATTTGACACCAAACACGACATACTTCGGTGCAGTCGTATTCGAGATAGCATTTACCGCGAGGTTATAATGCACCTCTACCTATATGTCTGGTAGTATCACGTACAGCCTGCGAGAATGGTCTCCGAAGACTGCAGAGGGACCCTGCTCATGCAGGAGCACCCTCTCACGTAAAACCCAGCACTCAGCCTTCAGGAGTTAAAAAAAAGGTATATCTTTATTGAGCAGCTTGTAGACAAGAGAACATGCAGCGCCCCAACATGGGGCTCAGTGAGCAAGTTTGCATAGTATATCAATATAAGCTAGTTTGCAATTCAAGGAATCAACCCACATTAAACAAGCAGCCTTCAGGATTGTTAAGACCTGCTGTAGGGGTGACTTATAACGTTTTAAGTGTAGTGATTTATATATATATATATATATATATATATATATATATATATATATATATAAAACGGGGACAACAACAGGGACCCCTTCAATAATTAATTTAACTAATATAGTGCTAACAGCGAAGGAAATGAGCATTTTGGGTCTAGGACTGTCCTTCTGTCCTCCTAGAAATTTTGATTACAGTAATACTAGGTTGGATATTTATCGTTTTGTAAGAAAACTCAAATTAACAAAATTCCATCGACTCCAACCATGCAGAAAGGAAACAACAATGGAAACACAAAGTCCTTCTCTTTTGAATGCGGGAGATGGTCCATCCTTTGAAGAAATTTGGAACTTATGTGAGGAAGGGTCAGATACTACAACAAGGCCAATACAAACGAATATTTTGGGTGCTGGGATCAGTACCACACGCTTCAAACCTAAATCCACATTCAACCCCATTTCAACACATGACAATTTGGATATTTATCAGGATCTAATTGTGGAAGACCTAAAGAAACTCTATGTTGCAACTAATAAGAGCAGCCAAGCGATTGCAAGACAAAATCAAAATTACAACAATTTGATTAAAAAACTAAAATCAAATGAAAAGGTGGTAGTCAAACAGGCGGACAAGGGGGACAATGTTGTCCTCTGGGAGCGGGATCTTTACATCAAAGAAGCAGAAAAACAGCTGGGTGATACCGCTTGTTACCGCAAGACTAACATCTCTATCATTAAAGAAGCTTGGAGGGAACAAAATTCCAAACTTATGGCTTGGCGCAGCAGTGGTCTGATTTCACAGGATGAATTTAAGTTCCTGAAAAAGGATTTTCCAGTTATTCCTACATTTTACCTTCTCCCGAAGGTCCATAAGAATGCTACAGCTCCACCTGGAAGACCTATTATATCCGCCATTGACAGTTCTACTGAGAATGTCTCAAGATATATTGATTATTTTCTCCAGGAGTGGGTAAAAGAACTAAACTCTTATGTGAGGGACACTACGGATTTTTTATGCAAACTGTCTGAAATAACTTGGAGTGAAGAATATTTACTCATAACTCTAGACATTTGTTCCCTATACACATCCATCAGACATATTGATGGACTGAGAGCTGCAGAGTTCTATTTGAACAAACGCCCATTACACAATGTGCACCACAACAAAATGATCATGGGGATGTTACAAATGTGTTTGGAGCAAAATTTCTTTACATTTAATGGGCAGGCCTACCAACAGTTGAGAGGTGTTGCCATGGGGTCCTGCTTCTCCCCCAGCTTCGCGTGTTTGCACATGGGGCTGTGGGAGGAGCGGGTCCTCATGGGTCAACATAGGGAGATTGTGGAACAGCATGTAATGATGTATCTAAGGTATATAGACGATCTCTTTTTTGTTTGGAGAGGCTCTGAGGATAGTGCCAGGAATTTCATTGAACAATTGAATGTGAATGATATGAATCTGCAGCTCACCTCTAACATCAGTAAAAATACAGTTAATTTTTTAGATGTAGAAGTGTATGCCAGTGGAAATTGCATAGAGACCAGACTGCACAGGAAAAGTACTGCGGGTAATACACTATTACATGCATCCAGTCACCACCCCGCCATCTTATCCGCAGCATCCCCTATGGGGAGATGCTGCGGTTAAAGCGCATCTGTAGCACTGCAACTGAATGTGCGCTTGCTCAAGATTTGTGTAAGAAGAGGTTTTTGGGGAGGGGATATAGCAACAAATTGATTGATGATGCTATAACAAAAACTGCTAAATTAACACGAAACCAAGCACTGAAATCTTCCCAAAAATCCATTATGATTGGCAAGGGAGAGGAACAAGTGCAATGCAGGGCGATAGTGACCTACAGCCAACAGCATGCAGATATCCGTAGAATTTTCACCAAAAATTGGAACTTGGTGCAGGGGGATCCAGTCATTGGCAAATTGGTAAAGGGTAGACCCGACATAACTTTTCGTAAATCCCCATCCATGGCCAATGCATTGGTCAGCAACAATTTGGACACCCCCAAAAAATGGTGGGACTGCATCACTGGTTTTAAGAAATGGCAAACATGCAAAGCTTGCAAACATGGCATTAACAAAACCCACTACAGTAGCCCATTCCAGGAAAAACCCATTATGATCAACAAGCAATTGGGGTGTAAAACCGAATTTGTGGTGTACGTACTGCAATGCCCTTGTGGTTTGCAGTATGTGGGGAGCACTCGACTTCCCGCCCATAGACGTATTTTACAGCATCTACGGGCTATTACGGGGAAGGATCAGTCTTACCCAGTTGCGAGACATTTTGAGAGTTGTCACAAAAGCGACCCAAGCTTGCTTCGATACTATTTAATAGACTCCATCTTACCACTGAAAAGGGGAGGAGACCGAGACGGTAAACTCCGTCTTCTAGAAACACGTTACATCTTAGAACTTAATAGTAAGCAGCCTGGGGGACTCAATATCAGTGAGGACTTGTACACATGCCTTTAAACCATTAGAATTGTTCATAAATTTTGATAGTAAATAACTGAATACATCTATATATAGAGTAAATAAGAAATAGATGAACAACATAACATAGAAATGATGCCTTTTTGGCCAAATTAAACAGATTGGGCAGCTTGTTGCAACAGATTTTAACATGCATATTTGTTTACATTATGTAATGTTTATCACTTGCACTTTGAATTTGATAAAAACCCTTGGTTTTTCCCATATTGAGGCATTTGGGTTGAGTGTTACCTTAACTATATTGGTAGGCAGATATTTAACTTCTGGATAACCCACTGGGGTGTTAATGAAGTCCTGATTTTTAACGGGCAAAAATTCTTTTTGGGAATTAGGCAGGCAACAATATAATTGTTAGAAATGTACATGCAGTTGGGAATTATAATTCTTTTTATGTGTAAATATACGAATTGTTGTTGTTTCAATGACATTTTATTATATTTTTTCATAATGAAAGTATTTAAACATTGAAGCAATATGAAATATTTATATTTCTCTTCTTTTCCCCTACATATCAATATAATATAATATTTTGTTGGAATTAATATGTCATATTCCCAGTACGTAAAGGACACTATGTCCTACATTACTAAAACGAATGCCCGTTTAAGCTCTGTGATTTGAAAATTGTATCAGTCTGCCATTGGTCACCTGCACTATAAAATGCCGTTTTCTATCTCCTTGACATGACATGTGATCAAGCCTCGGCTGAGGTGAAACGCGTCATGGCGACTTGTGGGCTTTTATTTATGCACAAATAAATGCACTGAAAAAGATCAGCACGGAGTTGGTGGTTCCATTCTAATATTTGTCTGTCTCTGGCTTGCCTGGGCTTTTCGGAACTTTTTGAAATATATATATATATATATATATATATATATATATATATATATATATATAGTGAACCTATATCTCTCGTAAGTGGTGCAAGCACCAGCTTACACATGGCCTCTCTTGGGTGGCATAATACATGCTTCAACCCATGGGAGGGCTCTGGGGTACCTATGTCCTGGGTAGATGCGTACCATATACTAGTGACTGATAAGGGTACCCCAGTATCCAATCTGGAGTTGTACCAAAGTACAAACATGTCAATTTAAGGGAGAACACAGATTGGCTGGGGTCCTGAATAGCAGTATCCTAGCCAAATTAGTCAAAACAGTAGGTGCAAAAAGCAAAAAGTGGGGATAACCATAAGAAGTAGATCTTACTTTCCCATACCTGTCTAACCCACTGGGTAGGGTGTCATGTATTTAAAACGCAGGGCATGTGCTTTTACGTTTTACACGTCCTGGTAGTGAAAACCGACCAATTTTGTTTTTTCACTACCGCAAGGCCTATCTCTCACGTAGGATAAAATTGGGATTACCTTATTATTACTTTTAAGTGTAATTTCAAATTGTGTAGAGATGAACTTTTCAAGTTTTGGTGTCACTGAACTCACAATTTAAAATCACAACTTATGGTGAAGTTGTATTTTAAGTACCAGTTTAACAAATGTCACTTTTAGAATGCCTGGTCCATTTGAAATGCATCCAGGTGCTTGCTCCAGTGGAACCAATGTACCCTCTGCGGCATGAAGTAGAATCGATGCATCGCCGCTGTTGCAGGAGCAGAACTGGTGCATCACACTCGACACCAGCACATCACCTCCAGAACCAACATATCAGAACTGCTGCAACGCCGCAGCTGCACAGTGAGAAGATCAACGCATCCCCTCTACTGCATGGAGATACCCAGCCCATCGCTTCAGAGACAACACATCTTGGCTTTTTTGGTACTTCATCTTCTGAACCAGCACATTGCCATCATTGCGTGAAGAAAATTGAGGCATCACCTCGACTGCAGGGATTGACACCGACACATCGCTCGGCTGTGGCCCACATCCCGCTGTTGC
The DNA here is from genome assembly GCF_964261635.1 of Lissotriton helveticus. Classification (NCBI taxonomy): domain Eukaryota; kingdom Metazoa; phylum Chordata; class Amphibia; order Caudata; family Salamandridae; genus Lissotriton; species Lissotriton helveticus. The sequence continues at coordinate 1,815,987,385 of NC_136067.1, read as the reverse complement.
GACCAGGATCAAGGTACTTTGTTTAGCAGGCCTTGCGTGGCTCCTGTATCTGGCCCAGCTCCATCACGGTAGGCCTGAACTCTTGACTTTGCCCCGGTCCAGTGTGTCCAGGTAACCCCCATAGGCGCTGAATGCTTCTAAGCACTATTTTTGCTTTTAATCATTAAAAATAAATGTCTCGACTTCTACTTATTGGATTTTTGTCACTTTGGTCTTGTTTTATTTATAAAAAAAATCCTTTATTTTTCTAACCTGCTGTGGAGTCTTTTTGTTGTGTTTTCACTGTGTTACTGTTGGAAGTGCTGCGCAAATTCGTTACACATTGCCTCTTAAGTTAAGCATCACTGCTCTGTGCCAAGCGACCAGCGGATGAGCACAGGGTAATTTACGTTGTGTTGTGACCTATCCAGACTAAGAATGTGGCCCCTGCTTCTACAGAGTGCATACCTCTGTCAACGAGAAACCCAATTTCTAAAATTGGTGATCAGCAGTGAGGACTGGTGTTTGTGCAGTGCAGGGGCGGCCTTAGGCATGTGCAAGTTGTGCACCTGCACAGGGCCACCGAACCCCAGGGGCCACCACACCAATATATTTCCCTAATATAATCCTCTGAGGATGGATACATATTTGCGTGGTGGCCCCTGGCAGGGATTTGGCGGCCTACGGCTCTGCTCCACTTCCAAACACCTTCCTGAGCTCCGGGGGGGGGGGGGGGGCCCGCCCGGACCCCCTCTTCCGGGACCCCCTACCTACGCTCCCTGCCCAGGGCCACCATGAGCCTAGAGCCGCCCTGGTGCAGTGCCATACAAAAACTAGGTGTACACTGCCCATCTACATCCAAGACCACATGAAACTTATGTGGGGAAGATTACACTGCCCCGCACGACAGACCAACATAAGAACTACTAGACGGGCAGAAATAAGGGATAATAATTGAAAACAAGAATTTGAGGGATCCAACCATATGCTTCCGGAGAAGTATTTATTTGCCCTGAAGAAACTCCCTGGAAGGGAGTGAAACGCGTTGGCTGATCTGTTTTGTAAAGTGCCTGGTGATTTGTATTTTAAAAGAACGGATAAAAATAAATAAAGAACTTTTCTACATACATGAGCAATACTCTCTTTTGGACTTCTTTTTGGTGCGCCCCCGCAAAAAATTGAGCAAAGTATTGTTTTGATCTGGAGAGCCCAGCAACGTCAAACAGCAGCTGACGTTGGGGTTGGCAGCACAAAGCTTTAAAGACTTATTCTGGAATTGGATTTTAGGTGCGGCACCGTAGGGTCTGCTGCTGCATTCTTTGTGATCTTCACCTACATCCAAGACCATTTAAGATGTATTTTTGTTTTCTCCCTGCTTTGCATTTTTAGATTCGTCCTTCACACCATCTCTCTGACTGGTTCTGCAAGTGGGACCATGGAGTTTGAGCTGACCAAATTGGAAGACTACACAGTGTTTCAGTTGAAAGGCTTTTGAGAGAAGATGAGTGCTCCTGCCAAAAAGACATCAAGAAGATGGAATTGCAAAAGGTGCTGAGGGCCTGGGCAGAAGCCTGCTCCACGGCGAATGATGGATTAGAAGATTTTGGGAATGTTCTTTTGAGGAACCACCTGATGTGACTGAGGGAGACATTCCTGAATTTGAGCTCCCCATGAGAGCTGGAAGCAGTGTCTTCTCCCGTGCCCTCTCCCCATAGCAACTGGCTGAGAGGAGGGGGAGAAAGAATTCAAACTGCAGCTGTCAATATTAAAGATTTTGACTGAGGAGAGAAAGGCTGACAGAGAAGCCAAAATAGCTGTGGCAAAAGGGCTTTAACAAAATATAAACTTTTGTTAGCTAATGAGCTGAGTTTAGAAGAGCTGGACATCAAGACCAGGCAGTCTGATATCAGTTGTGATGGCGGCACCACAAGAGCAGTACCTGATGGAGAAAAAAGGTTTCTTATGCACAAGGATATGGTGCCCAATTATGAATGAATGAATGGTGGTATTTGTAAAGCGCAACGTTCACTCCGAGGAGTATCTTGGCGCTAGAGGGAGGAAATTGAAGGTCAATGCCAGTAGTGCAGCGGGACGGTCAGATCTAAAGGAAGAGAGAGGCTCAGATGAGAGCGAATACCAGAATATCAGGTGTAGAAAATAGCCATATGTGGTGGGAGATGACATTGATAAGTGGTTTTCAGCTTATGAGGTTGCACTCATAGTACACAGTGTTCCTGAGGAGCACTGGGGAAGGGGTGGTCTGTGGAAATACACACCAACACCTGGTAGGGACACACTTCTGATATTAAAGTTTGGGGACCATACCAAGTATACTCCTATGATGGCCATTTTGATTGCCAACTTTGTGCTGATCCCAGAAAAGTATCGCCAAAGATTCAGGTATAGCCAGAAGTTCCCCAACCAATCATGTGTAGATTTTGTTGATTACTCCAGTAAGTCACTGAACAGCTGGGTCAGGGGCAGAAAAGTTTGTGATTTTAATGTGTAGTGCCATTTGAGTATGGAACAAAACATGCTCAGCATCTATTTTACATAGTTATGCCAGCACCTAGTTGACAGTAAGCGGACTGACCCCAGCAAGCTTGCTGAGGAGGAGGACCTGTGGGATGGCACCAGAGTACCCAAGAAGGTACCTGGGAGAGACCCCAAAAAAGGTTGCTTCGGGTTCCCCCAACAGAGTGAGGGGGAGGTTCAAAATTACCCAGACAAGTCCCAGAGTAAGGGGGAGGAAAGTGTTCCCCCACCTTATGTGAGAGACAGGGGGTAATTCTATTGGGTGGTGGCCAAAAGTGCCCCATTTCAACCATGTTGCTTTGAGTGCTCCCAGTTAGGACACAAGCAGGGGGACTCTGTCTCTCCAAAGAAACCACCCACAGGCAGGACCTCTACAGTGGTGGCCAATATAGCCTTAGGGGTAAGTAGTCTCCAGGGTCAGGTCAAAGACCATGCCATGATCTCCCTCAGTTGGCAGATAGACTCAGAGGAGGGGCTGGAGATCCCTGAGGGTGTGAGTCATCACCTCCACCAAGTGGAAGGGAATTGGATCCCAGTCACAGCTTTGAGGGATACCTGTGCTAGCCAGACCCATGGTTATGGAAAAGCTAGTTACCCCATAGCAGTACACCAGCCAGGTGTGTAGGGTTACTCAAGCCCATGGGCAGGACTCTTTCCATCCTGTGGGCCTGGTGCCCATGGAATGGAGTGGGGCGGTGACCCAGAGGAGGGTCATAGTTAGTCCGCCGCTGCCCATTGACGGTATTCTGGGGAATGAGTTGCCCCTGGTTATCAGGAGAACTGGGAAGGGTAGCCGCCAAGGGAGCCCTGATTGTTCAGTTTACTGATGGTACCACTCCCAAGTGGAGGGTTTGGGAGTGCAGATAGAGGGGCAGAGTGAGGGAGGACTCACCCCTCTCCTGTTCAGCCTCAGGGTACAGACCCTGGGTTGAAGGATAATTGTCAGGATACCTCCCCTGAACTGGTAGGAGGTAGAGTGGAAATAGGGTGCAAAACCCTTGGGTCTACCTCTACCTCAGAGGAAGTGAGGCCTACTCAACATCCCCACTTGGAGCCTCCACCTAGTGGTGGACAGCCTGGGGCCTTGCTCCTGACACCGACAGCTGTCAGGGACCTCTGTTGTTTACTGTCCTTATGGGCAGAGTTTTCTTTGGGTTGGGGACATAAGTCTGATCCAAACGGTTGAATGGACCACTTCCCTTTGTTAGCCATGGTAGTACTGTCTGCCTATTGGGATGCATCTGTGAGTAAATTAAAGTAAGGTGGTGCACAGATGGGGCCCACAGGTGAGGAGAAGGGCTCCCCATGGGTCAGTTAAGTGGCTGAGGAGATTATAGATAGAGGGGTCAAACTGGAGTCATAAAGGCGTAGAACTGACAAATGACCCTGCAGTAGAGGACCATTGTCCACATTCTATTACCAAAGCAGGGCAGTCCATCATGGTACTGTTTAGTCTCTCCTGACTTTAGACTGAAGGGGGGGGTCATTTTGGAAAATGGTCCTCTCTGAAGGGTCAATCCCAAAATGTTGCCTTCCTGCTCCTCCTTTTTGCTGACTACGCTTTTGCTGGCCTTGGAACTCTGAGCACTTTACCACTGCTACCCAGTGCTAAAGTGCATGTGCGCTCTCCTCCAAACATGGTAACATTGCTCATATCCAATAAGCATATTTAATTTACTGATAAGTCCATAGTAAAGTGCACTACATGTGCCTAGGGCCTGTAAATGAAATGCAACTAGTGGGCTTGCAGCACGGATTGTGCAACCCACTTAAGTAGCTCCTTAAGCATGTGACAGACATTCTATTTACACTTATATTTCAACCTGGACAATTAACCCTCTTGCCAGGCGCAAACCTTCACTTTTTAGGCATATACGTCACCCCTAAAGTAGGCCCTGTCCAACCCACAGGGCAGGATGCCATGTATTTAAATGGCAGGACATGTACGTTTTAGTTTTACAGGTCCTGGTAGTGAAAAACTACCAATTTAGTTTTTGATTATTGCAAGACCTATCTCTCCCATAGGATAAATTGGGATTGCCTCATTACCTCTTTTAAGTATAAATTCCCAATTGGGAGGAGATAGACTTTTCAAGTTTGGAGTCACCGAACTCGCAATTTAAAATCGCAACTTAGGGGGAAGTTACATTTTAAGTTCCAGTTTAGGAAATACCACTTTTATAAAGTTGACATGTACTCTCTTTAGCCATTTGATGCCTCCTGCCTGTCTCGGAATACACATCTGGGGTGGGTGACATCTGGCTTTCTGCATTCCCTGTACACATCTACACACAAAGGAAGGGCAGGTGTGACTGAGTGGCCATCTACATGCAGATGGGTCATCCTGAGCAGAATGGGAGGGAGCAGCTAACACTTACACCTGAAAGGGCTGTGTCCTGTCCCCACACAAAGAGGGTTAAACCCCCCTTTAGTGAGTCTGGAGCCAGGGAAGGAAGGGCAGGTACCCTATGCACTTCAAAGCTGTCTTGGAAGTCTCCCCCACTTCAAAGGCACCACTGGATATAAGTACTGGACCTCTGACATCATGACTTCTGACACTTCTGGACCTGTAAAGAAACTCTGCCAGGAAGAATGACTGCTGTGCTGCTATAAGGACTCACAAACACTCAAGGGAGTTACCCTAATTCCAGGAAAAGGGACGGGTGTATATGTAAACAACAGTAACAAATTCCCTTTTCACCTCCAATTTTAACCAGTCAAGGTAGTGATTTTACAAGATGGCAGTATAAGTGGCCAATGCATTATTATGGAGAATTGGGTTCCCAAAGATGAAAAATATAATGATAAATTAAATAAAAAACATAAAACAAATGAACATTAAGTTGCAATTTTTTGCGATGCTCCCAGTGAAAAAAGCCAATAATCACATAGGGACCCTCATTTGAAGTTCAGTTCGACAGTAGACAATCAGACATGTGACTGTAGACAATTGGACATGTGACTTTTATATATGAAAATAAAAACGAATCAAGGTCTCCATGAAGTTGATCTTTAATCCAAACCCACTGATCGTAATACTATGTCACACTATAGGAGTAATCATCCTCTAAGCCAAAGAGAGAATATACCCTTTGGGCAATTTCTCAGGATACAACGTAATTGTACCTACATAAGCAACTTTAAAAATCATGCAAACACACTCCCCCAAATTTTTGGGGATAGATGTTATCCGAAAAGACTCGTTTAGAGAGTGTACAATAGAACAAAATACTACAATAGGGACAGTTTATTCGAACCAAAAAGAAAAGACACAGAGGTGAAACAACAAATTACATGTGTCACTAATTTTACCAATATCAGCAATAAAATCAACAAATAATCAATAGGAATCGGCATTTACTAAATGTGGATTAGGATAACAAACTAGGGAAGCCTATTTTTGCCTACAGAAGAAACAGGACAATTAGAAATTGCCTGGTACACACCTATGAAGAGGGCAAAGAAAAGAAACAACTTAATGTACGAGATGGCTCGTATTTAATAGGCAATTTACCTTGTGGTTCTTGCAATAATTGTGCTAGCATACCAACAGGAGAGGACATCAAATGCAATAGTATCATACACAATCTAAAAAAGATGATTAATTGTCTCATAAAAAACTTAGTTTATCTTATTATGTGAACCTACAGTAAAGGATATACAGGTGAAACATCAAGAGAAATACGTATTAGGCTGAACGAACACAAGTTAGCCATGTGTAACAGATGTAAAAACGCCCCTCTAGTAGAACATTGGGTGGAGATGAAACACGCGACAGATGACTTGAAATTGTGTATCATGGAAGCTATACAGACTAATGCTAGAGGTGGAGATTTAGAAACCAAAAGGAAAAGAAGAGAACAATATTATATGTCAAAATGTAATACCTACAAGAGTATTTTAAACAATAGGGAGGAGATGGAATGGATAATATGATACATTGTGGAAAGAGGTACCTCCTTAATTGTTCACTTCCTGTTGTTTAATCTTTTGAGTATCTATCAAGTTAGTATTTCTTCTTCTCCATAAGAGACTCTTTTCAAATAATTCATGTTGACTTTCTCCTCCTATTGAGTTCTATATCAGTGAAATATGCTAAATTGTATTATACTTTCCATAGAACCCATTAATAAATATGGCCCACAGCGGTTGGTCTAGAGCAGATATTCTTGGCTATGTTAGCTCAGTTTGGATTGGGAGTATTTAGGCTACTCGTAAATACCGTGGATGTCAGGCTTATTATGCATTAGACATTACAACACAGTTGCCACATTTACATATATATAAACTGATTATACACAGGATAGGGGGTTCAATCTGTTTTTCCTTATCAGTGCAATGACTACGGCACAGTTTGAATGGATGCCGTTTGAGTTATAAATTTAGATCTATATTTATCCAGCACAGATAGGGTTACATGTTCCATTCTTAAGATATGGGTAGCAAAGCCGGAGCTACTATAAGATGGCCAACAATTTTACTTCTGTTCGATGAGAGCCTAATTAGTCACGTCGACATGTTTCGTCACTGAAAAGCATCATGGATAAGGCCATAAGATATTGAGGGCTGTTTGAAGCTTTGTGAACCGAGCAAGGGCGCCGCGATTCAGATGGTCACAATAAGGATGGTAAATACTTTATTGCATAGGGTTTGTTGTTATAAATACGCCACTATAGTTTAAAACTTGCATGATCCATCAGCAGAGATTAAGAGCCTTGTGCTTGAAGTTTTAAAATACGGACGGTAAATACTTTATGTGGCATAGGGCGTCGTTAGTTTGTCTTCATAAATAAGGCAACTATGTTGTGATTTAAATCAGCAGAGATTATTGGGCACCACCTTGCTGTTAGGACAAGACAGCAGGTATCCAGCAGCGAAATACTTGCAATCAAACTCCCCTCTGGCGTGGAAACCACAGACCCTTTTCTTATCCGGAAGGGATTTCAGGAATACTATTCTAAACTCTACACTGAGGAAATCTGCTCTGGGGGGGGGGGGTAAGTACCCTAGACCGCGAAATTTCTAGCTACCTTAGTGAGTGCGAATTGGGGCAACTCAACCCTACGGATAGCAAGTCGTTAGATCGAACTCCTACCTGGGAAGAAATTCAGGAAGCTCTCACAAGGCTACCAAATGGGAAAGCCCCAGGCCCGGACGGCATCCCAACAGAATTTTTTAAAATCTTTACTCCACAAATTAAAACTATTCTCACAGATGTAATATCATCTATCTTCAATGGGGCTCTGCCACCGGACTCATGGGCAAACGCCAGGATCTCTATCTTTTTAAAGAAAGATAAATCCCCTTTGGACATGAGCTCTTACAGGCCCATTACCCTCATCAATAGCGACTCCAAAATTTTCTCCAAAGTGATAGCCTCTAGGATCTCTCAAATAGTGAAACCTCTAGTATCCGAATGGCAACACGGGTTCATTCCCATGAAAAGAACTACCGAACACGTTAGGAGAGTGATCACTCTGTTTGATGCAGCACAGGTCGCCGGAGACCCAATGTCACTCATTTTACTCGACGCCGAAAAGGCTTTCGATCGAGTGTCCTGGCGATATCTGTGGGATGTCATGAGCAAGATGGGGCTCGGAAATAAAATTACTCGGGCAATACAGGCACTCTACAGAAACCAAGGGCTAGCGTCACTATAAACGGACGACTTACTGACCCTTTTAACATCTCACGGGGGACGTGACAGGGCTGCCCTTGCTCCCTTTTGCTGTTTGCTCTATACCTGGACCCCTTTATCAAACAGATAGAAAAGAATGAGAGTATCTCCCCGGTATGCTATCACCAAAACTGTTGCAAAATCCTGGCGTATGCCGACGACCTTGCCATCACTTCCACAGATCCCGCCAGCACTATTCAGGCATTAGAATTCGAGGCCCAGAAATTTGGCAAACTGGCAGGATATGCCCTCAACAAAAATAAAACACAGATTTTGGTAAACACGAAAATCACATGGACTGACGAACGGGTGATGCTCAATGCTAAATACCTAGGGGTCCTTATCTCACCCAAACTGGAGAACATCGTAACAGATAATCTAACACCCCTTGCAGCCCAAACAAGGAAAGCGTTACATCAGATAGACAACTTGCACTTAACGCTAGTGGGAAGATGCAATGTTTTCAAAATGATGTATTTCCCCAAACTACTGTACTTCTTCCGCAGCATACCCCTAGAATTCACCAAAAATCACCTTCTTAAATTCCAACAAATTTTCACTCAATTCATCTGGGCATATGCTCAACCCAGACGCGCCCTTAAACATCTTACTCTGTCAAAAGAAAGAGGTGGCTGGGTCCTTCCCAACATTATCCTCTATTACTGGGCATCAGTTGCGCAGTATAGCTCAGAGCTGGTTATGGAACCTATTCTCTCTACAACCGGGCTGCCCTCTCCGTTCAAGATCCTACTGGGGGATCAATACTGGGGATGCCTACTTCGAGAAACAACTTATGGCTACTACAACCGGGTCAAATTTAAGACTCTAATGAACTCCTTCAAAGTATTCCGCAACATCCGAAGAATCTATGGAATAGGTAGATTTAATTTTTACTCACCCATACTCAACAACAATAACTTACCAGCTATCTTTGACACATCATACTTTTCAGAGTGGTATCGGGCCGGAATAGTCAAACTTGGGGACCTGATTACCACTGAGGGAATCAAAACTTTTTCAAACCTACAAGCCAAATTCAACCTGAAAAGCTAAGACTCCTTCAAATATATGTCTATCCACAGCTTTCTTTCCAACAAAGTCGGAGGAACCTCGGGCTTTTCAGAAGTTGAATTCTTAAACACACTTCAAAACACTATCACCCCTGCATCGGCTTTCTGTATAATACGCTCAATAGACAAACCCCCGATGACCTAGAGGCCATTGCCGCAAAATGGCACCTCAAACTTAATTCACCAGAAAGCACCTTTCACAAATCTCTCGCACTATCACAACAGATTTTAATATCTGCCAAGCTGCAAGCACAACATTTCAAAACTATCTTCTTTCTCTACATGACACCCAGCAGGATTATCAAATGGGGGACTGGTAAAGGAACACTATGCCCACGCTGCTCTGAAGCTGGGGCTGACTCTGTACACATCTTTGCGACATGTTCAACTATAGCTCCGACACTACTTAAGGCTGGCTGCCACTTTCCTTTTAGAAAAATCAGTCTATGACAGGAAAGGAAGAAGGAAAAAGAAAATAGGGCTGGAAGTATGGGAGAGATTCTCCTCCTGGACAGAGCAACGAGAACAACCAGGCTCAGTAAATCTCTAGGAGATTGCTAAATGTAAAATACGATTGAAACTCGTATGGCTCTTATCCTTTCCTCAATTCTATAATCCTTTACTTCTTTTCTCCCGCCAACCTTCTGCTCCATTTAAAAAAAAAAGAGAAAAGGGGAAGAAAAAAAAAAAGAAAAAAATATTTTTAAATATTGTCTTGTATATGCATATTATGATTTTTTTTTTGTACTTCTTATTGCCATTATTTGTGGAACTATTTGCACCGAAGGAACACCGGGCTCCTAGGGGCGGGGGGTAACTCCAAGCTTTTATGTTGTTAAGATTATTTGTAACTGCAAAATAAAATAATTTTTTTTTTTTTAAAAATCAGCAGAGATTAAGAGCCTTGTTTTTGGAGTTGAAGAGACACTTTGTCACTGCTTGCTTATTGTAAAGAGAACACTATGACATTCTTATTGTGTTATTTTGAAAATTGATGCAGATATCTACTTCGCTGCCAATTTGTAGGATGTCCGAACGGATATTGGCATTGGATTCAAATATAAACCTCTGTACATAACATATAGAAGTATTTGTTGAAACTCATGTAGATTCTCATGTTCTGTTTTACAGAACTTTGCCTCTATTTTCATGCAAGTATCCAGTCAATTGAAAAAATTGAATATACAGTGGAGTATAGTCAACTGACAGCAATTCACACATTTCTGACATTGTGGCCACATAAGGTGAGACTTACAAGCGACCCATAATATGTTACCATAAGGTTGGATCAAAATAAGATCTTCATAGTCTTTTGTTTTACTCAGCAGGAACACCCAGACTTGTGTATATAATCATCAATTTATCTGGTAGAATTGGTTAACGTCCCTGGACAGAAAGTTGAGCCATGGGTCAAAAGAGGGACGAAATATATCTTTAACTTCTGTTTTGATCCTAAACGGGTAAATCTTTAGGCATGTATATCATACGTTCATATTATTGGTGTCTCTATCTTTGAAGAGATAACCTTTAGGCAACGTATTTACTTGTCCAGCCACATAAGAATAAAAAGTTGTGTTTTTTAAAGCTGTTTTATAAAATTGTTTTTTAATACTATTCATAAAAATGTGTAAAAAAAGGAACATTCGATGGTGTTGAAATGTAAAGTTTTGACAGGAAAAGCCTTTTTATATACTAAGTTGACTAATCTTTTGTTTTGATGATTTTTTTATGTTTTATGATTGTCCTGAAGAAGGTGATGAATAATTGGTGTTTCACCCAAATGCAGTGTCAACAGTTTACTACAGTTTCTGATATAGACAGTTCTGGAGGTGGTTTTTAACAGTTTTTGTAACATATTTGTGACATTGATTATTGTGGTTTTTATTTGCAAAAGTGATGTCCTGTAAGTGATTTGTATCATCTGCACTAGCACTTTAGATAATTTTCTTTTTTATACGTATTCTGTGGTGTATATAACAATGATCACTACCATGCAGTGTGAGAAGATCGATGCATCACCCCGTCTGCATTGAGAAACCCAGCGCATCAGCTTCAGAACGAACACATCTCGACTTCAGCGCTTTGAAACTGGCACATCACCATTCTTGTGTGGAGAAAATCAATGCATCAACTGGACTGCAAGGAGCAACACCAACGCATCGCTTGGCTGCTCCCCACATCTCACTGTTGAAACCAAGAGCAATGTACTTTGTTCAGTAGGGCTTGTGTGGCTCCTAAATCTGACCCGTGCTCCATCATCCATCGTGGCCAGATAATCCCCATAGGAGCTTACTGCTTCTAAGAGCTATTTTCACATTTAATCTTAAAAAATTCATACCTCGGATTTCACTTAATGGATTTTTGATATTTTGGTCTTGTTTTATTTTTGTAACCTGGTGAGGAGTGGTTTTCTGGTGTTTTCACTGTGGTACTGTTGGAAGTGTTGCACACGTACTTTACACATTGCCTCTTAAGTTAAGCCGGTGCCAAGCTACCACAGGTTGACTACAGTACAACTTAGGTTGTGTTGTGACCTACCCTGACTAGGATTGTGGCTCCTGCTTGGACAAGGTACATACCTCTGCCAACTAGAAACCCAATTTCTAACACTGGAGAAACCCAATGAGATGATACCACAGGCTCAATCATACCTTTACTACACATTTTTTCTAACATAGAAAGCTTTCTGCACACTGAGTGGCACATTTCTCTGTTCTTTTCTTACTGATATGGCATTATCAACAATATTTATCTTATGAGAGAACCCTGTCACATTTACAAAATCCTCACAGAACAATTCATGTAATCATTCAGAATTCTCTTCCTCCAGACTGTTCCTCACAAACTCAAGAAATATAAATCTCAGTACCTGGTCTAAGGGTCATAAGTAGGTTGCCCTAATGTATGGGTACTCACAAACATTTTCCCAAGGACCAAAAATGTTGGTCTGTGGTGTGAAAAAAGGCTGCATTGAGGCTGGCCGGGTGGCCATTGGGGACTGTAAGGTGGGTGTAGGGGAAGTGAAGCATGTACATCTAGTGGCTGAATTGCACAATGTAAAACCAGAAAATATGGGATCAAATCCAGCTTCCCCTCTTGACCAAATTGTGTGATTCTAGGCAAATATTTTATTTCACTTTCCCTCCTTTTTCTTCATTATCACCTATAAGATGACCTTGACATACATGACTTCAGGATGTGCACTGTATGAAACCGTCTCCTGTGTATGATTTAATAAACTATAATGTTGTCCATTTATAATAGCAACCCAGGTCCCCCAAAAAGTGCACATAACAAGTGACTTCCTTCTAGGTTCACTATTGCGGTTGTTTTCAGTGTGAGTGGAAGGAAGAATTAATGTTTCTTAAATTCATGTTTGTTAAACATCACTTAACAAAAACACTGCTCAATACACTGATATTTTCTAATGTACTAAGGTGAAATGTTTCTGCATGTTAAAGAAACAATTTTTTTTTAATTTTGAAGCGACTTTATCATATTTTCATACATTTGGTGCAAGATGTCTTTAAAAATGAAAGTGTTCTTACAGGCAAGTGGTGCAGGAAACCTTAGTTACTACTTTTTTAACTTCAATTAACCTAAAAACAAATGCTTGCCCGTTTATTTAACATCTTTTTAATGTTAGGACTGAATAAACTAAACAGCAGCCCACTGCTGCTGTTGACCAGTGAGCCGCATCTGAAGGAGAGGAGGGCTGCATGTGGCCCACGAGCAGGTCTTCGAGTATAACTTCTCTAATGTCTTCACCTTAATACATGTTGCCCCATATGAGATTTTTCCTAAACACACATCTTTAAATTTAATCTGAGCTACAAAGAACCCCAACACGTCGATAATATTGCACACTATGAAAATGTCTTAATATCAGGTTGACAGAGTGACTTTTCTCTCCTCTGTCCAGAAAGAAAAATGATGTCCCATGGCAGTACAACAGTGGTTAAGTATCGAACCTGGCATAAAATAAACAAAACTAACCTGGAAGAAGCTCTTGGTATTGGGCCTCCTAGCCCAACCTTAGATAATAATAAGGCTGCCGAAAAGTTGTTTTTTTTTATTTAAAAAAATGTTGTCCTCTTCTTACCAAAGACTATAGCAGATTTGCCAAGCTGAGTAATGTGATCCTGGGCGCCCTTCGACTCACTGCGTAAGTCTAGGCCACCATGGCCTTCCTCACGTGTTTGAGGCCTGGTGGAATCATTGGACCCGCTTCAGACACAGAGAATCGAACAAGTTATCAAGTGCAGGCGCCGTCCCCAAATTAGCAGGGGAGACTAGATGTTATCATGTATTCCTATTCCACCTTCCTGCTCTAGGCATGCCATGCTCAACGCAGCTTTTAACCCACTTTCTCTATTGAGGGGGTCGGGTCTTTCCACCGTATGCAAATCTCCTTCCTAGCTAGAATGATAAGATAAAGCAGCAATCCAATATGTATCTGCGTCAACGCCCCCATTATAAGATCGTTTATACCAAAAATCACAAGTTGGAGATCAATCCCAATATCATTTCCAAAGATGGCTGTCAAGGAGTCCCCCACATTCTTCTAAAATAGGCTGCCAAAAAGTTTTACAATTGAATTAGATCTGCAGTAAATTGTCTGGCCCCAGAAACGACCAGCAATCAACGAAGAGCTCAACCATCGGCACCATGGTATAGCATAGAACTTAAAACTATTAAATGTAAATGCAGGCGCCTAGAGTGCGCTTAGAGAGTGGATTACAGTGAGCTAGGTAAATCAAGCTATAAGCTAGCCTTAGCGGAATACAAAGAAGCAATTATTCACGCCAAACAAACTATTTTCCCACAAAAATTGAGGCTGCTAAAAGCTCATCTAGAGAATTATTCAAAACTATTACCACTCTCTCCAAATTGCAGCAAACTAATCAATTTACTCCAGATCAAGCCTTCTGTAAGAGGCTGGCTAACTTCTTACAGGATAAGGTCCAAACTATTTACAATGAGCTTGAAGAAAAGACCTTTAATATAGATAGCAGGACGAGATTAGAGGGTGCCATTTTGGATGACCCCCCCTCCTGTCGACTATCAGTTTTCGCGCCAGTAACGTGTGAGACTGTAAGCAAACTGCTAAAAAGAACTAAATCAGGATCCCAGGTGGATCCCTGTCTCCATTACATTCTCCATATAGTTGCAGACAGAACAAGCTCATTTCTGACCCCTCTCATAAATAATGTATGTCTATCAGGTGCCTTTCCCTCTTCATGGAAGAAAGCATCCATACGACCCATATTGAAGAAATCCTCTTTAGATCCCACTGAAGCAAAGAACTGACAGCCAATTTCGTGTTTACCACTGGCTGCAAAAATCTTAGAAAAATCTATTAATCAGCAGCTAACCAGCTGCCTGGAATCCAACAATCTCCTTGATTCTGCCCAACACGGTTTTAGATAATGTCATTCTACAGAGTCAGCCCTGGCATTGGCAACTGAGGAGATCTGCAAACAAGTTGATAGTGGGGGGAGAGCCATCCTCATCGTATTAGATCTCTCCGCAGCATTTGATACTGTCAACCACCAAGTATTAATATGCAGGATAGAGAGTCTAGGAGTGGGGGCAATGGCCTTGACCCTACTTACCTCACTACTTACTGTCAAGGAACAGAGGTTGTGTTGGGGTAACCTGACTTCTGAGGCCCTTTTCCTCCCATGTGGAGTCCTGCTGGGGTCAGCTCTATCACTGACCCTGTTTAACATTTACGTGACTCCGCTGGCTAGACTGATCAAAACACATGGCTTTGCTCTGATCTCATACGCCAATGACACACAGATAGTGATATCTCTATCTTCTAATGTGGAAACAGGGGCAATAAGGTTCCAAAATTGTATGAAACACATCATTAAATGGATGCATTTCAACTTCCTTAAACTGTACACTGAAAAAACAGAGATGGTAACATTTGGAAATGGCCCTTCCATCTTGGAGTCACTCATTGTGGCCAGCAAATGCCGGGCGGTGCCCGGTACCAACTAGGAAGACAAGAAACCTAGGTATTCTGTTCGATGATCAACTAAACTTTGCTGGCCAGTATAATTCCCTGACCTACTCATGCTTCTTCCTCGTAAAGATTTTGCGTAAGGTCTTACCCTTCATTCTTTAAGGCCTTCACAAAACAGTGGTAGTAGCACTGATCCTCTCCAGAATTGATTATTGCAATGTGCTATTGATCTATAAAATGTAAGGTCCAATATGACTCTGAAAATATGTATGTAAATTCTAGCAAAGTCTGTGCCATAGAAAACAAAAAATACATTCATTAAAGTGCAGACGTTAAGCAAACCTTGGTAATCTTGTCCAAGAAGACTATTACACTCAATTCAGCATTTAAAAGAATAAGGGCCTGATTGACAAACTGCATTTTGTTGTGCATAAAGTAGTAATATAGTAGCACTACTCACTACAAAATGTGGTTGACAAACCAACAGGTGGAAATCTCCACCTTTCCTTCTTTTTCTATGGGAAGAATATCACAGGTGTATTTAGGGGCCGATTACAATGCCGTAGGAAATCCTATTTAGATTAACTTCCGACTGCCCCATTTTGATGAAGTTGGTCGGAATTTAATCCAAACAAGATTTCTGAATGGCTTACGAACTCGCCTGCCATTCGGAAAGGGGCCTATAATCCCAAGGGCAGCTTTTTCCTTCCGAGGAATTGTGATGGCAAATTCCCACAGCCTTTCTGTGCCAGCCTTTTTGACACAGAAAGCTTGAGAAATCCAAATTTGGGGGCCCCCAGCAGGGCCCCCATTGGTGCAAGGCCTCTGGATGGCAGCCTAGGGGTACCTATGGTGCCCCCGTTCATCCCTGTACTTGGTGGCAGGCACCTCAAGATGCCTGCCACAGGTGCAGAGATGAACTGCACCTCTACTCTTTACAATGGGAGCATGCATTCCATTTGGAATGCATGCTCCCATTGTAAAGAATAGGATAGCTTGTTTGGTGGTATCCTACTTGCTGGTTTGGGACCGCCGACAAAAGGCAGCTCGGTCCCACTTCCAGATCGATGTCAGATGGACTCAGGTCCGCCCGACATCAAAATCAGCCCCATAGCAGTAAATGATGGAGGGGCCAGGGAGAGGAGCTGAAAAATGGGGAACTATGTACTACTAAATAAGAGAGGTTTAAGTAGAAGTAAAGAATGGTTTAGGGAGCGATAAAGAGGGGTTTAGGTAGAGGCGGACACCCGCCCTGAAAAAGCAGGCCAATTACCATTCTCAAATTTCACTTCTAAAGTTGCTACAACTGAAAAGGACCCCAAACAGTAGTTAATGTACTTCAGCTCAGACCTCAAGGAAGTCCAGCACAATACATGGGCTGGTTATGCAACATCCTCCAATAGAACATAATGGAGACAGGGACTCAATATAAAACCCCACTGCAAATAAATTAATGTACTCTTCCTTTCCAAAAATATGAACCTTTAATTTAATGTTAGACTTGTGTATATATAAATAAAAAGTAAATATTATTTTATGATAAAATATTTTAGTAGCTTTTACATTAAAATTGAAAATAGCTTTCATTGTTAAAATAATTATAATCATTTAAATTCATTCTATCCATTTTATGTTACATAATAGATCAATATAGTCCTTGTAATTCATGTGGAATTTATAAATGCAAATTTAAAAACATAATTTTAATGTAATTAAACATGTGTAAAATACTTAAATATTTATTTCAAAATTGAGTCAATAGTGCGGTAGCATCCTATATATTCTACATTTAAAAGAAATATATAACATTAATTTATATTAATATTCAACATAAAAATAGCTTTACTTATTTTTTTTAACGTTTTATAAACATTTTAAATGTTCCCTATACTTTACCATTTCCACTCCAGTGGTGGAGCACTCCGGCTACCTGTGAAAAGTTACTAGTAGTAAGTTGGCTTAGGTGGAGAAATATAAAACTACTCTTGAATTAAATTTACACTAATAAATGGTGAATAGACAAAAGTAGTAACTTTACTACAAAATGTAAGAGTAGATTTACATTTGTAGGTCTACTCACGGCAAGATGGCCGCTGGCAGGCTGTAGGGAGAGGACGTGTTTCTCCTCTCTCCCTGATTTTTTGAGACAAGATGGAAACGTGCAGGCAGACCGGCGGATGAAATCTTCTTGATGTACATGGAGAAAAACGAGAAAACGAGGATATAGTGTACTTGCTTGGGCAAAAGAGCAAGAACGATTTCATTTTAGTGTCCTCGATTATAGCTGAAGATAAGTTATATGGACAAGAATCAACCGCCCAGACGGTGAGGACGGCAGTGGTGTGGGCGCTGACACGCTCAAATCAGCTGATTACTAAATTTACCGGCTGGACTCGATCATACTGTCGAAGGGTATTAGCTACATCATCTAACTATTGGGATACGATGGCTCCGAAAATAATGAAGAACGCGAGAGAGGAGAGGGAGAGAGCTACCTGGAGCGAGTCGGACGCTCCGGCGGCTAACCTCAGAGTGAAGAAAATACTTCGGAGTCAGGAGGAGCGCGATAATCGTCGTGATGGCGAACAAGATAGGAGCGCTGTTAAGAATGATGTAGCTAACAACACGACCGAGAGGAAGAGGAAAAAGGAAAAAAGCAAGGCGGCGTCTAACAAGAAATGCAACGCAGGCGGTAAAGCAGCTGAACAGACAACCATGAGGCAACCTACAGTTTACGAGGCTTTTTTACCTGTCAGTGTCAGCGCCGGCACTAACGGGACAGTAGTAAACACATCGGCTTCCGCAGAACTTGTTGTGGCTGAGTCAGTTATTGCTCCTGCCCCTGCTCCAGAACATTTGGATCAAGACGGCGCTATGGACTCAGCTCTGACAGTACCGGTAAGCGTGGAGGCAACGGTCACAGCAAACGAGCAAGGGGCGGGGCAAGGAGCTTCAAAGCAGTTGGAAGGAGTAGCGCGGCAGGCGGGTGGAGCGGAGCGAGGCAAGAACGAGACTGAGAGTGATTCACTGGAAGGGGAGAAACAGGCGGCGAACCAAGAGCAAGCGAACAGTATAGCCCAAATGGAAGTGACATTAACTCGGCAGGAGCAAGGGGCGGTGAATAATGGTAATAACGGCAGTTGCCATGATGAAGAGGGGACTGTCTCTGTGGATAAGGTAATGGCAGCAATAGGGGGATTAACAGGGGAAGTAAGAACAGAAATACAGGCTGAAGTTATGGCTTTTTCTCCAGAAGATACTACGGGGGTGGGGTCTACTCAAGGACTTACTAAATCCGGACCCATGATAACAGTGAATGACATGGCTATTGTAGATGCTGATGAACTTTATACAAAAAAAGGAGGCGATTCTAGCAGGCACCCTTTGGTAATTCCAGGCTCTCCTTCCGATGAATGTTTTTTTTCTGTAAATGAGTGAGGGTGAGGAGGACGGGAAAGAGGAGGAGGAGGAGGACGGGGAAGAGGAGCTGGGGGGGGGACACTTCTGTAGCCTCCTCAAGCTCTGTGGAGACAGAGAATGATCAAACATTGTCTGGGTCAGCAACAGAGGCAGTAGCCACATCAGAATCTGGAGAGGGTTCGGTTCAAAAGCTACCTGCTAAGCGTAAGTCAAAAATTCTGACAAAAAAACTAAGGAAATCAAAAAATACTGTAAATCCTATAAATGCTGATATTGCAAAGCGACTGGATTGGGATTACTCTGCAACGTCACAGATGTATCAAGAGACTGCTGGGGTCCCAGGAGATAAAAAAAATATGGGTACTATAGAAATATCAGAGCAAGATTCAGAACAAAGGCAGAGGCAGAATCAGAGTCAGTCTCAAGGGCAATCACCACCTAAAGGGTTTGAAATGATGTTTTCAATGTTGAAGCAAATACAGACTGAGGCGAGAGTGGAAAGTCGCAGAGCGAGGCAGGAAAGTAAAAAGATACAAGGATCTCTCCGCAAAGTGAACAAGTTATACGCAGATTTGTCAGGGAGAGTCACAGAGGTGGAAGAAAGAACTGGTTTGTTGGAGGATGAAATGAAGAAATGGCAGGAGTCCAGGCAGGAGCAAGAGAAGACTACATCAGATGTCCTATGGAAGTTGGAAGAATTTGAAAATATGCAGCGTAGAAATAATATCAGACTCTTGGGTATTGCGGAGGGGAAAGAGGGGCAGGATGTGAGAGCATACGTTATTGAGCTACTCAAGGGTGCGCTCCCTGGCATAGAAGGCTGGGATTGGGAATCAGAGATACAGCGCGCACATAGATTTCCATTTACACAGAGAAAGGGGAATGTATCAAGCAAACCTAGAGCAATACTTATATATGTTGGTAATTATCTGCTGAGAGAGGAGATAATGGCAAAGGCAAAACCACAGGCGAAGTGCAGGTATAAAGATGACGAGTTTTTTGCTAGGCCTGACTTCTGCCACACAACTGTAGAAAGGAGGTGGAGACTGCGGGAGTTGATTGCGCCTTTTCAGAAAATGGGATGTGAGGCGTACCTGATGTTCCCTAGCAGGCTAAAAGTGGTAAGGGATGGACAGTTTAAAATTTTTCATTCTGAAATCAAAGCTCAGGAGTTTCTGATATGGTTGAAAGAGAATAGCCCACAGTCCCGGACACAGGCTGATAAAGAGCGAGCGGTAGCTCTGGTGGCGCAAGGAAGCAAGAAGCCGTAAAAACACACAAAATGGATGAGAAGTACAAATGATTATAGTAAAGTAAGCTAGGAAGCTGTATATATATAGGATATTTTCATCTTGTTTGCATAGGCTGGTATTAAGAAAGGGGGAGTGGGGGATACGGTGTTCCCAGACAGTCACAGCTGCCACACATAGGTCCTATGGACCTATTTGCCAGTAGGGGGGATGGGATAGTCAGGGTGGGAGCTCAGGGGGGGAGGGCAGGGGGGGGGTGAGGAGCACAAATTTTGGAGATACTGTAGAGGAACAGAAGAAGCAAGTCAGAAGAGAATGACTAATAAAAGAAAACTGTATGATTTTTATATGGCTGTTAGTTCATCATGTATAAGGTTTGAGCTGTGCATTGATATAAGAAATGTTGATTCATTTAATAATCCAGAATGAATACTCGAATAATGACATGGAATGTCTGCGGGTTAAATGACAGACAAAAGAGACAGAAGGTGGCTATTTTTATTAAGAGTCTTAGACTAGATTTCCTAATACTGCAAGAAACACATATTCAGGTGTCTGAAATTTATCTGCTTGAACAATTGGGACTTTCTTTATTAGCGTATTCAAGACAGGGGTCTAGGAATAGGGGAGTGGCAGTGTTAGCAAGACAGAGAGACATTACTACTAGGAAAAAATGGGAGGATGTTTGGGGGAGATGGGCTCTGATAGAATGCCTGGTAGGAGAACAGTGGGTAACTCTTGGTTCTATATACGGATCTACAGGGGACGATGCGGAAATTTTTGAACAGGTCGATATAGAGTTGGCAACTTGGGCCCCATATGTAGTAATAGGAGGGGATTTTAACATTAATGGCGCAGGAGGCCTGGGATTGGGGTTAGGACCCCCAGTTAAATACCAAGGAAGGAAAAGAAGAGTGTTTCAAGCAGTCTGCTCACTAGCCAGGAATAATGGGTTATTGGATGTTTGGGATACTCTCAAACCAGGAGAGGATGGGTATACGTACTACTCTGCACCGCATAAAGTAATTGCAAGATTAGACTATTTTTTGGTCAGTAACCAGGGTGTTGAAGGCGCACATATAGAGAGATTGCCAAGATTATTGGCGGATCATAACCCCCTGATTATTAACCTAAAAGGATTATCAGCGGCAAGGGGGGGCTCGGGGTGGACTTTTGAAAGAGCACTGTTGGAAGATGAGGCATATATCCAACACATGAAAATTTGGATAGCAGAGTACCTGACAATAAATAGAGATACAGCAACTGTAGGTATGGTCTGGGATAGTTTTAAAGCTGGGGTGAGGGGAGAGACTATAAGTTTTGGAGTAAGGAAAAGGAAGCAGGAACAAGAGAGAAGCCAGGCTTTAAAAAGGGAGATACTATTAGCAGAGGAAGAAGTGAGTAAGGGTGTAGATTCACCCAATAGTAATGGGTGTGTACCAAATCCTGCTATAATTAAGTTAGCGAAACTGAGAATGGAAGCAGAAGAATATATAACAGCAAAGGCAGCAAAACAATATGTGACTAATAGGGAAAAATGTTATGAGTTGAGTGATCGAGTAGGCAGGATGTTAGCAGTCAGAGCAAGGCAAAAGGCATCGATTGGGGAGATAAAGGCAATAATAGACAGTTCTGGAAAGGTGGTAACGAGTGTGCATCAAATTAGAGAAGTCTTTAGAAAATGTTATACAAATCTATATCAAGAAAGCGATGTAAAAGATCCTGGAGAGATAGCGGCATACTTGAATGACTACGCAGGGGTGGAATTGGATGAAGCAGAGAGAAAGAGACTAGACAATCCAGTGGATCAACAGGAGATAGGAAGTGCTCTGAGGAATCTTGCATCTGGCAAAGCAGCTGGGCCGGATAAGATCCCGCTAGAATTCTATAAGGTGTTCTGGGAAGAGTTAGGGAAGGATATGGTATATACAATGCAACAGGCACAGAGGGGTTTATCAATACCGAACTCTTGGTCTGGTGCAGAAATAGTTGTCATTTTAAAGAAAGGAAAGGCACCCACAGACCCGGGTTCGTACAGACCAATAACGCTAATGAATACCGATACAAAGATCTACTCAAAGGCATTAGCAATAAGATTCGCTAGCGTAATAACACCATTAGTTACTATTAGTCAGCATGGATTTATACCTGGACGAGGAACCACGCACCATACACGGAAATTAATTACTCTTTTTGATAAAATGGAAGTTATAGGGGAACCATTAGCGGTCTTACTGTTAGATGCTGAGAAAGCATTTGACCGTGTATCCTGGATGTATCTGTGGAGTGTCTTAGAAAGAGTGGGTTTTGGAAATGGCTTTCTTATGGCAATAAAGACTTTGTATAGGGACCGGGTGGCCACGATAAGAATAAACTCGGGAATAACTGAACAAGTGAGAATTAATAGGGGTACTAGACAGGGATGTCCGTGTTCCCCATTACTCTTTGCTATATATCTGGACCCGTTAATACGCAGAATGGAAGGGAACGGGAATATACCTCCAGTTGTTACGCCCAGGGGGGACTGTAAGATACTTGCATATGCCGATGACGTGGCTGTTGTAACACCAGTACCCACAGAGGCTATTAGATATCTGGAACTGGAGGCTATAAAATTTGGAAAAGTGTCAGGTTACTCTTTAAATACTGGGAAAACACAGATTATAAAAAATAGTAAGGCAATGTGTCAAGATCCACGAGTGGTGCAGACTGGAACATACCTGGGTATAACGATCACTGCAGAGCTGGGAAAGCTAGTAGAATTAAATATAGACCCTATTATAAGGAAGGTGGGGAAAGATCTAGACAGACTTAATAATTTACACCTTACAATAGTTGGTAGAGTAAATATTATAAAGATGTTAATTTTACCGAAATTTTTATATATTTTTAGGACAATCCCGTTATGGTTTGATAATCTCTGGTTTAAAAAGATCGAAGGAATGATTAATAGATTTATCTGGTCTAAAGGTAAAACTAGGAGAGCAGCAAGATTTATGGTACTACCAAGAGAGAGAGGTGGGTGGGCTTTACCGGACCCGGAACTTTACTATTGGGCTGCAGCTTTACAGTATATGGTTGGATTGATAGGTGGAGCAGAAGCAGAAGGGGAGGATGATTTAGGATCACTAGCAATATATGGTTTATTGTTGGGGGAAGAGGTAAAAAATATATTCTTGAAACACTTTGACACAACTTACTTCAAAAGGACACGGTTTAAGACCATTTTGGGTGCCCATAATATCTGGAAAGCTTTTACCAAGAAATATGGCTTGGGGAAAATTAATAGATATACGAGAATAAAAGATAATTCAGTATTCCCTGAGGATATCTTTTCTGATCTAGTGTACATAGAATGGTATAGGAAGGGTATTATAAAAGTGGGGGATTTGATGGGCACACAGGGGATGAAACAATTTGTAGAAATACAGGAGAAATATGATTTGGCAACAAGGCATTTTTTTAAATACCTTCAAGTAAGAAGTTTTTTGGTGAATAAAAGAGGGGGCCCGAGAGGATTTGAGAAAAACTCTATACTTGAGGCGATACATAACGGAGTAAACTGCACTATTAAAAGGTTTTATGCAGAGTTAATTGAAACAAAACCGGATGACATGGCTAAGTGGGGGGAAAGTTGGTCGACTAAGTTGGATATAGAATTGGAATGTTTTAATTTGTCATTAGAATTGGGACGAAATATTTTGTGCTCTGCAACATTACAGGCTCAGCATTATAAAACTATTTACCGGCTGTACTATACTCCAGCAAAACTCGCACAATGGGGGGCGATTACTGGGACTAACTGTCCTAGATGTGGAAGTTTGCAGGCCGATGTAATGCATATTTTTGCAACATGCCCATCTTTATCAATAATATTGAATGAAATACAAATTTTTTTACAAAGAGCATTGAAAATAACCGTCAACTTAACCCCCACGATTGTGCTACTGGGAGTGAACTCAGGCAATGCATATGGAGAGGGCTGCTATTTTATTTTTGTTGCAATGGCTGTCTTTAGATTATGTGTCGCCTCAGCATGGCTCGATCAGGCATCACCAGTATTTCAACAATGGTTAGCTAAGGTCTTAAACATCTATAGTTTGGAAAAAGCAATATACTCTAGAAAAGGAAAGTATGGGAGGAAATTAGGTTTGAAAATATGGGACCCGATAGCAAAATGGAGAGAAGAAGCATAATGTATATAATGTATATAATATATAGGTTTGTAATGTTTATTGTGGTAGGAGGGAGGACTCATAAGTGTCTAGTGGGTAACAACGTATCGTATGGTTTTTGTTAAATTTAGGTGCCCCACATGATTGGATTGATCAATTACTAAATTTAAGCTCTTCCTGATGTATATGTTCCTCTATGTGTATTGTAGCATAAGTTGTTTTTTCTTTTCTTTTGTGGAAATAGCATTGAATGTATATAGTAATATGTTCCTCACCCCCGGTGCAGGGGGGAAAAATATTGTGTAAAAAAGTTATCAATAAAAAGAATTAAAAAAACAAACAAATGTTTCCAAAAAATTAATATGATTCCTTCAAAAGTAAAGGTTCATGAGGAATTAAATTGTGGACAAACCACATATATACATTTAATAGCATAGTAAGTGAAATTTAGATTTTTTTAATTTTTTATTTCAAATCTTTTTTATTTTTAAAGAAGGCAAAAACTACAAATTAAAGAGAAAAAAGAGACAGAGAATAATGCATGGATATACACATGAGATACATACATGAGGATAATGTAACCTAAGAAACACATCATGAAAGAAATATATAAAACAAATCACAAGTAGAAAGTTCTCAATCGGGAAACATGAACAAAATATCCATACATATGAAATTTGATCCTGGAACACGGTCATAGTGTAACATAAAGAAAGAAAGGAGAAAGGAGGAGGAGCAA
The DNA here is from genome assembly GCF_964261635.1 of Lissotriton helveticus. Classification (NCBI taxonomy): domain Eukaryota; kingdom Metazoa; phylum Chordata; class Amphibia; order Caudata; family Salamandridae; genus Lissotriton; species Lissotriton helveticus. The sequence goes on along the minus strand of NC_136067.1, from coordinate 1,815,962,566 downwards.
AGGAAAATGAGGGAAAGAATAAGAAAGGCTAGGCCGAAGGAAGGGAGAAGAAAAGAAGAAGAGAAAAATTAGACAGCAGCAACGAGACAGGTTTTAGTACACCTAGTACAAAACATCGGAATCACAGCACCAATATTTGTGTCTATATGGGTGACAGAAGCGACGTATGTACCAAGAAAATGACAGCTAATCAGCCTAAGGCGGATCGTAACAAAGTTACAGTGAGTCAAGTGAACTCCAAACTTTGGTGTGTGATTTTCGCCAGGGTGAGGAGTGGAGGACGTCATTATATGCACCCCTCAATGAAGCCAGCCACTCCTGCCAGATCTTGAAAGAAACATCGGTGGCATTCTTCCATTTACTCAGGATGACTTTGCACGCCAGTGTGAGCATAAGGTCCAATAGATGTCGATCATGTTCATTTGTTACTCTCGGATCTATTGCTCCCAATAGGACATAAGCAATGTCCCTAGCCGGACGGAAGTGGAAGATTCGTTGAATATAGTTATAAATTTTATCCCAGAAGGTCTGGAGCAACGGGCATTGGAAGAGCATATGTGCCAGGTCACCAACGTGGGATTTGCAGCTCCAGCATAGGGGGCTATCAAGAAGTTTGACCTTAAAAAGTTTGTCTGGGGTCCAATACAATCTATTTATCAGCATGAATTTGGTCTGAGAAAGTATCAGAGATATTTTGTTGGCAAAAGGGGTAAGGTGAATCTTATCCCAATCGAATAGCATATTGGAGGAGTTGTTTTCATTTTCCCAAGCTATTTCACACTTCCTATGTGCTCTCTGAGGGTCAGGGGACAGTATTTTGTATATTTTTGAAACCATATGGCCCAGTGACGTGAGTTGAAGCAATTTACTGCAAAGTGTAGGTTCGTGTGATAAGATGGCTCTGGCAGAGACAAGGGCTTTGAGAAGTAAAAACCTATAGAAGTCAATGGGCTGGAGATCAAACCGAACCTGTAAGGTAGCAAAAGATATGGGTGAGGACCCCTCGTAGAGATCTTTCAATACGTTCAGTCCTTTCTTAGACCAGTTTTCCCCAAAAAGATATTTGCCTTCATCTTTAAAGGTCGGATTAAACCAGAGTGAGGTTAAGTTGGATTTGATTATTTTAACTTTAACTTTACAATATCTTTCTAAGTTAAGAAGTGCCCTTTTGGTGTTGAGAAATATATACTTGGAATGGGGAAAGACTGTTACATCCATCGACATAATGGCAGATAATGGCAAGTTGTTGATAATAGACTTCTCAATGTGAACCCATACAGGAGTATAGTCCTGGTTGACTTGGAACCAGTTCGCACCTTGCTTGCATAGATATGCCGTCTGATAGCACCTAAAATTCGGTAAGCCTATGCCCCCTTTGTCTTTTGGAAGTTGGAGTTTCTGCAAGGAGATTCTTGGTTTCTTACCCTGCCATAGAAAAGCATTAAAAAGTTTGTATATTTTTGCGAGAAAATCATCAGACAGTAGCATAGGCAACATACTTATCAGATAATTGACAAGGGGAGTGAACATCATTTTCAGAGTTTCCACTCTGCCCCACCAAGACAGAAATTTCAGGGACCAACCATCCAAAAGGGAGGATATCTTTTTATGAAGGGAATGTTCATTGATTTTGAGAGTGCTAATTAAATCTTTCTCAAACTCCATACCAAGATATTTAAAGCTCTGCGGTTGCCAATACAAGCCTGAGTCCCCCATAATATTTTTTTCACCTATATTATTAAGCAGCTTCACCTCCATCTTAACCTTATTAAGCTTGTAGCCTGATACTTCCGCAAAGTCTGCAATAGAGGACATCAGGGCTGGGATTGTCAATTCTGCATTTTCGGACAACACCAAGACGTCATCGGCATAGGCCGCGATTTTGACTGTGAAGCCTTCAAAACAAATTCCCCTGATTTGGTCGTTTTTCCGGAGAGAATAGAGGAAGGGCTCAATGGCAAGTAGGAAAAGGGAGGGAGAGAGGGGGCAGCCTTGCCTCGTACCTGGTTTCAAATCGAATGAAGACGTCAGGCAACCACCAGCACGTACTCTCGCTGAGGGGTTAGAGTATAAGGCCATTACCATACGGATGAAATTGGATCCCAACTTAAATTTATGTAGAGTGGCTTCCAGATAAGACCAGTCGACCTTATCAAAGGCCTTCTCGGCGTCTAGAGTCACTGCCACAGTGGGGGATCTAGCTAACTTCGTTTTTTCTAGGATGTGTGCAAGGGTTTGTGTATTATCGCTGGATAATCTGTGTTTGAGAAACCCCACCTGTGACGGGTGGACGAGTTGGGGTAACACCTTTTGGATCCGCTTGGCCAGTATCATAGCGTACATTTTACAGTCAAGGTTGATCAATGAGATCGGCCTGTAATTCTTCGGGGATGTCGGATCTTTCCCATCTTTTGGGAGAACCGCAATATTAGCTTCCGCAGGGGTACCTTGGACCTGGCCACTCATGGTGAAGTGTTCATATAAGTCCTTGAGTGGCTCCATCAGGGAAGACGAGAAACTCTTATAGAACATAGCACTGAACCCGTCGGGGCCCGGAGCTTTCCCGGTTTTAAGGGATTCAATGGCGCAGTCGATGTCGTCAGGAGATATGGGACGGTTGAGTTCGGTCTGATCTTGCGTCGAAAGAGAAGGAAGTTTGCAATTGTCTAGGTATTTCTCTAATTTGGAACCAACAAGTTCCATGTTTTTACTATATAGATCGCTATAGAAGTCTTTAAAGATGTCTGCAATTTTGGTGGGGTCTGAGTGCGGAGTTCCTAACTTGTCAACGATACTTTTGATAGTTGTTTGTTGTAGCTTGAATTTCAGGTAAGAAGCAAGGATTTTACCCGCCTTATTAGTGTGACAGAGTCTGAAGTTCTTGTGGTGCTTAAGCCAAATTCCTGCCCTTTCACTGACTATTTTGTTATACTAGTACTTTTTGTTCATCATGTCATTGAGGACCAGAGGGTCTTTAAAACTATGTGTCGTTTTTCTAGTGTCGAGATCTCCTCCTCCAGACGTGTTAGGGTTATGTTGGCATCCTTATTCATAGCTGCACGGATTTTAATTAATACCCCTCTAACTGTGGTTTTAAGAGCCTCCCATCTTGTAAGATCCGTAGTATCCCCTTTTTTGTTGTGATTAAGGTAGTCAGCTATGGCTGTCTCAATAGCCATCCTTTCTGCTTCCTTCTTTAATACCACATTATTGAATCTCCATGGAGGCGACTTTTTAACCACGTTGTGTACTGCCAGAGTCATCGTGATGCATGAGTGATCAGAAATTACACGCGGTTCAATGGAGGTGTCCTCAATGTCGGGAGAGGAGTGGCCAGATATGAGGAGGTAATCTATGCGTGAACCCCGTTTCTTTTCCCCAAGACGTCAGAACCAATTGCCTCACTATACCATTTATTTTTCATAGAATTAAATTGTGGCGAGTCAATTTTAGTTTCCTGCAATAATATAATGTCACCCTTCTGCTTATGTAGATAATCGAGAATTTCCCTCTTTTTAATTGGGTGATTAATAGCCTTGACATTGAGTGACACTATTTTGATAGACTGTCTATTTAGGGCCATGAAGAGGGAGGAAATAAGATATATAATACGCCACGGCAGTCGTAACGTAAGATGTACTAATCGTTATGAGCCTATCAGTGGTGAGGCTAAAGGACCACATATTGGACGAACAGTGGAGGAAGGTGTACACCAGTTGAACCATAACATTGGTACTGAGGCATAGGACGTTGCTGTATAGATACAAAGGCAAGCGAAGAAATAAAACAAAAACAAGAACAAGGAGAAAATAATAAATAGCAATGTAACCAAGGACATGGCGACCAGGGAGAAGTAACAACACCAGCTTCTCTTCCCCGTGGCGACTGCAGGTCACCCTGCTTACATTTGCAAATATTTAACAGGTAATGCTAATAAACATTAGGAACACATCTTGGGTACATCGTTTCACATTGGCTAACATAACTAATAGTTGGTCAAACGTGCATCAATGAACATAAAAGTTCTATCGGCACAACAACTCCAGTCCTCCTGTCACACACAGATGGGACCCCAGGCAATGTGTGACAGCTGCCCAAACTAACCGTAACAACACGAGAGAGACATTGGATCTAACATATGTGGTGATTGGACAGTGCTGAAGTCAGAGTTGCAACATATCACAGAGAAATCAAGAAGCAACCAGAACAATTAAAGTATGTCAAAAGCTTATCATGCGGTGCAGTGGAGTCTATCGACAAACAGCGTGCGGCTACAGTACAAGTCCACATGTATTCGAAGCGTGCAGCGCCCACCTCACTGAATAAGCAAATGAATCAGGTGGATAACAGTTCAGGCACCCACATTCCGTGTTAGCATACAATGCAGAGTATCACAATGGTAGGGAGGACTTACAAGAATGAAAAAGTGCGTCCTACCACATTGCGAGCCATCTCTTGAAACATAGGACAATTAAGACGAGCGGACATCGTAGGGCCATGTTCAAAACAGAGATCATCCCACTCCATCCTAGTACTAAAACATAGGAACAAAAATAGCACCATGGAGTGATTATCAGTCACAGAGGAGTGTCGGTGGACTCGCAGTCGGATTATTACAGGGACAACATGATCTACGTGGTCTAGGTACCAACGCCAGGAGCAGTCGATGCAGCAGTTTCCATTGAGGATTCATCCGGACAATCCAGGAATTTCTTCAGGTGTGATGGGTCTGTGAATATCTGAGGCACCCCTTGAATCAGGACTCGAAATCTCGCAGGACCTACAAAGCCATATTGGTAGTTGAGCGTGCAGAGCCGTGGACGGAGGACCAGGAAGTTCTTCCTCAGGGTGACCGTCTCCTTGCAGTAGTCCTGGGAAATGTATATTTTGTTCGACCTCCACAGGATGTGATTATGTTCACGCATGAACCACAAGATTTGCTCCACATTCTGATACCTGAGAGGTTTACAGACAATCAGTCTTGGGCCCCTTTGGCGAGGCGTGATACGAGCAGGGACTCTGTGACCTCGATAGAACTCCAGCGGATTGCTGAAGGAGAGGTTGGTGGCCTGCGGAAACCAGGACTCCAGGAAAGGTATACATGAGCAATCTTTATCTTCGGCACCTTCCGGTATACCAAAAATACGCAGGTTCCCCCTACGATTTCTATCTTCCAATTCAGAGAGGCGCCGTGACATGGAGGTTGTAGATAATGAGAGCTCTTTGAGGGATTTGTTCACCTTCACCTCTGAATCTTCAAGTTGACTGATCCTACACTCTGTTTCTGAGAGCCTGACATTTGTATCTTTAATGTCTTGCCTCACCGCCGCAATCTCTTCTCTGGTGGACTTCGTGATCTCGTGAACTTCAGCAAGTTTGAATAGTATCGTGTCCAGCGTCGCATTAATGTCGTGCGTGCCTTTGGTCGGTGAGACCGGGTTCGGCGGATCGGCTTTCAGCCTTTTAAGATTTTTGGCTTCCTTATCTCCCATGGTTGGGAAATGCGATCTGCAGTAGCTGTAGGTACCCAGATATGGTGCAAAACAGTGGTAGCACAGCCAAAGGTTGTGCAGCGGCGTGTGGTAGGTTGTGCCCAGTTACTTTAGAAGCATGCGTAGGTTATGGATTGATCGTGAAGTGACTTCCTGGAGGGCGAGGCAGGGTCCATGCTGAGGTACCAGTGGCTGCTTGAGTTGTGCCCATCACATGCCCATCGCAACATCAGGGAAATATTTATATTTATTTTCTCTGCAGGTAAGTGCATTGGGTGCATTGAACATTGTGCCCATCCAGAAGAAACTCGAGTGAATACAGCCTCGAAACCAGCAGCATTCAGTAGTTGCTGAGAATGTCCTGAACGTCGGCTATCTTAGGGTCAGGCAGGGCCGAAAGTGGAACATTCCCCTCTACACTGAGAAGACCAAGCACACAGATCCCTTCAGGAGCACAGGTAAATAAGGCAGCGTTGGGTGTGGCGCAGACTGGAGGCAGATGTGGGCGAGATGCGTGAGCAATTAAATAGCCAGCCGGCAGATGCACTGATTCTATAACATGACATCCATCAGCAAGGCACAAGGAGTCATATTCCCCATAAAAAACAGAAGCCGTGAACAGAAATGCATGGAGATTCAGTCGCTATGCTGCCATACAAGCTTAATTGGCCATCACAGGGTAAGAGGGATAACGCGCACTAATACCCAGAGGTGTCTAGGCGCGGGGGCTCATCATGATCTGTAAGCCAGTGCGGGGGTTAGAAAGGTGGGGATGGCCTAGTTGTCAAATAGTTGAGTTTTTAGGAGTTTACGAAATGCCAGGAGATTGTTTTCTGTCTTAAGTTTCAGTTAATATCCAGAGCTAGCGTTTGAGATCAGTGGAAGCAGATTAGAATGCTTGGTGTTGCCATTTCGTGGCTGGCAGAATGTGATGTAATGTTTTGGTCTGCAGATTTGTAGAGCCACCTATTACCCAGGAGCTGAGCTGGTAAGAGGCTAGCCAACACTATGGCCTAATGGGACTACTCAAAAAGCCAGGTCTGCATCTTCGTGTGAAACTTAAGAAGTGAGAAGGAGGTCATGCCACGCTTAAGGAGCAACGTAGCTGAAGGCACAAATGCAGTATCTGATGGTATATAGGAGGTGTGTGAAAGTAGGAGTCTGGACAAGCTGAGGTGTTTGGAAAAGCATTTGCAATTGTTGAGGTATGCTGGGTCAGTATTATGTGATCTCTTGATAATGTGGGCTAATAGTTTGAATTTTGCTAGTTTGAGTGTGGGGAACCAGTGGAGCTCCTTAAAGAGTGCTGCGAAGTGAGTATGGAATGGAACGTTGAGTATGATTCTCGTTAAGGAGTTCTAAATAATCTGCAGCCTTTGGGTGAGTCGTATGTTCATCCCAGCATACAGGATGTTCCTATAGTCCAGCTTTCTGACAACAAGGGCGTGCCTGACGGTTGTCCGGGTGCTGATTGAGACCCATTGGAAAATCTTCTTCAGCTCCCTCAGGGCATGGAAGCATGAGGCGGTGACGGTGTTGGCTTGGAAAGTCATGTAAACTTTGCTTTTGATGATGATCCTGAGCTTCTTAGTGTGGAAAAGGAGGGTGGGAGTTATTCCTAGCTCTGTTAGCCATTAGGTGGAGTCCCAAAGCTTACAATTTCAGTCTTCAGCTTTAGACACTTGGTCTTCATCCAATGAGCAATTTGAGTCATACAGGCATTGCACTTAATCCAGGTACAGGGCATGTTGTCCGTTAGGGAAAAAATGACCTGTGTGTTGTCGGAGAGGACCTTTTTGTCATGAAGGTGGATGGTGCTGGCTAGTGGGATTATGTATGTGTTTAAGAGGGTCTGGCTAAGGGAGGATCCTTGAAGAACTCCACAGATGAGGTTGCAGGTATTCGAAGTGTATGGTGCCAAACAAATTGACTCAGGGCCCGATTACGAGTTTGGCGGTCCTGGAGCGGGGCGCCATGCCACTGCCCTGCTCCAGGACCACCAAACAAGGCCGCCACCCACCCGCCAGATTACAGGTCACCTATGTATGCCTTGGTAAGGGACCGCCGCAGGACCACCACAGTGTGTTCCAGCATGTCATGGACTGTTGAGTCCATGCAGTGCTGGAAATGGAGGTGCAAGCACACAGGGGGACACACCATGTGCCCCTCTGCATGCACCCCCATGCATGCATGTTTCATGACTGCCAGCAGTTTCATAGAGGAAGAACCTCCATGAGACAGCTTGTGGACCTGCAACCTATAATATGCATGGTGGTGCTGCAGCAGCACAACAAGCTTCTTGTGAGCCCTTGACTGCAGCAGAACCACCAGAGAACCAGGTTCCCTGGCGGTTGTGGTGGTGCAATGGCGGTCCGACCCCAAAGTTGTAATACGGCTGTTGGACCACTGGTGCTGTGGTGGCTGAACAGCCACCATTGTGCCCCTACAAATCTGGCAGTTCTCGGAATGTCAGACTAGTAATCAGGCCCTGAGCCCTTCCAGTCAGGAAGAAACCGATCCATCCATCCATGTGTCCTTGGATTCCAATGTTGTGTATGTTGGATGAGGATGGGGTGGGAGACAGTGTCAATCAATGCGGAGAGGTCATGAAGGATGAGAGCAGCCGTATCGCCAACATTTAGAGTTATGCATATCTCATTTGTGGCAGCGATGATGGCAGTTTCCATGGTGTGGCTGGGTCTGAATCCAGACCGAGTACTGTCACAGAGACAAAAATTAGCTAGCATTCGCGCCAAAAATGTTCAATTCTATTAAGGACACGTAGGCGAGGATTATGCTTCTCTTTCTTTTATTTGCTAGTCACAGCAGCCAATGAAAACGTTTTGTATGCAAATAAAAGTACATTTCCCATGATGCTTGTCCATACATCACATCCTGTATAGCCCTATAAGAGCTACTGTATCCTGTTTCTCCTCCTCTTTCTTTGCTCGAACCTTAACCGTCAAACATTAATAATTTCAGTCCAAAACCAAGGAATATGTGTCCCAATAATCATCCTCCAAAGTGGAAGAACCATATTCAAACTGGAAAGTTTACGTCTTCTAAACCAGAAGTACACCTGCTCTGTCTTCTTTTACCGAACCTGAAAGGAATGAGACAGGGAAAACCTTTAACTTCTGCTGATACAGAATATCAAGTACATGCGGGTGGGTAATTATTACCAATATTGTAATAAAACCGGGTGGGATAATCCTCGCCTCCGTGTTCTTAATAGAATTGAAAATTCTTGACGCAAATGCTAGCTAATTTTTGATTCTATTACAGGACCGGAGGCTTCGGATTATGCTAGTTTAACGCTTATCCACACAACTATAGGCATATCTCCCAACGGTACATAATAAATTGTTTAAATATAGACTGAGAAAATCAATCAGTAGAATTAGAAACGTCCTGAACAATGGAAATCATCAAACAATATTGATAAGTATGGTCCCTCGAACAGACTGCGTCTCAACATTTGGTTATGAATACCATATCCTGGCAAAAATTGCCCTCAACCACCCCTATAATAGCCTCAGACACATATGTAAAAGGTGTCTGTAATAATCATCAGTAATATGAACAGTTATACGAAAAATCTCAAATAGTAAAGCCGAGGATCATCCTTGCAAGCCTTAAGGTATGGAGAAACACATAAAATGCATTATTTCGAAGACCTGACCATATGTAGTCCTGACATTACTTATAGTGCAAACTTCCTGGAGTAGATATTGTACCTGTAAATCGAGGGCTTGTCCCGCTGTAGGAACACCTAGAGGTGGAAGGCCTCATAACACAGCCTGGCAATAGTTGATTTCTGGTCGACATATTATTATTTAGCCACTTTTCAAATAAGAAAGCAAGAGAATTATTCTGGTCTGGGGATTTATGCTACCAAAAAGAACCCGAAAGAAAACCCAGTGCAAGTTCAACAACCTGCTTTGATCCAAGAGTGAGTCGCAGAAACAGCCGAAATGGCCGCTGTGAAGTGAACGCTACTGAAATCCAAGTACATTATCTGATAAACATTCACAAATTAGAAAAATCAGTCCTCACAGAGCTTACGCATGGTGTACATACCAACAAATGCGACCTTCTAATGTCGAAACGTATTGTGCGTGAGTGGAAGGACCCAGGATTGCGAAATGAACGCCAGCAGCGCGTTCGAAAACCTGGAAAACGCTGTCGATGCCAGAAAAAAAAACTAAATCGTAACCAAAAAACAACCGCATTGCCATGATTCGAACCCTGACCCTGTGCTGTGGAAAATTAGTGCGTTTTGGTGAACATTATCTGCGCCATCTTGCCTCTTCCCCTGATGCCACACTTTTGTCGTACGCGCCCGCCATTTTAAGATGCCCCGATCAGAACAAACCCTTTTGCATGCCGCTGGCCTCTGACATGGCCCTTTGCCTTCACCAAGCCTGCACGCTGACCACCCCCCCCCTGCTTGCACCTGCCTTGAGTCATAAACCCCTCTTCGGCGCTGCTCTGCCCCCGGCCCTCATCCTGTTCCCAGCGCGACACCTCCCTGCTTTCCTTTCATGATCTCCGGCCCTTAGATGCAAACCCCTTTTTTCCCCGTGAGCCCGTTTTGTCCTCCCCGTTCCCAAGCCGACACCCAGCTCTGCCGATACCATCCTTGCCCCTCCCCGTACAATAGAAAGCTTCCCCCATCAAAGAAATCCCCGGGTTGATCAAAGCCCCCCACCCCATGAGATCCGATCAGACTCCCCACATTCCGTGAATCGGCGGATTATCCAGCTGCGCGATGCTCATCACCTGTTGTGATTAGGGTGGGGACTTCAACTGTAAATGTGTGTGGGAACGGGCCCCAAAGGGGGATTCCGGGTATGTCTTTCCGTATATCAAAGCTTTGTCACATGTATGTAAACTGTAATAAAAACCATAAACACTGTATATAAGGGGCCAGGCCTCAAACGTAAGTTAGAGCACCTCAGAACGATACCTTCTGTCCGTTTCGTTGTGTTCTCCTCCGGAGAGAATAAAAAAACCTTGTTTCCTGCTTTCCAGTCTCCAGCGCCTGCCTCTTCATTGATTTAAATAACTAGAGGGTCACAGAGGCAATAACGCCGGGCAAATATCGATTGTCCCCGACCCGATTGAAACTGTTTTTACAATTGGCGTCCCAAGCGTGGGGCCCATCAGCGACTCGTGGATCCAGTGGGAGAGGTCCCGACGACAGAGTGAACGACTGCAACGATCGGGAGAGCTCTTGCCCAATAGACCCTCGTCTGGCAGCCGATCATCCGAACTTCACTAGTTCCGAACAGACCTCTCTCGAGTGATCTACGGTCCTGACTGGGAACCATCAGGAGTGCCGTGAGAAATACGAGAAAAAGAGGACGATCGGGCGCTGGATTCGGAAGACAAGAAACTGTCCACATGGTCCGGGTAAGGTCGTGTTGCCACGACAAGTTGCGAAAGAATTTGTTTTGATTGCTTGATTGTTCAAAAATACTAGTATTGCCTTGTTTATTTTTATTTAGAGATTCACTGTCTGCAAACGGAGAAGCAACAGGCTCTCTCTCCCTTTGCAAGCAGTGGAGGATAAGTAGGGTAGCAGCCGTGCTTGTTCTTTTTCTCCCCCACTCAATAATTGCTTGAAACTGAACTGTTGTTCACAAACTATTGTTTCCTGGAGATTCTCTGTCTGCAAGCAGGGAAGAGACCATCCTTTTTGCAGATAGTGAAAAGGGTAGGTAACGCAGATCTTTGCGGTCCTACTCATTCTCCCCATTGTTATTTTGTTGGTCTATTGGTTTTTTTTTGGATCCATGAGGTATTCACTGCCTGCAAACAACGTAGAATAGAAATATTCTGTCTAGTCTTTGCACCTAGTGATAAGATAGGCAGTGCTGACTTTTTAGTCCCTCGTTACGAGCCGTCATGTCTGTCTTCTCCCCATTGATAAATAGCCTGTTTAGCCCGGACCGGGTGTTAGAGGTGGACCATATGGCTCCACTAGAAGGCACCCCTAATAAGGACATGTTCATAAACTATGGGTTAGTCACCATAGCTTATAATAAATTATGGCACAGGTATACCGAAGATAGCCAAGACAAACAGTGGCCACTGGCAGGATCCTTTGACCTTGATAAAATAGAAACGTTAGAAATAGCCCTTCGAAATAATAAGACGACGCCAATTATGCTCGACAGTCTCGGTATGTGGCGCAGAGAGGCTACGAAACGACAGAGAAAAGACGAGGATAAACCAAGTAGGGAAATATACCGACAGGACAACCCCAGGACACCGCTACCCACAACTTATCCCCCGACACTATACAAAGGACGACCAGACTTAGGGTCAGACCAATGCGCTTTTTGTAGGTATGTCGGACACTGGAAAGCCCAATGCCCGACTCTACTGAGCGTGAGTAAAGGCAAAGGGCCGACAAGAACGACAGACCGACAGTACGAGAAAAGGCGCGAGACAGAGAAGAACCCGACTTACATAGACAGACCAGACAGAACCACCACGTTTGATTATGCCCGATGGCACAGATTTCGCCAGGAAAATCTCAGCGGCATGATCAAGTTCTCCTAGGTCGGCCAATGTCAAGACGGGAACCCAGCCTCGTTTAAAATTCACAGACGGAAAGAGATAATTATGACCGATAACTGTTTTTATATTTGTCTTGGGTCTTTGTATGTCGTACTTGTACTGTCCCCCGTCTGAGTTCGTGTGTATGTAATGTACAAATCTGCGTCATCCCTTTTTTCACGTGTTTCCGTGTTACTCGACCCCTGTTAGCAGAAACTTAGCATAAAAGCAACCTGGAAAGAAAGAAATGATAAAACAAAATCCGTAGAACATTAATAAACTTGAACTTTTAATTTAACACAACAAACAAGGAATAATAACGATAAACTGTAGAAAGTAGAAGTCAAACAGAACATTCGCCCCCCCCCATTCTGGAACCTTCCAAAGTAGGGCAGGGTTACGGCTACGCCCAACCAACGGCAACCCATATAAGGCGAGCCCCGCCGCCAACTCTTGGTCAGGAAATCTTAACGTATGGGGGAGCCGGAGGAGAGGCAGGAGCCCGCAGCCTGGGCATTTGCAGGTAGTCCCGCCACATGTCTCCTTGGCCGGCCGCAACGGGCCTGGAAAGACTAAGGTAGTCCCGCCACATGTCAAGAGGAGAGCGAGGCACCTCTTCCTTTTCTCTTCCGTCACAGCCGCAGCAGTCCTGGACGGCGGGATGTCCTGCACGTACCTCCACAACAATTTGTCCAAGTTGGGCTGGGAGGGAGAGGCGACGCGGACGAGCCTCTCCCACCTCCACTGGTAGGAGGTTTCCCAGCCCCCAGCCCGACGCCGAACACCCCCAGTCAGGCGATGGTGCCCATACTTCCACAGCACCGGACACACCATGGTGGCACCCCAGTACTTGCGCAGCACCGAACACACAATGGTGGCATCCCAGTATTTGCGCAGCACCGAACGTACAATGGTGACGCTTGGGGAACACCGGATGTGGAGAGGCCTTCATGCAGGGCGATGAAAAGGAGCGGCATGGAGTGCACCGGGAGAAGGAGACGATGTGAACGAGTCTCCCTCGCCCCCCCCAGGTGGGGGCATCACAGCTGCACCCCAGCTGAACGTCCCGCTCTCACAAAACAGGGACCTCTTCCCTTCACTCCAAAGGGTCTCTTTCGTTCTTGCAAACTCGACGAGAGTGGCCCCTGTAGGGCCTCAAAATGGCGTCTGGATCCGCTGGAAGGCGGGCCCCGGCCACTAGAGTAACTTTGGCCAGCCATACAACTCGAACATTTGTCCCATGGAACACGAGCCCCCATCTCCGACAGCATCTCCGCAGCCTTGAAGATCATACAAAGGTCCCCGGCGGAGCCTTCGGCCTTTGCAGGTTTCCGGTAAGGGACGGCTGCTTCGATCGCCAACGAAACAAACATGACATTGCCACACCTTCTGTTAGCGTGAATTCTAGAACTGCCGAAAAGGACTCTGGTCCAAACTGCCAGTGATGGAAACATTTCCCCCTGATGCTGCTTCCGGACTGTGCCGGCCCCGCCCAAAATGGCGCTGGTATCAATCGGAACTTACGAACACCTCGTGGTGTTCCTTCGCACTAATATAAACTTGATGTTCTGAGATTTTTGTGATCCTTTGTACACTTGGCTAGAAAAGACAAGGAGAGCTCACTCGACGAACAGTATGAAAAGATCCCCGTTACAAATGTCGACTACGAATATACAATGTATTATATTTTTATAACTAATGTAAACCTCATTTACGATGCATACGTACGGTATGCTTATAGGAAATCTGATTACAACTGTTATGATTATGTTTCTAAATTATGAAAATATATGCCCCCAAACCCCCAGCCAATTAATAGACGTTTTAGTCTCTTACAAATGAATGAGTAAAACTTTCCGATGTTTTTACTGTTGCAAACGACACCCCCCCCACTGTACGCACTTTAGCCATTGCCACGACCGACCAAATACGACCACACCCTCCTAATCCATATGCTGAAATGAATTTGCAAAATAAAGTCTTTGAAACTATGAACGGGTATTGCATGCTTTATTTTAAAACAATATGGGATGGGTAGGAAAGTTCTTTTTCTGTGCACCCTACTCTGCTCTCTCTTTAAGGTTAAAGGAAGATGGTTGCCCAGCCCTGGAGGACGGATCGGATCGACAACACGACACTCCGTCTTAAAAGTACGCGACTGACTCATGAACTCTCGCGTAGAGGAAGACCGTGACTTCCAAGGATGGGTAAAACGAATGGTGTAAATGAGGGAATGTAAAAGGAGGGTGAAATGAAATAATGTAAATATTGTAAAGTACAACGTTCCGAAGTAGCAGGGACCCAAGAACCGAAGAACTTTAGAACGCCACGGCGTTGAAAGAGGTTTAAGGATCCCGATAGTGAGATATATCCTTTGACTAGATACCTCGCACTAGGCACCTCTGGTTTCCTTCTTATGTTTCCCCGCACACGCCCTACATGAACACACTACCGCCCCCCGACTCCGAAAACTATATCCCCGGGGACCCTGCCCCAAGGAGGAAAGACGAGTAAGAGGTAAGTAAAAGACTTATGAATCCATGTATTTGAATGCGCGCGAATGCTGTCTCCCCCACCCCCCCCCCTTTTTTCCTCCCTCTGCAGGTTACATCGGAGATTACAGCCAAGGTGTGGCGAAGATCTGAGACCTTGCCACGTCTAAATACGCGAAACGGACTAGCGCCGCGGGGTGGTGTCTAAGCACGCCTGCAAACTACTCACGTATCGAACAAACCCGAAAAATTAGCACAACCTGATAAAAAGTGATCACCCTTAAACCAGACCGGACGAATGAACTCACGTCACGTATGATGCGAAACTGTGAGGGAATGTGTGTGTGTGTGTGACTGAGGCGTTGACCCAACTGGTCAAAGGACCGAGAATGCGAGAAAGTGCGACAAAATGGTACCTCCTTTTTCTTCTTTCCTTTTCTCAAAGCACGTCCCCTCTACCCTGCCTAATGCTCAAACTGCATGATTACAAGATTCTACCGTGGACTCGTGAATACCCTTTACTGTGTAATGCACTAAATAGCCTTTCTTGAATGCACTGCCGCCCCCTCTGTTGCACGTGTACTATTTAGCCTGCCGTTGCACTCTCTCTCTCTCTCTCTCTCTCTCTCTCTCTCTCTCTCTCTCTCTCTCTCTCTCTCTCTCTCTCTCTCTCTCTCTCTCTCTCTCACTCTCTCTCTCTATTTTTTTTTGCACTACCACTCTTCCGAGTGGTTAGCCCCGAAATTGGCAGATTGCCGCCCCTAGCACACCACCTAATTGGCTTCAAATACCGTCAGTATTTGCACAAACATTTGTCTTTAATACAATCGCCCTGAGGCCGCGTCATTACCTCTCCTTTTCCGATAGAAGTCAATGAACCCAGGTTGGGCCGTAAGGGAAAGGACAGGTAAGACGACAGAGGTTCCCTAATCTGGCCCGAAATGAGGGAACTACATGTCAACGGCTCCTATAGTATAAAACAAGGACCTCAGAATACGCGACCCTCCCCTCCCCGAATCGTCGCAATACCCAAACCAGAAAAACGATCACCCCCGCTACCTCCCCTGTCTATGTCCCTGGTTGTCTCCCATAAAACCCCTGTCCTTCCTAGTTAAGTAACCGGGCTGTAAAAGGTTACGTAGGACCCAGAATGATGTTTTACAAGGTTAACAGACTAGACCAAGGTAAAGGAATCATCAAAATGAACCCCGCAGTAGTTGAAAAACAGGATGCACCGATAGAAAGGAAATGTTTAGCCATGTTCGTCTCTCAGCAAAATACCTGTGTAATACCATGTTGACGACTCACTGTACCCTTTTGTAAATGTGAAACTCTAGAGAACGGCATATCTTTGCCAGATTTGTCTCCCGAAGGTGGGTTACCATCAGATGAACTGTCATGCCTGTAATAAATGATTATGAAGGAAAGTCATAGTAAATCCAGCAGGTCCGCCACCGGTCATTCATATGCCAGTTGTGAACGTTAAAAATGACGGACATTTTCATTCTTTGCCTGGAGCTGGGAGAGAAATAGACTTTTTTGATTATCTTCATCCGAAAATTTTCTAAAAGACTGTCTTTTCAAACTTGTCCGACTGCAGACTAAGGGACACCTGCGACATTAGCCAAGGCGAGACCACGACTGAAAGGAGCTGCAGGACGAGGCACTGTTTTCGACAGCATGAAAAGAAAGGGTCGACCTGATGCCCCTGCTCGACGTCCAGTGCCTGTCGACCAGTCCCCGCTCTCTGAATTCCGTCACACGCCCGCCTATTTGAAGTCTCTCGTTCCCCTAGTTTGTCCCTAATTTGGCCTTGCTCCATCCCCCTTTTTTTCCCTCTGACCTACCCTATGGACTGTTTTGAACGCTCTTCTTCCATCGGAACTTTCTGACAATCACCTCAAAGGACACAGGGCGAAAAGGACCTTTCCGACCAGAAACGCGAGGAAAGGGTCATGCCCTGCAACGCAGAACTTAGAACAGAGCTGGACTTGTAGCTCCACCGCCGGTGCTCAACAGCGCCAACGAAAGACCACAAAGAACAATGAGAACTCGTAAACTTCGAACATTTGACATCCTCAATCACCGTTTTTTTTTGCCTCATTTCTCTCCCAGCCGCCATTGTATTGAGCCTGCTCCAAACCGAATCTGAAATATGTATTAACCTGCCAGTTCACGTTATGATATGTACTTGCTGCTCGCCGTTTTTGTATTTCATTCCTATGACTTTCCTGCTGAACAAATTTATCAAAGTTTATCAAATAGGTGCACCTCCTAAAAACTAGAAACCTCAAAATGTATTGTTTACAACTCTTTTTCTAGGGTTCCTACCGGTCTTCTTTCTCATGCCCACCACAATAGACCCGAGTAGAAAATGAACCAGCAAGATGTCTTGAATATGTTAAAGGGAGGACTGTGGAAAATTAGTGCGTTTTGGTGAACATTATCTGCGCCATCTTGCCTCTTCCCCTGATGCCACACTTTTGTCGTACGCGCCCGCCATTTTAAGATGCCCCGATCAGAACAAACCCTTTTGCATGCCGCTGGCCTCTGACATGGCCCTTTGCCTTCACCAAGCCTGCACGCTGACCACCCCCCCCCTGCTTGCACCTGCCTTGAGTCATAAACCCCTCTTCGGCGCTGCTCTGCCCCCGGCCCTCATCCTGTTCCCAGCGCGACACCTCCCTGCTTTCCTTTCATGATCTCCGGCCCTTAGATGCAAACCCCTTTTTTCCCCGTGAGCCCGTTTTGTCCTCCCCGTTCCCAAGCCGACACCCAGCTCTGCCGATACCATCCTTGCCCCTCCCCGTACAATAGAAAGCTTCCCCCATCAAAGAAATCCCCGGGTTGATCAAAGCCCCCCACCCCATGAGATCCGATCAGACTCCCCACATTCCGTGAATCGGCGGATTATCCAGCTGCGCGATGCTCATCACCTGTTGTGATTAGGGTGGGGACTTCAACTGTAAATGTGTGTGGGAACGGGCCCCAAAGGGGGATTCCGGGTATGTCTTTCCGTATATCAAAGCTTTGTCACATGTATGTAAACTGTAATAAAAACCATAAACACTGTATATAAGGGGCCAGGCCTCAAACGTAAGTTAGAGCACCTCAGAACGATACCTTCTGTCCGTTTCGTTGTGTTCTCCTCCGGAGAGAATAAAAAAACCTTGTTTCCTGCTTTCCAGTCTCCAGCGCCTGCCTCTTCATTGATTTAAATAACTAGAGGGTCACAGAGGCAATAACGCCGGGCAAATATCGATTGTCCCCGACCCGATTGAAACTGTTTTTACAGTGCTATCTAAAGGCACACGACTAAACTGCGAGTTGTAGCTCCCTGCTGTATTATAAAGTACAGCTGCCCAATTTACATGAACGCTGCTGCAGGGGAAAAACTGGAATAATGTAAAGGTAAGGGAGGACTCCGAGCAGGACGCCGCCTTCTCAAGGAGTACTGGAAATACAAAATGGAGACCCCCATGCAAGAATTGCAAATATCGCTTCCGCTTAATCGGCACGAAATTTGCATCCCCATTCGCCGAAAATATTATGGAACGGAGGGGAACATAATTCAGTCCCATCGACTTTCGTGAGACAAGACCTACATTCTTTTCTAATGGTACTGACCTCCAACTGGAACGTCTGTACCTGACGAATCAGTCCTGCCACAAAAAGGTCTGTGAGCAAGAACTCGAAAAGGCTTACAACTACTGACTGTCTTTCGGGTGAAGTTGCCACCCATTGCCATCTGGAGATACCCAAAGTACCAGTCTGTCACTGTCCTTTTCGCTTTGGGATGTATTCTGCAATGACCTAAATCTGAGAATTTCGGCAGAATGCCATAGGTCTTGGACCAAGTCCACTAGGAAGGAGACCTTGTATTCTTATACTTGTTGATAGCTCTCGCAGCCGAGATATTGCGCATGCTGAGCAGTATGTGTCAAGAGGCCTGGGCGGTAAAGAACCCGAATGACTGAAAGGTCGGAAAAAAACTGTTTGATTGACGATGCTAAATGCACCACTACTTTGGCACTCGCCAAAGTAGTGGAACCCTCTGCATGGATAACATCGGAAAAGGCTCTTCGTAGCTCTTTAATTTGAAGCGTGCAATATATAACTGAGTTGCGTAGGAATGAGATAACCCTGGAAATCTAATCCAAGAGACACAAGTGTATCAAGGTTATAACCGGAATAGTCCAGTACATAATTTCGCCAAAGAGGGAATCTGACGTCGGGAAAGGTGTGAGGCCAAGGCCTATGTCTGTGTTAAGATAAACCTATATATATCCCGCTAAACACGAATGGTAGGATGCCTTGTTCCCTTGGGGAAGTAATCACCTATTTAGTAACTTGGTGAGCACTAGAGAGCTGAAGGGGCCTGGGAGAAAAATATATCATCAACCATCAGGCCCGTCATCAGAACGGCCAAATGAAGGGAAGGGAAGGTGCCGACAACTAGATGCTCTCCTGAACGCTATATGTTCGAATTTGTGGAATATGATGTGAATGGAATTGATAAAACTAGTAGGAATCCCTAAACAGCCCGTCAAGGATCGTCATCGTGAAAGACCCTCCTAATTCCAGAGGATGGGACCACAAGCACAACATGTCTACCTATTATAGATGCGACCAATAACGAATCTGTCCCAGAGGGGATCTGTCGCAAATGGCCAGCGTAGTCAGGATGTCAAGTTGTCCATCCTTATGAAAGGAGTTGCGACTCTCGGAAGAGCTGGCGCAGCTGGCGTCATACCGACGCCTATAACCGTTTGTGGCCGACTATTACTAGGATTTTGTCTTTGCATCCTGTCAGGTCTGGGTAAACCCTTTCTGAGACAACTAGAAAAGAAGGAGACTGGCGTAGAAGTCGGGCAATTCTTCAACCGTAACCAGAAAAAACAGGCAGCAACGCCTCTAACTGTAAGCTAATGTGCCCTTGTCTAAACCCCGTCGAACGCGCGCGGATGCCCTAATATCCGTTGTGTTGGTGAGGTAGGAAAAAATACAAAATAAAAAATCATGCCCAAGTATTTGTGGTAGGAGAATGATGATCGGCGTCAATCAAGCCGTGCTACCCTGAGTTAGGGATTGTTATACCTAGGGCCCGGTTGACCACTCAAGGACGTGGAGAACCCGAATGTCAACAGAGTTATTTTAGGAGACTTGTGCGCTCCTCTCGACTAGGTGGCATCCTCCATTTATATCCCAACCAATCATCCTGAAGGGATATCCGTAGTCAATATTGTAGTGCAAAGCACAGCGTAATGGAGGAGTAGAGGGGGAGCCAACCCTGTGCACACTAAAATTGAAAATTAATAATGTATCGGCTCCTCAGCATCCCTCAGCGTCCGAGTCATAGTGAAATATCAGGAGCGTGTGCGCACTCCAAGGGCCAGCCTATTGTTACAGCATGGAAGGCGTACCAGGAAATCTGCACATATAAAGCGCGAGACAGTGTGAACCTCGAAGCAAACAGGGGACGCGTGCGACATGCGTAGACCAAAATCGCCTAAATGAAGCCCAATTGGGTTACGCACACCTGAGCGTTATGACTCCATAACCGAACTCGGCTATTAGGGAAAGCCTTTGGCGGAGAAAGCGCGAGACCGCGCAATGATCAGAACAACCCTATGGAAGTGATAGGAATAATGTTAATTCAGAAACCATAATCATTGAAACACCTAACCTTTGAGCAAAAAATCTAGACACAAACCACAGTGACTCATTTTTTAATGCTGCAACGATAGCACAGTATCGCAGCTCTTGAGGAAGCGTTTGATTCTGTGTGCGGCCGTGCCCAGGCCGTACCATGAAGATCAAGCGCAGGCCCAATCAGGTATGTCGCAGGCATCATCAGCGCGACATCCCACTCCCCGGCAGCGATCTTATTGTGGACTCCAGTGGGTGAAACCAATAGCGCTACCACGCGCACAAAATCCAGTGCAGTATAAATACTGAAAACATTCATCAGAGGAATATCAATCCTAAATTGTAATAAGAATTTAAATATAAAATTTAAATATCATTTCGTAATTGGAAAGAACACAACCCAGAGAACCTGGGGTCGAACCCTG
Source organism: Lissotriton helveticus (assembly GCF_964261635.1). Classification (NCBI taxonomy): domain Eukaryota; kingdom Metazoa; phylum Chordata; class Amphibia; order Caudata; family Salamandridae; genus Lissotriton; species Lissotriton helveticus. The sequence goes on along the minus strand of NC_136067.1, from coordinate 1,815,941,941 downwards.
AACCTCTGGGATAGGAGGCAAAAGCCTTGCCCCTAGGCCACATTGACTCCATGCAAACCAATAAGCGGGTAAACCTGAGGAGGCATGTGGACCCTGTCAAGCGGGTGGGAGGCTATCGAGGGCAGTGCAGCATTTTGAGGTCAGCGGGAGCACAATTAAGCCTGATCGGGTCACCCGTGTTAAAGATTCACCGCTGTACCCGCAGTCAAAGAATATAATAAATGGCGGCGTGCGCCTGCTTAAGATCTAAATGAGCCATGAAAGCAGCGCAGTACTCAGCGGCCAGCAGGGAGTGAAGCGAAGCCCAAACGGGCCGTCGGTGCAAATACTAAAGCACTGCTCCGGGCGGGAGCGCATCACCATTACGCCACTCCCAGCGGGAACCTCTAAGATGCCTGCAGACCATCGGGGGAGGTAAAACATGCCAGGAGGGGCCGCACAGTTGATTAAGTACAATGCTTCAGCGGGAGCGCCCCACAGATCACGCCGCTCCCAGCGGGAGACTCTCAAGCCGTTAATAATCGGAAAACAATAGTGCCAGCGAGCGCTAATCGAGAAACATATGGCAATTTAAAAGGAAGACATAATGGCCCCTAGTACAACCAATGCACATACTTAAACACAATTATTCAACATAGCGCGATATAAGCGCAAACATAATCGCAACATCGCTAAAGATAATTCAACAGTCAACTAAGACATAAATCATAACATAATGTTCTGAGCACTTAACTGTCTGCGTGAGCAGCAAAGAAAGAGGAGGAGAAACAGGATACAGTAGCTCTGATAGGGCTATACAGGATGTGATGTATGGACAAGCATCATCGGAAATGTAGTTTTATTTGCATACAAAACGTTTTCATTGGCTGCTGTGAGTAGCAAATAAAAGAAAGAGGAGCATAATCCGAAGCCTTGGGTCCTGTAATAGAATTGGTAGTCGTTGAGGGATTTATTGAGGTGTCTGTTGATAATATTGTCTAACACCTTGGCTGGGAATGGTAGCAGGGAGATCGGTCTGTAGTTGACGAGCATTGAAGGATCCGCTGAGTGTTTCAGCAATGGGAGGCCAGTTGCATGATTCCAAGAATCTGGGAAGGTCACAGAAGAGGTGAAGGCATTCAGAATGGGTGTAAGCGTGGTTCTAATTGGGTGGTTTTTTTTTTTTTTTGGTTTTTTTTTTATCCTCATTTTGCGGATGAAATGTATAAGGAGTATGACGGGAGGCCGCGACTTCCATAATTTGTACCTTCACTCTCCCAACTTTACTGATCCGGCAACGGAGAGTTTACCTTCGTTAGAAATAAGTCAGGCTTAGCACTCCTGCATCCTTTACCATAATCAATAATTCTTTGGAAACGGGGGGGGGGGGAACTAGCCTTCCTGGCTACTCGGCGGGAATGATTCCTGTCTGAATTATTGTCACTGCTTTAATCATAGGATTTGTTGTGTTTACTTGGGTTTGTTCCGTCCCTTACATGTTAAGTGTATAGTGACTTTCCCAGATCCCCTAGAAGTTTGATTTTTTTTGAGGGTTTTCCTTTCCTGTCCAATTTATGTGTTTTTATTATAGAGTTTAGCCATTCCCCGCGTGTTGGTGGTACTGGTTTAACCCAGTTTAGGCATATCTCCCTTCTTGCAAGTAATATTAATACAAACAACAAGTTTTCCTGTTTTCTTGTTAGCTTCTCTTTACTTAACTCAGCCTTGGTGTTATTCCCAAAAATAATTAAAGATGTACTTACTTCTAGGTGTCTTCCCAGTACCCGGCATATCGTCTTACCCACTTCTTGCCAAAAGGAGTCAAGGAGAAGGCAACCTTGGAACATGTGCAAGTCGTTCGCCTTTTCGAGCCCACATTTAGGGCAGTGCTTTACACTGGCTCCTTTAAACTTTGATAGCCTTTTGGGGGTCCAATATGCCCGATGTATTGTGAGTAAGTGGTTTCTCTTTAGGCGAGCTGGTTTGACGGTTGACCAGCATTTTTCTAATGACCTCTAATGACCTCTGCCATAAACCTTGAAGGTCCGGCTCTGCTATGTCACTCTTCCATACTGTTTCTGGGATCAGGAAGTTCTCTTCACCTGCAACGATTAGAGCCCAGTACCACTTTGATATTTCCTTTTTAACTGGGGTTGACTTCATCATTTCTTTCTCCAGCTCTATGCTGCCCATTTTTTTATCCGTTAGTGTGCTTGCCCAGCTAATGAGTTGATAGTATTTGAATTTTGACACTGATGCATTGGTGATTTCTGTTAAATACTCCCATGATTCTATTGCGTTTTCTGTCATCAGTTGGCCCCATTCGTTGATTCCAGCCGCTTTTATTGGTAGTGCCAAGGAGTCTTTTAAGCATTCTGGTGTCCCCGGAGAATCCCATATGGGAGCCATAGAGCTATAGTAGGGAGTGTTCAGGGTGCTTCTGACATGATACCAGAGTTTTGCTACGTTATTTAGGATCTTTAATTTTATTTTCTTGAAAAATTTCGGGTGTCCGAATTTGATTAAAAAATGGTCAGTTTTGTTAGTCATTGTTTGAAGGAAATCGGGGTAAAACTCGTATTTTTTTAGTAAAGGTCTCGCGTTTTTAAACTGAAAAGCCCTATAATATTCTATGAGATCCGGGCTTGCTATTCCCCCTTGTTCTTTTTTCCTCCTTAACTTGTGCCAAGCAATCCTTGACCCTTTGGATGCCCAAATGAAACTCGCGATTTCTCCCTGGATCTTTTTCAAGGAATCTCTCTTGAATTCCAGTGGTATAACATTGAACAGGTAGGTACATTTGGGAAGTATTGACATTTTTATCATATTCGATCTTCCCAGGAAGCTTAAAGGTAGTTCATCCCAAACTTTAAGGATTTTTTTGGTCTCAGTGGCAATCCTACTGAGGTTTATCTGAGGTATTTTTTCCAGATCCTTTGTCAGCGTTATGCCCAGGTATTTTATTTTATCCTTGGAATATGGGATATTCTGATGTACATTCCAGCTCATGGATTCTGTTTTACTTTCATTGGTCAAATATCCAGACACTTTGCCAAAATCCGCAATTGTGTTATCAATTGCCGTGGATGAGTTTAGGTAATTATCCGTAAAGATCATTAGATCGTCCGCGTGTAATGCCACCTTTTTGGCCCAATCACGGTATCTGAAAGGAGTTATTGACCCGTTGCTCCTGAGTGTATTTGGCAGTGGTTCAATATACAAATTGAACAGCAACGGTGACAGGGGGCAACCTTGCCTTGTTCCTCTCTGTATGTTAATATTGTTGGTGAGACCTCCGTTGGCTAGAATCTTTGCTCTTGGTTTTTTGTATATCTCACACACCAGGTGGCTAAAGCACTGTTCGAGGTTGTATTTGGAAATGGCTTTATATAGAAAGGACCAGTTGACTCTGTCGAATGCTTTAGCCGCATCGAAAGTGATTATAGTCAGGGGGATCTTTTTGCAAGTCGCTAAATCTATCGCGGAAAAGAGCTTGTGCGTTATCTCGTAAATTTGCCTTCCCTTTATAAAACCCTTTTGGTCCGGGTGAATTAGATTTGGCATTACCCTGGCCAGTCTCCCTGCAATAATCTGCATAAAGATTTTATAGTCGCAGTTTAGCAACGAAATGGGTCTGTAAGATTCACAGACTGCAGGGTTTTTCCCTGGTTTTAAAATTATACTAACTGTTGCGTCGTTCCATGAGTCGGGAATCTTACTCTATTCCTTAAATATTGTATTTAAAAGCCTTGTTAATGGTGGAGCCAGGACTTCACTCAAAGCGGAATAAAGTTCATTTGGTAAAGCATCAGGGCCAGCCGCCTTCCCTCTTTTCAGCCCCTTTAGTGTTGTTTTGTTTTCACTACTTCAATCGTTATTTCCGCATTTAGCTCATCTTTTTCTTCTTCCGATAACTTGGGTAGTATTAAATGATCCAGATACAGTCCAATTTGTTCTTCTGGAAGGATGGAGTCTTCTTTATATAAATTGGAGAAGAAGTTTTCGAATTCTTTCATTATTATCGACTCTTCAGAGGTTAAGCCGCTCTGATTGTTAAGCTGAATACTCGCTATTTTATTTCTGATTTGTTCAGTTTTTGCTTTCCACGCCAGTAGTTTCCCGCAACCCTCTCCATATTCGTGAATGGCGAGGCTACTGGCTTCCCACTTCATCTTTACTCTGTTTTCTAGGTAATCCTCCAGTTTTTCTCTTAATTCTCGCCTTTCCTCCTCCATTGTATTATTTTTTACCTGTATCGTTTTCTGCATTCCTCTGTGGTAGGAATGATGAGGGAAGGATACTGATCGGGACACTGAGTGGGTGGACTTCATCATGACTGAGGTTTCTTCTGGGGTGACAACGAGCCATTTGGTTAGCATTGGTTCTTTGCATAAGATCGGGAGGCTTTTGGCACCATCTGTCAGGTCCGGTTGTGTGTTCAACTTATATATAGGAAAGCATAGTGAAACTTATAACAGTTTTTTATTCTTTAAAACATTATTTAAAATATTTTAATATAAAATATAAACATGGATTAATTTCAAATATTTAATTTTAACCTAGAACTACTCAAATATGTTAGAGCATAACACTTCACTAAATTAACTGTGTTTTAAATAGTTAGTTCATTTAAATATATTAATTTAATTTATAAATATTACTTATACCATATTTAAGAAAACAGCTTCATTCTTTTTTGATTTCCTATAACACATTTGTTTAATTATGTGCTTCATAAATTTTTATTTTTTTATTTTTAAATAACAGTTTAAAAGTAAGATTTATTTTCTAATTTAAGTTTTATTATTACATTTTCAAAGAAAAAATAATTATTTAATAATTGTCATTTTAATAGTAGCAGACTTCATATGAATTGGCATCATACAACAAAGTAATCTTTTTTACTATGTTTCTCTATATAAACAATAAAAACACAATAAAACAGTAACGATTAGTCCTGAACGTCGGTCAATAAAAGCTTAAATGTTTATGGATTGTCTGTAGTAATTTTAGAGCACTTAGGAGAATAGCTGCTTGGGTTCTCTAACTAAGACATTAGCTCACACTCAGACAATATATAGTTTTGTGGTCTGATAAGAAATACAATATGTATTGATGATTATTGCATTGGGTGAGTAATAATTACACATTGTTTTATTGTTTAAGATGCATCAACTTTTAATGACCATGAGGAACCTTATAGGTGTTTATGACGATTACATTTTTAAAAATCCCCCTATTTTTTTCTGGACTAATCAAACAGTATGTGATAACCATAACAGCTATAGTTTGTGTATCTTATTTTAGTATATGGGAAGTAGTTCTAGGGGGGATATTCTTATACATCTTCTTAATCTCCTTTGTGAATCAGCCCCGAAATGGCCATTTATCTAGTAGTAAAAGTGCAAAGAGGGTACAGTCCTTGCTAGTTGTAATAATTGTTTATGAATCGTCCTTTAATCTTCGCATTTCCCTCCCCAATTTAGGTGTTTTGGGACTAATTCACAAAGACCTGTAAGAGTATGTTAAAAAACTACAGGAGTACGACTTTTCCTACTCCTAAATGATTTCATGAATAGGTCTTCAAAATTATAAGACTTTACAAATATCTTGTCTTTAGCATTTAATATTAACATTGTGAAGAATTGAAAGAATCAGATTATTTTAGAGTAGTGACCAGATATGTGTTTATAAACAGGATATGTTTGTGTTTCAGGAAACCCTAGTGTGAAATTCAAACTATCTGCCAGGGTAGGTGTTATTTATAATTATTGGCAACGAAGTGTAGTGGGTGAGCTATTTTGTATCCTCTCTTGAATAACTAACTAAATGGGGAACTCCATGGCATACTTCTGAAGACATTGACAGATGTAGGATCATGTAATGGCTGTTTACGCTAACTCTTTTATGTAACTCTCTTACCACAGGGCTAAAAATATACTCTTGCTGAACAACATTTTTTTTTTCTGTGAAATACCTATATTTAGCATCCCATGTATTGTTGTAAGTAGGCTTTTTAATGTTATATTTACTTGCAAGATATTTGAGCAAGAAGATGAAAACTCCTCACGCATTTGTTTTTAAAACTCATGGGTGGATATTCTCAAGAACGTGGTATAATTATTACAAAATTAGCTTAACGAAACGTTGCACATCGCAGTCTATCGCGCCACAATAATACCATGTGATAGTCTCACGATAACGCGCCAAATGACGCGTTAAAATTAATGCTATGCCGAAAAAACGTGAAACACGAACGCGAAAAACTTTGTGATGTGGCCAATCGCGATACAAAAATCAGCGATAATCAGCAACAGGCCTGCACTATAAAAGCAGAACAAAAAAGGCAAACAAAATAAACTATGTAACACCATGGATGCACCCGGACCGAGTGCAGAGGACAACTCGAACCCCACAAGCCCCACAGATGACCAGCAAGAAACCTCAGGGTCGGGGAAGGCCAAGGAGAAGAGGAAGAGTAAGACACAGGTCAGTCTGCAGGAAAACAGGATCATCGTTACGGAGGTGATAGAACACTACCAGCAACTGTTCGGCACCTCCAACGTGTCATTGGCAACAAAGACGCAAATATGGCGTACTATCTAGGACAGGGGTCTCCAACCTTTTCTGTAGTGGGAGCTACTTCTGATCAGTGAAAATCGGAGTGAGCTACTAAAGGCTAAGCAACTCGCAAGTCTTCCGAGAGCCCGCTCCACGGCCAGCGTCATTGACTTTAAGGCTGTCACGCACCTCATCATCCACCGCGCTGCATCCCATTACATGTTAACCGCACCTTGGTGTTTATTAGTCAAGACATGGAAACGCTTCCCACACAGGTTCACAAACCTAAGAAAACACTTCCACCCTACACATGCCATAGCTTGCTCCCCATGTAGGTAAGTACTTCAGTGACATACATTGGGTTAGTAAGAACTATGAAAATGCTCCAACAAAATTCCTCTCTTTTTTTCGTTATCAAATAAGCTACAAATTAATACATATGATTTTCCTTCATGTCCGGGCCTATGCAGACTATTAAAACAATAAATATCCGGTATTTGGAAAGGTGGCAACCCTAGTTTCTTTATGTGCTTTATTTCTTTTAAAATGGCAATGCATGCATGCTGGTCATGTTATGGTTCCATATCAGCAAACTAAGTGGATTAATGTACCTGCTGCAGAAATGTGTATGTGTTAATGCGCCTGCTGCAGAGATAGGCATGCAACCTTAAGGTCGCAGGTTCAAACCCAGTGTGAAAGCTCAGGGGTTTAGTGCACTTGCTGCAGAGCTACAGATGTAACCCACAGGTTACCAGTTATTGCCAGAGTATAATAGTTGAATAGGTTAACTCAGGGCATCTCCCTATCTGCAGATCACAGTTTCCTGAATATACATCGGAGATCAATGCACCTCCTTCACTAATCTGTATTAAGGAGTCCCGAACTATTAGGACAAAGACCTGATGAATGTGTGCGATGACTGGATAGGTAAATGCAGAAAGTATTTATTTGGAAAAGCGGTGAATGAGCCCTCCTGTGAAAGTTTAATCTTGTTTAAGTATCGCAAAATAACGTTAATTAAGCTATAATAATCACATCATTCTAGCATTCAGTACATTGGGAGAGACACCAATGCAAGTTCCATGAGTCACATACAGAATTTGTACTAGGCCTTTAGGTACTATAACTGCCATTTTCCCCCCCAGCATCAGGTCAGATGGCGTAACAGGTTAGTGTCCGTGTGTATTACGAAGTTCCCGAAATTCCCCCTTTTCACCCTCTGGGTCACATGATAAGACCAAAAGCTGTGTACACCCAGGGGACTCTTGGAATAAAGAGATGTGCAACTATTTGTGAAACTCAACACTTGCGAGACACTAAACAGTAGATGTCGAATACAGAATTTAAAAAGAAACAAAAAAACACACGCACCTGCTGCCAATGACTTGCACTTCACCCAACACTTAAAGAAGCAAGGCTTACTTTCTTCCTGGGTGACTAACACTAAAGAAAACCATAGAAATGGGAAATACGACTTTCCCCAGAGGCCAAACTGTGCTAAAATACCATATTAAGCTTAAAAGAGCACAAGGTCACATCAATCTCTGAGATTGAACCCTAAATCCAAAAACAGAAACACTGCCAGTAAGCAATAATAAACTATAGGTATAGTAGTTAAATCACTGAACACCCGACCGCTCCAACAAATGAAGTAATAACCCAGAAAATATTGTCAACATATCGCAGGACATAATATATGGAGCACACAGATTCATACAAACGAAGCACAACACTGGAGTGTAAATTCTATGCTTATGGTTGAGCATCGATGTTGAGACCTAATTGATAATGCTCAGTATTTACTGTCAACATACTGGGGCTTGCTAATCTGCTTCTGTGCTCCGCTCCACGCAGGATCAAAAGGCAGCTGCTGTGCTTCTCGAAAGGGGAAGGTACATCGATAGTGCTTCCGCCACCTGCATTACAGCTATTAGGCGTTCGGTCCTGATTATCTGCGCACGTCTTGCAGGCTGTAAAGTGCGGAGCCAGCCTGGAAATGGCAGGGGCCGCGGTTCCTGCTTGTTCCGGAGTACAGGAAGAACGTCATGTTCTTCTGCCCGCCCGCTCCAGCTAAGCTCCGTTTCAGCCAATCTGAGCTGCTGGTTTGGGTGAGGGCGGGCAAGCCCTCACAAAAGGCCGAAAGAGAAGGAAAGGATAATAAATGGATGCCAGAGCTTAGAGTGATACAAAATAATGAAATGACGGCGCGAGCTACTCCTGGAGGGTCGGCGAGCTACCGGTAGCTCGCGATCGACCGGTTGGAGACCCCTGATCTAGGACCATGTGAATGCAGTTGCAGCATTGAGGAGGACAATGGAAGAGGTCCAGAGGCGCTGGAATGATGTGAAGGGCAAAACCAAGAAGAAACTCGATGCCAACATGAAAGCAGCTACGCTTATTGGAGGTGGGGGTCCAGCAGCCCACCAGGAGCTAGATGACATGGAGAGTCCACAGTCATCAGTCAGGATACAGTGCCAGGAGTTGGGAATCTGGACACTGCTCAACATGACCTGACACAACATCAACAGGGTGAAGACCGACCAGGGACTGAGGGAGCGGGGGATGGGCACAATGGCACACATGCACAATTAAGTAGAGCACACTGCACACCCACAATGACTCTGGATCATGTCCCTGATCCCCGTGGCACACTGCAGCACACATACAAACACCAAGTATTCCCCTGTACCCCATGTCCCCAAAGGGGTCCCACACCACACATCACCAATCTCACCACCAACACATGCACACGTGCGAAAACAAGCAAAGATGCAAATTTGTGAGCCACATTGTTAATGCATGTAACACTACATGATGATTAGCATGGCTGCACGCCCCTCATCATGGCATTGTGCATGCCACGACACCAAGGTGGCTGAGTGTGGACCACATCCATAAAGGAGCAGGTCACACTCTGACACATACACGTGCACAAACAACCCCTGACGTCCTGAAAGGGAGGAGGGACCGCCAAATCAGAGCTGCAGGGGCGACTCACCCACAATGCAGCACACACACATAAGAATAAGAGCACCTCAACATTGACAACAATGTGGTACAAACTGCAACACTTTCACAACAGAACACAGGATACACTGGTGCTGCATGTGTGTCCAAAATGCCCAATCACATCTGGCATAGCAGGAAACTGTGAGATGACAAGGTACGAGTACCACCTCACATACCTGATGTAGCACAAATGCCCACTGTCCCGCATCAAATAAGCATCTCCCCACAAACAGTCAAAATGTACATTGTCATGTTAATGTTAATGAGCCACAAACAGTCAAAATATACATTGTCATGTTAATATTAATGAGACTTTTAAAGCGTACGTATACCCTAAAGTGTCTTGGCGCTGAACTGGAATAGAACCTTAAGAAATGGAGAAAGAGGGGGACTAGTATGAAAATAACCAAGTCTTTAATTTTTTCTTGAAGGAAGAGAGAGAATTCAACTCTCTCATGGCAACGGGAAGAGTATTCCATAGTTTCGCTGCACAATAGGCCGTATTCCGACCTCCTCAGCTAGCAGTTAGGATGTTAGGAACCAACATTATTCTGGTATATTTGGTAACTGTCTGCCTGTGTGATACCATGAAAAAAGGTGTTTCAGAGGTACCTGTCCTGTCCCATTCAATGTTTTGTAGGCAAGGCAGAGTACCTTAAACTTGGAACGTTGCACCACAGGCACCCAGTGGAGCTTCCACATCTCTTCTTTAATAGATTGGTGCTTGGGTATATTCAATAGGAGCCTGGCTGCAGCGTTCTGCATCATCTGAATTTTCTTTAGATGTTGTTTCTGTAATCCAAGGTATAAACCGTTACAGTAATCTAACTTAGGCAGCACCAAGGTCATAACTACTGTTTTTCTAAGATCCTGGGGAATATATGGCAAAACTTTCTTGAGTTGTTTTTTCAACAGATAAAAAGAGGCTGAAACTGTGGCATTAGTTTGAAGAGCGTAAGCAAGATTATTATCTATCAGAACTCCAAGGTTTCTAGCCTTCTCCACTGGTTCAGGGGGCTGTCCTAATTCGCAGGCCACCACAGCCCGTCCCATTGTGGCTGAAGATTACCAAAGGTTACCACTTCGGTTTTGTCCGAATTAAGTTTTAAACAGTGTCTTCCCATCCAGAGGCTAATTTCCCTCATGCAGTGTTGAAACTGCGATGCCAGGGATAGAGTGTTTTTATATGCCACGACGACAATCTGCGTATCATCGGCATAAGATGTCAAATTGAAGCCGAATAGCTGTATTAAAGGTGCAAGTTGAAACATAGACATTAAACAACGTGGGACTTAACAACGAGCCCTGAGGGATGCCACATGGTAGAAGGTAGGGAGTTTCCTGATACTGATCAAGGGACACTCTCTGCCTTCTATTCTTCAAAGAAGTTGATATTACAGCCAGGGCATGGTCCTTGATCCCTTTATGTTCAAGGCGTAAAATCAATCTGTCGTAGTGCACGGTATCAAAGGCAGCTGATAAATCGAGGAGAATCAGAACAGTGGCGCCACCCTTGTCCATCACTGTTCTGATCTCCTCGGTGGCCTTGATGAGAGCTGTCTCCGTGCTACACCCTGAACGAAGCCGAACTGGGAAGGGTCGAGTAATTCATTCTCCTGAATGTACTGAGTGAGTTGACTGTTCATTATTTTCTCGACTATTTTAGCGGGGAAAGGAAGCCTTGCGATAGGGCGATAGTTACTGGTTATGGAGTGGTCTAAATTGGCTTTTTTTAAAAGAGGGAGGATGATTGCATCTTTCCCGATTGCTGGGAAATTCCCTGATAAAAACATGGTATTAAAAATATTGGTTAAAATTGGACTTACCTCCCCTGTCATGCTTTTAAGAACTGCCCGGGGGCAAGGGTCTGAAGAGGTTCCGAATTTAGTATCCTGAATACGTTTTCCCACCAACTCATTAGATACTTGTGAGAAGGTCAGCAGCTCATTTTTTTGGGACTCGTTAGTGGAGTACACTTCAATTACCTTATTGGAAGTGGTGGTAAAGATATTATAAATGTCATTGACTTTATTCCTGAAAGCACCGTCTATATCATCACATAAAGCTTGGCTGTACTTTGATAATGAGCTATTGGGAAGAGTTGCAAGATTCTTCACAAACTGAAATAGCTGTTTTCCTGAATTTTTTGATGAGTCTATCTGTTCGATGAAGAAGGTATTTTTCTCCGTTGCTAATAGATTTTTATAATGAGCTAAAGTTTATAGCTCTCTTTTCCCTCGGCTTCATAATTTATTCTCCAACGCCTTTCCAGTCTGCGACATTTTTGTTTCTCCAGTCGCAGAGCTTCCGTGAACCAGGGAGCTGAAGGTTGGCTACGTTTTCCGGTGTTTTTAGCATTTGGCACCGTCGCCGCGAAGGCATTGTTCAGCCAGTCAGTATATTTCCCTACTGCTTGATCCACCTGTTTACTCAGACTCGGACGTGTCTAATTAAGTTGGAGTTCAAGCATATCAGTATCTAGTTTATTCCATGCTTTAAAAGAATTTCCCTGTGCTTTAATAGTGAGGGCTACTGGTATGATTTGGGAGGGGAATTCAAATAAGACCAAAGAGTGATCTGACCAGGCAATAGGAAGGATGTTTTTTGCTATCATTCCAGGAACTGAGGTAAAAATACTATCCAAAGTATGCCCTGCCTGGTGTGTGGGTTTATGTACCAGCTGAGTGAGCCCCGGCGGGCCCAGGGATTCAGTGAACATTAATGTGTCTTTGTCTGACAACAACTCAAGGTGTATATTAAAATCCCCCAGGATTGTAAACCTTTTCATAGTAAGATGAGGTTCTAACAGTGAGTCTAGACTGGTAAGGAAATTAGTCCTTGACCCCGGAGAGCGATATACCAGAATACCAATGAAGGTATTTTTCGGGTTTAATTCTATCGAGAAATTCAACCCTTCATAATAAGGACTGAGCACTGGAGAGAAAGTATTTCTAAGATGTTCACCCCCTCGCTTTAAAGGTATGTCAAATCTCGATGAAACAAAGACCTGGGGCACAGCGACCACAAAATCAGGGTTGGATGATGGACCTGTCCATGTTTCTGTAAGGAATAGATATGAAAATCAAAATTGAAGTGTGGGAAACGCACTCTTTTAGTGTTCAAGTGTCGTATGTTCACGAAGTCGGTGGTGCTGCTGGAGTTAACCCCCTGGGCCCGGGGTAAGATGTATGTATCAAGCGTCACTGCCCTCGAGAGTGACGTCCCTCCAACGCACTCGAAAGGATATGTTCATTGGATTCATTCAATGACAATTTTCTTCAAGTTTTATCCATATGTGGTTTATTTTCTATGGTACATTTATCTGCACATTATTTCATCATAATGTTTCAAAACATGTGTTTTGTTCTGCCCAATGCATTTCGGGCATTCGCCCTTCTTCAGGGACTTGTTCCTGCAATCGATCCTTCACTTTGCGTAACAATCCATGTAACGGTCAGGTCGACTTTCTAGTGTTGGTGAAGGTAAGCCGGATTAAGGTGCTTCGTTCTGCTACGCTATGCGGCAGTGTTCCGAGGATGTTGCAGGATGGTGTCTGCAATTTCCCCTTTGGGTTTTGCGAGTGACCTTACATTAATCAGACCACAGTGACTCTCTATCTGTTTAAAGGTCTGTAGAGGTTTTGGCTTTATAATAGCTGGCAAACCGGATTCTATCTGATGAAGGTCAGGGAGAGCAAAACCCTAGGGACATATAAACTGGAAAGACCCAGGTCCTTTGTCCAATATACATCTGGTGCAGCCTAGATTTAGGTCAAATTTATAAAGATTATGCATCTCCGTGCTAGTGTACTGCACAACCACCGCATTTAAAGGGCCAGGGATTATGGCCCTAGGCCTGGGCCAGGCACGGACGGACGCAGACGGGCTTGCCTGTGGCGCGCCTTTGGCGCAACGCCGGCGCACCCGCTGCGCGCATCAGCTGCGCGTCCTTTGCATGTGCGTTTAAATATGGTGGTGGTGGAAAGACTAGACCGCTCACCACCTGAAGTAGGGATTCCTAACCCAGCTCAGCCCGCCAGAACTGTCTGAGCGATCACCGTGGCCTCTGCGCAAACAGCACACAGCTGCGGCAGACCGGGGCGTGATCGAGTGCAACCCGAAGGTATGTTACATGAGGATACAGTAATTGTATTAAGAGTCCCCTACCCTAATGTGCAAATTACGCAATAGTAAATGTGGCAGCAGCAGCAGTGAATGGCAATTTTAAAAACAAAGTTAAAATAATGAAGACCAGTGCCCTCAATATGCCTGCAGGACTTACTCAGTCTGTATGTAAACTTCACCAATGCGTAAACATACATGGAACACACTGTGAAACTGCATCTCCCCTTTACATTGCAGAGGAACAATCAACAACTCCTGCAGAGCAGACCCTACATCACGTCAGGATGATGGAGATGACCCCCAGGCATCATCGACCTAGATGAACTCCATGGACACCCTCTGCACCCCACCTCCAGTAACAGGTCAGCTCAGCACCCTCGAGGTGAGCCCACCCCCTGCACAGACCACACAGCAGGAAGCACCCACAACCACGCCTTGCTCCAAGCACCTCACCGAAGAACACATGGCGTTCCAACGCCGTGTGTTAGGCTGCCAGAAGGAGTTGGCTGAACAGGTGAGGTGGGGTTTGAACTCATGCCAGTCAAACTAGATGCCATACGTGGGTGTCTAAGTCCCATCAGGGACCACTTACACTCCTTAACGGACACCCACAGTCCGCCCCATGCCCTCCAACAATCCATGGCGGGCGTCGCTGGAGTCATGACTTGGAGACAACAACAACTGCCCAGTCGGAGTGGCTACAGCAATGTCATCTGTGATTTGGGAAACATAAGGAGGGTCATGGAGAACATGGTGTGGATGCAGGCGCAAAGAATGGCTACCACGGCTGCAAATGAGAAAGCTGTAGATGGGATCTTCCATGCCCTGCAGATCCTCATTATGGGAGTGATGCCACAAGACATTGCACAGATGAATGCTGCTGCTACTTCTACATCCACATCTCCGGCCCCGGTCAGTGTCACACAGTGCTGCAGACCAAACACCACCACCCACATGTGAGGCACATGAAACGTCAGAGGCCAAAGATGAGGATGAATCTGCCTTAGTGGTAAGTAGGAAGCAGTAGCATTCATCTCTGCCATATGGCTTCTTTCTGCTTGGTTCTGCCCTCTGCATCATGCCATGGAATAACACCTTCCACTGTCCCCCGAAACACTAACCTTTCACCTTGACATGGACTGCCATATATTGTTTGCAAAACAATGACACTGCAATCAGCCTGCATACTGGACTCTTTCCCTTCCGAGTAACTTGTCAAGCCCTAAAGGACTCTGGCTGGCCCTCCTTGGGGCAACATTCTAAAGTGTTGTCTGCATTGCCCAGTACTAAGACAGCTTCAACACTCCACTGATCATGAATAATACATTCCAATACACACAGATGTGTCATGTCCATGATTAATCAAGTATGTAAGCATGGATGAATTTAGGGGCAGTGATTCCCCCTTACGTCCATGTTGCTCATGTTGTGGGACTTGAGTCACAGGGTGCATACCTGCATCATGGTGGTACATATCTGACCCCAAAAGAAGCCCTGTTGTCAATTGGAGGTCACAAATGACAGCCTATATGTAATGAATTGGGACACATGTGACACGCTGATGAGTGGGATTCCGTACTATCTTTGACACACAGAAATAGCATTTCGAATACGTGACACCCCAACACCCTCTCTGTACAGAGGTGACACACCCACCAGCTATTTTCAATTTTTGCGGTTGTTAGCATTACATGTTGCACTTACACTTGGCAGAGTGATGTGCCTCTACAGAGGAGTGACATGCACTCAGGGAATGTGTGTTTGAATGAATTCATTTGCACATGCTGTGCCTGTGGTCATTTTGTACTGTCCCATGATTGCTAAGGACTGTGACAATGTGACGTGCTCATGTGAAGAAATTGTCAATGACGGTGTTCCTACGGGCTATTCCTGCTGCAGTTGCAGTGGGGCGTGGTCCACCTGCCTCATCTTCCTCATCATCGTCCAGTGCATCTGGCACTTGTAGCCATGGGGCACTGGTGCATACACATATGTTGTGCAACACACAACATGCAACCATCATCTTGCATATTATGTCTGGGCTGTACAGGAGCCTTCCACCTGTGATGTCCAGACACCCGAAACATGACTTAAACAAGCCAAATGCACGTTCCACAATGCCCCTGGTGCGTTTGTGGGCTGCATTGTACTGCCTCTGGGTCTGTGTGTTCGGGGCTCGGGGGTGTCATCATCCAAGGGCAGAGTGCATATCCTTTAGAACCTGTGACAGTGCAGAGAAACATGACTCAATAGTTGGTTCTGCATGATGTGTTGGCAGGCTCACTGGTTCATTGGTGTGTGATATGTGTGACTTAGAGATTCCTGTTTGACATGTACTGCTTGCGGCAAATGAGTGGCATCAACGTGTATTACGTAGCCTCACTGCTGCTCCTCCCTCCCCTGAGTCTATTTACAAGTGTGCGCAGCGCGGTTGCATCACTTGCACTCCTAAGGCACACCATTGTCAAGCCTGTCTGAGCATGTCCACAAGCCTGATAAAGACGCTGTGATTTTATGCGTTGAAAGTAGGCGGCCACGTGTGTGTAGCCCTATGGTAAGGAAAGTGCGGACACAGATGTAGAGTTCATGGCTGGCTGAACTCGCGATGCGATTGAGGGTAGACCGTTGGCTAATGCTGCGGTAATAGCGAAACACACAACAGTTGGCATGTATGATCCTAGAACCCGAGCGGGCTTGTGCTCCCTCATTTACCCCTTCTGCCGAGCCCGCACTCCGAGGGGAATGCTACATTGCAACATTGTCCATTGCGGGACGGGTGGCAACGACACTACAACATTAGCATTAGCTACTTCTTAGGCAAGGCCAAAACTTAACCACGCCCAGATTAATCACACCCCTACACTGGACTGTCGTACATCAGTCCACTCCGCTTACGCTTACAGGGGGGGGTACGACACAGCTACATGTCTCAGGTCTACACAGCTGCCTGAGGTGACATGGTTGCGTCTGCTGTATACAGCACAATGTTACGTTTTCGGGCCCGGGGCCCTCGTGCATACATAATGACCACACGGACACACTTAGATAGTTTGTGGAACTGGGTAAGTTCATGTGCGCCCGTCCCCTGTTATTTTACCAGGGTCACATGTCCAGTGATGCCTGTGCTGGATGGTTGTGGGGTGAGTGTAAGCCAGCCCTCAGGGAGTGGTTTGTGCGGGCAACAACTACAACAGTGATCAGACAATCAGAAGTTCAAAGTTCAAACAGCAAGGGTCCATGACTTGAGCTGCACAGAGTTAGCGGCCCCAGATGCACTGTCTCCAGCACAGGCACACCGCCACGGGACGGTGACTTGCGGTGCACTGAGGCAGGGCCACTAGAGCTGAGTGGGTCCTCTTCGATGTCGAAGGTGAATGTCGCAGAGTGTTTCGGGGGACAGTGGACGGTGTTCTTCCAGGGCATGATGTAGAGGGGAGAACCCAGCAGATACAGGCTATATGGAGGAGATGAATGCTACAGACTCGTCCTTAACACCAAGTCAGTATCAGCTACACGATGATGAAGACAGCCCCCAGGCCATATACTCAGATGCCACCAAAGTTCAACCAGAGCTGAAAGGGAATGCAGTCTGTGATAAGGCCTGTGCAATGATATAAACTCTACCATAAATAAATCAAGGCTCAGTTATAAATGTGTGACCTACTTGATCGCAGTGTAGGCCGAAGGCAGTAGTCAGCACGGGACCACAGACACATGTTGTTGGAATGCTATGCACAGAGTTGGTGGTACCACATAGAAGGGAGTACAGTGATATCAAACGTCCCATTAACATATTAACTCGGCCATCATGATATCAAGACTCAGTTCCAAATGTGTGACCGACTAGACCGCAGTGTGGAGTATGTCAACGAGAAAGGAGTGCTGCAGGCCTGTCTCGCGAAGCCAGCGATGGTCTGAGGAGGCTGCCACGGTCGCGGGCCTCGGGTTTGGAGCTTGCACCGGCATGTGGTGGGCCCTCTTTGACACCCGCCGTGTCGGCAGTTGAGCAGTGAGGCCTGGGTGCGCAGGGGCGGCCAAGATGGGTCTGGGGACCAGCGGCCTGGGGTGCAGCAAGCGCACAGAATCGCCAGCACCACCGCTAATGGCGTCGGCCTTGTGGTGGGGTGAGAGGCGCCGCCCTGGCAGACACGTTGGCCATTCTAGAAGAGAACCACACCTGGAGCAACATGTTTTTATTCACACTAGCCTGGCATACGCCGGGCCAGGCCACTCTGCTCACGCTTGAAGGGAGGACATAACAAGCTACATTTCTGCGTTCTTCCCCACTGGCTGAGGTAACATGGTTGGGTCCACTACACTTCAAACACCAGCAGTGTATGTCAACATGGACATGTCTGTGGTCAGCATACTGCAGTCTGGCCAGCGCACCACGCCACACTTGGCATTGTGTACATTCTCATTCATGGGTCACTTGCCTCCTTTGCACATGCCTAGTTACCACCTCTCACCAAATTCTGCTGTTGTGTGGCTGAGGTGCCATGCCGTTGATGGCTTGTGTACATGGCTAGCCCAGGTTACCACAGCAAGTTGTGCTGTTGTGTCTGCTAGGTGGGCATGTTGTTTGGCGTGTTGTATGTGAGTTTGTAACATGTGCATTCTCAGAGTTGTGAGTTGCATGATTGTGCAGTTGAGGTGTGTGGTGTGTTAATTTAGTACTTACCAAAGAGCAATGCATTCCCATTGGTGCCACCCTCAAAACGCTAACTGATGATGGACTGTCGGAAGATGAAGGAATCATGCACACTGCCTGGATAGTTGGCGATGACATTGGTCAAGTGCCCTAGGTGGTCCACTATTGCCTCCATATCGATGGAATGCATGTGCTTCCTGTTGCTGTAATTGTGTGCATTGACGGCAGGGGGCACGAGGAGTACATGTGTGCAGTCGATTGCCCCCAACACGTGCGGGAAGCCAGCTATGGCATAGAAGACTTGCTTGGTCTCCAGCTGTTGCTTTGCAGCATGGGGGAAGTGAAGGTGCTGGGGTACCAAGCTGATGATGGCATCCAAGACAGGTGTGATGAACTTCGATAGGGCTGGCTGTGAGACTCCTCCGACTCTGGCGGTTGTTGGTTGGAAGGTACCAGAGGCCAACAGGTGCAGCACAGCCAGCATCATTGTCTGCAGAGGGATGTTGGTTGTCTGCTGTGTTGGTACCATCAGCGTGTGGGCAATGATGGTCAGGATGCGGAGGATGGTTTTCCTTTTGAGCCTGTAGTAGGCAATCCTCTGGCGTTAAGTCTGTGAGGCTGGTGCGTTTTCTGAAGGTCCCCCATCTTCGTCTGCGCTTCTCCTGTGGTAATCCAGGGGGTTAGCGGGTGGCGGGGTCCTGGGTGGGGGGTGGCGGGCCTGGAGGCGGTGGGTGTTGTGGCCCTCTTGGGGCCCGATCTGCATGATCAGTAGCTCCATGGCATATGTTGTTCTTCAGGTGTGGCTCTGGCCTGGGCTCCCTTTTATGGTGTAGGTTGTCGTCCGACTTAACACCAGGTAAGAGCAGATGTTAAATCCCTGCTGCTAACGTGCCTTATCGCATGTTTTGTGATCTTATTGTCGATCTGGCTGGCCGTAACCTCCCAAAGGAAGAATAACAAGCATCAGAGGTGGAAGCCCCCTTGCTACCATCTTTTAAACAACCACCCTCGAATTCTTGATGCAGCACCCTCCATGGCCAAATCACCTCATGTTGAACCCAGATTTTGTAGCTCAATTAGTGAAGTCCCCAATTCAATACATTTCACAGGACCTCCGGATGTAGAAGTGGCCCAGCATCAATATTTCCTGTGGAGATAACAACTGGATGCACAGGCAAGAGATAGGTATGGGAGGAAAATCACAGATTGCCCTGCACCCAAGGGTTACGCCATGCTGAGGTAAACATATATTTGAAATAGTCTGATTTCCACCCCTTCTTCACTATATGATTCTCAAAACCAGAACCAGAAGCGAACAGGACTGTGCCAATGTGAAATGAAAGCAAGCTAAAGTTACACTCTAAAAACCACATAAAAGGCCAGGCTGAAGTCAGCCTTATCTTCACATTCGGAATAGCACTCCCACAGCGCCCGCTATGGTGACCCCAAGCGCAGTTATATCAAGAGGTGACCTATTATCAGGCCTCACCCCTTCAAGACTTTGCCACCCCTCATAGCCCACTGAATGAGAAAGGAGCTCACCATATCCCTAGGCAGTCAACTTGGTAAAAAAGGACAGTGCCAACAAGTGACACCTCGCATAAGCAGCCGATCTGCCCTCATGTGTCAGTAGTTTGAGGAAACCCACCCAAGATGTCTGAGAAAATGGCTCCTCTCACCCGCTTGTCCCATAAAACACAAATAACGCTGGATTGCCCTCCAAAGGCTCTTGTGGACTTAGGCGCCATGCTGGCTGCCAAGTCTGGTAGCATACATCCCCAAGCATCCATAGTTGATTGGAGAATGGAGTAGGTACTTCTGCTGCCTCTGAATGGAACTGTCAAAATTCATATAACTTGAAGTGAGACAATGTGTCAGCACCAATGATAGATGCTTAGACTTAAATGTGACATTATTCTTTAAGAGAACAGAATGATCTGTTTCAGCACTCTCAGCAATATTGTGCAACGCACACACTTCTGGTTTATGATCATCTTCACCACTGCCATGCTATCAGACCAGAATACCATTGACTGGTCACAAAGATTACTAGGCTACAACTCAAAGATACTGAAATGTTCAATAATTCCAGAAAGGCCACATTCTTCAACAATCTAGACTCAAACCATCCAGAAGACCATTCTGTGCACACCATTCCTGGCCCAGGATCGCTCCAAAACTTTAACCCCTTCACTGCCGTCGCGAGCACTACCTCTGTAGTGCCGCGCACGTCCGTTGGCCAACGCGGCCCCACCTCATTCAACCGCCGCACCACGGTGGAATTCGCTCCGCGGTTAAGCGGTTATCTAGCATCCGAGAATAGCTTCAACTCTGGATTTAGATGGAGCGAGCCAGTCAACTGATCCAATTAATTATTCTAAAAAGACTCGAGGTTCTCAAATTTTGCTTTACCTCCACTCACAACCTTGTCCGGTGATCCTTTAGCTTAAGCCCGAACATTGCCTGTGCAACAGATCTAGAAAAATGATGGCCTATGAGTGTGATGCGGGATGTGAAATTCAACTGTTGCACTAACACCAGGAGCTGATGCAATGTTCCCTTCCTTACCTCCAAACACACATGTATGTATTCCTTGAAAGCAACCATCTTCTCATGATGAAACCTGCATACTCCTACAACAGAGTCTAAGTCAATCCCTTAAAAAAAGCAGACTCGTGATGGACCTAAATGTCTTTTCT
This sequence comes from Lissotriton helveticus, assembly GCF_964261635.1. Taxonomy (NCBI): domain Eukaryota; kingdom Metazoa; phylum Chordata; class Amphibia; order Caudata; family Salamandridae; genus Lissotriton; species Lissotriton helveticus. The sequence goes on along the minus strand of NC_136067.1, from coordinate 1,815,920,918 downwards.
AACACCAGCAGCACCCCAAATTGGTCAAGTAGATTCACAAATGCCATCAGTGATTCCCCAGAATGACCTGATGCTGGGGGCCCCAGAAACAGAAAATTATCAAGGTAGGAAATACCCATGGTAAACCTGTTACCTTCTTGAAAACCCACTCCAAAAGTGTGCTGAATTTCTCAAAATCAGAACATGATAGAGAATAGCCCAGTCCTCTGCTTTGGAATCCTGAAACCAAGTCTAAAAACATCATATAGATATTGTGTTGTTTGGATATTGCTGTATGTGCTCTACAATTGATAAAACCTGCAACTCAACTAGGGAAGGAGCTTTGTGGAAGAGAAGCTGCTCCTCACTGCTCTGGGGGGGCTTATCTCTTACATTTTATTTTTGCGCGTTTAGTATGAAGGAATTACATAGAAGAAACAATTATGCTTGAATTTGCAGCAACCTAAAGGTCTGCTCCATGTCTTTTTGTTGAAAGCCCAACATGCCCGTCTCCTTTCTCCCTCCCGGTGAAGAGTGGAATGACTTGTTGTGGGACACATCTGTTAGTTGCATTCTAATCCGAAAAATAAATTCTGCTAAGTGGCCCTCTTCCTCCTAAAGGCCCTGCCATAATCCTTTCAACAATTGCCATAAAATACCTCATAAGTATGCACCATTTTGTTTGGAAAAAAAGGCTATTTATCTACCAGTACTAACTAGAAAACTGTGAAAGCTCTCATTTAGGGGGTCATTATGATGGCGGATTTTCCACATACTCCGGGCCGGCGGAAGCCACCGCCGGCCCGGAGTATGCGGGAAATCCGCCGAGGAGGCCTGAAAGACCCACCGCCAAATCAGGATGGCTGGTGGGTCTCACAATGTGTCCGCCGCTTTTCCGCCGCAGTCGGAATGCGACCACGGTGGAAAAGCACTAACATGGCTGGCGGTGTCTATCAGACACCGCCAGCCATATTAGGATGTAGGGAAAGTAATGCTTTTCCGCGGCGGCTTTTCCGCCGTGGAAAAGCATACGGACAATCACTTTGGGGGCCCGTTGCGGGCCCCCTGGGTGAAGGTTGCGTGGGGGGTGCACATGGGGGGTACCTATGGTACCCCCCTGCCTTTGCGTGCACGAAGCGGCAGGCACCGCGCGGTGCCTGCCGCTTTGTGCATGCAAATGCACAGCTTTCGTTTTTTACATTGCGGCGGGTGCTGCTTCAAGCTGCACCCGCCACAATGTAAAACATACAGGATGTGACCGCCAGGGTGGCGGTCACATCCTAATTGCCATGGAGGGACCGCCGCTGCCCATGCGGACGGTCCCTCCTACTCAGGGGTGGCGGACGGACGCAAGTCGTCCGCCATCCTAATCGGCCCCTAAGTTTGCCAAAGTTGTATCTACCTTGGGGTTGTGCTCCCTGTTTGAGCACCCCTTAGAATATGAGCACTCCTTACAGTGGTTTGCCTCAACCCCCCAGGTCTGGTCACTTAGTGGACTAATGCGTTCACTGCAGCAGCCTGTGTTTGACCTCATGGCCACACGTTCAAATCCCGGTGGGTCTACTCAGACTTTGATCCTTCTGAGATCGATAAAATAAGTACAGTTTGGTAATAATGAACATCTGTTATTCAGTACCAAAATACCCTTCTAGGTGAATGTGTGCTTTACAAATAAATATGTTATGTTTTCGACCCATTGTGGGCTCCAAAATCGGGTACAAATCTCAGCAAAGAAACCCTTGATAATCTTTTTTATCATTTCCACAGACAAATGCACACCCAACTGGTCCCCCCCCTCAGGCTACACAGAGCCCACATCCATACTAAGTAAGGGAGTTTCAGTTAATTTTGAACATTTATCCTTGGACACAGGCTTCTGAACTTCTGCTATGGAGAGGCCAATATGGACACTAGGAGAAGGCTTGCCGCTTCTACCTCAGAGGCCTTTTGTGCTGCTGGCCCAGATGCAGGCCCAATCCACAGCGTGGAGCCCACCTAGGATGTATTTTGCACCACGGCCCCTGTCCCTGTTCTCTGTTACCAAAAAGAGCCACCAATCTCTAGCTTTGCCAAGCTGTCTTCCTCAGGCATCGCTCCATTGAGGACAGTCAATAGCCCCGACCTTCGACTACCATGGCAGAATGCTCACCAAACTGGATACTAAATCAGGCTAAAATACTAGGGCAATGCTTCTTGTTGCCCACTACCATTATGCACCAAAAATAACATGTACTTTTATATGAATGTCCAAGATCATCATAATCAGGTAAGTATGAATTTTTTTAGTTTTCAAACGTTTTCTGTGTACTTTTTGAGTGCATCCGAATGAGGTCGCACACTGCTCGTCCCATCAGCGTGTGACCCCGGAGCATGATGGTCGATGTAGTAGGTATCAGCGGGTGCGCTTCTACCCGAGTCTTGAGTCTTGAGGGTGTTCACTCATGTGCTTGCCATCCCTGGACACGTGTTTCGCGGTCATTCCCGCTCGTCAGCAGGGATTAGGCGTGAGCATGGGGTTGCTGTGTGGGCTGCCGAAAATATTCGTAGGTCCAGATACCTCTTATGGCACGCAGGTGCGTTATCTCGAGGTCGTCACCTCAACCGGCTCAAGGGAGCCTTTATAAATAGTATTTCCGAATGAGGTCGCACACTGCTCGTTCCATCAGCGTGTGACCCCGGAGCATGATGGTCGATGTAATAGGTATCAGCGGGTGTGCTTCTACCCGAGTCTTGAGTCTTGAGGGTGTTTACTGATGTGCTTGCCATCCCTGGACACGTGTTTCGCGGTCATTACCGCTCGTCAGCAGGGATTAGGCGTGTGCATGGGGTTGCTGCGTGGGCTGCCGAAAATATTCATAGGTCCAGATACCTCTTATGGCACGCAGGTGCGTTATCTCGAGGTCGTCACCTCCACCGGCTCAAGGGAGCCTGTATAAATAGTATTTCCGAATGAGGTCGCACACTGCTCGTCCCATCAGCGTGTGACCCCGGAGCATGATGGTCGATGTAGTAGGTATCAGCGGGTGCGCTTCTACCCGAGTCTTGAGTCTTGAGGGTGTTCACTGATGTGCTTGCCATCCCTGGACACGTGTTTCGCGGTCATTACCGCTCGTCAGCAGGGATTAGGCGTGTGCATGGGGTTGCTGCGTGGGCTGCCGAAAATATTCGTAGGTCCAGATACCTCTTATGGCACGCAGGTGCGTTATCTCGAGGTCGTCACCTCCACCGGCTCAAGGGACCCTGTATAAATAGTATTTCCGAATGAGTTCGCACACTGCTCGTCCCATCAGCGTGTGACCCCGGAGCATGATGGTCGATGTAGTAGGTATCAGCGGGTGCGCTTCTACCCGAGTCTTGAGTCTTGAGGGTGTTCACTGATGTGCTTGCCATCCCTGGACACGTGTTTCGCTGTCATTACAGCTCGTCAGCAGGGATTAGGCGTGTGCATGGGGTTGCTGCGTGGGCTGCCGAAAATATTCGTAGATCCAGATACCTCTTATGGCACGCAGGTGCGTTATCTCGAGGTCGTCACCTCCACCGGCTCAAGGGAGCCTGTATAAATAGTATTTCCGAATGAGGTCGCACACTGCTCGTCCCATCAGCGTGTGACCCCGGAGCATGATGGTCGATGTAGTAGGTATCAGCGGGTGCGCTTCTACCCGAGTCTTGAGTCTTGAGGGTGTTCACTGATGTGCTTGCCATCCCTGGACACGTGTTTCGCGGTCATTACCGCTCGTCAGCAGGGATTAGGCATGTGCATGGGGTTGCTGCGTGGGCTGCCGAAAATATTCGTAGGTCCAGATACCTCTTATGGCACGCAGGTGCGAAATCTCGAGGTCGTCACCCCCACCGGCTCAAGGGAGCCTGTATAAATAGTATTTCCGAATGAGGTCGCACACTGCTCGTCCCATCAGCGTGTGACCCCGGAGCATGATGGTCGATGTAGTAGGTATCAGCGGGTGCGCTTCTACCCGAGTCTTGAGTCTTGAGGGTGTTCACTGATGTGCTTGCCATCCCTGGACACGTGTTTCGCGGTCATTACCGCTCATCAGCAGGGATTAGGCAAGTGCATGGGGTTGCTGCGTGGGCTGCCGAAAATATTCGTAGGTCCAGATACCTCTTATGGCACGCAGGTGCGTTATCTCGAGGTCGTCACCTCCACCGGCTCAAGGGAGCCTGTATAAATAGTATTTCCGAATGAGGTCTCACACTGCTCGTCCCATCAGAGTGTGACCCCGGAGCATGATGGTCGATGTAGTAGGTATCAGCGGGTGCGCTTCTACCCGAGTCTTGAGTCTTGAGGGTGTTCACTGATGTGCTTGCCATCCCTGGACACGTGTTTCGCGGTCATTACCGCTCGTCAGCAGGGATTAGGCGTGTGCATGGGGTTGCTGCGTGGGCTGCCGAAAATATTCGTAGGTCCAGATACCTCTTATGGCACGCAGGTGCGTTATCTCGAGGTCGTCACCTCCACCGGCTCAAGGGAGCCTGTATAAATAGTATTTCCGAATGAGGCCGCACACTGCTCGTCCCATCAGCGTGTGACCCCGGAGCATGATGGTCGATGTAGTAGGTATCAGCGGGTGCGCTTCTACCCGAGTCTTGAGTCTTGAGGGTGTTCACTGATGTGCTTGCCATCCCTGGACACGTGTTTCGCGGTCATTACCGCTCGTCAGCAGGGATTAGGCATGTGCATGGGGTTGCTGCGTGGGCTGCCGAAAATATTCGTAGGTCCAGATACCTCTTATGGCACGCAGGTGCGTTATCTCGAGGTCGTCACCTCCACCGGCTCAAGGGAGCCTGTATAAATAGTATTTCCGAATGAGGTCGCACACTGCTCGTCCCATCAGCGTGTGACCCTGAAGCATGATGGTCGATGTAGTAGGTATCAGCGGGTGCGCTTCTACCCGAGTCTTGAGTCTTGAGGGTGTTCACTGATGCGCTTGCCATCCCTGGACACGTGTTTCGCGGTCATTACCGCTCGTCAGCAGGGATTAGGCGAGTGCATGGGGTTGCTGCGTGGGCTGCCGAAAATATTCGTAGGTCCAGATACCTCTTATGGCACGCAGGTGTGTTATCTCGAGGTCGTCACCTCCACCGGCTCAAGGGAGCCTGTATAAATAGTATTTCCGAATGAGGTCGTACACTGCTCGTCCCATCAGCGTGTGACCCCGGAGCATGATGGTCGATGTAGTAGGTATCAGCGGGTGCGCTTCTACCCGAGTCTTGAGTCTTGAGGGTGTTCACTGATGTGCTTGCCATCCCTGGACACGTGTTTCGCGGTCATTACCGCTCGTCAGCAGGGATTAGGCGTGTGCATGGGGTTGCTGCGTGGGCTGCCGAAAATATTCGTAGGTCCAGATACCTCTTATGGCACGCAGGTGCATTATCTCGAGGTCGTCACCTCCACCGGCTCAAGGGAGCCGGTATAAATAGTATTTCCGAATGAGGTCGCACACTGCTCGTCGCATCAGCGTGTGACCCCGGAGCATGATGGTCGATGTAGTAGGTATCAGCGGGTGCGCTTCTACCCGAGTCTTGAGGGTGTTCACTGATGTGCTTGCCATCCCTGGACACGTGTTTCGCGGTCATTACCGCTCGTCAGCAGGGATTAGGCGTGTGCATGGGGTTGCTGCGTGGGCTGCCGAAAATATTCGTAGGTTCAGATACCTCTTATGGCACGCAGGTGCGTTATCTCGAGGTCGTCACCTCCACCGGCTCAAGGGAGCCTGTATAAATAGTATTTCCGAATGAGGTCGCACACTGCTCGTCCCATCAGCGTGAGACCCCGGAGCATGATGGTCGATGTAGTAGGTATCAGCGGGTGCGCTTCTACCCGAGTCTTGAGTCTTGAGGGTGTTCACTGATGTGCTTGCCATCCCTGGACACGTGTTTCGCGGTCATTACCGCTCATCAGCAGGGATTAGACGTGTGCATGGGGTTGCTGCGTGGGCTGCCGAAAATATTCGTACGTCCAGATACCTCTTATGGCACGTAGGTGCGTTATCTCGAGGTCGTCACCTCCACCGGCTCAAGGGAGCCTGTATAAATAGTATTTCCGAATGAGGTCGCACACTGCTCGTCCCATCAGCATGTGACCCCGGAGCATGATGGTCGATGTAGTAGGTATCAGCGGGTGCGCTTCTACCCGAGTCTTGAGTCTTGAGGGTGTTCACTGATGTGCTTGCCATCCCTGGACACGTGTTTCGCGGTCATTACCGCTCGTCAGCAGGGATTAGGCGTGTGCCTGGGGTTGCTGCGTGGGCTGCCGAAAATATTCGTAGGTCCAGATACCTCTTATGGCACGCAGGTGCGTTATCTCGAGGTTGTCACCTCCACCGGCTCAAGGGAGCCTGTATAAATAGTATTTCCGAATGAGGTCGCAGACTGCTCGTCCCATCAGCGTGTGACCCCGAAGCATGATGGTCGATGTAGTAGGTATCAGCGGGTGCGCTTCTACCGGAATCTTGAGTCTTGAGGGTGTTCACTGATGTACTTGCCATCCCTGGACACGTGTTTCGCGGTCATTACCGCTCGTCAGCAGGGATTAGGCGTGTGCATGGGGTTGCTGCGTGGGCTGCCGAAAATATTCGTAGGTCCAGATACCTCTTATGGCACGCAGGTGCATTATCTCGAGGTCGTCACCTCCACCGGCTCAAGGGAGCCTGTATAAATAGTATTTCCGAATGAGGTCGCACACTGCTCGTCCCATCAGCGTGGGTTTTTGAGTGCAGTAATGTTATTCTATGGAGGAAAACATGTACTGCATTCAGCAACTGAACAGAAACTTACGGGACAGTTCTCTGAGACTTAAGGCGAGTATGGGGCACGGTCCAATGCCACACCAACAGGTTACCTCGGGAGGGTCTGGGGCGCCTGGGTACTTCAATGGAGAACGCTCCGGTCAGAAAGAGACTGCAAGTTGTGACTGGGGAGCCAGTCCGGGAGAACCTACAGGGGGGCTTGACACTTGAGATGCTTGAGCACTTAGAGATACCATTGGTCCACTATTCATCAGGCTATGGCGCTTGGGTGCAGTGGTGTCTTTTGACGTTGGGACACGTGCTTGAGTCACTCACGTTTGGAAGGGGCCTGCAGAAAGAGGATGCAGACGATGACTGGAAGTCCAGTCAAACTAAACCCAAGGGTGGGCTCAGCTCTTGTAGGTCTCAGGACCCCATGGGCACCATCACCTAACCCGGACTCAAATTCTGGAGCACATGTGCAGGGTTGCTTGGAGGTGTCCGGGATGGCGGTGGAGGACTCACTCTTTGTCTTTGGTTTCTGCAGAAGTGGACAAACAGGACACCTGGGCCGCTCTCATTGTTGGTCTCACTGTCCCTGAAGTCCCTCGACATGCAGGCCAGCTTTCCTCTGCTTGGTGTCCGGTGTGGGCACAACAAGCCCTGGTTGCTGCAAAGGGTCCGCTGTACCCACAGGTATTAGTGTTGGGCTGCTCTGGTCAGTCCTGGCATCTCCATACTTGGAGGGAGGATGGATCTGACCTATAGGAGCATGGCTTCCTCTTCCTGGGTGGCTGCTGCATCGGTAGTCCCCATAGGAGGCAGGTCGGTGTACAGGGTGTTGCTTCTTTGGTGCATGCGGCTGCAGGGGAGTAGCTCCTCAACTTCAATGGAGTTTCTTTGGCAATTGGCAAAGCTCTGGCAAACCTCCAGGTTTCTTGGAGTCTGCACAGTGGCAGGACGAGTCGGTTGCTCCACGAGGGTTGGGTGCAGCAGGCAGGCTACCAGGGTTTGAGCCAAGTCAGTCGTGTTCCTCGGTTCTCAAGTTACCAGTCTTCTTTGTCCAATCCTTCTTTTGTGTCCATTGAAATCTGAGGTTCTGGTATCGGGCCCCCTAAATACTCAATTTAGGGGCATTAAAGGGAGTGAGTGGTAGTAGCCAATGGGCTACTTACCCCTGAGTTCACTACAACCCCTGTAATATAATGCACCCTGCCTTAGGGTTGTAAGATTGCTGTACCATGTTGTGTTTTCACTTTTTAGAGCACCTTGTCAGCCTGCAGAGGCAGTCTGTATGAGTTTGGTGCTTGGTCCCTTAGAGTGGCACAAGATATGTTGCAGCTCTTGGGAATCCTCTTTAGTAACTATACCCTAGGGGCTAGAGGTAACACAGACTAGGAACTTACAGCGGAGCTAAAGGCTTGTCACTTGGGGATCATGTGACCAGGTGTCTTGTTTTGGGGAAAGGACAGAGGCACTGGGGGCCTGGTGAGCAGGAACTCAGTGCACTTCAGTCAAATTTTCATCAAATACCAGGCAAAAAGTGTGGGGACTACTGCAACAAAAACTCAGTTTTCTACAGCTATCACATCAAAAGCTACAGAGTACTCAATATAGTAGTTATGTTGCCTATGTGCTATGGGTGACCAGTCAGCCAGCAGAGAAAAAGCCAAAATGTAATTTATACTTACACTACTGCTATAAAAACCTCAGGAAAAAGTCTTGAACCTTAGTCTCAAAGGACTTGTTTATTCAACCAATGGTCTATAAATTACACATCACTGGTCTATACATTACCCATCACATGCGACTATTAACCCGTTAACCGCGGCGTAAAATCCGCCGCGGTGCGGGTGTTTCTGTGCGCGGGCGGGGCCACGTCGGCCAACGGACGTGCGCAGCACTACGAAGGTAGTGCTCGCGACGGCCGTTGGCCGACGCCAGCAACGAACGGGTTAAACTTAAACAAGCAGGAGAACTGTAGAAATTGTCCCAGATATAACCTCTCCTCTTCCATTTGGCTCTGCAAGGATTTAATTGTTCCCCCTTCATAACAGTCTCCTGCTGTCAACAATCCTACATCCATTCGCAGTGCCAATTATGCCAGAGTAGAGTAACCATTGTCTCTGCTAAGTCTGACCAATAATATGGCCTGTGCATGAGACTTGACCAAGTGTGCTTTATTGAGGCTTCTCTTCCAGCATTTCAAGGCGACCTTGAGTTATTTAGGTTGATCTTCAGTGTATAGTCAGCCACCTAGTGGCCAATAGGTCGGTTTATCTTCTAGCACTTGAGTTTGTACCTACCAGGGCTATCTCTTCCGTGCTAGCCCCTCAACCCATCCAGCCACCCACTGTAGTTGTGCAGCGAGATAGCAAAATTCAAAATGTGGGGCGCTCAATACCTTCATTGTTTTAGCACAATTTTAATTTATTCAAAGCTACCCAATAGCAGGGAACTCTACATATTAGCTCAGTTAAGGGTTGTATGATGAAATATCAAAGGCAAAAATATTGAAATATAAAAATATTGCCCAAAAAATATTGAAAATATTGAAGTAAAAAATATTGTATTTCCATATTTTGTGTGCAAAGCGGAAAATACTGACTAAAAAAATATAGAAGGCCAAAAAAGTCACTAAATAGTTACATTTTAAAGGAAGTGTATAAAGCCAAAAAAATATATCTTACATTTACAAAGTCTAAAAAATATAAAACTACATTTCATAACTTAGCAAATAAAAATAAAAAACATAGGCTTTAAAATGCATGTTTAAAGATAGCAAACATAATAAATAAATATTATGAAATAAACATTAATAATGAAATAAAAACACAAATAATAACTAAGAAGCAATCTTGGTTTTACATATTAATGAATTTATTCAGATATTAATTGGTGTTTGGGAGACTTTAAGTGTGCATATTGATTGTCTTCCTTCCTGCCTCAAACCCATGCCAGTGATACGTAGTAATAGTATTTTTTCCATCTCTATTTTTATCACATGGTGTGCACTAGCACTTTAAAAGTTCAGGCATGAGGGGTTAAGATTTGACTGTGATCAAGGGCATCCGTCCGAAACTCGTCAGTTTTTGCTTCTGTCCAGCTTTGCTCAATAAAGTCACCTGCCTCAGATCGGATTCGTTGAGTCATCTGTTCGGCCCTGGGGATCCGGGGCTGCAGTCTGGCTTTTTGTTCTGAAGATATATATATATATATGTATAAAATAAAATAAAATTTAAAATAATATTACTTCAAGACATAAAAGTACATGTGTGAAAGAAATTATTTGAAATAACCCCAAAATGACATCATACAAATAATAAAATACAAATTTAAGAAAATAGACATGTAGGGGTGAGATTTACTATTCTCACTCCAACATAACTGACAGTAGGGAAAGTGTTGGACCTTGAAAGGGTGAGATTTATTATTTCCACTCTAGCGTAAACAACAGTAAGAAATTTATTGGAATTTGGAGGGGTCAGATTTACTATTTCCATTTGAACCTGAGCAACAGTAGGGAAAGTGCTGGACCTTAAAGGAAAAATATACCATTCGAAATCCAACATAAGCAATAGTGGAGAAACTGCTCCAATTCAAAGGGGTCAGATCTAGTATTCCTATTCCAGCCTGAGAACCAGTTGGGAAAGTGTTGAACTGTGGAGGGGAGACATTTACTGTTGCCACTCCAAAGCAAGCAACAGTAGGGAAAGTGTTTGAGACTGGAAACTTAAACTTACTATTCCTCCCCTAAATTGAAAAAATATGTACTTAAAAAAGTAACATCAATATATTTTTAACGTATAAAAAAGGGTTTTTTAACATTACAAAATGTATAAAAATTGTTTTTAAAAACATATTGAAACCAATTAATATACTATTTATTACAATCAAGCAAATAATTTGAATAATTAATAATCTAATTATTCTGTTAACAATTACAGCAATATAAGAACCAATTTGTTTAAAAAGATGTATTAAATAATTTGCCATTAAGATAAGTAACATAATTAATTGTCAAAATTAACAAATTGGAAATAAAAGATAAACATTTACAAAAAAATAATAAACAAATGCCTCACCATATTTCCCTACAAACCCAAAAAACCTCCAATGCATAACTTTAAAAAAGACATTTAATGTAATATATTATCAAAAAAGAGAAATAAACCATTCAAAATATATGCACACAACATTAAATTAATAACAACTTACAAAACAAAAACTAATAAAGCACAACAAAATAATTACAGAACAATATTACATCTATATTCTGTCTCACAATATTTTGACATCACTATATTTTTGGCACAATATGTGTGTCAAAAAATATTTTTGAAACCATATGTTGGCAATACACCAGGTTAAGATGTTATCTGGTTCCTGAAAGGTGGGTCTAGAGATCCAAAATGGCAGAAGAGCACTAGAGTAATATAAGAGCTGCTGAAGCATAGCCAAATGTCCCATAACTGAAAGGAGGAGGGCCTTCCAAAACTCCAAACTATATCTTATTGAGGTAAGTACCCTGCTGAGGATGTCCTCTTTTGTTACTTATTCAGTTGCTATATTTGTATCCCATTTACCTGAAAGGGCTAGGATCCCATGTCAAATTCCACGCCAATGCTGTGGGCGGCTCCACATAAGATTTTGCCAGAGAGGAAACACACATGATTTGGCCCAGTTAACTTCTAAGCCAGACATTTGAACAAAGGGGATGATTATAATGGCGGACTGACTTTAGTCCATCCCCCATCGTTTCGCATTTGGGACCTCCCGCCTACAAGATGGCAGTCCCACAGTATGAATTACAATGTGACTGCTACTGAGGTTGTCGCAATGCCTAAGTTTTGCATTGTGGTGGGTGCTGCTGACTGCAGCACCCACCACAATGCAAAAGAGGGACAATTTACTTTTCCCTGCACTTCGTGGCAGACACCATCCAGTTCCTGCCACATGGTGCAGGGATATGAAGGGGGCAACCATAGGTGCCCCCAAGGTCCTGTGCCTAGGGGCCAGAGTGTGAGGGGGGAGCACTATGGGCCCCCAAAGTCCCTTTCCGCCTGCCTGTTCATGGTAGGTTAACCGCCATGAACAAGCAGGCGGAAAGGAACATTGTAATCCCTACGGCGGTGTCTGGTAGGCATCACCACCATTGTAGGGATTATGAGCTCCTTCGCCGCACCGGCGGGCTCAAGGAGCTCGTTGGATGCGTGGCGGTCAGTCTTTACGACAACCACACATCCGCCTGCCATCATAAAATGGCAGGCGGTAAAGTTGGTTACAATGGCGGGGAGACCGCCACCGACAGCCTGTCGGTGGCGGTCACCCCGCCATTGTATTCACACCCAAAGTCTTCTAAAGTTTGGGTTATTGTATATATCCCCTGAGCACTATTTTTCCTTAACAGTAGTAAGTCATCTGCAGAAAGTAAAATCTTATGGCCTCTGTCATGGAGCTGAACAACCTGGATGGTCTGCTGCAGCTAATCAGTTCTGCCAGGGCTTCCAAAAGCCAGAACAGATATTACAGGACTCAGTGGACATTCTTGTCTGCTGCCCCTGCATATATGGAATGAACGTGATATCCATTGCCCCATTCTAAACCTGGAAATAGGGGAAGTCAGTGGTTGACATGGAAAATAGAAGTGCAGATACTCTGTAGCAGAGTACCTGCTTGTTTCTGAGAGGTGTTGGTTCTCTCCAATTAAAAGTATTACGTCACTCTTGAGAAGTACCGGTACTCTCCCTCTCAAAATAAAACAGTGCCGGTACTTCGTACCAGGCAGTACCGGCCCATTTAAAGTACTGGGGGAAGTATATAATAGTTGGATCCATTTTGTTATGCTGTCACCTAGTGCCATTCTACTCAAGGCTGTTAGGAGGAAATTCCACTGCAAGGAATCAAAAGCCTTCTCCATGTCTAATATTGCCAAAGGATGGATCAGATCAGTAGGACTCTTTGTTCATAAGTTTGTATAAACTTCTTATGTTTAGGGCTGTGCTGCATCACAGGATGCAAGACTTCTGGTCTGGGTGGGTCAGTATGAGAAGCAAACCAGTGCAGTCTCCTAGATATTTATTTCCTAAGCATTTTCTCATCATAATTTAACATGGAGAGGGCCAAATAAGATTATTTCTATCCATGGGATATCGTTCCAGTGCAAGGAGTGGTACTATCATGGCCTCAAGTTGATGGAGGAAGTCAGCTTTTTTCCAGTGCCACTGTACACACTTTAACAACTTTGGGCACAATTATAACTTTGCGCAGTTGCGCCGGCTCTCCGCTGTCACAGCTGCGCCAAAACCGTGCAAGGACCACCCACCTTATAACAAGTTGAACAAGTGTAAGGTGGATGGTCTTTTGCCTTTCCCATGGCGGGGCCTGGTAAACAGGTGACTTCCATGCCGTGCTGGAACTTTGAGGGAATACAGACAGGGGGCACATGTTGTGCCCCCCTGAATGTATCCCTATGACAGAGCGGCATGGGGGCCCTGTAGGCCCCCCTTTGTTCCTGCACCACCAGCCTTTGCATGGTGGGGCTCCCGCCATGAAATGACTTGTGGTGCAGGAACTTGTAATATGCTCAGCAGGATGGTGCAGTCCCTCTGAGCATTTTACATTGTGGCGCAGCTCTGCCTCCACCGGTATAACTTTGAAAGACGTAATCTGGTGGACAGTGGAGAGCGACTTCTGTCCCATCATGAGTGCAGCGTTCGGAAGACCACCTCACTCATAATCAGGCCCTTAAAAACTATTAAATCTGTATAGGTTTGGTAGTATTTGATCAGGAGACCGTTCAATCAAAATGTCTTCCCAGGTAGAGCAGCAAAACAGTTGATGTGGCTGTGTTGCCAATGACATACAGCAGAGAAGACATCAAGAGATATGCAGACACCATAAATCTACCAAAAGTACATTGGCGTGTATTGCCTCTGTGCTATCAAAAGAGGGCGCAACTATTTGTGAACATCAACCACTTTCAAATTTGTTTCCCACGCCTGTGTTTCTCCCACTCCAACCCTTGTGTGGAGATATTTATAAGTATCTTGTTCATTGTGTTGTCTATTGGTGTCTACCATTGATAATTTTTCTTGTGATGAAACATTAAAAGCAGCAGCAGAAGCTAAAGCCTCAGAAAGTGTTATTATAAGGCAAGGTCTGTGACACAGTTTTAACCTGAGTGGTATCATATAAAGTGCATGGGCCATATGCGTGGTATGTTACCATTTTTTGGCCATGGTAAATGGTTGTTTTTCACTGGCACTTTCCTGGAATGTGTTGCTTTCAACTGGAAACAAAGCAACCTTAGTTAGAGACTGGACAAGGGACCAGGCACCGGAGACAGGCAGGCATCGGAGACAGGTTTGGGCTGGATCGGACTGGTCAGGTAAAGTGACCAATGGTGGCCATGTTTTGAATTTCGCCTGGGCGGTCTTCAGGGGCGGCAGGACGGGTTAAATAATGGGCAAGGTTACCTGAGTACACATCGCAGCTGCTTGGTTGCCCCTGGTGGCTGCTGAGGCAGCCCTTGCCCTTTCAAGTACCAGAGTTCTTATTTTCCCCACCCTCCCTTCCCTGTATTAAGTGCACTTGGTGGGTACCTTTGATCATCGTGGTAGTGGGTAGACACAGGGGAGGAGTCGTGTTTGGCCACAAAAGTAGTAGACAACCTGGGCATCAGGAATACAAGTAGGCTAACTGGTTTTAGGTTTAAACCTATAATAACTGATAAAACCCCACCAAAAGGAAAATAGCCATCACCAGTGTAAACATATAGACACTGAAAAAACACCTTTGCAACCACAAACTAAGTGCCATTCAAAGAAAGGAAAAGATTAGTGAAAGAGTCATTTTTATTTCTTCCTGAAGGGGCCCATACAATGTAACTTTGTTATACAAGGAGCATCAAAAAAGACATGCCTAACATTATTCTGCTTGAGTTCTGTTTAGGGATGTTACTATAACATTGTCTCTTCTTCCTTCTGCTTATCTCAGTTTTGTGGTTTTTGGTCTAAAGATGCAGTGTTTAGATGCATGTTTTAGGTCGTATTTAGTTATTTTATAAGCTGTCGAGAATTTGCAAATATTAAAATAATTTTGATATTTTGGCTACATTTGATTTCACTGATAGGTAGAATGGCTGGTTTCATAAGAATCTTTCCTAATTTGTACCATCACATTTACCCACACACAGAAAATGGGTAAAATATTTTGATACATCAGCCCCCTTTTCTAGCGAGTCAGTATTGATTGTAAGTGAATTGCCAAACACCCTAGGCTTTAAACATTCAATGCACGAAGTAGTGACAGGTATATGTAAAATGAATGTTGTCACCAAGAATCTGAGATAGTGGGGAAAACATGACACCAGACGTTTGGGAAACATGGAACGCAGTGTCACTTGGAAGGCTGCTGAAAAAAGTTCCTACCAGGTTCAAAAAAGATTGGAGTGATATTGCTTGTATTTGCCGTAATTCAGCTATGTATATGAAAAAGTTGAATGATGGCCTGTCAAAATCAATACCTGAGGTGAAGTGCTTCCGTGAAAGAGATCCTTGTCACTTGCTAGATGGTATGCTGAAAGCATATTGACAATCTTCAGAAATAATGAAGAATGCTATTGACTTTGTAGTCAATTCTGGTGCAGTAAAAAAATGTGGGGACCTCATATACCCTGGGCACACGCTATCTATACACATGCACTATCAAGGCAGAAGGCAAGCAATAATGAAAATTACATTAAAATTCCATAAACACTTGAAAAACACTGTTTCTGTTGTTTTTAATGGCGCGAAAATGTGTAACCACTGATAACCACAGTTTTTTTAAGGTATTGAAAAAACTGAAAAAACCCCACCAGAATTTACCAAAAATAGAAACTGAAAACAGGAAATCCTAAATATAAGTGTAGGCTAATTCAAGATGGAACTCAAGCTCGAGCTGGGGCAGGGGTACTACAGTCTCTAGTGGAAGGTTGGGGACGCTCACTACAGCAATTGTCCATAGCCGGCCAGGGTACTCCATTACATGACTCTGAGGATACTGGGGAATGGGGGCCGTGTCAGAGGACCAAGTTATGGCCCGGTTGCCAAGGCCCATCTTCCAATGGGTGCAATGGGAAATCCCTGTATTGGGTGGCTCTGGCATGGTTGTTTGGGGGACCAGCTGTTATGCTGACCCAAGCTCCCTCTGTTTTGAAGAGACACATGAGTCTGCCTTGCTGAGGATGACTTATGGAGGGACACGCGTCGTTTTTGTCTTGGATCCAAGTCAATTGAATCAGTCAATGACACATGGGCCTGAGGGCTGGTCACCCATGACTCCTTTCGGGTATTTCATAGGAAATGTAATGTATTAGCTATGCAGTATTTGCTAGGAAATGTAATGTATTGATCACAATGCTGTTCTGTACATATTGTAACTTTATATGAAAAACATTTAAAAAAATGTTATGTTAATGATGTATAATAAATCCTTCCAGAGAATGGTATATTCTCTAACACACAAATGTTGGCTTGCATTGGGACTTTTTGTAGAATCAGCTATATGTTTATGAGTGTGTAAATGTTTGTCTGGTTTGAGATATGACCGGTCTCGCTGCGGTCCCCCACCTGTGCAAAGAAACTACATAGCACAACAGGAAAAAAAATAAAACAAAAACACAGCCTAACACAAGAAAATTGCCTTGTTGAATTGTAGAATGTTTTGTAGTGTATTATTGCATTGCGTTGTATCTGTAGGCTACTGTGGTATTGTTGTGAAGTTGTGTCACAGTGTTGCATTGTGTTTTGATATGTTGTAGTGTGGTGGTTGTGTTACACATTTTATGTTGGTGTGTTGTGATGTTGGGTTAGCGTGTTGGGTTACTTTGTTGTGTTCTTGTCACTGTTGTATTTTGTAGGTGTGATTTTTAATTTGGTTGGTGTGTTTAATTGTCTTGCTGTATAACGTGCCTTGTTTTGTTATGCTTTTGTTGTTGCATTGAGATGTCTTGCATTGCTTTTTTGTTTGTGTGCTGCTATTTTATTTTAGCTGTTGTCTTGCTTCAGTGCTGTTGTGATGGTATACCTCAGCTGCACCATGCTGCTACAATAGGCTCACACATTATTGTGATGCATAAGCATCTCCAGGAACAAGCATTCGTCATTCAGTGGTAAAATGTGTTTGCACCCAGCTACTTGACACCAGAAACATCTTTAAAAAGGCCGATATAAAATGTTTTGTGCATTTACTACGTATCGAGTTAGCAGAAAATTCCCTGGCTACTGTAAAGTTTCTGTCTCTTCCATGCGCGTGCCTGTTTTGTTGACCAATAGCAGGCACCTCTTACCCGATGGAGCAACATTAGTGCTGGGCTGGCTGTTTATTTGTTGTGCACTGCGGCGCCATTTCTGGCGCCTGCCCCGAAAACAACCACTTTGACAAGTGTTACTTGCTGGAGAGCCTCCCGCGGATGCCAGCATGTGAGGGACCATCCCTCACATGCTGGCATCCGCGGGAGGCTGGTGGTTGTGGGGCGGGGGCGGCTTGTGGAGGCAGTTTGAGCAAGGCAGTAAAATCGTTTTGGACTTTTCCGACTGCAAGCTCCTCCCAGGCCCTTTGTAGTATTTTATCGAATTATTCTGGCATGTGATCGCTCTTCTGTGGATGTATGTACATTACTACAAACTATTCATCAGACGTGTGGAGGATGCATGGAATAATGTTATTGGGAGCTGTATGCATGCAGTCGGTGGACCCTTTGACGCATTTATTCCCTCGACTGCGTGGCTCTGTCCCCTCCAGTGTCTACACAAATTGGTGCACTATTTACATACACTATGGGGTATATATGTTCTCCAAAGAACATGCTAACCTTGTCGACAGTGCTACACACATGTCACGCGCACATGGTTATAGACGCACACGTTGTGCTGCGCCTGCGAGAAAATTCGGTCAGATGCTGCTCACTCCATCTTGGATGATGCAATAAAAATATTTTATTATTTTAGCTAAACTATGTTAGGGGCAGAGACTGGACACGTTGCTGTGTCGTTGTGAATTAAAGAGGCATTCCAGTAAGAGACATTACAGCAAGCTTCAAAACCCAACCAGGCCTCATCACAGAAAAAAAACGACTTTCTGAACTGACAGTGGATGCAGGACAGGGTAAAAACAAGTATCTTTCTCTTTCCCTTTATACAGGGATGCCATGCGCACTGGTGCAAACAAGCAAATTGCCCATTTGCCTCCTTTTGGGGCCGCAAACTACCGTAATTCTCCGGGTACAATGCGCCCCTGAAGGCTCTGGACCCGGTGCCACTGCACCTGCTGCACCAATGGTAGCAGGGGACAACTGCATCCTTTCTGAATCACTCACTCACTTCAAGCACGTACTTTGTGTTGCCAGACTCCGTCTGGTAAATCTTGACCTACCAGGAGAGGTTTGTGCGGAGAACCGAGGAAATCCGGCCTCCATGTTGTGGCATGAGCCCTTGTGCTTCCAAATAGAGTTATTTACCAAAGTATTTATTTATTTATTTATTTTAGTGTTTTATAGAGCGCGAACTTGACCCGTTAGGGTATCAGAGCGCTTTACAGGAACAAAACAGTATACAAAAGGTTTAAAGTCACAAAAGTACACAATAGTATAGAAAGGGCAGGGTGCTGGGTACATAAGGGATAGAGGGTACGTATGTACATTATACATTATACATATTACTCGTGGCGATAGTCTCAAAAGTGTACAATAGGGTAGGAGGTGGCAGGGTGCTGGGTACATAAGGGAAGTAGGATGGGATTACCTCTTTATTCGCCCTTCCTGGCTCCAGGTTTACAGGGCCATGCTGCGTCACTTACTCGGTCGGTTGGGCTCTTGTGTTTATAGTGAATAAATATAGTAAAGCCAATAGGCTGATCTCTTTTATTACACTGTGTTCAAGTCCGAGGAAAGTTTATTTTTTATTTTTTTGCTAAACGGAATCTCACAGATTACAGTAGCAGGCAAGGGTTTTGATGTTCATTACCCTCTGACTTGGGGGCGTGGGGGAGATTTTAAGGGTAGGTTAGGAAAGCAATTGTAAATAAAAATGAATTGCTATTTTAATAATAATAACAATAGCAGTAGTTTTGCTTTTGCCAAGCTAATTCTTAATTCTTAGATTTAGAAACACTTTTAGACAAAACCACAATACGTTGTAATTGTCTTGTGAAACCCGAATGCATTGTGTAACAGTGCGCCAACTGTCAGATTCATAAACAAGTGCACGACTAGGTGTGGGTTTCAATCTGGCTTGCCAGCTTCAGTGTGCATCTTGTGTGAGCCTAGACAAACTGCTTTACCGCCCAATTCCCCATTTTCCATACCTGCTTAAAATGGTGAGGGCCTAAAATGAGTAGCAGGCCAATATTATAGAATGCATACATAGTTGGACTTTTGCATTTCGACGAGGACTGTACACCCCGGGAGCGCTAGCCCCACCTGCTGAGCGAGCTGAGCGCGGTTCCACAACCCTGCAGCCACAGTGTATCCATCATGTGTATTTACGCGCCCCCTCCGGGCGATCACCATTGGATACTGCTCGGCTCCCGCGCGCAGCGATGAACTTTAGCCCGGAATTCCCTGCCGGCGGTTTTATGGCTTTCACTTGTTGATGTGCCTTCTTTTGTGGAGTCTCAGGCTGATTGTGTTTGTTAATTAGTTGCTAACAGCGCCATAATGTGCTCTTGATGGATAGCCCGGCCATTAGAGCTGGCTGCTGCAGGAGGCCTGCCTGGTGTATAAGGAGCGTGAGCAGTACGTTCAGTGACTGGTAACGAGAGGAGATTGCGCAGCAGAGGGTCGCTGCGCCTTCTGTGGTATGCAGCAAAGTGCGCAACGCACGGCACTGCGCACTGTCTCCTTCTGCATGAGCGGCGCAATAAAGCCATCCTTCATCTGTGCATGCGCAGCGCAGAGTAGGCACCTCCGCGTTTGCATATGCAGTGCTGCAGAGCGACGCACGATTTTCTTCACTTGCAGCGCTGTATAAGCGAGCCGCGCCCTCCATGCATGAGAGGCGCACTGAAAGCCACCCTTTCCTTTGTACATGTGCAGCGCAGCAAATTAACACTTTTCTCTGTGCACGTGCAGCGCAGCAGACCCGCACTCGTCCTCTGTGCACGCGCAACGCAGCAGTCACCCCGTCCACTGAGCATGCAAAGGGCAGGAGAGCCACCCCCGTCCTCTATGCAGCCTGTGCACACCCTTAAAGGAGCCCAGCTCGGAAATCCTGTGCTAGGCAAGCGCAGCGCTCCAGGAAGCGCAGCCTGGAGCTGTCCTCTGAAAGAGGCCACTTCAGGGCGTGTGCACTGTCCTCCTGCGAGGAGTCGATCTCTGTCACCATGCACCAGGGGAGGACCTCTGTGAGCGTCAGCCCGGGGATGGCCTCCACACAGGGCACTCCATGGCTGGCGATCTCCCGCACCAGGGAGGGGCTCCTAAGCGCCAGCCTGCTCAGTCCTCCCACTTCGGAGCTCAGCCCTGTCCCCGTGCACCAGGAGCGCCAGTCTGGAGCTCTCCTCTGAAAGAGGGGCACTTCAGGGCTCGTGCACTGTCCTCCTGCAAGGAGTCGATCTCTGTCCCCATGCACCAGGAGCGCCAGTCTGGAGTTACACTTCTGGGCAGGTCCACTCACTGCACGAGGGAAGGATTCCGGAGAGCGATTGGCTGGAAAAGCCCTCTGGGTCTGCGCAGCGCTCTGGTCCGTAGTCTCAGAGCCCAGCGGAGGCTGGAAGAATGTGGCGCAGTACAGATGTCCTGAGTCCAGCTGTGCCTCCTGGCACCAGGGCACCGTGGATTTCATCTGTGACATGCCCTGCCCTCCTGAGACAGACGGGGAATGAACTTTTGAGAAACACTGGGGGCGCCCGCAGAACGTGTCACTGTGCAGATCATAGGAGATCTGCAGCGACGAGCAGCGCCTAAAAAAACTCCAACATGTGGAATGAAATGTAAATATTATATGTTTCTAGACGTCATGCTTCAGGAATCCTAGAGAGCAGTGCTGCCACCATTTGAACGCGCATCCCTGTGTAGCGCGCATCCTAGAAAGCAGCTCTGCTGCCAGTGAAGCGCGCACTCCAGAGAGCAGCAGCTGCAGCCAGTGGACCACTGATCCTATGGAGCGGTGCTGCTGGCAGTGGAGTGCGCATCGTAGGAATCGATGCTTCTGTCAGCGGAGCGCGCATCTTAGAGAACAGTGATTCTGCCAGTGGTGAGCATCCTATAGATTGATGCTATTAAAAGTGGAGGGCGCATCCTGGAGAGCAGTGCTGCCGCCAGTGGAGCGCGCATCCTAGAGAGCAGTGCTGCTGCCGCCAGTGAAGCGCGCATCCTAGAAAGTGGTGCTGCCGCCAGTGGAGCGCGCATCCTAGAGAGCAGTGCTGCCGCCAGTGGAGCGCGCATCCTAGAGAGCAGTGCTGCTGCCAGTGGAGCGTGCATCCTAGAAAGTAGTGCTGCCGCCAGTGGGGCGCGCATCCTAGAGAGCAGTGCTGCCGCCAGTGGAGCGCGCATCCTAAAGAGCAGTGCTGCCGCCAGTGGAGCGCGCATCCTAAAGAGCAGTGCTGATGCCAGTGGAGCGCGCCCCTAGCGAGCAGTTATGAGCCCATCCGTTGCTGTGGTGAGCTTCATGCTTAGGAACAGCCATTAATCACTGTAGCATGTTTGGCGCTTTCTGCATAGCAAGTCAGACAGCACGTGTACAGAGCTATGCAGCCATCAAGGGCAGGCATAATGTACGCTGTATGTGAACGCGCAAAAACATATGTGTATAGGTACATGCGTCATACATCTGCAAACGGCAAATACCATGTTTCCACACTACGCAGCTGTAATACACATTTGTCATATATCTGTCTTGCGTGAATCACGAGCAAGCATCTGCAGCTATGATGTTGAATACGGTCTGCAGATATCACGTGCAGGTGATACGCAGGCATCGTGTGAAGGTGATAGGCAGGTATCGTGTGCAGGTGATATGCAGGCATCGTGTGCAGGTGATAGGCAGGTATCGTATCGTGTGCAGGTGATACGCAGGAATGAGGCATCGTGTGCATGTGATAGGCAGGCATCGTGTTCAGGTGATAGGCAGGCATCGTGTGCAGGTGATAGGAAGGCACCGTGTGCAGGTGATAGGAAGGCACCGTGTGCAGGTGATACACAGGCTTCGTGTGCAGGTGATAGGCAGGCTTCGTGTGCAGGTGATAGGCAGGCATCGTGTGCAGGTGATAGGCAGGTATCGTATCGTGTGCAGGTGATACACAGGCTTCGTGTGCAGGTGATAGGCAGGCATCGTGTGCAGGTGATAGGAAGGCATCGTGTGCAGGTGATACACAGGCTTCGTGTGCAGGTGATAGGCAGGCATCGTGTGCAGGTGATAGGCAGGTATGGCAGGTATCGTGTGCAGGTGATACGCAGGCATCGTGTGTAGCTGATAGGCAGGCATCGTGTGCAGGCGATACGCAGACATCATATCCATTCATGATTTCGTGTGTCTGCAGGTTTCATGTTCGGCTTTCGTGTGCATGTATCGCGCCAGTACTGTGCATGGAACATGCATGCACGCATGATCTCCACAGACAAACTACATGTGATATGTATGAATAGAGCGCAGCAATGGAGGTACATTGTGCATGTATCAGGTGCAGCTGTCGCATGCAGCTGTCATCTACAGTCATCATGTAGAAGAATCATATGTGACGAGTGTGAGCATAAGTATGTATGTAGAGGTGGCGCGTGAAAGTATATTGTGCCGAAATCACGAGCAGCCATCATATGGAGATGTCTTATGCAGGTACCTGAACGGCCATGGGTTGCTCACGCGCTTACACCATTACCAACCATCAATGATGGCCATCTTAGTGAATCTACCAGGGACCAGTATAATTTCACGTATGCTCTGCTATGTATACCTATCGTGTGCACACTTACCGTGTCTGTGTATTGTGCCAGGATAATGATATGCAGGTATGATATGGGTATGCGTGAATGATATGTGCAGCTAACGTACTACCCTAGTCTTATGCTTTAACCTGCAGCTCTAAGGAGCTGCCTTATTATGTGGGTATAAAAAATGTACATTGCTGGCACCTATTAGCAGGCGAGTCATTGCTGTCGTGCACAGATGTGTTGTAGAGGTAGAGTGCAACTGTCCAGTGCATTTAATTTGCCTTGAATAGGTTGCTATCTTGAGCAGGCGGTGTGCAGGCGTGATGTGCAAGGGTTGCCCATGTGCCTGTTCTGTGCTCAGCACTCGCCAGCTGCACTCTCAGTCTCAGGCAAGTCCCACATCTGCAGATGCCTCCCCTCGCCTGTCCGTCACTGCTGGCTCCTGTGAGGTATCCCGCTGACCCTTCTGTTTGCAGCTCCTCCCCTCTGTCACAGCTTGCCCAGGGAGCCTGCTACAGGCGTCTGCTCAGGGCGGCCCGCCTCTGGGGCATGTAGTCCCCTCCCCTGCACGCTGCCCACTCTAGAGCCGGGGATCCAGCTGCTGCGGACTCCCCGTCCCGTCGGCCCCCGCGGCAGCGCCCCGGAGCCCGGGCTGTCACTCAGCGCGCGTCAGCAGGGGTGTCAGCCCCGGGGCTGCTCCGGGTGATATATGCGGCGCTGCGGGCGCGGGGAGGCGGCTGGCCGGCGCTGGCCCTCTGCGGTGCGGGCCATGTGCTGAGGGCGAGCGGGCGGCTCCTGGCAGGGATGCGGCAGCGGCGGCGGCGGCTGGCCGTGGCTCTCGGGCTCTGCGCGTCCTTCTTCGTCGCCACCGTGCTCAACGTGCTGCTGGTGCCCGGCTCGGAGCGGCGGCGGCCCCCGGAGGAGCCCCCCGAGGACCCGGAGCCCCGGGAGCTGGCCTGGCAGCTGCGGGAGCGGCAGCGGGAGGTGCTGCGCCTCCGGGCGCGGCAGGTGAGCGCCCTGGAGCGGCGGCTGATGGACCTGGAGCCCCCCGGGCAGAGGCTGCTGGCCCTGGAGCCCCCCGGGCTGGGCTGCGCCGAGCTGGGCGGCGCGCCCGGGGCGCAGTACCTGGGCTCGGGATACACCAAGGCGGTGCACCGGCTGGCGCTGAACCGCAGCCTCGCCGTGGCGCTCAAGACCGTGGACCTGGGCGGCCACGACATGGAGAGCTGCGTGCGGCAGTACGGGGCGGCCCGGGACTGCTACCGGCTGGCCGCCTACAAGATCCTCAAGGAGATGGTGCTGCTGCAGCGGCTCCGGCACCCCAACGTGCTGCAGGTAACGGGGGCTCCCGGGCCAGGCAGGGAGAGGGTGCCGGGTGGAGGGATGGATGGCCGGCTGGGTGCATTCATGGGTAGATTGGTCTGATGTAAGTGGATGGATAGGTTTGGTAGAGTTGAAGAAGATGGGTGGCAAGTTCGATGAGTGGATGACTAGGTATGTGGGTGGACAGATGAACGGATGGATGGATAGGTTGAATGGGAGGGTGCATTGATGGGTGGGTGTATGGATGCTTTGAATGCGAGGTGTATGGATTGGGTGGATTCATTTAAAGCTCTGAACGCATCACTAGAAAGTTTGGTAGGGCAGAAGTAGATTTTCCCATTTCAGTTTATGTTATTTATTAAGGGCACATCAAACCGTTACTTGTAAATGGTAAGTTTCAGTGGCATTAAGTTGCACTGCTTGAAGGGCGCGGATCTTGTAGCGTCTGATGTTACTGCGCAGCCTCCAGGCGCTGCGGTGACAGGCAAGCCTCGGAGTGCCACAAAGCCACGTTGATTGGCAAGGGTTTTCATCTAGATTTCTGGGATTCTGGGCTTGGGAAAAGAAGTCCACTTCCTCTCTAGCATTATTAGTTTGTGTGTAGAATGGCCGAGTGGCCGTGGCTCGTGGGAGGTCAGAGGTCGCTCAAGGCTTCATTGAGGGTATCACAGCTTCAGTCAACAGCTTTCTAAGCTTAGTACATATTTTCCAAAATTAGTGTAAATTGTTGCAGTGGTGCTAGCTCACAGTTCTCTCGCCCATACCTGCCTCGTATTCCTGCGGCTGGCACACGGTGCTGTCTCTCGGCTGGTCTGGTGCTGGGCACCCGAAGCACGCCTGGTTGTTGGTACTCGGCTTCTGCAAGAGTGGTTTCTTCCGGCTGCAGAAGAAGAACCCGCCGGGGAGCCCCATGCCCTGGACACCCCGGCGTTAGAGGGAGCTGCTTCCTGTCCTCCATGTGACCAATGGACTGTTGTTCTCGCAGTGAAAGATGTGTCTATATATATATTCGAGTGGCGTGGGTCAGTGGGTGGATAAAAAAATTACTTGGTAAGTCGGCGGATGCGCTCGTTCCCGGGGAAGAGGGCAGCATCTGGACTCCGAGTGCAGCCCCCACCTGGTCCTGAGACTGCATCTTTATCCTGGTCCTGTGAGGGCTGCCCCAAACTGGCTCGTGAGTGCAGCTCGTGCTTGGTCCCGGGGATGCAGCTGCTATTGGGAGTGCAGTTTCAGCCTGACCCAGTAACTGCAACTCCAGTCTGGTCCTGGGAGTGCAACTCCACGTTTGTCCTGTGAGTGCGCATCCAGCCTGGACCTGTGAACGCTGCCCCGCCTGGTCATGTGAGTGCAGTTGCACCTTGGTACTGTGAGTGCAGTTCTACAATGGCACTGTGAGTGCACTTCCAGCCTGGTCCTGTGAGTGCAAATCCTCTCTGATCCTGCGAGTGCAGCATCGCCCTGGTCTTGTGAGTGCAGCATCGCCCTGGTCTTGTGAGTGCAGCACCGCCCGGGTCTTGTGAGTGCAGCACGCGCCAGGTCCGGTGAGTGCAGTCCCAGTCAGGTCATGCCAGTGCAGCCCCTGCAAGGTCCAGTGAGTGCGCATCCAGCCTTGTCCTGGGAGTGCCGCTCCACCCTGGTCCTGTGAGTGCAAATCCATCTTGCCTCATCCTGTCAGTGCTGCTGCAGCCTCATCCTGTCTGTGCTGCTGCAGCCTAGTTCCTGTCAGTGCTGCTGCAGCCTCATCCTGTCCGTGCTGCTGCAGCCTCATCCTGTCAGTGCTGCTGCAGCCTCATCCTGTCAGTGCTGCTGCATGCCTCATCCTGTCAGTGCTGCTGCAGCCTCATCCTGTCAGTGCTGGTGCAGCCTCATCCTGTCAGTGGCATCCTGTCCGTGCTGCTGCAGCCTGGTCCTGTCAGTGCTGCTGCAGCCTCATCCTGTCAGTGCTGCTGCAGCCTCGTCCTGTCAGCCTGGTCCTGTCAGTGCAGCTCCGGCGGGAGGTGGACACAGGCAGCCACTTCACAGAGACAAGGCTGATCTGTGTGTCCAGAGAGCAGCGCGCGCCCAGCGGCTTCCTGTCCTGCGCTGCACCATTAATAGCTGCTCCTAAATATTCAGCAAAACATAACATGCCTGTCCGACACGGTTCCGTTTATTCTAGCATTTAAAATGGCCTCCTTCCTCTTCACTGTTCACACAAGAAACTCTCCCGTCAGCACAAACACACGCATAGAATGGTTACACAAAACACACTATCTGCTAATAGGGCGGGGGTGCGCGTGCACACGCACACACACACCCATATCCCAGGAAACGAATGTTCTCCTTTCCTTCTCTCTCCTACGCAAAAGCACACATATGCCTATTAGGACAATCACACATGGGCAGTGCTTCAAATGGGCAGGTATTACAGTCTGGCACAGAGTACCTGCACTTCTCAGCACCGCTTCCATACATCCAATGGAGGAGTAGGTGCACGTCTCAGCACCGCTGTCATACATTTAAATGGGGATTACCTGCACTTCTCAGGAGCAAACAGGTCTCTAAACATTGAATGTCTGCACTTCTACATTTCCATTGCACAAGACTGACAGGCTCGCCCGTAGGGTGGCCTCCGTACCCGCTCTCACGTACAGAAGGGCCATAGACCGTCTCTCACGCACATAGACCGTCTCGTACACACACTTCTTCAGTAGGGTGGTTAGGTCAGGCACACACATGCGCCTGGAATGGTGGTCACAGCGCTAACACTGCAGCTTGCAGCGCAGAGAAGCGCGCTCGAGGCAGAGCTACTGTACTCCGTACCAATAAAAGGTGTCAGGAGCTCTCGGGCGCTAAGTGCTTTATGGGGGCCTTGGATAAACAGGCCCTGCGGGAGGTGAACGCGTTTACAGCCCTCTGCGGCACACGATCCACACTCGCCGGCCGGGGCTGCCGCTGCTGAGGCCCCCACACCTCACACTCGGGCACACGCAGGGCTGCGACGGACGGACAGGTGGAGGAGGGAAGTGTGTTTCATCGTCAAACGGTCCTGATCACCAGCCAGACACGCACGCTGCCCCGGCACAATGCCACCGTGTGTGTGTCGTATCTAGACAAGCGCTGTGACATCCTTTAATCGAAAATATAGTCCCTCTGAGGGGATAATGTTTTTCCGATGTGCTCACTGTTTGAAACTGAACTGTTCGAGCCCCTCTTCCTCATAAGGGCGGGGGTCGTCCTGCACCCCATTTCACACACACCTCCCCCATCACCGAGGAGCTGTAGGATCTCCTTCATTCGGTGATGTCTGCTGAGTTTGTGGGGCTGAAGACTCCTCTGCCGCCACAAGCAGCAGGCAGGACAGAGGGTGTCGGGGTTCAAACTGCTCGTGGATACACTAACCCCCCGGAGGCACTGATATTAGACGGTGTTTGTGGGTGGAGTCCGGAGTTATGAAACTACGACGAGACATAGGTTTATACATCTTCACCTCAAAGGGGTCCCGTTAAATTCGCCGGAATGTGCTCGCCTCGGGACACTTAGAGTCGAGGCCCTTCTTCTGGGGTGTTACCGTGGGTCGCGCCACTGAGGCCTCAGTTCCTGAGCCTGGAGCCAGAGAGGCACGGCCGCTATGGTCCCTCCCTCCTCCCGGCATGTACCGGACGCCGGCTGCTGAGGCCTCTTCCAAGCCTGCAGCCTGCGGGGCACGACCATGGTGCCCCTGCTCCCGGCGGGCACACGGTATGGCGCCCATAAAGCCATGCGCTCGGATTTGTACACGGCAGTGCACGGCCACGGAGGCCCCTGCGCCCGGCGGGCACAGCCATGAGGCCTGCACCCGGGCGTATACACGGCGCTGCCCGGCCACGGACGCCCTGCTCCCGGCTTGTACAAGGGGTTGCACTGTTAGCGTGGTCCCTAATCTACAGCGCACACCTTTAGAATGGCCACTGCAGTCTGCACCCTGAAACTTCGAATAAATCACGCCTGTGCCCAAAGAAACATGCATCTGGGCGAGTCTCACCTTCAGACCACAACGCTGCATGTCTGTGAGTAATGTCACATTGGCTAGCTTACGTTTTTACGATGTGGATGCGCACAATTATAAATGCAATTCAAGGAGAAAGGGTCGTATTTAATTCAAAATGGATACAAACATCTGCCCCTCTCTGCCATGCGAGTCTTTTCAGCTGACACATACTTGCACCCATCGCTCACCAGGCTCTTACAATCTGTGGCATCCCATATCCTCCCCTCCCCCATGCCAGGACCTGTCCGCAGGCCGGCCCTCCCCGAGGTGCAGATAAAAGACCAGCGTGAACTCGCGGCCCGAAGCCGAGCTCCCTCGGGGGCCATTTGCATTGGGTTTCAGAGTTAAGAGGTCTTTATAGGATTTCTAGCGGTTTGGAAAATGCCAGCGCCTGCTTTAAAGCTTACAGTTTACATAAAGAAACCGCCTGGGCCGTGAGTGCCGCGCGCCAGTGCACGTGAAAGAGCACACACGTGCGGCCACACATGCCTCTCAATGTGGCACATTCACCCGCGCACATTGCTGCCGCGAGCACGCCTGTTAACACGCACAGTCATGCGTCGTCTTAATGCTGCGCGCCTGTGGTGTGACACAGCACCAAGGGAGGTCACACCACACACAGCCAGATTATGGCTCTTAATGCTGCTCGACTGTGGTGTCGTTGAGGACTACACGGCTCTCACAAAACGCACACACACCTCACAAAGATTCGCGCACGTGGAGTGACGGAGCACGCAACTGCGCAAACACCCCACACACAATGATGCGTTCGTGTGGTGTGACGTGTGATTGATCACTCTACCGCTCACACACCTCTTAGTGGTGAGCGCCCTGGGTGTGACTGAGCCCTCTAACACTCTGAAACCTAAAAGTGGGGAGCGCCCTGGGTGTGATTGCGCACGCTACCCTTCTTGCAAGCGCCCGGGCCGGGTGTGACTGAGCACGCTAGCGCTCACACACCTCTTATCGATAGGCGCCAGGGGTGGGACTGAGCATCCGCTGCCCACACACATCTCTAAATGATAGGCCCCTGTGTCAGAGGCGTTTCAAGGCATGGGCAAAGTGGGCAATTGCCCAGGCCCACTCCTTCCACGCCTTCCCCCCATGACAAAAGTAACTTTCTCTCTCTTTAACCACTGACTATTCTATGCCTCTCTCAAAGAAGGGCCCCCCTCTGACTCGTCTTCCCCTCCATAGAACTCGGATACCCCCAGTTTGGCCCGCATCCCCACACCACCCAAAGGAGTCACTAACAGAATTTACAGAGAGAAATTTGGTTCTGGTGGAGCAGATTTTATTACAGGAAGGTTACGAAACAAGCTCAAAATTGTCAAACCACACTGGTGCAAAAACAGTCATAAAATTGAAAGTGATACAGGCATGTGGAAAAGAAAACCTCACACGAAAGAGCATTGGAATATGTGAAGCAGCATCAACACCAGGGCCGTTCCATCGGACCGCACAGGTGCAACACCTGCATCCGTGGCCCCCTGCCACTGTGCCCTTGTCCTCATTATGGGCCCTGCCCATAAACACCAAGCTCCCCAAGGGGGTGCGGGGAGGTGGGCAGAAGCAGGGGCTCACCCCTGGTGACCTGTGCTCCTTAGCCCCAAAACTGGTGTTTGCGTCCCCTGGTTGGATCAGGGCTGCTGGACCTTACCCCTTAGTGCTTTCCTGGGCATCCTGCTTTGGTGGGGCCCCTTGATAACTAGGGGTGACTTTAGGATTCTAGACCCCCTCTAAGCCTAATTATACAGTCGGTGGGAGGGAAAATCACCGCAGGTCTGCACGCCGCTGCCCCTATGCTCAGGTCCAAAAAGAGGCCAAGGAAGGCCACGGGCAGGCAATCGTTATACCCCATGGCCACTGCGACAGGTGGAAATGACGCAACACTCCTGCGACACGGTACATTTTTCTGTCGCCCCACCCAACGTCTCGCGAGGTGAAATGACAGGAAACTGCCCTTGGCTGGCACCGCCTTTGGTCAGCACATCTGCAAGGAGGGAGGGGAGGCCATTCTGACCAGTGGCATCTGAAGGAGTTTTAGGGTCCTGTGAAATACATGTTATAATTGTTTTTAGAGGCCCTGTTAAAATGTATTATGATCTTTAGGATTGTTTGGCATCGTGGGCTTGAGTTAGTATGGAACTGATACAAATAAATCAAATTATTTCCATACTGTGGCCCCCAAAATGTATCTTGCGTGCCCCACAAAATCCTTAAGATGCGTGATTTGACTGAGCTGTGAGCTCTAAAGCACACACACAACACACGCCTCTTAATGCTGCCTGCCTGGGGTGTGACTGACCACGCTAAGGTAGGGTGACCAGGCCTCCTGGATTTGCCGGGACAGTCCCGGGGTTTCACCAGCGGTCCCGGCAGAGTTCCGTAATTTTGGGTCATATTGCGGTTTTTAGAGGGGGTCGACTGAAAAGAGTGAAAGACACTTTTAAGGTGTTAAAGCTTTGCTAGTTAGCAACTGTTATAAGTAAGCTATTTAATTAACAGGTATGATGCCGGTTTTATGAATTTTTTTTTTCTTCTCATTGCCTCTTCTCTATTCCTTTGGTCAGTTTATATGTATGTAATGGACAGCGTCAGCCCTCACTTGAGGCACGCACCGCCCCCCACTCACTGCCGACATGTTCGTGTTGGGGCTGTTTTTTTTGTACATTAAATGTGTGTTCTACACGGCACCCATTTTCAGCGAAGGGTGCACGCGTCCGCGCCACTAGTCGGCAGAGGGATTAGTCATGCGCCTAGAAGACAGTTAAGTACCTCAACCAGGAGCTGTGGGGTCCCACGGAGACACGTAAAATGCGCGTCCTGGTGTAAATATGCCATTTATGTATTTGTTTATTTAACGTTTATGCAGCACTACTGCACCAGAACGTACCATTGTATTTTGCCCAATAAACAACAACTCGGTGTAAATAGCGCCAAGACTTCCAGCAGGAGCGAACGTGCCTTCTACATATACACGTTTTATTATTTTACATAGAGCAGCCATTAGAGACAGATGAACGCCGGCAAATGCCCTCGTTTGGTCGCGCAATACTAGGCTGCATGCGGGGCCCACGTGGCTTCTGTACTTCAGATCGGGCATACACTCCAAACACCGCACTCCTAAAATGGCGCGGCTACTGAAGGGGCGCGCGGACGTTCATTGGGACACATGGGTGGGAGGTCAGGGTGTCAAATGACTCTCCCTGCTCGGTAGCGCAGCATCGAAGCGCTAGAGAGCAAGTCATTTGTGGAATTCACTCAATAACAAAAATATCAGATAACGTGATTCTTCGTGCTGAGGTCGGGCGGAGGGGAAATGTTTCATAAATAGTAAATGACACAGACACAAGGGATGAATGATGGTGCGCCACACTGTGCCTGTTATTAATTAAAAACTAAAAGAATAATAACGGCTTTATGAATGCCGTTGTATTACACACTGTAATGAAAGAATGTAGGTAGTCTGTGCTCTGATGTTGTGCTGCGGGGCCTTCCAGAGCCAGAATGTCCTGTCACTGGTCTGAGCAGTATGCCCAGCCCTCTCCAAACACATGATTGGACATTTGTTTAGTGTGGCTGTCGGAGTAGGCTCCAGTCGTAAGTCGTGACTGGTCCTGGTTGCTTAGGTTCCCACTAAGGATAACGTTTCCTGTGCCCGCCCGTACGGAGTGAGATAACATGCTCCCCCCCCCCCCCCCCCCCCCCGCCCCCCCAGTCGTCTGCTTAGCGTCAGTGCGAGCTTTGCAGTGTAGGCGACCTTCAACCCACTAGATGTGCGCGAAGATTAGTTGAAATGCAGAGCAGGGCTGAGAAGTATATACCACCCCTCCTTGCGATGCCTTTGTGTCAGGTATGCCTTCCCCATAGCCCAATATACCATTTTCTGAGGAATCAGCGACGCAAATGTGTAAGGTTACAGAGACCTACTCAAAGACTGCAGAGAATTGTTGAAATGCAGAGCTCGGCTGAGAAGCAGCTCTCAGCCCTGCTTGCTGCGCCTTGTTGCTAATATGCCTTATCATACCATAATGTACCCCAGGAAGCAATGATGCAACTGTGTAAAGTCACAAGAACTGCGCAAAGAGTTGTTGAAATGCGGAGCACGGCTGAGAAGTTATTCTCGGTCCCATCTCTGCTCCTGGTTGCAGCTTTGCCTTCCGCACTCCTCAATATACCCCCTCCACAGGAAGCGGAGATAGCACTGGGCAGGGTCAGAGAGACCTGCGCAGCCATGTTAGAGTTGGTGATATGAGGAGCATGGTTGATAGGCACCTGCCAGTCCTCCTCCGACGCGCCTGGCGCAGACGTGCTGCCTCCCCTCGGCTGCCTCCGGAGCAGGGTGCCTCGGCTGCACTGGAGGCGAAGGGCCCGGTCTGAAGGAGGGGTCTTTGTAATCCGCAGACAGTGCTCGGGTTTCAGGCATTCCTCCCATTGTGGCGGGCAGGTGCAAGTCTATTAACATTGAAATGCGTTGGGTTGGAGGTCTTCATTAAAGCTGATTTAATAATGAGGGGTATTTGGAGAGGAGGGTTTGGGTCACTGATTTATTGTGACACAGGATTTGGCAGCCCTCGCTAATTGCTTTGGTCTTGGTCCCTGCCACAGTAGCAGGGGCCTGGAGCCCCCGTCGCTGTGCGCTCAGGAGGCGTGCGTGTGTGCGAGTGCCCTCACTTTGTGTCTAAGTGAACACTCACACATTCAGTACGTGAACACGCGTAAACACACACCTGACACATAAAACACACAAACTGCACACAACACACACAAATAACGGAATAACATATCTACTGCTCAAATTACTTCATATTTATACTATACTAATTTTCAAAACGAATCCTTTATGGGTTCCGGAGTGGCGTGCTACTCGCCAGAAAAGCGCTTTAACACCCATCAGGGGTAACAAGTGCTATATAAATGCACACCTTTCTTCCCCTTGTATCCCTCCGCTATCCTTCTCACTCCAAGTAACAGACTAATATCCACCACTGAAATTACCTCATATTTCACCATATTAATTCACCACTAATCCTTTATGGGCTTCCTGAATAGCGTGCGTCAACAAGCGAGCTATAAATAAATACAAACCTTTGTCCTCCTCTATCATCCTGCTATCATTCCAAATCCAAATAACTGACAAACCTATCCACCACTTAAAATGTACTTGCATGTTTCACTATACTAATTCAACACTAAACCTCTATGGGTCCCGGAGTAGCGTGCTACTGGCCGAAAAAGCGCTTCGACACCTCATATGGGGTAGTAAGCGCTATATAAATGCAATTACAATACAATTACAATACACTACGTTTAACATATATACACACATAAACACCATCTACACACAATACACGTGACAGAGAGCACGCACGCGCACATTCCACACTCTTAAACACACAAACCAAGCACAACGCCAATAAATTACACAACACACTAAATACGGACATGATTCACATAGTATACATGCCAGCTAAAAGACTTTACTTCAAATGCTTCTAATTGTCACCCCTGCACACTTTTAAGAGAAGACCTACATAATCTAGACACACGCTTGTGCCTAGTACAGTCGCTGGCCAGAGGTGGCCCTTCCACCCACAATAACTAATACCTACTCGCTATTTTCATTTTTGGGGAAAAGGACGTTTCGGCAGTGCAGAGCGCCCCCTTCCGGGAGGTTCGGCAAGCACCAAGCAGGGGCTCCTCACCGCATCCCTGGCTCTTCTAACATCCCCGGTCCCGCGGAAGTGTCAACTTTGGCAACTAACATGGCGGCGCGGCAGGTCCCAGGCGCGGTCTGTCAGCCAATGGGAAGCAGACCTGGTGGACGCTAACCCCCGCACGTAGAAGTGGGGCGCTTACGTGACCCGGAGACGTGATTTTGGTGACGTCACGTGTCATCTGTCGCTGGGAGGCGGAGAGTTGAACCAAGATAGCGGAGTTTTTGGCATCCTTTTCCACATGTGATCGCTGTCCGTGGCCTAGTGTGGACATGCCTATGTTGGCCGCAGTGGCAAGGGCCTCACGCAGAGGTATTACACTGCTGCTCAACAACAGAGCACAGTAAGGGCACGGTTTCTGCTGCCTTTGTAGTAGGCAATGGAACGCATGTGAGATATGTTTAGCGACGTTCCCAGATGCATGTTCTCTACGTGGCCTGGTGCAATAATCGTCCTATGTTACAAAAGCAGCAAACAGTTCCCTGTATTTGCACGAGTGCAAAGATTCTGAAAAACATTTGTGAGTCGTGGCACGCTCCAGCTGCCCATACATCGGTCATGGGCCTTTCATGCAAAATGCTGGAGGGGAATGATAGTATCCACACAAACGTAAATTACGCGGTCACCACCAAAAAGAAGGGGTGGGGGTTACAGAATGGCGTCAGCATTGACAGGCGCCTCTTTCTCAATTAAGAATAGTTTATGTATATTCACTAGCCTGCTCCAGAATGGCGACTGGTGTCTCGTGGTCTTCACGCTACGTTTAGCATGAAATTTCCCAAAATATGGGTTCAGAGCCCTACCCCGAAAACATAAATATTGCTCGCGCAGTGACACAGACATGTGTCAACGAGAAGTGCTGCAATGTCATACTAACACCAGGTTGCGCGCTATACAATGCCAAACAATAACTAAAACAAAAAATATATGACTTTTTGACTTTGTGCTGGACGTATTGCTTTGCGGTATTATCTGTATCCAAGGAAGAGGGAGCCCTTTGCTACCCATATGATCTCGAGCAAGTGTGCTTATCCCTTGTTTTTTACGATTGACATGTTCAGTGACTTATGCACTGTATGTGGGCAAAAAAACTGCTCCACATAATGAGGCTGCATTGGCCACCACACTGCTCTTACAGACTTTCCCGGAAGGAAGTTGTTCCGAGACAATGCAGAAGGGCTGAGGATGTACACTATTCTCATTGTTGAAGTGCAGGAAACATATTTTGTCATATGAGTTATTTAGGCAGCGTTTCTGCCGGATAAGAGACGAGGGTTGTGAAACAGTGGCAAAGCGAGGCAGGGGCTCAGGGCCTGCTATCCTTGAGCCCCAGGGGAGCCTGTGAGTGACAGGCGCCTGCTCCACTGAAAGGCCAGTAGCACAATGGGTTTGTACAAGGGACAATGGTGGAAAATGCAGCAGCAGCGGTCCTTTTCGACATTCCTCTGCCTCTGAAAGGGACATTTGGAACCTCGGCCGGCCGCCCGCGGGTGCACCCCTGGATGTGATAAAGAAGGGGGGCTCATTAGGGGCCGGGCACCCCAGGGGGCATGGGTAGACTCTGCCTGCACTGCAGCTCCTGTGCGGGAAGGGGAAGAGTCGACTCAGCGTCCGCAGCTCTCCGCTCGTGGGGTGGGGAGTTACACGCCACCCCCACCACAGAGTGTCGTTTTTGGAGCCCCTGCAGGTCGCTCTCATTAAAGCGCGCAGGTCCCAGGGTTGAGGGCGCGTGGCAGAGGCCTGTGCCACCGGCAGCAATCGCTAACGTGTGAAGGAGCTGCAGGGCACTTCCTGCCTGTGCCCTGCAATCATTTACCTGGGCAGCCATGTTTTCACAGCCTTCAAACGAGCGGCCTTAAACACCCTCAGTGCTAATGTTTAACAGAGGGCGACCCCCGCTCCACCCCACCCTCCTGCACCGGAGAAATGGCGGCCACGTGTAGGAGAGACAATCCCCTCTACCCAACAACTCTTTACTCTCAGCAGAGGCACCCCGGCTTCACCCTCTGGGCCCACACTCGTCTTTCTGTGCCCACAGTAGCTCTAGCCCACCCCGGGCTCTCTGTACCCACACCAACCCATCCTGGTTGATCTGCATCCACAGCAGCAATTCCCGGATTCATTGTACCCACAGCAACCCATTCCAGGCACTCTGTACCCACAACGGCCCATTCAAGGCTCTCTTAACCCACAACAGTTTATTCGGAATTAGCTGAACCCAACCCGCATTCTGGGCACTCTGTACCCACAGCAGCCTATCCAGGGCTCTCTATATCCACAGCATCCCGTCCAGGACTCTCTGTGCCCGCAACAGCCAACCCATGGCTCTCTATACCAACAGCAGCCTATCAAGGGGTCTCTGTACCCACAGCAGCAAATCCAGGGCTCTTTGTGCTCAGACCAGCCACCCACGGCTCTCTGTTCCCACAGCAGCCCGCCTCGGGTTCTCTGCCAACATCGGCCCATCCCAGGCTCTCTGTACCCACAGCTTGCACCCTAAGCTGCAAATCCCCGAGGCTGCCCACTCCGGGCTCTCTGTACCCACAGCAGCAAATCTAGGGCTCTCTGTACCCACAGCTTGCACCCTAAGCTGCATGTCGCCGAGGCTGCCCACCCCGGGCTCTCTGCACACATATTAGTTCCTCTTGGCTCTGTGTACCCACAGTGCCCCATCTCGAGCTCTCTGTCCCCACATAAACCCACCATGGGCTCTGTGTCCCCACAGAGGCCGAACCCGATGTCTCTGTCCCTTTATCTACATCCCCCCCCCCAAACCCGGGCTCGTCTCCACAGCCCCCACCGCAAGCCCCGGGTACCAGCAGATTCCCTCTCTCACGGGCGGTGCCCGCGGCGCCCAATCTCCCAGGCCTCGCCAGGGATCCGTTTTATTTAACCCTACATTTAACCCCGTCTTTAAACTATTAAACCAAATGAGATCCTTTCACGGGCAATGTGTGCCGCTAATTCACATAGGAAATGGAGGTTACTTGTGTGAACGCGTGTTGGAGGGTGTGTGTGAGGGGGTGGGGAAGCCACTGCAGCCCTCGGAGCCTGTAAAATAACCTTAAAAAAAAAGATTTATATGGCTTAAAGGCATCAATCGAGCAGGGAGCACGGCGCATTTCTTTCTCGTAGCACTGTTCACTTGTTGAGTGACAGTATAAAAGTCGCTGAAGTCCACTAAATGTAACGTTTTGTTGAGTCAAAGCCCACGACGCGTTTTGTAAATGCCCCGTCTGGGTTCCTTTTTTAAAATGTTTTATTTCGTTTTCTAAAGCCGCTTTCCCCGAGGCCGCTAAAGGCCGGGATCTGTTGTTTGCCAATACTTCCCTGCTGATGACAGCTTAATAAGGTCTATTATTGTGTGTTTTTGTTCAGGAGGCTTGTCAGCTTTTGTGTGCGGTCTGACCCCGGCCCCGTCCCCTTTCTGTGCATGAAAGGGGGCAGATGTGTCTCTGTAATTTGTAGTAGTATGTGTGTGTGAGGGGGGCTCTGTGGGGGCGGCGGCGCGACGTGGGCGCTGTAGAGGCGCACAGAAGAAAATAACTCGCTTCACATTGATTGATTGAGACCAGGAAAATGAAAGCCGGGAGCGGGGTCTGGACCCTGCCTGGATTTTCAGAGGCTCCATGCAACGTCACTGCGATGTGGGGCACAGCGCTTCGAGGCGAAAGCGCGAGCCTTCCAGGCTCTGCGCACCCGCGAGCCAGGAGAATAGAGGGCCAATAATGCAAGGACAGATCACGGGGAGAAACCTGTAGCAGCATCCACTAGATCGGTGCTCTGGAAAATGCATTAAAAGTTATAACTAACTACACTTAATTAGCTTGCACTTCAGCAGGGTCTCTGGGTGGGGCGCACCTACATTTTGCCAATTCTGACTGTTTGTGTTGTCACACATTTGACCCTGCTTCAATACCACAACAGTCGACATTTTATTATTATTATTCCCCTTGTAGTAATCAGTCGATATTCATGGAATCCGCAGGTTTTTGACGCAAAGTGCTTCCAACCCCTTCAGGCGCTAGGTCCATACCATAAGAATATACAAACAATTAAAAAAAATGTGCCCACGCACGCTCAAGCGTTCAAAAACTCATATTTCACATCGATGACACTATACAATTGAACCATGTTGCATCATATCCTTGGTGTAAATTCTTGTTTTATTTTAATTCGACGTTCTGCACGCATGTTCCTTGGGTCCGACTCCCATCTCCCCAGCTAATTAGTCAATAAGCATGACAATGCATTTAAATAGTTCTTTAATCAACATTCTCTCCTTGAAAACCCCTCTTTGTTAGCGGAACAATGCAGAAAGCAGCTGCAAAACCCGCCAAAACTACAGAGAAGCCCTTAACAAGTCAACGCATCTTTGCTGATGTCCCAGCATTTGATAAAACATAATTTAACATTTTTCTATTTTTCACTCCAAAAAAACAGATATGTCGGGTTATTAACCTACCGATTTTAATAGACATGTCCCACCTCGATAAAAGTTATATAAAGCTACTTTACAAGTTAACGGTGCCTAAAATGTGTAATATAAAAGTGCTGATTATAACGTGCATTATTGTCGAGGAAATCTGTTCCGAAGTCCTGGAGGCATGTACAATAATTGACCTAGTGGTGGTATCATGTACCCAGAAACCCTTTATAAGTATTATTGTTCCATAACACAGAATAGTGCACACCCTCCCTGCAAATATACTGTCCAGTTACCCAAGCGTGTAATAGAACTAATGGCAGGACAGGACGTTTGATGGAATGTGCTTTTACAATTTTGAATTCATGAAACGAAGTAACTGTCCTGTTCCGAGTTATTCAGCAAACCTCTTTTTGTTTTAAATATAATTGTACAATTTGCATAAAATAAAATAGTTCTTGTAACCGCTTGTAAATTTATTGTGCGGTGCAGTGGTGACCCAGGCAGTAAACACCCAATATAAAGCAGCAGTTTTATTAGCCAGAGTCGACGCTTACAACACCGACTGGAGCTTTGCTGTAGCTGGTTCTAATTCCGTTTCTCATATTGTGCTGGATTTCGCTGATATTTGGAATTTCGGTGCTATAAATAAAAGAGGATGTAAATCGACGCTGGTCTTGGCGGATGCGTTCATCTGTTGGGAATATTATTTTACTTCCCGGATGAAAATGCAGAAAAAGCCCAAATGAAAAGTCTCCTGTTGCTGAACATTTGAATGCAATATTGTGTAATAGAATGTAAAGCTTGCGTATAGGGTATCTAATTAAACTTACGGCGCCGCATCCACAGATGTGCATAATTTGAGCCGGTGGTTTCCGGTGCTCAGCACCGGCGCTTAATCATCAACCCTGGCACTTTTCATAACCACCAGTTAGGGACACATTTATATTCATTTGTGGCAGGCAAAGGGAGATGAAATGATTTGCCCAGGATCACAGAATGTTGAGCCCATGCCGAGACTCGAACCTGGATCCCCAGTTCCAAAGTCGGTGGCTCTGGCCATTACGCCACACCCTCTTCACTATTTCATGATTGGTAGTTTGGTTCTGTTTTAGAGGGGGCTAGCAGGAGAAATGGGCTGGTGCAAGCTGCCTCTAGACAAGAGCCCGGCACTTATTTTTCTACAAATTAACTATTGATCCACAGTGTACGCGCGCACAGAACAGGAGCCTGGGTCACAGGGCGCCTACACTCTCCCTTCCTTGTGCATTGTTCGTGATTCGCTGTCCTACGTCATCGCTCCCTTAGAACCAACGACACTGCTCAACAACCAGTAACACACTATCCTTCAGCGTGGGCGACGTGACCCGACCTTCGCCCCGGGGGCACCAGAGCCGCTGACCAGCACTCTTCTCAGTCCAGGCGCTGACGAGAGCCAGTGGCATTTTAATAGCCCAAGACTGGTGAATGTCCAACCCTTGATGTTACATCGACATATTTTGCTGTGTTTGCTCCCTCCTTTTTTTTTTGAGAATGTTTGTTCTGGAATGCGCACACGTTTCCCATTGACGTTTTGAGCCCAAATAATTTTTCATTTTACCTTAGGCAAGGAAGCGAGTTTTCCAATATCAAGTGTTATGCCTATGAATATGTCTTTTATTCACGTTTGCCCGGGCAGAAATATTGAAAACACATACATTTGGTTTGCATGATGGTCCAGTGAGCCGCAGTTCCAAAGGATGGCAAGGAAGTCTGAGCCACCCATCCGAGGTGGGAAATTGAGTGCTACACATTGGGTAAAAGTAATGTCTCTTAATTAAAGTGCTTAGACTAAAGCCTGTTACAGCGCTCAGAAACCGGATACAATATGAAGCGCTATGTAAAAACACATTCTTGTCTAGCAAATTCCGTCCCTTAATTCCGAGCCACTGAGTCCTTGTAGTGTTTAGTTCACCATAGATGTTATGAAATGTATTGGCATGCAAATGGCACATGATTGTACATTTCCAATTTTGTTATTTTATTTTTCTCGACCATTTCCAAGCATTGCCGCTTCCCATGCCGCACTGCCTGAGATCCTCTGTCACTTACTCTCTAACAGGGGACGAGTGCCCGCCCTCTGTTTGGTGCTGCATGAACCGGATTTATTCGGTGCCATGTTGTGCTAGATGCCACTATGCCCGCCCCACCGCCCCTGTTGCTGCCGTCCCGCTCTAAGCTTCCCAGCACAGCACAGCCCGTCCTTTCAGAAGTTAACCCCGCACCAACCTTCCCTTTTTAGTCCCCGGCCCTTCTTGTGAACATGACCCGGGGCCATGTCCTGACACCTCCCGCCTCTCAGACGCCTATTTTCGGGCGCTGGACAGAGGCGTCTGTGGTGCCAAGCGCCAGCGCCTGACATGTCATCCGAACTCCCTGCACTGCCCCGGGCGCCCCCAGTGCCCCATACCTCTCCTGGAGCAGTGTGTGTTTATTCCACAGACACACATTGCAGTTTACACCATGCACTTCACTCGAGCTGGTACTTTTTTTCAGACAACATGAATCCAGAGGGGTTGGGAGCTTAGCAGTTCCCAGCAGCAGTACTTTGTCAATGCAGGGACCTCAATTTGTTCCCTGTAGAGCTTTGCGTTGTGACGTAGTGGTGTTAGTTATGTATCCACAGTGCGTTTTACTTTACTTTTTTAACTTTCAGATATCTGTTTTCCTTAATCGTTGGTTAGTGTAATTTTCTGAATTGCAAATCCTACTACATTTCAAAGAATGCAAGCACCAGAATGTAAAACATATGACTCTGTAAGGTGCACAGAACCTGGAAGTTTTTCTTAGGCCCAACAGCTTCCAGTGTTTCAGTCACTTCGTTTCTCCCAACTCCTTCTCTGGGGGATTAATATTCACACTTGCTTGCCCAAAAACGCACGCGGGTAACCAGACGTTTTGCAACAAAAGCTGAGCAGTCAAGGTCGGCCACCTCTGATGGTGGCCAGAAAGATACTCGCTTTCTATAGTATATCCCTAGTGTAGCTGTGCTGTGTTACCTATGTAATGCATCTTTTGTACAGTGCAGGATCTGCCATTTCCATAGTGTCTTTGATCCAGCTCTTTTGCTTTGCAGCTTTTCGTAGGCTCAGTGTGGGGTGCCTTAGGTGGGATCCCAGTAGAGGTGTTAGGCAGCACAACCATCCCAACGGTCATGTATGTTTGTCCAGGTGGTGATTTTTTCCATATTGAGGAAGAGTTGTACTCTTTGCACACTCTTTGCACAGACTGGGTCTTGCGTCCTTCATCAGCATTCATGTATATAGTAGACAGTTGTGTTCAACCCACGCCATTCTGGCAACAGTGCCTAAAATTAAGAGAATTAGAGCCGGAGGCCGCTCTTTCTCCTTTAATGTGGCCAAGATGTGGAATGCTCTTCCCCAATATCTAAGGTCCAACTCGAAACTGACCTCTTTTCGTAAGCAATTGAAAACGTTCCTGTTTAACAAGTAGAACTCCCTCCGGGCCTATACTGTCTCATCTAAATAGCACCTCAGTCTCAGCGCTTGGACGCCTCAGGGCAGCTATGTGCGCTTTATAAAAACCATTTTGCTTTCATTCATTCATGTGGACATGTGGTCCTATGTGGGGTGGTTGTATGTGCTCAGTAAAGAACATGCAAGCCTTGTTTCGAGGTTGAGTATTGCGATCTTCTCCAAGAGCCATGTATGTGCGGACAGGTTAGTCATGTGAGCTCAGTAACAAACAGTGGAGCCTT
This sequence comes from Lissotriton helveticus, assembly GCF_964261635.1. NCBI lineage: Eukaryota > Metazoa > Chordata > Amphibia > Caudata > Salamandridae > Lissotriton > Lissotriton helveticus. Next base: position 1,815,879,051 of record NC_136067.1, on the reverse strand, counting down.
ATACAGAGTTTAAGTCATGTGACATTCTCCAACAGCCATGTATATTTGTTAGTTTGTGTGTTGCTTACCAAAAAGTTGTGTACTATATGGAGGGTGGGTCTTGCAACATTCCCCAATGACCTTTTAGGTGTGGACAGGTGGCTGTGTGCACTCAGTAAAGAATGTGCAAGCCTTCTGGAGAGGTTGAGTCTTGCGACCATACTCAAAAGCCATATATGTGTGTGGACATGTATTCACATTTGCTCAGTAACAAATAGTATAGCCCTCTATAGAGACTGAGTATTGAAACCTTTTCCAACACCCAAGGTTGTGTAGTTAGCTAGCCTTGTGTGCTCAGTAATGAAGAGGCACACCCTGCTCATAGGTTGGGTCTTGTGACCTTCCCAAACACCTGTTTATGTGTGCACATGTGCACCGGTGATCAAGTCCCGTATAGTGATTGGTTCGTGTGGACTTCTCCATGGACTGTGGTTGTGTTGTGGTTGTCCTCAGTAAAGAGGAGTTGAGCTTCACATAGAGGTTGAGTCTATCATCCCTCCTCACTTGCTATGTGTGCACTGATAGGTGGTCATGTGTGCTGAGAAAGAACGTTTTGAGCCTTGGTGACCTTCCCCAACACCCATGTATATGTGGACGCCTCGCTCTGGGTGGTCAGCAGCGACGATCATGCCCTGTGAAGAAGGTGCATCTTACAACTTTCCCTAATACCCGTTTATGCATGGATAGGTGTTCGCATGTTCTTGGAATGAAGAGTCTAGAACTGTTTAGAGGCTGTGCCTTGTGATTTTCCTCAACCCCGCATGCATGGGGACTGGTGGTCTTGTGAGATCAGTAACAAAGTGTGGAGCTCTGTAGAGAGGTTGGGTCTTGCAACACTTAGGCATGTAGTAGGCCTAGATCCCAGTGTTTAAGGGACAGTACTAAAAGGAGATGTTGTGAACAGTACACATATGAGGCACAGTTCCAAATGACCGTGCTTGTGGGCTTTAGATTTCTTGATGTGGAATCAGAAATAGTGTATTATGTCTAATAATAGTTCATTGTTTCCTTCAGCTTTATGGTTATTGCTACAAGGATAGTAGTGACATCCCAGACACACTGACCGCCATCACGGAGCTGGGTGCGCCTTTGGAAATGATCCAACTTCTGCAGACGTCGTGGGAGGACAGATTCCGAGTAAGTAACACAACACTGTGATTGGCAGGTGCAATCTATTTCTACCAACGACTGACTCTCATGGTTATTGCTGATATATCTCCTGAATTAAAGGCATTTTATGTGTACACTTTTACTTGCTAAAGGCTAGACCAAGAAGTTCCCCAATCGAGGCAAGCAGATGTAGTTTCTACTAAGTGCTATATTTACCTATATAAGTAGATCAGAGTCATAGGTGATCAAAGTTTGTATTACACGATCAAAGGTTTGGTACTGCTCAATTATTGGTCTTCGTATAGTGGACAGTCTTCCAGTTGCTCTTTTCCTATGCCTGGTGCAGTTTTTGTCTTGTGGGTGTTGGTGCTGGAAAAGGATGTGCCTTTTTCTCTGGTATACCATATATAAGTGCATACCCTGTTTGCCGTTCATTATTACAAAGCCATGCAGTACCAGTAACTTGAGAACATTTTGTACTCTAGTTATTACTATACTTAGCTTTTCCTCATGAGTGATTGAACACTAGTGTAAAAAATGTTTGCAAAAGTCTTGCTTTTTATACAAAAGCCTAACTGTAGTAGAAGGTCCAAAAGAGGTCGCACACTGCTCGTCCCATCAGCGTGTGACCCCGGAGCATGATGGTCGATGTGGTCGGTATCAGCGGGTGCGCTTCTACCCGAGTTTAGAGTCTTGAGGGTGTTCACTGGTGTGCTTGCCATCCCTGGACACGTGTTTCGCGTTCATTAACGCTTATCAGCAGGGATTAGGCGTGTGCACGGGGTTGCTGCGTGGGATGCCGAAAATATTCATAGGTCCAGATACCTCTTAAGGCACGCAGGTGCGTTGTCTCGGGGTCGTCACCTCCACCGGCTCAAGGGAGCAATGGGGGAACTATGGGTTGGGTGGTTGATAAATAATGCAGAAAAGGGGAAAAAGCTGGCTGGGGAGGGGAAGCAATGGAAAAACTGTTGGGAGGAATACAGAGAGTGTGGGGAACAGGTATTTGACAGTTGATGCAGAACATGAGGGAGAAAGCAGGAACATGTCCTTTAACCCCTTCTGTGCGGCCGCGATTCCCCCCGTGTGCGGCCGCCGCCCGAACAGGGCGGGCCGTGACGAACAGGGCGGGGCCGTGACGAACCCCAGCCGTCATCAGCACACGAGCACCGCGGAGCGTGACGGCTGGGGTTCGTCACCAGCATGGAAGGGGTTAAAGGGAAAAAAAGTAGTTCCAGCAGTGGAAGGATACACATTCTACAATCAAAAGTATTTTAAAGAAGTTATGCTGAAGGAAAGGGACAAACACAAAAAAAAAGGAAGGAGAGCAATCAAATTAGAAGCAAGCAAATTATACTGACAAGAAACCGGACCCAAAGCACTTTATAAATATTAGTATAGTACAGATCCTGGATATTCAATTTCTCATAGATTAAAGTTGGCGAGCCAAGGCAGGTTCGAGTATGTCCCCATAATGGAATGAACCACTGACGAGGAAGGAGAGACACCACTCTCCCTCTCCCCTCAATAATTTTGTAAAGGAAAAAAATGAAAAAACAGCAAAATCCTGAAAAATAAAGGGGAGCTGCTGTAACAGTGAATAGGTGAACCAAATATGAAACATGAGTTTAAGTTGCATTGTTCATAAAATGCAAACACTAATGTGAAAACGTGTAGTAGAATTTTGCATTGTCATACTGCAACCCAAGAGCTATACCCATTCCATCATAAATTACCTTGTAATGTCTCTATATCCCCGTAACTGCTGAGGCTTTTCTACACCTATGCTGAGCCCTTTCTTGGCTATTTTGGCTTGGGCTTCCATAACTTTTTTTTTCTACTTAGTGTATCCACACCAAATTAGCATCATTTTTTCCAAACATTATGGGAATTCTAAAGGTGCCCAGGGTATGTGGATTCCCATAAAGGAGACTGAGGAAATAGGAAAATATAGGTACAGATATATATATTTTTTAAATTGGGAAAAAAAGTGCTTGGCAAACAGGTGTCTGGAGTTTTTTGTTACCAAAAAATGGCACCAATAAAAAGTTTGATGTGCTAAAATCACCATCTTCCCAGTTTTTACAATTTTCTAAGAGGTAGCCTAGTTTTCCTAATAGGTGGGCTTCCGACCTCCTTTCAGTTTGTGATGGAAACTGGCAGCAAACCCACTGGAGATGCAGGAAAGCTATACATTTCTGAAAAGTAGAGACAATTCTGAATTCAGCAAGTTGTCTTTTGTGTAGTCCATCAAGGTTTTGAAATCGAGTAGGAAAATATAGGCATTTGGGACAATATTTTCATCTGTAACCTCTTGATTTCCTTAAACAATATACAATTTCTTCTGCTAGATCCTTCTAGTCATGGGGATATCTAGGGTTTGTAGGTTCTCCAAGAACCTGAGGTACATAGAGCCAACAGCTGAGCTGCACCTTGCATGGTTTTCATTGTGTACCAAATATAGAGAAGCCATATGTTAAAATGTAAAGAGTGAAAAATGAGTATGATGGAGACCTATGTATTTTCTGAAATATACACCAGATACTTAGTTTAGGAGCAGTGGTTATTTGTATATCTCTGAGTTTATGGATACCTACACTAGCATGTGATTCAGGGGGCATGTTGCAAAATGTCTTCTTTCTAGCAAACTGGCTTACATTAGGAAGGCACAAATGCAGAGAAATTAAATTGTTAATAACAAAACGCTCTACTATTCTGTGTTCCCACATGTCTCCCGATGAAAGTGCTACCTCATTTGTGTGGCATGGCCTAGTGCCCGTAACACAGTACACCCCAAAACACCACCTCATGTTGTACCCATTAGTATCCATGCTTTTTTACAACATGGTGAGCTGCAGACTTTGGATCCTAGCTCAGTGGCCTCTCAGGAAAAGATACCATACCAAGACTTTTCTGAAGAGTAGACATTTGGGATTGTCCAGAGTGGTGTGGCTTGTGTGGTTCTAGCAGCGTATTTTTTAACCTAGACGCCATTGCAAACCTTAAACTGTGCTTATAAAACACACATTTTCTCAAATTTCTGTGAGGGCAAGTGCTCGCATTTGAAGGGAGCCCCACATTTCCTACCACCCAGTATTCCCCAAAGTCTCCCAATACAAATGGTACCTCACATGTGTGGGTGGGCCTAGTGCCCGTGACTGGAAAACGGGCAAAAATCAACATGGGTAGATCACATTTTTCTAACTAAAAAGACTTTTTTCAGCAATGTTGGTGCCTGTGTAATTTGGACTCTAGCTCAGCTGCCACCCAAGGAAACCTAAACCAGCGCATTTCTGCTAACTCAACACCGGGGGAGGCCAAAGGTTGCATGGCTTGCTTGGCTGTCACTGCTATTTTTTTACCCAGAGGCGCTTGCAAGTTTAAAACTTTATCAGAACCCATATTTTCCTCACATTTTTGTGAGGGAAAGGTCTGGAATCCGTGGGGAGCCATAAATATCCTACCATCCAGCATTTCCCCCCAAGTTACCCATTAAAAATGGTACTTAAATTGTGTGGGTGGGTCTAGTGCCTGTGACAGGAAAAGGCCATAAACACAACATTGACAGATCAAGCCCCCCCCCCCCAAAAAAAAACGTCCTCTTTTGCAATGTTGGTGGCTGCAGGATTTGGGCCATAGCCCAGCCCCCACACCCAGAGAAACCTACCAGACCTGCACATTTCTGAAATCTAGACACTCGTGGATATCCAGGATGGTGAGACTTGTGTGGGCCTCGCCAGGTTTTTATCCCCAGAAGCTCTTGCAAATCTCAAACCTTGTCTAAAACCACACATTTTTCTCATATTTCTGTGACGGAAAGCCTGAGTTTCGCAAGGCATTGTGGGTAAGAAACAATCCTTCGATTCACGCTAGTACACCACATTGGACTCCCCCCCAATGTCTAGTTTTCAGAAATGTCTGGTTTTGGTAGGTTTACCTGGGTGGCCGTCCAGCCCGGGTTCAAATACCGTTGCTGCCCCTATTGCTGATCTCTGCATGTTTCATTTTGGGGCCTTTTATGTTGCCAGTATTAGGACCAGTCACATACGTAGGGTACCATTTTTATTGGAGCAAGTGGGGGCATGCTAAATAGTAGAAAATATGTGATTCTCCACAGATTCTGCAACTTTCCCTCACAGAAATGTAAGGAAAATGCAAAATGTTATGCAACGCTTAAGATTTGCAGTGCATTGTGGGTAAGAAAACATTGTGGTAGCTATGCAAGGCAAACCACTGTGGAAATCCCCATCTAATTTCCATTGGGGCAGAAAATCTGGTGGGCCCCGGGGTGGGGGGAGTATTGGCCCATTCCTTTATTCTATCCCTGTTTCGTTGAGAGCCCTTCTTGAGGATCACTCTCTTGCTGCGCCCCCCAAGCAGGGATCCACTAGGGAAAGACATTGTTGAAAAGGGGAGATTCTAACCTTTCCAATGATATCCTCCCATGCCGATCAGCGCTCAGGTAGCTGAGATATACCCCTGAGTTCCAGTCCAGTGAAAGTGAAATGAGCCTATTGTCTCATTTCACTTTTACAGAAAAGACTCGCTGATCGTCATTTCCTCTAGAAAAAAATAGACTCTGACTGCGGGGCAATCTCTTCCTCAGTAGCCCAAACTAAATGTTTTAATTAATAAAATACTTTGAAATTAAAAAAGAAAATCCTCCTCTGTGAGCACCAGAGAGTCCTTCACAGCCCTCCCCATCATCGGGCAATAGCCGACAGACACACTGGGGATGGAGTGAGGGCATCAGGCGCTGGCCAATGGCTTCACGTAAGAGGTTAATTTGTTTCTTGTATCTTCTGAAGCTTGGGACTTATTCTGTAATAGTTGTGAAATGTCTCAGCTCAATGATATTAACATGTAAATGGAGCGCCTTGTTTCCTTACATTTCCACAACCTATATACATTTTTTAATTGCACGGTGCCTGCCACCTTTGTACATGCAAAGGCAAAATGCAAATGCAAAACATGTATTTTTACATTGTGGCGGGTGCTGCCACCCGCCACAATGTAAACATACAGAATGCGCCCGCCACTGTGGCGGGCACATCCTAAGTCGTTTTGCGGGACCGCCGCACCTATGGCGGGCGGTCCCTTTTCGAACAGCGATGGCGGGCGGAATCGGCCCCTTAAATTTCAAAACAGATGTATTGTAATTTTCAAAATGTGTTTATTAGTTATTAAAACATTGCAAATTATTGTACATAGTGCAGAATGAATAAAGGGATAAGGGGTCACATATACGTAGGTTTCATTTTGCGAGTTCCTAATAGCGAATTTTTGCGATTCGCTATTAGGAAATTGCAAGCACCTATGTACTAATGTGTGTTTGGCGCATTTAGCAATTCCTAATGGGGTCGCATACCTACCTCATTAATATTCATGAGGTAGGTCGCAATTTGGGACCCATAGGAAATTGCTAAAAACACGGGATGGTGGCCTGCTGGTGACAGCAGACCACCATGTCTGCATTTGCTTTTAAATAAAGCATCCCTTTTTCTAGAAATGCAGCCCGTTTTCTTTAAAGGAAAACGGGATGCATTTAAAAAAGAAAAATGAAAACGTTTCAGTTTCCTTTTTTTAAGAGTAGGCAGTGGTCTTTGGGACCACTGCCCACTGCCTGCCCTTAAAAAAGTTTTCGCACCCAAGATGTCCCCTCGGTACCCCTTCCCATATGCGAATGGTTTACCACTAACTTGAAGTTGGCGGTAAAATGATAATGTTTTTTTAACACATTCCTGTTGCAAAACATTCTTACATACCCTTGCGAGTCGCTATTAGAAAGGTATGGCCTTAACACATCCGTTCCTAACACCGACTCACTAATTTATTTTGTGATTTGGGAATAGGTTACTGAATCGCAAAATGGGTTTGGAACATAGTAAAATGCATTTTGTCCAGTCAGAAACAGCCGGTTTGTGACCAGAAAAAACCTACGCACTTGTGGCCCAAGATCTTTTGTAGCTCCTCATTCCTCATGTTCTTTCAGCAATGGCTGACCACAAATTCTTCTTCCACATCAAGGAGGGCAACGAGGCGAAATATTTCCGGGCGCGCCCAGTCTTCACTTTTTGTGGAGCAAATGTAGAATTGATGTATGTACTCTGCCTGTTTTTAAGATTGGCATTATACATGAATGTGTCAAGTTCACCCAGTAATTAGGGTCTAATTGAAGCAAGGAGGTGGGAAGGACACAGGAATCATGAACGCCGGAGGATCTGCCACGGCTTGCAAGGCAAAAGTAAGAGGCAATAAATTACATGGTTCAGCGATTAAACTCCACCATAGCTAATGATTATTGTTTACCACTAATTCTAGTTGTAGATGTTATCGCTACTAAATTGTAAAAAATGTCCACAACAATGCTCATTCTTTATTTTAATGGTAATTTTGGTTGTGTGGATAAGATGTCTAAAGTCTTAAATATCACATGGTGAGAAAACGTGCATTATTCTCTCACTGTGTGTATTTTAAGTACATAATCAAGAATTAGGTTCTGTAAATAGTAGCACCCTCTTAAAGTACCCATTTACCGAATAAGGCATGCTCTATCACTGCCTCTGCTCATCTCTTAAAAAATGTAGGCCTTTCTATGTGTTAGGTGCAAAAAAAAATAGATGATGGACAGAATACTGAATTAATCAAACATTCACCCCCTGTCACAGATCGGGCTTTAAATCCATTGTTTTTTTGCACGCCATACCATTCCAGTTTAGACCAGCCAAATACAAATCAGTCTTTACCCTGTTTCCCATGGGAACGGTCCAGCCCGAACTGCTAGTTGTGGTCTTCCCTTGACCAGAAACAAGCATCCTGGGGCCAGTTTTGGGGTAACACAGCTTAAATCTTGTGGCTTAGCGAGCACGGGACCCACATATGGGCATACCCTTCCCACTTAGGTGACAAATGCAAAAAGAACAGATGATGGATGGAATGCTGAATTAATCAAAAACGTATCCCAAGTCCCAGATCTGGGTAAATCCATTGCTTTTTGTGAACGCCACGCCATTCCAGTTTAGACCCAGCCATATGGAATTCAGTCTTCACCCTGTTCCCCATGGGAACAGTCCACCTCGAACTGCTCGGACAGGTCTTCCCTACACAAGCCTCCTGGTTCCGGTTTCGGGGTAACATCCCTCACCAGCTAGACTAGCTTGAATATGGCGGAGTAGCGAGCACAGGACCCACGTCTGGGCATACCTATCCCTTTCTTTCCAGTCCAGGGAGGACCTGGCTTGGCAGATCCGGCTGGATTGTTCTCATAAGTAAAAGGGTCAAGACTGATTTGCATATGGTTGGGTCTAAACTGGGGGGGCATGGTGAGCAAAGGAACAATGGATTTAACCCAGATCTCTTGACTGAGGGTGAATGTTTGATTTGCTCTGCATTCCATCCATCATCTATCTTTTTTTGCTTTCTCACCCTAAGTAGGCCGGGTTAAGATGTAGGACCCGGGCTCACTGTACCGCTGGATTCAAGCTAGCCTGGCTGATATGGGGTGATGCCCCAAAACCGGTGCCAGGATGCTTGTTTCCGGTCCAGTGAGGACCTAGCTTGGCAGTTCGGGCTAGACTGTTCCCATGAGGAACAGGGTCAAGACTGATTTGCATATGGCTATGTCTAAACTGGGGTGGCATGGTGAGCTAAAGAACAATGGATTTGACCCAGATCTCTTGACTGGGGGTGAATGTTTGACTTGCTCTGCATTACATCCATCATCATGTGTCTTTTGCTTTCTATGTGTTAAGGTCAGATTAAACTCCAGCATCAAGATGGACTTGTGCTCCCCAGCAGTGGTGAGCATGAGGGCGTGCTACTTCTGGATTCCTGTACTCAGGGTTCCTATTGATTGTAAATTGGAAAAGCAGTGCCCTTAATGCATAAAGGGATTAAACCAATGTAATGTTCTTCATTTCCCTGCCTCACCCTCTGTTGTGTCCTCCCATTCCCCCAAGGCTTGACTAAAAGTACCTTTTATATCGAACACTCATTGTATACAGGTTAATCATTATTCATCAACTGTTCAATTCCACAAAATGTGATTCATGTCTGAGGCTGTAGTTAGCAAACACACATCTATTGTCCATTCACAACATACTGCCCCTTTTCTTCTAGATGTAGTTCTTCCTTAGCATGAATATTGAGCATTAATGCCTAAGATATAGCGTTCCTGCAGGCGTGCACGCTGATTCAAAATCTACCATGTGTATTTATTCTACAAGGCCATGGAGGTACGTAGAGGAGGGTCTTGTTTGTCACCGTATTCCCCTCTATATTTTGATTGGTTAACAAACCTACTAATTTGACTTCTCATTTCAAAGAAACCTATCTACGTATGGAGATTGACTATTTATTCCTGTGAATGTGTAGTTGCTGACTTGCTGTAGATATTGTTGCACTGTATTGGACCTGTGCACATGAAGCTAATTCATTACAGGATATTATATTCCAGAGAACTGACTGCTCTGCCTTCACCAGGCATTACTTGTAGATTGAAGATGCCTTTCAGGTTGACATGTAAGGTTTCTGGATTGCTTCCATTGAAGTGATAGCATTATATCACAAGTGCATTGCTTTCCATTTTTATTTAAACAGTATTACACAAAAAAAACTTGCGGGCCCAATTAGGAGGATGCCTCATCTCTCCATTCCATGAGGAGCAGGGTCAGTCCTGATTTCATAAGTCAGGCCTATGTCTAGAGTGGCTTGGAGGGTGAAAAACGATGGGTTGGAATGCCACCCTCAGCTATGTCAGTGGTTAGACAATTTGCAACTGTTCCTCTCTTCAACTTTTGTGAGTACACTGGAGTTATGTGACCTAGCGGGGTCCAATTTATGCAGCAGGGTTAAATACATTAATTTACAAAAGCAAGCAAATTATACAGTGCAATGTTATACATTTTTTGATAGTATTACTTCATTATCTTATCATTTTTACTCACCTTAACAGTGCCTGGACAAATGTTTCACCTCTTTAGTAATATTTTAACAACCAAACAAAGCAATAAGCAACTGAAAGATGACCAGTCAACCTTTGGGTAGGGTCTTCCACTGTGCGACAACACGTCACTGCTTTTTTAATTAATTTTTGATCTGATAGAGCGAAAAAGCCCGCCATCTTGCCCTACAGTGCCTAGCGCTGTGGTGAGTTTTTATAGCAGCTAGGGCCGGTGGGGTCGTGACCAAAAGTCAACTCAATGAAAACATCAGGATAAGAACGGCTTGGACTTTTTCTTCCTGCCCTCCTCGCCCAGACCTGACCCCCACCAACCTGCAGCAACCTAGGAGCCACTGCGGGCAGGGCATCATGTTTTTCCCATCCCTTAGTTCATGAGATTATATTGGGTATAGATTGGTTATGATACGTCCTTTGTTATAATGTTAATCTATGGGGTTGTAATGCTGGTACAAACTACTGTTGTAGCTAATTCACCTTCTTTTCTGGTTATTTTCTTTGTTTGTTATACCTTTTGTTGTATTGGGGCAGAGTGAATTAATGTTTAGCAGGATACTTTGGGTCCCTTTGGCATCTCACAAGGCACAGTGTCATATGCGCCTCAAAGAAGATGTTTGCAGCAATTGTTAAAAAGCTGCCTTTTGTGGGGGGCTAGGCCGGTCTCTACTGCAGCTGCTTACCCACTTTTTATGCATGCACACTTGCACAATGGGCAGTGGCCCTTTGTGGTGGTTTGGAGGATGTGGCCTGCTATAGGGGATCTAGGCATGGCTCGATAGCCCAGTTATCTGGCAAATGTTGGGGGCACCCCAGGTAGAAACCCAGCCCACCTCTTGCTCTGTGGTGAGCGTACCTCCTGCACAAGTAAAGAGTGAAGGGCTTATGAGAAATTGTGACTTTTGTAGTCTGAAGAGGCCCTTTAGAGGGCCCGGAAAGGTCAGAGGTGGAGAGGGTCCGGGTTAAAGGGCAAACCATGAGTTCACAGAATGTTTCTTGATTCAATGGTAGGGATCGGATTGTAGGTGACTCAATGTCTGGCAAACGTTGTGGGAAAATAATTCTGTTACAACCTTGTAAAATATGAGTGCTGTGCTATTTTCTTCCACATTGAATGTTATGCTTTATGTAATAAATACGTCCTGAGTGTGTGGTGATATCTCTAATCAAACTACAAATCTGATTCTTGGTGTCAGGCTGGTATTGGAGGGGTTGTTGGGTTGGAAAGAAGGGAGTGTGTCTGAGGTCATCCACAAGTCCCTTGCATAAATGTAATAGAACGCAAGTAATGCCTACTGTGTTGTACCGCTCTGGTGGTTCAACCCTAGGGCCGAGGAGTAGTAGTGGATACAATAGTGAGTACGTTTAATAAGTGTCCCCTGTACAAATGAAAGCACACTAATGCAAGCTCCTTCCCCGCAGATCTGCCTGAGCCTGGTGCGCCTCCTGCATTTCCTGGCGCACTCCCCGCTCGGGTCCGTGACGCTGCTGGACTTCCGGCCCCGGCAGTTCGTGATTGTAGACGGGGAGCTGAAAGTAACCGACCTGGATGACGCCAGCATTGAAGAGACTGCTTGTTCTAGCCACAGTGACTGCTTCATGGAGTTTCCAGCCAGGAATTTCACACTCCCATGCTCCGCCGAAGGCAGATGTCAAAACATGAACGAGAAGAGGAACCTCTACAATGCCTACAGGTACATCACTGCCCCTCTCTATCTAACTCTAGGCATGCACACGATGAGCCGAGTGAGTCATCGGTAAAAAATAACATTTGTTATTTTAATCAGCAAATATTTTTTCAAACAGCATGCCAGTTATTTCACGGTCAATATCTTAATAACCAGTTACATGAAATCCAAATATTAACTTATGCATTTTCTTCCGTTGCGTTCGAGGGCCCCTGCTGAAAGTGTTGGTTTTATAAACCTCTTAGTCCTGAACAGATCGTATTATTGCAAATGCAAATGAGACACTTGACATCTCAGAAGGGGCTAGAGGGGTGGGCCTAGTAATTGAGTGTGGCTAAGTTGATTGAAAGTATATTAAAAAACAAAACCTAGCCTAGAAAAAAGTTGCATCCATTTTATTAAAGCATGGATACCCATAGAAAGACGGCCTTTAACCTTTTGATCTTCATTCTGAGTGCTTGGTTGGCAGCATTGATATTTCCAGTCCTACCTCTTTTCCAGTCACCATTTTCTGCTTTTTTCCTGGAGTTGTACTCTGAGATTAAGTGAACAAACACTTTAGTGTACACATTACGGTACATTTACCACCTTGTGGTCCTTCTACGTGCTCTCCATGATGTGAATGGCTCACCCCAATGAATGCTAGAACCAGCTCTCACAATGCCCAAAGCCACTTTCCATGTTGCCCTAAAGCGACTGCCTGCAGTGCCTTACAGATATATTGCAAGGTGTGATAAATCCATATCCGTTCAAAAAAGGCGGTGGGTGCTCAGCCTGTTGTAAGTTTGGTTTAATTTGATTAAAACAGTAAATGATTAACGTTTAGCAAGTTTGGGTGCTCCTTTAAAGTGATGTGTCCGTCCCTGCACGTCGATGTGAGATTCAATTTGTATAGTGCTACCAACGATTTGGGAGCCTCCTTATATAGGGCACACCTTAGGTTCCAATGATTGGACTCCACTCAATTATGTATGAATTCATTTATTGCTTCATAATGAATTTATTCGAAAGTATTTTCAACTTTGTTGTTTTTAAATCATACTTCCCACATGTTTGTAACAAGTTCAAATTACTTTGCTTTTTATATGTAGCTCCAATGCATTTCGGGCATATTTGCCCTTCTTCCGGGAGCTCTGTGGACACAAGGATATAACATAAATGTATAACATAAGTTCATAGTATCACAACATCATACTGTGTGTACGTTGATTCTATACTGCCGTGGTGTGTATCGTATCTAGCCAAAACACTCGTTATGTGAACAACCTTAACCCGAGGGTTTAATATAAGAGAAAAACGCTTACATATCCAACAGTGCTTAACCCATCTGCATTCCTCAAAGGCACCTCCCCTGCAGTGGGGACTTCTACGGATCAGGAGTGGTGGGGCATGACAAATATAGAACACTTACCTGTGAATGGGCGCCTCCTCTCTGCAATCCTCTTCTCTTCCCGGCAGCACGGAATGGAAGCACACATGTTCCCAGACTCTCCTAAGCCATTCACAAATCTGATGTCACCAGCATGACAGTAGCTTTGTGATTGGTCTGAACGGTCTGTTTGGTTGCACAGGCAGTGCCTGGGAGCCTGGGACAATTCTCCGCCCGGCTGTGCAACACTGTTGGGTGGAGAAATGCTAAGTGCGCATGTCAGTTTGGCCTGCCTAAGACAACAGCCAAAGTGATATACGCACTTACGGTGCACATATTTCCTCGTCCCCCTGTTCTGACTGCCCAGCCCGCCCGCCTTAACCTGGCTCTGAGTCTGCTTTGAAAATGACAAAAACATGGTGTTATTATCATTTTATTTTTCCCTTTTTTGCACTGCTCAACAAGCAGTGGGGCGACGCCTTAGCGGAGGAGCTGCCACTTCTCTCCTGTTCCCCAAAGTCACCCCAAGAGTGACTTTTAATCCCTTCTTTAAGGCCCTAATACCACATAATAGGATGCCCACATCTTTTTCATACAGTGCCACAATTCCAACCTTCTGTAGTTCCCCAATAAACATCCCATATTTGCCTAAATCTATAACCCAATGTTCCTTAAAGCTATCTGCCATAATGCCCTGAATCACATGATGTCAAATGATGCCCTAAATTCTCATCCCACACTGCCCAGAAGCTATTATCTTTAGTTGCCTTAAGAAACCTGAGAGAGAGCCTCACTTTTTAATGTTTACTATTTGTTCAATGGTTAGCACTCCTACAAAATGTATGCTTACATTTTATTACTCCCCACCCAGCTTTCGTTTCTCATTCTGTTCCTCTTTCTTTGCCAGAAACATTTTAGTGGACTGCCTAACATTTCATATTTGTGGACATTTCATGGGGTATCTCATGTGAACTATCTTCCAAAGGTTTGGCTCAACAGGATCTTGCTGTGGGTCCCAGTGCTTAATCTGTAAAATATTAAGTTCTTTGGCCAAAGTTTTTCTTAAAACCTAATTGCCTGTGCTTGTGAAGGCTAGGGCTGCCTAGCCTTGTTTCTACCTCACGCTGCTTTCTTCCAAAACACTACACTTTCTGTCTCTTTATCTCACTGTTTCCCTCTATTCCTCTTTTCTCATCTTTCTGTCTCTCCATGTTGCTCCCTTTTTTTACCTGTCTCTCTCTTGCTCAGGGTCAAAGTCTGATGATTAAAGTAACTCTCAGTAAACAAAAATGAGTTACTGGTGCCTTCACAATTGTCACCACCTGCACACACTAACCACTGGCAATGCATTTTGCTAGTATAGTACTGGGTGGTGCAGAGCTTAATTTGTGCCCGTGGTTTCATGTGCTCGGCACCAGCACTTAAGTGCCAGCACCGGGGCCAGTGATAGTCTGCCACAAGGTGGCGCTGTCTGGCTACTTTAGAGCTGAACACAACAACAGTTAATTATTAATTCTATAGGCAATACAATGAATATTACTTGCCACCCAAGCCATTCTTATAGCTTTGGGGGCCTGAATTAGTCCGAATTGTCACACTTGTAGGAGTGTGCATGTCAGTACTTGTGTTGGTACTATCATTGGTGGTGCAGGAAGGGGCAATGTGTGGTACAAGGTGCCGTGGCCTCCTGACAAGAGCCCTGCCACTTATTGTTTTGCAAATTAAGCACTGGGGTGGTGGGTACATTCACCCTGGAGCAGTAGGCTAAAGTCACACAGGTGGGGAAAGAAGGCGCAACATGGCTCTTTTCTCACCCAGCCATGGGAAGGTGGATTACTTTTTTTAATCTGTCAGCAATACAGATTGGCTGCGCAAAGGTCGCATTTACTGTCACATTTAATGTCCCTTTTGAACTTTACAATATGAAGGGAAGCTAATTTAGGGCATCATATTAGCCAGATGGAGAGTCATTGGAGAGTAGATTAAGACTTTCATAGGGAGAGCGGATCAAGGGTTTCATAGGGAGAGCTGACTGTGGAAAGTGATCTTACAGTGCTAAGAGATGCCTTTGAGGATCCATGAAAGGTGATATCATACTGCCTTTGGGGCAGTGTGGCAAGTGGATGCCATTTTGGGAAAAGGTTTTTGAATAATAGGAAGATGCATTCAGGGTATCGCAAAGGATGGACTAAGAACAGTGTTATTAGGTGGGGTTAAGTTATCATATGTAAGACTTTAGCGCTCTTCAGCGCTCTTCAGCAGGTGGCTTTAGGTTATGGTGGGAGGAAGTGTTAAAGGCTTTGTGTGAAATCACTTAAGACATCTGTGGAAGGTGGTGTTAGCTATGTTAGTGTTTGGCTTATTGTATGGAGAGGCTTTAGCACCGCAGTAAAGGGCATTAGGGTATTTTGGGAGGATACATATAGCACAATGGGAAATCATTTTAGATGGCTGTGGAAGGTGATGGCGGGGATGTTAGCGTAAGGGTACCTTGGGAAGTGCTTGATGAAGCGTGCTCCATTTATTTACATTTTCTCAAAATAACCTTGCGTGCTCTTATACAGCAAATAGCATCAGTGCATGCTTTACTTTGTATGTAAATGGACAATTATAAGTAATAAATTATTCAAAGAACCCGAAAACTTGTATCAGTATACTGCACTCTCTTGTGAATGGCATTCACCATTGAGCATAGAATCTACCAGGCATTACACTGTTTGCTGACATTCCTTGATGCAGTCCATTTTTAGATTTGACATGAATTGATGTGTCATAAACCATCAAATATAAAAATCTTTGCCAGAAACCGGTCCTAGGAAGCTTGTTTCCGGTCCAGGGAAGGCATGGCTAGGCAGTTCGGGCTGGACTGTTCCCATGAGGCACAGGGTCAGACTGATTTGCATATGGCCATGTCTGAACTGGGGTGGCAGAGTGGGCTAAAGAACAGTGATGGATCATACCCAGATCTGTTGACTGGGTGTGAGTGTTTGATTGGTTCAGATGCTCCATCCATCACCACCACCTTTTGTACCGATAAAAATCTTTGCTGACATATTATATTTTATTCATACTCAGAATGGATTTGGTACAGCTTCCTTTATTTATTGTCTTCTTTGCCTCAAAAACCTTCAGCCATTGGTTTGAAATCTTGTCAATCACATTTTAGCTCAGCCCACAGGAGTATTTATGTCTCAACTTCTTTCCATTGCCTCTTAGTGTGTAGCTTACTTCTACATTATAATACTTGTGGCACTATTATACCTCTGAAAAGTACTCTCTCTCGTCACACATTTAGTTTTAATTTCATCCATTAACTATATACTGAAAGCACTTCTTTCTTAATTGTTGTACGCTGTAGCAGGCATTAATTATTGCTTTTGTCAAAGCTCAAGTGCTAGGATCAACATGTTGGCTTTGCCAGTGTTATTAACTAAAGAAGTGAGCCAGTCCTTCACTCTCGGGTGTCAGCCAGTTTTGTAAATGATGCACGGGTACTTTAGACCTTCGCTGGCTGTCCACGCTTATGCATCAGTCCTGCTCTTTCTGCACATTTTCACTCTCTACGATAAGGCACACTATTTGGTTTTGCATAAAACTGGACACAGGAGACACGTGTTGTAGGTTAACTTGTTCCCCATGCCCAACTTTACTCTAGTTCAGTAGATGTGAAAAATTCAGGCATTTTTACATAGAAGTTTTGCGCCACTAATCGCACATCTGGTCATCACTCTCACATACCAAGGTTTTAGGGGATTTATAATACAGCACACTCAGGCTTTGAACAATGGGATTGTTATGTTATGTTATGTTATGTTAAATTTAATTTCTATAGCGCACGGCTACTCAAGAAGAGTGTCCCGGCGCTTTATTCTGGCAGCTCAGAGAAAAAAACATAACAGCATAAAAACATTCATAAACAGGGAACAAAAAAGACACACTAAAGGTTAAAAAGCCAGGTTTTAAGGCCCTTCCTGAACAATAGAAGATTAGATGTACCGTGCAAGGCCAGAGGCAATGTATTCCAGAGCTGTGGGGCCCTCAATCGGAAGGAGCGCCCCCCGATACGGGCCTTCATCACTCGGGGAACCACGGCCAAAAACAAAGATTCAGACCGCAAAGATCGGGCCGGGCGGTAGAAGACAAGCCTGCGCTGCAAGTACTTTGCTCCAAAGCCAAAAAGCGCTTTATGAGCCAGGGTCAACGCTTTGAACATAATCGGCTTCCGGATGGGCAGCCAATGAAGCGACTGCACCAAACCGGACACTCTGGCTCGCCTATGAAGGCCAAAGATAGCGCGAGCCGCAGAGTTCTGCACAACCTGCAGCCGCTGTACAAGATAGTCCGGAAGACCCAGATAGAGGACGTTGGCATAGTCCAATCTGGAGCCAATTAAGGCTTGCACGGTGATCTTTCTATGCTCTTCTGTGAGCAGAGGCAAAAACTTCCGGAGCATCTTAAGAATGCCGAAGCAAGTACCCGTCAAACCAAGAATCTGGGATCTCAGCGTCAGATCATTGTCAATCTTGACTCCCAGATTTTTTGCCACCTGGGATGCCTGTGCAGGGGGGGGACATATCCGCCGGCCACCAAGCCTGCCAATCAGGATCTAAGGAACAGCCAAAGAACAGCACCTCCGATTTATTGGAATTACATTTGAGGCTGTTCTGCTGAAACCAATTGAAGACCATCCCAAGACAGCCCCGAATGCTCTCTCCGTCAAAAACCTGATCTTTCCTACACGTGAAGAGCAGCTGGGTATCATCAGCGTAGGAAACGATCTGGGCCCCAAAGGACTCCACCAGTGCCGCCAAAGGGGTCATAAAGATGTTAAAAAGAGTCGAGAGGATTCAATAATTCTCAGTGCACTGAGTCCAAGAGTGCACAGTTTGTCACTGTCGCCAGCTGTAGCACATAAAGTGAACTCCTAAATGTATTTTTGTTGGACCACACCCCTTGTACGAAGGATTCAACTAATGCTAATGCTTGGTACAATCAATCATCCACCACTTTGTGTTATATGGTTCTAGAGGTTCCTCTGCAAATAGAGTTTAAACCAATCAAATTGGTACCCACATCTTTGAAGAAATGTTTACCATTATATTGCACAAATCTGTTTCTACCCTCTGCCTGCTCAGAAAACTAGAATGTGTCCATTTGCCAAAAGGCAGTGGTTTGTCCGCCCTGCTTCTAATGCTGTCTCAAAGATAGCCAAGGACATCCTGCTAGCTTTATAGGCTGCAGGAACAATTCTTTCTTAGTATGTTCATCCTGTTCCATTTCTTAAGCTGTATTCATATTACTAAGCCCTTCTTGCATTAAAATTAGGAAACTCATGTTGGATGCTGGCCAGGAAATGATACAATAAGCTACCAAATAATAGAATCAGAACTACATTTGTTTTATTGCTGAATAGTAAGCACAACAGAAAAGTATTTTCATATTTTTTCTGGTTCCTGCAATGGTTGTGAATGACCATTTCCTCATTGAAATGATCAAAAGACATAATTTTACTCTTAGGGTTGTATGTTAGAATATCAATAACAAAAATATGGTCTGACATAAATATGGAGTCCTAAACATTATTTACAATAATATTGCTACGTTTGGTGCAGAATTTTTTGTTAGTTATATTAGATAATATTTTCGGAAATTATATTTAGGACACTATATGTTTGTCGGACGATATTTAGGCCACAATATTCTGGTACCACACCAACTCGGGTGACCATACTCAGTCAGTTTCTCCTATTTATTAGTCTGAGATGCACGTAACCCCATAAACATATATATTAAAACACACACACATATATATATAATATATAGACTATATATAGATCAAGCTCCGTCCGCTGAGCGAAATGCGTCATGGAGGACAGCCGTCCTAAGATAATGCAATAAACTCACTACTGCTCACACAATTTTGTGTGTTGGTGTCATTGAACGAAAATTTCTGGGGGAAGAGGTTCGCACCTGCTTGGTTCTGCTGTGACATCGGTGGTCAGGATTTGTTTTCGATATACATATATATATATATATATATATAAGCAATCCAATCCAATCCAAAGTAAACACGCACACTTAAAAGTCCATGAGCTTAGAGCAGACGGTTTTAATCCTCAAAACGTTACGCGTTTCGCCAAACTAATGACTTGATCACACGCAGAGTTAACAAAGTTACGTGCATAAATAAACATTGGAAATAAACAAAGGACTCTGGTTACATATGAGTGGATGGCCCAGGAAACCTGCCGGCCATTTTGAACAAGATAATATTATGCCGTGACCACACGTCCTGGTACAAAAATCATGATCGAATGCACAGGTAAGTGCATCCTGAAGCTTGAAAACATGCTTAAAGTAAAAGTAATTCAATAAATAGTCATGACCCATGTCTGTAAGGAATCGTTATACATTGTCTGCTCAGATTGATAATTGGTAATTAGTTAGACACGCTAGTCGTTAACTCACAATCCAAGGTCTATACATATATGGCACGGTCAAATAAAGGTGCTGGTCATGTTCCCTTGGCCCGAGCGGGTTGATGAAGAATGGAAGCTAGCATATGCGTTTGCCAAGTGGCAAATATTAGACATTCCACCTCCTTTACTCGTACCTACAGGCAACTAAAGAGTGTTATAGGTGGTAACTAAGTAACACTCAATATGGGATACAGAAATGGGCTTGCAAATGCCGGAAGGCATTTAATCTAGTCAAAGCATGCGCTATGAGAAACCAGAAGCTGCCTATATATGCCCATTTTCTGCTAACATTTGTGCAGATCCATTCCATGGTACCAGAGTTATTAGTAAACCAGAATGTTTTGACTCCATCTCTATCTTGCCAACCCATTTAATCGACACAAATTATTAAATACCTGTACTTGGTATAATTACCTGCTATATGTGGTGCAGATTAATTAAACAGTGCCACCGTGATAAGCAACTGGAAATAATATTGCCCCCTTCTTTACCTTTAGCTCCACCTTGATGGATTGGTACAAAATTAGAAACACTATTAGAAACCAAGCGTCTGCCAAATTGTCCATAAATATGTCTCATAGTGTCACTGTGTTCAGCAAATGAGCGCTTCTTTTGCCCCCCTCTCTTAACTGGGCTCCCCTTTGATGGATCTGAATGGCCTTTTAAA
Organism: Lissotriton helveticus; assembly: GCF_964261635.1. Taxonomy (NCBI): domain Eukaryota; kingdom Metazoa; phylum Chordata; class Amphibia; order Caudata; family Salamandridae; genus Lissotriton; species Lissotriton helveticus. The sequence goes on along the minus strand of NC_136067.1, from coordinate 1,815,858,743 downwards.
TACCAAGTAACGCCAGATGTGCAAAATTTCTGCCGAATTTGTGCAGTACTTTCTGAAAAACATGCACTGGGTGTAACTTGCTAATTGCTTGCCACATTTGAAGCAGAATTATCAAACAGCACCACACTTATAAGCAAATGAAAACTATATTGCCTCCCCCATTAGCTTTGCCCCTTAGATTGGCCAAAAACCTAGCATACCTATAGAAAAACAATCCTTCCAAGTTTCTGTCAAACAGTCTGGAAATTATTATCATTTTATTTTTAGTATTCACGTTGCGGCCCGGTTAGTCCGAGGCGGGCAAGGCTGGGCTTCTCTCGTCACAGGGAGGAGGAGTGGCTGATGCTGCACCTAAAGTACACATGACTGTTTGACCGGCCATCTGGGGCCAGCCAAACAGTCACGTGCAGTTTGCATGTTCCTCACCCAGGCTTTATTACAGCCAGGGTGGAGAAGATGCCCAGGTTCCTAACTCCCCCTCTGAGTGCCGGACCACGACGCTCATAGCAGCGAAGTGATTGGCTAGGGTAGTCTGGAACCCTGGGTGCTTCCTGTTCCTGCGAGGAGAGGCGACGGCTGGCGACGGTGACCAGTAGGTACGTTTTTTTAACATTTCCTAACCACACCACCTTCCCCCGCCACCTTCCCCTGCCAGTCGCCACTTCACATACTGTCAACGCTATTTCCAGTTGGAACACTTTTCTCGCCCCCCCTTTTCTTACTGTTCCTCCCATAGACCTACATTAATTTGAAATTGGCAAGTTTAATCTCAATTCAATACTTGTCTGACAATATCGATGCATATTTGCTAAATGGCACATAAGTTATACCAAATGGTTTTTCAACTACCAAGATATGCAAATGTGTTCTCCATTTCAAGCCGACTCAGCAAATCTTTCAAACTCTGATTTCTCAAGAACTAATGAACTTTCGGAATAAAGGTTTACTTTCATGCCAAGTTTGACATAAATCCCATCACCAGTTTTTGCTGTCCCCGGAAGCAAAATTTTGTATGGGATGCACAACTGGAAAACACAATTTTTGATGTTCCTTTTAAGCTATCGCCCTTCATTCGCAATGCAGAGTAAAATTTGATGGAGATCCTTCCTGGGGATCAACGTTATAGACAAATTACTAGTCAATAAATGGCTGTCAACAGAGTGTGGAATGAACCATAAATGCACAGTATTGGCTGCCACTGTTTGATATATATCCCTGCTTATGTTTGAATTTTAAAGGTATGATCCCTCTGAGTTGGAGATAGTTAAGGTTTTGGCTGCAGCGGTTTACCTGCTCTGGCCTGTTTGAAGCCAATCTATCCCTATCGTTTCCTAGTACTGACAGTCTGCAACGTGGTAGTGATGAGAACTACATTTCATCGGATACCACGGGTCCCACTTAGCGTCTCCAATGCGTACCTATCATTCTCTGCTGAGTGGGCATGATGGCAGTAGATTTGGTCACCACTTTCATACGCTACATAAGTGATTCCACACAAGAAAAGCTAGTAGATATGTTATCGCATCTCAGAAAGTGAAGGTCAAGCAAGCTAAATAACATAAAATGCTGTGGGCTCTTCGACTGGGTGTATACAGAGGTTATATTTTTTAGCACAAGTAAAAGTATACAAGAAAACTCCAAATAATAATGAAAAATGCGTGCTTGGATTTTTAGAGACGATGGGTATAGTATCAGAATAGCGTGGTCTAAATATCGTCTGATAAAAATATTGTGTTCAAAATATAGTGTGCAAAAACACTGCTTTATCTAATTTGACATTAGAAAAGCTACACACAATGCAACAATAGTTCTATAAATTCTATTTAGGACACAATATTTTTCTCAGGTGGATTTTTTGACATACGGCCAAGGAGATGGGGTTTGGCTTCCTTCACAGACACAAAGCTGATAGAACTTTGATGGTGATTTAGTGCTCGGATTATTTTTTCCTCACGTGGCTACCAAGGCAACCTGAGTTCATCTTTCCTGCCTCTTACGCGGTCCTTCCAGTGCTGCTGCAGTTTTTCGAAAAGAACACATTGGACACAAGTCTGTTCCCATGATGTTATCCGCTATTCTGTGCCTTAACCTTCAGTGTATTTCAAGAAGATGGGAACCCGATGAAGCAATGTTATTCTTCTTTTCAATGTCAAATATTATTCCTCTAGAAGACCAACCATGGAACAGAAAACTAAATTAAGAACACACCAGATGTTTGGAACAGAGCCTATCCACAGAGGAAGTGTTGTTTTCCGCCCATCAGATTTTTATAAATTTTCCAGTAGTATTTGTCATGTTTAGTGATGTTTTCTCTTCATGTAGAAATTTCTCTTCTGTAATCTGTAATGTATTTTTGCTCATCATTATGTTTAGTTATTTTTGCATGTGTTCTGCATCATCTCTGTATGCAGCCTAAAATATGACTGTGGTATAGTGAGACAAGTTTGTGGTATACAGCAGAAACCACAATCATCGGACAGCACAGGACCAACCAATTTTTTTTTTTTTTTACCGCAAATAAGCGTATCTTACATCTGGAGTTAGAAACTGACATTCAAGTTGTGAGTTAAGCACGAGTATTCACAGAAAGTGTGTATTTTTAGCACATACTAAAAGATCATTTTTTTTTAAAAACACCTTTGTTGCATGAAGTTCAATGAACACAATCGAGGGGGGTTTTTAAGGTCATGTAAAATGTGTTGCTGAGCTCTGCACTGCATATAATGAAGGCAACAGGGTCCGTATTTTTTTATTTCTTTTGAGGGGCCTTTGTCAGAAAAGGAATATGCTGATCCCTCTCATTTGTTTACGATGGAACATTTCAGAAAGCAACATCATTGGACGTGACATCAAATCAAAAGTAATCCTCTGACTTCATTGAAGAGACTTTGAAAGAAGTTCCCTGGTGTGGATATAAATAATAACCCTAATGAAATAAGTAGATATATTTTAAAGCTGTTTTAAGTGGAAATGCAGTCCATTATTCATACGCGGTGGAAAAGCTAGACCCAAGCCTCACCAAAACTGATATCTTTACTCCCCTGTTCCCTAATTGTTTCTAGATTAGTGCATGATTAAAATTCGAAGATAGGTCTCGAAGCAATATAGCAGGTGTTTAGCGGCTCCCCAATCCTCTCTTCATGCCACAAAGACTAAACATAAAGCATTTGATCTGTGGCTGGCATAGCAGATCAGTACAAAGGGATTCCTGCTGGATCAGGTGAGGGACCTGCAAATGCTACAACAAAAACCAGAAAGCACAGGTGGCAAAAGATAAGAGGATGAGATGGCACATACGTCATGCACAGAGGGAATGGCTGACTTTTTGGCTCACACACACACAGACGTGCAAAGAGCTTTTTTGTGTAAAATTTATAAAGGCGAGATGGCTAAAAAGGGACAAAAATGCGTGACCTTGGATAAAACACGGCAAAAGTATATTGAGCCAGTAAATTAAAGCGACTAATCAAGAGTGACTTATTATGATAGACGGTGTAATTGACACATTTAACCACATCGCTGCGGCGGCTATTCCGCAGCAGCGCTAAGGGGGCGGTGCGGCGGGCGCATGCTGGTGACGGAACCGCTCCGTCACCAGCCGCGGTTGCGTCATGGCCCCGCCCGCTCAATAGAAAGCCCAGCGCAGGCGCGGAATCCGCGCCGCGCAGGTGCGGCGGCCGGGCCATGACGGAACCGCTCCGTCATCAGCACAGCGCCACCGCAGCTGATGACGGAGCGGTTCCATCATCAGCATCGAAAGGCTTAAGAAAAGGAAATCCTGCATAGTGAAATAGGTAGGCTGAGGAGGGGCTTCTGACTTGCAAAATAAAGCTAAAAAATCCTAGAGAGTAAAATTCTTAAAATGTTTGTCACAGGTTCCTAATATGAGGAGGAATTACTTCCCAAAATGAGAAGGGTCCCGAATCATGTTGCTAGACTCATATTTATCTAAGATATAATAGTACATTGTGCCTGTGCTTGCGTTAATCCACTGCCTTCTGGTTAAAGAGAGAACTAAATACAAGGCCCTTGCAAGACTATCTTTAATTATCCTCAAGTCGTCTACGGTCATTCCATGGGCTGCTTAGTCAAGCACTTTACTTTTTTCAAACGCTCTCCCATGGGCCTTGCAGTGCTGGAGTCTGGACTATGACTGGACCATGACTGGACCTTCTTTGCAAAAACCAGGGGAGGGTCCACAGGAACATGATTTTTTTCAGTCTTTCGGTCGTTTGTATGCAGACTTTTTTGTAAATTGGTCTTTATGCACAGCCTTCTCTACTGTATGTCTTTTTGCTGCAATATTTTGTCAAATAACCCCTTTTCGCGCCCCTCATTCAAATGACAGTGGATGGAGTGAGAGGTGATTCACCCTCCAAGTCCACATGCTGTGTAAGAAACTCCCCTTTTCACATCACGCAGATTACATGCCAGTCAAGCTCACTTTTATAGCTCAGCCGTTAATGACTTCACTCCATCCTACGTGCCTCCACCGCCCCTTCCCCGCATCATCACTGGGCCTGTTGTGATCTGGAGGTGGAGATGGTTGGTTATAACAGCCTGATGGTGGTCGCCTGGGCAAGAGACTTATGTAGAAACTGTGAGTGGAAAGGGGACAGACTATGGCTCGGCCTTTAACATAAGGGAACATCAGGTGCTAACATCCACAGGAGCTCTAGAAAAAGGCGGCAATATTGTTCTGTATTTTTTAAAATAGAGTGCCACTCACAAAAGCTCCTTAAAACCTGAATTCTAAATTGTTGCTTAAGTCCTGAGATTTCTAACAATTTGCTAACTGTCTCATTTCTCAGGATCGAAATATCCGCCTGCCGATTCTGTAAGCAATATGCAGAGACAGCATGGTGGTGTAGCACCCGCTAACTTTGCATTAGGTGGACTGCTTCCATCTGCTCCCGTGAAGCGGGTGGCATGTTGAACAATTGGACCGTACAAGTAGTTACTGACCATTCCTTACATACATTGTTTTTGGTTTCTTCTATCATTTCTGTCCATGCTGTCTCATCCACTCTGCCCTGCTCAGTCTATAAATCTATCTGCTCCGTCCCACATTTGTACGGGACTGCTGGCCTGAAGCTCCAGAAATAGATATTTAATAAAATCTGTCCAGAAAGCAGACAGGCTCGCAAACAACCACCCTACACTGGGCTTCCAGCAGGCTGCTGTATTAATGGAACATTTACTGGTGACCACAAGGCTGCCTTGTGTATGCTTGCTTGGTCCAGCTAAGCCAGACAGCTGTGGGAATGGCTTCATCCATGTATTTATTTGATTAGAGAATATGAAGATATTTGCTGAGAAGACTGGGAACATAGCAAATATTGGAACTGTATTTTTAGCTGTCCCGTGGTTACTAGAGACATTCCCTGCTTCAATAAAGGATGTATTTTTTTCGGCAGGTTTTTCTTCACGTACCTTCTGCCACACAGTGCACCTTCGTTACTGAGACCATTGTTGGATGCAGTAGTGAACGCAACAGGTATTGTAGTATTTCTGATTAGCTTTGCAGTGATATGTGTCCAAGAGGGTTGAATAAGGAGTTCTCCAAAATATACTGCTATGGTTTGAGAATCCATACATTAAATTGCTTTGCAACCATTAAATTTTCATATGTTCTATGTATATTGAAGACCAGCAGTTTTACAAGTAAACCTCTACATAAAGGAATTATTCATAAAAGTGTGTTTCTTTTAATCAGAGGCTTAACACAAAATTACTATCCAAGTTAAAGTATGCTGGCAAAGAAAAACATATTTGCACAATTCATATATATTTATTTAAACAAAACTAGTGACATTGACTGCATGAATTGTAAAAACCAGTGAGGTTTTCAGGATATTCTCAATGAATATGTATGAGGACGTTTTTATATTCAATATCAGTGGAAAGTTTTTTGATCACTTTTTCTATCTGATGTGGCAACAGTCATGGTCTTCTAATATGATTATTTTTCTGACTTTCTGAGATTTTCTCCAGTAAAATGTCTCATTCTTTATATAGCTGCATTAGAAGTCCTCAGCACCAGTGTACACTCCGGCATGCACACTAATCTATTTCCTACTACTCACGTCCACTACAGCCAGCAAACATTGTATTACCGCTCTTTTCAAACCACCCACGCTCATAGCAGCCCCAGTCCTGGCATATGTGTGCTAACGCTTGCTGCTATACTACATTGACTCACTATTTGCCCCTCTTTTTTTGTATTTTGTAATTCTTTATTTGTGTGTTCGTGTTGTATATGCGTATAGTTTTTGAATGGTGGCAATTTTTGTTAGTACACACACATTGGTATTTCATTGTCACTGAACTACTTGCATGTCTGGATATTTGCATGATAAATTATTTGCATGTCTTCTCTGAGTTAGTTTGGTTTGTGTGCCATCTGTTGTGTCTGTGATTATTTTCTACAAGTTACGTTTGATTTCCACCTGTTGTATCTGTGATTTTTTCTACAAGTTAAGTTGTGTTTGGTTTCTACCTAAAGCCCGTAGACACACATACCGACTTCCATATACTAGTAACAGATTGAGTAGATAGTGCCATAGGAGAAGAAGGAACCAAACATATGCTATGGATTCTGACCATGGTGCAGTAGTATCAGAGAGTAAAGTCAGACATTGACAGGGCTGTGCACAGTTGGTCAGAGGACAGGAGAGAGGGTTGACTGAGCAAAGAATATTTGGTGATCAATGGGTCATGGAAAGCCCTGGCACTGGGCTACCAGGTCCTGAATATTGATATAGTTCAGGATGAACTGCAAACATCCACCTGTTCTCCTTCCATTCACATTCCCGGGAACCATTCACACACATAGATCACTGCATGCAACTTACTCAGGCAACTTAGATCAAAAGCATTTAAATAGGAGATTCAGTCGTTACAATATGTTTGCGTTGGAGTAGAGGTGTTATTTTTGAATTTTTTTAAATGATTTCTATGGCACTTTTTTAGGAGAGCTTCGTTGGGGGATCGATGAAACCATTGGTCAGCTAGAAAAAGTTTTGTACCTGTACAAAAGTGGCCTTTATTTGGGAAACACGACCCGAACTCCGAAAGCAGGTAAGCTAATTCAAAACATCATTTAAAAGGCCTTTTCTAAGGCACGCTAATATAGTTAGAGAACCTAAAATGTTTTCCCAAACCAATACATATTTGGACTTATTGTACTTGATTTTTTATGATGTATGAGGTGCTCTGTCTTCTGCTAAAAGAAACATCATATTAGAATCCTGATTCACAGACCCCACGATCCAGTTATCATTTTAGGTGTTAACATTTTCTTTAAAAATCAGGTGCAGTGTTGTCAATTTTTCATTTGTAGATGTTTCCTTCTAAGATTCTCAAGCCCACAAGTTACCATGTAAAGGAATAACACTTTAAAGTCGAGGAAGTTTAGAAAATACATTCATGTATTTTTGTTGTTGTTATTCATCGGCTTAAATACTATTATGCTACACTGATCCATTCACTTGCTATGTTTGAGTATGCATTTCTTTGTTACTGGTTACTTGTTGCTGGTTAACCCTCCATGGAATAGTGTCTTTAAAATATGTAAAAATTGCAAGGAGCAAGGAAGTTGATCATGGTCTGAACCATGTTTTGCCAAATCTTATGCATCTTATGGCATGTAAAGCAGGTTTTTGAAAGGTAAATCAGTGAAATTAAAATGGTTTGTAAGTTCATTGCCATCACACCTGAAACATGTTATATGGAGGCACTTCACTCTACTTTAAGAGCATTTCAGGTGCTTTTAATGTGGCGTGAGTTGGAGCTGTGGTCCCGCATGTCTTGTATATATGTCTGTGGTTGAAGGTTTAAGACCTGCTCTGGAGACAGTAGTGTCGTTATTACACTGCTTGCTTCACAAGAACCCGGAAACTTCGCTTTGCACTCAGAACAATGTTGGGCAAAATCTCGTTATCTCTGTTGGACTCTAAAGTAATCTGGAATTCGGAGACACCATAGTTCTCTACATAAAAGAATCTTAACATCTAAAATGGACACGGCTACAAACACGTGTTATTGGTAACACAGGTTACTCGGTGCTGTTTGAGTGTGATTCAGGGACCTGGTTCAGTGGCATAGCCTGTGTGCCCTATACCTGAGTGCCTGGAAGGAAAGGCCCCTCTCCCACTGCTTTTTAAATTATGGAATACACCAATTATCAGGATTCATTGGGCCCCGGTGCCACTGCACCTAATGCGCCGGTGGGAGCTACGCACCTGGCCCAAGTTGTACGAGCCCTGTCTTTTGTGTGACGTGGATTAAAAAACGAGGAATATTATTAAAAGTTCAGCAGCCTCACAGCACCATGATTTGAAAAGACAAGCGATTGCTGATTAGTTGAAAACATCCAACCTTTGGAAAGAGGCAGAGGAGACAGTGTGCTTCTCGTCAGACATGGAACGTAGACAGAGATATATTTCTTTACAATGTCCGCGCCCAGAGATTAAACAATTATAGACGGTCCCTCCGGGTCTGGCAGGGCAATGGGTGCAGGTGCTCGGCCGCCATCGCTAATTCTCAGATTGTCGTCACATTCTGAGCTGAGTGACGCCTGTCAGCACAGGGGAATTATTTTCAGCAGTCCGATCAAAAACACAAACAGCCCTTTGTTGAAGAAGTGCGAGAGGTTGAGCCTGGCTGCGACGGCAGTTGATTCCAGTAGCAGCTGCCAGGTCTGCCCAACAATTCCTGATTTAACATTTATTTCAGATGAAATTGACTTGTAGAAACAGCGCATTGTGTGACTGCGAATGTAAAAGTCTTGTGTTCACAGTGATTAAATAGTCGGGCGGTGTCTGGCCTCTGGTAAATTAGTGTAGATTGCACTGCAGTTTCTCAACTGCTAAATCTCTCTTCTGTTGATTTGATATATTTAAGCAACCTGATAAGGCCGCACAGTGCTCGCAGACAAGTGCTTCCAGCGGCCATTTTAGGCGCTCGTGAACATGGTCATGTCGTGCGTATCAGCTTTCCTAGTGTACCGCCAGCTCCCGCCTCAAGAACTGGAAGGGCACACACAGGTCAGGTTTGGGAATATCGGTTCCATATTGCACATGTGCGGCGCTAATTTGCATTTAATTGGTACAAGTTGCATCAAGATGAGGGTCAGTTTACGTGCAGCCATCATGTAAAAAAAAAGTTTTGCAGTTACTGGCTCCATGATTACAGAGTGAACACTTCAATGTAGGTGCATGCACAACAATTTTTGCCCATTTGCAGACATTTTAAAATGATGTAAAACTGGGAATTATTAAACATTATTCAAAGAGCCACAGTATAAATTCTCAGGCCACCGCAAAAAATTTGCCTGTTGATGTGAGGAGCGCAAATCAAATGTTTATTAGTTGTTAGGTCTGGCGGTAGCGAAGGCCTTTTGATTTTAGTATATAGGTGCTTCCCATCAGCCTATTTCATTAATTGGTCTCTTATTTTGCCATTCTCATTTTTGTTACACACACTTCACCATTGGGGCAGCTGGCATATGGCCCATATCAGCCATTGACTAACTTCAGTGAAAGTAACACCATACTGCCCTTTCACATGGAGCACATCTGCACTCAAAGTAACATGGAGGGGACATATTGATGGCCTCCGCCAAAGCACAACCTCTCTCCAAATCCACCACCCAATCCCAATGACAGCCTGAATCATATATTTGTTACTGGTTAAAGATGTAAAATCTCACGACGTATTTATTAAGTACATTTCAAAGGGTATGCCCAGACGTGGGTCCCGTGCTCACTACGCCACTGGAGTCAAGCTATCCTGGCTGAAAAACGGTCCTAGGATGCTTGATTCCGGTCCAGGAAAGACATGGTTTGGCAGTTCGGGCTGGACAGTTCCCATGAGACACAGGGTCAAGACTGATTTGCATATGGCCATGTCTGAACTGGGGTGGCTTGGTGAGCAAAACAACGATGGATTAAACCCAGATCTGTGACTAGGGGTGAATGTTTTGCGATTGTGCAACATTCCGTCCATCATCTTGTGTGTTTTGCGGTATTTATTAAGTAAGCATAAATTTCCATGTTAGCATCATAACACAACACTAATTTTTACAGGCTGTAACATAGTTTTACTTGCAATACATAGTCCGCTAGACATTGAGTCGCCTACAACCTAACAGCTCCCAGTGCATCAAAAAACATTCTGGTGAACTCATGGTTTGCACTTAAACACGAACCCCCAACACCTCTGACCTTCCTGGGACCCTGTAAGGGCCATCCTTAGAGCATAAGCTGGTGAGTTGCTCTTATGTGAATCCTTGCTTTCTGAACTCATACAGGAGGCCTGCTCACTCCAGAGCAACCCTACCTGAGGCAATCCCCACATCTGTCAGATAGCTAGTCTGGGCAACCGGTACATTACTTGGTACCCTCGAGCAGACTCTACCCCCCAGGAACCCCCAAAGGGTCAGTATCCCATGGCTCCACCTGAGCATGTGTGTGGGGTGAGGAAAAGAATGTGAAAACAACTATCCCAACACCCACAAATGTATAGAATCTTTAATAGTTGATGCAAGCAGCCCCTTTGAGGTCCACGTAACACTGGTGTTCTTTGTACTTATCTTCATGTGAGATACCATGGGCACCTGATGTGTCCTCGCCAACCATAAACTCACCCTGATACAATATGGCAAAAGGCATATAATAATAACATAACACAACATAAAACTTAGCATCCACCTGCTACCGATAAGCGTTAGAGGCAGCTTCTGCTCGCAACAACATTATACTCTCACAGAAAAATGTGACGTAACACAACTCGACCCACCTATGCTAGAACCAAACTACCAACTACAGGAATGGGTGAATGGCGAAAGAAGAGATGCCCACCGTAGCGGCTTCTGGGCGTTGCAAGTCTTGCGGCAGCTGGCGGCAATGGTCTTTACAACGAGTAGAGCTGAAACAACGAGTCTGTTCCCTACCTCGTCTCATTTTTTTAACATGGGTTCGACCAGCATCCATACCCACCCTCATCTCCAACTGCTGACCAGCCAGCCAGCCTCCAGGCGATAGAAGATGGGCCAGGCACAATGTAGGGGTTTTTCTTGCTGGCCCGCCATCTTGCATGGCCACGCCCCGTCCTACATAATGTCGGCTGTCCCATCCTGGGGGACAGCCTTAGGGCATATTTTCAGTTCTTGGGACCCCCTAGGGCAACGTGTCATTTTCAAGAACAAAAAAATATTTTTGCTTTAAGCCAAGTTTGTTTCCATTGATAAGATCCCAGCTGCTCCCTCAACTATAATTTTTTTTTTAAATGAATGTAAATCAAAACTAGCATTGGCAAAGCAAAAAGGCTGTCAGACAATGTCAGGCCTATTGGCTTTGCCGGTGCTTGTTTTTTACATGTTAGTAAAAGCAATAAGTGGGTAGGTAAAATGTTTTGGCAAAGTTTTTGACATGAAATCGGCTTTATTCATAAGTTCACCCTATTTAAAAAAAAAGGCACAGTATATTGTATGCTCGATTTGCCAGTCTGTGCAACTTAATTAAATGCATATTTGCTTTTATGGAAGCATTTGTTGGCCAAAGGCAGCCATGTTGGAACTGGTGATAAAGAAGGACCTGTGATGTTGAAGACAACAGGGAGATGGGTGGTGCTTATCTGCTGACATTATTTATTCTTCTGCAATTTCCATTTTAAAGATAATTATTTGCATACTTTCTTGAATAAACAATAGTGCTGAAATCCCTGCTTCTTGATGCCTCCTGAAAGTTATTTCTTTCATGCTGTGCACTCTTTGAATTAAAAAAAATGCCTATTTGTGTCCCTGAGGATGCAGTAGGAAGGGAGCGAATCCGATACTATTTCAAAAATATCCAATTGCCCACAAACTTTATATTGAAAAAACTTCCTCTGCATATGCACAGGAGAGGATTGTTGATTATCTACTCTATCTGCAATAAATGCAGAGACAAAAGATGTTAATTATTGTTGTGCTTTGCTGATTGTACTATCCACTGGTAACTGCTCATTAGCCCAAGTGTACGAATTTGGATTGATTAGGTTATGCACAGTAATTCCATACTAATAAACTCAATGTCATAATACAATATTTTTGCATTTTCATATATCTGAAAGTTTTGTACAAACCGCGTTGCAAACAATGTCTGTCATTTAGGTTTGATGTATAATGGTGCAGTTAATAGCCTGGATATTTGTGCTCTTTCAACTGATTATACATCCATAGCTTTAGGAGACATTTTCTTGAATTTGTGATATATTACTAGATTTCCTTGATTATTGGTTGTTCTTTTCTGGTGGAGACTTTATCAATAAAGCTTATACAAGCTGTTGAACCAAACACACCATCTCTCCCTATCTGCTTTAAGTCTTTTTTCACAATTTGACTGAATTTAGATTGCAAGCAAAAAACAATAGTTGAAGACTGCATTGTCTCCCTTCCGATTGGCTAAGCTAATCTCAGAATTCTATAAAGGGCGGTAACGTATAAATACAGATATATTTTATTTACTATTTACATACTCAGTTCGTTTACATAGTGTAGGCTTGTTGTATTAACACCAATTGTAACCTCTAGAATTATGGGATCCATACAGAAGATTTTCACCACACTAGGAGGGGTGACTGTTTACTCAAAGGACAACCAAGTAGGAATTTGGAGGGTGGCCTATGAGACAAGGGCCACGGTTCCTCCTTGCAAAGATTTGGTCACGTAGCTGTCTTGGTGCGGTAAGAACTCTGTAATGAATAGACTTTTCCTCAAGTTCCTGCTGCAGGTTTGGTTTAAAAACTGGGCTGGCTCCTCAAGTGTGTCTGCAAGTCATACCATGGTTTTAGAACCATTACTTTGACCGTTTGTCTGTCTTGCTTTCTGATTGAATATCAGCTGTGTGATTAAAATGGTATTTTACAGCCATATGTTCTGGCTAGAGGTGCATTAGGGTGCAATTTTCAAAATCTATGATTATGGCGCAGACTGCTTTGAATGTTGTCCTTGCAGTCACTGGGATGCAGGCCTTGTAGAGTCCCCTACCCATTGGCTAGATTGGTGAGTGGAGAGTGGCAGGGAAATCTGAGGCTGTCTACCTATGTGATTCAAGTGGGCACGCTGGGACCATCACACTTGGGACTAGACACAAGTTTCTACAGGCTGCCGTGTCATTGTGAAAGCTGCCAGCGGGTTTGAGCACCCTAGCATTGCTCTTACACATTATCATAAAAAATAGATCATGTACCTCTGAAAGCAGTTTGCTTTCAATTTGTTTTTACTTTTGTCACAAGGCACACAACATTCTTCCCATTGTTATGCAATTGTCAGATATTACCATAGGGTGATATTAAATGGATGTTTCTAATACCCTTGCACCACAGGCTCACTCATTCACTGATTTCAACTTTGTACTGTTATTGATTCTGCTTGACTTTGGAAATCAAAAAAGTCTACTATTTCACCAACACCAGATTCCATACTTAAATGTTGTCTATACTTATTACATTCTGGGTCATCTTTCGACCATTCCGGCAATATATTAGCTAGGGCTCCTATTTCGTATATTTCGGTTATAAAATACAGAAAACATTTTAGACTTATGGACCCTATTATGGAATATCACACCACAGTGTTTTACTTAATGTTGAAAAACTAAACACAGCCTTTTCCAATCTGTGAATGTCTGTGGGTCTATGGCACTTTTTAACCAGATTGTCACATATGTTTTTTTCAAAGGCGAATTTCTGTGCATCTCCTCTTCTCCTAGCCTCCTACGTACGTTCAACAGTCCCATGTTCTCAAGTCGTTGTGTTTTTAGAGTAGGATTTGGGCATAGAACAAGGAAGTAGGGAATGTAAAAAATGTCTACCAGTTTTTTATTCTAGTTTAGAGAATCCACATTTTCAAGCATTTGGCTATTGAAGTAATTACATTTTCTGTCATTTGGAAATGGGCATGTGTTGACTGGTTTGATTCTTGAATGTCTTGCGGCCAGTGGTGTGTAAAGCTTTTATTAAGCAAGTGAAGTGTTATGGATATTCAAACTGCCCTACTTGTAGTTCATGGTGTTTTCTGATTTTACTATGTGTGTGTCCTTACATAGTTTTCCCTCTCACTCTCCAGTATTTCCTCCTGAGTGCTGTTTGGGTTTGAAGATGGATGAGGCGTTTTCTTGGGGGAACATCCATTACGACACGGTGTTTACACCGCACTACCATTACAACGCTGGTTTTACAACGCAAGTCGTTACCACGACTTGAGCTGGAGGGCACTCTAGGCTAAGGAATAGTAGATTTACTATTGCAACACCTTCCCTACTGTACTTAGGCTGGTGTTGGAATAGTAAATCTTACTATTCCTAAGTCCAGCACCCTACAGCGCAAGTCGTGGTAACGACTTGCGTTGTTAAACCAGCGTTGTAATGGTAGTGCGGTGTAAACACTGCGTTGTATTTACATACAACCGTTTTCTTGCAAGTTAGCTTTGAATCCATTTCCATCACGACGATGTAGGTAGATGAACTTTGGATTCTGTTTTTTTGTGTCCCGTACAATTGGATTCCACCCATTCAACTGTAGTGTGCTTTCATTAAAATTAAAATATAAAGACGAAATCTTGTTGCTCCAGTCGATCATTTTTAAATAATCAGGGAGAGTATTGTTTTAATTGTGTCTGTAGCCCTTATACTGAAGCGTCAATTCCTTTTTGTGGCTTTGATAAGAGTAGTTATTGGAACTTCACCAAAATGTTTTAGGCACCAGTACCTCGTCATAATCTTCAAATGAAGGACCCTTCTTTGAAATAATAAAAGAAAACTCTCTCCTCGAATATGTCCTTTTCTCATTTTTTTATAATTATGCCGGAAATGCCTTAAAGTAGTATGATTCATTCTTAACCAGCCTTCTGTTTCTCAAAGCCAAAAGGGATTGTCGTGGTTCCTTCATGTTAATGCCATAGGTTTGTCTTTGTCAGAATTTCCATCACTGACATGGTATCGAATGCAGCATGGCTCATTCATACACAATTCTACATCCCAGTGCCTTGAAGATCTAATATTTTCTATCAGTTCTGTTTCAAGAAGGTTTCCAAGGTTGGTGGGAATCCGAGCTGGATCTGGCTATCTCGGTTTTGGACTTCGGTTTTAATGGTAGTCCTTTTGTTGGTGGAGGAACTGGTAATCCTTTCTTGGAGGATTCTACCCTTTTGGAGACTGCTCTGGTGGATTGAACCCTGTCATATTTTGCCTGAAGTAGTAGTGATTCCGTCAAAGGCTTTGCCACTAGAGGAATACTCTCCAACAGAGGATTTACCTCTTCCTCTACAAATTAGAGTAATTTCTTTCCCAGCCAACTCTAAAAAGGCCCTTGGGGCCTTGTTTAAGCACAGGTGCACTAGCATCCTGCCACTGGGACAGGAGGACTACCCAGCTTAGAATTCCCCATAGAAATCGCACAGGATATTTACTAAAAGGACTTTTGCTAACAGAGCAAATGCATTTTTGCCAAAACTGTGCAGTGCTGACTGGCCCGCCATTTCTAGGCAGCACAATTGGTCAATGTCTTGTTTAATAGAACCTACGCATGAGTGAATGTTGTTTCTGATAAATCAAAAAAATCAATGTCCCTTATGAGGTTGAGTTTTTTCTGAACACTTTGAAGAATGTTAGCTTTTTTTCATGCCTGTGAATACTACCATGGTTTGTGTAGTGGCCCCAGCAAGAAAATTAAGTACTGAAGGACTGTTCGGAATAGGGCAGGTCTTCAAAGGCCTGGAACTGACATGGTGCTTTCCTGTTGGGCAATTCTTTCCAACAGCGAAGCCAGCGGAGGCTCCATTTCAGATAGGTAGTTATTTACCTACCTCTAAATGGGGTGCAGGAACCTAGAGGAGGGTGGTCAGGAAATCAAATTTCCTATTACCATCTACGCTTAGGTGTCATCCGTGGTCTCTGCCCACAAAGACCCCACCTCGAATGCATGTGATTCAGAATATTACTGCATGGCTACTTGCACTGGCTCAGGAACCTGAATCTATAGCCGGTGTCTTCAGAAGCACTGTTGCTTGTGTATGGGAGGGCCTGTGGTGGGCTGAACCAAATTTTAGAGCCTTCCTCCATTCTAAACAGAAATAGTTGCCCTTAAGGCTCTATGCTCTGGCTGGTAATGCCCTGTGGACATAGCAACAAATAACACCACTGGGTTTGGGCTCCCAACAGTAAGGCCAAGCCACTGACCTATATTTAACTGAACAAACGCCAATACTGTTCTTTTCTTTATAGTATAATCGATACTCCCATGTTGATAAACCAAACAACATGTGCTGAAGACTACTAGTTCTGTCTGAATCAATCTCTTTTTAATTATTTTTTTATGTCAACAGAGAAGAAATTTTTCAATTCTGCAAAACATTTAAATTTTTTTCCTCATGATTGCAACAAAAATATCACATTAAAACATGCAACTAACCATAATTCTAGTTTCCCCATACAAACTCACAATCTCTCTCAATCACCTTTTCCGACACTCAAACACTCATACACTACATTCACAACTATCATTATCTATTTACAATTCAATTTTAGATCAATCTTTTTTGATTTACTACAATGCCATAGAAACCAATATCAGCACTTTATCTTTTTACGCATCGTTCAAATTTAGTTCAAATATTCTTATGGCTAGAAAGACTGGTCTACGCGTTTCGAACTCTTGTTGGATGTAGAGTTCTCTTCAGGACCAAAAAGCTTCTTTTGCACAAGCTTTGACCAAACCCGACGTTGAAAAATCAGTCTTTTAACACCCACGTCTTCTTCAGACTCCTCACCTTTGCCTGCAGAACTTTTTCTCGTTCAGTACGTTCTCTGCAGGTCTTAATCTTTACTTCTATTGTATATTGGCAGTTGGGCACTCGAGGGAAACTTGTGAGCGCTTAGGATTAGCCCCAATAGTCTGTTCAGGCACGCTTCATGTCGCAATCATTCTGTGGACATAGCAAGGCATCCAGTCTCACTGGAGTAGCCTGTTTTTTGGTTAGAAATCTATTTATTGACTTTTCCAAATAAAAAAACATGAATAACAAAGCTGTCACAAGCATACACATACGGTCAACATCAATGTGCCAAGATTGCTTTAGAGAGAGGGTCATCAGGGCATTAAAACAAATATGTATTTACTCAGGTTAATAAGGTAAGCCCATCTTCAAGGTTACACCGATGCCGGAACAGCGGGAGAGCACACAAGTTACAGAGACAGCCCAACAACAGAGGAGGAAATATCTAACCCTGATAACAAAAATTAAATAGGAAGATCTACAGCTCGGGCGAAGAGTAAGGGCGATAGCTGACAACCCTCTCTAGTGCCCCTCGCCAGGTGGTTCGGGTGTGCGGATTGTCCATTAACGCAGATGGTGGCTGTGAGTGTGACATAAGCTGCCATGGTTTTAGTTATCAGGCCAGGCCCCATTCCAACCTTACTAAAGAAAGGCCATGGTGGGTGTTATGCCTGTGTCTACCATAAATGTGTTGAGCAGCCAGTGTTTTTACCGTGACTACCTTGCTGGAGCAAAACTAAGAACATCAAACTCTGATAAGTGTCCAATACTTAAGGCATGAGAATTCTCAAATGACGCATACAAAAAACTGATGATGGCATGCGTGAAATAATATCAGTTAGTGGTAATTACTTAGGGTCATAGCTTGGTTCCAGTGGCACAGTGAACATGGGAGCCAAGTTTATCCATACCCTTGACACTTGAAGCGGTAATTCATACAGTTTGTGCTGGACTGTTCCTGTTGGAGCAGGCTCAAGACTGGTGTTGATGTGGCTGCTTCCCAACTGAGGTGGCATGGTGCACAAAGGAACAATGGGTTGGAGTTCTACACCGCGCGATTGCCACTGGTTACACTAATTGCAAGCCTTCCTCCCATCATCTTTTGTGAGTTTAATCCTGCAATGGAATTATCTCTGTCATAGGAGACAGGAGAAGATAATTTCACCAGAGGAGCCTCCACCATCATAGTTTCAGCTAAGGGAGAATGGATCTTGGCTCTTTCATTAAGGCCTCAACCATAGGATGTGGGTAAAATTCTGCCTGGCAGCTGCCTTGGTGGGCCCCGATCCTAGTAGTTTTCCGCCCTCTATAAAACTCACATTGATTTTTTCATACTCTTATTTTAATTTCTTAGTAAGTTTTCTTTGATAGTCTTTTCCAGCAAAAAATGTATTCTTTGTCTCGAAGACATTTTGCTTCTATGTATTTTTGTTGTACTTTTATCAATCTTAAATGCAAAATAGTACAAGATCCAGAGTACTGCAACAATTAAGAAAGCTTCTTTTAGCGGGGACAAACAGAGTTAAACTTTACGCAAATCTCTCGGGCTCGAGTACCTCTTACTTTTTGGAAGGGAAGGACCTCCATCCAGCTCTTTACAGCGGGAAGTGAGAAAAGTGACATTACCAATCAGCAGCAAAGTGTTCTGAAGCCTGTTGTCAATCTGGACTCTCGCAGAAATAAAGTTTAACAAGGTGAACTCTGATCGGGTTACACAGAGCGTGGAGCCCTAAGCTTCCATAATGTTCCAGCTGTAAAACATTTTACAGCGCTGTAAATTAGGTCCCACTCTGCTTCAGTAACTCCAGTGCACAGTACATAAGGTGCACAGCGGGTGTTTGATTCAGTCTTAACGCGCCGCCCTCGGTCTGCTGGCTATGATGAATACTGGTCGGTGCAATGGTAAATATTCAGGGCCACAGTCTGACGATTAACCTTGTTTGTGATGCATTGTGAAGGCAGTGTTTGGGCCGAGGCAATACACTGCAAGCACCCACCCCTCGAGATAGCCAGCAAGGTCACGGTCTGGCCAGATGGCAGTGACCTTATTGCTGCATTCGGGGCACCTTTGTAGGCTGGAGCCGCCGCATTTGAAGTCTGAGTCACGGTTTTTATTGGCCATTTAGAGCCCATCCCACTGAGACAAATCAAGTGCAGCCAGAATTTTGCCCCAGTTCTTTGTTCCCTCCGTGCAGGAGGCTAGAGGGGTGCACCAAATGCTCTTTACATTTATAATGCATAAAATGTCTGCACAGTAAATCACCACACCCAGGCACACTTTGGAAAGTGTATATTTTCCGATATTTTAAGGGCGGTATTTCTCCTTTAGTGGCAGATACAGATAACAATCTTTTGGGAGTATTATTTCTACTCTAACTCTGTGTAAGACACTTAAGTAACAACATATCCAATGTGACGCACAGTGTGGCTGATAAGGCTATGCAATGAAACCCTTCTTAGTGACTAGTGGCTGTTCCCATTACTTGCAAAGCTTAGAAACGGCAGATGTGTGGAATAATGCACTACATAAAACAAAGTATCATTTAATAAAAATCATATATGCAATTAGCAAATCGCTTTGCCCAATAGTCTACATCTTGTCTACTTTTTGCTTTTTAGTAAAACATTCACTTTCATCTTCCCTCCACCCCAATAGTACATTTATACATGTCCTTTATGGGCTTGACTGCCAAATATATTGTTACAAATTCTTTAAAATATAAATGGAGTGGGGTCTGTCTCCAATCAGAGAAGTTACACTGTCCCACTTCATACTATTGCCTATTTGGTGTATCACTCCACCTATCAGTAAGTGCTTCCTTTGGGATGCACGAGGGACTATATTACATCTGAAGGTGCACTTAATTTTCAGGCTATATGTCCCATTCAATTCTTTATCTCCTACGTGCATTCAGTATTGAAAGAAATCCATTGTGCTACTTTTTCTTTGCGCTGATAAAGGCGATAATGCATGCAATATATGTAAACAGCATTGCATGCATTGGCACATAGAAGCCAGACCTGTTTATTTTGCCAATGCTTGTTACTGTACATGCTGGGTTCTTGTGTTGCTATAACCACTCTACTGGCTGGCTTTTATGCTGCATATGTGTGTAAATCAAGAACCGGGTATTCCCAAGTTTATGTCTTACTTATTCCTGCAATATGATGGAAGGGCACTGACCACAGATCAGTTGCTTCTTATTTCCATTTATACCTGCACTTCTTTGGCAATCAGTCAGTCAGTAAATTTGTAGAACGCTACTTGTCACTCGTGAGGGTATCCAGGCGCTAGCTGGTTATTATGGTATAGTTATTTATTTAACACACATTCTGCCACTGGTATAGCATTGCAGCGCCACCCTGTTAGGTAGCTATTCTTCTGGATTTGTGTTGATTCCTCGCAGACTGGTGTCTGTGACAATGTGATAAGTAGAAGGCAGTTTAAGGATTTTTGGTATTGAAAATTTCATAATTATTTCCTTACAAATAAATTCGCATCACAATGTTTTGGGGAAGGATGCATCACTCTTGTTTTCATGCAAATCCCACTGCCCCTTATCTTCTAACATATATTACAGAGAACTTTACCTTTAGAGAAGTATATGTGTTTTGATAGACTGTAACCTTACAAATAAACGTAATTACCTTTCTAAGTTTATTGCTTCAGTCAGAATTATCCCATTAATCAGAATTCAGGTCTCTCTGTGGGGGCTGTTTGTAAATCTAAGCCCCCGTCACACCTCTTCTTCAGAGACTTTGCTCAGTGGCGGCTCTCATGGGATGAACCAGTCAGTGCGGAATGGTTGTGAAGTCCCAGGTACCTACGCAGTGACATTACACTGAGATACACAAGAGTTATGACGCTGCACCAGCTCGTAGGCTAAAGGAGAAGAAAAATGCTATATTTAAAATTGTCTGAGACTGAGTGTGAGAAAACCAGATCTTTCTCTAAAAATTATAGATCAGAATTCAAAGCCTTTCCGGGTGTTTAATGTGTGGGGACTTTCGAATTTCAATATCTTCTTTGAAGGCTGAAGTTCCCCTTTAAGCGAAATGTTCAGACCAGAGTATAAACTCTTTAACCCTCTTTGGCATTTATAAGACTAAATTATTACAAGGTCTGAGCAAGCAGATTATTTCAAAGGTTAGAAACAAAATCCTTTTATAACATATCCAGTTAATCAAAAACAAGTTTTTTCATGCACATTATCATAAAATAATTGATGAAAACCCATTACCATTCCTAAGGAGTGCGTCTATGAGGAGACAAGGATGTAATTAGCTGAGTAATTAGCTGAGAATCAAAGCGACCAGTGCTTTGACTGAGAGAATAAAGGGTATCATTAAAAAATATAATCATCTGAGCATAAGGTAGCTGTTCAGAAGCAGTTTTCAACACTGAGAGGCTCGGCTATATTTCTGATGGGAATATCGCTTACAGTGTTATTATACTCTTTAAACTAAGGCACATCATCCGGTGTACACCAAATTCGCTTTTGTCTGAGATAGCTGGTTTTCTTAAGGAAACAATACACCCCCCACTAAATAGTATGTGAAAGGTGCACATTGTTACATTGCCCCTTCTGGAAGCTGAGATTTAGAGCTTGAAATATTCATATGCCTGCACTTTGTGAACATCCTTTTGTAGCATAAATTTGCCTTTGTGGAGAAATGTCCAATACATTTCTTCCAAGCATTTATTTTCTGGATAATTTAAAGTAGCAATACACGCCACTGAGGATGTGCCAGATTACATCAGGCTGTGTGGTTGGAAGGATTGAGCCAGGTTAACTGACCTCCACACTGTCCTTTCACCAGGTCAGTACTAAGCGCCCAGTAACAACCAGGGAATTATCCCCGCTTGCCTTTTTCGGTCATTCATAATGGTTGTTGGTCACAATATCAAGGCCTAAATACTTGACATTCCCTTTTTCGGTCATTCATAATGGTTGTTGGTCACAATATCAAGGCCTAAATACTTGACATTCAAACATATCTCATCCACAATAACGACTACCACTGTCTTGTTAAGACAAGTATACTAGGAAGTATAGATTTACTAATCCCAACAGGAGTTCACTCGTTATTATGCAAAGGTCACTCCTTAAGTGTAGAACTGACTGATACACTTCTCTAGAAATACAGAACTAGACGGTCACTTTGTTTTTATGTATCCAGTACAAAATGTCTGCCCAATAAGTGTCTCGTCGATTAAATATCCAACTCTTTTCAAAACTCTGTGTTAAGATCAGAATAGCTGAGAAACATTTATTTCCAGCAAGATCCTCCATAGCCTTTATACAATCGTGTTTCCATACCATAAAGGTTTGTCCTGTACAGGGCCAGACTGGGAACGGAAACCGGCCCTGGCAATTGAATCAGATGCACTCGGGGGGGGGTTACACGTGGAAAACACTGCAGCTGCTTTTGTTACAGGGGGCTGATATTGCAGATATGCTTCAAAACCACACCCGGTAACAAAAACAGCCCTCAGGTGTCCAAAACGAGCCCCCACCGTGTTGCCCACCGGGGAAACGCACGGTGCCTGCTTCAGCCAGTCCGGCCCTGGTTCTGTACCTCTGTGGATGAAGTCTTGTGATATCAGTCCATCATAATATACTCTAAGCAAATTCTTAACAGAGAGTCTCGTCTAGTAGAGACCCCAAAAAAACTGATGGTGTGATTGCCTCCTTATCTTTTTGCATTGTTCTTCTATCTACTGTGGGGCCAAGCAGACATGGTAGACACAAATTGAACTCCTTTTCTAGCTCTATGTGTGAAAGTCTACTCACTCATAGCCATGTGCCTCTCTGTTGACGTGAAGCCTGTATAACATATTATCAAAGGATGTAGAGAGAAGCAATCTATTGGGCCTATTGGTATTACTTTTTCCTGTTCAATAGGACTGTGGAGTCTATTGAACTTGAGTAGCAGAGATCTTTACTGCAATCTCACCCTTTAAAAATATAGCCAACCGCGGCCGGTATGGGTAAGAGCGGTGGGACAGGTGAGGGGTGGGGCGGGGGGTACGTCGACAGACAATGGGATAGGGAAAATTAAATGAAAATGGCTTACCATGCCATGCGTTCGCCGCATTGTCGATGCTGTGAGCGCAAGGTAAGTGGTTTAATTATTTTTTTTATTTAATTTGCCCTATCTCACCATCTGTAAACTTCCCACCGCCCTACTGCTCTCACCTGTACTGGCCACGCATGGATACAGCTCTAACAAGGCGCGCAGGTATTTTATTGCACTTGTAGCAATTTTAGCATTTTTGATTGTGTCAAACTTTTTTATTTATGTTTGTGCATTTTAATGTGTTTATATATAACTGCTGCATGGCGTTTGCGTTATAAAAAAAAAAGTACAACGTTTGCTACCCCGTGAATCGTGAAACCCTGAGAAAAGACAACAAGCAGAGATTCCCTGGCTATTAATGAGCGCTAACAGCTATGCCATGAAATGGCGGTTTGACGCCAGCGCCCTTTCCTCATTGTAACCTTTGGAGTGAAGACAGGAAGGGGGTAATGTGATTACATTTGCACAGCATCGACGAGTCTGGATCACTGAACCGTGACGCAATGGCAGGTGATAACTGGAAAAGAAGCCCGGGCAGCCTTCCAAGAGGGAGCTAGCTGCCACTGGTAGTAAAACATGCAATCTGGGCGGCTGGGACTGAAATAACTGGTCATTAGGACTGATTAGAATCAGAGTTAGGCGGGCTCTAACACTGCAGCACCACGGCTCTCTTCGTCTGCTTTTCAGACACCGGGTTATTCAGAGGACACGCTCCGTCATATCTGTTCTACATTTGTACATCGCATGAACTTGGCTGAATTGCTTTGTTTTTTTTTGATTGTTGTCATTTTACAAGACAGTTTGCTTCTGCAACTGTGTCTTTGTGTACAGGATATTTTGGGCCATACAAAAAGAAGTTGGTAATTTCAGTTTAGAGTGATAAACAGTTTCTTTTGGTTTGTACAACCCATAAACCACAGTGGGCCCGTGTTAAAGTTCACAAAGGAATATAACAAAAATTAAAGTAGCAATTAGGATCAAAATCAACTAACCTTTTTTTCGTGAAAGTAATATGCAGAAAGTAAGCCAGTTTTCAGAAAACACTACTAAATTTTGAAGAGGGCAAACAATCTATATATCAGCATTTCTCTGTTGTTGATTGTTTATAGACGCATTAATATATTGGGCTTGTCCAATCCAGAACGTTCTATGTTTGCCAGTCTCCTGCTGAGTATTACAGACCCCTAACCAAAGCATGATTCTTGCTCATTTACAATTATGTTCAACAGAATGAGCCTGTACTCGTTTGAATTTATTTTTTTTGTTTCTTGTTATTGAAGGTAATGTTTTAATGAACATAAGAATGCATGTCTAAAACATATTGTAAAAAACTTAAGGCATTCATATATGTTTTATTCCTGATGTTTCTTCACATGGTATGCACTAACTGGCACATGTTTCGTTCATATACTTAGGTTAATGAAGGGTAAAAGTAGTAGATGAGACTACACATGCATTCATTTTACAAAGGAAAGTATCAATAGTCGTTTTATAGCAATGTTAATTGTGTTGTCGTTTATAGCAAATTAGCATCTTTCTTCTGCATATTTACTAATTTTCTTACATACCCTGAATCGGTTCAATTCAGTTCAAATAACTTTATTTCGGCCACCAGGGCCATAAAAGTACAAACAGATAAAAGCATTAAATGAATAAATAAACAATGCACTATGGAAAAGACCAAAGGCACAGTTCATAAAAACATTGCTGCAAGCCAAGAATTAAAATTGTCTACAGTCTAAAAAGATAGCCATACATTGATTTTACAAGGAGAGAGTGCACATAAGTGATACAGCAAAAAATATGGTGCCTGTTAGGTGGTACAAACAACATCAAGTGACTACAGGGAGAGGAGAGCCTTCCTTCTAAGTGTGCACATGGTGCCCAAGAAGGTGGCAACAAAAATGGCAAAAACTGGTTCATTATCTGCCCTATGAATAGGCTGTTCTGTCTTTTGTGAATTAACAAACTCTCTGTGCGATTTCATTAAATTGTGAACCATATATTGTGTATTGATTCATTGTGAGTACATAACATTGAATCTACACACTGGGACCCTCTACGTCTGTACTACTATGAATATGGAGGGCAACACAGTGACTGCACACGCCTAGCCACCTACATATAGGAGCTAACCAGGTACTTCGGGTGAAGCGTAAGCTGGACAGACAAATAAAAGCGCTGAACATTCTCCTTTGGGGAGTTACAAGCCGAACACCAAGCAGCTCTCCTGCTCATCCAGTTGGAAGTGAATGCTTTCAGTGGTAGGGTGCCTACTCAAAACTGAAAATATAACTTCCTGTTCAAAGTGACAGACACCTGATCCCAGAAGGGCTCAAACCTGAAAATGGGCTTGAAGTTGATAATGTCATTAGTAAGCTTAGAGCAAGAGGCTTTTCAGGATTCATTGGCTGTTAAATTTGGCCAGTAGTGCTGTTTCCGAGAGTCCTTGGACGGGTACTTAGAAGTATCCAGATGGTCCCATAACTCGAGCAACCCAATAGAGTAAAATGCCTCCTTAATACTGGAGAGCCAGGAGACCTTGCTAAAGCGACCAGCTTTCATAACATCATTGAGGCCTTCAGCATAGTGGACAAGTTTGGGTGTGGCTTATAAGCGCCTCCAGTACGCTAATGAACGCAGCCAAATTTAGCCCGCCAACCCTCTTACACCCAACTCAAGTCGATACAGTGGAATACTAGAAGGGAGACAGGCAAGATTTCTGAGGAACTTATTTTCAGCTCTAGTTAGTTCTTCAGAATTAGAAAAGCCCCACCGTTCTGGCCTTTAACCCGTTGGCTGCTGCCGTCGGCCAACGGTCGTTGCGATCATAACCTTGGTAGTGCTCGCACATCCGTTGGCCGACGCGGCCACACCCGTTTCTTTGAACGTTCAGCACTGGCGCAGAACGTTTGAAGCAACAAACGGGTTAAATGTCAGAGCCCAGTGTTTTGGACTCATCAATTTTGAGTACAGGTGTAATGGGTTTAGTATATGAAGTAAAATATTCCTTTAGTAATGCACCCGAAGTCTGCTTACGTTTTGAGGCTGCCTTGTTAAAATGTTCGATCTCATTAATAAATAGCAAAAACAGTGTGGGTGCCAATACGCAGCTCTGGCATACGCCTTTATGAACTGGTACTCGATCAGTCAACTGGCCCTGATCCCCACACCTGATGTGGTCATAGTTATCCTCATTTAGACGAACTACTAGCAATAAAATATGTGGTGGTATTTCAGGTCAGCAAGGACTTTCCATAGGCCAGGCCGGGGCACTAAGTCAAAAGCTGATTTTAAGTCAACAAAGGCAACAAATCATATAATTTCCCTACTATCAAACCTTACTTATGTGGTGGTCAGGAGAAGGTGTTTAGCCCTGTTAAATTCACAACCATACAAATCTATAATTGTGCAGAAAACATGAAACGCATGAGCATGTGGGAGAATTGCCACACAGCCAGAGGACTTAGCACTAAAATATCTATTGAGTAACATCAATGAAAAGTTGAAAACAATTAAAATACTCTAAACAAGAAAAAGGTAAGCATAGGACAGGAGCAAACTGGTGATATTCTTTGGATATTTGTTTTGAGTGTGTGCAGTCTCTAGGGTTTTGGAATGTCGGGAGGTACGGTTTGAATTATTCATTTGAACCCTGAATGTGATGGTTTGCCTGTGTATTTTTGCTTGCGTTGTATATTATTGTTTCCGGCTCGGACTGGAGCACATGTTTGAATTGTGATATAAAAGATAGCTGATATAGAGCTCCAGTGTATAACACTGGCAGGTTTTTTCAGAAGTAGATTTTAAGGCCTGTAGAAACTGGCACAGTTCTTACTTACACTTCTCACAAGGCCAAAGGCAATCCACACTGTCGCATAATGCATTGCACATCTTCGCAGCAGCTGACTTTTCATGTAGACTGTAGAATGGTGGGTCGCTTAGCCGTGAAATGAAGCGCAATTGCCCATATCACAACAAGTTAAGAAAATCAGCACTCATATAATCACTCATAAAAACTGGTGCAGATGTGCTACATTTTGAAATTCACAAAACTAGCCAGCAAGATTCTTTGTAAACTACACCAGTCGCAGATTTCCTGGGGTTTTATTGGCAGTGTCTTGTGGAATCTTTGGACGTTGCTATTTCCAGTGTGGGGAATTGAACATACAGTACAAGGCAACGCTTGGGAAAGGCAACCTACCTTGCAATTGTTCACTTGTTTCTTTTCCTTCTTGGAGATAGAGAAATCGCTAACCCTAGAGCACAACTAAGTTTGGGGCTATTCTCTTTCAAGTCCCACTCTGGAAGGGCAGTTCTGTTTAGACAGAATATCCGAAACAGAATATTGTGGGACAAAATATTTTGTCAAGAATATCGGGACAAAAATATTGTGAAGGTCAGTTTCTATATGTAAGCCAAGTTTTACTATATGAGGAAAAGTGTGGGTTATCGCGGTTCTTCATATATATAACTCCACATATATGTACCGTGACGATATATATATATATTTTGAAGGTACGCAGATGTGGAGTTAAGAATGGTAAATCTATACTTACCTTTTTGTACTTACCTTCCCAGTATTTTGGTCCTTGATATTTTTGACACAATATTTTGTCCAAACGATAGTTCTGTTTCAGACATTCTGTCAGTGATACAGGATAGTTTCACCAGATCTTTGCTGAAAGAAATCTCCAACCACTGCCAGGGGAAATGTTTGGAGCGGAGTTTGTGAATGTCCACAAACAGAGAATTTTGTGGGCATTCACAAACTCTTAAGGACAGCCTTGCGTTGTTCCATCCACTACCCACTAGGGTGACCAGACGTCCCGGATTTCCCTGGACGGTCCCGGTTTCTGGAGAAGTGTTCCGGTGTCCTGAAACTTTTCTCCACATTGAAGAAATGTCCCAGTTTTTGGGTAGTGCCCGGGTCATTTAAAGAAATGTCCCTGTTTTTAAGGACTGATCAGGTGATCCTGCACGTTAATCCCATTGTTGTGCAGGCTCACATGTCAACCGACCCTCTTAGGGGAAAGAAGTTCACTTCTTTAATCTCTCCTGCTGTGCTGCTTTGCCTCATTTAAGCAGCACAGCAGAATTTAATGAGGTGTGAAGCAGGGCTGCAGATGCCATAGGGCACGGACCGGCCCACCGGCAGCAGGACCCTAGCGCTCTTCGCAGAACGAGAGGTAATGTGAATTTTTTTTTTTAAAGAACACACACACACACACATATATATATATATGTATATATATATATATATATATATATATATACATACACACACATATATATATATATGTATATGTTATAGATATTTGTATATAAGAAGCCCTAAGACCTAATTAGACATTTAGTCCTATTTCTATGTCTGTGCCCGTTCCGGTTTTTCATTTGGGAAATCTGGTCACCCCAACTACCCACCCCTGGTGTGCGAGTTTTTATAATGCTTAATTTTTCTCAGTACTGACTACAGGCAGGCCGCAAGAAATGCATTTTCTCTATCTAGGTGCCATTTTGTGGAATGATTTTCGATCATATAATGATGTTTGCAGCTTAATTAAACTTTCTTGATTGGACCCCAAATATTTTGCTGCCTTTAAAGTGAAAGGCAAGTTTGTGATGGTTTTGAACAACATTAGTTCAGAAGTCGAGCAATGACCTTTTAAGTTGTGCTTCACTGCTGCCAGCTTTCAAATGCCACACACTATTTATTTTTAAGCGGGCTGACATTGATGGCATTACTAAGCACCGTGTTCCACGGAAGCGTTTGAAGTATTCAGCTATTTAAAGTTCAGTTGTGTGTACAAGAGGTTACACCGAAAAACATGTTCATAAGACCAGACGGCTTAATATAGTCATAAAAAGCATGAACGTCGTGCAGACACCGAGTATCGAGAGAGAGAGCGATTGGGAGAGAAAGAAAGGGCGATGGAGAAAGAAAAAAGCGAGGAAGAGAAATAAAGAGCAAAACAGCAAGAATGGAAACGAGTCTGTGAGGAAGTAAAAGTGATGAGGTGAAACTGAAAGATCAATGGAGAGAAAATGAGTGTGTAAGCAAGACAGGACAAGAGTGTAAGTACGCAAGCCGTTAAGAGCAGGTGGGGAAAGGAGCTCCAAAGAAAGAGAGAAAGCTAAAGAAGCATAAACTATGAAGTGATAAAGGGTCCCAGAGACAGACCAAGAGTAGGAGCAGCAAGAACAAGTGGGAAAGAGGAAGGCCTAAGTGGAAAAAAACAGAGCACGAGTGTGTGGGTAAGAGATGGGAATGTGCGGGTGAGGGAGGAAGAGTGTGTAAGTGAGGAAGAACAAGCATTTGCAATGCAATGCGAGACCTATTGCACTGCATATGGTAGGCATCACAGACAACTGGAGGGAGGGTGGGCGGGGGAGTGAAGGCATGGACAAAGGGAGGGAGGGCGGGAGGGGGGTTACGGCAACAACAACGGGAAGGCGGAAGGGGACGAGAATGCACTGACAACAGGAAGGCGGGCAGGTGTGAGAAGGCACGGACAACTGGAGGGAGGGTGAAGGCACGGACAACGGGAGGGAGGGTGGGCTGGGGGAGAAGGCACGACAACAGGAGAGAGGGGGGGTAACGAAGACAGTTAAGCATGTCGTGCCTGCAGTGGGAGAACCTCATTAAAGAAAATAGTGCTCACAGTCTAAATAACAAGTACCAACCGAATAAAGGGGCCAGTCGCCATGGGAGGTGACAAATGAAGAGGAGGCGGTACTAAGGAGGGACTAACAAGCCTTTTGACGAATCAGAAGCCAGCGTTTGGGACAGACAGTGACACAAGCCAATGCAAATATGGGCAGAGAGTGAGTGGGACTTCTATTCCCTACTCCTCTACAATAAGTCACGCAGAGCAGCACATGCGCTCTGGCTCTATGCTCGACCTAAAAGCAGGAGAAACAATGAAAGGCCACAAGCATAATGGAAACAATTGGAATCAGACTATGAGGCATGTGCTGCTGAGACATTCTTCATCCACAGTTTTGCGGTTGAGTAGTTTGCCTATGAACAAATGCTTCAAACATGGATGTTAAATGTTAAATGTCGTATACTTGTAAAGCGCACAGTTGCCCCAGCAAAGGGGCGTCCCGGCGCTGTATACCGCTGGGGAACCCGTCCTGGCTTTCCCTGTAGGATGGTCCCTACTGGGAATCCCCAAGGTGGAGCCAGGCATCCCCGGCGTTGATGGGGCCATTGTGGAGATTAGGCAAACTAATGCCCAAAGTTGCCGAGTGGGACCCCAGGTTAGAGTAGGCACCGAGGCCAGAATTGTCGAGTCCGCTGACCCTGGTCCACGACCCTGCCGCGTCGGGAATTGAACCCTGGTCCCAGGCCGACTTCTGCTCCCGGGTCTGCCGCCTCTAACCAGTGAGCCGGATGTGAATTCAGCTACGACTCTGCACATCACCACGGATTTTGCACTCATATTTGAGCAGTTGTGGTACCCGGTGTCAGTAGCCCCTCCACTCTTAGACCCTGCTTATAAAGTTGGGGTACCCGAAGATGCAGTAAATTCTTCTTATTTTGTTTTTTCCTCTGGAAAGGGAGGATGGCCATGTGACATTGTAATTATACCTGCTGCCAGGAGAGATTTCTTGTAGGGGTTCAGTATTTACCGATTTACTCACAGTTCAAACCCTCCTGTTTGCACACGGACCAAAATGTACCCCACACCTCGTAGTCAGACCTCAGTGGAGTTTCTTCAACGAAATGCTCTCCCCTTATTTGAATGCATAATATACTTGAAAGATATCCCAGCCGAAAAATAATAAAAAATTATGTTACTGCAAAACACAAATATGGCTAGCTAAAGTTAGAAATAAAAATGACTAAGGAAATGTATGTCAAGTGAGCTG
Organism: Lissotriton helveticus; assembly: GCF_964261635.1. Taxonomy (NCBI): domain Eukaryota; kingdom Metazoa; phylum Chordata; class Amphibia; order Caudata; family Salamandridae; genus Lissotriton; species Lissotriton helveticus. Next base: position 1,815,827,971 of record NC_136067.1, on the reverse strand, counting down.
TCCCAGTTTTAATGAGACATGAAAATGTTTAATTATATCTGTGTAGTATATGTTGGGCGATTGTTGAAAACTTGTCCAGGCATATCAAGAATGGCATGAAATCTTTAAACAATTTTGGCAACAAGCAAATTGTAGCATACAGGGTTTTTAAAGTCGAATTACTTGCATTTTAAGAATAAAATGTATAGATCTTCATCACATTTGAAATGGAGAGTGCGGTTGTGTGCGTTACCTCTGAAGCCAACCAAGTCTGATATCATTTCAACCAGGGACAAATCGAGAAGAAGACGGCACATTTCATGAAGAGGGGAGGGACGCCTCTTTCCTGCTGGGCATTCTCAAATGTATTAGCAGTTTTCACGAGGCTTCTTCCCAAATCCACTGCTTTCCTTGTGAAATATACTGTCTCAAGTTACTCCGATCCCTCTTTCTTATATTGTAACCTCTTGCTATAGAGAACTGTCTAGTTAAAGAACTTTACTCTTTACGGGGCACTGATTGCATTTATTAACATTAACCCCTTCGCTGCGGCGGCTATTCCGCCGCAGGGCTAAGGGGAAGGCGGGGCCGCGCGGCGGTCCCGTGCTCGTGACGGAACCGCTCCGTCACGGCCCTCTGGTGAGCTGTGCTTGTGACGGAAGGGTTCCGTCACGGACCCGCCCGCCCATTAGAACGTCAGCGTAGGCGCGGAATTCGCGCCGCGCAGGCGCGGCGAGCGGGCCTTGACAGAACCGTTCCGTCACCAGCAGAGCCCACCCGAGGCTCGTGACGGAACGGTTCCGTCACGAGCATGGGAGGGGTTAATATCCATTCCAACTCTGTTATTCCTTATTCCCTCTAGTATACACACGAGCACATTCTCGTGTCTGTCTTCATTTCTGTCTAGATGGATTTGGGACTTACCGCTCGCTACTGACAACTGCAGTGATCCGAAGGTCACAAGTTGGAATCTGTTCTGTTTAAAGGCAGATTCGTCCTTCCACCTTTCCGAGTTTGCATGCAAAGGGCCAGTGGAAGAGAAAGAGAGTAACAAATGGAGGCAGAAAGTGACAGTAACAGGGAGAGAGAGAGGGAGAGAGAAGGGGAGGATAAAGAGCACCAGAGAGTGAGAAACTTAGACATATGCCAAGAGTGACTAAGAGGCCAGAAAGAGTGCAACAACGTTTAAGAGAATGCTGGTGACAAAGGTAAAGAGGCTGATAAGACGAGAGACCAAGAGAAACGGACAGAGGCCATGTGATACTGAGAGTAAAAGTAAAAGATAGGTACAGAAAAAGAAAGTGAGAGAGGGAACACACGCGAAAAGGAGAACCAGAGAAAGAGAGTGGAAGGAAAAGAGGCTGATAAGAGACCGTGAGATTGAGAGACAGATAGAGAAAGCAAGCGAGAGGGCTAAAGATGGAAAAAGAAAAAATACGGAGCCAGAAAGTTAGATTATTTAAAAGGACTGGAAGACAGGGGGTGAAAGAACAAGGTTGGTGAAAAGAGAGAGATTTTATCACGAGAAGTTGCATGGAATTTCAAGACAGAGCGGGTGATAAGAGACACAGAGAGGTAAATAGAGAAAGAGATAGAGGGATGCAAAGAGAACATGAAATCACACGTGGCAGCGGCTAAAGAAAGAGAAAAGGAGATAGGCATAATGTAACAAGAGACAAAGTAAGGCCTTGTGAGACAGAGATTAAGCGACAGGTTAAGTAAGAGAGGCATATAATGGCAGAGGAAGAGAGAGGCTGGATCTTGAAAGAGAAATAGAGGAATAGAGACCACCTGGGTGCAAAAGAAAGCAAGTGTGAAAAAGAGTCGGAGCATGAGAAAATAATAGAGAGAAAAACAAGTAAATACAAAGTAAATAAAAAAGCAAAACAATCCGGTAGAGACAGAGCGTGAGAATGAGAGTGGAAGAGACGGAGAGAGTCTGAGAGGCAGCCAGTTTTACACAACAGGCCGCAGTACCCTGAAAAGTTTCTAGGGGGGGAAGCAGACTGAGGCGCCTCGTGTGTCCGGCTCCCAGGGGCCCTCGCACGCAACCGTCCCCTCCCCAACCCCCGGCGTGTTCATCTGACCAGAGGGAAGCGGGCTTTGCCTCATTAGAACCTTGTTTTTTCATCCATGCTCGGTTGGCGCGGGGACAGCGTGGCGTGCTCTTCGGAGCAGGGCGCGAGCCTGGAACACTTGATCTCATCACGTCTCGCGCTGACGGTGCTGCTCACATTGTACACAGCCGGGCATCTCGGCGGGTCATTAGATGCTGTTGATTTAATGCCACATTCCAGCAGGGCAGGGAGGAAGAGAAACAGCATTAATGCAGGCAACAGGCTGCACAGACCGGCTCTGTGCTCGAGGAAGCATAAGGCGAACAAAGCAGAATGGAAAGATCTCACGACACGAATCAGATGAACATTAATATCAGTATAATTATTAGCTTTATTCGTATTCATATTATTTAATAAGTAATAACAACAATGATAATAATACTATTAATAATAATATTCCACGAATTGTACAAAACCCCAGCTTTGGCACCTTCCAAACGCTAGTTTGTTGAAACTTTAGGTGGTGGACATGTGGGATTGTAAGAAAAATACAGGCACCCTCGAACACAAAGACATGACGTTCTTTCCTGATATATAAAACCTCCAAGAGGGATGTAATACGTAGAACAAAATAGCCAGAATACTAACTGCTGTATTCCACCACCATTCACCATATATATTGATGTTCAGGAATCCATGCTTTTCTTCTGCTTTAAGCTGACAATGATCCCCTTTGATGCTAAGATGTCACTGTCCCCCATTCTAGAGTACAGACGGATGCCGGAAGCCTCTATTTCTGATGAGGATTACAAATGTTGGCCTTCTTACCACCACAAAGGTTGTCTTCTGTCGGTGTTTGATGTTGCGGAAGCCATCGAGGTCTGTGAGAATCACTCCCAGTGCAGCGCCTTTGTGTGGACCAATCAGACGACATGGACAGGTAATTACCCTGGCAGCGAAGGCGCGCTTGAATAGAACAGCGCTGTGCCCCTTACCGCAGTGAAACATTACTGAATGCCTTCTTTCAAATTAATGAGCAACGGGCACTGCAAGCAGCTGCTTAAGGCAGCTCAGATGTGTACTGGTGTAAAAGAGAGAGTTTTTTTCTGAATAAGGGTTTGAGATCAAAGTAAGTGAGGACATTTCAAAATAGCACAGAGAAAGAAAATTTGATGTAATATCTAAATTGCGAGCCGGCCTGTGATGCCCTATCTCTGCATTTTAATTGAAGCACAAAGCTAAGCATTATTGCCTAGTGCTCAGAATATTAGAAGCAATTGCTGCTCTCTTCTCAGCCAATAAACTGATGTCAATTGTCTGTCATTTAGCCATGAGCCTGAGCCTAAAGGCGAGTATGGTTTTAATAAGGGGAAAAATAAATAACAGTTGTAGGAGCCCATGGTAATAGGGCCTATAGCAACACTCCCCCAATCTCATACAATCCAGACAAAAACACATGGCCACTATTCCTGACTCGATGATGATACAACTGTGTAATTCCTTCCATTATTACCTTTTCAAATTCTTAATTTACTGCTCCTTTCCCTGCGAATAATTAGAATTTCAGAAACGCATACTTTTTCAGGTGTGTGTGTACTTCCACCATTGTTCTGTTTTATGCAAAATAGTTCATAGCATGCTTCCTATCCACGGACAATGTTTGTTGTTCAATATATGTTAATCAGTTAAAACACTACTCCAATCTGAAGAAGGGCGTGAAGAGAACAGTGTATTAAATATCATGGTATTTCAATGTAGTCAATGGATCCACAAAATATTAACTGAAGGTCCTTTTACATTCATAACAGCTGGAAGTCGTATCTGTAGTTCACTGGATTTCCATATGTTCCTGTATCTACACACTTGCATTGCAAGAAGTCAATATGACAAACACGTAATTTTATAAAGAAGCCAAATATGAATGTTGAGATAGACATGACTTCAGGTTAACTTTGTGAATAATACGTTCCTCCAAACACACAAAATATTCAGACCTTTACAGATCTGTCAAAAGTTCAGTATCCCTTTTCTCCTACATCTTATGAGCACTGCACCATATCTTTTTATTGGACTCAAAAAAGTATCTGCTAATTTCCTTCATAAGCATATCAGTGTGTTCTGCAATATTAATCTGCCATTTCCAGGGCCTGCTAATTGCTCCAAAAACTTATAAATTGCTAAGATGACAGACTCATAGACGGCACATTCTGGTGCTGGAACTAGTGCCTATGTTGAAGAACACATCTTTCAGTAGTTTGGTTTTTATAGGGTGTGTAGGGGGAGGGTGGTTAACAGCTACAGGAGCGATGGCATATGTTCAGTGATTTCCTGGTGTCCTTCACGGTGTTTGCTGTTGTGATTATGCATAGATCCCACCCAGCTGTTAGCGAAGTATGTAGAAGACCACTTCAACGGCTAGGATCAGGCAGTAGTATCTAGACACCAGCAAACACCAGCATATGACACCGTACTGAAAGATTGTCTCAAATTAACCCTGACGTGTGGATGGATTGATGGAGTAATTGAAATCCCAAAGGAAGTGCCCCTGAGTCCCGTAACTAACACTGCCATATTGCAAAGCTGGAATTGTCTTTAATTATGGAGCACCCAAGGTTTTTTAAACAAGCTCTTCAAAGGTCCTATTTACTTCACTTTATCTTACATGCCATCTGCTGTTAGCTATTTTAGTATATTCACACTTTACAGTAGGCCGTACTGTTGCACGGGGGTCAAACATGTAAAGCTTCATGGTAACTGAAGGGACATTTTTGCATTCTTCACTAGCCACTGAACATGAGCAGCCCAGTTCTCAAAAGTTAGGGCAAAAGCTTAAACATTGCCCTTGCAGGATTAATCTTGGGGCAAATGTATTACTTAAATGGCATTCCCCATGGTGCCCTTGGAAAGCAGTGAAGGCTCACGTTTCCTATGGTACTCACATGCTTACAGTATACTCATGTAGAACATTTACCAAGTGAAACAAACCCACATTTGCACACATACATTTTTCTGGTGTTTTCCTCAGAAAAATGTTTTCCTCGTGGAGAACCCCCTAACCAACAACCTATCGGTTTGTGGGTGTTCATCTACGTTCGCAGATAGGACCCCACATTAACAACCATCAACCTCATTGCGGCTTTAAATTAGCAATATTGGGAATTTTCAATATTCACATATCCCATTTGAGTATCAACCTGTCAATCATTAGTTTGTGAATTGGTTTTGGCATTTTGCAATAGTAAATGGATTTATTTGAATATTGAGTTAAAGTAACACATGGAAATGCAATTGTGTATCAGGCCCAAGGAGGGCGTGCATACAATGAAGTCACCACTCACCATAGATTATTATTTCATTTATTGATTTGGACTACATACTACAGTTTTAGCTCTAAATGGTAGAAAAAGTCATTCCAGTCTAGAGTGCCTTAATGCGGATATTCTTGCACTGCACTCTCTTCCTTTGAGGGCTATCTTTTATGTATTTGGTTGGAATAGTGTTGGATCTGTTTCAGCGTAACAGATGACAAATATTAGTATTTCCATTAGTCACACCTATTAATACAAAGGCTAGGCTTTAATATCTGAGGCATGTGAACCATGGTGTTAGCAATAAATGCAGTTAGGAAAGCAAAGGGAGAAGTAGGCATGGCAAAATTAACTGACTACAAAATTAAAAAAGCTTAGTGGGATCAATTTGCAAAGCATTTACTGCGAGCAGTCGGATCTTACTCTATACTTAGGTGCGACGTTCTGGGAGTAATGGGAAACGTTTGTGATTCACTGCGCTTTTGGTATGAGTGAGCATTGCTTCCTTCTGAAAATACGCCCGAGAAAGGCTTTGTGAATCCGGCGTGGAAGTTCATATGTAACTCGCACTTTGGTCAGGAGAAGACATCACAGCTAACAATAAGAGCTGAAGAACAGTTTTACATAGCCCAATTCTGAATTATGCAGACTTTGTGAACTTTATTCGCAAGTATAATTTCTTGCAAAATGAATATTTTGTGGAGACAGTTGTGCCACTAAAACTTATACCGCAGAAACCCCCTGCAAAAAAAAGGTAGAACTGTCCAATTAAAAGTATGATTTGTTATTTCACATGCAGAATCTTCGTTTGGTGAGTTTTTTTCATTGACTTTTTTTTTACAAAAAGTAACCCACATTTTTAAATTTGCAATGTTTGTAAAGTTTTGAACAGCAAATTAGGTTATCTTTAACTTTAGTTGGAGAGAAGTGCCTCCCTGATCTCAGTGCAAACCTTTTGTTAAGTCCATGTCCTTTTTAACCATAGTCTTTGCTTAGTAACTAGGGGGCCAATTTAGCAAAGTTTCATGCAACTCAACGCAGCAAGATACCTTGCTGCGCGAAAGATGAGGGCAGGATTGTACCATATTTAACATTATATGACGCATGAGGACTCACAATGCGCTGCCTCGCGCAAACGCATGCACAAAGGTGCCTGCCTTGTAAGCAGGATTCTTTTACTCTTCCTGTGCAAAACAATCCTCAGAGGTATTTTACTCTTTCTAAGTGTCCTGCAGAATGCAGAACACTTAGAAAGAGGAAACAACGAAAAGAAATAAAGATATTTCTTCTTTTTGCAACTCTGGTGGGAAGGCATACAAATCTGACGCATTCCCACATATACCAGTGTTGGTAAATCTGGGAGTGCGTCAGAATACTTGAGTGGATGTGTAGGAACACCTGCACTCACCCCATGTAATGCCATACCATGCAGTGTAAAAGCAAGGCAGCGACTTGCGCTGCCTTAGATTACACCAGATTTACCAAGCCACGCAGGGTGGCCTTGCATGGATAGGTAAATCTGAATCTTGGTTATGCATCGTCGTGCGCCACCTTGCATGGTGCAAGGGATGATGCAAAAAGTTGATAAATTTGGGCCTTTATATCTAATGAATTCTAATAACCCAGATGTACATTTTATGAGGCCACATAAACTACTCAGTTAAGAACTGTGATAACACAGAACATAATAAAACAAAATCCTATCCTTTAAGAATGGCTCTTCTATTTCCCAGAAAATGTGGATTTCAGTCCGTAACTGACTGCAGACTGAACTGAAATCTTCTTACTCAGCAGCACACAAAAAGCGAAGAGGATGAGTCAAGTGGCAAAACATTATCATGATATTTTCGGGCCTGTGGGCCAGACTGGCATTTAGTTCCATCTATATCAGGGGTACTCATAGTACGGCCCGCGGGCCGCTGGCGGCCCGGCAAGCCTTCCCTGGCGGCCCGCGGACCTTGCAGAGATCGTACCCGAGTTTTTAAAATTTTTTTTATAAGGCCGTCTGCAACCAGAGCTCGTCTCAGAGACTCTGCTGCCTGTGGGGGCCGGGCGATTTCCGCCGTAGTCCGAGTGGGGCTGCAGGGGAGCTGAGAGGTGAAAATAGCCTCGTTAACACGCTAATGGTCTTTTAAAGACCTGTGAAATGGTTGGGTGCGGCTGTGTGCGCCCGCCTGGAAGCTGTCACAGGGAGGGGGTGTGGGGGGGGGGGGGGTGTGAGGCCGTCTTGCCTAGCTGCTGTTACTGGCTGTGGCACATCATGGGGGGCCCGGGAATATTATCCGAATGTGGCCGTAGTGCCTCGGGTCACTGGAGGAAAAGGAAGTGAGATAAGGTCACTCAGAGTCGAGTCCTGCGATGCTGACTGTCTGCGCAATAAAATCCCCAGCGTTGCCGGACCGGCGGGAGGCCAGATTGACCAGTGACTGATTAATTAATCACTCGCCGACAGGATAGTCATAGCCACCACGGATCACAGGCATCGTTGACATCGAGGTGATCACGGGCGGCTGCGCAAAACGCGCGGGTGGTCTGGATTGGAATTACACTGCAGAGTATCATGCAGTGTGCTGTTTGATTTGCTGGTCCCTGTGCGGCTCACGCTGCGGCCGCCGCAAAGACAGCATTCTGAACTCAACTCAAGTTCAGTAAGTACTTTGTCCAACACAGTGTGCGCCAGGCAAAGCAGTGTCTAACTTTGGTGAACACAGTTTATTATTGTAACTTGTGTCCGCGAGTTTTGGTGTAGCCATTAATGGAGTAAAAGCCCTGGGCTGCAGAGCTTCTCACACCGGCCGAACAGTACGTAGCGGCGCAAGCAGAAAGTTCATTATACTCTTGACCTGTTCCTATGCTGGAGAAGCCTGAGTGAACATAGCAGCCCTGTGCTGCCCAGGGGTGCTGCGTGAGGGCCGACAGAGCCCTGGACTCGAGCCTTCCACTGAGGGCTCAGCACGCCGTGTCAGGGAGGTGAGAGATCATAGACTCTCTTATGTTATGATGGGGCGGCCCTCCTTCCCTTGCTGCCCTTTCCCCAGCACAGAATGCATCCTCACACTGCTGCGTTACTGTGCCGCTGACGCCCTGTTGTTAAGGGGGCCTGATTTGCCGGTTGGAATCCCTGGGTGCAGTGCACAGAATATGTGATAATGTGGGGCCTTCCACTTCGGTTGTAGTGACAGGCACCGCCAGCTACCTAGGCCAGCAGTGTTTACTATCAGCCACAAAGGCATTAGCTGCACTTCCTGCTGGTGTCTCTCCGAGCATCAGAACTCCTCCATAGGCTCTCTTCTTCCCATTGTAGGTCACCATCATGTTGAATGAAGCAGATTCAATGTGTTGTCTGAGGGGTGTGCATCTGCTGAAGAGCGATAGTTCAAGTGGATCGATCCTGCTTCAACTTTCATACTCTGCCAAATACGAGTTTCTCAACTGGTCCTCTAGTTAGATCCGACTTTAATTAGTTTCAATATTGTGCGTTTCACTTCAAACTTTGAGGCAGAACACTGCATCCTTATTTTACAAGGCCTATATTTCACTAGTAATGGTAGCTACATAACACCTCAACCCCATACCCTAACCGCAATGTTTGGCTGTGCTGTCGTTTTCCACAGAAACTATGTCTCCTCTTGTCTTAGCAATTGTCCAGTATCGTGATAAGGACAGTTACACGCTACGCATATGAAACTGGCTGCACAGGACATGCACAGCCCTGCCCAGTGCTACTTGTTAGACTCAGAGTACCTTTTGGAATATAACATTACAGAGCTCTGGCTGCCAACTATAACCTATGTGGGAAAGTGAGGCAGACGGAGGGAGACAGAGGGACGGAGGGAGACAGAGGGACGGAGGGAGACAGAGGGACGGAGGGAGACAGAGGGACGGAGGGAGACAGAGAGGGAGGGAGACAGAGGGAGGGAGGGATACAGAGGGAGGGAGGGAGACAGGGAGACGGAGGGAGGGAGACAGAGGGAGGGAGGGAGACAGAGAGAGGGAGGGAGACAGAGAGAGGGAGGGAGACAGGGAGACGGAGGGAGGGAGACAGAGGGAGGGAGGGAGACAGAGGGAGGGAGGGAGACAGGGAGGGAGACAGAGGGAGGGCGGGAGACAGAGAGAGGGCGGGAGACAGAGAGAGGGCGGGAGACAGAGGGAGGGAGGGAGACAGAGGGAGGGAGGGAGACAGAGAGGGAGGGAGACAGAGAGGGAGGGAGGGAGGGAGACAGAGAGAGGGAGGGAGACAGAGAGAGGGAGGGAGACAGAGAGAGGAAGGGAGGGAGGGAGACAGAGGGAGGGAGACAGAGGAAGGGAGGGAGGGAGACAGAGGGAGGGAGGGAGAGAGTCAGAGTGAGTGAGACAGAGGGAGAGATGGACAGAGAGGGTGTGAGAGGGAGTGAGAGAGTTAGAGGGAGACAGAAAGTCGGAGAGTCAGAGGGAGACAGAGAGACAGACAGAGAGATGGAGAGGGAGAGAGAGAGGGAGAGAGGGAGGGAGGGAGAGAGAGGGAGAGAGAGGGGAAGAGAGGGGGAGAGGGAGAGAGATGTGTGTCTATGCCGGGTCTGGTGGCTCAGTGGACGAAGGCGTCCGCTGCAGGGACCTATGATCAACCTCATGGTCAGTTTGTTTTGTTGCTCTAGCCCCGCCCCTTCCCCACTGACCCCGCCCCCACCGGTGCGGCCCTCGGACACAAACCACACTGTAAATTTGGCCCCCGAGAGAAAGTTTGTGAGTACCCATGATCTATATGATGTTGTAAGCTCCATCTTGTGGTGCATAATACTACAAGGACTTTCTTTTATCTTCCTGTCCACCAGAAAGTCATCTGAGCCACATTGACATAAACGCCTTGGCTTAGTGGTTCCAAACATCTAAATAAAGCTGTGCGTTGACCACAAGCAAGCAAGGCAGATCAACGGGGGTTGTGGTTTACGCGTTACAGCGCTCTACTAAGATAAATTCATTTACACTGGTTCGGTTAAAATGGTAATGTGAGAGCCCCATAAAGATGAGGGTGGAACAAAGTCTGATGATGATTAAGAAGAGCCTTGTCATGATGTAAATACATTGTTTCATGGATGGTTCCTGCACCATACAAGTGTTGACACCAATGGGTTTGTTTCCTCGTCTCCAGACTTCCATGATAGTGCTGTCAGAAGTATCCAAGAAGAGTATTTCTAGTCTTATGATGAATTCATGTAGTGAAGATGCTTTTTGCCTTTATTAACCTCTCTGCTTGGATATTTCCAGGTCGGCATCTTGTCTTCTTCAAGATGGGGTCCAGTCAACTGATGAAGGATCCTGCAAAGATGACATATGTGAAAGTGACTGGCTGATGGTTCTCTGGATGCACAGGCTCAATTCTGTTAGCAAAACAGATACAAAGTGCTGTGTACAGCTGCGGAAGGAGAGATAATTGCACTATGAATCATTCTCTACCCTCTCCTGTGCTAACTACACGTTTAACAATGACTTAAACTACCAGGAGGAATGTGCAATAACGCCACAATGGTGAAATATGACATTTTGTTGGAAGAAACAAAGGATACACTGTGTTGTTTTTATGTCGGGTGAAACGCTGTAGGCGCGCGTGGCTTTTGTTTTGTGTGAAAAGATCAGGCATGCTTGCAGGCAAAATTATTTAGTGATGTGGCTCATTCATGAGCAAGAACAAACCATCTAATTTGAAGAACAAAAATCTCATGTAAAAATGGACTACCAAAGTGTTTACTTCCTGTGACCTGCAGCAACATCCATTTTTATTTATAAACATGTACATTCGCGTCACTGATACCCTTTGGTTATGGCTTATGAATGTAGCATACCTAAATCATATTTAACATTTCCCAGCCAAGTTTAATTTATTCATCAATTTCTGAAAAATGCTTTTGTCGTTGCCAATATTATTTTGAAATGATCAAGCTCTGCAAACGTGAACAAGAAAGATAGTTTGTAAGTTTCTTTTTTTTTTTGCATTCAGATTCTTAGTTCTCCAGCTGTTGACAAGTTGTAGTAGGCAAACAATTTTATGTTGGCAAAGGAACAGGAGCCTTAATTACTGACAAAATGCAAGTGAGTGGATATTTATAGGCATGGTGTGTCTAGAGGGCTTGCTTTCAGTGAAAGCAGTAAACTAATAAAAATGCTAAACGTGACCATTGTCATAATGTTTTGTACAGTCGTTTGTACATTCGGATTTTTTGTTACTTTCGTGTTTTCTAAAATTATTTTTGTAAAAAAATAAATAAATGTTTCTGAAATCGTTTGACGCCTGGCTGGTTCTTCTGGTCGCGGCAGCTTTCCCAGCTCCATTGTGTCTGCGCCAACAGGAGGCGATGACCTTTTCGTCGGAGACAAGAGGCTTTGGCGGTTCCTTTGTTTCGTTTCCAACTGCTCAGTTGTGTGATTACAGGCCCTGCGTGCTGTGCACCAGCTTTTCATAGCTAAAGGGGCAGGAATCCGGTGGTGCCTTGCAGTGCATGTTGTGCAAAGAGAAGAATGAATTGCTCGGACGCTGTCACACCTACACCAAAGATTCATGCACAATCCGCTGTATTACTACATGGTATTCTTCTACAGTTGGTCATGTGTGTTACTTTCCCTCACTGGGTGCTGCTTTTCTGTATGGTGGTGTGGATTTTGGGATCTAGCTGAGCAGCATAAGGTGATCTGCATGGGCAAAAAGGGAAGCTTGTAGGGGCCTTTCTACCTTTCCCTCATGCTGGCAGCCGTATTTACACCCATGCTACCACTGCAGTATGTATTGGCATAAAGGTTCAAAAATATGTTTACATTGTTTTAAAATAGTCCCATCAATATATCTGCCAGAAAATAAAAGTAACAAGAAATATAAAACTATACATGGGCCGAGTACACTTCGTATTTAAAAGTATCCTTCCACTGTGGTGTGCACGGAGAATCGGTGTGGAGACATTTAGGCCTTAAGAATAAGTCTGTAAAGGGTAATTGAATTGGGAATGTATACCCTAAATTTGGTTGTTGATGCATCCGTATTTGTTTCGTAATGTCTAAACTATGCAAACGATGATAGGACCCGGACCCCCCAGCATGTCCCCGCCCCCGCCCCTCAACTCTGAACCCACATGCATATCAAAGACAGAGATTTGTGTGGGTTTACAAACGGCCATGTTTAATCATCATACCACATAAACATGACAAAGAAGGTAAAATGCATAACTTATCAAAACATAAAACACTTTTAATAATTGACCTTCCGATTTGTCACAACCCCCCAGCACTAAGGGGGGGCATCCTGCGCAAGGTGCAACCCACCTGCGCCCTAGAGTGGTGGGCCCCACCTCTGTTCCTTGTCCGCCAATCCGGGGCCCACCCCTCGACCACCAGGCTGCCCAGGAACCCAGGAGGCTCGAAACCTGTCACCCTAGCCTCCCCAGCCGGTGGTCACCTTTCTCCAAGCGGAGAGCTTACCGTCTCTCCCCCTCAGTGCTGGCCTAGGGAGTACTTAGGGCGGACTCCCATCCATCGTGTGAGTAAATGTCAGTGTTCGCAGGTCTCTTTACAACCACAAGGGTGACCCAGGGCCTTAGGTCTGTCACCCTCCCCATCTGCGTTCAGTACAAAAGACCACAATCCATTGATCCAGGCATCAGTGCCCAAGTCCGACAGATGTACGCCATCCTGGTGGTACATTGCTTCTCCAGAAATCATCCTGTGTGGAATCAAACACAAGCGGCCCTTCACTGAGCACAACTTGGCTAACTCCCCGTTGAGTCTCCTAACTGAAACGTTCAGTGATCTAGCCCGCACTCCGGGGTCCCAGGTCCTGCGTGGAATCATGCACGACCATGCAATTTTTGCCAAACGAAAGATCCGCCCTAACCATGCGAACTCGGTCAGCAATGCCTCCTTGACCGCCAGGCGCCCCCGGTCGACCATGTCATTTCCTCCTAGGTGGATGATTACCAAATCCGGGGTCTTCCGCCCTTCCTGCTCTCTTAGCTCCTCCACGAGCCGTCGTAGGTGGCGAATTCGCAAGCCCCCAATGCCCCTCCACAGGAATTCCGTCCCGCCTAACCCCGCCGGCTTCACAACTCGCCTCTGCTGCAACCGCACCGTGGTGCGCCGCACGAACGAGTGCCCCAGTACCCACACCACCTTCGCGGGCATCTTACTGGATAGGATGGAAATGGAAAAGTTAAAAACCAGCTTCAACAACATATACACCGTCAGTCACAAAAAGTCTGGTCTGATGTACCCTCTGAAACAGTTGGACGACCAGCGCCCCACCCTTTTCACGGTGCCAGTGGGCAAGCCCGCCCCTGCCGCCAAGGTGGCAGCCCCAATCCTGAATGAGTGAGAGGGGTACCCTGCTCCTTCTAGACCTAACTCCCCTAAAGCCAGACCCAGGACCGCCCTAAATTGATATTGGGAAAGACAATGGCCCTGTTCATGTATGAACAAGGCTACCCCCCATGAGTAGGGCGCAACGCTAAATATGCCCGCAACTGGGCCACGGGACAAGCTATAACTCCCGGGGCAGGGTTCAACTGGATGGTAGACCACTTCCCACCCTGGTCAGTTTTGGACCTCCTGAGGATCACTTCTAGGCCCCCCGGGGAAAAGGAGGTGTCCCGGAACTGCAGTCCCCTCCCTTGGTCAGACCTAGAGGACCCCACCAGTTCGCTCAGTCTAAAGGCCCCGTAAAAGGCCAACGAGAAGGCAGCCCCAAATAGCGCACATTCAAAGTGGGAACTACAGACTTTAGGTAGGGCTCCTAAGATGTTAGATAAGGTTGCTACATCCAGAGGCCTCCGGTAATCTCGCCTCGGCCCCTCCAACCTGGCCCAGCCTGTCAGGGCCTTCCTCACCACAAAGGAGGCACTAGGGTCATTCTATCCCGCTAGTCTAGCAAAGAAACCTACAGCTGAAACATGTGCCCTCGCATAAGACACCGGCCTGCCCTGTTCCCTTAAGAGCTGAAGGAAGCCATATATCGCCTCCTGAGAGAACAAATCCGGGATGCCTGCTCACAGTACAAGCGCTCGTGACGCCCCGCCGCTCCCGCTCCCTGCAGCCACGAATGGGCCCTCCCAGTCACACGCACCCCCTTACCTGACCTGCCGGGTCACCGATGGAAGGATGTCACCAGCCTTTGTCTCCACGCTCCGCAATCTCTGCCGGCTCGCCTCCACCACCGACCGCGCCTCCTCACACGACCCGGACCGATGAAAACGGGGGCTAAACTAGTTTAAAACTTAAGCTAGGGATAGAGGGGGAGGCGCCGATCGCAGGCGAGCACAGCAGTCCGATAGGGAGAAGGGGGACAAAGAGACTGGGGTCACTGACCCGGGCCCCTCAATAGGCCCCAGTCTCCGCCCCCCTCTCCCCCACCGGAAGTGCGACACACCGTGACCCGGAAGGAGTCGGGCGGCCGGAGGCCTCGCGGCGATCCGCCCGCCCAATGACTGATGAGGGTCGGAGGGCGGGAACCGGGGGGGCCAGGTCCTAGGAGCGCGCTCCCTCAATGTCGCGCTGGGCATTACGTTCCTTGCTTGCACTGATTGTGACTCAAAGATACATCGGGTGACACCCACCATCTACTTTACTTGCACCACAGTCATAGTTAACTTACCTGCCAGAAAGCAAAAGAGAAAATATTTTAAGAGGTTTCATTGAGAGTTTAGTAATATACAATCTTGTTTTAATCCTTCTAACCAACATGAGCAAGAAATATTTGTTATGACTGAAGCCATTACATTCCATATCCCTGTGGTGCCATGACATACCACACATGGGCAGCATTTAGAGGTTGCCAAGGCCAGCAGCTGCTACCCATGGCCATTTAAGTTGCTACCCCTGTTTTCGCTGTGTCTCTTGTAGCAGGAGGCTGTAAGCATGTTTTTTTATTCAATCATGGTACTACCACCGCCCTCATGCTTCAGACAAACAGTCCCACCAGTTATTTTACTTTTCCTTTTTCACTTTCCCCTTCTCCCATCTCTATGTGTATGCCCAACTTTTATTTTGGCCACCCTTGTGTGTCTTTCCCTCTCCCTACTGAGCATACATCTTCCCTTCCTCAAGTTAGCAGTCTACTTTGGGACAGTGATGCTTCATGGCTATTGGGTTGAGCCTTGCCCTGCCCAGTGCTAGGCCTCCCTTTTCTTGTTATTCCCAGGGCAGACCTTTAATGATGCAAGGCTCCTCTGGGCCTACAATCATCTGCATTGTCATACTTATGATGACCATTATTGATTTGTGAGCCTGCAAGGGGCACTGCACTGAGGAGTCATTATGTGCTACGACGACTGCCAGTGAGCTGGAGTGTTGGGAGATTGGCCACCCACATGTTCTGTTTGCTGCATGCACAGCAGTAGCGGCTCCTTGAGGGAGTGCGGTGGAGCGGGGCAGGTCAGGGGCAGGGCGGGGGTAGGTAGTAAACTCTGGCATATGACCAAAGGGAGTTAAGTAAAGAAATTAATAAATAAAACGAATTACATTGCGCGGGCTGCAACGCCAAATGGCACCAAAGTCGTGGGGCACTGGAGCTCGAGTCCAAGTATTATTTCAGCTATGGGGCTTGTGAAAGTGCACCAAAGCCTAGAATCTGCATCGGGACAGAGGTGCCAGGTTCAAGCATTCTTGTAATCTTTTTCTCATTGCGATGTGTTCAGTTGCTAGTTCACAGTGCGACCACAGGCGAGGTGGGGGCTGCAGGGATGCTTTAACATAGAGCCCACCCCCAACAAGGCATTAACTGTGGTAGAGAGTAACATTTCCAGCAAGTTCTAATATATTATGGCTGTGTGTATGTTAGCCTTTTCACTGTTTCATTAAGAAGCCTTTGTTTGCACCCAAGAATAAAGGCTGAATATCACAAACTGTAACTTGATTGCTTACATTTCTTTTAAATAGTTGCCATATAGCACATTGGCCAGTGTGACTCCATTAGCCAGTCCTGGCTTTTCAAGAACCACAATACTGCATTGTGGGACTTGAAGTTTTCTTTAAGGATTGTAAACTCGGGTATACATGTCAACAAGCAGTGTTTCTGGCTAAAAAGAAAGGACTGCTTCAGGAGTCACATTTAAGAGCTCGTAGACTTTGTGTTATAAAGTGTACTTGTCCTTTTCTAATACTGCTACTGCAATGGTGGATATGGTGTGGTCTTTGGGTATGTGCAGGTGGTGTACTGCTGCCTAGTGTAATGGGTGGCTGGGGTGTGTTTATGTTTTGCTGGCCATGGCTTACCGGAAGTAATTCTTGACTTATGAGACGTGTACCCATGGCATACGTGTGGGAATGTTACTCATGGCAAAGTCCAGGCCCTGGAGTACTGAAGACAATTCTTAGTATGTGGGGGCACCAAATGTAAAATGTTGGTGCTGACATATTGGAGGTAAGTTTTGGCATGAAATGGCACCCATGGCAAAATGGTGGTCATGGTATATGGGGGAAATCTATGGCAAAATTCTGGCACTGGCATATTTTATGTACTTCTCAACATAAGGGGAGCACCCATAGCATGTGGTATACACCCAAAATGCTGGTACTGGCAGATGTGAGGTAATTCTTATCTTACAAGGGACACCATGGCAAAATTCTGGAGCTAATTGCTGTTTTTTGAGGTGAACCCAAGGCAAATTCTGAAAAAAATGTGGCAAGCTCCTCAGCAAGGTCATGTTTCCTTGACACACAATGAAAGTAATGGGATTTTTTATGTGTGCCCTCGCACAGCTCATGACTATTGAGCACATTTATGCAAAAATAGTAATACAAAATGCACTATTTGACCACACTTTTTCAAAACGTTCTTTCGGGGCAACCCACAAACCCTCCTAAAAAATCCTAGCTCACCCACTTTTTTCTGTCACAGGATCTCAAGGTGAGTATTACTCCCCTCCACTTTCAGAGATCACCAGCTGTGAGCAGAAGTAGCAGAGTGCAGAGTGGGCAGTGAATGAGCAGAGGGGGCAGTGTGTGTTTGCGTAAGAGGCATGAGGAGGCATTTGGCAATGAAATTAAAAACATTGTTCAATGCTAAAACGGGTAAATTGTGTTACATTTAACAAGTAGATTAGCACCTGTACTCCCATTTTACCTACATTCCTCCCCAATTTATATTAAAAACTGGGTTAGTTGACACAGGCACCTACCAATAATGTTGTGAACCAGGCTCTCATAGTTACATGTAATTACAAAAAGGAGTTGTTAGATCGCAGTTCAGTGTGTATCTGGAGTCATTACTTCAAGGTAAGTGCATCATGAGTACTTTTACATCGTTGTTTTTAACATCGGGAGTGCCTTTATGTTGCCTATTTAAATGAAAGTGTATTTTTAATTTATTAAAAAAGTACTGTCTATATATAACATAGTGGCTATTGTCGCTCCATAGTTATAATTAGGACCTAGTTACCACAGGAATTGATTTTTTGTTTTGCTAATAACTTTGGTTTCCAAAAAAGGTTCATCCATCTCAGCTCCTTCCTGGAAAGTTTCAGGGAGGTCCGTCAAACAGAGGCCAAGGATACGAAATAACTATAACGTGCACACTCTTCATGCACTGCTTATAACCACACATATGACCTCACAAGTTGCATCATGACTTGTTCTATTATAATATCATTCATAACATCACTGATGACATCTGAAATGACATTATTAATGACATCACTGTTCATGGTGAGTCCGCAAGTTATAGTTACTTCATTATTTAACTAGAAGTGATGAATTTCAGTGTTTCCTATAGTTTAAAGTGTTTTATAAATATATATGTGTGTGTGTAACTATGCGCATATATAAGTATATATACATGTGTGTGTGTGTGTGTGTTTATATAAATATATATATATATTTATATATATATATGTGTGTGTGTGTAAAAACCAAAGGTTCAAGTGACGATATAGTTAGGTAAAATTTTCAGTAACAATGTAACGTCTTAAACTCTAAACACCACAGAAATTTACCACTTATAATCATCTAAAGTAACTATAACTCATCCCCTAAGGTAACTTTTTAACATAAACTCATATTTTATTACCATACATAAACGCCATGCGCGGCAGAGGTTTGGCCGCAGGGCCAAACACCCACAGGCAGCCAACCCACCTAAAGGCAGTCAACCCCCCGCAGGCAGCCAGCCCCATACTGCGCACCGCCTTTCGTTGTGCGCTGCGTAGGGTTGGCTGCCTCTGAGTGTCTGCTTCCAGGTAGTTTGGTGCAGGGCCTGGCTTGCAGACAGGTCCTGCAGTCAACCCCATTCCGTGCATGACTAAAGGCTGTGTGCTGGGTGGGGTTGGCTGCCTGTAGGGAGGCTGGTTGCTTGCAGTCAGGCCCTGCATCCAACTCACCACATGCAGCCAACCCCCCTCTACGCACAGCTTATGGACGTGCACAGTGGGGTTTGGCCACAGGGCTTGGCCTGTGGCCAGGCCCTGTGACCAACGCCTCAGCTCGCTGCCAACTGGCATGTGCAGCGTTGGGTTGGTTTTCATGCCCCGGGTACCCCACAACTCTATATACATATTAAGGCGAGGTGGGTGTGCAGCCCCCCTCCCTAAATCTTAATTGGCCCAGGGGACCCCATTTCCTGGGACCAAGTTCAAATAAAAAGTGGAGGGGTGCATGGCACTCGACTCTGAGCCACAATAGGCCCCGGAGACCCCAACCCCAGGACTGAATTTCATTAGAAAGGGAAGGGGCTGCGTGGCCCCTCTCCTCAGGCCTATAGTGGCCCCCAAGTATGAGGTAAACCTTATTAGACCCTGGGACCCTATCCCCTGAGGATGAAACATATGAAAAGGGGGAGGAGGACTGTGTGCCCCCCTTCCCGAGCCTTAGAATGGTGCAGGGAGGGGGGACACGCCCCACTCCCCAAAATAAATACATTATTTCCCCCCCCGGCCCTGGCCCACCCTATTTTTTTTTCTGGATCAAGCATTGAGCCCATGTGTGCAGTGTGGGGTTGGCTGCCTTTGGGCCTGCAGGCCACAGGGCAGGCCTTGTGGTCAACACCACACCATGCACAATCAAAGACTGTGCACAATTTGGGGGTTGGCTGGCCAGGCCCTGTGGCCAACCCCCCGCCGTACATGACCGGAGGCCCTGCGCAGTGTGGGGTTGACACAGACCAGGCCTTGCTGCCAAACCCCCACTGAGTGAGGGGTTAGCTGCATGTTGGGGGTTGACTTCAGGGCGTGGCTGCAGTGGCTATGTGTGGCAGGGGTTGCATTTACGTAGGATAATTAAATATTTTCATAAAAATAAACCTACAAATTCACTGAAAAAAATCAAAGGTTAAAGTGCATATTGAACATTGTGTGCATGGAGAGTTTCCCATATATCTGTAACTGATTGTTAATACGAACTAGGCTACCCATGAGGTGTATGGTATAGGGTTGATGATGCACATAACACATGCTTGCTACACCTAACTAAATTGTATCCGTGATGGCATGATGCTTCACATTATTCTGAGCTATTTTGTACTCACTTTCAGGCCTCTGATGCCATACTAGTTTGCAGAGTAATGTGTACAAAAGAAGCTGGGATGGTCATTTGAGATGTCATCAGTGATGTCATAGAACTTGTCATGAGTGAAGTATTATGTGAGGTCATAAACAGTGCATGGTGGGGACACAAGTTATAGTTAGCCCTGCCAACGATAACGGATGAATTTATGTGTTTTTTTAGTTCCAAATATTAGTGCTGTCCCTGACATATTCACTTAACAATAACCTACTTCACCTTTGCTTTTTTCTGTGAATTTCTAAGTTTTTTTTTTAAATGAAAATAAATATTTTCATCACATCTAACTATGACAGAAAACAGAACAACACTGCCTCATGCATTTCCAAACCATGAATGGGACTCTCTCAAGTGGCCGTGGAAGGGGCCTCAGACAGACAAAGAAGTTGTAGATATTTGGGACAGGTGACTCCATGGAACTCTGACGTTAATAGTTTCAAAAAAGGGTTCCATAGCTTGGGAAAAGAATCACCCTGGTTCGATAAAGTGAGGGTTATGCGTTCCATCCCCAGAATATACCACATTCGGTGCAGCCAGACTTGGTATGTTGGAGTGTGCCCCCATAATTATGTTAAACTTTATTAAGGGTGGCACTTTTTGTCCTTGAGAAAAGATACCCAGGCCTTAGAGCAGGAGCAGATGCTTCGAACATCCTAGCATGCATAGGATGTCTACACAAATGAAAGTGAAGTCCTAAAAATGGTGTTTAATAATTTTGCACCGTCCAGTCATGTTACAATATACTACTGGCTACTCTGAGGTTTGTCTGGTTCCAAATACTCATCTTTTCATTTCAGTCCAACCTTATCTCTGGAGTCATTTTTTTGCCTGCCTTTGGACAACCCTCTTTAGCCGCCTTTTCGCTGCCTGCAAGAGTAAATCTGTGTGTCTTCTTGTTTGGTAGTTGGTGATCCTGCGTGCCCACACTGACCCTTACTGCATTTCACAACTACTGCAATAAATCAGCTCCACTTAAACCACACTCCTCAATCCAGTTCTGAATTTGCTTCATCTTGCCATCCTTAAAGACCTCTTCTGTTAGCACCAGTGGCAATGTTCTCTCTTGAATGAAAACTTCCTTCCATAAATTTGAGTTGATTCTTCTATGAATGATTAATCTCTTGGTACATTCACAACTTCTTTAACCGATTGTTCATCTCTTTTATTCAATACATGTATATCTAAAGTGACCACACACTGCGTGCCTTTAGTTTCGCTATCCAGAAAAAACAGAAATTCTACAGTAAGGTTTTGATGGGACTATCATATTAAAAATATTATAGATTCAACATTTTCACAGCACTGCATTATCCAACGCCTACTCAGTTAAACAGTCTCCGAATTAATAGACACTGCTCACACTCATGCTCGCAAACTGGACTTGCTCTTCCTCTTTGAAACATATTCTCTGTGTCTTTTCACTGTTGTACTTGTTTATCTCAATTGTTTATTCAGTGTTTAAAAAAACACAAAACGAGCAAACCACACTGATGGTGTCCTTGATCTCATACCAAAAAAACTGTCTGTTCTTCATAACTCTTGGTCCCTCTCTTTTTTCTCTCTTGAATATTTCTCCCAAACATTATTTTTTTAGGAAAATCAGTTTAATAACATCTACCGTCCCTCGTGTTACAACCCCGTCTTTTTTACCTCAATGAACTACAGATTCTGTGGAGCCACAGAAATAATCCAGTGATCAACGCTTTGAGATGCCTTTTGGATCTACTTGACCTAACTCATGTTTTTGCCCAGCCCACCCATGGCAAAGGCTCTATTAAGACTGGGAGGGCTCCAGCAGCAAAGCAATACCTTTCAAAACAGCCCAGTTCCAAACCAAGTGCAGCAGACAATCAAAACCAAAGAAAATGCTAGAAGAATGTTCGTTCCTTCATCTAGAGCAATTTTTTATGTGTTCTTTTATTTCTACAGCCATGAAATCCTCAAAATCACCAGCAACTTAAAATCAAGTATACTGTCGTCATATGTATATGTGGTGCGACCTCAGTAATGATGCTCATGTCTTGTATTGTTTTCTGGAAAATCTTTAATAAACCAATTTCACGCAAAAACAAATCAATTACACTGAAACCTGTGAAGCAAAAACTATCATCTCGATGTCACATGACTGACCCCAATCAGCAACCACATCCCTGGAAACTTGGAGAATACAAGCCCAGCTCTGTCTCTCTGTCATAATTTTGAAATCAAATGACATCTTTTAACATCCTCATCCTGAACACAGAAGCACAATACTATAAGAAGTACATTAATACCTAAATTTTAACAGTGAAATTATTCAACCCCTCTAAAAGCACTTTCGTGCCTAAATCAAGAATACTTTTACCCGACAATGTGCAACAACATTTTAAAAAATAATTTAGACAACAACTGATGTCAAAGAATGAGTGTAGACATCTCAGCATACTAGTTTGGTCCAATTGCAAATCTTTGGCATGCTTTTTACTGTTGAACTTCTTGTATATGGCGGATGTTTTTTAGGCTTGCCTGCTAATGCAACTTGATAATGAGCAGCTTTTCATATGGTTGATTATGATTTCTTACTACTTGATCCCCACATTCATGTCTCATTAGAAGAAGTCATATTTGTTCTCTTTCTTTTTACCAAGCTGCTCACAGTTCACTAAGGTGGAATCCCCCACACGCTTTGCCTAACACCAACTTTACAGACTGCAACCACAATTTACCAACAATCACCTGCTATCAACGTCTTCTGCCAACTAAACTCTAGCACTTCATCCCTGACATACACTTGAGATCAATTGTCCTGGACATGTTCTTAGCATAGATTAAGGGATGATGTGCTATCCTAGTTTGCTCTTCTCAGGATTCCACCTAATATCTGGCAAAAAGAAATGACACCACATTATCCTGATTCAAAGTAACTTTCGTTGGATTCTCCTAGTGGCTTCAATCTCATTAAAGGCGATGTCCAACATATAAAAATATTTCTCTTGTTCAGCCCTCCTACCTGCAATACAAACTTAATTGTGCAATGGCTTCCAAAATGTAAGAAACAAGACCTCAATCTATATGGAAATTTCACACGTCAAAATATCTAATATACTCTTTGTAAATTCAGTTTTAGATCCAGTGCTTTAGTCTTCTTACACAAAGTGTGACTCGTTTCTACTCTTTTTGACTAAAGACCCTCTTGTTCTCTATCTACCTCACGACATGCACACAAATAATACCCCTTCCGCCACAAGCCCCACAAATATGTTTATTTTCTGTATTTTTATTGTTTGAGGAGAAGGTCCGTGCTCTCCATGCACTGTTACGAAATAAATAAAAATTACTATTTCCCAAGTTGGTGATAGCATCTGTGTATGTATGATGATGATGAATAGGGCCGGACTGGGAACCCAAAGCATCCCTGGCAATTTTCTCTGACTAGTCTCTGGAACTAGAAACGCTTGCTTGCTGCTTTTGTTCCTGGGGGCAGATATTGGAGCACAGCTGCAAAACTGGACCCCAATAAAAAAAATTGCCCCTCTGCTGTTAAACCAGCCCAACCCTTCCAGCCTCCTGGGGAAACGCCCAATGCCCGGTACGGCCAGTCCGGCCCTGATGATGAAGTCTTCCTTTCCATTGAAAAGGCATTTTAGGTCTCATCTACTGAAAGCCTTAGTAGTCAATAGGCCTGCAATTCAGTAGCATTAGAAGAAGAGCACAGGAACATGCCGATACCACACAATTAGGGTTAGGAATCTGTTCCTATTTATTGTACTGCACTAATTCCCAAAGTCTGTGTAGGAAAATGTTGTCCCATGAGCCACTTGTGGGAGCCTCCTAAAATATCAAGTCTCTATCCCTCTGTCCGCTTGACTCAGAGCAAAGGAGTCTCCTAACATTTCAGGTCTCTATCCCTCTGCTCTCTTGACTCACAGCAAGGGAGCCTCATAACATATCAGGTCTCTATCCCTCTGCTCGCTTGACTCAGAGCAAGGGAGCCTACTAACATATCAGGTCTCTATCACTCTGCTCGCTTGACTTAGCAAGGGAGCCTCCTAACATATCAGGTCTCTATCCTTCTGCCCGCTTGACTCCGAGCAAGGGAGCCTCATAACATATCAGGTCTCTATCCCTCTGCTCACTTGACTTGGAGCACGGGAGCCTCCTAACTATCCGGTCTCTATCCCTCGGCTCGCTTGACTAAGAGCAATGGAGCCTCCTAACATATCAGGTCTCTATCGCTCTGCTAGCTTGACTTCAATCAAGGGAGCCTCTTTACAAATCGGGGCTCTATCTCTCAGTCTGCTTGACTCAGAGCAAGGAAACCTCCTAACATATCAGGTCTCTATCCCTCTGCTTGCTTGACTCACAGCAAGGGGGCCTCCTAACAAATCAGGGCTCTATCCCTCTGCCCACGTGACTCAGAGCAAGGGAGCCTCCTAACTATCCGGTCTCTATCCCTCGGCTCGCTTGACTCAGAGCAATGGAGCCTCCTAACATATCAGGTCTCTATCGCTCTGCTAGCTTGACTTCGATCAAGGGAGCCTCCTTACATATCGGGGCTCTATCCCTCAGTCTGCTTGGAGGTCAGTAAATTTGAGTTCAGGTGCTGCACTCGCGGCCTAGCCTGCCTTTAGCGACTAGTCCGAATGGTGAATCAGCACGAGTGGGAGAAGAAGAAAGTACATTGTCCAGACCACTGTAGCATCATACTGAATTGAATTCATCCCCATGTGTTAACAATGAATGCCACTTACGGTTAGCCAGCAGTCATTTTTAGGTCGAGCTGTGTTAGCAGTGCGAAGCACTGCACAGCGAACCATCTATTGTTGCCGAGTTGCCGGGAATGTGAGACAGGGGATGTGCACGCGCAAGCCCTCGGCGATTTCACCTCGTGGGCGCGCACGCCCAGCCCAGCGCCGTGCACATATCCTGTCTCACATGCTGCTGGGCGGTCGGGCAGGGCCGTTTCAGATTTCAGCGTGTGTGCGCACTTTTGTCCTTCGCATCGCGTGTACAGGCGATCTGCCGCCTCCTTTTCGGGCACCCGACTCCCGCTCACGTGCACATTAAGTGCTTCCCCCACCCCTGTCCACTGACCGCGAAAATACCCAGATTTTAAGCTGCTTTTGCCACCAGTTACAGCGAAAGATGCGATGGCAGATGAAACAGCACATGAATAAAAGCATAGATATTTAGTTACAGACCATTGAGTACTTTTCAGGTCACAAGGGTCCCCCACCCACCCCACTCACAGCCTCACACACACACACACACACACAGCCACGCACGCACCCCCCCTCCACCCCACTCACACGCTCACGCGCGCACACACAACCATGCACGCACACCCCCCCACCCACCCCGCTCACAAGCTCACGTGCACACACACACCCACGCACGCACCGCCCTCCCCCCACCCCGCTCACGTGCACACACACAGCCACACACGCATCCCCCCACCCACCCAACTCACTCACCAGCTCACGTGCACACACACAGCCATGCATGCACACCTCCCTCCCCCCCGCACCCATTCCACTCACACGCTCACTCGCACACACACAACACAAGGAACTGCAACAAGAGGCAGAGCAGCAGTGAGGGCGTGCATATTGGGCACACTGGTCTGGCATATATACCCATACCACAAGCGTAAGATCATATGCATAAGACAAAGAGCTAACGCGAGAGACAGAGCACAGGTGACGGAAGCACATTGTCACGCATATATACCCATATAACAAATTTAAAGTAAAATGCACAGGGCAAGGAGGTGCAGCGATAGGCACAGCAGGGGTGAGGGCGCGCACTTTGAGCACAGTGGGCCTGCATATATGCCCATAAGACAAACGTGAAGTCAAATGCACGGGACAAGAAGCTGCAGCAAGACGCAAAGCAGGGGTGAGGGCGAGCACAGTAGGCTTATTCCCATAGAACAAACGTAAAGTGAAATGCACAGGACAGAGAGCTGCAGCGAGAGGCAGAGCAGAGGTGGAGGCGAACACACTGGGCCTGCATATATGCCCATAACACAAACTCAACGTCAGATGCACAATATAGGAAGGTGCAGTGAAAAGCAGAGCAAGGATGAGGGCTAGCATACTGTGCCCGCATATTATAATTGCATGATATTAGAGGCATTACCTAAGCAACAATGCTAGCATTGGTGTACAGTACGACAGATTCAACTTCTGCTTCTCATATAATTTTAAATGCCTTTACGTGTGTTGATACTTCACATGCATTGTCCTGCCTGCAACTAAACAGCCAATAAGAGCTATTCTTACAAACATTAGCAGTGTGAGTGTTAAAAGCCTCAACAAAGGACTTCCTACGCTGCTTTTAAACAACGTGTTTTTGGTGCAACATGGCGCCATGCACGTTTATGTATTTCATGCTTTAAGCTACAGTGCGAATGTTAAAAGCTTCACAAAACAGCTCCTTCACGAAACGCCTTCTAAAGCAGTCTTACTGCCATTATGTCTGCTTTTTTTATAAAACGTGCACCTTATGACGTGTACAACAGCCCGTTTGCAACGGAAAATAACTTTATTAAAGATATTTGACAACTCTCGTAAGCGAGTAATGTTATGTTTAATACATGTTTCTGCAGCGATAGGCACAGCAGGGGTGAGGGCGTGCACATTGAGCACAGTGGGCTTGCATATATGCCCATCAGACAAACGTGAAGTCAAATGCATGGGACAAGAAGCTGCAGCAAGACGCAAAGCAAAGCAGGGTTGAGGGCGAGCACAGTAGGCTTATGCCCATAGAACAAACGTAAAGTGAAATGCACAAGACAGAGAGCTGCAGCGAGAGCCAGAGCAGAGGTGAAGGCGAACACACTGGGCCTGCATATATGCCCATAGCACAAACTCAACGTCAGATGCACAATATAGGAAGGTGCAGCGAAAAGCAGAGCAAGGATGTGGGCGAGCATACTGTGCCTGCATATTATAATTGCATGATATTAGAGGCATTACCTAAGCAACAATGCTAGCATTGGTGTACAGTACGACAGATTCAACTTCTGCTTCTCATATAATTTAAAATGCCTTTACGTGTGTTGATACTTCACATGCAAAGTCCTGCCTGCAACTAAACAAACAACCAATAAGAGCTATTCTTACAAACATTAGCAGTGTGTGTGTTAAAAGCCTCAACAAAGGACTTCCTACAATACATCTACATCATATAAATACAACACATATTGCAGTACAAATGCTATAGGCGTTACATTTCCACAAGTTATAGCTATTGCCATTGTAAACAACACGCTAATAATTTAACTGTTTGCAAAACCAGCACATAAATTAATATTTTGTTATTTACTATACCAATAACTCTATTTATTCTAATGCGAGACCTATTGCATTGCAAATGCTTGTTTTTACTGCTATTCATATAATATAGAACTGAATGAACACAGTCTAACTTTATCATACAGCTACTATGAAGACAACAGATACCTTTACAATTTTAAATGTAACACCCTACAAGCTCTTACAATATCTGGATTTATTTTACAACTCTCATTTATAAAAAAAGACCCAAAATATAATGTTTCAAAAATCATATACAAGCAATCAGGGAAGCACTTTAACAAAGGTGTCCAGCGCACCTGAACTTTTTTCAAACCAGAGTGTCTTTCTTTACTTTTCAAAAGAATTCTCATTTCGAAGTAAAGGAACAACCCATAATCCTTCCAATTGCAGATGTAGTGGAACACAACAATTCTGGAAGACATGGTCATTCGTTAAATAAAGCAATTCGTGATGTTTGTAATGAAACAGACACAAGGCATTACAGAGCAAAAGTAATACTTTTCAACTTAATTGTGTGGGAAGTAAATGCGGTGTCATGCTTTATTTAGCCTATTCCTATAGTTTCTGTGGTCCACAACGAACTATGGATTTAGAAAGGCAACACTTGGGAATGAGCCATCTGTTACACTGAAGGAGAGGTATATTGAAACTTTTAGTAGAATGGCCACTGTACATCTGTTCACAAAAGCGTTTAAAGCATAAAAACAAGAAACCCTTTGCAGCGCTAAACTTTCTATGTTTCCGATGATTCAATGAGGTACACTGCACGTGTGTTTACTTCTTCCAAATACCGTGGAATCCAACGACAAACCAAATAACTGAAAGGAACCTCCAGGCGCCACTGGAAGAGTTGACCTTTCGGATCAGGCGAGAACAAACTGGGGTCCGCGCTGAGCGATATTTGCTGAAATCCAAACCAACACACTCTGATTGCAGCTAACTGGAAAACAATGTACTGGAAGGGGGACGGGCGAAGGTACACACAGGGCTGGCACCATTCAGCCTACGTGTGGCTACTGGGAGCAGTTCTTCGAGTGACCTCTGACCCGACCCTCAGTGCATGTTTTCTAGGTATTGACAATGCTACAGATTTTCTGACCCTTACACCGTGAGCAAACATTTACACACTGAAGGCGCAAATCATTTCAAGCTAACTTTTAACATGTGCTTAGTAAACCGAATAAAACGAGAGGGGTTTAGTCTAACTATTTGAAGGGATTATTGTTCTGAACTTAGGTGAAGGTTTAAGGAGCATGCTTCTTCTCTGCCATGGAAACCTAAATTCCAGAGAAGAATTTTAGGATTGTACTTCCATTTCAAGACATGAACTCTAGATAGTAGACAGAATGAAAACAACTACATAAGTACAGTACACTGGAGTTGGAGAGAAGCACCCCTCTTCTACACCTACCTACCCAAAGATGGAAATCACATACATACCTTGCAGGTTTGATTACATTGATGTTTCCATTTGAAAAATATTGTTTTCTTGTGTTTATTATCACTGCAGTAGGTTACAGTTCTATAGCCAGATTAGCAAAACTGCGCCCCGCTTCCAAGCGTCCATTTTGACAGTTGGCGCTGTAGCCGATGCAAACTGATAATATTCAATGGGTGAGTAGTCTTGCTGTTGGCGTGTATTCAAATGTGGCCTTCAAGCCATTTTCGTGAACGTCACCAGGCACATGAGAAAATCTATCTGTCCGTGCACGCTTCTGGCGGTGGAGTGTGCAACAGATAAATCAGCAGGGGCAGCTCCTCCGCTGAGGCGGAGGAGCGTCTCCCCACTGCCTTGCTGCAGTAAAAAGATAAAATAATAAAATGATAATAACGTAATGTTAATATAATTTTATTTTGAACTGCTTCTGCTGCAGCTTTGCTTGAGGGGTAGAGCGGAGCTGCAGAGCAGGGGAAGAATTGTAGAACCCTCCTGCGTGCGCAATGACTGTTTGGTCAGCCCTCTCGGGCCGCCCAAAACAGTTATGCACACTTTCCCTGCTCCATGCAGGCTTCATTACAGCCTACATGGAGAGCATACCCAGGCCCCCAGTCCATGGCAGAGCACTGAACCACGGCGCTCAGACCAATCACAATGCTGTTTGCAGTGTTGGGTTTGGTCAGGGGAGCCTGGCTGTTTCCTGGAGTCCGAGACGGAGGGAAGCGGAGATGCTGGACCCGGCGGCAAGGTAAATTAGTTTTTTTTCTAATTTAAAAATGAGCCCCGTGCCCCCGGTGCTACTCTCTCGCCCGCCCTGCACCTACGAGCCGTGCCAGCTGCCACTTTAAATCAGGGGTAGCACCAAAGAGATGGCACACTTTTAGAGAGCCCCCGCATCTGTAGTTTGGGAGGGTACCCAGATGTTGGATGGTCCTTATCATGACTGCCCCATGGTGGGTCCTTGCACCCTTCCAAATGAAGGCACGGTTCCTACAAGCAAACACTGCTATCATGTGAGCCACTCACCAAACCCTTCAGGGTGATATATTTCATTACAAAGTATGCCTTTAAAACGAGGACCTTTATCACGTGTGTTATACAACACATGCCTTTCCCTCACAGCTAGATAGAGTAACACTAAAAAGACCTTTACAACACATCTTTATAAAACATATATTTTTTAACAGACATTTGTTTAACATAAAAGTATTTTTCTAATTAAAATAGCAGTTACATATTTTTATTAATACGTTTTTAAAAGAATTAACATGATTATGATGTGAAAAACAGGTTTCTCCAACCAAGATAGAGGCCGAAAACACAGAAGAAGTTCAAAATAATTCTAGAAAATTAATTTGACGAGTAAGTATGCATTTAGTTTCAATATGAAAGCAAAAAAGATAATCTGCTTGTACTTTTTAATTTAAATTATGATTAAACCGAAAATACATTATAAAGCGCAATGACCACCATTTGTGCCTAGTGGTATGCTAGCCCCTGAACTGAGCACACATGTTTCTGAAGAACACCAGAACAGATAGAACACTGCCGTCAACCTATAAACGTATGTTTATTACCTATAATGCCAGTGCATCTAGAAAAAACAATAATTCCTAATATTATTATTAATATATGTAAAAAAGAGTTGGGGGAACCTGAGTAGTTTCCAAGATTTAGGTGCTGGGTTGGGTCTGGGTCGTTACTGGACTTCTGGCCATCCCACCGTGCTCATGCCTGTTCCCCTCTGCTCTCAGGGATTCTTGGGTATCTGTCTGGGGAACCTCCATGCTGTTGTGTTTGTTGACAACGTTGTTTGGTGTTTTTCTTGCTTTGGCCCTCCTTTGGCCTTGCTTCCCTGTATGCCTTTGTTCCTCTCTGCCCTCGGGGGTTCAGCTGGGTCGAGTCTGGTTGGTCCCTGGTGTGGGATCTGTTGGCGTCTGCCACGTGCTGTAGGCTTTTGGTTTGCCCCTGGTGGGCCGTCTGGCCAATGGGCTGGCTTGGCCTGCGGCAGTACCTGTTTGTGTC
Source organism: Lissotriton helveticus (assembly GCF_964261635.1). Classification (NCBI taxonomy): domain Eukaryota; kingdom Metazoa; phylum Chordata; class Amphibia; order Caudata; family Salamandridae; genus Lissotriton; species Lissotriton helveticus. The sequence goes on along the minus strand of NC_136067.1, from coordinate 1,815,797,358 downwards.
CTCCTGCTCTCTGTGGTTCAGCAGAATCGGGAATAGTTGCTGCCTGGTTTGGTGTCGATCTGGGTATCCCAGTGCTGTATGCTGTGGGTTGCCCGGGTACTTGGGCTGGCTATGATGTTGGGTTTGTGCCAGATCTTGGGTATGTTCCTCCTGGCGTTTTTCTTTCCCGGCCTTGTTTTGGTGTGTGGATTGCTTCTGGACCAGTCCTGCGGTGTCGGAGGGGGTGTCCTGTGGTCTCTGGATTGCTTGGTCTTGGTCTGTTGGGTGGCTGGTCCCTCTACGGTTGGATTCCAGTCCATGTGGGGTTGGGATTTATAACAATAGTTTCCTCACTTGAGTTTGATTCTTTTCATAAAAGAGCACCAACTGTTGCACAGAAGAATGGTCCTAAATTATGTGTTGCATCATGGCTGCTGCAATTGCATCTACTTAGAATTGGCAAAGATATCAAGGAGACCCTTTAGTACTCCCCTCTACTGTCTGTTCTGAAGTATGTCCTATTAGCAGGGGTGAACGACCAATGCCATAAGGGCATCAGAATTAGACAGTATTGACTTTCGTTTGATAGATCACTAACATCACAATATGGTATCCAAAAATGTAAAACCTGTTTTTATTATCCCCTTACCCATTCCTACTGTCAGTCAGTCAGTCAGTCATTCATTAATCTTTATTCGGCTGACAAATCATAAAACTTTAAAACTACAAAACATGTACAGTTTTATAAATTTACAATAGTTGTTTAATGATCAGTGACATACAATAAAGTTTACCTAAGACACAATGTTTCAGCACAAGATAAAACGTAAATGTAATCTAAATACAATAAAGGTTGCCTAAAACACATTGGGGCGGTGCAAGATACAAAACAGACTACATTAATATCCTGATGTTGTTATTAAAACTTACAAGGACCATTTAAAAGACTTATTAAAACATATTAAAATACAATGAATTCCTTGTATCATTCCTTTTTATATTGTGCTCAAGATGCTCCATAGCGTTTCCGGATTTTAACAGCGCTTCTAAAGAAGTTAATTGTAGAATAACGTGTGGGACCTTTCTAAGTTTCCTATAGCAAACAACAACCTTGGTTTTAGGATTGACACTAAACTGTCTTCTGCCCCACATGTAAAATAGTGAGCTTTGTAAGGGTCTAGTGTTCCAGAGATCAGCGTTAGACCGGAAGCATACACACACTATGTATCACCTTTTGGCCAGGCGTGGCCAGAAGGCTTAGTCGCTCGGGACTTCCGGTCCACACCGAGCAGTAAACGTGTGTGTGTCTCTGTAATTATACTGGCCCCGTGATCTCTTTGGCCCGGCGTCACAGCCCCCAGGCATACCCTGGTAACTAGCCCCTATCACACTGGCGATGAGGGTGGTGTCGCACTACCCCTGCTGAAGGCCCCCCCTGAGGTCCGGCGAGTGGAGGCGTACCTGTCGTGGCGCTGCGGGAGGAACGCCACGTGTGAGCCGAACTACAGCCGCAGGCGCCAGAGAGCCCCAGCTGCGAGGAAGGACCGGTGAGCGGCGCGCATGTGGGAAGCTGCGTTCAGAAACCGGGTCCGCAGCGTATTGTAGTGCAGAGACGGCTGAGTCGGCCTCACGCGTTGCCCCGGCAGCCTGCCGTTCGATCCAGAGGCACGCGCATGCGCAGACGCTGGCAAGGCCCAGCCCCGAGGGAGGCCCTGTGCACAGGCAGAGCGCGAACAGCAACAGGAGTGGCTGCACATGTGGGGGAAGAGTATAAGGTGGCCCCGAGCACACACGGGAGGCCGAGCATCAAGACTCCAATAAGCATTGGCAAATGCAAACAAAAAAAAAGAAGGAAGGAGGTAAAGATACAGCAACACACAGTGGGGTCAGGATCAAGACACTGACATCAGCAAGCAGGAACAGCTATATACACCCCATAACGAGACACCCCATAACGAGAGAGATGGAACAACAACCCGAGAAAGTAAGAGAAAGTGGGAATAACAGACACTAAGCAACTCACGATGTCAGTACAGCAAGCTCCAGCAGCAGCAGGGCAACAGCAAGCAGCGCTCCCTGCAGCAGTAGCAGGGCCACAACAAGCAGCGCTCCCTGCCCAACCACAGACGCAACCCTCAGCACACTCACAAATCCAAGCCCTACCGCCATTTAGTGAACTGATTGATCTGGAAACAGCATCCCCGCGATGGGCAATATGGTTAGGGCGCCTCAATCATTATTTCGTGGCCACCAGAGAAACAGATCCTGAAGTCAAACGGTCGCTACTCATTCACTTCGGAGGTGATGAGATATACAAACTCTTCGCACATCTCCCCAATACAGGCGCAGCCAATGACTACAATGCAGCAGTCAGGGCACCGAACACCCATTTCGATCCTCAACTCAACCCCCACTACGAACGTTTCAAGTTTAGACAGTCAAGGCAACGAGATGGGGAAACCATGGATGCATTTCAAGTACGTCTCCGAGAGTTGGTGAGCACGTGCACAGAAGATGACCAGATGAAGGAAGTCACAGCGCAACGGATTCAAGGATGCCGCAACAAGCCACTGAGGACGCTAATACTTCGCCAGCCACGCATAACACTGGACGAAATACTGCTCCTAGCCCGATCGCATGAGTTGTCTGATGTACGGGCGACGGCAATGGAAGCGGTGCTCAACCCGCACACCGACCCAGAGGCCAGCGTGAAGTCAGAACGAGTGGATGCGATTCGCACCCCCAACCGCAGCTGACGAGGAAATAGGCCTACCCGAACACCGCGACACGCCCAGTGTGGGTACTGTGGGCGCGATGAACACAATCAAGATGGATGCCCTGCGAAAGGAAAAACATGCTCAAAATGCGGAATACCGAACCATTTCGCAAGTGTGTGTAGAGGAGGTTGGCGTGGAAGAAACCAGTCAGGGAAGAAGCCACCAACAGGTGCAGTGAGACACCTGTCCTTGGAGGAAGCACAGACATCACGACCTGTGAAGGCACAGTTTCGACGATACTCCCGTCTGGAAGATTCTTCTACGGAAGAGGACGACGAGTGCTATTTTGTCTCTTTTGCGAGTGACCTGAAGAGAAGACGAAGACCCCAACCAAAATGTCAAATCGAAATCGACGGATCAACAGTAACTGGTTTGAAGGGAAGTTCCGCACCCCCTATGAAGCTGATCCATGGGTAGTAAAATCATCAAAAGGTACGGCGGTCACTGTAGAGCGGAATGGAGAAGAGGTGACCCGAAATGTATCATGGTTCAAGCATATACCATCCGTGCCTACCACCGGGCAACATCTGGAAGCAACGCCCCCTGAGGAGGCCGATTTGAGTAGTTCAGAAGGTCAAAGTCAAAGGTCACCAGCCACCACTCCTGGCAAGATACCATCGTCACAACAGCAAGAGAGTGAAGGACAGTCATCATCATCTGGTCGGCATCCGTACAACCTCAGAAGAAATCCGAAACCCAGTCAAAGATTTGCGGACTTTGTGTGTTAAACTTTACATGTTTTTGTGTTTATTAAAAGACTGATTTGGGAAGGGATGTAACTGTCTAGTGTTCCAGAGACCAGCTTTAGACCGGAAGCATACACACACTATGTATCACCTTCTGGCCAGGCGTGGCCAGAAGGCTTTAAATAAAGGGACCGGAGTTGCTCGGGACTTCTGGTCCAGACCGAGCAGTAAACGTGTGTGTGGCTCTGTAATTATACTGGCCCCGTGATCTCTTTGGCCCAGCGTCACAGCCCCCAGGCATACCCTGGTATCTAGCCCCCTCACAAGCTTGTTTCTGCTTTTCCACTAATCTGCATAATGAGAAACATTTTTTTTTCCTGACTCCGGATTGCTCGGTTTACATGGTCGCAGACAATATTTCTTCCTGGCTAGATTACTGTATGCTACCTAACTGTAGATGTCTGCATGTCTTCCCTGTCTATAGCAACTGGTTAATTATGTGTCAGCTATCTTTTAGCCAAGGTCTGGTAAAGTGAACATACAGCTCGTCATCTGCACCCTTCACTGTTTTAAAGTTGAGCAGCAATTTTCTTTAATGGTTTATGCGCGGCTCATTGTGTTTTAGAATTAATGGGACCATTTGTCCAGAGCAAATGATGGACAAAGATAATGGCAATTTGAGTCTGGAAAGGACTAAGAACTACTCTTTTGCATCTTACCCACCACTCCTCACTGACAGCCTTGTTATGTCCCATTCCGCATGTGCAGCATGACAAATGCTCCGGGTGTCTGCTGGCGATGTCAGAAAGAAACTCTAGCAAAGGACTTAAAAGGTGAATGAATTAGTTTTCAAGAGTTTATGAAATTGAATGTGACAGTGTGACAGGTTCCCTTTCAAAGGTCATTGGGAAGTTAATTCTAAGTATCATCAGTGGTTATAGAGAAGGCCTGACCTTCAATGCGAGACTTTCAGAAACTGGGGACCTTAAGAAGACAGGCTGAACAAGAGCAAAGCACTCCAGAAGGATCATACCTTGTGAACTGAAAGGCTTTGTGACATAGCCATGAAGCCTAAAAGGCGAGCAGCCTTATATGGAGAGTCATGAGCACCGAATGCAAAGTATTGACAATATTCCATTAGATGGCAGCACGATTGAGACTCTCAATTGTTGTGACTATGTGCAAAAGAATTTTCCACATTAGAGTGAGATCCATTTCCTTTAACGTCTCCTGCTACAGGCACTTTCTCTTCTTCTGGCTGGGTCCCAAGCATCTCTAGAACATCCAGTCCCTAAATGCTAAAAGCTAATATTCCTGGTGGTATTATTACTATAATCACAATACGCATAATAAATAAGTATGGTATTATAATTATAAAATGAGCACCAGACTAAGGCGAAATATTGCTAATATTTCCCATTTAGAATGGAATACTGGAATACAAATATGATAGCCTTGTTTTCAAAATATCTGAAATTCCCAATGATCAAAATTAACATTGATACATACTCTAAAGTAATTTCCAGGAAAGTGTTTCTGCTGTATTACTATTTCAGGGATATGTTTAAGGTAAATATATAATGCTAGCGCTCCACTGGTTAGGCACAAAACCAGAAGCGTGGGGGCGTCCATTGGGGCGTAGGGGCGTAGCCCCACTAAGCCTGTGGACGCACCTGCGCTGCTTGACCTTGTGAGAGCACCGACGATAATAAAATAAAGCGCCGCTTGAATCCACTTGCGGGAAACACCCGATGTAATAGGGAGTGGCAGGGGGTGGGGCTGGCTGGCTGTTGGTCTACAATCTGCGCATGAGGAATTTAGGAGGAAACTTTCCGGAGCATGCGCGTTAGCGTGAAGTTGCAGTTTCCATTAGAGACTGGAAGGGGCCAGGGGGTGGTGCTGTTTTATCCGGGCCCCGTCATTGGTCATTTTAAAGGTTCCAGGGCGAGTAGTCTGTGTGCCTCTCTAGCCAATCCTGGCGCTTATGCAGCGACAGGATTGGCTGGGCCACCGCAGGCAATCCATTATTGGATGCCGCGCGTGGGTGGGGCACACTGGCTAGGCTCAGCACATCATGGCCAATCACTGTGGAGAAGTGTGGCTCAGGGGTTAGAGGCAGCAGACCCGGAAGCTGAGATTGGTCCTGGACCAGGGTTCAATTCCCCGCCTCGGCGGGGTCTTGGGCTAAAAATTCCACGGACTCGATAATTCTCGCCCGGTGCCTCCTCGACTCACGGGTTCACACTCTGCGACTCTGGGCAATAGCTTGCTTAATCTCCACAACGGCCCCTCGCGGCGGGATGCCTGACTTTCACCTTGTGGATACCCTGCTATCTCACAGGGGAATACCAGGAAGGGTTCCCTAAGCAAGCGCCGGGAAACCCACTGCGGGTAGCTGTGCGCTATATAAGCTCAACTACATTTACATTTACTGTGACTTCAGGATGTGAAGCCATTCAGTGATTGGCCATTCGGGGACGTGCGCCGTGACATTGCAGAGAAGTTTGAGTTTCTAGTAGGGGCCGGGGCTCCCTCTCATCTCTGTCTCTCGTCTCGTGGCAGCACCGGCGGCAGTAGCACGTCCGTCCAACGGCATATGAAAGAACAATTCCTGCATTAGAAAGAGCGGCCCCTGGTTTCAGGAGGTGAGTGAGTGGGGTATATTGTTACGGAAAGTAATATAAGCGAAAGTTTGTCCATGTCCGCATCTCCTTATGCCTGCCTGCGGCCTGCCTTAAGAAGTCGGGCAGAAAGAGCTGTCGGTTACGTAGCACTAGGATAAGACGATAGCTGTGTTTACTTGTTTTTTAGTTATGGAAATTAGTCTGCTGCAGTACACTTGGCATCTTCCATTTAGCTAATTAACAAGTTCCTCTCTATCGCAGAAATGTGCCAGTTGTGCTTCATTTTCGGTAAACTGACCTCAAGCACAGTCACTCTCAGTGGCTCATTCCTTCTCTCGTAATTATCTCTCTCTACCATAGCACTAAAGTCTTCCCTTCAGTGTGCCTCTCTCCGTGTCAGACTCGCCCTTTACCTTTGTCTCTATTCTTCCTCCACACTGTCACTCCCCTCCCTCCTCACCTGTGCTCCCTGCGCTCCAGTCAGTAACCCGAGTGAGCTCAGCGCTGCAGTTACTTAGGAGGTCGCCTCGCAGTCAGTTGTTTCTCGCTCTAAGTCGCTGCTCGTCCCAAGTCCGGACCCCGAGGGGAGAAGCTGCCCGTGAGGATGAGGCGGCCAGAGACGATTTTGCTGTTGGGGGTCCTCTTGGCCGCCCTCCTCGGAGAAGCAGGTACCTGCTCACTTTACCACTCATTCACAAAGTAATAGTAGGGAGGAATGGACAGTGGGTGGCACAACCTCCCTGCCCTACTTCAGGATGTTCTGGAAATTTCAACGACAGGCCATGGCTAGCTAAGTAGTACTATGCATGCACTAGGGTTCGTGTCTTTAAGGAGCTCGCTATAGCCCAATTCACTAACAACGTGGCGGCCACGGAAGCATATTTTCCTTGCTTGCATTAGGTCCTATGACAGTAGTACCACACTGAAATTGCTACGACGTCAGAGTTGCTAAGTCTGACTTAGCTTCATATCTATTTATATCTTTTATTTGCTCAGCTCCACATGTCACCGATCAAACAGCTTCAGAGCGCTATGGATGTTACTAGACAGGAAAAGCTAACATGTGACAGGTCACATTGGTTACTACTCAAAGATAGGCTTGTCAGTTGATGCGTAGCCTTATCTTGTAGCTGAGCCATGAATAATCAAACGTGGTTTGATGTTCCAGCTGTTCTTAAGCAGGGCTTCACTGAACATGAACACCTGCCATGGTGTAGCGAATGGGAATCTGGATGGGTGGATGTTGAAGCGGGAATGTCCTTTGCCTGTTCTACAGAGGCAAACTCGAGCCGTGTAGGGTGTATTGTCCCTGTTTGCTCTGTTGCACAACTTCAAATGTGTGCACTGGTCTCAAATAAGGGCAGTGCGCCCTATTACTGTGAAAATGTGTTCCCCGAAGGCAGACGCCAGCTCAGAGCTCCCCTGGAGGCAGTGCATTAGAGAGAGACGGAGCAGCTGCTTAAAGCAGCCATTTTATTATGGTCAGGCAGTGTTAGCTTGTTCAGGTCTCTCATCCTGCATGCCCTAGTTTGGGAACTGTAGTGTATAACAATGATAACAGAGGAAGGCAAGCTGTGCTCAAGATCAATACCCCGGAGTAACGTGCTACTTGCCGAAAAAGCACTTTGACGCCTCGTCAGGGGTAGTAAGTGCTAAATAAATGCAATTACAATACAATACACTGGATGGCCCCTTTAAGCAGAGGAGTTATGTGGAAGGATAGGTGAACAATCACAAGAGGACTGTTCAAAGGGAAAAGCGTATTTCAATTAAATAGATTGAAAAGAATGCTACCTATTAGTGATCTAATAGAAATGTTCCGAAAAAAGCTAAAGGGAAGTGTTCGCATTAACGTTAATAAACAAAAAAGCGAGAAAGGTGGAGGGGGAAGAAAGTAGGGCATGGGTAAGATGGCAGTTTCAGTTTGCTTATGGAATCAGTTCACATTTAAAAAGAGGCGAGTGGGAGTAAGAAGACAGAAGTAGTGTAAAAGGAACAAATCAAAGGGTGTCTCCGTTTTCAAAAAGTACAGTTTTTCTCAGACAAACAAATCTTGCTTTAACCACTTGACTGTGAAATAATGAACTTTATTTGGCACAATAAGTTGCACAGACTCGGAATATTTTACACATGGTGCGCTTCCAGCTCGACCTTCCCATGAGCCATGTTTATATGTTACAGGGTCTGCTGATTTCAATGCCCATGTAAAATTGACTGCACAATTCCATGCATCAGTCTTGGAGGGCCTCTATAAAGTAACACATAAGCTTCCATTATGTGATAATCAAAGAAGGCCGTGGGCATTTATGTACCTGTCTGCGCTGCACTTCCCTTGTGGCAGAACTCTGTACTTCCAGATCTGTGATTGTCGATGTAATTGGCACGTATTTTGGTTCATCCCCCTCTGAATAGCATTTGCTCCATCACACCCTCTTGCATGACTGAGCCCCAATCTTTGTCACGAGGCAGATACATGGGAGCAATGTGTACATACATAACACATTGTTTGTGTGCAGATGTGTGAAGATTTTGTTAGTCATTTCATACCAACTGCACTAGTTATTCTGTTTCGGTGGCGTTTAATTATACATGTGGGCCGTGACTTGTGGCATTGCACATTTTCACTGCTTCCTGCTCAGTACAACAGTAAATGTTGCTGCACCCACCATAATGTGCTGCATAGCAAAATACTTATAAGGTCCCAAAGGCTAGACTGATTGGATTGCAAATGCTTGTTGTTATGGTGATACTTCCAGCCAGGGACAATGGCAGACCCGCCCAGAGTTTTGATTTGCGCTCCAACCAGTCCAAGAGTTTGACAAAGTTTATGGACCAGATGTCCAGATGTTGAACACGCGGGGTAATGTTTGCAGTATCATCCAGCGCAATACTACCGTGGCATGGTCCGATAACGTGTGCAGCAGGTGCAGTGCGTCTATGGTCCAGGATGCAATATCACTTGTTAATAGCCAATAATACAGTCTGGACCAGGTGCTGTGATGTAAAGTGATGCATTTACCCTCTCTGGCATCTGGATTTCTGCTACGCCAGATATCAATATGACTGTGGACCAGAATGATAGTGTTTACTTGCTGAGCTGCCCTAATATGTGGAGAGCGTGATATATTCAGACTCAAGGCAAGAGAGAAAGGATAGAAGGGTGAGGAGGAAAGGTTACACGGCCAGTGGTGGGGTGGGCTTTAGTGACTGGGTCTGTCAGGTTCCCACATCTTCTATCCCCTGGACTCCCTCCTCGCAGAGGAGGGCCCTGGCCTCTCTGCTCTGCTGCACCTCTGGGCCAGAAGTGACCTCTGCTCTTTTTCACCTCTCAAGGTGAGGTACCACCGGGGCAGGACACCTGTGTGTTTATAGAGGCCCGGCTCACCTGTGTGCCTGTAACACACCTAACGGGGTCTGAAGAGGCCTGGCTCACCTCTGTGTGCCTGTAACATCTACAGGGTCTGAATAGGCCTGCCTGCCTGGCTCACCTCTGTGTGCCTGTAACACACCTCACAGGGTCTGAAGAGGCCTGGCTCGCCTCTGTGTGCCTGTAACATCTACAGGGTCTGAAGAGGCCTGCCTGCCTGGCTCACCTCTGTGTGCCTGTAACACACCTCACAGGGACTGCCTGCCTGCCTGGCTCGCCTCTGTGTGCCTGTGTAACGCATCTCATACATTCTAAAGATGCCTGTCTGCCTGGCTCACCTCTGTGTCTGTAACACGTCTAACAGGGTCTGAAGTCGCCTGGCATGAAGGGTGTGAGCATAAGATGTAGTCATCTCACACACAAAAGGGGAGAGGGTCTAAATACCTGTCTACCACCCGAACCCCCAGTAACAACTACAATAACCACACAAAAGAGGGGCGGAGACAACAAACAAAAAACACAGACTCAACACCCCGGTGCAAGTACTGGCACGCTTCTGGGTGGTGAAAAACTGCCCTCACTCACACACAATGTGTGTGACATGCTTCATCATAGGGTCTGCTGCGACGTCCGAGCGTAGCCACACAACGGACGGAGCATAGGGAGGGGGAACAGAAAATGTATATACACACAAACACAGACACTGGACGTGACCATAAGGTCCACATGCAATGACTCGAGACTGGACACAACAAAAGACAACTCAAATTGCAGTAGGTTATATTAAAACTGACTCATGGATACCAAAGGCAACTTTATTATTAGGTTCCACGGACAGGATTAAAAAATGATAGGACGGTGGTGTTATAAGTGGTAATTAAGACCCACTAACACCCCACTCTCACTGCTTGCGTCATAAGATGTAGGCCTGCTGATGCAGGGTTACATGGAACCATTCTTATGGGGCTGTGGTACAGAGCGGGGCTGTGTGTTATGGAGCAGGCACTCAACATCACAGGGCTGATGCAGTTTGCTTTGGAGCTGTAGCATAATGCGGCAAGGAGCTCTGGCCAGTGCCATATGACGTTGTGTAGAGGGAGATATGGGGCTGCTTGCATAATGTATCACTGCAGTGTATTAAGAGGGCGTAGCACAGTTACTTAGGGTGGTACAGCTTGTTACAGAGTAATATAGAATTGATGAGTACAGTATGCACTTCACGTGGCCTGCACCCTGTTGACTTTGTCAAAGGCAACTGCATATTGCCTACACCACCTTCTCTGCATTTGTGGTGCATTGGAATGTTAAAAACAAGTATGCTGTTTGACTAGTGATGCATGAGTACGGACTGTGACTGTTTTACCATGTTGTTAATCCAATAACTGATATTAGGACTTTATAGAGAATTTCCAGCAATGTTTGCTCAGAAATACACAGCCTATACTAGAGGGTCATTATGATATACATTCCCGCAGGGGCATTTGAAAGGTTGTATGTTCTAGTCCGCCTTTTTGCATGTGGCTTCAAAACGCTGTTATAATATGGATTCTTTAATTCTGTGTTTTGCGCATCTGGGGCCGCGTGACCAGCCCTGGCCTGTCTTACTTTTAAATGTTGTTCATGTGCCCCGAGGTTTATTCCCTTATAGATTGTTACTTGCACTTTATCATACATTGGTGCTGCGTGTCGTGAACTCTTTACACACATTTGTAAGAGTAGTTTTTATCTAATGAAATATTGTTTATCCTGTATCATTCACAAAGGCAGTGTAGTTGCTATTCTCTTCTGCTTTTAATCATGATGCTATTTTAACAATGTTTTAATTGTTTTGATGAATTACGAAACTGTACTGTATGTGGTGTTAAGGATTTTTTAAATCCGAAAATAACTTGAGGATGATGACTAATAGTCGCTAAACAAACGATAGTCTGAAAAATGATAGTGGTGAATTCACGGGCTGGTTTTTTATTGATTTGTTTTTTATCTGCGCCCTGACTGTTGGCCCTATGGTGTCGTTTGTCAGTGTTTTCTTTCTGTTTTTCTGTCTTGGCCCAAGTCTGGCTTCTGATAGGCTTTCAGTGTTAGCTGTTAACTTGCTGATCTGAAGGCTCGAGTACCCATTAATGTTTGCAGCACATGGTGGTTTCTCACAGTACACCACATGTCGACTGCCCCTCCACATTTATTCATGTTTAAGGGTAGGTTATGTGTATTTGTAGAGCGCTCCACCGCCCACGAGGGTATCCAAGTGCTGTGTACGGGTCCAGCCTCGCCTAGAGGACCTAGGGAGAGTTATTCGAAGGACCAGTTCTTCTTCAGCTGTATGTGTGGTGGGAGTAAAACACAACTTGTTCTTTATCCATCACATCTTTTGTTTTTGATGTGCGTGTAAGCCACTGCTAATCGCCCAAAATTGGCCTCCGAGCACCTGAGGAGTACATACAGAACCGGCTTTAGGGCGTTGAGACTGGTGCTGCAGCACCTGTTGCTGACCTTGGTGGGGGGCACAGTTTAAATTACTTATGGGTTTAAAAGGACTCTGATTCTGGGCAAATCACTTAATCTCCCTGTGCCTGAATGTGTCCCTGTGTAACATAACCGGTGCTCATGTAAAGTGCTCCAATACCTTTGGGTCGAGTTCGTGCTATATAAATCTGCATTAAAAAAAAAGGCTTATTGTATGTTGATAGCAAGGAAACCAGTCACACCTTTTCTGCTGGTGCGTTTGAATTACAAGGCTCATCTCTCCCGTTTTGTCGCTTTCACTCACAGAGTTTTTGGGGAATATCCTGATTAAGTGATTTGTAATGAATCTGTCACACATATATTCCTCATTGCTTCCCCAGTGACTTCCCAGCCAAAAGACAACTGGATCCCCTTCCAGCAGTATCTGAGTCTGAAATGTGTCTCTGTTATGTAATGCTCACCTTAAATTTAGCCTTTACTACTCAAATCAGTGGCACCTCATTGTTTTGGTTGTGGGCAAAGTTTTATAATTGGGTAGCTCATGTGCATTTTCATGACTAATGGGTGGGACAGATGCTAGTCTATAAGCGATCCTTGGGGATGGTCTGAGAACGGTTCAATACATTTTACTCCTCTGCATGTACCATTGTTGCTTGCTTGGCATCAGTCATGGGTCATTGACATCCCATTCTAGTTGCTAAATGTTCTGATTTAAAGCTGTGAAAACACAAGGAATCTATTTACTCCACATCAAAAACTGTTTATTGGTAATGGGGCAACAGTCAGTACCAATTTTGTAGGACAGGATCTTGATATGGCTGCCATCCTTCCATCATGCTGCCTTATCCATGGTTGCTGAGTCCATCTTAGAATATCTTCACTCTGTCAATGCCACCAATTGCAATGATTTGATCTTTCCTTGTGTCATCACCCACAACAACTTCTTCTACTCTTAGAGCTGAGATTTTCATGAAAGTCTTATAGTCTGAATTCAGCACCTGAGCGTAATAGGACGGAATGTATGAAGCTCTCTGGTTATACTGAATAAGCAGCTACCTATGTCATACTAATCACAAAAGGAAGGTCCCAGGGGTATATTATAGACTCTACCTGTTGAATCCCCTGAACAGAATTGACACCAACAAAAATCAACAGTGAGTCTACACACACTAACAAAGTACCCAGAAACAAAAATCTAAGGAAAAGGTTATCAAAAACGAGTTCCCATCAGTCCACCATCGAGACCGCCCTTCATCATCTGGGATCTCTTTAGACACATATGACTATTGCTGTTAAAGGTGAAAAAACCTGCACTGGCTGATAACAAACCATGTACCAGGAAAAACCACAGCAAATGTGTAGGATGTGAGAAAAGGCGTGTCTGGTGGAGTACTGAATAGCAGTGCAGAGAAAAAGTGTATGTGAAAAGAATAAGAAAAGGGGTTCTAAAATTAGGTCGTGTTCAGGGACAACAATTTTAATAAACACCATCACACGCCTAAATCAATAAAAACAGTGCAATTAAGTGGCGTAACAAATAACCACTTAGTAGATGTATAAGGTCGACATGTTTCTGCAGTCTAATAGAGTCTCGAGATCTCCTGCTGCTTCCTCAGGACCATGGTGCTACTGCTAAATAAGATCAAAGGATCAAAAAATAAATAAACCATATCACCTGAATAGTGTAGGTTACTGTATAATCATCTTCCCATCCTAAATATAAGAAGAAAAGTGTATATATAAGTCACTAAAGAATTATAAGAGAGTATCTGGGTACAGTGTAAAGCATTACAAGTAGCATGCAGTGTTATGCATACAAAATAGTGTAATGCCAGTCAAGTAAAATTACTGGCCGGCAAATGGACCGTCTAAATCAGTCACCACTCACCAAATTGTGAGTATACAACAATAAGTTCACTCACCCACTCGATGAGAAGGAAAAGCCCCACCTCACCTGGCACGAGCTCAGGTAGATGGATGCACCGCACTATGAAGAAAATAACACAAACATCGATGTAAATTTCACCTGCTGGTATTCCCGGGCAAACCAGTCTTCGCATGCGTCACCGCTAGCGCCAAACAACACAAGCCAAAAAATCAACAACCTGGTCGCTTGCATCTCTAGTTACAGAGGGTATGTTCACTGGAGCTGTCAGCTTCCACAACCACTCATTCCAGACAACAGCATATTTAGCGTGCTACCAGCTTAGTCAGGCTCTCATCTGTTGTCCCAGCTGCTGTACACCCATTCGTTGTCATTAATTCACATAAGTCTCAAGGCAAATCGCCTATCCGTGGGGGCTATAGAGATAACTGATTCCACACCCACTCGTTTTTGACCCCAGCTTCTTTAGCGTGCTGACAGCTTAATCACGCTCTCATATGAACTACCTGCCACTGCACGCCCAATCGTATTCTGAAGTATTATGAAACGCAAAATGCAGGGCAGCTCACCTATCCGTCGGTACACCGGTCGTCCCTCTAAGCTCAATCTTGGGGAGGAACCGACTCGGTGTACCGGGAGGTGCATATGTCCACAGCCAGCTTCCGCGTCAGGCAGGGGGCGTGTGCGGACGTGCACCTTACGCGGTGACGTCACACGCAGCGCGACAGGCGCGCTGTTGCCCATAGGGAAATGTAGTTTTCAAAGACATTTACAGGCCGGAGAGTAGGTTCGAATCCCGGCCGGGCTCGAATTTACAACCATGATAGATTGATCTTCCTAAATTGTAAATTTATGGTCATAATTGCACAACTATTGGAACAATCGCCATCATAAACAGGACAGTCTTCAATCCTTAAATAAAGATGCAGAGTGGGGGCAAATAATCCAAAGTAGTCACCCCCTGTGTTGAACCACCAGGCATTCCACTCAAAAATAGCTAGTCACGCTATACCGCATTGCTTGTGGGGAGTGTGTGAGTGAAAACGCTACATGGCATTAACCATCTAGTACAAACATCCACACCATTATCTATGTACATGATGAGTGATGTTGTGGAGTATCAGATCAAATAGGCGCCAATGTATTAGGCCAACCTATTTGAATTATATACATATGTGTACATTAGATTCAGGTGCCTAATCTAGTATGTCGGAGAAGTGTGTCCACTATTGTTTCAGATGACACAGACACTCAAGCCAAACTGCTACTTTAAATACAGGTGCTAAGTCAGGTCTTGAACACTTGAGTTCATGAAGAACAGTGGTATGTGGGAGGATGCCTACTATTTACAACGACATCCACGGAATTTCATCATTTAACCCACATACATCGCTCCGAAGTCTGTAAACCCATTTCTGTTCACATTTAAACAGAAATTTTGAGATGTCAGTTACAGAGGGAGGAATCCATGGTTGATCCAGTACAGTCCACGAGATGTCTGAGGGCTGGTGACCCACTTGTAGGAAATGATTCGTCAATTTCGTTGCTTGTTTACCACAACGAATTGAACTCTTATGCTCAGAAATTCTAGTTTTAATTTTTCTGGTGGTCATCCCCACGTAGTTCAATTCGCAGGGGCATGTTATTAGATAGATTAGGTTCAAACTGTTGCAATTGGTGAACCTTCTCAGTTGCCATGGTCTGTTGGTGCCTATGTCTATAGTGAGTGTTTTTCTTGGTTTGTGGACAAGCCGCACAGCTACCACAAGGATGGTGTCCATTAACTGCGGGTAAGTCCCATAGAGTGCCGACCACTCGGGGAATTGAAGTTTTTGGTCTGGTATGAACCAACTGGTCTCTCAAATTGCGGCCTCTCTTGAAGGCAAACAGGGGGGGGAGGTATTGAATCCGTGCCCGTGTTGAGGATCTTCCAATGTTTGGTGACAATGTTTTTAATTTTGTTGGACAGGGTGCTGTAGGTATTCACACAGGTGATCATCTCTTGTTGTACTTTCTGGGGTAGTATTTCTAACAGGCTTTCCCTATTATTATTAGCTGCCCGTTTCCTCGCACGACTGATGAGGTGTTTGGGGTATTTCTTTTCCCGTAGATTCACTTCAAGGGTTTGGGAGTGTTCACAAAAAGCTGATTTGGTTGAACAATTCCTCTGGATGCGGAGGAATTGCCCAAAGGGTAAATTATCCCTCAGTGATTTAGGGTGGAAACTCTCATAGTTGAGCAAGGAGTTCCTTGCCATTGGTTTCCGATATAGTTCGGAATGTAGGCACCCTCCTGATGCAGAAATTAGTAAGTCCTACCTATGTCATGCCATCTATTAATGTAATAACAGCACTTTCACAATTGCTTTATTAACCTTCCTGCTTTCTCAAATTTGCTTGAAAATGCACGATTTTTCTTCTTTTTTTTCAAAATTTTCTTGGGGGGGGTTATCCCCCCAAACCTCCCTTTTGGGGTTCGGACTCGCTAGCTGCGCTCGCTCAGTACAGTGCAGTATGCAAATCACTTTGCGCCCCACCACTTTGAAATGTCACCCACCGCCCCTGCACAAAACGTGTAATTCTAAAAGATTTTTGAATAGTTGTGGCTAAAAATCAAAATGCTCTGAAATAAATGTTTCAGTACCTTCATGTTTAACCAGGCAAAACTTACCCTTCTTGTGAATATTTGAGGCAAAACAGTGCACTTTGCAGTACGTTTTCTCTAAAACTTGGCTAACGAACTACATATATTAGAGGCAATAGCAAAAATATGATTATGCTTAATGATATTGCCCATCATTAGTTAAAACATATACAGCATGTTGTCCATTTGTTTTTCGACGTTGCCTCTTCAGTGTAGATTCATGGTCATAGCTATGACTGAGTTTCTGGTTGTTCGGTTATGCTAGTTTTGATCTTCCTTTTGGTTTTCCCACCATATCTCAATCCGCAAGGACATCTAATAAAATAAACACAGAATTTAGGGGCATATTTACAATAAAGTGGGGAAGTGTGTTGTTAAGACAAGAAGGCTAATGACACGCATCGTCACTTTAGAAACGCAGGGCTGTACCATATTTACTAGAATTCGGCGCAGCCCTGCTTTACCCCCTTCGCTGGCGCTAACTTTAGCTGCCTAGCGCCAACGCCGGCAGAGTGCCTGTGTTGATGGGCAGATTGTTTATGTTCAAGAAGGCCATCCTTCCTGCAGATAAACAATCTTTAAATATTGTTGTGTAACTTCTATGTGTGCTGCTTAATGCAGCACACATAGATGTTGCAAAACAGCATTTTTTTAAAATAATTGTTTATGTGCAGAAAGCGGGACCTTCCTGCACATAAACAATCATAGGCAATTTGCTGTTTCTTTGTGTGCTGCACAATGCAGCACACATGGAAACAGCTAAAACGAGAAGAAAGAAAGCATTTCTCCTCGTTTCGCCTGTTTAAGGCCAAGTTTTTCCTTGTCTTAATTTTGGCAATGCCTCCTATTTACGTTGCCCTTGTAAATAGGAAGCAGCGTCAAA
Source organism: Lissotriton helveticus (assembly GCF_964261635.1). NCBI lineage: Eukaryota > Metazoa > Chordata > Amphibia > Caudata > Salamandridae > Lissotriton > Lissotriton helveticus. Next base: position 1,815,780,048 of record NC_136067.1, on the reverse strand, counting down.
ATCAATGGGTGTTGTTGTGGAACGCCCATCACAACACTCATTGCCCTCCCCTTTCTCGCTAAATACAGTGTGAAAGGGTACCTTATTTACAAGGCATTGTTAAGCCACGTTAAGTGGCTTAACACTGCCTTGTAAATAGGGAGAAGCCCCTATCGCCATCACAACGTCACTGAAAGTGACGTTGTGGTGCCGATAGGGCTTGTAAATATGTCCCTTAGTATCAGATGGAGCAGAATGTTTTAATTCATTTTTTCTACAGATTGGGTACTGTAAACAAACATTTCTTTTAATGATATTGTAGCAGCTTGTGGAAGTATAGCGAGGAGTAATATAGCAAGAAGTGGTACCTTTGCATGTGCTGCTGCCAGAGGCTTTTTTCTGAATGTAGAGATTACCTTACTATTTCTGTTCCTAGTGCATGCTATCATGGGGGCCGTTCTGAAACAGACATCAAGTTTGTATCTGTCCCCAGTGTCTTCCAATGTTTGAAGAAGACTGTGTGACTTTCTTTATTTTGTTGAAAACATTTTAATGTCATAACAGGTCTTTTCTTTTGCTTTCTTCTCTTTCTTTCAATAGTGTAGCCCTCGCGATTTTATTAAATCTCCTGAAGGCCTGATTTAATATTTGGGTGTGGTATTCTTCTTTAGTGAATCTGTTGGTAATATTAAAACTCCCTCTTTCAGAAAATAATGGATTTAGGGACTCTAAAGAAAACTGCACAGAAAATAAATTAAATTAAAAAAATATTATTTAAGATCGTACAAAAAATAAATAAATATACATTAATGTTAAACATAATTTGTAAAAATACTCCATATTTTTATGTGATTATAAGATATTAGAATAACCTTGTCTGCATTTAAAAATTAAATGTTATTCAAATATAATTAAACTACTTATAATACATTATATACCTTACTTTTAACAATTATTGATGCATAATTAATGCCCACATTTATATAAATTGTTTTTGCATATTTGTTTTAAACATAGAAGTATGAATTTTGAATTGAACATTTAAATAACTGAAATATATATATAGTTAAATTGTACTACATTACATATATAATCACGTTGATTTTTTTTTCAAGGTAAAATTGAAAAATATAATAAATTCTCATCTAAAGTTTAAAAAAAGTGTTTTAAATATGCATGATCAATTTTTAAAACTGATGTATATAATTTATTGAAAGAAATATATTTATACTTTAAGCTTAACTTTCTTCTAGCCGCTAAATTCAGACGTGTATCAAAGACAATAGTTTTTAATTTGTTTCTTTACATCAGAAATATACTTTGCCTAAAGTTCCATTTTAGCTATAAAACAACTATTGCCATCTTCCCATGACTGATTTTCTTTTGCCTCGGATTGAAACTCTTTAACCAGAGATTAAGAAGCATACACTTCATGGATGGCTGCCCTTTTTGCTGAATTTAAAGCAACAATGCTCTTATGGAGATCCCCATCCACAAGCCTGTCCACACGATCACTCACAGAAGCATCTTTTGCAACCACAGCAGACATTCCCACCATGTTAGTCGCCAAAAGATCAAGCGTGAATGCAGCAGAAAAATCCACCTCACTCTTGGGTTAAGGGCATTGTGAGAAATCAAGCCAAATCAGTTTTCTCTGATTTTTTCCGCTCAAGGAAAAGTAAGTCCCTCACCCCTCTTTCCACAGAAAGTCCTGGAGGCGGGACAAAATGATATTGTTCGAAAATGTATATATGGGTGGTACTGGACAGCCATTTGAGGCTGTAGTTTACCTGGTAAATATCTGAAGAGTGCGGGTTTAGCAGAACATGAACATATTTGCTTCTTTGCAGATGTTCAGGCTTTGGTTCCTTAACCAGAAAATCTCTAAAGAAGAAGAACAAATCTGTCTGGTGGAAACTGAATGGGTAGAGGACAGAATAGACTCCTTTGACACAAAATTCTCAAACATTGGGGCAGGTCTGTCTCTCTGTAATAAGGTAACACTTAATCCTTATGGAGTCACCTAGACGTGGTGCTTAACTACTGCAAAAGGCATAAACTACTTCATTTTCTTCATACCCAGGGAGCACTCCATGGGGCAACATTAAAGTTTCTGTGGAGAGCAGAGCTGAACGTCATGCACGTTCCTGTATGCAGAGCAGTAAGGGCTGGTGTGGCTTGGCAGAGAGACATGCTGCCTTTCTAGCATCCTGCAAATGTAATTTCATGGTCAATGAAATATGGGTGACGTGGTCCCCAGGTCTTTGATCCTTAGTTCCTCTTGCCCTTCAGTCACGTAAAGCAACGAAGCTTTGATGCATGCATCACCAGGACGTATATCCCATGACCACCTCAAGAATGTGATGTTAAGCCCTTCTCAGAGCTTGTGGACGTTTGCAGCGTTTGATGAATGAGGTGCTCAAGACCCACTGTTTAACTGTTTGAAAGAGCACTTTTGTCTAATAATGATATAGTGATGTTAGACCTGGAACCCCAGCAGACTGGCAGTGCAAATGTTCAAGGGGCAAACAGCTTTCTGGCATCAGCGGAAGGCGTGCTTTCTGCTGCAGACAAGTTGGTCCACGTGGATTCTGTTTCAGTCCAGTTTATTTAACACCTACCTTCTTCAGGCCCATTCTAACAGCTAGACCATAAGGCCCAGCCATAACAATAATTCACGTCATGGAATAACCAGCTGGCAGAGGTGGGGACCCGCGCACACTGTACGCGCACCACTTGTAATGCACATCACAGCATCTGTGTTTTATTGGGATCTGATAAAATATTTTGTGAAAATAAAAAACAGCCTCCTGAGTCAGACTACATACCTGAACTCCTATAATGCAAAACATGCGTTAGGTTCGAAGTTGCAGGGGGAAATCAAAGGTTTGAAGTGCCAGATCTGGAGAAACACACCATTTCTGTTGCAGCCCAAAGGAATAAAGCGCAAACTCAGGTAGAAACTGCCAGTGTCCTGGCTGCTATTTTCATCCACACATAAAACAAATACATATAAGTCGATAATGTAGCCAGACGTACCCGTGAAGGTTGATCAGTTCACCAGACGGCGCACAGTAATTCAAGACACCACTCTTCATCTTACTGTATTATCAATTTAGATTGTTGAATTATTCAATAATGTGTTAACTTCGTTAACACTCCTTTAGTCAAAGCACCCAAACCGGTGAGGATCACTTATAGGGTCAGTGGTTCTCACAGAGCCATGATAAATGGATATCGGGGCAGCCAGGCCTGGTCTCTGATCCCCTGGATCAACTTCTGTCTCTCACTCATTTTGCTGCGGTACTGCTGGTTTGGGCTGATTTGTGCCTGAACTGGCACTATGCCCCAGATTCTGTCAAGGAACCCCGCGCAGCCCCCAAAGAGGCTTCTCTGTGTTGTGTGACAGTGAGAGAGCTATGACTCTTTCCTCCTCTTTCCCTAGCACCGGGGTGATTTCAGCTGCCATGCGCAAGGCACACACCATAGCGCTATAGTGCAAGGATGCATGCGTGAGTCTAGCATAGGTTTTGTACAGGAAGGGTAAACTTCTTGTACAAAAGACCATGCCTAGACGCACTTCAAATCTTTTCCTACTTTGTATGTGTGCTGCAAAGTCGGAAAATAAAGGAGAAATGAAAACATTTCTCCTTTTAATGGCTGCATTACACCTGCGTTAATTTTTGGCACTAAACCCTATCTGCTAATTAGTAGATAGCGTTTAGCATCAAAAAGCATGGATGGTTGCAAGGGAACATCCATGTACCACCCCCTTGATGCAAAGTAATGCGAAGCAGCGTTCAATGCTGCTTTGCGTTACTTGCGTTACTTTTCCATACAAATCAATGCAATTTAGTGTTGATTTGTTCATCCCCAAATAGGTTTAGCGTCAGGGTAGCGTTACAAAATTAACTTTAACCTGACACTAAACCTATGTGAATCTGGGCGTATGACTTTTGCAGTAATTACCACACCTGCAGATTTTGCCTGTATGATTTTTGCCAGGTAAAGCAAAACGCGAATTATAAAGGCAAAAAAACGATCATTCTATGTTTGCATACTGCAAAATGTGTAACACCACGAGGTGAAGAAACTGCAATAATGCAGAAACAGCAAACCCAGGTGCCTATTTTTTAACACTTTGTGCCTGGTATGAATCGCAAACGTGTTGATTGGGATTTTTGCAGTGGAGAGCAGCCCCTAAGTAATGTAGATTGGCACTATGCAGTACTTTGTACTACCATGGCTTAAAAAGGTGTACCATGGGTGGTACATGAGTGTCTTCATGTAACCTCCCATGGGTTTTGCCATCACTAAAAATAAAAGACATGGCTTTGAGCCTAAAATCTACGCCTCCTCGAAGCAGGCGTAATATTTGAGAAAAGTTTTTTTTTCCCACCAAACTATTCCACCTTTGCATTCGTGCTAGAATACACAGCATACATGCAGGCGTTTGCAGCGCGTGACGAATGAGGTGCTCAAGAGCCACTGTTCAACTGTTTGAAAGAGCGCTTTTGTCTAATAATGATATAGTGATGTTAGACCAGGAACCCCAGTGGACTGGCAGTGTGAATGTTCAAGCGGCAAACAGCTTTCAGGCATCAGCGGAAGGCGTGCTTTCTGCTGCAGACACGGGAAATCAAAGGTATGAAGTGCCAGATCTTGAGAAACACACCATTTCTGTTGCAGCCAAAATGAATAAATCGCAAACTCAGGAAGAAACTGCCAGTTTTTCCTCCACACATAAAACAAACACATACAAGTCAATAATGTAGCCAGACGTACCTGTGAAGGTTGATCAGTGCACCAGACGGTGCACAGTAATTCAAGACACCACTCTTCATCTTACTGTATTGTCTATGTATGTATTTTGTACTGGAAATGCACCCTTCTAGTTCAAAACCTATTCTATACACCTTGACACATCCCTAAACTATTGTGCAAGGATGTTCGAGTGGGGTAAGGCAGCCTAAAGTGTACCAATGCCAGAGGAGAGAGATACAGTGCCATTCCTTAGTACATATTGTGATGTTCTGCTCATTATTCCTTTCATGCAGTGCAGTGCAGCAGCTATGGTTGCTGCACTATGTCGCTTTAAAAATGAGCAAATTTGACCTCAGTATATATTCCAGACCCCTCGGCATCAGTATCGCGCCAGATATTGCCTTCTTTACAAAAACCTGGACCAATGGGTCCTCTACCACCCACATCGCCACCACCATCCCCAACGGATACAAGATACAGAGAAAAGACTGCCTCAACCGCCCAGGAGGAGGACTTGCATCACACACAAGAGCTCCCTCCAACTCTCCACCTTCACTTCCAGATACAAACCAGCCCTAGAACCACCCTTCGCGGCACCCTCGCTTACAGACCCCCCAGACCTCGTGCCCCATTTGCCACGACATCTCCGACCTCATCGCCCCCCCACCATCACCTCCATGGACTACATACTCATCGGAGACCTGAACGTCCACCTCGACGACCCCAGCGACCCCAACAACCTTGCCAACATCAGCCTGAAACAGATCACCACGCCCACCCACAAGGCAGGACACACCAACAACCCTATCTTCGCTGGAGGTAACATCATCCAATTAAGCCACAATACGCAACCCCCCTGGACAGACCACCACTGCATACACTTCAACGTCGACAAACCCACCACCCCCAAAACGGCAACACGCCCTCCACAAAGGAACTGGAGCAAAATCACTGAGGAGCACCTCTACCACACCCTCAACCGCGACCCCCCTCCATGACCTACGCCAACTTTGCAGCCAAAGAACTCCACAGATGAATCTCCAACTGCGCTGACGAACTTGCATACCTACGCAACTCCAACAGACAGCGAACCAGGAAAGCCACCCGGTTTACCACTGACCTCCAAGAATCCAGACGCACCTGCAGACATCTCGAGAAGAAATAGAGAAACAGCAAAACGCAAAAAGATCACACCACCTACAAGAACGCCATGACAGAAAACCCCCAACGCATCAGATCCACCAAAAGGAACTTCATCCTAAACAATATCATCGCCAACTCCAGCAACGCCAAGGAACTCTTCAGCGTCATCCAGGAATTCCCTAGTAAAGTGCACTCCTGTGATGGCGACCCCGTCCTCCTGGGCCACCAAGAGTCTAGAAAATGCTTTTTGGACCTTGCAGGCCGGTCCTGGCCTGCAAGGCATTATGGGAAGGCTTGCATTTCATAGTAGCGCCTCCCCCGCTGCTCCGGGGGGAGGCGCGATCCTGCCGCTGGTGGCTTCGCCGCCTCTATCACCCTTGGTGTGGGGCCTGGTCCCACCCGGACCCCCAGGTATGTGTATGCAGCTCGGGAGCCCACACCCGGCTGCTGCTTTCCAATTGTCGGGACCCGGTCCCACCAGGGCCCCTAGCTCCTCCTCCTAGCCTTTACCCGGGGGCCCGGTCCCACCCCGGCCATCTGTCGCTTGGCACGTTGGGGAACGGGTGCAGCCTGGGGAGCCCACCCCCGGCTGTCCTGGCTGGCTCCCGGCCTGGCCGGCACTCTTGTGTGCGACCGCGGGAGCCAGCGTGACTCTTCTGGTCTGCCCACTCCAAGCGGCCAGACATGACGGCTTCAGGGGGACCTGCGGGCCTTCGAGGAGGGCGATGCCACTCCCCCCCACCTTCCTGCACTTCGGGGCACGGGGATGGGGTCCTGGGCCCTCACAATTTTTACAGGGAGCGCGCAGGTGCTCCCCTACTTGCCACTTCTGCGGGCCCCAGTGTGGGCTCCTGGCCCCGTGGGGGGATCTCTTCACGGGGAGCACGATAGCACTCCTCGACTTTGCTTTGGGACCCAGGGATGGAGTCCTGGGCCCCTTTTTGGGGGGGTGACCGCGCTCCCCTCCCCCAGCACCTCTGCATCTTCAGGGCCCGGGGATGGGGTCCCGGGCTCCCTTGTGCACATTTTGATGGGGGGGCGATGTCGCTCCCCCTCCTCCCACATCACCGTGGGCCGGGGTGGGCTCCTGGGCAACTTCACGGGAGGCACGACAGCGCCCCAGACTTTGCTTCCTCCTGGGGCAGCCCCTGGGATGTGACCCATCCCGGGGGCATCTTTGAGACGGTGGTGGAGCCCCACGTGCTTCGACGTCGGTCTTCTTAGGGGTCAAAGGCCGCCTACCTTCCGGAGGCCATATCTCAGCCCCTGGGCGTCCAATCTGCCCCAATTTTGTGTCTTCTTGCTCCTGGTGGTGCCCCCAGCCACTGGGAGCACTCTCCCTTTCCCTCCGGGTCTCCAAGAGGGTGCATTCTGCAGGGAGCGGTCTTCACTTGCTCCCTGCGCCAGGCTATCTCCTGGCTCTCCTCCTGGGCCTCTCTTCTCCCTGCGCAGAGGCCCCTGCTTCTGCACACTGGTCCTGGGCTCTTCTTCTGGCACTGTTAGGGTCCTGGGGGCAGTCAGGGGGTTCATCCTTCCTATTGCCTATTGCCAGGCTCCAGCACCTTCCGCCTCAGCAGACCACAACCTAGGGAGAGCTTCTCTTCCTGTGCAATCACTTTTTAAAAGTTGAGTAGGGGGCAGGCAGGAAGTCTCTGTTGGTCCTATCAAACAGCGACACATCACTTCCCTGCCCCTGCTCCCTCCTTCTTGTCCAGCCTCTGGATTTGTTCAAAATGGTGTTGTCCAGGGTCTCTGGCCACATGGTCTCTGAAACAGAACCCCTTCCCCCCTCGCTGCCTTCCCTCCTTGGTGCAGCCTGGTGCCTGGCACCCAGTGATAGCTGCTGATGGATGAGCCTGTAGCTCCACCCATCTTCTCTTCATGGAGAGGAGGCCTTACCTTGTGGAAGAAAGGTTATCAATCCATCCAGCTGAGGTCAGCCCTCAGCCTGACCCTGGCTATGACTGACTCAGAGAAATGTGACAGTTCTGGATGACCTAAAAGCAGTACAAATATGACTTTGGACTCTACAGAACACCCCTTTTCACATCCGCTACAGTGGACTTGCGTGTCTGGAATCTGTAGGCCTTATGAAAGTTAATCTAGCACATGGGCTCCACATCCCCATAGGGGAATAATGAAGTGAAAAACAGTAAAACACACTTACTTTCCCTGGCATGTTCCTTCCCAGTTTATAAAGCCTATTCCATGTCACTACCCAATTGTGCACAAGTCCTGCCACACCCTTCATCTTGTAGCTGCTCTTGAACTGCACACACCAGGAATCTCCGCTGCGCAGCCCCATCATGTGTGCACACACATGTGCACATGTGTCTGCATGTAACCAGCCTGGTGTTCCTTACTCCAGCTGTGCAGTGGCCTGGTCAAGCCAGGGGGACACCAGTAAATTCCCCATGCCGTCTCTCACATGCTGAGTTCACTGTGGGTGAGTCCCAACTTATGGGGCTCCCCCACAGTAAAAGCTCAACAATTAGGTGCTCAAAAAGCAAAATATCCAAGTGGCCCATAGTGTCAGAACCACCTTCTAACAACACTTAAGTTAGATTCCTTTCCTTCACATTTTACCATTTTTGTTGCCTCCACTGAGAGAATTTAGTTTCATTTTCTTGCTCCTGGTTAACTTTCCTAGAGCTCTCAAAAGGTTGCTTTGCCTTCACTGATAGATGGCCTCCTAGAGCACCCCTTACTTCCACCCGAGCAGCATGCCACAGGCACTGGAGCAATCCTCTTAAAACATGTCATCATATCAAATCTCTTACTTCAGCTACCTTATGATACTCATACCACCATGTTCTCTATCTCTCGCCTGTCTTACTTTTTACCCCTTAAACTTCTGCTCCCAGCGCGCTTACCTGGTCTTTCCGAAACTGCAAATCTGGCCTACTTTCTAATCCCAAGACAACTCTCTTTTCATCGACCCATCAAAAACCCTCTCTATTCCTCTCTTTTCTCTTTCCGCTCTTTACTAGTCAGTGAACTTGCTGCATTACTAATAAGTGAACTCTCATACTTTATTCAGTCTTTCTTCTTTACTAACCTATCACGTTTTATTTTTCCCATGTCCTCAGCAAGCTCCTATACTACCCACTCTAAATCAGAAAAATTACTCTCTAAGGATGCCTTTCTTTGCTCAAACCTCTCCCATACCTTTTCCTGCAAAGTGTGCTAAAAGATCTAGACCAATCTCACCTACTCATTCAAACCATCAACCTATCACTCTCCAATCAATTTGCCACTTACTATACCCTGCCAACATTCTCCTCTCTCTCCTAACATGATTTCATCCATATTCTGTCCCTTGAAGCAGCTAACTACACCTTGTTCACAGATTTTGCTGCCAGGGCAATCATCGTAACAGTTAACAGATCACTGCTTATCCATCCCCTTACCTTCCACAACCTATGTAACTCAGCACCATCTTCTGTACTGGGTCACCTACAAGAGTAATTGTCAATCACACCAAACCTGCCCACTTTCGCTCTGCTGCAGTACCATCTATTTAAACTGCCAGGTCATCGATTAGAATGGCTAACTGACTCCTGGTTAGTTTAATGTATTGCATCCTGCACACCTACAACCCACATCCTTTCACTCTCTACTTCCATGTTGAACTTGGTCCTCTCTACAGGCCCACACCCAAACATTTTGCTTCACCTCTCCTGTTTTGCTGAATTCGTTTTTGTTGGCTTTAGGACTCTGTGCACTTTACCACTGCCAATCAGTGCCATTGTGATCTCTCCTTTAAACATTGTAAAATTGATTTACACCCAATTGGCACATTTAATTTACTTATAAGACCCTACATGTCTCATTCCTGTCAATGCAGCCTGTGTATGCTATTTTGACCTGGCAAAATAAACCTTTTTCCAGGCCTAAAACTTTATTTTCAGTACATATAAGTTATCCGTAGGGTAGGGTTTAAACAGCCTAGAGAGGAGGGTAGTATGTATTTAAAATGTTGGACATGTACTTTTACGTTTTACATGTCCTGCTCGTAAAAAACTCCCAAATTCCTTTTTCACTACTGTGAGGCCTACCTCGCCCATAGGATAACATTGGCTTACCTTATTATGTTTATAAGTGCAGAATTCTGTTCGGGAGCAGAAAGTAATTTAAAACCATTTTAATGGTAAAGTCAGGTTTGAAATCACATTTCTGAAAATGCCACATTTTTTTGATAACCAATTGGTGTCTGCAACCTGTTTCCAGGGCCACATGAATAGGTGTAGTTGACAGTTGCTGTTGTGTATTCCTCCCAGACAGCAATGTAAGGACCTAGGACCCCCTGTATAGCTCTAGAGCTCCTAGGACAGGGCAAATTACTAATGGGAAAAACTTTCCTAGGCAGTGAGATTCATAAGTATTACATTAATTTATATGACATAATGTGGGGGATGACCCAAGCTCAGTGCAATTAACGGACAACTGTTTAAAACATATTGGTTATTCTTTTATTAGTGTTTTTTTTTAAAGTTCAAACATCAAAAGGCAAAAATCAAACACATTTATATATAAGTGCCTATACATCAATTGTAATGTATTTACCATGGGTAACGGGTGGTGAGCACTTTATCAAAAACAACACAATGAGGACATACATAATACAGAAACAACAATTATACATCAAATACAATTTTTGAAAAAATTGATTAAAAGGTGAAAGAAATGGGGCAGTTGATATATTGTGGCAGATTGTAACAGTTGTTACAATTCTCTATGCGCGTTTCGGCACGGAGCGTGCCTTCTTTAGGAGTACCACGAAGGTATATCCTGGGAAATGGATCAAAAAAAGGATATTTGTAGCGCCTAATAAATATAATTCATATGATACAATCCATATATACATTATTGCACTGAGCTCAATGAACTAATCGAGTGTTGTTAGTCTGCTCAAAAACGTTGCCAGGTGATACGTGCTGAAGAGACCATGCAATTTGTGGAGGGTGAATAGATGAGAAGACTATCACCAAGATGAATCAGAAAAAATTGTGAAATAGACCTTAGATCACCGAAGTATAGTGCTGAGATAAAAGAAAACCCAAGAATGAATATAGATTGATACTTAGCAGTTGCTCAAAAGACCCTGAAGTGTAAAATACCAGAGGATAAAGATCATAGGAGAATGAAAAAACACTTACAAACTAGGCAAGAGCGTGCAATGGCCAGGAACTGGTTGATAGACCAAGCTATTAGGTAAGTATGGCTTCAGCTGGTGATAACCTGTGGTTGGAGAAGCAATGACCAGGGCTGAAACTAGACTGTTTAAGGAAATCACCGAAGGTCTCTCTTCTTTAACTAGCTAGAACGGTGAAGGCTGACCAATTGCAAAATACAGTAGTATATTGGTCAGTGTATGCTAAGGATGTCTAATTGTTAATCACTAGAGGTCGTTTTATATTATTTTGTAGACTTACTTTTGTTTGAGAAACTCAGTCTCACTTTGATGTAGTGCGGCTTCAGCAAAAACTCGGTGATTAAAAGTGAATTTGTTGATCTATGAGGTAAAAACAAGAACATATAATAACCTAAAAGTCCAGGGAGCAAGCTGGTCTATTGAAAGTATGGGTAACATTGAATATACCTAAATATAGCAGTAATGACTGTCCTCTAGGGGTCACAATAAAACAGCATGGACAATCTGCTCCTGTAGGTCAAGACGGCAGTAAGGAGACTATAATAAAGAGGGGAACATAATGTAGTAAATATTCAGTTCATTTTCTGTAGAAGAGTATTGTTCAATGAACCATCTGGGTATCTAATATAGATCAGAGAGAGTAGGGATGGCAAATATAGGGGTTACCTTTTCGTGTGAGGGTGTTGACTACAGGGTCAAACAGGAGGCAGCAAAGACCTTGAAGTGGCTCAGAAGAGGTTGTGTCGATGAAAAATACCGCTATCTGTTGGCAAACAGAACAGAGTAGCGCGTGTAGCTAATTTGTGCGCAGTTCGAGATAGTGATCTACCTGGGAGTCACTGGTTGATCAACGCAAACAGAGGAAATACTTACTGGGGTCTGCCGGGCAGCATAAGTAATGTTGACTACTGGGTCAACCTGGAGTTGGTGGAAGCCTCAGATCGAAAAATACGTAGCAGGCTTAGGCTATAGGAATGATGGCCGGGTCGTGCTATAAGAAAGTTTAAATGATATAAAATAGCACATAAATATAAGGCAATGGGCGCGCGATCTATTAAAAAATCCCTGTTCGGTCTATGATATTAAAGTGATTTAGGACGGGCCGATGACTAAGTGGGGCGAGAAAACGCTTACCGTGTGTGGGTTGTACGTCCCGCGCAGGTGGCCGCCATCTCGAAAATGAGGACGTCTTGTCGGCGTACAATATAAGGTCCGCCCATAAGGTCACATCGTGCGCGAACCGCTGGAAATAGTAGACAGGCTCAGTTAAAGCTTACTCAAGCGAGCCTTTGCTAAGGAACCTGCTTCACCGCTGTAGTAAAGATGTGTAATGTGGGGAGAATATCGGCGGTCATGTAACCCTAAAATATAATATACAGGCCAGTATCGAAACATTTTAAATGAAAGAGATGGGTGTTAAAAGGGTGTGAAAGGACAATGATTGACGGTAAAAAATGGACCACAAACCGTGATATGCCTAAATACGGACAGAACCGGGGGAAGGCGGGAGGAAAATTTCAGCTGATAACTGAACAGGGAAAAAACGTGAAGCTAAATGGAGCAGAGGGGGGAGAAGAATATATGCGATGAAAAATTGACAGTATAATACGGAAAAGAAGGTAAGTAACATGTGTAATCTGAATGGAGGCCAGACAAAAGGGTGAGCCAAGCCCAATAGATGAGCTAGGGATTTCAAATGCTCAAACACAGAAATGGGATGTGATGAAACTACAAAGACATAAAAAATTGAGCAATAGCTCATAGGGGGTGCAGAGGAACGGTGAAAAGGGCTAACCATGAAGAGGGTAGGAATTATTATCGCGAAAAGAGGGTCCAGATGGTAATAATCATGAGACCCGTGTATGATGAAGGCTAACACTAACAAGAGTATAAGCTAGGGGACAAATAAATATTGAGGGCATAGAAGGGAAAAGGGATAAACTGAAAGGGGAAGATGAGGGGGGGTTCCTCGGCCGAAGAATACTGATTATAAATAATTACTGGCTAGCCCAAAGGTGTCAGTTGTTGAATAAAATAGCGTTTTCCCAAGGGAGTTCCAAATTGAGTCCCTGTTTAAAGGTGTTCAGACTGAAGATCCAGAAAACCTCGCATTTTTTTCCGATGTTTTCACTCATGAAAGCGGAGGTGATTTCCTCAAGGATGTACCATCTCATATCTGTTGTGGAGTGTTTTAACTCCAGGAGGTGTTTATCCATGGGCGCATTGAGTTTCGCAGTGCGAATCGCAGACCCGTGTTCTGTGAGATGGGTGGCAACAGCTCTACGGGTTTCGCCCACATAACCCAGCTTGCAGGGACAGGTTATGAGGTAGATGACATTGCTCGTCTTGCAGTTACACATGGTATTCGATTGTATGAGATATCCATTGTGTGTATGGGAGCTTCCTTCAATTGCACTTTCACATGCTTTACATTGGGAATGCAGGCATTTATAGGCGCCTACGATGGGTGCTATTCCAGCTATTGTTTTTTGAACCGGGGTGGTACTCTTGTCAAACCGGGAGTGGACTATCAGGTCCTTGATGTTTTTATTGTGTATATGCGCAAATAGAGGCTTTCCCAGTTTTCTGTCAGTATGTTGGTTGACATTGAGTATGTGCCAGTTGGCATTCACAATTTGCCTAACTGTGGTATTCATAGTAGAATGCTTTGTGACACATACTATTGCTTCTTTATACTTAGTAGTGGTTTTGGTTCTTAGTAGCGAATCCCTGTCATAGAACCGGGCCCGTTTAAGAGCCTCACGCACCAGCCGGTGCGGATACCCTCTGTCCAGAAACTTTTGTTTCATGGTAATGGCTTGAGTATCGTAATCAGCCAAGTTGGTGCAGTTTCGTCGTAATCTGAGAAACCACCCAAACGGGATACTCTGTTTCTGGGTTCTCAGGTGATAGCTCTCAAAATGTAAAAGGGTGTTTCTGCTCGTTGGTTTAGTGAACAGATTCACTTCTAGATGGTCCTTGTTACATTGTATAAGAATGTCTAAAAACTCAACTTGTTGTGTTCTTATGTGGCTAGTGAATTTAAGGTTCATGTCGGTCGCATTAAGCCATAATAGGAATTCTTCCAGATTTTCCGGACTATCAGTCCATGTGAAGAAGATGTCATCTATATAGCGGGACCAGTTCGTTACTGATTCGTAAAAAGGAGCCATTTCGTTATGAATGAATTTCTGTTCAAATTGGGCCATATATATGTTTGCACCGAGGGTGCTACTGTAGCTCCCATACTTACTCCCTTGGTTTGTTTGTAGAGTTGCCCACCAAAACTCAAGGTGTTTTCCATGAGTACTATTTGTAAGCATTCTAATACAAATATTTTCGGATAAGGGGTATGGTAAGTGTCAATGAACCAGGCTACAGCAGCTAGAGCCTCTAACTGCGAGATGTTGCTATAGAGTGACTCTATATCTAGAGTCACTAGTGTATCTGTATGCTGGTTAAAAGAGTGGTTTTCTACCATGGTAATCATGTCTCGTGTGTCCTTGATGTAAGAAGGGATTTTAGAAATGGATGGGTTCAGCCATTCGTCAACATATCTCGATAAAGGTTCAGTAATGGAACCTATAGTTGAGACTATGGGGGCGATACGAGGATTTGTGACATTTTTATGAATCTTGGGCACTCCATAAATGCATGGCATTTTTCTTTTGGATGTAATAAGGTAGTCATGTTCATGGTTGTTTATGTCTCCCTTAGTGAGCGCAGCTTCATTCAGTTTGACAATAGTAGAGCTGACCCGTTGGGTGGGGGCTCTCACTATTCTGGTATAGAAAGATGTGTCATTCAGTAAGGTGAGCATTGTTTCCTCATAAGTAGTGCTATCTAGAATAACTATGCCGCCCCCTTTATCTCATGTTTTTATGGTGAGATTTTTGTTATGTTTGAGGGACTGCAGACTGGTGAATTCTTCTATGTCTAGGTTGTAGATGAGTTTAGGTATGAAGCGAGTTGCTAGGTCGAGTCGTTTTAATACCACTTGTTCAAAGATGCCAACTTCAGGCCCGAGTTGGTCTAGAGTAGGCGTGAAGGTGGAAGGTACTCTGAGTGTGGTGTTCATAGTATCTACTAAGTTCTCATGTTCATTAGCAAAATATTTTTTCAATCTAATTTTGCGAAAGAATGCTTGTATGTCTGTATATAGATCAAATTTGTTGGTATTGCAATGTGGGACATACGAGAGGCCTTTGGATAGTAGCTTGGTGCATGCTTCATCCAGAATTTCAGAGGAGAGGTTGAAGATGGGGATAGTGGTATCTACCTCCAGTATTGCTTTCTTCTGGTTTACAGAAGGTGCGGGTTCTCTGTTTGTTGATGATTCCCTCTCATTAATGGGACAAAATTCACTCTCATTGGTGAGTGGAAGTGAACTCGTTGTCGCCCCCTGCGAGGCCCACGCTGGGCTAAAAAAGGCAGCTGGTAAGTGGCATTATAGGGCCGACTATACATAGGCTGATCTTGAAATTGGGGATTCATTTCTCCCTCTGAATCTGAGGTGTCAGAAAATGTTCTAACTGGGGGTCTTGCATAGGAGTCATTAGATTGTTGGTTATTTTGGTAGTAGTGTTCTTGTAGGTAAGACAGCCACAATATAGAGGGACTGGGTGCTGGCAGGATTGGCCACCCTGACTTTATGAGAATGGCGGAGCAGTCACCTGTCACACTTTCAAGACACTATTCCCCTCATACAAAGGACTTCATACTAGCTTATTGTGCCTGCAGACATACTGGACCAGGGCAGGGAGGCAGGAAATTCCAGATACTCCTATTGGGAGAAAACTCCAGAAGTTTATTCCAATTCAAGGGGGTACCAGGTATGAAAACTAGGGTACTCAGACCCACTTTTCAGTACACTCCTGGACCTGTGAACGCCACAGGAGAAGGCCTGCCTTGCTGCCAGAGGACTACCCACTGCCTGAGGCCTGCTCTGCTGCCTGAGATGGAAGACTGGACCTGCTCCCTACATCCCAGGCCACCTGAACGACTTCAAGGGCTAGTTAGCTGGCTCCTGTTCTGAGCTACAGGGACATGTCCCATGGGTCTCTCTGCAATTGCTCAGCTGATTTACTGGCCTGGACTTGCAACTGGACCTGCCTAAGCCCTACTGCCTCTGTTGGAGTGAGGTTATGATCTACAAGATGGGCTCCCCCAGTTCCTTGGCCCATGCTGTGGCATCAGTTGAGCTCCTCCTTGAAGAAAAGGAGAAATCCTAATGTTTTAGGTCCGTTCGCGCCAAGATCTTGCCACCCGTGCTGACCACCAATGCAGAGTTCTCTCTTTGCACCACAGCGACAACCAGTGATGACTGGCAACGTGGGATCTGCACTTTGCGCTACACCATCCGGCCTGCTGTTTGTTCTACAGCGAAGGCCATCCACAACTTGCTAGAATTTAGAAGCAAACTTTTTCAGTGGGACTAACCTGATCCCTGTTTTCAGCCCGCTCTCCATAGAGGTTGGCCTGAACTTGAGACTTTCACCCAGTCTTCCAAGACCAGATAGCCATGAGTGGCGATTTGGGCTTTTGCTTTTAGGTGCTATACATATGTTAAATCTTTAAAAATGCATATCTCCAGTTCTACTGATTGCATTGTTTTTCATTTTGGAGTCAAATAATGTATTAAACTGTACTCTATTTTTCTAAATTGGTGTGGGATATTTCTTGTGTAGTATTTTAATGTTATTACTGTTAGTGTGCTGTATAAATACTTTACACATTGCCTCTAAGTTAAGCCTGACTACTTTTGTGCCAAGCTACCAGTGAGTTAAGACCAGGTTAATTTAGTGACTTGTGTGGCTCACCCTGATAAGGATTGTGGCAGTTGCTTGAGAAGGGCTAATACCTTTTTCAACCAACAACCCAATTTCTCATGTTCCTCTACTGCAAAAGTGAGCATCAATAATGTCAAAGAAATAAGAGAGCACCTAACATCCTGGTCACTCCTACAACACCTGTTTTGCATTATAATCAGCACTAGATTCCTAAGCAAAAACAGAACCTACAATACAATATATTACCTGACCATGGCCCGGTCTTTTTAATATAGAAAATTGGTGATAAGACACTGCATCCAATTTAAGCATGAGCATCCCCAATGGCAGCTTAACCATGTTAAGAAATCACTTCAACAAAAAGGTGGTGAGATTGTTTAACGTTGTAATGTGAATCCTTACTTGTACATGGTTCATCCTTTCCAACTCTCATAAACTCAATTTCAGATATTACAAAAAAACACCCAAATGTATGCTTCTTAAGAGAGCTCAACAGCTTGTGAGACAATCCTGGGCTGCGTCAGACCTCATCCCTCCTCACTAAACGTGACACACTTGACTTACCTTCTAGTTCCTGGGACCACACACTTTGTTGGCCACAGCTTTGATGTAATTTCCACATCATGAGGATTGATCATATTTACAAGAAACAATCTCACCATCTGGATTTCTCACCTTATCATCAATTTGAACCTTAACATCCTTATCGCACACCCTTCTCTAGATGCCTGATACCTTTAACACAAGTACATTTACTAGACCACATAAGGATGTTGATCCCTTTCAGTCAGAGTCTCTGCTATTTGCCCATTGGACCCATTGATGTCCTTCAAACAATTCCATGTATGGCTTCTAAGGCAGTGGCGGCTCCTCCGCTAAGGCGGAGGATCGGCTCCCCGCTGTTCGCAGAGCAGTGGAAAATAAAATGACGTTAACATGAAGTTATAATCATGTTATTTTTCTTTGCGACTCCAGCCAGGTCGGTTGGGCCTGGGCTCCCCATCATCAGAGGGAGCAGGAGTGGTTTGCATTCCCATGCCATGTGCACAAGACAGCATGCACACTTGGCATGTTCTCCACTGGGCTGTGTTGCAAAGCCCAGTGGAGAACATGCCCAGCCCACCAGGCACTGCCTGAGTGGCCAAACAGGCCGCTAAGACCAATCACGATGCTGTTTATGCAGCATTGTGTTTCGCTGGTAGGGTCCGGGATGCTGGGTGCTTCCGGTGCAGCAGAGAAGAAGACAGAGGAGAGACGTGCAGAGGCGGCAGCAAAGAAAAAGAAAGTACGCGTATTTTTTATTTTTTTCATCCCTCCTTCCAACTCCATCACTCCTGTTCCAAGCAGCCGCCACTGTCATGAGGTCTTTGACACAGTGGTATCCCTCAAAGCCTCATGATAATGGCAACACTTTCAGATGGCATCCTGGTTTAGTGCAGGGATGTTTGAAATCAGCAAATTTTTCATCACAGATTTTCATGAAAGTCCACAAAGATTCAATGAAATTAATCTTATAGAGCAAAATGTAGTTTGTGACTATCTCACATGACTGTTTTTCACACAAGTGTACATAAACAATTTCACAGGATACTGACTGGATAAAGGCATGTTTAAGAGAATGTCTCTCAGCAAAATGTTTTCTGCAAGAATAAGTCCAATACATACAAAAAAGTTATGCAATATTGAATAATGAGAAATGTTGCTGAAAACAAAATTCAGAAAGTATGCAAATTTTGCAGGTTTCATCTAGCAATCTCTGCCGGGACATACAGAAATAAACGGTATGCATCTTGCTGCATGTAGTGGCAGGCGAGAAATGTAAACACATAATGAACATCATGATACTGCATCCATTTTGAACAAGATGGCGTTGAGGCCTAACTGAGACCTAGTTGGGTCCAAGCCGGAAAAATACACTAAACACATTGTAATAATGTAGCTACAAGTGCAATAGCTCTGTGTCAGTATACACGTGTGAACTGAGGTGTAGAGCAACAGATACCAATACACATTTTAGTCTAAAGGCACAACATTTTTCTCACCTATTTCATTGCATACTTAAAGCTATGGCCAGGGGTGGCCGGCTCAGGTAACAGCAGTGGGGTGGTGGGGTAAGGGAGGGGCGGGTGGGGGGTAAGTGGCAGATGACGGGATAGGGAAAGTAGAATAAAATATATCATGTGACGACTTAGGCCCCGCCCGCCCTTCCCCCACCGCTGTTGCCTATGCCGGCCGTGCCTGGCTATGGTAAATAGAAACTAGAAGCCTCAGAGGACACTGAATAAATGCACAACCACAAGTTGAAAAAGCAGCTCCAACAATAGTGCATATTAACAAAGCAGCCATGAAGAAAGCCAACTGATCTCATGACTCACATCACATTTTGGAGGCAACACATAGAATAAAAAAATGTTTCAATGCCATCTCTGAATTTTGCAACTCAGGCTGCACCACAACCTGCAGCAGCCACTCTCAGGAGCTCTGTAATACACTTGTGGACACATTCATTAAGAGTCCTACCAACTTTGAGTTCCCAATGCTCTTGAAAGCAATCATTGACCACCTCTGCTTGCCAGTAGTGCTAAATCCTGTTTTCGCCATGATGTGACCAAAACGCTAGCTGTTCAACTTGGTTTTCATAAAAGAAGTCAATGGATGTATCAAAGCTATGACTCTTGGGGCCAAATGCATGTAAACACATCCTTATAGCATTCTGGCCAGAACGATCATTCGTTTCCCCATTCATTCAGAGAATTTCGAGGTGACCTAAATGCATCTTACATCAAGCACATTCTAAAGAAGCAATAGCTTGACTTGCTGAACCAGGTGAACTATGGACCCACATACAGCATTTATTTTAATTTCTGGTTAAGGATATTGAAAAATACATATTCTCGAATCTGTGAGTTCTTCGAACAATGATAACTCCTTTCAGAGATACAGACAGGATTAGTTTCTGACATGAAATGAGTCACCAAATCTGTGTTGATTGCCATCCGGCATTCCCATACGGGCTCTGTTGATTCTAATGGAGTCACTGCCTTCTTCTATTAGACTTTTCATCACACTTTTGCACCGTTGGCTACTGACTACTACTCCGAAGGCCAAGCAACACAGGAATTCAGAACACACCCCTTAATTCGATCATGTTCTACGTCAGAGGCAGAACCCAAAATTGTCCCACTTTCATCTTACATCTCAGTATGATTAACCCCTTGCTTCAAGGCTTGATCATTTCCTGACACCAGTCCTGAAGCTTGCTAATTCTTTCAAACGCATGGCCTCCGCTATTTGAGGGTCTCATGCTCCTACTTCACAATTAATGTGTAGATTGAAAAGCAAATAGTTGTAATAAAAAGTCCATTAACCGAGGTGTATATTCTATAGATGGTTTATATAAGCTTAGTTACAAGGTAAGTAGGTAGATGATAACAGATAGCCCCACCAGGAGCAGCCTCCCTGCTGCTCAGCTTGCACACTCTGACAACTGATACTCAGTACATCATCAGGCACCCATGCATTCTAGGACATCACCAAGCATTCAGCATTCCACTCATTACCATGCAGTCATGCTGGCTGAGCAGTAGGGAAGGTGTAGCTTAGGAAAAGGAATGCAACAGTTAAGTCGCAACATATCCCCTTTCCTAAGGGAAACTATAGACAGAAATAATGCACATAAACTGAAACATGCATATAACCCAAAAGGAAGAAAACAGAAGATAAAATTACATTACCAAATCAATGACTACATTAAATTCACAAATGATTAATGGAACATTCGTGATGTATACATGCATGCAACAATCTTAATGTATACATGCATTAAAATCGCGAAAACAATTGACAGAACATTCCTGAAGCAAGCGATAATAACTCCTTAATCAATCAGCATCTCCTGAATCAATTAACCACATTGATATCAAGCCCATTCCGCCTCCTTAGGGAACATTAAGACACAAGCATACTGAGACCCAAGAGGACGTGGCTTAACATACAACACACCCTGTACCTCTGACCCAACAAGAAACTCGGGCACATTTACTTCACACAGTAATCAACTAAGCACACCTACAACAGACCACCCTCGGGAAGACGCACTCAGCACTGAGGTACACACAACCCCACAACTCTGTACTAGGGCGCTCAGCCCCATACAACACTGTACTAGGGCACACACCACCCAACAACTTTGTACTAGGGTACCCACTACCCAACAACTCTGTCCAAGGGCACTCACCACCCCACAACTCTGCACTACGGTACTCACCACCCTACAACTCTGTACTAAGGTACTCACCACCCTACAACTCTGCAATAGGGTAATCATTACCCTACAGCTCTGTACTAGGGCACTCACAACCCTACCGCTCTGCACTATGGTACTTACAAACCTAAAACTACCAACTAGAGTACAAGACCTTACCACAAGCACACCATTATTAAACACACAAGAACCGCACATCAAAGTACGAGACTCTATAATCATTGAGAATCAGGCAAAATAGAGCATACCCCTCAATACACCACTCAAAAAGGGTACACCAGGAACATAAACAGAAACTGCTAATGGCATGAAATAAACAACGCAGCATAGTGACAATAAGAATAACACAAACATAGTGCAAAAACATCAGTTGCTTGAAATAGCAAGCATGGAAAATACCAGACAACTGCCAGTTCACCAGATGAGCGATATCTCACACAAGAGAAATCGACAACAAACAAATCAAAAACAATGACACCATTAGCTTGCTTCACGATGCTGCAAAAATTCATCCAGTTAAATGAAAGCAATAGATTAGCTGCTGAAGTCCTTGATTCATCACACATTGCTCAGGGCTGTTGCATAATCTCAACGCATTCCAGATTCTAAATCATATCAATTTCTTGCTTACCATTTTTGCACCGGCAAACTAGAGCTAGTTGCTCCTTCACCCATTCACAAGTCCCTCCTAGAACACCATCCTGAGAAAACTGGTGCAGAGACTCCTGTAGGTTGCTCTTAACACAAGCTTCATCATAGTCAACTGTGCTTTGGTAATGGTGTTTCTGCTCCGACCTAGCGGACTAAGCATCTTGCTGGACAATGCATGGCAAGAAGAGCAGTCACAGGCTTCCCCTTAGACTCCAAAATGGTGGTACGCAGACATGATGCGCGTCAGGTGGCTCCAGGCTCGTGCGTGCCCCCAAAGACTTTGCTCAGCATGCTTGCCCAACTTGGAATTACGCGTTGCCACTGTTTGCTCGTGGAAGCATCGTCTCGCCATGGACACGCACCAAGACTCCCCCATGCATGTTTTTTGAAAGAGGTAAGCCTTTGGCATTCCTGGCTCCAGCGTGACAGACTTCTTCTTAAAAAATCCATACAATTCCTTAAACCTTTGTTCAGCACTGCGGTTATGCTGTAAGGAAAGACAACACTCACCACTGTGCCTCTTTCCCTTTTTGATGATCCCTCCGGCAGCCGGTACCATGGCTCGGTTACTAATAAAATTCAGTGTGGGGCTCAACTCTTCTACACCCAAAAAGCAGACCACAAAATCTGACAGTTTCTACCAGGCAAACACTTGATCAAGCAATCAGAGATTGATAATTTATCACAAACAAAGGCACATTTACACTACCCAACTGATCCCTTCATGCTGGGTGTCAATTGCAAAACAGAACCTGCATTTCTCCGTACATCATGTATTAATTGTGGCAATGGATGTGTGTTTGGTTGAGAAGATGATGGACATAATATGTACCTATCAATAACTACTAATAATCGACAGACTCAGTAAATAATGTGAAATAAAATGCTCATCAAGTACTGTCATACAATGCAAAACCATAGATTATCACAGTGAAAAAGTATTAGCAATGTACAGAATCAAACTCATGACAAATAAACAATGCATTGAAGGAGTGGATAGGCAAAGAGAGAAAAGTTTCGGAGATAAAATACATTTGCAAATGATTATGCAAATTCAGAATATAATCTATACTAACCCAAGTAAGAATCAGGTAAATCTACCCTCTTGGCCAAAAAGGGCAGAAAGGCCCTCAAGAAGAATCGAGTGGCAAAGATTTACGGCCAGATTCATCATACTAAAATCGGCTCGCAAAGGGCCAGATTCTGAGAATCTGGCCCTTTGCGAGCGCAACTTTTGCATTTGGGATTCATCATCCTAAATGCAAAAATCGCTATACTAGAAATCGCTATATTGCGTAGAATCGCATTTAAGGAATCTCAATTAGAGATTCTTTAAATGCTATTCATGAACCTTTTTGAAATTGCGAATTTGCAATATGGGGCCGCTATTTACCGCAAAGTGTAACACACATGTCCTTTGGACATGTGTGTGCGCAACATCAGTCTACATTTTCATTTCAGGGGTGCTACAGGGTGTCCTTTGGACACCTCTGGCACCCTTGAAATCGCTTCCTTATTTGCGATTAGCAAATTGCTGATCGCAAATAAGGAATGACTCCCCATTAGGCCCATAGGAATGAATGGAGAGTCATTCCTTATTTGCGATTCTTATTTGCGATTAGCAATTTGCTAATCGCAAACAAGGAAGCAGTAGAAATCGCAAAAAATATTGCGATTTCTACATGAGTCTTTAATAGCGATTCCTTTATAATCGCTATTAAGGACTCGCAAAATGGGACATTGATGAATCTGGGGGTTAGTTAGGAATCAGGAAACAGGTAAGCCTCTACCTCGAAACAGCAAACCGACGACAATGACGATCTCCCGCTGGCTGACCAACACCTACACAAACCACACCCACCCGGGCACCTCAATTATACCCTAAAACCTGAATGTCTAACCCACATTTGTTTCGATATTAGAATATACTCCATATATTCCATATACTCCATTTCTCATTGGCTAAGGACAAGGGTGTTCTGTCACACCGCTCTCAGCGTGATCATTTATTAAATGCCCTTTTGTCTTAAACTTTCAGCATTACAACAGATTCTACAATTTTCAACACAATCACAGTACATGTTTTTTAGAGCGTATTTTCATGTATCAAGTCTTTCACGCTTTCTTTGTTTGCCTCTGCCGTCTCGTGAAGAAACTGCATCGCTTCCACCGTTTATCTTTTCCTTTTCCGAAGTTTGGCAGTCATACAAGGACACAAGGGCACACACAGCTTTTGCGTTCTCTCTCCTTCTTATTGTCCATTAAATTTGAACCCCAAACTGGCATGCAATCAATCAATCAATCAATCAATCAGAGTACTTGTAGAGCGCGCTACTTACCCGTGAGGGTCCCAAGGAGCTGAGGGGAGGGAGGGGGTGTTGCTACTGCTTGAAAAGCCAGGTCTTGAGGAGTCTTCTGAAGGCGAGTAGGTCTTGGGTCTGTCATATGTGGGTAGGGAAGGTGTTCCAGGTCTTGGCGGCGAGGTAGGAGAAGGATCTGCCGCCGGAGGTCGTTCGTTGGATGCGGGGGACATTGGCGAGTGCGAGGCTGGCGGAGCGGAGCTGGCGGGTGGGGGTGTAGAAGCTGAGTCTGCTGTTCAGGTAGGCTGGTCCGGCGTTGTGGAGTGCTTTGTGTGCGAGGGTGAAGAGCTTGAAGGTGATCCTCTTGTCGACGGAGAGCCAGTGTAGGTCTCTCAGGTGGGGGGGATGTGGCTGCGACGGGGGACGTTGACGATCAGTCGGGAGGAGGCGTTTTGGATGCGTTGTAGTCGTCGTAGGTGTTTGGCTGGAATTCCTGTATAGAGTGCGTTGCCGTAGTCCTGTCTGCTGCTGACGAGTGCCTGTGTAACCGTTTTTCTTGTTTGGTCGGGATCCACTTGTAGATACTGCTGGAGCATGCGGAGGGTGTTGTAGCAGGAGGAGGAGACAGCGTTGACCTGCTTAGACATGGAGAAGGAGGAGTCGAGGATGACTCCTAGGTTGCGTGCATGGTCGTTGGGTGTTGGTGCTGTTCCCAGTGTGGTCGGCCGCCAGGAGTCGTCCCAGGCTGAGGGGGTGGGTCCGAGGATGAGGACCTCGGTCTTCTCCGAGTTCAGCTTCAGACGGCTGCTCCTCATCCAGTCGGCGACGGCCTTCATTCACTCATGAAGGTTGGTTTTGGCAGTGTGTGGGTCCTTGGTGAGGGAGAGCATGAGCTGGGTGTCGTTGGTGTAGGAGATGATGTTGAGGTCATGATGGCGGGCCACTTGTATGAGGGGGGCCATGTAGATGTTGAACAGAGTTGGGCTGAGCCCTGGGGGACGCCGCAGATGATGTCGGTGGCTTCGGATTGGAAGGGTGGGAGGCGGACGCTCTGGGTTCTGCTGGAGAGGAAGGATGTGGTCCAGTCAAGGGCCTTCTCTTAGATTCCGGCTTCTAGGAGGCGTGTCTTTAGAGTGCGATGGCAGAACGTGTCGAAGGCTGCCGACAGGTCCAGGAAGATGAGGGCTGATGTTTCGCCATTGTCTAGTTGGCGCCTGATGTCGTCTGTGGCGGCGATGAGGGCTGTCTCGGTGCTGTGGTTTTTTCTGAATCCGGATTGGGATGGGTCCAGGATGTTGTTGTCTTCCAGGTGGCGGGCTAGTTGCTTGTTGGCGATTTTTTCGATGACATTTCCGGGAACGGGAGCAGGGAGATGGGCCGGAAGTTCTTGAGGTCCTTGGGGTCCGCCTTGGGCTTCTTGAGGAGGGCGTTGATTTTGGCGTGCTTCCAGCTTTCCGGGAATGTCGCTGTTTCAAAGGAGATGTTGATGACCTTCTGTAGTGGGGGTGCGATGGCTGCGTCTGCTTTGTGAAATACGTGGTGTGGGCACGAGTCTGACGGAGACCTTGAGTGGATGGAGTTCATGACCTTCCGTGTCTCGTCGTTGTTGACGATGGACCAGGAGGTAGGCAGATGGCGCTGGTGGTGTTCACAGGGGAGGTGGAGTCTGGCGTAGTCAGGGTGGTCGTGGTGTTGAACTGCCGTGCATGTCAGCGATCTTGCGATGGTAGAAGATGGCTAGTGAGTAGCACAGATCTTGCGAGGGTGGGATGTCGTTGGTGTTGGCACTGGGGTTGGAGAGTTCCTTTACGATGCTGAAGAGCTCTTTGCTGTCGTGTGCGTTGTTATCCAGGCGGTCTTTGAAGGAGGATCTCTTGGCTAGTCTGATGAGGTGGTGATGTCTGCGGGTGGCGTCCTTGTGGGCTGTGTGGTTGCCCGGTGTGCATTTGTGAAGCCATATTTTCTCCAGTTTCCGGCATGCGCGTTTGGAGGTCTGGAGTTCGTTGGTGAACCAGGTGGCTCTCTTGCTGGCGTGGCTGTTGGAGGGTTTCTTGAGTTGGGCGAGGGTGTTGGAGCAGTCGTCGATCCACTCTCTGAGGTTGCGGGCTGCGGTGTCTGGGTTGGTGGGGTCGGTGGGTGGGTTCTGGGCGAGGGTGGTGATCAGCTGGTCTTCGGTGACTTTGCCCCAGCAGCAGCTAGGCAGCTTTTGGGTGCGGTGGTGCTTGGTGAAATGGATGCAGTGGTGGTCGGTCCAGTGGAGTTCGGTGGTGTGGTTGAAGGCGACGTGGTTGCTTGTGGAGAAGATGGGGTCCAGCGTGTGGCCGGCAGAGTGGGTGGATGCGGTGATGAGTTGTCTGAGGCCGAGGTTGGCTAGGTTGTCAATCAAGGTGGCGGAGTTAGCGTCGTTGTTGTTCTTGAGTTGGAAGTTCAGGTCCCCGAGGAGGATGTAGTCCATGGAGGTGAGTGCATGGGTGCTGGCAAGGTCGGCGATGGAGTCGCTGAACTGAGCCCAGGGTCCGGGGGGTTTGTAGATGAGTGTTCCTCTGAGGGTGGTGTTCGGGTCGGTGCGGATCTGGAAGTGTAGGTGTTCGGCGGTGTTGAGGGTGTCGTCTGGGTGGGTGGCAATCTTGAGGGTGGACTTGTGGACGATGGCTATTCCTCCTCCGGTTCCATTGGCGCGATCCCTGCAGGTGATCTAGTAGCCGTCACGGATGGCTGTGGCCATGTCGGGCGCCGAGGAGTCGTTCCACTAGGTCTCGGTCAGGAAGGCAACGTCTGGGGCGGAGGTGTCGAGCAGATCCCAGAGCTCGATGGCGTGTTTGCATGCGGAGCGGATGTTAAGGAGTATGCAGCGGAGGTGGTTGGGTCCAGTCCTTGAAGGTTTGGTGGTTCTGTCGCAGGTGAAGTTGCCTGTGCGGCAGGATAAGGGTCTGTGGGTCCGTTTCGGGGTGACCTGGAAGCAGGTGTGGTTTGGGCAAGCGTTGAGTGTGCGGAGGCTGCTGGCATTGTAGTTGAGTCGGTGTCGTGGCGTTTGCGGGGTCCAGGGGTTCTGGCACTGGGCGTGGTCCAGGTGCGGACGGGCGCAGACAGGCTTGCCTCAGGCGCACCTTCGGCGCGCCAGCGGCCCGGCCGTGCAGCTGCCATCATTTTAAGGGGAGGTGGAAGTGAGGAGCAGCTGGGAGGTGGGAGGCAGGGGTTAACGAATGGGCGCAGGGGGGGCGTGGCTGCAGGAAAATAGGCCCATGCTTGCTTTTTCTATGGAAAACAAACACATAACATTATTAATTTTCATGAAATATAATTTCATTGTACACCATCCCAGCATTGCACTTACCCATGCACAACCCATATTAATATTATTTCCTAGCAATCATTATTATCATGCATAAAAGCAGCATTAATCTTTTTATTTTCTTAAAGCCAAGAACAAATGCAGCCTAGTTTACATGCATTAGTACACGCATTAGTTTATGCATATGCAAAAGCATTTCCTCTTATTTTAGCGTTTATTAATAATATTTTTCACAGCACACTGCTAATGAATGTTACTGAGGTTTCAATCTGAGCAGGTTTTATTTTCGCTAAACCTTGCTCCATCAATACGCCCTTTGAAGGTGTTTTTGAGCCATCATAAAAATACCCAACAAAATACAATTTACTACTTATTTTAAAATTCTTCCATTTAAGTCTTTCACGATCATGCAGTAATTTTCTCTCTTATCCTCTAATTCTAGCTCTTCTCTATTCCTTTTTCTAGCTCAATGTTTAAGATATGTCTCTTTCTTTCTACATTTGCATTTGCAACATTTATAAATCATAAGAATCATTAATATCCCTGCAACTACTGATGTAATAGGTAACCTATTATATGCATTCTTGCCACACACATAATAAATTCCAGGGAAAACAGGATCAGTTCCTCCTTTCAATCCCCAGCTTCCTTTAATCAAGAAAGTATGCTCTCATTTACTAGAGCCAATGAAGTAACTTTTAAGTTTAGTCTTTTCTCTAAACACACAAAGCTTCCCTCTATGTTGAAAATCTAGAGTCATGGCAGCGTAAGTCTCACCCTCTCTGTAATCACCCTCTCTGAAAGCCCATGGAGGTACATGAGACTTTTGTTCAGTAGCTTTCTTTTTGGAATCTCGTCTTCTATCTTCAACCATATTCATACATTCTATTTCTTCATGTCGTAATTTTCAGGCTAAATTATTTCTATGTGACCCTATTGTATCTATTGGTTTGTTACTAATGAAAAAATCTCCCATATATGTTGCATAAATAGATCCATAAACAACCTTCAAATCTCTCCTAATAGGAATTTCAGAAAATATTAAATCAAAATTAGAGTATTAATATTCTAATCCTTCCCTCTCATAGAATAGACTGGTTAAAACACTAAAAGACACACCATATGTTAAAGGTAGGTGATGATAAGTCACCCCCTCTGCGACAGACGATGGTAATTCCATACACACATAAGAATCTCTTGCGTTCTTTGTGTTAACATATTCATACAACAATTTAGTAAAAACATTTAACGAGAAATCATTCATTGATTTATCATGATGATAAATACTATTATCTTCTATCGTTTCTATATTAGTATTAACATTTTTTCTAGTAATAGAATCCATTCTCTCACTTTCCTTATTATTAGTATTATTTTTGTGATTAGTCACCATTAAAACAGACACAATAACAATCAGGGTTCACCACACCAAAGTTAGTAATGAAACACTACATAAGCAAGCATTAATACATTTATGTTTAAAACTATGATTTCGATATCCAGTCTCTGTTGCTTTTACCATTTTAGATACTATATAAAAAAAATTAAAATCTAAGAAAAAAACTCTAAATTTCTAAAAACTTGGAAAACTTATCCAAAAGCCATCTAGAGTAGCGTATCATTACACTTTAGTGAAAGGGGATAGGAGCACACTGCTGACGCGTCTCAGCGCCATAACCTATTTGCATCTTGGTCGATGTAGTACGATGTTTTGTGCTCAGTACAAAAGTTCAAAAATTTCTTAGCTAATGCCAAATTTTTAAAGTGTATCCCTAGACACGTCTTTCTGGATTCCTCTGTCATCAGTAGGGAAAATAGTAGTAGGTTGCTGGACATGCTGCCACTCAATTTTTTCAGGCATAATTCCATTCGGGGCACGCAGGCACCCCCGAGCTTGTCAGCTCCAGCGGCTCAAGGGAGCCTTTTTATTTAGTGACAGGGGATAGGAGCACGCTGCTGACACGTCTCAGCGTCATTACCTCTTTGCATCTTGGTCGCTGTAGTACGAGGTTTCACACTCAGTATAAAAGTTCGAAAATTTCTTAGCTAATGCCGCTGTATCCATGCGATTGAGCATTGCGTTTCTGCTATTGAGCCTCGGACAGTTAGTTGTGCATTGTCACTGCTTAAACTTGTCGGAAACCGCCATTGTCATGCTTTCTTTCACTTGCTGCCATCCTAGCAACCACAGGCAGCACACAAACACTCTGCCCTTCAGAATTCATTACACAATTTCGTGTCTGAGAGTTTTCATCATTGGATGCCTCCTTCTTAGAGCCTATACCAGCTCGCATTTATTTACAAGGCTATTGCCTACATTTACTCAGGCTTGCAATCTCAAATGTCCTGATGATGATCCTGCAATCCCTCTAAATGGATCGAAGCGTCGTCGACTACAACTAACAGTTGTGCACATTAATCACATTGATAAGAAAAGAAGTGCTACTATTGTTAATTAAGCTTGTCAAAATAATATCTATCATTCCACAAGCTATTTTGTCTCACCTGAAAAGTTTTTGTTTTGTATGTACATGTATTGTGTTTTGTGTAGGATACAGAACTGTGTCCCATAGTATTGTTGCCTTTGTATTTATGTCTACCAACAATTTATAGAATTATTCAATTTTGTGCACGGCTGGACACTTATAATTTAGCACTAATTAGTCTATATTTATTCATTGTGTAAACTGCCTAATGCAAGGACCGTTGTTCTGAATATATAACTCAATTTTTTCAGGCATAATTCCACTCCGGGCACGCAGGCACTCCAGAGGTCGTCAGCTCAAGCGGTTCAAGGGAGCCTTTTTATATAGTGAAAGGGGATAGGAGCACGCTGCTGACACGTCTCAGGGTCATTACCTCTTTGCATCTTGGTCGATGTAATACGATGTCGTACGATGTTTTGCACTCAGTACAAAAATTCGAACATTTCTTAGCTAATGCCATATTTTTTATGCGTATCCCTAGACATGTGTTTCTGGATGCCTCCGTCATCAGTAGGAAAAATAGTAGTAGGTTGCTGGGCATGCTGCCACTCAGTGGATCAGTGGGTTTTCATTTGCAATCAATGAAAACCCACTGATTCACTGTATACAGTATCCAACCATAACCCAACAACATTCAAACTTCTTTTTGAGTCTTAGGAGGACCCATTTGTAAAACGGTAATCCTGTCTTGAGTTATTTTCCTAACTCCTTTCTCAATTTTGTGTCCCAAATATTGAACCTCTCTTTGCCATAACTGTAATTTTTCTGGTGATACTTTATGCCCACATTTCGCCAAATTATTTAGTAGAGCAATTGTATCTGTCACACAAGCCTCTCTTGTTTTTGATGCCACAAGCAGGTCATCAATGTACTGCACTAACACTGAATTCTCTGGTATAAGCAATGACTCCAAACACTTTTTCAAAATCTGTTTAAAAATTGAAGGACTCTGTATACCCTTGAGGAACTCGGCACCATGCCAAAACACGGTCTCCGAACTGGAAAGCAAATAAATATTGACTATCCGGATGTAAAGGTATCGAGAAAATGCTTGACACAGATCAATCACTGTGTACCATTCTGCGTCACAAGGAATCTGATAAAGAATCACTGCTGGGTTTGGCACTATTGGACAACGAGGTACTACAATCTTATTAATTTTAAGTAAATCTTGCACTATTCTGTATTTTCCACTCTGTTTTTTAATCCCCATAATAGGTGAATTACAAGGACTACTTAGTATTTCTTTTAGAATACCATGCTCAATTATTTGATCAATGACAGGAATCACTCCTGCTGTGATTTCAGGGCTCATTTTGTACTGAGGTGTGTGGATATATTGCACCTGGTTTGACTGTAACCTGAATAGGATCCACACCTTTCATTAAACCAATCTCCTTTCCTGTAAAATCCCACACATCAGATCTTACTGTATTTCTCAACTCTGCACGTAAATCTTCTTCTGTAAGCAATGAATATAAGGCATTTACTTCTGTCCCTTGATTTGCTAACATCCTTAAAAAAGCAACATCCTCATCTGGTGACTAAAAAGCAATTCGATCTGCCGTACTGTAGATGGTGCAGTTCATCTTACATAGCAAGTCCCGATCTAAAAGGTTCACCGGACTTGTATCACATACCACAGACCGATGCATGTCTCTGAATATTCCAAAAAAGAACTTCTATTGGTCTTGTGATCGGAGTCTTAATATATTTATTTGAAACTCCCACAACTTGGATAGTTTCTTCAGAGAGGGGTTGGTTTGGAATTTCTGCTGCTCTCACAGTAGAACGGGTAGCACCAGTGTCCACAAGAAATATAACATCATTACCTTCCAATTTCCCATCAACAAAAGGACCTGAGTGATCTACCTCTATAGATGCACCAAGCATGCACTCTTCCTCCCTCCTCAGGCACCTTCATTGAGATGAGTCTGAGGCATTCTATGAACATTGCAACAAATATTGTGAAACTACTTGCACATTTTGATTCTTACCATCTTGTTCACCGGAGTGAAATCCAGCATTCACACTGTATCTTTGTACCTGAGCATTCACATTATTTGGCATAGGAGCATGAGGCACCTGTACTTGTTGTACCTGTGGTGTAACTACCTGCTGCTGTTGTTGCTGTTGTTGATTCACAACCACTTCATTCTGCATCTGTGAATTGAAATTCTGATTCATTCCATTATTCTTCATTAAAGATCTACACTCATTCTTCCAATGTCCAACCTTTCCGCACACATGACAAGGATATTTCTTTTTCAACTCTTCCCTACTCATTTTACCTCTACCTCTACCTCCATTTGATACCTGACCATGTTGATTCTGTCCTTTCTTCTGAAAGATCTGTTTGAGAACCATTATTCCCATCTTTCTGCTCTGCCACTTTCACCTGTGCCCACATCACTACAATATTTAGCATATCTCAGAATCTCATCAACCGTTTTACTCTGCCAACAAATCAAATGTTGCTGAATCATGTTACTAATTTCAGGTTTTAGTCCAAAAACAAACCTATACACAAAGTGTCCCATATCTTTGTCACCTATACTCTCGAAACCAATATACTGCTCAAACACCTGTAACATCCTTTCATATTAGGCATGTACCGATTCTTTGGGTTCCTGTGTCGTCCTGTCAATTTTAATCCAATCTGTTTCCTTTAAAGAAATCTTGCTTTTCAAGAAAGTAATTACTTGATAATATTTTTTCATCACTTTTTCTGAAGGTGCTCCTGTTTTCACATCTCTAGGATATTCTTCTTTAGGCCAATCAACAGTAATTTTACACTCAGTCCATAAATCAGCTGGAACTACAATCTCAAAAAGACCTAAATCTTTTAACAAAACCTTTGAAACCTTGACAAACCTCTCTACCTGTTTGTACCACTCGACAGGTTACCTCCTCAACCTGGGAAAATCATTTGTAAAAGAAAATACATCCTGTCTTGTCCGAGGAACGTGAACATATCCACCACCTGAACTTCTCTCATCGGACACATCATTTCAGCCTGTGTTGTTTCTCTTAATGGAAACAAAGACGCATTTTTACTTGCAAGTATTTTTTTTTCCCACCCATCTACCTTTCCACCATTCCAAATCACCCCATTTCTTTAAAGTATTCATTAATTCTTTTATTTGCAATAGTTTGCCAAACTTATTCAAACTTTCCAAGTCTTGATTTGTAAAATCCAGTATATACGTTTTCTACAAAACCGTTGACTTTTCTATGTCCACTCCATATTCTTGTGCAGCTTCTGTCAACCCCTCATGCAAATTCTTTGCTTTTCATGTAATATTCTTACACAAAAACAACAACTCTTCATCTCGGTACTTACTCAACCTCTCTGGACTTATTGTACCAATGATCATTTCTTCCAGATCCACTTTCAGTCTACCTCCATCTATACTCGATTGAGACTTATTATTTTCCATTCCTCTAATCCAGTCATCTAACTCCTCTGGCGAAGGACCCACTGAACTCCCTGACAGCGGAGTTATTCCTCTAACATTCTGTACTATTTTTCTAGGCTCCATCTGTACACTTCTCTTGGGTGTTTCAGTCCCATTTTTACTAACTGGATGATCAATCAATGAAGTACTCATCTCAACTTGTTCTGATCCACTAACATTCCTGGCATTATTCACGGGAATTGTCAATGCATGTACTCTCAATATATTTTGACTCTCACAATACAATGGAACTATGGGACCAATTGTTGCTGGTACCGATAATGCTTCTGCATTCAGACTCATTTGACTAATTCTCGAAGTTAACTCCTCTCTCGCCTTATTTAACATTTCAAGCTCATTTTTTTGCAACGCTCGAGAACCTGATGAAACTTGTGAAGCTACCGGAACATGTGTAACCTGTGAAGCTTGTGAGGTTTGGGGAGCTTGTGGAACCTGAGGAACTTGTATTTCAATCAGCTGTGTACTTGGAATCATTTCTCCTGAACCCTCCTGATATGGTGGAGGTCTTTTTAATAGTATTTCATCGATTCGCTCCTCATCGATTTCATTCAAGTCTATTTCTAATCCTGACGTGTCTGGGTTATTCTTTTTCTCTTTACATTTGCCTACAGTCTGATCTTCAGCAACTATTACGGGATATAATCCATCTGCTTTACATCCCTCCTCCATCTTTTCATTTGATCATCCCATCTAGCTTTAGAATACCTCAATATTATATTCCTGTATGTTGCCATTCCTCAAGGGCTTCAGACTGCATAGGTCTAGGATTTGGTTTGAATGAATTCATTCTTCCTCAATCAATCAATCAATCAGGTCATTTATAGAGCGCACTACTCACCCGTAGGGTCTCAAGGCGCTGGGTTGGGGGGGGGTGCCGTTACTGCTCGAACAGCCAGGTCTTGAGCTTCTTCCTGAAGGAGAGGTGGTCTTGGGTCAGGCGCAGGTCGGTTGGGAGTGAGTTCCAGGTCTTGGCGGCCAGGTAGGAGAAGGACCTTCCTCCTGTTGTCGCTCTTCGGATGCGGGGGACGGCGGCGAGGGCGTGGCTGGTTGATCTGAGGAGGCGCTTGGGAGTGTAGAAGTTGATCCGGTTGTTGAGGTAGCTCGAGCCTTGGTCGTGTAGGGCTTTGTGCGCGTGGGTGAGGAGACGGAAGGTGATTCTCTTGTTGACCGGGAGCCAATGCAGATCTCTCAGGTGTCCGGAGATGTGGCTGCGTCGGGGGATGTCGAGGATGAGTCTGGCCGAGGCGTTCTGGATCCGCTGGAGTCTTTTCTGGAGCTTGGCGGTGGTTCCGGCGTAGAGGGCGTTGCCGTAGTCCAGTCGGCTGGTGACGAGGGCCTGGGTGACCGTCTTCCTCGTCTCGGTGGGGATCCACCGGAAGATCTTACGTAGCATGCGCAGGATGTTGAAGCAGGACGAGGAGACGGCGTTTACTTGTCTGGTCATGGAGAGGGAGGAGTCCAGGATGAAGCCCAGGTTGCGTGCGTGGTCCGTCGGTTTGGGTGCGGTGCCCAGGGCGGGGGGCCACCAGGAGTCGTCCCAGGCGGAGGGCGAGGAGCCCAGGATGAGGACCTCCGTCTTGTCCGAGTTCAATTTCAGGCGGCTGGTCGTCATCCATTCGGATACCTCTCTCATCCCTTCGTGCAGGTTGGATCTGGCGGTGGCGGGGTCGTTGGTCAGGGAGAGGATCAGCTGGGTGTCGTCGGCGTAGGAGATTATGCTGAGGTTGTGATGGCGTGCGATGGCCGCGAGGGGGCTCATGTAGACGTTGAAGAGGGTGGGGCTCAGTGAGGATCCTTGAGGGACGCCGCAGATGACTTTGGTGGCCTCTGACTTGTACGGTGGTAGGCGGACTCTCTGTGTTCTTCCGTCGAGGAAGGAGGTGATCCATTCCAGTGCCTTGTCCTGGATTCCGATGTTGCCGAGGCGCTGTACTAGGGTGCGGTGGCAGACGGTGTCGAAAGCCGCGGAGAGGTCCAGGAGGATGAGGGCCGCTGTTTCTCCGTTGTCCATCAGAGTTCGTATGTCATCGGTGGCAGCGATGAGGGCGGTCTCGGTGCTGTGGTTCGCTCGGAAGCCAGACTGTGAGGGGTCGAGGGATCCATTCGTCTCGAGGAAGGCGGCCAGCTGTTTGTTGACGGTCTTCTCGATGACTTTGGCCGGGAACGGGAGGAGCGAGATGGGACGGTAGTTCTTGAGGTCGGTGGGATCTGCTGTGGGTTTCTTGAGGAGAGCGCTGAGTTCGGCGTGCTTCCAGCACTCGGGGAAGGTGGCGGTGTCGAAGGAGGTGTTGATGATGTCCCGCAGGTGGGGTGCGATGACAGCGTCGGCCTTGTTGAAGACGTGGTGAGGGCAGGGGTCAGTCGGAGATCCGGAGTGGATGGAGTTCATTGTGCGGATGGTGTCTTCGGTGCTGATCGGAGTCCAGGTGCGGAGGGTGGTGGTGGGTGGCGTTGTTGTGGTTGTGGCTTGCGTTGGTTGGTTGCTGAAGCTGTTGTGTATGTCCGCGATCTTGTTGTGGCAGTAGGACGCGAGGGAGTTGCAGAGGTCTTGCGACGGGGTGATGTCATTGTTTCCGGCGTTGGGGTTGGAGAGCTCTTTGACGATGTTGAAGAGTTCCTTGTTGTTGTGTGCGTTGTTGTCCAGCCGGTCCTTGTATGTATTTTTCTTGGTGGCGCGGATCAGTTGGTGGTGTTTCCGGGTGGCGAGCTTGAGGGTGGTCATGTTGTCCGTAGTTGGTTCCCTTCTCCAGACTTTCTCGAGGGCTCGACAGTTCTTCTTGGAGCTCTTGAGTTCGTCGGTGAACCATGGTGTTTTTCTGCTGCAGGGTCTGCTGGGCGGGGTTCTCAGAGGGGCGAGTTCGTCCGCGCCGTTGTTGATCCACTTTGTGAGGTTGTCGGCGGCCTGGCTGGGGTTCGCTGAGCTGGCGGGGGGGTGCTGGCTCAGGGAGGCGGAGAGCTGGTCGGCTGTGATCTTGTTCCAGCTTCTTCGGGCAACCTGTTGCTGGTGGTGGTGGATCGTCGTTCTTTTGAAGCTGAAGTGGACGCAGCTGTGGTCCGTCCAGTGGAGTCCAGTGGCGTGGCTGAAGGTGACGTCTTTGCTGGATGAGAAGACGGCGTCGAGTGTGTGTCCAGCGAGGTGGGTGGGGGTGGTCACCAGTTGCTTGAGTCCGAGGTTGGCGAGGTTGTCGAGCAGGCTGATGGTGTTGCGGTCGCTGTTGTTCTCCAGGTGGAAGTTGAGGTCCCCCAGGAGGATGTAGTCGGCGGAGGGGAGTGCATGCGGGCTGACGAAGTCGGCGATGTCCTCGCTGAATCGTGTGCGTGGACCCGGGGGTCGGTAGATCAGGGTGCCTCTGAGGGTGGTCTTCGGGTTGGTGTGGATCTGGAAGTGCAGGTGTTCAGCGGTGGTTAGGGTGTCGTCGGTGTTGGTCGTGATGCGGATGGTGTCTCTGTGGATGATGGCAATGCCTCCTCCCGTCAGGTTGGCGGTGCGGTCCCTCCGGATGATCTTGTAGCCCTCCGGGATGGCGATGGCGATGTCTGGGGCTGAGGAGGCGTTCATCCAGGTCTCGGTGAGGAAGGCAACGTCAGGGGCGGTGGTGTCGAGGAGGTTCCAGAGTTCTACGGCGTGTCTGTGGACGGAGCGGGTGTTGAGCAGGATGCACTTCAGGTGGTTGCTGCTGATGGTCGGCTTGGCGAGTGCTGGTGCAGGGTGAGTCCGGGTGCAGGTGAACTTGCAGGCGTGGCAGCTGAAGGGTCCGTGGGTGTGCCTCGGGGCGGCTCGATGACATCCTAGGATGCCACCGGTGTTGAGTGCGATGAGATCGGCGGCGGTGTAGGTTCGTCGGGTCGGCTTCCGTCGGTGGGGGCCAGGGGGTCTGGCCCTGGGCGCGGTCCAGGCGCGGACGGGCGCAGACGGGCTTACCTTTGGCGCGCCTTCGGCGCACAATCGGCGCGCCCGCTGCGCGTCAACGCTGCGCGTTCGCACGGTCGCCATTTAAGGCGAAGTGCGCGGGTGGGCGGAGCAGCTGGGAGGCGGGAGCGGGGAGGGAACAGAAGAAAAAGGGGCGGGGTCGGCGGTGGCGGCGGGAAGCGGGGGGCGGCGAGGGAGGCGGGAAAACGCGAGGGAGAGCGGGCACAACAATGAGTACAAGCACTAAAGGTCAAGAAAAACGCTAAACACGGGAAAAAAAGACTATGAAGGAAACAAAACAAGCACAAATGCTGGTCAAAAAACACTAACCACGGGTAAAGACAGTGAAGGAAAAAAAAACAAGCACAAATGATTATACCAACAGAGCAGAGCAGCGCTAGCAGGGTCAGCCGGTAGCGCGGCAGGCAGCGAGGCAGAGGGCACAGCAGGGGGGCACACGCAGCAGCTGGTGGCCGTGCGGCGCGGGGGTGTCCCACAAGTGGGTCACACTCACCTGTGTCGCACGGTCGCCTTTTAAGGCCAAGTGCGCGGGTGGGCGGAGCAGCTGGGAGGCGGGAGCGGGGAGGGAACAGAAGAAAAAGGGGCGGGGTCGGCGGTGGTGGCGGGAAGCGGGGGGCGGCGAGGGAGGCGGGAAAACGCGAGGGAGAGCGGGCACAACAATGAGTACAAGCACTAAAGGTCAAGAAAAACGCTAAACACGGGAAAAAAAGACTATGAAGGAAACAAAATAAGCACAAATGCTGGTCAAAAAACACTAACCACGGGTAAAGACAGTGAAGGAAAAAAAAACCAAGCACAAATGATTATACCAACAGAGCAGAGCAGCGCTAGCAGGGTCAGCCGGTAGCGCGGCAGGCAGCGAGGCAGAGGGCACAGCAGGGGGGCACACGCAGCAGCTGGTGGCCGTGCGGCGCGGGGGTGTCCCACAAGTGGGTCACACTCACCTGTGTCACACGGTCGCCTTTTAAGGCCAAGTGCGCGGGTGGGCGGAGCAGCTGGGAGGCGGGAGCGGGGAGGGAACAGAAGAAAAAGGGGCGGGGTCGGCGGTGGTGGCGGGAAGCGGGGGGCGGCGAGGGAGGCGGGAAAACGCGAGGGAGAGCGGGCACAACAATGAGTACAAGCACTAAAGGTTAAGAAAAAAGCTAAACACGGGAAAAAAAGACTATGAAGGAAACAAAACAAGCACAAATGCTGGTCAAAAAACACTAACCACGGGTAAAGACAGTGAAGGAAAAAAAACAAGCACAAATGATTATACCAACAGAGCAGAGCAGCGCTAGCAGGGTCAGCCGGTAGCGCGGCAGGCAGCGAGGCAGAGGGCACAGCAGGGGGGCACACGCAGCAGCTGGTGGCCGTGCGGCGCGGGGGTGTCCCACAAGTGGGTCACACTCACCTGTGTCGCACGGTCGCCTTTTAAGGCCAAGTGCGCGGGTGGGCGGAGCAGCTGGGAGGCGGGAGCGGGGAGGGAACAGAAGAAAAAGGGGCGGGGTCGGCGGTGGTGGCGGGAAGCGGGGGGCGGCGAGGGAGGCGGGAAAACGCGAGGGAGAGCGGGCACAGCAATGAGTACAAGCACTAAAGGTCAAGAAAAACGCTAAACACGGGAAAAAAAGACTATGAAGGAAACACAACAAGCACAAATGCTGGTCAAAAAACACTAACCACGGGTAAAGACAGTGAAGGAAAAAAAACAAGCACAAATGATTATACCAACAGAGCAGAGCAGCGCTAGCAGGGTCAGCCGGTAGCGCGGCAGGCAGCGAGGCAGAGGGCACAGCAGGGGGGCACACGCAGCAGCTGGTGGCCGTGCGGCGCGGGGGTGTCCTCTCAAGTTCTCCAAAATCCTTACATTAAATGTACTATGCTCTGGGAAAGCTAAACCTCCATCATCTTCCGTATAACTCACCCAATTCTCTAACCATGTACACGTATATACCCACGCTCCAGCATCATAAAAGAAGCAGGCATTCTCGGAGGAGGTATAGGAAGTCCCTCTCTAGTGTCTATTGGCTTGTCCTTTTTAAAGAAAT
Source organism: Lissotriton helveticus (assembly GCF_964261635.1). Taxonomy (NCBI): domain Eukaryota; kingdom Metazoa; phylum Chordata; class Amphibia; order Caudata; family Salamandridae; genus Lissotriton; species Lissotriton helveticus. The sequence goes on along the minus strand of NC_136067.1, from coordinate 1,815,740,788 downwards.
CCTTTATTCTTTTTACCATCTTCATTTTTAAATACTAAATATTTCAGTGAACACAAACAAAATCCTTCTGTAACTCTGCTTATTCTATTTACCAGTGCGACTCACACCAACCAACCAATCAGAGCTCTCTACATGCCCACTATCTCAACCAATGCCAGCGTGGCTCACAGCAACCGGCCAATCAAAGCTCACTACATGCCCACTGCCTCACCAATGCCAGTACGGCTTTTTGTGACGTCAGTATTACTCCTACTACTGACTCTCCCTTGACCAATGCCAGTGCGGCTTTTTGTGACGTCAGTATTACTCCTACTACTGACTCTCCCTTTACAAAATAATATGGCAATGTATTTCTAAACTAAATTTTTGTACTTAACAACACAAAGCAATGCTACTGTGTCTACTCTGTAGTATCCCTTTAAGTATCTCGCTCTTACATCTTTGTATCCCTTTAAACCTCGTGTATCCTTTTGAACATCTGTACTCTATGTTCTACATGACACTGTTATGATTCTGTTATGTACCACTAGTTCATTTCTGTTATGTGCCACTGAAGTACTTGGATGTGCTCTTACTTATGGATTAAACCTTCTACTTAATTCTACTGCTGGTTGTCATATTTGAAAGGAAATGCTACCATAAATTGGCGACGAGGATGGGATATCTTAAAAGAACCAACATTTTGAAATTTCACCAGTGAGACCTCTCTCATCTAGAATGCTTAGAACATTCCTCAATCTGGAATCATGCTGCTTAACATTTTTACCCATTTTTCTGAGAAGACATATCCTATGAGAAATGTATTAAAGTATAAAGTTCCTTTTGTTTGGTCACAAGAATGTCAGCAGGCTTTTGAACTCATCAAAAAAGCTGTATATTGTTCCCCTAATCTCCAAGGTTTTGATCCCAATGCTACCGCATTTGTTACAACTGATGCAAGCTCTAAGGGGCTAGGAGCAGTTTTGAGTCAGTTGTCTGGTGATAATCAGGAAGTGGTTATCGCATTCGCATCTAGGTCCCTTACTCCTACGGAAGAAAAATATTCCGTTATTGAACGTGAAACGTTAGCTGTAGTATGGGGATTGGAACACTTTAGGACATTTATTTGGGGAAAGTTTTTTTTTGTAAGGTCTGATCATAAACCACTTACAAAGTTATTAACTACTGATGGCCTATATAAAGCTACTGCCAGAATTGCCAGGTTGTCTATGCGATTGCAGGATTTTTTATTTGAGATCAAATATGTTCCAGGAGCAAAAAATGTAATCGCAGATTTTCTAAGTAGGTTTTCTTTACCGATTGTTCAAGCTGACAGAAATTCATGGAATGATTTTTCAGTTGCGAATATAATTTCTGTTGACAATGTTTTTACTTGCATTACTTTAGACCAATGGCTTAAAGCTGATTCTGAAGATAACATATTAAGTAGTGTTAAGTCTAAAGTAATATCTGGTTGGGTTGACTCTCAAAAGAAGAACTTAGATGATAAATTGAGAGGTTTTTGGGAGGTTAGAGATGAACTTTCTGTATCCGACCATTTTCTTATTAGGGGTGATAAAATAATACCACCTGAATCTTTGAGAGAGAAGATAATTCAATTATCGCATGAAGGTCACCCAGGAATTTCTTGCACTAATTCCAGAATTAGGGATCAATATTGGTGGCCAGGTATGGATAATCGTATTGAGAAGTTTGTGAGAGCATGTGTGAGTTGTGAGACTTCTGATAAATCAAAGAAAAGTTTCAATCCACCATTAGGAGAAGTTATTTCCCCAAATCTTCCATGGGAAGATTTAGCTATGAACATCATGGGTCCTATCAATTGGTTTGATCAAACTATTAAATACATTATTGTTCTGATCGATCTTTTCTCTAGATGGTTTGAGTTAAAAGTTGTTGACAAAATTAGTTCTGCTAATGTAATTGAATTCATTGAAAGAATTTTTGTACAAGAAGGGTGCCCATCCTCTATTCTTACTGATAATGGGGCGCAATTCAAATCTAATGAAATGCAATTATTCTTTAATTCCAATGGAATTAAGCACAAGTTGTCTCCTTTGTATCATCCTTCCTGCAATGGTGTAGTGGAAAGACTCAACAGAGTTATAAAAAGCACCATACAGTTATGTTTTAGGTCCAAACTTTCATGGGAAAGTGAAATGATGAAAATGTTATGGGCATATAGAGTGATGCCACATCTATCTGTAGGGAAGAGTCCATTTTCTCTCATGAGATGTAGAATGCCGCTATCTAAAACTAATCCTGGTTGGATGAACAAGAATGAAATGTGTTTTTATGATTCAAATGATATTAAACATAATTTGTCTTTATCTCAAAAGAAGAACAAATTGTACCATGATGTGAAGCATGGGTCTAGACCTGTCAACTTGCAGGTGGGTCAATGGGTTGTTATTAAAAATCCTAGGAGAGTAGGTAAAGGGCAGAGTCAGTTCAGCAGTCCAAAGAAGATTGCGAAAGTTCACCAAAATTCTGTTACCTTGGAAAATGGAGAGAAATGGCATTTGAAACGTATAGCTTTATCTCAACCTGTTATAGAAAATAATCCTAATATTAGTTGTCCTACAGGAAAATCTCGTGGACATTTTTGGTGTTTTGATGAAAGTGAAACAAATCATTTTAATGAAAATCATTTTTTACAAGATTTACCTCCTTGTTCTTTAGAAAAGGACAATTTGGTTTTGAATGATTTTATTACCAATGATAGAAACAATGTAGATGAAAGTGTACCTGTTACTCAAGATGTACCTGTTACTCATAAATCTTCTTTTGGGAGGTCTGTGCAACAACCTTTGAAATTAACGGAATTTGTTATTTATAAGTAGTTTTACTGGTTAAACTAACCATTGTATATTTTTACATTTTTTTTGTTTTGTTTTTGTTATTTTAGAAAAAGGAGGATAGTTGGATTTTATTATTTTAGAAAAAGGGAGGATATGTAGTATCCCTTTAAGTATCTCGCTCTTACATGTTTGTATCCCTTTAAACCTCGTGTATCCTTTTGAATATCTGTACTCTATGTTCTACTTGACACTGTTATGATTCTGTTATGTACCACTAGTTCATTTCTGTTATGTGCCACTGAAGTACTTGGATGTGCTCCTACTTATGGATTAAACCTTCTACTTAATTCTACTGCTGGTTGTCATATTTGAAAGGAAATGCTACATACTCCACTAGAAAAAGAGAGAATTTCATTTATTCAAAAAGAAATTCTTTCACTTCTAGTAAAATAACGACCAGCGGTACTCTACTCTCAATCAAGTTAAAGGAAGACTTGGTACTCCTCTGGGGATACTAGCCAAAGTTTCGGAAGAGGACTTTCCCTTCAGAAAGAGGTCTTGGTACTCCTTTGGGGATGTAAGGGCAAAGTTTCGGAAGCGGACCTATCACTATTTCATACAATCTTCTCTCGTATGAATAGTCCCTAAAATAACATCAACAGTTTTTCACTGTTCGATATTACAACAACAGACAAAGTACTTCTACAGTGTGATGCCTTTTTCCACACTATTCCTCTGCCACATAGGCTAAAATAACATCATCCGGGATCTTAGGTAACTCCGTACCCGTACTTCCAGACAACATAAAACAAAGGGCCATATGTATAATTCCAAATTGCGATCGCAAACGCCGAAATTCGTGTTCAGTTGACAGCAGATTAGTAAATCCAAATATTCAGATTCAACTCAGCTCCTCAAACACAGCTTGGTGAAATCTGGACACAACGACAGGGCCCACAAGTAAACTGGCTAGCTAGGATCAGTTCATTAATGTCAAGTAGGTCAAACGTCCTGGACTGAAGGTTGTCCTGGTGATGACGGACACTGGTGGGGCTGACCAGGGCGTTCCTTTTCCTTAACTTCACTTCAGGTTCCTTAGTTCCAGTTTCTTTGTTCCAGTTTCTTCATATGAATTCTATCTTTCTCAACATGTAGATTCATTCACAAATCGATCCCAAAACTTGCTAATACAAAGTCCATTAGCAGAGGTGCATATTCTATAGATGGTTTATTTAAGCTTAGTTAGAAGGTAAGCTCCAGGTAAGTAGGTAGATGATAACAGACAGCCCCACCAGGAGCAGCCTCACTGCTGCTCAGCCTTCACACTCTAGCTGACACTCAACACATCACCAGGCATGCATGCTTTCTATGACATCACCAAGGGATTGAGCATTCCACTCATCACCATGCACTCCAGAACTCATCCTGGCTGAGCATTAGGGAAGGTGTAGCTATGGAGAAAGAATACAAAAATTAGGTCGCAACACAGGTAGACCTGTTTATTAATGGTAAAGTTAAACAGGACCATACCACTAAATGTCAACAGATGCTTGTTTTTACCTGGACCCTGCATAAATCTATCACAAGCCACACTTTCCTGTGTCTGTACACCTCCATTTGGCTAAAGAGAGTGTTTGAGGTAGGTGCCAAGGAGAAAGAGAAATGAACTAGCAAGAAAGAGAAGGAGAGAAAGAGAAGGAGAAAGGGAGGGATGGAGGGGGGAGGGAAGGAGGGAGAGAGCAAGAAAGAGAGAGAGAGCGAGAGACCAACTCTTTTACGCAGAAGTTCCGATGTGCAGAGTTCTTTTGGGGAGTGTGACAGCATAACAGGGTATCATCAAATACTCATCTCTAACTGTTGGTAGAATTATCACAGGTAAGTATGTGCAATAGTAACTGAATCTCTCCACCTTTAGTGTTTGTAATCCTTGGTTTCCGTTCAGCAAGAGACTGTGAACCAAGGGGCACTATACAAAGGAAGGAATGGAAGCCAGAAAGCTGCCAAATACAGCAGATCAAGGAATGATGGAGAACCAGAGCTGAAAGGCATAGGGGAGTGAGGGAACAAGGAGAGCAACCTAAGGTGACACCCGAGGGAACAGGCAAGGAGGAAAACAAAAAGGTTGTGGGACGAAGGCTGCTGTATAAATGAGCACAAAATCGAGCAATGCACAGTGTTGCCAGGTGCGGGTTGACACCAGTTCTGAACTTAAATACTTGTCTGATTATGCTAACCTGAAAGTTCTGCCATTGACCCGGATGCCGAAGCACACACCTTCCTGTGTTACGACGCCTCCCATGTATAAGCTGGTCTGTCATAGATGCTGCCCTGCATATCTATGTCTACAATGTTGAGTTGATCTAGTGAGTGCCCGCCAAATGTTCCTTGAATTCCTGACAGGGTCTAAGAAAAATCTCTCCCCAGACTTTGGTTAACCAGGTTTTATTGGGGGGGAATTGCTGATGACAATTTGCAACCAGCCTGGGAGCATGAACAAAAGCTGCAGGTTCCCAGTTCTGCTTAGGAAGACTGTACCCCTTCCAATGAACCACATATTGCAACTGCCCCTAAACATTTTGGGAATCAACAATAGCCCTAATCTCTACTTCTCGGGAATCATCAACCATGATCACTGGAGGAGGATGTGCGAGAGATGTGACAGTAGGTTTAATGAGTGAAATATGAAATAATTGCTGGATATGCAAGTGACAAGGGAGCGTCAGGGAGCGGCAAGGTAACTGGCCCATTCCCCACCTGGTAAGTGACAGAAAATGTCTCTACAAATTTGGCACAAAATTTGGGTTGAAAACCGGGGACGTGCAAAATGTTGGTTGAAAGACAAACTTTATCTCCAATGGTGTATGATGGAGAATCCCAGTGATGGTGATCCCGAAACGTTTTGTAGTTGGCTTTCGCTTTGTTTAAGTGAATCAATACATCTGCCTGAACTACTAACTTTAAAAGTGATGAGACAGTGGGAACTGGAAGTGAGGAAGAAAATGGGGCAATAGCTGTTATCAATAGCTGTTAATGAACATCACATTGATCCAAAGAAGCATTTGTTTCTCTCACTACTAGAGAGTGGGAGATTACCTGTCTAGTTGTGTTCTCCCAGAAACAAACACTTGCTCACATAAGAGCAACTGGATGGAGGAAGGGGGTAGGCGCCTCACTCACCTATCGTGAAATGTTTCATCATCAGGATCCCTGCACTGTACAGTCTTAATTTATCTAAGAGCTCCCAAAAAATGTTTTGTTTGGCTGAATCCGCCCTGGTGGTATCACCCTACCAGGGGGTGGATAGGCACTGATGATGAAGCATGTCACAATAGGTGAGTGACGAGTCTACTCCAATATATTTGGATGTCCCGGAAAGATAGCTGAGCAGTGGTCTGATGGGACTCTCCAACCCCACCCCCCCGTCCAGTTGCTCTTATGTAAGCAAGTGTTAGTTTTTGGGAGAACGTAATCGGACAGGTAATATCCCACTCTCTGGTAGTGAGACAAGTATTGTGGGGCTTCTGTAGTACTCTATCCCACACCGGTGGAAACACCAGAGATTATGAATCATTACCGAACTAAAATGGTCAACTGAAAATATTATTGCACGGGGCTGAATATTTATGTGAGAACATAACCTCTAACGTTCTCATTGTCTCCAATACTCCACACATTTTCCTCAGTGGTACAGAATTTAGATGCAGCTGGTCCCTCGTTGCATGGAAGTGATCTTAGATGCACTGCTTGTTGACACCAAGACCATGGAAAATGGATTTAAAACACAACTCTCAATAACTATTTTTTTAAAGAAATTAGAGGAGAAAGCCAAAATTATTAATGAGTCTAAAGAATACCTGATGCAAACAAAAATAAGAAGGTTCAAGAAAGAACTTAAAGGTTCTCTTTTGAAGGCATGTTCCCATTCCTAAAACCGGATTTGAAACCAAAGAACTCAGATACTTGGACTTTTCTGACATGGACAGCTCAATATCTGACAAATATTTGAGTGATTCCTCCAATGGCAACCCACATCACAACCGTGATCAGAAACAAGGGGGTCACCCTTCGAAGAATTAGGGGCTTTTATCCACACCTTGGGGATCATTATGATGGTGGGCGGTCAGAGTTGACCCGCCACCGTAACGGTGTACAGGACCGCCAGCCAGGGGTGCGGCGGTCCCGCCGTGCAAATTAGAATGCAACCGCCACCCTGGCGGTCGCATCCTGCATATAATGCATTGTGGTGGGCGGTGCTGTCAGCAGCAACCGCTGCAATGCACAATATACATGTTGTGCATTTGCATGCACAACGTGGCAGGCACCGTGCAATGCCTGCCACCTTGTGCATGCAAATGGAGGGGAGGAACCATGGGTACCCCCAAGTGCAACCCCCACCCCCTGGGGTTCCGTAACGGACCCCCAAAAGTAAATTTCGCCTAAATTTCCATGGTGGAGTGTCTGCCACGGAAAGCCCTGCACCTGTGGGCATCCTAATATGGACAGCGGTGTCTTGCAGACACCGCCACCAAATTGTAGCCCTTTTCTGCCCGGTCGCATATCCGACTGCCGGAAAACCAGCGCATGGTCTTTCCATCCACCGGGGTCCCCTCCGCCATCCTAAAATGGTGGGGGGAAATGGTAGGCGGGCGGTGGACATCCTAAGGATGATACAAGATCTATCATTTGACTAAGAAAGATTTGTTTATCACACTTGATGTGGAGGCCTTATTTACAATTATACCTCAAAAAGCCTCCCTTGATGTCTTGGGCTCCCTGTTAAGTGAAACAGAGTGGAATTCTATTACACTTAAGGATTTCGTCGTGGACTGTGCACATGTGCCACTGACGCAAACTTCAAGCCAAGCTCTAGCAAAATGTAATCAAACCCAAAAATGATCATCTAGTTTGTGTAACCACCTACTGCACCCACTTAAACCAAATGAAGAAACTGGTTCTGAAACATTGGAGAACCTTGACATCAGGTACCTTGGATTTTGCTCACCCGATGTTCGCCTTCAAAAGGGGAAGGTCACAGAGGGATCTCCTGGCACATATCAGGCCAAAGAAAAAAGACACTACAGCCCAAACTTTATCAACAATGTGGAATCTTCCCAGCTTACGGAGTCATTATGTTAGGTTATGTTATAAAGTTTTTGTATAGCGCCTATCACCGCCGGTCTCTAAGCGCTTAAACAGAAAGAACATAACATGCTGTCACCCCAAAACCCTCTACCATCTCTGATTAGGCCGGAAGTATTGCCTTTTTAAATAGGTACGTCTTCAATTTCTTCCTGAAGGAAAGTAGCTGTGAATCTTCCTTCAGACTGGCCGGTAGCTCATTCCAAAGTTGCGGAAGAATCACCAAGAAAGCTCTGCCTCCTTTAGTTTTTAGTTTAAATCTGGGTTGAGTCAGATTGGAGGTCTGACCTGAGCACAGAGTTCTGCCGGGAACATACCTCCTCAGGCGCTGCTTAATGTACTCTGGGGCTGTACCAAAGAGTGCCTTATGGGCCACACAGAGACATTTAAACTGAACCCTGAGCTTCACAGGCAGCCGGTGCAGCTTCCAAAGGAGTGAGTTTCTCGGTAGAGAAAAAATCAATCTAGCTGCATCGTTCTGCACGACCTGCAGCTTCCTCAGCAACTTCTGTGGCAAACCAAGATACAGAGCGTTGTCATAATCTAACCTCGAGATGACTGTAGCAGAGACGATGGTTTGTAGGGTGGAGGCTGAAAGAATAGGGGTCAGCTTGCGTAATTGCCTCAAAACACCCGTGCAAGAGCCTACCACAGCCGAAACTTGAGGGGCCATGGTAAGATCTGCATCGATCTTTAGACCTAGACTTTTTACCATCGTACCAGGAGTAGGAGTTTTTCCTAATTCTGGGGGCCAGTACAGATCACCCCAAGGATTTGCCTGGTTGTTGAACACCATTACCTCAGTTTTCTCAGCATTCACCTTCAAGAGGTTGTTGGTCATCCAATTGACCGTGAATCTGAGCAAGTTCCTCACTGACTCCTGAGCCTCCCTTGTATCTTCCAGCTGCACCAGCAGCTGGGTATCATCTGCGTAGTTAAAGATTTCACAATTCCTACGCATGAGCTCCTCCATCAGTGGTTGTAGGTAGATGTTAAAAAGTAAGCGGGAAAGTGCGGACCCTTGGGGCACACCCCATGTCACCTCACTAATCCCTGACAGCTGATCCCCCATCTGTACCCTCTGAGTACGTCCTGACAGGAAGGATTCTAGCCACTTGAGCGCCTGTCCTGGTATCCCCAGCTTAGCGATACGGTCCAGCAAGATGGTATGGCTGACCGTATCAAAAGCTGCCGACAGGTCTAACAGAATCAGGGCGCATGGCTGTTTCTTGACTGCCCTGACTCTCAGCTCATCGGTAACGTGGCAATAACTAGTTCTGTACTATGCTGTGGCCGGAAACCAGCCTGCCTGGCATGGAGTAGATGGTGTTCCTCCAGAAAGCTGGCTAAGGTGTTCAGGACGTGTTTTTATAAGATCTTACTCAGGAGTGGCAGCTGGGAGATAGGCCTATAGTTTTTCAGTACCTTAACATCGGCTCCCGCTTTCTTGAGGAGTGGGGAGACTCTAGCTTCCTTCAGCTGGGCTGGAAGGTAGCCCGCTTCTAGTGAGGCATTCAGTAGACTCAGTAACTGAGACTGAATACCGGGCAAGGCCAGTTTAAAAAATTTCGGGGGGCAGGGATGGTGGGCAGTCATAATATCGAGTCTTTTATTTCGACTGGACAGAATATCGAGTAAAAAATATAGAATGGACATAATATCGACTAGACATAATATAGACAACAAAAATATCGACTAGAGAAAATTAATATCGAATAGAATGGACATAATATCGAATCAAAAATATAGAATGGACATAATATCGACTAGACATAATATAGCCAACAAAATATCGAATTTAAGGTAAGTTAATAATAATTTTTATTTTTTGTGTAATATAAGTCTGTAGCGGGTTGTGGGTTTATAGGGGAATAGGGTGGGAAGTAATTTAATTCTAATTAATTAAATATGTTAATTTATTTATTGATATTTATTTAGAATTAATTGTTATTTAATTATTAATTGGTAATTAATTAAAATATAATTGGTAATTAATTATAATTGATTAATTGATAAATATTTTAATTTTAGTAATTTATTTTCTGTAGCGGGTTGTGGGTTTATAGGGGAATAGGGTGGGAAGTAATTTAATTATAATTAATTAAATATGTTAATTTATTTATTGATATTTATTTAGAATTAATTGTTAATTAATTATTAATTGGTAATTAATTAAAATATAATTGGTAATTAATTATAATTGATTAATTGATAAATATTTTAATTTTAGTAATTTATTTTCTGTAGCGGGTTGTGGGTTTATAGGGGAATAGGGTGGGAAGTAATTTAATTATAATTAATTTAATTTTTTTAATTATTTATTGATATTTATTTATAATTAATTGTGAATTATTTATTAATTGGTAATTAATTAAAATATAATTGGTAATTAATTATAATTGATTAATTGATAAATATTTTAATTTTAGTAATTTATTTTCTGTAGCGGGTTGTGGGTTTATAGGGGAATAGGGTGGGAAGTAATTTAATTATAATTAATTTAATTTTTTTAATTATTTATTGATATTTATTTATAATTAATTGTTAATTATGTATTAATTGGTAATTAATTAAAATATAATTGGTAATTAATTATAATTGATTAATTGATAAATATGTTCATTTTATTACATTATTTTCTGTAGCGGGTTTTGGGTTTATAGGGGAATAGGGTGGGAAGTAATTTAATTATAATTATTTAAATATGTTAATTTATTTATTCCTAATTATTTGGAATACATTGTTAATTAAATAATAATTGGTAATTAATAAAAATATGATTGGTAAATAATTGTAATTGATTAATTGATAAATATGTTAATTTCATTCATTTATTGTCTGTAGCGGGTTGTGGGTTTATAGGGGAATAGGGTGGGAAGTAATTTAATTATAATTAATTAATATGTTAATTTATTTATTGATATTTATTTAGAATTAATTGTTAATTAATTATTAATTGGTAATTAATTAAAATATAATTGGTAATTAATTATAATTGATTAATTGATAAATATTTTAATTTTAGTAATTTATTTTCTGTAGCGGGTTGTGGGTTTATAGGGGAATAGGGTGGGAAGTAATTTAATTATAATTAATTTAATTTTTTTAATTATTTATTGATATTTATTTATAATTAATTGTGAATTATTTATTAATTGGTAATTAATTAAAATATAATTGGTAATTAATTATAATTGATTAATTGATAAATATTTTAATTTTAGTAATTTATTTTCTGTAGCGGGTTGTGGGTTTATAGGGGAATAGGGTGGGAAGTAATTTAATTATAATTATTTAAATATATTAATTTATTTATTCTTAATTATTTGGAATACATTGTTAATTAAATAATAATTGGTAATTAATAAAAATATGATTGGTAAATAATTTTAATTGATTAATTGATAAATATGTTAATTTCATTCATTTATTGTCTGTCGCGGGTTGTGGGTTTATAGGGGAATAGGGTGGGAAATAATTTAATTCTCATTAATTAAATATGTCATTTAAATTATTGGTATTTATTTTGAATTAATTGTTAATTAATTTTTAATAGGTAATTAATTAAAATATAATTGGTAATTAAAATTAATTTATTAATTTTGAAATTGTAAATTAATTTATTGTTAATAGGTAATTAATTAGTATGAGTAGGCAATTTTTATAATTAAATAATTTTATTTTGTATTTATAAATAAATATTTAATATTTTTTATACACAAGTACAATATTTTAATTATTTGTAATTGGTATTACTATTTATGTTATTTATATCTATTTGTGAAGTATTTACTTTCCCTATTATTGCACTCTCTGAAGTTGGAATAGTAATTTTAACCCCTATGCTATACAACACTTTCCCTACTGTTGCACCCACTGGAGTGGGTATGCAACGTTTACAATGCAACTTTTACTATGCACTACCATTACAACGAAACTTTTACAACGCAAAAACTTTTACAACGCATACATTTACAAAGCATGTTTTTACAACGCAGATATCTTTACAACGCATACCATTAGAACGTAAGTATTGCTAAGTATATAATTTTTTTAAAAATGTTATATGTTTGGGTTTTTGGGTAAAGGGGTATTTTTAGGGTTCAGGGTCAGTTTTCAGTTTTTGGGTAAAGGGGTATTTTTAGGGTTCAGGGTCAGTTTTAAGTTTTTGGGTAAAGCGGTATTTTTAGAGTTCATGGTCAGTTTTCAGTTTTTGGGTAAAGGGGTATTTTTAGGGTTCAGGGTCAGTTTTCAGTTTCTGGGGTAAAGGGGTATTTTTAGGGTTCAGGGTCAGTTTTCAGTTTTTGGGTAAAGGGGTATTTTTAGGGTTCAGGGTCAGTTTTCAGTTATTGGGTTAAGGGGTATTTTTAGGGTTCAGGGTCAGTTTTCAGTTTCTGGGGTAAAGGGGTATTTTTAGGGTTCAGGGTCAGTTTTCAGTTTTTGGGTAAAGGGGTATTTGTAGGGTTCAGGGTCAGTTTTCAGTTTTTGGGTAAAGGGGTATTTTTAGGGTTCAGGGTCAGTTTTAAGTTTTTGGGTAAAGGGGTATTTTTAGGGTTCAGGGTCAGTTTTAAGTTTTTGGGTAAAGCGGTATGTTTAGAGTTCATGGTCAGTTTTCAGTTTTTGGGTAAAGGGGTATTTTTAGGGTTCAGGGTCAGTTTTCAGTTTCTGGGGTAAAGGGGTATTTTTAGGGTTAAGGGTCAGTTTTCAGTTTTTGGGTAAAGGGGTATTTTTAGGGTTCAGGGTCAGTTTTCAGTTTTTGGGTTAAGGGGTATTTTATTTTTAGGGTTCAGGGTCAGTTTTCAGTTTCTGGGGTAAAGGGGTATTTTTAGGGTTCAGGGTCAGTTTTCAGTTTTTGGGTAAAGGGGTATTTGTAGGGTTCAGGGTAGCCCTGGGCGTCCGATTCGGCTACGCCCATGGAGTAGGCGTAGTGTTGCCTTCTACGCATTTTGCGTAGACAGCGTAGCCGGCAACACTACGCCCACTCCGTGAGCGTAGCCGAGTCGGCCGCCACCCGCCTCTCTCCCGCCCTCCACTAGATACTTTATTTAAGCAATTACACTGATTAAAACAATTTTAAAGCACTTACCTTGTCCGGGGCTCGTCCGGGGCTCCCTCTTTGAATAGCGTCATTTCTCGGGAGAAATGCGCATGCGCGGCCGCCCGCGCATGCGCATTGGTATCCAGGAAAGGACGCTATTCAATGAGGGAGCCCCGGACGAGCCCCGGACAAGGTAAGTGCTTTAAAATTGTTTTAATCAAGGTAATTGCTTAAATAATGTATGTAGGGGAGAGCGGGAGGGAGGTGCGTAGTGGGGCTACGCGGAGTGCGGGAGTGGGCGTAGCTTCTCGCCCTCTCCGCGTAGCTCCGCGGAGCCCCACTATGCCCACTACGCCCAGGGTTAGTTCAGGGTCAGTTTTCAGTTTTTGGGTAAAGGGGTATTTTTAGGGTTCAGGGTCAGTTTAGGGTTTTTGGGGTACAGGGGTACTTTGTAAAAATAAAGTAAAATTACATTTAAATTACATTAATTAAATACAATTAAATAAAATTAAATTATATTATAATATTTTAAATTAATTTATATTAAAAAAAATATTATATACTTACCAATACTTACGTTGTAATGGGCTGCGTTGTAAAGGTATATGCGTTGTAAAATCTTGCGTTGTAAATGTATGAGTTGTAAAAGTTTTTGTGTTGTAAAAGTTTTGATGTAATGGTAGGTGTTGTAAAAGTATGCGTTGTAACGTCATACATCCCTGGAGTGGGAATAGTAATTTTAACCCCTACGCTATCCAGCGCTTTCCCTACTGTTGCACCCACTGGAGTGGGAATAGTAAATTTTACCTCTACGCTATCCAACACTTTTGCTAATGTTGAACTCACTATAGTTGTTACAATAAATTTTAACCATTTTCTATGCTACGCTAAAAATGTTATATATGTTTATTTAATAATATGTTTTTTTATATATATATATATATATATGTATTATTTTTGGTGATATAATTTTTTTAATTATAGAAATTATTTATTAAAATTAAATGTTTTAAATTATTATTTCTAAGTTTATATTAAATATATTTATTAGTATATTAGTTTTAACTTAATTTTAAGACATTTAAAAAAATCGATATTTTGACAGTCTATATTTTTGTAAGTCGATATTTTGGAGTCGATATTTTGGTACTTACCTGTTTGTAGATAGGGAGTCGATATTTTGTCACTCGATATTTTTCACTCGATATTTGTGTATCTCGATATTTGTGACGTCGATATTATGTCAGTGATCCGGCAGGGATCTGTGCTAGAACCTGATTTGACATGGCCGACAAGCTCCACCAGTCGCTTTTCATCAATATATGGGAAGCTGTTCATGGTCCCAGTTTGCAGCTGACTATCTTGGCAGGATGTCAAAGACGGTCCAGCTGGGATCATAGTAATATCCGTCAAGATGTCCTGTACCTTCTGGAGAAAAAAGCCTTGAAAGGTATCGCAATTGGGTTGATCACCCGCAAGACTTTTCTCGCCCAGCTGCGTAAGTTCCCTTAAAATCACAAAGGTCGCCCTTTGTTTGTTTGTAGCCTCCATAATTCTGTTCTCATAAAAGACGGATTTCCTCGCCAGGATGTCCATCTTGTAACTAGCAAGAAGTGATTTAAAGGTTACTGACTCTGCTGGACAGTAATTGAGTCTCCACCTTCTCTCCGCCTTGTGGAGGGCTTGCTTCTTTTCCTTAAGAGAGGCGTCAAACCATGGGCCTCCCTTTCCTTTTGTTCTAGTCCTCTCCATTTGCTCCGGGGCAAGCTTATCTAAGGCGGCCCGGATCCAGGTCATCAGGGCAGTGGTGTCAGAGTCCAGGTTCATCTGTGTCATCTCGGGGGGGGTGAGAAGAGAGCAGGGTCGATATTAGGGAGTCGGCCTCAATCTTCTTCCAAGACCGAACTTTCCTCCGCATTTGTTTGAGGCAGCCGGCAAGGGATCTCCCGGAACCCAGCACTTGATCAGAAAATGATCTGACCAAATGCAAGGGCAAACTTCAGTTATTTCCATATGGGACAGAGAGGACCAAACAAGGTCAAGTGTGTGGCCCTTCACGTGAGTAGGACCCATTACTAATTGTTGTAGGTTAAGTGTAGAGAGATTAGTTTCAAACTCTGTCTCAGTGGGCTCTCTGGGAACCTTATCCCAATGGTAGTTGAAATCACCTACCACTATAAGGGACTTATATCTAGAGGCCAAGTCTGTCAGCAATTCAAAAAAGGTGTCATTAAATTCAGGTGAATTCTAAGGTGGGCGATACACTAGCAACAGCAGGATGCATGAAGATGTAAGTGAAATTTTTATCCCTAGCAGCTCTGCGCAAGCACAATTTTCTGCTACAATCTGTGTCACCTTAAGACTCTTTTTGAACAGGATGGCAACACCTCCCCCTCTGCTGTCATTAGGGCGGTTGTACCAAAGTGCATCGAAATCAGGAGGCAGGGCTGCTAGAACGTCCGGTGTCGATGACGTGCCCAGCCACGTCTCTGAGAGAGCAAGCATGTCTATGTCGCCCTCCGCCAGAAGCGAGAATACTCCTAAGTGATGCTTTTGCAGAGAGCGTGTATTTAACGTTGCAATAATAAGGCCTTGGGTCCTGGTATGAGTGAGTACATCCTCTCCCTGCAACAAAGCCTCTGACCGTAGTTTGGCTAGGGTTATCCCATCTAACACAGTATTGCTTGTGTTGAGAACCCTAAGGGTATCGGGCGAATATATACGTGGTCGGCCGGTTGGGTGGCCCCTGGGCCCGTCCTGGCCCTGCACGCTTGCATACTGGACGTATTAGTAGTGTGTGGCTAAGGGTACTCGCAAAGTCTATAGCGCTAACCCCCGAGACGTCTTGTCAGCGTCTCTAGCCCACACCTAAGATGGCGGTCGGGCGTGAGGCAGCGTGGAAATCACCCGAATGGTGAGTTGTGCTTAACTCTTAATTATAGTGCAGGCAATGCGGAGTTCCGGGGGAACGTGAATTACAAAGTGACAGTGACAGCAAGAATTTTTAAAAATTATTGAGGCGAAGCAAATACAAATTTTTAAAAGGAGCAGGCACTCCAACACTTTAAAAAATAGCAGCAAGAAATTAAAGGCAGCAGCAGCAAACAGTGCTTATCCTAACCAGGGCACTCGCCAACTGGTCACCTATATAGTCTTTGCCTAAGGGCACTCGCAAAGACTATAGCGCTAACCCCCGAGACGTGTTGTCAGCGTCTCTAGCCCACACCTAAGATGGCGGTCGGGCATAAGGCGGCATGGAAATCACCCGAATGGTGAGTTGTGCTTAACTCTTAATTATAGTGCAGGCAATGCGGAGTTCCGGGGGAACGTGAATTACAAAGTGACGGTGACAGCAAGAATTTTTAAAAATTATTGAGGCGTAGCAAATACAAATTTTTAAAAGGAGCAGATACTCCAACACTTTAAAAAATAGCAGCAAGAAATTAAAGTCAGCAGCAGCAAACAGTTCTTATCCTTATCATTACTCCTGCGGATAGTGCAATATCTGCCCTTCTCACCAAAGTCACAAAGGAACTTGATCTAGGCTTACACACACCATGGATTCAAATGAAACACACAAATTGTAACAGCTCTGAGGTGGTCTATATCCTGATTTGTAAATGTAATTTAAGTACTTGGGCATGACCACGAGGAGAGTAAAAACTCGCATTAACGAGAACCGCAGTACCTTCCGATGTAGGAAAACCATCACCAAGCTGATGCGCCATTTTGAGTCTTCCGGACACTCTGAAAATGATTTTAACTGGTATGTACTGGGGAAATTACCCTCATCTGACAAGGAACAAACCCTATTGAGATACAAACAAAGAAGGTTTTACCGGTTGGGCTGTGAATCTCCAGGTTTGAACTAGCATATCCATTGTACTCATCTGTCATCCTTACAATTAAGTTATAACATTTAGAACCCTACAGGTAGCGAGATACTATCATTATGATGATGGCATGAGATGACAATCCAGCTACAACTACAGTGAAACTGCAATATGAGGATTAACTATTGTAAAATTTTCCAGCTTGCAAAATATCACAACAAATACATTCCAGTTGGTACCATATCAACAAATGTCCTACCACCAGACATGTACATTAAACGAAGTTTCCCACACCTACCTCCATATAACCAAATGGGATATACATAATTATGTGAAGCTTATAAAAGCAAAAATGAAAAACATAGACCTACTGTTTCATTTAATATTATAGTTTTTGTTGATTTAAATAGCCTACAAGATTCCTCTTCCGTGAATATTAAATTTTGGTGGAGGAAACACATTTTCATGCAGAGGGACTGCATGTCCCAGAATTCTTAAGCAATAGGAGTGGCTCGATTATGCACGTCACTCCAACAGCTGCATTGTCTCTAGTAATGGGCGGTCGCTCATTCTCCCACTTAGGACCGAAGATCTGGAATTCCCTACCGACTTAATTGAAAACTGAAACCATTTTTCTCAACTTCCGCAAAGGTCTCAAGACATGACTTTTTCTGCAATAATTTGCTTTTTGTTCCCTATTCAGTCTTTTAAGCTATCCCTTGGCGCCGGGAATCCCTGTGTGGGTAGCTGTGCGCCTTATATGTTAAATAAATAAAAAAATTAAAAAATAAAGGACTCACAAACACACGCTTTGACTAGTCGAGCATTCAGTTGCTATCTGAGCAGCAGAAACCCGTAAGCATATGGGCAGTGCCAGTACCTTGGCGCAGTGAGTAAAGGTACTATTGTACCATCCTGCCAGTACCCATCGTTAAGCGCAAGATGTGTGACCGGACGATAATTTCTTTACCTTTGCACATGGGGGGGGCAGTGGGGGGGAGGGTATCTGAGGTAATGCAGCTGTATACTTGAGATTATGTGCTTTGTTGTTGCTGCCCCCGCAAGGAAATGCCAGACCAGTGCAATTTGGCTATGAAATACAGATCTTACAGTATGAGTGGATTTAATTTCCGGCAGGACTTTTTTACAGATCAGAAAAATATATATATGAACACGGGAATGAACAGGGTAAATCCCAGCTCCCATAACTATACCCCAACTGGCACCATATTTTCATACTGGGTTGAGATTTAAGGGCATAATTTTGATGCTGATCAGTCGTAACGCGGGCCAGTATTCAAGCGGTCAGGAGACGGCACATAAGCATGCGGGTGGTCCAACCTCCCTATTACAATGCGACCACCGAGCTGCTGGTCAGAAATATGGTGGGGCATGCTGTGGCTGTGGGAACAGACTTTTCATGGTGGTATTCCCGCCATGAAAAGGCTGCCAGAAAGGGATAATGTCATCCAAATGGCAGAGCCAATCTCTGCACTGCGGCCATTGTAGGACGCTGCTCTGACCACCGCACCATTGGGATCCATGATCCCTGTGAGCTATCTGTCTTGCGTCCAACAGAATAGGGTCTGACCCCCAGTAAATGTAGTCTATCATTAATAAAAACCATCACAAGAGTAGTGAGATTGGTAACTACTGGATTGTAACATCGGTATTCCTTCCCCCCAAATTAGGTATGTGACTACAGGATTTCACCAGGTGCCAGATACGCATGATGCCAAAATAACAGGGTAACATGTATGTTTGTGATCTCCTATGGGACAAGATAAATGAATGCAAAGCAAGATACCTATTTTTATAAGTAAGTGTATTAATGAAGCTACTGTAGAGGTTCTTTATTAATTGAAATTGGTAAATGGAACGTGGATAGATAGTCTCTCTCTTCCATTATAGATAATAGTAGGCACTGATGCAAAAATAGTGCCTCACAAAGAACTTGCGGTAAAGATAAGGAGAAGACCCTTTAACGCATGACTGAGAGCCTTATTACTGGCAACTCATGTAAGAAATTTACCTATTGAAATTCAGTGGTATAGACCTATTTTAGTTAATTCAACTCAATATGACAATAGGCGTTTGTGTGTATTAATAGATATGGATACTTGTGGCTCTAACTGCATATATTTATTTTTAGATGGAGGATGCTTTGTTTTTAACTGTCTGTCCTGAAGAAGGTGTATAAAAAGCACAAAAGACACCGAAACGCGTCGACAAGAGGACTATTATTGTATTGTGTTTTTATTTTGAACTTGTTTATATAAAATAAATGTGTATTTGTTATGTATGATAATATTGTATATTAGACAGTAGTCACGGTCCATCAAACAATTTGGAGAAAAGATTGTATCAAAATTGTTTGAATCAGTCTTAGTGAGGACTATGCTCATTAATTTTAATGTGATGAATTTCACTTTTATAAATATGAAAAAAATACGAGTATTTTAATAAAAACAACAAACGAACCTTATTACATATTCTTGTCTGGAGTTGTATAATGTTGTAAACTAGAAGGTCTAGGTATCACTGTAGTTAACAACTGAATAGCACAGAAAGGAAACCTATTTTGTTTATTGTCTATACTACCCAGTCCTTTCTGGCTCCCTGGGTGAACTCTCTCTTTTTTGAGGTGTGATCTCCTATTAACAGCTAATGCATGAACAACCCTTTAAAAAAACTTTTATTCATGTCATTTTGGGGCGTTGTGCTGTGCATCGATTAACGATTAGAAAATTTCACATTACCTAACCTACCAAAATAGGCAGTTATTGTAAAAGGAAATTGTTATTTCATCCTGTAGCAGGACGCAGCATACCCATCATCTCTGTGAGAGATCACTAACTTCACCCCGGGTATATGGACAGCCTGTAGTACTGTCTCTCTGACAATGTCTCATCTCTGTTCATAGGTATTATCCAATGATAGAACATATTTTCATGTGAGAGCCTTAGGCCTTATATATGCACATAGAATGAATGTGTATTATTTTATGTAGGGGTAAGCATATAGCTCTGAAGAAAGCCCCAGTTCGGATTGTATTCATTGTGGGGGCTGAAACATGTTAGCACCCTATAAAATCAAGGTTAATTGAGCAGTAGAATCTCAACTATAACCTTGTTCTATATCTTTTTAACCATTCCCCTAGTACCCTTCTAATAAAGAACCTTTCTTGGGGTATACTGTGAGATACTTTTAAAATTCATCACTTATATTTTCCCTCTTCATCCCTGCACTGTCCAGCCTTATTTAATCTAAGAACTCCCCAAAAATGTTTTGTTTGGTTGAGACTGCCCTGATGGTATCTCGCTTCCAGGGTGTGGAAGGTGCTGAGGATGACGTATGTCACAATAAGTGAGTGACGCTACTCCAAATAATTTCTTTGGATTCCCTTGGAAGATATCTGAGTATTGGCCTGCTGGTACTCTCCACCCCACCTCTATCCAGTTGCTCTTATTTGAGCAAATCCAAAGAAGCATGTCATGTAATGCTTCATTGTAGACACATTCTGCCGTTGTTAGTCTTATAGGACACCCTCACAAAGAACATGAGGGTATTCATCTTCTTGAAATCACAAACCTAATAAAGTCACAGCTGTCCACTTAAGTATGAATTCAGCTAGTCTCATGCAACAATATGTCATTGTTTGTATACACAAGTAGCAATCCTCTCTCTTACACACATTTTGCCTCCTACTACATACCTGCTGGGCCATGACTGGAGAAAGCATTCAGACTTCACATATGGCATGACGCTAAACCACACAGCTCATATGCTATAATTCACTCAACACATTACCAAACATGCATAACAGATTGAGTAACTACTTTCTTGAGAATAATGAAAGCAAATTGGGCTATTGTTACAGAACAGGTGCAGAAGAGGGGGTGCATTTGATAATTTTAGCAACATTATAGGCGTAGCAGAATTCACACCAAAGACATTTTGATGAACAGTTTGATGACCCATCACATCATGGTGAAAATTGAGTGATTTTTTTAAAACAGATGAAGATCCCACTGTGTTAATTAACAATAACTAATAAACCACTAGTAACTAAACCTTTAAAAGTCTAGAGAAATGCTTAGTTGTAAAAGATTAAATTAAAGAGGCTGCAATGCAGTTTGCAAGGTTCCAAGATGTAATACCATATCTACGTAGATGGATAATGTCCTATTACTTTCCAGCAATCTTCATTACCCACAACCAGAGTCCTCCTCATTCCAGTCCTGACTTTTGAGGCGTTTCCACCCCTACAGAGATTTAAACATTAGGGATTGTAGATTCCTTTAGCCTAAAGCTGTATTCTATCCCTATGATATGAGCAAAAAGCCCCAACCCTCCTGCTCATCCTCCTGTATAATAACAAGTCCGAGAGAAACATGCAGATGTGATAAAAAAAGGGAGGGATGTGGACTCGGAAGAGGAGGACTCTGGTTCAGGGTAATAAAAATTACTGGTAAGTAATAGGACAATACCCCCTCACCTTCATCCTCCTTAACTCATTCCTGACTTGTGAGGATATACCAAGCAAGAAGTACACCAACACCCAAATCTGATACAGCAAGTCTTTATTAGAGAATGACAATTACACCATTGCCGTTTGCAATTCAGATGTCCCAAGGGAACGCTCAGCCCCAGACAAATCCAGGCAATATTGATTGGCAATAGTCAGCTGTGAAGACCAATTCGCAGCACAACAGATCTCCTGAATAGAAGACCCCCCAACCTCAGCCCAGGAAGCAGCCGCTGTGCGAGTAGAACACCCCTGAACCTTAGAAGGAGAATATATTGGGAAGAAACCTTGTTACCCAGAGTACCGGAACCAAAGGAGACAAACAAATTCAAGGACTTCCAAAACGTACAGGTCCTAGACAAATACATTGACAGGGTGTGACCCACATACAAGGAGGACAGAAGCCCCTCCACATCTGAGGGAAAAAAACAGCAAAACAAGCTCCTGGTTCAGATGGAAAGAAGAGGAGACTTTATGGAGAAAAGTAGGATCTAGGTGAAGCACCACCTTGTCCGGAAAGAAGCGTAAGAAGGGAAAAGACGACAGAAGAGCCCCCAGGTCACCCGAACGCAGAGCAGATGTGATGGCAACCAGAAAAGCAGCCTTAGCAGACAACCAAGACAGGAGACAGGAAACAAAAGGCCCAGCCGGGCCCAGCTGGAGACCCTGAATGACCACTGACAATTCACAAGAAGGAACAGATTTCAGAATGACTGGCCTCATAAACCTGAAACCTAAAACTTTGGAGAAATCCCATTGAAAAATGAAATGCTCGGGCAGAGGTCCACTGGGCGCAAAAAGTGGATGGCGCCAAGCCTTTCAGAAACCCATCCCGCAAAAAGTCTAGAATAAAAAATCTATCCAAGTCAAGGGATCAAAATTCTTAGGAACACACCATTTCTAAAAAGAACCCCAGTGTTTCTTGTAAGACTTCAAGGTTGAGGAGCCACAAAACTAGAACACCCCAGGAACCATCTAACCATCATTTTCACAAACCAAGATACAACACAGGTAGGGAGGGAAACTGGAGTGGAGATGGTTGCAGGGACAGAGGAAAAAGCACCCACTGACAACGAAACAACAGCAGAGAGCACCAGGGCCTCCGAAGCCAAAAAGGAGAAATCAGAATACCCAATGTCATCTCCTCCCAAATCTTCTGCAGCACCCTCAGGAGAAGGGAATGGGATGGAAAGCATACACAATACTCTTGTGCCGAGGGAGTGAGAGGGCACTAACCTCCCAAACCCTGGGAACAGGAGTCTCTGATCAGAAAAGAGGAATCATGGCATTGTATAGAGATGCAAACATATCCAGCCAAGGATCCCTCAATGCTGCATACACTAGACTGAACTCCTGATCTGAGGTGTAATACATCACGGAAGACAGCATGTTTCTGCTCAGACAGTTGGCCTGAACGTTGAGAGTCCACTGACCATACACAGCAGAAAGAGCAAGAAGATTGGCCTCCGCCCAAGCAGAGATCTGAGCTGTAATGACATTCGGATGCCTGTTCAGATATGACTTCCAGACCTGATTATCTGTACGCACCACAACATGCTGTCCTACCAACGGAGCGGAAAAACCCTCGGGCCTGCCAGACCTCTGACAACTCCCTCTAATTGGAGGACTGATGTGCCACCGAAACTATCCAGACCCCTTGCCTCTCCAGATCTCCTAACACCTCCCCCGGCCCCACATGCTGGCATCTGTTGTGAGATATACAAGGGGGGATAGCAGAACAGCATGCCTCATGTCAGATTTGCCTCAGACTGCAACCAAGTCAAAGCGTTCCTGACAGCAGGCGTCATCGAGATCAGATGGTCGTAGTTGCATGAGCCGGACTCCAAAAGCAAAGGACATGATTCACCAGGGGCTTGAGATGAAACCCTGTCCACAGGACCACAGCCGTAGAGATCGCCCTCAGGCAAGCTCTGGCCGACATGGAGGACTGTCCCAGAAGATGATTGACCGAGGCACGAATTGTCGATATCCCCTGCACCATGTCGAACAGGACCCCTATGAACAGCTTGGTCTGAGTGGGTTCCAAGTGGGATTACGGAAAGTTGATATGAAAACACAAGTCCCCCAGAGTCCGAAGTACCAGTTTAAGGTCTTCCTGAACCTTCAAAAAAGAAAGAACAAATAAGAGCTAATCATCAAGGTATGGAAAAACAGAAATATAGCCAGACCACAGGGCAAGACCTGGAACAGAAAGTGGTTGTCGCTAACAGCAAAGCAAAAATACTTCTGGCTCGACTGATGAACAGGATCATGAAAGTATGTGTCCTGGAGGTCTAAAGACACCAGGAAGTCGCTGTGCACCAGCAAAGAAAGAATAGACTGGAACGAAACCCTCTTGAGTTGTTCCACCACCAGATCTTTGTTCAGCAATTTTAGGTCGAGAACAGTTCGGAGGCATCCATCATGTTTTGGAACAAAAACAGCAGTGAATAAAAACCCTTTCTCCTTTGTAAGGGAGGCACAGTGATGATTGCCCCCTTCTCTAGCAGAGACTGAACACCCTAGTAGCAAGAAACCAAGCCCGGGGAGGGGATGCCCGGAAGGGAATTTGATAGCCATGACTGACAACCTGTAGGACCCACACTTCAGAAATCAAGGCACACCACTGATGATAAAAAAGACAAAGGCGGGCCCCCACCCCATTATAGTCATTTGGGTAGTTGTTCACCACCAGCCTAGGTGTTCTGTCAGGATTTTCTGGCAAACGCAGTCCCCCCCCCTTGACCACGGGCCTGGGCATGAAAGGGACATTTGTCAAGAATCGCAGGAGCAGGTTTTTTCTGAACAAAAGAGCATCTGCCCATATGCAACTGAAAAGGTTTCAAAACCTTCTTCTCCTCTGCAAATTTCTGCAAAAGATCATCCAGTTTGGGCCCAAAAAGCTTCTGACCAGTGAAAGGAAGCTTCATAACCAAGGCACGTTGGCTGGCCTTTCGTTTCCATGACTTCAACCATAACAACCTTCGACCAGTAATAGAAGCGTAAGCAGATGAGGAAGCCGCCCAAAGACTATCAAAAGTTATATCCGACAAAAACTGGAAGGGCTTCTCCATATTAGCCAGGAGAGGGGTGCAATCCTCGTCAGACAGCATCATATCATGTAAAGTCTGAAAATCCTTGAGCAGGGCTTGAGATACATAAGCTGCATACTTATTGGCCCAAAAGGAGAAATTAGCAGCCGTGTATGACCTCGTAAGGGAAGCCTCAACCTGTTTGTCAATCACATCAGACAATCTGGGATTCTGTGATGCCAAACTAGCAGAAGACACCATGATAGCCAACATAGTGTTCACCTTAGGAGTCTGTGAAAACAACTCATCAAAGTCCTGCAACACATAGCGTTTGCCCAAAAAATGTAGAATAGCCTGTTTTTCAGGGTCCTTCCACCTCTTAGACAGAAGACCCGGCCTTAAGCACATCATGAAATAGCAAAACATCACGATCAGCTGCACTATACTGAGAATAAAATCCATCTTCCATTGGGGGTTCTCACAAAATCCCAGCACATCCCGGATGTGGGACAAGAGAGCCTTCAGTTGGGTGCCCTCAACGTATTTGCCTTGAGGTGCAGCGTCAGCGTCACCCTCAGCCTCCTCCAGCCGAGGACGTTTGGAGATGGAGGAGTCCCCCACAGCCTAGTCTATGGCCTCTTTAATCAGAGCCTCCAGCTCTGATCGTGAAACTTGAAGCGCCTCCTCCACCTCATCCTCAGGCGGAGCCTTCTCATGGTGCTCTTAGTCTGAGCGTGTCATGTTGAATGCAGAGAAAATGAACACGCTACAGACACGTACTCCCTGATTAAGTACAGGTTCCCGGTAACAAAATTGAGCTCCCACAAGACTCCAACCTGGCCAAAAATGTGTTGGCTTCCGGAACCGAGCGTCACCCGACACCGGTCCCTGGTTTTTGATTCCGGCACTGCGGCACATCAACAGCCTGAGGACAGACGTAGTAGCGAGACTACAAGCTCCCTGTCACAGGCTCAGCACATAGATGGGGAGCACATCGCCCACAGTATACCCATTCCGTGCGCCCAGTGACAACGCAACAGAATAAACAAACAACACCCAGTAATACTGGGACACACTTAAGTATTAACTGAAAAACAGTTAAAAACAAAAACGAGTAGTGTGGCTCACCTCTGATCTGAAGTTCACAGAAACAAAACAGGAGGATGGTTGGAAGGGATGGGGCTTTATGCTTCTATCATAGAGATAGAAGATAGCTTTAGGCTAAAGGAATCTACGATCCCTAGCATGTAAATCTCTGTCGGAAGAGGAAACTCCTCACAAGTCAGGGCTGGGACAAGGAGTATGTAGGTGAGGGTGTAATGGCGATAGTCTGATTGTGTGTCACCCCAAACGTTAGCAATCAATCAATCAATCAATCAATCAGGGGTTTGTAGAGTGTGCTACTTACCCGTGAGGGTCTCAACGCACTATGGGGGGCGGGGGGGTGCAGCTCTAGGTCAGCCACAAAGCCAGGTCTTGAGGCTCTTCCTGAAGGTGTGAAGGGTGGGTGAGCTTCTGATGTTGACTGGTAGTTTGTTCCATGCTTTGGTTGTGACGTAGGAGAAGGCTCTTTCCCCTGCTCTGGGTCTGTGGATGTGTGGAGTTGGTGCTAGGGCGAGGTCGGCGGAACGGAGGTTTCTTTTGGGTGCGTGGTAAGAGATTCTATCATTGAGGTATTTGGGTCCAGTGTTGTGGAGGCATTTGTAGGCGTGGGTGAGTAGCTTGAAGGATACTCGCTTCTCGACAGGGAGTCAGTGGAGGACTCGGAGGTGTTGGGTCGTGTGCTCATGTTGTGGGGTGCCGAGAACAAGTCTGGCTGTGGTATTCTGGATGGTCTGGAGTTTCCGTAGCAGGTATTTGTTGATTCCCGCTTAAAGGGCGTTACCGTAGTACAGTCTGCTGATGAGGAGTGCGAGGGAGACGGTTTTTCTGGCTTTGGGTTGGATCCACTTCAATCAATCATATAATTTGTAAAGCGCACTACTCACCCGTGAGGGTCTTAATGCGCTGGGTTGGGGAATGCTGCTACTACTCGAAAAGCCAGGTCTTGAGGAGTTTTCTGAAGGTCAACAGGTCTTGGGTCTGCCGTAGGTGGATGGGGAGGGTGTTCTAGGTCTTGGCGGCAAGGTGGGAGACCAATCTGCCACCGGAGGTTGCTCTTCAGAAGCGGGGGACTGTGGCGTGGGCGAGGTTGGCGAAGTGGAGCTGGCGGGTAGGGGGGTAGTAGCTGAGTCGTCTGTTGAGGTACGTTGGTCCGGTGTTGTGGAGTGCCTTGAGTGCATGGGTGAGGAGCTTGAAGGTTATCCCCTTGTTGACCGGGAGCAAGTGCAGGTCTCTCAGGTGGGGTGTGATGTGGCTGCGGCGGGGGATGTCGAGGATCAGGCGTGCAGAGGCGTTCTGGATGCATTGGAGCTGTCTCAGCGTAGAGGGCGTTTCCGTAGTCCAACCTGCTGCTGACGAGGGCCTGGGTGACCGTTCTTCTCGTTTCAGTGGGGATCCACTTGTAGATCTTGTGGAGCATGCAGAGGGTGTTGAAGCAGGAGGAGGAGACGGCGTTGACCTGTTTAGTCATGGAGAGGGTGGAGTCGAGGATGACCCCGAGGTTGCGTGCGTGGTCGGTGGGCGTTGGAGCGGTTTCCAGTGCGGTCAGCCACCAGGAGTCGTCCCAGGCTGAAGGGGTGGATCAGAGGATGAGGACCTCTGTCTTGACCGAGTTCAGCTTTAGTCGGCTGTTCCTCATCCATTCATCGACGGCCTTCATTCCTTTGTGAAGGTTGGTTTTGGCGGTGTGGGGGTCCTTAGTGAGGGAGAGGATCAGCTGGGTGTCATCAGCGTAGGAGATGATGTTGAGGTTGTGCTGACTGGTGACGTGGGCAAGCGGTGCCATGTAGATGTTACAGAGTTGGGCTGAGGGATGAGCCCTGGGGTACGCCGCAGATGATCTTGGTGGTTTTGGAGCGGAAAGCGGGAAGGCGGAAGCTCTGTGTTCTGCCAGAGAGGAAGGAGGTGGTCCAGTCCAGGGCCTTCTTTTGGATCCCGGCGTTCTGGAGGCGTGTTCGTAGTGTGTGGTGGCAGACCGTGTCGAAGGCGGCTGACAGGTCGAGGACGAGGGCTGCCGTTTCTCCGTTGTCCAGCAGGGACTTGATGTCATCAGTGGCGGCAATGAGGACAGTCTCGTGCTGTGGTTGCTGCGAAACCCGGACTGGGAAGGGTCCAGGATGTTGTTCTCCTCAAGGTAGCGGGTCAGTTGTTCATTGACGGTCTTCTCGATGACCTTTGCCGGGAACGGGAGCAGGGAGATGGGCCGGACGTTCTTGAGGTCCTTGGGGTCTGCCTTGGGTTTCATGAGTAAGGCGTTAATCTCGGCGTGCTTCCAGCTCTCCGGGAAGGTTGTTGTCTCGAAGGAGGTGTTGATGACTTTCCGGAGATGGGGTGCGATGGATGTGCTGGCTTTGTTGAAGATGTGGTGTGGCCATGGGTCTGACGGAGATCCAGAGTGGATGGTGTTCATGATCTTGAAGGTGTCATCGTCATTGATGTTGGTCCAGGAGAGAAGGCAGTTGGTGCGGAGGTCTCAGTGGTTGTCGGGCGGTCGTGGCCTTGAAGCTGTCGTGGATGTCTGCGATCTTGCAGTGGAAGAAGGTGGCCAGCGAGTCGCACAGGTCTTGCGAGGGTGGGACGTCGTTGGTGCTGGGGTTGGAAAGTTCCTTCACGATGTTGAAGAGCTCTTTGCTGTTGTGCATGTTGTTGTCTAGGCGGTTTTTGAAGGAGGCCCTTTTGGCGGATCTGATGAGGTGATGGTGTCTGCGGGTGGCGTTCTTGTGGCCTGCGTGGCTGTCAGGTGTTCGTTCATGGAGCCAGATCTTCTCCAGCTTTCAGCAGGTTTGCTTGGAGGCCCGGATGTCTTCAGTGAACCAGCTGGCTTTCTTGCTGGTGTGACTTTTGGAGGGTTTTTTGATCGGGGCGAGGGTGTTGGCGCAGTTGTTGATCCACTGTCTGAGGTTGTGGGCAGTGGTGTCGGGGTCGGTGGGGTCGGCAGGTGGGCTCTGGGCGAGGGTGGTGGTTAGCTGATCTTCGGTGACTTTACTCTAGCAGTGGCGAGGCATCTGTTGGGTGCGGTGGTGCGTGGTGGGTTTCTTGAAGGTGAAGTGGCTGCAGCGATGGTCGGTACAGTGGAGTTTGGTGGTGTGGTTGAAGGAGACGTGGGGGCTTTCGGAGAATATGGGGTCAAGCGTGGTTGGGTGTTGTGACGAGTTGTCTGAGTCGGATGTCACGATTCGCTCCCTGCGCTCTCGTGCCCACCACCAGGGGGCTGAATTGTGGGGCTTTCCAGTGTTCTAATATGCCTCCAGACACTCCCCTGTATGCATATCCTGACTTCCAGGCATTTGGACATCATTTAGGAATTGACATCCATTCCCAATCCTTTTGTGAAAGCCAGCCTGCTTATACTTGAAGCCAGCCTACTCATGCCTGAAACTCCATTACCCAGAATACCCTGTTCACTGCTTTGTCTCCACCCCTGCAGGCCAAGGATGGGTGGAGGAATTCAGCTCACCTGTGGCTGGCTGCTGCTAGCCTGCTCACACCTGATGCATATGATTACTGTGAGCTCTTTTAAGCCCCAGCTCCCTTCAGGCAAAGGTTGGTCATTATAGCTGTAGCTATGTCCTGTTTCTTGAACTAGCACTCCTGTAGTGCTACCTTGACTCCTGAGCTTTAGTAATTTCCCTGTTCCTGTACTAGCACTGCCAGCAGGGCTACCTTGACTCCTGAAGCTTTGGTAATTCCTTGTTCCTGAACCTGCACTGTCTGCAGTGCTGCCTTGCCTCCTGAGCCTTAGCTCACTTCTTGTTCCTGCCCCAGCACTGCCTTCTATGCTACTTTGTTTTCTTGATTCTTTAATCTGCACTATTCTAGTATACCCCTGTAGCCTCCCCTTCTGTATATCCCTCTCCAGTCCCTGCCTTTCTTCCCAATTCCTTGATTCCAGTTCCTAGTTTGCTGTCTTTCTATTCTGTTGTTTTGCTTCTGTTGCCTTGTATGTTTGTTACCTGCTTTCTGCCAAGTGTGCCCTGTGATTTCCTTCCTTTCCTTTCCTGTTAAGCACTCCTCCTTGCTAGCTCCTTGTCTATTGTGCTTGTGTTTAGTTCTACCCCCTTGCTGTTACTGCCTTGCGTGTTCCTGTTTGATCGCCAGGATCCGTGGGCACAGCTGACTACCTAGGTGGTGTTTCTTGTTCACTGTGAGTATTGTCTTTGAGTTACATTTATGACATCACCATAGGTATAAGCTCCACAGACCCTGCCTTTGCATGCATATCCTACATGTGGCTATTTGCAGTCAGTATCTGTAACAGCAACTGTGGGTAAGAAACTTACTGAGCTTCAGTCTTACTGTGTGGAGCTCCTGAGTGCTTTACCCCACACACCCCTTTATTGTTAATGTTGTTTCATATATATATCTTGCACATTTGTCCTGGGTGTAGTTATTCTGAATGCTAAATTGCTTTGTGAGTGCCCTTCCTTTCTATGTCTTACCCATTTTTACAGGCTTCCCCTTTGGATCCCTCTTTCTCCTCTAACTCCCTGCATGATCCTGGGCAGCGCTGTACTCCTCTTCCTGTATACGTTTTCTACCCAGTGCCCAGTCCTTGCCCAAGTCCCTGACTGTGTGCCCCACATAGTCCCGGACAGTTCCTGACATCTGAGGTTGGCTAGGTTGTCAATCAGGGTGGTGGAGTTTGTGTCGTTGTTGTTCTCGAGGTGGAATTTCAGGTCCCCGAGGAGGATGTAGTCCGTGGAGGCGAGGGCGTGTATGCTGACGAAGTTGGAGATGGAGTCGCTGAACTGTGGTCGGGGTCCGGGGGGTCTGTAGATGAGGGTTCCTCCGAGGGTGATGTTAGGGTCGGTGTGGATCTGGAAGTGCAGGTGTTTGGCGGTGCTGAGGGTGTCGTAGGTGTTGGTCGAGACTCTGAGAGTGTTCCTGTGGATGATGGCTATGTCGGGTGCCGAGGTGGGGTTCAGCCAGGTCTCCACCAGGAAGGCGTCGTCTGGGGAGGTTGAGTCGAGTAGGTCCCAGAGTTCAATGGCATGTTTGCGGGCGGAGCAGGTGTTGAGAAAGATGCATCTAAGGTGGTTGGGTTTTTTCCTGGTCAGCAGCATGGTGGGGTGGATGCTTCAGCAGGTGAAAGCTCCGTGGGTGCGCTTCGGGGCGGCCAGGAAACAGGTGTGTGATCGTCCGGTGTTTAGTGCGTGGAGGGTTCTGGCATTGTATCGGTGTCAGGCGTCGTGGCGTTCGCGGGGTCCAGGGGTCGTTGCCCTGGGCGCGGTCCAGGCGCGGACGGGTGCAGACGGGCCTGTCTTAGGTGTGCCTTAGGCGCACGTTCGGCACACCAGCGACACGGGATGTGGGAGGGAGGAGCAGCTAGGAGACGGGA
Organism: Lissotriton helveticus; assembly: GCF_964261635.1. Taxonomy (NCBI): domain Eukaryota; kingdom Metazoa; phylum Chordata; class Amphibia; order Caudata; family Salamandridae; genus Lissotriton; species Lissotriton helveticus. The sequence continues at coordinate 1,815,709,978 of NC_136067.1, read as the reverse complement.
GCAGGGCGACGAATGGGATTGCAGGGGGGCGGGGCTGCAGGGACACAGCGGTGGGAAAAACGGGCAGGGGCCACAGAAGAACTGGGCGCAGGAAAGAAAAACAAGTTTAGGCAATAAAACAAGCACAGGCACAGGGGAATTAAAACAAGGCTGGGCAAGAAAGCAAGTACAGGCACAGGGGAATAAAAACAAGTCTGGGCAAGAAAGCAAGTACAGGCACAGGAATAAAAACAAGTCTGGGCAAGAAAGCAAATTAGGCACAGGGGAAAAATACTAGATTAGGCAAAAACAATGCAGGCAGAGCTGTGCAGCAGCGTGGGGTGCGACCTGCCTGCGAGCAGGGTCAGAGGTCGCTCCTTTCACAGCTGCGCGGCCTCCATATGAGGGGATGTGGGAGGGAGGAGCAGCTGGGAGGCGGGAGGGGGTGGTGAATGGGATTGCAGGGGGGTGGGGCCACAGGGACGCAGCGGCGGGAAAAATGGGCGGGGGCCGCGAGAGAACTGGGTACAGGAAGGAATGTAGTGTAGTTCCTATTATCCCAATAGGCTCTGCGCATTGGAATAATACCTCCAATAGTATAGACCTAGACCAAACGTTAACTAGGTCTTCTACTGTCGATATTAGACTTAAAGTTTTGGGTTTGCCAGCTAGCTCAGAGTTCACTAGAAACTTTCTCGAATAGGCAAGGAGGAGTTGAACCTCCCTGGATAGACAAGAAGGGATTTAGTTTCTGACAACCATAGAACATGACAACTTTGCTCTCCCCTAATCAAGAGTATATCTCTAGAGTCGTGTGAAAACAAAAGACAACTTATTTTACTCAGTCAGTACGTGCATTGTTAGTTTCACCAGATTGTAGAGAAAAGGAAGAGACGGGCGTGTTCAATAAAAGATGGTATTTATTGATCAGTCTCTTTTCTCGTACAAGAGAAATGAATCGATATTATTGCAATACTTATGGTTAAGTAAAGTGCATACAATAAAAGCAGAAGTATAAAATAATACTGTAAAAACATCTATATGGGGGCGTGGCCGACTGCCGAACATGGCGGCAGCTTGAAGCGGGAGCTCCGTCAGGCAAACCGGCCGCATTGACCATCCGACCACTTATCCGCTTCATCGTCCGCCCGAAGGGGCTACATCGGCACAAGAACCCAAGCGGCGTTGATTGCTGCAACCCCGGTGCAGAACGGCCGCCGGGAACGGCTCTTATCAGGAACGACGTAGCGGGGCCTGCACTGGCCTGTCAGCACCGACCTCGAGTGAACGGAGGACCCGGGCGGAAGTTCAGCCTCCCCGGCCCGGGCGCCCTGACATCAGCCGGTACCTGCTCCGCATCGACATTGGGGTCCCGCGGCCGCACTGCCACGCCGGCGCCGACCCCTGAATGCACAGTGGGGTCTGGAGATAGTGACGGACACCCCAGGGCACAATTTGAAAACGCAGCGGAGGCCGCCCGGACCCGGGGGATTGCGCCATTCTTTGTGACCACAGACGCCGGTAACGCAGATTGTGCGCTGCGGTGAGGGGAGCTACACTGAGACCCGACCGCCTCCCTGGCTCCACGGGCGGACACGTGGGGACACCGGGGGCCTGCAGCAGAGGCGGAATAGGGTGGGACTCGCAGGCCCGCTATAGGCCTCGCAGACACCATCCGAAGTGCGGCGGCCTGCCTGCCGCCTCTGCCCTTGGGTGGCCCCCCCTCAGGGACCCCTTCACTTTAACGGGACACAACCATATCAGCCGGACACCCACGAGCTTTCCCGGACCCGGGGGACGATAGAGTGCCCGGACGCGGAACACACATACCTCCGCCAGCAGCGCGCCATCATGGCCGGGAAGGGTATGCGAAGCACTACGACGCAGGCGAAGCTCGACAAATTCGCATACGGCCGTGATGGACATTCCCAGGGTGGCGGCCGTCACTCCGCTGGTACTCCTCCAGACACAGGACATGCTCCGAAAGTAACCCTTGAAGACGTGATGAAGACCCTCAACGAAGTCCGGACGACGGTGGGTTCCATCTCCTCCGAAGTCACGCTACTTCGAGCGGACTTTCACAAAATGGCGGAGAGAGTCTCGCAAGTGGAAGTAGTCACGAAGTCTCTTGTCGAGGACACCTCGGATCTGCAGGTGGCCGTGGACCGCATGGAGAGACTCACTAGACAACTGCAAGAAAAACTCGATGACCAAGAAGGGCGCTCAAGAAGAAACAACGTCCGCATCCTAGGCCTGCCGGAGTCGGAGGGTAAGGCTGCGATGGACCTGTACGTAGAGGATTTGATCAAAACCCAGCTGAAACCCAAAGGCTTGTCTCACTTCTTTTCTGTTGAACGGGCGCACCGAGTCCCTGGTGGAACAGCCAAGCCGGGCGCCGCCCCGCGACCAGTCCTGGCCAGGCTCTTCAATTTTAGAGACAGAGACGCAATCCTACAAGCGGCACGAAACTCCCCGCCAGTAAAAATTCATAACTCAACGCTGGCCTTCTTTCCAGACTACACGGCGGAGGTGGCCAGGCGCAGAAAATCTTTTATGGACGTTAAAAAAGCGCTGCGAGACAGAGGTCTGCCATACTCCATGCTTTTCCCCGCCAAATTGCGCATAGTAGCCGAAGGAAAGACGTGGTTCTTCGATACGCCTGAAGTGGCTCGAGAGTGGCTGGATGGATGGAGGCAGGTGGGACAGCCACAACGCCAGCACAGAGACCGACAACAACATCGCAACGAGGGACAGTCGACGCGCCCTTCGAGTACGCCTGCAAACGAAGAGGGTGCGGCAGCACTGGACTCAGACCTTGAAAGGGACCCGTTTGACTCTGGACAACCAGCCAGGGACTAATCAGAATGTTCTGCATTAGGGGCACCATAATTGTGAACACTTGGAACCTTGGTGCTGCTGGAGCCGAGTAGGGCGGGCATCGGCCGGTGCCTGTAGGGGTATCACCAACCCCACGAGCAAGTAAGATGGACGGGGAAGGGACTAAGCACTCTGCCAAGTTGGGGATGCGGGCGGGTTTTCGTCCATGGTGCAGGGGAGCAGGGAGGGGGAGGGGGGGGTAGTTAGACTGTTTTGGTTGGTAATGTTTGTAGTCCTCACCGCTTACATATGGAACATGTTCACACTGCGAGCCATACACTTCTGGTTCTCTATCACAGATCCTCACAGGAGCGCTGCGCTCCACCTTCGCACTTCAGGCACACTAGTCATACCTCCACATGGCCCACCGACGTAGACTCACACCCGCTGACGGCGACACGCATCTGACAGCGGTACCCCCATTAAAGTTGCTCACCTGGAATGTTAGGGGCCTGGGGGACAAAATTAAAAGAGGGTTGGTTCTCCAAACTATTAAACGTCACGGACCGGACTTGGTGATGCTGCAGGAGACTCACCTGGCCGGGTCCACCTGTAAAGCCCTTGACAGGCGCGGATATGCCATGGTGGCACATGCAGAATTCACCACGGGGTCCAGGGGCACTGGGATACTTCTCAGGAAAAACTCCTCCTTTATGATTGGCTGCCACAAAACGGACGACCAGGGCAGATTTGCGGCGATACACGGCCAATGGGAAGGGAAACCTCTCAACGTAGTATCAGTATACATTCCCCCGGCGCTACACTCCACGGCACTGCCAGCGCTGGGTCAGTTTCTTGTGGATCTCCCGGAGGGCGACATGATCATTGGGGGGGACTTCAACGCCATCACAGACCCACTATTAGACACCTTTCCCGCACGGGACCGGCAACGAGGGGCCACCGTGCTTCCTGGTTTCCTATCCGCATTGGGCCTTACGGATGTTTGGCGCTGCATGAACCCGTCGACTAAACAATACACGCACTACTCCTCTACACATAATAGTCTATCACGCATTGACTATCTTTTCTTTTTGGGGGTGGGGCTGGGTTCAGTGGACAAACTTGAGATCCTACCTAGGGGTATATCTGACCACTCCCCACTGTCCCTCCACATCACATCCAGGGAGCAAAAACGGGCCAGGCTCTACCCGATATACCCCAACTACCTACAGATTCCGGGTGTGCGCAAAAAACTTAAAATGGCCTCATCACACTACTTTGCAGAAAATACGGGGACGGTCTCCTCGCCCTCCACACTTTGGGAGGCGTACAAGACAGTCCTGCGCGGCGCGGCGATAGCGGCCATCACGGGGCACAAGCGAGACTCCAGAACAGAACTCGCTCAATTAGAGTTAGCTCTCCACGACGCAAATATCGCCCACATGTCCGATCCCACCCCTGACACAGCACACGCGCTACATCTCAAACAACAACAACACTTGGCCCACCTCACAACGGTGACCAAGGGTCATCTGGCGAGCACTGCCAGTAGGATATATGATGTAGGGGACAAAGCCGGAAAAATGCTAGCATGGTTGGACAGACGGGGGAGTAGCAGCAGGGGCATTCAAAGGCTGTCCGATAGAGAGGGCCAGATGCTGACACACCCTGAACAAATTATACACGCTTTAGCACGCCACTTTCAGGACATCTACACACCATTGAGAGCGGTCACGGAACAGGAGGCGCAGGCCTCACTCGATCGCATCACTGTCCCCACACTCTCCCAGGAAACGCAACTGGAACTAGACGCCGACCTAACCGAAACTGAAATCCAATTAGCAATACAGTCTTTGCAATCAGGAAAGGCGCTTGGTCCTTATGGGATACCCATAGAATGGTACAAAGCGACGGCCCCCCTGTTGAGCAGGCCCTTGCTGGATATGTATAATGAGAGTCTTACTAGGGCCGCACTCCCTCTGGACCAGCGCACGGCCACCATAGTGGCTATCCCCAAACCTGGCAAGCCACAGACACTGTGCTCCTCGTATCGGCCTATCTCCCTGCTGAATGTGGAAGCGAAAATACTTGCGAAACTCCTGGCTAGCCGCCTGACGGCGCACTTACATACCCTGATACACCCGGACCAGTCTGGCTTCATGCCGCACAGGAGCACAGCACTGAATCTGCGGAGGGTGCATGGGGTCCTGGCGAGAGCACATCTCCTTTCCGAACAGTCAGTCATCCTCTCCCTAGACGCCAAAATGGCATTTGATCTTGTAGAGTGGGAGTACTTATTTGCTGTCCTGGCCCGCATGGGCTTTGGCCCGAACTACATGGCATGGGTCCGGTTACTGTATACGTCGCCAATGGCGCAGGTAGTCGCGAATGGTCATATCTCAAAGCCTTTCCCGTTGGGGCGCGGGACGAGACAGGGGTGCCCGCTATCGCCCCTACTTTTTGCGCTGGTGCTCGAACCGCTGGCTATCCTACTTAGGACAACGCCTCTGTTTCGGGGACTCACGTGGGAGGACGGGTGGGAAGATAAAGTCTCGCTCTATGCTGATGACATGCTGATCTACATGGCCAACCCTGACGAGGGGATCCCTGCCCTGCTGGCCCTGTGCGACGAGCATGGGAAGGTATCTGGCTACACCCTAAACTGGTCCAAATCTGTCATCTTCGTACTCAGGGGCCCAGAACCGACACTGCGGGATAACTGCCCCCTACAACTGGCATCCGGCTCATTCAAATACCTGGGCATTATTATCACCACTGATGCGACGGAATTCTATAACGCGAATCTGAAGCCGCCTCTGGCGCGTCTCCGTGCTGACGTTAAATATTGGGCCACCCTGCCATTAACCCTCCTTGGAAGAGCAGCACTATACAAAATGATGGCTCTCCCCAGGTTTCTTTACGTCTTGGAGAATACTCCTCACGTGGTGGCCCCACGCTACTTCCAACAGGTCACGGCGCTTGTATCTGCACTACTATGGAGCAATGGCCCGGCCCGTATAGCTCACGATAAATTAGTCAAGAGCTGGTACGAAGGTGGGATTGCACTGCCCAACCTTCAATTGTATTACTGGGCCTCCCAGCTCAAGATAATAAATCAATGGATCCACGTCCCGCGGGGGGACCCCGCTTACCAAGCGGACTGGTCACAGCTGGGAACGGACGGCATGCTAGCGGCACTATATAATCGCACACGGGCCCGTAAACTGACTGGTCCGACGCTACACACGGTATCCGTGTGGCATACGGCACAGTCGCGACTCGGATGGCAGGGGAAAATTACGAAAATGACGCCATTGTGGGACACGAAATCGTTAGGGAACTTGAGAGCAAGTAAGGGCTTCGCACAATGGGACCGAATAGGAATCTCGGTTGTTGGAGACCTTTGGGATAAGGGCTCAGTGGTCGCATTCTCACAATTGCAGCAACAGTATGATATGAGGCCCACTGAAACCTACAGGTATGTGCAAATCCGACACGCCCTACAGCATGCAATCCCTCCCGACACAGAACTCCCGGAATCCTCTCCACTGGAGGACAGGTTGCTGACTGACTTTATGGAACAGAAGGCAACCTCCCTTACATACAAGAAACTAGTTAATAACCTGCCGGACCCTACACAGAAACTCCGGGAACGATGGGCGGGGGAACTCGGGGATATGGATGACTCGGAATGGAACGAGGCATTGGCCTCACCGAGGGAGGTGGGTATCTCAGCTAGGTTTCGGCTGGTACAACTTAAAATCCTACACCGCACCTACTATACCAGAACACTCTTGCACAAGATTCAGAAGGCACCACACCCCTTCTGTCTCAGGGGCTGCGGGGAGGAGGGGTCCCTGCTTCACACACTGTGGGACTGCCCGTTGCTTCAAGAAGTGTGGAGGCAGATTATGCGAACAGTCTCCCAGGCCCTTGAGATGTCGCTCCGGCCTGAACCTCGCAAATGTCTGTTAAACATTTGGGATCCTACTGACTTGAACAAGTATGAACAACTATGGGCCACATTAGCTATGACAGTGGCAAAAAGGGACATTGCACAAAAATGGGGTGCTCCGGAATTACCTACGGTGTCGGGCTGGATTAGAAATATGGACCTCCTCATGGTAAGGGAACGAGCGGTATATGTGATGCGGGCATGTCCGCGTAAATGGAATAAAGTATGGACACCTTGGAATAAATATAGGGGGGAACCATGTGACCCGTTGCCAGAGCATGAAGAACTGGAGTCGGCGGAGGAGGATAATTAGAAGGGTGAAATTATGTGAGCTTTCTTGATTTGTGTGGGGATGGTGAGAGCAGCACTTGTGATCTTTGAACCAATGTAAAAGCTCTGTGCAGTGGAAGATACCATTATATGAAGAAACAAAACTGTATGCTATGGTGAAGACGTTAGTTAAGTTCTTTTGTTAAAAAAAAAACAGATAACATTTTTTCTCCATACCTAGCAGTCACTGAGAACTGACTGCAGTCTTAATAGGTGGGAAACATGGACACTAGCACAGAAGGTGTAATGTTGGACTGTATGGCTCTATACTGCAGTCTGTATAAATCTCTTTACTTTGTACGTAGTGCACATTCACCATATAAGCCTATAATTCATGTAATTTGACCAACTATACGCCCTTAATGAAGCAATATGTGCCGGATGTCCGCAATGCAAATGTCAAACTTAAATTCTGCACCTATTTTGTCAATAAAGTTTAAAAAAAAAAAAAAAAACATCTATATGGTTTCTAAGCCATATGGTGGTTTAAAATGGATAAAATAGATACATACATATAAACATTTGACTAATCGTACTCAACTGGTGCTTCTAACCACGCCTACCCCAGTGTACCTGACCTAAGCCTAATACGTGGGCGGGGATAGAAAGTAGCAGTCTAAGTTAAGTTTGTTTTGCCAAGTGACTGATTCAAGAATTCTCTGTAAGGGGTTATTCAGTTCCGTACCTGAGGTCTAGGATGATTGAGGGATGGTATCTCTCATCTTTGGTCTCGATATTCCAGGCTGCCTGCAAGGGCTGCTCGGAAGCGCCGGAGCTGGATTTCTCGGCAGGAGAAAGGCAGCGTCTCGTTCTCAGCGCGTCAGGAAGGCGGGGCAGCTAGTGGGCTTCGCTCTCTGCTGGGCTTCGGGAAGTCTCGCTGCTCCGATCTCGTCACCACCGCGTGTGTTTGCTTAAGGCAATATCGGTAATATTTATACCTGTAAGGTGTTGAGATTGACGTCAGGATGGACATAGATACGTCAATAAGGATGTCATACGAGCTGGTCGTTAGCGCATTCTTATGCTGAAGTTCTCGGTGAAATCAAAACAATGGGCGCAGGGTTTTTCCCAGGTTGTCATAGGTTTGATTTGTTTTGAGAACTCCGTATGCCTTATCAGGGGCTGGAGGAATATTGCTTGCCTAATTAGATGGCAAGCGTTATGACCTAATCAGATAACGCGCTCCTGTGCCGTGGTCTGGCGTAATCAGATAACGGTTTCTGCATCATGGGATGGCTGCTAGTTAACTCGTTAACCAGAATAGGGTCAGGAATAGGGGGATCGATACAGAACCTATAGGAATACATCACACCCACTCCACGCTAACTATGGCCATATTTACGAATCTAGGCATAGTAAAACATACTGTAGAGTATCGTGTATACCTTACCACCCCAAAATACACATAATGCATTTTGAAATTATGTAACATACGGGAAAAAAATAGTCATATGTACTATATGCACTCAAGCAGTAGAATAATGCTAAACTAATCACGCATATGTATACATTAATAGTAATTGAATATTAGAATTACACATGAAATGGCTCTTAATACAGAAGAAAAGTTCGAGACCACTTCATCACAGTTCAAAATATTTATAAACATACCAGCGGGCAGCTAATGTCTATGAAGTTTCTAAAAATAGAAATTAGTTCTCTAAGAATAGTTCTTACTTTAAGCAGAAGAAAAGTGTCCCGTAAAATGTAACAAAAATATTTTGGGGCTGCTAAAAAATTGCTGTCCGTGAACTGGAGGAAAAGTCGATCTTGCTACTTTATTATTAAAGTTGAAGGCCAAATTCAAGGTGTCGGGAACGCCGTGTGCTAGCTTGTTCAAGAGTCATTATTTCTGCTCTGGTGAGAACATCATATCGTTGAGACTGCTGAAAAAGCTGTCAACAGCTTCCTGTGAGAGTTCCACTAACTCGGAAAAGGATGTAACCATGCATTCATGTGCATGATTGTCTCCATTGACGTTTTGAGTAGTATTGCTGACAGAAGGTTGTACCTGATCGATGCTGCTTTCATCTTGATCTTCACTACCCCTTAATTGTAGTGGTGAAGTTTCCACAAATGCCGTCATCAGGATTGGCAGCCGTTTAGGGCAGCACAATGCATGAGCCTTTACCGGACCCAACAGTGTTTCTGCATCCATTGGCGCATCCGATTGTAGCGTCAGACAGGTGTCCAACACGCATTCTTCTCCGCACAGCATGCACCTTAATACAGGTAAAACACATCTTTGCCATATCGGTCGAAATGAAAGAAACCAAGTCATGTTCAGGTCTCTAAGCCGGGTTAGTCCCAGGATTTTTGATATCCGGTCCCGGCATCCAATGGCTCGGATTGTTTCTTCCTTTGTCGCAGGTGTTTTGTCTGTGACACGGTTTGCCATATCGAAATATAAGGACTAAGAATAGGATTCCTGCAATTAGTCCCAAAATGAGGGGAACTCCTCCAAAAATCGAATGGACGAAGTCTGGAAAAATACCCAGTATGGCTTTGAATGGTGTTAATGCCATCGAAAATACTGTCTTAAATACATTTGAGACTCCACTGGTATCAGAAATATTTAAGATTTCATTCAGGATTTCTGCGAAATGTATGGGGGAATTAGTTGATAACAATGAGTGAATCTCTGCAGTCGTCCTTGCGACTAGGAGATCATACGTTTCTTTTGATGACGTGAGCCTGGTCGGCGTCTGAAGAAGCACTGTTTTCATTCTGCTTAAAGTATCAACTCGAATAGAAGTAATTTTCAAGTGAGGCCATGCCCTTGCCTCCCTGTCTGGAAAGGAGCTGGGGAACAATAAGCGTCCACAGCACATGACCTTCGCAGTCGTACTAACGAGATAAGGAACCCCGGGCAGTAGACTACAACAGCTGCAATCCACAATTAGAATGTAACTCCCGTTATAGAGTCTTTTAAAGAATGGTTCTATCTCTGTTGCAGGTGTGCCTAGCTGGTGACATGAAAGGTTATTTGAGTTCCCTTCACAGGCTCCATGCAAACTAATTCCATTACACAGAAGTGTACCGCTTAGTGACATCGCACAATTATTGCCACTAAGAAACACTTTCTGTCCTTTATTACTGACACATGCATGTGAATAGGGCAAGTTCCATGTTGTCTTAATGTACCCTTTTCCCAATTTTTCGTACATGCCAGCCTGTATATATTTTTGGCAGTATTGAAACCTGAAAGAAGATATCGGAATATTAATTATCCCATGTATTATCCATTCAATGACAGGTCGTTCTGACATTGTCAATGGTAATCTCTCGAGTTTCTCAATGCTCAGGATTGTATAATCAGCACCCTTCTGTGCCATACTGATCTGTTTATCAGTAAGGTTAAAGATAGTGAATAGTGACATAGTGTTGATTAAACGGCAAGGCACATAGCCTGAACGCAGGTTTTGTAACGTCCAGCCAAGCTGTACAATAGAACGCAATTGAGACTGACCGTGTTGTAATAACAGTAAGTCTTGCGATATTATGTCGATTGCTGATGACACAATGCTGTCCAATGAAAAGATTCTGGAGGACAGAGTCATTAACCCATTGTCCACTACAGAAAGCGATTTTTCCAAATTAATACGGTCAATTTCCCGTATACTTTCTGCTGTCTCAATTTGAGTTATCTTCCAGGCCTCGTTGTAAGCTGCATATATAGAGGCTGCTATGAAGCGTTTTTGACGCTGTTTGCGTGGTCCCATAATGAAATCACGCAAGTCAGCACCATCAGTAAGTAAAGTTAGGTGTTGCTTAATTTCTGTCAGTGTGGAAGTTTTTAGCCAATGAAGGCATAGTTTGCCCACACTGTAGGTGGTGATTATCCCTGGGTGTTGTCTTTGGGAATATCTAGGGTCTGGCCTGGTCAATGTGAACCCCTGTGTTTTGTTCAGGAATCTGTCTTGACAGTTATTAGTATCTGTGGGCCAGATTAACCATTGTTTCCAATCAGGATTTGTTCTGTTTTGGTTTAATACATAGTTTACGTCTATCTCTTCATCTGCAGAGTTATTGCTGTTCATTGTTGGTTTTGGAATAGACGGTTTATTTAAGTCTTTGGTTTTGGCTAATCCAAGACAGGTAGTTTGTTGAATAGTTTCATTCAAGAATATAATTTGTTCTGGGATCATGCAGGCTCTAAACAATGATTCTATACCTTGTACTTGCCATTCTTTTGTACCCCAAACACTTTTTACTTCAACATTTTTGTCCCAATAATCGAAACCAAATGTATTCATTTGTTCAAAAAATGAGTCAGAATATATCAATTTTGTGTTTGTAAGCATGGTTTTTGTTCCTGTCTTATTTGACAATTTGAAATAAAATGTTTCAGCATTACTTGTGTTGAACCCTGAAAAGTAGGAATATTTGTCATAAAAGGTTCTTGAGCTTCCTTTTGGAGGGGTTGCACAATGTTCCCATTGATTATAATTTAAAACATTTCTAGGTTGTGCTGATTTATGTAAAAAATGGTTACCATAGTGGTTGTAGCAGTACATACTATCATAATTAGATGAACCCTGTAAATAATCATGTTTGGTAAATTTAGCAGATATCACTAGATCAGACATCATGTTATTAATACTTTCAAAGTCCCAATCATCAGCAAATGAGTTTGGTTTTACAAAGTCACTCAACGAGATCTTGATTTGGTGTGGATATTTGAGGATCTCTACCGGACCATAAATTTCATAGTCAGTATTGTCCCATGCTACCCCACCCGGTATAGGATTGGCTGTGAAATTGACTGAAGAAAGTTCTCTTTTCTTGACGTGTGAAGACGTGTGTGGCTTGAGGATCAAGTTGATTTTCTGGCTTGCTGTGTCCATTTTAGCATATTTTCCCTCAATGAAGCGTCCCAAACATAGTATCATGATGAGCCAAAGTATCAGGATAAATACACCAAATGACACCCAAAATTCAATCCACGGAGAAATCAGATAGGTTTCTTTCAGCTGTTTCCATATTTCCTTAGCTTTATCTTTAAAAGTTTTTGTTGATGGCTGTGTCTTTGATTCACTTAGATCTTCAGAAGAATCTTCAAAGTTGATGAAGTAGCCGGATGCCGTTCTGTCTATTGTTCCAATTGCTTCAGGATTACTGTTTCTTGCAGCTTCAGCATATTCATTTGTTACTTCATTGTAGGTTGGTGTGTCTCTACTAAATGTTTTTATTTGGGTTTTCAGAGGTGTGAGTTCCATTGCATTGTTGCATAGTCCTTGTTGTTGTTCTGTAGGCGTTTCGAATGTGATTAGCCTTTTAGTTAGCACCTCTGTACTTGTAGCAAACCTTGGTGTTCTACTACTTATCGGGAGTCCACTTGGCCTACTGTTTGTTATCGGCCACATGATTGTGGTTTTACCAGGTCGATGGATACAACTCGGTTCTCCTTTTTACCAGCAAGCGGCGGTAGTACAACTGATCTTGTCCCGTTGATGGACAAGACAGGAAGTGCTTTTCTGTAAGAAGGCCCAAATTCCTTCTTTACCGCGATCTTTTCTCTGACTAGATCCCCGACTTTTGGAATCCAGACAGGTCTTGCTGGGACAGGTGGTGGTTCTTCAGTGGTTGTTGGCTGATGTTTCAACTTTATGTTGCTCAGGTCTTTTCTTGTTTCGTTTAAGTCCTGTAAAATAGCCAAACGGTCTTTGATATCAAAGCCTTTTTCTTTCACCACTGAAGTCTGACTGTCAAGATCTAAGACTAACATCCTAGTTCCAAACAACAATTCGTACGGACTGAATCCCTTCAGAGAATTTCTTGGCAAGTTGTTTAGACTACGTTGGACACTTATTAGATGTTTGACCCACCCAGCTCCCGAACCTAATACCTTTGCTGTTATAGATTGCTTTATGTCACGGTTTTTTCTTTCAACAATTCCGTTTCCCTCGGGATGAAATGGACAAGAATACCGCAATGTAACGCCCATGCTGACCATGGCCTCCTTATAAGCTCTAGAACTAAAAGCAGGACCCTGGTCCGAATGCAGCATGCCAATTGCGTATGTGCCGATAAAGACTCGCAAATCTTTTATAACAGTTCTGGCGTCAGCCGTTCGCTGGGGCCACATCCATATGAATCTCGTGCATGAATCCACTGCGACCAAGATATATTTATAGTTACCATCCCTTTGTAAGGGACCACAGTGGTCCAGGTAAACACAGGCTAATGGTTTATCCGAGATTAGAAGGGGCGTCTGTGCTGGTCGTCTCACTGTTGATACTTTCATTTTTTGACATATTTCACATTCTAGAACATAGTTCCTGGTTTGTCTTCTCATTTGTGGCCACCAGTATCTCTGTTTTAATAACGATACTGTGGCTGAGACGCCAGCATGTACAGAAGCAAGTCCTTCGTGTGCCGCTATGATGAGTCCTAACCTATGTTCTATGTTTGGAATTACTCTATCCCCCACTCCAGGGATTCGAGCAAATGGAACGTTATTTGCATCAGTTATGTATGAGTACTTTACTGGAAAGCCTTTCGGGAGTGTTTCTATCGCATCTTTTACTGTAGCGCTGACAGCTTGTAATATATCGCTGTCTATTTTTGTTTTTGACCGAGTGATGGCAGCTACGGAAGCCGTTTGCACAGCTGCCTTCGCGGCCTCATCAGCCAATGAATTCCCTGCAACGTGAACGCCATCACGTTGATGACTCAGTGTATGTATCACGTGAGTCTTTGGTAGTTCCTTTTGTAAAAGAACTACTTGTTCCCAAAGCATTTTATGCTTGATTGTGCCTCCTTTTGCATCCTTAAAACCATTCTGAAGCCAGATCTGTAAGTATTCATTGTAAGACTGAACGCAATAATACGAATCACACACTATGAGTGTGGGGAATTCTCGATCGGTATTTTCAAGCGCCATCTTGAATGCTAGTAGTTCTGCTTGCTGAGCTGTACAATCTCCTAGAGATTGTGTTTTAGTGACCGCTGGTTTGAATTTCCCATCGTGCCAGCGACCTTTTACAATCGCACACGCAGCACTGTAAGCTTGTTTACCTCCTACTGCGGGTTGTGCTAATCCGTCTGTATATATTATACAGCCGTAATGTTCTAGAGGCAGAATTTCGGTCGGCGTCGGACATTCGAATTCGTATTGGAGAAACTCTTGTGTTTTTAAGTTAGGATCAAATTCGTATGCCACGTCTGTTGCAGCAAGAGAATTAGCCCATTGTATCCATCTCGGATGGAGCGCTTTAGCATTCGGTATGCTTGCTTTTGTTACAGCCTCTAGGGCTGGTATCGGTGTAACGATTATTATTCGTTTACCTTGTGAAAGGGCTCGTTCTTTTGCTATAGCTGTCTGTGTTGCAGTAAGAAATTTTTCCGTTGGGCTAAATTTCATTTCAGCTTTAGTGTATAAGTGTGATTTGAACGCAATTGGTACCTTTTCTCCCTCATTAGAGGTCAGGTATGTGAATCCGCATCTTCCTGGGATGACTCGAATCACAAGGTTGGGTGTGTTATCACGTGTTTCTAATTTTGTTTTAATTAACATATCTGTTTGTAAGGATCTCAGAATTTCTGTGTGTTTTTGAGTCCAATTAGTTTTTTTTAAATCTGGTTTTATTAGATCATAAAGGGGTTTGACCCTTTCTGCGTAATTTGCAATGTATGTTCTTCCGAAATTTAGGAAGCCTAGAATTGACTTTAGGTTTTTTAGTGTTCTAGGTGCTTGGAGTACGGCACATTTCTCTAGGAAATTGTCAGCCAGGCTTTTGCCTTCACTTGATAATTCATATCCTAAGAACAGGACTGTTAGATGGGCAATTCTAGATTTTTTAAAGTTGAATTTGTAACCCTCTGCTGCGAACCCAAGTATTATGGTGTTCACTCTCTTCAAGTGAGTATCCAAGTCATCATCTGTTAGGTATATGTCATCGACATAAGATAATGCTTCATCATCATATGTTTGTAGTAACTCTGTTACTCTCGCTGAGAATACTCCTGGGCTGTTCTTGTACCCCTGGGGTAACCGACAGAATTCTTTTTGAGCGCCATTTATTGAGAACGCTGATAAGTATCTGCTCTCTGGTGCTATATTTTGACAAAAGAATCCATTAGAGATGTCTAATGTTGTTTTATATTTTTTGCGCACTATGTTATTCATTAGTGCAGCACTATGCGAGTTTTGCACTGCAAAAGTTTTGCAACATGAGTTAAGGTGTCTGTAATCCAAAACTAGACGATATGAATTGTCTGGTTTGGAGACAGGAAACAAAGGGTTGTTCATTTGTGAGGTGCAAGTTTCAATCACCCCCTGGTATTCTAGTTGATCTAGAATTTCTTTTACCTGTTTTTTAGCTTCTTGCTTGATTGGATACTGCCTTTGTGCAGTAGGTTGTGATTTTAACTGGATTTTGTGTGGAGGAGATTCCTCATCCCATCCCACATGATTTTTATATAAAGCAGGGGCTTGAGCTACTGCCCACTTTCTTGCAAGTGTATATTTTTTATGAATTGGAATATGATTTGAGAAGGCAGGCATAATTATTTCTTCGCCATGTGGGCACTCCCTGACGAACTCCGGAGGCCAATCTTTTTCAGCTAGAAGGATGTCATAGCCCTTGGAGAGATTATCCCAAAAAAGGCCCCTTATTTTCCTAGTCTTATCCCCTTCTATACGTAAAGTTATTTCATATATTTTATGAGGTTTGCTAACTCTGGTGTCTGCAGTTTCCACCTGAATGTATTCATTCGTGTCCACTGTCTCCAGATGATTCATAAGGACTTTGCGTGCTATGCTCACTTCTGCTGCGCTGTCTAGCATTGTCTGAGCCCACTCTCCGTTTTTCAGCTGTGTCCTCAGTATTCTCGGCATTGTTGAATACTTTAATACTGGCTACCTTCTTTTTTGGAAACTGTAATTTTTTATTTGGATGAGCAGGTTCCTTGTCTTTGGACTTGACGTGCCCTTCCCTGGGTTCCGATCGTCCTCTTCTTTCCGATTTCTGTGAGGAAGTCTGAAAAGATTGAGAGGGACGTGTATCAAAGTCTTGATATCTATCAGGTTTCTTTATGTTATCCCTATTTCTAAGGTTGTATTTTTTCACAGAGGGCTCCCTTTGGGGAGACTTGGGTCCTTGGTCCGGAGATCTTTCTCTCCGCCGAGGAGACCTTCCTCTGGACTGGAATCTCTTTTCTTTTGGATTGGATTGTTTGTTTCCATCCCAGTTCTTCTTTTGACTGTTTAGATTATTTTTAATAAATATTTTTTCAGGACTTTCAATTAGTTGGGGCTTCACTGGTATTCCACCCAAACTGTCTCTTTTAACCTCTGGCTGATCGCCACATTCGCTGCTTCTCCTTTTATGTTGGCTAGTAATATTGCCGAGACCTGCTTGAAGTCTTTTAGTAATTTCATACCAAGAGTTAAAGCGGGTTCTGGACCGTATTCGTCTTGAATTTGTTTTAGCACATCTGGTATTACTGACATGGATGGAACTCCATGTGTTTTTGTGTAAATGGAAGCAAAGACTGTACCCCAAGTGTCACAGTCCTCCACGTGTGGTGTGATTCCCATTGGAAGACAGATAGTCAGAATCCTGTGTTTATCCACAGGGGTGGTGTCTGGAAACACCGCCTCTATTTGGGTGATTTTTTGTGCTAACCAGAATGGTATTTGTTCCCGTTTAGCTGGTACTTTACCTAGGCAGGACTGTATGTTCTGTGGTGTAATTTTATTTGTGTTCCCCTGATGTGGGGTCAGCTGTGGGATTTTAACTACAGGTTGGATGGTTGAAGTCCGCATTACATATTGGACTAGTTGTCTATATATTTTAATTAATTGTTTTAGTTGTACTAAAACATCTGCTGCAGACATTCTTTCGATGTCTGGATGTGGTGTGTATCCGGCTAGGACCGGCCACGTTGCTCCTGGTCTACCTAGTGGACCGAGCCTGGTGATGTGATTATTATGTTTTAGGGCGCCATTAAACAAGAGCAGATGCTCTTGGAATTTGAGTGGTACTTCCACTTCCTCGAAAGGAGTGTAGGTATCCGGAGGTTCCTCTATTTTATAACAGTGGAACTCCTTTGTTACAGCATTTGCTGCTGGAAAGTTTATCCATGAATAGAATACCTCTGTCTGCCGATATTCGTGTGCCTCAATTACGAATATGACTGTACCACCTCTTGGTGTCAGTCCATTTTCTATAAGTTTTAACGTTATAGATCTTCTTATGTTGACCGGGATGAGTATTATATCCGGGTCTGCTTCTTGCATAGTATTATCAGCTGCTATTACTTCAGCTGCTACTCTAGCTCTCTCTCCTTCATCATCACTGTCTGGCATTTTACTGTCAGGATGGTTATTCTGTTTGTTTGCAGATCAGGTTTCTTATGGGAACAAAGATGAGATGCACAATATTTTGGAACAGTGTATCCTTCAACGTTGATTTGAACCAAGAACCATACATAGGAGTTCCCTCCTGCGAGGTTTGGCGGATTTTACCTCTCACCCACTCCAGACGTCTTTGGAGTATTATGGGAAAAAGGGGTCTGAGTGAAAAAGCACGACTGAGTTACTCTAAAGTCTTGCGTTAGTTTTATCGCCTATCCAAACACGTTGGGCGCCATGTAGTGTAGTTCCTATTATCCCAATAGGCTCTGCGCATTGGAATAATACCTCCAATAGTATAGACCTAGACCAGACGTTAACTAGGTCTTCTACTGTCGATATTAGACTTAAAGTTTTGGGTTTGCCAGCTAGCTCAGAGTTCACTAGAAACTTTCTCGAATAGGCAAGGAGGAGTTGAACCTCCCTGGATAGACAAGAAGGGATTTAGTTTCTGACAACCATAGAACATGACAACTTTGCTCTCCCCTAATCAAGAGTATATCTCTAGAGTCGTGTGAAAACAAAAGACAACTTATTTTACTCAGTCAGTACGTGCATTCTTAGTTTCACCAGATTGTAGAGAAAAGGAAGAGACGGGCGTGTTCAATAAAAGATGGTATTTATTGATCAGTCTCTTTTCTCGTACAAGAGAAATGAATCGATATTATTGCAATACTTATGGTTAAGTAAAGTGCATACAATAAAAGCAGAAGTATAAAATAATACTGTAAAAACAGCTATATGGTTTCTAAGCCATATGGTGGTTTAAAATGGATAAAATAGATACATACATATAAACATTTGACTAATCGAACTCAACTGGTGCTTCTAACCACGCCTACCCCAGTGTACCTGACCTAAGCCTAATACGTGGGTGGGGATAGAAAGTAGCAGTCTAAGTTAAGTTTGTTTTGCCAAGTGACTGATTCAAGAATTCTCTGTAAGGGGTTATTCAGTTCCGTACCTGAGGTCTAGGATGATTGAGGGATGGTATCTCTCATCTTTGGTCTCGATATTCCAGGCTGCCTGCAAGGGCTGCTCGGAAGCGCCGGAGCTGGATTTCTCGGCAGGAGAAAGGCAGCGTCTCGTTCTCAGCGCGTCAGGAAGGCGGGGCAGCTAGTGGGCTTCGCTCTCTGCTGGGCTTCGGGAAGTCTCGCTGCTCCGATCTCGTCACCACCGCGTGTGTTTGCTTAAGGCAATATCGGAAATATTTATACCTGTAAGGTGTCGAGATTGACGTAAGGATGGACATAGATACGTCAATAAGGATGTCATACGAGCTGGTCGTTAGCGCATTCTTATGCTGAAGTTCTCGGTGAAATCAAAACAATGGCCGCAGGGTTTTTCCCAGGTTGTCATAGGTTTGATTTGTTTTGAGAACTCCGTATGCCTTATCAGGGGCTGGAGGAATATTGCTTGCCTAATTAGATGGCAAGCGTTATGACCTAATCAGATAACGCGCTCCTGTGCCGTGGTCTGGCGTAATCAGATAACGGTTTCTGCATCATGGGATGGCTGCTAGTTAACTCGTTAACCAGAATAGGGTCAGGAATAGGGGGATCGATACAGAACCTATAGGAATACATCACAGGAAAAACAAGTTTAGGCAAGAAAACAAGTGTAGGCACAGAGGAATAAAAACAAGACTGGGCAAGAAAGCAAGTACAGGCACAGGGGAATAAAAACAAGTCCGGGCAAGAAAGCAAGTACAGGCACAGGGGAATAAAAACAAGTCTTGGCAAGAAAGCAAGTACAGGCCCAATGGAATAAAAACAAGTCTGGGCAAAAAGCAAGTACAGGCACAGGGGAATAAGAACAAGTGTGGGCAAGAAAGCAAGTACAGGCACAGGGGAAAAAAACAAGTCTGGGCAAGAACGCAAGTTAGGCACAGGGGAAAAAACAAGTCTGGGCAAGAAAGCAAGTTAGGCACAGGGGAAAAATACAAGATTAGGCAAAAACAATGCAGGCAGAGCCATGCAGCAGCGCGGGGAGCGACCTGCCTGCAAGCAGGGTCAGAGGTCGCACTTGAAGGTCTTGCGGAGGATTGGTCAGCAAAAAATTAAAGGAAGAAGCAAAAAGTTTGGGGATAACCCTGCAAAACAGGCCAAGTCCAACACCGAGGTTCCGGGCGTGCTCTGTCAGGGTGGGTGGGTTTCCAAGGGCGTAGGGCCACCAGGAGCTGTCCCAGGCAGTGGGGGAGGGTCCAAGGACTAGGTCCTCTGTCTTCTCCGAATTCAGTTTTAGGCAACTGTTTCTCATTCAGGCTGCAACGTCTTTCATTCCTTGGAAGCTGCGTCTGGTGTCTTCTGGGGTCTTCGTAAGGGAGAGGATGAGCTGGGTGTTGTCGGCATAGGATACTATGCCCATGCTTTCTGACGATGGCGGAGAGGGGGGCCATGTAGATGTTGAAGGGCGAAGAGCTGAGCAATGATCATTGGGGTACTCCGCAGTTGATCTCTGTGGGTTCAGAGAGGAAGGGTAGGAGTCTGATCCATTCGGTTCTGCCGGTGAGAAAGGAGCAGATCCAGTTGAGGGCGAGACCTTGTACGCCTGCGTCGTGGAATCTGGTTGCAAGAGTGAGGTGAGAGACAGTGATGAAGGCGGTGGAGAGGTCTAGCAGGATGAGGGCCACGGTGTGTCCCTGGTCGAGTAGCATGCGGATGATGTCGGTGGCGGCAAGGAGGGTGGTCCTGGTGCTGTGGTTGCTGTGGAATCCAGACTGGGAGGAGTAGGGTATGGTGTTCTCGATGAAGGTGGTAAGTTGTGCGTTGACAAATTTCTCAGTGACTTTTGCTGCAATGGAAGCAGAGAGATGGGCTAGTAGTTTTTCAGGTCTTTCGGGTCAGCGGAGGGTTTCTTGAGAAGGAGCTTGACCTCAGCCCGCTTCCAGTCATCGGGGAAGATGCCGTATTCAAAGGTGGCGTTGATCGTGTGACGTAGTTCGGGGGCAATGGCGGCTCTGTCGAAGATGTGAGGCAGACAGGGGTCCGTGGGGGTTCCTGTGTGGGTGCTTTTCATGGTCGTGTTGGTATCTTCGGTGGTGACTGGTGTCCAGGTGGTGATGGTGGGTTGGCTGTCGTAGCTGGAGGGGGGTGGTTTCTGGAGTCTTTTCGCTGAAGTTATCGTAGAGGGCCTTGATCTTTAGGAGGAAGTAGGAGCCAAGTTTGTTGCAGAGGACCTGGGACCGTGTGATGTCTGTGGCTTTCCTGGGGGGTTAGGTGAACTGCTGGATGACGTTGAAGAGTTCCTTTGCATTGTTGGCGTTGGTGCGGTTTTTGTTCCTAATGAAGGTCCTCTTGGTGTTTCCCATGAGCTGGTGGTATTCTGTCATGACATACTTGTAGGTGGACTGGTCTTTAGTTGTTTTGCTGCTTCTCCATCATTTTTTGAGCTGTCTACAGAAGTGCCTAACTTCTTGGAGATCGGTGGTGAACCAAGCGGCCTTCAGAGGGCGTTGTCTGTCTGGGTGGCGGAAGGGAGCGAGTTTTTCTGCGCAGCTGGAGATCCAGAGGTGTAGCTCTGTGGCTGCAGAGTTGGCGTCGGTCGTGGCAGAGGGGGGGGTCGTGGATGAGGGTAGTTGACGTCCTCTTCTGTGACCTTGCTTCAGTTCCTTTGTGGCAGGCGTGGGGCAGGCTTGTGTGCGGTGGTGGTGCTGAAGGAGAGGTGTACGCAGGGGTGGTCTGTCTAGAGGGGCTGCGAGGTGTAGCTGTACTGGATGTTGGTCTCTCCTGCAAAGATGGGGTCAAGGATGTGTCCGGCCTCGTGGGTGGGGGTGGTGACAAGCTGCTTCAGTCTGAGGTTGGTGAGGCTGTCCAGGAGGGCGGTGGAGTCTGGGTCGCAGCGGATGTTGAGGTGGAAGTTCAGGTCTCCGATGAGTATGTAGTCAGTGGAGGCGATGCCGTGGGGTGGGATGAGGTTGACAATGGTGGTGGTGCAAGGAGTGTGGGGCCCATGGGCCTGTAGGCGAGGGTTCTGCAGAGCGTGGTTCTGGGGCTGGTCTGGATCTGGAAGTGGAGTTGTTCGGTGTTGGAGAGGGGGTTGCTTGTGCTGTAGGTGGATTGTCGGAGGGAGCTCTTGTGTGCAATGGCGAGTCCTCCTCCTGGGCAGTGGGGGCGGTCTTTCCTCTGGATCTTGTAGCCATCGGGGATGGCGGTGGCGATGTCGGGGGCAGAGGCGGCATTTGTCCAGGTTTCCATCAAGAAGGCAACGTCTGGCAAGAGGGTTTCGAGGAGTCCCAGATCTCTATGGTGTGTCTGTGCAGGGAGCGCATGTTGAGGAGAATGCATTTCAGGGCTTCGTTGGTGTGGGAGTCTGGCGTGGATGTGGAGGTGGAGGGGTGCTGTGGATGGTGAAGGAATGTCGGCAGTGTTGGCAGGAGAATTGGCCATGAGAGGTGTTCGGTGTCGACAGCTAGCAGTTGCTGTTTCTGCCAGGGTTGAGTGCGAGGAGGGCAGCTGGGTTGTAGCCGTGGAGGGTCGGAGAACCAGGGTGCCTGTTGTTGGTTGCGGTCGGGCGCAGACAGGCTTGCCTTTGTCGCACCTTTGGTGCGCCAGCGGCACGTCCGCTGCGCCGCCACCATTAAGTAGGGAAGGGGGAGGAAATCGCAGCTGCGAGGCGGGAGCAGGGAATCAGCATGGGAGAGGGGCCGCAGGGGCAGCAGCGGCGGGAAGTGGAACGGGCAGGTAACCTGGAGAAAAAAACAAGACAAAAAATACAGGGGTAGCACAGGAAAGAGAAAGACACAGTCAAATACAGTACAGTTACAGCAAAATAAAGATGGAGATAAAATCTTAATAGGTTTATTTTTAATCTTATTGTTTTTCAAGTTTCTTTAAGCCGTCTCTTTCGACTCAGCAAGAATTGTTTTAATATAGTTATTCAGATAAATTATGGAAGAAGTGAATGACCTTTAAAATAGAAAAGAGTAGATTTTCACAGCAGGTGAAGCCATCAGGCACCTGCAGGCAGACTGATCATGACGTATTTTACTCCTGATTCACAGATGATTTACAGTCTCCTTTGAGTGCTTTTCACACTCACTTCGCTTTCTTTCTTCTTTGATCTTTTCAATCATGCATGTCTTTCCTGTTTTTGTCTCCACTGCTTTAGCTAAGAGTTGACTCTAAACATTAAATCCACTTTAAAAGAAACAATAATTTCTAATGCCACTGCTAAACTCCTCCCCGCACTCCACAGTTCACAGATAATTACATGGCCTGGTTGATCTTCTCCTCTTATTATCCTGACTACCAATAAAGCACTTATTTTTATCCTTAGTCCCCTTCAGCGAGTTAGAGAACAGCTCTTCTTTTGTGCATAAGTGCTCTGTCAAAACGTTATGTTTCTTCTTTCTTCATATTCATCAAAAACAGAGCTCTGTTCTCATAAAAGCAGGATCCCACCCAGCATTTTTAGTGTCGTAACTCAAGGAACCAGCGACGCTGACACAAAAGGGGTAAGCCTAGATCAATAGGTTTTCAGAAGTACATCTCTGTAGGAGCTCCATAAATAAATATCATTTCTTTTTGTGCAGAATTGTTTTATTGTAGGCCAGAGAGGCATCAAAGTAAAGCATATGCTGCTACATTTGGCTTTCAATAAAAAAAAAATCAAACACAGATGCAAAGTTAATCTTCGGGGACAAGGAATTATTTTATGCAGATAAGTCGGGTATATTTGTACAACTTCAGTCTGCTTCAGAAACTAAATAAGCGTTTTAGAAAATATAGCGCACTATTCTCTTTGAAGGAAACCCGTAGTATTGGGCTAAAAATGTACTTATACAAAAACACACCCCTGCAATCTCATGATGTAGTGATCAGTAATATTGTGTAAACAAACGGTTGGTTACCTCATTGCTGCCGTTCATCCATACCTCAGTTCAACCTGTTTGCACCGCAAATTGAGATCATTTCCAGCTGCAGGATGTCCTATCCTCAGAGCCTGGAGCATTCTGCACCTGGAAATCGTATGAGAGAACAGTATAGTCAGTGCTTGAAATGGAAAAATAGAAGTGCAGGTACTTTGTACCAACATACCTGCTTGTTTCTGAGAAGTGTTCTCTCCAATTGAAAGTATTAAATTTCTCATAAGTGACAGTACTCTCACTCTCAAAATAAAAAAAGTGCTGATACTCGGTATCAAATAGTACCGGCCCATTTAAAGAACTGAGTATAGTGGGAAACACGAAAAGTGCTGGAGATTCGGTGTTGGGTTGGGAGTCCTGGAGCAGTAGGAGATTCTGCAGAAGGAGGGGGTGGACAAGCAGATTTCGCAGCCAGGAGCTCGCGGACCAGATGGTAATGTGAGGGGTGCTTGTTGGGGCAGGAGGCTTCTGTTGTGTTCTTATCTCTTTAAGGCTCGTGCTTAGAATATAGAGTGTTGTATAACAGTTCCATGTGGAACATTGATGTTACCGAGCCGGTTGGAGAAGGACGTCGCTTCCCTGGCTCTCACCTGTTATATATATATTTATCTTAATAAATATACGTGTTCCACATACTTCATAGTCTTCTACTTCACTTCAAATTGGCGACGAGGGAAACTGGCGTTTATCCTTATAGACTATTTATGAGGAGTTCATGTGAAGAATTTTATGTTCCTTACAAGCGGGAAGAAAAGAAGAAAGCGTACCAAAACGGAAACTTCGTAAGTTAAAATTTTTTATTTCCTCTCCCTTTGCATGGGAATCATCGACTACGACAGCGCTTTATTTAAATAACTATTGGCTACAAGCTTATTACTCAGCGCCATCACGGAGCAACCGTCACTCGCCTACCTGCAATTTTTCAAAAGCGCTCGCTGTTCCACTGCATGCGCTGACTGTCAAGGGGACTGCGCGCGTCACGATCAGCGCGTCTTCCACAATCCCCTCATCGACTGACGTCAGACGCAGGTCACGCAACGTGACCCCAACGTGGCGGCCATTTTGCTTCCTTTGTTTACATCGGTCGGAAGCAATTATCATCTCGATCGAGTCAAACATTAATATCGAGTTCAAGCATCAAGGTCGTGTGGCGCATGTTGATAACTACATTTCCGAGGTACGCATTTCCAACAGAACAGTAGGTGTAATGGAAATTTTAATATAAATAAAGAAAAGAGTTTACTATATTTTGTTGTGGTGTGGAACATTTGGTAACAGGTGAGAAAGTCGGGAGAAGGTCGTTTTAAATTAAATAGTACTTCATAGTGCATGGAAGAAGGAGATTCCACTACAAGTACTGTGGTTAGAGACAGAGACATGGCACAACAGAATTTTACCATTAGTCCTCCTGAACCATTTTGGGTTAAAGGTACCCAACCTGTTATAAAGTGGATAGAATGGAAGGAATACTTCATTAATTATTTGGAAGCTGTTGATGAAACCAAAAAAATAAAAGCGGAGCAAAAGAGAAGACTTTTGTTACATTCTCTTGGTCCCATAGGATTAAAAACATTCTCAAGGATGAGTAAGTCCGAGGATTCTAATTTAGATGAATTTGAGAATGCGATAAAAAATATGGACAAATACTTTGCTCCTAAAGTATGCATAGGAGTCATAAGGCACAAGTTCTTCCAAAGAAAACAAACCAAAGAGGAAACCGTAGATGAGTGGATGGATGATCTCAAGAAGTTAGCCATAGATTGTAAATTTGACAATTTACATGACGATCTCATTCGTGATCAGTTGGTAATGCATAATAACAACTCTGCCTTACAAGATCGTCTTTGGGTTAACGGTGACGCACCTCTTGACGACGTTGTTGCCATTATGAGGAAATCAGAGATGTCAGGGAGGTGTGCAACAGTGGTGAAAGAGACAGAGAAAGATGTTTCCAAAACCTCAGGAACTGTGTGTAAGATTCAAGCTTCGAATAGAAACTTTCGTCAACAACAACAGCAAGGGAGATGGACTGGTCAACCGGCAAAAGTCCAGAATAAAAACATGGAGGATAGGAGATGCTACAGATGTGACAGTAAAGAACATCTGGCATTTAGTAGACTATGTCCTGCGTTAAAAAAGAAATGTGGCATTTGTGGACTGTTAGGTCACTTCAGCAAGATGTGTCGTAGGCGCACTAACGTAAAATATGTGTATGAGGATGAATGTGAGAGTGTGGATGAATTAGAAACTGAGGAAGAATGTTGCATCAAAAGTATTAGAGGGAACTACGTGATCAACATTTCAGAAGACTCATTGAAGGGAAAACCTATTTGTGATATATCCCTAGGTGGGGTAACCATTAGTGTGTATGCGGACTCTGGTTCCCCATACACGATCATAAATGAGGAGGTTTGGCAAAAGAAGTTTGTAAATAAGATTGGTGAGCAACTATACCCATCTGACGTCTGCCCAATCAGTTTTACAGGTAACAGGATTGGTATGATTGGCTTTAGGTGGCTTACTTTTGTATTTAAAGGCAGGTCCACAAGAGCAAAGTTGTATGTGGCAAAGGTTGGGCCATCTGTCTTAGGATGGTTCGATCAGAAAAAATTACACATTATTCTAGACCCTAATTCTAAAGACAAAGTTTTAATTTTGGATGACTGTAGCAGAATGGAGGAAAAGTTATCTGAAAGTTTTCCCAAAGTTTTCAATAAGGAGCTGGGTGTTCTGAAAGGGTTTGAACATAAAATAATTTTAAAGGCTGATGCACAACCCAAGGTTCATAAAGTGAGACCAATACCTATTCTCATAAGGGAGGAAGTGAAAAAAGAAATCCAAGGTCTACTTGCAAAAGGTATTATAGAGGAAGTGGAAACATCAGAATGGATTTCTCCGATTGTGGTTGCCCGGAAACCCAACGGAAAAATCCGTCTATGCATCGATTTGCGCCATTTGAACAGTAACATCGTCGTGGAAAAGTTTCCCCTTCCTAGAATAAATGAAATGGTTTCTTCCCTTAAAGGAGCTACATGGTTCTCCACGGTGGATCTTTCTGCCGCCTACCATCAAGTAATGTTGGATCCGAACTCTAAGAACCTCACGGCGTTTATAACACCGTTTGGTTGTTATCAGTTCAGGCGTATGCCCTTTGGTTTGGCCTCAGCCGCTGCTGTATTTCAGCGGCTGATGCATAGACTGTTTGGAGACATGGAAAATGTCTCATTTTTTCAAGATGATATTCTCGTGGCAGCTAAAGACAAGGAAAGTCATGATTCCAAATTGAAACAAGTTTTGGAAACCTTACAGTCAGCTGGTCTGACTGTAGAGTTGTCAAAGTGCAAATTCAGCCAAAGAAGTGTTTCATACTTGGGGCATGTCATAAGTGAGGAAGGTGTCCAACCCAAGCCTACCTTGGTGGAGAATATTGTTAAGTTCTCGGCGCCTGTATCGAAAGATGAAGTGAGAGCTTTTCTCGGAATGGCTGAATACTGTGCCAAATTCATAAGAAATTTTGCAGCAAAAGTTCACAATATGCGTGCATTGTTGAAGAAGAACTCTAAGTTCTTTTGGAGTGAATTGTGTGAGGAAGAATTTAATTTGATCAAAAGGGAGTTGCAAAAAGTAAATGCTCTTGCCAGTTTTGACCCTAATGCTGACTGTTTGCTCACAACTGACGCAAGTGATAAGGGTTTGGGCGCTGTGTTATCTCAGTATGATGACTGTGGTAAAGAAAAGGTAATTCTTTTTGCCTCTAGGGCCCTTTCCCCTGCTGAAAGTAGGTACCCTATCATCGAGAGGGAGGCCCTAGCGTGTGCGTGGGCGCTGGAGCATTTCCGAGCATTTGTTTGGGGCAAACCTGTGACCATTCGTACAGACCATAAACCATTGATCCGCATTTTGTCATGTGATGGCATCTCAAGTGCGTCCGCAAGGTTGGCTAGACTATCTATGCGGATGAAGGAATATATCTACAATATGGTCTATCTACCGGGTAGGGACAACCGCATTGCTGATTGTTTATCAAGACTTCCACCCCCTTTGGAAGAATGTGAGGATGACCCCTGGAGCGAATACTGTGTGGCTTTGATACACGATTGTGGTGAGCCTGCGATAAGTAAAACAGAGTGGTTAACCGAACAGAGTAAGGATTCTGTATTGGGAAGTGTTTTAGAGTATATTTGTAAGGGCTGGCCCAAAGTGAGGAATATTCCTGGTTTGGATGCTTTTTGGCAAATCCGTACGGAGTTGTCATCTGAAAATGATATGTTGTTTAGAGGTGATAGGATTGTCCCACCTGTGTCTTTAAGGAAGAAAATTCTGCAATTGTGCCATGAGGGACATTTTGGGATTATGAGAACCAAGTCTATTGTCAAAGGTATGTTCTGGTGGCCAGGAGTTGACGGGGAAGTTGAGGAGTTTGTTAGAAAGTGTACGGTTTGCATGTCTGCTGACAAAACTCTCAGGACCTTTAAGCCCAAGATGAGTGATGGTTTAATTCCCAACTTTCCGTGGGACACCATCGCAGTGGATATTTTTGGACCTGTAGGTGATTCTAGGGATTATGGTTTGGTGGCTATTGACCTTTTTTCCAAGTGGCCCATTGTCAAAATTGTGGAAAGAGTTGACACTCCAACAGTACTAAAATTTTTGGACAAAATCTTTATGGTAGAAGGTTTACCAGCCTGTGTGCTATCGGACAATGGTGTCCAATTTACGTCTAGACTAGCTAAAGAGTATTTCGACAGATGTGGGGTTAAACACAAAACCACCGCTTTATATAACCCTAGTGGCAACGGCACTGTCGAAAGGTTTAACAGAGTAATCAAGGGCGTCATTCAAGCCTCTGTGCACAGTGGGCTTGATTGGAAGGTACAGGTACAGAAAGCAGTATGGTCATATAGAATTACTGTACAGAACAGCACTGGTTTGTCTCCGTTTACCATGATGAGAGGCAGAACGGCTAGATGTAAGTTTAATCCTGGATGGCTGGTTGATGGAAAGGTGGCATGTTGGTCTCCTGTAGAGGTCAAGGACAAATTAATGTCCAGTCATGAGAAGAGCAAAGAATTTTATGACTCTCACCATAATACTAAAGATGTTTCCATCAAGGTTGGAGACTGGGTGAGAGTGAAAAAACCTTTTAAAGTTCCCAAAGGTATGAGCCGTTTTGAACCACCTTGTAAAATTGCTGAGGTTTTAAGGAATTCCGTAAGACTGGATGATGGTAGAGTATGGAATCTTAAGAATATTGCCTTCAACCCAGATCAAAATTGCGTAGAAGTACTTCCTGATTCATGTGTCAACAATTTTGATTGGGTAGAAGATCATTTCGAAAATAGCCAAGTTCAGTCTCAACTGGGTAAAGATTTGACGACCATTTCTGGTGAATCCAGGCAATCCTACCTTCCCTTGTGTTTTGAGGGGGGAGTGGGTGAAGGTTGTAGTCATGAGCATGATGTTCAAACTGATGTCAATGATTTTACAAGCTTGGACGCAGGTGTCACACAGAGCAAGACTAATGTGCTACCTGACAAAAGAACAAGAGTTATGCCCAGATGGCTGAAGGACTATGCTTTGTAATTTTGTCCCTATGCTTTGTAATTTTGTCCCTCCTGTTGTTCCTCTTCTCTTTGCTCCCTATCCTCCTTCTTTTTCCTTTGTTTCACCTTTCCGGGTTGCTTAAATGTATGGGGGGGGGGATGTGTTGTGTTCTTATCTCTTTAAGGCTCGTGCTTAGAATATAGAGTGTTGTATAACAGTTCCATGTGGAACATTGATGTTACCGAGCCGGTTGGAGAAGGACGTCGCTTCCCTGGCTCTCACCTGTTATATATATATTTATCTTAATAAATATACGTGTTCCACATACTTCATAGTCTTCTACTTCACTTCAGCTTCATATAACATAACATACAACGAACCAAATTAGGAGATACGTCTTGTGTGCTTGCGCTTAAACACACACATACACACCCATCCACCCACACACACACGTTCGTACATTCACAGGATATGGTCCCAGAGTATTGAAACCAAAATATTTTTAACAGAACGATTCGTTCATAAGTTTACATAACTATTACACAGTTGGAGTTAATTATAGTTAACCTACATCCAGTGGGACAATATTGCTGTAAAGAATTTAGAGGGCACAATATTTCTGTCAGATAATATTTTTGATCACAATATTCTGACATACCATTCAGACAACCCTACAACACGATCTGCACAAACAGTTATCTGTGCAAATGCGGGGCAACCACAGTCACCGCTGTCTGTTCGGGAAGTTAGACTAAACAGCTGCCATCCCTCACTTGTTTTTTGCTACTCTTGCCTCCATCCTGGGTACCCCTGGTTATAAATGTCATGATGGCAGCTGCAAATGTAGAAAGTAAACTGGTATATGTGAACCATGCTTACTGTATGTAATTTCCAATATTTGCCAGTTCTCTAGGTCCTGGGCAACATATATAAGGCTATGAGGCGGCTATGGGTGGGCCAAGCAATCGATCCTATGATGTGATTGGGGGTTAAAGAGTGCCTTATGCTCATAACCATATAAGAAGTGGGACTTATTCAGTTTATTAGGTTCAAGTGTGCTCTCATCTTGACAATAGGTATGCTATATTACTTAAAAATGAAAAGCACACTACATCATGTGTCACCTTTCCTAAAAGGAGTTTATGTTTATTATTTTCGAAGCATTATAATTGTGTGTCTGTTTATATATTACAGAATACCTTTAAGAGAGATCATAAGTAATCTTTAGCAAAATATATTAATACTTTTATCACACATTCATACAACAAACATGAATAAAAACATGTGTTCAGTGATCAAACACATAGTTCTTGTTTCACTGTACAGATAGTTGCTGTTTCTCGTTCCTTGTATTTTCTTTGAATGTGAGAGAAATTCCTTTTAAAATAAAAAATCGACTCATAGACCATGTTAGAATTGCACTTTTTCGTTTAAACTGTACCACCAGCAGATAAGCCGCAAGGGCTATCAAACCCAGATGGAGAATGCGACTATGATTTAATATTTTATGTCATATGAGAATATTAACATAACATAACAAGTGTAAAAATACCAATAAAAATGTTTAAAAAAAAAAGAATGCGTTTAAAATTGCTGTAGAACTGTTTTCACATAGAAAATGACACACAGAAATTTGTGCACGTGAAATAATTATTTATTTAGCAAATGATTCCAAGATTTATCATATGTAGGGAAAATGTGTAGTACTTAAACGTATGCAAAATAACATAGAAGGACTTTTTTTTGTACTAGACTATCATTCCTAAATGTGCCTCTTAAGTTAGGCCTAAAGGGCCTTTTCTTTCGACTCTTGCTCTTAGCTTATTAGATGTTTATTTAGAACATTTTGCCTAGCACCTGCAACTTGCATGAGAATGTGCTGACTTCAAATCCATGTTTATTTAGCTTCCTCATGTCATGTTAAGCAATTTACCTAACACAATAAGCTGCTGTGGCTACTTGAATAAATAATGATTAGATATATTTTATATGAATACCTTAAAGAATATTATCGCTAGTTTTGCCTCATCATACTCTACTTGCTTTTGTATTCACAATGGACATACAGTGCATCTTTTAGCTTAGGTATGAAGGTTCTCATGAGAGCTTTCTTCCATGTAACAAAGTCTTGAAACAATGTTTCACACTATATCGATGAGAATGTTTACTGTGGGAATCGGGATGAGAAGCATTGGAAGTTGACGACACCATTGGATGAGCAGTTTCCATTGAGAGAGGAGAGTTAACACCTAACCATTACCGATACATCATTGTGTGGTTTCATATGAATGAGTATTCCTAGCTAGTTACAGTGGAAGAAGAATTGATTGAGAAGAAGGTTCTGACCCAGATCTCATTATCCTGCCTGTGCGATTCTTCTACTGAAGAGTGGCTTCTTTTCTTTTGTTACTGAAAGCTACTGCTAAAGGTGACTTTATTCTTCCTTTATTTAGAGACCATTTCCTGATCAAGGCTGCTGCAAAGATCACTCCTTTTAAGCGGTTGCTACAGCAGTTGTAAGGAACTCGGCTGAGTTTCTAGAAAGACTCTTTATGAGTAATTTTTTTCATAATCTAAATCTTGCTCTTTCTGAAAAGAACTCTTCATGGGTTCTAATAGGGTAGATTAGGCTCTTTAACTAGTTTAGTGACAATTTCCTTTATGGAACACTTCGTATTGATTCATGCTGTCACTAATTAACCTTTTTATTGACATTTCTGTAAAACGACTAATCTGAATAAAGACAACAAACACAATACCAATTCTTTAAGATAAATAAAGGTGTTGGAACGTCATCAACCTTTCATTATTGACTGAACATTAATCTAACCGTTGATGATGCATGCAAAGTTTATGCCTTTGTTCTAGTTTTTTTCTAACTTGGTGACAAAGGTCCTTCAACCTTTTCAAGAGCCATCAGGATTTCCCAAGCGATGAAATCTGTTAATTGGGTGTTTAGTCTTAAATACCATTCTTTGCTAATCCTCAGGCTTCCACAGTTTCTGGTAGCTTAGGAGATGGTTTAACACCCTGAAAGTTGCATTAAAATAGTACCCAAGCTACATTAAAAGTAATCCCCTATTCCAGTGTCCAGATCCTGATGGCATGGCGAATCAGTGTCAGAAAGCGGTTTCAGTTTTGGAGGTTGTGGTTTTGAAGGTGTGAGTATTAATAGGATGAATATTTTGCATATGTGAATGTAGTGGTTGTATGTGTATTTCCTTGCAGGTTGTATCAGAGAATAGTGAGAAAGTTGAAAAGGAGACGTTGATTTCAGGCTCATTGAAGTCAAAAGATACCAGGATAATAACAAATGTTATAAACTTGTTTACAGGAGAAGTTGATTGGGAGCGTGAGGTACCATCACTTCCATTGGTAACGTTAGGGACAAGCTGTTGTGCTTGGTTAATCTCTGTTAAGGTTAGTAGAGCCTTTTGCGCAAACAGGTGAAGCTGCATTAATTTGTGTGAATTTTCAATGATTGGGAAGTCACTTGCAAGTGTAAAATATTCTTGAGTGATTAAGATACTTAACTTTCCTTAAAAGAACAAACAAGAAGTTATTTAAGTGGTTATTTGAAAGAGTGTTTAAAAACAGAAGACAATTGTGAAGGAGGGTGAGCTGCTGCGGGCAGTGAGACATACATCATAGTGTTCTGCGCTTGGATTAGACGGTTGGTGTACTTTCGTGCTGCCATTGTATAGAATTTGTAAAGCATTACATGAAATGTATGTTGTCATTTAACTAATGAACGAAATTTGACGCATAAGGAACAGAATCAAAACATTTGGGTTTATAAAAAAATTTGGAAAATCCAACTGTCATAATGAATTGTTTTAAAGATTTTAAGAAAAGTGTTAGGATTGATGCCACTATTCCTGTAAGAAAGGTTGAGGTGGCACCTTATGAGGGAACTCTGGATATATTATTACTACCGAACATGGATTGAATTCATGACTATGGTTAAAACAATGGAAAAGAATTACGGAAAATGAGAGTGCTTTAAGATTTTCACGGAAGGGGACTTTTAACACCAGAATCCTGGTTCATTTGAAGGAAAAATTGTATGAGATGAATCCACCACCTCTACCCATGCAATATGAGGTTTTTATTGATTTGGAAAAGGTTGCGAGGGAAAAAGAGAAGGAGAAATATCAGAGAAGGACAGAGAGAGTGATGAAAAATTATGCAAATACCCTATGGAATGAAGGACAGCTTAGATGGAGGAAGGTAGTTATTGAAGGGACCAGAATATATCTGGTTCTTGCATCTTAGAGTATGAGAAAGAGTAAGGATGCAGCTAAGCAAGAAAAGGGTGACCAATGATACTGCTACAGTTGCATCACAAGGGGTTCCTACTGCACCATCCCAAATTGAGAAACCAGAAGTCTTAACAACACCAGTTGTTGGAAATGTACAGCCAACCCAAAATATACAGTTAGTCCTGTGGAGACCTCTAGTAGATGGAGGAGGAACCCTAGTCTTTACAACTCCTTTTAGCTCCGAATGAACTGTTGGGCAATGAAAATGGAGGTTTACCATGCATGGCTTTAAGAACTTACAAGAGAAAGAAGGGTAGAAACCACATATCCCCAAAAACAGTTAGAGACAAGAAAAGAAAGACTATAAGACATTCCTAAATTAAAAATAGAAATGGAAGGATTGATTACGGGTTGCCTGAAGTTTAATCACCTAGATCAGTACCAGAGACATGAGTTAACCTACTTAAGTAAGATTACTGGAAGGGATGCTATGATACATGACAGTTTGGCAGGGATAACAAACAAGTACGACGTGGATCTTTTTTTTGAACAAACATCGTAGCTATAGAGTTGAGTTGGATGATCAGGCAATAGAAAACATGAGGATTACAAGAATGCATTTGCACATTACTGAATTAGTTAAATGCATGTGCAGATGGAAGGATGTGGAACAGGTGGACCTTAGATGGGCAAAGAAATACGAAAAGGAAAAGAGAAAAGCAGAGGGAAAACAGAATGAGTTGGATGAGTCAGTGGCATATTCTTTGAGGGAAGTAGTTGGAGGTACATATGTACATGTTACATGGAATAGATAGAGGTGATCTGAATTCCCTTACGAACAATTTTCCAAAGCTCAGAGATAAACCAGTCAGTGGCATGCTTAAGTAGAAAGGTTTATAAAGATTTCAAGGTGTTGTGGATAGACCTGGATACCTTTCTCAACATTGGCGTATTGGCTGATCTGTGGGCAGAATGTAAGGTAGCAGTTCAGTAGCCAAAAGCAGAACTGCTGAGCGAGAGAGAGAGGAACTGGTGCACCTTCATCATTGGTGATGGAGAAATATGAAGCAGTTATTACTTTTTGAAAGGGAAAATACTTCCCAGGGATGCAAATTGGTTAAAAATTAAGAGAACCACACAAGAACCAAAGGAGACAGTTCATGAATACTATAAAAGGTTGTTGCAGGTGTTTAAACAGCACAGTGGATGTGAATATACTGAAGAAAAGGTGTTAGAAATAGGGGTCTCTCGTTGGCTGTGGTATGCACCATGTCCAAGAAGGGATCCTTCCTTCTAGTCAGGGTAAGGGAGTTACATACCCAAGATAACCCCTGCTCACTCCCTTAATAGCTTGGCACAAGCACTTAGGCTTATCTCAGAGGCAATGTGTAAAGCATTTGTACATAAAACACAAAGTAACACAGTGAAAACACTACAAATGGACACCATACCAGTTTAGAAAAATAACCAATCTTTAGCTAAACCAAACAAGACCAAAACAACAAAAATCCACATACATAAGCAAAGATATCACTTTTTAAAGGTTTAAGCATGTTTGTCCCTAGAACTCTATGGAGGCGTCGATTTTAGCACAAAGTACCTTTGATGCGACAAATTCCAAGACAAAAAACAGCCGCAGAGAAGGAAAGCATTGGAAAACACAATTGATGCGTCGATTCTTGAGTCCCAGGGGAACGGAGGTGTCAGTTCTGCTATACGCAGGTGAACTGTTATGTGGATTCTTTACTGCGAGGAGAAGTGATGTGTCAATTTCCGAACATGCAGCCTTCACTAATTACGGCATCGCTGGAGACTTGACGCACAGGTGCGATGCGTGAAAAATCCAGGAGCGATGGGTCAATGCGACAGCAAAATAGGCGCTGCGTCAATTTTCACAGCCACGGGCAAGTGATGTGTTGATTTCTTCAGCCACACAGCAGGGCTTGTGTCGAAGTCGGAGCGGGGGTCTCAGACGTCAGAGACACGGTGCTCAGAATGCAGGCTGCGGCGATCTTGGAGTCACGCAAATAGCCACTGCGTCGATTCTTTGCCTGCAGCGAGGTGATGTGTTGGCCTCTCAACCACACGGCAAGCTTGCGAGGGGAAAAACAGGTGCCAAAGTTCGCTGCATGTTTTTTTTTCTTTTTGCAGCAAAGCCACCTCCAAGGTCCCAGAACTGGAATTGACACCACTTAGCAGCTCAGAACTCCCAGCAGATGAGTTCAGGAGAGCTGCAGATGAAGTCCTTGATGGCCCTGAGACTTCCAACAGGAGGCAAGCACACACACGCCCTTGGCGAACATTGATAAGTAGGATAAGAAAGTACAGTCCAGTCCTTCCTCTGCCAAGACAGAAGCAGCAAGCAGCAGGCCAGCACAACAAACCAACACATTGCAGATCTCCTTCTACAGCTTTTCCAACTCTTCTTTTTGGCAGACTCTCCTCTGGATCCCGAAGTGTTCTACAAATGTGGGGTTACAGGTCCAATACTTATACCCCTTTCCACCTTTGAAGTAGGCATACACCAAAGGATAGTCTCTGTATTTTTTTTATGTGTTTATTGTTTTTATCCCGCACAATAACTGTCAAATTATACATCGTCACCAATCCCCCAAGTTCTCTTCATTGGCAAATCCCATTATTCCTTTCCAATACAATCCTGGTTTGCTACACAATTCAGCAATACCTGCAAATATTCAGTAGTACATTCCTCATTTGACCTATTTGATTGTAGCTTGCAGTTCCCTGTCGGGCATCCGTAGAACAGTTGTAATAATGAGATTGCTTTCCTACTTTATTAACAACTAAAACTATAACAAATTACCCACCCCCCTCCCATCCCACCGCCGCTACCGGTATGTCCCTACCATCCGCTGTCAATCCATGTTAGAGCACCAAGTCGCTTAGTAGCACTAGACGTGCCGTCTTTATTGCGGTACTCCCCAATTCAATTCCATCTTCTTATAGAGCCATACATTATGTCTGTGCATAGGGGCATACTTCAAGGTGATCCCGCCGGGTTATTCAAGGCTGTACTGGCATCAGAGTCCCCCTCTGGTGTCTGGAGGGACTCAACCAAAGCCTCCCACGCCCTTCCGGATTCCAGTGCCTTATTGTTAGCCAACCGCTTGGCCTGCTGATGTTGAACCATACTTTCACTTGTTGCCCATTTTGTTAGTTCTATCTTCTATCTCCTTTATTCAAGCCCTCCCCTCGATTTCCAGTGTGCTGTAATATCTCTCTTTGCTAATAACAATCCCAGATCCAGAAACTTGCTAGTTATCTTCGTCTTGGGAGTATGTGAGAACCAATGCAACAAGCAGGTGCTCATGTCCGGCTCAATGCTACGTTCGGTGACATCACAAAGCAGGCCTACTACGTCCTCCCAGAATGTACATAGCCTAGGCAATCCCACAGCATCTGGCAAAACTCTGCATCCCTTAATGTGCACCATGGGCACTGGGCCATGTCTGTACTAAAATACTTATTTATCTTTGCCGGGGTAAGATATGCCCTATGTAATATAAAAAAGTGCACTAATTGAAACCTGGCATTCCTAGTACTTTTCCATGCCCCCCTCACCAATTGAGCCCATGTTGTCTTAGGTATCTACTTGCCAATGTCACCTTCCCACTTCCGTCGCAGATCCCGCATTGGTTCTATGCCCTCCCCCAGCATGCGTCAGTAGTAACAGGTAACTGCTTTGAAAGTCCCTGCTGCCATCACTACATATTGGCATTGGCATGCCATGGACGTCCTTGGCTCCAATAGTCCATCCTTCCAGTGTTTCTGTATTGCCGTTATGAGGGCAGAGTGTAACAAATATTCTCCGTGGGGAAGACCATATCTATCCTGCAGTGTCTGAAAAGGCACAAGTCTCCGTCTTCATACAAATCCCCCAACGCCTGCACTCCCATGGCTTCCCACTCGGCCAATGCTGTCCAATCACCTCCATGCGGTAATGCTGTGCACATGCCTAAAGATATCTCTGGAGCATACGGACGGGAGATTTCAGCTCTACGCTGACTCCGATTCCAGCAGAGCCTCAGCGTCCGCTCCTCACTAGTGAGCGCCCCCAGGTGCATCCGCTGTTGGAGTACTATAAAGGACAATACGTGATGCGGTATTCACCGTCCCACTGGTCCATCGGGGCCTCTAAATTCCTGCACCACCGCTTCGGTAAGCCATTGCAGTTGGGCCGCCAAATAATAGAGCTCAAAATCAGGTGCCGCCAGTCCCCCCTCGGACGTATCATCGTATTCAACGCTACCCTCCATCTGCCACTCCCCTACAGAAACCCCCAACCATTGAGCAGTGCTGTCTAAAACAGCTCCCGGTATCCATACCGGTAGGGTCCTGAAATAATATAACAATCAGGGGAATGCCACCATCTTTAACAGGGCTACCCGGCCGGCCACCGAAAGCAGCAAAGTACTCCAAAGTGCAATGCTGCTTTTAATCCCCCGCACAGCTCTGCCTATGTTCCCTTCCAGCAGATCACCAGGTGCATGGTAGATATTGGTTCCAAGAGAGGGCAAACAACGGGGCTCCCATCTGATGCCCTTGTTTTGTGTTAGGTCAGCCCTCGATGGGGCCATCGGGAACAGACACGTTTTTTTCCAACTCACCCCTGGCCCCGACACCCTCCCAAACTCGGAGAGCAACTTCGTTGCTCCATCCAGAGCTTCCTACGTGTTAGCCAGATACATGAGTAAGTCATCAGCATACAGTGTGATATACTGCTGTTCACCCCTTTGATCCAGTCCAAGATAATGTGGCCCCCGACCGGGCGTGCACAGCCAAGATTCGATAGTCAGTGCAAACAACCCTGCAGCGTCCCACGTCCTACCGAACAAGAAGAGGAAATCGTATTCCCTGTCCGGACCGAGCCATCACCAAGTTATAAAGGACCTCTGTCCACCCCACATATCCATCCCGAGCCCAAATCGTCGCAGGACTGTAAACAAATAGGGCCATTCCAGACTGTCGAATGCCTTCTCTATATCCACTGACAAGACTGCTGCAGCAGCAGCCATCCCATGATCCTCCCCCAGCATTGGAAGTAAGTGCCTCACATTCTTGGCTATGTTCTGGGTTGGTATGAATCCTGCTTGATCGCAGTGGACCAACTGTACCATATGTGGGTGGAGCCTCATCGCGAGAATCCAGCTCAAAATGTTATAGTCAGCTGTGAGCATGGATAATGGACGGTAAGCTGTTCTATCAGTGGCCTCTTTCCCCGGCTTCAATGACGGAATAATGATCACCTCTCGGATGGAGGCTGTGTCCTTGGCCTCCCTGAAAATCGCCAACAGCCTAGGGGCCAAGATATCAATGTAAACAGAGTAGAACTCTATGGGCAGCCCATAAACCCCAGGAGTTTTATTACGAGCCATGTGCTTCACCGCACTCCTAATTTCCCCAAGTGTAATCTCCTGTCCCAGCAGGTCCACCTGTACCTCTTCTAGTCATGGTAAAGTGACCTCGTCCTTGAAACCCCCTATGACTTCCTCTGTAACCTGCAGTTTGCTCCGGTACAATTCCTTATAATAATCCAAAAACAGCTTGTTTATTCCTCCTTGGGTATAAACCGGGGTCCCCGTAGGGGAATGCAAATTTAGTATAGTGGCGCCCCGGGGAACCGGGTTAGCCAGCCAGGCAAGCAGCATGCTCGTCTTGTCGCACTCCGCGTGCGCTCATGCCAGATATCTTATGGTCAAAACAGCACAGCCGCTCTATTTGTACCGCTACAGCCTCCCTAGCGTCCGAAACTTCCCCCTGCCCAGTTGGGTTCTCAGGCCGGGCTCTCTCCGCCGTCCTCAGGCGGTGTTCTACCACTTCCACCTCCTGCACCAATGTCTT
Source organism: Lissotriton helveticus (assembly GCF_964261635.1). Taxonomy (NCBI): domain Eukaryota; kingdom Metazoa; phylum Chordata; class Amphibia; order Caudata; family Salamandridae; genus Lissotriton; species Lissotriton helveticus. The sequence continues at coordinate 1,815,671,003 of NC_136067.1, read as the reverse complement.
ACGCACTCCTATCAATTTAGCAATGCAGAGCCGCCTTACCACCACTTTAAAAGCATCCCATTCCGTTGCCACCGTTAACGCCGTGCCCTCATTATCAAGAAAGTAATGCTCAATTCTGGTCCCGAACTCCTCCCGGAAGACAGGGTCCTCTAGTGCCTCCGGGCGCAACCTCCATGTTGGAATCGGAGGCCTCTGTGGGAAACATTGAATCCTCAGCAATAGCGGGTTATGGTCAGACAGGGTCCGTGCTAAGTATTCGCTGTGAGCCACCAGAGCGCGTATATCAGGGGAGCATAGCATCACACCTAGGCACACATGCAGTTCATGCAGTGCAGACAAGTAAGTATAATCACGTTCCCCTGGATGCTGCATGCGCCACGTGTCAATTAGCCCCCATCTGTCCTGCCAATCCCTCCTGACCCTAGCAAGTCTATGTATTGGGGAATCAGGCAACGGCGGATGAGACCTATCCAAGCCAGTGTCTGCAATATAATTGAAGTTACCCCCCAGGAATACCAGACCCGTCCAGTATGACGCCAACCTCCCCGACAAATTTGAAAAGAAGGCCGCCTGATCTACGTTGGGTGCATACACACTGCATAACGTCACGCCTTTCCTATTGAGGCGTCCTGCTACTACCACAAACCTCCCTTCCGGGTCTACCAATTGTTGCGTTAGCTGAAACGGGATCCCCGCTCCAACCCATATCAACGCCCCCCCTTGCAAAAGCTGAATATATTGTGTAGTACACCTGCCCCCTCCACCTACGTTGCAGGGCCAAACCTTCAGCCCGAGTAATATGTGTTTCCTGTAGGAACGCTATTTGGGCTCCCCGACGTACCAAAAGAGCATGCACCTTATGGCGCCTCACCATTGTGTGCATACCCCACACATTCCATGTAAGCATGGGCGGAATTTCTAAATTCGCGATACGCGAATTCACGCAAATTCGTAATTGCGATTTGCAAAAATCTGCGAGCTTGCAAATTCTTTTTTTGCGAGTTCGCGAGATTTTTTTACCAGTTCGGGAACGAGAACTTGCTCATTCGGTCGCAACGGTCGCGAACATGTTGTTTCCATTTAACCAGCCTGCTCGCGATGCCTTTTTCCCGTTTCGGGTCGCATTGACGTGTTTGCAATTTCCTGTTTCGGGTTGCGAAGACGTGTTCGTGATCGCGGCATCGCTTGGCCAGCTACCAAAATCTGGCTGCGCACGCAAACAAGGAGGAAAACTCATCAGCGAACGCAGAATCATGGTAAGTCAATGCCGCGCGCGCGAGATTGTATTTTTGAAGCGCGAACAAGAAAAAAAATCTGCCAACTCGCGAATTGCGGATTTTTGGGCAATTTCACGTGATTGGCGGATCTCTAAATTGCCAAAAATTCGCAAATTCCCCGATCGGAATGAATTTTCCACCCATACTTAATTCCATGTAATGCATTTTACTTCAGGTAATGTCCCCATGGTGCTTTGATAGTCTCACAAGCGACTGCCCTCCTTCCATAGACACAACGGTAGCCCCACATCCCTGAACAACTACCCCCAAACCCCCCAAACCATCCCCCCCTAGAACAGGTGCCAAAACTCCAGTACCTATCCAAACCAAAACCCCAACCATAGCCTCCAGTAGCTACTGAGGATCTACAAACCCAAAATCAAGTAGGGGAGGTGGCCCAGAACCGAGAAGACCCTACTCCCTGTACCGCCACTGCCTGGCGCCATACCCCTAGGAGCTACTTGGCCCTCGTGAACCAGAGGTGCCCACCTTGCGAAGTGAGCCACCTTAATACTAAATTTCAGTATCTCCAGTGCCCATCACCTTTTGCGGCCCTAACTCAAAACCGCTATACTATCCCCTTCCGAAAAGCCCCCCTCCATGCGCTAGGCCCCACATCAACACATCTAAGCAGACAGGTACAAGTTAAGCATCAACAATCTCATCTGCTGTCCCTGGCGTCACCCTTGGCAACAAGACACTCCCCTTCTCAGACCCTTCCGATTCTGTCCTGTCTGAGCCCTTTTCTGATTCCGTGCTCGGCACTGATTGGGACAGCCTCTCCTGCGAAATTTCAGACACCGCCTTCAGTGCTGCCGACATGTCCGTTTCCATTTGGGTCACCGTCGGTCCTCTGGTGCCCGGGCGCCGGTGCCCAATACGCTGCAATCTGCGGGGGCGCGACTGCTCAGCTTTTGGCCTCGTGTTACGGCCTGCCTCCCCAACTCCTGCTCTATAGGCCTCCAGCCAGGCCCATGCCTCCTCTGGACTGTCACTAAAATGGGTTTTACCGTGCAGCATTATTCTGAGGTGCGCAGGGAACATCAAAGAATACTGCAGCCCTTCATCCCGCAGTTCTTTATCGACGCCTTTGCACATCAAATGTGTAGTCCGGGAACAAGGTCACCTTACCATTGTCAACACGGTAGGGGCCAGACGTTCGGGCAGCGTGCAATAGCAGATCTTGGTCCTTGTAGTGGAGAAGTCTCACCACCACTGGTCTAGGGGGCCTCCCGGGCGCTGGTGGACGAGCTGGCACTCTATGCGCCCTCACCAAGGTATAAAATAAGGACAGCCCTTCTGGAGCTACCTCAGATCTCAACCAGCCCTCCAGGTACCTCATCATATTGGCCCCTTCCACTCCCTCCGGCAGGCAAACCACCCGTATGTTATTCGGAGGTTCCGGCCTTCAGCATCCTCGGCCCTTCTTTCTAGCGCCTTCAGGCGGTGCAAGACATCCCCCATCTTGGATTCCAGGGCTTTTGGAGCCGGCTCCACTGTCTCTAGTGCCGTTTCCGTCAGCTTCACCCAGTCCGAGAGTTTGGCATGGTCGGCACGGAGAAGACCCAAGCTAGTCGCTACATGCTCAATATCATGATGTAGTGCCTCACGCTTATCCGCAATGGCTTTTAATATTTGGTCCACTTGCCTTTGCACTAGAGTCTCCGGTGGTGCTTCCGCAGCATTCTGCTTTCCAGAGTCCACCTCCTGGTCTTCATGGTCCTGGGGTGTGCCCCCCTGTTTCCCTCACGGTTTTCCCATGGCCTGCCTTGTCCCCGGTCACCACCGGTCCCTCTGTCGGTACAAAGACGGTCTGCCAATCTGACTGTACTGCTCTTCGTGGTCTCACCCCTTCAGTGTGGACAATCAGGCCACCTATCGTGTAGCTTTCCAGTACGTGTTCCCAGTCAGCTGCTCCTTACTCAGTGGACCTTTTCCAGCCGCAGATGGGCAAAGATGTTAGAGCTGCTGCTAGCTGCAACCCTTCCTGTCCTAGTCCTATTCCACGGCCAGACTCCTCTCAGGGTCCTGGGCCAGCTGTGCAACTAGGTGGAGCCCCCTAAAACTCAGAGGGCACCCAGAGCAAATACACCATTTTCCAGGGGCGTTCTTCACACGTCCACCTCTGGTGGGGTCCTCTGAGCCACCTCCATGGAATCTTACGCCCTCACCATCCAGTAAATGCGCTCCGTCTGCGGCTCCAGTCAAGATGGTGCCCAGCTCCCCCTCTGTACCTTTATCTGGTCTCCAAGGTCCCCCGCTGCAATGCCAATCTCATCCCAGTAATGCCACCGCGGCCCCTCCGCATCACACGCCCCAGGAGGGGTCCGCCGACATTCCGAAAGTCACCGCTAATCCGTGGCCCGGGCGGTGCAACTGCAGCCTCACACAAAATGGCGTTCCGCGCCCCTCATGGCTCTCCGGCTGTACCAAAGTGCTAAGACTTCAATTTAGGGGCACTGCTCCAGGGTCCTCCGCCGAACTCTCCACCCCTGGGCCAACTCAGGAAGCGCAACTGCTCTCGCCGTTCATCGCCTTCTTCTGCTGCACTCTTGAGAACCACCCGGCGGTGCACTCCTCCACACGGTCTGTACGTCTCTCCGGTCCCGGCCCAGCGCTGTCCTCAGGGATCGCTTGCTCACCGGCCCCGAAGCCGCAACTCGCAGACCTCGGCGCCTCTTCCCCTTCGAGGGACTCAGTCACATTGCGAGCTCTGGAGGATCCTCAGGTCGTCAGTCCCCGGACCAGTTGCCATCTTAGGGTCTCTCGAGTCGGATTCCCCACTCCAATCGAGTTCAGCTGATAGGGAGGACCCAGCACGTAGCCGACTTGCCGCGCACAACTCCCCAGGTACTCCGGCACAGGTCCTGATCCGCAAACGGCACTTTTGTAGATCCCTTCCCAGGATAAATACCGGGGTCGGCGCAGAGCTCCAGGCTAACGTGTCCGTCTTCATCGGCCTCATAGCCACGCGCCATGAAAGGATAGTCTTTGTTGTGCACAGATCCTGCATTGCCCTCACCTTGCTCCAGACATACTACAGGGGGTGGAGACAGCATTGTGAGTGGACAGGCGTAGCTCTATTCAGGTGTCAGTGACAGCTCCTCCAAGCACTCTATCTCAGGAAGGCCCTTAAGCCTGGTGATGGGCAATCAGGATATGCAGGGAACACCTCAGCTCCCTTTGTGTGACTGTCTAGAGTGAATGCACAAACAGCCCAACTGTCAGTCTAAACCGGATGTGGATTCCACAGGCAGACAGAGGCCCAGGATGGTAAAGCAAGAAAATGACCACTTTAACAAAGTGCCATTTTCTAACACCCAATTTCAAAAACACCTTCACAGAACGATGTGTCTTTAAATCCTGAGTTCAAAGAACCGAAACTCCAAACCTCTATCTCTTTCCAATTGAAAGTTACACTGTTATGTTTCATATAGGTACCCTAATATCGGCTTGTGTAACATCATACCCCTTCACCTACATTACCTCCCCTACACTACACTGTAACAAGCATTTTTAGGATTGAACCTTTTACCTAGTTCTAGTCCTGGGTACAGAAGAAGGGTTTCTCCTAAACAATAGAGTCCTATAACTCTATCAATAGATTCACACAGTACGAATGAATATTCATGAGTTCCTAGAAACCAGGCTGGGGCTACACTACCTTCTTCCCCATATCTACGTACACGGTTCATCCCATAAGTCATCCTCAAATCCAACAATGGCTAATACATGCAACAAGAGACAAAGGAGCCCTAGATACTTTCTGTATAAACATAGCACCTCTTGCTAGTGTTAGTTAGAGGGAACCAAGACTTTCAGGCTGATACACTGACCAGAGACGCTGCGGCTCCTGCATGCAGATGCTCCGGCTGACAGTGGTCTGAACAACCCTCGCGGGGTGTCCTACTCGAGACCAAGAAGGGCTCCTACATTCTCACACTTCAGATAAAGGGGTTCAACTAAATCCTAGAGGGATTTTTGGCTTCCCACCTACTCAAATGCTAGGTACACGTAGGTACATCTAGATAGGCATCGTAGGAGTACCCGCACTTTCATAATGCCTTTTAAATTCATGTATTTATTCATGCTTATTGCAAGATGGTAGAACTGTACTATCCTTTTATATTCACTGTACTGCTAATCATATATCTCTGCTGCTGTCTAATGGTTGTTACAGCTCATATATTTTACACGAGAATAACAACTGTTCAATAAACCCTTATTGAAATGCCCAGACTGTTTATTCTGTGTATCACTGAGATAAACTAAATTAGCACGAGTGACTGAGCGAAAAGTAGTACATTGTTTCCACGATCTTGAGGGATCAGGGTTGTCATGTTCTAAGATTGCCAGAAACAAATCTCTCCCTGATAGGAGGAGACACTAGTGGCACTGTGAGCTAGCTAAATGCAAATAGGCTAACAATTCTCGTTGGGGGAGTACGGAACAAGTCTCCCGCCAATCCCACAGTTTATGTTATCTAAACGCACCGGTCCTGCATCGGTACTACACAACATGGCGCCTAATGTTGGTTGGGTCCTTATTTAATAGTAGAATCTGAGTAGTTCAGTCGTGCTAATTCTCAGAGAACCCTACACACAAACACCAGAGACATCTGGAGAGGGTAGGCACAAATTCCGCCACAGCTGAGTAGGCGAAATATCCTATTTATTGGCTGCTGGTTAATAAAGCTTGAAGGACATAGTGTTCCTAAATTGGGCATAACACCTTATCTTAGTTCCCTTGAACAAACTTCTTCTTTTCAAAATGACTGAGACTGTGGGCAAAAATAACGCAGTATTGGAGCGACGCCTCTCAGCAGAAGATGAAGAGGTGGATGGAATCCTCATTCCACCTAAATTCAGACATACTATCACCCTGAAACTAGTAGAACATGGTTTATCAGCAAGGGGTGGCTTAGTAGCCTTTGTGATTGAGGCACACAAATCAAACAAAACAGCGGTATTCTATTCGTGGGTTACATTCCCAGAAGCAGATGCTAGAACACACGCATTTGACTCTTACACATAGGGAGATGCACCAGCAGAATATGGTCCTTGCGAGGACATAGAAGTTTCACTCACTTACCAGGAACATGTTTACTGGTTTAAAGGCGCCCTACCCCACTTAAGACACAGAGTAAGATTAGGCCGGCTTGGAGGAGACAGGGCAACATGGCCAATATTAGCGGCCTACACACCACATCCTGACATTAATACAATGCCACAACCAGAATTACTCATACAAACACAAAGATTTAATTTGAATCTACAGAAACATGACACCATTCGTCATGAGGACTTTTACAGTCCAATCAACAACAGTTGCAACAAATGGAACTCAATCTCAGGGTACAGCAACTAAAATAACTCCACAAATATTACATGTGGTAATTGGCAGAATGCCCACGAAACGTGAACAAATACCATTCTGGGTAGCTCAAAAAATAACTCTTTTTTTTTTGTTTTTGTTTTTCAAGAACCTTATTACATCATTACAAATGTACACAGTGCACTGCCTACAACCCAACGGGCCGGCCGCATATAGTAAATCGTATCAAGCATTCCCGCTTTCATACACAGCCAGTGTGCCGACAACCCGGAGGCCCGGCGGCAGAGCCCAGCATATAATGCATCTCATCACTGTAGCGTGTCCTGTTGTGATGCAAGGTCCATGTGTTTCTTATCTGTGTAAACTGTATTAACAATAAACTTAAGTTCTGAGTGCATGTGTCCTGTATCATTTACTTTGTTTTGTTCACCTGTGAGAAACATGCTAAATACAAGTATTGAGTGGCTGAAAACTCCATTCTGCTATGGCAAATATATATCAACATGGCTGCAAGATCTAGGGGGAATGTTTTAAGCATAGTGGCGTTACAAATCCCAAGTGTAAATCATCTGGGCCATTATCCATGTTGCGCATTGGGCCCCCCCCACGGGTCCATATTCATTCTGAGATCCGTAGACCTTTCTGTACAGCACAATCAGATTCCTGCAGACCACTCGGTCTGCCACATTTGCATACCACTCTGTAATCATCATGACGCTAAATCCTATTATTAGTACTGTAACCTTATTCTTTCGAACAGTGGCACATTTATGCCTTGGTTGGTATCCAGTAGTGTAATAACTCAGAGTTCTTCTGCAATCGTATCCACTGTCACACCCTCAACACCCTGCAACCCATCAGCGGAAGAATCGGCAGTGGCCAGTAAGTACTCCCGTAGTGGGCCCCATATGTCCCTTGCTCTACTGTGTAATGGTTGTGTATCTGCATATATCTCATTCTGCTCCTGACTGTATATTAGATCAGTTAGCCATTCCTTGAATTTCGGGGCTCGGCCACGTCCCCATCTACATGCCACCCTTCGCTTTGCTAGCAACAGTGCGACATCTATAAACTTTCTGTGTACCTTGGGTATGCGCAATGTAAACCCTAAGAGCATTATGAGGGGGTCTTTATCAAACCGATCATCCACCATTTGTTGCAGTGCCGTGTGAACTTGAGTCCAGTATTCAAACACCCTTGGACATGTCCATGCCAGATGTCGAAAACCTGCGCCTTCTGCTTTACACCTCTCACAGCGGTCATTGTCTACTAGGTGAAACCTCATCTTTTTTTCCGACGTATAATACATTCTCTGCAAAAATTTATAATGAATAATTCGCAGTCTGCAACTGGCGGAGACTCTTGAAGTAAGTTCACAACAATATGTCCATTGGGCCTCATCAATGTCCGTACCTAAATCTACACTCCAATGTTGTAGGGCCCTACATTCCCTTCGTTCACATTGCCCTCGGATGCTACGGTACAGGTAAGATACCAAATGTTTACCATCCGCCGATGTAAGCAGTAACTGTAGTGAAAGAACCGTGTCCGGCTCCTTAGGAAATTGCGGTATAACCGCCCGTAGCCCTTGCCTGAGCCGAACATAATAAAAAATGTCGAGTGGCGTAGGGTGGCATCCGTGAAACAATCGCTCACCCGTTTTGAACTGCCCTTTCTCAAACAGATCACCCCAGGTGAGGACCTTCAGTTTTGCACACATCATTTGGAATCCCCTTTCCTGCAATAATGATAGGTCTGGATAATACACCAGTGGCATCGCTGGAGCATACAGGATAGTAACAGGCAATTGGCGCACTATTCGCCGCCATGCATCAATCTTACATGTCACCGTAGTAGCCGGCGTCTCAATCACAGTTACTGGGCCATGAATAATGCCCTTCAGCGGGAGAGGACGGGAAATCCATTCCTCCACAGCCAACTGTGGCATGAATGGTGTGGGCTTATACCAATTATAGGCAAATTGTGCTTGAGCGCTCAGGTAGTAAATCATAAAATCAGGGACATCAAATCCTCCGCTGAGGTAAGGTTGTGTTATGACCGACCATGCCAGTCTCGGTTGCTTACCTGCCCAAAATAGTCGCTGCAATTCCGATCGCAATGTTTTTTTAAAAAAAGCACCCAGATAATACGGGATATTCTGAAATAAGTACAAAAAACGAGGTAATACCACCATCTTGATTAGGGACGCCCTGCCAGCCATGGTGAGCGGCAAAGATATCCACCGTGTAACATCCTCCGTCAGTTTAGTGATGGCAGTACCGTAATTGAGTCGCAACATCTTATCCTTCACAGTCGATATCTGTATCCCCAAATATCGGAGATCAGAGTCACACCACTCCAGTGGATAATCCAGTGCAAACCTGGCCACCGCAGGAGTCAGGGGAAAAAATTGTGACTTTCTCGAGTTAATTTGTATACCAGACAGTCGACCGAAGACCAGGAATTCCCTGAGTAGTGAATTGATGTTAGTCTGTGGGTCTACCACATAGAGCGTTAAATCGTCAGCATAGAGTGACACATCTATTTGACGTTTGAAACATTTAAAAGCACTTTGTTGGTGTAATTGTCGGATACGACATGCCAAGGGCTCAATCGCAATCGTGAATAATAGTGGGGATAATGGGCACCATTGTCTTGTACCTCTGGTGAGGGAGATGGAGTGCGAAAGTTTCCCATTTATGAGCACTGTCGCCATCGGGTCTGTATAGAGCAGTTTGATCCATGCTACAAGTATTGGAGGGAACCCCATCCTGTTTAGAATGGCAAACAGGTAGCTCCATTCAACGGAATCAAATGCTTTAGTCGCATCGAGGAATACTGCAGCTACAGGGAGGTCAGGCGCTATTGTCTGGATCAGAGAAAAAAGAGTAAGTAAGTTACTGGACGTAGATCTTCCCGGGACAAATCCAGCCTGATCTGGTAGAACTATCGTGGTCATAAGCAGGAACAGCCGAGTTGCCAGCACTTTCGCCAGTATCTTGGCGTCACAGTTTATTAAAGAAAGTGGTCTGTATGAGTCACAATCAGCAGGGTCTTTATTTGGCTTTAACAGAGATGTGATGACCACTTCCCTCATTGACCTCGGTAGCTTTCCTACTTCCAAGGACTCTTCAAAGACCTCCTTTAGGACCGGAGCCATTATTTCAATATAGCATTTATAAAACTCCGCCGGAAGTCCATCTGATCCAGTCGCCTTGCCATTACTAAGGGACATAATTGCATCACGTATTTCATCAATCTCAATTGGAGCCCCAAGGAACTGTCTATGTGTGTCACTCAGCCAACACAATGCTATAGCGTCTAGGAAACTCCCAAAGTGTAATTCCCCATCTTGGTGTGTGGTATATAACCTCTCATAATTAGCCGTAAAGATGCCTAAAATACCCTTTGAGTCTCGACATATATCACCCTCCGGTGTGTGTAGTTCCAGTACGTGCGTAATACCTCGTGGCTTCCTACTGACTTCTACCAGTGCGCGGCCTGGCCTTCCTCCCTCACAGTATCGTCGTGCTTGCCAATGTTTGCCTCTAAACCTAGCTTCCGTATTCGCTTCTTCCTCATACTGCATGAGCTTGTCTCTGAATAGCTTATGTATGGGGCCCATTGGTTCCCGAGTCATCTGGAATTCCAACACCTTCAATTTTGTTTCCAGGTTATCAAGCGTCCCTGTAATATCTCTAAGTACCCCAAAGCTCTTGGCAATGTAATACCCTCTTACTGTCACCTTAAACGCCTCCCAGATGGTTTCAACACTATCCACCGACCCACGATTATGATGAAAAAACTCTGAAATTTCCTCTCCTAGGGCCAGATGTAGGAGAATCGTATTTATCGATTCATAAATACCGAATTTTACCAATTCGGTATTTATGAATCGGTAAATATGAAGGAGGGAGATTTAGGAAGAATCGGTAATTAAATTACTGATTCTTTAAAATTCGGTATTTACTGATTCGGTAAATACCGAATCGGTATTTCCTATTGATTCCTATGGGCTGTGAAGCCCATAGGAATCAATGGGAAATACCGATTCGGTAATTACCGAATCGGTAAATACCGATTCCTGCAAGGGTGCAGGGGGTGTCACTTTGACACCCTCTAGCACCCCAAATACAGGCATGTGTGCCATGTGGCACACAGACATGCCCTAAGGGCATGTCTGTCTGTCACATGGCATAGGTGTGCATGCACAAATGTGCATGCACACCCGGATTCGGTATTTTACCATCCAATTGGATTGGGTGGTAAAATACCAATTCTGTAAGGCCCTTGGGACTCAGAAGAGTCCCACCTACATCGGGAAGTTACCGATTCGGTAAAAAATACCGAATCAGTATCTTACCGATTCGGTAAATTTACCGATTCGGTAATTTTACCAAATCTGTAAAATAGGGCCCCTACATGCCAATTCTTAAATACCGGTCGGTAACGGCCGAAATCGGTCGTTACCGACCGGTATTTAGGCTCCTACATCTGGCCCCAAGTTCCTTCTTAAACAGCTCATCCAGAAGTGCCGTGGGCTGCATACGCCACGCTGGCTTGGCCTTATCAAATCCCGGTATTGATATCTGCACCATCACCGGGCAATGGTCTGAGTAGGACCGTGGTAAGTGAGCCACCCTACCCAGATTAAGCGCAAGCCCCCTAGACAGAAGACAGTAGTCCAATCTCGCCCACGTGTTGGCATGTGTGGTAAAATGAGTGCCCTCCCGGACCCCTGCATGCACAAATCGCCAACTATCAATAAGCCCTCCTTCATCAATGATCCCATTCAAGGCATCCCTTGCACGTCTATTATATTGGGGGCTCCCTTCTGACCTATCCAACCCTGGGGTCAACGTAACATTAAAGTCTTCACCCCATAGAATATGCGTTGAACCAGTGTTCAGTACGTTACCCCACAATTGCGTGAAAAACTCAGGCAAATCCACATTAGGTCCGTAACAATTCACTATAGTGATCGTATCAGTACCAAGTCTACCCCACAACCTCCCCTCCTTATCCGTCTGCTCACAAAATTTCACAAATGGCACATTTTTTTTGATTAATATCGCAGTGCCTCTGGCATACGCTGAGTATGAAGAGAAACTCCGAAACGCGGCCCACTTGCTAGCAAAGGAATAAGTTGTGCATGGGCTCAGATGTGTTTCTTGCAACAACGCAATTTGTACACGGTGCTGCTCCAAATAGGCCACAACCCTCCTGCCTTTTCCGGCATCATTTAGTCCCCGCACATTCCAGGATAGGACTGACAGTCTAGTTAAGCGACTGTTGCCTGCCATGTCCACATGAACCCACATGACCTGAACAACAAACTACAGCAGAGCATGTCTTGCATCTCATGATCCCCCATTCTGAACACAAATAGCCACAGCACACATAGCACCTCATTACCAATAACTTGTAAAACCGTACTCCAATGAATTCCCCACATCATCCTGTTCCTCATACAGAAACCCCGTAATTGTCCCAAACCACCCTCCCCCCACAAGAAACTCCCGTCTCCGCCCCCTCCCCTCAGCATTTCTGACCAACCCCCCACCCACTGAAGCAAACCCCAATCTGCCAGCCACGTGCCCTCCCCATCCCACCCACAATTGCCCCGAGAACTGGGGCCAAGGAATGCCCAGAACACAAACAAACTTCTTGGGTATTTCCCGTTGGGTAACATAACCAGGTGGCTACACGTCTCCCCCTTACTTTCGCCAAAACCACAATGTGACTCGTAGTTTGACACGGTGACCCTGAGGGGTGTCCGGCGGCATAATCTTAGGCAATTCTGGTGCTATACCAGTAAGTAACATCATCATTAAGCAGTAGAGAACAGAATAGAAAGAAACCACATATTATTGACACCCTACTGACATTCGTGTCTCTCAGTATCCGTAGCAATGGGGGACATGCTAAAAACAAACATTTTTTTAATACCGCTCCTTCTCTTAATAGCAATCATTATCCCACAGTGTCTGTCTCCCATACATTCGTGAAGGGCCTCTATTATGACAGTTGAACATTGTTCACCCACTCACTATTCAACGTTCTCCATCTCGTCGTGCATTGGATCCGGCTCACCCTCCGCTCTTCCAGCATTCCTGTTAGCACGCTTATATTGTTTAATGAAATCCTCAACTTGCTGAGGGTTGGAAAAGAATTTCTGTCGTCCCAGGTAGAGCAATGCATAGTCAACTTGCATGTCACGTAATTTGGCCTTCACAGCTAAAAACTTTCTCCGCTCCTCCTGCACGACTTGCGTAAAGTCCGGATACATGGTGAAGGAATTGCCATCATACGATAGCGTCTTGGTATTTCGGGCCGCACGTAAGGCCGCGTCTCTATCTCTATAGTTCAATAGCAGAGCGATGATAGGTCTGGGAGGCGCACCAGGTTTTGGCTTAGGGGCCAAGGACCGATGCGCTCTTTCCACGATGAATTGCGGAGAGAAAACCTCTGCACCAATTGCCGCCAGTAACATCTTCTCCACGTATTCCTCCATCTTGCCCACATTTGTCATCTCCGGAATGCCCACTATGCGTACGTTATTGCGTCTACTTCTCGCCTCAAAATCCTCATTCTTAGACGCAATAACACAGAGTAAGTTGTCCATTCTGGATAGTTGCGTAGTGTGTCTCGTGGTAACATCTTCCGAGTCCGATATACGCTGTTCCGCTTCCTTCAGCCGGTTTTCGTGAGTGTCCAGTTTATGAACTACAGCATCCATACGCGACGATAGTCTATCAACCTTGTCAGCAATCGTCGCAAATCCCTGTCTCCTCTCGCGCAGCACTTCTTGCAGGTTTGCTGTCGTTTCCGAGGACTCTCCAGTTGCGTCATTTGTTCCAGCTGAACTGTTCCGTGGCCCTCCAGCGTGACTCGTCTTCTTGGTGGAATCAAAGGTAAGCTTCGGTTGTCTTGTGTCCGGCTTCCCCATCTTGGCGTCACGCTAGGCATCCAAGCTCCCAACAGATCGACAGCTCGCAGTCTGAAATAGGTTCTACACACAAAGCGTCAAGGGAAGATAAGCTCTCCTAGGGACATGGCATATAAGGACCACTGCACGTCACTTGGTCCGTGCACTTCTGCTCACCTGTCCCTCAAAGCCAACTTGGAATTCCCTTCCACCTACTTAGTAATCGGCAACGCAAGAGTATCACAGCACGCCACAGCAATGGCTGGGCGCGGCCCAAGCTTCTTAGTTTCAGAGATAAAGAAATCCAATATGGCGGTGATGGCTTCATAAAACCCCGGGCGTCCCGGTTCCGAGCCCCTGGCACTCCACCCGCCGTGTCCTGGTGAGAGGGGCAACACGGTATCTGCAGCCCCACAAGTGCCTCCGTAGTAGTTTTGCCGATAGCAACGCTCCGCTGGCGCTACAGTAGCAAATAGCGCCGGGGCCTCACTACGTTTCCAAACAGGAGAGTCATCCACCTTAAGGGGTGCTGCCGCAATTTGAGATCCCCGAAGACAGAACACCCCTGTTCAATAATGAAAGGGGTGAGGTTTCCCAAGAAGCGCCACAATATCACGATCGCATACCTGGCTCTCGTGTTCCCGGGGGGGTGCTGTTACGCAGGCCGGTACTCCACGCACATGGTGGTCTGATGGGTCTTAGTCTGTCTCCCCGCTCAGCCAGGAGATTGCAGCCTTAGATCTCCCTTGGCCCCCCGCAGCAGGGCCCACTTCACAGCGCCCCGAGGCACTCCAATCTCGGCTCCCCCAATGCTGTTGGGCACTGCAGTTCAGGCAGCCGTAGCCGCGGCCGCGATGTTCGTGCCCGTCAGGGCACTAGGCCACAACTGAAGCCCCGGCCTCGCGTTGCTGGTGCGGCCGATCCCCAAAACAATGCGCTCCACAGGTCCGGGCCGCCGAGATCTCCAGAACGTCTCCGTAGCCAAGATCAGCTCCCTTTTGCACCAAACTTGGACAGAAGTTGTCGGAGGGCCCGTGGATCAGTACCTCACAAGCACAGCGCCCAAAAGTGCCTTAAAAAGGATAATTTCAGGATAATTCTCGCCGGACGGCGGGAGCCTTACGCAGAGGCTACCATCCGCTAGTGCGCCACCTAGCGCCCCCAGCTCAAAAAATAACTCAGCTCGAGGCTGTATTGCCAAATACTACCACATTTGAAAAACATAGAATGTTAACAATATGTTTGCCCATGGGGATAACACCGCAGTTAGAGGATTGTACCTCTTGGGGTACAGTCTTTGCTGCCATATATACCAGAACATATGGTATTCCTTCATTAGCAGTGATACCCGATGTATTAAGACAAATACAAAATGAGTACGGAGAAGAGCCTGCTCTAAACTTAGGGATGAAGTTATTAAATAACTATGACCAGGTGTCAGCCATAATACTAGCTAATATTAAAGGGGAAGCAGTGTCAGTGGCAATCCGCCAACGCCTAAGGGAGTTCGGTCCATTGGATCAACAACACAAAATACCCAAAATAATTGAAACTGCGTATGCAGAATTAGGCAGAGACAGTTTGGTTGGGAAAGCTTTAAAACCACAACTGATGGGCAGTCCTAAAAAGGACACTCCTAAGCAGATACCTGCTTCTTCTTCTAAAAAGAAGTGGGATAATAAAAAACAACATAACTCTACAGAAAATAGATCTCAATCCCGAGGCAGATCTCCTCCACAGGAGCACTCTGAAAAGAGGTATAACCCCAGGAATAGGGATAACATTAGGAAACCTGACAGGTATCAGGATACTGATACACGTTCCTCTTGTTACTTTCAGGGCTTGACGAAAATCTCAGAAAGAGAAGGACGGTCAGAATACAAAGAAGAGCGTGCAAAGTCCAGAGGCAAGCAAACGCTCAAGACCATACTTGCAAAAAAGAAGACAAGCCAAAATCAAACCCTCAATTTCAGAAAAAGAAAGTTGCAGGTCTGAAGATCATACATTCCCCGAATTCTGAGGACGCAGCTTCTGAATGGGGAATGGGCTCAGACGATGCTAGACAGTGCGGCAGAAGTAACAATAGCTCACCAGAACCTGAAGGAATTTCTGATGACAGCAGACTTGAATGATTACATCACGGTGGAAACACCAGACACAAAGGTGAGCGTCCCAAAATAAGTTACATGAGATAACACTCCAAATGGAGGGGGACAAGCCCAGGAAAGTTAAGGGTCTCTTTTGGGAAAATCTGTCATCCGGGTATGACATCCTATTAGCAGAACAAGATTGGCCGCCAGCATTCGTTATGGAGTGCCCTAGAGGGAACACGTAATTTTTCCAGCATTCTCCGACCTCGTTCCCATACATCTCAAAGAAGCATATGCACGGGAGTGGGCAGTAACCCTAACTCCAGCATTGTATACAAATCATGCAGGGTGGGATGAAGAGTCAACCCACCATGTGATCCCGTTAAAAGTTTCACCAAATGCTCAGAGGTAATACCCTATCAAGCAAGAAGCAAAAAACAGGTCAGGGAGATCTTAGATCAACTTGAATACCAAGGGGTGATCAAAAATTGCACCTCACCAATGAACAATACTTTGTTTCCCATATCATAACCAGATAATTGATAACGTCTACTTTTACATTACAGACATTTAAACACTTGCACAAAGACATTTGCTGTCCAAAACACACACAGTGCCGCATTAATGAATAACATTGTGCCGAAAAAAATACAAAACGACAAATGGATTTTTCTGTCAAAATACAGCTCTTGAAAGCAGGTATTTGACTGCATTCTCGATGTTAGTGTCCCAGCAACAATTTTGTCATCTCCCCCAGGGGTATAAGAACAGTCTGGGGGTATTCTCAGCAAGAGTAACTGAGTTACTCCAAAATTTTGATGAGGAAGCATTGTCCTATGTGGATGATATTTATCTGACGGATGATGACTTGAAAGAGGCACTTGACCAGAGTACGCACCATTATTAAGGGAGTCACCTCTGAGGGTTCCAAATGTAACTTTAAAAAATTTAAAATAGCCCACCTCAGTGTCCTGTTTCTAGGATACGAGCTTTCAAGTGAAGGGAAAATTCTGCCAGCTAACTTTTTTGAAAAGTGTGCGCTGCTCCAACCTCAAAAACATAAAAAAAATCTACAGTCAATACTGGGATTCCTAAATTTCAGCAGAACAAACATTTTGGATTACGTAGAAAGAGTAAAACCTTTCTACGATTTAATAAAACCTGACTTCTCAGTTAGACATTGGACACAGGAGCACACAAATATCCTACGTTCCGTACAAGAAGACGTGATAGCTTACAAACGCTTCCAAACACACGTAAATGTATGCCACTTGGTGATCCATGTAATAGCTGGTCAATGCGGGTACAGCTACTTAACCTTTAATGAAGGTGAAACAGTACCAATCGCATACAGATTACACCTGTACACAAATGAAAAAATGCGTTTAACTTCAACAGGAAAAATCCTGACAGCAGGTCAGACCGCTGTAGCAAGAGAAAAAGCACTGGCTCAGGGGTAACGCATAATTGTCGTCACCACAGTACCGGCTTTAGACGCTGTTACAAAGGCTAACATTCCTAATGCAAAAGCCTTACATCTGAGATGAATACAATGGGCTAATTCTCTTACTGCAACGAACGTTGAATACGGCCATAGGGAGTAAGCAACAATACAGCGTTGCATGTGCTATCGTTAAAGGTCGTATACAGGATGGAAAGTTCTATCCAAGTTGCCCTAAAACGCAATCTCTAGGAGACTGCATGGCTCAGTTGGCAGAACTAAAAGTACTGATACTGGCACTCGTGTATACGAATCACGAATTCCCCACACTAATTGTGTGTAATTCCTTTTACTCTGTACAGTTGTACAATGAGTACTTCCATCACTGGGAACTAGACGGGTTTAAAGATGCGAAAGGTGGCACAATTAAGAATAAAATGCTATGGGAACAGGTAGTTGAGTTGAAAAATGAAGTACCATGGCATGATGGAGTTCACGGTGAAGGGAGTTCATTGGCTGATGAAGCTGCAAAGGGGGCTGTACGCACAGCTTCCGTAGCTGCAATCACTCGCTCTAAAACGAGAATAGACAGTGATATTATTGTGGCTGTCATTGCTTCTCGCAAAGGCAGTTCAGCAGTACCACTCAAGTACTCCTACACGTTAGATGCACACAACATTCCATATGCTCAGATTCCTGGAGTGGGGGATGGAGTAATAGCAAATATGGATCGTAGGCAAGGTTTAATACTAGCAGCCCACCAGGGTTTGGGCTCTGCGCACACAGGCGTCACAGCAACTATTTCTTTATTGAAACAGTGCTATTGGTGGCCAGGTCTAACAAAACAAACTAAGGACTATGTCTTGAAATGTGACATCTGTCAGCAGATGAAGGGGTCCACCATAACACGCACAGACACCACTATTAAAATCAGACAAACCTCTCGCATGTGTGTATTTCAATCACAAACACGAAGAAGGGAGGAGGGTCCCAGGGGATGTTTAACGACCAACCGATGCTACTACCCCTACTATGACAATTATACCAACAAACGAGTAGCAAGGGGTCAAACAAAAGAGAACTACAAACTAAATGTCTGTGTAAGCAGAAGAAGGAGTGAAATAACAACTGAACCCATGAAAAAATCCCCTAAGGTATTCATTCATTGGGGAAAAAAGTGTTCCCATCAGTTGTCGACCTGGACCGCCCTTCATCATCTGGGATCCTTCATTCCATGAAGGCAAGAACGTATACCCACAGTGGATTGGCAGATGTATCAGCCTAATCTACCCTGTGGGTCCCAGTGATTGAGGTAATGCGTGGGGGTTAAAGGTATCAACTGAATAGCAGTGCAAAAATTATAGTGAGAAAAATAATAAGTGATAAGACATGTGTCTATAAATAAAATTGGATAGTGAAGGGGTGAAAAACTTTAATATGCACCTCTTCAATCCCAAATCTAAAAAGGAGTGCGAAAATAGTAGTGTAAGCAAATAACTACTAATAAGAATGTAAGGTTAACATGTTTCTGCAGACAAACGGAGCCAAAAGGTATCCTGCTGCTTCATCAGGACCGTTCGCGCTACTGCTATATACATTAAAAAGGGTATCACCTGATTGTGATTTGAATCATCCTTCTCCTTGCTTTCATCGTTCGATCAGTGCATGAAATTCCAAAAAAGAAGAAGGCACACAGACAAAAAAACAGAAAAGAGACACATTACAAGTAGTCTAAATCTGTAGCCTCGTGTACCATCAGAGGCACCGCTCCTATTTTGAGCGTATATCGCAGCTTTGTGTCCCTCCAGAGAACACATATGCGCTCAAGCTTGCACCACCGGTCAAACTTCACTCACCTATTTGAAAGTAGAGGACTGCTCCACCTCACCTGGCTGCGGCGCAGGTAAATAGAGCACCGCTCTAGTAAACAAATGTAAAAAAGATAGGATTAGGGACAAGGATTGTCGAAATAAAATAACTGCCTTGACACCAAATTATTGTGGAGACTCAGTATAGATCACTGTTCTTCGGTTCGTAAAAACTCAGCCCCATGACTCAAGCTGATCTAAAGTGATGGATTTTATTAATATAAAGGCTGCCTGTTGTCCTGTTTCCTATTTGTAGACAAACCCCTTTCGAAGTATCTAAGCAACCCTTTAAATAAAACCACCGCAGCACGGAAGCCGTGCCTACTATCAATAAACATAAAGACAAGTCAATTGCGCCGGTACCGCTGTCGTCATGGAGCAGCACCCTGCCCTCTTATCTTAGTTTACATTTCAAATAGGAGAGGCCGTGTTTTAGAGCAGAAAAACTCAGATAGAACCGCTAGCGTTGTTTGTTCTCACAAGATTAGGGGCCGCATGCATTGACTAGGCGTCTGTTTGTAAAAAATGTCTCTTCGGATGTTTTTAAGTCATGACAGTTTGCGCTTTGTTTTTCATTTCACAACTCTGTCAGGTTCACTCCCAGACACACAATCAGTCAGAAAGTTCAACCCTGTTAGCGCCCACACTTACCTGCCCATCGGTACTCCTGACGTCCCTCTGGGCTGTCTTGGGGAGGTACCGGCGGAGCGGCAGTTCTGGAGTTTTAAACCGTTTCTTCGATCCAGTCGCCATGCTCTTGTCACGTGTCATGCGACCGTATCCTACGTCATTGTGGGGCTTATGGGTAATGTAGTTCTTTTTACTTCAGGTCTCGTGTAAATACCGATAATGAAAGGTACTGTATGTTTTCTTAACATGAAAACCCAAAATTGCTTCTATTCCCTTATATAATATCTCCTACCACAGGAGTGACCACAAAAGTAAAAGACGAGCGAGATTGTCTGTTTATCGAGGACCGTAGAAAGTGCCCCCCGCTGAACTTTGAGAAACTTTATTGAGAAACAAACTCACTTTGGTCGAGCGCTGTGATAGTTTATAACGCGCGACCATGCAGTCAAGGTATATTTAAGGAGAAGACAGTACCCTTCTTCCTGCTATGATGTAAAAATCACAATAAATGTGACTGTGTTCGTGCATGACATGATTATGTGGTTATTTAACCCTTACTATTCTTGGTCACTCGAAGTACGTGGGTATATATAAATCATATGTATTCATCCACTACACAGCTTTATTACACTGTACCGCTATTTGTTGCGTAAGCATGGCAAATGAACATAAGTACCCACTAGAGCTTGCAGTTAGTGTTGGGCGCACCTCAACCATCTCGTTTGAGCAACAAAAGACAGAAAGCGGACTCTGGCAATATATCTATGGAAGTCAAGTTTGCATTATAACAGTGACAGCCAGGGGATATCTTCATTGAGCCCGATTTTATCTGAATTCAGCCTATAGACCCATTTCTGCTCTCTTTTGAACAAAATTTTTTTGACATCAGTCACGTGAGGGGGAATTAGCGGCTGTTCGATCACTGTCCACTTCAGGTCAGTGGGCTGGTGTCCCACCTCTACAAAGTGACTCGTCATTCTAGTCGCTTGTTTACAGCATCTAATTGAGCTTTTATGCTCAGAGATGCGCACTTTAATCTTCCGCGTGGTCATCCCTACGTATTTCATATTGCTGGGGCAGGTGACCAGATATACGAGGTTCTGGCTGTTACAGTTAGTGAACCGTCGTTGTTCCCACAGGCGATTGGTGCCAATGTCGATGCTGGTTGATTTGGATGTTTGCGGACAAGCTGCACAGTTGCCACAGGGATGGTGACCCGTTACAGCTGGCATATTCCATAATGTACCTACGGCGCGAGGAATGCTAGCCTTAGGTCGCGTATGGACTAATTGGTCCTTGATATTTTGTCCCCGCTTAAATGCAAACAATGGTGGTGGAAGTGTGTCTGTTCCAGTGTTCAGGATTCCCCAATGCTTTCTGATGATTTTTTGTATCTGGTTGGACTGTGTACAGAACGTATTTACACATGTGATCCGCTCTTGCTTGGGTGTTGGGGGCAACAGCTCGAGCAGGCTCTCCCTGTTATTGTTAGATGCCCGTTTCTTCGACCTGCGGATCAGGCGTCTTGGGTATCCTTTCGCTGACAGATTCATTTCAAGATTTTTGGCATGGTTCTCAAAAGCCACTGTAGTGGAACCATTATGCTGTATTCGCAAGAATTGCCCATAGGGCAAATTGTCCCTTAGTGCTTTCGGATGACAACTATGGTAGCTCAGAAGGGAGTTTCTGGCCATTGGCTTCCGATACAGTTCTGAGTGCAAACCAGTAGGTGTTGGAGTGATTAGTAGGTCCAGAAAAGCTAGTTGGTGTTTACTAAATTCGATAGTGAACTTCAAAAATCGATTCCTCCCATTCAGCCATGAATGGAAGTTCCTTAGCTCCTCTTCTGACCCTCGCCAAACCACTAACACGTCATCAATGTAACGTTTCCAGAGGCGTAAGCACCTCCGATAAGGGTTGGTATCAATAAGGACGTGATCTTGCTCAAACCTGTGTACGTACAGATTAGCGAGACTAGGGGCAAAAATGCTGCCCATGCTGGTCCCGCTAATCTGTAGGTACACAGTGTCCTCAAACTGAAAAAAGTTTTCAGTCATAGCCAATGTATCCAAATTCATGATTAACCTGACAGGAGTGATAGAATTCAGATCCCTAGCTGCCAAGAGACTTTCCACTACCTCTAAGGTTTCAGTTTGGGGTATTGACGTATACAAACTCTCTACGTCAAATGATACAAGTAAGTCCAGATCTCTATCAAACTCAATGTCAGATAAGAGCCTCAGTATGTCTTTAGTATCCTTCAAAAAGGTCGGCATCTCCCCCACCATCGGTTTAAGAAAAAAAATCAACAAATGTTGATAGGGGTTCTAACAATGAACCTATGCCCGATATAATGGGGCACCCTGGGGGTGGCCGTTGAGTTTTATGTACTTTAGGCAGTACGTAGAAATAGGGCATCACTGGGTTATCTGCACATAGATATTGGGCCTCCTTCGTAGTAATCCATCCCTCAGCTAGAGCTTCTTCCACAATGTGCCCAATCACGGTTATCAGCCTGTCTGTCGGGTCAGTTGTCAGCATGCGATAAGATTTAGTATCGTTGAGTTGTCTTAAGCACTCATTGCGGTAAGTGGCTGGGTCCAAAAGAACTATGGCCCCACCCTTATCCGCAGGTTTTATTAGCACTGAATCCTTATTTGACAAATTCCTTAGAGCCTCCTGTTCTTTTTTGCTCAAATTGATGAAAGGTTTGTGAGTTTGTTTAAACAAAACTCTCAGGTCATGATCAACTGCTTCCTCAAAGGTAAGGACCTTTGCTGGTAGACCTATAGTGGTGGGATTGAATGTAGATGGTCTCTTGAGACCCGTGTTGTCATCAGATGTCATTAAATCAGAGGTCTCTCCATTCTTATTAGAGAATAAAAAATGTAGACGAATCTTTCGAAAGAATTTGCCCATCTCTATTAGTGTGAGAAATGGGTCCCCGGTGTTGGTAGTAACAAATCCCAGACCTTTGTTGAGGACCTGTTCCTCGATGTCGGTCAGTACATGAGTGCTCAAAATAATTACGAGGCTGGTCCTGGCGGTGTCCCTGCTTGTTCTCGGGGGATCTGCTTCCCTTTCCTCAAGCCCATCGTTTGTGGAGGGAGATTCCACTGGACTCACCTTGTTGCTGTGACTGTGTCCGCCTCCATCCCCTTGTCCTCTCCTGACCAAACCCTAAAAAAGACTGTTGGCTATAGTCTGGGTAGAATTGTTGTGGGCCATAGGGTCCTGCTGGAGGGGGGTAGGCTGGAGCTACCCAAGGGGTCGGTTGCCACCAAGGTGGAAAAGATGGTTGGCCAAACCCATGATTAAAGCCTCTCCAATTCCTCCTGTTGTTACGTCTCCCTCTACCTCTGTATTTGTTCTGTGTGTTCCCAGAGTCAGATGCATCTGAGTCACTTGACCCCTCTTCTGAGCTGGAGGTGCCGTATGTTGAACCACCTTTCCGCCCATATTGGTTGAATGGTATAGGTACATAGGAATCACTTGTGTAGGGATAGACTTTTTCCATCGAAAATTTGGCAAGATCTTTTTTACATTTTTCCAATTTGGTGAAGAGGATGGAGTCTCTGAATTCCTTGCTAGATTTGTTACCCTCATCCTGATTCTTAGAGAAAGCCTTCCCTGAGATGGTAGTTGTAATCTGTCCTTCTAGGACTTGAATTTCCACTAGAACCTTATCCGCAGTTTTTTTTGGCTGTTTTTACAATCAGTACGAGCCAATCACGAGTGCATTTCCACGCAATCAAGGACCAGTCTTGCAAGAAATCTTTGTCATCTAAGAACAGACGAGGGGCGTCGCCACGATAAGTCCACTGGGAGCACAGTTGCCACGCAAGTACTCCGCCATGGAGATGCCATGAACACACACTCTGGCCTGATTCTTTTTAAGTATTAGGATTTTGGCCCAGCCTTCATCGTTGTTAATCTGGGTGGTTGGTAAAAGATCTAATATACTAGGGTTCTCTGCTAAGATGGATTGAATCTCTGCTTCATCAAAGGCCAACCCTAAATTAGTGGCCATCCTAGAAAGAAGGCGCCACACGTCAGAAGTGCCAGAAAGCAGCTATAGTGTTAGTCCCAAAAATCCCACTGTATTACAAAGTTTACGAGGACAAAATTATATTGAAATTAAAAGGACCTGCAGCTAGAGCTGCACAAGAACATAAACACGAAGAAGGGAGGAGGGTCCCAGGGGATGTTTAACGACCAACCGATGCTACTACCCCTACTATGACAATTATACCAACAAACGAGTAGCAAGGGGTCAAACAAAAGAGAACTACAAACTAAATGTCTGTGTAAGAAGAAGAAGGAGTGAAATAACAACTGAACCCATGAAAAAATCCCCTAAGGTATTCATTCATTGGGGAAAAAAGTGTTCCCATCAGTTGTCGAACTGGACCGCCCTTCATCATCTGGGATCCTTCATTCCATGAAGGCAAGAATGTATACCCACAGTGGATTGGCAGATGTATCAGCCTAATCTACCCTGTGGGTCCCAGTGATTGAGGTAATGCGTGGGGGTTAAAGGTATCAACTGAATAGCAGTGCAAAAATTATAGTGAGAAAAATAATAAGTGATAAGACATGTGTCTATAAATAAAATTGGATAGTGAAGGGGTGAAAAACTTTAATATGCACCTCTTCAATCCCAAATCTAAAAAGGAGTGCGAAAATAGTAGTGTAAGCAAATAACTACTAATAAGAATGTAAGGTCAACATGTTTCTGCAGACAAACGGAGCCAAAAGGTATCCTGCTGCTTCATCAGGACCGTTTGCGCTACTGCTATATACATTAAAAAGGGTATCACCTGATTGTGATTTGAATCATCCTTCTCCTTGCTTTCATCGTTCGATCAGTGCATGAAATTCCAAAAAAGAAGAAGACACACAGACAAAAAAACAGAAAAGAGACACATTACAATTAGTCTAAATCTGTAGCCTCGTGTACCATCAGAGGCAGCGCTCCTATTTTGAGCGTATATCTCAACTTTGTGTCCCTCCAGAGAACACATATGCGCTCAAGATTGCACCACCGGTCAAACTTCACTCACCTATTTGAAAGGAGAGGACTGCTTCACCTCACCTGGCTGCAGCGCAGGTAAATAGAGCACCGCTCTAGTAAACAAATGTAAAAAAGATAGGATTAGGGACAAGGATTGTCGAAATAAAATAACTGCCTTGACACCAAATTATTGTGGAGACTCAGTATAGATCACTGTTTTTCGGTCGGTAAAAACTCAGCCCCAGGACTCAAGCTGATCTTAAGTGATGGATTTTATTAATATAAAGGCTGCCTGTTGTCCTGTTTTCTATTTGTAGACAAATCCCCTTTGGATCACTGCAGCCCCTTACAATCTGATGGGGCTAAAAAGTGTATCATGGTTGCAGTGGATCCATGCTCAAGATTCCTATGGAGTTGGCCTCATCGCTCGGCTGACGCTTGAACTGTTATAAAAGATTTGCGAGGCTTTATAGGGACATAAGCAATTGGCACGTTACATTCTGACCGTGGCAGGCGTTTAGCTCTCAGGCTTACAAAGAGGCCATGGAAAGTATGGGCATAGCACTGCAGTACTCCTCTCTATACTATCCTGAGGGAAATTCGGTTATGGAGAGCAAAAACTGGGACTTAAAGCAATCTTTAACAGCTACAGTATTAGGCAAGGGCAGTAGTTGGGTCAATCACTCATATGGGGTACAGGGAGCCCTCAATAACCAGCCAAGAAGTTCTCTAAGGAGTGTCACTCCATATGAGGTCCTATTTGGGATGAGAATGTGGGTACCAGATCTTGATTGTGAAGGCGCAGTGGTGGATGGGAAACCATTTGATATCCATGATCGTTTGGCTGTTTTACAATATATAAATGAATCTAGGACAAGACGAAGTAACGTCCTCACAAAACAGACCACCACTGGCGAAGTCAAGGCAGTCACCGCAAGACCTGTCTGGATCCCAAAAGTCAGGGATCTAGTCAGAGAAAAAATAGTGGACAAGAAAGAATTCAGGCCATCCTGCAGAAAGCCTGTATCGATCCTAGCAGTACAAGGAAACAAGAACTGTACTTCTGCCGCCTATTGCCGGGAAAAAGGAGAAAAGATTTTTCTCCATTGACTTAATCAAACCACACTATGTGGCTGATACTACACAGTAGGCCTCGTGGACGGTACAGTAGCAGACGCCCTCCACCTTAGGTACATCTAGATAGGCATCGTAGGAGTACGCAGACTTTTATCATGCATTTTATATTCATGTGTTTATTCATGCTTATTGCAAGATGGTAGAACTGTACTATCCTTTTATATTCACTGTACTGCTAATCATATATCTGTGCTACTGTCTAATGGTTGTTGCAGCTCATATATTTTAGACGAGAATAAGAACTGTTCAATAAACCCTTATTCTGTGTATCTCTGAGATAAACTAAATGAGCATGAGTGACTGAGCGGAAAGTAGTACATTGTTTCTACGATCTTGAGGGATCAGGGTTGTCATGTTCTAAGGTTGCCAGAAACTAATCTCTCCCCGATAAGAGGAGACACTAGTAGCACTGTGAGCTAGCTAAATGCAAATAGGCTAACAATTCTCGTTGGGGGAGTACGGAACAAGTCTCCCACCAATCTCACAGTTAATGTTATCCAAACGCACAGGTCCTGCATCGGTACTACATAACATGGCGCGGCTAGACCTGTATGGCTAGACCTGAATTCTGGGTGCATACTTGCATTGACCACCCCTACAGCAGAGAGAGTCGAGTGGGAGCAGTACCCTGGGACGGACTGGGGTGTGGAAGGCTCTGGTGCGAAGGGGAGACCTGGACCGCTGCTGCTTGGACGTACTGTTTCCATGGAGGCTAGGAAGTGGATGCAGAAGAGACCCTGCCAGCTGTGAATGCGACTGGAGATTTTTTCGGAACGGAAAATTCAAGCGTCTGCGACAACTAGTTCCTCACTAAACCTTAACGCAGGCGTTCTGTTTTCTGTGAGTAGCCCCAGGTGTTATCCGTGAATGCCCATGGCACAACAATTCGTGATGGGCAGCATGAGGGCCAAAGCGCTACAGGAGCCACCATGCGCTGACACCCCGGACCCCACACACACGAAGGAGAGGACTGAAATGGAGCCGGTATCTGCCACACTAGCGGCCAAGATGGATTCTGTCCTAGCAGCTGTGGAGAAAATAGGGGCCGCACTAGAGCACACTAGGAAGTCGCAGGAATCAAGGATAGACAAGGTCACGCGGACTTCACGCTCCTACACGTGGACCACCGTAAGCTGACTGAAAAAGTCGCTGCACAGGGTCATACGCTCCAAGACCTCCAACCGATTACTAACAGTCATGCTGCGGCATTACAAGACATGATGGAGCGGATACTTGCTCTAGGGGACAGGGCGGATGGCATGTAAGGGTGCTCGCACCGCAACAATATACGTGTGGTAGGACTGCCGGAAGGAGAAGAAGGGCGACACCCTGGGCAATACGTAGAGACTGGCTACGAGATATTCTCCCACAGGGAGCGCTGTCGAAGCAATTTGTGGTGGAAAGGGCGCATCGGGTGCCAACCCAGAGACCCCAACCAGGAGCTAGACCGCGGCCATTCCTGTTTAAACTACTCAACTACAGGGACAGGGATACAGTGTTGCGGGAAACCCGGAAACTGGAAGACCTCGAAGTCAGCGGCAACCGCGTTATGCTTTCCCCGATTACACGGCCCTGGTACTACGCCGCAGAAATCACTATGCACCGGTGAAGCGCCAACTCAGGGAGCTGAAGCTCCTGTACTCCTTGTTGTTCCCTGCTAGACTGAGGGGGGTGGCGAAGGGTAAGATCACTTCTTTGACACACCTGCAGACACATGGGATTGGCTGGAAAGATCGGGTCTCTGGACCGGTAAGAGACCGCTAGAGCCAGATGACAGCGAAGCTATGGGAAAGAAAACCAGACGTCGACCCCGCTGTAGGGCT
The DNA here is from genome assembly GCF_964261635.1 of Lissotriton helveticus. Classification (NCBI taxonomy): domain Eukaryota; kingdom Metazoa; phylum Chordata; class Amphibia; order Caudata; family Salamandridae; genus Lissotriton; species Lissotriton helveticus. Next base: position 1,815,643,461 of record NC_136067.1, on the reverse strand, counting down.
CCCTGAGGAGTAACGGCCAGAGCAGTGCCCCTGAGCCCCGAGAAGATGAGAATGGAATGACGTAACGTCCTGGAAGCGGTTACGGCTCTTGGCACGCCGGACGCTCAAACTTACCGGGAGCCCTCCATGCAACATACAGTGGTGTTGAGTGGCTCGTCGACGCGAATGACCGAACTTTCCGAAGACCTGTGTATGCTGGTGGTCACCCCGCAGACTGCAGAAGGTATCCTGGGGTGAGCGGACTGATAACATGAATATTGCACAGGACTATGCAAGCAAGTACCATACTGTGGGACATGCTAGCTGGTGTATGATGTGGAAGGGAGGGGGGGCGGGTTGTTGGGACAGTTTGTGGCACTTACTTATTGCTGCCGGTAACCTGACTAGCCAAAATGTTGGTTGATAGAAGTCCCTTAAACTTGAGTTGATGACCTAATAACCTGTCAGTCACTGGGCCGGTAGGGGTCACATTTGGGGACACATGCAGAACTGCTCAAGATGTTAGCTTACATGCTGTGAACCACCGTAGGATGCATTCAGAGTTTGAGCAGCTGACATGTTCAATTGCAGATGTTTTTCCCACAACCTGCTGTTGGGAGGTGTGTGGGGTGGGCCGGTGTGGTACCTGGCGTTGTGTGTAACCCATGTAAGTACAACCCCTGATGTCCCACCACCCAGTCTCCACCAGCTATGACGCGAGCTGACATAGTCATGTAGAATATAAGTGGCATGTACACGCATGCGCGCCACTACTCCATTTTTGTGTACCTGCAGAGGCATTCTGCTGCAATTGCCCTGCTGCAGGAAACACACATGACCCAGATGGAGTTAGACAGGTTGCACAAGCGCTGGAGGGGGCAAGTATATGGTACAAGGGGCACGTTAATCTGGGTGAGGTCGCATTACCCTTTCATATGCACGGACACTGTGGTGGATCCTGCAGGCAGATACACCCTAGTAAAAGGGATGCTAAAATGGCCAACAGATACTTCTAGGGTCCATATATGCCCGAATAGAGACCAGTCCTCGTTTCTGGTACAGCTGTCTGCTGCACTGACCCCTTACATTGGCCTTCCATGGCTGCTGGGTGGTGATTTTAATTTGGTACTGGATATACACAAAGATAGGTCCTTCCCACCCCTCCGGACGATGGCAGCTAGATCGAACGCGCAGGCGCTTTCGGACTGGTTGACTCAATAGACGCTGCTAGACTTGTGGCGAGCCCTCCATCCCACGGACCGCATCTACTCATATTGTTCAGCAGTACATGACCTGCATGTGTGGCTAGACAGACTCACTGATCTCACTGGTGGAGGCAGCGGAATACTTGGGGCGGACACATTCTGACCATAACCGTCTGCTGCTCCCATTAAACTGGGAGCCAGGCCGCCCCCCAGTGCCCACCTGGCGTCTCCAGCCAGCCGCGCAGGAAGACCCGGAGTTCCGTTCATCCTTAGAGACAGCGGTTCTGGAGTACCTCGAACTTAATGAGGAGTCGGCAAGCTCCAGATTGGTGGAATGGGATGCTCACAAAGTCATTGTTAGGGGCCACTGTCTTGATGCCACATGGAATGTGCGCAAACGGTTATCTTCCTCGCTTACTCGTCTCGAATTACAGCTCCTACAATATGAGCGGGGGGGGAGGGAGGGGTGCAATCCAGCCGGCTGGAGGAACTTAGAGCACAGCATGCGGAGCTCATTGAAAAATTGCGGTGTCACAACTACTCTGCTCGCACAGCTCGCACTCATGCCAAAGCGGACAGAGCAGGACGCCTATTGGCCTGGCTCACTACTCTTCATTATATCAGTCCAGAATACGCTGCTCCAGCCTGTACCTGGAGGGGTTCCTAGAATTTGTTCAACTACCCACAGCCACAGGAGAGCATCAGGAGGCACTCAATGGCCCCCTCACACTAGAGGAAATAAGCGAAGCTATAGGGTCGTTGGCTTCTAGGAAAACGCCAGGGCCAGATGGCCTGCCTGCCGAATGTTACAAAGCCTACCGAGAGCCTCTGGTGCGCCATCTACATGCCCTCTACTCTACGGCCCTGGAGGAACACACACTACCCCCGTCGATGCAGGAGGCCTTCCTCATGTCCCTGTTGAAGCCGGGCAGAGACCCTGAAAGTCTGGGATCATATAGACCATTGGCGCTCCTCAATGTGGATTACAAAATCATCGCCAAAGTACTGGCGGAGCGGTTGGCACTGGTGGTTCCTGAGCTGGTCCACATTGACCAGAACGGGGTTGTACCTAAGCGAAACACATCACTGAACTTACGTAGATTCTTTCAAGTGGCTGCAGACGGGGTAAACGATTGGTCTAGGTCAGGGTGCCTGGTGCTTGACCTCGAGAAGGCCTTTGATTGCCTGGAATGGAGCTATCTAGCGGCAGTGCTTCTATGGTATGATTTGGGTTGGGAGTTCCTCCAGATGGTCGGCCTCCTTTACAAAAACCCTACAGTTAAAGTGCTGTTGGGCCCATACATCTCTGACGTCATCCCAGTACGCAGGGGCACGAGGCAGGGGTGTCCATTTTCGCCTCTCCTGTTCGCCCTGGCGATTGAGCCCCTAGCTGTGGCCATACGTGCGACATTAAAAGATGGCATACCTCTCGGCGACGCAACCCACCAAGTGTCGCTATACGCGGATGACCTCCTCGTATTTGTGAGAGACGTGGGAAATATACTGGCCCAACTGGAGCGCATACTGCGAAACTTCACTGCCCTTTCGGGACTCAGTGTGAATGTTACCAAGTCCTGTCTCTATCCATTCGGAGGAGACACCCAAGATCCGAGCTACATTTTGGAGGGTACAAGGGTGCAGTGGAATGCGGATACTTTCTGCTATCTCGGCATACAGATATACCGTCAGCCAGCAGACTTATTTGACGGTAATCTGGGGAAGGCAGTGACAGCAATCAAATCACAAGTGAATTTTTGGAGTACGTTACCACTGACAGTCACAGGCAGGGTGGCATTATCTAAGATGGTGATCCTTCCTCGACTCCTGTATTACTTTGCCAACCTGCCCCTCTACATACCAGCGGCCTTCTTTGCCACGCTAAGATGCTCCGAGACTACATATGGGGCACTGCACGTTATAGGCTGGCGTTAGCAAAGTTATACCTGTCCACTGATCAAGGGGGACTGGCTGCAACCCTGTTTTGAATACTACTACCTAGCTGCATAACTGCAATGGGTAGCCCGCTGGCTCGCTGATAGAGGACGCGAAGAGACCGCTACCTTGGCCCCCCGCTCTCTTGAATATCTCACGAAGCTCTTCCACCCAACACTCAAGGCTCCGATGCCCACCCACCTGCTGCTGGTGGTGGCTTACAGGTGCTGCCGTCGCTGCCTGTATCTCACCAGGACACTGATCCCTTACGCACCGGCCATACCACATGTGGGCTCCCCCAATGGGCCTGGGGTACTCACTCCCTAGAGTTTGCGGTTTGTCATGAAGCAGACATAGTGACACTGGGAGACCTATATCGGGGTGGCAAACTCATACCATATGAATCCCTGGTTGATGAGATGGGGCTGCCACCAGGGCAATTTCTAACACATCGTTCCTTTATTGTGACACTGTCCTCTAAGTGGGGTGACCTACGGGAGGAACCCTGCTTATCTTTTCGGGTGTGAGGTATGCCCTATGGAGTATAAATAACTGTATTTGCCGGAATATCACGTTCCTGGGAATTCGCGTTGGACTTTTTAACACCCTTTCCCATTCCCTGTCCTCCAACGGCTGATCCAGGTCCGCCTCCCACTTACGGCGCAGTGTGTCCAAGGTTATCGCTGACTGAGTACGAAGGGATGCAGCAAACCATCGGACCAAATGTCTACCGCGCCCTATGGCGTGCAAGTATTAGATGGTATGGTTCATTGTATGGACAACTCGATGTGATGCAGATTATCTCTAGTGTTGTTGTAATCTTAAAAATGAAATAAAAACAGATTAAAAAAAAAAAACAGAGAGTTGATTGGGAGCCCATGTAATTCACCTATAATGGGTTTACAAAAGACTAACGGCAAGTATGGAATTTTTCAGAACCTGAGCCGGATAAATGAAATAGTGGTGCCTTGTTGTCCCATAGTGCCAAATCCTGCTTCAGTACTTTTCCAAATTCCCTATACTGCAGAATGGGTTACAGTCATTGATTTGTGCCTCCACAAAAGTGCCCATCTGGAATGGACAACTTGTAAAGAACTTGCCTGAGGGTCTACAGTTACCTAAAGAAGTTGCTGTTGTAAAATGTCCAGGACACAACAGTCAGTGGGTATGTTGCCATGGGCAGCAGATACGCTAACTCAGTAGCCAGGTACTCTGCATTGCTAGTATGAACATTTATTGAGGTATCACATGTAAATCTGAGGAAGAAAGTGCTTTTGCAGCAATGATGGAAATAACTGATACCTGGGAAGAACAAAAAATGGTACAAGAGAACGTGTCCTAAGCAGAACAAAACGGGTGGATCAAGTCAGGTTGTGTAAAAAATGAAAATGACATTTAGATGTCCCCTGATGGATGGCCAGTGTTGCCTAATCGCTTGCTGTTTCCAATGACCAGATATTACCACAGTTACACACATTTAGGGAGAGATGCCATGGTGGGACTTTTCCGACAAAGCTAGTTTAACCCTGGGTTTTGAATAATTGCAGATGAAAATTGCAGAAGATGTGTCACTTGAAAACAACTACATGTAGGGAAGAAAACATATGTTAGAAGCACACACACAAGGAGATCAAACAGACTGCATATGGATTTTATTGAGATGCTTGTACACAACAGGTTGATTTATATACAGGTGATCATTTTCACATTCTCAAGATGGGTGGAAACGTACCCAAGAAGGAGATATTACAGTCTCACTGTAGCTAAACTGTTATTATGGGAGATCATTCTGAGATTCGTGATGTCGGCCCTTCTTGCGTCAGATGGAGGAACACACTTCAATAATGAAGTGATGAACATCCTATGTGCTGTACTACAGATCGAATAGAAGCTGCATTATAGTTACAGACCAGAAGCCTCAGACATAGTTGAGCAGATGAATGGAATAATAAAGTTCAGATTGGCAAAGGTTTGTGCTACACTGAAATTGCCAGATGCTTAACTATTGGTGTTGAGGATTATCCCTGCACAACATTCTTACGGGAAGGGCAATGAGACTACCAGCTGTACCTGCAAACGCCCTTGTGAATATCAAAGATGATATGATATTGGACTACTGCAAGACACTTGCTGATGTGGTTCGTTCTGTCTCTCATCAGGTGTCAGCTGCTACATGAGACCCTCATCAAGAACAGTGCCACAACCTCAATCCTGTTGATTGGGTAGTGATCAAGAAGCACATTCGAAAGACTTTTCTTTCACCCAGATGGAAAGGCCCCTTTCCTATCATACTGATCTCGAACACTGCTGTTAAATGTGCTGGAATTCCAAACTTGGTGCATGCCTGTCACACCAAAAGAGTGAATAATCCAGAAGAAGCATCTTTGGTCTATGATTAGGCTTTCCTGTTTTCAGTTTCTATTTTTGGTCAATTCTGGTGGTGTTTTTTCAGTGCTTCCCAGTGATTTCAATACCTCAAAAAAACAGTGCTTTTCAGTGGTTGCTCATTTTTGCGCCATAAAAAACAACTGAAACAGTGTTTTACCGGTGTTTATGGAATGCTTTGCTTTTATTATTGCTTGCTTTCTTAATTCATGCATGGTATATAGACAGTCTATGTACAGTGTATATGAGGTCCAAATAATTTGTATCTTATTTATTACGAATTTATTGCAGTACACCATACAACATTTCTTCAGTGAATCTTTGGTCATTTGGGGTTTCTCTTTCCTTCCCATGTAAAAGGCCCTCTCGACATTGGCACTTGAGACTGGCAACGCCAAAACAGGCAGTACACAATTTTCCAACTCTGGCCACTGACGTAGCTTTCCATGCCAATACTGGTACACCTCAAGGTTGACATTCTCTGCGCCAGGTTCTGCAACATATGCGTTGAACTGGGTGCATATGCCCTAAGAGGTGTTAAAGCGGTCAAAAATGAAGCTGTACTTTTCAAAGTCTGGAAAAGTTCCCCTTTACGGAAGGGATCTAACATTTGTGCAGAGTACCATAGTGAGGCTTCATTGACTTCAAACGCCATGGTTGGTGAAGAGACATTTCTATGCATCATAGCTAGCCATTTCTCATGCATTGTAAAATAAAATGTCCTGAATTGGTCCTTAACAATTCTTTGCTTACCAAGTGGCAAGCATTCTAACAGAGAACATGTTGCAGTGCCAAAGTCACTAAAAGTGTCGCCTAGCCTACTCTCGAGAGGTTTGACATCTACACCAATTATGCTGAACTCTTGGTAGACAAGGGTGTTTTCTGACTCCAGTTTGTTTGATTATGTCCATTACAGCAGTCATGTTTTCCTGTAAAAATCTAAGGATGCAGTACAGTGTACTTTTTTTGACATCACTATCAATATGCACCCGAAGATCCTCACATTTCTTGCCTTTTGCATCATCATTAAGCAAAAATTCAGTAAACGGTCGCTACATAGATAATATTGCGTTCAGAGCCTCTAGGACTGAGAACCACCGACTAAATGACACAATTGGGATGACTCTTTCTTTGCTGCCACACAAACCACAAAATGAGAAAGATTTGCATTTGAATTCCCGCGCATAACGAAACAGTGCGCCTGAATGGACTACAAAATCAATAGCATTCTCCATTAGCTCAGAAGCTTGTAAATATGCTTTCAGCATACCATCTAGCAAGTGGCAAGGATCTCTCACAGGGAAACACTTCAGCTCAGGTATTGCTTTTGACAGGTCATCACAAAACTTTTTCATATATGTAGCTGAATTGCTGCAAATACAAACAATATCACTCCAATCTTTGTTAAACTTGGTAAGAACTGTCTGCAGCAGCATTCCAAGTGACACTGCGTTGCATGTGTCCATTACATCTAGATCTGCCATGATGGTACGTCTGTACCATCCATTTTTTGCATCACAAAATGTGATTAGCACTGCCAGTGCTGGGTCACCACGCACCTCTGGGGTTTCATCAATGGTAACAGAGATCTTTACAGCACCTTGGAGTAACTCTGAAATATGTTCAGAATCTGCAAGGGACACATGTAGTAGGTTTTTCTCATACATCTGTGTTGCTTTTGGTAATATTTTGCATGCTGGTGCACGCTTGCGGGAACAGATTCCCAATCGGTCCATTGGTTAGGTGTAGGCTGGTTCCAGATTGCATTCGGGCAACTGTAAATTCATGTGCCACATCCTTTTCTTCCTCACGTTTTCTTTTGAAGTCTGTCATTGTCTCAGCAAGAGACATCTGGCATAGGCTGTCGCTATTAGGTTGCTCTTTCAAATTCAAGTGGGTCTTGGTGACAAGATGTTCAGCAATTCGGCTTGCAGCCTTCCCAGTTACTATTGGGACAGTCACTCTGCAAAACCTGCAGATTAACATCTTTTGCCCACGCACTTCTTCAACCATGAAATCTTTCTTTTTCAGCACATAATCTTCTGCCGTCTTTATTCTGCGGGGCATGTTGTTCTGTGCAATCTAGATCAATACAAAAAAACACTTAGAAATCGGTTGTGTACTGTTGAGGAAATAATGAGAAAGACAAACATTTTATGGTCAGGTGACTGCTGTGCAAACAGGGAAGAGCGCACTTGTGTGGCAGTTCTCATAGTTCATTTTAGAATCAATGTGTCCTCATTTGAAGGAAGTGAGCATGATGCCACGGCTTTGAGTAAAGCTAGGCTGGTTTTCCCTGCTGGTTTTTTTTCCCTCAGAGATTGGTATAGTGCTAACTCGACCTGAAGGTATTGAAGCGCTTCACATGAGCACCTGTTGCGCTACACAAGTGCTGTTATGTTAGGGACGGGTAGATTATGTGATTTGCCCAGAATCACAGGATGTTGAGCGTCATTGCTGATAGTCGAACCCCGCTAGAGGTGAGGTCGACTGCCCTAACCATTAGACTACATCCTCTCCTGCTGTTATTTTCAAGGTTTATGGGAGAGTCTATGCTTCAAGTGTTTGAGTTTGTGAAGTTGAAATCTTGCCAATTAGCCCAAACAATGCCACTGTTTTGGTCTTGATGGTTATGCTGCTTATTGCTCTTCTGCATTCCACTTCCCATTATCTTTCCATCCTGCATGCTGATCAGCTTAATTACAGACTGCATTTGCAATTACTCTGTTAGTGCGGCACAGGGCAGCCATTTGGCTGGAGCCCTGAAATACACCACCCTGCTGATGAGCTGAGCTTCTCTCTCCCACAGGGGGGGCCTTGCTCATGGGCCACATTAAGCGTTTCAAGGACATTTTAAAAACTACACAAAACACTTGAGCTTGCCGCCGTTTTCCCCGGTGCCCACCCCCCCAGCCGCCCAATAATTTATGAATTTCCTGCCTACTTAAATCATTGCAGAGGCTCTACAAAGGGGTGCAAGAACAACAAAGCCTCGTTACGTGCATGGTCATTTTAAAGACCTGTGAATTAACCGGGTGCGGCTGCAGGCAGACAAACGGCAGACCACAACAGCTCCTATCCCCCATGAGGGTGCAAAATACTAATGTAGGATACAATTCAAACAATCTACTGAGTACTCACCTTTTCTGTAATTTATGTGCACAAAGGACTAAAGGGTTTGAACTTCCCTTAAAACTGCTCATTTTGCACATGTAGAAACAAGGGTGAAACTCTCAATTTATTGTTATAAGGGTCCAAATATTGCAGACATCTGGGAAACCTACAAAGCGATGCTGCATCCACCAAGCCCTGTTATAGCACTCCGTCTTTACATCCTGTGACATCTTTATGGCACTTATTACGGCTGGTGTTTCTTAGCGTCCCTCTAAAAGGACACCTACTTCCCAACAAATAGTTCCCTCTAATTTCACACACTACTTGTGTTGCGTGTTTACTCACTCATGCAAGGTGGAAATGCCAAATATGTTGTACAGGTTGGTTGAGCTGAAGACACATATGGAGGCACCAGAACATGGTTAAGGTTAATTAAAAAAAGTAAAACATTTTATTAAGAAGAAGGTAATACAGTCTGGCAGCGCAGTATTCTTCACAGAAGTCCAACTTCTTCCTACCCTAGTAACCTTTGAACATGCCATCTAACAACAAAGCCTTGTTACGTACACGGTCATTGTAAAGACCTGTGAAATAATCGGGTTCGGCCGCAGGCAGACAAACGGCAGACCACAACAGCTTCTCTCCCCCACGTTTGCCAGGCAGGGGGCCCTTGCTCACGGGCCGCATTAAGCGCTTCAAGGACAGTTTAAAAACTACGCAAAACACTTGAGCGTGCCGCCGCTTTCCCCGGTGCCCACCCCCCCAGTCGCCCAATAATTTCCTGCCTACTTAAAACATTGCACGGGCTCTACGAAGGGGTGAAAGAACAACAGCACCACATACATTACAGATGGCAAGCGCTTTATAGAACTAACCTTGCAGTCTCAAATAGAACTGACTGCACTTCATGACCAATGGTTGAAGGACACAGGAACCTGAAAAAGCTAAGACGACCGGGCTATTATACTGCACAACACTCCCAACATTTACCTTGGATGGTTCAGAATAGGCCTTGGAACACTGGCGGTCGTCGTCTGGTGGTCGTCTCTTCGTCCCAGTTGCCTGAAGTGTGGTGAGGGGTGTGGGGCCAGACAAACTCCGGACAGTATTTTCAATGGCACCTGGCCACACCCACCAACCGTGCCAACCAATGTGTCTCCCCGAATATATTGGGGGTGATGCACATTCGGAACTGCTTCCTTCTCGGGCCTAAATTGCAGTTTGATCTGCAGTGCTTTGGCTCCATCAAGTGGCCAAGTGGCGCAACAGCAATGAAAATCAGTGACACTCGGTTTCAACCGGGTCAGCTGATTTTCATCCGATAGGGTACTGTCATGCAGAGTCAGTTTTAACCGATTTCTGGACAGCCTATCTATGATCCAGAGAGAAGAGCACTAGTGGTTGCACCACCAGTTGCAAGACCACATAGACCTGCACTACCAGTGCATACCAAAGTGCAGAGAGAAGCACAAGGGGAAGAAAGGGGTGAAGATCAGCAAGTTGAAAGACAAGTAAAAGTGCCATAAATAACAAAAGTGGCATCGAGGTCTCAGACGGAGATGTAGCAGAGACTGAACTGCATGCTGACGATATCTGTGAAAACGAAAAAGGAGAAGAACAAGATCCCGGTGAATGAACGATCTGGGACAAAAAGAATCCATTGTCAAGCAGAGTGGACAAGAAATCACAGAAAGTAGAGACTAAAAGAAGCTGATCAACAGCACGAATTCGAGAAACAGTTCCTGAAGAGAGTGAGGCAGAGGAAGAAGGCTCACGCAATGCAAATCATCAAGTTCTAAGGAGGTCTGGAAGACCTCGAGTACCTTGCTGAATATATTTTACACCTGATTGGTCTTATTTTATAAATGCAGCACTGAATGTTACAGTGGAAGATCTGTGCAACATGAATTCTGAACTGTCAGAACTGACTTGAAAACTTTAGAGACATTGATATCTAGAAGCCAAATTGAAAAGCAGGAAGAACTTTAAGCAAAAAGAAGAATATTAAGAACTGCGCCTATTAGATGTTTATTGTTTTAGTTATTTGTTCTCCAGAGGACTAACCTAGGTCAGAGAAGAAAGTTCCAGAAGGATAGGGATAACCCTTTAGAAGAGCACAAGCAGGGTTAAGGACTGTCTATTAGGGAACTGAACTAACAAAAAGAACTGAAAAAGAAGATCTAAGAAAAAATAAACTCTTTACAGCTTTAAAGAAAATTGCTTGCTAATCCTCTATTGCAAATGAAAACTAGTAACTGACTCAGAACAATGAGTTGCACAAGAAATGCGTGCAAATATATCATGTGTGTTGTTTTAGCAATAACAGTCATAATTATTGACATAGCATTAGTAGGATGTTATCTAACCCCTGATCCAGAGCCCCCTAGTATCAATGTCACTAATACACATACCCAGAATTTTAGGGGTAGTGTGTTTACTAAAACATTTGTAAGTTATAAGAAAGATAACTACTCTACTAATACATACTCTAGGTTAGTATAAGAATACACTAATGCAATGGATGTTAACGATTGCCATGTATGAGCACATTTGCTGACTTCTATTTCTGAGGAAGTCACATATTATTACATTCCCTTGTCTTACGCAGTCTCATGTAGTAGTCTGCTTTCACTAGTTTATAGGCGAAGACACCTTTAATATTTTTACTCAAATTAGGATTTAGTGCTATCACAAGTGCTGTTAATAGAAAGTATGAATTTACACCTGCAGGCAAAAATGATAGATCCTCTTGGTATTACTTCTTTCTACACTTACCAGTAGATAGTGTAAAGGTGTATACATTTTTTTTAACATGCTTAACATGACCCGCACAGAAAGATTACATTATGGCCTTCGAGAAAAGGGACATGAACGAACAACATCAAGAGACAGAAAGGGACACGTCTTAGAGAATGCATGGAAGAAAGAGTAAAATGAATTCAGAAAGAAATGGGTTTGTCCAAAGCTCAGACTAGATAGTAGACACAAAGGAAAGACTTGTTTCTACAAGAAACGTACACAAAAAAAAACTAGACATGCTGGAAACAGTAGCTGTCAATACACATTCAAACTAATAGGGGGATCTTGGCATACTTTACAGGGAGCCGAAAATGCAATTCCTGGTGTTTACTACATTTGCGGACAGAATGCTTATATACTATTACCTGCTGATTGGGAAGGAACCTGCTGTTAGGGGCATACTAATACCAAAGATGTATCATGTTACAAGTATAGAAGCTTAACGTTAGCACCATCACATAGACAAAAACGCAAAGCAAGAGCTGCTTTTATAGGAGACATATTTGGGGCAGTGATACCACCAGAGGGGATCATTTTAAACGATAAAAAGATTAGGACGCTATCTACCGTAGTTGATAAAATGGCAACAAGCACTTCTGGAGCTTTACTCTAATTAATATCTAATTATTTGCTATAAGGTCTATGATTTTGCAAGACCTTCTTGCTTTAGACATATTACTCGCTGAAAAAGTAGGAGTCTGTCACATGCTGATATTAGCTCACTGCTGTGTGTTTATACCGGACAAAAGTAAGCAGATAGAAAGCTTTGCGAGGAACATATCAGGGTTAAAACCTGAATTACATGAAGTGGAAACACCAAGTTTGTATAGAGAATTTTGGGAAAGATTGAGTACCATCAGAAATTGGTTTAGGACACCTGGGAAGGGTATATTGAAGGCTATACTAATGCCAATACCGATAATAGGACTTTGCTTTTTATTCCTTATACGTTCTATTTCTGAGCTGTAAATACTGCATGTACAAAAGACAGGTAAGATTTCAAAGGAAAATTTACAAGAGGGATATAGGCTATGCGGAATTATAAATGGCGACTATATAAAATCACTTATGTGCTTATTCCGAGTACGGCGGTCCTGGGACTGCCATATTTGCACAACCACCTGTCTACCATATTACGAGCGTGGTGGTGGGGCCACCACAAGATCACCACCTCCACCGGCATCAAGGATACCGCTGTGGCGGCAGTCTGCAAAGGGCCTGAATATGCTGACAGTGCCGAGCCGGCACCTCCGAGCTTATTATGACCTGTATACCCACCGCCCTTTTCATGGAGGGGACCCTGCCATGAAAACTGTGGTGGACATGCAGGTAAGGTGGCCCAAATAGGGCCCTCCAGCTGAATCTGGGCCTGGAGGTGTGTGTTGGGGGGCACATGTTCTGCCCCTCTGGAATTGCAACTTTGTTACTGCATGGTGTGGCATGCATGACATGGTGCATCCCTCACGTGCAGGAACGTGCTGCAGGCACTCTCACAGCGGCGGTATGTTGTTGAGGCACTACTATGAGCCTAACACACCTACCACTGTGAGACCATCGTCACATCACCCGTCAGTTATAATGCAGCTGGCGGGCTGATCACGGGCTTCCTGGGACAGTCGCGGTGGCAGTCCCAATAGAAGACCACCAAACTTGTAATACGGCCCTTAGACTCAATAGGGGAATTTAAAGGAAAAGGCGAGACTCATCTGAAGATGAACGTGCTCTCTAGACTCGAATTCCAATGTGAAACCTAATTTTATGATGGTTACAATCCTCATAAGGGAGGGATTTGAAGGAAATTACTTTAGAAATAAAAATTTGACTCACAGGCCATGTTAGAATTGCACTTTAGAATGTGTTTAAACATCATTTCCTACGCGGACGACACCCAGCTGATCCTCTCCATCACCAACGACCCCGCCACCGCCAGAGCCAGCCTCCAGGAAGGAATGAAAGACGTCGCGGAGTGGATGAAGCTCAGCCGTCTGAAACTGAACTCAGACAAGACGGAAGTTCTCATCCTGGGATCATCCCCCTCCGCCTGGGACGACTCCTGGTGGCCCCCTGCTCTGGGCACCGCTCCCAAGCCCACGGACCACGCACGCAACCTGGGCTTCATCCTGGACTCCTCCCTAACAATGACCAAACAAGTCAACGCCATCTCGACATCATGCTTCAACACCCTACGCATGCTCCGACAGATCTTCCGGTGGATCCCCGCCGAGACCAGGAAGACGGTCACCCAGGCTCTTGTCACCAGCCGACTGGACTACGGGAACACCCTCTACGCTGGGACCACAGCCACACTACAGAAAAGACTCCAGCACATACAGAACGCTTCTGCTCGACTCATCCTGGGTATTCCCCATCGCAGCCACATCTCTGCCCATCTGAGAGGCCTGCACTGGCTCCCCGTCAGCAAGAGGATCACGTTCAGGCTCCTCACCCACGCACATAAGGCTCTCCATGACATGGGACCGAAGTACCTCAACAACCGCCTCACATTCTACACACCCACCCGCCAGCTCCGCTCCGCCAGCCTCGCCCTCGCCCCGTCCCACGAATTCGCAGAGCCACCGCCGGAGGAAGATCTTTCTCCTACCTGGTGGCCAAGACGTGGAACTCCCTCCCCACCCACCTACGGCTGACCCAGGTCCATCTCTTCTTCAGGAAACAACTCAAGACCTGGCTATTCGAACAGTAGCGGATCCCTCCCCCCTCCCCCAGCGCCTTGAGACCCTAGCGGGTGAGTAGCGCGCTATACAAATTTACCTGATTGATTGATCGATTGATTAAACTGCTGTAGAATTATTTTTGTATGGAGAATGACACGCAGAAAATTGTGCATGTGAAATACTCATATTCAAATGTCCACTTGCATACCGTTGGGAGATAGTGGTTCGGAACCTTTGCATCAGCGCTTATTATGGTTGCGAGCTGATGGGTCAATTTGCCCTGGATTGCCTTATTTGTGTCTGGCCTCGCCTATTGTTTATAGTTGATGAATCGCATGTGAACCTTCCTCCATGTAACAAAGTCTTGAAACAATGTTGTACACTACATCGATGAGAATGTTTACCATGGGGATCGGGATGAGAAGTATTGGAAGTTGACGACACCATCGGATGAGCGGTTTCCATTGGGAGAGGAGAGTTAACGCCTAACCATTATATATACATTATTGTGTGGTTTTATATTAATGAGTGTTCCTAGCTAGTTGGAATGGAAAAGAATCGGATCAGAAGAAGAATCTGACCTTGATCTCTTTATCCTGGCTGTGCGACTCTTCTACACTGTATTGACCGATGCTGTCACTAATCAACCTTTTTATTGACATTTCTGTAAAACGACTAATCTGAAGAAAGATAACAAAATTAATACTAATCCTTTAACCCCTTGGGTGCTCATGACGGCCCCCGGCCATCATGAGTCACAGTGGGCATGTGCTCACAACGGCCGGGGGCCAACCGAACCATGGCCACTGATCAGAATCTTAGTACCAGTGCAGAATTCGCACCGCAGCCAAGGTGTTAAGATAAATAAAGGTGTTGAAACTTTATCAACCTTTCATCATTGACTGATCATTAATCTGACCATTGATGATGCAAGCAAAGTTTATGCTTTTGCTCCAGCTCCTTTCTAAATCGGTGGCAAAGGCCCGTCAACCTTTTCAAGAGCCATTAGGTTTCCCAATGGACGAAATCTGTAATTTGGGTGTTTAGTTTTAAATGCAATTCTTGTCTAATCCTCAGGCTCCCAGAGTTTCTTTTCTTTGATAGCACAACACATAACTGCCCCTTAAAAGCTTCAATCAACACAGCAGCTAGACTCATCACTGGCTCAAAAAGAAACTGTCACATCTCCCCTGACCTTAAGCCCTCAAATGGCAACCATTTGAAGCCAGGATCCACCTAAAAATCGCATGTATGACTTACAAGGCCATACAACACAACACTCCAAGTTACCCGGCTCAGAAACTGGTACTCTCTTGTGGCTATAGATCCTCTAGGAACTCCAGTAACCTTCTACTGAAACCACAACGATTAAGAAGAAAACTTATAACCAGGCCTTCTCAGGTATGGCACCCAGGATTTGGAAAGCACTTCATTCAGAAAGCAGACTTAACCCGTCTTTTATCTCCTTCAAAAAAGAAGTACAATCTATTCTCTTATCTAAATTCACTTGAAATTTGTATATAACTAATAATACAATTGTGTGCTTCCACTGAACTGTTTGTTACTTGAACTTCGTTTATAACTAATATTACAATTGTATGCTTTCACTAAACTATTTGTTTCCGATATACGCCTGTAAAGCGCTCTGATACACGCAAGGGTCTTATTCGCGCTCTATAAAACCTTCAAAATAAATAAAATACATAAATAAAATAAAGATCAATATTAGTTTGTTGTGTGAGGCAAGCTTTCAATTATATATGACCCCAACATCTGTGTATATGCTTGATCCTTGTGTAATACCAGTCCTGTTTTTCAAAGAAGTTTCATATATAGTTCTGTGCACTTTTTGACACATTTAGACCTTTTTTCAGGACACTAGTACAAAGACCTCTATCCATGCAATATATGCACTATGTGGCTTCTTCTCTATGTCCAAATGAATGAAATCTTTTTGTAATTTAAATAACAGTGTTGTCCACGAAGCACAGAGCATCCATTTCTACCGAGGCGTCAATCTGATGGAAAGTACCAAGAGGTTTAAATCTCCCTGACACTACAGGTACTCCAATAATGGTCTATTAACAGGAATGTGAATTGTGATGTACCAAAGGAGTATCAAGTCTTATTGAGGGAAACTAAGCACAAAACTCAATAATTCCTCTACAACGACCCCTGGAGGTTCCTTTTTTAGAATAACAATAAGATTTAATTCAATTGGGCAGTGGAAAGAATCCAAATAAAAATAATAGAAAGTATACATGTTCTTTGTAAAGGAAGGATTATGTGTTTGATCATTGAACACGTGCCTTTATAACCCTATTTGATGGAGTTTGTGATAAAAGTATGAACTAATATTGCTAAAGATGGGGGAGGAGGAGCTTAGCGCGCACCCAAGATGGTCGCGTGAGCTCAGAGCTCCCGGACCCTCGCCACCTCCACCGATTATCCTGCACCTTATCCTGATTCGGACGACGGGCTTTTGTGGTCGTGACCCTGCTGATCATTTCCGCATTTCGTCTAGGCTCCCGGGAGCCGGAAATATGGACTTTTGACCATTTTTGGCCTGCTCCATGGTACTGCCCCGGGCTTGCTTTCCCTGCCAGCCGGGTGGTAATTGAATAACAACGGCACGTGTGACTCTCCCCTGCCCGGTCTCCAACTTTCGGTTTCGGCTCCGGTGCCTCCACCTCATGGACTCTGCCTCGGTCGCCTAGGTGATTTGATCCTCTCACCTGGCCCGCAGGTGCTTGGCGATCCTGGTTTCCCCTGCTTCTTGACTGGTGGCTGGCCTTTACCGATTCTCCGACTTGCTGAGGGCACTTCGAGTGTAGCCATTTTCACTAGGTCTCAGAGTACCCCTCGGGGCGCACGACCCAAAATGGCCACCAAGCCCGAGGGAGAAAGACGCAAGACCAGACCGGCAGCTCGAGGAGGCTCTGTGCAGTCCAACGTCATGGATCGATACACCCTCACTAGGGGCTCTCCGGGTGGACCGAGCAAACCCCCTGCCAACCTTGGGGACGACTCCCTGTTGGATGGAGATCTGTCGTTGAAAGACGTCATGGGCGCCATTAATGGGATGAAGGCCACGCTAGGACAGCAATACGAGGCCCTGACCCATAAGCTGGACACAGTTGCCATAGATGTCACCCTGATCAGGGCGGACCTTGCGAAGACTAACGAGAAGGTCAAATCCCTAGATCTGAAGACATCTAGCCTTATTACCGACGTCTCCAAATTACAGACTGAAGTCGGTAACCTGAGGTCCGCCCGTGACTACCTCTCTCGACGCCTGGATGATTTTGAAGGCCGTGCTTGACGGAACAACGTCCGACTGGTCGGGGTAACGGAGACGACGGACTCGTCATCGGTGGATCTACTAGTGGAGGACCTTGTCCTGAATCACTTAGCGCCCAAAGGCCTTAGCAAGTTTTTTGCAGTAGAACGGGCCCACCGTATCCCGGGTGGCCCGCCTAAGCTTGGAGCTCCCCCGCGGCCCATCATTGCACGGATCTTTAACTTTCGTGACAGAGACGTGATCCTCCAGGCTTCCCGCACATCGGGCCCTACGGCTTATGAGAATGCTTCGGTTAACTTCTACCCGGACTTCACCCAGCAGGTCCAGAAGCAGCGCCTTGGATTTCAGGGGGTGAAGAGGAGACTGTGGGACAGAGACATGAAATATGCCATGCTTTTCCCGGCTCGCCTGCGTGTGGTCTACAATGATAGGACATTTTTCTTTGATCATCCTGGAGCAGCCAGCGACTGGCTGGACTCACTGCCCCCTCGAGAACAATTTGACCGTCCTGATCGCTCCGGTGGTGCGGGGGACGGCCCGGTGGAGCAGGAATGAGGAGCGAACTCGGCTCCCGGGCCGCCATGTTGACTTTCGGCAGTGATTTGATGCTACGCAATTATTGTTTGCTATTGTGTTGTCAGAACGGGGTGTGGGCGGGGGTCGGGTGAATCTTCCTCCTCTGGGGTTCTTTTCGTAGATTAGTTGTATATTAGGGCGACAGGCACACTGCAAGTTGGGGTGGCTCTTGAGTCTTACGCAGGGGTGCGGGGTGGGGGGTATGATGATGTTTTGGGGGGTTGAGGGGTTTCGATTTTTGTTTCTCTGTTTTCTTCCAGGCACTGTACTGATGATCTTCTGTATTTACGTGTTGTGTTGGGGGTGGGGGGGGCCTTGGGGTGGCCTGTGGGATGGGGGATAGGGGACTACGTATACTGTGTTGGAACGTCAATGGGTTGGGTGATAGAATTAAGAGGGGGGTGGTTTTGCAGATGCTGCGACGCTTGTCTCCCGATGTGGTTTTGCTTCAGGAGACGCATCTGCTCGGCAACACGTGCCATGCACTGAATAGGCGTGGCTATCGTCTCATTGCACACTCTGGTTTCACTTCTGGCTCCAGGGGGGTGGGTATTATGGTTCGGACCTCCCTCCCTCTCGCTGTAGACGATATTATACTTGATGATAGAGGGCGGTACGCCGCCATTGTTGGGCGCTGGGAGGGGAAGGTGCTCACTATGTTTTCGGTCTATATACCTCCGGGCCTCCAAACTACGACTTATGCCGATCTGGGAAGAGTGATTCTGGGGGTCCCCGAAGGTTTGCTGGTGGTTGGGGGGGATTTCAATTCGGTAGTGTCTGGGACATTTGACCGTTACCCTCCCCGTGTTATCGCACAATCTCAATCCTGGTTGGGGGACTTCCTGGAGGCGCTGGGGCTGGCTGATTGCTGGCGTTTACATCATCCTGGGCAACGCCAGTATACCTTCCACTCTGGGGCCCACGGTAGCCTTTCGAGACTTGATTATGTACTGATGCCCTCCTCTCAGGCTTCCCTTATAGGGGAGGTTAAACATCTAGCCAGGGGTATCTCGGATTATTCCCCGTTGTGGTTGGTTGTGAACGCACATCTGGGTACGGAGGGTCGTCTCGCCCCGATTAACCCGTGGTACCTCCACGATCCTAAGATCAGGAAGGAACTCCTTGCAGCGATCAATCACTACTTTACTGACAACGTTGGTTCAGTGACCTCTTCTGTTTCTCTATGGGAAGCGTACAAAACTGTAATTCGAGGCCAGGCCCTCTCATCGATTGGCCATGTTAAGAGATGTAGGCGGGAGGAGGTTGTCCGTCTTGAGTCTGACATTTCCGCCCTTGAAGGGGAGTTGGATTCTGGGGTCTCCCCTGAGAAGCTGCACCTTCTAAACCTGAAACAGCTTGAATATAGAGCGCTGGTGACTGATGCTGCGAAAGACATGGGTCGTGAACGGCAGGGGCGGCTGTATGATGTGGGTGATAAGGCTGGGAAATTGCTGGCTTGGTTGGATAGGAGAGAATGCGCGAGTCGAGTAGTTCCCGTTGTGGTGGATGAAAATGGTGTGGATGTCACTGATCCGGCTGGAATCGTGACGCGCTTTGCTGACTATTTTCGGGTGGTGTACTCCTCGGTGTCCGATCGGCCGGAGCGGCACTCCCACTTGCTTCTACGTCATATCTCGCTCCCATGCCTGTCTGATCAAGAGAGGGATCTGTTGGAAGCTCCGCCCACTGCGGATGAGATTGCGACCGCTATCCGCTCGATTCGCTCGGGGCGGGCCTCGGGCCCGAATGGGCTCCCCATTGAACTTTATAAGCTCTGTCCGGATGTACTGGCGCCATATCTCCGATCGATGTTCTTGGAGTCACTGGAAGAGGGGCTTCTTCCTCCTGACCAGAGACTGGCCTCCATAGTAGTTATCCATAAGGAGGGTAAGCCGCGTGACCGTTGTGAATCCTTTAGACCTATTTCCCTGATCAATGCTGAACCTAAGATCCTAGCCAAAGTCCTTGCTAATCGTCTGGTGTCTGTTATAGGCGATCTGGTTCACCCGGACCAGTCCGGCTTTATACCGCACCGAAACACGGCACTTAACCTTCGGCGACTGCATGGAGTCCTCGCGAGAGCGGGGACTCTGCGGGAGCCGGCCATCTTGGCGTCCTTGGACGCCACCATGGCGTTTGACACAATCGAGTGGCCTTATCTTTGGGCGGTCCTCAGTAAATTCGGTTTTGGACCCGCCTTTATTCGCTGGGTGCAATTGCTCTATGCTGACCCCTTAGCCAGGGTGGTAGTGAATGGGCGGGCCTCGACCCCCTTTGCTCTTGGTAGGGGGACACGCCAGGGTTGTCCTTTGTCCCCGCTCTTGTTTGCCCTAGCTCTGGAACCACTGGCGGCTTGGTTGAGGTGGGAACCGTCCTTGAGGGGAATTAGATGGTCCCCGGACTTTGAGGATCGGATATCTCTGTACGCAGACGATATACTCTTGTACCTTACGTCACCTCGTAAGTCGTTAATCGTCCTTTTTGATGTTTTGACTTCCTTTCATAAAAAATCCGGTCTAGTTATCAACTGGTCAAAATCCTGTATTTATGTTCTTTCCGGTGACGCTCCACTTTTGGCACGTGGCTGTCCCATCTCGGTGGCGCTGGCGGGTTTTAGGTATCTGGGGATCTTTATTACCTTGGACCCCGCACTTCGATATAAACGCAATTTGCTGCCCCCCCTCCAGTGCCTCCGTGCGGATGTTGGAACGTGGAGTCGGCTTCCTCTCTCTCCTCTGGGACGAGCAGCGTTGTTTAAGATGATGTCGCTCCCCCGATTTCTCTATGCGCTTCAGAATACGCTCGATGTTGTACCGGCTAGCTATTTTCGGGAGATTGAGGGCCTCCAGAGGCAGTTGCTATGGGGGGGCCGGTCTCGCATTGCCCTTTCGAAGCTTACACTCCCGTGGTACGATGGCGGCATCGCTCTCCCTGACATCCGTCGCTACTACTGGGCCTCTCAGCTGGGGGCCATCAATCATGGCACCTACACTCCTTCGCCAAATCCGGCCTTTGCGATGGATAAATGGTTGTTGCCCGGTGGTGACTACAACAGGGCTCTGTATGCGAAGTTGACCGTCGGGTCACTTACGGGGCCCACTAAAACAGTCGTGCAGGTGTGGCATCGGGCCACGTCTGCTACAGGCTGGGCTGATAAGTTGACCCGTGCCACGCCGCTTTATGCCTCGGATAAACTTGACTCCCTCTGGCGGTCGAAGGGGTTTGATCGATGGGACATGATTGGGATCAGCAGGGTTGATGATGTATGGATCAAGGGTAGGATCAAGTCGTTTGATGAAATGAAAGTTGAATATGGGCTGAATGATAGAGAATCCTTTAGATATGCGCAGGTCCGACACGCGGTCCTGTCTGTTTTCCCCCTGGGCTCGGATATTCCGGAAGCGTCCCCGCTTGAGGATCGGCTACTGGATGGGCATGTCCCTGATAGCACGATCTCCCTCATTTATAAAAAGTTAATCAATATTAGGATTGATCTATTGGATAGCCTTCGGGAGTTGTGGACTAGTGATGGTCTGGAGCTGGATGATGAGGACTGGCAGGCTGCGCTCTCTTCTCCTGAGGAGGTAGCTATTCCGGCACGCCTTCGATTTGTCCAGCTCAAAATTCTTCATAGGGTATATGTGACTGGTCCGCGTCTGGTGCGCATGGGATTCTCGGCGGATGGATTGTGCAGATGTGGTTGCGGTATGGTGGCCACGTTCCTACATATCATTTGGGAATGCCCTGCTGTACTACACTATTGGAATCGCGTGCATGATGTAATGAGTGAGGTTATGGGTGTGCTGTTGAAGCCTGAAGCGCGGAGATGCTTGTTGAATGTTTGGGAACCGAATGATTGTACCCAAGCGCAGCTTCGATGGGTGACACTGGGTAACATGATAGCCAAGCGTGACATTGCCCAGCTTTGGGGCGCTCAGAGGCCTCCTACGGTTCTGGCATGGCAACAGAACATGGACTGGTCCATGTTTCGTGAAAAGACTGTGTATGTCTCCCGGGGCAGACCTGGCAAGTGGGGGAAGATTTGGACTCAATGGAACGCGTATCGCGGAGATATATGTACCCCCCCCTTTCGGAATTGGATACCGACTTGTCTTCCTCCCAACCTGATGTTTCCTCCGCAGAAGTATAGATATATTGATTGTTTCTGTTCTCCTTCTCTTCCCCCCCATCCCACAGTATATTTTGAATGCGATACTGTTAGCTTTACGTTTGTATCCCCCCCGCATAACCACATGATGACATGCTTGTACTGGACTGCCTTGTTTTCTTTTGTTTTTCTATTTTCTTGTTCTTTACATTCAATAAAAAAGTTTTCAAAAAAAAAAAATATTGCTAAAGATTATGCCTGAGCTCTCTTGAAGGTATTGTAAAGCCTATCAATGGCTACATGACTGCAACATTTAGAAGCTAGCACATGTAAACTACTTTTGGAACAGTGGTAGATGATGTGGTGTTCTTCCTAATATTAAGTAGTATAGCATACCTGTCACCAGATGGGAGCAAATTTGAACCTAGGCCTTCAGCTACTTCTGACATATTTATGAATCAACATCCATGACATTGTTTGAAGAAAATTATACCTAAATTGACTTGCCGCACAAAGAAATATAGAGATACTTTTTTACAAAAACATATATTTTGTTAAGCTTTAACATAGCAGGTATGCTATTCGCTTTACATGGTAGGTGATGCGGTATATAACCACTATGCTTTTTTATTTTAGCGCTCGAATTTGACAGTCGTTATACAAACCTACAGATAACTAGTATACCTGAAGTGAAGAGCCAGGGGAATATATTACACTAGGATCCTCTTGCTTATAAGATATATAGAAGACATTTGAGGGGGAAAAACATATGTATGCTGGTACTTACAGTCATGGACTTTTGTGCCAAAAACTTGCCCTCCCTGGAAGATGGGAATCAGAGTACTCTCCATAAGGGCAGTACCATTTATCTAATTATCTAAACTTTTGCAAATATACATTTGTGACAGCTTCAGACTTGAGTTCTAATATGATATGAAGTCTCCAAAGAGAAATTACCCATATCAGCAGTTTGGGATTGCCCTTTTCCTGGCCACCAACAATTCCAAAGGCATGCCATCGGTATGGATCTTACCCATACAAGCAGGAAGTGAGCTTCTTTATTTTCCACACAATTATAAAATAATCGTTTTCAGTTTCACCTGCCAATAGACACTATTAGAAGGTGCTCAAAAGAGTGCACCTCAGAATGTAATGAAAAACGTGTCAACTATGGAAATAGGATAGATGTTTGTCTTATTGACTGCATTGAGTATTTGATAATCAACATAAATGGAGATCTATCAACCTTTGCTTCAGCGCTAGAGCGAAACTATGAACTCAGTGATGCTGCAATAACCTTTAGAGCCAGGGTCTCGAGAGATACAATGTGATTGCCCTCTTGAACCCAGTCCAACATCTGATTTGGGTTTGACTAGCTAATTTTAAACATTGTCAATATGTCAATGTAACAACCATTTCTGGGTTCAAACACAGGCCAGTAAATCAATAGATGGACCTTTCAATCTGTGTTGATCAAGCTTCAATGTGGGGAAATGTTGCACAATTATACTAAGACCTGATTCTCAACTTCATTTTACCTGGTGATGAAGGGGTGTGCATTTCTCCTCATTCTTGCCTGAGTTGAAAAGTTGTTAAAAACATATGACGATGGTATGGTTTTAGGTTGTTGACAAGAAACTTTGTAGTCTTCTGCGAGCTACCGCTAGGGTGTGCAGGGTATCCCTTCCCACCGTCAACATATGTTTCCAGAGACTTACCAACCAGTCCTCCTCTGGGACCTGTGTATCCTTAGGGCTACCTCATAGACTGAAAACCATTAATGAATCTCGTACTCCAACACATTGTTTTGCACCAGGTCCTGGAGAATGTGGACCTTTCTTTTTCTACTGGACACTGTGTTGCTGTCACCACTGTTGTTGGACCCTGTGGATTGCTTGGCTTTGAGGTTCAGCTCCTTCAGACTCCCTTCATCAGGCAATATGATTTGTTTCTCCTCCAAGGCGCTGGTTGCAACAACCTTTTCCTTGGCTGCCTTCAGTTTCCGCTTGGCTATCTGCAGCCGTACTAGTTCTGCTATTGCCACAGTATTTTCAAGTTGGATCTATTGACAACTGCCTCTATCCTTCGCTGCATGGGGCATCCTAGAGAACTGCTGCCAGAGGTACTGGAATGGCAATAGAGTTGTCTGACCTGAATTGGTTGCCAGGGATGACATACTATGAGAGTATTGATTTCTAAATATCTTGCCACAAAGGTATCACAGCCATAATATCTACTACAAAAGTATTGTGAAGGTAATTATAATAGGTACGTATAGATTTACTGTAACCCCACATCTGTGTATGTAGACAGTTGTATGGTAGAATATCATACACAGAAATAAGTTGTGTCAGACTATCGACCACAAAAATATCATGGTACTAAAATATTGTAGTAAAAATACCACCCACACAAATGTCGACTTTACATACATAAAATGTAAGTACAAAATATCAACTACAAAAATATGGTGTACCAAAATATCAAAATTGTAATATTGAAATATGCCTATAATAGTAAAAAATGTTTTTAACTCAAAATAATAGTTTAGTTATTCTATAAAAATAAAATCAATCAATCAATCATTATTTGTAAAGCGTGGCTTGTCATCCGAGCGGGTATCCGGGTGCATGTTGTAGATTTCATGCGAATGGCCAGGTCTTGAGTCAGTCAGCGAGGGTGAGGTGCAGAGGGGGAGGGTATTTCAAATTTGGCGGCGAGAAAGGAGAAGGAGCGTCCTCCGGCACGGCAACAAAGTATATGAGGGATCTGTGTGAGGGTGAGGTGTGTGGAGCAGAGGTTCTTGGGGTGACAGTAGAAGTGGAAAAGGTGGCACAAGTAGGTGGGTCCTAGGTCGTGGAGGTCTTTGTAGGCATAAGTCAGGAGCTTGAAATGACATCTCTTCTGGACCAGGAGCCAGAGGATGTCTTTCAGGTGCTGGGGGATGTAGGTTCTCTTGAACAGGTTGAGGATCAGTCTGGAAGTTGCGTTTGTCTAAAATATATCAGACATTTTCTAAAAATTAACCTTAAACAATATTTTTAAAACATATTTAATGTAAAAAACATAATCGTATGTAATTGATATTAGAATGTAAACATAATTAATTAATTTTATTATTAAACCACAATTAAAATAATAATTAAATTTAATTATTCTGAATATGTACGCACATACACACACACACACACACACAAACACACACATATAATTTAAAATCTAAAGAACAAATTAAACAAAGTGGAAAGAAATATTGTAATATACATTATTATTTATAGTCCTCTAAGCATTTTGCAGAAAACAGTGTGTGTAGAGGCCCCATTCTAAAACCAATCCAACCTACATTGGATAAAGTGCAAATATTAAAGGAAAGTCAGGGTTATTATTCAAATTCCAGTCCAATAAATATTGGTAAAAGTATATATTTAGGGATTTGATATACTATTCTAAATCCAATCCCAAACATTTCGGGTCCGATGACGAGTTTGGTGGTGGTTAAAAAGCCTTCTTTACTGCCTTTTATCACTTTGTATATTGGGTGGGAGAGATTTTTTTGTAAAATTTTGTTGCAGGATGATGTTCTTAGATTGTAAATCCCTGTGTGGTTGTGCAGTGCATGAGATCCTCGGCCCATGTCTTTTGGTGATGGGTAGGTTAATTCACTTATTTTCGTGATCTTCCTAGTTTTGTGTTTTTGTCACGTTTTTCGAGTTCGAGACGTTTTTTTTTTTTTAATTCCTCTTTACTTAGACTACTGTAGGTGGCCTTTTTTGGCCCCAGGTTGCTGCCACCGGTACGATCCTTTTTTATATTAGTGAGGGACCCGATAAGAGGTGAGGCTGTCCGTTGTTTACTTTTGTTGCTAGTTTTTCGAGCAGGGTAGTCCCTTCTCTATGTTCAGGACGCTGTG
The DNA here is from genome assembly GCF_964261635.1 of Lissotriton helveticus. Taxonomy (NCBI): domain Eukaryota; kingdom Metazoa; phylum Chordata; class Amphibia; order Caudata; family Salamandridae; genus Lissotriton; species Lissotriton helveticus. The sequence continues at coordinate 1,815,617,477 of NC_136067.1, read as the reverse complement.
GACGCGCCTGCGCGACGTCCGAGTACGCTTTCTACATAATGGCGAATATATTCGCCCGTGTAGACGCGGATGTGTTTCTCCAGTTTACTAACGTGGATGGACCATTGACTAACGTTGGACGCCTGTTTTTGGTAAGTACCGTAGTCTGTTTGTTCCGAGCGTCAGTTGTGCTGTTATTTTTACGCAGAAAACCCCTACGGCACTGCAGAAAGAACGAGGTTTTTCCTGAATATTTTGTTCCCTTTTTCAGGAACGAGTGTAGTAGCCTCGACCCTGGTTTTGGATCTGTTGATTACCTTTACTGAAGCCGGCTAACCTCTTGTGGGACTTTGGCTTGTTCCGTTAAGGTACTTCCTTGGTGTTTTCTTTGCACCCTTTTGACATGTGATCTCTCCACCGGTGTATGGCGACCATATATTGAAAAATATCACTTTTATATATTTTGTGTCTAGTGCTCTATGGGCGCTGGTGCCCAGTGGATTGAAATTATCCTCCCCCCTGGGTGACCTCCACTTTGATGAGCGCGAGTTTTTGTCTTCAGGTATTTATACCCCATAATGTGTGGTGGTTTGTAGTTTGCCCTACACTGTACCTCTCGGTTGGGTCTCTTAATTTACTTTTTTATCTGACTTTTTTCCATTTATTTTTTGAATTGTCACTCCGGATAACAGTTGAGTTTCGGTTCTATCATTGAACAATTGGTTGTTCCTTTGGTATTGGTGCTTTCCCTTTGTCTCCTTCTTTCTCCTTTTTCACTATAGGCTCACTTGGGGCCTATTCTAGTATTATTTGTTTTTTGTGAGGAGCTAGGTGGTTCTGAGCACTTTCTATTGGGCACGAGTCTACAGACGGGTGAGAGAATAGATATGGCTATGTATTAGTGTATTTAATTTTGTTTTATTTAATGTTGTTGTAGTACCCTTGTCCTGATGAAGCCATAAAGATTCCAGTGGCGGAAACGCGACCGCGACAGCGTCAACACCCTTGTGATTAGGAGTCCCTTCTTAGTTTATCTTTGTTTGTTTATTCAGGCGCCTTTGCAAAAGAGAGTTTTGAGAGAAGTTACATCTCAGGCGTTTTGGGGATCTCCATTATAGATTTATATCACTCGAAGTTAGGAGTGTATATTACGTGATAGGTCATCCATTGAGATCTGTCTATGGGTGCACCTTTTGTATATATATGTAATGTATAGATTGTATTTGTGATTTGTGTATAATGCATTGTATTGTGTGTATATAGTGAACTAATTTTCCTTATATATAGTTGTTTTGCGCCATCTCCTTTTTGTACATGTTTATACGTCCTCAGAATTTTGTAAGTGACTCTTTATATATTTAGTTATATAGAACAGGATAATTAATCTTTTCATGTTCTAAAATTATAAATTGAATTTATCCCTCAATACTAGTTTGTTCTACTTTTTCATCTTTTGATGCTCCTTGTCCAGGTATGGGAGGGTAATGTGGGCATAACCCCTGTTATTGTTTCAGAGTTTGGCGGTGCAGCAGCAGGGCTGTCCCGCCACTGAACCGCCAAACCCAAGTAAGGAACACCCACTGTATAATGTCTTTTTTAGTCATTGGTGGGCGTTTCCTTTGCTGCTCCCATGGCGGTGCCTATAAAATAGGCACCACAATGGGAACGTCAAAGGAAGTTCCAGCATGGCAGGTTCTGAAAAGTCCATGCCATGCTGAAATGTCTGTGCATGCCTACAGGGCGGCACATGTTGTGCCTCCCCTGTGTGCCTCCATGGCGTGAGGCACAAGTGGGCCCTGTAGGGCCCCTTTTGTTTCCTCTAAGGCCCCTAAAATCCTTAGCATAGAGAAACTCCTAATATGCTTGGTGGGACCACAGCGGTCCCGCCAAGAATATGGATGCCTCTGGACCTCCGCGCCACCACTAGGGAACACGTTCCCTGGTGGTGTTGGCAGTCCTAGGGCAGAACGACGACTAGGGTCGTAATGTGGCAGTTAGCCCTTAGAGTTAGAATGGTGCATATATTTCTTTCAGTTTTTATATCAATTTAAGGACTACAACCCAATATTTTGTTGAAAATTATATTTTAAATGCTAAAATATAAATATGTCACAAGCATCCCCCAATTGAAATCTAAATGTATATCACTATTAAAAAAGTACACAAGCAATACCGAAAAAGAAATAAGAAACCAATTTTGTAAACCAAAATTAACATGAACCTCATTAAAAAAATCTATATTTAATTTATCACTTACTGAGTGTAAACAAAATATCTTTCACAAAATATGTAAAAATTAAAATAAAATGAAAATAAAACACTAACCACCCTAACGCCCACTAACCTGCCCCAAAAAATAAACATATTACAAAGTGTCACACTTAAAATGTATTATCACTAAATTTATAATTATTAAACAAATATAAAAAATATAATAAAATCTAACACATATAAAAAAAATTAAAACTACACCTCCATTCCCCCAGTAAAGCAAATTTAAATATTTTTTATTAAATCTAAAAAGGCCTTTTAATATGAACTACAAATATAGCACATAAAACGACTTTACATACCTCGCATATTATTATTTTTTTAACTCCTTCTAAAAAGGCCTTTTAATATGAACTACAAATATAGCACATAAAACGACTTTACATACTTCGCATATTATTTTTTTTAACTCCATTTTTAACTCCTGGCAAAAAGCCAGTGTGCAGGTTTAAGCATACAGGATTTCATGGTTTAATAGCAACTGACAAAGCAGTTGAGATAGTTCCAATTGACTGTCGAAAAATAGAATGAGAAAGACAATGCAATAAACTATCCAACGTGAACACACTAACCCACTCCCTACCACCCCAACTAGTCATCATCACTTCTGAATCAAGTCTGTCAAAAATCATACCTGTATCGAATTAGTGTTACAAGACTGGCATGAACTCAAGGAAGGAGGCTGTCAGGTGCAGGCCTAGACAACATATTACATTTATGTGTTTATGTGGGGCTGAGGTACTCTTGTACATATGACATAAAATGTATCTGCAGAGAAGTTGGATATGCCAGCTTCAGAGTCAGAGGTATACAAAGTTTTAAACTTTGATATTATTAAATAAGATAAAAAACAATTTCCTTTCCCTTAATATTCTGCCAAATGATATTTTAGCACCAACAATATTTTGGGAACACCCTTACGGTCTAAATGAAGTTTTGTAGTTTATAGTTATATACTACACAGAGAAATATTGCCTGACATAAATATAATTTTCAGAATCAAATGTGCAAAAATGTTGTTGCATTGAGTGTAGATTTTCTATAATTTTCTCCATTGGGGCAATTCATTGTAGGCAATGTTTAGGGCATAGAATTCATGTCAGACTATATTCTGACAACTATAGTTAACTATCCTTCCACCATGAAGATATGTATTTCTTCAAGATGCATCGATGCAGAGTCAAGAATAGTAAATATAAGTATACATATTTCTTAATTCCTTTAGAATATTTTCAAAGTCAACATTGCGGATATATTTTGGAGCAGAATATTTCAATGAATGATATTCTGATTTACAACCCAAGATATGGATCTAGAAGAGAGGAAAGAGTGCTGCCTCACTTAGTAATACATCTTTCATATAGAATTGTAGTTAGAGAGAGCTCTGGGGCATTTCTGATCTTTCAGGAGCTCTTCCAGAACAGGATCCTGACCATACTACTGTGAATCACACAGTGTGAGCACATTTTAGAGATTGGTCTAAGCACAACAAAGGATTGCAAAATAGGTAATAGATTTATTTACTCATGTTAGGCCATCTTGAATCACAGAACCAGCCCAGAAGAGAAGAGAATAGGGAAGACTTCTCCAAAAGTGAGAAATAAATGTTGCTATTGGCTGGAAAACACAAAAGGGCCTTTTTCTGCTTCTGGCGTAAGTCTCTGCTCAAAGGGCCTTCTTCTTAGAAGTCTGATATACATGAGAATTTAAACTGACAGCTGCTCCGGACAGATGCTCTCCTGTAGGAATATGTGCTGCTTGAGTACAGGGTTGAGGAGATCAAGAACCTGAGAAGGCTGCTGAATAGAGGATTCTATTTAATGCTGCTGAGAGGGCTAGGTAAACCAGCATCTGTTGCAGGAAGCTCATTACAACTGATTTAAAAAAAAGGCTAATATCACTGGAACAAGTCCAAAAGCACCTACATGAATGAAACTTGCTTGCAACTTGCCTGGATATATCAAATGTGCTACTACTGGTGGAGAGCTAGGCTAAACATCTAACAGCAAACAATACCAACACAGCGAGGCAGTGTGTGGACTCCAGTTAAGTAATCACACCTAGAATCATTTGTGAACCTTTTTGGTTGAGTGTCTATAATATTCTACGTGCATTGTTATCTTCCAGTGAACACTTTTAACAAAGACTTTTTAAATATTTGCTCTCCTATGTTTCTAAATGTTGTAGCTGCAGTAAATCTGCCTTTTCTGCATACTCAATCCTGATTTGTTTCATTTTACTGGAGCCTATTTTTGCTGGCTTTAGGACTTTACCACTTCTAAACAATAGTAAAGTATCTGTGTTTCCCCAAAAAATGGTCTGTACATTGGAACTCCCTATTTAGCCCATTTTACATCCATATACTTCTATTGTAAATGCTGCCTAAAGTGCAATCATGGTTTGGAAAGTTAAATGTCATATTTGGGGTACAGTGTATACTTACACCAGCCACATATGTGACAAACCTTATTTCTGCCAGGAGCACCAGTGTTCTTTGGCTAGACTGCAGTTTAAATGCACTGCAGTGCCACGTGGCAGGCACAAATATATTTGCCATGTTAAGGCTCACCTTGCTACGCGCTGCGGCATTCAGGCGCATTGTAATTTTAAAAATTTCCCGTTTTTTGTCTTTTTATTTAATTTAATTTTAAGCACTTCGCCCCTGCCTTTATCTCATTCCGCTCACCTGCACCATAATTGTGCCATCCACCGCGGCTTCAGCGGGTCTATCCAAGCGAGTTTTCGCGCTCTCCACTATCATAGGCGCCATCTTGGGGGTAGGTAGGATCGCCAGTCCAGGGAGCGCTCTAGCGGTCAGGCTGACGGGCTAGAGACATCGCGAAGCATACCCTATAAAAGGGATAGTTGAAGGTGGGTCTGCCTGTTAAGGCTCACCTTGCTACGCGCTGCGCTGTGGCATTCAGGCGTATTGTAATTTTAAAAATTTCCCGTTTTTTGTCTTTTTATTTAATTTAATTTTAAGCACTTCGCCCCTGCTTTTATCTCATTCCGCTCACCTGCACCATAATTGTGCCATCCACCGCGGCTTCAGCGGGTCTATCCAAGCGAGTTTTCGCGCTCTCCACTATCATAGGCGCCATCTTGGGGGTAGGTAGGATCGCCAGTCCAGGGAGCGCTCTAGCGGTCAGGCTGACGGGCTAGAGACATCGCAAAGCATACCCTATAAAAGGGATAGTTGAAGGTGGGTCTGCCTGTTAAGGCTCACCTTGCTACGCGCTGCGCTGTGGCATTCAGGCGCATTGTAATTTTAAAAATTTCCAGTTTTTTGTCTTTTTATTTAATTTAATTTTAAGCACTTCGCCCCTGCTTTTATCTCATTCCGCTCACCTGCACCATAATTGTGCCATCCACCGCGGCTTCAGCGGGTCTATCCAAGCGAGTTATCGCGCTCTCCACTATCATAGGCGCCACCTTGGGGGTAGGTAGGATCGCCAGTCCAGGGAGCGCTCTAGCGGTCAGGCTGACGGGCTAGAGACATCGCGAAGCATACCCTATAAAAGGGATAGTTGAAGGTGGGTCTGCCTGTTAAGGCTCACCTTGCTACGCGCTGCGCTGTGGCATTCAGGCGCATTGTAATTTTAAAATTTCCCTTTTTTTGTCTTTTTATTTAATTTAATTTTAAGCACTTCGCCCCTGCTTTTATCTCATTCCGCTCACCTGCACCATAATTGTGCCATCCACCGCGGCTTCAGCGGGTCTATCCAAGCGAGTTTTCGCGCTCTCCACTATCATAGGCGCCATCTTGGGGGTAGGTAGGATCGCCATTCCAGGGAGCGCTCTAGCGGTCAGGCTGACGGGCTAGAGACATCGCGAAGCATACCCTATAAAAGGGATAGTTGAAGGTGGGTCTGCCTGTTAAGGCTCACCTTGCTACGTGCTGCGCTGTGGCATTCAGGCGCATTGTAATTTTAAAATTTCCCGTTTTATGTCTTTTTATTTAATTTAATTTTAAGCACTTCGCCCCTGCTTTTATCTCATTCCGCTCACCTGCACCATAATTGTGCCATCCACCGCGGCTTCAGCGGGTCTATCCAAGCGAGTTTTCGCGCTCTCCACTATCATAGGTGCCATCTTGGGGGTAGGTAAGATCGCCAGTCCAGGGAGCGCTCCAGCGGTCAGGCTGACTCGCTAGAGCCCTATATAAACGTGTCATGCAAGCGCGCGGCGTGTGCGCGCGGCGTGTGTGCCGCAGTAACGCCGGAGTCACGCCAGAGTCCAGCCCGTCTGCGCCCGTCCGCGCTAAGGACGGGCTGGACGGCTGGGAGACTGGACTTGCTGACGGTGAGTGTACGAAGATCAGCTACTCCTGGCAGGAACTGCTGACTCTCAAGCCACCCATACGGACCTGCCACCATAGGTACGCCCCAGAGTCGTTTCTGACCCCCCTCGGCTGTCACTGCTTCCGGCCTACCTATATGGTGCCGGCTCCATCTGCGGCTGTCATACCGCTAGTATCGAATACTAAATCAGGAATCTTGATGAGGAACGATCAGGGGTTTCTCATAAATGCGAGGTCCTTGATTAAGAATAATCTCGCTTTCAAGGATTTCGTTCTGTCTAGACAACCCGCATGGGTCTTTATCACAGAAACATGGGCCAAGGATTCTTCGGGACCTGATTTGGTTGAGGCAGTACCGGATGGTTACTTGCTGGTGAGAGAGGACAGAGTGGGACGTGTTGGGGGAGGGCTGGGCATTCTCTACAGAGACTGCTTTTCCTGCCACACCATCCCTCTCTCCACACCGCAAAGTTCTTTTCAGGCCCTCCAGTTTTCCATCAACGGACCTTATGCAATTCCGTTTACGGGCCTCCTCATTTATAGGCCACCGGGTACCAGGACAGTTTTTACTCAACATATGCTCAACATTTTAGAGCCACACTTTGGCTGTGAGCATTTTACTGTCCTGGGGGACATAAATTTCCATTTGGAAAATCTGGAGTCAAAGGATACTCTTTCCCTATTGGATACTTTCTCCGGATGTGGGATGAAACAACTAGTTTATGATCCCACCCATCAAGCAGGTCATGTGCTTGATGGGGTCTTTTCTAACGACCCCCGGCTAACCACCGGGACTCCCATCCCTCTCTCCTGGTCGGATCATTTTGCGATTCCTTTAGAATTAACATTCCCGACTGTCAAGAGTAAGGGGAATGAGCCTAGTAAAATGGAACTGAGACGCAACCTCAAAAGCATTTCCAATGATATGCTTGCCCCTAAACTGCCCAGTCGGCTGATTACCTCTGAGGAGGACGTAGGGAATGCAGTAGACAGATTTGATACTGCTATTAGAACTGCCATTGATGACCTGGCCCCTGCCTCACTCCGCTATTCCGCGAGGAAAAGCCCATCGGCGCCGTGGTTTTCGGAATCATTCAGACTCCTTAGACAGGGAGTTCGAAGACAGGAACGCCTTTGGAGGACTAGCTGGGATCTGCGAGAGAGGGATAGTCACAAATCCCTCCTAAAGGAGTACAAAATGGAGGTGATAAGGATTAAACAAGAGTATTTCACCTCGTTGACCTCCTCTCTCTCCTCGCCAAAAGAGCTGTTTAAGATCGTAGACACGCTCACCTCTTTGAAAGTGCCAGACCCCGTGGTTAGTTCACAGCGGCTCTGTGACGATGTTGCACAATTCTTCCAATCAAAAATTGTGGACATTTATTCGGCCTTAGAATCTCAGAGGTCGGCATTATCTTCCTCTCCGAGCGTTCCTGTCCCTCCACTAACATCTTCGGAGGTGATACCGTTAGGGTGTTTTTCCAGCTTCCCCCCCTCTCCCTGAAGGAACTTGAAGTTCTCCTTTTGAAGACCAGGTCGGGGTCTCCCTTAGACCCGTGCCCTTTAAAACTTCTTAAACAATGTAAGGAGACTCTCTTGCCCCTGTTGCTAGAGATCATGAACAGGGCAATGAGAGAGGGGACCTTCCCGCCACAATGGAAAAGAGCGGTGGTTAAACCACTGTTAAAAAAGCCTACTCTGGACCCGGGCGTTCTTAAAAACTCCCGCCCCATTTCGCTGCTCCCAGCCCCAGCAAAGATGTTGGAAACTCATCTCAACCAGCATCTTGCTGCCTTCCTGGAAACCTCTGGCCTTTTAGATCATTCGCAGCATGGATTTCGGAGAGAGCACAGCACGGAGTCGGCCCTTACCACGGTGCTTGATAACATCCGCACTAGAGTGGACAAGGGCCTGACTACTCTCCTTATCCTATTAGATCTTATGGCTGCGTTTGATACCCTGTCTCCCTCAGTATTAACATCTCGCCTGAGGGAGATAGGGGTGGAGGGGCCTGCACTTAGTTTGCTATCCTCCTTCCTTGGCCAGAGGGAACAGAGAGTTAAGCTGGGGGAGTTCCTATCTCCATCCCTTCCTGTGCAGTGTGGGGTCCCTCAGGGGTCGGCATTAAGTCCGACCCTTTTTAACATCTATGTGACCCCACTTGCCAGGCTTATTCGATCTTACGGGATGGAGGTAGTCTCCTATGCCGACGACACGCAGATATTGATGTCTCTCGCCCAACCGGTCATCTCGGCTGCCTCCAATTTTAGACACTGCATGGAGGCAGTGGCTCAATGGATGATCTGCAATTAATAGAAGCTCAATGGCGAGAAGACAGAAATTCTGGTGTTCGGAGGCAAGGAGGATATCTGGTCGGCGGAATGGTGGCCTCCATCTTTGGGAGCGTGCCCTACACCCACTGTTTTGGCCAGGAATCTAGGAGTCATGATCGACCCTTATTTGGGGCTGGGCCAGCAAGTAAGCAGGACCATTTCCACCTGCTGGGGCATAATAAACATCCTGAGGAAAATAAAACATTACCTGTCACCTCAAGCAAGAAAGCAAATAGTAGTTGCATTGATAGGCTCAAGACTAGATTATTGTAATGCCCTATACCTTGGCATTAACAAGAGTCTTATAATGCGACTCCAAATGGTGCAGAATGCAGCTGCAAAGTTTGTACTAGATCTGCCCAGGCGGGCCCCTGCTATGGCTGCCAGGAAAGCATTGCATTGGCTTCCAATCGAGGCCAGGATCTCATTCAAGTCCCTCTGTTTGATCTATGGGGCCCTGGCCACGAACAAGTCAGGAGGCCTAAGGGATCTGCTAAATCCTTATACCCCCTCCAGATCCCTGCGCTCGGCCAATAAAGCCTTGCTATCCATCCCACGTGTCCGTAGAGCAAGGTGGGGTGGCAGAGCCTTCTCAACTTTGGCCCCAAGGTTGTGCAACTCTCTGCCCTCTGATATTAAAACTCTTCCCTCAAAGCAAGCCTTTAGAAAGGCCCTTAAGACATGGCTATTTGCCATAGCCTATCCTTAGCTTGGGTTCTGCCTTTTTGATTTTACTTTGTTAGGCGCCTTGATGCCTACGGGCTTAGTTGCGCGTTATAAATTTCATTTCATTTCATTTCATGTAGGAAAACCCTTTTTTATATAATCATGTCACCCTAAAAGTATGCCTTGTAAACTTGCAGGGTGATAATATATATGAAAGGCACACTACATATTGAGGATAGTGTGCTCTACAGTGACATACAATCCAAAAGCTAATTCAAAATGTAAGCCAGGCTAAACCTTTCTCTAACAGGCCTAGGTGGGCTTAAAATCACAAGATTCCTTATCTCTGATTAGTAAAGGCCTACAAAAATGTTTCAAAAGTATTTCCTTCATATATTCAACATCTGATTTAATGTTGAACTCTAAAGCAGAAAAGTAACTTTTTAAAACTTTTCTTTAGCTTCCTGAGCCAGAACTGATGTAAAACCAGTTTTATCACTCATCACACCTCCAGAGCTCGAATACGCACACTTTTTTGGGAGAGTTGACAACTTTGACTCCAAGGACAAAGGCGCGCCACTGAGCCCAAGAAAGGCCTAAATAGGTGTAAGATGCTGACTACCTAACAGGGATTAGCTACCTGGAGTTCACAGGAACAGTTGACAGAACAAAGAACAAACTTAGCACTACCTCTTTTGACTTGGAGATGCCAGGGTGAGTTTTTCCAATTAATTCCCAGGACCTTCCTAGACAACTCATACCTAGTCACATTAGGAGGGAAAACCAGTTCTGCTACCTATCACATTTTCACAGTTGGAATACACATTGTTGGCTGGAAGAGCTGATAACCCTGGTTCAGAGGACAATGGCTTTCTTCTATGCCCAGGAAAGGCTAATGGTGTTAACTGCTGACCACTTAGCAGGGATTGGCTATCTGAGAGTGAACAGAAACAGTTGGCAAAACAAAGGGCAGCTTTAGCACTACCTCTTTTGACTTGGAGGAACAATGAGGTTTTCTTCTTTTCAGGACCCTCCTAAACAGTTAGGCTCTAACCACAGTAAGAGGGAAAACCAGTTTTGACCCTGTAAGCAGGGGAGTGGCCAAGAAGCTGAAGACAGGCAAGCCTGGTGGTAGCTGGGTTCAGCCATCTTGAAATGGAGGCTCCTGAATAATTTTACAGTAATTATAAACAATGTGATTCTACCCTATATACTAAATTATTTTCTGTTTTTTGTTTTTTCGTGATTCAGAGACAAGTGTGTGTTGCTGATCCTTGAAATGTCCAGGAAAAGCACTAAGTGTTTTTAAAATACCCCTCACACACTACGAATCCCATAGTGTCATGCTTCATCATAGGGGTCTTCACGTCCCTCTACGGGGCGGGGCGTGCTACAACCTACGAATAAGCGGGAGCACTTGGTTTTATGAAAATAGGCTATGTGTTGTGTGGGAGTGAGAGTGGTAGGGTCTGTGAAAGATACAAAAATTGGGCTTAAAAATTCCCTGGCTAGTGGAAAAAACAAATTGTTTTCACTTCCCTAGCTGGAAACATTAAAAAGGGGTTGTGTAGGGGGTGTACTTTAATGTGATACCCCCTACTGGGTCAACATGTTTCGTAAGCAGTCACACATCACCATAATGTGGAATCACATACTTTCGCGGTGGTTCCTTGGAACTTATACACTTATAGTATAAGTTTCAAGGAACCACCGCAAAGTAACCTAGAAATGGGTAGCACATTCGCAAGCTATGATATGGAAACAGTGCATTGCTTCAGAAAAATATATCACAAAATTTCTATTAATAATGTGATTCCACGTTATGGTTGAAAAACAATCATACAGGTTGTTTATTTTGTGTTTCTCATCATTTCCGATACCAATTTGGTTATTTTTACTACCAGGGGCTATTCTACCCCCTTTGTTCAGACTAGTCTATTTTTGCAGTCTGATTTTTGGAAGATAGGCATATTACATATAAAAAAAACATTATAGTTTGAGTGCAGTAGGGATCATATTAGGTCCTGATGAGTAAAGCAGTGAGGACTGCTTACGAAACATGTTGACCCAGTATGGGGTATCACATTAAAGTACACCACCTACACAACCCCTTTTTATTGTTTCCAGCTAGTGAAGTGAATAAAATGTGTTTTTTCCACTAGCCAGGGAATTTTTAAGCCCCATTTTTGTATCTTTCACAGACCCTACCATTCTCACTCCCACACGACACATAGCCTATTTTCATAAAACCAAGTGCTCGCGCGTATACGTAGGTTGTAGCACGCCCCGCCCCGTAGAGGGACGGGAAGACCCCTATGATGAAGCATGACAATATGGGATTCATAGTGTGTGAGGGGTATTTTAAAAACACTTAGTGCTTTTCCTGGACATTTCAAGGATCAGCATTACACACTTGTCTCTGAATCACGAAAAAACAGAACATATTTTAGTATATAGGGTAGAATCACATTGTTTATAAATAATTTGACAGGAGGTAGATTCTATCTTGAGACCTGTTCACTCCCTCCTTTTTGCTATTTATTCATAATTTTACAGTAAGGCAAAGAGGAAATTTGGCTTTCTTTAATAACCTCTGAGCTCCATTAGTGTTGCTTTTTATTTGGTTTTTTTATCATCAAATTGAAGCTCATCATCTCTATAAGTGTGATTGCAATTTAGTTATTCTGGTACATGCTCTACCTTAATAATTTTTCACTGAGGTGCTACTATTGCAGAAAAACCAAAGATGAAAAATATTTTTTGTCTGGGATTTGTCAGTTTGGGCCTGTGGAAGCCCGGACACTTCTCCCAACAAGTCTTCAAACTGTTTCCTTTATTGTCTGCCTGGCCAATGGCCAATGTGTTCAAGTACCTAGGAATGTGAATAATTCATGCAACTGATGCACATTCCGGATAACAAACACTATGCAATTGATGGTTGGCTGAAAATTACTGAAATGATGCTTTACTCTTCATTCGTTTATTGTGCAATCCTTATAAAGTTGACATGTTGTCCTATGGCCATTTCAGAGTGTTTGTTTACAGTGATTATGACCTCCAAAACTATGATGTTATAATACAACCACTATGGACAAAATGTCAGTGGCTGCAAAAGGTTTTAGAACTAAGGCTACAAAGTGAAGGAACTAGGGATTGGCTAAAGCGGCATTGAGTGATAAGGGATTTGTATAACAGCATACATTGTGTGCAGTTCGAATTCAGCTCCTAAATTGCTGAATGATCTACAACAGAGTTTTTATCATTGCTCCTTTGCAGTTGCTAAAGGAGTGAAAGACCTGCAGTTGGGTTCTCAAACATAAAGTCTAGTCTGCAATGTTCCTTGGCTCACTTTTAGAGGTTAGGTCAGAGCAACAAGGAAATCATCAGAAAAGATGTAAAGTAGTGTGTAGCAGCATGAGCAATCAATGAACATGAAGATTAAACAGAGAACAATTTAATAAGACAAAGATAAGGTTGGTGGAGATTGCCCAAGGGAGTCAGAAATGGCAAAATTGTTAACATGTCTATAAAAGCAAATGGAAAAATAACAAATGATGGATGGAATGCTAAACAATGGCAAACATTCACCCACACTACAGAGATCTGTGCCTAAATCCATCATTTTTTTGCGATCCACGCTTTTTTAGTTTGCATTTAGCCATATGCAAATCAGTCTTTACCCAGCTCATGGGAACAGTTCAGCCCGAACTGCCAGGCCAGGTCATCCCTTGACCAGAACCAAGCATCCTAGAGGTGGTTTCGGGGTATCACCCCTCATCAGCCAGGGTGGATTGACCCCATTGGCATGGCGGGCAAATGGACCAAACACAGTGCAAATTTATGAAAGGGGACAAAGCAGAAACTCCATTAACAGTAGAATCCATACACATAGGTGTTCGGTGATAAGGGGGAATTTGTAGCTCTGACCTGATGGGTCTTTCAGGTCGCATCTTAATTCAATTGCTTTAGACTACAAGCGATGTCTCTTGAAGTGATGTTGAGTTGGGTCGAATTCTAGTCTCACAGGCAGTTGCAGGTACATGTGTTGAAACCCTGGCTCAAAGACATTTATGTGTGTAATAGGAAGAAGTCAAAGTAGGTATTTGGATGATTGAATTAGGATGTGCTGTTGGTTGAGCTGATGTTAATGCTGAAAACGCGTCATGCTACCTCTCATTCTGAACCTCTAGCCTATAGATGAGAAATCGGTAGCTCAACGCTGCCAGTCTGGCAGTTGGCACTTTGGAAGCAGAAATATAATTCTTTGACCGACACAGTGTGTTCTAATTATTGTTTAGAAAATATTGCACCATTGGATTTAATAATAGAGAAACTACATCAAATTGGATTACATTTTATTAAATGATATTTAGAATATATAATGATATCATGATGAAAGACAATTCTACGGTAAACAGATGTAGAGAGCTACCACCATCAGCCATGAACAGATCAGAGTTAGGGCCTGATTTAAAGTTCGGTGAATAGGTTACTCCGTCAGAAGTGTGGCGGATATTCAGTCTGCCTCATTAAAAGTGCATTATATCCTATGGCACTTGTAATAATGCAGACAGCATATCCAGCGCGTTTGTTATGAATGAATGCATCCACCTTAGTTTGGCTTCCACTAGTGCATGTTGCCTCCAAGGCAAAGAGATTACAAATATGCACCGGAAGAATATAGTAGGTTTTGCATGCTGTGCTTTATATACTATCAATAACTATGAGTATCTACTAAAAGAAAAGTAAATGTCCAAATATTTTGACCTAGCTTGGCTAATATTGGCAATACCTTATGACTCCAATAGAAGTTCCTGGATTTGAAGTGGCTATTTTTCTTTTTTTTAGAAAGGTCTTTTCCCCAAAAAATGTTAATAAAAAAACAGTTTTGCTTCTCCAGTCTTAACCTCACAAACGTCACCTTTTTTAAAAAACGTCGTGGCAACTTCTATGAACACAGTACATTAGATTGAGATAGCAAAATCTAATTCCATGTTACATGAAAATAACAGATACATGGCAATGCAGAGGACAGCCTTTAATTTTTTTTAACACGTTGGCCTGTATTCCTTACTAATAACATTTATCTTTTAATATAATGAGAAACGTTAAGAATAATAAATATTAAAAAAATAGGAAAATCTTACTAGCGGTTTTAAAGCATTTCTTAACAGCTAGTTTACAAAAAAGGCAGCATTGACGTGTTCAGACGATGGAGACAGAGACTGGGGTGATTTTACAAAGGTTCTTATATTTATAGTTCTGAAGTCATCATTAGAAGAATGCTCATGTTTTTGGCGAAAACACACCGCTATTTTTGTGATCAGAAATATGCACAATATAGGTGTTAATAAAATCTAGAACATCTGCTAAAATATCGACATACTTCAGGATTTATCATCGACAGCAATTTATAAAATTATATTTTCCAGAAAAAAAGTGTAAAAATGCGGTCAATTCCCTGAGAAGCAAAAGGGGTTCAAGGGTCGACCATCATCAAAACACCAAGTAACCTGTCCCATCTCGGCTTTGGGCATCTCTGCTCTTTAGCTTCCTCTGCCTGACACGTGAAACTGACCTGTGAAATTGGGACCGCAGGTCAGCGGTTGCAAACACACCCCAGGCACATTCTCAGCCCAGCCCAAAAAGTTTTTAAAGCAAACACGCAAAAACAAAGACCCTCAGTGGAGTTCACGCTAGACTGTGGTCTGTCCATTTTCATCGCACTGCATGTGTTACACTTAAGTTGTCAGACTAAAAATATAATTCCAGAAATATGTGGTTTTGTCATTAACGTTACTTACACATTTTACCACAGTGTGGGAGCTAAGAGAAAATATTGGGATTCAATTTGGGAAGGGCGGTTGTTAAAAAAAGAGTGTTTCTAGGTACTAAGAAAAATTAAAACAATTTGATCATTGTCCATTAAGCAGGATGCTAACAGTAATGTGCAGAGCGGTGCCGAATATATTTGTTTCAGCTATGTCTGTGAGGGCCTGCTGGGAACGGTAGAGATGTGCTAAGTTGTTATTGAGTGTGCAGAATCTAGTTAGTGAACATCCTGTTTACTGGCCTAGCGGTTGTTTGAGAGGTTTTCTGCCTATCCACTGTTTACACTAACATAGTTGTTCCTGCAAACTGGCAATATTCCCTGTTTGTTCTTATTTGCCAGTGCTTGTTGGCTCTGAACATTTTTGTGTCATTTACTCCCGAATTAACTTTAAAACTGTGTTCTTCGCAGCTTAGAAACTCTGTGGATGTTGGTGATCTTGTTTTCCCTCAAAACCTCCGTTTAACGTGAAACTCAAGTGAGAGAATTACGAGACTTTCAATAGAGCAAACTTTTAAAGTTCGCACACTTCTTGACATGCAAATGTAGTGTAAACGTCAAATTCATATTCTCTTATGCTCCTAAAATGCACCACTGTTGATCTTTGTGCAGCTCCTTGCAAGGCATGTGGTCCTCAGAGCACCTTGTGTTTTACTATTTTCCAGCGGTCTATTAAATACGGCTTGCGGAGTTTATGAGTTTCAAATAAAGTGCTATTTACATCTCAGAACTGGCCACAAATGGTTGGTGGTATGTTTATTAGCAATGTATGCACCGTGTTAGTTTTATTTTACAAGCTGCAATTACCGTTTAACTGTAATGCTTCAAATCTGATAGGCATGATGTGTTCCCATGTTTTCTGTGCCTCCATTAAAAATGTTAATGTTAATGTTAATGTTAAAATAAATTTATTAAGCGCTCGTACGCCCAAGGGCTTCATGGCGCTTTCACGCTTCATGGCGCTTTCACAAACTGAACAGCAGTTGAATGATACACATCTGCATATTTATACACCACAATGCCCTGAGTGAGAGCCTTATTATTCCCTCAGAGACTGTGTATTTTTTGCCTGGCTTACTCCCCCAGCACAGGCGCTAGTCCATAGCAGAGCCAAGGGTGTAACAGGAGCCAGAGTGGACTGAATATATATATATATATAAATATAATAACTTTGACACTGTTTGACGAATTGTCACAAAATTTTAAATTTTCAAAACTAGTTTGCCAGCCTCTTAAACTGCTGTCTGGACAATTTGGGGGTGAGTCATCAAATGGGGGCCGAGAAAAGGGGGGGGGGGTATTTTATAAATGCATTTTCCCAATGCAATTTCCCAGAGGGCTTTTAGACCCAACTACAGCCTGAGTGGTTGAATCGAATTACACCAAATTTGACAAAAAGCTGCAAATCTGTTCAGTAGTTTTGGAGTTATTAAAGTCAAAAGTAAATCCTCCCAGGGGGGGAAATAACATTTAAAAGTGATAGAATTGATGACTGGAACTGATGAAGTAGTTTGTGAGGGACCCCTCAAAGGCAAGAAATGGATCTATGTTTTTTTGGAGCTCACAAGGGAACACAGATCCCCACGGCTCTCAGCGCGATCCCCTGTGTGCTCAGCGGCAGATCCGCAGAGCCAGACCTTAATGAAAAAAAACATGCATCCACTCACAGACCCACACATGTACTCACAGACCCACAACACCACTCACACACCTACTCCCACAACCACGTTCCAACCCACACAACCACTCACATACCCACCCAAACATCCATACAGCCACTCACACACTTACTCACAGACCCACAAAACAACTCACACAGCTAACAGACCCACACAGCCACTCACACACCCATTCACACAACCACTGACACACCCACACAGTCACTGACACAGCGACTCACACCCCCCCACACTGGCAGTAATAGACTGATATAACTTGAAATAGCATATGTTTGTATTACATGTTTTGTTGTTTTAGTATTGAAAGTGTGCTTTTGGTTGAGAAATGATCCGCAGATCCATACAAATAATAATTTAAAAAAAAGACTTGTTCCATTGCATTTATAGAAAGACTACATACGTTACATTGCCATGATTGTTTATTTTTAAAATGTATAATAAGAATGTATTTATGAACTTGTGAAAATGTATATTAATAAAGTGAAGTTCTAAAAAAAAAAAAAAAAGGTTACAGGGACGTTATAGTTATAAAATAGCATTAAAAACAATAGGAAATCACTGAAACAAATGAAGGTTATAAGGACATTATAGTTAGGAACTAGAATTTGAACAAAATTACAAATTCCCTTAACAAAAAAAGGTTACAGGGACGTTATAGTTATAGTTCAGTTCACATTTTGCGTACACAAAACTATAGAAATTCAGCAGTTATAGTTACCTGAGCGAACTATAACTTATGACCTCACATATTATATCACCCATGATATCTCAAATGACATCATTGATGACATAATCTAGCAAAGTAAACTTCAATATTCTGTGTAAAATACCATTAAATGTTTTAAAATAAGATAAGGAGATTGGCGAGAGACTTTACCTTATCAACTACTACACTCACTTGTTATCCAGGAGAGAGTTCTCAGCGGATAGTCCTGAATCTTCTAAACCACAACTCTAAATACTAATGACCAAAGTAAGATGCCTAACATCCAGGCTAGTCTATCACAAACAACTCACACACCCACTTACAGAAGCAAGTGGTCAGGGAAGGAATACCATGACCCCCTAAGCCTGGTGGTGGGGGTCCCAGAGGGCACAAAAACATTTTCCATGCTTGTGTTTTTTATGCACTCCCGGTGGGCCACGTCCCAGGGGGAAGAGATGTTTACTTTTGGGGAAGGGGAGCCCTGGATTCTCCATCCCCCAGGGCCCAGCCACATCTGTAACAGGGGGAGGGGTACGTGGGCCCGCTTCCGGGCTTATTTCAGCCTAAGGACCCCACCCCAGGGGTCCGCCGTGTTTAAAGGGTGAGGGGGCAAGTGGCTCCGTCCCTTGGCCACCTTTGCCCTGGGGGCATATCCCTCAGGGCTCTCTGCATGTTTTGAGGGGAGTGGAGTCGGGTGGCCCGCCTTTCCGAGCTCTAGAGGGCCTGAGACCCCATCCCCTGGGGATGCAAATTCAAGAAAAAGAGAGGGGGGCACGTAACGCCCCTCCCTGGGCCATAAATTGCCCGGGATCAAATGCTATGTCCCAGGGAGCCCACCCCTGGGACATAGCGATTTCCCTCCCTGCACTGGCATGGGCCAGTAAACCTGTATTGGCGTTCCCTTGGTTGGAGCAATTTCAAGCGGGAGCTTAATTCTCCCACCTGCTTGGAGTTTACTTTGTATCTGTTTCCCTACACACACAGAACACAATATTGCTCCTGCATGCAGGGAGCAGCATTAAGAGCTGCTCACTGCAGGCAGGAGCAGTGCCAGCTGCTGCTCGATGCGGGGAGATGGCTGGGGCCGCGGAGCTCCTGCTGTGCTCCCCAACAACACTTTCATGGGTGCTCTGGGTGTGCACTTTTTATTGTGCCAGGCCTCGGGTGATGGGTTCCCCCAGGCCGAAATCAGCTAGGGTATGCAGCCATGGGCCCCCTTCCCTTAGTTTAATTGCTTGGCCCTGAGGAATGGGGTCCCCGGGACCAAACCATCTGGGGAGGGGGTGCATGCCCTCCCCCCCTAATATTAATGCCGGGCCCTGGGTGATGGCGTCTCTGTGGCTGAAAGTGACCCAGAGAGGGGGCGTGTATGCCTCTACCCCTAATATTAATAGTGGGCCCCAGGGATAGAGTCTTTTAGGCCGAAATCAGCCAGTAGAGGGAGGTCGTATGCCCCCTCCCTCCAACGATACCGCTGAGGCATGGGGCCCCAAGGCCAAAATCAGCCTGGGGAGACATGCTGCGTGTTCCCGTCTCCTTCATAATCACACTGGGCCCTGGGGAGTGGGGTCCCCAGGGCCGATAATGTCCTTGTGAGAGGGTTGCATGCCCTACTACCTCTAATAATAATGCTAGACCCCAGGGGATGGGGTCCCTGGGGTCAAAGTTTACCTGGGGAGGGGGCTGCATGCCCCTTCTCCTTAACAATAATGCCGGGCCCTACGGTATGGGTTCCCCAGTCTGAAATCAGCCCATGGAGTGTGGCCGTGTGCCTCCCACCCCTTGAAAATGTTTCTGGGCTCTGGGTTGTTGCAGTCCCCCGGGCTAAAATCAGCCCAGGGAGGGTAGCTGCATGCCCTATCCTCCTAAATATTAACCCTGGGCGAAGGACTACGCTACGCTCGCGTAGTTCGCGAAGTTTGCGCAACTTCACATTATGCGAGCTGCACGTAGCACAGTGTGAACACGCGTAGCGCAGCGTAGCGTAGTGCAGCGGTCATTTTTTGCTTGTAGCGGTCCTCAACGTCATGTTCGCGACCGCGAGCAAGCAAAATGACATCCCGGCGAGACTCTCAATGCGGGGAGGTCAGGTTTCTCATTGCGAGTGGTCGTGCATGCTCGTGACCGCTCGTGATGAGAAACTACCAGTTCGCGTTGAGAAAGATGCCGCTCGAGTAAAAATCTACTCGAGCGGCAGAAAACTACAGCTCGCACTGTGCAAGATGCCGTTTTCAATGATTGCACAGTGCCGGATGCTTGTTCGCACTGTGCAATCATTGAAAATGCATCTTGCACAGTGCGAACATGCTACTACGCAGTTCGCGTAGTGCTACGTGAAGTTCGCGTAGTGCGAAGTGCACTTCGCGTAGCTTCGTGTAGCGCTACTTCGCGAACTACGCCCACCCTTACTAAATATCACAACTGACCCCGGGATTAGGGTGCCCAAGGCCAGGCCCTGGGCCAACCACCCACAGCGCACAACTGAAGGCCTTGTGCAGTGAGGGACTGGCTGCATGTGGAGGTTGACAGGGACCAGCCAGAGGCTGTGTGTCACAGAGGGGCTGGAATTACACATTGTAATTAAATATTTGTTTACGTAAAAAAATCCTAAACTTTTACTGAAAACAATGAAGGTTAAAGTAACGCTATAGTTAGGCGAAATGTTCAGTAACAAGATAACGTGTTAACCCACAAAACCCACAGAAAGTCACCAGTTATAGTTATAGTTATCTCAAGTAACTGTAAATCGTGCCCTAAAGTAGCTATAACTTGAACCATCGCCATGCACTGCTAATTACCTTACATAACACACCACTCATGATATCTTCTGGCCCAGGAGTGAGAAGTCTGTTTAACTAATAAGCCTCTGTGTTTTTGTGGCCATCTAATAAAGCGCATTGTCCTACAAAATAAACGTATTTGCGACAAACAGTGGATTAACTCATTTTAAGTAGGAAACTATAGAACTACCCCTTGCAAGCCTTATGCCTAGCATGTGTTTTAGAGTTGAAGTTGAGTTAAGACTGTCATAAGGCTTCGTAAAAATTGAGCAGCTCCATTAACCTCTGCTCTGGTCCTATTTACGAAAAACTAACAGGGCAAACATTAACCAGATGGTGTTTGCTTTTTTCTTTTGAACATAGCATTCTCTGTAAATTGATCCCGAACTTAATTAGCCTTTGTCATTTTAACAATATCAACAGTTTTTTTACCTTAATAATACTGGCATTCTTAGTATAACTGAGTCGATCAGCAGATGGGGGAAATTTCCATACTAGAGCTCGGCTACTGTTGTCCTGATACTTAAAAAAATCAGTAAACCTACACACAGAACTTACACCACCTATCATTAGTGTAAATGTGCTCATTTCGGGAACTCGCAGATGCCCTGTAGTTTAGCCCTATAAAGTCTTTGTGTGAATAAGGGCCATATGTATCAAGGCCAAATGGGTTCGCAAACGCCGAAATTCGCAGAATTTCGGCGTTTGCGAACCCATTTTCGCAAAATGGTATGTATGAAAGTATTTGGGTGCAAAATAAGGAATCGGAAAATTTGCCATTCCTTATTTTACGATTGCAGTTAAGGAATCGCAAATTTTGCGATTCCTTAAATGCAATGTATGATGCAAAAAAAAATTCCAAAATGCCCTTAAGGAATCGCAAATTACCACCAACTTGTAGTTGGTGGTAATTACCACCAACTTGTAGTTGGTGGTAATTTGCGATTTCTTTAACAAATGCACTTTATGCAATTTGTAAAGGTGCCATGTGACGCTCATACATGCCCTTAGGGCATTTATGTGCGCCATATGCGCACACATGTCATTTTCAGGGGTGCAGCAAGGAGTTCTTGAGACACCCCTGCACCCTTGAAATTATTCTCAATTTGCGATTAGCAAATTGCGAATCGCAAATTGAGAATAATTTCACATTCATTCCTATGGGCCTCCTGGCCCATAGAAATGAATGGGAAATTATTCCTTAATTGCGATTAGCAATTTGCTAATCGCAGTTAAGGAATTTTAAGGAATCGCTAAAAAAAAGCCATTTTCTACATACATACCATTTTGCGATTTCTAAATAGCGATTCCTTAATATTCGCTATTAAGAAATCGCAAAAGGGTATGTTGATATATATGGCCCTAAATCCTTTTACTAGTGTGAAAAACGACGTTAGTGAATTCCAAAAGTGCCATTTTGCTTGTGTAACCTTACACGTGGGAAATGCTTTTTAAATTAGGCCTTTTAACTCTTACTAGGCCACTCACATGCTTACTAATTTTCACTCTGTTCTTGCTCTCACCTTCAGTGTTACCTTCCTAACCGCAGATTACCAATACCAAAGTAGAGGTGGGTGAGCCACTCAAACCAGACTTGAGCTAGAGGCTTGGCTTTAGCTCAGCTCAAGATCCTTTTGGATCCCCAAGCCCAAAAGGAATACAGCTTAAATATGGCTTCTGTCTGCCACCCATGCTCTACCCTCATGCACCAACAACTAAAGCAAAGCATATACCTTTGGCTTTGAAAAGGAGACAGAGAGGTAGCTATCTAGTCTGTGAATTGATTAATGTAAAGCCCGAAAACCTATACATTCCTGGCTTCTCCGCTTGACCAAATTGTGTGATTCTAGTCAGATATTTTATTTTATGAAGCCTCATTTTTCCTTGTCATCACATATGAGAGCATCTTTCTACTTAGTAACTGGTGGCATGAATAATATGGCGTAATATCTGATACAGATATGAGATCTAGTAACTGTAAGGAAGGAATCCTGTGACCAGGTGACTCATTGCAGGCATAATCTGATCCCCTAAAGGATGTGCAGACATCTTGTAATATGGTGACCAATGGACAGCCATTATTTTGTCTAGTAATAGATAGACAGGTTTGATGTATCCTTGTACTTCATGGGCAGACATCAAGTGGTCCAGTGAATTTTATACAGAAAATTTGTGGCTCAGTGCCTGATGTTCAAGCGTTTTATGGATCTTTAACAGCTAGGACAAGCCTTTCATGGCCCTATCGTATGACTGAGTAACTGATGAACATTGTGTTCAGTCAATTAATGCTAGGTATTCTAATGGACAAATACAAAAACGAATGTACTTGCTCTTATGCTATAAATATTGTATACGCACAGAAATTAGCGTGCTTCTACTATAGGTAAGGGAAAGCACACAGGCTTCTTTATTTAGATATTGCCTTATACCTAGATGCTGTTTTTCATACTGCTATCAGCAGCAAATGGTGTGCCCTCGTTGTTTTTCATACATTATCTACAAAGCGCATAGAGGTGATTGAGGCAATTTGATTTGTTGTGTCTCTGAGTGGCGTGCAGTTCTTTACATGTGAGAAACAAAGAATGCTCCTGATTGGTGCATCCATTTGCTTGTGTTCCATATGAGTAATGTTTTTGTACTGTGGTTGGTGTTATGGTGTTATGGAAGGGAGGTCCATACTGCTAGATCTACCTTGAAGTGGCAGCTGATTAACAAGCACGATCACACGTCTCATCACTCAAATGCGCACGTAGACAAGTGTGCACAAAAACATTCTATTGCCACCTAGGAGGAAGAATAACTGCAGGGAACATTATCTCAACAATAAGAGTTCCCAGCTAATGTGCCTTGTTATGATCATAATCCCTCTTAGGCCCCTCAATTTGAATTGCATGTAATTACTGATGTAGCTGCAACAGTAGTTCCCAGCTCGGGAATTACAGGAATAGTGGCAAAACCACAGCTGCTGGATTTTCACCTGGACATTTCACTTGCACAAAGCAGGCCCCATTTCTCGGGACAAACTTGTAATGGTGCTACATTCCTGACTAGCAGAAATATCAATATGTGTGCAATCTGTAAATCTCTGTGTGGGAATACTAATGGAGGTTTATTGCACTACACACAATCTGACCCTTGGAATGCAAATTAATGTATCACCTACCCTGATCACCAAGTAGGCACTCCACATTTACTGGATCCTAATCCAACTTACACCAAGAAACTATTGCATCCACTAAGACCTTCACAGCTTTAAAACAAATGTACCTCTCAATGGTAGCAACGAAACAGGGTGAAAACTAACTCTCTGTGGTTTTCCTGAGTCATTCATTGCCTATCACTGCTTCAGGCCGTTATATAGTA
The DNA here is from genome assembly GCF_964261635.1 of Lissotriton helveticus. Classification (NCBI taxonomy): domain Eukaryota; kingdom Metazoa; phylum Chordata; class Amphibia; order Caudata; family Salamandridae; genus Lissotriton; species Lissotriton helveticus. Next base: position 1,815,593,570 of record NC_136067.1, on the reverse strand, counting down.
ATACCTAAACAGACCCTATGCCCAACTCATCAGAATCGACTACCTGGAATAACATTGCCTATCCTTTCTCCTTGTTGCTGTTGATTCTTGTTTACTCGAAACTTATATTAATGGCAATATAAAGATTGAGATTAAACAGGTCAATCTTTTGGCTCTTGTACCTACATTCTGCAAACTACAGGCAGAAGGAATGAATTTATAAGCCTACTCGAAGAGAACAACAACCGGGACTCTTCCCAATCCGGATTCTGCAGCAACCACAGCACCGAAACTGCCCTCATAGCCGCCACCGACGACATCAGGGCCCTGCTGGACAACAACGAAACTGCGGCCCTCATCCTACAGGACCTCTCGGCCGCCTTCAACACCGTCTGCCACTACACTCTTCGCACACGTCTCTACAACGCAGGGATCCGCGACAAAGCCCTGGACTGGATCACCTCCTTCCTCACCGACAGAACCCAGCAGTTGCCTGAAACTTAACTCGGACAAGACGGAGGTCCTCATTTTTGGCTGCACCCCCTCCTGGGACGACTCCGCGTGGCCGGCCTCGCTGGGAACGGCGCTGACACCCACCGACCATAAAAGCAACCTGGGGTTCATCCTGGACTCGTCTCTGTCAATGACCCAACAAGTCAACGCTGTCTCCTACTCCTGCTTTAACACCCTCTGCATGCTTCGCAAGATCTACAGATGGATCCCCACCGGAACCAGAAGAACCGTCACCCAGGCCTTCGTTACCAGCAGGCTGGACTACAGCAGCGCCCTCTATGCGGGAACCACGGGCAAACTCCAGAAGAGTCTCCAACGCATACAGAACGCCTCCACACACCTCATCCTCGACATCCCCCGCCACAGCCACATCACCGCCCACCTGAGGGACCTGCACTGGCTTCCAGTCAACAAGAGGATCACCTTCAAGCTCCTCACCCACGTTCACATAGCACTCCACGATGCTGGACCAGCATACCTCAACAAGCAACTCACCTTCTACACCCCCAACCACCAGCACCGCTCCGCTGACCTCGCCCTCACCACCGTTCCGCGCATCCACCGAACAACCACCAAAATACATAAAACATGTAATTTTCTTTACATGACTCAGTGTTCCAAATTCCAAGCTGCCCTGGAAGTTCCAATGAGGGCTCATTTAAAGTTTCAAGCCCAGTCAAGGCCCCAGGAGTCCTTATACATTCTCTTGAATGCTCCCTCTTCACTTGGCTATAATGGATTACAGGAATGGTAAACGTTCTCTCAGGCCCTGGGAAGGGACCCCTGGGACCTGTGGTCCATACACCAGCCCATCCTGCTGCCAATTGCCCAGGACGAGGTCCTGCAGGCCCAGGAAGGACTCCCCAGCTTGGTTGGGTGAAGATGCTGTGACCAGGCCTTGGGTCATAGCTTTGGTTGGCCCTAGGGCAAAAGTCACGCTCCTGGGTTCTATTTTCCATTCCACTTTGTTGCAAACTGCCCAGGCTGGGAACTACAGGCACTTGGAGAGCGGACCTGCTTCGCTGGGTTAAGAAGTTCTGACCAGCCCCGAGGTAAGCGCTCCAGCGGACCCCGGGAGAGAAACTCCCATCCCTGGTTTTACTCACCAGGCTGCCATGTCACAAAGAGCTCTGGACGGGGGCCCACAGACATTGGGAGGTCTCCTTTGCTGCTTGCCATGGTTAAGAGACTTTGACTCTGCCCCAGGTCAGACCTCCAGTTGGCCCGGGGGTGGAAGCCTCCATCCCCGACTCCATTCTCTGGCCCACCAAGTTTCAAAATTCTCCCTGCTTGCGTGGGTGAATAAGCTCAGACCGGCCCTAGGACAAAGCTCTAGTTGTCCACGGAGAACCCATTCTGGCCTCCATTATCTAACCTGTTGTGTCGCAAAGTGCCACAGGTCCAGGGAGGTATCCTTTACATAGCCATGATTAGTAGCTATGACCGGTGTCCCTGAAATGAGCTTGGGTTGTCCCTGGGGTGGAATCCCCGACCCTGGACTCCATGCTTCAGCTGGCCACGTTTAAAAAGAGCAGAAGATGGGGTGGCCGAGGTATGAATCCCTGCTCGGGCCCTCGGGCTGAGGCTCGGCTGGCTGGGGGATGGAAGCCCCAGTCCTGACCTCCCGGCTCTTGCAGACCATATCCCAAAAAGCCCAGAATGGAGTCCTGCAGGCCTATGGATATCTCCCCTGCTAGGCTTTGTTAATAAGCTCTGACTGGACCCTGGGTCAGTGGTCCGACTGGCCCTGTAGTGGAAGACCCCTACCCTGGCCTCTCATCCCTGGCCTGCAGTGTTGCTATTGTTTGATGGGGTCCAGCAATCCCTGGGAGGTCCCCCCTGCTTGGCTGGAGTAAGAAGCACTGAATATGCCCCTGGTCAGACCTCCAGCTAGCCCTATTGTGGAACCCCCAGCCCTAGACTCCAAGCTTCAGCTGGCTGTGTCTCAAGGTACCTGGAATGGAGTCCTGCAGGTCCAGAGAGGTCTCCTCTGCTTGTCTGGGTTAAGCAGCTCTGACTGGGCCTTGGGTCAGAGGTCCAGCTGGCTCCACGATGAAAGCCACCTGCCCAGGGCTCCCTTTAGCGACCCGCCATGTTGAAAAATTTCAAGAATGCAGTCATACAAGCTCTTGTGGTTGGAGTGTTTGCCATTTATTGCAGTATTATCCTTGTACCTGTGTTTAGTACTCTTTTGTAACATGCACACACCACTTTTCTCTTGTAACACACTGTTTGCTACCTCTCACATGTTGTGTGCCTTTGATACTTGCACAAGTGCCACCATTGCCTATGTAACGTTTGTTCTTGTGCCTGAGTGTCTAGCATATATTGCAGTATTTTACCTCTAATTGTACTTTGTTTTCTCTTGTAACCTGCACACTTGTCACTTTTTCCTCCTGTAATGCACTGTTTGCTACCTCATGTATTTTGTTTGCTCACAATTGTCACTTTTACCTCATGTAACTTAACGTCTGCTTTTGTAAGTTGTTCACCTGTAATTTTCTGTTCCTATTGTGAAGCGCTCTGATGCCTTTTATAAAAACGCACAAATAAATAAATAAATAAATAAATAAATCCCCTGCTTGGCTGGGGTAAGATGCTCTGACCAGGCTCTACATCACAGCTGCAGCTGGCCCGGGGATGGAAGCCATGAGCTCAGGGGTCGATGCTACAGCCAGCTGTGTCTCAAAGTGCCCAGTATGGGGTCTCACAGACCCAAGGAAGTATCCCTTGCTTGACTGGGTTAAGAAGCTCTGACTGGGCCCCAGATCAGAGCTCTGGCCGGTCCTGGTAGGCAAGCAGTAAACCTTTAGCTCACTGCCCCGGCTGTGTCAAAAAATGCCCAGGGCTTGGTCTCGCAGGCACTGGGAGGTCTCCCCTGCATGTCCAGGTTAAGAAGCTCTGACCTGGCTCCGGATTTTACAGTAGCACTTTTGCTGCTATATGGTAGATCAGAGGATTTTGGCATTGTCCTATGTATCTCACTTCAACATTTTGCTTCAGCTGAGCTCAGAAACACAGAAAGGAAATTACTGCTCTTTCTTTCTAAGCTGTGCTGTACACAGCACATACAGTAACACAGAGATTTTCTGAGTTAATGACCTAACAGTAGACAGAGAAATTACAGGAAATAAATTAATGGACAAACCTCATCTACATGTGGACACTGTACTGAATGGCATCATAATACAGACTGTGGTTTTATCTGAACAAGAGGTGGGCCTCCCTGTGCCAGTAGTACAAGGCCGATTATGATGGCGGACGGACCTGAGTCCGTCCGCCACCATAGAGTAGGGGGGAACGTCCGCATGGGCAGCGGCGTTCCCCCCGTGAAGATTAGGATGTGACCGCCAGGGTGGCGGTCACATCCTCTATCCTTAACATTGCGGCGGGTGCAGCTTCAAGCTTCAATCCTAATAGGCCCCATACTGTTGTGCCAACGAATAACCATGTCACACTTTGCAACCCAACTCAAAGCTATGACATTCTGTGCATTTCAGCCTTTTGATGGTAGCATCATGTGACAAACCATCGGCCAACTCACAAAGAAATCCCTGATACCATTTGTCCAGTCTTAGGTGGTGCAGGGGCCATTTCTTAATTCACCCTGTCTAGGAACCTATGTATTATTTTTGTCCCTTTGTCCTTCACCCCAGTAATCACCTCTGGAGTCACTTTCCTCGAGCATCAATGTGGTAAAGTGCGTTCACTTGCCATCTTCAGATGGTTGGTGGATTCCCGATGCTCAAACTCCAAAACCTGTCTCATGTTTCTTGTGGCTCAATCCAGTCCCCTGGTCAGAAAAGCCACCAAGCACAGCGTCCCTGAACCATCAAGAAGGAAAGAACAGCAGTAAATGCCCTTGTAATTTATCTCACAGGGAATGTTTAGCTCTGCTTCCTGTCGTGCTGAATCAATTTGTTGTAAACAATAAAGAAACACTAAATTAAAATGTAACTTAAGATCAAAAAAGATGATACAGTGACAGCAAAACTAAAATTAGTTTTAAAGACCTCCGGTAATGGAAAGATAAGCAAACTAAAAGTTCAATCTAAAGCCATCATCAAAGATTTGGTTTAAAGAACAAACCCCCTCATTCTATGTCTTCGACTCTCTATTCCGTCCACTCCAGCCCGTCGATGTGGATGATTCCCACCACACTTTAAAGAACCACGATGAACCTATGAAAGATATGAAGTTTCAGCACTGTATTTAGAAGTACAAATCTTACGGTGAACAACCTTTACAACGAAACTATTACAACGCACTACCATTACAACGCGGTCATTACAACGCAAACCATTACAACGCATTGCGCTGGGGGGCGCTCTAGGATAGGGAATAAGTTTAATTTTCTATCCAACACCTTCCCTAGTGTCCACGGGGACTGGAGTTGGAATAGAAAATTATACTTACCACTATCCAGCACCTCTAAGCGCTATGCGTTGTAAAGGTTTGCGATGTAAAAACCGCGTTGTAAAGGCAGGCGTTGTAATAGCCTGCGTTGTAACGTCATACATCCAAATCTTACCAGAGTCATTCAGGGTTGGCCACTGGCCCATGGTGCAACAAGATTCTTTCCCAAATGTTCAGAATTGGTGAGACATTTGGGGTGCTAAAGTTAGCAGACTCTCTTGGAACTACCTATCACTTAATTACAGAGTATGGTGCTGAATTCTATAAAAGATTCATTCTGAATATTTCTAATAAGATACCTCCTGAGTGCTAACTCGAGTTGTTAGTGTCACTTGTAGGCTACATCTACAGATCCATGTATGTGAAGAATCGCATGTTCACTTGATGCTCTTCAGTGAATGCACTTCTTGAGCCCTTGGTGAAACAGCAGCTTGTTGAACTATCAGAAAATGTTCCTTCAATGCATTTCCCGTTAAATGACAAGTCACCGACAGCACTCCGCAGCCAGTGGAACTTTACCATGAAAAGCTTTAGAAACAATTAATTATGTTCCTTAAGTTTGCCGAAGATATCAGAAACTATCTAAAGCACCTTCCTTCCTCTCATGATTATGTTACTCTTGTGGTTTGCCATTTTATCTGAGCCACAAAACTATCATGCAGGCTTTTATATGCACCTGTTTCCTTATCTGTTCATTTGCTTTTCCATATAATTTCCATTAAACCTCAGTTAATCAATTTCATCATGTCAAATCCTAATTGCACGTAGATAATGATTTTTTATTCTTATTTATTGTGTGAAACGTCAAATGATAATCCATAAAGGAACCCACAATAATCGCTGGTTATTCCATAGCTCCTATACTAAAGGGTTTTCATCTGTAACAGGTCACTGACGGCCAGCTTTATTCCTTACCAGCATCTTGTTACCAACTCATAGGGCCCGATTTCAAGAGCAATTTGCACATTTATTTACATGGCTGTGTTTACTACTGCTACATATTCACAAAAGATTACCATTTTGTTGTCAATCTTTTTGTACATTTTCAATATTTCACCGTAATTGCCACAACTGCAAAAGAGTAAATGCCCCTCAAAGGGCAGGTGGCTTGGAACAGACCGGGGAGAACATGGGGCCAGCTAGATAGCAGGTCGAAGGAGCACTCAAGTTCTGAGATTCTTGTAACTGAATAGCAGCCCAAAAATTTCAGTGGATCAGCCACTATAGTGATTGCTTATCACTAGGGGCCTCTTTTTTTTCTCCCTGAGCAGTGGGTCCCATACTCTCTCCCTCATTATTTGAGCAATCATAGTAGGCCTCGCAGGATTGATGATAAGCGTGGCTGATGCGGACACTGAGAGCTGAAGGAGAGCCACGCTAGAACTGAGGAAAGGCCACTGGGTTGTGGCTAAGATCCATCCCCCTCTGGGGTAAATGTGGCAGTGGCAGCACACGGGTCAAAATTGGCTCAAGGAAATCTTGATTATAAACAGCACAATGAACCGGGGGTCTAGATGCCTCAATTAATATGCTCAAGGAAATCCTATGCATATGAAGGGAGGAGTTAGGAACTATCATTTGGGCAACATGGTACCGCCAGGACCTCATGTCAGAGTGATATGCTAGCAGCGGGGGTAAAGGGAGAGAGTGATTGCAATCTCTGTAGGTCTGAAGGTAAACCCTCAAGGGGCTGAAGTAGGGCTGATCACAAGTTGTCTGTAAAGTTACCTGATAAGAGAAATCAGAACTTCTTAAGGAGTGCTGTAATGAGATATACAAGCACTCTCCTTATATTGTTAAACAAACATTGTGGCCCACTACCCCAACAAAAGTAAAAAGAGGGAGGCGAGCTACAGTAATAACTTCTTTTTGTGACAGTATCTATAGGCGCTAATCCCCCAGGGCATTTTAGGGGCCGAGAAAATAGAGTGAATCCTTCTTATCATCAGAAGTAAAAATGTACACCCTCACTAAGGACTTTTTTCAAGGTTGTGCCCCTGGGAGGTCTGCAATTGAGTCGATTTAGATGAATCTAGGAAAATACCAGGGAAAAAGCCGTCCCAGCTGCCCAAATGTAGGGGGAAAAGGTCTTTATGTCAGTATTGAGGAAATAGCAAATGTGGAGGGCGTAACTTTAGCTAGTTCCATGGGTACCAAGTAGTAGAGACCATGGAAAACACCAAGGAGAGTAACAAGAAATGGTGGTAGGGGGCGAGGAGCAATCACTTTGTACTGTAGGGTCCCAACTGCAGCCACCAGGTCATGTACCTGCTAACGATGATGTCCAAGTCTCTCCCACCCAGATGGAAGGTACAACTGCTACAGCAACCTTCCCAACATCTACAGTTAAATCTATGCTGCTGTTGTTGTCAACTGAAATTAAAAATACATTTGCGATGTCTAAAACAAATCAGAGAGAAATTCAATGGTTATATGAGAGTCTATAGAAAAAAATCTGACTAAATTGACGTTAAGGACTCAGACCCTTGAGGACACAATAAGGGAACTAAATGATTCAGTAGTTCACAAAAAGAATGATATTTGGATGTTGAAACTTAAAGAAAGAGCACATGGAGATGTTAGAAATATTAGAGAACAACTCTAAAATAAATACCTTTAAAAGTGCCTTAGGTCGTGGAAGGGGAGTTTACTAAAATCCTTCATTGTAACTTTAATAAAGCCAGGAGTTCATATAGAAGACAAAGAGATAGACTTGGCTAGGGACATCCAAAGATTTGACCAAATTCTATTTAAAAAGAATCCCAATAAAAGTAAACCATGGAAATCCTAGTAAATTTCCATAATTACTCAATTAAAGAACAGATTATTTAAAAGCCTTGAAGTTGAAAACTTTGAAGGCAAATGGGGCTTCTTTTGAGATTAGATCTGACATTTCTTGGAAAATAGGCAGTGGGAGTTGGGAATGCGGCTAGAAGACTTAAAAAAGTTAGGCGCAACTGCCCAACTAAGATTTTCTGCTACACTTACAGTGATATTTAATAATAAAATGCATAATTTGAGAGATTATAAAGAGACTGTTGAGATGTTTGAGATTATCAAGAAGGGCAATTCTGCTTAGGATAGACATTGCAGTGTTGTAAGCATACATATGTATCACCTATATGTTTATTTTGTATATATATTTGGATTATGGTGGCTTCCTGAGTCCATTTATCTGCTTTTCCTTTTCTTTGTTTCTTTTCTCTCACTTGGTGTTAAGAGTATCCCAGGAAGTGCTCAAAAGGGCTTTAAAGTCCATAAGGAAGTCTGGGAGCGTTCTCCAGGGGGGGAGTGAAAGGGAAAGGGTGGGTGCTCTGGCTGGGTGTCATAAAGGAGAGAAATAGAAAACATCTTCAGTAACCTCATGCATTACAATTGAATTGTCAGGGCTGTTTCTGCCTTTTTCAAATATTGAGCATACATGAGTCTGAAAGCTATAGGTAAAATAGTGCAAGTACAAATTCTTTCATGGAATATAAATGGGTTGTGTACAAGAGAGATATGAGCCAGAATTCTACAATACTTAAGGAATTGACAGGCACAAATTATTATTCTACAAGAAACTTATTTTTCTAGTAAAGAGTGATTGGATTTATTTAAGACCCAAATGTGAGCTCAGCAGATAGTCTGTACTGATCAGAACTGATGAATGAAAGGGGTAGCCAGCCTGATAACAAAACAGCTCGATGTAACTATTATGGGTAGTGTTACCGATAAGCCAGGTAAATGGATAATCAATAACCTAGACATATATGACCTAAATTATGCCCTAGTGGGAAATTATGGCCAGAATATTGATGATATTGACTCTTTGAAGACAATGTTTCTAAATTTGTTGGATTTCACCTCTCCCGTATTAATGGCAGGAGACTTTAAAGTTGTTATGATAATGTCTGGGATAGATCGTCCAGAAATAAGTCAACTGTAATTCAACTGTCTGACCCAACATGCAAAACTGTATTAAAAGTAGGATGGCACAGCTGGGATTATGCGATTTAAGGAAAGAAAGGGTCAGAGAGGGACAGGGTTTAACCTTCTATAATGAAAAATATGGGCTCTCACTTCAGGCCGACTACATTTTAGTAGATCGGGTGTTAACGGGGGAAAATCCCTGATATTAAAACGTACCAGCTTCCTTGTCTGATCATTCAGCAGTAATATCGGAACTTAACCCCACCAGTAAGTTTGAACGAGGAAGATGGACCCTAGATTGCACCCCGAAGTATTTTTTTTAATTCAATGTAGGCACAGCTCTGATAAACGTGATTTGGTACTCCTACATGCCTTCATAAGGGGGAAGATATGTAGTATAGCATTCTACAAGAGCAGAGCCTATAAAAGGGAGATTAGGTTGTTGGAGGCCAAAATGGAAAGCTTAAAGGGGCACTTATTACAGCAACGGTCCACAACTAATGAAAACTTATTATTAGAGAGGAAGCTGCAAGAATTTAGAGCCAAACTTACTACATTAATGGAAGCTGGAGTAAGATGGAGGTGGGAGGCGAGCTAGTTAGCCCGCTTTGAGTGTGGGGAAAGCTGTGGGAAGATACTGGCCTGGCAAATCGAAACAGGCCAAGCTGGCAATGTAATTAGAGAAATAAAATGTAATGCGACAGGCCTGAACAAAAATAATAGCAGTGATACTGAAAAGTCTTCCTCTGTGTTTTTTTGAGATGTATACACAGAAGATTTAGTAACGACTGAGGAAAAGGTTAATGATTGGATGGGGACAGATGGGCCAGCAAGACTGTCCGAGGTTTTAAAGGCTAACCTAAACCTGGATATCAATCAGAATGAAGTCATGCTCGCCAGCAAAAAAGGGAAAGCAGTAGGTCTGGATGGCCTCCCAAGTGAAATTTCTAAAGCACAGGATATGAAACAGAAATGCCAGTGATGACCAGCTTGTTTACGGGCATCTTGAAAAAGGAGACCCACCGCCACCATCTTGGAAGGAAGCTATCATTGCTATAATTCTGAAGCCAGAGAAAAATCCTAACGGTGGTGAGTCATATAGACATATTTCACTTTTGAACAGTGACTAAAATTATTTGCTAATGTTCTAGCTAAGGCACTGAATAGAGCAGTAGGAGGCCTGATACATTAGGACCAGAAACACTTTTTGCGTGGAAGATTTCTACATGAATTGACATATGGCCTAATTGGCTCAAAAAACCTTGCCACGACTCATAAGGCCCTCTGGCTGTTTTGGAGGTGCATGCGTTCAAAGGCTTTGATAGGCATAACGGGACATTCAAATGCAATGTTAAAATATTACAATTTGGGGGAAACCCTTTGTAGTGCAGTCCAATGAATCTATAAAGATCCCTCTGCAAGAATTCTATTAAATGGGATGCTATCTTCAGCTTTTGAAATTTCAAGGGGCATGAGGCAAGGATGTCCTTTATCTCTAATATTTTTACTCTATATATTGAAACTCTGGCTCATAAATTTAGGTAGGAGATCTCGATTTGCTCTTTTACATGAAAAGGCTGGGAGAAAAAGGTCTCCCTGTATGCAGATGAGCTTATGATCTATACTACTAATCTACAATCAGCTCTTCCTGCCATTGGACAGTTGACGTCTGATTTTAGAGAGGTGGTGGGGTACCCAGTGAATCCTTCAAAAACAGAAATTATGGTTAGGAATTTACCAAAAGAGAAAACATTAATTAGTCTAAGGATTACACAGTGCCCTGAAAACAAACCTGAATTGAACTTCAAAGGCTCTTGTGGAGACAAATAAGCTGCTGAAGGATTGATCTCTCCTTCCCATGAATATTTTCAGAAGAACTAATCTGGATGAGATGCTCATCCTGCCTAAATTTACTTTTTTGTTTAACAGAATTCCTCTGCAGTTTAGGAAAGAATGGGTAGATAGATTACAACTGAACTTTAACAGTTTAATTTAAGCCTCAAAGGAAGAAAGGATCTTGTGGAAGTAGCTCTTTAGGAAACGTGACAAGGATGCTTTAGCATTACTCAACATCAAGTTTTATGCATGGTCCTTTCAGTTAAAAAACTGTAAAATGTTGTTTAATATAGCCTTATAGCCCGCCGAAGCGGGCTATACTGGCTATTAAAGACCCGCTGCAGCGTAAAAGGCCCGAGCCGAAGGCGAGAGACTTTAACAAAGCAGAGGGACTTTAAAAGCAGGTATAGCCCTGCTACGAAGGGCTATAAGGCTATTAGAACATTCTGCCACTAGAGGGCAGAATGCTCTAACAAATAAAACAAAGCCTTATGGGAGCGTGAGGGGATTGAAATCCCCTCAGGCTCCCTGTAGCCTTTGTTCACAGCCAGAGCTGTGAACAAAGAAACATTGGAATGTTGGAACTCCGTGCTTATACCAGCCATTATAAGCCCGGAGCACTCCATTGTTTTCAATGGAGCAACCAACATTCCAATGTTCTAATAACCCGGATGGCTTGGTGATTGGCCTCATGTTTAAGGCTATGCTTAAGGATTTTATAGGGGGGTGAAACCCACTTTTTATATAGGTTTATAGACTCAAACTCGCAGTCGGGACTTTGTGCTACTAACTTACTGCCATCATCGTTTGGGACCGCCCGTAGCCTCCCTGGAACTCTGCCGATTTGGGGCTGACCTGCGGACACTTTGGGGCTGATCCACGGGAGCGGGACTGCGAGGACCAGCAGTCTCTGCGGCTCTCCACCTGCCGCACCTGGAACCTCTTCCCACCCCTGCCTCCTTGCACTAGAAAATCACTCGCGGCCCCAGATTCGCGGGAGCCGCTCGCAGTCGGGACTTTGTGCTACTAATTTACTGCCATCATCGTTTGGGACCGCCTGTAGCCTCCCTGGAACTCTGCCGATTTGGGGCTGACCTGCGGACACTTTGGGGCTGATCCACGGGAGCGAGACTGCGAGGACCAGCAGTCTCTGCGGCTCTCCACCTGCCGCACCTGGAACCTCTTCCTGCCCCCGCCTTCCTCTACATAGCCACACACTTGCCCGCGCATCGCGGGACGCGCGCGGGCGTACGCCAGGCGAAGCCTGGGCCAAGGGCGGGCCCTTTGTAGCCCGTTAAAGACCGATCAAGACCGGACCGGGCCCCCCCTCTAACCCCCTGCACTCAATAACTGTGACATTGTAAAACTGTGGACCGTGTCAAAAACTATTAAAATCGTAAGTGCCTATTGTATTGCCAGGTAGAGGTCTTAATGTTTAGGGGATAGCCATGTCTACACGTGAAAGCAGAAGCAGGGCTGCTGCAGGGTCACTACTGTTGGGAACATTGGATAACTTCATTATAAGAACAAATTCTGTGATCGATGAAGGGATATCTTTAATGGAGCGAAGGGTATCTCAAGATTTGGCCATGGCTAAACGCTCGTCATTGGGCCATCTCGCTAATGCCCGCACGCCTGAATCTATCAGTCGAGAAAGAATGACGGATACCGAGGTGCTCATACATAGCCCACCAGACTCCCAAGACTCATTTTGCTCCTTGCCTGCGCTGCCTGTAGATCCACCAGTAGTTATGGATTTGGAGGCTACACAGGTAACAGTAGCAGTCAGCTCTCCCATAAAAATTGATACCAGACAGCTACGCGGGTGGCGGGAAGGCGCAATCCCCAAGAGAAAGCAGCCAACGTCTGTCGCAGTAGGACGAAAAAAAACTATTCCCCCAAAGGGTACGTTACGCCATGATAAGTCAGATATGCAGAAGTCTCTGAGTGAATGTGCCCCACAATCCCCGGAGATTGTAAACCAAGTACAGGCGCACGGAGATGGCGCTGGCACTAACACCGGTACTGCCTTGTGCAGAGCGGGGACAGACGAGTCAGAAGATAACCAGTTAGTTAATAAGCTGAAGGGATTGTTAATGTCGAGCCTCGTTCCCTTGGAATTAAGACTTGCTGGGATTGAAAAACAGCTTTCCAAGTTGGAACTGGCTATGAGAAGTACTAAGATCATTAGTAACCCCAAAAATAGTCTTATTAGCACACCTCAGTGAAAATCGATTGCAGAGGCGAAAACTGCCCATCAGCCTGCATCCAATGCTGAGCGAGCTTGTCTTAAAGGCATGAAGGCTCACTCAGACGTGCGCATGCAAGAGCAGCCCATTATGGTGGGAAAAGGCCCATTACAAACTGCTATGACACAGAAAGAGGGTGCAGAAGGGGTATCTGCGGAGGCATCCAGGAGGGCTCATAGTATAAACTTACCACCACAAGCAATGCCTTATGTGATAGTATTAACGGGTGTCCCAGAGTTAAAGGACACTAGCCAAGAGACATTTACATGTTTGAAAAACAAGGTGGCATACTGGCTCAATAGGAATAGACCCTTACCCCTTCAAATCAGGACTGAAATTATGATAGTACGTCGACTATCCTGGCTGGGAACCAGGTGAAAAACCATCGTAGGGGACTGCGTAGTGGTCAATTTCAAAGACCCCCAGACAGTGGATTATATCTGCTCTTGGAATAATAACTACAGAGGTTCCGGTTCCACGATAGAGCCACACCCATTTTCTTTTTTTTACCCTCCTTGGAACCAGCAAGACGAAGGTGATACTTGGACTCATGTCACTTATAGACGTTATGGCAGGGTTGGCAATCAATATCATGGACCATCTCATATTCAATACTCATTGCCGCTTGAAAATAGATTTAGCGCACTAGACATGGTGGACTGACTGAACCCAAGTATTGATGGAATTCAGAACAGTGAGACTGGGTGTTCTGATAAAGGGGAGACGCATGACCTGGCGACCCAGCAAATTCATAATAATCAGGGATTCGCAAACATTCCTATCCGAATAGGGAGCAATATATCAGTTGTTGAAAGAAGGATGGGGGATATGGATACTATGGAATTTAATTTACTAATCCCTTGTGACACTCAACATAGAGCAAGTGCTGGCGTAGACATACAGACATCCTCCATTTCAGGACAGGAGGTAGGGGATAAGGGTGAGCCCATATTTTTTCTATCTTGGAACGTGGCCGGACTATCTAACAAGTTAAATGATCCGGCTTTTTTACCCTTTGTAAACAAATTTTCTATTATCTGTTTACAAGAGACATGGGAGAGGGAAGAACTCCACATCAATGGGTATCGAACGTTCCATACAGCAGCCGAGCTATCGCAAAGGGGCAGAAATAAGGGGGGCCTTTGTGTTTACGTTTCGAACACTTTGAAAGCCAGGGTTGGCAAACTTAGTTTGGTTTCAAAATATTACCAGAAGATGGAGCTCATATTTGACATTATGGAGACTATTAATCTGATAAATTTTTATAATAATATTCCCAAGGATGAAATGGTTAATGTATTTGAAAGTCTCTCGCATTTGATGCTTAAATCTGACATTGATTGTTTTTCACGGGAATCGTGTATTATGGGTGGGTGATTTTAATTGTTTTCTGTGTCCAAACGGTCATACTGACATATGTGGGCTGACTAACAAGGAGGGTGATCCCTGTACCCACTTCGCTCACACTTTGCTCGGGAACCTTGTGATTAATTTGATGTTTGAGATGGATTTAGGCTTTGGCAATGAATTATGTTCCCCACAGGTTGACTTCACACCTACATATAATGGAAGGGGATGCAATTCTTTAATAGACTTTGTCTTGGCATCAAATAGCATTTCTCATAATTTTCTTAATTTTGAAACGGGTGAAACTGTAATCAGTGACCACTATCCTATTAGTTTTTCCCTAGATATCAAAGTAAAAAATGCAGAAAACTAAGGAACAGTTAATAACCTGTACCGTCACAGGATAAATCTAGCTAAAAAAAATGGTTACACATTAAAATGGAATAAAATTGAGCCAGCAGATTTTTAAGAAACTTAATAAGAAATAAATCGAATGATTTTACGGTCTGCCTCTCGAAAACGAGCGACGGGGTCTTAGTTACCTCGTCTTTTTGTAATATCACGGAGGAGATCAGCAAATCATTGGAGGGACCACCGAGAAAACAAAAAAGGGATAACATCGAGTGTGGTTCAATCATGAATGCAGCAAGGCCCATACAGTTTTAAAAGCTGCACTTAAAGGTAACTCCAAGTCCATGGCAAAGATTAAAAAAGCTAGAATTGCCCATTACAGTGCAATAAGGGGAAGGAAACAGGAAATAAGAAGGGAGGCTTGGAATGTGCTTCATCACGCTTGCCTTCAGAGGGATAATATAGGATTCTGGAAGGCGGCGAACGTCCCTTTTTTCGCTGACAGAAAATCAGACACTCTAGAAATAGCAATAGAGGAAGACACCTGGATTACTTATTTTACAGAACTCTATGAGAAGGACAATTTACCCATAAACAGCGAGGTTGAAGCTATGGGGGGGAAGGACATTTACCCTACGGGTCTTTTCCCATTGGATATCAATTTTGAATTATCCGAGGTGGAAGTAGCCATCTCTGAGAGCTCAGGGGGTAAGGCCCCAGGGCCTGACGGGGTCCATGTTGATATCTACAAATCTGATACTAAACTATGGGCCCCTCTTTTGACTAATGTTTTAAACTGTGCTAATAAAACAGGGTTCTTTTTAACATGGCAGGAAGCTATTGTGGTCCCCATTTTTAAGAAGGGGGACCGCAACGACCCAAAGTGCTATAGGCCAATTTCCCTGTTAGATTCCCTAATGAAGGTGGTTGGTTAGGGTGATTTTAAATAGACTACAGGAAAGGGCAGAGGACACTGGAGTCTTATCAAAATTTCAATACGGCTTTAAAGCAGGCTTAGGTACAGTGGAACAGGGATTGAACCTAGCCATAATCATTGGAAAGTATGCGGTTGCAAAGGGGGACAAGTTGTTTTTAACATTCGTGGACTTAAGTTCGGCGTTTGACTGCCTGAGCCACAAATGTTTATGGGAAACACTTATGCAGTTGGGAGTTGCCACAAATTTAATTAATTTCATCAAAGAGCTATACAGGGGGGCTGGCGCTAAGGTTAGCTATGGCAGTGAAGGGGAGTGTACCTCTAAATTTCCAATAAAAAAAGGCGTCCGTCAAGGATGCATACTCGCGTCTTTTTTATTTAATTTATACATTAATAACATAGCATCCTACCTAATACAGCAAAAACAGAACTCTCCACAAATTGGAGGAAACCTGGCCCCAATTCTCCTGTATGCAGATGATGCCGTGATTATGGCTAGGACTCAGGTAGCCCTTCAGAGATCCCTCACAGTGTTCTCTGATTATATGAATACGAGAGGCTTGAAAATCAATAGCAGCAAAACCTTTAGTATGTGTTGCTCAAAAAAGAGGAATGCCCATTGTAATATTTTCCTCTCAAATACAAGGATTGAAAGTACAAAGACCTTCTCGTATTTGGGGATAAATTTTGAGAGGAGTGGCACGTGGACTGCAGCTGTTAATACCATGAAATTAGCCTTTTCACGTGCCATTGGAGCTGTGAGAACTTTTGCCATCAAACTTGGGGGCCGACCCATAAATATTTTATTGGACATCTATAGATCTAAGTGCGTGTCCATTGCGACCTACGGCGCAGGGATCTGGGGGATTGCGGACACAACCGAGAATCAGTTGTGTGAAAACGCTTTTGTCTGCTATCTATTGGCTACCCCTAAGTCTACCTCCACTTATGTCTGTCATCAAGAGTTGGGATTAGTTTATGTAACTGATCTTATCAAAGTAAGCTCAATATTGCTGTAGCATAAGATATGGGTCTCTCAAGAGACAGATTTGAATAGGGATATCATTAAAGACTGTTTGAAATCCCATGGGAGGCAAAAAATTAAATGGTTCATCTACGTGAAACACTTTCTAACAGATATCGGGCACACTGAATTCTTCGACAACCCACCGACTATGGCAGCAATTTCTAGAAAAAAGCTGAAGGAAATTTGCCTCACCTTCTTAGAAAACAAAAGGTGGCATTTGGAGGGTAAGAAAAGTTTGGTGATTCAGAACCAACTAATGCTACAGAATCAGGGCATACAACAATATCTAGTGTGCACAAAAAGTAGTTACACGTGGATGCTACTAACACGTTTCAGGGGAGGGAATCTTTTCAGATTATTAACCTTCCCTGTTGTTAACACTTGGTCGCAATCATTAATTCGGTGCCCATGTGACGGTGTCTCAAAACAATCTATGATACATTGCATCCTGTTTTGCAAATATTACTCCTTAATTAGGAAAAAGTATTTATTTATATTGTTTAAGAAATGGGGATAAAGGCAATGTAGAATGGCACTTCTGAGACTACAAATGCTGGAGGACAAGCTGACATTGTATGCTGTATCAATGTTCTTAAAAAGCATGATGAGATTTAGATCATCAATGAACTGACCTTGGCACTATGTATTAACCCTGTTTAGTTTTTCTGTTTTCTACCTTAAGTGGATATGTAAAATTTTATATTGTATGCACTTTGGCTTGAAATTTTTAAACTGTGCTTTTATGGATTCTTAAATTTGAACCCGAATAAAGCTAATGATGATAATGATGATGATGATGACTCAAGCTTTTATAAGGAGGTAAGGCTGAAAGTATTGCATTCAATGGCCTTGCTATGGGCTCAGATAAGAAGCACCATGAAGCTTGATTATTATAGTAAATTGGCCCCTATTTGGAAATCTCTGTGTATCCGAAAGTGTATGATAAAAAAGCTGATTAGGGTGGCAGGTATGCACAGATGGGGCCAACTACTGCAGGAAGTCAAGTTACTTTTCTGAGATGAACCATATATGTTGGTTGATGGGAATATTTCCAAAATTAAATATTTGCAATTGAAAGCAGGTCTCAGAGTTTGAGCATTAAAGCTGGGAACACTGACACATTGGAACAAATGCTGTTGAAAGAGATTCCAAGGAAAAAATAAGTCTCAAGATGGTATGGGAGATTATTGGACACCATAGAAGGCGACTTTGTATTGCCAGAGGAACTTTGGGGAGGAACCCTGCTGAGAACCCAGATCAAATACTTATGGCAAGAGTAGATGTGCACACTTTATAGTACGGTTAAGCTTTCCTTTTTAAAAGGAAACCGTCTGTTTTCACTTCATAGAGCATATTGGACGCCCCACAGGATTTCGAAACTGGGGAAAAGAAGTCCTGCTAAATGCACGAAATGTGGTCTTGAAAAAGCAGACTTTATCCACATGTTTATGGAGTGCTCTGTGACTCAAAAGTACTGAGAAGATGTGAGTAAGATAATAATGAACATTTTGCAAAGACACATTAAGGTAGTAAGCCTCAGTCTAATCATCTTTTGCAGTATGGACTATTCTGAGAAGTGAATTAATGATAAGAGTAGGTTGCTATTTTATTGACACAACTGACACGTAGGGAAATATGTAGAAAGTGATTATCTGGTGTACCACCTACTAGCGCTGAGTGGGTAAACTCTGTAATGTACATTCTATACCACTGACACAACCACTAAGAAATATAGGATTTGGCAGCCTCTGGCGAACTGGATAGGGCAGAATAGCCTATGGTAAGAATACTTGAAGCTCACACATGAAGCTATCAGGTGATATTAGTTGATTTTCCAATGATTACACCAGTCCCTGGTTTTGATACTCAGCGATGAACAGGTTGGATCCAAAGAGAGGCATAAACCTTGGAAATGTGCTTACCCTTATCTTTTTGTTCAAATCTTATAAATACTATCACTATCGTTTACATTAACATGTTGACGGGTTTAAATTCCTCAATGAACATTAAGAACAATTGCTGATTTAAATAAACCCTTTTTGAAATAGTTTTAATATTGACCTTAGAGAGCAAAAGTGAATAGTGAGATTAGTATAAAGTAAGTCTTGTTGCATCGGCTCCACTGTCTCTAAAGTGGGTTATCTATCCAGGTCTATGGTGTGAAAATTGCTGTAGAAGCATGAATAGGCACCATTACACACAGAGTATCTGATGCGTTGGTTCCTCAAATGGATGCATTTTGAATTATTATTGAATGCGATAAACTAGCACCCCTTGTGTAAACTATAAAATTGTCCCAGTACATCTGTGATGACGTTGCTCGGTTTCTCAGACTCTGCCTAATGTACGTTAATGCAAAAACAAGTTGATGGACAGAATGCAGAACAATGTCATACATTCACCCCAGTGCAGAGATCTGGGCCTAAATCCATCGTTTTTTGCACTCAACACCACCCCTGTTCAGACATTGCCATATGCAAATCAGCCTTGACCCTGTGCCTCATGGGAACAGTCCAGCCCTAACTGCTAAGCCATGTCTTCCCTGGACTGGAATCAAGCATCCTAGGACCGGTTTCTGGCTATCAGCCGTCATCAGCCAGGATAGCTTGACTCCAGTAGTGTGGTCCGTTAATGACAAACATTTAATACTACTGTTCACTTAATTCAGGCCTGCAAGCAAAAATATAATTGGTGCTTAACCCTTAAGTCCCAATATGCAAACGAGCCTTTTCATTGTGCCCGGGCTCAGCTTTCAAGTCTGAAACTGTAACAATGCCTGTATTTTTTGGATTGTCTCAAGGAGTTTATTCTTTGGACCCCACATTCAATCTGTGTACTCTGTTGTATGCAGTGGTGACGTTTCTGTTAAAAATGAAAAATAGAAAAATAACTTGGATTCAAGCATGTACAGCCCATTTTCTATTACCACTTGCCAGCCACATATTTGCAGCTAATTTTTCTCAGCCAGCCCTGGCACTTATTAAAGTCCAGTTTATTTTTGGACCTATCACAGATGCATTTTATGTCAGGAAGGGAGACAGATGGTGTCCCTTCGGTAGTAGTTGATGAGATTAAGATAGAGATGGATGGCATTATTTTGGTGGGTCATACTCAATGTGTAGCACTGCCATATTAATCCTCATGCCTCAACCCCTGACCTCTGGTGCCTTAAATAATGTATCATTGTTTCCAATGATTTTCTCCATTCAAATTCAATATTTAGTGAAACATTTTTAGAGACATGATCTGATATATTATAACTATACAGAATGAAATCAGCTCATGCTAAGGTTTCATGGCACAGATTCATGGAAAATGTCGAGGGTCCACTAATGCACACAGATATACTTGAGGACACATCATACATGGGGGGACAAGTCAATACAGACCATACTGCTCTCCAGTGCTCATAGAAAAGGGGTATTGTGCAGATACAATCAATGCTAATTGGACAACCCCCCCCCCATTGATTGATATTGTGTAATCATTTGACACTTTTGGACAGCATCTAATCCCTCTCACGAGATAGGTGTGGTCTGGTCATTTTGCAAGTCGTTATTGTCCCAGTGTCTGTCATAGGCCCTTACCAATGTCTCAGTTACATACTGCATCTTGGATGCTGTTCAGTGCTGCAGTCTCTCAATATGGTGCTGCTGAGAGGGAGCCACCACTGAATGAGTCACAGTAAGCAATTAATCCATGTAGGGCCTACATTTCATGAACAGACATGAAAAGGACACATCAGCTTGGACTAGCAGTACTTAAATTATTTTCAATATGCCTTGGTAAAGCTGCATAGTAGCAAAGTTATTAGGAAACAAAGGTAGAATTCACAGCCCTGTAGGGATCATCTTCAACAAACATCAAACAGAGAAACCAGTAATACCTCACAGTTTCCAGGGTGAACAGTCTCTCCATAGAGACTGATGCCTCACAGTCTCTCCATAGAGACTGATGCCTCACAGTCTCCCCATAGAGACTGATGCCTCACATTCTCCTCTAGAATGCTCCCCTCATTCTCTCCAACCAAAGCCTGTGAGGCACCTACTGTTTTAATATTGTTTCCGTGCAGAGCACTGATACCCCTTAGGCTTCATGCACGCATAGCTAGGAGAAATAGGCCCATTTCATATACTACTTTCCCCTATAGGCCTTATGAATATTAGCACCATGGGCATGAGCATAATAATATACCTCGCCAAGTAACCAGGAGATTGGTGAGGATCCAACTACTCAATATACTCCGGAAAATAAGCATATATGCAAGTCACCTTCTAATAGGTCTATTGCAAGCGGAGGGTCATCTGGCCACCAACAATTCATTGGTAGCGTCCATCTGGTAGGTCAATGGCTGGCCTGAAGAGCAGCAGTGGTTGTACCTTAGGTTGCCATCAATAAATGGGACTCAGTTCACTTCTTGCGCACCATGAGACATAATTGCAGGAGGCAGCTGCCTTCAATGTATGTTGATCCTTAGTGACTTAACACATGGGAGACCAGACTATGCTTAATATATGTTAATGCTCGCAATTGGCAACTTATCATCAACACTCACTCTCACTCGTATAGTTACTTTGTACCAAAACTACTATTCTAACCTCTTTTTACTAAAGCTTAAGATATTAAACCAACATGGTCTCCTATACTTTACTATACTACTACTTCTCGTTGTCTCTCTCTCTCGCTATCTCTCTCTCTCTCTCTCTCTCTCTCTCTGACTGAGACACAAGCTAATGTTAAAAAATCCAAGCTCCACTGAAATACATCAGTTACAGTTTAGTGAACTAATTATACCTTCCACCTCCATCATGCACTACTTATGGCTTCACATATTACATCAATCATGACATGTTAAATTACATTATTGATGACATCACAGATTACACTTAAATAACAAAATGGTAAAATTACTAATGACATCAACAAATTATTCTGTCAGTGTGCTATAGACTTTTTGGACTAAGATTGATGGTTAGGCTCTTGTAAGCTTGTCTTTAAGATTTCAAATGATGCAAGTGGAATTGGATATTTCAAAAGGGAAGCACTTTTGATGGATGTCATTGTGTTTTTACTTGTATTACATCAAAGGATGTGTGCAGTGGGGGTAGGTCACTTGTGGAGATATGGCTGCTAAATATCATTAAACAATAAACCCTTTTATTGTGAAGGATTGAAGGCTGAGCAAGTACAGACGTAGGTGGTTATGAAAGCGTGGATGCCCTGTGGCCAACCCCCTGCTGTGCATGGTCAAATAATATACACAGCAGCAGTTGGGTACACGAGGAGGGTTGGGCACAGGGTCTGGCCATAGGGCAAGCCCGCTGCTCAACCTCAATTGTATGTTGGATGTATGGTCTAGTGTGACACCAGGCTTGCAAACAACATCCACTGTGTATGTCCAAAGACTCTACATAGTCGGTGTTGGCCACTTGTGGAGGGGTGGGTAAAGAACTAGGCTAAGTCCTGTGTCAAACGTGTACTAATTTCGTCTTTTGTTTAGAAATTGTTTGGTTTACCTTAGACAAACCTTTTATCATAGAGTCAATACATGTTCCTAGAGCCGACTGGGTCTTTTCAATGTTTGTGTGCCCTACATTCAATTACTATATTGCAATAGTTTATATAGTCTAAAGTCATCATGGTTTCGTCTATCACGGACCTTTGAGTAGTGAATTTATTTCTGGGACATTTAAATAAAATACAGCTAACCAAAATGTAGTGAATTAATATTTATCTACTTGTCTTCAACCTAAGCTTTGAGAAATACAGATCAGAGCACAACCTATGTGTTACCAACTAACATGGTTGTGGATTCAGGATCTGTGTAGAACCCTCTATTAATGGACAGTGGCTCTAATGTCCAGAGGGAGAGCAGGAAGGCATAAATCATGTCACATTGTGTCTGTAATCAGATTCTTTTGTTGCTTGGGCATGGGCTGAAATAGTGGCAATCTATACTGATCTGTTCTGCCTGTCCCAATGTTTTCCCAACTCATTTACAGTATATACAACTATGTGTTTATTGTTGTGGTCTCACCATGAGAAACAATCCACTGATGGCCCATGTGCCACGTGGCCGACAGCTTTGCAGCATCAGCCCCCTTTCTGGATTGAACTTTCAATCCAGAGTTTTTGCTGCCTGGTATCGCTAGCCACGCCAGAACCAATACCCATTTTTTCAGGTTTGTTTGTAAAAACACAATGCTACTGGGCCACCATGACATGGCCTAACCAGCATTACAGACTCATAGAAAGTGTGCTATCCATATTGGCCCTTTCAGTGAAACTTATTTGCCAGAACTGTGGGGTGCACTAACTTTGGTGAGTTGATACCATGAACTGATGGAGATAGGGCCTCTATCACCTTAGTGGGTTGGATGTACATTCATGAAGGTTCCAATGACCCCTTTAAGTACTGTTGCGCACATGTACGCACACTCAACGGACATGGCCAAAGGAGTTATTTTTGCTGTTTCCAAGCCACTCTTTATCATTTGCATTATCTTCTTGGTGTTTACCTTTTGAAAACTATCATTCATAGTATGCCTAACTCTTATATAGTACTCCTCTGCCTTTAGGCGGTGATGTATCTCATTCTTAAACCATGTTTTTTTTTCTATATTTGAGTTTACTTATGAATTAATCATTTCAACAAAAAAAGTACATGGCATCAAAGCATTACAGTGACAGGCCAGTGGTCTCATGAGTTAGCGGTAAAAATGTTTGTTTTGTATGGCTCTCATTGAGAGCATCGAATGTTATTTCAGTTTTTGAATCTCATAACCCACTGCTATGGCAGAGCAACAGTTGATAAGAAAACTGATTACCCACAGTTGTGATGTCATAAAGGCGTTATAGGTAGGCCTGGGCGTAAATTTCGTCCGCTCGCAGAATTTACGATATTTTGAAATGTTCGCGTTCCACAGAGAGAGCGAAAATGCCAAAACTTTCACAATCTGCCGCGAAACTGAAGTATTTTCTTGTTCTTGCTTTAAAAATGCATTCGCGCGCGTGGCAGCAACTTACCGGGTCCCTGGGGTCACCGATGAGTTGTCCTATCTGTTTGCGTGCTCCACAATATGCTGGATTGTTGGTAGCCGGTCGCGCTATCCTGCAAGAGTGTGGGATCACGAACACATCATTCGACCCGGAACAGGAAATAAGCATCGCGAGCAGGATGGCCGCGCCCATTGGCGACCGCATGGGCAAGTTAGAGATAAAGTTCCCCACGAGCATGCAAAAACACATCGCGAACGGGCGGGAAAAGCAATCGTCGCATCTTTGCGAAAGTTCCGCGTGCTCGCAGAGATTTTGAGCAATTTTGCGATCATTTGCAAAAGTCAATTTTGCAAATTCTGCCCACTCCTACTTACAGGCCAGGCTGTCAGAGCTCCATGAGAGCCTGTCAGCCCTGCATTACTTGTCTGCTTTGACTGAAAGCAGAAAGCTCAGCTTCATGAGGGGAAATGAAGACAGGGAATATTTGGGGGTTGATCAAATTTGGAAGGTAAGTTTTTGTTTTTACCTTTGGGACATGAATACATAAATGAGGCTATGTTATATATGGTTTCTCCATTATTCCTCTTCTACTGCATAGAACTTGAAAGGAGGGGCATATAATTTTGGAGATCATCCATGCCATAAAATTATAGAAGAGTAAAAAGGGAACTACGGAGATGTTTTTGACCTCAGGTTTCTGAGTGACATCATATACATTTCAAGCGTCTCTCTCGTTGTCTATTTGATGCCACTCAAAATCCCTCGGTGAAAAAAATCCCCATAATTCACTGTTACCCATCTATAATTCTATATGTTAATGACTGGGACAATGCTGCAACATATATATCAAGATAAAAGTACCCCGTCATAACCTCTTCAGCCAATCAGAGTACAAAGAATCTGGACACTGTCCGATGCTGTCTTTGCATTGCCCCTCCCTTCTCTTGTGCCTTCCGTAAGTGATTAACAATTGCACTAGGTGCAGCACACGACTGGCTCCTGCTGCAGCTGTCATTTTCTGAAAGCAAATGTCAATATGGATATCGATGTTTTTTTTTCTCAACAAAATTGCACTATCATCCTTATTAATAGAATCAGGCTTCTGAACTCCACATCTACATCGACAAGCAAGAACGTAGTCAAGGCAGGGGGCGGAGCTTGGCACATGATGAAAATGGCCACCTGAGCCCCGAGACACCGACCAATAATCCTACATTTATCTGGTTTTCCCACCACTGTAGTTCTGTTTGCGGACCGACGCCCAGATATCGGATAGTTACCACAACACGCTGAGCCAAACCCAGCCCACCAGGACTCCTCCTGCCGGCCGGGAGGCAAAACGGAAGGCCGCTGATCCCCGGGCTCAGGTGAGGAGCGAGGCGGGGCTATGTGCCTTGGCGTGCGGCGTGGAGCTGCTCAACCGGACCGGCCCCCTGGGACACTGGAGCCGGGTCCCGGTGGCTCTTAGCGCAGACTACGGGAGTCAAGAGCGCGAGCGAGTCCGGTGTGTGAGCTAGAGTTTGGGGCGGCAGGGGGACAGCGAGAGGGGTGCGGCCGTAACTGCAGAAAAGAACGTCGAGACGCTCAGCGGTGAGAGAATAAGGCTGAGAACGCCAATACAGGAGCATCTGGAAGGGGGATGAACTGCTACGCACAGCCCGAATTACGAGGGGAAATTGAATCCAGAGCTCGAGCGCTGCCGCCATTTTGTAAGCAGCCTCGAGGACTTGGTGAGCCAGCTGACAAGAGGACAAGTGCTGGATGCGCGCCCTGCAGGCCGGCTGAGCACTGAGACGGTAGACACTGGCAGAGGTGCCTCAGGAGGCGCGGCTGTGTGGGGTGTGCACCTGGGGACTACTGGCCAGTGGCGGCGAGGACGGGCATCGTGACTCTGTGGGGGCGGCAGTGCCCAGGGGGGACGGAGCCTTGTGTGGCCGTTGTGCTGGCTCCGCGGGTGCCGCTGTGCAGATTACAGGTGTGGAGACCTAAAGCAGGGCTAGGCTGCTGACCTGTGTGCTTTGGGTCAATTCAGGTGCGCCAGCTGATGCAAAGGACTGTGTTGGGTGCGGTGCCTGCGGTCTCGCAGAGAGCTGAGTAAATTAGAGACCACAGTATTGGACTGAATATCACTGTGTGTAGAGGCATACTCCAGGGGATTGCGAGACACTGGAGACGCAGCCTGAAGGTGCGGGTCGGGCTACACCAAGGCGAAGGGTGCGGAAGGGGCTCTCAGTCGAGACAGTGATTCTACCACACATAGCGACACGCCTAGCAGGTGCACTCTAGCATACAAAACCCCTGCAGAGTATAAAGGAACGGACACAGCGCTGTGCAGCGGCAGGCGTGGACCAAGCCCTGTCACCCTAAAAGACACCCGGGGGTGACGAGGCACAGCCAGACAGTCACTGGTACAGAGGCGACACGGCAATAGGGGGCGACACGGGCGGCGACGGGTGCCCTCCTGCAGTTGGTAAACTTTCTTGCGCCGCAGAATAACTCCGCACATCGGCTCCTGGATCGCGGCCCTGAGGACAGCTGCTCACGAGGGGTTCCACAGCCTGGCATCTACTCGCTACTTGCTGGAGAGGTATCACGTAGCGGTATCCGTATACCTGCCCCACACAAGAGAAGACAATGGGCAGAACAGACAAGACTCAGTCCAAGCTGTCATTTGAACAAAAACGCTCTAAATCACATGACTCCACATCGGAGGGGGCTAATAGACCCATACCCCCTTCTGAAGACGAACTGGACATCCGCAGCTTGTTGTTATCAATGGAAAAGGGGTTGCAGAGTGGCATCTCTTCGCTGGGCACGAACATCAATGCCCTCTCATACCGGATGGACCGACTGGGGGAACGGCAAACTGGCAACATGGAACATTTTGTAGAGAAGCTATTGGTCGACCTACTAGGATCAGAGGTGTTCTCGAACATGTTTGTGGTAGAAAGGGCACACCGTTCCCTGGGGCCCGACCCCAGCCGTTAGCCTCACCATGCCCAATCATAGCAAAACTGCTAAACTATCAGGACAGAGATGAGGCTCTACGCAAGGCAAGGGACAAGCAGACACTTCCATACGAGGGGTCAAACATTCCGCTTTATCCGGATTTTACTGCCAGAGTGTAAGACGCACGTCGGCAGTTTGTCCCCATGAAGAAACAACTTCGGGAGTTGGGTTTGGACTATGCAATACTGTACCCGGCATAGTTACGGATGAATAGGCACGGCCGCTCCCACATCTTTGTAGACCTGAAGGCTCTGCAGAAGGCTCTTAAAGACTGGTCCAGGGAACAACGAAAGAGCCCAAAGGGGCAGCTCCTGAATGAGGCTGCTGGGGGATCACTTGAGGAGCAGGACTGAGACTCTACCGGTTGCAAGCACTCGATAAGTATTAAGTTGTTTTGGGGAGTTGGGGAGAGGAGGGAAGTACGGTAGGAATGTAAATATTGCAATGCTGGGGCGGACATTTATGGACATGTATTGTATATCTACTTCACGACTACCCGCTATAATCAGGTATACAAGAGCATAAAAGTACTTTGGAGATCTTATCATAGCCTCAGCATCAGTCTAAGGGGCTCCCTATCGGGATGCATGATGTCAGTTGGTCCACAACACCGTGTCGCGGTGTGTCATGCTGGCACGTATTGATACGAGCCATAGTTCAGTGGAGGGTACAATGCTAGAAGTCGGTGTGATGAGGTCGAGACAGGAGAAAACTGGCGTTCAGCTGGTAGTTGTTTAAAGAGCGACCTCCGCCTGCAAGTGACAAACAACACTACTGTTAATTGAGTTGGAGGCGGGGGAGGTGTGGGATGCCCCTGTTCGGGAGGCAGCGCGACCGAGTTGGGGGTGGTCAGCTGTGGGTGGGGGGAGGGAAGGGAAGGGTAGGGGCAATGTTTTTGTTAAGGAAGTCAGGGAGACCAGCCGCATTGTTGCGTTTTACACAGTACATGTATAGGACACAGGACTCAGGACACTATGCTATGCACAATAGACAAGGTGGTAATGGCTAGGGAGGCTGCATACCAGAGACCAGTAGAAGTCCTCAGAGCACTGTCATGGAATGTGAGGGGCCTCAACGACCATCACAAACTCCGCAAGGTGCTGAACTATCTCACTATATTGATGTTGCTCTCCTACAGGAGATGCACCTCCCACTGCAGAGCCCTATGATGCCTTCCAGGGGGCTTGTGGGGAATGTAAACGCTGCTGGCTTCACTACTCACGCAAGGGGTGTAATGACATGGGTTAACCCCAGATCAGACTACAAGTTGCGACTGCTGACGGCAGATGCTGGCGGCAGGTTTGCGATCTCTAGATGTCAGGTTAGGGGCTGGACCTGCTTCTTGTTAACGTCTACGGCCCTAATTATGACTGTCCGGAGTTCTTTGCCACATTAGGAACCTGAGCTTAGACAGATCAGGAGGCCCGTTAAGAAGGCCAGCGATGGCAGCTAGATCCTTAGAGAGGGTTCTGATTAGTGTGGCTCTCATTGATGTATAGAGAGAACTTCATCCATTGGACAGCGGTTTCACACACTATTCTACATACTACAACCTACATACACGTACTGATTATTGGCTTGTATCGTCGCCTCTCATGTCTCAGATCTGCTCCTGTCATGTATTACCACGCACACTCTCGGACCACACTCCCATCTTGTTGGTTTTGTCCACCCCTAAAATAACAATCCCACCATTCACATGGCGTTTCTCCCCTTACTCACTGCTGGACCCTCTTTTTAAAGAAGCTTTAACAGAAGCAATAGAAATATTCTTTGCTACCAACATTGGGTCAGTGGACAGTTTCCAGACTGTATGGGAGGTAAACCCCGGGAGGAATGTGGGTCTTACCGACCACTTTCCTTGCTAAATGTGGACACTAAGTTGTTTGCGAAAATCTTAGCTAACCATCTGGCCCTTCTGACGCCGGAACTAGTCGCCCCGGAACAAACAGGTTTCGTTCCGGACAGAAACCTCACTTATAATCTACGCACGGTCTTCGGTACAATACAACATGTCCGGCAGGACACGTAGGCTATCGCTGTCTTCTTGGATATGGAGAAGGCTTTTGACTCGGTGGAGTGGCCCTTTATGTGACACATGCTGACCAGAATGGGACTTGGCCCCGTTTATTTGCAGATGATTGGGGTGTTATATAATGCTCCTACCGCGCACATCCGGCTGGGAGACCTGGTCAGAGGTGCCATTTCCATAGACAGGGGAACACCCATGGCTGCCCCTTGTCGCCGACCCTGTAAGCATCGATTGCTGAACCCTTGGCGTGTGCGCTGGGGGAATACCATCGCAATAGAGGTGTCCGTTCTCCCTGCTTTACTAGAGGGACCCCGAAAACAATCTCTCCCCGGTTCTACGTGAGGTGGTACACTATGGAGCACTCTCTGGGTTAAAGGTCAATTGGTCTAAATCCATAGCTTTCCCGCTCACTTCGTCCACCTCACCATTTGAGATGGAGTACCCGCTACAGTGGTCTGCCGAAGTAGTTTAGTATCTTGGTATTAGATTGCACACAGATTCGGAAATTGTTTTCCAGGAAAATTATGGAACAGCTGGAGCCAAACTAGAGGACGATATCGAAACTTGGATTGGGCTGCCGTTGTCGCTAATCGGGAGGGTCTCTATCATGGAGATGGTAGTGCTACCCAGATTCTTCTTCTTGTTTGCAAACATACTGATAGTGCTACCTCGCTCCTTGTTCGTCAGACTTAACAAGTCTCTGGTGAGGCTGGCTTGGGCGGGCAAACAGGCTTGTGTACAGTGGTGGGTCCTCACATTGCCATACCAACTGGGGGGATTGAGTGCACCTGACCTAGAGCTCTATTACAGGGCAGCACAGGGTGCGCAGGCACTTAGCTGGATCCACAGAGAGGATAATATTCTATACCTCAGGCTCGAGAGTTTGTTCGCTGACCCTATGCCCCTTCCAGCCGTCATATTCGAGACGGTGGATCGCAGAACTGGGATTTTAGACTCCCTGAACTCGACAGGGCATGCCTGGCATTGCTTATTACACCAGCAGGCGGGGAACTGTTATACTCACCGGAAATGCCTGTAGAGTGGGCGATCTGGCTGACACCATGCCGTGATAAAAGTGTCGTAAGGGTGCTCCGAGCGCTGGGCATTCACAAAGTGGGAGACCTGTTTTCGGACGCTGTTGCTAAAACATGGGACGAAGTCACGACCACTATAGATACACCCACCCTCCTGCAGCACTTCCAGTTCCACAGAGTGCATGGTGCACTGCGCCAACAAGTTGGGGAGGACATGGATGGGCCCCCTGAGGTGCGTGAATTATAATATATCATTAGAACTAAATCTCCCCGCAAACTAGTCACCAACATATATAAATTGGCAATGTCCCAGAGGGCTAAATACTACATCAAAGCTAGACTGGCTTGGCAGCGCGACTTAAACATGGTAATTGATGACGATATGTGGTTATACTGTTGCACTAACACGAAGCGCATATCTCTGCACTGCAAACACAGAGTGATTCATTTTAAATTCATCAATAGGGTGTACTATACGCCAGAGAAATTGCACAGGTATGGTCTAAGGGAGGACACAGCATGCGACAGATGCAGCTCCACGACGGCGGACTTTGTACACTAAGCATGGGGTTGCCCAGGGGTTTTCTAATACTGGGAAAAAATATTCAGTGAAATAAGCACTATTGCGGAGTTGGAGATCCCCCTGGACCTGGCGATGGCACTTCTAGGCTACTCTAAAAAATTGCCAAAGGCAGCTCGGCGGCTGGTGGATCTGGGCCTGCTGATGGCAAAGCGCAGAGTGGCAATGTGCTGGCTAAGGGGTCCCTTGTCTACAGTAACGCAATGGTCACGTGATGTTCTTTATTGCTACACCACATACTTGAAGGATGGAGGTGGGGGTACAACCGCCGAGTCGCCGATAGGAGCAGAGGCAGGAACCAGTGCTCCAGCACCATGGTGGTTATTGCTAAATGGCTGATCAGGATGTGCTCCACAGACAGGGGACATTGCTGGGTACAGATTAACAGGTGGGGCTAGATTAGAGAGTGGGAACCAGCGGAGGGACGCGGCGATGATGGGGGGAGCTGGGGAGGATTGGCGACCGTATCAGGGCCTTGTTTTAGTGTGTGCACACAAATGTTGGAGTCCTTAACTTTGTGAAAACACAGCAGATACGCTTTGTACTAATTCTGGAATAATAAATCTTAAAGAACAGCGCTGCCCGGCCTCCGGGATGTGGGTAGCGTCGCTGTGATCTGTGCCTTATTTATATACGCGGCCGGCCCCAGGGTTGTAGGCATGCTGCTGTGTTTGTCAGTAATATTTTTCATGAGAAAAAAACGTAGTCAGGCAGTCCCTATGACCTACGCTTGGGATTACTGAATGATGGGTCACAGGTGGGAGGGTGCATAGCTGATAGGGAAACACTCAGGCAGGAAACTCTTGATCAATTCCACAGATAGCCGCAGCGGCATTACAATGGTCACAGGAGATTTCCCAATAAAGCACACATGGCAGGTGGGGGTACGATCTCCTAAAAACACCTTAAAGTCAGATGCCACATGAGTTAGGACACTTAGTCAATCAGCACACGTAATTACATGCTCCCCATGCATGACATCTGGATACATTCACCACTGGCGACACAGTGTCCACGCAGGGCAAGACCCACCTGTAATAATCATTGACCATTCATTTTTGACCCTAAAGGCAGCAACCAACATTCCTCACCATATATGGTATGCCATAAATCTTTTATGGCTGTTGTAATATTGTATTTAAAGAAGTCTCAAACTCGATGTAAATTTGAATCCGTCCTTAGACCTTTTGCCTGTAACTGTTCTCCCGGCCGAACTGTTTAATTAAACAAACTGTTCCTGTTTTGCCAAATGCCTCTTGTCTTCTGTTTTTTAAGGACATCCAATTCAAGCAACACAATATTTTGGCATTGGAATTGTTTTAGGGGCTGCAAGGAAATGTTGCTATGTTTGCTCTTTTCAGTAAACGACGATGAACCCATTTCCCATTCATTTCCACCGAATGTCATTTTCATTGACAGCCAAGGACACCTGGGTAGAGTTCTCAATGGAGTGCTTTTTCACCACAAACTTCCTAGTAAGAATGAGCAGTCATATTCTTTCCTTACCTTGCTTCTTCTGCCGCAGAATGACAGATGGGATTAGTGATGCAAAGTGTTTGCACTGTCTTTTTGTTACAACAGGAATTGCTCATGGAAAGGAGAAGCTTGCACATGCTAATGGAGGCCATGTAATAGCCTTAGTAGTTGATAGAACAATGATTTTTGCAATGATAATTGACATGCACCATCTGCATTGCAAGTGAGGAAACACTGTGGTCTGACAGAATTTCAACTAGTGGTTTCTGGTGTTGCAAGTAAGCAAAACTCAGGCAAAATATATGACAATATTCAAGAATCGGTGTGGAAACACCAATTCCTGCATGTTTTTACCAGTTATTCCCTAATCAGGATTAATATCCCTGCATTTACAGATAATCAAGATTGTTTATGTTATTAGAAAATATGGGGGAGAATTAAGGGTCAAAATCTAGGACGCTCGAAGTTGGCCACATGATGAGTTGCAACAGCCTCTTACGTTTTGCGATGTGATTGATGTTTTCTGGCATTTTCTCTGACATTTCTCATGTTCAATTGTGCCACCTGAGCACTTGTTTTCTAGCTTTTTCATTGATCAGACAACCATTAATCACAGAGCCATTGCTGCTGCCATAAAGCAAAATGATTCTTTTTCTGTGTGTTGTCTGAAGTCTGTTAAATAATCACATATTGAATGACCATTACAGTTACGGTGGCTATGGTAAACATTCTCTTGGTCGCAATTTACATTGTTGTTTATCGCCTGTTCAACTTGTCGATGTGACTTTCAAATTCCTCTTTTGAAGTAATCTCCATTGGGGAATGCATGTTCATTCTTCATAAAACCTGAATGGTCTTTTGTGCAGATGATTGCTATGAGTGTATGAAATTGCATGATTGTTTTCAAGAAATTACGCAAAATGTTGGGGAAATTACATGAAATTAAGAATAAATTATGTGAAATGCACTTTGGGGTATCTCTAGGTAAAACTGAATGCAAGAGCATATTTTACTCAAGAGCAATAACCTACTTGTTTCGTCTAATCTAATGATCCACATTCTCACTTCTGCTTACTCCATCTTCTCAGCCCATGTGATTGAAACACTGCATCTCGTAGAAATATACTTTCCTAATAGAAGCTTAACCAAAAATTGGTATATTAGAGTGAAACACAGTGGAGAAGCCTTGAGACACAGCTGGGGCACTTTGTGTGAAGCCTCTCTCCACAGTGGTGTCCAGTGCAATGATAAACGCCTAGCTTTGCTAGCATCGTCAGTTTCTTTGAGATGGACAATAAACTGCTATACAAACTGCCTGTCTTCGCTGTTCTTTGGCTAGAGATCCAATCTTGCATTACAAATGTAGCCTTGGCATGAATGTGGGCATAAACCTGAAGACCATAATTTAAGAGTGTCCACAAACCACTATTTAGTGCATGTATTTATTCTATAAAACTTACAGAAGGTTGCATTCTTACTTAAATAGAATGAAATATTTTAAAAAAATCTTAGTGAATAACACGTTTCCTTGACATTAGATTTTTGTGAGTGATGAAAGTACTAGTTGAACTAAATCTGTAACATACCATCCTCAAATAGCAAGTCTTGACTCTTAGAAATACCTAAAACATCTGTTACGGCGGGATTTCTGATCTATTTCTATAGGTCTAGATCCCAACTCAGGTCGACTGAACCGTTGATACCTGTCATAGAGTAAAAGGCAATCCACTACTAGGTCAATTAATAAGGACTTACACCACTCTAAAGAACCACTTACTACGAATAAGTTTTAAAAGTTTATTATAAAGCCAAAGTTAACTGGAGATACAAACATCTCAAAATAAGGTTCAAAAGATATACTGGTATCAATACAAACATACATTTTCTAAAAGCTCTTAGTCGGCCGAAGAATATCACCAAAACCAATTCGAAAATCATCAGAGTTGCAAGAATAGACACAAGCTGTAGCTTATGAGTCATTTACAGAAAGGAAGAAAATTCAGATTAGACTGTCCCTACACTAGACTAAGTGACATCCCTACTTAGCAGAATCTTAACCTAAAAAGGTGTCAGCAGTGGTGACTTCCAAAGAAGATCACTCACTTCCCTTAGTCTTCGTTGAAAATCGGTGTCTCGCAGTTAACCTATCTGCCTACCCATCCGCTCTCTTAGGTTCCTCAGACCATCTGCCCTAACTCCACCCAGGGGTGCTGTCCCTAATACAAAATTACATTTACAATAGAAACGCCCTTTAGAGACGCCCCTCACGCGGTGTTGGTTCTGGCATTTTCCATGCTGATACTCCTCTGGGCCCGTCGTTAGCGTTGACCTTGCTTCTCAGACTCTTCTCCGGCAGGACGGTACCCCCCAGGAAATTCCTGAAGCCTCCTCCAGGCCTGTGCCTGGCGCCCTGAACAAAACTCTATTCATCACTCTCTTGATTGGAACCTCCTCGCACCTGCAAACAGACCCTTGTACAGTGGGCCCCAAATTCCGGCCTCCACCATATCTTCTTAAGTCGTAAACCATCGAGCAGTCTCTGCAATTTAAGCTTAACATGACATTCTTCTAACTAGCACATGCAGATCAAAAGAAATGACCTTCTCTATTCAGGCCTATTAGAGTTACATGAAACGGGCTTGTGCACTCTGTAAAACATTTAATTTCTTAGTCTAAACCGTATTCTAACTTATTACACACAATGGTTATATGAAACACTTCTATAAAATATATCTTTTAGTTCTATGATCAATAATACTTTGAATTATAACAACATTAAAATCCATATCAGGTGAAAGTATAACATCACCTTTCGTTCTCTGCGAACCGCCATGTGGCCTACACATTTCTACGTTTAGCAGAATTATATTCTCCTCTACAGCAGCCACATAACATGGTATCTCAACATCATTATAACATCTCTACACACTTCTACATTAGCTTTTCACACTAATATATGCATTCTATTCTAGTTAAACACTCTTATGTATTTTCACTCTATAAATTTGACACTCTTATGTAATCTTTACTAAACTAATGCAACGTGCTTGTAAATATGGTGCACTTCTAAATTTTGTTTTCGATTTGCGCTCTCTCAGTTCCCCCCTTTGATGACTTTCAGTAGTCATCACCATCACAACACCATCCCTGAGGTATGCATGGAGTCAAACTGAACTCGTTGCAGTACTCTCTCGTTTCATCATCTCTAGAGCCCTCAGACTCCTGTACTGATTATCCTGCATCTCAGCTAATCTCCTCCTCTGCTCTCTCGTGGATCTTTGAAACCTCTTTGATCTATACCATTGGTACAGCCGCACCAATCCCCACAGGGTGATTATACAAACCACTATTATGATGATAGGTTTCAGTATGTACCAAATGAAACCCTTTCCTAGATTGGCAAACCAACTTCCAACTTTACCCATTCCATGACCTACTTTTTCCCACACATTTACCTGTGTCAAATCCTCAATCTCATGATGAATTTCAGTGATATTCCGTATATATTTCTCTAGAGGTTTTGAATTATCTGGAATGTAAGTACAACATTCCTGAACCTTCAAAGCCTTACAGACTCCTCCCTCTTTGGCTAACAGAACGTCTAAAGCAAGTCGGTTCTGAAGAACCATTTCCCTTATCGATTGCATCTCTCCCTCCACCAGCATTAATGATCTAGCAGTACTGGCGGACAACCTATCCACAGCTGTTGCCAATCTTCGGATCTTAACATCATTCAATGCTATCCCTAAAAGAGGAAACATAGCACCAAATACGTCTCCAACTACCTCCTCATCGCTTACATCTCTTCTTCCTCTAGCTTGAGTTCTTCCCTCTATAATTTCCAAATCCTTAGCATGGTATATTTTGGGGAAGACAATTGCTAAGTAACATGATCCATACCAATTATCCGGTAGTTTCACGTATGCATTTCTTCCACAAACAAAATATACATTCGGGATCACCTGCATTCCCTTCAAGAAATCTTTTGTATAGTACTCTAATTGGAAAGCATGTTCACAATTTACTTCTCCCACAAACACATTCTCATCATAGGTTTTACCCCTATATATACACAGTTTCCCTTTCTTCTCTCGATCCAAAGCTATTGGACCATTACTACCCTTTCTTTGGTGTGATCTTTCTTCCTCTGTCCAATCTGTTTTCCATTGGCCTGAAGCCTTTAGGATCTTCTGTCTCCTGTATCGATCATCCACCTGCCCTATAAACTTTTTCTCAATTTCTGACACTATTTCTTCGGGCATGAGAAGTATCTAATGTTTTCCAAGGAATGAAAAATTTCTTTAGCCTATCTTCACTCTTATAATAATCCCATTTATTCATATGCTTGTAGTTTGGAACTTCTGGTAGAACAGCATCAAAGTTTGAAAAATAATATTCAAAACCATCACGTTCATAAAATATACTAAGCAACAAACTATATGTGATTCCATAAGTCAATGGAAGATGATGATATCTAATACCTTCGTCTGCAGAGGCTGGCAATTGCATGCAGACATAGCAATCTTTAGCCTCCATAGCATCAATATATTCATAAAGCAATTTAGCATATGCATTTGATTTGAAATTTCCCTGTGATTCATCCACATGCAACCTACGAGTCTCTGCTGCTAGTAAAGCTTTATCTTTCTCTGTATTGTCCCCTTTTTTACCAGCAATAGTAGGTTTATGCATCGATACAATTTTTGCTTCCTTTGTAGCCTTTTCTTCATTTTCATGTCCCACTACATATGATATAGTAACTACTAAAACTATAAGAGAAATTACTCCCACTAAAAGTGTGCCTACTATGCATTTTGTCCTGCGGTTTGGGTTGCCAGCCTCCGTGATCTCAAGACAGTGTAGTTCTGGTTTTCTTTCACAACACAAAGTCTCTTTTCTTTGCTTATTCAGTCTTTCCGAACCACATCTGGAAGCTGATAATCCCTTTAGCAAGATCAGTCTTTGAGTTCTAAAGCAACAGACAACCCTAGCCCTTCTCCGTCCACTAAATGGAAGCCCCTAAATTTCTTCTTCTTCCACTTGGCGCTAGGTCAGTTTTCAATCTGTTTATTTACAAAGTCTTTAACAATCTGGAATGATACGTGTTCCAGCGGCTCTAATCATGTATTCTAATATTTCCAAACGAAGAGTGATCTCCTCGGGTGTTAGCCTCATCGAACAAAAAGTCGGAAATTCTATTCTGTTTAAAACCATGTCTCTTATCCCGCTCAGATAAGGAGGATTGGGGACAGTGAGTGTCAGCAACCCTTCGACCTCCACTCCGGGTATCACCAACACTATTTCCACTGTTATGATTGGGTCAGTACTGATCAATGTCACTTCCCTCACCCTCCCAGATCTCCGTGCACTGGACATCTGCAGCTAGGTAGGTCCACTCAGGAGTAGCGTATCTTCTGCAGGGCACTCGCACCCTCCTCGATCTTCTCGGACCTTCCTGTTCCTGTCTTTGTGCACCTTCGTCCGGATCCGAGTCTTCAGATATAGGAGCAAGAGTTCTCTCTGGAGTTGGCTTCAAGCTCGGCCTCTTCTTTCTTTCCGGCCAACTAGCTTCTCCACGCCTTGTTCTCCTATTTCTTGTCCTCACACTCGGTTCTTGATCACTCTTGTCTTGATCTGTCTCTGAGCCGTATTCACAGCAACTTTCTCCTTCAGTGGCAACTTCAGTTTCACTGTCATCCTGTCTTTCTTCTACTGGATCTGTAGCACTCCCAACTTCTTCCGACAACCCCACAGTTTGACTGATCCCCTCTAGTGGTTCGCCGTCCACAGTTGGATTTTCATCTGTGAGAGGAGCTGTTTCTTCTAAGGGTGCTGGAACTCTTCGAGTATGGGAAGCATGAATCCAGTTTGGCAGCCCTCCACACTTTACAGCAGTATTCGTTATCAAGATTATTTGGTAGGGCCCCTTCCAACGCACGTCTAGGCAGTTCTTCCGGATGTGCTTTTTAATAAGCACCCAATCCCCAGGGCACAAGTCGTGACATAGGTCTCTTGAAGATGGAACTTCAGCAGCCTGCACCTGAAGAGACACAGAATGAATGACATCAGAAAGTCCCTTGCAATAATCCAAGATCAGGTCATCTGTAATATTCAACAAAGCTGTAGTTGGAACAGACGGAAGTCTCATTGCCCTCCCCATTAAAATCTCATGTGGAGAGAGACCTGTCCTCCTGTCTGGTGTGCTACGCATACTCATGAGTACCAAGGGCAGAGCATCAGGCCAGCTTAAGGACGTCGATGAACATACTTTGGCTATTCGGGATTTAAGAGTTCCGTTTATCTGCTCCACGATACCTGAAGCCTCTGGTCGATAGCTACAGTGCAACTTCTGATCAATGTTCAATGCAGAGCAAAGCATCTTCACAACTTCGCTGTTGAAATGAGTTCCTCTATCTGATTCCAAAGAGGTCGGCACCCCAAAGCGCGGGATCAACTCCCTAAGCAATAACTTTGCTACTGTGAGTGTATCGCACCTGCGTGTAGGGTATGCTTCAACCCATCTGGAAAATATGCATACAACCACCAGAACATACCTGAGGCGGTTGCTTTTTGGCATCTCAATAAAGTCTAATTGCATTCTGTTGAAAGGCCCCCAAGACCTCCCAATGTGACTCATTGTAACTGGTGTTCTTTTCCCTACGTTCAATTGCTGGCAGGTGACACATCTCCGACACACGGCTTCTGCTGCTATCCTGAACCTAGGATTATACCAAGTCTGCCTAAATAACCTCAGCATGGCAT
Source organism: Lissotriton helveticus (assembly GCF_964261635.1). Taxonomy (NCBI): domain Eukaryota; kingdom Metazoa; phylum Chordata; class Amphibia; order Caudata; family Salamandridae; genus Lissotriton; species Lissotriton helveticus. The sequence goes on along the minus strand of NC_136067.1, from coordinate 1,815,555,111 downwards.
CTCTTCCTAAGTGTACTGGACCATGTATCTGTCGTGCCATTGGACTCACTAATTCGTCAGGTAACACTGCCCTTCCATCTGCTGAAACCCACAAATCCATTTCATTTTTCACACAAACTGCTGTTTCCCATGCCTTTTTCTCAGTATCAGGTGCTTTCTCTTGCAGGTCTGTTAGATCATCCCAAGTATCAACTGTTTCTAACATCATGTTTAACTCTGTCTTTTCCTGAGTCCCACCTACTTCCACTTCCGTGAAAGAGTATCCTTGCTCCACACAATAGCGGGCAACTTCGTCTGCATATCGATTTCCTTGCGATACAAAATCTGTATTTTTGGTGTGGGCTACACATTTAACAACCGCAATTGCTGCTGAACCTTGTAATGCTTCTAACAACAGTCGCACAAATTCCCCATTTCGAATAGGCGAACCAGAGGAGGTCATGTAACCTCTCTGAGACCACAATTGCCCATAATCATGAACCACACCGAAACCATATTGGCTATCGGTATAAATGGTGACTCTAATTTTGCTACCTGCTAAACAGGCACGTGTCAATGCAATGATTACGGCTACCTGAGCGGAGTGTACTCCTTCCAGGCAAGCGGCTTCCACAACTCCAGTAATGGTGCAAACAGCATAAGCTGCTCTCAACCGACCAGTATCGTCTCTTAAACATGAGCCATCAACAAAGAAAATTTCATCAGGGTCAGTCAACGGCTCATCCACAATATCTGGTCTTGGCTTGGTGCATAGTTCAGTCACATCAAGGCAATCGTGATCTTCACATTCTTCGCCTTCTATATCATTAGGAAGTGGTATCAATGTAGCAGGATTCAAAACAGAGCACCTCTTAATGGTCACGTTCTCCGCAGCAAGAATAACTTGCTCGTAGCGCGTGAGCCTATTATTGGTTAAGTGCTGTGTCTTGGTCCTGGTCATTAACAGTTCTACAGAATGAGGTACATACACCACTAATTGGTGTCCCATGACTATATTCTCACACCTTTCAATGCTGACACCTGTTGCAGCAACGGATTTGAGACATCCGGGCAACGCTGCGGCTACCGGATCTAAAGTAGCCGAAAAGTATGCAACTGGTCTACGGGCATTTCCATGAGTTTGTACTAAAACTGACAAAGCACAACCTTCTCTTTCGCAGCAGTAAAGTGAAAATGGTTTTTCGTAATCAGGCATTCCCAAAGCTGGAGCACGGCACAAGTCCTCTCTCAGCTGTAGGAACGACATCAAACAATCCTTGTCCCATGGTACCGGATCACTCACCTCCTTGTGCGTCAGTTTTTGTAAGGTATTTGCTTTCAGAGAAAAGTTAGCTATCCACTGTCGGCAATAACCCACCATCCCTAGGAACATCCTGACTTCTCTCTGTGTAGTAGGCGCGTTCATCTTCATTATCGCCTCTATCCTATCTGGTGACACCTTGCGCTTTCCTTTTTCTATCCGGTGACCCAAGTACTGTACTTCTGTCAGACAGTACTGCAATTTGCTCGGAGATACTTTATGCCCATTTTCAGCTAAATGGTTCAGCAAGGCGATGGTATCAATCTTACAAGCTTCTTCCGTTCCTGATGCAACAAGTAGGTCGTCTATGTACTGGACCAGAACCGAGTTCTGTGGCAGTACTAGACTTTCAAGATTTTTCTTCAATAGCTGGTTAAAAATTGATGGGCTTTCTGTATACCCTTGTGGGATACGACACCATGTTAGGACACGATCTTCCAGCTTAAAAGCGAAAAGATACTGGCTCTCCTCATCCAATGGGATTGAGAAGAAAGCCTGACAAAGGTCTATCACTGTGAACCACTCAGCTTGGAATGGTATCTGAAACAATATCACTGATGGATTCGGTACCACTGGACAACATGAAACAACTATGTTATTAATCTTTCGAAGATCTTGCACTATTCTAAATTTCCCGCTAGGTTTCTGCAAACCCATAATCGGGGAGTTGCATGGACTACCCACGATTTCCTTCAATATTCCCTGTTGAATCATAGAGTCGATTACAGGTTTTATTCCTGCGATCGTCTCCGGGGTCAATTTGTATTGAGGCGTTCTTGGATATTCAACATTTGGTTTTACCACGATCTTCACTGGTTCTACTCCTTTGATCAGTCCTATCTCTTCTCCAGTAAAATCCCATACCTCTGATGACACTGTATCCCGCAAGTCCAGAGGAAGGTCCCCCACAGTCAGGGTAGGATACAGTTCTACGCATACTCTCGAATTTGCAACTTTAAAGGTAGCATCCTCGTCTGTAGTCTGTACCTCTACTCCCTGAGGTGTGCAGTAAATTGTGCAGTTCAGTTTGCACAATAAGTCCCTTCCTAACAGACACACAGGACTAGAACCACATACTACAAACTGATGTTCATAGTTGTGGTTTCCTATTCTCACTAGCACTGGTTCCGTCAAAGGGTTGGTCATTCTCCTATTTGCGACTCCTACCACTTGAATTGTTTCCCCCGACATTGGTAGATCTGGAACCACTGCCGATCTCAAAGTTGATCGAGTAGCTCCGGTATCTACTAAGAATGTTGTAGGACACCCTGCCACTTCGGCCTCAACAAACGGTCCTCTTTGATCCACCTCTAGAACTGCCCCGAGGGTACAGTCCTCCTCTTTACTTACACGTCGTCCTGTCAATGGATCAACGTAGTAACACTCTTCTTCGTCTATAAAAAGAGGCATTTGTCTATAGATCTTTCCCCCTGTCATAATCTTTGGTGGCTGCGGGAACTGGGCTCGTGGAGCCGAAGTCCCCCCTTTGACCAACTTACTTTTTGGCACTGTCACCCTTTGAACTGGAACTTCTAGTACTTCCTCCTCCTCTACTTCTAGCTCACCGTTTTCAGTGTTATAGGGACACTCGCGTTTCCAATGTCCCACCTGGTGACACTGGTGACACTTTGTCATTTTTTCAATGTATTTACAACAAGGGGTGGTGATGGACAGAGTCTCTGAATTAAGCAGAATACTCTCACCCAGTCAAGAGATCAGGGCTAGATCCAACACCGTTTTTTAGCTCATTGCACCATCCCAGTTTCAGAACCTGGCTGTATGCAAATTAGTCTGTCCCTGGCCCAGTGCATCATGGGAACAGGGCAGACCAGACTACAAAAGCCAATTCTTACACTGGGAAGGAAACAAGCTTCCGGGGACCGGTTTCTGGCATTTCAGCCGTCTTCGGCCCGGCTTGCTTGAATCCTGATGGTGCATTGAGCAAGGGACTCACATCTGAGTATACCCTTCCACGCTTAGGGTGGACAAAAATATTTACAACAAGGGGTGGTGATGGACAGAGTCTCTGAATTAAGCAGAATACTCTCACCCAGTCAAGAGATCAGGGCTAGATCCAACACTGTTTTTTAGCTCATTGCACCATCCCAGTTTCAGAACCTGGCTGTATGCAAATTAGTCTGTCCCTGGCCCAGTGCATCATGGGAACAGGGCAGACCAGACTACAAAAGCCAATTCTTACACTGGGAAGGAAACAAGCTTCCGGGGACTGGTTTCTGGCATTTCAGCCGTCTTCGGCCCGGCTTGCTTGAATCCTGATGGTGCAATGGGCAAGGGACTCACATCTGAGTATACCCTTCCACGCTTAGGGTGGACAAAAATATTTACAACAAGGGGTGGTGATGGACAGAGTCTCTGAATTAAGCAGAATACTCTCACCCAGTCAAGAGATCAGGGCTAGATCCAACACCGTTTTTTAGCTCATTGCACCATCCCAGTTTCAGAACCTGGCTGTATGCAAATTAGTCTGTCCCTGGCCCAGTGCATCATGGGAACAGGGCAGACCAGACTACAAAAGCCAATTCTTACACTGGGAAGGAAACATGCTTCCGGGGACTGGTTTCTGGCATTTCAGCCGTCTTCGGCCCGGCTTGCTTGAATCCTGATGGTGCAATGAGCAAGGGACTCACATCTGAGTATACCCTTCCACGCTTAGGGTGGACAAAAATATTTACAACAAGGGGTGGTGATGGACAGAGTCTCTGAATTAAGCAGAATACTCTCACCCAGTCAAGAGATCAGGGCTAGATCCAACACCGTTTTTTAGCTCATTGTACCATCCCAGTTTCAGAACCTGGCTGTATGCAAATTAGTCTGTCCCTGGCCCAGTGCATCATGGGAACAGGGCAGACCAGACTACAAAAGCCAATTCTTACACTGGGAAGGAAACAAGCTTCCGGGGACCGGTTTCTGGCATTTCTGCCGTCTTCGGCCCGGCTTGCTTGAATCCTGATGGTGCAATGAGCAAGGGACTCACATCTGAGTATACCCTTCCACGCTTAGGGTGGACAAAAATATTTACAACAGGGTGTGGTGATGGACAGAGTCTCTGAATTAAGCAGAATACTCTCACCCAGTCAAGAGATCAGGGCTAGATCCAACACCGTTTTTTAGCTCATTGCACCATCCCAGTTTCAGAACCTGGCTGTATGCAAATTAGTCTGTCCCTGGCCCAGTGCATCATGGGAACAGGGCAGACCAGACTACAAAAGCCAATTCTTACACTGGGAAGGAAACAAGCTTCCGGGGACCGGTTTCTGGCATTTCAGCCGTCTTCGGCCCGGCTTGCTTGAATCCTGATGGTGCAATGAGCAAGGGACTCACATCTGAGTATACCCTTCCACGCTTAGGGTGGACAAAAATATTTACAACAAGGGGTGGTGATGGACAGAGTCTCTGAATTAAGCAGAATACTCTCACCCAGTCAAGAGATCAGGGCTAGATCCAACACCGTTTCTTAGCTCATTGCACCATCCCAGTTTCAGAACCTGGCTGTATGCAAATTAGTCTGTCCCTGGCCCAGTGCATCATGGGAACAGGGCAGACCAGACTACAAAAGCCAATTCTAAGAGTGGTCTGCTTAATTCAGACACTCTGTTCATCACCACCCCCTTTTCTGAATCATTTTGTCCACCATAATCGTGGAAGGGTATACTCAGACATGAGTCCCTTGCTCACTGCTCCATCAGGATTCAAGCAAGCCGGGCCGACGATGCCTGGAATGGCAGAAACCGGTCCCCGGAAGCTTGTCTCCTTTCTGGTGAAGAATTGGCTTGGTAGTTTGGTCTGCCCTGTTCCCATGATGCACTGGGCCAGGGACAGACTAATTTGCATATAGCCAGGTTCTGAGCTGGGATGGGGCAGTGAGCTAAATAACGGTGATGGATCAAGCCCTGATCTTTGGACTGGGTAAGAGTGGTCTGCTTAATTCAGACACTCTGTTCATCACCACCCCCTTTTCTGAATCGTTTTTTTCAATGTAGCAATGTCTATTCTAAGTCTCGAGTTTTCCTCGCTGTCCTTATTCTGACTATTTGGCATCCGTCTCATCGTCCCTGTTCCCTGTTGTTGCTGTCCACCCTTTCCAGCAGACTGCATCTGCACCATCATCAGTTTCTCCTTTAATTTCTTTGCTTTGGAATCTATTTCATCACTGCAATATCTTGCGTATCTCAAAATTTCATCCAATGGTTTGTTTTGCCAACAAATTAAATGTTGCTGAATCATCAAACAAATATCAGGTCTCAACCCCAATACGAACTTCGATACAAACTGTCCTATATCTTTGGGATCCATTACATCTAATCCGCTGTATTGTTTGAACGTTTTCAGCAATCGCTCATAAAACTCATGAACTGTCTCCTTGGGTTCCTGTCTTGTTCGGTCTATTTTTACCCAATCTATATCTTGTGGTGGCACCTTCTCCTTCAACCATGTCATCACCCTATCATATTTTAACATTACTGTTTCTGATGGTCCATTAGTACGTCCATCTCTTTCTGGTTCTGTGGTTGGCCATTCGACACTAACCTTGCATGCTATCCACAAGTCTCCTGGGACCACAATGTCAAATAGGGTGTTCAAATCAATCCACAATACCTTTGAAATCTTGACAAACCTCTCTACCTGCTTGTACCACTCTACAGGATTTTCCCTTAACTTTGGAAATGAGTTGGTAAATGCAGCCAAATCTCCCCTACTCCAGGGCACATGTACATAACTTCCATTCGCTATTTCTCGCAAAGGGAATGCCTCCATCTGCAGTAGCCTTCCCTCCGGAGACATCACATTTGTGCTCCGCCTAACAGTTCCCTTTTTGGACCACCTCTCTTCCCATTTGTCCAGATCTCTCCATGCTCTTATTCCTGTGATCAGTTCCATTATATGTGTTTTTAATCCAGTTGTCCTCCTCTCATCTAAGTCCTGATCTGAATAATGCAACCTATGGTTACCCTGCAATGCCTTTGTTCTGGACAAATCTACCATATACTTGTCTGCCAGTTCAGACAGTTTCTCATGAGTTGCTCTTGCCTTTCGAGTAACATCCTTTGCTATAAACAGCAGCTCATCTTGTTCGTACATGTCAATCCTTTCTAAAGGCAACACACCATCAATTATCTCGTCCAGGTCAGATTTTAAGCTGGTCACAACAAGTCTTTTGGCTTTTATCACAGCTTTCAGTATGCTATCTCTAGAGAGTCCATTTACATCTCTCCCATCACAGCTCTGAGTCCTACGTCTGGGCTCAGGCGTGTTATGGGGAGTCCTCCCATGCTCCCATCTCTCCAGGTCCCATGCAGTTCCATCCTCTCTGGGTGTATAGTGAAACACTTCTCTATTTCCCATAGTCCCACATTTCCCATTCTGCCTGGTTTCTCTGGGCGCATGGTAAGACACTCCATTATTCTCCATGCTCTCGCAATTTGTCTGTGATCTCTGATCACTCGACACATGGCAAGATCCTCCGCGGTTCCCCATGTTCCCACAATTCCAGTGCTGTACGTCATCATCAGGTGCGTGGAGAGTGCACTTAAACCTATCCCTGTACTCTTGTGTCCTTTGGTCTCCCTCACTTTGAATGAGACGAGACGTCTCTCCACACTCCGCACTTCCACCTTTTTGCTCCTGCGCATTTCCACCGTCAATATGACGTGTAACTCCTCTATTCTCCTGACTTTTACCGTCCCACTCCTGACTGCGTTCGCTAGCCCCGCAGTGAGATAATGTCCCGTTGCCTCGACTTCCCCATTCAGCTTCTGCTCGTGACCTGTTGCTTGGTGCTTCTGTGGACCTATCCCATTCCCTCAAGTCAGCCCTCAACTCTTTATAGGATTTCGGCCGTGGTCCCCTCAGGTCCATCGGTCCTCTTTGACCCCCCGGTTCTACTACGGGATCCACTGCTGAATCCAATGGGGTGCTCCACGTTATCGGTCCTGGCAATTTCTTCCAGGCATTTGTCGTGTTATTCCTTCTTTCTATCTCAACTCTTTCTCTGTCTAGCCGTACCTGTTCTTCCTCTCTCCCTTTCGCTGGGTGATAAACCGACACTATGGGACCTATGGTAACGGGTACTTGAAGAGCATCTGGCAATCCATAAGACTCAACCCTCTCTGTTACTGGCATCTTCTGCACCACAACCCTTCCGACTACTCTCTGTACAGTACTATGTTGAGGTGTCTCCTCACCTTTGGTAGGTACCCAATTCGTTATAGGGAGTGGCCTGTTCTCTTCTAGGTCAACCCTATCTTCTCTTGGGAGCTCAGTACTTTCTATCTCCCTATTGTCCGGAGGCGGTCTATCTATCAACAACCTATTTATTAGGCCATCCTCCTACTCGCTCTCATCATCCTCTTCTATGGGTCTCTTTTCCCCTGTAACCTCTCTCACTGGGAACAACTTATCCACCTCAATCGTCTGTACCCTCCATCTCTTGGCTTCCGCATCCCATTTGGCATCTTGCACTGCCCTTACTGATCGCCTTACCCTTTCCTGGCGTCTGTTCTGACTCCTGTCGTGCGCCGCCCTAATCCACGCATTAAGCGCCTCAAACTGTGTTGGTCTAGGCAAAGGTCTCAATGAGGACATAACTGCTTTCAGCTGATGCAACACTTCTAGTCTAAACGTTCCGTATTTCGGAAAAGTCAGTTCCTCATTCCCTTCTGTATCTTACTCCAAGTACCAAGCCACAGTATAGTATGCAACCCAACATTCGTTGCCATATAGTGAGCTGGTGTACCCTCTGGCGGTGCCTCTTCCCCGTAATAAGATTCTCTTCTTTTTCTCTTAAAGATCGCTCTCAAACATTTAAAACACTTCATGTTCAAATCTACAAAATTTCAGTTTTCTCCGCGTTCGTTTACTTCCTGATGACAATCCACCAATCCCAGCGTGGTTCTCGCTAACTGGCCTATCACAGCGCGGCTTTTCGCTGACGTCACACCAACCGGCCTATCACAGCGCGGCTTCACACCAACCGGTCTATCACAGCGCGGCTTCACACCAACCGGTCTATCACAGCGCGGCTCTCGCTGACGTCACTCCTACCGGCCTATCACAGCGCGGCTTCACACCAACCGGCCTATCTCAGCGCGGCTCTCGCTGACGTCACTCGTCCCCCTTCGCAGCAGTTCCCCTCCTTTCTCCGCTCGTCTCCCGGTCATGCATGCGTCCAATTCATACTCTGAAAAATGATTACTTCCGACCAAGCGATCACTTTCCTTGACTGTACGCCCACAGTCTAACTGTAATTGTCACCTTAGCTGACGAAATGTCTTTCCGTGTACGTCCAGACAATCGCCTTAACTGATAGGTTACTTACACACGGTAACTTTCGACCTGCGTCCGTTACCCACACACTCACTCTTGCTTTCCCCCTATCTCGGTCCTGCGGGCGATCAATGGTACCTCATGACCCCCTTCTCTGGTCGACAACTACTCTGGATGTTCGATACACCCGAACCACTTAAGCTCTCCCCCGAACTTAAGATTTTACCCCAGTCAGGTTGCGCGCGCTCACAACCCTCTCTCAATCACACTACAGGCATTCAACTCCGCATGACATTACAATACAGATACAACACAAAACACCGCAATCTGTCAACGCATGACCCTTGTTATACTCACTCTCGTCCGACCCTGCTGCTTTTCTCTCGCACGTCAGCACCTTCTTCGGCAGGCGATTCTTCCGCTGCTCATCTCTCGATCTCTAGGGACCTTGGGGTAATCTAACCTAGTCTAGATCACCTTCCTCTAGAAGGTAACCATCCGTCTCTGCTACCAACTGTTACGGCGGGATTTCTGATCTATTTCTATAGGTCTAGATCCCAACTCAGGTCGACTGAACCGTTGATACCTGTCATAGAGTAAAAGGCAATCCACTACTAGGTCAATTAATAAGGACTTACACCACTCTAAAGAACCACTTACTACGAATAAGTTTTAAAAGTTTATTATAAAGCCAAAGTTAACTGGAGATACAAACATCTCAAAATAAGGTTCAAAAGATATACTGGTAACAATACAAACATACATTTTCTAAAAGCTCTTAGTCGGCAGAAGAATATCACCAAAACCAATTCGAAAATCATCAGAGTTGCAAGAATAGACACAAGCTGTAGCTTATGAGTCATTTACAGAAAGGAAGAAAATTCAGATTAGACTGTCCCTACACTAGACTAAGTGACATCCCTACTTAGCAGAATCTTAACCTAAAAAGGTGTCAGCAGTGGTGACTTCCAAAGAAGATCACTCACTTTCCTTAGTCTTCGTTGAAAATCTGTGTCTCGCAGTTAACCTATCTGCCTACCCATCCGCTCTCTTAGGTTCCTCAGACCATCTGCCCTAACTCCACCCAGGGGTGCTGTCCCTAATACAAAATCACATTTACAATAGAAACGCCCTTTAGAGACGCCCCTCACGTGGTGTTGGTTCTGGCATTTTCCATGCTGATACTCCTCTGGGCCCGTCGTTAGCGTTGACCTTGCTTCTCAGACTCTTCTCCGGCAGGACGGTACCCCCTAGGAAATTCCTGAAGCCTCCTCCAGGCCTGTGCCTGGCGCCCTGAACAAAACTCTATTCATCACTCTCTTGATTGGAACCTCCTCGCACCTGCAAACAGACCCTTGTACAGTGGGCCCCAAATTCCGGCCTCCACCATATCTTCTTAAGTCGTAAACCATCGAGCAGTCTCTGCAATTTAAGCTTAACATGACATTCTTCTAACTAGCACATGCAGATCAAAAGAAATGACCTTCTCTATTCAGGCCTATTAGAGTTACATGAAACGGGCTTGTGCACTCTGTAAAACATTTAATTTCTTAGTCTAAACCGTATTCTAACTTATTACACACAATGGTTATATGAAACACTTCTATAAAATATATCTTTTAGTTCTATGATCAATAATACTTTGAATTATAACAACATTAAAATCCATATCAGGTGAAAGTATAACATCACCTTTCGTTCTCTGCGAACCGCCATGTGGCCTACACATTTCTACGTTTAGCAGAATTACATTCTCCTCTACAGCAGCCACATAACATGGTATCTCAACATCATTATAACATCTCTACACACTTCTACATTAGCTTTTCACACTAATATATGCATTCTATTCTAGTTAAACACTCTTATGTATTTTCACTCTATAAATTCGACACTCTTATGTAATCTTTACTAAACTAATGCAACGTGCTTGTAAATATGTTGCACTTCTAAATTTTGTTTTCGATTTGCACTCTCTCACATCATAGCCATAAACAGGGATACTTAGCAGTTCAGTGATCTTGCAATGATTCTGTCTTCTGTGCCTCCATAAACAGTGACAATACATGTCAAAAATATTTCTTATTTGCTCTTGAGTTTTACACAAAACCAGAGAAATTATCTGACAACCACATGTTTAGGTCTGGTGTTGGTCAAAACATATTGATTTTACTAAATGAAATGTATACTTAACTTATCGGGGCTTTCAGCCAGCCCTCTTCATCCATCGGTCTGGTATTGTGTCATTCACATTTTTCTTCCACCAACTACAGCATACATACATCATGGGCCAGCCCACTTCAGTCATTGGCTAACTTCACTGGGAATTACGACATTTCGTCCTTTCACATGGAGCACACCCACACACAAAGTAGATCCCTTCAGTGCCAAGGATTACTATCTCTATGTGATTTTTGACACCAAAGGATATCTTTTCATTTTTCAGATTAATTTGGGCCTCGTCTTGCTCAACGATAACGTTTTGCAAAAACAATGATAAAAAAGTCATTGACAATGCCAAACGTCTGGCAGCTTTCACCAAACCTACTGGATTTGTAAGTACTCGTTAGCTTTAATAGCGGTTTTGAAAGTGGTAATCCCAGATTCACACTTCAATAGAGAAGGAAGCCATTTTCCCCCTGCAAAGTATCTTTACGTTTTTTGCTGTGAATGCACCTGGATTGTGCAGCTGGTTTTCAAACTAAAAATGGTACAATAAGGAATACAAAATATGTTCACTTGATACCTTATTAGTAATTTCCTTTGCAACTGTTTTTAAATGCTTTGCATTTAGTTCTACGCATTAATTTATTATTTCATGTTGGTTTGCTTTCAGAATATTATCGCATCGGGCTGCCATTGCAACAATAATTAATGGTTGCAAGTAATGCCCTCGACAGGAAGTCTGGGTCAAGGAGACTTTTAATTTTACAGCTACTAAAAGGCATGTTTCAAAAGTTCATGAAGGGGGAGGGAGGGTCATTATGATGTGGGAGTCTCTCGAAGACCCAGAGAAAGCTTCATGTTGTTGCATGAGGCTTATCTTGGCGCTGAGCCAGAAAAGTAAAGTAACAAATCAGAGGCACGTGACATGGCGACGCTGCATGAAATATAGCGCTTGCATGCTCTATCGAAGGAGCGCATTTTATAGAACTGACAAGGAAAATATTTAAATAGGCGTCCTTAGAAACATGCATGCTCCACAAAGTACTTCACAGTGGACATAACACCCTTTTCTACAAGCATACATTTTAAACCACATGTTTATTTTTTACATTTCCCTATAAACGAAATTGAAAAAGCTGTTTGAAAAGCACAAGGGCCCTTAGACGTCTTAAAGGTGCCTGGGCATGCCCAGTTTTCAAAGGAAACAGCCACCATAGAAATATGTTTTAATTTAAAAATGTATATTTTTTTCAAATATGTTTTCTTTTAAAATATGATTAAAATATTAAAATGTAAAATATTTTTAAAATATCAAAATTAAAATGTTTAACATTTAAAAGATATTTTCATTTATCAATATGTATTCTTTTTCAGTCTTATGTCCCTTTTTACAAGTGAGGAGCAATAAAGGCACAGTAGATAAGCAGATTTGTTCCTTTGGACAGAAGTAGGGCAATTGTGAGCAAGGATCAACCAAGGTAACAAATGCTTGTATGATTTATGCAGTCGCAGCCGCCATGGCTCGCGGGTGAGGGGGTGGTGAACGTGGGGGGGGTCTTGAGTCGCGGGGGGTGGGAGGGGGGGTGTCATGGTCGGAGTCGCGGTGGTGGGGTTTCGGTATTAAATTTAATAACCTAACAGTGTTTCGCGTCCCGCATCTTCTCTGCTCCTGCTCTCCTACCTCGGACAGAAACAGGAAGCAGGCAGCCAGACTCCCTCCCATGACTAATCACAAAACTGCAATGCAGCATATGATTAGTCTGAGCACCGAGACACTGCTCTCAGCCAGGGGCTGGAGGTGTGGGCATGTTCTCCATGCAGACGGCAATGCTGCCTGCATGGAGAAGGGGAAACTGCGCATGACTTATTTGGGAGGCCCGAGAGGACTGACCAAATAGTCATCGCGTAACTCAGGTGTGGGAAAATCAATATTCCCCTGCCCTGCTCAGAGAGCAGAGCAGCCCCACCCACCTGACCACTGCAAAGCAGCAGGACATGAAACATAAAATGACAGTAACTCCTAAGTTATTATCATTTTATGTTTCTCACTGCTTAAAAGCAGTGGGGCAACGCTTCCTCCGCCATAGCAGAGGAGCGCCCCCCGGATTTACAGCAGCTTTGGCATCTGGTAGTACAATAACTAGTTGGCAGTTTCAGCTGTCGACCACATCTTCACCGATCAAAAACAGTAGGTCCTTATAAGAATGGAGAAAGGGACTTTGTATTTATGGAGGTGAAAAAAAAATATCAAGGCTATCTAATCAAAGTTTTTTTGCATCATTGAGTTGGTAGACTTCATGGTGAACCAGCATTGACAAGCCAGTAAGTCTCGAGCATGGCACTTGTTGGCTATGCCAAAGATTATTCCCCCCAGTTGCTGATATTGTATGGTTGAAAACGTGTCTGTCACCTTGGAATGATCTTTCTTTTGCTTTATGAAAAATCATTCAAAGAGGACCACTGTGTATACTTTTTCTTTACAAATAAGAAAAACAATTCTAAGATAGCTACTTGTGCAGGCACGACAGCAATCTTATAATATTTTTTTGTTTGTTTAAATAAAATCATTCAGAGATGGCCACTGTCAACACTAGGACAGGTGCTGCACCCATCTTTGTTTCAAATTCTGTTTATTGAGTTTTTAAAGTAATACAGAAATTCACCATATATGCAACATATGACAGAAAATGCCCAGAGTTACAGTGATCATATAGAGGTTACAGTTTGTTGACGAGTTCTGTGGCATGAGAGAACTGAGTGAGAACTACAAGCATAATATGTTGCATGTGATGATCAGCACCCTCTGAAGCGAGGGCCATATAAAGGAAACTCAACAAAATTATGTTAAACAACAAAACCGTAATGTTATGGTGCAAATAATAAAAAAGAAAAAGGGGGTTGTGAGGGGTGGGCCTTTGAGCATTAGTGTAACCTCCTCTCCGCGTCCGGCCACCACCCTTTGAGTTGGGTTGTTAGATGTGGAACAGGTTGAGAGATGTGGAACAGGTTAAGAGCCCTTAATCGAGGGGCACAGGCCGACAATGGTAGCCCCTCTAATAAGTACCTCTAATAAGTAGCTCAATGGGGACCATTTGTAATCAAATCCTTTTCTAGTGTCTTCTACAATGTTGACTGTGCGCTCCAGAGCCAGCGCCTTCCGCAGCTGCGCATGCCATTGAGTTATAGATGGTACCTCTTGCTTTTTCCATACTGCTTCTACTGCCATTTTTGCTACCCCCAAGCAAAGCCACATAACTAATTTATCACCCTGTGTTTGGCGCTTCAGGGTTGTATCTACCACCCCTAACAGAGTGTGTTCTAAGGTTTGGGAAATAGGGAATCCCAAAATAAGCTTTATTTGGGACAGGATTTCCTTCCAAAAAGGCTGTATGGAGGGGCAGTCCCACCAGATGTGAGAAAAGTCGCCCAATAAGCTGCACCCCCTCCAACATTTGTCCGAGGTGTTGGGGAAAATTGTGTGTAGTTTCTGGGGATACAAGTACCAAAAGTACATGAATTTGTAGTGAGCCTCCGTTAGGTGCATTGAGTGGTTGAATTTTGCAATATCTTTGCTTAAGTGTTCCCACTGTGTGTCCCCCAAAGGAGAATCTACAAGTGTATCCCAAAAGGGTTTAAATCGGGGGGTCGCTTTGGGGCTCAGGGCCTGTATGAGAGCATATGAAAAGGAAATGCATCCCCTCGAGGAGGAACCTGACTGGGGAAACATTTCAATGGGCAGCAGATCTCTGGTAGAGGCCAGCTGCACCAGAGGCTGCTGTACCCAGTGTTTAAGCTGCAGATAATGGACTTCCTCCTTGGGAGTGAGTGAGAACTGTTGCATGCATTCTTGAAATGTGAAAATCTCCCCTTTCTGAAAGAGGTGGGAGATCGTGAGAAAGCTTACCTCCCGCCACTCATCAAAAGGACCCTCCTGTAGAGCCGGGGGGAAGGCCGCATTAAAGTGAATAGGCGTGTAAGGAGATGGAAAGGTGGTCAACTGCAACCTTTTGGTAGGATCGTCCAATACCTTTAATGTGCTGGATGTAGGCGTGCTGATGTAAGCATTAGGCAGCCTGTCGTGTTTTGGCTTCCACAGACACGGTCTCCCACCACATCCTTTTACACCGCCTCGTGGAGGCAGGTGTTGGAGAACAAGCGCTTGATTGGTTTCGATCATTTCTCACGGGTCGAACCTTCAAAGTTTCTACTCCTCCCTACATCTCTGCCCCACGTCCCATTTTGCAGGGAGTTCCACAGGGTTCGGCCCTGAGCCCTACCCTTTTGAATTTGTATGTTGCGCCGCTGGCGCAGGTAGCTGCTAGCTTTGGTCTTTCAATAGTGTCATACGCCGATGACACACAATTGGCGGTGTCACTCAATGGCGATTCCAACATGAACGCCCCCACCTTTCAAGCAGCCCTTAAAGCTGTCGCCGGCTGGATGGCGAATAATCGCCTACAACTCAATGCCACCAAGACGGAGGTTATTCTTTTCGGGAGAGACAGCAAGCTCTGGGGAGACCAATGGTGGCCTTCTGAATTGGGCCCCGTCCCGACCCCTGCAGCCGAAGTCAGAAATCTGGGCGTCTGGCTTGACGATCAATTGTCTTTTATTCCCCACATCAAACGTGTTGCGGGAACTTGTTTCGGCGCTCTACAAAGCCTCCGGCCTGTTTTTAAATTTTTCGACGCGGACACCAGGCAGATTATAGTCCAAGCTCTGGTGTTGACCAGACTGGACTACGCCAGCTCTCTGTTTCTGGGTGTCAATCAAGCTGAGCTTGCCCGTCTTCAGCGGATACAAAATTCGGCGGCTAGGATGCTGGTCGGCCTCCCTAAATTTGTTTCGGCTCGTAGCACTATCTATGACCTTCACTGGCTCCCAGTGGGCCAAAGAATTAAGTTTAAGGCTTTGTGCCTTACTTTTAAAATTCTTAACTTGGCCTCCCCTCCTATTCTTACTCAGACCATCCGCCACTATGTTCCCTTAAGAGCTCTTCGGTCTGCAGGGTCTAATTTGGCCATTGTTCCTCGTTTTAAAAAATCCAGAATGGGTGGACGCTCTTTCTCGGTGATGGCGGCTACGCTGTGGAACTCTTTGCCTGCCTCACTTCGTTCCATCCACGATTTGTTTCATTTTAGGAAACAATTAAAAACCTATCTGTTCTCCGCTGTATAGCCCTGTGTTTTGGTCACCTTGTTGTGTTGTGTCTCTTATCTCCAAAAGCGCCGGGACGCCTCTTGGCTGCGGCATCTGCGCGCTATACAAAATTTAATAACATAACATAACATAACAGTAAGTCCTGTAATCTGCCTGTCTATATGCAGCCAGTGCTTCTCGGAGGCCCGTAGCGACCATTCAGTGATAACTCTCAATTTGGCCGCCCTGTAGTGCCCCTGAAAGTCTGGCAGTGCCAGCACTCCCTCTCTTCGTGGTCGCGTGAGCAGGCCATATGGTAATCGGGCTCTTTTTTTTAACCAGATGAACTTCGTTATGATTTGGCACAGCTCTTTAAAAAGGCCTTTTGGCACCAGAATGGGCAGCCCCTGAAAAAGGTAGAGCAACCGAGGGAGCGCGTTCATTTTAATAGCATTGATTCTTCCCAACCACAAAATATATGCAGCACTCCATTTGCCCAGGTCGTGTTTCAATTGGCGGAGGAGGGGAGGAAAGTTAGCTTTGTAAAGGTCTGCGATACAGGGGTGAGCTGGATCCCCAGATAGGTCATTTCTTTTGTCGTGCAGTGAAATGGGGACTCATTCTCCACCTGGCACCACTCCTTCAGTGATAGCGTCAGATTAGGTAAGAAAGATTTGGTCAGGTTGATCTTAAAGCCCGCTGCTCGTTCAAAGAGCGCCAGCTCCTCTTGAATAGCCAGGAGAGTAGTCCGGGTTCTGTGACCGGAAGAAGCACATCGTTGGCAAAGAGAGATATCTTATGGGCATCTGTGTCAAAACTGAATCCCCGAATGTCCGGGTTCCCTCTAATCTTGTGCGCCAAGGGCTCTATGCTCAGGGAAACAGGAGGGGGGGGACAACAGGCAACCCTGCCTTTTGCCCCGTGCCAGGCCAAAAGGGGGCCAAAAGGGGAGGCAGCTACACTGTTAAGGAACAGGAAGGACCATTCCACGTGGTCAAATTCCTTCTCTGCATCGCATCTAGCGAGAGTGGACCGCTGGATTATTTTTCTTTTGGGCCTTCTCTATTCAAAGAATGATGCACCTCAGATTATCATGAGTTTGCCGTCCCTTGATGAAACCCAAATGATCCAGATCAATAAGGCTTGGGATGAACAGATTCAAGACGCGTAGCCAAGATTTTAGAGTAGATCTTGGCATCCAGGTTCAGTAGAGCTATGGCCCGGTATAAGGAACATATAGTAGGGTCTTTCCCCGGTTTGGGGATGACTGCCACCAGCGCCTCTCCCATGGAGGGAGTGACCTGTTGTGTAGAGGCAATATCGATGAAAAGGTGCGGCAAAAGTGGGCTGTGAAGCCATCCGACCTGGCGCTTTTTGTAATTTAAGTGCGTCGATCGTGTTTTGCTTCTCCTCAGAAATGATTGGTGTGGCTAGTTCCTCATTAGTTTTTGGGGAAACCTGTGTGAGGTCTAAGGCTTCCAAGTACCCTTGTTGGTCCTGCTCCCGTGGGTGTTCTGAATGTATAAAGAGTTCAGTAGAACTCTTCAAATACTCGCGGCTTTCCCTCCTCTGTCTTTTGTGGGACGCCCGTGCCATCTATTATGAGTTTTACATATTGCTTTTCCTGTTTGGCCCTGAGCTGACGAGCGAGTAGCGACCCCACTTTATTCCCTCCCTCATAACCCCGGACCTGAAGATGTAAGATGTTTTTTTCCACCCTGTTCGTCTAAATAGCTTGCAGGTTCCCTTTAAGGGCTGTGACTTTCCGCAACACTGGGGCTGAGGGGTTAGTCTTGTGGATCTGTTCTGCGGACTGTAATTCTTTTTCTAACATAAGGCGCTCTTCTAGTTGCATTTTCAGGATGGTGGCTAGCTCAATGCATTTGACCCAGACCACTGCCTTAAGTGCATCCCAGGTGTTAACTTGCGAGGTGAGAGCAGGGTTGTTCTGTTTGAGATACTCTTTGATGGATTGCCTGATGTCATCTCGCAATAGTCAGTCCCTGCAGAGAAAGTTGGGAAAGTACCAGTGCATATGTCTTGAACGTGACTTCGGTCACGTGAGAGTCACCTCGAGAGGAGCATGATCAGATAAGCATATCGGGTGGTAATGTGTTTGTGTGACCGAAGAGAGCAGGGATTGACTTGCAAATATGTAGTTGATACGGGAGAAGAAGGAATAGTCGCGATCGGTAGGGTGATGGTCCCGCCACACATCCACCAGGCCCAGGAGTTGGAGTTGCTCTTTTAAGGCCTGACCAAACGACCCTTCCGCCGCCCTTTGTGGATGGGTCCTGTCTAGCCTCTTGTCCCAGTTGAGGTTAAAAACGCCCATTAAAAGTATGTCTCCTTGTGCCAAATTCCCCAAGACCATAAGGACAGAGAGTATAAAGTCCTGCTGCCCCGTGTTTGGTGCATAAAGAACTGCAAACGTGCACTGTCTATCCTGTAATTCTCCCCTGACCATAACATATCTCCCTGCTTTGTCCTCCTTAGTATCTTGGGACTGGAACGGAACACCTGCATGAAAGAATAGCGCCACCCCATTCTGTTTGGAGGCATAGTAGGATCTTAATATGAGAGGATAGCTCTTATGTTTCTGAAAGTGTTCTTGAGGTGTGTTTCTTGGAGGGCCGTCACTTGGATATTGTGATCGATTAGGTATTTCCAAAGGCGCTGCTGCTTGTTAGGGGAGTTTAGACCCCGGATATTCCACGATGTAATGTGGACTGCCATATTTATCTGGATATAATCCCGCCCTCCCCCAAGCTGATGTCGTAGCCCCCCGCCCCTCCCTCACCTTGTAAATGAAGAATGAAAAAACACCATGACATTTAACTAAAGTAATAAAACTACATAAACAATAAAATCGAGTATAGAAAGTCCCCATCATAGAGGGGAGCTTTCCTTCCTGGAGTGACTCGAGGAACGTAACCATTCCCACTCCCCCAGCCCCTATTGTTTCATCATTAAGGCATTTGCCTATAGAAATTGTAGTACCTTTCCGTGGGAGTCACTGTTCAGGGCGTCTTCCAATTAACTACTCAGGTCTGTTATTATCCCTTCTATTTTTGGCACTCCTCTCCGTGTCCCCACCCAACAAACCCTCCTTCCCACATTAATTACTAACAGCCAATTACTTCTCAGGTAATTTGCAATGATTTTCTCTGTGGTCTAATGGCTATGCACATTATTTTCTAGGCCCCCCATCGAGGACCAGATCACAGGGTCCATTGTGAATGACGCAATGCAAGTCCTCCGATCCATCCAGCTCTGCCTTTGTCTCTTGGTGCATTGTTCGGTCGCGAGGCCTTCCTGTCGCGTATCTATCTCAGTTAAGGAAGATGCAAGTCCATCGCTCCATCCAGCCTCTGGTTGTCGACCTAGCAGTTCGGGATATATCTCCGTCCCCGATGGGACTTGTGGTATGCAGCATAGGAGTCTTCATTCATTGTCTTCAATTGTGGTTTTCTTACCCCCTGAGCCCACTGTTCACCTTGGGCCTCCGCCTTGTCGCCTGCGCCGCTGTGTCTTGTCATGCGGGGAGGAGATCTCGATTCCCAATAAGTCTGCAGCTTTTTTAGCTCCGTGCAGTCGTGATATTTGTTGTCCCATTGGAAGGCTATTCCAAACGGATATGTCCAACGATATCTAGTTTTCTTCTCCCTGACACTGTAGGAACGTGGCCTGTGTCACGTCTTGGTAGAGTGCACATGCAGCATTTTGGAAGGTGACCTTGTCGGTAGCTCTCGCTTTTTGGAGGACTATTTCCTTGATCTTGAATGAGCTGAACTTTGCCAGTACATCACGAGGCTTAGATTCTCCCCGGAAGGCACGGCCCCACTCTGTGGACTCTCTCTAGTTGAACCTCAGGGCCATTCTCCCCCAGGACCGAGGACAACAAGCCCACCATGAACGCCTCCAGATCCGGGCCCTCGCAATCTTCCTCCAGTCCTCTTGCTCGGGTGTAGTTGCGTCGCGAGCGATTTTCGAAGTCCTCGCATTTAAGCAAGGTGGCCCGCAATTGATCACTTAGGTCAGCTGAGCTCTCTTCGAAGGGTGCAAGGCGATTGATCAGATCTTGGTATTTTGCCTCAAGGTCCAGCGTGCGGATGCCCACTGAGTCCACATCTGCTTACACTGACACCATTTTCTCACTCATCTCTGCTCAAAATTACTCAAAGGAGGTATCTATGTCAGCGTTGATGTTGGCCCAGAGTTCCTTATTGAATTCCCGCAGGGAAGACAGGAGGTCCTCTCTAGTTAGCCCGATGGACCCTATCGATGATGTCACCTTGTGGCCTGCTGCTCCGGTGCCTGTGGTGGCAAAGTAGTTCGGGACCTTGTTGGGTGGCATAAGGGGATCCTCTTCCTGGTCAGCTCCTGGCTGCCCCTCCGTCTTTCAGAACCAGAGTGTCCATGTCTACAGGGGAGCCCCAGTCCGTCTTTCTTCCCTTATAGGGGTCCTCCCCCGCTGTCGGCTCTGGTGTCACGCAGTCCCAGTGGGTCCCCTCGCTGTCTTCGCTGTGCACCCTGGCCTATTATATCTCTGGTTTCGCCCATGTAATGCTGGGTAAGCAGGGGGACCCACTTAGTATCCCGCGCGATGCTGTCGGTGCACTTTAGTGTAGTTCTTTCTCCTTCTCCATGTTAGGGTCATGCAACAGGCTTCCGCAGGTTCACCGTGATGGGGGTCCCAGGGCATCCCTCTTGATCGCGGGGGTCTGTCCTGCCAGCACGCATCTGCCCGCCACTTTTGCTGTACTTGCTGGTTGAGGGCTATTGAATTGGTGCCTCCAGGTCTCACTCCTCGTTACTGCAGTGTACCGGATTGTCAGGCCCCTGCTGCATGCTACAACCTTTGTGCTGCTTTGGAGTGGCTCACTGGGAGGGGGATGTATGGCTCAATAGCCGGTGCATCTCCAGTGCAAGGGTTAGTGCTGTCGCCAGTTGTTCTCTCTTCGCTGCATCGAGCCTGCCATTTTGCAGACTTGGGGCTCCTGCAACAAGACCTCCTTCCGCCTCCTCTGCCCTGACTTTGGAGCACAATAAGGTGGTTGGCTTGCCCAGGGAGCGCCCTCACCTGCTTCTACGAGCCCGCTTGGCCCTCATCTGCAGCGATAGGAGTCTCTGGGACTCAGGCGAGCGCCGCCCGAAGTCCGCTGCGATGCTGGGCGCCATTTTCTCTGTGGGATCGCCGAACGCCTGCAGCTCTTCAACGTGATCTCCTTCTCCCCCAGGTATGCTACAGGGGTCATTTGGCGATTTTATGACATCCCCCTGTTCAGGGATGTTCAGGTATGCCGGGCGGTGCAGCCGTTATGCCTTATTCTGTTGGATTTTACGGGCCTGGAATGGAGCCGATCAGGAAAACATCTGATTGGCCATGTTAGCTGGCCACACCCCTGGCACCCATCTTTGAATGATTATACTTAAAACAAAATAACAAACATTCTACAATGGCTGCTGTGCAACTGCACACATGCTTACACAAAGGAATGATTCAAAATCCATTAAAAGATGGCCCACCAAAGTATACAGAGATGGGGAATGGTGAGAGAGGGGATTTGGGGCAAGTGGGCACTAGGGGTGGGTGAATACAGTAAAAGAAAGTGAGGGACTAAAGAAGGTGGGAAAAACAGGGTGAGACACATATAGAGAGAAAATAGTCCCTTGTGCACTACAATCAAGGTTATAACATCAATAGTGGAAGGATGCAACTCATCCAGTCAAAACACAGAGACACAGAAAGGCTCCAGTACAAGCACCAGAATAGGGAGGAAAGACATTGAATCAGGAGTAGGGGGCAGACACAAAGCCCACTCTAAGTCTATATGATGCAATAAGCTTATTTTCCATTTGACAGCTTAAGCGAGACCTAAAAAGAGCAGATGCAAGACCAGGAAACTGGATTCTACAAAGATAGAATCTGCACAGACCAGATTGCAACACTGCACATCATTATTAAGCTGTTGATGGAATAGAACTCCCCCCCTCGATTTCAATTTCATCGACTATGAGGAGGCATTCAATAGCATAGACAGAGACAGAGACCGAGACCCTTTGGAAACTCCTCCACCACTATGGAGTGCCAGATAAACTGGTAAGAATCATCAGGAATGCTTATGAGGGAATAATCTGCAAAATAGTCCATGGAGGAAAGCTTATGGAACCCTTTCAAGTAAGGACCGGCGTCCGCCAGGGTTGTTTGCTCTAACCTTTTCTCTCCCTGCTGGCCGTAGACAGGATCATGAAGACATCCACAGCAGGGAGAAGAAATGGGATCCAGTTGACACCCTGGACGTAGCTGGACAACCTGGACTTTGCAGACAGCCTGGCCCTACTCTACCATACCCATCATCAGCTGCAAGAGAAGCCCATAATGTGGCAGCTACATCAGCACAACTTGGCCTCATAATCCACAGGGGAAAAACCAAGAACCTGAAGACTAACATGGCCAGCAATGCCACAGTCACTCTTGAAAGAGGTTGAGTCCTTCACCTACATGGGCAGTGTCACGGACAAGCAGGGTGGCACAGATGCTGACGTTAAGGCAAGAATCTACAAAGCAAGGGCTACCTTTATTCAGCTAAAGAAGATCTGGAGCTCCAAGGCCATATATGGTAAACCAAGATCAGTAAAAACAACCATTTTGAATGGAACAGAAACTTGGAGGACAACAGTTACCACCAACATCAATAACAGGTAAAGTATTGGCACCTAGCCCCGCACCCCCAACCCAACCTTTAATTATAGCAGGACTGTTACAGGCTCAAGCGCAAATTCATGTCTGTGACCCTGTATCTCAGGTGGCGATTCGGTTGGCTGATGAACTAGAAATTAGTAGTAAAGAGTCGGACTATAAGGGGGGGTCTAGGGTGTGTGATTTGTCTCCTTGTATGTCTAGGAACGAAAATAAGCATGATAATTTGTATGATCTAGGAGCAGAGGTTAGTACCGAAGTTGGAAAGTTAACTCTTAAGGCCGGACCCAGTGATCCAATTTTTGTTACAAAGGATATACTACCTAGCCCAATTAGTTGTTCAGTTAAAGGTGACAATGTTAGTTTTTTTTACCCGGATCAGCCAAGTATAATAATGGAAAATAGCATTAATATCAATATATCATCATTCGATCAAGGTGATGGCAGTTTTGATAAGATTACTAATACATATAAACAACGTAGCTTAGACCATATTGGGCAGTCTAAATCAGTGAATATATTGTCATTATCTAAAACAGAGGCTGACCCCCAGATATCCCCGGGTCACTCAAAAAGGAGTGAGCTTAGCACGGAGCAGGGTTTATGGGATTGCCTTTTACACACCATGGGCTCAATTACTAATGCGCTTAATTTCCATTCAGACAAATTGGATGTTCAGGTGGATATTTTGAACACACTAGCATCCCATGTGGCGGGTATTGATACCAAACACTTGTATCTGACTAACTTGATTATGAAGGTGCAAGCATATAAGGATAGTCCACTTATAACCTGTACCTGTGCACAGTTGATTGATAAGATCTCTGATTTGCCCTCAATAGTAAGTTCCATGGTGCAAGAAGTTAAACTGCTGTCGGATAGAAATGCGCAAGCTAGTAATGAAATTGTTGAACCATCAAATAATTTAAGCAGATTTATTAACGCCGATAAATTGCCACATGTAAAAGATGATAGCAACACACAAGTAACTGAGATCACTCATCCGAAAACCGAATGTGACAAAATTAATGATAGCTTGATAATGGAAGGTGTGACTAGTGATTTTTCAAGGTCAATCGATGATTCAAGTAGTACGAAATCGCCATGCTTAAAACAACGCCAAGATTCAAGTGGTCCATTGAAACCAACAAACCTTTCAAAAAGGGCTAGGAAAAGGTTAAGGAAAGCTCACAATAAGAAAGCACATGAATTAAAATCAGTTTATGGGAAAGTGAGTGATGATCCTAATTTTTTGAAAGTAAGGGAATCTAAAATGAAACCATATTTCCCGATTTTTGGGCCCAATAAGAGCTCTGGATTTAAGGTAAAGGTAAAACAAATAATGGAGTGTGGCGTTGAAAAACTAGGGGGTGAAGATCCCAAATTCAGTTCCGGCCTCATAGCCAAAGTTCCAATAATAATAAAAGAAAAAGCATCTGACCAATCGTTAAGTGCGGAAGTTAATAGTGTGCAATATAGTCATATTGAGAAACCAGTGGACTCTAATGGTCAAGTGGGTAGTATAAGCAATGAATTGGGGTCTGAATTAAGCTGGAAACCAAGCAGTGAAGTATGGGTAGATCAAGGTGCACAAAATAATATTGTTAATCAAAATTTAGTGAATTACATTTATCAGCAAGATGTTAATAGAGTCGATCAAGTGGTCCTCTGTGAGACACAAGAGAGATCAATAAAGGAAGTTAAAGAGGTCAATCTGCTGACAGAAAGGGTTCCGGTGATTATTAAGGATAAATCACGCCCGCCAGTTATAATTGTGAAAGATAATATTGAGCATTTAAATTTGTCGACCGATATGTTGAAAGTAGCCTTCTGTCCCCAATACACTTCTAGAGGCCCACATGATATTTTAAATCGCGGTAACATCCTGAAACTATTACATGCTATTATAGATCTTAAAGATGTGGTAACAAGTGACCTAGAAGTTGTGGAGTTTAAGAAAGAAAGTGAAAATTGCGACAGGGAAATAACAGTTACAACATGGTTAAATGGGGAAATTGTTGATAAAATAATGGCGAACAGTAGCGTATTTGAGAAATGGGGCATTAAAATTTGGCGAGCCCAAGCTTCTTGCTACCCGATGTTGCTAATTCCAAATGAACCAACAGGGGATGATAAAAAATCAGCTACGGCTACAAAAAAATCTGATGATAAAAGAAGAACCATAGTAGAACAGGCTAGAGTTTTAAAAAATGCGTCAGGCGCATCTAAGGAATTGAACTTAGCGTATTGGCATCAAGATAATGAGCAGCCAACCTGGTCTGCAAACTTGTGAGGAATTGAAGAAAGTCCCAGAGTTGGTAGATGATTGGAGTTGGCTCCCAGGAATTTTAACAAAACATAATTTTGAAACAAAGGATTGATGTATTCTAAATCCTTTGTCTCTTTGTTCCTGGAACACCAATGGCCTAAAATCATTAATTGAAGATCAATACGTAATTGATTTTTTGAAGGCTTTTAGTATATTAATGTTTCAGGAAACTTGGACTACGTCAAAAGAACCTTTTATAGGTTATGTTGAATATTGTAATGTTGCAATACGAGAAGCCAATTCAGGCCATCCATGTGGTGGTCTTTCTATGTATATATCAACAAAATTAAAAGCCTCTCACTTTGAAATCGACCTTCATGTAAAATGGCTACAGTGTGTTAAACTAATAGTAAGTCACTCGATTATTCTAATTAATGTGTATTTAAGTTGCAAAAAGAAGGTTAGATCCACCCAAATTACACAGCTGTGGGGGATGGTAAAAACTTTATATTATGAGCACTTGGATTCAGTATTTATTATTTCAGGTGATTTTAATATGCACTTTGTTGCATCTAAAAAGCAGACTTTTGACTTAAAATGGTTAGCTCAATGGACAGATTATGAATTTAAAAAATATGATTTAAAGATCATGCATGACCTTGATAATATCCCGACTTTTACCAAAGCAGATAGCTCCTCTGTGATAGACTATACCATAATGTCTGAGAAATTATATAAGTTAGTTAAAAGCTATGAGATTGCCCCAAGGATCGAAAGTGATCACAATCCACAAGTGATCAATTTTGAAATTGATTTAGACTATTTACCAGAAACTAAAATTATGGTAAAAGCTCCAACATCCTTTAATATTAAAAGGTTAATATGGAATGGAAAAAATTAGGATAAAATGTTGAGAATGCTTGACTGTTTAATCAAGGATGTCCACGATGCTTATGATAAAGGTAAATCTATGGTTGACCTATGGACACATTTGTGTGACGATCTGATATCTAAATCCGCTAGAAATGAGCCCACCAACGGCATATTGCTAAAACCAAAGAAACCTGGATTGTATTCTTCCCACCTATTATATCAAAAAAGAAAGCTTAATAAAGAAATAAGATCACTGCACCGGAATAAAAACAGGCTGCCGCTTCAAAATGTATCGCTTAAAATTAGAGAGTTAAAACAGAGATACAAAAGGGAAATTTGGAGAGCTAAGCAAGCATTTTTTGAAACAACATGGGCAAAAGTCCATCATGCTTGTAAATCCAAGGATTTACGGTTATTCTGGAGCATTATTAATGACATTGATAACGGCATTAATAGAAGCAATAGTGCTAATGTTGATGAAGTGAGTTGGGTGAGCTTTTTCAATAAAAAAATAGATACCCATTGTCTAGATAATGATAAATGTTTTAATAAAAATCTACTTGATATGTATAAAGTAATAGATAGAGAGACTGAGGGTTGTACCCCCCTCCTCAATGTAGAGTGGATTTGGGGCCCTGGCCGCTCGATAAAGTAAAAAAAGCAATAAATAAGATTAGATCCAATGGAGCACCAGGTCCAAATGGTATCCCAAATGCAATATTTAAAGCTGATATAAGTAACTGGCCAGAGTTGCTAATGCTTCTGTTTAATGAAGTTCTTAAAACAGGTCTTATTCCGCTATCTTGGCATAGGAGTGTTATTCAACCTATATATAAGAGTGGCCCACAGGATAATCCGGCTAACTATCGTTTAATTACGCTTACTGATGTAGAGGCAAAATTGTTTGCAAGTTGCCTATTCGAAGAGCTAGAGGCTTGGGCCACAAAGGAAGACCTTATCCCTAATTTTCAAACTGGGTTTAGAAAGGGAGAATCTACCCATACCAATTTGATTTTATTAACATTATTAGGTGAGAGAGCTAAAACCAGGATGCAAAGATTATATGTATGTTTTATTGATCTAAAAGCCGCTTTTGACTCTGTGCCGTGAAATACTCTCTGGGGTAAGTTAAGGAATTGGGGTATTTCGGAATCTTTATTAAAGATGATCATACTTTTATACACAAATACCTGGGTGCAGATCAAAATTGGCGATGGAAAGCATATGACCCGTCGATTGGATACGAATGTGGGATTGAAACAAGGCTGTGTGTTGGCTCCTTGCCTTTTTAATCTTTTTATGGCCGACTTGCCTGCCCATTTTAAAAATAGTAACTCACATTCGCCTTCTATTCAAGGTCAAGAAATCAAATACCTGCAATATGCAGATGATACCATTTTATTGAGCCAAACAGAAATAGGGTTAAAAAGGTTAATTGACTCATTTAATGGCTATGTCACTCAAAATGGACTAACAATTAATACAAAAAAGACAAAAATAATGACTATGGGAAAAGGGAAACCGAGGATGAAGGAGTGGAATATCAATGGCCTGGTAATTGAAAATGTGAAATCTTATAAATATCTAGGGATCACGTTTGATGACGGTTTGATATTTAGACAACATTTTAATAACCTTGAAGCCAGGGGCTGCTCTCTTGCATTTGCTTTCAGGAAATTAAGAGACAAATTATTATGCCCTAATTATGAACATCTGATGAAGGTGATGAGAGCAAAGTTAATTCCATCATTGGACTGTTGCTCAGTCATCTTTCGGGGCAAAGACGCGAAAGTGCTCGATGACATAGAAATTCGAACTTATAAAGCTGTTTTTAAAATTCCTAAATACATAAGTCGAGCAAACATAAGATTGGAATTTGGATTGAAAAACCAAATTGTGGCGCGTCAATCAGCATTTCTGAAGTCCTTAATATCATTAGCCCGCTCGGAGGAAGGATCTTTAGCAAAGCTAAGTTGGCTTGAAATTTCAGGAGGGGAATACTCAAAAAACTGGCAGCTGTACTTAACTGAATGTTTAGGTAACTTTGATTGTCCTAACTTAGAAGATGAAATGAGGAGTAAAGTAGTTTTTAAAAAAGAAATTAATCAAATGGCCGCACTACTAACGATCATAGCTGACAAAGAAGAATTAAGGAAAAGAAATCATTTCTGGACAATTGCTAATTCCTTTGGTAAGCTGACGCCCCAACCCTATTTAGCATATCATTTAAAACCAAGGTTTAAGAATAAATTTATGCACTTGAGGTTGGGAAGATATCCGACTAAGGATGGCATACCGAAATGGGAGAACCAATGGTCATCGAGTATTTGCAGGCTTTGTGGGCAAAGTGATGAATCAATAATTCATATAGTAACTTTATGCCCAGCTTTGGCAGACGCTCGGAAGACCGTTCTAAAACCGATCTTTAATGAATTAGGAATTAGAACATGTAGACAAGCACTTACTACCTGTTTGAGTGGAGCGAATATTAAACTTACTTATCTTTTTGTTAAGTTTATCATCATTGCAGAGAATAAACTTAAAGGCTTAGAACGGGTAAACAATTATATTGCGATATAAAATACGTAAGGCACATAATTTAACGAACATGATATGAATGCAAAGTGTTAAGCTAGCTTAAGGCTCTGGGAGTATATTTTAATGTAATTAGGCACATTGCACTTTATTATCGCTTGCACATGGAACACATCTAAAATTTGTTTTTTTAACTACAACTGCCAACTTAAGTCACTTTATGTAAACGCTGCTATAATAGTTCTTGGTGCAATTATAAGGCATTTTAGTAAGTTTTATTTATTTATTTATTGCATAATATATTACTGTTGTACTTTATGCTCGCCTGTACATGAAATACTGCAAAAAAATTGTATTTGTAATTGCATCTGTCAACACAAGTCATTTTAAAGTAAATGCTGCTATAATAGTTTTTGGGGCAAATCATAAGGCATTATAGTTGGTTTTAAGGATTTTAATTATTGTGCATTGTATGAACGTTTTGATGGAATGGTCAACTATCTACGTATTATTGGAGTATCACTTTATGATGCTAATAGCACTGTGTATAGTATATGCTTGTTTAATCCGGTTGTTTTACCTTTCCTTGTTTGTAATGATTTTAATTAATCAACAAATAAATACTTTACTTACTTACTTACTTACAATGTACATACCTTCATCAACACCTGTCTTAGGAAAATCCTCCAAATCCGCTGGCAAAACACCATCAGCAACAACAACCTGTGACAGCAGACTTCCCACTTCCCTGCCCATGAAGAAATCATGAAAAGACGCCAGAGCTAAATAGGTCATACCTTCCGCAAGCCTGCAACAGACACTGCCAGGCAAGCCCTGGCATAGAACCCTCATTGAAAATAGGAGGCCAAGAAACATCAGGTAAACATCAGAAAAGCCCAAGACAGAGATGGCTAGAGTCCTGCTGGACGGATTTTACCCTAGATGGGGTAGTATCCATATGTAAGTAAAGCCTCTGGAGGCCATTTGCATGAGCCCCAACTGTCAGCTGACACCTGAATAGCCCTTTTGATGAGAAGTGGCTCTCAGAATGGAGAAGGGCCTTGGGTGTAGGGGGATGGGCAGTTGTGACAATATGGACTAAGGGCTTGGCCCAGAAACTTGATTAACTTGAAAGGGGCCAGTCCCGTCACAAGCAGATATAGCTGACACCCAGGACTCCCTTCTTCTTTTGTGTACCCCAGCCAGGCATGTACTATTAGCAGTGGTTCTCTTTTGACATTAGTGTCAAATCCAGCTGGAGTGTCAAGACATGTTTTACAGGTCTGCTGATGTTTTACATGGTATTCAGACAGAATATTGAGTTGGAAATGTCAACTAACACAAATATCGAGTTGCGAATATCGTGGTACAGAAATATTGACAGCAAGAATATCGTGGTCAAGAATATCGAATTTAAGGTAAGAAATATCGTTTAAAAAATATAGAAGTCATTAATATCTTTCGCAAAAATATAGTTGTTTAAAATATAGATTTTTTAATAAGGTATGTATGTGATGTATTTTTTTTGTGTAAGTTTTGTTTATGTTTTTTAATATATGTGTTACATTTTTAGCAGTTATCAATTTTATTTTAATTACATTTTGCATTTTTTAGTTCCGTAGCGGGTTGTGGGTTAAAGGGGAATAGGGTGGGAAGTAATTTTATTATAATAAATGAATGATTATTTTGTATTTATTATTATTCATTTAATTAAGATTTTATAGTGTTCACTGTGAGAAGCAATTTTTTTGTAATTAATTATGAATTGGTTGTTAATTAATATTACTTAATTGGTAATTGGTAAAGGGTGGGAAGTAAATTGTTTGTAATTATTTAATAATTAGTTGTTAATTAATTTTAATTAATCAATTGAAAATTAAATATGGAAATTGTGTAATTATTTTAAGTTCAGGTTGTGGGGTTTTGTAGGGGTAAAGTGTGGAAAGTAATTTATGTTTAATTAATTAACAATTCGTTGTTAATTAATATTAATTATTTAATTGAAAATTAAATATGTAAATTGTGTAATTCGTTTTAGGTGTGGGTTGTGGGGTTTATAGGGGTAAAGGATGGAAAGGTAATATATTTGTACATGTTTTAATTTAAAAAAAAAAGTATTAATATTTCTTTAATTAATATTTTATGTTAATTATGGAAGTGCATTTTTTTAAAATGTATATGTGGGTTGTGAATTGTGTTTTTATAGGGTAGGGAGTAAATAAAGTAAATGTATGTAATCATTTATTTATTTATTGAAGTTTTGTATAGCACTAGCTGGACCCGAGGGTATCAGAGCGCTTCACAGCATTTACATTTATGAACAAAAGAAAATTTGGGCGGAAATCCAGAACAGAAAAAAAAACTAATAGTCTTCAGTTAAGCAGCGTAAGATATATGTACACAGTTACAGAACAAATCTTCAGGCTGTGGGGTTTCAAGAAGTGGAGTTAGTTGTCCTTCCCCAAGTCATTTGTGGATTACTCGTTACGATCGAGAGCGCTCTAGGAAGAGGGCTTTGAGTAGTATCTTGAATATCGGGAAGGAGGTGGTCATTCTGATGTGGGGGGAGTGGAGTTCCAAATCTTGGGCGCATTACCCGCAAAGGATTTGTTTGCTGGTTTGTGTTTCCGTGATTTCAGTGGGATGAGTAGAAGCGTGTTGGAACTTCTGAGGTTCCAGGACTGACCGGCCCTTTTGAGTTTGGCGGCAAGATATTCTGATTTACCTGTGGGCAAGGCTTTGTGTGTGAGACAGGCTGTGCGGAAGCTGGCTCGTTGATCAATAGGAAGCCACTTCAGTTCCTTGAGTGCCGGCGAAATGTGCTCATATTTCTTAGTTCCTGTGACCATTCTTGCTGCGGCGTTGAAGGTAGTGGTATGGGGACCTAGGTGAGATGTTGCTGTTCCGGTCAGTGCTGCGATTCCATAGTAAATTCTGGAAAGCACCAAAGCCTGTGTGGCCTGTTTAAAATCTTTCGGGGGGTGGAAGGATTTTATTTTGTACAGCAGTTTCAGATTTAGGAACGCACTTTTGGCGGCTTTTGAGATGTGTTTTTTCATGTCCAGCTTGGGGTCGAGGATAATCCCTAGTGATTTCATCGAGTCCGTTGCCGCAAGGGCACCATTGAGGGCGTCTATGGCTTTGAGCCATTCTTCGATTTGAGGGTTTTCATCTCTATTAGTGATGAGGAGAACTTCTGTTTTCTCTTGGTTGAGTTTGAGGTGGTTCATTGAGAACCAATGTTGAACCTCTTTGAGCGTGACATTAAGTCTGTGTATGTCTTCAATCGAGGTGGTTTCCAAATAAAGTTGTGTATCGTCCGCATAGAGGTGGAAGAGCAATGTTGGAGTTCCTTAGAAGTGTGGTGAGGGGTTCCATGTAGATGTTGTGGGGAGAGTACTGACCCTTGTGGAACTCCTCTGCTAACAGGAAGGGGGTCAGACTCAAAGTTATTGATTTTTATTCTTTGTGTGCGGTTGTGAAAAAAGGAGGAAAACCATTTTAGTACCATCCTTTCAATGCCCGCTCTCTCCTGTAGGACTTTGAGGAGCAGGGTGTGGTCAACTGTGTCGAACGCGGCCGATAGGTCAAGTAGGATGAGAAGGCTACATTGGTCAGAGTCAAGTGACATGTGAAGATCGTCTAGGACATTTAAGATTGCGGTTTCGGTGCTGCATCCCTTTCTGAATCCTGATTGGTGTCGGACTAGTAGTTTGATATTCTCTAGATGTTGGGTTAGGTGTGGAAGAACACATCTTTCTAGAATTTTGGATAAAAGAGGCAGGTTTGATACCGGTCTAAAGTTGTTCATATCCTCAGTGTCCAGGCCAGGTTTTTTTTGTAGCGGCGGGACTTGTCCTACTTTGAGGCAGTCTGGAATGATTCCCGTGCTCAGTGACCTATTGATGATCTTGCACCAGATTGGGGCTAGGGTAAGCTTCAGGTCTTTCACCAGGCTTGTGGGTAGCTGATCTAGGGAGTGGGATGAGGGTTTAGCGGCGGCGATCAGTTTTTAATCTCTTCTTCCTGGATGGGGCGGAAGGAGGACCAAAGAATAGGTGTGGTCGCTGGGGTATTGCTTTTTGTTGCTAGTGTCGAGGTTTCCATGGGGTTGGAGGGGTTAGTGCTGAGCGATAGATCAATTTTGGTGATTTTTTCATTGAAAAAGCTGGCAGAGTTGTCGCAGTGCGTTTTGGACGCCACCATGTTGGCTGTCAACGGTTTGGATGTTTGGCTCCTAATGATGTTAAAGAGTTCTTTGGGGCGTTTTTTTGCATTGTCTAAGGCGGGACAAAAGAAAGATGTCTTTTTGTTTTTGATGTGCTTCTTGTAGTTTCTGCATGCTGCCGTGAGTTGATCACGATGGAGGGAGGAAGGATTATTCCTCTAGATTCTTTCTAAGGTTCTGAGGTGTCTTCTTTCCTCATTGATGTCGGTGGTGAACCAGGACCTGGATGGGGTGCTTCTGGGTTTTTTTAGTTTCAGGGGTGCCAGCCGGTCCAAGGTAAGCGACAAATTGGAGTGGTAGAGCGAGGTGAGTTCAGTGGTTGAGAGGTGTTCCGACGTGTTTGGGAGGAGCATGATTAGCCCTTCTTCTAGTTTAACCCGAGTGACTCGGGATGTGTTTCTGACCCATTTAGGAGGGGCCTGAATAGGGGGTTTGGATAGGGCCGGTTGGTTGATATAAAAAAGTATAATGTGGTGGTCGGACCAGTCCACTGGAATGATGTAGTCAATAGTGATTAATTTTCTGTCCAAAAGGATTGCATCCAAGATCGGTCCTCTGTGGTGTGTTTCTTCTGAACAATGTTGGATCATACCGTTATCTAGCAGGAGGCTGTTGAGAGATTGGATGAGCGGGTTTTTTGATTCATTCCATCTTAGGTTGAGGTCACCCAGAAAGATGCTGTTGTCGTTGCTGAGAGCGCATTGGGTGATCAGGTCTGAGAGCTCTGCTCCAAAGTAGTTGGGGTTGCCTGGAGGGTGATACAGGAGATGGCAATGAAGTGAACTGTTTGTGCGCAATTTGATGATGACCGATAGGCATTCGAAGAAGTTATAAAGGCACGGGGGACTTTCTGAGATGGAGAGGTTGCTTTTGTGAATGATTGCTATGCCTCCACCTCTGTGCTCGAGTCTGTTTGTGGATAATTGAGAAACCGGGCGGCACCAGTAGGTCCATGTTGGGGTAAGACAGGGTTTCCGTGATGAAAGCTGCATCTAGGTCATGGGAGAGGATGGCTTCTGCTATTTCAGTAGTGTGTTCGGAAGCAGATCTGCTGTGTATGAGCATGCAATTAATGGAAGGTTCTTTGTTAGGCTTCTGATTGCCAAACTGGGCTCTGGGTATGGAGGATAGGTACGCTGGGGGTCTGGTGGCTCTTTAGGGGGGAAGGTCCCTACCCATTCCAGTAATAACTTTTTGATCAAGGATTTGGGTGTAGAGTTCAACAGCGGAGCTTGCACTAGGGTGGGTGGAATAATCTGTGGGGGAGGCGCAGGCTTAGGGTAAGGGTTAGTGGGAAGATCATATCATGAGGCGAGTGTGGTCACTTCCTGGGGGGAGAGGTTGGGATTTGTTCTTCTGGGTCTGTCTGCTCGTGACTCAGTCCAGGGTTTGGGGAGTGAGGGCCGAGATCCTGTGGGACCGGGGTCCGGGTGGGGGAAGGTGAGTCATTCCTTCTAGGTTGCGGTGGGCTGGGGGGGTTGCGGAGTGTGGGGTAGACAGATGGATTTTCCCTAGGGAGGATAAGGTTTCCTTCAGGCCATGAATCAGCGTTCCGAGCTGAGCTTCCAGAAGGTCAAGGCGTTGCGTCAGCTTGTGTGAGGGGGTGAGGAGGGGGGATGGGAGGCACTGAGCCCTATGGGTGAGGGGCTGCTGGCCATGTCATTTCTAGAGGGGTTCAGGGGAGGAGGGGGTGCTGACTCTGGCTTAGAGTTCGTCTGTGGTAAGGCTGGAGGGGGGGGGTTGTGGCCCAGTTGAGGATATTTTTGTTGTTAAATAATAAACTAAAAATATTTATTTGTTTGAAAATTCATTTTTTATTTTCTTTAATATAATATTTGTAGATATTTGTCATATGTATTTAACAGTATAATATGTTTTTGTTTATTTATTTTTAATATTAAATATAATTGTATTTACATTTTTAACATCTTTATATTTTATATTTCTTTTGTTTTACAAATATGTTTTTGTTATTGTTGATATTTTGTTTGTTTTTAATTTTGAACTGGATGGAATGGGAATACAAATTTTTACCCCTCCGCAATCCAACACTTTCCCTACTGTTGCACTGATTGGAGTGGGGATAGTAGATTCCATCCCTCCACTCTCCAACGCTTTCCCTACTGTTGGACTCACTGGAGTGGTAATAGTAATTTTACCCCTCCGTTATCCAACACTTTTCCTACTGTTGCACTCACTGGAGTGGGAATAGTCATTTTTGCCCCTCCTGCTATCCAACACTTTCCCTACTGTTACACTCACTGGAGTAGGAATAGTAATTTTTACCCCTCCGCTATACAACACTTTCTCTACTGTTGCACTCATTGGAGTGGGAATAGTAATTTTTCCCCTCTGCTATCCAACACTTTCCATACTGTTGCACTCATTGGAGTGGGAATAGTAATTTTTACCCCTCCGCTATCCAACACTTTCTCTACCGTTGCATTGACTTGAGTGTGAATAGTAAAGTTTAGCTCTCTGGTAACCAACACTTTCCCTACTGTTGCATTCACTGGAGTGGGAATAGTAATTTTTACCCCTCTGCTATTCAACACTTTCCCTACTGCTGCATTAATTGGAGTGGGAATTGTAATTTTTACCCCTCCGCTGCCCAACAATTTCCCTACCGTTGCACTCATTGGTGTGGGAATAGTAATTTTTACCCCTCCGCTATCCAACACTTTCACTACTGTTTCATTGACTGGCGTGTGAATAGTAAAGTGTATCCCTCTGCTATCCAACACTTTCTCTACTGTTGTACTCTCTGGAGTGGGAATAGTAATTTTTACCACTCCGCTATCCAACACTTTCCCTACTGGCGCACTGGCGCACTGACTGGAGTGGGAATAGTCAATCTTATCCTTCTGCTATCCAACACTTCCCTTACTGTTACACTCACTGGAATGGGAATAATAATTTTTACCCCTCCGCTTTCCAACACTTTCCCTACTGTTGCACTAACTGGAGTGGGAAATTTAAGTTTACATTTTACTAAAGAGTTTAATATTTTAATTTATATTAGAATGTTTATTTTTTATTAGATCTCATATTATTGGTCTATATCTATACTACGCACCTTTTGACCAGGTAAACTCGGGAACCACAGCGCCAATCCACACACCCAATACATTGTTGGAATCCTCAGGGTGTGTAGATGGACATAGGCGACATTAAATTAAAAAAAAACGTAAATTAAAAAATTTAATTTTGTAAACAGAGTAGTCCCCTAAAACAAGCGCTGGCCGTGACGTAGCACTGACCGCGACCTAGACCTAGACGTAATGACGATATGCGGGGAGGAGCGGTGACGTGCGGCGAGGAGTGGCGGTGGAGTCCGTTGCGGGCGGCTCAGGTAAGGCAAAGGCAGGCTGGAGGCGGGCGGCGGGAGGTGGGCGGGAGGATCGAGGCGCGAGGCGCAAGGCGGGAGGCGGGCTGGGCAATGTCAGGGATGGAGGCGGGAGGCGGGCTGGGCAATGTCAGGGCGGGCGGCGGGGGCGGCGACGAGGCAGGAGGCGGGAGGGATGCGGTCTGGGCAATGTCGGTGCGGGCGGGAGTGCACAGAGCCTTAAAATGCTGCCCTCAGCCCCCTTCTGCCCCGGGCAATGCCGGGGCGGGCTGCTAGTTTATATATAAAATAAACATTCTATTATAAACATATATATATATTTGTGTAATATATACATATATGTATATATATTTTAAAAATTAATAGTTTATAAATTGTTTTAAAGTAAATATATATATATATTGATTATGTATGTGTAACTTTTTTAAATTACGTTTATTTGTTATATTTTGTCAAATGTATATTAAATCTATTTTTTGTAATGAATTTTATTTTTTAATATATTTAAAATGCATTATTTTATTTTATATATATTTATTTTTGACCAATATTTTTTTTACAACATTTTTGTACTTACCTGTTTACGTTTAGGGAGTCGATATTTTTGAATTGTATATTTTTACCTCAATATTTTTTACATCTATATTTTTACAGCGATATTCTCAGTGAACCATTTTACATATAACATATAACACCCACGCACGCCCCCTCCACCACCTAGGCCCACCCTAGTTCTTCTCCCCATTATTTGATGTTACGAGTTTTGGGATTATATATATATAGCTGTTTGATCAATAACCTTTGGCGATACAGCACAGTTACAAGGAATGAGTAGCAGGGTCCACATCAAATACGCGCACATACAGGCCGGCACCTCTTCTATGAATGCAAAATTACCTGTTACCATAACATGCTATAATTTCTGTGCGAGTTCTATTTGTTGCTAGACTTAAAGATATACGGACATAAATTTGCTCACATGTTATTTGCTAACATACAATTGCACTGTCTTGCATAATATATATTTGAATGTAACTCTTGCTGCTGTTCACATGAGATTCTGCTCAGGAGACTGGAAGAGATTGGACTAAGAGATTCTGCTTTCCGGTGGATGACAAGCTTTCTCTCCTCCAGGACTCAGTCTATTAATCCTGGTCCTTATCGCTCGGCCTCGATGGAGGTGACCAAGGGAGTTCCCCAGGGCTTTTGTCTGAGCCCTACTTTGTTTAATGTCTATGTGGCTCCCTTGGCCAATCTCCTTAGAACCTGGGGTGTCATTCCCATCTCTTACGCTGATGATACACAGCTGCAATTTTCGTTCAATAAATTCACCTCTTCTGTGCAGTTGGCCTTCTCTTCCGGAAGAAAGGCATCTCCAATTGGATGAGATGCAACTTTCGCCAATTCAATGTGGGGAAGACAGAAATCATGCTCTTCAGAGATGCCCACTTACTAAGGACCTTTGATTGGTGGCCGATGGACCTGGGCACTCTTCCCATTCCCAAGTCCACTGTCAAGAACCTTGGCATTCGCCTAGACCAGGGGCTCACTCTGAAAGAGCACACTGCTCTGACAGCTGGCTCCTGTTTCCATTTGTTGGGCCTATTATGCCCTGCTCCCCGATTTCACTCGGAAGACTCTGAGGCAGGCACTTATACTGAGCCACAGTTAATCAACAGGGAGGGATGAGGATTTGAAGTGTCTGTTTCTTTCCCCAAAATACTCAATTTATAATCAACAAAATTGGACACTTGTTACACTGCTCGACTTTTGGTTCAGTGCAAATAAGGAGACCCTCAGAGAAGTCAATGTCTGCTTGGAAATTGCGGTGTATTTGTTTCATCCGCCCCACATTGACATTCACGCAGTTATCATAGGGTTATTCCTGTTAGTGTGTACTGCTAGCCTCATCCAGAGGCACCTCCAGTCTCGAGTGCAGTGTCCAGAGACAAAAGGACTTCCCCAAAAAAGTTTTAAAAATGAAAAAGGGTGCCCTGAAAAATTTATTATAGGGCAAACTTTCATTGAATAAAAAGGTTTGAATACTCAATTGTCGGCCGCGTTACCAGGCCGTGTAGTATTACTGGGTTATGGTTGTCGACATGTTTCAGCTCTATTGGCCCAGGAGGTCTGTAGAGCTTTCGTCAGGACTTACAAAAAAGATAAAGACAAACAAAATTTACATACACATAAGATGCTACTCACACGAGTTATGCGGTAATTCCAAAACTCATTGCATTTGTATGAGTATTGTGTTCTTTACGATCTATGAAAGAATATACAGGTAAACGTTTCCTTAGTTAGAAACAGTGATTTTAAGAATTGGGTAAGTGCAGTAAATTAGCTAGTGGTATCATTCCCACTAGTGTTACTCGTGAAGGGTTTTTCACGAGGAGCATAAAAAGTTCAGGTAATAATTTTATTGACTCTGAGGTTGCTCGTAAGGGAAGGAAAAAGGGGGGGAAAGCTATGAACTCGTATTCATTATAGAAAGCAAGCGCTAATTAATATCAACATTTACTGTTTCAATGCTATGTCGCTGCTGGCCAAGGGGGCTCTTTCCACCTCGGGTCGAACACCATGTTCGTTCAACCCGGGGTGGTGTGAGTGCCCTTCTATTCTCTCCTCTGGGTTGCGCATTACAGATAGGTTAAAAACTGTATGGCCATATGTTGTCACTGATGCTTTTATCATTAGTTAGGGGTTGCGGGTGGTCTACTCATGACGACACATGGGCAAATTTACTGTCTGGGGCTGTTATACGCCCTTGCGTTCAAATCTACACTTTGTTGGAGCCCGCTATTACAACATAGTGGAATTCTTACCTGCCGTAATTGAGAACTCTGCTTCCTGCGGGGGATGCCGTCATGTGCTGCAGAGCTAAGGCAGAGCAAGGACCTCGGTCAGAAAAAGGAGAAAATATACGGCTTCCCAGAGAAGAGGAGTCGGAGAAGTATTCCGCCATTACCCGCATGGAGACTGAACTCCAGCCTTGTGCTGACTCTGCCCCCGGAGTGCGGAAGTCAGATTGTAGTCTCTTTTTAAAGGCGGTTGGGCGCCTAGATATTGCAAGTACATTGGCTGCGTCAGTTGTTTTCATGCCATATCTACTAATCAGAGGTTCGTAGGTGGTCACCGGTTATACTAACAACATTTTGATGTTGGGAGCCACGATTATAATTGGCAATAACTACAATATTGCGATGTTTTTAGCACTGTTGTAGGGAGATATATATTTTGATCTATTGAGTAGTATCAGTTTGATTACAATTACGATTACAACAATTTGATGTTGGGGGCCCCGAGTATAGTTACAATGTTACAATGTTTGGGGCACTGGTGCAGAGTAATTGATAATATAATCAGTTGAGTTATGCCAAGTGTGGGTGCTTTTGGGGAGTACAGGGGGGCAAGATCTCATCTGGTCAGGATGTTGGTAATTTACTTGGCAAAATGGTGCCAAGCTGTATTATCATTTAAACCAGATTCAAAGGTACGCAAACGGTAATCAAACTGATACTACTCAATAGATCAAAATATCTATCTCCCTACAACAGTGCTAAAAACATCGCAATATTGTAGTTATTGCCAATTATAATCGTGGCTCCCAACATCAAAATGTTGTTAGTATAACCGGTGACCACCTACGAACCTCTGATTAGTAGATATGGCATGAAAACAACTGACGCAGCCAATGTACTTGCAATATCTAGGCGCCCAACCGCCTTTAAAAAGAGACTACAATCTGACTTCCGCATCCGGGGGCAGAGTCAGCACAAGGCTGGAGTTCAGTCTCCATGCGGGTAATGGCGGAATACTTCTCCGACTCCTCTTCTCTGGTAAGCCGTATATTTTCTCCTTTTTCTGACCGAGGTCCTTGCTCTGCCTTAGCTCTGCAGCACATTACGGCATCCCCCGCAGGAAGCAGAGTTCTCAATTACGGCAGGTAAGAATTCCACTACGTTGTAATAGCGGGCTCCAACAACGTGTAGATTTGAACGCAAGGGCGTATAACAGCCCCAGACAGTAAATTTGCCCATGTGTCGTCATGAGTAGACCACCCGCAACCCCTAACTAATGATAAAAGCATCAGTGACAACATATGGCCATACAGTTTTTAACCTATCTGTAATGCGCAACCCAGAGGAGAGAATAGAAGGGCACTCACACCACCCCGGGTTGAACGAACATGGTGTTCGACCCGAGGTGGAAAGAGCCCCCTTGGCCAGCAGCGACATAGCATTGAAACAGTAAATGTTGATATTAATTAGCGCTTGCTTTCTATAATGAATACAAGTTCATAGCTTCCCCCCCCCCTTTTTCCTTCCCTTACGAGCAACCTCAGAGTCAATAAAATTATTACCTGAACTTTTTATGCTCCTCGTGAAAAACCCTTCACGAGTAACACTAGTGGGAATGATACCACTAGCTAATTTACTGCACTTACCCAATTCTTAAAATCACTGTTTCTAACTAAGGAAACGTTTACCTGTATATTCTTTCATAGATCGTAAAGAACACAATACTCATACAAATGCAATGAGTTTTGGAATTACCGCATAACTCGTGTGAGTAGCATCTTATGTGTATGTAAATTTTGTTTGTCTTTATCTTTTTTGTAAGTCCTGACGAAAGCTCTACAGACCTCCTGGCCCAATAGAGCTGAAACATGTCGACAACCATAACCCAGTAATACTACACGGCCTGGTAACGCGGCCGACAATTGAGTATTCAAACCTTTTTATTCAATGAAAGTTTGCCCTATAATACATTTTTCAGGGCACCCTTTTTCATTTTTAAAACTTTTTGGGGGAAGTCCTTTTGTCTCTGGACACTGCACTCGAGACTGGAGGTGCCTCTGGATGAGGCTAGCAGTACACACTAACAGGAATAACCCTATGATAACTGCGTGAATGTCAATGTGGGGCGGATGAAACAAATACACCGCAATTTCCAAGCAGACATTGACTTCTCTGAGGGTGTCCTTATTTGCACTTATACTGAGCCGTCTGGACTACTGCAAGGGCCTCTTGGCCTCGGCCACTGAGTCCTGGCTCTGCAGATTGCAGATAGTCCAGAACACTGCAGCGCGACTGGTCATAAATGCATCTTCTCCGGACTGCCTCTCACCCTCTCCTCCATCAGCAACACTGGCTCCCAGTACGTGAGCGGGTTAAGTTTAAATTTAAAGTTTGCTGTATAGTACACAAAGCTTTAAACAATCTCGGCCCATCTATCTGGCCGAGAGATGCATGCCTTATACACCATCTAGACCACTGCGCTCTGGAACCAAATCCCTCCTCGTGATCCCCCGGGTAAGGAAGGCCAGATGGGGTGGAAAGGCTTTCTCCCACCTAGGTCCTCTTTACTGGAACCAGCTCCCCTTGTACTTGAGACAATGCCCTGACCACCTCCAATTCCCGAACCACCATAAGACCTTTCTTTTCTGTCTCTGATCATGTGCCAGTCCCTCAGCTTTCTGTGACCTGTCCGCAGCGCAGAGATACCCCTTCGGTGGTCGATTCTGGCACTATATAAATAAATAAATAAATAAGTACCATGTAAGCTTGTAATATGCATAATCTTTCTAAAACATCAATAAAACAGATCAAACAAAAAAAATCATAACATAGAGCACCCACTTCAGAACACTCATGGACCTGAAGAAGATCAGAAGAGGATTGAACCTAGGGGGTCATTACGATGGCAGGCAGACTTGAGTCGCCCTCCATAGTAGAAGGGATTGGGACCACCCGTCTGTCAGGCGGCAGTCCAGCACTCCCCATTACGATGCGACCGCCACCATGGCGGTCGCATTCAGCAAGTTAACATTGTGGCGAGTGCTGCTGACTGCTGCACCCGCCGCAATGCTAAAAATGCTTGTTGTGTATTTCACTGCACTATGTGGCAGGCACCGCACTGTGGCTGCCACTTAGTACAGTGAAATGTAGGGGGGTACCATGGGCACCCCCACAGTGCACCACCCCCCAACAAAAGGGGTGCTCGCAATGGGCCCCCAAATACATTCTCTGCCAGCCTTTCAATGGCAGTTTACCTGCCACCGAAATGCTGGCTGTGGCCGCATTGTAATCTGGCAGACGGTGCCTGCTAGGCACCACCACCATTTTACACTATCTAGACGGTCCGCCTGGCAATCACCACGATTGCCTGTGATGGTTACATGGCAGGCGGTCTTTGCTCCCGTCACGTTTGCTGACGGATTCCTCTGCCATTTTAATGTGCCTGGTAAAATTTCTGTCCAATGGCGGATGGCCCGCCACCGCACGGCTTGCGGTGGCGGAACCTCCACCATCGTAATCTTCCCCTACTATTTGTAACCTGAAAAGGGCCCCACAGGACTGGGCCTGCTCTCTCTTCTACCAAGGACGAAGAAGCGGGTATAATAGGCTACAAGAATCCTTTCCTGTATCTGCCAAGGTGATCAGTGTCAACTGAACCTGTACCGGACCCTGTGAGTCTCTAAGTGAACCCCTTGAAGTCCAGAGAGGCTTTGGAAATGTACTCCTGCGCTGGATTGGGACTTGAAGGACTAAAGGAAGAAGGTAAAATCTTTTGCCCAGGACAAACCTGGTTGGTGTATCCGGCCTCTGTTTTATTGTGGTCAGTTTCAAATTGTAGCACAGTCCTGTTGTAACACAACCATTGACTATCAGTGCTACTTTGTGCTTCTTGGAGCTATTTTTATTTAAAACTTTAAAAAATCATATCTCCGGTTCCCCTTATTGGATATTTGTCAATGTTGTGATATTTTGTGTATTACATTTTACAATTGTTTTTTAATTAGTTTAGAGATTTTTATTGTTTGCTTTTCAACTTTATTGCTGTGTTTCTACTGCATGAATAATTGAATATTAACACATTGCATTTACGCTAATACTGTCTGCTTTGTGCCAGGGCTGCCAGGGACTTGGTCTCAGATTAAGTTAGAAGAATTTTTTAATTTTGGTGGTTCTGACGAAGATCAGCAAAAATGGTCAGGCGATTTAGTCGATGTTTCTTAAATAATTTTGCCCGGCGTTAAACGCCTCTAATACCTTATGAATATTATCAAATAAAGAGGCAGGCGCTGGAGACAGGAAGACAGGAAACACGTTTTATTCCGACGGAGCAGAACACATCAGATCGGACAACAAGGTATCGTCTCGAGGTGCTCTCTGACAGCCTCTCTGAGACCTGGTCATTTATACACTGGTTTATGACATGTGACCGTTCTTTATTACAGTAAAGACATTGTGAAGTATGAGGATGACATCCCCGGCACCCCCCTAGTTCCGGCCCATTCCAACATATGACAACAGTAGAGGCCCTTACCCCCCCCCCATCCAACAGGAGGGGGCTATCACGCAGCTGAGTGTTTCGCCGATTCCTTTGGAATGTGTGCGCCTGATCGAATCCCAAGGGGTGGGGAGGCCATGATCAATAGTAGCTTCTTTGAAAAGGGTTGAGTGCATACAGTAGTGGGCAATAAACTGTACCCTCAGGCCAAGGGATGACCAGCGGTTCGTACAGACAATCGGGCTCAGAGGAAGGGGTCATCAAAGGGGAGGTATTCATGGAAGGAGAGGATCAGTGTGATCGGTGTAGATAATCGGAAGGAGGTGTTGGTCAGGCGCGGGGTGTGATTCCTAGAGACAGAGTCATGTGGAAGAGGAGGTCATGACTCGTGCATGTGAGAGCGGGGGCAGCCAGGGTGCATGGGGGGAGGCTTGCAGGGACAGGGAAGTGTGCTGAGGATCGATCGTGAACAGGGAGACCATGGTACCTAACATGGCTGTCGTGTATGTTCATACGTGAGTCTGCAAGATGGTGCAGATGATGTTCAGTACACGAACTAAAATTCCACAGTCCTCCCTTTTAACATGTCTCGCCAGCTTGTCAATTTGGATCTATCCCCATAAGACCACGTATTTCTACCTCATAGAGGGGGCTCATGTGTTCGGTTCGAAAGTCCAAAGTCTTAGG
The DNA here is from genome assembly GCF_964261635.1 of Lissotriton helveticus. Classification (NCBI taxonomy): domain Eukaryota; kingdom Metazoa; phylum Chordata; class Amphibia; order Caudata; family Salamandridae; genus Lissotriton; species Lissotriton helveticus. The sequence continues at coordinate 1,815,511,285 of NC_136067.1, read as the reverse complement.
GCACATACAGTTAGAAATGAGTGAACACAAAGGTGGCAAACATTGAATACCTAAGCAGCATCCACACAGTACTACAAATGGTATCAGTATAAATGTAAACAATCTCCATCCCCAGTCCTTCAAAGTGTCCCAAAACCAGATTCCAAGCGACCATCCTTCTTGCTCTTGGTGAACCTCTGAGGATAGTCTGTGGAGGTGTTCAATTGCTTTGTAGACTGAAGGCGAGTTATCTGGTACGTAGGTGCAACAGCTGGAGCCAATGATGCGGCATGCTCCTCCACGGTCGGCCAGAATCACATCTAGAACAAGGCGGTTTTGGAGAGCCACCAGGCGGATTGCCTGAAGCTCAGCCGTGTTGTTAGCAAGGATGCCAGCCGTGATGTTAATGGTTGTTTCTATTGCCTGAGTTAGGTGTCGGATAGCACGGCTGTTTGCCATTGGTCCCCACAGAGGAACAAGTCCCTTTGCTGCATCCAGGAACTGTGCTCCGGTGGAGTCGGCTTGTTCAATGTCTCCGGCGCGCTTTTGCCGGTGATGGTAGGCTGAGGCCACATACGTGGGAGGAAGAATGAAGGCGATGTAGCACGTACCCCTCCAACCTTTCGGGAGCCAGGTGTAAGCTTTGGTGCCACAAACAAAGTACATATTCGGAGAAGCAACGAAGGAAGGAGGATCAACTGAGACCAATGTTCTGGTGAGGCGGCAGGAACTGTGTCCCACCAGCTGCGTTCCCTGGCCTTCGAGACACACAAGTCCTGTGACATTGATGACAGACAGAGCCACGGTCAGGGTGGCAGCTGTTTGCTTCCGCAGGTGGGAGAAGGTGGGTCTGGCTGGATTGTGGAGTACTTGCACTTCGACTCTTTCTTTGGCAGGGATGTTCATAAGGAAGGCGGAACCTGAGACCGCAGGACAAATGGGGGCAGACGTTCTTCCTGTTTTGTTCAGCCAGAACCCATAGTAGAAGTGTGACACTGTCTGACCAGAAGCAGCGTTGTCCTTGTTGCTCTCCTGCAAGAGGATCAACCAGGCGAGGCAGGAGCCGTGAACCGAGAAAGGAGAAGGGATGAAAGGTATAGAGTGTTCAGTGGCATGCGGGAGCAACCCGCAGATCCAGCAGTTCGTGGCATTTGTAGCAAGGTTGTGCTGGTGCAGCAGTTGCACGAAGGAATTGTTCCAGAACTCCCTACGCCTCTCTCGGAGCTGAGGCGAAAGGGGGATCAAGTGATGCTCTTTCATGGTGATTGGCTGTACAGTGGCCAGCAATGTCTGGTGAGCGGGTGTGCTGTCTTCCAAGATCCAGAAGGAAGTCATGAGGAGGAGGCAAAAGAGGAAGACAATGAAGAAGGCGATTGTCTTTGATTTGTGCAAATTGTCAGTCTTTGGGTTCCTGTAGTGGGTATTTCCTGTTGCTTTCATTATCTTCTTATCTGGCGCTTCCATCATCTTCTGATCTGGCGCTTCCATCATCTTCATCTTCAAGGTGCTCGGTAGTGGGCAGAACCACAGACTTCGTTTAGCTTCTCTCCGGGTAACCCTTGGTTGGTTTTGGGTCACCGTTCTGAGATTTTAACTTAGTCAGTGGCCTACTTAGCCGAAGCTCCCCCCTTTCGACGCAGGAAATACCCTTCCCGGGATGGCACAGTGGGATCAGAGAATTTTGCAAGTTCAAGTGCCTCTGTATCAGGATAGCAGTTCAGTGATGGCCGGTCTTTGTTCAGGAGCTCTTCTTGGGTGTCGACGTTTTCTGTCGTGGCCAGGGTCGAGGAGACTTTCTTGCAATGATGGGCGTGCAGCCAGTGCTTCTTTCCCTCCACTCGAAGAGCAGTCCGAGTGGTGATCAGTACTTGCCAGGGGCCCGTCCACCGGGGTTCCAGACTCTTCGCTCGTTGAAAGTTCCGGACTGGGACGTAATCTCCCGGTTGGATATCGTGACCGGGGCCCCTGGAAGCATCGGGGATAGCCTGCTGCACCTGTTGATGAATGACAGTCAACGTTTTAGTTAATTTGCACAAATAATCTGACAACAGGACGTCGGGGACGTCGTGAATGGAGGTTGGTTTGGGGGCAGTCCAGAGGTTCATTGGTCGTCCAAACACCACCTCGTAGGGGGTCAAGTGGTGCTTAGTGGGAGTGGAGTGCATTGATAGCAATGCCAGTGGGAGGGCATCTGGCCACTTAAGCCCTGTGGTGGCCACTATTTTTGACAGTTTCAGCTTCAGTGTAGCATTGTGTCGCTCAACTAGGCCAGCGGATTGGGGATGGAAGACCGCATGGAACCTTTATTTTACTCCCAGCCCCTTCAGAATTAGTTGGATAACTTCAGCTATGAAGTGGGGGCCATTGTCGCTCCATAAAATTCGACAAAGGCCGTAGCGAGGGAAAAACTCTTTCAGTAGTACTTTGGCAGTAGTCATGGCAGTGTTATCACGGGTTGGATAGGCTTCCACCCATTTGCTGAAGGCGCATACAATGACTAGTACATACTTCAAGCCTTGGCATCTCTCCAGCTGGATGTAATCCATCTGAAGGACTTCAAAGGGGTGGTCGGGGGTCCCAAACCCTCCCCGGGGTACCACAGTTCCTTTCCCGGGGTTGTGTTGTAGGCAGATAAGGCACTGCTGGACCAGGTGTTTGGCTGAGTCGGATATTTTGTTGTTGTGCCAGACTTTGGAAATGAGTTCAATCATGGGGGCAGAACCTATGTGTGCAGGGGAGTGTGCCATAGTCAGTATGGGGATCAAGTATGAGTCAGGCAGCAACCATTTGTTTGTGTCTTTTGTCCGCCAGCAGCCTTCGCCGTCCTTCAAACCCACCCGTGCCCACTCAGTCAGTTTGTGAGGTGTGCTGGCCGACTGGATGTCCCTAATCGTTTCCCTAGTGTCAGTCCATTTTTCTGCTTGTGACCTGGTCACATACACGCGTGTCGTTGTCCTATTCTCAGCTGTGGTTCGGGCAGTGATGTCGGCCAGTGCGTTTCCCTGTCCAACTAAGTCCATCACCTTCTTGTGTGCCTGGCATTTGATCACCGCTAATCGTTCGGGGAGGAGAACTGCTTCAATCAGGGCGGAGACTAGATCTCCATGGAGAATGGGTGTGCCGTGGGACGTCAGGAATCCCCTTTCCCTCCACAAGAGCCCAAAATGATGAACCACCCCGAAGGCATACTGGCTGTCCGTGTAAATGTTCGCTGTGGTTCCTGCCGCTATGATACATGCTCGTGTGAGGGCGATTAGCTCGGCCGCCTGTGCGGATCGTTGTGTGATGCGGGCTGTTTCAACTACTGTTCGGGCTGTCGTCACCGCATAGGCAGCTGAGCTGGTGCCGTCTGGGAGTTTGATACAAGAACCGTCTACCCATAGTTCTCCATCAGGGTCTGTAAAAGCAGTGTCTCTAAGGTCAATTCTACTTCTGGTCTGTTCGTCCGTGAGGGTCACACAGTCGTGTATAGGGGGCACATCGGGGTCATTTTCAGGCAAGGGCAGCAGTGTAGCAGGATTCAAAGTCGTGCATCACTTAAGAGTGATATGGGGTGCAAGCAGAGTCAATTCGTACCCCGTCAGTCGTGCACTAGTCAAGTGTTGAGTCTTGGTCTGGTTCAAGAGGGTGTAAACTGCGTGGGGTACTAACACCGTGAGAGAGTTCGAAAGTACAATTCCCTCACTCTGACGGATAGAGACAGCAGCGGCGGCTACTGCTCGAAGGCAGGCAGGTAAAGCTCTGGCGACTGGGTCAAGAGTGGCAGAGAAGTAGGCACAAGGGCGTTGTTTGGAGCCAATGGGCTGAGTTAGAACAGACAACGCGCATCCCTCCCTTTCGTGAGTGAAGAGAGAGAAGGGCTTGGAGTAATCTGGTGTTCCTAGGACGGGTGCCGAGCAAAGGGCATCTCGCAACTCCTTAAAGGATGCTTGGCATTCGGGGGTCCAAGGGAGTGGAAAAGGAACATCTTTGGCCAACAGGGAAAGTAGGGGTTTTATGATGAGACTGAAATTTGGTAACCACTGTCGGCAAAAAGAGGTAAGGCCCACCAATGAACGGACTTGCTTCTGCGTTTTTGGGATGGGGGTGTCTAGGATGGTCTGGATTCGGTCGGGTGTAAGTTTCCTCCCTTCTTTGGACAGGAGATGGCCTAGGTAGGTTACTTGAGGTTGGCAGAACTGCAGTTTCTTTTTGGAGACTTTGTGGCCATTCTCCGCAAGAAAGTGCAATAGTTGGATAGTGGCTGCGATTGCAAGAGGAGTGGTGTCGGCCGCCAAAAGAATATCATCGACATATTGGATCAACACCACTCCATCTGGTAGCTGGACGGCCTCCAGCTGTCTTTTGAGGGCCTGGCTGTAAATGCTGGGACTTTCTGTGTAGCCCTGAGGAGCTCTACAAAATCGGTACGAACGGTTTTTTAAGGTGAAGCCGAAGAGATAACGGCTGTCTGGATGGATGGGGATAGAGAAAAAGGCATTTTTGAGATCAATAACGGTGAAGGTGGTGGCAGTGGACGGGATGAGGGTCAGAATGGTGGTGATGTCTGAGACTACGGGGTACTGTGGCACTACCACTTTGTTGATTTCTCGCAGGTCGATGATGAAGCGGTACGCTTTCTCATCTCCCTCACCTTGCTTCTTAACAATGGGTAGGATAGGGCTGTTGCAAACATTACTAACCACTTCCTCTACCACTCCTGCATCTACCAGGGACTGAATAATCGCTACCAATGCCTTCTCGCCTTCGGGCGATATCCGGTATTGTGGGAGTTTCGGGAGCATTGCGTCTGGTCGAACAGTTATGTGCACAGGGTCGATCATCATTCGTCCTACATCCGAATCGTTTCTGGCCCATAGATACGGGGGTAGGGTGTCGAGCAAGGTTAGGTCAGCATCAGTGATAGAGTACATATGTCGTGCGGGGCAGGATCTGGACATGCTCGGGTTGTCGTACAGGATGACTCGGACTCCATCTGGGGAACATCTAATAGTAGCTCGGAAATGTTTTAGCAAGTCAATACCTATAATGGCGTCAGGGGAGTTGGAGGAAAGCAGAAATGTTGTGTCCGTGGGATTGTTTCCTAGGTCAAAGGAGATAGGTACAGACAGGGGATTAGTGGAGGGCGTTCCATCGAAACCTATCGATGTAATGTGTGAGCCAGACAAGGGTGCCCTTGGAATCAGTCGTTTTGATAATACACTACGTGTCGCTCCAGTGTCTACCAAAAATGGAGACTTTGTACCCAGGACCTTAGCGGTGACGTAAGGACCTTGCTGGTCAACACAGAGCTCGACTGGATCCCTCCCTCGCCCTTGGCAGTCCTATGCAAAGTCGTTAGCATTGTCGCAGCCGGACTGTTGGCACTGATTCTGTCGGGGGCGGTCAAATGTGTTCGGTCTGTCAGGTTGGTTACTGTTGGCATCGTGGGTGTGTCCTCGCCCCTGTCCTCTTGTCCTGGGGCCATTTGCCATGTCCCTTGTCTCGTTATTCTTGATCGCTTCTCGGAGGACCGGGCATTGAGACTTCCAGTGGCCAAATCCTTTGCAAAACGCACACTGGTTCTCATCGAGGTCTGTTCGTGGAGCGCCAGGTGTGGGTGTGTGGTCTCTAGGGGGTGGATTTCTAGGGGCATTCGACTGGTAGTTTCTCCTATACTGCTCCCTTCCTCGAGTCACCCCCTGTAATTGAGCAATCATCACTCGTTCTTTTAAATCCTTTTTCTTTCTCTCAGTTGCCCTCTCGTTCTCGTTCTTTTGGTGTTCGTAATACTGAGCCATCTGAAGGATAGCTGCAGGTTTTGAGGCCCCCCAACTACTCTCGCTTGTCTGTAACTTCTGGGAGACCTCCTGTAATAGCCCCTTTACGCAGTTTTGCACAAATAGGTGTTGTCCGGTTGCGGTGATCATGTCTTGGCCACTGTAATCGGAGAACACTGTCTCAAATCGGCGAAATATTCTGATACGTCTTCCTGGGGTTTCTGACGGCAAGCCGTGACTATCGACCAGTCTACCTTTCTCTCTGGGATCAATGTTTTTAACTTCTGCACTATTTTGTCCGGGAGTTCCAGTATGTCTTTTACAGGTTTCTTACCGGGCTCTCGCTGTCTATCTAGTTCACCGAGTTGATTCCAGGTATGTCCAAACAGATCTGTGTGGTTGGCCTTCCGGATTTGCTTCCACACGTCAGCCGGCAGACATAACCCAAAAAACAAATCAATGTCCGCTAGAGTCATTATGGTTGAGCCCAAGGCTGTACTTAGTTCGGTATAAAAGGCTGTCGGGTTCTTTCTTAAATGGGGCAGGGTTTGCCTAAAGGTTAAAATATCTTGTCGATCCCATGGTTGATAAACCCAGTTGTACACAACCCTTCCTTTTGCATCTGCGTGGTTAATATCGTCGTTTGTTCCCTGACCTCTTGGGGGAACCCAGTAGGGGGCGGCTTCTCTGATAGGCATCATAGTGTTGGCTACTTCTAATGGGGGCTCATCCGGGACTGAGACAGTGAGCTTAACCTCTGGTTTCTGTTCAGTGATGTGGCGGAAGACCTCAAGCGTTTGCATGAAGAGGTCCGTCACGTCATGCTCGGTCCCATCTCCAACATCGATCTTTCTATATAGAGTCGTCAGCTTAGCAGGACCCTTAGTTTGATACCTATCCTCATATGCGTTCAGAGTGTGGAAGCTGAACCGTAAAATGAAATGCCGTTTGTGGCTACCGGCATGTGAATTGCACATATCCATCGCATATTCTTCGCTCTCTTTCCGTTCTACCAGTGTCTTTGCTATCTTATCAATCCCATCCCGTTCGTCTTTGCTCAACCTATTTGGTCTTGCCGTTAGTTGCTTGCTAGTCTCAAGTTAATTTGATGTTGTTACCGATGTGGCTGGTGCGAAGGCTGTAAGGGCCGGGGCACTAGCGCTAGAGTCACCCTCGCCCGTGCTCAGGACTGGTAGGTGCTGTGCCAGTGGCTGGCAGGGGGCATAAGGAGGGGGCATGTAGATGATCGGAGGACCTAGCAGTAACTCGTCGTTTGCCCGTTGTTTGGAGGGCATCTCTGGGTAGAGCGTAGAGGGGGTCCTAACAGGGCATTGGCCTGTCGACCCTAATTCTTGCGTTTGTCTAACTTCCTCTCTCCTTTTTATCTCTTCATCTAGTTCCTTCGCTGCCAGGTGGGCTGCCTTTCGTAATTCTTTCCCTATTTTTGTTTCTTCTCTTTTTCTTCGTTGTTCTGCTTCTTTGCGCCACATGCCGATACTATCGAGCATAGTGGGTGTTGCCTTATTTATTCTAACAGCTGCTTCTAGCGCTTTTATTTTATGATCATCAAAGGAACCTATCAGTGGCCACTGATTTTTGGGGTCCCTTTTCGTATATTTATGCCATAGCTTACTATAAGCTATGGCGACTAGTCCTTGTTTAGTGAACATGTCCTTATTAGGGGTGCCTTCCAATGGAGCTGGATGGTTCATCTCTAATAAGCGGTCCGGGTTGATCCAACTACTGACCAATGGGGAGAAGATAGGCATGACGGGTTACAACTGGGACAAAGGTCTGCACTACCTATCCTTCACTACTTCGCGAAGACTAGACAGAATATTTTTATTCTGCAGTATTCGCAAATAGGGAATACCCAAAGAGAGAACCAATATCGAACAATTAATGTTCGTTCAATCAAACAATCAGTGGCGAGAAAGAAATAGGCGCGACGGGTTACAACGGGGGCAAAAGCCTGCACTACCTATTCTTCACTATCCGCAAAGAAGGACAGAATACTTTTTACCCTTCCCCGTTTGTAGACAGAGAATTCTCGAGAAAAACAATCCTCGAACAAACACTGTTCGGGCAAACAATCAATCAGTGGGGGAGAAAAGATAGGCATGACGGATTACAACGGGGGCAAAAGCCTGCGTTACCTACCCTTCGCTGCATGCAAAGGAAGAGAGAATACTTTTATCCCTCTTAGTTTGCAGACAGAGAATCTCCAAGAGAACCAACAAATCGGAGAGTAATACTAGTATTTTCAATCAAACAATCAAATATTTCTTAGTTTGTCGTGTTACACGACCTTACCCGGACCGTATGGGCAGTTTCTTGTCTTCCGTTTCCAGCGCCCGATCGTCCTCTACTCTCTGCTGCTACCGTGGCACTCCTGATGGTTCCCAGTCAGGACCAAAGATCACTCGGGGAGAGGTCTGCTCGGAACCAGTGAAGTTCAGATGATCGGCTGTCAGACGAGGGTCTATTGGACAGGAGCTCTTCCGAGCGTTGCAGTCGTTCACTCTGTCGTTGGGACCTCTCCCACCGGATCCACGTGTCGCTGATGGGCCCCACGTTGGGCGCCAATTGACGAAGATCAGCAAAAATGGTCAGGCGATTTAGTCGATGTTTCTTAAATAATTTTGCCCGGCGTTAAACGCCTCTAATACCTTATGAAGATTATCAAATAAAGAGGCAGGCGCTGGAGACAGGAAGACAGGAAACACGTTTTATTCCGACGGAGCAGAACACATCAGATCGGACAACAAGGTATCGTCTCGAGGTGCTCTCTGACAGCCTCTCTGAGACCTGGTCTTTTATACACTGGTTTATGACATGTGACCGTTCTTTATTACAGTAAAGACATTGTGAAGTATGAGGATGACATCCCCGGCACCCCCCTAGTTCCGGCCCATTCCAACATATGACAACAGTAGAGGCCCTTACCCCCCCCCCCATCCAACAGGAGGGGGCTATCACGCAGCTGAGTGTTTCGCCGATTCCTTTGGAATGTGTGCGCCTGATCGAATCCCAAGGGGTGGGGAGGCCATGATCAATAGTAGCTTCTTTGAAAAGGGTCGAGTGCATACAGTAGTGGGCAATAAACTGTACCCTCAGGCCAAGGGATGACCAGCGGTTCGTACAGACAATCGGGCTCAGAGGAAGGGGTCATCAAAGGGGAGGTATTCATGGAAGGAGAGGATCAGTGTGATCGGTGTAGATAATCGGAAGGAGGTGTTGGTCAGGCGCGGGGTGTGATTCCTAGAGACAGAGTCATGTGGAAGAGGAGGTCATGACTTGTGCATGTGAGAGCGGGGGCAGCCAGGGTGCATGGGGGAGGCTTGCAGGGACAGGGAAGTGTGCTGAGGATCGATCGTGAACAGGGAGACCATGGTACCTAAAATGGCTGTCGTGTATGTTCATACGTGAGTCTGCAAGATGGTGCAGATGATGTTCAGTACACGAACTAAAATTCCACAGTTCGACCTGACAAGGATTGTGATTATTACTTGAGGTGGATACTTGCCCCACTTAACTCATAACCCAACTCCTTACTGCATCACAGGCTTGTTTGAAAACATAGATGGAGAAAGAGTTGTGAATGAAGGATACTGCCAAGAAAGCTGACTAATGTGGGAAAAATGCCATTGATAATGTGTTGGGACATCGGAGACTGCTCATGCATAATGGCTAGTGAAGGGGAGCACTTCAGTTAGAAAGCGGTCATTAACTACTCTATTTTTTTTTTTGAAAATGTATGTGAAAGAAACAGTGTGGGTACTTCTGTATCTGTCTTTTTGTATACCCTGGGGAAACAGTTTTATCTGTCATGCCTCTCTTCTCTGATTTCAATGCTGCCTTTGTATTTTAAGCTTCCTTTCATTTTCCTGTTCCCACTATGCACTATTTAGCTACTACAGGTGGTAACGATATCTTCGTCAGCAGTAGGGCATTGCTGGTATTTTTGAAAACTTTTACTAAATTTCTTTTCTTGTTTCGCTTCTCAATTTGTACTTAACTCTCATATCCATGTCATTTCACATATCAGCCCACTATCTAGTTAAGGAAACGCCAACAGGATATGTATTATGTTGCTGTGTTCCTGTTTAATCTTGGAGCCAAATTGTAATCCAGTTTTACTGCGGAGACAATGTCAGTCCTGTTCAAATTTGAAGAAACTGAGTTTTATTTTTTTCTCTTGATTTCGTACTACAGGAAGTGCAGTCCACGTTTTTTTACAAGAACATTTATCTCTGCCCACCTGTCTATTGATTCTCCGAGGTTCGCTTGGTTATGTTATCAATAAGCTCATTTTGCAGTCCCAGACAGTACATCTGCAGACAGTTGCAATATATTTCATATTGATCACTCAATAAATGACTGATTTCCTTCTTCCATTTTTACTTGTTATAAAAATGAAATTCATGGACCTCGGCTTCAGCAATCTTTCTTCATTAAACCACACTGATGAGTGACTCAAGAAAACTGAAAGCATGAACTGTGGGTTATGTGTAACAGCGTAATACAACCTTATCCATCTAGTCTGAAATTGTCCAACTCTCACGAGGAATCAGACAGAGTTTTCACACCATGCTTTCAATACTCACAACATTTGCCCGTTTCTGCATCTAATAATTTCAAGCTTCAAGCTTCGGCACAGTCCTCAATTGTCGACTCATGTTTGGAAATTTGAATTCTCTCACATGATCAATTAGAGTTGTAAAATAAAGTATGCAGACTGATCCGAGTTTTAAAGGTGAATATCTTAAATTTCATGTTAGTGTTGTTGTAAGCTTGTTTTTTAGGCAGAGTCCTCCGGCTATGGTGTTAGTAGTAATCCGGCCTAACACGTAATGTTCTTAAAGTCTGCGTGTAACTATCTTTCAGCAGCATTTGTGGGATTGGTAAAATAACTTTGCAAGTGTATAAGTGCTGCACTCATCATAACTGTTTCAACACCTCACCCATATCGACAGTATCGATAATTTTATTGTGCGAGAGCCACCTTTCATCTAAAAGCCAGCTTACATTGTCAGGGACCATGATTGCCTGTCCTCTTTCTACTGTTAATCGTTATCCCAGGCACTCCATTTTCCTATGAACCAGAGTGAAATGTTTTTTCTTTATAGGTTTGTTGGGGCACGTCTTCCAAGGTGCAGCAGCTTTTGCTTAGTTCATTTTATTTTGGAACATTTGTGTTTTGCTGACTTGAATTCTGTCGGTGGTTCAGCACCCTAGAATTACATTATCCTCATGCTGTCTACAAACAGTTGAGTATAGCACAAATACTATATTTAAACGTAGTTTTTCACTGTTTATGCATGCAGTCCTTACAATTTGGGGAAGCACGCACTTCCCTGGTCTTGTACTGTCACTCCAGAGATCTGAGCAGGCCCGGACTGGCCCTTGTGGGCACCGGGCAATCCCCCGGTGCGCCGCAAGGGTGGGGGCTGGTTTTGGGCCCCTGGGGGCCGTTTTTGTTACAGGGCTGTTTATGCAGCATAGCTGCAAAATCGGCCCTGCAACAAAATCGGCCGAAAACCGGCCCCGGCAAAGAGCTCAGACCTCCCCCCGGGGGCCGGCCGAGCACTTTGCCGGGGCCGTTTTTGGTTCCCAGTCCGGCCCTGGATCCGAGCAGAGTGGATGAGTTGTGAACTGTTGTCGGCCCCCCCAAGGAAGACGCGCACACGGAGCTTCAGCTAGTACCTCTTTATTCTCCCCTCGCCGTTGCTATATCCCTTTCCTTTCGCTTCTCCCGCCCCTCCACTTCCGTCTCCGCCTGCCCTGTACACAGATGAGGGTCAGGCAGGATGACATGACACCTCCCCCTTTTGTACAATAGTGCTTACTGTCTCTTAGAGTTCTTCAATGAGTGGAACCGGTCGCTTGGTTTATTTTTCGTGGGCGGTTGGTTTGCACCCGTTCAGAAGTATGGCAGTCTCTGGTGTTTTCTAGCCTCGCTGGGCTGGGACGTGCCTCATCACTGTTTCCTCCTTGGCTCGAGGAGTCTGTACCGGAAACAAAGTCTTGGAGTCAAGTGTGAGTAGAAGGAGCACACCTCTTGAAGTGGGATATGTTTCGAGTTATCCGTTTACCTTCCGACACAGCTCTGATCATGGTCCCCTTTCGACTGGAGACTCGCAGCGGGTGTGTGAGGTATCGACTGTCTGCCTTCGTCTTACGGTCTCGTTTTACCAGCACCCAGTCTCCTTCATGAATGTCCTTATGTCGCGCATGCCTGCGCTGAGATTTCCCCAGAGTGTCATGATCGGTGGTCACAGTTTGCGGGTGCATGACGGCGTCTGATGCGGGCAGCTGCGTGCAAGGAATTAGCCCGAGCATCAGGGTGGCAGGGCATTGGTTCGTGGTACTGTGTGGCGTGGTCCTTCATTCAGTGCTTGCTGGATGTCACGGTGAGCGAGTTCTGCTTGCTGAACCGTCTTCTTAAGGGTCCCCATGAATCGCTCAACCATGCCGTTAGCTTGAGGCCATAAAGGGGTAATCTTCCGATGTTTAAAATTGAGATGTTTCGCAAACTCGGCAAATTCATGACTGTTAAACGGTGGCCCATTATCTGTTTTCACTCTTATGGGGATTCCCCATGCTGCAAAAGTTTCGTCGATGACGGGGATGACGGCCGTCGCTTTTGTGGAGGACAGCTGATGCGCGATGGGAAAGCGGGAGTATTCCTCCATGATGACGATGATGTATCTGCCTGATTTTAATGGCCCGAAGAAGTCAATAGCCACTTGTTGCCACACCCCATCAGGTAGTTCAGACATCTGCAGCGGGGCTGGTGGTTCATCTCAGCCCACTAACTGACATGAGGCGCAGTCCTTGAGTGTGGCCTCCACCATTTGATCGAGTGATGGGAACCAGACGCGTTCCCGGAGTGCTTTCTTGGTGGCTACAACTCCTCTGTGCCCTTCATGAGCTAAGTTGATGACCCCTTGACGCAGTCGCTGAGGAATGACTATCCTCCCTCCTCTCAGCATTAACCCGTCCGTACTGATTGATAATTCTTCTTGGACATGTTTGAATGCCACGAGTTCTTGAGCATCAGCAGTCGTGTCTTGGTGACTGTTGTCCAGATGTCTCCATGAGTTGGTGCGTATTCAGACCATGATGGCCTGAACGGTGGGATCTTGAGCAGATGCTTCGCGAATAGCTTCTAGGGACACTGCCGGAGGGCATGCATTGTCGATGACAAAGTGAATGTATTCCTCTGCTACAGAGCATCGTTCTAGCATGTGGGACTGTGGGTGCCTTGACATGTAGTCCGCTGGGTTTTCCGCTTTTCCAGGCTTATGAACGATGGTGTAGATGTAATCTTGCAAGCCTAGGCCCCATCTTTCTATTCGTGGCGTCATCTTCGCCCATGGGTTACCAGAGATGGTGATAAGCGCTTGGTGGTCTGTGATGAGTGTAAAGTGTTTCTCGTAGACAAACAGGTGAAAATGTTCACAGGCCCATACGACCGCAAGACTTTCTTTCTCGGGTTGTGAGTAGGCCTTCTCCGTGTCAGTCAGACTGCGACTGGCGTAATCAAAAACATGGCATTGGTCTGAATCATTGTTGTATTGCGCCAGGATGGTGCCTAGACCCACAGGGCTAGCGTGCACAGTGATCTCAGTCTTTCTTTTGGTGTCGAAGAATGCCAAATTGATAGCAGTGCTCACGACCTTCTTGATTTTATTGAACGCGTTTTAACACGCGGGTGACCACAGGAATTGCTGACCTTGACGGGTGAGTTCCCTGAGCGGGTAGCTGATGGTAGCATAGTCCTTAATGTAACGGGCACAATAGCTCGCCAATCCCATGAAAGAGCGGAGGTCACTGATGTCCTGTGGTTGTGGAGTGTCCGCAAGAGCAGACACGTTCTCAGGGTCTGGTTTCATGCCATCCTTGGAAAAGATGTGTCCATAGAATTTTAGCGTGGACTTGTGGAATTCACACTTATCCGGATTGAGTGTGAGGTTGGCATGGAGTAGGGCGTGGCGCACTCGGTCTAAGGCTTTATCATGCTCCGCTTGATTTTCTCCAAAGACTAGGATATCGTCGCTGTAGTTGAAAGCATTTGGGATACCCTGAATTACCCACCGGATGGCCTCCTGAAAGATTTCCGCGGCTGATGATATTCTGAAATGTAAGCGTTTATACCGTAACAGGCCTTGATGAGTGGTAAAGGTGGTGATGTAGCGGGATCTCTCATGCAGTTCCAGCTGGTTGTATCCCTTGTTAAGATCCAGCTTTGAGAAGACAGTTGCTCCATTGAGACGAGCTATCATGTCACTGATGTGAGGTCCGGGATGTCGTTCCCACTCATTGGCAGTATTCGGGCGCGCATGTCCACACATAGGCGTACTTTATTGTCTTGTCCTTTATTGGGTACTACCACAACAGGCGATACCCAGGGAGTGGGTCCTGTAGAGCGTTCAATGATATCTGTCCTCAGCAGATCTTGTAGCTCGTCATCTACTGGCGTAAACTCGGACCACGGCTGGTTCCAGTTTTGGCTGGAGTTTCATGCTGTGATATTCCATGGCACATATGTAGTTTAGGGACGCACCTGAGTCTAGTAGAAACTTGGCAGGGTGACTCCCTATTTGAATGTTCAGTCTTGGATATTTCTTTAGTCTATCAGGGTCTGACACCATACACACGTATTCGTCGCTGTCTTGTGATACCGGTGTGGGAGACGACGATTCCCGAGATGTCGACCTCTGGGATCTGTATGAAGTGACTGACTGGACGCTCCACCTTGATGAGCTGGAAGAGCGGCTTTTCCTTCCTCTTACGGCTCTTGCATGGTGGAGGGTTTCTGAGCTTGACTTGGCCGTCTTCATTTCCGACCGTCGCGTTTGACAGGCTACTTCGAAGGGATTTTATCTTCCGCAGAGGTGACACTGCTGTCCTATGGCGGGACACTGTCCTGAGTGTGGGTAGTCCTGCCCACATCTATAGCATTTCGAGGCTGGTCTGCTTCTCCGACTACTTCAGGCTCCGCTGCGCGACGAGGTCGCCCGGTGGGGCTGCGTCGGTCTCCCCAGTTTGCGGTGGTCGGAGCGGCGTTTCGGGTCCGCGTGAGACTGCATTCGGAAAGTCTGCTCCTTATATTCAGACTTGCTGGCTTCCGTCTTCTTGGCGTGGTCTTCCGCTTGATCAATAATGCGAGTGAGTTCCTCTATTACTTCCAGCGTATAGTGTTTCTTTAGCAATCGGCGGCGCAGTGATTCTGACTGGCACCCTTCAATAATGCGCAGTTGCAGTGCATCTTCGGTGTTGAACGCGTCGAATTCGCAATACTGGGCTAGGCGCCGAATGCGAGCAATGAAGTCACACATTTCTTCATCCTTTTCTTGGGAGGCAAGGTTAAACGTGTACCACTCGTAGTCTAGGTTTCGCTTATGGAGGAACTTCCGATCTAGAGTTCCTTTTACATCTTCATATGAGGCAGTGTTGGCAGCAGGCAATTCTTTGATAATTTGCGCAATGCCCTTCCCTATTAGATTTCGCAGGGCTATCAGTTTCTGCTTGGAGCCTTGTACTTGAAAGCCCGTCATAAAGTCCTCAAAATCCTTAGCCCAGCTCTTCCATTTGGCCCCCATGCTGTTCCCGGACGTCAGCTCTAGGGGCTCGGGTGGGCGCAGATATGACACTCCTAGCACCATCGGATGCAGTTGTGGAGCTTGCTGGGCGGAACCCATGGCGGCGGGCGAGAAGTGTTAGCTTCTACTGACATCCTGAGCAAAACACAGGCTCCCCAGGCTGGGCAACACTTTATTTGCTGGAATTCACAGGGTTTTTGAAGGTTTTCTATGAATCGCCTGACTTCAAAATGGCTGCCGGGTTGAGAGCCAGTATTGTTCTATGCACAGTGCCTGACTTAAAGATGGCCACCATGGGGGACGTGAATCTTCTATCTCTAGTGCCTGCTTCAATCTATTGGCAGTCTCTTGTAAGGGTGGTCGCTGCTTGGACTCACCCTCTGTGTAGCTCAGTTTTTCTGCTTTCACAGCGCTCTGATAGCGCACGGCCCCCCACGCGATTCCGATTGCGTTTTCGCGCTCTTCATCATTTTCGGCACTATGGGCAGGCGGGTCTTTGGCTGCGCGCTCATTTGAGAACACTGCAGCGAGGGGCAGGAGCGGTGGGTCGCTAAGATCCCATCCTCGTCGTCAGTAAACTGTTGTCGGCCCCCCAAGGAAGACGCGCATACGGAGCTTCGGCTAGTACTTCTTTATTCTCCCCTCGCCGTTGCTATATTATTTTCCTTTTGCTTCTCCCGCCCCTCCCCTTCTGTCTCCGCCTGCCCTGTACACAGGTGAGGGTCAGACAGGACGACATGACAAGTTGTGCCAGGGACGGACTGGGAACCCAAAGCAGCCCCGTCAATTTTGTCAGACTGGCCCCCACCCCGGGGAAAAGAGGGACGGGGTGCCACCGTACAATGCTTAACAAACCGGCCCCCAGCACTGTTGCCTTTGTTACTGGGGGCCGATATTGGAGCATCACTGTAAAACTGCCCCCCAGTAACAAAACCGGCTCCAAACCTGGAACCGATCCTTCCAGTCTCCGAGGCAGACGCCCAATGCCCGCTCCGGCCAGTCCGGCCCTGAGTTGTGGATGTCACCCTGCTCTGCTATCTACTGTACCTTCTCCTGCCTCTTTGATGTCTCCACACACCTGAGGTTGGTGGTAGAATGCTGGTAGTGCCCCGGCAATGGCAAACACAGCCTTACCTATCAGGCACTGGTTTGCATGAACATTCGGCTTACAGGGAATTACTCTTTATGTTGACGATGCCTTAGTGACAGTGGCTCTCAGCATGGTGCCAGTTCTCTGATCTCTCAATCAGAGTGAAAAGCACACTGCTTAGGTCATAGGGATTTGGCGGTCTCTGTGTCTGTTCCACTTCCAAACACCCTGCCCCCTCCTCCGCCCCGCCCGGACCCGCTCTTCCGGGGCCGCCGACCAACACTCTCTGCCCAGGGCCGCCATGAGCCTAGAGCCACCCCTGGTCATAAGGGGGGGTGGAAAGCATAGAAGATGGTGAGTGAAGTGGTTGGATACCATATATTTAAGCAATTTTGCATTTGAGGGGGAAGAGGAGGACCTAAACCAAGTGTGAAGGGGATGTGCTGCAGGATACCAGGCACTTTTTATAATATTTGTAGCAAGGAGAGGGAAGGAAGCCCGAAGGAAGTTGCCAAGTAATGTTTTCAATATTTTGTAAAAGGAAAACGAGTAGGCCAGAAAGGAGTGAGGGTAGGAGATAGGACACAAGGCATCTATAATTTTTAATCTCTATATACATGCGATTTGTATAGTGGAAAGCTAGCCAAAAGGCACTGAAGCACTGTACAGAGACAAAAGCAAATACACAGCCAACAGGTAATTACTGTTAGTGTGTTGTGATGTAGTTTTCTTTAGAAAGGTACAACTTCCGCTCTTTCCTAACTTGCAGCAGGGTTAGGGCAGTGTAATGTTATGTGTATTTGTAAAGTACGCTGTCACCTACAAGGGCATCCTGGCACCGAGCAGGTATGTGTGCCTAGCCTTGCCTGTGGTAGATTGGTGAATTGAAAAGCCAGTTCTTCAGATTCTTGTGGTATTCAAGAAGAGAGGAGGAGGCTCTGATGTGGAGTGAGAGACCATTCCATGCATTAGGAGCAATGTAAGAGAAAGCCCGTCCTCCTGATCTGTTTCTATGTATGCCTGGGGTGTGTGAGTAGGCGTCCTGCGAAGCAGCGATTTCTGGGTAGTGGTTGGATGGAAATGCGACTGTTGATGTAGATGAGGTCTAAATTGTGCAGTGCCTTGAATGTGTATGTGTGTGTGATGAGTTTAAAATGAGCGTGTTTGTGTATTAGGAGCCAGTGGAGTTCCTTGAGGCGTGGTGTGATGTGAGTTCTATGTGGGAGGCAAAATTAAGTCTGGCTGCTGAGTTATGGTTGGTTTGTAGTCTTCTAGTGAGTTGCTTGGCGATCCCTATGTAAAGGGTGTTCCTGTAATCTAATTTACTAGTGACTAGGGCATGACTAACAGTTTTTCTAGTGTTGCTTGGGAGTCATTTGAAGCTCTTCTTCAGCATCTTAAGGATTTTGAAGGAGGATTAAGTGATGGCGTTGACTTGCAGGTCATGTCTAGTTTGTGGCTGATGATTATTCCGAGGTTCCTGGTGTGGACGCTGGGTGTGGGTCTGAGTTTAGCAGACCACCAGCTGGAGTCCCATAGTGAGGTGTTCTTGCCAAAGATAACTATTTCTATCTTGTTGGTGTTGACTTTCAACCTGTTAGCGACTTCAGTCATGCCGACGATGATCTTGTTTCTTGTGTTGAGGTCTTGTCTGGGAGGGAGAGTATGATTTGCGTATCATTGGCGCAGAAGAGGTTGTTGATGCTATGTGCACAGATGACATTTGCCAGAGGGATCATGTATGCATTGAAGAGCGTAGGGCTGAGCGAAGAACCTTAAGACACTCTGCAGATGAGTTTGCGTCTTTTGAGGAGTAAAGTACCAGGCTGACAGCTTGGGTTCTATCCGTTGAGGAGGAGTCCTTGAATGCCAGTCTTGTGCATGTACCTGATGAGGATGGTATGTTAGACCGTGTCATATGCTGCAGAGAGGTACAGGAGAATGGAGGCTGTTGTGGCTCCTCAGTCAAGGATCATGCGGATGTCATCTGTGACGGCAATGAGTGCTGTTTCTCCACTGTGGTTGAGTCTGAATCTAAACTATGTGGCATCAAGGAGCTGGTAGTTGCTGAGGTACTCGATAAGGCATTCGTTGATTAGTTTGTTAAGATCTGTCCTGGTATTGAAGGAGGTAGATGGGTCTGTAGTTGAAAAGCGTGCTGGGTCAGCGGATGGTTTCTTGAGCAGGGGCACAATGGTGTAATTTTTCCAGGTGTCTAGGATTGTGGCTGAGTCAATGGAGGCATTCAGAATTGGTGTTAGTATGTCGCTGATCAATCATAGTCCTTTGGTAAATGTGGTGAGAGCAAGGGTCAGGTAGGGCCCCGAATGAATGGTCTTCATGGTAGCAGCGATTTCAATGGTGGTGACAATAGGCCACAAGGTCAGGGTTTTTTCTTTGGCTGTTTTGGGAAGTTGAGTCATGAGAGTGGCAGGGTCCTGTTGAGGGTCATAGTTGCTGTAAATGCAGGTGATTACGTTACAGAAAGATTCAGAGAGCTTTTTACCACAGTCTATTGAGGGATGATGTTGCTAAAGGAGGCAGGAGGCATGGTGAAATCTTTGATGATGGCGATGCTTTCATTGCTGCTGTAAGTTCCGGCATTGATGTAATCTGCAAGAGCTGTGTGCCTGATGTTCTGTATCTGCTGGTGGTAGAGTCTTTAAGCTTATTTGAAGACATCTTTATTGGTGGTGTCTTGGCTTGTTCTACATTTCTACTGCAGTTGCTTGCAGTGGGATTTTGTCAGCCTGAGTTCCTCTGTGTATCAGCTTGCCTGTGGTCGATTTCTTGTCGTTGGGTTGTCCTTGAAGGGAGCCAGGGTGTTGGTACATTCTGTAATCCAGCTGTTAAGGTTCTTTATGGCTTTCGGCAATTTGCTGGTGTGCTTGGGCCGGTGTGTGGAAACACACTCATCTTCTGTGATGCTTTTCCGTCTGCAGCATGCTGATCCACTGTTGTAAGGTCTGTGGTGAGGCAGGATGGATATGCTGAAAATGACTAAGGTGTGGTCTATTCAGTTTATAGTTGCTGATTATGATGTTACTGATCAAGGAGAATATTGGGTCCAATAGATGTCTGGCAATGTCTGTGTGTTCAGGAACGTGCTGGGCGAAGCCAAGGTTTCTGAGGTTTTCTAGACAGCCATAGAATTTAGGTGAAAGTTCTGAGGTAGAAGAATGGTCTAACGATGATGATAGGTGCAAAGAAGTCCGTGATGTGACTGGAAACATTTGTGTGGGATTCTGGTGGTCTGAATGCAAGGTTTCTGCCCAGGGAGAAGGTGACTGTGATGCATATCTTGAACGTAAAGTGCTCCATTTAGCTGTTGGCATTATCCATGTCGGTGGTGCAGCTGATGGTATCTTTGAATATGATGACTCCACCGCCAGGCTTGTGCTGACGTTCTTACCTGGTGATCTTGTAGCCGGCAGGGATGACTGTAGTAATGTCCAGTGCAGAGGTTGAATTTAGCCATGTTTCTGCAACAAATAGCAAGTCCAGAGCATGGTCATAGAGTAGGTCCCATATCTCTGTGGTGTGTTTGGTGAGGGAGCGGTTGTTGAGGAGTATGCAAGCAAATGTGGCATGGTGTGAGGGTGGTGCTTGGTCTTTTGTGAGCTGGGGGATGATTTTTGTGAGTGTGAGCGAGTGGGTTGCTGTGTGTAGTTGGTGTGGGAGTGGTAGGTGCAGAGTGTGGGAAAGTGCATGAAAACTTGTAGGAGGCACATGTGAATGCTCCTTCTGTGTTTTATGGTGTGGTGTGGCACCAGTGCAGCGAAAGGCAGCCAGTGTTGAGAGCACGGAGGAACATGGCTGGGCAGTAGAAGGTAGAAGACATCCAGGGATCCTGCACTGGCCGTGATCCAGGTGTTGACGGCCTTGCCTGTAGCACCACTCGAGGTGCTCCAGAGACATGTCCATGCTGCAACTGCCATAAAGTATGTCCTGTTAGGGGGGCATAAAAGAGTGTTGTGGATGGGAATCCAGTAGTGTTACATTCTATGCAGATGGGTGATGAAAAATCTAGAGATGTCACTTCCTCTGCACTTGGGTGATAGGAAACAACATTGTCTTGCTTGGCTTTTTCTTCTAAAGAGGGTTTTGGTGGAAAACCAGAAATGTCACTACCTGTGCAATTAGATGGTGGGAAATCCAGTTATGTCACTTCCTGTGCAGATGGGTGACATGAAATTAAGTTCTCTTCCCAGGCTTTTTCTTTTGAAGACGGTGTTGGTGGAAAACCAGAGATGTCACTTCCTCTTAAGATGGATGATGGGAAATCCAGTGGTGCCACTCCCTGTGCAGATGGATGATGGGAATTCCAGTGATGTCATTCCCTGTGCAGATGGGTGATGTGAGGAGGAGCAGGATGGATACAGGGGTGCTTTTGCAGAACAGGTATGCACATATGGAGAAGGCTTATGACTTATTTGTTTTTCTTTTTTGCACTTTTTTGTTTCCAATCTGGTAGTGCCCCGTTGTGTTTACGGATGTGCTGAGAGCTACTAGAGATGGTGAGTGTTTTAGCCAGATAGGCTTTGAAAATGATGCAGCTGATTTTGGAGATAGTTTAGGCTGGTAAGGGAAGCCAGTGGAGTTCTGTCAGGATGGGTGTGATGGGGGTCATATTTGAATGAGACATGCTGCAGTATGTAGGATGAACTTAAGGGCGCCCTTAAGTTCATCCTACATACTGCAGCATGTCTCATTCAAATATGACCCCCATCACACCCATCCTGACAGAACTCCACTTATGGAGTCTGGGAAGCCAACGAGCAGATTGTTGTCACCATCCAGATGCAAAAGTATAAAGCCTTGAACAGCAGTTCTGAGGTCACTTTCTGGGAGGAAAGGGTTTTGCTTTCTTTTGTAGACAGAGATGGTACCCGACTATCTTTGTTTTCCTGGCATTGTGTTCCTTGAAGGTGTGGTTTGGGTTCAGAGTGAAACCAAGTGGCCTGGCAATGGGTGAAAGTTGGGATTCAAAGCCATCGAGGTTCATGTCATTATAAAAGGTTTGGATGATTTGGTGCTCACTGTTCTTAGTAAATAACAGGAATATTGTCTTGGTTGGGGTTAAGGTTCAGATAGGTACTGGACACCAAATCTGGATGAGGTGTAAGATGTCTAGACCAGAGGAGAGTTTTCGTTAGAGTTGTATATTATCAGAGGCTTGGTGAATTTTAATGTGATTATTGGTGGGGCTCCATGTAGTTTTTGAAGATGATTGGAGAATGATGAATCCTTGGGGTACTCTACAGGTAATGGGGATCTTCTGGGAACTGGAACTTGCTATGTGAAAAAATAGTATCAGTTGAATATGCAGGAGGGATTCACTGGCACTATCTTTCTCTGGTTCAGTGAAGGACATTGTCAGTGAAACCCATTATAGTCTTCAGGGTGTGCATCAGGGTGGTATGGTCAGTGGTGTCAAAGGAGGTGGAGAAGGCTAGCAATATGAGGAGGTGGGGTAATCTAACTGAAATTCTTAATATTTAGTTAACATCACTAGTAAAATGTTTATTGTCAGCATGACAAATTTAGGTGGCCACATTTATTTTATTCTATTTATTTTTGTGGTATGTGCTTGTAGTACAAAAAAAATAAAACAAATGTAACCATCACACCAATTTGACAAGGCCATACCTATTGGTTATGCTAATGCTATTGTAAATCATTCTTTATACGCAGCAATCAGATAGTCGGTCTTCTCTATGGTCACACAATAAAATAAAATAAATATCCCGCAGACCATGCTGGTTCTGTTGCACGTGTGTTTATATCACCGTGTGCACATCCTTTGCCTAGCATGGAGTGTAGAAGAAACAATCCACAGTGAAAATACTTTGTCGTACTTTTCAAACATTTGCCAAGACTGCTACAATAGCCTCACATATTATCCCAAAATAAATATGACAATCTAACTGAAGCTTTATAATTCTGCTTTTGGCTCTGTAGGTTTTATCGAACGAATCAGGGAAAACTGAACATTCTACTTTCACATATGTTTTCAAGGAAATGGAAATCAAAATAAATACCCCGTTCAGCAAAGATATATATTACATGAGTGAGTAAGAAAAATGGCCCATCTGTACTAATGTATAAAAAATAGCTCTGCCTTATTTCAGATATAAGAGCACAGCTCTCAGGAGAACCACTGTTTGGCATTCATGCAATGGGATCTGATGCCGGCAAGGAAGCATAATCAATCTTCATGAAACGCTTATTTGAATAATGGTACATGGTGATGAAAATGATAATGTATGTAGCATGTATGTTGATCAATTTGCTATTGAATGACACTAAAAAGGAAATACAGTAGACAGCAGCTTCTGGGCGTCATGCCACGGTCAATGTTTGATATTTACAATGAATGTATAAGATTTAAAGTTCTAATAGCTTCACTTTTCCTCTGATCTTAGTTTTTTAAAGCACATTTCTGATATTTTCCCTCATTTCCGTCACTTTAATCGAGGTTAAAACTGAAATAAAAATAAACTTCCCTTACAAACTTCCCTTACAAACTTCCCTTACAAAAGAAAGTGGTATAAACTGAGCCTGGGAGAATGGGTGCAGAAGGTGCAGCAGCACTGAATCTTCTCCTACCACCACTTCCTCACTGAATGCCTGGAATCCACAATGTAGTGGCCCCCTTGGGTGAATATTTTATGTATTTGTATTAACCTATATTTTGTTCTTATATTAAAAAATCATGTTCAGGCTAACCTAGCTAGATGCAGAATCATGTTCAGGCTAACCTAGACGCACGCCATAAGGACCTGAAAGTTTCATTTAAAGTGCAACCTAATTCTGTTATTCTAAACACTTGATAAAAGTGTCATTTGTAAAAGGTATTTTATTATAATTGGGAGGTCAAATTCCAAATCATGATATGAAAACACACACATCCCATAAACGTGTCTTTTGGATGTATACTGTCCGTGGTATTCATGAATGATGGACTCTTCCCCATTATTTTATTTATTTATTTATAAAGTTCATCTTGACGGACTTATCTATAATATTGGATGCTATAAACAACACAACCTCAGGAGTTTGATTATGTAGGTGCAGGGGCTGCAGCTTAAAATGGAACTTTAAAAGCTATCAACTGCCTTCTGAAGAACCATCATCAGTGAATAAAGGTTGATATTTCGAATTGACTTTGCTCTGGGCTGCTACTGTGTACCTTAAAGATTTCCCCACCCATCCACAAAATGTTTGATATTTATTTCATCTTCCTGTTAGCCTCACCATGTTATCCAGAAGATTTCAGCATTCTTAACAATGATTAAATCTAGGTTTCTGGCACACTTTATTTTTTTTAAATATCGGTCCCCCAGGGCCCTCATAATCTTTCGAATACTGATGTACGCACCAGACGGAAAAACAACAAATCGTGTATCCACAGGCACTCCAATAAATAAATAGAATTAAAACACCATTCATCCGATCGCCATGAAACTTTGGGAAGTTGTTAAGTACACTCCCACGAAGGTTTCTACCATAAAATATTTTTAAATATCTGCCCCCCAGGGCCCTCATAATCTTTCGAATACTGATGTATGCACAAGACGGAAAAACAAAAAATCTTGTATCCACAAGCACTCAAATAAATAAATAAATAGAATTAAAACACCATTCATCCGATCGCCAGGAAACTTTGGGAAGTTGTTGAGCACACTCGCGCGAAGGTTTCTGGCAAAACATTTTTTTTAAATATCGCCCCCCCAGGGCCCTCATAATCTTTTGAATACTGATGTACGCACCAGACGGAAAAACAAAAAATTGTGTATCCACAAGCACTCGAATAAATAAATAGAATTCAAATGACACTTTGAAATGTTTTCTATATTAAAATGAATAAGTTTCAATAAAAATGACACAATGTAAATTAAATGTTATCATGACAAGTTTCCTTGAATTTCCTTTCTTCGGAGATCGCAGCAACGCGCGACGGGTAAGTTAGTTCATAATAAAGGCTAGCTGTTCAAAACTGCGCTGCTTGCACAAGTGCCCACACAATCCTACATAAGTGCGGGCATAGTCATTAAATCACACCTTGCAAGCTATCTCAGAAAGCCAGGAACATCGAAGGTAACTTTGCTTCACGGAAATCCATTGAGCGGCATCGAGGTACCACTGTAAAATAGGCAATGTCCAGGTAAACATAATATAAACCCTTCATCTTTTATGACTGTTAAGTGAATGCCCTTTTTGAGCTGCCTCTATTACGGATTTTATGAATGTTCCCACAGTACAAAATGGTCAAATAATCAAGTAAGTACTAAAGACAGCTGCAGATAACTGAATGATATCAGAAAAAAAGAAAATCTTCAACAAACATTAAAGAAGGGTAGTTCATGGACTAAAGGTTTTACTCACAAGATGGCGATAGGGCAGAACAGCACAAAATGAAAAAACTCTTGCTTGTGGAACCTATCAGTTAAATTGCGAACTGACCAGTGATCTGTTTTCTAACTTATCAGTCTGAGTCAAACACAAATATGTTTGTACTTAATAGATTTATGCAACAAGAAGTG
Organism: Lissotriton helveticus; assembly: GCF_964261635.1. Lineage (NCBI taxonomy): Eukaryota > Metazoa > Chordata > Amphibia > Caudata > Salamandridae > Lissotriton > Lissotriton helveticus. The sequence goes on along the minus strand of NC_136067.1, from coordinate 1,815,486,303 downwards.
TCATACTTTGAAGTTCGCTTCAGTTGTTGAAATGCTATCAAAGCATGATAGTGTTAATGGGATTACTACCTAAATTTGTATTGATACGTTTCCCACAAACTATGTGGTAGGGAAAACTGTCCTTTAGGAGTTTGCCCTAAAGAAGAAGAGATTTATGCTACGAAATGGGCTGAGTTTTTCTATCAAATTTGTAGAATAAATGAATAAATTATTACATTTGCAGAACAAATCAAAGATTCAATTTAAGATGTTTTAAGACTCTTCATTCTTCACAGGAATATATTATATTCTCTGTCGTAGGGAAGAGATTATGACAGAAAATTGGAACTCTATGAAAATGTACCATCGACCTGCACTGTTTGTTTCTAAAGTTGAATCCACCTCTAATGGTTCTAAACTGGCAGTATACCAGTAGGTACAAGTGACTTGATAATTCAACAATTGGATTTTGATGACAGACACACCACTGTGTGGGAAGGCGAACAGTCACTAGAAGAGGTAACATAGAGATTAGTGTTCTATATTATAGCATGGGGGCTTCATAAACTTGTTCAGAGATGGCAAATTAGTTTCAATAAAGAAGTACAGTTTTCATTCTAAATAACTGAAACACAATTTCTCTAATATGGAACACTACATAACACTGCAAAAAACATATAAAGGGCACTTTTCCAAATACACCTAGAAGGTCTGATACTTTAAATACTTTGTTGAATATGGTGACGGGGTAGAGTGATCGCCCGTCCATTTATTGTCTTGAGGACAGACATCAAAAACAAATTGTTGGCAGTGAAAGTAAAGTAGGAGATAGTTTGTTTGAATGAAATAACATAAAGGAATAGCCTAAAGATGGTAGTAGTGTCACCATAGTAATTTCATATTTAATCTGATATAATACATTTTACTAACCTCACATAGAGTCTACACACAGGTCCAAAGTGGGGTTGCATAAAATTGATGCCATCAGAATACATAAATCACTTAAATGTAGAATAGCTGAAGCTAAGTTGTATGAAGGTGGAATCTGACTATATGGTTACCCCAACTTTTTCCCTGGTGTTTTGCTGGTTTTCGACTTAGTTGGCCTGGGACCCTGCTATTCAAGGCCCCAGACTATCTGCTTTTTCTATAAAATGGACTCCATGTACTTTAGGTACATACCAGATTGGTTACTGGGTCACCCTTGTGAGCCCCATAGGTACCCAGTGCATAGGTGCACCCTAGGCCTACCAGGGACTGAAGCATGTATTGTGGCACCCCTGGTTTGCCTTCCAAGCTGACACCACAGGTCTGTTCACACAGCCTTTGTAAGGTGGTGTAGTCACCCCTTACTTAGATAAAGTATACCTATATCTACCTTTACATATAAACACATATACACCTATAAGCCACTCCTATGGTAGGCCTTGACAATCCTGGAGGCATTGTGCTTGGTTTTATGTGAGAGGGTGCCCTAGCATGAGCTGAGCCCCTCTGCAGCTTTTGGAACCATCTCCTTATAGCTGTTCTATGATATAGCCATACCATATACTCTTAAGTGCCTTATAATCCTTGCGATTAATGCTAACTTTGGTTTGGCTTTATCAAAACATGTTGTGTAAGGTGTCAAACACTTTAGAATACTACCCCCCGCCAATTCTGGCGGCGGGGGTAGCATTCCACCCTTCTAGAGGGTAAAGACATGTATGTTACTGCTTTACCCGGTTAAAGTTAAACAGAGCCTCAGCATCACAAAATGGATGCTGCTGCCACAGACACGAGTCTGACCTCCTGTTGCTGGACGAAACTCCGGCAGGGGAGGCCTGGACAATAGGTTTCCTGTCCAGGGAGGTGCTGGCAACTCCCCAGACAGGGGTTTTGTGTATTGGGGCTGGGATGGCTGCATTCAGTGAATGCATCTAGACACTGCTTGGGGCACACAAGGTGCTCCATGCATAGCCCAGTTCAAACCAGTTGCTGGGGCACTCCAGCCCCAGCTCTGGTGCGAAACTGGACAAAGGGAAAGGGGTGTAACCACCCCCTTCTCAGGTCCACTCATAGGAGGGACCTAGTCAGGTAATCCAGCCCCCATTCTTAGTATACGTATAGGAGCTGTGTCCCCAGGACTTTAGATTATCCTGGAAAGAAACTTTGATACAGAACTCTTGGACCTTCGACATTCTATTCTGACTAGAAGACGGAAGACATCTCCCTTGTGGTCAAGAAATGACCACCCTGTTCAAACAGGCACCAACAGCAACTTTGCCAGTCTGCAGTTTCAAGGCTCACGCCGGAACCCGAAGACTCTGCGACTGAAGAACACGACTTCCAGACTTCACTGACTCAACCCACATCCACAGCAAAGCTGAGACCCGTGGCAGACACAAGAGACGTGAGACCAGACATCTTAGGCATCCTGCATTTTGCTCCCTGCACACCTTTCCTGAAGCCTCAGTAAGTTGTGCATTGGGGTACAAGAAGCTCCAGCCCCAAGCATTATTTGAACTGAAACCCAGGCCCCCACTCTCCGCGAGTGTCCCGTGGGCCCCACCTTTACATTTGTGCTTGACGCGTCTTCTTGGCTCCTTGCCTATTAGCTAGTGAGCCCCCTGAAGATGCCACTTTGAATCTGACTTACGATCCTGGTTGCTCCAGGCTTGCCCCAGCTTCCCTGCAAAGGAGAAGCGCCACAGACCTTGCTGGTCTGCAACAGGGCCAATCTTGACATCCTGTGTGGGTTGCGGTTGCCAAGGCTTGTTGGGTCCAATCCGGATACCAACACTGCAGTCATCTAGATCCATTGTGGGACAGCTTGAAGAATCCAGCTTCTGGTTATCATCGATGCCTCCTGGACCTTGTGGCTGAAGAGACAAACTCACCTTCTTCACCTTAAAGCACCCGACATCGCCTGGTTCCTTCCTGGTCACTGGCTAGTGACCCAGACTCTGTCCCCTCTGCTTTCAGGTTCCTCACATCTCCGATCCACCCTTGGATCCACCCAGACACTTTTCCTCTGGTCGCCTGCAGCACTTCTTTGCAGCTCTCCATAGAAAACGCAGACGAAACCCAACATCAAAAGACACCTATGCACCCGGCTTCCGTGGGTGAGGTAACACGAGTACTCTGGTAGTCTCGAGGGTATTGGCCTTCCTTGTGTCTAAGCCAAAAGGGTTCCGTCCTAGTCCATCCGGAAGTGTCCTTAAACTGTAACTTTTTTACGAACGCCATAGAAAGTCAATGGGAACCTGCGCCTGTGTTTAGACACTGCACGTGACTCCAGTGGGTCTCCTACTTCTTAACCTTTGGTTGTTTAGTGTAGCCCCAGCGATTCTACAGGCCCTAGGCCTGCTTTCTAACTCTCATGTGGTACTTATACCACTTTCTTAGTATATGGTTAGTGAGGCCCCTAGGGCATAACATACACTGTGCAACTTATTGTGTATTAACTTGTATTGTATTTTTACCTCTGACCTCATAAAGAGTGCAGAGGGGTTGTGTTTAGATTACATATATATATATTTGATATAGACCTTGTGTGGTGTCCTTTCATTTGGTATTCAAGGGATTATATATGGTAAAACAACTTGCTTAACTTGCCTACTGAAGTCTTAGCCTGTAGACTGCTGGTTCATGCTACCACTAAGATAGCTATCTATAAGGTTGACTTTACAGCCACCATCAATAAGGGTTGATTAGACTGGTACAAGGTGCCCACTTGAACTAGTGGACATCATATGCCAGGCTAACTTCTCACAAACTTCTTTTCTCCTGATGTGATATATCCTAAGATACTGACATTCTCAGACAAGGAAATGGATAGAGATACCAGTTTGATTTAACCCTGGTTGCAAAGGACGTTTATTGATTTAACCCTCTTAGCAAGTAAACACAAAATTTAGAAAAAAGCAACATTGCTTGCACTTACATTGATTAAACATAAGATTACAATTAGATGTATGAGGGTTCAGGATCCGTATGTGTAGTACAAGTTGAGATATATGTACTATCAGGCAGGGGCGAATGAAGTTTGTTTGAAATTGCCATGGTGGTATGACAAACGGAATTAAGATTTAGTAGATGATAGCCTTTTATACAGACATTGCTACACTGCCAGACAACTTGCCTTCTTGAGATGTTCTGTACGGGACTAGAGTGGGACAACATTAGAGAAACTGTGATGGGTGACTTCTTTTATTTGCCATGGAATCTGTCATGAGGTAGCAGAGTATAATGTATTACAGATGAGGATGTTTGATTCTGATGAATGTATACGCGGGAAAACCGCGGTAAGACATCCCACAGAAGTAACTATGTTTCTTAACATGGCATGGAGAGGCTATGAATATTCTGTGTCGATATATACAAAAGGAATACAGTTCCAAAAAAGGCGTGAGCTATAGTTACTCACACTTCATTGGACTGGATAAGTTATTCCTAAACATCTAACAACTTAACAAACATCACTACATCTTCGACAGAATGCAGACGTCTTCAATTTTTGAAGAACCTAGATAAAACACCTCTTTCCAATCTCCTGTCATGCACACTTCTTTCTAAGTTAAAACAAAAATGTCTAACATAAATAGTACCAGATGCTGGAGCTGCAATTTTTTCTATCTACTGGGTTTAACCATTAGTTGCCATGAATAAACTGGGCAAATTTGCTTCAAATCCATGAATAGATTTTATTGCATGAGACAATGCCATGAAAAAGAACAAAGCTGCTGCTATCCCCTCATTTGAGCTTTCACTGGATAGGTGAAAGCTTAACTTTTTTAGGCCCTGTCAAAAGATCCCTTCAGATCATATGGCCAACCTCCCTGGGGTCTACTTTTACTTATCTTCCACTCATCAAATGAACACAGTAGTCAATCTCCACAAAGAGTGCAAATTAGCCCCTTTTCTACAAATGCCACGGAATAGAATCAACCAAGTTTTCACAGTAGAGTGGATTATCTTAATATTGTGCGCATTTCACTTCTAAATATTCTCATTGACAGATTAAAGTAATCTAGCCAAAAGAAACTGCAGGATTGGCCCATAATCTATAATGTAGACTGCACATAAACCTCACTCCAAAATATTTTCACTGTTTTCCGTCCTTGTACTGCCAACAAGCCCTACTTGGGAAATGGCTATGGCTGGTTACAGAAATGAGCTTCAATCTATGATCAGCAGGGGATGCTCCATTTATCTAAATTACATTTCTAAGCCACCAGAATCACAAGAACAGACCTCTCGGAGTCTAATCCCATTCTCAATCTACTCCAGAGACTACTATCAAACTATCCACCTTCAGGATTCTTAAATCATTTAAGGGAGTGTTAGATGAATTTGAGCTACAATTTGTGGTGTAACTGCACCAGTGTCTCTGCTCTCATTGATTTTGTTGTAGCACTTTTATTCTACTCTTTCCATATGCAATTATCCTTTTTAGATATTTTCCTAAATAAATAAAAAGTTATTATTTGGTGAGATAGCCTTCCATCAGTCACTTTTATTATCCTTTAACATGCTCGAGGGTTAATGTCACCCAAGTAAATGTTCTGTCATTAACTGCAAATGTGGAACATTACAAAATGATTTTTTTAAATCTACCACAGCTGCATAAGGAATCGTAATAAATGTAATGAATTTATTAGAATGCATTAATGAAACTATCAACATAGCCATCACTGATATTAAGACTAATTACATTTGGACCTTCTGTAAATGGTTCACAGTCCCGGAACAGGCTCAGAAGTCAATTTTTAACCCAACACATTACTAACAAGTTCAAAGCTGAATGTATTTCACTAACATTGATATGATGCAATTTTACATTCTAATGAAGAGATAAATGATAAATTGTTTTTCAAAAGCTTTCAGCAGATTTTTTTATGTTTGGTTGAATGTAACAGAGACATTGTCAAATACATACAAATGAAAGTTAATGTGTAGGTAAATTAAACAGTTTTTCTTGAATAAATGTCTTTTGCTTTTGCATTTCTATTATTACATTCTACATTGCAGGTGGGACTCAGACATATTGGGTATTCTTTCATCTCAGTTGCTTAAGACTTCTTCAAATGATTTCTGTCATCTTTGGGTTTCTAGCAATGAAGTCAAGCTAGAAAGATATTGCATTGCTGTTGTACGTTGGACATCCCTGCTTTTGAAACTTCTTTTAGTAACATGTACAGTTCTCTGTGCCAATATAATAGATGATGTTCATTCGGTGGTTCTTTTGTGTGGGTATCATACAAACTTGGCACATGAGTATACCACTGGTTATAGGTCTTGGAGTTTTATGAACTCAAATAATTCTTCCTTGTTACCATCACGGACCCGTCAAGAGTGCCAAGTAAACATATTGTATTTTTCTTGATTAATCCTCCAGATCACTTATCTTACTTCATGCTTCCTTGAGATCATCTGGATATTTGAAACGGCTGTTAATTGCATTTTTGGCAAGCTGTCATCCTCTGTCCCGCTTCAATTCATTTTTGTTGCTCTCACCCTAAATCATCATGGCTTTGCGGAGGAGAATACCTCAGATTGTGATAGGGTAAGTTTGTGAGTAGTTCGCTTTTTATCTTCTAAAATCAAAAGCTTTATACCCGTGCCCTATTGGCATTCCTTCTGTATCATTAACAAAGCGAAACATTGTCAGTCAGACAGTCAATAAAACTTTATTTGGTTTGTTACAACCATAAAAGTATACACATTACGTATTATAAACCTTTTCAAAACACATGACATGATATATTGTTAAAAAACTGAAGCAGCTCATAATCATTGCACAAAAGGTAACCCAGCTCCTTTAAGTGAGAATCAGATTTCTTCCTCAAAATGTTAAAATCACAATGGTTTCAATCATATCTATACAATCCTTCCAAAATACATATATTACTATTAACCTTTAAAAATACACTCTCATTTTATACTGGGTGAACTGCTACACCTGTTACTCTATACACTGGAGTAAACAACCTAATTTTGCTCATAAATTTCCCCAAAGCACAGGCTACATCTAATGGTTTCAATTCCACTAGAAGATTAGCAGCTTGCATCCTATTCACAATTCTATATTTTTTAAATATCGGGCATAAAATCTCTTTTCGTATATCTAAAACCGACCTACAGTCTAATAAAATATGTACAATATCGCAGGGGGTACCAATCATACAAGTACATTTACCATCGCTATTTATCATGAGATTTTTAACCCTATTATTTACATAGCAGAGGTTTATTCCCATTCTCACTTTTAGTACCTCACGTCTTAGACGGTAGTTTGGTAACCTGTCTAAATAGGGATACTGTTGTACTTCTAATTCCCACACCTCTATCATATGGGCCACCAATGTTTTCCACAAGAGATACTCTCGGTCACCTATACGGGACATGTCGGCTCCCAGAGACCTTAGTTCTTTTTGCGGGCATAACTTTAGACCCAGCCTTTCTCAAAGAGGCTCTTGTTTCTTTTGCCCAGGCTAATGGCAATTTCACCTCTACACCACTGGGAGATTTTTTTAATTTCCCCTGACCCTAGGCACTGCCAAAATCATATTAGGGCCATACTGGCAGTTACTCCCCAAAAGGTGAATCCCAGCTCTAATCTTGCTGCTTGTACCATTGATGCTTTTGGCAACGAGAACAAGCTTTTCAGGATATTTCCCTCCTCTTTATCCCAACATTTTTTCCCACTTAGAAGAAGTACCTCTGCCCATATAGAAATTGTGCAGGAACCATTGCTGAGTAGGCCTTTATTAACGGCCCATCTGACATTTCACCATAGACGCTGTTAAATCTTTTTAGATCCTTAACAGTAGCCAAGGCCCTCATTTTTATAGCATCCAGATGGGTAGACCATTTCAGATTGCTCGTAAACCATATTCCCAGGTATCTATATTTTGTTACCCTCTCTAATAAAACTGTACCTAGGCACCAAGGGAACCTAGTCTTACTTTTACCGAAACATAATATTTTGGTCTTCTCCATGTTCACTACTAGTTTTTTATTTAAGCCGAATTCATTAAACATGTTTAACTTTCTCTGGAGACCTATCTCTGTCTCGTCCACAATCACCAGGTTGTCCGCCAATAGCAGGCAAAATATATGGTTACCTCATAATTTTGGGCTAGCCCCTCTGACCTCTCCTAATTTCAGTGGCAGGTCTGCTATAAACAAAGAGAAAAGCAAGGGGGCTAGTACGCACCCCTGCCTCAGGCCATTTCCAATCTGGATCCTCCCAGACAATCCTCCCTCCTCATCCAAGATTACTTGTGCCCAGATATCCGAATGCAAGGCCTGTATAAGGGCTAGCAGGTGTATTTTGTAGCCTACCAGGGTTGACCACAGCTGCTCCCTACCCACAAGGCTGATTGCCTAGCGGAAGTCCACAAAGCAGCAAAAAAGATTACCCCTCTGCTCTATCGACTTCCGCGCGACCGCCCAGAGAGCGAAGCAGTGGTCCACCATTGAATGCCCTTCTTTAAATCCACCCTGTTCGGAGGGTACTATCAAATTATCTTCTGCCCATTCTTTCAGTAGCCCTAGGATTACTTTGGAGAATATTTTTTGCGTAATATCCAGAAGATTTATTAGGCGATAACTTTTAGAGGAATTTACATCGCCTTTTTTATGTGCCAGTCTTATAATTGCCCCTTTCCAACTATCTGGCATAATTCCTGTCTTTAAAATTGGTTTTTATAATGACTGCAGGTAGATAATCTGGGCCAGCAGCCCGTGTTACATTTAATCCAGCTATTATGGTCTTAATATGGCCTGGGGAGAACTGCCCTATAACTTCATCCCTGACTCTTGGCCAGCTGGTTGATGGTATTTCCCCTCTCCTTGGCCATTTGCCATAGATTTCCTCAAGGTAGGTTTCCAACTTATCATCTGGTACTGAGCATTGCATAGTCCCTACCCCTTTCCCTGTACATTCCTATATCATTTTCCAAAAGCCTTTGGTATTTTTTTCTTCTATTGTCTCTAGTAAATTCATCCAGCATTTTTCTTTAAAGGATCTTTTTTTTCTCTGATAGTTGCCTTATAATTTATCCTCAGCTTCTTAAGTTCTAATGATGCTGCATCGTTGTATCTATGCCTAAGGCGTCTTTCGTATTGCCTAATAGCGGCCTTTACTTTCCGTCACTCATCGTCAAACCATGGTTTATTATTTGGATTTGATTTAGCTTTACTTGCTGAACTCAGGTTTCCCCGTTTGATTTTTATCCTCAGGCATTCTACAAGTTGCCTTATTATTTCCTCATACCAGGATATATATACTCCCCTGTTGTAAGACGCTTTGGATATTCAATATCTACTTGTAACACTTTCTGTCTCGGTGGGTCACTATTTACCTGCAATTCCATCCGTAGTGGGAAGTGATCACTACCTTCTACGCTGAGTATTAAGTGGAAACACCATGCCTGCGTAAAGATATAGTCTATAGGGCACATTTGCTGTCCTACTTTAAAGGTGCGCCTTGCGGGCCGATCCGTTTCTTTCCTACTATTTACACATACCAACCCCATTGCTCCCAGCAGCTGGCCAAGCTCCACACCTTTTCTTGAAATGTCTCCACTGGTGAATATTGCAAATTCTATATTGTGCACTCTTATCAATTCGCTATGCCAAGCGGAGGAGATCTTTTCCATAATTCGCAATCTAGTTGCTTCCGATAGGGCCAACCCCAACCTCGTCCCCTCCCAAACTCTCTGCGTATCTTGGAACGACTTCTTCTTAGAGAAGATCGCAAAGATCAAATCCAACATCCCTCCAATTTTTGCGCCACCCCCTTCCCTCGCTCCTGCCCCACCCTCCTCCTTCCTTCACCAATTCCCCCATATCTCTCTGGATTCCTTCCTTGAGCTTCTCCAGAAAGTTAAGCCAGGCTCCCCGGCCGACTGTGTTCCAGCTCGCATTCTGAGAGAGCTCTTCACTCACTGCCCCCAACCCCCTCTTTCCCTTCTCAATGCTTCTCTTTCCTCTGGCCTAGTACCGAAATCGTTCAAATCAGCCATAGTCTTCCCTATCCTAAAAAAGCCTGGCCTAGATCCCTCCCTCCCATTCAACCTCAGACCTATCTCCCTTCTTCCGTACCTCGGGAAGATTTTAGAGAGCTATATCACGACTTGTCTCTCCACCTTCATCGAGGAAAACCATCTTTTGGCCTCTCATCAAGCGGGATTCCGCCCGGCCCACTCCACGAGTCCGTGGTCCTGTCCGTTCTAGACGAATTAAAGAGCAAGGCTGACTCAAATCTACCTCAAGCCTTTGTGCTCCTCGATCTGTCCGCTGCGTTTGACACGGTTGACCACTCCATTCTTCTTGACCGTGTCCGCGCAGCGGGCGTTCGGGGTACTGCCCTCTCCTGGCTCGCCTCCTTTCTCTCTGAACGGACTCAGGCGGTCCATCTCTCCGGTTTTACCGCCCCCTCCCGCTCGGTCCCTTGCGGGGTCCCCCAGGGTTCTTCCTTGTCGCCCCTCCTCTTCAATCTTTACATTCATCCCCTCATCCTCTCCCTCCTTGACATGGGGGTCTCCGTATATAATTATGCGGACGACCTCCAGTTGGTATTCGATCTTTCCTCTCCCTCAGACTCCCTACCTAAATTTCATTCTACTCTAGCTTTCATATCTGAGTGGATGAACTTCAACCAACTCAAACTTAATCTGGACAAGACGGAGCTGGTCCTGACTGGCCCGACCACCTCCCCTTGGTCTGCTGCCTTCTGGCCCTACACCTTTGGCCCCCCGCCCATGCCAGCGGCCTCTGCTAAGACCTTGGGCATCAAAGTCAGTCGGGACCTCTCCATGCATGCCCAGATTAGTTCAGTTGTATCCTCTTGTTTCCTTTCCCTCCGGATCATTCGGAAAGTGTCCCGTTTCTTTTCCGCTGATGCCCTCAAGCTTATTATTTCGGCAATGATTCTGTCTCGTCTGGACTACGGGAACAGCCTCTACGTGGGCATTCCAGCCTACGAACTTCGCCGCCTTCAGGCTATTCAGAATCAGGCTGCCCGTCTTATTCTGCACCTTCCCAAGTTCCTCCACATCACTCCTGTCTTGAAATCTCTCCACTGGCTTCCCATCCGCCAGAGAGCACTTTTCAAGATGGGCTGTCTGGCCTTCATGGCCCGTGCCCGCACTGCCCCGGTTTTCATTAACTCCCTCATCAGCCCTTACACCCCCAACCGTACCCTCCGCTCCTCCAATCAAGCCCTTCTCATCGTCCCGCGTTTCCGCAGATCCAAGTCTGGAGGCACTCGATTCTCTGTACTAGCCCCTTCTTTTTGGAACAGTCTCCCACTGTCCATCAGATCAATCCCAGTCTACTTTCATTTCCGCAAGGCCCTTAAGACCTTTCTGTTTTCTCAAGCGTACTCCTGCTGATTCCTCTCAGTAGAATTCCACCCTTCCCTGCCTTCTACTTCAGCGCCAGGAAGCCGCTAGGTCACAGTGCGCTCTATCAAGAATTTTTAACTTCAACTTCAAGCGTCAATTTTTGGGGGGTTTAATCTATGGTTAAAATCACCCAATATTAGGAGCACATCTCTTGGGTAGGTTTCATATAAATCCTCTAAATCTTTTAGGTGTTCCAACTCCGCTTTATACTATTTTTTTCCCCCTTTCTGTATATATACATTAATAATGCATAGGCCTCCCTCACCTGCAATGTTATTTGGCATCAGCACTCTGCTACCTAATGCCCAGTTACACTTTAATTCAAGAAGATGTATATCCCTCACTATCCTTGTGGAAATCAACGTCATCTGTCCACCTGATGCCCTACCTACTTGGCTCTTTCTTGCAGGTTTTACATGGTGAGTAAACCCTTCAGTGACTGGGTTTCGTCGCACAGCGAGGTCTCCTATAAGCATAGAATATCGGTCTTCCCCAGGATATTTTTAAAACCTTCCTGAAACCGTATTCTTTTGTACCCATTAACATTCCAAGACAAGAAGAATAGGCTGAGCGACGACCCGCATTCCTAATCAATGTTACTCAGGTTCCCCTCTTCCTCGCAGTCCATATAGGCTAGTTCTCTATACCTATTTCCAACCAGGACATCTTCCTCCCTCCACCCTACCTTTTTAGGGATTATAATGATTTCCAGGGCTTCCTTATTTCCCCATCCCGCAGTAATTATTTTTATTTGCCGTTCACCCAGCTCCACATTGTTTCTAAGGAATTGTTTCCGATGAATATCCATTGTTACATCCTCTCTCTTAAGTAATCTAATTCCTTCCTTTAACACACCAGCTTCAGCTTTTTCCATTGCGACTTTTATTAGTGCTGAATGGAGAAGGACCTTTGTTATTTCTTCTCCTTTTGTATTAACCAGAAATCCCACTTCTTTTAAATCATCTGTACTGACATATTTTAGGCTGGGGCATTTTGCAAATGGCAAGAGTAGCTGAGAACAATTTAGAGGCTTTAATTTCTTAGTCCTTTTCCTCCCCTTTCCCTGTCTAATAGGTTCTACAAATAGCCAGGTATCCACGGTTCTGTTTGTCTGTGAACTTTTTAGGCTTTCATCTATCCTATCGTCCCTTCTATCCGTATTGACTTCTACTCTACCCCTATTCCTACTCATACAGACTTTCCCCGGTGTTGGGTTACTGGGCCCTGCCCCAATAGATGTCTCCGTCCCCCATTCGGCTGCAACTTCCTCCTTTCCCCCTGGGTACGTCCTCTGAGGGAGTTTCACACTCTTTACCAGGTTATTCCCTGATTCCCATCTACTTTGTTCCTCAAGTCTATGGGAGCTTGCTCCAATGTCCGCAAAAGTTAGCTTTTTTGTTTCTGGCAGCCCTACCTTGTCTTTGGGCCTTAGCTCGGGGGTTACCTCCTTCCCATTCTCCTGTTGTTTTCAGTCAGTCAAAATTCCTTTATTCAATAACTTAATATCAAAAAAGACATGGTACAATAAAGTAACAATTAAATACCCAATTAAAAACTTGATTGTATGTAAAAGGAAAAATACATATTTAAACATTTCATTTTGTACAATTTGACATAGTTGTAACACATACGTAAATATAGATTTAAAAAACATGTTAAAAAATACTACCATCTGGATGTGCTTGACCCTAAAACCAATTTACCAAGAAATATAATATTCTAATCAGCGACGCATAGGGTTGATACTGGGATGTTGGACTTTTTCCTGACGCGCATAGCAGCAACCAGGAAGTTTGCGACATGAAACATAATTCGGGGTGAATTTAATTGCTGTAGGTACACAAGTGCTGGCCTAACTTGACTTGATACCAGCTAAAATTATTGCCACCTTGAATAAAATTGTTTGCCCCACAATTCAAAAGATTCTAAATCTTTCTTTTAAAGAAGGCCAGCTCCCTCGGCAGTGGAAGGAGGCAGTTGTGAACCCAATACGGAAGAACACGGCCGTACCATGGACAGAACTCTCCAACCTCCGTCCCATCTCTCTCTTACCTTTTTTAGGTAAATTGGCCGAGAAGCACGTAAACATCCATGTTTCCAGGTTCATAGAGGCGACAGGGGGCCTGGACCCATCACAATCTGGGTTCAGGCCCAACTACAGCACAGAGTCAGCGCTCCTCTCCGTGACTGATAACATCAAGATGTCACAGGATAGAGGAGGAATGATGATTCTGGTGCTGCTAGACCTGTCGGCGGCTTTTGATACTGTGTCTCATGAGATTCTTCTCGGCCGATTGCAGAGAGTGGGTATTGGAGGATTGGCACTGTCCTGGTTGGAGAGCTTTCTCTCCGGCCGCTCACAATCTGTTAGCATGGGACCCTATCGTTCCACCTCGAGGGTACTCACTAAGGGGGTGCCACAGGGCTCATGTCTAAGCCCCACATTATTTAATGTGTATGTGGCCCCCCTTGCAGCGATTGTGAGAAGGTTTGGGTTCACACCAGTGTCATATGCTGATGACACACAGCTGCTTTTTCCTTTTAACTCTCTGACGCCCGATGTGAAGAACAAATTTGCCGAGGGCATGAGAGCGGTGTCCCACTGGATGGCTACCAACTGCCTCCAGTGTAATGTCGGGAAGACGGAGGTAATGCTATTTGGGAAAGCTAGCATGCTCTGGTCTCCCGACTGGTGGCCTTTAGATCTTGGCCCCGTCCCATGCCCAAAGCCAATTGTTAAGAACTTGGGGGTAAAACTAGATCAGACTTTGAGTTTGAAGGAACATGCTAACTTTGTTACAGGAGCCTGTTTTAGAACAATTGGCCAGTTAAGGCGAATCTTCCCCATGCTGCCTGACAATCATAAGAAGACCCTTGTACAGGCACTGGTGATAAGTCGCCTAGACTACTGCAACGGCCTCCTCATATCAGCAAACGAGGAGGCGTTAAATCGTTTGCAGGTGGTCCAAAATACGGCAGCCAGATTAATTCTGAATGCTCCCGCAAGGACCCCGTCCAAACCTTTGTTAAGTCATCTTCATTGGTTGCCCATACGACAACGTGTCACATTTAAAATCTGTTGCTTAGTGCACAAATGTCTCTATGGGCAAGGCCCCAAATATCTGGCACAAAAATTTCAGATATATAAACCTGAACGTTTATTACGTTCGAGCAACCAACGCCTACTGGAAACTCCCAATGTAAAAAAAGTCAGACAAGGTGGACGTGCCCTATCATTTATTGGCCCTACCATGTGGAATAAACTTCCTTCTGACCTAAGACACAATGACAACCACCTGTGTTTTAGGAAGACCCTAAAAACTCTCCTGTTTCAGATGGCATAATTCTTCATGTGGCTTCCACAGAGACAACATACTTTAGAACTTTTGCGAGCAAAGCGCGGAGATACCTTCTGGTCGATTCCTGCGCGATACAAGCAATTAAATTAAATTAAATTAAATTAAATTAACTTGTGTAAATCCAGCCTCCCTCAGGATTGGGAAAAAAAACTTCCTTCTACATTCCTGAAAATAGTCGCAAAACATAAAAAAGTGTAATGTATCCTGGTTTGAAAAATGATCGCAGTTACAGGGATCTGCCTGTTCTGGGGAACACCAAATTCGGAAGGAACCCAAGGAATAGTGTATCAGGTTGAGCCGAAATCTGATCAAGAGGTACCGATGGTATGGGGTATTCACTGTAATCAGATAGGGTTCAGGGCCCGCACAGCTAACCAGGGCATAGTTGGCTCTTACCATTGGTTTCCCCAGTTCGATCTCCTCTCGCTCTAGTGATAACAGGTCAGTCATAGCGCTTTTTGTCAGTGCGATATCCTTTTTCATTATAGTTTCAGGAGAGGAAAAAAGGACTGCACACCCTATTTTTTGAAAGCCAGATTTTATGTATGCCAACCATGGCATTTTATTGGCTTTGTCCAACGCCAAACAGTTTTTCAGTACAGTGTCGTTTAATGAAATTTCCTCATTGAGCCAGATCTCCTGTTGTTTTACTACCTGACTTATGCATGAGGTCTTTTTCCCCTTCCTCCTCCTCGGGAAACACCTCCTTTCGCCATACCTTTTTATAATCATGGGGCAACGGGAAAGTTATACTGTTAGATCCTCCTCTTTGGGTCTGTTCACCCTTGTCACTTCTTCCCCCTCATCCACATTAATCACTACAGGTCTTACCGAAGAAGGCATTTGGCTTTTAATCTGCGTCAGCTCCCCAATTATGTTCTTAAACTGGTTACTTTGTGTCTTTAAGATTTCATTATTTAAAACAGACACCTCTAGAATGCCCTGCAAGGTTTTCTGGAGCATCAAGATAACCTTGAGCATTGATAAACTCGAGGAGCCCGTCACCTCCAGACTGTGCAGGGGTAGACCTGATATATCCGTATGGACAGCATTGACATTTAACGGTCTTTCTTTCACATTGGCGCTTAATTCCCCTTCGACAGAGTCTTCCTCCCGCAGGGATTTACTCTGGGTTTCACTCTGAATTTCGCTCTGAATATCGCTTTCTTCTTCCTCCACCTCTACTTCAATGTCCTGAATAATTAAAGACTGGAATAACCGAGGGGAGGAAGACAGGCGTGGTTCCATCGGGATCTCGGCGATATCAAAGTTTGTCTGATTCAGAGTTTCCGCGTTTATTACCCGGTCCTCTGTGATTTGTGGAGACTCCACCACATTCATATCCCTTTCAGGTGTCTCTTTCACTTTACAGTGCTTGCCCAAAAGGTCTTTAATAGATTTTGAGACTGCCGATCCCCCTTTTGCACCTGCTGTCTTAGAGGGCACAAGCACCTTCTGTTGGATTGTACCTGAAGGCGGAGTAGACCTCATCACTGGTGTTTTGTTTCCAGTAGGTGTTGCCGTAACACTTATTACATTATTCAAGTCTTTAGGTAATTCCCTTAGGTCTTCCGTGCCTTGGCTTTTATTTCCTGCTTTCTTGGAGTTCCTCGGGGGTTTGCGTGGTTTATTTTTCCCCAGCGCGATTTCTTTTTTCTTTTCCCTTGACACCTAATTTCCAGAGGAACAAAGTTTTAGGGTGGAATTCTCCTTCACTTTCTTTTAGTATTCCACAGTTCCTAGGAGCATTACAGACCCCTGTGTCCAATACAATTAATACAATTATTAGGGAGGGATAGATTGACCTTTTCACTTACCTCTGTTCTGTGGGCCCGCGCTTTCCTCCCCCACTACACACTTAGGAACTCACTTCTCCAAGCACCAAACTGTCTCTGGGCTGTGTCCACAGCTATTAGGAGATCACCACCTTTGTCTTATTGTGGCTTTTGTGTTTCCTCACTATCTTGGAGGGTATGGCTCTCCCCTCGCCGCTTCAGTCCTAGCAGCCTCCTTAGTGGGTCTGCCCAGTGCCCTGTGCTTGCTTACGCTGTTTTTCTGCTGTTTTTCGGCTGTGGGGGGCTCTATCCCCGCGTTGCCACTGCAGACCACTATGGACCGTCTGTCTGGATGGCACCCCACCTCCCGCGCTGCCCGCTAGGCTCGCGGTCCACTGCAGCGCGTTCCCCACTAAACTCTCTCTCCTCAGGCCACAAATCACCGCCTTTCCTTGTTTACCGCCCGCTAAAAGTAGTAGAATGAGTGCGGATGCTACAGCGACGTCGGTGACTCCAAACCGAAACTGCCGCCAGAAGCCGGAAGCCGGAAGGCGAGAGGTGAGAGGCGAAGTGGGAGGTACGCGCCAGCAGCCACACAGGAACAGAGAAATCTCCTGCAAAACATTGTCTCAAAAAGCACATCCTATCTCTTCTGACTTTGCAAAGCTGGTTTGCCACTTTTATTAGTAGTGATTTTGTATTACTGTCTCTCCCCCCTTCCGTTTCTTGTGTTATATGTATATGGGAAGAGTCAGGTTTTCAAATTATAGATCCTAGTGTAGACAGAGCAACCAATAATTCCTAATCAGTGATAGTTTCAGAGCATAGATTATACTCAATAATGTGGTGAATGCAGTCACCATATTGATATACTTCAAATACTCACTGGAAACCTTGATGTAAGTATTTTACCACCACAATTCCTCAGTTTAAGCACAATGCAGTGTAATTAAAATATAGTGAACTTCAAGCACGCAGATAGTCTTTGATTTTCCCCACATATTGTTGCCCTATTGATCAAGCTAGAAATGGCCACAACCTTTGTTTGTGTGATGTCACCTTACCTCTGGACACAAAGATTCAGGACCGGAGTGAAACATATAGGTCATGTTTAGGGGCTAGAGACCAGACCCTGACCATCCTTAGGGCATAGGCTACTGGATACATGGTATAAACCTTCAAGACTCTCTTTGGTCTTCAGACACAGATGTAGCATTGCCCTCCATTGCTCTACACGAGTCACACTGAGGATAGAAAGAGGAAGTAAGATAAATTATTCTACAACTGGAAAGGAAACAAGCTTCCGGGGATGAGTGTTCTGTTTAACTCAGATGCTCTGTCCATCACCACCCCCTTTTCTGAATCGTTTTGGCCACTATAGGAGTGGCAGGGTATGCTCAGATGTGAGTCCCTTGCTCACTGCACCAGCAGGATTTAAGCAAGCCGGGCCGAAGACGGCTGTAATGCCAGAAACCGGTCCCCGGAAGCTTGTTTCCTTTCCAGTAAAGAATTGGCTTGGTAGTTTGGTCTGCCCTGTTCCCATGGTGCACTGGGCCAGGGTCAGACTAATTTGCATATAGCCAGGTTCTGAGCTGGGATGGTGCAGTGAGCTAAAAAACGGTGATGGATCAAGCCCTGATCTTTTGACTGGGTATGAGTGTTCTGTTTAACTCAGATGCTCTGTCCATCACCACCCCCTTTTCTGAATTGTTTTGGCCACTATAGGAGTGGCAGGGTATGCTCAGATGTGAGTCCCTTGCTCACTGCACCATCAGGATTCAAGCAAGCCGGGCCGAAGACGGCTGTAATGCCAGAAACCGGTCCCCGGAAGCTTGTTTCCTTTCCAGTAAAGAATTGGCTTGGTAGTTTGGTCTGCCCTGTTCCCATGATGCACTGGGCCAGGGTCAGACTAATTTGCATAAAGCCAGGTTCTGAGCTGGGATGGTGCAGAGAGCTAAAAAACGGTGATGGATCAAGCCCTGATCTTTTGACTGGGTATGAGTGTTCTGTTTAACTCAGATGCTCTGTCCATCACCACCACCCCCTTTTCTGAATCGTATCTTGTAGATACAGCACATTCCTGCCCTTTTCTTTTAACACACAGGAGCATAGCAGTAAGGCCTGCTGTTCTGCCATACGTCAAAATATTGTAAATGAGGCCATCAATATTTAATTTAAAAAAAGTCAGAGTCACTCGGGGAATCACTGGACTATTTGATAATATACAAAAGATTTTTAGCAGCCAGATTCTCAATAAACTCCAAGATTAGATGTTAGAAAATGACTTCCTGACACACTTTCAAGCTGACTTTAGGGCAAAAACCTAGTGGTTAAATGGAAGATAGTGGATTTTGAAACAAGGCAGTTTGTGTGTTGGGTTTGTCAATTTGCATGTCACTTTTGATCTGTTCCCATAACCTAAGCTTTGAGAAGTTCTTAGAAAGATGAGTGTTGTTTCCCAGCTCCTACATCTAATCCTCTAATGATATACAGATAATTTTGTACAGGTGAGATGGGGGTACCAACGGTGAGATGACAGAGAAGATTCCTGTCAAGAGATTCTGACACCCACGTTATTCTCATGTTTCATCAATGGCTGTATTAACCACTTGTCAGACTGAAAAAAACGACCCACAAATAGTGGCTCCGAAAGTTCTGGCATTAATATTTGCAGATGATACCCTTCTCATGTCTAAAACATCAAAGAGTCTACAAACCAAATGCATGTTTTTTTAATAAAAAGAAAATGGGCAAGGTAACCTCGTTTTAGAAGGCTAGACATTCGAAAAAATGGTAGACTGTGATTATCTTGGGGTTAGATTTTCTCTGACACGCATACCTGGCAGGTTCAAGTTGCAAAAAGTTATTTTACCATGAAACATCAGGCAACTGTGATCATAAGGTTTGCACATTGCTCACCCATTTATCCTATATCGCCCGCTCTGGAAGTTTACAGAGCTCAAGCATTCAGAGCTGCCCTAGACGGGTCAGAACTATGGTGTAACTGTAATTTGGAAATAGTTGAGAACTATTTTATAAAATCACAACTGAAACTCCTAACTAGTTCCCTGCTGATACTCGAGGTTAGATCTTAACCTGAAATCAGTTGTCCAAATTGCAAAGCTACGGCCTCTTTTATACTGGCTTCGAATCTGGACTACTAGTAATTTGTCCGCATACAGAGAAGCACTGCAGGATATTTTTGAAAGGCTCTCTGCACAAAAGATTCCATGGTTGTGTTATATCAAGGGTTAGCTGATAAACCTAGGATTACCTAACTACTGGACAACACCCCTGACTATATCTACAGATGCCATTAAAATAGTGAACGGCAGGCATTGGCACTTGGTCCTTGGTTCTGAGCTAAATAGCCGGACTGATCTTTTCGTAAATATTAAGAGTTACCTAAAATAAGAGGAGTTTTGGGATTATATGAACACCTCCTCGATTAGGGCGTTATATATACAAATCAGGACAGGCTCCTTCCACTTGCCTCGTTTACTAGTGCATGAGCCACTGGAAATAATGCATCAAAACAATGCCAGGTAGCTGAAAATGGGGCACATTTATTATTTTTCTGCAGGGGTTACAAAAAACAGAAGACACGTTGGATTGGCCCACTCAGCAGAGTATTGGGAATTAAAAACTATCATCTGGCTTTTAGGATATGTAAAAGAAAAAACACTCATTGTATGATTTTTTTCTGTATCAAAAGTCCTGCAAGTAGCATGGCACATGTGATCTAACACATTGAAGATCACAGTATCCATGTTAGTGATTTTAATAGTTTGACATCTGGGGCCAGATGTAGGAAGACTAATACTGGTTAGTAACGGCCGAAATTACTGAATTTTGGCCGTTACCGAACAGTTTTAGGCATTTGAGATGTAGGGGCCTAATTTATGGATTCGGTAATTTACCGAATCGATAATTTAAGGAATCGGTAAATTACCGAATTCTTAAATACTGATTCGGTAAATTACCGAATCCTTAATGTCGGAAGCACTCAAGTGAGTGCTTTTTACTTGTGAGGATTCGTTATTTACCACCAACTACAAGTTGGTGGTAAATAACAAAAACCGTTAAAAAAGCAATTTTGTGCTTCTTTAACAGTGCCATGTGGCAGACATACATGCCCTTAGGGCATGTATGTGTGCCACATGTGCACCCATGCACTATTCAGGGGTGCAACAAGGTGTCAATGTGACACCCTGCCACCCTTGTAGGTCTTCCCCCTCTTACCGATTCGGTATTTACCGATTCGGTATTTACCGATTCAGTAATTCCCATTCATTCCTATGGGCCTCAAGGCCCATAGGAATGAATGGGGAATACCGAATCGGTAAATACCGAATCGGTATTTACCGAATGTTACCGATTCGGTAAAAATCACGAATGAATACCTACATACCATTTACCCATTCTAAAATACTGAATCGGTAAATGGTATTTACCTGCATCTGGCCCCTGGTCTCTTAGATGATATTGATAGCAGATATGAAAATTAATTTTCAAAATGTATTGTGGTTGTTTGATTGCTTTTAGAGTCTTACTATGATGTTGCTGTTTTTACTGTTGTGTATGTTGATGGATTATTATCCGATCTAACAATAAACTAGTACTACTACTAGCAAACATTGAATGTAGGCTAGTTTTTATTTTTTCCAATAGTTTTTTTATTTTTATTAAAACAGTCCTTGCCCAAAACCACATTATTTGTGCTACTCACAACGTAGATTAAAAGGTAGGTTATTAGGTAAAAGGTAAATGGTTAATAGCATTACCAGAAAACAGAAAAAAGTTCTGGGTGCTGGGTCCCGATTGCATGATCACCATTGAAGTTGGTTATTAATTATAGAGTAATTAAATTGCAGCATTTGCTTTGAAGGTTATACACCTTTAAAATAGAGAGAGAACTGAAGAAAGCTTACTGACTGAACCCACAGAAATATGTGCTATGGTTCGTTAAATTATGATACATCACCTTATCTTATTTTATGGTATTTTGTTTTGTGCCACATTATGTTATGTTGCTAAAAATATGACGAAGCACTGCTCACAAAGCACTTATTGAATTGTGTAACAGGAAGCATATGTTTGGTAAAAGAAGAGCTTAGCAAAAGCAATAATCAGTCAAATACTAATTGTGAAAATTCTGGCATGTTTAAGTCACCTACTATTGAAAAACTGAAATCTTCATTCTCAGGGAATACTTACTAATAAAAAAGAACTTGGCGCAAAAGCTGAAAATATGAAAAGACATCTTTATTAAATTTAATAAGTGAGGCCATGTCACACAGAAGCCGAAGCAACTGAATGAGGTAGTCTGAGGAATACAGAAAACAGAGGCCTTTTATATGTTTAGGGTTTCAAACTTCAGCATACAAGTAAGGGGCAGTCCTAGCTTTTGCAAATATGCAAAAAATGCCTAACATTCCTTCTTACACAAGCCGGGACAAACCCATAATTAAAAGGACCACAACCCATATCATAAACAGACCATAAAAGAAGGAACAGAAAACAGATAAGAAGCAGAACAAGGGGTGTGTGTGTGCATACCAAACTCTACAATGTCCTGCGCTTTGATCCTCAATCTTGATCAGCTAAAGGGCAGGAACTGGTTTAACAAGGTCAGTTTCAGGCAACAGGGTCAGTTCACTCAGGTCAAACAGGAGTCAGCATGAACTCAAGCTATGGTCTATATATCCTTAAAAGACTAGTTTCAGCTACAATCATGGCCTATGTGAGGGCAACCACAAAATGGCTGCCATACACAAAATGGAACCCATGGGTTCAGAATTCACAGAACCTCAGACCCTCCTTTTGCCCTTACATAGGCAATTACTCAGTCTGTATCTGAATCGATGTCAATATTATCCGTTATTCCCTTCACTAAGGCATTATTACTCGAGTTATCTTTCATGGAACGCAAGGGATAGACTTCGTTGGCATAAAACATCGTCTGAAATGCCCATACAGACCCATTGTAACTAAATGACAGAACCAAATAGGGAATACCTCTATCTGTAGTATGTGGCATAAAACCACACACCCAACAATTAGTGGTGTTCACTACCAACTGGTGTTGATGCAGAAGCTGTACAAAAGAATTATTCACAAATTCCGACCTTCTAATCTGCTCGTGTTCAGGTAAGATATGAAAAGAATGCAAAGAAGTAGTAGTAGGAAAAGACATAGGTTGGGAGGTGGGTGCAGAAATCAATTGGGTAGTGAAAACAATCCAACCCACTAAAGACAACGTCATGCTTAAAAATACTAGAAAACATGTTATTAAGAAGATATGGACAACAGGAGAAAGTAATGACCACTATTACAAACAAAATTATAATTTTTCACAACTCTAAGCAGAAAGCAAATCCTAAAATTATCTAGTAACATTTTTTTATGGCTCCTATGCATTTCAGTAACTTATTATATGTTCAGGTGAAACAGTGGTGATCCTCATCAATGCTCTGAGGGAAAAAGGGATACTCTTCCACAGGGAATGGACTTTATTCTGCTTTTACTAAACAGAATACTACTTTAAAACAATGCCAGCAAAACAGCAAAAATCAGTCTCTTAACACCCATTTTATGCAATCGCACGGGAAATACCCAGAGTCCGTCCAAGCCTCTCCGGCAGGCTTCTATTGTTCATCAAATCCTTCTCTGTTGTTTTCTTCCACATGGGCCTCTTCGTTCAGGCCTTTCATGAAAATGGTCCTTTCCAGTATCCGTTGGAGTGCCCTCCTGGCAAACACTCGCAGCTTATTTGACAGTCTCAATGTCTCAAGGCAGTGCACCAATATTTCTCCTCTGCGGCAGGCACTACAGATAGTGTGCTCTCCATTGATCATGGGCACAGATCATCTCATGCAGAACCAAGTACTATTAATCAGGAAAGAGCAACAGGCTTTCATACTCAGCAACACTTTCAGACTCCAACACTCGCTTTTCAGTGCAGAGGATGCTCGGGCTGCTCTTTCATTTAATAATAGGTACCACAATGTAGTGCCTTTTTCCAATCCTGGATCCTCTGGTGCACTGCCTTTCCGTTGGAGCAAAGAAAAGGGGGGGGTGTGTCCAAAACTCAGGCCAAGGGGCTCAATGGACTGCCTACTGTCAGAGGTTACCAGCACATGACAGATGAGAAACTAAAAACTTAAAATAACTGGAATCCTTCTCTTTCGTTCTTTTGCACTGAAATTCTGGTTCTGTGATGTCCAATGCCGTCTGATGGAGCAAGTTCGATGCTTTTGAGGTACCATTGATTGCGCGCTGGCGATTGCTTGTCCAGCCTTACTGCTTTCTGGGTGCTGGGACTGTAGCTGACACTGATGGGAATTAGCTTGTCATCAAAGGTCCGCAGGTTATTATGACTTAATCCCGCAGAACCTAGTGACGTAGGAAATGGGACACATTTGTTATTTTCTTTCAATTTAGTACAAAAACAGTTTGTTTTTAACAAGAGGATTGCAAGCAGGTGGCCTGCAATCTGCGAGGGAGTGGCCATACGCCATAAGACAATTCTGGTCTAGAACACACTGTCATTCTCAAAGAATACAAAGACAAAGGCAATAAGCAAAACAGTGCCTCTAATTTCTTCAATTGGGTTTCCATGTGAGAGCATATCCTCTACCATCTAAGGGTAGATAACTATATGAGAATTTTATCTAAATGGATGTCCTCACACATAGTGACATCGTCTAATGGGGTAAACACATTTTTTTTCTCTCAATGATTAAGTCTAGGTGTTCCTAAATTCCTTATCTAGAACATCTCAAAAGAGAAATCACATGATACAGATTATCAGGGACATGTAGATACCTCCCTTTTAGTAACTGTGCATCAAGTGCACTATGCAATGCACAGGCTAATGATTAAAATGTGGAAACTTGTCTTATAATAGCATTGAGTCAGTTAACCAGTCCATCACTACCATGACGGTTAGACTGAAAAACATCTAGTTAGGCCTAAAGAAAATTCTTAAAAAACAGTCTAGTCATACAAAAGGGAATTATACATAATATAGGGGGTCTCTGGTACATTACTGCAATCTGGAAGTGTGAACCTAATACAATATTAATAATAAAAGAAGGCTAACTGGTGAAAGGAATATGGAAAAGGGAAAATGGGACTAGGACACAGCTAACATCCCCAATTACTAGGGACGATGCAACATCAATCAGGGGAGAAGTGACGAAAGAAAAATCTATAGGAAGAACAAGAAATTACTTGGGTGATAGTGAGGCATGTGACACAACACCAAGAGTGGGGGTGATACATAAAAATCAAAATAGTTCATGATAGTCAGCTCTACCGCTGGCCTCTTCACCATATACGGTAATCTCAGCTAATGTTCCAGTTCCTTTTTCAGGGAAAAAAAATTAAACCTTGTTTCCTTTATGGTACAAGGCCATACACTATTTAGGAAGCAGAACAAAACTGACTAATGTAATATAAAAATGAGGTCACCATGCACAAAAGTCACAGATCTATAATTTATCCTTACGTCCAATTCAGGATACATAATTTTAGGGCTGCCTGTTCCTTAAGGGTAGGGGCAGTACGTGACTAACAGCATGTGACACACTTTGATTCTGTATATCTCTTTTTTATTTTCCTTCAAATACCATTAAAGCCAAATTTGACATACACTTATGAAGTGTTGTCTGTCTTTCTGTGAAATTTAGTGTCAAAGCAAATCTACCCAACTGTTTGCAGGATACACATCGTCATGTATATCCCTTCACAACACAGGTAAACTTGTAATAGTATCATAAGCAGCAACATAAAACAAAAAAAATGCCAAAAAACGCACAAAACGGATATGTCAAGCCATCAGATATACTTGCTGTATATCAAGCACAAAAAGCATAGACAAAACAATAGCATATTTAAATGAGCGGTGACGCACAACACCAGGACGCACAACACCAGATCATGTACTAACAATATTCGGGCCTGCTTAATTTGTCAGGTTTAAAATCCTCACCCTCCTTTTTGACAGCAGATCACCAGGTAGTGGAGATTTGGCTGTCAAATGCAACTTACTGTGTGTCACTTCTGACACACAGGACCAGCAGGAACAATTCATAAAAGGATAAAATGCAAGAGTATGTAAAATGCACAAACATTTATTTTCAGAGAAATTACGCAAAACACATCTCTTTTCAACCAACCAAACTCACATGTCTTGTCAGCCTTAAAATAACCCAGAACAGTACATGAATGATCTGTTGGCAGAAGCAAAAAAAAAAATACACAACACACAAAAGAGAGACATTTCTCATAACAAACAGACATCAATTATAACTTTTAATCAGAAGACAAAACATAATACACATTAACAGACACAAAAATAAATTTCAATTACTTAACTGTTACCATCTTGTCAGTCACCTTGCAACATGAATCCCTTTTATCTTTCCAAAAGTAAAATTCTTTCACTGACACTCCATGTTAGCCTTGCGCCACAATTCGTTCTGACTTAGGCATGTAGCCTTCAAAATTTCAATAAAAGGCTTCGTCTTATTTTCTGTCTAAAACTTAATGCAATGCTCCATTTTCGGTCAAATAAAAGCAACTAGCAGACATTATTTTTTAGAGGCAGAGATACAAATATATCATTTCTGCAGAGCATTTAGCATGTGTTGCAAAGAAACTTTTTTCATATTTTCCCTTTGGAATTAAAGTTCTTTAATTTTGTGGAGAAACCAGAAACCCTTCCTTTTAGAGGCCTGTTTAGCAAGGTCATTCTGCATTTCACAGAGACAAGTCCCTAATTTAAAAGGTTACAAATGTCAACATGACAGCCTCCTTCCATTGTTTACAGGGAAACCAAAGATAGCCTCTCAGCGCGACTTGAGCCAGCTGCAGTTTCTTCCAGCCCCCACCGTCTGCTCATTCTGAGGCTGACAAAGGCAAAAAGCCTTCCTAATTCCTCCTAACCTGCAATAATTCACTCTATTTTGAAAAATAATGTCTCCTTTTTATGCGCTAAAAAATTATCTCTGTTTCCAGATTATTAAACAACATTTACTGTGAATAATTCACAGAACCTAATAGCACACATACCAGTTTTAGAACAAGTGCTTGTTGCAATGGTACTTATTTCATCAACCTTAAATGAATCTCCCTGGGCCATTTAAAAGCAAACCCCAAATGAGGACAGCCTGCAAATTTGTATTATACCTAAATGTATGCATTCACTGAAGCCTAAAAGCACTTTAAAGCTATTATAAATGGCAAAAATACCCAAAATCGACTTTGATATTTGGGGCACTTAAAAATAAATATCCTATAAGTATGTTACATATTAATCATCCTCAGAATGTTCTTTACATATTACAGATATTAGACATTAGACATATCTCATGTAAATCCTTAGAAAAATGAGTTTTTTATGCCTGCGCTAAGTGAGATGTCATATGCTAATGTCCTCATTATGCAGTGCAACACAACTCAAAATAAATTATAATGCTAGGAGCTCACTGTATGAGCATTAAGCTTCATGAATAGTAAAAACGAATTTTGTAGCACCTATTTTTAATAATTATTTTTCATAATTTAATAATTATTTTTAATAAACCCAATCATTTTGGCTAATTTCACATATAAAAGCAAGCTGCATCCCTTATTTCAGAATTAAACAGAAAGGGGTGAAACACTCAGGACACACAATACGGCGCGCTTTAGCCATGCATTTCATAAATAGCACCAACGCTATTCACTTACAGAAATTGCACTAATGGGAAAACCACATAGACATTTAAACACAAATTTAACCCACAAATCAATACTCAGGACAGAAACCAAGGACAGCCCACAGACTGTACTTAAACCAAACCATTTGTAAATGCTAGTTGTAAGTCATATTTACAAGAAACGCTTCTCAATAGTGTTTCAAAAGACTGCAAAAACAGCCCAACAGACTGATGTATGTCCAAGAAGCGAAAATACACTCAATTCACTAACTTTGGCTAGCAGAACACCCAAAAATCGCTCTGCATATCTTCCTTTGATATTTGATATTTGATATTTATGTGCATTTGTAAAGCGCGGACGTTCGCTCCCAAGGGAGCATCATGGCGCTAAGCAAGCTGTGAAGGATAACTGAAGAAGTGGAGTGTGATAAAGGAGTGAAACTAAATGGCAGCCAAGACAGAGGAGTCTGGTTGCTGGTAGACCCATGTCTTGAGAAGTTTTCTAAAATTGTTCTCATTTTCTGTAAATCTAAGGTTGACAGGTAGGTTGTTCCAGGCCTTGGCTGCCAGAACAGTGAAGGATTTCCCACCTTTGGTCTTGTATTTGAATCTGGGGATTCGGACCAGATTTGTCCCGGAGGATCTCAGGCAGCGCGGGGGATTATAGCGCGTGAAACGATTTGCAAAATAGCGGGGCCCTGTATTTTGCATGGTTTTAAAAACTGTGAGGAGCAGTTTAAAAAGGATTCTTTTATGCAGCGGCATCCAGTGCAGCGAATTCAGTGCTGCCGACGCTGATGACCTTCTGGGGAGTTGTAAAACCAGTCTGGCTGCAGCATGTTGGATGCTCTGCAGCTTTCTGAGAGTAGATTTTTTCACTCCGGCCATAAGGCCATTGCAGTAGTCGAGTCGGAAAAGTATGAGAGCTACCGCGACTGACTTTCTAGCTGCAATTGGGAGAAATTCAAAGAATTTCTTTAGGGATTTTATTTGTCCAAAGCAGCGACCGGCAGTAATCTTAACGTGGTCATCGAAGGAGAGAGATGAATCGAATTGCACGCCTAGGTTCCGGGCTGATGGTACAGCACTTGGAGGGGCCTCTGATCCTAAGGGCCACCAGTCTTTCGGACAAAAAGACAGATTTTTACCCAATGGGATGATTTCTGTCTTAGCACTGTTGCATCCAAGATGGTTAGTATTTAGCCACTTAAAAACATCAGAGAGACAGTTTTTGAACCGGAGATCTGCGTCAGTCCGCTGTTTGTCAATGGTGACGACCAATTGAGTGTCGTCAGCGTAAGACGTGACTAGAATCCCATGTGATTCTATCACAGCTAGGAGGGGTGCCATGTAGATGTTAAAAAATAGAGGGCTTAATATGGACCCCTGGGGCACTCCAGATGTGATGAGTTTTTCGCAGGAAAGGTGAGGACCGAGGGACACGGTCTGGGACCTATTAGATAGGAACGATGAAATCCAGGCCAAGGCTGTGTCTGTCACGCCAATCTCTCGCATTCGGTTGATTAAGATGACATGCGAGATAGTGTCGAACGCTGCTGTGAGATCCAGCAGGATGAGGACAGCTTGCTTGCCCTCATCCTGCAGGAATTTGATGGAATCAGCAAGTTCGATCAAAGCTGTTTCGGTGGAGTGACCGGAGCGAAAACCCGATTGTTGGGGGTGCAGGATGTTATGGGCTTCTGCAAAAGTTTTAAGCTCCTTATGTACTAAATGCTCCGTGACTTTGCCAAGGATAGGAAGTAAGGAGATGGGGCGCATGTTAGTCAAGTCTGTTGGAGACTTGCTCTGCTTTTTCAACATAGGTTTTACGGTGGCCTTCTTCCAGTCAGCCGGTACAAGTCCGGATTCAAGAGATTCATTAATAATGGCATTAATGTAGGGGTTAACTGTCTCAATCAGGTGATGTAGAATGATGGGAGGACAGGAGTCAGTAGGCGCTCCTGATTTACAGGCCCGAATTGCCTTACTAGTTTGTTGCAGGGAGACCGATTTGAAACTGGAGAGAGGAGGGTAGTTGACTGTTACCTCTAAGGGGGTTATCGAAGGAGGAGGAAAATCTTTCTGGATGTTGACAATTTTGTCAACAAAGAAATCTGCAATTTGATTGCATAGGCTCTCTGAGGGGGGTATTTCGATGGTAAGGGCTTTCGGATGGGTAAATGACTTAACTATAGTAAAGATAGTTTTTTGGTTTTGGTGGGCTTCCGTTATGAGCTTAGTGTAATATTCCTTTTTTGCTGTTTTTATGCCAGAGAGATATAATTTCCTCTGTTGCACATAACATGTTCTGGAGACCGTGTCATAAGTTTGTCTCCAGTGTCTTTCTAGTCTCCGACATAGAAGGTGACTATCTGCTAGGGTCTGCGTGAACCAGGGGGCATTGGGTTTTTTCTTCTTAGGACCCTTTTCCTGATGGTTTTTGGGCTCGGTATTAGCCATGACAATTTGGTTCATCCAGATATGGAAGTTGCAGGAGTCAATTTCCACATCTCCAGTTACTATAGGGGATGGAGGTAGTGGTTGTGACTCCAGCTTTATACGTTCTGTCACCTTCTTCCAGTTGACTGTAAAGGTGGCTGGGGTATGCCTGGTACTGGATAGGGTAGGAAGAGGTATCATAATATCGAATGGGATAAAATAATGATCGGTCCAAATTTGAGGTAGCGGAGGAGAGGTTGAGAGGGTTGAAAGATTAGAGCAGATGCCATCAATAGTGTGTCCGGCCCTGTGAGTGGCAGTGGTGATACGTTGGGAGAGTCCAAAGATGTTTAAGGACTGTAGGAAGGAGATGGTATGGGGGTCAACAAGCGATTCCATATGTAGGTTTATATCGCCCATAAGAGTGAAGTTGGGGTACTGTAGCATGAGCGCTCCGAGGGCCTCATCCAAAGAATTGAGAAAGGAAGTAGGATTACCCGGAGGACGATATAGGAGCCCTCCCGAGAGAGAAAACGAGGCGTTGATTTTGATTGAAAAACCCAAGCTTTCAGTATCCTTGAGGTGACATAGATCAAATGTGTGGCAGGGAAAAATTTCCTTAATGATTAAAGCGACCCCGCCACCTCGACCAGAAGGTCTATCCCGCCTGAAGATGGTGAAGTCAGGGGGGAGGGCGGTAGCCAAATCGGGATTGGAGGAGTCATTGAGCCAGCTTTCAGTAATAAACAGGGCATCCAGCTCGTGGCTTAGTATTAAATCGTGCACGTCTTGGCAATGGCAGGCTAGGGACCTGGCATTGACAAGACCTCCCTTGAAGTGTGTGGAACGAATTTTTGAGGGGGGATGCGCGTCGGTAACGTCATTTATAGGCAGGGGGGAGACCACTTACAACGAGGACATGTGAGGGGGCTAGTAAGGGGGTCAATATGGGGGCAGTTGGAACAGTGGGGAGCGGGAGGAGGACGTAAGGACAGTAGATAGTTGTTGTCATACATGATGGCGGGTTGCAACCCGGCAGCATGCCCTGCGCCCGGCGCGATCCGGCCGCGGACGGGCGCAGACGGGCTTGACTTTGGCTCGACTTCGGCGCGCTTCCGGCGCGCCCGCTGCGCCAGCCCGCTGCGCCGTCTGATTGGGTGACACATGATATAGGGAGGAGGAGGGTGGGAGGCCGGCCCGACTTGAGCGCTGACCTCGCCGTCCTCACCCAAGATGGCGCCCACCGCCGAGTAAAATCACAACCAAAGCGGGTGGAGGCTCGAGATATAGGAGGTAAGGGTGTGAAGGGTGTCAGTGTACCTGCAATTCAATTCCCCAATCTAAAAGCAGCCCCCAGGATATAAATGCTGTCAAATTAAAAAAATGCTAAAAACGCTCCGAATTATTTTATAAAACGCCTGTCAGCAGTGTGCAAAGGTTCGCGCTTCCTCCTTGTTACCACAGCAGCTCGCAGCCCCAGTAGCCTCGCTAGGGAGAGCTCACTGTAGGGCAGGGAGCGCTGGGTAGGGCGGGCCTAAATACTGTGGGAGGGCGGGAGGCCGGCCCGACTTGAGCGCTGACCTCGCCGTCCTCACCCAAGATGGCGCCCACCGCCGAGTAAAATCACAACCAAAGCGGGTGGAGGCTCGAGATATAGGAGGTAAGGGTGTGAAGGGTGTCAGTGTACCTGCAATTCAATTCCCCAATCTAAAAGCAGCCCCCAGGATATAAATGCTGTCAAATTAAAAATTAAAAAAATGCTAAAAACGCTCCGAATTATTTTATAAAACGCCTGTCAGCAGTGCGCAAAGGTTCGCGCTTCCTCCTTGTTACCACAGCAGCTCGCAGCCCCAGTAGCCTCGCTAGGGAGAGCTCACTGTCACTTCATAACATTGTGCAGAACAAAGGATCCTTATGTGTATTATGTCATATTTTAATTCCCTGGGGATTACAGAATCACCAAGGAAGAAATATGTTTGTATATCTAAACCTATTTAGATATTCCCTTTAGGGGGGCCGGCTAATTTACTTCACATCACACTATGGTACCTTCCAAAAAAGCAACACATTTTTCCATGTGAGCTTACAAACAGGCATGCCAAAAATACTGCGGAATACACAAGTATTATAATCAAAGTGGTGCTTAAGGTACTTTTCGTACGTGCACCGTTCAACTAAACCAAATGGAGAAATATCTCCTCATTACCTGCCTACACAAATTGCAATTCGCATATCCAAACCTATACAAATCCAAAGTTGGCCAACACAAATTCCAAAGTTCCAAAGCTACAGTCCCAAATTTGCTAAGATTAGGCATCTTATAGCTCACTAATCTAGCTTCAAACTTCAAGGGGTTATCTCTACCAATACACTCGCAAATATACGAGCCCCTCGGCTTTGGTAATTTGCAATAACCAAATCAAACACCAAGAAACCAAACCCCTCGGCTTTGGTAATTGCAATAACCATTATCAAAACCAAGAAACCAAACAAAGTCGTGGGAGCGACCCACTTGTACTTCTTATTTTTACTAATCAAAGGGGTATCCAAATTCTAACATGTCAATTTCTACATGACCTAACGGTCTTTTTTAGAATACTCACGCCAAAAAGGTTCTCAGTCAGGAGTGACATCATGTGGAGGATCAAAATCAGGAAGAGCAGAAATATACTGGGCTGCAGAAACAGAGAATCTCCAGAATTCCTGTGCACAGAGTAGTAGAGTCCCGTCCTGTTCTCCTCAGTAGATTTCAGTCTTCTGACAAGATCACTCCCACAGAAAGTCACTTCTCTGATGAAGCCCACATTGGCTGCGCCATTTGAAGAACTGAAATCTTCATTCTCAGGGAATACTTACTAATAAAAAAGAACTTGGCACAGA
Organism: Lissotriton helveticus; assembly: GCF_964261635.1. Classification (NCBI taxonomy): domain Eukaryota; kingdom Metazoa; phylum Chordata; class Amphibia; order Caudata; family Salamandridae; genus Lissotriton; species Lissotriton helveticus. Next base: position 1,815,453,769 of record NC_136067.1, on the reverse strand, counting down.
AGCTGAAAATATGAAAAGACATCTTTATTAAATTTAATAAGTGAGGCCACGTCACACAGAAACCGTAGCAACTGAATGAGGTAGTCTGCGGAATACGGAAAAGAGAGGCCTTTTATATGTTTAGGTTTACAAACTTCAGCATACAAGTAAGGGGCAGTCCTAGCTTTTGCAAGCATGCAAAAAATGCCTAACATTCCTTCTTACACAAGCCGGGACAAACCCATAATAAAAGGACCACAACCCATATCATAAACAGACCATAAAAGAAGGAACAGAAAACAGATAAGAAGCAGAATAAGGGGTGTGTGTGTGAATACCAAACTCTACAATGTCCTGTGATCCTCAATCTTGATCAGCTAAAGGGCAGGAACTGGTTTAACAAGGTCAGCTTCAGGCAACAGGGTCAGTTCACTCAGGTCAAACAGGAGTCAGCATGAACTCAAGCTAAAGTCTACATGTCCTTAAAAGACTAGTTTCGGCCACAATCATGGCCTATGTGAGGGCAACCACAAAATGGCTGCCATACACAAAATGGAACCCATGGGTTCAGAATTCACAGAACCTCACTATTGAGAAATCCTAAGAGCTAGATAAAAAATCAGCAACCATGACTGTACCATTGTGTAAGCTTAATATCCTACCAAGTGACCTCGAAATAAATTTGAGGAAAAAAGACCAGCACTAGGAACATGCCGTATTAAGCTGAAAAAGGGATAGAATTGCCAATGAGCAGTTTGCTCAACTGAAGGGTGAACAGGAAATTGACATAAGTGGTAACATCAAAGATTTAAGTACCAGCAATGACAGAGTTGATTATAGAAGAAATGTTATTGAGCATAGAGGGACTCTTCGGTTGTATAAACACAGTTTTGTGCAGAAGAGCAAGTTCCCACAGAGTAAGTCCTTGATGAAATAAGTTTTACATGCTATAAAATAGACCAGACCAGGAACAACTTCCCCTGGTTGCCCATATTTAGAACGAAAGGGACAAACTACAATGGATGCCCTCTAGTACACCAAAGTATATTTCATAAATGACACTCTTTTTATTTTAGTATGAACACTAAACTGTGCAATTATTATTTCTGTTTCATGGCTATATTGTAAATGCCAGTTTGCCATCAACAGGTAAATGGTTTGTTGAAGCACAGATTTCTCCACTAAAATGATCAGCCATCATCAGGCACTTTGTGCGTTGAAACATTATAGTGCAAAGTCTACCACTGCATATCAATATTGTAGGACATTCTGCCAATATATGTGGGCACTGGAATGTCTTTCAAAATTGTGGCACACTGTGGTGGCTACATAGGCCCATATTAGGATGTTGGTCGGCGTTGCATCTGATCAACATCCCTGCGGTTTTGAAACCGACCGACCTTGGGTCGGCGGTCCGAAACCGGACTTACGATGCGACCGCTCATGGTGCGGTCGCAAACTCCCATTTCCCGATTGGAGATTGTGCTTTGGTCAGACACCGGCCACAGCACAAGCTCCCATAGAGAAATGGGAGTTGCTGTAAATCCCTGCACCATGTGGCAGCCACCTCATGGTGCCTGCCACATGTGTGGGTATTTAGAGGGAGGCACTATAGTTGCACCCCCGGCACACAACTGTGCTTATAGGGGCCCCTAAAGTTGCTGACAGGCTTTCCATGTCCGAAAGCCCGACATGGAAAGCCTGTCGGAAACTGACATCATAATCCCGACGACGGAAACGCCGTCAGTAAGGGATTATGCAGCGGTTCCAACTGGCCGACGGGATCCTTTAGCCCATTGTAAGTCAGCCAAATTGACCGGCTGGTTTGGATTCCAACCCCCGCAATCGTAATATGGCAGTCGAACTTCAAATCAAGGATGCCGGTCGGTAAGCCTCAAACGAGCAGTCCAAGGCGTACCGACCAACATCCTAATTAGGGCCCTAGTGTTTTGCCCCAGGTGATTAGTATTCAAATTCAAATATACAGGTAATGTTACTTACCTGTTCTCGAATATCTGAGACATTAACATGACAATCTCTCATGGAGGTAACAACTCCAGACATAGCAGTAGATCAATAATTCTAGTGTGTGGGGATAGTCTGCTACCATATTGGGTAAAATGAGTTACATAACTTTATGAAGCAAAAGATGTATGGACTAACTTCATGTCTGTGCCCAGGTATACACGGATTATTATAATGATACCGTTGAAGGTGCATGTGTGGAATCTGTCACTTTTTGGATAATTGTCAATTTCCACCCTCCTGAGAATCAGTGTGATAATGGTTGATATCATAAACCTTGGAAGTTGAAATTGTTAGTGTGTTACCTTCTCTGATCTTTGGGTAAAAATTCTAGAAGAATAAAGATTGCAGATGTAGGATTTATATCGGAGAAACATGAATTTTAGAAAGCCAAGTACTGATAGGACAGAATTAATCTAAATGATTTTATTCATGATCTATCTCCTTCTGCTTCTAATATGTGGCAAGTTATAGTGTAAGCATCGTTGGCCTGTGAATTAACTTTGACAAATGTCTGTCTTTGATTTTGTTCAAAAGCAATAAGGTGAACTAGTACCATTAGATTTACACAATTCATACAAATGTACATGGGGATAAGGGACTTAATGGCTTTTCTTTTGCTGGTCCCAATTTCGGTAGGGTAATGTGCTCAAACTCAAGATTTAGGGGCCCATTAGGATGTAGGGCAGATCGCCACCGCCCGCATGGTGGTGGCGATCCACCCTACATCCTAGCGCGCCCGCCAACCATTGGGACCGAGGCGGACGGGAAGACCGTCCGCCGCTTTTCTGCCCGGTCGACAAGTCGACCGGGCGTAAAAGGGTTTTATATGGTGGCGGTGTCTGCTAGACACCGCCGTCCATATCAGGATGCAGACGGGAGGGAGCCTTTCCGTGGCGGCAACGCATGCGGTTTTTGAGTTTGGGGGCCCGTTGCGGGCCCCCAGGATGTTGGGGGGTTGTGGGGGGCACATGGGGGATACCTATGGTACCCCCTTCATGTGCATGCACAACATGGCAGGCACCGCGCGGTGCCTGCCACGCTGTGCATGCACACGCAAGACATGCATTTTTGGCATTGAGGCAGGCAGTGCTGAAAGCACCGCCCTCCGCAATTTTAAAAATGCAGGATGAGCCCGCCTGTGTGGCGGGCGCATCCTAATGTCACTCACAGGACCCCCGCACATATGGCGGGCGGTCCCTTTTACCGTGAGGATGACGGGCGGACAAAGTCTGCCCGTCATCCTAATGATGCCCAAAGTGTCTAATAATTTAATGTTATAAATTATTGCTCAATAAACATAAAAATAATTTTAAAAGGTGGTTCAAATCTATGACTTTTGAGAATTCTAAAATAAAAATCAATAATAATCTGAAAATTCGAGGATTAGATTGTATTTATTTATGCTTCTTACTCAGCCTTTTCTATTTCTGAATTTATATCCATGTATTTCTATATTCATTTATTTAATTGGAATTTTTAAATAGTGTTTATTCATTTCCTGGGGAGGCAGGAAGCAAGACACTAGGGAAGATTGTTGTGGTTGAAATGTATAGTGACCTTAATCACAGTTTTGGGCCTCTTTTGTTGACCATAAGTGGATGTTTTGATGAAAGATATCAAAATGGGATTTAAAAATGATCAAGCTATTTAACTGGGAGTGAGTCTTCTACTTGGAGACAGTAAAGTTGGTATCTTCTTTATATTGTGCCTTTCCCTGAAAAATGTTTTCCCCCCTTAAAAACGTATGGCAGGTGTGCTGTAGCACAGAGATAAGCTATGCACTGCCAATGTGGCAATGCTGCATGTCTTTGTGAGAAAACACCATGTCTCTGACTTTATAGCTACGAGCTGTTGGCTTCTGCAAAGAAGGTGTAGCATTTGACTTTAGATCTCTACATCAGTACCCTATGCATCTAGTCAAGCATTAAGCAATATTTACATCTTTAGCAATATTTTCATCAAGAAGGTCAACCTTGTCTCAGTCCCTACTTGCTTCTGGGCACCTTCAAGACTTTGCCATTCCTGACCTCCAGAATATGACTCCTCAGTACACAACCTATTGTAAATCCTTGTGATCTTTAGGTTTATCTAACCCACCTTCATGCCCCTAAGCAAAAACTCTTGAGTGGCGGTAGGAATTTGAGGCTCAACACTTACCCCTTTCTAATTATGTAAATGCTTTATCACATGTAAGGTACTTTTATCGAAAAATGTCTCAGTCCTTATGCATGGAATTTACTATCATACTTAGGCATCACCCCCACTCACTCTCCTCATATCTACAACAGTGGGCTGCCAGCAGTACACCAATACAAATTACATAAGTGAACGCTAGCCTACAAATTTTTTTATGCTGTCTCATATAGATATTAAGGGGGTCATTATGATGGCGGATTTCCCGCATACTCCGGGCCGGCGGAAGCCACCGCCGGCCCGGAGTATGCGGGAAATCCGCCGAGGAGGCCTGAAAGACCCACCGCCAAATCAGGATGGCTGGTGGGTCTCACAATCTGTCCGCCGCTTTTCCGCCGCGGTCGGAAGGCGACCACGGCGGAAAAGCACTAACATGGCAGGCGGTGTCTATCAGACACCGCCAGCCATATTAGGATGTAGGGAAAGTAATGCTTTTCCGCGGCGGCTTTTCCGCCGTGGAAAAGCATACGGACAATCACTTTGGGGGCCCGTTGCGGGCCCCCTGGGTGAAGGTTGCGTGGGGGGTGCACGAAGCGGCAGGCACCGCGCGGTGCCTGCCGCTTTGTGCATGAAAAGGCACAGCTTTCGTTTTTTACATTGCGGCGGGTGCTGCTTCAAGCAGCACCCGCCGCAATATGAAACATACAGGATGTGACCGCCAGGGTGGCGGTCACATCCTAATTGCCATGGAGAGACCGCCGCTGCCCATGCGGACGGTCCCTCCTACTCAGGGGTGGCGGACGGACGCAAGTCCGTCCGCCATCCTAATCGGCCCCTTAGTTTGTTGTGACACAATCAAAGCACATCTTTGTTCCTGTCCCCCAAATATGACATTTCTGGTAAACATAAATATGTCCCTCTGCCTGCAATATTGTATAAGACAACAGCTCTATGAGTCAACATTATTGTCATACTCTTGCTATGCAAATAACAATAATAACGACTATTTTCAGGCCAGACCTGATTTTCTTTCCGCATAGCGGTGCCACAAATGACACAATACTGATTGGCAATAAGGAGAAACACATTAAAGCCATCTACAACCTGATAAAATGCCAAACAACCAGTATGGCTTTACTTGAAGAAAAAGAGGATTCCTGTGTATAGACATCAGTCCCATGTTATCTAGTGGTTCTACAGCCTCGGTCTCCTGTGTGTTGGACACCAGAGAGAAGAATGAAGTTAATGAAACTTGTTTTTTTATTTTTTTTATTGTTTTTTAACCAATTTTATGCAAGGAAAACAGAGTATGCAAATTAAATATTGTCACAGAGTATTACAAAACAAAGATCAATTCATCAAAGTGAACATCTGTACCATTTCCTAAATCCAATCCGTAATAGGTGCCTATATCTTTGCTCCCATAGCCCTCTTCCTAGTTCCTTTAGATTTATACATGGCAAGTTCTAAATTATATATCATCAATAATCTTTCACGCCAACTAAAAAAAGAGGGCGAATCAGGATTAATCCAGTCTTTTGTAATACAAGCCCGTATTATAGCCATACAATGAAGATAAAACATGTCGTAGCCTTAGGTCTTAACTGGCCCAAAGTTCCCAGACCGCCACCAATTACCACCAATTCGCCAGTTATGCTGATCAGACGCCCCAGAGTTGCAAACAGAAACTGTTCAATAAGAGAAAATAATTCTGAAAGTTTGGGGCAAGAAAAAAACATGTGTACTTCATCAGCAGAGTATTGTCCACACCTATTACATTTTGTCCCTGTGGTCAAGCTCCATTTAGAAATCTTCCTGGGAGTATAATATAGATCATGTATAGCCATGAAGTGCTGTGAAAGCATCATTCCTGTAATGAGCCGTTGCGGGCCCCCTGGGTAAAGGGAGGGTGGGGGGTGCACATGGGGGGTACCTATGGTACCCCCCTGCATTTGTATGCAAAAATCGTCAGGCACCGCACGGTGCCTGCCACCTATGGCATACAAATGCAATGTATGCATTTTTACCATTGCGGCGGATGCAGCTTGAAGCCGCACCCGCCGTAATGGTAAAAACAGAGGATGTGACCGCCAGAGTGGCGGTCACATCCTAATTGCACAGGAGGGAACTCCGCAGGCCATGCGGAGGTTCCCTCCTACTCCATGGTGGCGGACGGACTCAGGTCCGTCCGCCATCATAATCGGCCCCTTAGTTAGGAAATTAAACTTGAAGGAAATTGGGTGAGGAATTAAGAAGCATACAATGGGTATAGCAATGAAAAGCAATCAACTAGCTGGAGTTTTTGAATCAGTCTGATGAGATTGTTCCTGGTAGTAATACATAGCAGGCGCAGTTGGGTGGTAAATTTAAAGTTGAGTAGCAGTCTGTGGTGGCTGGTGCAAAGACAAAATGTGTGTTTAGGAGATACTTGCAAGTGATTCACAAGGACTACTGCAAACCTTTCTGGGCGGTGGTACTAATGAAGTATCTGTGGTAGCATGACGATAAACAATAAGTGTATTTGAGTTCCGTTCAAAGAAGCAACCTGTGACAGAGGTTTATGAGTTGCTGTCAGGATTTGTATAACGGCGCCTTCCTCGCAAGTGTTTGGACTACATCTCCCATGATCCTTTTGGGAAGGAAGTACTTCAGGCGGGATCGCACATCGGCCAATGCGCGTAATTCTGTTTTGTGTTTCCAGTTCCTGTTCTGGTGGAAGGAGAGAGCGGCCCGCCTCTGGGGAGTTCTTCCATGTCTCCTTCGGTGCCCTTCTCTTCAGGGATTCGCTGGAAATCAACTGGCTCTTTGGGCTCAAAGTGGCGGTAAGACTTAGTATCCTGGAAATAGAAGCAGGGCACAGTGGTGGTTACCACGTGTTGCCGTGTTCTCCTAAATTGGGTGCATTGAATTCTCGTCAGAAGCGGAGCACGGTGGTGGCTTTAAACCAGGAGTTACCGTTTTCTGCTAATTGACTATTGGACTAGAAGCGGAGCGCTGTGGTGTCTGTAACCACGCATTGCAGTTTCTCTTACAGTGTTCTTACTGCTTTTTGGCAAGAGCGAAGCGCAGTGGTGATCAGTGACCAGGCGTTGCTGTTTTTTTCTTATTATTACTCACAGACTCTAATCTTATGAAGTGGAGCATGGTGGTGGCAGCAACCACACGTTTCAGTTTTTTCCCTCGCGGATCTCTGGAAAAGAGCGGAGGGCAGTGGTGACTATAATAACCATGCGTTTACGTTTCTGTGGATTATTTTGTTCTATGGATTCTCATTGTTTTTTTTTCTCTATATTGAGTTTTTGGGAAAAAGAGGGAACCATAAAAGTAAAGAGTTATTATTTTGTGGATATTGGAAAGGTCTACTACCATCTCACATTAGACTGAAAGTACCACCTTCTTGCTAAAGCTTCTGCTTGACATGGTATGCGTGTGAAAAAGGAGGAAGAGGCTACTTCTCATTGCTGTGTCAGTGTTATTACCTAATATATTTTTGGTACTGATAAGAAATTCTCTGATTACAGGTTTACTGCAAGCTAACAGACAGGTCTTAGGAGTGTTACTAATTTAAGGTTGTGAGCAGCTCCCAAACAGATATAAGAGAGTTTAGTGAGGCCACATGAGAGTAGTCATATATTTACATGCCCTGTTTATATCTATTTGTCTTTTGTTGTTTCAGGTTCCTTTACCTGCTCTCCCTTCCCTATCCATTCCCGCGCCTGATAGTTCGAACACTCTGTGTATTAAGTTCAGGGTGTTGGTAACATCAGGAGGTGGACCCTTACTTGCGGCAACTGGATCCAGCGGAGCAAATCCTGACAGTTGCAATCTAGAAACAATCTGAACTAATCTCTGAAATAATAGAGAGAAGTCTGTGAGGGACAAAATGGAGGAATGTGTCATAGGCCGTAGGTGTAGACTATTTGGGGAATATAGATCAATCATCACAGGGAATGAAAAGCCATATTAGAGGCGGGCAACATAGGCAATGAACACCTATCCTCAAGTGGTCAATTTAGTATAGTAAAATGTGACTGTCTTCCTGGATATGGTTTTGGGTACTGTGGACAGCCAATCACATGTTGTTGAGCAGTATTGATTCATAACTTTGAGCAGGGGCAACCTCTGCTTATAAAGGCATTCAACATGGGCAACATCTGCTTACAAATTCATTGGACGCTTATTGGGTGTTGCCAACAGATCCTTGAACCTTCCTTGACAGGTGTTATGCATCTGAGAGCCAGTCCTTAGATCATCCACCTTTCAAGCATTGAGGGGCATATTATCAAGAACGGCGTTAAAAATTATCACCGGTTTAGCGGCAGAAAACTGCAGCTAAAGCGGCGATAATGGGCTTGATAATATCTCCTTGAGAATTCCAATAAAAGTCCATGTTCTGGTGTGAACATAGGTTTCTATTGGAATTCTCTAGGGCATATTATCAAGCCCATTATCGCCAGTTTAGTGGCAGTTTTCTGCTGCTAAACCGGCGATAATTTTAACCCTGTCCATGATAATATGGCCCTTAGTGCCCATGGAAGAGATGATAGAGCTTCTGTGCATATCCCACCTCTCATAGAAAGCAACAAAACTGAAGGCAATAGCTTCTGTAGAAGAGTACGTGAAAGTTTAAGTCAGTAGGTCAGTTACCTTGTACTACTTCTAGTGACTTCAAATTTGCATGGAATAGAAAAAATCCTTCACTGACCTGTGGGTGCCAGACTTCACCCTACCCGTAGGCTATTTGACAATGAAAAAAAGCCCAAGGACCTAGATGAAAAAGAGTGCCAGGAATCCTGAACCACAAATCACCTAAAAAATGCAGATAAACTAGGATTCTGACTAACTAGTTCGCCCAGGACAACCTGTATGTCTGTCACTGATCCAATTCAATAGATTTATTTATCAGTCCTGCATGCAGTCTAACATTCCTAATGGTCAAAGGTTGTGTGATGGTATTTCTTGCAACGTAATTTAGGTCAAAGATCAGGTGACAGCACAATAGTTAAGCCATCAGGAGGTTAAATGGCTAGTTACACAGATTTGTTGATGAAACGATACCAATGGATTTCCAAATGGTAAGAAGGAAGTAGATAGTTAATTCACTCACTCAAGAGGCTGTTATTGTGGTAAATGTTTGCTTAGGTTTGGAAATCTGGCCATTTGGGTAGTTAACAGGCCTAGTTAGCCCCTTTGGAATCTCTATATTTCCTGTTTTTGTTTTGTTTTTTAGCGTGCATGTTGCAGACAGTTGTATGGCCGTCTTGTAACGTTCATCCGATTTGCATTAGATTTTCTTATACCAAAATTCATTATCTGTCTGTCTCTTTGTTGTGCCTCTTCGTTTGGTTTATTTCTCTCAGGCTCACAATGCACAAATGCGCCAGAGATGAAGTAAGCCTTAGCCAGGGCTGTATCTGTTTTGACCACACAAAGATTTCTGCATATGAGAAAAGGTTAGTTAAACAGCTAATGCACAGCCAATAGCAGGGAATGTTTTTAATTAAAGGCACTCCTAGCATTCTCCATCAAAACAAATATCCTCAGACCATCCAGGCTCCACTCCTCCGCTCTCACAAAAACATTCCAGCGAGCCTGTATTATTCTGAGGTGCGGAGGGACTTTAGACAAACAGGCTGCCTGAGGATTGTCACCGCTGCAGGAACACCGAGGCAGCCCCAAGGAGCGCTGCGTGTTTATCCACGCGCTCTTATCTGCCTCTCCGGCACTCGCGAGCTCTCTGTGAGAGTGAGAGCTGTCAGAATGTTGAGTCTAGAAGGACCGCTCGGCTGACAGATTGCCTGTTTCTATACAATACCGAGTGACTGAATGCAAAGCCCATACCTTTGGGAAGGAAGCTCAGCTTGCAAAAGAATGTATGTAAACAAACCGAAGGGTCAGCGCACCACTTCACTGTCAGCACTGGGAGCTTTATTCAAGGATTCATATGGTTTAGCAATCTAAAAAAAAAATCTACTGCGTGAGGCAAATATTTTACTATCTGAGAGACAAAGACTAGTCTTAAGAAATGAACATCACAAATTTGGCCTATGTCTTATCTCTCAACCTGCATTTTACATTTCTGTCAATGAAAGAATTGGTTCGATGCATGGAACTGTCCAGGTATCCCAAAGACGCGTTTCCGGTGTGGTCAAACAGTTTCTCTTTCGGTGGGATGTAAAAGGAAGTATTATTGGAGAAAGCATGCCTCTGTGTATTTCCTTAAATTCAGAATACTCATGTTCCACAGATAACTTTACAAATCACAATCTTAACAAACTCTACGAAGACCTTCTGGTTTTGCACCAATCACTTTGTCATGAAAAAAGGTCTTCAGTGAGTCATATTGCTCTTCACTCACACTCCCATGTTTGGGATGAGTAAAGTGAACACTGACGTAAAGGGATGGAATAGTGACAAGTATCTAACCATGAATTACAATACATTTCTTTATATATTAGATGTTAAAGCATTCACTAGGCAACTAGACCATGTGAAGAAATGGCGGCCCATTTTTTTTAAATTGTTTGTAGGGTTTGTATGTTGCAGCATTCACTGAACAGCTAGAATGTGCAACAAAATGGTGGCACAGCTAAAATAGCCAGCTCTTAAAAAATCCCTTTTCAAATTCAAAGCGGCTCGGAAAGGTAAGTTGTGCACTACAGTTCAAATGCTGTTAAAATACAAGTAAAACAACTTCCTCCATGAACCAATTGAATACCCCACCAAATAAAGTCCAATTATATGGTCCACCCACAAATCGGTGTTCCTCTAATTTGAAGTTGGTATCTGTACCCTGGATTAACCATTTAAGATAGGGGTGGACGCTCTTTTAATTTTTTGGCCCCTGTAGTATGAAGCTCCCTTCCCCGACATCTGCGTATCAGTCTTTCCGTAGGAATGTATTATGCAAACAACTTGAGACTTGTCTCTTTTGTAGAGGTGCTTCTGCTGTGCTTGCCAATACTGAATATTCATCCCTTTCAGTGCTGGGAAGCCCTGTTAGGGCAGCCATGCACTTTATAAATATCTAAAATAGAAATAAATAAATTAGATTACCTTTAAATAAAAGACAACCTACATCTATAGTCGTTTTAGGTTGCTGTGTTCGTTCTGACCATTAGCATTTACATCTCACTGTGTTTTGTTTGGATGATGTATTCTTCCACAGTTGACATCATACCTTGCATCACAGTGCATGTCTAGGACTATTTGTCTCCTCCATGTCCCCCCTGTTCTCTCTCTCTCCTCTCTCATTTACAGCTGCAATCGTAGAATACATTTTGTAATGTTCTACAAAATCCTGTTGTAAATAAAGCCACAGCAGATACACATGCATTTGTGTCGCCCATATAGAAACTTAAATTGTAATATCATAATATTCTGAAATAAGTTTCTTTATTGAATTCTGGTACATACCTAGAGAACATGAGTTAGCACACCGCTTGTTTATATTTGTTAGACATTGGGTAAGCAGCGACAACCATCCTGGTCAGGGTAAGGAAAAAGCAAACCCCAAATTGACCTTTGCTCAACCGTCTGGTTTCTTGGTACATAGCAGTCAGGCTTAACTTAGAGCCAATGTATAAAGTATTTGCGCAACACCTCAAACAGTAAGACAGTGAAAAGGCCACACAAAAAGAGTCCACATCAGGAAGAATAGAGCTTAATTTAATAAATATAAGAATACCAAAATGACAAAATGACAAAAATCCAATCAGTAGAACCAGAGTTATTAATTTTTAAAGAATTCATTTCAATATAGCACCTAAAAGCATAAAGCGCCAACTGCAGCTATCTGGTTGCACTGGAGTGGGTCAAAGTCAAAAGTTCAGGCTGACAGAGATGGAATGCGAGTTGGATACAGTCCCAGATTAGTCCATTGAAGTATTACCTTCTCAAACAACAAGGAGCAAGGAGAGCGTCATTGGCTGTGGTCGATGGGATATAAGGAGCAGGCCAGGCATTGCAGAAAGACGGGTTGGAGCCTGAAGTCGGTAGTCCTCTGCGTTGATCGATGTATGCTGGGCAAAGAGATGGACTGGCAGAGGCCCACGCTGATTTTCAGTGCAAGCAGTGAATTCTGGTGCGAACTGGCCCATTCATAATATCAAACAACCCAAAAGCTTGGTTCAAGAGCCCTCTGAGCTACACCAAGGGTCTAGGACCTGGGGAGCACCACTTGGGGATGAGAAGCTCACTGAAGACGGGCTCCGTAGCTGTAAGAGAGCAATTTATGTCCCTGAGGCTCAGATCAGGAGGCCAGCAGAATAGCCCTCTGAGTCACTCTGGGGTCTTGGGTTCAAGATGGGTTGCAAGTACAGTTTTTCCTTCCCAGGCAGGAGAGCAGCAGGTCTGCATAGCATGGCAGTAGCTCCTTCAGAGTAGCAGTCCAGTAGAGTGGCAGTCATTTCAGCAGCACAACATTCCTTTTTCCTGTTAGAGTATGCACAGATCCAGAAGTGTACTGAAGATTTCGGGTCTGAGGTCCTTCTTATACACTGGTGCCTTGGTTCTGGAAGGTGGGAGAAGCCTTTAGACAGAGTCCTTGAAGTGCATAGAATTTCTTACCTATCCTGTCTCTAAGGTGGCTGAAGTGGCAATGCAGAGTCGTTAGGTCCTTTTTGTGGAGGCAGGGAAAAGTCTATAAAAGTGTGAGTGGGTCTGTGCCAGTTCCTTCCTCCTATACTGCCAGTGATGGCCCATTCAGTCACACTTAAGCTCCCCATTGTGTGTGGCTGTCTAGGTGAAATACACACAGCCCAACTGCCAACTACATTCAGTCATGCAATCATAGACAGGCTGCAGGCACCAAATGGCTAAGGCAAGAAAATGCAAACTTTCTAAAAGTGCCTTTTTCAGAATTGCAATTAAAAACCTTACTTTACCATAAGTTAGGATTATAAATTATGATTCAAGAGATACCAAACTTGAAGGGGTTTTCTCTTCCCAATTTGTAATTATACTTATAAGATATAATAAGGTAACTCCAGTGTTATCCTATGGGAGAGATAGGCCTTACGGTCGTGAAAAGTGAATGTAATAGTTTTTCACTACCAGGGCATTTAAAACTTAAAAGTACATTTCCAACCAATACACTGCACTCTGTCATTGGGGCTGCCCAGAGCCTACCTTAGGGGTGACATAGGTTTGAAAAGTGAAGGTTTGGGCCTGGTAAAAGGCTTATTTTACCAGGTTGAAATGGCAGTCTAAACTGCACACACAAGCTCTGTAATGGCCAGAGACGGTCGAAGGGCTACTTAAGTGGGTTGCACAGTCAGTGCTGCATACGCACTAGTAGCATTTAAGTTACATGCCCTGCGCACATGTAGTGCACTTTACTAGAGACTTATAAGTACATTAAATAGGCCAATTTGTTATAAGCCAAGTTTTAAGGAGCGAACACAAGCCCTTTAGCACTGGTTAGCAGTAGTAAAGTGCACAGAGTCCTAAGGTGAACAAAAACAAATTCAGGGAAAAGCCAAAATGTTTGGGGGTGACCCTGCAGAGAGGATGAGGTCCGGCAATGTCATTAGGCAAATGATGGTGGCTGACATTCTGCGTTACTTGGAGCCCGATTTAGAGTTTGACAGACAGAGTAGCGTCCAGCAGGATGGTGGAGACAATTAAGTCTGCCATCCTGGTGCTACACCATCAGTCAAATTTAGAGATGAACACCTTCCCAGCGGACATCTCTGTACCTACCTTAAAGGAAACCCCCATCATAGTGGTTCCTTTAAACATAGTAACATTTTCGTCAATGGTCGCTTTTAGTTTTGACAGCCTTTCACTAAACCTTGAACTTTTTTTGTTTTTCAGGAAAAAATTCCCAAGGCAGTATAAAAAACAAAAAACTAATGACTGCCACACCCTGGGAGGTTTCTTCCAGGGTGTGGAGGTCTCATTATAGTTTTTTCTTTCTTTCACCACCAAGCTTTTGCTGGTGTTGAAAAAAACATCACACCATCTGTTTTAAATAGAGCAGTTGGTGTCTGGTTCTGTTCCAAAGGTTCCTACACTGTTGGGCTGCTGGAATACGCTTTTTGTCAATGGAGCCAATGAGGGCTCAGTCGTCAGAAAGATTACAGTCTGCCCATCTTTAAATGAGTCAGGAGAACCAGGACTTTGGTGGGCATGGTACTCCATCATGTTTGCAATTGTGTACCCTGTCTGCCAAACTCTAAATCAGCCCCATAGTCAGTTATATGAACTCATTCATTGGTTTTTGGTCTTCAAAATCATAACAGAAATCAAGCATACAATTGTGCATACCAATACAAATTCACATTAAAATATGAATTTATTAATGGCTTGCCATATAGTCTCTAGTTGGCAGAGGTATACACTTCTGACAAATAGGGACACACCTTTTCTAGTCAGGGCAAGGAGATCACACACTTAGATCCACCATCACAGCCTTACACTGGTTACCGATTCAAGCCAGAATCCAGTTTATGACACTCTGTTTAGCGTTTAAAATCTTGAAAGGTACCAGCCCGGAGTTACTTCGTTCACTCTTAACTCCGTACACTCCTCAACGTAATTTGCGCTCCTTAGGGCAACATCTGGTAAATGTACCCAAGTTCAGACTCTGCCGCGTCGGAGGTCGCTCCTTCCGACTGTTGGCGGCCAAACTGTGGAACTCCTTGCCTGTATCTATTCGTGGAATCGATGAGCTTCTCCCTTTTCGGAAAGCCATTAAGACTTTTCTTTTTCCTTTAACTTAGGTTTTCTCTTCTGCAGTTTCCTTTTCCGGTACTAGGTTACGGTCAGCGCCGGGACGCTCCTTAGCTGGGGCAGCTGTGCGCTCAAACAAACCATTAACATAACATAACATAACCCCTGCTCACCCCCTTGGTAGTTTGGCAAAGCAGACAGGCTTATCTCAGAGGCAGTGCATTAAGCATTTAGGACCACATACAGTAATAAAGTGAATACACTACAAATGGACACGACACAGTAGTATTATAAAAATAAGGATGTTTATATAAGGCTTAGCACAAGACCAAATACAGACAAAAATATACCACAATCTTAATAAATACTCTTGGAAGGAAAAATAATAGTTCAAGTCTAGTTTCTTCTTAGCACGAAGTCTTTAGTAACAAAAGCAACTATTCTTCTTTAAAACACAGTTCTTGGCAACAATGTAACCAACACGAGAGTCACACGACGTCGAGGCAAAGTTAATCCAAAGGTTCGGCGTCGACCGCGAGGAGCGCTACGTCGAGCCCGGAGTCGCACAGACCCCCACAACACAGTACCTTGGAAAACTGAAGCACACGATGATCAGCGGCGTCGAGATGTCCGGCGTCGCGTCTTCGGCGTCGATCGGGCCTCGGAGTCGGGGCGATCTGCAGCGGTGTCGACAGATGTCAGGCAGGAGCAGCGCTTACGAGGCGAAGCAGGATACGGCGTCGGCGTCGATGTCGATGGTGATGTTGCAAGAGTGAGCAGCGCTCACGGCGTCGAGAGGGCTCTGTGTTGAGGCGTCGGCAGCGGCTTTGCTACTAGCGTCGATCGGGCCCGGCAGCCGGCGTCGAAGGTGCGGGACATGGGAGCTGCACTCACGATGTCGAGCTGGATTCGGCGGCGTCCAACGGCGTCGAGATTGCTGGATTCTTCAGAGGTGCTGGATTTTCAGGTTCCAGCAACAAGCACTTTTAGCAAATGATGAAGTCCTTTAACCCTGTGACTTCAACAGGAGGCTGGCACTCTTCCAACCCTTGGAGATTTCTTTGGCAAAGCTTGAGAGTACACACTCAGTTCCTCTCTCCTGGTTCCTTGGCAAAAATAAAGAAGTAACTGCAGGATTCCCCCAACAAACAGCACACTGGCAGAAGGGGTAGGCAATCCTTGGATCAGCAGGCTTCTTGTCCTTGGTTCAGGTTTCCTTGTCAGAAGTGATCTAAATTCTCAGTTCAGGGCTCCTTCTCTTACACCCCTTTTTGGCTTTGATCCCTTTGTCAATGCAGGGGAATTTCCCCCCATCCTGGGTTTGTTGTGGGTGTTGCCAGGCCGAGGCACCTGGCCTATTCACTATGCAGGGCAGAGTCTTCAGCCGCCCAGCAGGAAGTGGAGCCAGCATTGTCACTGGCAGGGGCAGGGCCATCAGTCGCCCGGCAGGAGGTGGGGCCAGGATCTTCCCTGGCAGGCACAGAGCCATCAGTCGCCTGGCAGGAGGTGGAGCCAGCATTGTGTCAGGCAGGGCGGGCTATCAGGAGCTACTCTTCCCCTACTCTCAATGCAAATGCCCCACTCACCCCACACTGACTCATTCAGACCTCTGGAGCCACCCAGCTCCTGTCACACACACACCAAACCAGCAGAGACCAGTAGACAGTCAGACAAGAAAATAGTCACTTTCTAAAAGTGCTATTTTCAAACACAGAGTCCAAAAACCATCCACCCAAACGGATGCGTTATTAAACTCTGAGATCAGGGATACCAAACTCGACATTGCACCATGCTCCCCGAGCCTGCTAGGATTATACCATTAATAATCCTGGCAGCCCATTCTAAATTATGGAGAGCAGGTTACCTTACAATAGTGAAAAACGAATATGGCTGTAATTCACTATTAGGACATGCCAACCTCATCAGGCTTGTCCTACCTTATGCTTACATTGCACCCTGCCCTTGGGCCTACCATAGGGGTGACTAACATGAAGTTAAGGGAAGGTTTTAGGGACTGGCAAGTAGGTGTACTTGCGCACGTAGGTCTAGCAATGGCAGACCTTTAGACATACTTTTACTAGGCTGCTTTTGTGGGTGGCACAACACGTGCTGCAAGCCCACTAGCAGCATTTGTGTTTACAAGCCCTGGCACTCCTGGTGCACGCTACTAGGGACTGACAGTAAACCAAATAAGCCAAACATGGAATCCAATCAATACATCAATTTCACGTAGGGAGCACTTGCACTGTGGCACTGATCAGCAGTGGCACAGTGCCCAAAGCAATATACCAGCAAAAACATCGTAAACAGAGGAGGAAAACAGAATAAAATGGAGGAGAGACTCATGCCAATGATGCCAGGTCTAACACGTGTCCCCTCCAGCTGAAATGTGGGGAGAACTACCCTTACCCTAGGGAGTCCTCATCACTAAGGCGGAAGAATCTGGACAGACCATCAGCATTGGCGTGATCAGTGCCAGGGCGGTGTTCCACCGTGAAGACCATACCCTGTGGGGAAATGGACCACCTTAACAGCTTTGGATTCTCACCCCTCATCTGCATCAACCATCTGAGGGGCCTGTGGTCTGTCTGAACCCGGAAGTGAGTCCCAAACAGGTAGGGTCTTAGCTTCTTCAGCGCCCAGACCACAGCAAATGCTTCTCGCTCTATCGCACTCCACCTCTGTTCCCTGGGAAGTAACCTCCTACTGATGAAGGCTACAGGTAAGTCTCGGCCCTCTTCATTCACCTGAGCAAGAACAGCCCCCATGCCATGCTCTGAAGCGTCCGTCTGGACAACAAATTCTTTAGAAAAGTCGGGTGCCCTGAGTATAGATGCTGTGCACATTGCAGTTTTCAGGGTGTCAAAGGCCGTCTGACAGGCGTCAGTCCAGATCACAAGTCTTGGCTGCTTCCTGGAAGTCAGCGAAGTCAAGGGGTGCACAATGTTACCATAATCCTTGACAAACCTCCTGTAGTAACCCGTGAGACCTAAGAAGGCTCTCACCTGAGTCTGGGTTTTGGGCGGTGCCCAAGCCAGGATGGTATCAATCTTGGGTTGCAGGGGGGCCACCTTGCCGCTCCCTACTTGGTGCCCCAAGTACACCACTGAACCCTGCCCAATCTGGCACTTACTGGCTTTGATTGTGAGGCCTGCTCTGCGCAGGGCCAACAACACTTCCTGGAGGTGGCGCAAGTGTTCCTCCCAGCTGGCGCTGAACACTGCTATGTCGTCCAGGTAGGGGGCACTGAAATCCTCCAGTCCAGCCAATACCTGGTTGACCAACCTCTGGAAGGTGGCAGGGGCATTCTTCATCCCAAAGGGCATAACCTGGAACTGGTAGTGCCCATCTGGTGTGGAAAATGCTGACCTCTCCTTTGCCCCATCAGTCAAGGCGATCTGCCAGTACCCAGACGTTAGATCAAACGTACTAAGGTACCGGGCAGCCCCTAACCGATCTATGAGCTCATCAGCTCTGGGGATGGGGTGCGGGTCAGTCTTGGTGACTGAATTGAGTCCTCGGTAATCCACACAGAACCGAAGTTCTGGTGAAGCACCAGGCGCTGCAGCCTTCGGGACCAAGACCACTGGGCTGGCCCAAGGACTGCTAGAGGACTCAACCACCCCTAAGGCAAACATTTTGGAGACCTCCTCCTTTATGTATGCTCTGACCTTGTCAGTCACTCTGTAGGCCTTGTGCTTCACAGGAGTGCTGTCCCCAGTGTCCACATCATGGACACACCACTGAGTGACACCAGGAATCAAGGAGAACAGATCAGGGAATTGTCCCAACAGTTGGTGACAATCTTGCTGCTGTTCAGGGGTCAGTGTGTCAGAGAGGACAAAACCATCCACTGACCCATCTTGCTCTTTTGCATACAGGAGGTCAGGAAGAGGCTCACTCTCCTCCTCCATTCCAGCATCTGTAGCTAGGAGCATGCCCACTTCGGACCTTTCTAAGTGGGGCTTTAAACGGTTGACATGCAGGACCCGCAAGGGGTCCTGGGAGACTTTAAGTCCACCATGTAGGTGACATCGCTCTTTTTCTCCACAACCTCAAATGGTCCAGTCCACCTGTCCTTGAGCGCACAAGGTTCCACAGGGGACATGACCCAAACTTTCTGACCAGGCTGAAGCTCCGCCAGAGTGGCATTCCGGTCGTACCACCGCTTCATCTCTTCCTGGCTGGCCTCCAGATTTGCCTGAGCAAGATCTCTGAAGCGCCTAGTCTGGTTCCTAAAGGCCAGCATGTAACTGTATACATCCTGGGGAGGTTTCCGGGGAGATTGCTCCCAGCCTTCTTTGACCAGACTCAAAGGTCCTCTTACCGGATGTCCATACAAAAGCTCAAAGGGGCTGAACCCTAGAGACTTCTGTGGCACCTCACGGTAAGCAAACAGCAGGCATGGCAAGAGGACGTCCCATTTACGCCTCATTGGTTCATCAAGACCCATAATCATGCCTTTAAGGGTACGTTGAATCTCTCAACCAACCCATTACCTTGAGGGTGGTAAGGAGTGGTGAACTTGTAGGTTACCCCACACTCCTTCCACAGAGACTTCATATAATTGGAAATGAAGTTGGTGCCCCGGTCTGACACCACCTCTCTGGGGAACCCCATTCGGGAGAAAACACCCATCAGTGCCCGTCCCACCACGGGGCCGTCACTGTCCTGAGAGGGATGGCTTCCGGGTACCGTGTGGCATGGTCCACCAAGACCAGGATGAACCTGTTGCCCATGGCTGTCTTGGGGTCCAGGGGCCCAACAATGTCAATCCCCACCCGGTCAAAGGGGGTACTGACCACGGGAAAAGGTTGGAGGGGAGCCTTCTGCTTCTGCCCGCTTTTCCCACTTGCCTGGCAAGTTTGACAGGTTTTGCAATGGATATCTGTATCCCTTCTCATCTGAGGCCAATAAAAATGGGTGACAAGCCTGTCATAGGTCTTGTCCTGCCCCAGATGTCCAGCTAAAGGAACGTCATGAGCCAAACCCAGTAGAAAGGTTCTGAAGCGCTGGGGTACCATCAGCACACGGGCTGACCCAGGCTCAGCAGCCTTAGGCTCGCTATACAGGAGATCGTTCTCCCAGTAGACCAAATGGGACCCTGACTGATCACCTGTTGTCTGGGCTGAGGCCTGCTGCCTCATACCCACAAGAGAAGGGCACACTTTCTGTTCAGCACAAAATTCTTCCCTGGAGGGACCACCATCCTGCTGCCAGTGGGTCAGCTCGGGCAGGTCTCCCAGTTCAGCTACTTGTTCACCTGTGGGTTCCAGGGCATCCCCCTCAGGGTCTGCCTCCTCCTGGACCACGGGAACTATGGGGGACGGTTTCCCGCGCCCCCTGCCTCTTCTCTTCACAGCTGGGTCCTGGGCCATACTTTCAGGCTCCGGGACCCCATCAACACCCTTACTTACTGTCTTCGATCGAGTGGTTGCACACACCCACTCTGGCACACCCAACATTTTCAAATGTGTCTCCCTCTCTACCCTAGTCCAGGGGGAGTTCTCCAAATCATTGCCCATGAGACAATCAACAGGCATGGCGGGCCTTACAGCAACCTGAAGAGTACCTGAAACCCCCCCATTCAAAGGGAACCTGAGCTACCTCACACTGTCTCTGGGAGTTGTCAGCAGCTATCACGGGGTAGAATGCATGAGGGACCACCTGCTCTCTGGACACCAAGTGACACTTGACAGCTGTCACACTTGCTCCGGTGTCTCTGAGAGCCTCCACTCTATGGTCATTAGTGGTCACCCACTGCCTATATTTCTTAGTGTTACTGGGCAGAGGGGGTGGAGGGACCATTTCCATGTCTCCTAAAGAGACCAGGGACATCTCTGCGGGACCCTCCCCACCAGGGGCAATCATCTCCTCCCCTCCCAGGGCTACACTCGCCAACTGACGGGGGGGATACACGTGGTGGTGCATTAGAGTTCTTCAGGGGACACTGAGGATCATAAAAACGGTGTCCCACCTGCTTAAAAGTGAAGCAGGTCATGGGGCCCCTATGAACAGGTTTACCTGTCGGGGCCTCTGACTTCTTCACAGGGGGAGGCTGGGAACCCTTCCCTTGGTTCCCTTGGGGATTACTTTGGGGCCCTTTCTGGAACTCCCTCTGTTTACCCTTATCCCCCCCACTCTTCTGCTGGGGACCCTGCCCACCTTTGGCTGAGTCTCCCACTGGACCCTTGTGGACCCTGGTACTGACCCAGCGGTCCGCCTCCTCAGCAAGTTTTCTAGGGTTAGATATCTTGCGATCAATAAGGTGCTGGCGCAGGTCTGGAAAACAGTTATTAGACAAGTGCTCCCAAGCAAACAAATCATAAAGAGCATCATGACTTTCCACTTTGCTGCCCTTTACCCAACCATCCATGGCTCTGCAAAAAAATGACACATATTCAACCCACGTAGTACCAGGCAATTTCTTACATTCTCTAAATTCTTGTCTGTACTTTTCTGGGGTTAGGCCATACCTTAACATTAAAGCATCTTTCATATGAGTATAAGACATCCTATCCTCTACAGGCATCTCTAACAGGGTATCCCTCCCCTCATTCACAAAGCCACCCCACAACCCTGCTCCCCAATCCTTCTCAGGGACCCGGTGGGCCAACAATGCTAACTCATATGCTTTAAACCACTGGCCAATATCTTCATTCTTCTGAAAATCTTTTATAACATCTTTGGGAGAATAAAACCTACTTTCTGCAGGCACAGATGGGATGCTGCCACCAGAGGGATTCATTTCTAAATTCTTAGCCTTGAGCTCCATTTCCCTCACCATTTTCTCACGCTCAAAAGCTAACTTTTCTCTTTCAAACTCCAACCTTTTGATCTCCATATCAGCTTCTCTCCTGCTCCTTGCATTCTCTAACTCCAACTGCCCATCTATCTTAAGTTTTGCCATTTTTAACTGGTATACTCGCTCCTTCGCCCTGTCCTCCAATTCTTCAGGAGAAAGACCTTTAGAGGAAACACTGCTGCCGGGAGGGGACCCAGGCCCATTCACTGGCACCTCCTCTTCCCCTTCCCCTGGCGGTACCACCACCGGAACAGAGGAATCTCTGGCCTCTAACCAGGCCTCCAATGCTTTGAGAACTTCCTCTTTGTTTTTGCAGCCTGTGGTAGGCACTTTCAACTGCTTGCAAAAATGGTCTAATTGCTTCCTCTTGTAATCTTTGATCTTGCTTCTATCAAATTCCTCCACAACAACAGGGGTAGTGACTCCGGCATCACTTATGGTCAAAACTGGCAGTTTCCAAAATCAAGCTCCAGGAAAGCGGAGAACAAAAATAGAATATCCAACCAAGTAGATTGTGGCTGCGCTATGGTCTGCTTTCACTATGTAGCGCACACTAATCACTGTACATGGGTCATAAATGCAAAGTTCAAATCCTCACCGCTGACCCACCAATGTTAGAAGCGGCTGTCTCTAGTTGGCAGAGGTATACACTTCTGACAAATAGGGACACACCTTTTCTAGTCAGGGCAAGGGGATCACACACTGAGATAACCCCTGCTCACCCCCTTGGTATCTTGGCAAAGCAGACAGGCTTATCTCAGAGGCAGTGCGTTAAGCATTTATGACCATATACAGTAATAAAGTGAATACACTACAAATGGACACGACACAGTAGTATTATAAAAATAAGGATGTTTATATAAGGCTTAGCACAAGACCAAATACCGACAAAAATATACCACAATCTTAATAATTACTCTTGGAAGGAAAAATTATAGTTCAAGTGTAGTTTCTTCTTAGCACAAAGTCTTTAGTAACAAAAGCAACTCTTCTTCTTTAAAACACAGTTCTTGGCAACAATGTAACCCACACGAGAGTCACACGACGTCGAGGCAAAGTTAATCCAAAGGTTCGGCGTCGACCGCGAGGAGCGCTACGTCGAGCCCGGAGTCGCACAGACCCCCACAACACAGTACCTTGGAGAAGTGAAGCACACAATGATCAGCGGCGTCGAGATGTCCGGCGTCGCGTCTTCGGCGTCGATCGGGCCTCGGAGTCGGGGCGATCTGCAGCGGCGTCGACAGATGTCAGGCAGGAGCAGCGCTCACAAGGCGAAGCAGGATACGGCGTCGTCGTCGATGTCGATGGTGATGTTGCAAGAGTGAGCAGCGCTCACGGCGTCGAGAGGGCTCGGTGTCGAGGCGTCGGCAGCGGCTTCGCTACTAGCGTCGATCGGGCCCGGCGGCCGGCATCGAAGGTGCGGGACACGGGAGCTGCACTCACGATGTCGAGCTGGATTCGGCGGCATCTGACAGCGTCGAGATTGCTGGATTCTTCAGAGGTGCTGGATTTTCAGGTTCCAGCAACAAGCTCTTTTAGCAAATGATGAAGTCCTTTAACCCTGTGACTTCAACAGGAGGCTGGCACTCTTCCAACCCTTGGAGATTTCCTTGGCAAAGCTTGAGAGTACACACTCAGTTCCTCTCTCCTGGTTCCTTGGCAAAAATAAAGAAGTAACTGCAGGATTCCCCCAACAAACAGCACACTGGCAGAAGGGGTAGGCAAGTCCTTGGATCAGCAAGCTTCTTGTCCTTGGTTCAGGTTTCCTTGTCAGAAGTGATCTAAATTCTCAGTTCAGGGCTCCTTCTCTTATACCCCTTTTTGGCTTTGATCTCTTTGTCCATGCAGGGGAATTTCCCCCCATCCTGGGTTTGTTGTGGGTGTTGCCAGGCCGAGGCACCTGGCCTATTCACTGTGCAGGGCGGAGTCTTCAGCCGCCCAGCAGGAAGTGGAGCCAGCATTGTCACTGGCAGGGGCAGGGCCATCAGTCGCCCGGTAGGAGGTGGGGCCAGGATCGTCCCTGGCAGGCACAGAGCCATCAGTCGCCTGGCAGGAGGTGGAGCCAGCATTGTGTCAGGCAGGGCGGGCTATCAGGAGCTACTCTTCCCCTACTCTCAATGCAAATGCCCCTCTAACCCCACACTGACTCATTCAGACCTCTGGAGCCACCCAGCTCCTGTCACACGCACACCAAACCAGCAGAGATCAGTAGACAGTCAGACAAGAAAATAGCCACTTTCTAAAGTGCTATTTTCAAACACAGAGTCCAAAAACCATCCACCCAAATGGATGCGTTATTAAACTCTGAGTTCAGGGATACCAAACTCGACATTGCACCATGCTCCCCGAGCCCGCTAGGATTATACCATTAATAATCCTGGCAGCCCATTCTAACTTATGGAGAGCAGGTTACCTTACAATAGTGAAAAACAAATATGGCTGTAATTCACTATTAGGACATGCCAACCTCATCAGGCTTGTCCTACCTTATGTTTACAATGCACCCTGCCCTTGGGCCTACCATAGGGGAGACTAACATTAAGTTAAGGGAAGGTTTTAGGGACTGGCAAGTAGGTGTACTTGCGCACGTAGGTCTAGCAATGGCAGACCTTTAGACATACTTTTACTAGGCTGCTTTTGTGGGTGGCACAACACGTGCTGCAAGCCCACTAGCAGCATTTGTATTTACAAGCCCTGGCACTCCTGGTGCACGCTACTAGGGACTGACAGTAAACCAAATAAGCCAAACATGGAATCCAATCAATAAATCAATTTCACATAGGGAGCACTTGCACTGTGGCACTGATCAGCAGTGGCACAGTGCCCAAAGCAATATACCAGCAAAAACATCGTAAACAGAGGAGGCAAACAGAAAAAAAATGGAGGAGAGACTCATGCCAATGATGCCAGGCCTAACATGTACCCTGTCTGCCAAACTCTAAATCCGCCCCATAGTCAGTTATATGAACTCATTCATTGGTTTTTGGTCTTCAAAATCATAACATAAATCAAGCATACAATTGTGCATACCAATACAAATTCACATTAAAATATGAATTTATTAATGGCTTGCCATATAGTCTCAGGTTTAGTTGAGTGGATCTATCGTCTTTATCAGCAATTCTAAAACACTTTTCTATACTGTCACACACTATCAGGCTCTCCTTCAGTGTGTGCTGGTAACACCAAAAGATAAAACCACTCTGAAATAGTCATAAAACACCTTGCATTTTCCCATGCACAGTTTTACTTCTTCATTCCAAACTGGGTAGGTCAGAATGAGAGATAATGTTTTACCTTTTACTTCAGGATAACACCACATTTCAGCAGGCAGCTTGTAATAGTACACGCCATAAGAACTGTCAGTTCCCTTCCCCTCGCTGGTTACCCGACTGGGCCCAATGTGAGTACCTTTCTTACTGCACAATTCCCTGCGGTGTGCACTTGACACTTTGACAGTTGATCCATTTGTTTCAGGTGTCCCTCTATGCTAGGTCCTGAAGAGACCCCCTACTGAAGGCGGGGTCGAAACGCCATTGACACAATCCCAAAACGGACCATTTCCCAGCCCCTACCATTGTTCTAGATGGCTTTAATTCATTAATGAATGGTATGGTTGTTTTTGTATTTTTTAAACCTGCTTGTATGTCACAACTGTTACAAATGTGATATTTAGGTACTATGTTCACTTGGGACACCCCGCACCTTTGTTTGATTGAATTGATTACCTATTTATATAAAACGCAAACATTCATAAGTCTCTTGTTGTGTATGGTTCTCTTTCTCTCTCTGACATCTCATCTCCCAGAAACATTGCCATTGAGCTAACCATTACCAGATATTGCACACACTGTCCACAGAAACCACTGTTCCTTCTTATATATAGTTTCATTAAGCTCTCAAATGCCCACGGGCATCTTGAGCTAGCTGAAGGACTATATGAGAGACACCCCCAAAGAGATTGCTAGCAGGACCTGAAGAACCAGGTTTTTAATGATTTCCTAAAAGCCAGCAGAGTTGGCATCAATTCGATGTAAAAAGGTAGGTTATTCCAGGCTTTAGAGGCACCCAAGACAAAGCCTCTACCTCCACAGGAGGCACGCCTGTACCTGGGTACGGATTCCAATTTGGCAGAAGCAGATCTTAAGGATCTAGAGGGTGAATATTAGCTAAAACTGTTGTTAAAGAATCCAGGACATTGGTTAAGCAAGGCCTTGTAGACAATGCAGATAGCCTTAAAAAGCACTCTCTGCCTCACTGGGAGCCAATCTTTTTGATGTCTGCAACAGAGCGAGATCATGGTATTTTCAAAAGGGCCCTTGCATTCTATAGTATCTGCAAATTGTTTAACAACTGCTGATGGGCATTTAGGTACATGCCGTTTGCATAGTCAATTCTAGAACAAGAAGGTGACTACTGTTTTCTGTAAGTGTTTAGATATAAACAGAAGAATCTTTTTAATTAGTTTCAAGGTATTAAAAGCAGCTGAAGTGACTAATTTGGCCTTATCTAAGAAGGAAAGAGAGTCATTTATAATTACTCCCAGATTTTTAGGTTTCTATACTGGCAGAGGGACTTGACCTAGATCTACTGGCCACCATTCCGGAGACCAGAAGGATGGTGATGAGCCGAAGATAAGCATCTCCTTTCTTTTGCGAATTTAATTTCAGGCAGTTCCTGGTCATCCATAAGCTAACAGCTAACATGCATTCTCAGAATCTTGCGCCGTCAGATGCAGTTCCACTATCTAATGAGACAACTATCTGTGTGTTGTCTGCATAGGAAGTTAAAGTGAAGCCCAGGGGGTAACGTACACATTGAAAAGTGTGGGGCTGATTGCCCAGCCCTGGGCAACACCATAGGGCATCGAGAATTGCTGACATGAAAAATCACCCAGTTGGACTGACTGTACTCATCAGTAGAAAAACAAGAATAGCAGTTATCAGGCCGCCTTTGTTACCTCTGGTGGAATCTTCTTGAGTAAATGTAGATCTAAAATCTTTCTTAGAAAAAAAATGAGTTAAGCAAAAAGAATTGGTCAGAAAAGTGTTTAGAATAGCGAAGAAATTGATAAAGGAGGGTGGATGGTGTGAGGAGTGAAAAGTTGATAATATAGTGTTTTCGCTGGTATTGGCTGGTTGGTATGTTTTGCGTTGTCATTGATTGGTGGATGTTCTGTGCCGCACTGCGTTTTGGATGTTGGCAAATTGAGCTCTGTTCATGGATAGGATAGAGCGGTCAATGAACTTTAGAACTGTTATTTGATTGACAATTAAAGATTCTGACGAATATGGAACAAAATCAAAATAATTGTTTTTGCAAAACATTTCAATAAATATGGTTGTTAAAACCAAATGTTTTAAGGATTTTAAGAAATTTGTGAAGGGGGTGTTACTATTCCTGTTCAGAAAGGTGAGGATACTCCAGCTCACATAATGACTACTGATCATGGATTAAAATCATGTTTATGGCTAAAACAATGGATGAGGATTACGGAGAATAAGGGTGCATTGCGTTGTCCTAGAAACAGTACCTTTAACACCAGGATTCTAGATCATTTGAGAGGAAAATTGTAATAAATGAATCCACCACCTCGACCCATGCAATATGAAGATTTATAGATCTGGAAAAAGGTTGCGAGAGAGAAGCAAAATGAAAAATATAAGAGGAGGGCAGGAAGAGCAATAAAAAATTATACAATTTCTCAAGAGGATGAAGAAGAGCGTAGGTGGAGGAAAGGGACTATCAAAAAAACCAGACTGTATCCAGTTATTAATTCAGGGATTAAAGATAAGGATAAGGTTGCAAGGGAAGATTCAGATACTGATTCAGGAGATGTGATATTGGAGGAAATGCTGTCATCCTGACCACCTCCTGTAACCTATACAGATCCAGGAGAGATTAGTTTTAGTGCTACTCAGACTGTGGCTACTGCTCCAGTACCTCCAGATCTGCATTTAATTGAACAACCTCTACACGTTTCGCAAATTGCTCCACCAGTAAAGAGATGGTCAGTAAATATGGTTTCAATTAACACAGATCCAGTTGTGTCACTAGTAGTTTCCACTGTACCTTCCCAATTGAGAGATGCTCAGAGGTCGCAACAAACAGTTGTTGATGTGCGGAAAGCCCAGAATTCATAGTTAGTACTGTGGAGACCTCAGCAGAATTTACAAGCCTTAATAGACGGAGGAGGGAATTTTTTATTTACGACTCCATTAGGTTCTAATGAGATACCTGGAAGTGGAAATGGAGGGTTACCAGCTTGGATTGAAGAACTGACTAGGGAAAGAAGGGTAGAGGCTGCAGAACATCCAAAGGATGCAGAAATCAAAAAGGACAAACCTCTAGACATTTCAAAATTAAAAGTTGATCTGGAGGAATTAATTAGAGGATGCTTAGATTTTGATCATTTGGATCAATATGAGAGACCTGAACTTACCTATCTGTGTAAAGAGATTACATGAAGAGAAGCCACACCACTTAATAATCTGGCAGGAGTGGCAAGGACATTGCAGGGTTGAGTTAAATGACCAAACAATTGAAAATCTGAGAGTTGCACTGATGCAAGTATACATTATGGAATTGATTAAGTGCATTTAGAGATGGAAGGATGTGGAGAAGTTAGAACTTAGATGGGCAAGAAAACATGAAAGGAAAAAGTGCAAAACTGAGGGAATGGAGGAGGATGTGAGAGACGTGACAGAATATCCCTTGAGGGAAGTAGTTGGAGGTGCTTACGTACATGTTCCATGGAATAGAGGTGACATGAGTGCATTTACAAACAATTTCCCAAAGCTTAGAGGCAAGCCAGGGCAGTGCTATGATCAGGTGGAAAGGTTTATTAAGAGGTGTTATGCAAAGTCTTGGATACATTCTTTGACATCATTGTTCCAACTGAGTGTAAGATATCTGTACAGTGGCCGAAAGCTGTGCATCAGAGAGAAAAAGGAATCGGTGACCCGTCACCAATAGTGATGGGAAAGTACAAAGTAGTAATACATTTCCTGAAGGGGAAAATTCCTCCTAAAGATATTGATAGGTTGAAAATGAAAAGAATGACCCAGGAGCCTAAGGAAACAGTTCATGAGTACTATGACAGGTTGTTGTAGGTTTTCAAACAGCACCGTGGAAGCAAATACCCTGAAGAAAAGGATATGGGCATTTTTGTGATACAATTCATTCTAGGATTGAAGCCTGAGATTAGCTTGTATATTACACAACATGTCATCTGCTGGCAAACAAAATCGCTTGATGAAATTCTGCATTTAAAAATATTAAAGTGACTATTTGGACATGGAGCAGAGGAAAATAAAGGAGAAATTTATGTTAGCTCAAACAAAGTTAGCTCAGAAAGGGTTTCAGGGTCAGGGATTAATGCAGGAAATTTTTGCTCCACAAGCTTGATTTGCAGGGAATTCAAATGGAGTGTGAATGTCTCATGGACAAGGAAGAGGTTTTCCCACAGGTGTAGGTTCTGGAACGGATGTTGTTGCTTTGAACAAAGTCACTGCCTGTCACATTTGAATAGGGTGGGGCATTAGAAATGAGAATGTCAATTTAATCCAGAAAATATTGCAGAACAAGCACAAAATTCTCAGGCAAAACCCAATGCAGAATCAAAACCAAATGATACCCTTTACATTGGGTCAATTGGGGAATCCAAAACTAAATATAAACCAATTGCCGAATTTAATCCAAATCAAGCAATATCACAAATTCAACATTTGAATCAGGATGTGTTTGGGCTATTTCCTTTGTTTGAATTTGATTAGTTCAATTCTGACAATTCACAATGATGGGCCTGAGAGGAAAGGGACTGTGTACTTGGTGCAGTCCTAGAGGTAGACCAAGTGGCCCATACGTAGATGCCAACGTCTGTGGTAATGATGTGTCATTTTTGATTGACACAAGAGCTACCCGATCCACGGTTAACACTGTGGAAGTTCCAGACTTACCTCTCTTGAGAACAAAATAAAGTAGTTGATGTTACAAATAAATAGTGTAAAAACCAATTTCAGAAGAAGTTCCAGTCAGAATAGGGACCTTTGAAGAGAAACCCTAATTTGTGGTCTATGATTCAAGCCAGTGAATTTGTTGGGAAGAGACTTGTTAGGTAAACTAAATTACACAATTTATTGCACACCAGATAGTGTTGCATTTCAGACTCATTATGAGGATGTCGATTTCAAATTGATTAAGCAAAATGCTGACATAGGAATGTTTACCTTGCTAACTGTTGTGAATTTCCAGAAGATCTTAAAGCTACTATAGATGCTGAAGTCTAGGATTTTACAGGAAAATATATTGGACTAATAAAAGCCGTAGAACCAGTACAGGTCCAAATAAAGCCAAATTCAAGGTTTCCAAGAACTCCACCTTACCCATTGTCTGCTGAGACAATTCCTGGGATACACCCTGTAATTAAAGACATGCTTCAGAAAGGTATTCTGAGAGAACTAATTGGAAGTCCCTGTAAGTCACCTATAGTGGGTAACTAAAGGCCTAATGAGAAATATAGATTATTGTAGGACTTGAGAAAAAATAAATGATATTGTGGTGCCTTGTTGTCCCATTGTGGCAAATACTGGTACTGTACTTTTCCAAATTCCCTGTACTGCATAATGGTTTATGATCACATATCTGTCTCAAGCTTTCTTCTCAGTGCCCCTGCATGAAGATGTCCAGTTCTTATTTTTTTATTTGTGTTTTAACAGAGAACATTCATGTGGTTTCAAACAGATTCTAAAGAAAAATCTTAAGTTTCTGCAAATGACATGTGACTCGGCTTTAATCCAGTATATTGATGATTTGCCGGTAGCTTAAGATACACGAAAAGCTTGCAAAAATGACACCAATGCATGATTAAACCACTAGGCAGAAAAGGGACACAAAGTGTCTCCAGGTAAACTGCAGTACTGTCAAAAAGAAGGTAATTATGTGGGACACATTATCATGAAAGGAAAAAGAAATGTGTCTCCAGAAAGAGTGGAAGCCATTTTACAAATGAATGCACCATGAACACAGAGAGAAATCAGGATGTTTTTGGGAATGGTCAGCTATTGTCGACAATGGATACTAAATGTATCATTAACAGCAAAGCCCCTACTGAGGCTGACACACAGAGACATGTCTGTTCCAATCCCCTGGGACAATGAATGCACCAAAGCCTTCCTAGAGCTTAAAGACAAATTGTGTTGTGCCCCAGCTCTAGGAATGCCAGACTATACAAAAACATTTACTTCATTTTGAAGCAAAAGAGATGGGTATACACTTTCAGTGTGACCTGTGACTTACTTTTCTACTACCCTTGATCCTTTAGTGTCAAGACTCTCCGGCTGCTTGAAGGCAGTGGCGATGGTGAGTGTGAGTCTGGAGAAGAGCAAAAATAAAGTGATGGGATATCCACTAGTAGTGATGGTACCACACTCCGTTGAGTTGTTGTCTACCAGAATGGAAACACAGTATCTGACGCTAAACTCTAAAGATATATTTATGAACTCTGCATTTGTAATTTTTGTATGTGCTGTTGGCAAAAAACTTGAGGATTCATTCTTGAACTATCAAGTCAATGTATCCAAAAATATACTAAGTCTTGAGAAAAATTGTGTATATAGTGTTTTATATTCTTTTATACTTTGTGATATTTTTAAGCATATTTGTAAGATTTTAATTAATCAAACAAATAAAAATAAACTTGAACTTGAACAGTATCTGATGCACAACAGACTCAGTAAGTATGAACAGAGTCTGCTTGCACCAGTTAATGTTACAATAAGGCATTGTAATGTGTTAAATGTTTCAACCCTACTGCCCGTAAATGAACCAGAAGACAGAAATGATGATTTTGACCATGATTGCCTAAGTGCCACTGAACTATGCACAAAACCACGTCCAAATATTAGGGATGAACATCTAACTGAGCCTGACTATCTCCTATTTGTTGATGGTTCATACCTGCGAGGTAATGAAGGCACACTGATAGCAGCATATGCTGTGTGCACTATAGATGATCTGATTGAAGCCTCCTGGCTCCAATCTGTTTTTTTCTGCACAAGTTGCTAAATTAATTGCTCTTACCCAAGACTGCCGTTTAACTGCTCAATTGAGAGTTATCATCTTTACAGGCAGGCAGTGTGGTTTCAGTGGGGTCATGATTTTGGGCAATTATGGATGCAGAGAGGATTTTTGACTACCACAGGATGTCCAATCTGAAAAAGACAAAATGTAAAGGGTTTGTTCGAAGCATTGCAGTTGCCCAAAGAA
Organism: Lissotriton helveticus; assembly: GCF_964261635.1. NCBI lineage: Eukaryota > Metazoa > Chordata > Amphibia > Caudata > Salamandridae > Lissotriton > Lissotriton helveticus. Next base: position 1,815,421,884 of record NC_136067.1, on the reverse strand, counting down.
ATTGCTGTGGTGAAGAGCCCAGGAAACCAAACAGGCACAGATACATTGCCATAGGCAACAGGTACATTGACTCTGTAGCGAGGTATTAAGCCCTGTTACCATGCACAATTAATTGAGGTTTTCCTGTAAATTATGGTTTCACTTGCAAATCTGATGAAGATAGTGCTTTTGTGATGATGATGGAAATAACTGGTACTTGGGAAGAATTAAAGTGACTGCAGGAAATGGTGACTGAAGTTGAACAGAGTTAGAGGATCAGAGCAGGTTATACAAAAAATGCAAATGATATTTGGATGTCCGAAGATGCGAGACCAGTGTTGCCACACACCTTGTTGTTTCCAATAGCTAGACATTATTGCGGATAAACATACCTAGGGAGAGATGTGATGGTGAGAATTTTCAGACAGAGTTGGTTTAATCCAAGATTTTGATAGATTGCTAATGAAAATTGTAGGAGATGAGTCACGTTAACAGTTGAATGTAGGGAAAAAGACGCCAGTCAGAAACGCACAGCTAGGAAGATCAGGTGGTCTCTTCAACAGACTAAAGATAGATTTTATTGAGATGCTTCTTCAAAATGAGTTGAGATATATCCTTGTGATTATTTGCATATTATCCCGATTGGTAAAAGCCTACCCAACAAGGAGAAATGACTGTCTCACTGTAGCAAAACTGTTATTGCGAGAAATCATACCTCGGAATGCCGGTCCTTCTTGAGTCAGGTAGAGGGACATACTTTATTAATGAAGTGATGAACATGTTATGTGAATCATTACAGATTCAACAAAACTTACACTGCTATTACAGACCAGAAGCATCAGGCATAGTCAAACAGATGAACGGAATAACAAAGTCCAAGTTGGCAAAAGTATGTGCTTTGACATCACTGAAATGGCAAATGCATTACCATTGGTACTGATGAGTGTTATATGCATTCCAGATTGGAAGACAGAACTATCCTAACACAAGATACTCATGGGAATGGCTGTGAGGTTACCTGCTGTTCCAACAAACGCTTTAATGAATATCACTGATGATATGATAGTAGACTACAGCAAAGTCCTCACTGATGTGGTTCATTTTGTCTCTCATCAGGTGTCAGCTGCTACCCCAGATCCCCTTTAGGAATAGTGCCATGATAAGCATGCTTGGAAGACTTGTCCTGAACCCAGATGGAAAGCCCCTACCAAATTCTACTGACGACCATCAGTGGAGAGACCAGTCCGACCTGTGGCACCTGCAGCGGTGGAAGCAGAATTACAAGCAGAAGAACAAGGAGTGAAGACAAAGGACAAGTGCAAGTGCCTGAAATAACGCAAAGTGGGATCGAAGTTTCCAGTGGTGCAGAAAGAGAGGCTAAATTGACAGAACAAGGAGAAGAACAAAATCCTACTGAGGAAACAAGTTTCAAAGCAAAAAGACGACCTGGACAAGCTGAGTGGCCTGAAAGTTTGAGTAAGGAGAGGCCAAGGAGAAGTCTGTCCATAGTACAGATTTCCAAAGTAGTGCCGGAAGAAAGTGAAACAGAAGAGGAAAATATAAGCGAATTACCAAGTCCTGAGGAGATCTAAAAGGATTTGAGTACTCAACAGAAGATATTCTGCACCTGAATGGTCCTACTATGTGAACACAGCACTGAATGTGACTTTTGAAGATCTGTGCAAGGTGGATCCTGAAGTGTTAGAATCCTCCTGAAAACCAACACATTTGTTCCTGTTTACAAATTACAATCAATCAATCAATCATCAATCAATCATATAATTTGTAAAGCGCACTACATACTCGCATGGGTTTCAAGGCGCTGAGGGGTAGGGAGGAAGGTGGTGCTGTAGCTACTGGTCGACCAACCAGGTCTTGAGTTGTGTCCTGAAGGTTAGAAGGTCTTCGGTTTGTTCTAGGATGACGGGAAGGGTGTTCCAGGTCTTGGCGGCGCTGTGGGAGAAGGATTTGCCTTCGGCTATGGTTCTGCGGATGCCAGGGTGAGGTCTTGCGGAGCGGAGATTCCTGTTGGGTACGTAGAAGGAGAGTCGACTGTTGAGATAGGCTGGGCCGGCCTTTTGGAGTGCCTTGTGTGCGTGGATCAGGAGCTTGAAGGAGATACTTAATTCGACAGGGAGCCAGTGCAGGTTTCTCAGGTGGGGGGTGATGTGATTGTGGCGCGGGACGTCGAGGATCAGGCGTGCAGAGGCATTCTGGATTCTTTGCAGTCTGTTGATGAGCTTGGTCGGGGCCCCGGCGTAGAGGGCGTTTCCGTAGGCGAGTCTGCTGCTGACTAGGACCTGGGTGACTGTTTTCCTTGTGTATGTCGGGATCCATCTGTAGATTTTGCGAGCATCTGGAGGGTGTTGAAGCAGGCGGAGGAGACAGCGTTGACTTGTTTGGTCATGGTGAGTTTCGAGTCGAGGATGACTCCCCGGTTGCGTGCGTGGTTGGTAGGTGCGGGGGGGTACCCAGTGATGTGGGCCACCAGGAATCGTCCCACGCTGAGGGGTTGTGCCAGAGGATGAGGATCTCCGTCTTGTCTGTGTTCAGTTTAAGGTGGCTATCCTCCATCCAGTCGGCGACTGCCTTCATTGCCTGGTGTAGGTTGGATTTGGCAATGAGGGGGTCCTTGGTGAGGGAGAGGATCAGTTGCGTGTCGTTGGCGTAGGAGATTATGTTGAGGTCGGGATGTCGGGCGATGCGTGCGAGAGGCGCCATGTAGACGTTGAACAGCGTCGGGCTGAGGGAGGATCCCTGTGGGACGCTGCAGATGATCTCGGCGGCTTCGGATTGGAACGGGTGAAGCCGACTCTCTGGGTTCTGCCAGACAGGAAGGGATGAGGTCCAGTCAGGGCCTTGTCTCGGATCCCTGTGTCGTGGAGTCGTGTGCGTAGTGTGCGATGGCAGACGGTATCGAAGGCGGCGGAGAGGTCCAGAAGGATGAGGGCCCCCGTCTCACCGCTGTCCAGTAGTATCCTGATGTCGTCTGTGGCGGCTATGAGGGCAGTCTCGGTGCTGTGGTTGCTGCGGAAACCTGACTGGGAGGGGTCCAGGATGCTGTTGTCTTCGAGGTAGCGGGTGAGTTGGATGTTGACTATCTTCTCGATGACCTTAGCTGGGAACGGAAGTAGGGAAATGGGCCGGAAGTTTTTCAGTTCGCTTGGGTCCACCTTGGGTTTCTTCAGTAGAGCGTTGATCTTGGCGTGTTTCCAGCTTTAAGGGAAGGTCGCGGTCTCGAAGGAGAGGTTGATGATGTTGCATAGGTGGAGTGCAATGGAGGTGCCGGCTTTGTTGAAGATGTGGTGTGGGAAATGGTCAGATGGCGAGCCGGAGTACATTGTGCCCATGGTCTTGATTGTGTCTTCGATGCTCACATTGGCCCAGGTTGTCAGATGTTATTGTCGGTGAGGTTAGGTTGTTCCGGAGTGTTGGGGCCTGTTAGGGACATCCGGGGTTGAAGCTATCATGGATGTCGGCGATCTTGAGGTAGAAGAAGGAGGCGAGGGAGTCACACAGGGCTTGCGACGGTGGGATGTCGTTGGCGTTGGAGCTGGGGTTGGAGAGTTCCTTCACGACGTTGAAGAGCTCCTTGCTGTTGTGTGCGTTGTTGTCGAGGCGGTCTTTGAAGGAGGTTCTCTTGGCGGTCCTGATGAGGTGGTGGTGGTTGCGGATGGCGTCGTTGTGGGCTGTGCGGCGACTTCTCGCTGAGCCATACGTTCTCCAACTTCCGACAGGTGCGCTTTGATGCTAGGAGTTCCGGGGTGAACCAGTTGGCTCTCGTGTTGGTGTCTTTGAGGGTTGGTTTTTTCAGCAGGGCTTAGGTGTTGGCACAGTCGTCCATCCATCGTCTGAGGGTGCGTGCACCCTCGTCGGGGTTGGAGGAGTTGGTCGGTGGGTTGAGTGCGAGGTTTGTCTGTAGTTGTATTTCAGTGATTTTGCACCAGCAGCGACAGGGGATCTGTAGGGTGCGGTGAGGTGCGATGGGTTTCCGGAAGGTGAAGTGGATGCAGTGGTGGTCGGTCGATGTGGCTGAAGGAGACGTGTGGGCTAGAGGAGAAGAGCGTGTGTCCGGAAATGTGGGTTGGCGATGTGACGAGCTGTTCCAGTCCGAGGTTGGCGAGGTTGTCTGTCAGGGTGGCGGAGTTGCTGTCATTGTTGTTTTCCAGGTGGAAGTTCAGGTCTCAGAGGAGGATGTAGTTGGTGGAGGTCAGTGCGTGCGTGCTGATGAAGTCAGCGATGGCATCGCAGAATTGCGGTCGGGGTCCAGGTGGTCTGTAGAAAAGGGTGCCTCTTAGGGTGGTCTTGGGGTCCGTGTGGATCTGGAAGTGCATGTGTTCGGCGGTGCTGAGAGTGTTGTCGGTGTTTGTTGAGACCCTGATGGTTTTTCTGTGGACTATGGCGATTCCTCCTCCAACTCCGTTGGTGCGGTCTCTGCGGGCGATCTTATATCCGCCGGGATGGCTATGGCGATGTCTGGGGAGGAGGCTTTGTTCATCCAGGTCTCGGTCAGGAAGGCGACGTCTGGAGATGCGGTGTCGAGTAGGTCCCAGAGCTTGACGGCATGTTTGCATGTGGAGCGGGTGTTGATCAGGATGCATTGGAGCTGGTTGTGTTTTGTCGTGGCGGGTGTCTCTGCGTCTTCGATGTAGGAGAAGCAGCTGTTCTGGCAGGCGAAGGGGCCTTGGGTGCGCTTCAGGGTGGCTCTGCAGCAGACAGGGGTTCGTCCTGGGTTGAGAGCGATGAGGGTCCTGGTGTCGTATCGGAGGCGGTCGTCAAGGCTGGTGTGGGGGCTAGGGGTTCTGGTGCTGGGCACGGTCCAGGTGCAGACGGGCTTGCCTTAGGCACACCTTCGGTACGCCAGCAGCTGCCGCCATTTTAAGGGGAGCTGGGAGGGAGGAGCAGCTGGTGGGCAGGCCGCAGGGGCAGCAGCGGCGGGAAAGTGGTCAGTGGGCAAGGGAGGGCGAGGAAACAGCACACAGGAATGGGCAGCAAGGAACAAAGCCAAGGGCACAGGGCACAAACGCTTATAGAGCTGCAGCGGGGGGGGGGAGCGACCTACCTGAAAATCGAGGTGAAATGCAATGATGAAGAAGAACAGTTATAAGCTGTGACTATTAGTTGGCTGTTATTTTAGTTATTTGTTTTACAGAAGACTAACATAGGCCTGAGAAGAAAGTTACAGAAGAAATAGGGATTACCTTTTAGAAGAACAAAGAAAAAAAAAGGCAAAGCAAGCAATTTCCTCACAAGCTAACTACTGACTCAGGAAGATGTGTTGCATAAGAAGGCATTGCAAGTGCATTATGTGTCTGATTTTTGTAATAACAGTTATCATGATTTCTATAGTATTGATAGGGTTTTATTTTCGCCCGATCCAGAAACTTCTAGAATTAATATTACAAATGTATATCCTCAGTATCTTAGGGATAACATATTTACTAAAACATTTATAAATTTCAAGAAGGAGGACTATTACACTAATGTTTACTCTAGACTAGTGCCAGAGTGCACACATTCTTTCAACTTTAAAGATATGCTATGTTTGTGTTGTGCACTTTTGCCAGCTTCAGTTGCGCAGAAGTCACCAACTATCACCTTCCTATGTCCTATGCAACCTCTTGCAGTATTTTGCTCTCACTAGTATATAGGCAAGGACATTTTGAGTATTTCTATTTTATGATTTAGTGTTATCACAAGTGCCTTTAAGGGAAAGCATGATTTTACAACTGCAAAGAAAACAAGCATTGGCATAGCCAATAGGTCTCGCCTTTGGGTAACATAAGCACTCTTTTAAAAGTGGTCTGGAGAAGAAGGGTGTACCTGGGTAACAAACTTCATATTGATCTGCGCAACGGTGGGGGTAAGCACCTTCCTGCCACCGCCCTGCAGTAAAGGGGCTGCGATCGCCGCCACCATGGTCTCTTTTCCAAGCAGTACCCGGCGAGCAGGAACTCAGATGCCCTGGATTGTGTACCTGCCACGCGCCGGGACTGTCCAAGCTGATGCAGCTTCAGTCTCCCGAGCAGCAGGGGCAGAGACTAGGCCATATAGCAGCTGGAAGCCGGAAATAGAACAAAAGCGCTGTCCCTCGCCCCCTTCCCCAACGCCCCCTAGATTCTTCGAGCGGCCGGAGTGGAACAGTGTGCGAGGGGATGGTGGATGGGGGTCGGTGGCTTTAAAGTGTGTAGGGTGGGCGTTATTAATGAGAGGAGGGAGGTTTTGCCGGGCTGGGCCCATTAACATATGGTTATCAAAGAAGAGTTTGAGCCAGCTCACCTGTGACACAGATCAAGAAGACAAAACTGCAATTATATAGTTATGCAGTGACTCAGAGGCACACACGCGGGGTATCCAAAAACACCATTGTCGGATCGAATCTGACAGCCAAGTAACAGATCATGTTCCAGTTAGATCCACTGGAAACAGACGCAACCCTTCCATGTTAGCAGTGGTGTTCAGTCAAATTCAAGAATGTCATGTCGTTGCACTATACCAGCTCAGCTACTATTTAAGAGATAGAATCCATTGACAACAATTATACTTAGTTGGCAAATCCATCGTAACATTACTCCTATCGAATTGAACCATTTTAGTAGCTCTCTACTCACTCACCCTCCACTGCAACTCCTGCAGCCATGCATTTTCAATTTTGTTGTCTTTTCACTACTCAGATCTGCAGATCTTTCTCACACACAAAAAGCATGCCGGGAAGAAATTTCAAATTGCCCCCCAATGTGGAGCCGGAAATGACGCACTATGAAGCTGTAATGTCGAGTCTGACAGGGGGCGTATACCACTAGGGAAGTAGTATATTGTGGAGGCTTTGTTTTCTCAAGCTATCATGATCCAGTTGGACTAGAGTTTTGAACAGAGCGATGTAGCTATAGCATCTACTGTTGTAAAGCAAGATGTCTGGGGCAGAGAAAGCGAACATTTTTGCGGTTGTCGTTCAAAAAAATACCCTCTCGAGAAAGATTTTGGCAACCGTAAATAAACCGTCTGACATTTTAGAAGCTGTACACTCGAGTGTAGCAATGGGTGACCATGTTAGAGTGGGCCAGTTAAAGCGTTACCTTTGTTTTCTCCTCTTTCCTGGAACAGCATTGTTTTCGGAAGGGAGGTGAGGAGAGTGCACCATTCCCAGAGCCACTGCAATGTCTGCCTGATACGCGGAGGAAACGTAAAAATGTGATCCTCATCAGCTGTTTTCCATATGTTAGTTTATAAAATGTGTACCACCGCTCTGTGTACAAGGATGTGATCTGGTAAACTATACTGCTTAAATGTTTGTAATGTATAAATAATGAACACTGAAACACATCCTTTCTGTGTCATATCCTTAACTTTTCAGCAAAAAAACCAAGCCAGCGAGTGGTGCGGACGCTGCAAGGAATTTAAGGAATGCAGCTGGCACATTGCGGGCCGCTGCTCACTACCAAGACCCCTAGGCCATTGGAGTGATAGTTTAGAGGAAAGGCGGGACATGCAGCCGCCTTTGACCATTTGTGTGCTTTCATTATTGAAAGCCACATGCATAGGCCAATGGAAAGTGTGGGAGGAGTCCGACACTCATGGAGAAGTTTCTTGGAAGTCTGGAGTGATTCCAAGAGGCCCTCTCCTAGAGCAGTGCATGCACGCTGCGCTAGGCTCGACCTAAAAATGGACACAGCTTGGCATTATTTCTTGCACACCTACATATAGATAGTGTAGAAGCTTATAAAAATAATTAACATGTATAATGCATCCCACCGAAAAAGCTTATATTGAGTCCCTGGAGGAGAGGTACATGAACATAGTAAAGATTGCAGGTTAATAGAGAGATGTATTAGAAAATGCATAGAAGAAGGAAATACAATGAGATGATGGTAGGAGTGCTGAAACTTTTCAGACACTCACTCCCAGTCACTGAACTGGGTTGAATCCATCACCGTTCTTCTGCTCACTAAACCACCCGATGGATTTAAGCCCAGATCGCTGTACTGGGGGGAAATTGTTCAGCATTCTGTCCATCAATTGTTCTTTTTGATTTTGTGACACCCGAATGGGATGGGTATGCCCAGACGTGAATTCCGTGCTGTCCATGCCACTGAAGTCAAGCTAGCCTGGCTAATGACGGATGATACCACGAAACTGGTCCGAGGATGCTTGTTTCCGGTCCAGGGAGGTCCGAGCCTGACAGTTCAGGCTGGACTGTTCCCAAGGGGAGCAGGGTCAAGACCGATTTGCATATGGCTGGGTTTAACCTGGAAAGGCATGGGGAGCAAATAATTGATGGATTTAAGCCCAGATCTTTGTACTGGGGTGAATGTTGGACATTATTCAGCATTATGTCCATCAATTGCTCATTTTGAATATCCAAAACTCAGACTGGACAGATGAAACAAAGGAAAGTTTTATTTTATAAAAGATGAACACAAAAACCAACAAGACATTTAGGGACTAGTAGTCTAGTAGATATGAACACTCTTTTGAATTATCAGGGTGAACATGACAAATTTTACAGGGAGACGAAAATGTGATTCTGGGGTATTTTACATTTGTAGACAAAACGCCTCATTTTTGCTACCTGCTGACTGGGAAGGAACATGCTGTCTAGGTATATTAATTCCAAAGATGTATCATGATATTAGCATAGAAGCTTTAACTTTAGCACCATCATGCAGACATAAACACAATACAGAAAGAGGAGATTCCTTAATGGGAGATATTCTTAGAGCAGTGATACCACCAGTAGGGATAATACTAAATGATGGAAAGATCAGAAAGCTAGCTACAGTATTGGATAACATGGCAATCAGCACATCTGGAGCTTTACTCCTAATTAACACAGAATTAATTGCTATATGGTCTATGGTTTTACAGGATTGTCTTGCTTTAGGCATCCTTCCTGCCAAGAAAGAGGGAGTCTGCCACATGTTGAAGCTAACTCACAGCTGTTCGTACATACCAGACGAGAGTAGGAAGATTGAAGAACTTGCAGGGAACAGATCAAATTTGGGACCTGAATTACGGAGCTTTACTCCTAATTAACACAGAATTAATTGCTATATGGTCTATGGTTTTACAGGATTGTCTTGCTTTAGGCATCCTTCCTGCCAAGAAAGAGGGAGTCTGCCACATTTTGAAGCTAACTCACTGCTGTTCGTATATACCAGACAAGAGTAGGAAGATTGAAGACCTTGCAGGGAACAGATCAAATTTGGGACCTGAATTACAGGAATTGCAACCAACAAGTTTGTATGAGAAATTTGGCAAAGGCTTGAATGCAATTGGAACTTGGTTCTCGACAACTGGAAGGGGGATAATACAAGCTATAATAATGCCCGTACTAATAATAGGACTCTGCTATACCTGAGCTGTAAATATTTCTTGTTCAATAGACAAGATGCCTACCAATGAAAATGTTTCAAAAAAGGACATGGGTTTAATGGGAATAATAAATAACAATTACCTGAAAACAATGTAACACTCGAGGGGGATAAAGAGAAAAAGACGAAATACACTTGAGAAGGAAACTGCCTTTTAGATTTACATTTTAAAAGTACAACCAATTTATTATGATTATTACATCATCAAAAGGGAGGAGTTTGGGAGAAATTAGCACAAATTTATAAAACCTACTTACTCACTGTTGCAATTGCGCCTTAGAATGCTTTGAATGCTGCATAAATGTTTACTTTAGAAAATGACTCATAGGCAAAAGAGTAAATACATTATGTTTAGAATTTTAGCAAACCAACTGTATTAATGTTAGCCAATCACATATAGGATTGAGCATGTTTTAGAATGCTTTTCTAATTAATGCATGCTTTTAAAAACTTTTTTGCATCAGGCAACCATTCTTAACATGTACATATAACAAGGCCCAAACGTCTTTTTTTTTTACTCACCGTTGCATGAGTAAGGCATTTTGTTTAACTGCTTAGAATTATTGACATCTTTTTAGAAATATTCAGATTATAACATCATGTTCATTTAGCTCCTCAACCCCCATGTTAGATCATTGTTTAGAATACAGTGAGCTGACTAAAACTGTTTGTATTAAATGATGATTTAGAGACTTTTATGAATGCTGCTTCGGAATAACAGTGATAGTTGCTATTCTTTTACTGACGAGCCATTGTCTACACAACGAACTCATAGTGCAGCTAAGGGAGAGGGTTCTTGTGAGAACCTTCCCTCATGTAACAAATACTGTAGTAATTGTATCGGACATGGCAACGTTAGTGCAGAATGTGGGAATCGGAAGAAAAAGCATTGCTTGACTCATGAGGCCACCTCTTGAACTATTCTCTTTTGGATATCGACAGAAGATGCCTTAAAAATGGTTACGATAGAATGAACTAAGATTAATAAGTGTTACTAGCTAGTTAACAGACACTCTATCTCTCTCATTTCATTCCTTAGACTTTTCCAGTGATCCTGCTGCTGGATTTTGCCCTACTCCGAGACTCTTCTTATGTATTTTTGGATTTTGCATTTCTTATATATACATTGAATGTATCTTTTTGTATTTGTATACTGTTTGTATCTTTTATGTAACTCATGTAATCCTAAATCCTTATGTATCGCAACTGGTTCTTTTGTAAATCGTTCTGACACCTTCGGGTAATGTTCGTGCTATAGAAAATCGCATTAAATAAAAATAAATAAATAAATACAAAATGTGCACAGTGACTTCTTTGTCCATTCAAAGGTATTACTCAATGATAGCAGTGAGGACCTTTTTTTCCTTTGAATCAGCTTCTTGGAAGTAAACCATCATTTAGGTGATTCTTCACCTCGTTTTAGATGACACCACAGCACAGAAACAGTGCTGCTAACTGACTCTGAACATATGGGAAACAGTGGATCTGTACTTAAATGGTTGCGCTACTTCTTATCAACTAGATCCCAAACTATGACGCTGGGCACATTCAAATTGGCTATCTCTAGGATCAAACAAGGAGTGCCATAGGAGATCATATTTTAGTCCCAAGCTGTTTAACTTCTATCTAGTTTCTCTGTCAAAAACAGTGCAGCCATTCACCTTTTCTAAAGTATTGTATGCTGACGACACACAGTTAGTTGTGTCAATTACTGAGCAGATATCATATACCCAAGACCTTTTCAAAGATTGTTTGTCGACCATGGCCAAAAGAATGCACAATAGCTATCTCCAGCTCAGAAAAATTGTAGATTTTGGGTTTAGGCCATTGCTATACCATCTGGTCTCCTGCTTGTTGACCATCTGAATTAGATCACATCCCTTTGCAATCTATGAAAGCTAAATATCTCTGTATCCAATTTTAGCATCTTCCGTTCTCTTCAGCACGAATCCCATCTGTATTGGCTTCTTAATTTTTTTTGCTGAAATTATTGAGAAACACACTGGTCTTTCTACCATCCACTTGCAGTAACATGGTGATTCATGCTGTGACCACTTTGAGGCTAGATTATAGTGATTCTCTTTACATAGGTCTGCCTAGATATTCTTTTCATCGTCTACCGACAGTCCAGAACCCGGCCTCCTTCCACAGTATCCTGAATTTACTTAGGCAGCACTTCAGCTCTTCTGGTCTTCGCAACCTCCAGTGGCTCCCCATTCTCAGAAGGGTGCCATTTTAGCCAATTATCTTAACTTACAAACCTCAAAAAAGAAGGCCAATTTATCAGCAGAAGTTATTATAGCTGTATTTTCCTGGTAGGTCCTAAGGCTTTTGCCTATCCCCAAACTGCATCGTGCCAGAGTTGACTGATGTTCCTATACTTTCCTGGCTACCAAATATTGGAATTCACTACCTCTCCACTCTTGCTGCGCTCCCTCAATAGCGATTTGTCAAGCAAAAATCGAAAACATGGCCTTTTAATTCAGACTATTGAGATAGCCAGGCTATGCAGTGTGTCCCCCACCAGGACTTCCTAGTTAGGGTAGCTGTTAGGCCCTCATTTATTAATTTATTATGTAAGGTAGAAATCCTGTAGTACATACTCTTCATGCTTTTAGAATTAGTAAATAAACATCTAAAATGGCAATAAAATATTAAGGGAATTTTCATATAAGATTACTACAAACAGAAAGGAAGGTGCTCTCTTTGGGAATGTACTAATAGGGAGTTGAATGTTTCGGGGCGATTCACGAAGGTGTGTAAGGGTATGCAAAAGAGTACTAGTGTAGTACTACTTTCCTTACTCGTATATGCTTCTGTAGAGCAGCTCCTTAGATAAGACTGGATACACGAATGTTGCAGAATTCAGTCGCTGCCAGCATGACTCGCAGGTGGGGGGGGGCTGAGTGGTGTCAGGAAGGTAGGGTGTTGCGCAGGAGGGGTTTAATTTAATAAAAAAATATATATATAATTAAACTTACCTTTCTGCCGGCCAGGTCCTGCGTCTTCTCTGCTCTCCTGTTCTCCAGGAGCAGGAGCAGAAGCAGAAGCAGGCAGCCAGGCTCCCTCCCCAAAGCCAATCACAACGCTGCAAGCAGCGTTGTAATTGGTCGGGATGCTGCCCAGCAAGCAGCTTATGGGGAGGCCATTTTCTCCATGTAGGCTGCATTGCAGCCTGCATGGAGAAGGGTAGAGTGTGCACGACTGGTTTGGGCGGCCACAGGGGGCCGACCAAACAGTCTTTGCGCACTCAGGAGTGGGCAGGCACACCACTCCTCCTCTACCCTGCTCTCAGAGCAGCCACGCACGCCTGCACACCCGCAACCAAACATAAAATGGTAGTAACGGAAAGATATTACCATTGTATGTTTTTGCTTCTTGCACTGCGAGAAGCAATGGGGCGAAGCTCCTCCACCCTAGGGAAGGAGTCGCCCCTGGCAGAATTGTTTTTTTTTTTTAAACTTTTTATTAAAATATAAAAACGTAGAATATACATCTGGCTTTCTGATATACAGTACAAAATGTGGTATGCTTCGCCTTCGTGTTCTCCAAGAAAGAGAGGAGAAAAAAAAAAAGAAAAAGGAAGAAAGAGAGAGGGGGGGCTAGTTGTATGTCCTTGGCTGGGGTCTCACCAGCTGTGCATCTAGGAGCTCCCACATCTCTTCTTTTGCGTTGTGTTCCTTTGAGAAATTCTCCGTTATGTTGTCTGCTCCTCTGAGAAAGGTGACCCAGTTCATCCATGTTTTAAAACTGGCTTTGGCTGTGTTTTTCCAGTTCGTCAGGATTATTTTTAGGGCTGCTGTGATCAGTAAGTCTAGTAGGTCTCTTTCTTCTTCGCTGTTTAGGTCTGCTGTCATGTGTTCTGTGGCCAGGCTTACAAAGCTGATTGTTAAGTCTTTATTGAATACATCGTTCAGGAAGCTGTTCACTTTCATCCAGAACTTCCTGACTTTAGTGCAGCTGAAGATCAGGTGTTCTAGAGTTCCTTCCTCTTTCCGGCAGTTCCAGCAGTCGCCTGATTCTGTGATGCCTATTTTGTGGAGTCTTGACGGTGTCCAGTAGGCTCTGTGGAGTAGCCAGAATTTTGTCTGGGCTAGTTGTGGGGTTATTTTGTTTGTCGATGCCGAGCGCCACATTTTGCCTCGTTCGCTGTCGTTTAGCCGCCTTCCCAGGAGCTGTTCCGACGTGTTCGTTGTTTTCTTGTTCAGTGACGATGCGGTTGGGTTGAGGAGCTTGTATATCTTTGCCGTTTGGTGGCCTGCCGAGTTTAGAGTTTGCAAGTATTTGATGATGGTTGGTTCTTCCTTGCTTAGGTTCGCTTTCGTTATGGCTGTTTTGATCTTCAGGAAGGTGTAAAGTTCCCGGTTCGGGAGCCCGTGTAGTTGTTGCAGGTTTTGGAATGTTAATGGTGACTGTTTAGTTTCTAGCTGGCTTGGGAGGCTTATTCCTTTCTCTATCCATGTATCATTGTGCATTGTTGCTCCTTGGTAGGTTATAAGCTGGTGGGGCAGGATCGAAACAATAAAGATGATGGTAACGCCAGCCGTCAACTATACGCTCAGCATGCTACCGCTCCTGATGACAGACACATTCCACAAAAAACTGGACAAACTCATAAACAACTTCATATGGAGAAGCAAGAAACCTAGAATCAACCTACAGAAGCTAAGATTAACGAAAGACCTTGGAGGACTCAACCTAGCGAATTTTAAAAATTTCAAAACAGCCTGCCTGCAAGGAAGCCTCTGGCTAGACAACACCCAAAGCTACGAACCTGTTTGTTAGAGGTGGAAAGGAACATTCTAGAGGGGCTAAACCCCGTAGCGCTTCTAACCGCGAACAAGCACCCCCAAAGACTGAACCCGATACTGAGACACACAAAGGAGGCACTGATGAAAATAGACAAACGTATGGCACGGAAACTGCAAAGGCACGACATGGGAATAGATCTGGTTCAACACAAAGATAACCTACCAAGGAGCAACAATGCCCCTGGCAGAATTGTAACTCCATATACAACTGAGTAATAATCTTCTTGCTATGTTATAAAGTATTTTGAAAAATATTTAGGTAGTAGGCAGTGATGAACTTAGACTCAATCTTTGTGAAATTTAGTCTGGGAAATAGCTCTCTTCTCTTTTGCCCCAAAGTTGAGGTGCATTTTTTTTTCTTCTCCCTTTGGGCCTTAGTCCAGAAAGCCTTTAGTATCAATATTAAAGCAGCGTTACTCACCAGTCAGAATGCATTTTTTATCTGCAACATTTAATTTAGAAACTTTTTTGTGGCTAAATATGTATGGCATGCACATCTCAATGAAAATCCTTGGCATAGCCAAATGCCCTGGATTTTTCAACACTGCAGGCGAGGTAATGCACTCAAATGTAGGGGTTCTATGTACAGTTTACTATTAGGCGTATACACTTTTCTCTTTAAATATTCTTTCTATCACTGGATGACGGGCATGTTATATTCGATGAAGAGAAAAACACACAAATGCCTCTTTGCAAAACTATACAATTTCGACAGTAATTGAAAAATATGGGCTGTTTGACGGATTTGTGCACTTCCCAGTTATGCACAGCACTAGATGCAATATTTTTTTAACTGGTGATGTGGCAATATTTTTTAACTGATTATATGGTATTGATATCAACTACACTTGGCATGTGTATGTGATTGGGACTTTTTTTTTACAAATAAATAGTCTTTTTGTGCATAGAAAAGTCACAATTTACTTGACAAAAGAGTATTACATTGAAAAAGAGATATGCTCGAATATTATACTGCGCCACAAACTATTTTCTGGTTATAGCATACATTCCAATACTTTACTCATTACCGTAATTGAGGTAGGTTTTTCTGCTAAAACAGGAAATACTTTGTCATGCGCCGGTCTTTTCTTTGTGACATACTAGACCGATACATATTACTTTTGCAGCCATTTTTAATGGCTTGCTATTGTAAAAAGAGGTTTGTGAATTTTAATTGTCACAAACCATGCAGTGACTATTAACACATATTTTTACTCTGCCCTTAAAAGGATTGTTTAGATAAGTTGGTGCTGCCATTTAACGATAGACAATACAACTTTCGTCTTCCTGTGTCGCCCGAACCTGGTGAACATTGTTGATTTGGACAGTGAAAGGAGAGTTTCATAGCATCCTTTGTCTACCCCGCAATTTTAAGTAATATCGTAAAAGTAACTTTTTAATTCCGAGACTTTTTAGGTTTCGCCTGCAGACGCTGTGCTTGAGATATCTATTGTTTTTGATATAAACTTACAGGGTACTTACATCCTGCCTCCTCTCTTTCCTGGCTTCTTATTGGTTAGTGTGCGTGCCACTTACCTTTAGTTGATTTCTATTGGCTGTAGCATGTTTTCCTGCATGTTGCAAAGCTTGTTCCTCGTCTGCTTCTTTTATCATTTTCCCACTGCAGAAATACTATTAACATCTGCTTTGGTGGAACTATATTTTCATAAAGTTTTGCATTTTACTCCTGCAGCATATTTATATTACAGTTAGCACCCCAATTTGCATAGCATCACAGGATGTTATGAGGCACCGCCCAGACTCCAACCGGGATCCCCAGCTCTGGAGTCAGCAGCTTTGCCTGCTACGCCACATCCTCTTCCCTATTATCTGTCAGGGAGCTCTTTCTTTCTCCTGGACCATGATTGACGAAAGCCGCACTTAATTCAATACATAGGCGAAAGCGATGCATTACAAATGCTTGTTTTAAGTGGGCTGGTGGTCTAATTTCAGGAGACAATTACTGCTATCTAGGTGGGATCTTCTTCCTGCGCTTGGATGTTTAGGAGACAGGTGCAGTGGAGAGCATTACAGCACGGGGCTGGCGGCTTCTCCCTCCGGAAGTGGCATCGCATCCTGGTAGAAAAAGTCAATCTAGAAATGGGGACATGGTTGAGTTCTCCTTTGCATCTGTTATGTTATGTTATGTTATTTGTTGTCTTTTATAGCGCACGGCTACTCAAAAGAGTGTCCAGGCTCTTTATTAACACACCAAAAAAGACAAACACAACCAGGGAAAAAAAACAGGAACAGTTAAAAGCAGGGGATCTAAAGGGCAAAGAGCCAGGTTTTCAGGCCCTTCCTGAAAGCCAACAGGCTCTGGGTGCTACGCAATGCAAGGGGCAAAGAGTTCCAGATCTGTGGGGCCTGCAGCTTGAAGGAGCGCCCACCAATTCGGGCCTTCCTCACACGCGGAACCAGCGCAAGAGACAATGATTCTGATCTCAGAGACCGCGCCGGATGATAAAAAGCGAGTCTCTTTTGCAAGTATTTTGCCCCGGATGCATGAAGAGCCTTAAAAGCCAGCGTCAAAGCTTTAAACACTATCCGTTTCCGGATAGGCAGCCAATTAAGGGACTGCAGCAAGCCGGCGGCTCTGGCTCGCCTGTGAAGGCCAAATATGGCTCGCGCAGCCGTGTTCTGGACGACCTGAAGCCTTTGCAGGAGGTACTCAGGCAGGCCTAGATAGAGGACGTTGGCATAGTCCAATCTAGAGCCAATTAAGGCCTGAACCGTCATCCTCCTATGCTCCTCCGAGAGCAACGGAAGAAACTTCCGAAGCATCCTGAGGAGGTCAAAGCAGGTGCCAGAGAGGGCAAGGATCTGAGATCTAAAAGTCAGACCATTGTCCATCCTGATTCCCAGGTTCTTAGCCGACTGAGACGAACATACTGGAGGAGACATGTCGGCGGGCCACCATTCCTGCCAATCTGGCTCAGATTGGCCCCCGAAGAAGAGTACCTCCGATTTATCGGAGTTGCACAAGAGGCTGTTCAGCTGGAACCATTCGAAAACAGCCAAAAGGCACTTCCGAATACTCTCTCCGTCATAATCCTCTCCCTTCCCGCACGTGAAAAGGAGCTGGGTATCGTCGGCATAGGATACGATCTGGGCCCCAAAAGACTCAGCCAGTGCCGCCAAGGGAGTCATAAAGGTGTTAAATAGAGTCGGGCTCAGCACCGAGCCCTGCGGGACTCCGACTTCCAGAGGCGGAATCTCAGCCGAGTAAGACGAGGCCCAGACCGTTTGTCGGCGATCCGCTAGAAAAGATTGAAACCATCTGAGCACCGTCCCCCTCAGACCGATCTCATGAAGTCTGACGAGAAGACCCTCGTGGGGGACGGTGTCAAAGGCCGCCGACAGGTCAAGCATGACCAGCATAGCCTTGCCGCCCGTATCCAGTATTTCCTTGATGGCTTCCGAAACCTCCAGTAATGCTGTCTCAGTACTGAGGTTAGACCTGTCTGACAGATCAGCTTCCTGCCACCCAACCCAACTTTCTCTGATTACAGCGATTTATTTCATATTATGGATCCCGAGTATGTGGGTTAGTTTCCTATAATCATTGTAGATATATTGATTGTTGGTTTGTTTGGAATATGATCAAGACCAGTTGAATTTAGTGGCAGGCTAGGCCCAAATTATGCAGAAGGGTTGAATAAGTTATGCGGCAAGAAAATGCCAATTATGCGGCATAATGCAGCAAATTTTGGGGCAATATTACCTCATTCATTTGACATTTTTCCACACGGTAACGCTGTCTGGACAAATATTTAACCTTCTTAGTAACAGTTTATCATCCGGATTCAATAAGCAATTGAAAGATGACCAGTAAATCTTTGAGTAGGGCGTTCAATTGCGCAGATGTTTTAAGTGACTTTTGATCAATTTGTTCTAGAATCTATTTTTTGTTCAAATCTGCCGATCATGCAGCAGATGAGGGATTATGTGACTATTATGACAGCTCCATAATTATGTGTAAAACACCACTACTGAAGGATTGCATAATCACAGTGGCCCTGGATATGATTTATAATTTTTGTTCCTAAGCATTCCCCCTTTTTTTTTTTTACTTCACATCGATTGGAGACAACAAGTGACCTAAAGTGAGATAGTCACCCTACTCTATATTGACTGTTTCTTTTTTGCGGAAGTTGACATTTTGACGCTTGTAATATTCTATGTGTGCATTGTTGATGGTTTTTGGTCTGGCTGATTTTGCATCCATTCATAATCTCGGCTTTCTGTAGTGTTTTCTACCCTCTTCCTAAGCCTCACTTACTGAATAGGAGCTGATTTCCTAATTTCTGCACATGTAATGGAATCCAAGTTTCGTAAAGACATCTGAGAATGTTCTGCACTATATTTCTATTTTTGAGAACATGCGTGTCTGAAGGGAATAAGAATGTGCCATTCAAAAGCAAGCATTGGCAAAGCCAGTTGTTCCAACCTTTGCAAGCTGGTGTGATGTCTACTTTTGTACTTTGTTATTGCAAGCATATGTCACAACATTAAAAAGAAAAGAAAGGAAAACATGCAGCCACTTAAACGGAGGTGCCATGTACTTGCAATAAAAATGTTAAAAGCTAAATAACACTCATGATATTGCCGTTTTACTAGTGATGTTATTAAAAATAACAGGCTTGATACTTGTGCCAAGCATTTCATTTTTGTTTGTGATGAGGTAATGAATAAAACATAAACTTACAAGCGCTAAAACTGCAGGCAGCAATAATGGTACAATGTCAAGTGAACACTTCATAACAATACCTTTAAAATGGAGACGGAAAATAAATTACCATCCAAGTGGGCACCCGAAGTGCAGGCAAAACAAACAGCTGGAATATAAAGCAAAAAAAACCAAACACTAGTTGAACCATATAGATCACCAAAGAGGAAGTACCTATTAAATATGTGCATTGGCTTTGTTCAGTCATTCACAGTAAAAAGGGTCAATGGTTAAAGAAGACTGACCCCTTGCCCTATTCTGTATGTTATGTGTTGTGTCAGATTGCGTCCATCCAAATCCTCGAGTTATCTTGACCCTCCCTCCTACCCATACTACTTCTGATGTACAGAGTTCCATAGTCCCACCCTGCAATGGCCCTTCGTGACCTCCCTCCTACATCCACTGGAACCCCTGCCTACTCACTAGGCCTTGTGGAGCTGCTACTATCAAGGGTGTGGTCTTGTTTAAAAGCTGCGAACATGCATGTGTCAACTGCTTGCCTTTCATCCTTCCCAAGAAGAGAGTCAGTATGTCCCAAGGTCCTGTTTATTTTTAAAAGGCTTGACATCACATACCTGATCCTGCGGCCCAGAAGCAGTTGTGGCATGTACCTTCCATCCTGACATATGGAGTCGATGTTTTCTGATCAAGGTGATCACCTGCAAAAAAGCAAACGAGACAGTCATTACTTGTAAGAGTAAGGCGAATTAATGCTTGTTTGTGCTAGCCAGGAAAAGAAAGCAGCAACTGAAAAAAGGCTTGTTGGACAATTGTATGCTGAGTTATTGTTTAGGTATTTAGGTTAGAGCAGCACCCAAAGACATTTACAGAGAAAGCTTTACAGCAATGAAGCCAGAAGAGAAATACTAAGAGGACCCTGTTATGTAGATGAATGATACTCCAATCTAGTAGAAAGCGAGTTTAATACAGAATAGAGCAGGTACACAGCCAGACTGGTTAGCAGTCAGCAGTAACTGAATACATTAGAATACATAAGCAAGAACTCTCAGAGTAGAATGTGGAATGAACATAGTTAAAGTGATACTACATGTATTATACAACATAACACATCTCCCTTTGAACATAATAGAAAAAACTAATAACTTGTACCCGACACCACCCCCCACCTTTGCTAAACAAAAACGAGAATAAAAAGAAAAGAAAAAATTGAATGGCATTGCAGAAATGTAGAATTATTCTAAAAAAAATATTACAAGGGAAAATTTTCAGAAATGTAATCAGCTAACCATACAGGAGGCCTTTTTTCACGTCTAGGGTTTCTAAAAACATTCACCTCATTATTACTGACCAAACCAGAAGAAGTAGAAGCGTCCAAATCAGAAGATTCACCATTATTATGCAGGTCTGAAACATCAAAAACAGGACAAGTGGGAGTATCAGAAACCACAATGGAATCAGGTGACTTAGCACATAACAAATCCTCTAAATCAAACAAATCAGACGACTTCTCTGATGAAACTTGAAAAGAAGAATCTACTTGAGGAGGAGAACATTTAGCGACCCTTTTGAGGTTCCAAACTCGTCCATCAGATAGGCGAACAGAATTATTTAAAACTTCTACAACTTGCATAGGTTCATAATAACAACTTTCCTCCTTGGGAGATTTACCAGGTTTTTTGACTCTCACCCACTGACCAACAACTAAATTAACATCCTTCACCTTATGCTTTGAATCATACCACATCGTGCTCTTGAGATGCGAAGCTTGGCTTCTTTCCTTCACAACATCCTCAGACCAATTCACCACATTAGTCTTGAACAACCACCCTGGTGTAAACTTTGTTCGTGGATTTCTACCACGCATAAGTACAAAAGGAGGAAAACCTGTAGCCTCACAAATCGAAGTTCTGTAAGACCAAACCATCTTCAAAACTTGAGTTTCCCAATCCTTATTCTTTCCAGACATTTGGATGGTATTTTTGATAACACGGTTAAAACGCTCAACCATTCCATTGCTGTTTGGGTTGTACAGGGCTGTGGTCTTATGCTTGATTCCCAATCTATTGAAGTACTCTTTTGCCTTAATAGAAGTAAACTGGACACCATTGTCACTTAATAAAATAGAAGGAATGCCTTCTAAAGTGAAAGATTTATCCAAAATTTTTAAAACAGTCTCCGTATCAGCCTTATTTACAATTTTTACAAAAGGCCACCTTGAAAACAAATCCATTAACACCAAAATATATTTTTGCTCACTACCAATGGGACCCATAATGTCTATAGCTGTGTGTTCCCAGGGAGAAGTAGGTTCAATCATGTTACCCATAGAAGGTTTACACACAACCAAAGATTTATCCGCTGTTTGACAAGATTTACAACTCCTTACAAACTTATCAATATCTACAGTTGTTATGTAGATGAATGATACTCCAATCTAGTAGAAAGCGAGTTTAATACAGAATAGAGCAGGTACACAGCCAGACTGCTTAGCAGTCAGCAGTAACTGAATACATTAGAATACATAAGCAAGAACTCTCAGAGTAGAATATGGAATGAACATAGTTAAAGTGATACTACATGTATTATACAACATAACAGACCCTAATGCAAATTGCCCCTCTGAACTTTAAAAGGGAACACACATTGTTAAGGTATTAATTAACTAACCCTGAGGCTAATTCGCTCCTTGTGTCTTTAGGAAATAAAACCACAGACTCTCATTTGGGAGGGAGATACATGATTATCAGCCACACTACCCAATGACACATAGCTACAAAAGAAGCCATTAGGAGCCCAACACTCCATCCCTCATAGAGACAAGGTACACAACTGGGGTGTGGGGATCAAGTGGAACCTGGTAGGACAGCATAATAGTTAGGTAGTATAACCTTTCCTCTGCTTCCTCTTAACAGAAGGGATTCTCAGCTCCACTAATGGTGTGACCTTGGAGATAGATAACTAAGGAAGTCAGACGACACCCACCCAATTAATAGAAGAAGTCGTATAACTCACTTTTTTTTTCTCTTTCCCAACCCCCTTTACCTTTGGGGCTGCTCCCTGTACACAGTTGTGGGTGTAGCACCATGCATGGTGCCAGCCTTCAGGGGGATTCGTGGTCTCAACTCCTGGAGATATTCAGGCTAGTGTGTTCCTGGCCAAGGCACTGTAGATGCTAGGAGTAAAATGTGAATGACAATTTAATCGACTAATAAATGAAACCTGCTGATGGAAATTCCCTCTGTGTATATCAGACTCAGACTTCTGAGACACACCAAAACAAGGTCACTAACTGGATGTATAGATGCGAGCTCTATAAATTGCAAGGACATTTTCTCAATTGTCAAATAATTCACCACCCCCAAGGCCAGAGCCAAAACCATACCCCAACTTATCAATATCTACAGTTGTTATGTAGATGAATGATACTCCAATCTAGTAGAAAGCGAGTTTAATACAGAATAGAGCAGGTACACAGCCAGACTGCTTAGCAGTCAGCAGTAACTGAATACATTAGAATACATAAGCAAGAACTCTCAGAGTAGAATATGGAATGAACATAGTTAAAGTGATACTACATGTATTATACAACATAACAGACCCTAATGCAAATTGCCCCTCTGAACTTTAAAAGGGAACACACATTGTTAAGGTATTAATTAACTAACCCTGAGGCTAATTCGCTCCTTGTGTCTTTAGGAAATAAAACCACAGACTCTCATTTGGGAGGGAGATACATGATTATCAGCCACACTACCCAATGACACATAGCTACAAAAGAAGCCATTAGGAGCCCAACACTCCATCCCTCATAGAGACAAGGTACACAACTGGGGTGTGGGGATCAAGTGGAACCTGGTAGGACAGCATAATAGTTAGGTAGTATAACCTTTCCTCTGCTTCCTCTTAACAGAAGGGATTCTCAGCTCCACTAATGGTGTGACCTTGGAGATAGATAACTAAGGAAGTCAGACGACACCCACCCAATTAATAGAAGAAGTCGTATAACTCACTTTTTTTTTCTCTTTCCCAACCCCCTTTACCTTTGGGGCTGCTCCCTGTACACAGTTGTGGGTGTAGCACCATGCATGGTGCCAGCCTTCAGGGGGATTCGTGGTCTCAACTCCTGGAGATATTCAGGCTAGTGTGTTCCTGGCCAAGGCACTGTAGATGCTAGGAGTAAAATGTGAATGACAATTTAATCGACTAATAAATGAAACCTGCTGATGGAAATTCCCTCTGTGTATATCAGACTCAGACTTCTGAGACACACCAAAACAAGGTCACTAACTGGATGTATAGATGCGAGCTCTATAAATTGCAAGGACATTTTCTCAATTGTCAAATAATTCACCACCCCCAAGGCCAGAGCCAAAACCATACCCCCATCACAGGAACTCTGTGTCAATTTATCAAATGTCTTCCATGGCAAAATAGCAAGGATTTACAGCAACTTCAAACAATGACCCCAAAGATATCATTACCAACATATCTGAACCATTGCCTCTCATTCCACCTACCCACTAGACATCTCAGCTCTGCCCAACTGGCCCTGGCCACCGTCCCATGGATCCACAAGACTAGAGCCAGAGGAAGATCCTTCTCCCACCTCGCCGCCTAGGCCTGGAACACCCTGCATCTCCACCTTGGGCAATCCCTGTAGCTGACCCAATTCAGAAAGGATCCCAAGACCTGGCTCTTTGACTGAACGCCTGCGCCCAGACGGTTGAACAGCCCCCACCACCTCAGCTCCTTGAGACCCTCACTGGTGAGTAGCAGAGCTTATATAAACCCTTGATTGATAGATTGATCACCAACCTGACCACCACCAACCAAGACGGACGCCTGGAAAACACTTGTAGAAGAAGACACTGCAGCAATCATGCAAACAGTACACTCTGGGGCCCCAATGGAACCATGCTCCCACCACATTTACAACCTGGCAGGACCATCAATCTGCAACACCATCACCAACATAATCGACACCTTCATCAAAAGACTGGAAGTGTGCAGCAGTCAACTTCCTCCTCAAAACACCATCGGCCGACAAGAGTGAGCTGAGCAACGTTTGTCCCATCTCTCTTCTCCCATACCCTGCCAAAGTGATAGAGAAGGTAATCAATGAACAAATCACCAGTCATCTTGAACTCCCCAAACCTCCTGGACCACACCCAATCAGGATTTTAGAGGAACCACATCACCAAAACAGCACTCATTGTGGCCACAAACGACATTGGCACCATCCTGTGCTGTAGAGAAAATGCAGCCCTCATCTTACTTAACCTCTCTGCAGCCTTTGATACAGTCTTCCATCACACTCTTGTCAGAAGACTGCACAACATAGGCATCCTAGGACGGGCCCTCACCTGAAGAACACGGAGAGTCAAACTACCACGTCAGAATTTATGAATCTGATATGCAGAGTCCCTGAAGGTTTATTTTTCAGTCCCACCTTGTTCAACAGCTACACAACTCTGCTTGCCAACATAACCAGATCTCAAGAGTTAGAAATTGGGTTGCTGGTTGACTGGGGTGTTAGCCCTGGTCAAGCAACAGCCACAATCCCATGCTGGGTGAACCACAAAAAGTCACACAATTACCCTGTGCTTAACTGTGGGTAGCTTGGCACACAAATTAGTCAAGCTTAATTTAGAGGCAATGTGTAAAGCATTTATGCAGCACACAAACAGTAGTAAAGTGAAAATACAACAAAAGAAAAATTCCACACCAGTTCAGAAACATAGATTACAGTTTAATAAATTACTTCACACCATAATTTCACAAACCCAATCAGTAGAACTGAAGTTATGAATTTTAAAGTTTTTAGTAAAAACTAGCGCTTAAAAGATGAAAGCCCCAACCACAGACATCTGGTCAAAGTTGAAAATTATGGACAACCGCAAAGGAGCGCTGGAGTGTTGTTCAGAGATTGGGCCCTGTCGACACTTACCTTCTGACTTAGAAACAATTTATGATAAAATTATCTGAGACGGTAAAGTTCAGCAGGCAAGGCTGTAGATGGTGGCCGAGGATGGAGCATCATCATCAGAGAGCTGCTGGACGAAGTAACGGTGACGTTTTCCACAGTCGAGCTTAGTCGCTTTTATGGAAGATGAAAATATCCAGCGGGACAAGTCAGGAGGCTGTAGCCAGGAGGCCAGATACACCTTTGAAGAAGGACTGCTGAACAGCATTTGCTGCTACAGAGAAGAACAAAGAGGGAGCTATCCCTCAGTCAGGCCGATCAACGTGCAGGTTGGCCCCGGTCTTCTCTTGGTTCTCAGAGCAGTTTTCAGCAAAAGAAATTTCAAGTCCCAAGTTTTGGATTTTGGCTATCTGTGCACCTTTAGCACCACAACCAAGGGTCCTGGTCTGGAGGGGCATCACTTGTGGGGTTAAGACTGACCCAGGCTGGGTCCATCTGTGGGTTCAAGGAGAGTTGGAGTATGTTATGTACCTGTTGCTCTGAACAGGAGGCCAGGAAACTAGCCCTTGGAGTCACTTTGGTAGTCATTGGTTCAGGTAGAGAAGCAGGGCTCAACAGCAGAACAGGCCTTGGATCGTCCAAGGCAGGCTCCAGACAGCAAAGCAGTCCATTCAGTACACAGCAGGCCCCAGCAGCACTCAATAACCAGAGAGTCCAGAAAATGAACTGCAGAGTGGGTCTCAGGGCCCTATTTTTATACCTGGTCCATTCTTTGAAGAAGAAGAAACATCTAGAGGTTTCACTTTGATGTGCATGGATTTTCCTGACTCCCCTGCCCTGGCTCCAAGCTGGCTGCAGTGACAATGTAAATGTAAATGTGTTTGTATTTATATAGCGCACTTCTTCCCAGAGGTCTCGTAGCGCTGTATTCATACCGCTGTGGAACCCATCCTGGCTTTCTTGTGAAATGTCCACTCCTGGGCACCCCCAAGGTGAAGCCAGGCATCCAAGCGCTGCTTGGGCCATTGTGGAGATTAAGCAAGCCATTGCCCAGAGTCACAGAGTGGGACCCATGATTAGACAAGGCACCGAGGCGAGAATTATCAGGTCCGGGGAAATTGAGTCCAAGAGCCGCCGAGGCGGGAATTGAACCTGGTCCCGGGCCAGACCTCTGCATCAGGGTCTGCCGCTCTAACCATTAAGCCACGCTTCTCCACATGGTGGGCAAGACCTTTGTATGAAGGCAGACCACAGCCTATTTCAGTTGCAAGTGGAGCTGTGCCCAGCCCGTCCCTCCATCCTGTCAGCAGATGGCCTATTCAGGTACATTTAATCCCTCCGACTGTCTGGGAGGATGTCATAGAGTCTTAACTGTCAATTAGACCCAGTCATGTGACCCAGGGAAGGCTGTAGGCACCAAATGGCAGAGGGCAGCCCTTATAAAAGTGGCATTTTCAAAATTATAATGTAAAATCTGACTTTACCATTAGAGAGGATTTTTAATTACAATTTCATAGATACCAAACATGAAATGCTTACCTGTCCCGAATCGAAAGTTAGCACTAAATAAATGTAATAAGTCAATCCAACGTTATCCTATGGGACTGATAGGCCTCACAGAAGCGAACAATGAATTTAGGAGTTTTTCACTACCAGGACATGTCAAATCTTAAAGTACTTGTCCAACCATTTAATTAAAATGCTCTCTGACCTGTGGGCTACCTAGGGCCTACGTTAGGGCTGACTTAAATGTAATAAAAGGGGACTTTAAGGCTTGTCAAGGGCGTTATATATTACCAAGACAAATTGGAAGTTTAGAACTGAATTCAAGCGTCAATGGCAGGCCTGGGACATGTTTTAAGAAGCTAGTTAAGATAGTGTCACAATTAGTGCTGCAGGCCCACTAGTAGCATTTAATGTACAGACTCTTCTTATATAGTAAACCACTCTACAAGGGACTCATAAGTAAATTAAATAGGCCAAACAGGTGTTAGGCCAATCTTACTATGTTTAAAGGAGAGAGCATGAGAACTTTAGCACTTTAGCACTGGTTAGCAGCGGTAACATGCACAGAGTCCTAAGGCCAACAAAAATGAAGCCAGCAAAAAAAGTGTAGGAGAAAAAGGCAAAATGTTTGGGAGTAACCCTGCAGAGAGGGACAGGTCCAACACTAAGGCATCACCATCATATCATATGCCGATGACAACCAAATTTTCCTTTCTCTGAATGACAAGTCCAACACCACCAGAACCAGCTTCTCCAAC
Source organism: Lissotriton helveticus (assembly GCF_964261635.1). Lineage (NCBI taxonomy): Eukaryota > Metazoa > Chordata > Amphibia > Caudata > Salamandridae > Lissotriton > Lissotriton helveticus. The sequence continues at coordinate 1,815,394,846 of NC_136067.1, read as the reverse complement.
TGTATGATCAATGTATGATCAATGTAGTAAAATAAGGTTACACTGCCTGAAAGTCTAATCCTATGAGACGGAAGTGCTGATCTTCAGGAACAGGAACTCTTCATGGTGGCCATCAGAGCTTGGACCTACACCACACCAACCAACCATGCCAGAAACCTAGGAATCATCCTGGACGATAAGCTCAACAGGACAGCGCAGGTTACTTTTGTCAGCTCTTCTTGCTTCCACATTCTGTGCATGCTCCACAAGATATTCAAATGGCTACCTGTGAAAACAAGACGCACTGTCATGCAAGACCTCATCACAAGCAGATTAACTAGAGCAATGCATTCTACGATGAAATCTCCAACCATCTCCTCCACTGACAGCAGGCTATCCAGAACGCAGCAGTGAGACTTATTCTCAACCTCCCACACTCACAACTCACCACACTTCAGAAAGCTCCACTGGCTCCCCGTCTAGTGATACAATCAATTCAAACTCTTTATGCACACTTACAAGGCTCTGCACAACATCGGGCCAACATACCTGGACAACCGCCTAGATTTTCATCAACCATCCAGACACTTACATTCAGCCACACTCAGCAGAATGTGAGGTTGAGCATTCTCCTACATCGGGCCAAAGACCTGGAATAAACTCCCTCAACACATCAGGGCCTCCACCTCACTTTTTGAATTCCGCAAGAAGCTGAAGACCTGGCTCATCAAATAATTCTGCTGTGTCGGACGCCCAACATTCTTCGTCTTGTGCCTATACGCCTGCTCCAGCACCTGGATACCCTCACGGGTTCTTAGTTGCGCCTTACAAACCTACATACCATACCATACCATAGCATAGCGTAGCATAACTTAATATAATATAACATAACTTATATCAAATATGAATCTTTTAGAATAACGTGGTTTGGATTGACAGCTAAATCTATCTCAAAGGCCAAGCCTAACAACGAAAGGGTGATAGTGCCAAATCTCCAGTTGAGTCAGTTTCATCTATTTTCATAGAATGGAACATTATTGAAAGTATTGCTAATTTTCCATCCTCTTACTATGAAATGTAGAAAAAAAACCTTTGACATTGCTCTTTTGACGGGACCATCCAGTGATGGACGTCACAATGAATCTCAATACCCCAGCAGAGGTCAACAAAGATAGCAGCATTCTAAAGTGCTCGATGTTGGTGATTGAGAGGGCAAAGATAACTGTGTTGTTTCTCTTCACCGGAAGGGTACCTTGAAAGATTATTGTGTTAATTACATATTGATTATTCCAGTGTGTAATATTCTCTTCGCCTATCTTCCACGTTCTGTTCTGTACCCGTCTTTCAATGAGATTTCTCTCTCACCCGGTCCTACAAAGAGCTGCATAGAGAATTTCCCCATTGAGCACATTGCACTCTGAGCACGCGCGGCTGCTTGCCTGATGAATAGGAACACGACCATTTTGGAGCCCTGAATAGGAAACAAGACGATTTTGCAGGAGGGAAAGAGGGCATGAAAAGATCTTAATCACGAGAACAATAACGTCAGCTGCGTTGCTGTGTGCCACACTTGGGCTCTGTTTGTTTTGGCTTATCTGCCCTGCTTGCCCATGTCTATGTGGCCATGATGAATAGCGTGGGCGGCCCCGGGAGGCCTCCGAACATAATGTCCTGAAAAAGAAATCAAACGGGCCCTAGTGCGGGGTCAGAGATGCTAACAGGGCTCCAAGCACGAGGCGTTTTTCTGGTGACAAGACAGAACAGTTGCTGCAAAAAGTGTGTATGGTGCACATAGGTATAATTTACAAATGTGTAATCCTCATTTGCCAAAAGGATTGTGACATATAGGCGTACATCACACACACCTAAGTTATGATTGGGTGTAAGTCTCAGTGGAATTAAAAAAAAAATAACCAGGAAAAGGTCATTCAAATTTGTTTATAACTCACAAAGGATTATGCTTTTGAGTGTTGACCAAAACCTTGCATATAATTGAAAAACTGAACTATGTGATTGATTATATTCTCACGAATCTGGTGTAGAGTAGTCTAGGTTGTGTCCGGCGGTGCACTTGCACTGATCTATTTTTTCACGATTTGTGTCATATATTTATTTTACAGGAATAAAGAGTGGAGCACTTCACACAAGATTTCACACGTTTCCTAACTCCACACATGCAAAACATAGATTATAAATTCAAATAGTTAAAAACATTTACATGCTTCACAATTTCCTGTGAAAACAGTACGTGTAGATGCGTAAATTATGCCCTGCCTCTCTACAGACAAGTTTAACCAATGCTTAATTTGAGCCGGTGGGCCCCATCCATCGGCATATGGTTTTGGGGACCGGAACAAATATTTGCACATCAGACGTACCGAGAGCAGGAGACTGAAAAACACATGAGAAAAGGAAGAAGAGAAAGATTGAAAACCCATTTCAAAAGGAGAAGGCAGGAATGTGCAAGAGTTAGAAAAAGGACAGGGAGTGTCTGGTAGTGGATTAAAGAAGCATGAGTTAGATTCAAGACTACTCAGTGTTAGTATTTTACACTGGCCACACAACACTAATTTTTCTTTTTACAACTTAACCACTGAGTATAAATGGAATGTCATGGAGTGCTTAGTATTCATGCTCCAACCCAACTTGATTAGTGTCAAGCCCATCTGCAGATGTGAATGGATAGGGATAAACCTTACATCTTTTTGAAAAAGACTTATAGAACCAATCTAACATAATCAACTGAATAGTGTGTCATGATCAGTACCAAGGACTTGGACTTGCCTTTCAGTACTCATCGTACCAGTGAGCGTAATACTCTGAAAAACACCAGTATTACATTTATTTGAGGGAAGGGAAGTTTGGTGGCGCACTCAAAATTCTGGTGTTGCATGGCGCCGTATTTTACATCTCTGGAGGACTCACAATGCATAGGGCACTTGATCTCAGAATCAGAAACTATAGTTACCGAACTTTCACAGTGCTGTGGAAATATCAGTAGCCATTTTGAAGATGTCGAGTATAAGATATGAGTGGTCCAGAGCATCCTTGCTAGGTTTGCTAGGAATATTGCCCTTCCTGCGGAAAATGGCTCCATCCCTGCCTTTTTCCTATCTGGACCCTGAAGTAAAAACTAGGAGTTGGGCTAAGCTGAATGTCCCAGCCCTTAATAAGGTACTTCACGACACTAGACCTGACCGCAAACAACTATTGATCGCTGACCAGGAGCTCGTTCATAACTGGTTTGTAGGAGCTGTGGATAAATGTCTCCCGTCTCAGTAAAATGCTCGGAGCAATACCTGCCTCCCGCTCCTTGGTTCAACGGAATGCTAAAATTCTAGAAAAAACAATGCAAGGCCCTTGAAAGCACTGGAGGAGATGCCAAACAGCTAAAAAATAAATACCACAGGCTCTGTAATCTGCCTGTGCCGATTTCTATTCTTAAAAGATTCTAGAGGTGGTGAAGGAACTATCTGACCCTGGTAAGTCGGCGACCTCCCCCCTCTGTCTCCCACAATCAATGTCAGGAACGCGCCCTCTTCTTTATTAAAAAAGTAGAAAATATACATTCTCAGCTGTCCAGCAATGACTTACAGAGAGTGCAACTGGACGATGCTGAACCATCTTTAATCAAACCGATACAAAAGGGGATGATGGACGGAGCGTTTGAACAAATCAAACACTCACCCCCAGTCAACTGATCTGGGTTTAATCCATCACCATTCTTTAGTTCACTCAGCCACCCCAGTTCAGACATGGCTATATGCAAATCAGTCTGACCCTGTGCCTTATGGGAACAGTCCAGCCCGAACTGCCAAGCCATGTCTTCCCTGGACCGGAAACAAGCATCCTGGGACCGGTTTCGGATTCATAATCCTCATCAGCCAGGCTATCTTGAATCCAGTGGCCAAGTGAACAAGGGACTCACGTCTGAGTATACCCTGCCACACTTAGGGCGAACAAAGCGATACAAAAGGGGATGATGGACGGAGCGTTTGAACAAATCAAACACTCACCCCCAGTCAACTGATCTGGGTTTAATCCATCACCATTCTTTAGTTCACTCAGCCACCCCAGTTCAGACATGGCTATATGCAAATCAGTCTGACCCTGTGCCTTATGGGAACAGTCCAGCCCGAACTGCCAAGCCATGTCTTCCCTGGACCGGAAACAAGCATCCTGGGACCGGTTTCGGATTCATAATCCTCATCAGCCAGGCTATCTTGAATCCAGTGGCCAAGTGAACAAGGGACTCACGTCTGAGTATACCCTGCCACACTTAGGGCGAACAAAGCGATACAAAAGGGGATGATTGACGGAGCGTTTGAACAAATCAAACACTCACCCCCAGTCAACTGATCTGGGTTTAATCCATCACCATTCTTTAGTTCACTCAGCCACCCCAGTTCAGACATGGCTATATGCAAATCAGTCTGACCCTGTGCCTTATGGGAACAGTCCAGCCCGAACTGCCAAGCCATGTCTTCCCTGGACCAGAAACAAGCATCCTGGGACCGGTTCGGTTCATAATCCTCATCAGCCAGGCTATCTTGAATCCAGTGGCCAAGTGAACAAGGGACTCACGTCTGAGTATACCCTGCCACACTTAGGGCGAACAAAGCGATACAAAAGGGGATGATGGACGGAGCGTTTGAACAAATCAAACACTCACCCCCAGTCAACTGATCTGGGTTTAATCCATCACCATTCTTTAGTTCACTCAGCCACCCCAGTTCAGACATGGCTATATGCAAATCAGTCTGACCCTGTGCCTTATGGGAACAGTCCAGCCCGAACTGCCAAGCCATGTCTTCCCTGGACCGGAAACAAGCATCCTGGGACCGGTTTCGGATTCATAATCCTCATCGGCCAGGCTATCTTGAATGCAGTGGCCAAGTGAACAAGGGACTCACTTCTGAGTATACCCTGCCACACTTAGGGTGAACAAAGCGATACAAAAGGGGATGATGGACGGAGCGTTTGAACAAATCAAACACTCACCCCCAGTCAACTGATCTGGGTTTAATCCATCACCATTCTTTAGTTCACTCAGCCACCCCAGTTCAGACATGGCTATATGCAAATCAGTCTGACCCTGTGCCCTATGGGAATAGTCCAGCCCGAACTGCCAAGCCATGTCTTCCCTGGACCGGAAACAAGCATCCTGGGACCGGTTTCGGATTCATAATCCTCATCAGCCAGGCTATCTTGAATCCAGTGGCCAAGTGAACAAGGGACTCACGTCTGAGTATACCCTGCCACACTTAGGGCGAACAAAGCCAGACAAAAGGGGATGATGGACAGAGCGTTTGAACAAATCAAACACTCACTCCCAGTCAACTGATCTGGGTTTAATCCATCACCATTCTTTAGTTCACTCAGCCACCCCAGTTGAGACATGGCTATATGGAAATCAGTCTGACCCTGTGCCTTATGGGAACAGTCCAGCCCGAACTGCCAAGCCATGTCTTCCCTGGACCGGAAACAAGCATCCTGGGACCGGTTTCGGATTCATAATCCTCATCAGCCAGGCTATCTTGAATCCAGTGGCTAAGTGGGATTAAACCCAGATCTTTTGACTGGGTGTGAGTGTTTGATTGGTTCAGATGCTCCGTCCATCACCACCCCCTTTTGTACCGCTTTTGGCCGCCATAAATGTGGCAGGGTATGCTCAGACATGAGTCCCTTGCTCACTTTGCCACTGGATTCAAGCAAGCCGGGCTGAAGACGGCTGTAATGCCAGAAACCGGTCCTCGGAAGCTTGTTTCCGGTCCAGGGAAGCATTGGCTTGGCAGTTCGGGCTGGACTGTTCCCATGAGGCACAGGGTCAGACTGATTTGCATATAGCCAAGTCTGAACTGGGGTGGCAGAGTGGGCTAAAGAACAGTGATGGATTAAACCCAGATCTTTTGACTGGGTGTGAGTGTTTGATTGGTTCAGATGCTCCGTCCATCACCACCCCCTTTTGTACCACTTTTGGCCGCCATAAATGTGGCAGGGTATGCTCAGACGTGAGTCCCTTGCTCACTTTGCCACTGGATTCAAGCAAGCCGGGCTGAAGACGGCTGTAATGCCAGAAACCGGTCCTCGGAAGCTTGTTTCCGGTCCAGGGAAGCATTGGCTTGGCAGTTCGGGCTGGACTGTTCCCATGAGGCACAGGGTCAGACTGATTTGCATATAGCCAAGTCTGAACTGGGGTGGCAGAGTGGGCTAAAGAACGGTGATGGATTAAACCCAGATCTTTTGACTGGGTGTGAGTGTTTGATTGGTTCAGATGCTCCGTCCATCACCACCCCCTTTTGTACCGCTTTTGGCCGCCATAAATGTGGCAGGGTATGCTCAGACGTGAGTCCCTTGCTCACTTTGCCACTGGATTCAAGCAATCCGGGCTGAAGACGGCTGTAATGCCAGAAACCGGTCCTCGGAAGCTTGTTTCCGGTCCAGGGAAGCACTGGCTTGGCAGTTCGGGCTGGACTGTTCCCATGAGGCACAGGGTCAGACTGATTTGCATATAGCCAAGTCTGAACTGGGGTGGCAGAGTGGGCTAAAGAACGGTGATGGATTAAACCCAGATCTTTTGACTGGGTGTGAGTGTTTGATTGGTTCAGATGCTCCATCCATCACCACCCCCTTTTGTACCGCTTTTGGCCACCATAAATGTGGCAGGGTATGCTCAGACGTGAGTCCCTTGCTCACTTTGCCACTGGATTCAAGCAAGCCGGGCTGAAGACGGCTGTAATGCCAGAAACCGGTCCTCGGAAGCTTGTTTCCGGTCCAGGGAAGCATTGGCTTGGCAGTTCGGGCTGGACTGTTCCCATGAGGCACAGGGTCAGACTGATTTGCATATAGCCAAGTCTGAACTGGGGTGGCAGAGTGGGCTAAAGAACGGTGATGGATTAAACCCAGATCTTTTGACTAGGTGTGAGTGTTTGATTGGTTCAGATGCTCCGTCCATCACCACCCCCTTTTGTACCGAACCATCTTTAATCAGGCAGAACCTCATGTTTACTCATGCATCTGACTCCCAGCACACTGTTAGCCCACCAACCAAACTGGATTCCTGACTCCCTATAGATACCGCATCTTTTAACCACATTCTTCACTCCAGTAAATCAGGCTCTCTCCCAATAAAGGGCACATTCGGGTACGCATATTCTATAAAGTTAGAGACCACATGAGTTAGGAACACACAGCCAATCAGGGCCTGTTAGACCTGGCATCATTGGCATGAGTCTCTCCTCCATTTTTTTCTGTTTGCCTCCTCTGTTTACGATGTTTTTGCTGGTAAATGCTTTGGGCACTGTGCCACTGCTGATCAGTGCCACAGTGCAAGTGCTCCCTATGTGAAATTGCTGTATTGATTGAATTCCATGTTTGGCTTATTTGGTTTACTGTCAGTCCCTAGTAGAGTGCACCCGGAGTGCCAGGGCTTGTAAATACAAATGCTGCTAGTGGGCTTGCAGCACGTGTTGTGCCACCCACAAGAGCGGCCTAGTAAAAGTATGTCTGAAGGTCTACCATTGCTAGATCACGTGCAGTCTGGTACTGTCACGCAGACTGCGCAAGTACACCTACTTGCCAGTCCCTAAACCTTCCCTTAACTTCATGTTAGTCACCCCTATGGTAGGCCCACGGGCAGGGTGCATTGTAAGCATAAGGTAGGACAAGCCTGACAAGGTTGGCATGTCCTAATAGTGAATTACATCCATATTCGTTTTTCACTAGTGTAAGGTAACCTGCTCTCCATCAGTTAGAATGGGCTGCCAGGATTATTAAGGCTATAATCCTAGCGGGCTCGGGGAGCATGGTGCAATGTCGAGTTTGGTATCCCTGAACTCAGGGTTTAATAACGCATCCGTTTGTGTGGATGGTTTTTGGACTCTGTGTTTGAAAATAGCACTTTTAGAAAGTAGCTATTTTCTTGTCTAACTGTCTACCGGTCTCTGCTGGTTCTGGTGTGCGTGTGACAGGAGCTGGGTGGCTCCAGAGGTCTGAATGAGTCAGTGTGGGGTGAGTGGGACATTTGCATTGAGAGTAGGGGAAGAGTAGCTCCTGATAGCCTGCCCTGCCTGATACAATGCTGGCTCCGCCCCCTGCCGGGCGGCTGATGACTCTGTGCCTGCCTGGGACTTTCCTGGCCCACCTCCTGCCGGGCAACTGATGGCCCTGCCCCTGCCAGTAACAATGCTGGCTCTGCTCCTGCTGGGCGGCTGAAGACTCTGCCCTGCACAGTGAATAGGCCAGGTGCTTCGGCCTGGCAACACCCACAACAAACCCAAGATGGGGGGAAATTCCCCTGCATGGACAAAGGGATCAAAGCCAAAAAGGGGTATAAGAGAAGGGCCCCTGAACCAAGAATTTAGATCACTTCTGACTAAGCATGGGCGTAAAATCCGCTCCGCTCGCGGATTTTTCGGATTTTTGGCAAATTCGCAATCCGCGAACGCTCGCGAATTTGTCGAAAATCCGTGAATCCGCTCGCGGCGGATTTTTTGCTTGGTTGCGGCGCGCGGCGTGGTGCACGGCGTTCACTTTCCGTCATTTAGCGTTTGCCGAGTTGTTTTTCTCGATCATATTTTGAGAGTGCTGCGCCATTTTGGATCTTGCTGCGTGTTCCCGCGGGAGTTTGGCTCCCGCGAATACGTAATCGCGGCTTGCCACCTTGCACAGCACATCTCGCGAGAGTTCGCAATTGCGAACACGTAGTTGCGGCGGAAAGGAACAATCTCGCACTTGCGAAGTAGAGATTTTGCAATTTCGCACAAGAAAATCACCAGCAAACAGGATAAACCTTCAGAAAATTATGATTTTTATCAGAATCACTCCTCAGGTTGACATTTGCATGGCCTTTCTTTTTGCAAGGAGTCCATTTTGGGGGGGGGGTGGGAGGAAGGAAGTGCCCCACAGTCTCCAACTTCCTGTTCCTGTCCAGCAGGCTCCTCCCAGTGCTTTGTCCATCTCCTGGTCACTTTCATTTGGATCTGGAGCTGGAAGGATTACTTTTTGTGGGTGCTGCTGGATATTTGGATTTGAGGTCTTTTTGACTGTCTTTGGATCACTTTTGGATTAGAAATCAACTTTCACAAGTAAGTTTGTTTGGGGCATTACAGTTGCTGCAAGTACAATTTTGGAACTTTTTCAGAAAATTAAATAAATTATATTGTGGGTAGCCACAGTATCCAGTAGGACCAGGGTTGGTTATGGGTGCATGATACAACTGTTTTGTTGAATTTAAACACCATTGAGGCCATGGATGGGCTGGGATTGTGCTGATTTTTGTCGTTTTTTTGGGCCTGCTGGTGGGGCCCTTTGCCCAGGGGTGGTGGTGAGTGTTGCATGGGCCTAGTCTTTCTGTGTGGTGTCTTCTTGAATTTAAACATAATTGAGGCCATGGATGGGCTGGGATTGTGCTTATTTTATTGTTTTTTGTCGTTTTTGGGGGGCTGCTGGTGTGGCCTTTTGCTTGCCCAGGGGTGGTGGTGGTGCATGGACTGAGTGTGCCTGTGGTGTGGTCTCACTCTCTTTGATGTAAACATCATGGATGGCATTGGATTGTGGTGATTTCTGGCTGTTTTTCTGTTTTTTGGGGGTGTACTGTTGATGTGGACTGGCCATGTGGGTGGTGGTGGTGGCCATCTTGAGTGCTGGCTGGTACAGGCAACATGTGCTTGGGGTGTAAGGGGGCCATTTTGAGGAGAGGCAGTGTCTGAGGCCTGCACTTATTTTGCCTACTTTTCATCCCTTATGCCCAGGGGTAGTGAGTGTTGCATGGGCCTAGTGTTTCTGAGGGGTGTCTTCTTGAATTTAAACTCTATTGAGGCCATGGATGGGCTGGGATTGTGCAGATTTTATTGTTTTTTGTCGTTTTTTTGGGCCTGCTGGTGTGGCCCTTTGCCCAGGGGTGGTGAGTGTTGCATGGGCCTAGTCTTTCTGTGGGGTGTCTTCTTGAATTTAAACATAATTGAGGCCATGGATGGGCTGGGATTGTGCTTATTTTATTGTTTTTTGTCGTTTTTGGGGGGCTGCTGGTGTGGCCTTTTGCTTGCCCAGGGGTGGTGGTGGTGCATGGACTGAGTGTGCCTGTGGTGTGGTCTCACTCTCTTTGATGTAAACATCATGGATGGCATTGGATTGTGGTGATTTCTGGCTGTTTTTCTGTTTTTTGGGGGTGTACTGTTGATGTGGACTGGCCATGTGGGTGGTGGTGGTGGCCATCTTGAGTGCTGGCTGGTACAGGCAACATGTGCTTGGGGTGTAAGGGGGCCATTTTGAGGAGAGGCAGTGTCTGAGGCCTGCACTTATTTTGCCTACTTTTCATCCCTTATGCCCAGGGGTAGTGAGTGTTGCATGGGCCTAGTGTTTCTGAGGGGTGTCTTCTTGAATTTAAACTCTATTGAGGCCATGGATGGGCTGGGATTGTGCAGATTTTATTGTTTTTTGTCGTTTTTTTGGGCCTGCTGGTGTGGCCCTTTGCCCAGGGGTGGTGAGTGTTGCATGGGCCTAGTCTTTCTGTGGGGTGTCTTCTTGAATTTAAACATAATTGAGGCCATGGATGGGCTGGGATTGTGCTTATTTTATTGTTTTTTGTCGTTTTTGGGGGGCTGCTGGTGTGGCCTTTTGCTTGCCCAGGGGTGGTGGTGGTGCATGGACTGAGTGTGCCTGTGGTGTGGTCTCACTCTCTTTGATGTAAACATCATGGATGGCATTGGATTGTGGTGATTTCTGGCTGTTTTTCTGTTTTTTGGGGGTGTACTGTTGATGTGGACTGGCCATGTGGGTGGTGGTGGTGGCCATCTTGAGTGCTGGCTGGTACAGGCAACGTGTGCTTGGGGTGTAAGGGGGCCATTTTGAGGAGAGGCAGTGTCTGAGGCCTGCACTTATTTTGCCTACTTTTCATCCCTTATGCCCAGGGGTAGTGAGTGTTGCATGGGCCTAGTGTTTCTGAGGGGTGTCTTCTTGAATTTAAACTCTATTGAGGCCATGGATGGGCTGGGATTGTGCAGATTTTATTGTTTTTTGTCGTTTTTTTGGGCCTGCTGGTGTGGCCCTTTGCCCAGGGGTGGTGAGTGTTGCATGGGCCTAGTCTTTCTGTGGGGTGTCTTCTTGAATTTAAACATAATTGAGGCCATGGATGGGCTGGGATTGTGCTTATTTTATTGTTTTTTGTCGTTTTTGGGGGGCTGCTGGTGTGGCCTTTTGCTTGCCCAGGGGTGGTGGTGGTGCATGGACTGAGTGTGCCTGTGGTGTGGTCTCACTCTCTTTGATGTAAACATCATGGATGGCATTGGATTGTGGTGATTTCTGGCTGTTTTTCTGTTTTTTGGGGGTGTACTGTTGATGTGGACTGGCCATGTGGGTGGTGGTGGTGGCCATCTTGAGTGCTGGCTGGTACAGGCAACGTGTGCTTGGGGTGTAAGGGGGCCATTTTGAGGAGAGGCAGTGTCTGAGGCCTGCACTTATTTTGCCTACTTTTCATCCCTTATGCCCAGGGGTAGTGAGTGTTGCATGGGCCTAGTGTTTCTGAGGGGTGTCTTCTTGAATTTAAACTCTATTGAGGCCATGGATGGGCTGGGATTGTGCAGATTTTATTGTTTTTTGTCGTTTTTTTGGGCCTGCTGGTGTGGCCCTTTGCCCAGGGGTGGTGAGTGTTGCATGGGCCTAGTCTTTCTGTGGGGTGTCTTCTTGAATTTAAACATAATTGAGGCCATGGATGGGCTGGGATTGTGCTTATTTTATTGTTTTTTGTCGTTTTTGGGGGGCTGCTGGTGTGGCCTTTTGCTTGCCCAGGGGTGGTGGTGGTGCATGGACTGAGTGTGCCTGTGGTGTGGTCTCACTCTCTTTGATGTAAACATCATGGATGGCATTGGATTGTGGTGATTTCTGGCTGTTTTTCTGTTTTTTGGGGGTGTACTGTTGATGTGGACTGGCCATGTGGGTGGTGGTGGTGGCCATCTTGAGTGCTGGCTGGTACAGGCAACATGTGCTTGGGGTGTAAGGGGGCCATTTTGAGGAGAGGCAGTGTCTGAGGCCTGCACTTATTTTGCCTATTTTTCATCCCTTATGCCCAGGGGTAGTGAGTGTTGCATGGGCCTAGTGTTTCTGAGGGGTGTCTTCTTGAATTTAAACTCTATTGAGGCCATGGATGGGCTGGGATTGTGCAGATTTTATTGTTTTTTGTCGTTTTTTTGGGCCTGCTGGTGTGGCCCTTTGCCCAGGGGTGGTGGTGAGTGTTGCATGGGCCTAGTCTTTCTGTGTGGTGTCTTCTTGAATTTAAACATAATTGAGGCCATGGATGGGCTGGGATTGTGCTTATTTTATTGTTTTTTGTCGTTTTTGGGGGGCTGCTGGTGTGGCCTTTTGCTTGCCGAGGGGTGGTGGTGGTGCATGGACTGAGTGTGCCTGTGGTGTGGTCTCACTCTCTTTGATGTAAACATCATGGATGGCATTGGATTGTGGTGATTTCTGGCTGTTTTTCTGTTTTTTGGGGGTGTACTGTTGATGTGGACTGGCCATGTGGGTGGTGGTGGTGGCCATCTTGAGTGCTGGCTGGTACAGGCAACATGTGCTTGGGGTGTAAGGGGGCCATTTTGAGGAGAGGCAGTGTCTGAGGCCTGCACTTATTTTGCCTACTTTTCATCCATTATGCCCAGGGGTAGTGAGTGTTGCATACTTGCATGTCCGTAGTCTTTCTGTGGGGTGTCTTCAATGTAAACATCAAGGATGGCATGGGATTGTGCTCATTTTTCTGTGTTTTGTCGATTTTTTGGGGTGTATACCTGAACTGATGTTCATCTGTCTTCCATTGCTTTTAGGTGCACAAGAAGACTCAAGAGAACCACCAGTGCCAGGAAGAAGTCCTGCAGCGGTGTGTGCAGCATAACGTCACGCGACGTCACGTCTGGACACAGAACCCTCTGCAACTCGTGCAACTGCTGCCTGCTGACCTGCTCTGAAGAGGATGGCCCCAAAAAAAGTAACCCGTAGCTCCTCTAGCAAGAAAGGTGCCAGTAAGGAGCAGAAGAAGCAAGTTACCAAGGAGACTGGTGTGCCGCCCGCCCCTTTTTTTGGGAGTAAAAAAAAAAGTATGCCTGCAGCAGCAGCAGCGGGATCTGCTGGGGACCAAGCTGGCAGCAGCACCCCCGCTCCATTGGGCTCAGTGCCACCACCACCACCACGCCAACTTAAGTCCAAGCCCTTGAGTGCTGCAGAGGCAGCCAGTATAGTTCTTCAATCACCATCGACCAGTGATGTTGGCTCATCGCAAGAAAGCAGCAGCAATGTCCCTCAATCAACACAGGTTGTTGTAGCTCATCTGACGAGTGTTGAACAACCACAGCCGCAACAACAATCACATGTGCAAGTACAAGCCCAAGTACATGTGGAAGGAGAGGCAGCGCAAGGAGATGCGCAAGCAGAGGTGCATGGAGGGTCACAAGTGCCCACAATAGTTGTTCCTCCCGAAGTAGGGGCACATCAGGAAATCGACAATCAAGGCGAGGTATCATTTGAGGAAGCCACTCCTCCTGATGATCCTTCATTGTCTTCCACACCCCTAGCAAGGAAGAGATCAAGGGTGGTGTCTACATCCTCTTCAAGCACACCTCCTTCTGATGATACGGATCAAACTTGGGAACCAGCACCACAGCCGTCTGAGAGTGAGGCACACCATGATCCAACAAAGGTAGTTAAGCGTAAAAGGAAGCTCGTCCAAAGTCTCAGAGTTATGGAGTGTGATGAGGCTCAACAAGAAGTGGCGGATACTGCTGCTGATGAAGACTCTGCCAACGACGACCCAGTCATCATAAAGGTCACTGCAGCCCCAGCGGGCATGCAGCAAACAGACATTTTGACCCTAGCCCGAAGAGCTGCTGCGCGTGATGATGATGATGATGATGTTGTCGATGAGGAGGCAGTGGAAACACCACAATCATTGGAGTTAAGTAGTACACCAACTCGTCCCGCTTCCATATTTCTTTCTGGCAAGAAGAGACCTCCGTCAACCTCGACCTTAATTAGTGGCGGTGAAAGTGCAAAACGTACAAAAGTTGGGCAATCCAGATCCTCCACTTCATCTGGCATTAGCTTCATGACCACCACCACCAGTATCGCCGCCTCCTCCAGGTCCCACAGACACTTCAAGTCCCCAGTTTGGGACTTCTTTACTGTTTGTCCCAAAAATCCAAAGTTTGCCATTTGTACCCTTTGTAAGCTTGCAGTTAGTCGTGGTAAGTCAGGTACCAACTATGGTACCGGCGGCCAGAGTGGTCATCTTGAGAGAAAGCACGCTGTCAAATGGTTTGCGCACCTAGATGCGATCAAGAAAGGCCAAAATCAAGGAAACGTTGATGTTTCATCTGATGATGACGAGCAGGAAGAAGACGTGTCAAACACGTCCCTTACACCCAGTACCCCTGTCAGCAGCACACCCAATGTGAGGCACACTAAGAGTGTTGGAGCGAGTGAGACACCAACGCACAAAAGTTCACCAGCGAGCAAAATTGGGTCAACGAAGTCATTATCAGCCCGTAAATGCTTGGTCCAGGGCAACATTAGAACAATGCTTACTTCAGACGTGCCATATGAACGCAACCACCCACTGACGCGTCTGTATAACACTAAGCTGGCTAAAATGCTAGCTGTGGACCTTCTACCTTTTTCTTTTGTAGAAGCGGTAGGTTTTCTTGAATTAGTGGCAACGCTCTGCCCTAAATGGAAAGTTCCGAGGCGGTTCTATTTTGCCAGAGTTGCGGTTCCAGCACTACATGAAGATGTGCTGCAGGCGATTGGGGCAGCTTTGCAGAAGAGTGCTGTTCACACAATACATCTGACAACAGACATGTGGACCAGTGGCCCAGACCATGATTACATGTGCATCACTGCACACTGGGTCTCTTTTTCAGGTGTTAAAGCAAAGCTAAACGCAGGTGTTGACCCGGACAAAGTTTTCAAAGCTGCTCGGAAACATGCAACACTAGCCATGTTTGGCTTGGAGAAAAGTCACACAGCAGAAAACCTTTTGCAAGAGTTTAACAAAAAGGTCTTGACAATGCTATCCCCCCTAAAACGCAAGATTGGTTATGTTTCCACGGATAATGGCTCCAATGTAGTTAAGGCCATGTCGGAGGGTGGCTATTTCAGAGTGCCATGTTTCACTGTATCAACCTGGTAGTTCAAAAATTCTTGAGTGATAGAGACAGTGCAGCGTTCGCGGTAATGGCCACCTGCCGCAAAATGTGCAACCATTTCAGCCATTCTTTTAAGGCCCGGAAGCATCTGCGGAGACTGCTACTTCAACGTAGAATGCCAGTGAAAGCACTCATCCAGGAGGTGGCAACACGTTGGAACTCAACCTTCTACATGCTTGAGCGTCTGTATGAGCAGTATACGGTACTCGATCACTATTTCTTCACAGAGGGTACATCTCAGAAGGAGGACCTGCAGATGAGTGCGGCGCAATGGGACATAGTTAAAAGCCTGACAGACATGCTTCGTCCTTTTGAGTTCTTCACGCGTGCAGTCAGCCAGGAGGACTGTAATTTGGGAAAAGCTATCCCATTGGTGTGCATGCTGGAGCACCAACTGATGGCGGTGTCTTCTGAGTTTGAAAAAGAAGATGAAGAAAAAAAAAAACATTTCATTTTGTCAGAGAAATTATTAGAGCGCCTACGTGGTGATGAACGTCTTCAAAAGATCAAGTCAGATCAGCATTACATTTGTGCTACTATTCTGGATCCACGCTACAAAAAGGCGCTGGCAGGCGAAGCATTCTTTCCTTTTGATGATGCAGATGTTCAAAAGTACAAACATTGGTTAGCCTTGTCAGCCAAGAGGTTTGAAAAAGAACGGCAGGTTATTGAAGGAGAAGCCAGTACATCAGCATCAGCATCAGCAGGCCATCCCCAGTCACAAGAATCCACTTCTGCACCTGTGGCTGGGGCACAAGTGACCTCTCAGCCGTTAAAGACACCGGCAACTGGATCATCTGCACCACACACAACAAAAACAGTGGCTGTTGTAGAGGATTGGCTAAGTTTGCTTGGGTATGGTTCTCGAAAAAATGTCACAGCCACAGCAAAAAGTAAGCAAAGTGGAGGAACCGTTGATGACCTTGAGTCGATGGTGCAGGACTATATGAATGACTCAACAGTGGTCTTTCTTAATGAGGAGCCATTGCAGTATTGGCATGGCAAAAAACAATTGTGGCCACAGCTCTACAACCTGGCTATAAACTATTTGTCTTGCCCACTCGCAAGTGTGTCTTCTGAACGTGTTTTCAGTGCTGCTGGTGGCATTGTAACTCCCAAACGGAGCCGCCTCTCGCCCAAAAATGTGGAGCGGCTGACAATGATCAAGATGAATCAGCACCTCATACCACCAGATTACAAAGTACGAGAAAGCACGCCGCATGAAGACGAGGAGGACGGCAACGTAGATGAGGGGATTTTTTCTCTGTTCGGTGGCACTGACCTCATCCAGCCTGAATTCGCAGAGTATGATGACGAAATCTTGTTCTTATTCCCTGACACCGAGCCCTGAAAATGAGACAATCAATCAAGAACTTTCTTTTTCGTCCTTATTCACTTTTATTCCTGTGTGCTTTGTGTCTCTCTTTCTTTGTTTTGCACAGTTAATTAAATTCAAACTTTAATCACCTAATCCCAAAAACAAGACCATCATCAGAACTGTCTTCACTTGTTTGCTTATTGCTTTGAAGGTGCCGCAGTCTACATTCCTCAGGTTCACAAGTTCCGAAGAACATGCTCCTCTATCCTCCTCCTCCAGACTGCAATTTCCCTCCAAGCAGAGTGCTGGATTACGCCCAATGAAGAAAGACTCAGCACTTGTGGGGGTGTTGTACTTCTTTGCGGGTGAGTTGACGGATTTGGGCCCATTGCTGTGAAGCTCTAATAATGGACAAAAGTGTTTTGGACCAAATATGAGGTGGAAATTTCTTGCCGTTTTTGCTGACTTGCTTGCCTTTGAGGTGCTCTTTGGCGGGGTTCCGGGGGTTTGTGGGTAATTTTTGGTGTCTGTCGAAGCACTGCTGCGACAGTCTAATCTTGATTGCATTTGCTTTTCAGGAAATCCGTGGTGGAAAACAGGAGTTATGATGATTGATGATGATGACCTAGCTGAACAGCGCCGCATTTGGACCGAAGGCCGAGAGATATTGTAAGTATGAGATTTAGCTTTTTCGCTGTTTGGGGGTGTTGTCGGGTGGTTTTTTGCGGGTGGGTTGGCGCCGGCGGGTCTTGCCTGGGGCATTCCTGGGAAGGTCTAATACCGGATAGAAGTGTTTTGGACAAAATCCATAAGGAACAGCCTTTTTTTTGCTATTTCTTCTGACATCTTGCTCAATGTAGCGTTTTGGGGGGCTTCCTGCTGTTCGTGGGTGGGTTGCGGCCGGGGTCTCTGTCGAAGCACTGCTGCGACAGTCTAATCTTGATTGCATTTGCTTTTCAGGAAATCCGTGGTGGAAAACAGGAGTTATGATGATTGATGATGATGACCTAGCTGAACAGCGCCGCATTTGGACCGAAGGCTGAGAGATATTGTAAGTATGAGATTTAGCTTTTTCGCTGTTTGGGGGTGTTGTCGGGTGGTTTTTTGCGGGTGGGTTGGCGGGTCTTGCCTGGGGCATTCCTGGGAAGGTCTAATACCGGATAGAAGTGTTTTGGACAAAATCCATAAGGAACAGCCTTTTTTTCAAGGTCAAATTTTGTTCTAAAACACAGTAGTACACCTACCTTGAGGGGAAAGATCCGCTATAATATTTTGGCCATACTTATTGATCCTTAAAAAGGTGACTCAGACAGAGCACGCAATTTCAAAAATATTGTACTGTCTATTAGGGAAATCAAAGTGTGACTTTTTGCACCACACAGCGTACATACCTTTTATTTATTTATTTATCAGTGGTATTGTAATAGCACTTCCTGTTTTCCGTTCAATAATTACAGGCCGGGTTTCAGTCAACATCCGCCAGGCAGGCAGTGGACAGGGTGTCTTCTGTCAGTGGTCACCACATTGATGGACGAAGCGTCAGCTGGAATGGAGGAGTGCCGCCAATAAGAGGAATTGTTTGCTGCATGCTTATTACTTACCAAATTCAACAGGACAACTCCAACAACATACGCAATACAGATACAGTATCCATTGTTGTCTTTTATTCTATGAGTGTGACTGCATGTGCTTACCTTTAGTTTGTAACCAAAGATTGTCTGTATCTTCAATTATTGTTTGTCCATGCTCTGCTTTTTTTTCTTCTCTCAACAAAACCTACCCAAAAAGAAACCCCCATTCCCATCCATTTTACAAACCCTAACCCTCTTCCCCCGGGCTGTGTTGTTTTGCTTGATGTCTGACTAAAATGACATCAATAATTCCACACACTTGCTGGGGAGGATAAGGTCATAGCAGCAACAGGCTGGTGAAGGAATACGAGGATATCTTCTAGACTTACTCAGCTTCAGTACTATATCTTCTAGTAGTAGTAGCCAATGTCAAATAAATTCAACGCAAGTACTAGTTATACTTGCAAGCAAATACTTTACCATTTGTTAGGCTACATTATGGCACTGTTCTAGTGTACTGTCACCTGCTATTTTCTCGATCGTACCGTAACCGTTGTAATGCTACAGTAAGGAGGACAAACAAGGTTTTGTTTTCTTTTTTTCCATAGGCATGCAACTGCCACTGTGTCACACCACTAGTACCACCGCAATGAGGAAATGTCACCCGCCCAGGATTGACAACGTTAATCCCCATTTCACCTGGAGCCAGCCCTGGGCCTAGCCCTAATTTCTAACACAAATTACAGGTAAGATAAGCGTTTGGTGGGAGGTAGTATAATGGAGTATTATTTCGGAGTAGACAAGAGATTGACGGTTGTACTACTAAAGTCCTACGACAGTTCAGGAAAACAAAGTTACTGTTACACCCCCGCCCCCCACCCACCAGACTGAAAAGCAGTAAAAAACAGGTATGGTCAGATAAAGTTGAAAAATATATTTATTTAGCCCTAACAAAATAATCTCCCTCACCCACCCTAACCCCAACGATTGTCTCTGAAACGTCCCAAAACGATCCCAACTCCCAAATCCCACCCCCCAAAAGTCTATAAAAAAAGGGCAAGGGACACTCCACTACTGGAGGGTGCTGGTGCTGGTGCATGATGCGGCATGGGCATCATACTCCTTGCGGAGGGTGGCAAGCTCGGAGCGGAGGCCCTTAACCAAGTTCTTATACCTCAGGACCTCCTGCTCCAGGTTGGACATGCGGACTCGTAGGCGGCGTTGGCGGTCCTTGCAGCTCCTGTGGGGGGCAGCTGGTATTTCGGTTGCTTGGCGGTGGCGGTCGTCTTTCTTAGCCCGGCTCGGTCCCGCTGGCTTAGTCACGGAGGAGGATGCAGTGGTCACAGTCGAGGATGTCGTTGTTGCCCCGCTCGACTGCGTTTCCTCCTCCTCCTCCAGGGCCACCAGCCGCCGATATTCGGCGACTGTGGCCTCCAGCCTCCGTTGCCGGGCCAATCTAGCCTGCTCCCTCCTTGTTGTTGATTTGGAAGGAGCAACTATATGAAGAAAGAAAGACATAGTCTGTAACCAATGCTCCTTATTAATAACACAAAGTGATTGAGCCGAAAGTTGGGTCACAGAGTACAAGTAGCAAATTGAAAGCACAGTACATAACTATTGAGGACAGTATCTATGTAACCTCCCACTTCTGCATCCTTGCTCTAACAGTAGTGGTAGTTTAATGAACTAATTCTACGACCACTATGGACTTCCATTACAGTCGACTATGACAGTACACCAGTCTTATTCTTCTTCTTCTCTCTTGTTTAGGGAAATGGGTACGTTATCTTATGCAAGCCGGCAGAATGACATGGACAGCACAGTGAACTTGCACCCGAGAAAAAAAGTTGCACACCATGATGAGTGAGACAGACTTGCGTTACTGTACCGGTCCAGTACATGCAGGTGGTGAAGCTATTACTTTTCTATTACGGGTGGCACTGAGAATACTCTGTTACAAGGGCTACTGCTTAATTAATTTACCTTTCACCCTACAGTGCAAATGAGTACTAGAAAAGGAAAATGAAGAAGCTAACTAATTTGATTATCTATCACTTCACATGGGACGTATTTAATGACAGATGAGATGACTTTAGGTGCTTTGCTTAGTATTGAGTGAACAGTGATACACCCACACATGAATGACGTACTACAAGTAAACTAAAGTTATTAAGAGAGGTACGGAGTGTCCACCGTAATAACCAGATATATGCTGTGAATGCAAACGCAATACAAAGTACTGCTACTATTCATGGTAGTATTGGACACATTTACAATTTCTTTTCCTTGCCTTCCCTGCACTGGAACGGACGTGCGGGTGCGGTGGTACATGCTCTTCAAGGTAACACTTACTTCACCTGGCGACCATCTACTCTCTCTAGATACACATGTGCTATCTAAGAGTCAGAGAATACCATGCTCCAGGCATCCATTCAGTCAAAGTATACGCACACATACAGTTTCTGTTTCACCCACCCAGGCTGCTGTCCTTCCACCCATCCTTGCTTCATCATTGACCCAGCCATGCACCATACCATATTCTTTCCTTCCCAGCCACCTCGGGGGCCAAGCAAACACATATCGTTCTTCTTTGCCAGCCATCATACAAGTTCGCGTCCCACTTACTTACACCCTTCTTTCGCTTTTCGTTCATCCCATCCATCACGTTCGTCTAAGAACTTATTGGGATTCTTCTCACCAAAAACTTCACAGCTAAGTCGAAGTACATTTCGAGGAGGCTACTACCTGGTTGATTTGTAATTGTAATACACCCGTGCAGAAAGCACACTATGCAGTCTTCAATCTCAATAAGTAAGGAATATATAGCTTACCTGTTTCCGCCACCACCGTTTGATCCCCCACAGGAACGTCCGCCGGCTCTTGTACCGCCTCCTCCCCAGAGGCCTCCGAGTCCTGGTCCAACACAGCCACCTCCGCGCTGGCCCCGTCACCAGATGTTACACCTACAAAGTACATTTAAGAATGTTAGAATACACCACTCACTACTATATAATATTTGGTCTAGGAGAAATGTTAAAAAAACAGAATACAATGTAATAATTTGTGACTGTCTACTCCATAGTAAAAATGTCCCATTTTCCAGGGAAGGCTGTTGTCTTGCTGCACTTTTATGCACAACTGATGAATGCTTGCTTTTGATTTTTAACACGCACCACTTTTTCTCCTAACAGACAGAAGCTTGACTCCTGAGTCCTAAGAACACGACCAGGATCAAGTTCAAACCAGGTGAGAGCTCGGCTCGACCACAAGAAATGTGTCCAATTAATCGTCAGCACTAACCACTTTTCCGTTTTCAGTTAAATAGTTTTATGACAAAGTAGATTTTAATAAATGTGTTTACTTTTAATAAAGCTTTTAAACTTAAATAGACTCTGTGGTTTTTGTTCCTCTAGACTAGAGTGGATGAGCTAAAGGTTTTGGAATTTTTGCAAGCATGAGTGCCTCTGACACTTCTTGACTGTGCTGTGACTCCATACTACTCTCTTGTCCTGCGTACGATAATCTAGAGATCATTGGGGATCTATAATCGGTGACTTCGGGAGCTGAATGACTCTGCCACACTATCTAGTCAGTAAGGAGACAGTGCATAGAGGTATTGCTGAATATAATGGGAGTCCAATGGAATTGCCAAATGTCCAATCTTAGTTAGCTACACAGACAGACTAATAAGAATAGTCTAGTAATACCACAGGGAGTCATATTCGAGGCAGGATAAGAATTTATATCCAGTCTACAAGGAGATCAAAGACGATTTAGAAAAAATCGAATGAGGAACGCTAGGAAAAAATAGGTACTGTTTATTAAAATGTAAACTTACTGGGGCCAGCAAAGGAGCCCTCGCCTGCCCGATCCTGGCCTGCATCCTCAGCACCCTCCTCCTGTGTCCTCTTGCCCTTGAGGGGAGCTGATGTACAACATGAAAGAAAGAAAAACCAGAAAACATGGATGAGATTTTTCAACCAAATCAAACATTTCAAAAGAACAATAACAACATATTTTGGAAAAATAGCAAATAGATAGACAACTATTCCACGGGATCTATCTCATGTGGTATACTACGTTATTCGTATTGCCTGATTTGCGGAACGTTGACTTAGAAAGTTCCTATGTAACTCAATAAACAGACTACTAAAGAGGTTTGCCTAGGCCTGGCACTGCAGGCAGCAGTGCGCAACACGTGACAGACAAAGTCCATCCTGCTTGCAGATCAGTGAATACTCAAACTATCAATCCACCCGCCACCACCGCCACTATTTCTTCTTATAGCCATGTGTCTAAAGGAAGGACTGGACTTCAGTCTGTTGGGGCTGATAGAAGTCCCTTGCGGAAGTTGCGGCTCATTTTCCTCCATTGTTGCGTGCCTTTTCTGACGCAGCGGCAGAACAAAAGACTCGCCATGGTGTTGGTGCGGCGTATATATTAAAAAAAAACACATATGGGCATATGGGCGATGCATCACGTTGTAAAGCCCTGCGCCATCAGGGGGCGTTCCGGCGCAAGGGAGGGCGTACCTGCGCAGGAACGAATCCTAAAAGTGGCTGAGGGAAATCTGCAAGATGTCAATCAGTCACTTTTAGGACAATGATGCATGACTCAAACCCTGCGCGCTTGAAGCCGACGTACGGCTTGATGCAGCATTGGGGAGATAGGGTACCCCAGAGCATTGCTGGAGCTGCGCCATCGTTGGCACGCAACTCCAGCAATGTGCTGCCTTTACGGCACAGATGCGTAAGGCTTCTGTGACGTTTTGGGCCAATGGGTGGTGGTGGCATGGCACACAATTACTGCCGCATCCCTGCTACTTTGCAGGGATGCGCCGGTAATTGAAAATATGACCCTTACTGTCTAGCATTACGCAGTTCTTTTCTTTACACTACACTCATACATAATTTCTCAGGCCAATGAAATGCTTCTGAACACAACATACAAAACAAAGAAGCATAGTAGCAAGCAAGGCTACTGAGAAGGAGAGCAGTGCACCTGAAATGCATAGAAGATTTTGAAATATAATTTACCTCAATGTAATCGGCAGCATTATTGCTCTTGGTAAAGAACAAAGATTTGCAAATAACAGAGCAGGATAAAACAGAGTAGTAAATGTACTACTACTACTACTCACCAAGCCCGGGGACCTCTACGCTGAGCGCGTCCAGCAAGTCCCGCTCCCGGTCCATGACATCGGTCCAGCGGTGGGTGGCCTGGTTATATGTGCGCCGGACCCCAGAGATCTTGTACATGGCCCGGCACACCTTCTCCCACCGCTTGCGACGCTCCCGGATGCCATAGCCAGTCGCGATCTTGCCGCCTCCCAGGATCGTCTTGGGGAGGCGGCGCTGGACGTGGAAGATCAGTGCCGCCACTTCCTCCGCGCTGAAGATCTCCCTCGGGACCACTTGCTCCCCCCTTAAACGCCCGCACGGGAGCCGGGCACGGGGTGCGGGACCCTTCCCCTTCTCAGGGTGCTTCCCGGCTCCCTTTACCATGGTCTGGGCAGAAATAGAGTTAAATGATAAACAAGAAATAGAATAGTGAAGAAGAAAAGAAGAGTTTAAAAAAGTAGTTTAAAAGTAACTAAAAGCTGCAGAAAACACAAAAATATAGAGCTAGAAAAATAGAGGGATAGATAATAAGTAAAATTAGATCAAAAAAACTTCAAACAAGCAAAGGATGGCAGAGATTGAGAGAGGATAGAGAAAGCATGCCCAGAACCATAGCAATGAATGAGAAACAAGATGGCCGCGCCCGTTCACGACCGCGTGGGTAAGTTCGCGCGAGATTTTCCTTGCGAGTACGCGCGAAATTGTACTAGCGAGCAGCACACTTTGCGAGATTACACATAGCGGGCGGAAACGGAATTACGTCACGCCAACAAGATGGCCGCGCCCGTGTACGACCGATAGGGTAACTTGGCAAACGTATAGCTAGAAGCGCCTCGCGAACACGCGCAAGATCACGCGAACATACACGTCGCAAAAAAAACAATTTTGTATTCGCACGTATTCGCGGCTTCCGAAATCGATCTCGCACGGATTCGCGCCCCAAAAAACGCGCGAAATTGCAGAAAAAAACGATTTTAGCTAAACTGAAAGCAATGAGCAGGTGCAAAAGTTCAAACTTAACATTAGTAACATTCAAGGTAGTGCTTCCTGATGGGCCCCTCCAGAGTTTGCAACTATTCTATGACCCTGCTATGACCCAAACAGCAGGCTCATAGAATAGCTACAAGTAGACCATAAAGGTCCTGTGAAAAAAAAATTTCACTGCAACAAAAAGCAAATTACAGATAAGGAAGGAAGCAGGTGCCAGCCAGACTGGAACTTTCAAAATTACTGACACATTAATGAAACACAAATTAATTGATGGCAGTTGAAGAAGGGCAGGTGTGCTTGCTTTTTTCAACCACCATAATCTACAGTGATAAATAAACCTAATGGGTGGCAGTGAGGATGTACCAGAGGGTGGCATGGGTGTCCCAGAGGGTGGCAGTGGTGAAACAGAGGGTGCTGTGAACCTGTGATGATAAACCAGACGTAGAAACAACATAGTCGCGGCCGTTGCGAGCCGAAAAGTAAGTCTGCAATTGCGAACTTGTCCCAAAATCGGCGCGAACGCGCGCCAACACAAAAAACGGGAAAATCCGCAAATCCGCTAGAGTTCGCGGATCTTCGCGGATTGCGAATCCGTAAATCCGCAAGTTCGCGTACGCGAGATCCGCTAGATCCGCCCATGCTTACTTCTGACAAGGAAACCTGAACCAAGGACAAGAAGCCTGCTGATCTAAGGACTGCCTACCCCTTCTGCCAGAGTGCTGTTTGTTGGGGGAATCCTGCATTGCTTCTTTATTTTTGCCAAGGAACCAGGAGAGAGGAACTGTGTGTGTACTCTCAATCTTTGCTAAGAAAATCTCCAAGGGCTGGAAGAGTGCCAGTCTCCTGTTGAAGTCACAGGGCTAAAGGACTTCATCTGCTTAAAGTGCTGTTTGCTGGAACTTGTGAATCCAGCCCCTCTGAAAGAATCCAGCAACCTCGACGCAGACGGACGCCGCCGAATCCAGCTCGACATCGTGAGTAACGGCTCCAGTGTCCCGCTTCCTCGCCGCCGGCCGCCGGGCCCGATCGACGCCAGCAACAACGCCAGTGAGTAGTGTGTTCGGCTCCAGCTCCAAGTGACCTCGTGTCGGCACCGCTGCTGATCGCATCGACTTCGAGCCCTCTCGACGCCGTGAGCGCTGCTCACTCTTGCAACATCGACATCGACGACGCCGTATCCTGCTTCACCTCGTGAGCGCTGCTCCTGCCTGACTTCGGTCGACGCCGCTGCGGATCGCCCCGACTCCGAGGCCCGATCGATGCCGAAGACGCGACGCCGGACATCTCGACGCCGCTGATCATCGAGTGCTTCACTTTTCCAAGGTACTGTGTTGTGGGGGTCTGTGCGACTCCGGGCTCGACGTAGCGCTCCTCGCGGTCGACGCCGAACCTTTGGATTAACTTTGCCTCGATGTCGTGTGACTCCCGTGTGGGTTACATTGTTGCCAAGAACTGTGTCTTAAAGAAGAAGAGTTGCTTTTGATACTAAAGACTTTGTGCTAAGAAGAAACTACGCTTGAACTATTATTTTTCCTTCCAAGAGTATTTATTAAGATGGTGGTATATTTTTGTCGTTATTTGGTCTTGTGCTAAGCCTTATATAAAAATCCTTATTTTTATTATACTACTGTGTCGTGTCCATTTGTAGTGTATTCACTTTATTACTGTATGTGGTCATAAATGCTTAACGCACTGCCTCTGAGATAAGCCTGTCTGCTTTGCCAAGCTACCAAGGGGGTGAGCAGGGGTTATCTAAGTGTGTGATCCCCTTGCCCTGACTAGAAAAGGTGTGTCCCTATTTGTCAGAAGTGTATACCTCTGCCAACTAGAGACAACCGCTTCTAACATTGGTGGGTCAGCGGTGAGGATTTGAACTTTGCATTTATGACCCATGTGCAGTGATTAGTGTACGCTACATAGTGAAAGCAGACCATAGCGCATTCACAATCTACTTGGTTGGATATTCTATTTTTGTTCTCCGCTTTCCTGAAGCTTGATTTTTGAAACTGCCAGTTTTGACCATGAGTAATGCTGGAAGCACTACACCTGTTGTTGAGGAGGAATTTGATAGGAGTAAGATCAACGACTATCAGTTAAAGGATCTGAAATCCTTTTGCAAGCAATTTAAAGTTCCTACCACAGGCTGCAAAAACAAACCAGAATATCTCAAAGCATTGCAGGCCTGGGTAGAGGCCAGAGATTCCGCTGATCCGGTGGTGGTACCGACAGTGGAGGGGGAGGAGGAGGTGCCAGTGAATGGGCCCACATCCCCTCCTGGCAGCAGTGTTTCCTCCAAGGGTCTTTCTCCTGAAGAAAGAGAAGAAAGGGAGAAAGAGCGAGCTTACAACATGGAAATGGCAAAACTTAAGATAAATGGGCAGTTGGAAAAAGAGAATGCAAGAGGCAGGAGAGAAGCTGATATGGAGATCAAAAGGTTAGAGTTTGAAAGAGAGAAGTTAGCTTTTGAGCGTGATACCAGGATGAAGGAGTTGGAGCTCAAAGCTAAAGAGTTAGAATTAAATCCCTCTGGTGGCAGCATCCCATCTGTGCCTTCAGAAAGTAGGTTTTATTTTCCTAAAGATATGATCAAAGATTTTCAGAAGAATGAAGATATTGGTCAATGGTTTAAAGCATATGAGTTAGCATTGTTGGCCCACCGGGTCCCTGAGAAGGATTGGGGAGCGGGGTTGTGGGGTCGCTTTGTGAATGAGGGAAGAGATACCCTGTTAGACATGCCTGTTGAGGATAGGATGTCTTATGCTCATATGAAGGATGCTTTAATGTTAAGGTATGGCCTAACCCCAGAAAAGTACAGACAGGCCTTTAGAGAATGTAAGAAGTTGCCTGGTACTACGTGGGTTGAATATGTGTCATTTTTTTGCAGAGCCATGGATGGTTGGGTAAAGGGCAGCAAAGTGGAAAGTTATGATGCTCTTTATGATTTGTTTGCTTGGGAGCACTTGTCTAATAACTGTTTTCCAGAGCTGCGCCAGCACCTTATTGATAGCAAGATATCTAACCCTAGAAAACTTGCTGAGGAGGCGGACCGCTGGGTCAGTACCAGGGTCCACAAGGGTCCAGTGGGAGACTCAGCCAAAGGTGGGCAGGGTCCCCAGCAGAAGAGTGGGGGGGACAAGGGTAAACAGAGGGAGTTCCAGAAAGGGCCCCAAAGTAATCCCCAAGGGAACCAAGGAAAGGGTTCCCAGCCTCCCACAGAGAAGAAATCAGAGGCCCCGACAGGTAAACCTGTTCGTAGGGGCCCAATGACCTGCTTCGCTTGTAAGCAGGTGGGACACCGGTTTTATGATCCCCAGTGTCCCTTGAAGAACTCTAGTGCACCACCACGTGCCGCCCCCCGTCAGTTGGCGAGTGTAGCCCTGGGAGGGGAGGAGATGGTTGCCCATGGTGGGGAGGGTCCCGCAGAGATGTCCCTGGTCTCTCTAGGAGACATGGAATTGGTCCCTCCACCCCCGCTGCCTAGTAACACTAAGAAATATAGGCAGTGGGTGACCATTAATGGCCATAGAGTGGAAGCTCTCAGAGACACCGGAGCGAGTGTGACAGCTGTCAAGTGTCACTTGGTGTCCAGAGAGCAGGTTGTTCCCCACGCATTCTACCCGGTGATAGCTGCTGACAACTCCCAGAGAGAGTGTGAGGTAGCTCAAGTTTCCTTTGAATGGGGGGGAGTTTCAGGTACTCTTCAAGTTGCTGTAAGGCCCGCCATGCCTGTTGATTGTCTCCTGGGCAATGATTTAGAAGACTCCCCTTGGGCTAAGGTGGAGAGGGAGACACATTTGAAAATGTTGGGTGTGCCAGAGTGGGTGTGTGCAACCACTCGATCCATGACAGCAAGTAAGGGTGTTGATGGGGTTCTGGAGCCTGAAAGTATGGCCCAGGACCCAACTGTGAAGAGAAGAGGCAGGGGGCGCGGGAAACCGTCCCCCGTAGTTCCCGTGGTCCAAGAGGAGGCAGACCTTGAGGAGTATGCCCTGGAACCCACAGGTGAACAAGTTGCTGAACTGGGAGACCTGCCCGAGCTGACCCACTGGCAGCAGGATGGTGGTCCCTCCAGGGAGGAATTCTGTGCAGAACAGAAAGTGTGTCCTTCTCTTGTGGGTATGAGGCAGCAGGCCTCAGCCCAAACCTCAGGTGATCAGTCAGGGTCACATTTTGTTTACTGGGAGAACGACCTCCTGTATAGCGAGCCTAAGGCTGCTGAGCCTGGGTCAGCCCGTGTGCTGGTGGTACCCCAGCGCTTCAGAGCCTTCCTACTGGGTTTGGCTCATGACGTTCCGTTAGCTGGACATCTGGGGCAGGACAAGACCTATGACAGGCTTGTCACCCATTTTTATTGGCCTCAGATGAGAAGGGATACAGATATCCATTGCAAGACCTGTCAAACTTGCCAGGCAAGTGGGAAAAGCGGGCGGAAGCAGAAGGCTCCCCTCCAACCTTTTCCCGTGGTCAGTACCCCCTTTGACCGGGTGGGGATTGACATTGTTGGGCCCCTGGACCCCAAGACAGCCCTGGGCAACAGGTTCATCCTGGTCTTGGTGGACCATGCCACACGGTACCCGGAAGTCATCCCTCTCAGAACGGTGACGGCCCCCGTGGTGGGACGGGCACTGATGGGTGTTTTCTCCCGAATGGGGTTCCCCAGAGAGGTGGTGTCAGACCGGGGCACCAACTTCATTTCCAACTATATGAAGTCTCTGTGGAAGGAGTGTGGGGTAACCTACAAGTTCACCACTCCTTACCACCCTCAAGGTAATGGGTTGGTTGAGAGATTCAACCGTACCCTTAAAGGCATGATTATGGGTCTTGAAGAACCAATGAGGCGTAAATGGGATATCCTCTTGCCATGCCTGTTGTTTGCTTACCGTGAGGTGCCGCAGAAGTCTCTAGGGTTCAGCCCCTTTGAGCTTTTGTATGGACACCCGGTAAGAGGACCTTTGAGTCTGGTCAAAGAAGGCTGGGAGCAATCTCCCAGGAAACCTCCCCAGGATGTATACAGTTACATGCTGGCCTTTAGGAACCAGACCAGGCGCTTCAAAGATCTTGCTCAGGCAAATCTGGAGGCCAGCCAGGAGGAGATGAAGCGGTGGTACGACCAGAAGGCCACTCTGGTAGAGCTTCAGCCTGGACAGAAAGTTTGGGTCATGTCCCCTGTGGAACCTTGTGCGCTCAAGGACAGGTGGACTGGACCATTTGAGGTTGTGGAGAAAAAGAGCGATGTCACCTACATGGTGGACTTGAAGTCTCCCAGGAACCCCTTGCGGGTCCTGCATGTCAACCGTTTGAAGCCCCACTTAGAAAGGTCCGAAGTGGGCATGCTCCTAGCTACAGATGCTGGAATGGATGAGGAGAGTGAGCCTCTTCCTGACCTCCTGTCTGCAAAAGAGCAAGATGAGTCAGTAGATGGTGTAGTCCTCTCTGACACACTGACCCCTGAACAGCAGCCGGATTGTCGCCAATTGTTGGGACAATTCCCTGATCTGTTTTTCTTGATTCCTGGTGTCACTCAGTGGTGTGTCCATGATGTGGACACCGGGGACAGCACTCCTGTGAAGCACAAGGCTTACAGAGTGACTGACAAGGTCAGAGCATACATCAAGGAGGAGGTCTCCAAAATGTTTGCCTTAGGGGTGATTGAGTCCTCTAGCAGTCCTTGGGCCAGCCCAGTGGTCTTGGTCCCAAAGGCTGCAGCGCCTGGTGCTTCACCGGAACTTCGGTTCTGTGTAGATTACCGAGGACTCAATTCAGTCACCAAGACTGACGCGCACCCCATCCCCAGAGCTGATGAGCTCATAGATCGGTTGGGGGCTGCCCGGTACCTCAGTACGTTTGATCTAACGTCTGGGTACTGGCAGATCGCCTTGACTGATGGGGCAAAAGAGAGGTCAGCATTCTCCACACCAGATGGGCACTACCAGTTCCGGGTTATGCCCTTTGGGATGAAGAATGCCCCTGCCACCTTCCAGAGGTTGGTCAACCAGGTCTTGGCTGGACTGGAGGATTTCAGTGCCGCCTACCTGGACGACATCGCAGTGTTCAGCGCCAGCTGGGAGGAACACTTGCGCCACCTCCAGGAAGTGTTGTTGGCCCTGCGCAGAGCAGGCCTCACAATCAAAGCCAGTAAGTGCCAGATTGGGCAGGGTTCAGTGGTGTACTTGGGGCACCAAGTAGGGAGCGGCAAGGTGGCCCCCCTGCAACCCAAGATTGATACCATCCTGGCATGGGCACCGCCCAAAACCCAGACTCAGGTGAGAGCCTTCTTGGGTCTCACGGGTTATTACAGGAGGTTCGTCAAGGATTATGGTAACATTGTGCACCCCTTGACTTCGCTGACTTCCAGGAAGCAGCCAAGACTTGTGATCTGGACTGACGCCTGTCAGACGGCCTTTGACACCCTGAAAACTGCAATGTGCACAGCACCCGACTTTTCTAAAGAATTTGTTGTCCAGACGGACGCTTCAGAGCATGGTGTGGGGGCTGTTCTAGCTCAGGTGAATGAAGAGGGCCGGGACTTACCTGTAGCCTTCATCAGTAGGAGGTTACTTCCCAGGGAACAGAGGTGGAGTGCGATAGAGAGAGAAGCATTTGCTGTGGTCTGGGCGCTGAAGAAGCTAAGACCCTACCGGTTTGGGACTCACTTCCGGGTTCAGACAGACCACAGGCCCCTCAGATGGTTGATGCAGATGAGGGGTGAGAATCAAAAGCTGTTGAGGTGGTCCATTTCCCTACAGGGGATGGACTTCACGGTGGAACACCGCCCTGGCACAGATCACGCCAATGCTGATGGTCTGTCCAGATTTTTCCGCCTTAGTGATGAGGACTCCCTAGGGTAAGGGTAGTTCTCCCCACATTTCAGCTGGAGGGGACACATGTTAGACCTGGCATTATTGGCATGAGTCTCTCCTCCATTGTTTTCTGTTTGCCTCCTCTGTTTACAATGTTTTTGCTGGTAAATGCTTTGGGCACTGTGCCACTGCTGATCAGTGCCACAGTGCAAGTGCTCCCTATGTGAAATTGCTGTATTGATTGAATTCCATGTTTGGCTTATTTGGTTTACTGTCAGTCCCTAGTAGAGTGCACCTGGAGTGCCAGGGCTTGTAAATACAAATGCTGCTAGTGGGCTTGCAGCACGTGTTGTGCCACCCACAAGAGCGGCCTAGTAAAAGTATGTCTGAAGGTCTACCATTGCTAGACCACGTGCAGTCTGGTACTGTCACGCAGACTGCGCAAGTACACCTACTTGCCAGTCCCTAAACCTTCCCTTAACTTCATGTTGGTCACCCCTATGGTAGGCCCACGGGCAGGGTGCATTGTAAGCATAAGGAGGACAAGCCTGACAAGGTTGGCATGTCCTAATAGTGAATTACAGCCATATTTGTTTTTCACTAGTGTAAGGTAACCTGCTCTCCATCAGTTAGAATGGGCTGCCAGGATTATTAAGGCTATAATCCTAGCGGGCTCGGGGAGCATGGTGCAATGTCGAGTTTGGTATCCCTGAACTCAGGGTTTAATAACGCATCCGTTTGTGTGGATGGTTTTTGGACTCTGTGTTTGAAAATAGCACTTTTAGAAAGTAGCTATTTTCTTGTCTAACTGTCTACTGGTCTCTGCTGGTTCTGGTGTGCGTGTGACAGGAGCTGGGTGGCTCCAGAGGTCTGAATGAGTCAGTGTGGGGTGAGTGGGACATTTGCATTGAGAGTAGGGGAAGAGTAGCTCCTGATAGCCTGCCCTACCTGATACTATGCTGGCTCCGCCCCACTGCCGGGCGGCTGATGACTCTGTGCCTGCCTGGGACTTTCCTGGCCCACCTCCTGCCGGGCAACTGATGGCCCTGCCCCTGCCAGTAACAATGCTGGCTCCGCTCCTGCTGGGCGGCTGAAGACTCTGCCCTGCACAGTGAATAGGCCAGGTGCTTCGGCCTGGCAACACCCACAACAAACCCAAGATGGGGGGAAATTCCCCTGCATGGACAAAGGGATCAAAGCCAAAAAGGGGTATAAGAGAAGGCCCCCTGAACCAAGAATTTAGATCACTTCTGACAAGGAAACCTGAACCAAGGACAAGAAGCCTGCTGATCTAAGGACTGCCTACCCCTTCTGCCAGAGTGCTGTTTGTTGGGGGAATCCTGCATTGCTTCTTTATTTTTGCCAAGGAACCAGGAGAGAGGAACTGTGTGTGTACTCTCAATCTTTGCTAAGAAAATCTCCAAGGGCTGGAAGAGTGCCAGTCTCCTGTTGAAGTCACAGGGCTAAAGGACTTCATCTGCTTAATGTGCTGTTTGCTGGAACTTGTGAATCCAGCCCCTCTGAAAGAATCCAGCAACCTCGACGCCGACGGACGCCGCCGAATCCAGCTCGACATCGTGAGTAACGGCTCCAGTGTCCCGCTTCCTCGACGCCGGCCGCCGGGCCCGATCGACGCCAGCAACAACGCCAGTGAGTAGTGAGTTCGGCTCCAGCTCCAAGTGACCTCGTGTCGGCACCGCTGCTGATCGCATCGACTTCGAGCCCTCTCGACGCCGTGAGCGCTGCTCACTCTTGCAACATTGACATCGACGACGCCGTATCCTGCTTCATCTCGTGAGCGCTGCTCCTGCCTGACTTCGGTCGACGCCGCTGCGGATCGCCCCGACTTCGAGGCCCGATCGACGCCGAAGACGCGACGCCGGACATCTCGACGCCGCTGATCATCGAGTGCTTCACTTTTCCAAGGTACTGTGTTGTGGGGGTCGGTGCGACTCCGGGCTCGACGTAGCGCTCCTCGCGGTCGACGCCGAACCTTTGGATTAGCTTTGCCTTGACGTCGTGTGACTCCCGTGTGGGTTACATTGTTGCCAAGAACTGTGTCTTAAAGAAGAAGAGTTGCTTTTGATACTAAAGACTTTGTGCTAAAAAGAAACTACGCTTGAACTATTATTTTTCCTTCCAAGAGTATTTATTAAGATGGTGGTATATTTTTGTCGTTATTTGGTCTTGTGCTAAGCCTTATATAAAAATCCTTATTTTTATAATACTACTGTGTCGTGTCCATTTGTAGTGTATTCACTTTATTACTGTATGTGGTCATAAATGCCTCTGAGATAAGCCTGTCTGCTTTGCCAAGCTACCAAGGGGGTGAGCAGGGGTTATCTAAGTGTGTGATCCCCTTGCCCTGACTAGAAAAGGTGTGTCCCTATTTGTCAGAAGTGTATACCTCTGCCAACTAGAGACAACCGCTTCTAACAGGGCCTATCACATGTAGTGATCATGTATCCCCATGCTGGTCATCTGGACACATTCGCAACTAGCCACACTGTGTCCATGCAGACTAAGGCCCACCTGTGGCAACCATTGATCATTCATTTATGGCTCTAAAGGCTGCAACCAACATTCCTCCTCATAT
Source organism: Lissotriton helveticus (assembly GCF_964261635.1). Classification (NCBI taxonomy): domain Eukaryota; kingdom Metazoa; phylum Chordata; class Amphibia; order Caudata; family Salamandridae; genus Lissotriton; species Lissotriton helveticus. The sequence goes on along the minus strand of NC_136067.1, from coordinate 1,815,361,287 downwards.
GCCGTAAACATATATTGCTTGTTGTAATATTGTATATAAAGAGACCAGAAACTCTATCTAAATAATCCAAGCCTCAATGCTTTCAATTCGTATGTGCCAAACTGAGACTTCCATATTAAATTCCCATCCAACAGGTAGTGAATAACTAGCCACAAGAAAAAACTGTTCAAAAGGGTCTGTTACAAGCCATTAGCATTTATACGCTTCAACATGTGGATGCTGCGGAAGAAATTGCTTTCTTCATTTGGAGACATATGCTGAGTACCAGTGGGACGATGAACACCTATGGATAGATTGCTTCCTCAAAAAGAAGTAGGTCCTCTCTGATCCCTGAAAAAGCTTGATAGTAACTCTGATTCAACTGGCGAACAACACAAAGACTGGATTTAATTTCTGCCTCTTGATTTCTTCTCCTCACGTTAACACAAAAAGGTCAGAAACTGCAATGCCACCATTCAGAGCCATACTCTGATGACCAATACCTCTGGTTAATCCGCTTGCTCCTGATGGAGCACATTTTCTTTGAATTTGCAAAAAACTGGACATTTATTATGACTTCATTAGAGGTTCACAGGGAGGTTGGTTTTTCAATTGCTGCCTTTTGTTTTTCTTTTTCCCGTTTTCTTTAAAAAAAGGTAGAAAATAGAAAAATCCACACTCAAAGCCACATACTGCCAAATATTTAACTTTGACATTGGTAAGAACACCAAGGTAAAAACAATGAGAAGGGTGTTAATAAGGCCTATACTTCCACAAAATCCACTCAATATTAACAGGTATTTTAATAAAAAATAAAAAAATCACAGCTTTCCCCAGTTCCATATCTTGAGGAGACCTGAAAGTAGTGTGGTTCGAAATGCGAAAGCATTTTGTACTAGGGAGTTGAATGAATTAGCTCTCATGTGGAGTCAAACCTTAAAAATGTCGGTTTCTCCTATTCTCAAACAAGGATTTGTTTCAACCCCTGGTTATGATGGTATTTAGGAGGATGAAGAGTTCAAAATATATTTACTCCCTACCATGGTCATGTTCAGGGAATTGAACTGATGAATTCTAATGTATCATAACTTTTGTTGGGTATTTCAAATTTATTTTTGAAGATTTATACTTAACACAAACATTTTTAACATTGTGAAGCAAACAAGCACTCTGCATATGAATTTATGTTTATATGTACATGATATGTTAAAAACCTCTTGGTAAAAAAAAAATTAATATGAAAACAGCAAACCGTTGATAAGTCAATGTGATACTGCTATTTAAGTTTCTGACCATGTGGAAAGAATTTCTGCTTTAAACTGTTTCAGACAAGGTATAATTTCTATTGTATAATTGTATGTGGTATAACCTTGATGAATCTAAAAATCCAACCCCTTGTTGCAAATCTTCAAGAACAGGTTTTCACTTGTGAGGGTCTAGTTTGCTTTCACAACAATATAATTTGCAGCAATTTAGTCATTATTTTTTGTGATAACAAGTAGGTTATTTCTTTTCCAAGTGGAACTCTTGCTAGAATATGTCCACAAAGGAAACACCATTCTATACTGAGAAGCATATTCAAAAATAAATGTTCACCCCTTCTCCTTTTATCTCAGACTAGCAGCCTGTCCCGACGATGTCCGGGTATGAAATAGAATGTGTGTAATGTGTGTATTTTGCAAGGGCAATTTATTTTAAAATCTTGCGGTAGACAACATTTTTTGTTTCATTAGAATAGGGACAGAGAAGGGCCAGTTGCAGCCCTGGTTGATGTTAGTAGGCGCGTGTAATTGGTGTAGTGATCCGCCGCCTGAGCCCGGCTACAGCCCTGGTTGATGTTAGCAGGCGCGTGTAATGTCGTTGAATGAGAGAGTTATCAGCCGCGGGTAAATCCGTTTAATGAGAGAGTTCAGTGACAGCGAGTAGGAGAGGCTGCAGTAATTCTCCCCGCAGACACGCTCATTTGCGTGTTCCCCCACTTGAGGCCCAGATGCAGGCCTGTTTGATGTTAGCAGGCGCGTGTTCCCCTGCTTGAGGCCCAGCTACAGCCCTGGTTGATGTTATCAGGCACATGCAGTTAGTATACTGATCTGCCGCCTGAGCCCGGCTGGAGCCCTGGTTGATGGTAGCAGGCGCGTCTAATTTCGTTGAATGAGAGAGTTCAGTAACAGCGCGCAGGAGAGGCTGCAGTAATGTTACTTACCAGGCCTCCAGCTGAACGCGTTTGTCATGCCCCCAGCACACGGCCACAGCAGACGATCTTCTGATTAATGTACGACCCACATGGCATGAAGGGCGGAACGTAGCACATGCCCCCAGCGTTTCTCACGCCCCCAGCGTGCCCCTTGATGCGGCGCAATTGCGTTCACATGGCATGAAGGCCGGACACACGCCCCCAGCGTTTCTCACGCCCCCAGCGTGTCACGCCCCCAGCAGGCCCCTTGATGCTGCGCAGCAACGTAATTGGGGCTTGTATGTACCACTCACATGGCATGAAGGGCGGACACACGCCCCCAGCGTTTGTCACGCCCCCAGCACACGCCCACAGCCCACGATGTGATGGCCGTACCACATGCCCCCAGCGTTAGTCACACCCACGCCCACAGCACAAAGCAGACACGCCCATAAGGACTACTTTGAAGGCACGGTTCTTTTACCTTTTAAATGTATATGGTGTCCTACGGTACAATTGTATGTCTTGCACTGTATGATTGTGATGAACATCACTGTTTCTCAGCCGCGGCCCGTGGTGGGAGTTACGGTGGGGCAAGGAGGCGGGGATGAGGAGGGGTAGGGTGCTAAAAACTGGCATATGGATAATTGCAGGTAAGTACACAATTTAATTAATAAAACGAATTTCGTAGCGCGCACTGCTTCGCAAAATGCGATGCTGTGCACGCTACGAATTTCGTTTTATTAATTAAATTGTGTACTTACCTGCAATTATCCATATGCCAGTTTTTAGGTCCCTCCACTCTACCCCTCCCCCTCCCCGCCTCCCTGCCCCACCGTAACTCCCTCCACGGGCCGCAGCTACTGTTTCTTGAAAAGTTAATAAAAACAATTTAAAAAAAATGTATATGGTTGCCGTCTGCATAGCCTATGTCTTTCTGCTGCAACTGCCCTTTCCAACGCTGTATTGGGTGTTGTGATTGGTGCTATGGTTACTGAGATTACCCTAATTAACAAAAATAATAAGGAGTATCACCAGAAAAAAATGCTCAGAGAGCGATTTTCTACGGGATGATTCGTTAACAGGAAGAAGAAAGTCCTTCTTTTATTAGGAACCCCTCACTCACCGACCTGGTCGGTGACATGCTTCATCATCGGGGCCACCCTGATGGCCGAGTGCCATCAAGGTGTGCTGCGACACCTGAACTACAGTGGAGCTGGTATGTGGGTGATGAATGCAAAAAGAAAAAATAGTGGGTGAGTTAAAAATTGTCCTGGTATGACTTATGTGAAAAAATGTTTATTCTTAAAGCTACTGGACAATGTTAAAATATAGATGGCGATACTGTTAGTGGTGTGATTATGACCAAAAGTATCTGGATATATGTGTGGTGGGTCTACATGTTTCAAACCGTGTTTGGGATTACCGGTTTTTCTTCAGGACCAAAATCAGGGAAATGGGTGGTCAGGGTACACTAACACCCTGCCGTGCCTACAGATCCCTGTGCCTTTGCAACAAAATTAGTGGTGCTAGGCGAAGAAATAAATAATAATAACCCAAAAGTGGTTATACAAGACAAAAAAACCTGTGAAGAGAAAATACAGTAATCACAATCAAACTAGTTACAAGCCTGCAACGTAGTGAAGTGACAGGTTTCTTGTGTCCTCGTATTTCTTGAATCATCCCATGCTGAATTATAGATGGTCTCTATGGTGCAGGAATTCCGAAGTGCACAGTGTGGCTTTATCAGTAGGTAAAACTGATTTATAGCGCAAATAAGCCTACAGTTGAAACCAATCACACCTATCAATCGTGGCGTGTTTTCGTGGTTTTTAGGCGTACGTATAATGTTTAATTCACAGGCATCAAGAACTACTCGTGCGTGGCTATGCAACACTCGTATCACATTGAGGTGGAGGGCATAGCAAGGTGATAGCTATCTATCGTCTAAACAAATGACAATACCAAACACACAACATAGAACACACAGAATTACACAAGATAAAACCATGCTTACTCCAATTGGAGAATCACAGGGCAGCACGGGATTTGGGAGGGGCGGCCAGGTTAAGAAACATATTCTAAAAAGAAGAGAGGAAATCAATGGAGTCAGGAAAGGTCGCCCAATGACGAGGTGAAAATCCTTTCTCTCAAGTAACACTGACACTGCTTTGCAGTATCTATAGTGATTAATGCATGCAACGGGCTCGCGCTATTAATATTTCTCAAGCCCTTTCCCTTTCTTGTGTTTCCCTCTTAATGCTACCCCCTCCTAGCAACTGTAACCATGAGGAACACCGACTCGTTTGGGAACTTTGTCCCTGACAGACCTCCGTAGCGCTTCTGAATGACGTCACTACGTCAGCGCGTCTGCCTAGCCACGCCCCCTGTTACCGCGCTAGCATTTTCCTTATCTCCGGCAGTCACCCGGTTTCATTCACGGGCTCGTGGAGGGACCACGTAGGTGCATTGCTACCGCTAGCCGGTGAAACTGTAAGTACAGACCAGCGGAAAGGACCCTGTGCCTCGCGCTATGGCACAGCCATTCACCTCGTCATTGGGCGACCTTTCCTGACTCCATTGATTTCCTCTCTTCTTTTTAGAATATGTTTCTTAACCTGGCCGCCCCTCCCAAATCCCGTGCTGCCCTGTGATTCTCCAATTGGAGTAAGCATGGTTTTATCTTGTGTAATTCTGTGTGTTCTATGTTGTGTGTTTGGTATTGTCATTTGTTTAGACGATAGATAGCTATCACCTTGCTATGCCCTCCACCTCAATGTGATACGAGTGTTGCATAGCCACGCACGAGTAGTTCTTGATGCCTGTGAATTAAACATTATACGTACGCCTAAAAACCACGAAAACACGCCACGATTGATAGGTGTGATTGGTTTCAACTGTAGGCTTATTTGCGCTATAAATCAGTTTTACCTACTGATAAAGCCACACTGTGCACTTCGGAATTCCTGCACCATAGAAACCATCTATAATTCAGCATGGGATGATTCAAGAAATACGAGGACACGAGAAACCTGTCACTTCACTACGTTGCAGGCTTGTAACTAGTTTGATTGTGATTACTGTATTTTCTCTTCACAGGTTTTTTTGTCTTGTATAACCACTTTTGGGTTATTATTATTTATTTCTTCGCCTAGCACCACTAATTTTGTTGCAAAGGCACAGGGATCTGTAGGCACGGCAGGGTGTTAGTGTACCCTGACCACCCATTTCCCTGATTTTGGTCCTGAAGAAAAACCGGTAATCCCAAACACGGTTTGAAACATGTAGACCCACCACACATATATCCAGATACTTTTGGTCATAATCACACCACTAACAGTATCGCCATCTATATTTTAACATTGTCCAGTAGCTTTAAGAATAAATTTTTTTTCACATAAGTCATACCAGGACAATTTTTAACTCACCCACTATTTTTTCTTTTTGCATTCATCACCCACATACCAGCTCCACTGTAGTTCAGGTGTCGCAGCACACCTTGATGGCACTCGGCCATCAGGGTGGCCCCGATGATGAAGCATGTCACCGACCAGGTCGGTGAGTGAGGGGTTCCTAATAAAAGAAGGACTTTCTTCTTCCTGTTAACGAATCATCCCGTAGAAAATCGCTCTCTGAGCATTTTTTTCTGGTGATACTCCTTATTATTTTTGTTAATTAAGATACCTAACCTAGGGGACCAGGAGTATTATTCCGTCCACTTCGAGGTGGATAAAATCCCTTAACTCTCTCCCAAATTGTTTTTGACATACTGAGATTACCCGCCTCAAAGGTTTGGGCTCTCTCTTTATAATATTAGTATGGATATGCTAAGTATCTCTGCTAAGCAACAGAATGAAGCTGATAATTCAGTGCGACTCAAGAAAAACAATTAAGAAAAAAATGACACTGCTATTTTCTTCCAGCAAACCTTAAAGCTGGTACCATTCCAGTGTGGTACAAGTTTGAAATATAGCAGTAATTTTTATAGAGGATCCAGTCTACCACATAGATTACAGCTATATTGGTGTCAAATACAGTCATGACTGGATGTTTTTATTTATTGGAACTTCTCAACGGCGATGTAAAAAACAACTGGATAAAATCCTCATACTTGAACAAGAAATTAAAGATAGTCAAACAGTTGTGGAAGCAAAAGCACTTCTTGATAAAATTGATTTTTTTTTTGAATTTCAGGAATTCACTATCAATTAAAAAAGCTCAAAGTTTGAAAGAGATAAAAAGCTTTTAATTTGGAGGCACTGTATTTGTACTTGAAAGACGACTTTTACCTTTTACTCAAGAACTGAAGCCACACGAGTACTCGCTGACTACAAAAAGGAGATCTAAATAAAGATTTATTACTTTCTCCGAAACTTCTTTCTTTGACTCAGCTGTTGAATCAGATCCTGGGGAAGGCTCTTCGAATCAGAATTTTCCTGTTTAATAATAACTGTTTTTTTAGGTAGAGGCCACCAAAGGGTGCACGGAATATACAGACCAAAATACCAACAATGAAGGATGCACACTCAGTTCCAGTATTACAAAAACCATTGAAATCATCAATCTTTCTTCAAAAAGTCTAATGAATGATGAAATAGTGGTTCTTAAAAATGGATTGTCATTTGTCACTTCAACACATACAGATTTTGTTTGCCTAAAGACTAAGGCATTGGAGTTTTTCTGAAAAATCCACTTAAAAGCATTCTTTATAAATCGGGAATTCCCCCAAGCTGATGATCCCTTGGGTCTGAGGAACAAATCTACTCCCCCACCAAATAGCATTCCAAGAGAAGTTCTGAGCTTTGATCAGTCAGTCTTCTCAGCTATTTGCCAACTTGAAAGTAAGTTAGAATTCTGCAAGATTAATATAACCAAGCAGAAACGTTTAGCACTGAATGTTTTACAAAATGATAACACAATAGTTATCAAACAAGCAGATACAGGGGTCTAAAGAGAATTATGTAAGAGAGAGTCATCAACAAGTTCTTGATCAAGAATTCTATCGGAAAACTTCTTTGCACCCTACAAAAACTATAAAAGGAAACATTTTGGGGATCCTTCAAGAAGGCTTTGAAATTGGATTCATAGTCACTAAAGAATTTGAGTTCCTTAAAAAATTTAATTTGCGCATCCCTATGATGTATCTTTGTCCAAAGATTCATAAAAATGCAATTAATCCTGTGGGGTGACCAATCATCTCAGGGTGCAATTCATTGTTGGAACCCATTTCGCAATATGTTAATACCTTCTTGCATCCTTTCATTCCTAAAGTACCATCATATTTAAGAGACACTACCGACTTCATAATAAAGATGGATTAGATCCACAGACACAATGGCTGATAACCTTCTATGTATTCTCCTTATACACACAAATTCCACAGGATGAAGGCCTGGAAGCCATAGAAATTTACTTGGAACAAAGACAGAGATCACACCGGGTCCCCACTGGATTCATCCTTGAGCTGGGACGTATTGCATTTAAAAAAAGACTACTTTAAATTTTAAGACAAATTTTCTTTTTGGCTCAAAGGGACTGCTATGTGGTGTTCTTTTGCCCCGGAGATGGCGTTCTTCTTTGTGGACCAATTTGAAGAAAAGTTCATATACATCAACAATCCCTTTCACAGTATAGTCACAAGTGGGTTGAGATTCATCGCTGACATAATCTGCATTTGGACAGCTGAAGAAGAATCACAAGACCAATTCCACCAGTGGCTAAACAATCAAATGCATGACATCAAGTTCAGTGTGAGTAAAAGTAATACATCAATTACTTTCCTTGATGTAGAGGCGAGGGCCCTGGAAAAACAACTGATCACAAACTTATATTGAAAAGCAAAAGGTAAGAATAATGGTTTACACTATGCAAGCTTCCATCCAAGACGTCTGAAAGACAATTTGCCATATGGCCTATTTTTAAGGATCAGATGCAATTGGTCACGAAAGGAGGATTATTTCCATCTTGCCATGATTCTGTTGACAAAATTAAAAGACAAAGGCTGGCCTTGAAAAGTTTTTAAAAATTCATTAAAGAGAGACAGGTACACTCCTTGAGACAATTTGATGGAGAAGAAGTAAAAAAGAATTAAGAACGGTTAGTTTGTATTACTATGTGCTGTCCTCAAACCAATCATTTCAAAAAGATCATGCAACAAAACTACCACCTGCAATCAAAACTTGATAGTTCATTTGAATGGTCATTATTTTCCTTTAAAAAAACTCAAGCATTGGTAAACAACTAGTGTGAGCATATACTCCCTCAACAACAGCAAAACGCACTCTGAGAGATCACTGGAGACTACCTCCCCTACAAGGGCACCACAAATGTGGGACATATGTTTCGTGTGAGCAAACAATTGAAGGTCTTGAATTCACAGTGGAAAAAATTAAATGGAGACATAGAGCATTCTCAAATTGTAAAACAAAGAATGTTGTTTATGACATAGTCGGTTCACGTCAGAAACTTTACACTGGAAAAACTAGCCAAGAAATTGATGATCGAATCATACAACACAAATCAAGGATTCAGAGTAAAGTGATATCAGCTCCACTTACAAACCATTTTCAAGACCTAAATCACTCTGAGGATGTCTTTAAATGGACCGTTTTAGAGGTTATTCAACCTGACCTCAGAGGAACAATATTTTAATCAGAGGAAAGTAAATTTAATTTTGCGATTCAATACTGCGATTAGTGGACTGTATTAGATGTCTGAACTTCATAATCTGTGATCTGATGCTTTGGAGTTGCTTGATTCAATTTGAACGATTCAGAAAAGGGGGTGGTGATGGACAGAGCATCTGAATTAAGCAGAACACTCATACCCAGTCAAAAGATCAGGGCTTGATCCATCACCGTTTTTTAGCTCACTGCACCATCCCAGTTCAGAACCTGGCTACATGCAAATTAGTCTGTCCCTGGCCCAGTGCATCATGGCAACAGGGCAGACCAAACTACCAAGCCAATTCTTTACTGGAAAGGAAACAAGCTTCCGGGGACCGGTTTCTGGCATTACAGCCGTCTTCGGCCCGGCTTGCTTGAATCCTGATGGTGCAGTGAGCAAGGGACTCACATCTGAGCATACCCTTCCACGCTTGTGGTGGCCAAAACGATTCAGAAAAGGGGGTGGTGATGGACAGAGCATCTGAATTAAGCAGAACACTCATACCCAGTCAAAAGATCAGGGCTTGATCCATCACCGTTTTTTAGCTCACTGCACCATCCCAGTTCAGAACCTGGCTACATGCAAATTAGTCTGTCCCTACCCAGTGCATCATGGGAACAGGGCAGACCAAACTACCAAGGCAATTCTTTACTGGAAAGGAAACAAGCTTCCGGGGACTGGTTTCTGGCATTACAGCCGTCTTCGGCCCGGCTTACTTGAATCCTGATGGTGCAGTGAGCAAGGGACTCACATCTGAGCATACCCTTCCACGCTTGTAGTGGCCAAAACGATTCAGAAAAAGGGGTGGTGATGGACAGAGCATCTGAATTAAGCAGAACACTCATACCCAGTCACAAGATCAGGGCTTGATCCATCACCGTTTTTTAGCTCACTGCACCATCCCAGTTCAGGACCTGGCTACGTGCAAATTAGTCTGTCCCTGGCCCAGTGCATCATGGGAACAGGGCAGACCAAACTACCAAGCCAATTCTTTACTGGAAAGGAAACAAGCTTCCGGGGACCGGTTTCTGGCATTACAGCCATCTTCGGCCCGGCTTGCTTGAATCCTGATGGTGCAGTGAGCAAGGGACTCACATCTGAGCATACCCTTCCACGCTTGTGGTGGCCAAAACGATTCAGAAAAGGGGGTGGTGATGGACAGAGCATCTGAATTAAGCAGAACACTCATACCCAGTCAAAAGATCAGGGCTTGATCCATCACCGTTTTTTAGCTCACTGCACCATCCCAGTTCAGAACCTGGCTACATGCAAATTAGTCTGTCCCTGGCCCAGTGCATCATGGGAACAGGGCAGACCAAACTACCAAGCCAATTCTTTACTGGAAAGGAAACAAGCTTCCGGGGACCGGTTTCTGGCATTACAGCCATCTTCGGCCCGGCTTGCTTGAATCCTGATGGTGCAGTGAGCAAGGGACTCAGATCTGAGCATACCCTTACACGCTTGTGGTGGCCAAAACGATTCAGAAAAGGCGGTGGTGATGGACAGAGCATCTGAATTAAGCAGAACACTCATACCCAGTCAAAAGATCAGGGCTTGATCCATCACCGTTTTTTAGCTCACTGCACCATCCACGGCTGTAATGCCAGAAACCGGTCCCCGGAAGCTTGTTTCCTTTCCAGTAAAGAATTGGCTTGGTAGTTTGGTCTGCCCTGTTCCCATGATGCACTGGGCCAGGGACAGACTAATTTGCATGTAGCCAGGTTCTGAACTGGGATGGTGCAGTGAGCTAAAAAACGGTGATGGATCAAGCCCTGATCTTTTGACTGGGTAGGAGAGTTTTGCTTAATTCAGATGCTCTGTCCATCACCACCCCCTTTCTGAATCGTTTTGGCCACTATAGGAGTGGAAGGGTATGCTCAGACTTGAGTCCCTTGCTCACTGCACCATCAGGATTCAAGCAAGCCGGGCCGAAGATGGCTGTAATTCCAGAAACCGGTCCCCGGAAGCTTGTTTCCTTTCCAGTAAAGAATTGGCTTGGTAGTTTGGTCTGCCCTGTTCCCATGATGCACTGGGCCAGTGACAGACTAATTTGCATGTAGCCAGGTTCTGAACTGGGAAGGTGCAGTGAGCGAAAAAACGGTGATGGTTCAAGCCCTGATCTTTTGACTGGGTAGGAGTATTCTGCTTAATTCAGATGCTCTGTCCATCACCACCCCCTTTCTGAATCGTTGTGGCTACTATAGGAGTGGAAGGGTATGCTCAGACATGAGTCCCTTGCTCACTGCACCATCAGGATTCAAGCAAGCCGGGCCGAAGACAGCTGTAATGCCAGAAACCGGTCCCCGGAAGCTTGTTTCCTTTCCAGTTAAGAATTGGCTTGGTAGTTTGGTCTGCCCAATTCCCATGATGCACTGGGCCAGGGACAGACTAATTTGCATGTAGCCAGGTTCTGAACTGGGATGGTGCAGTGAGCTAAAAAACGGTGATGGATCAAGCCCTGATCTTTTGACTGGGTAGGAGTGTTCTGCTTAATTCAGATGTTCTGTCCATCACCACCCCCTTTCTGAATCGTTTTGGCCACTATAGGAGTGGAAGGGTATTCTCAGACATGAGTCCCTTGCTCACTGCACTATCAGGATTCAAGCAAGCCGGGCCGAAGACGGCTGTAATGCCAGAAACCGGTCCCCGGAAGCTTGTTTCCTTTCCAGTAAAGAATTGGCTTGGTAGTTTGGTCTGCCCTGTTCCCATGATGCACTGGGGCAGGGACAAACTAATTTGCATGTAGCCAGGTTCTGAACTGGGATGGTGCAGTGAGCTAAAAAACGGTGATGGATCAAGCCCTGATCTTTTGACTGGGTAGGAGTGTTCTTCTTAATTCAGATGCTCTGTCCATCACCACCCCCTTTCTGAATCGAATTGATTCAATTTGAAGGCATTGTGTTCAACAATAGTCAATAATTAATTAGATTTATTGAGCAACGAAAAGTGCGAACACAGTTAAAAGAGGCATGTGCCTTTAAGAATTTTGAGACAGTATCTTTGGAACTACAAGAGCCATGGCTCAACGCTTTCAATTCTAATGCACCAAACTTGCACTTCTGGGTTGAATTCCCATTGAAGTCAATAACAAGCCGTAAGAAAAAGCTGTTCCAGAGGGTCCATTACAAGCTATTTGCATTTAGACACTGCCACATGTGAAGGCTGCAGTAGCAATTGCTCTCTGCATTTGGAGACATTTTATGAGTACCGGTCAAATGATGAACACCTACGGATAGGCTGCTCACTCGAAATGAAGTAAGTCCTCTCCAATCCCCGAAAAAGCTTGATAGTAACTGTGATTCAACTGGTGGATAATACAGAGGCTGGGTTTTAATTTTTGCCTCTTGTTTTCTTCTCCTCACCTTGACACAAAAAGGTCGGAAACGGCAATACCAGCATTCTGAGCTGCACACTGATGACCAACACCTCCGGGTAGGCTGCTTGCTTGTGATTAAATATGTTTTCTTTGAATTGGAAAAAACTGGACAGTTATTGGGACTTAATTAGAGGTTTTCATGGAGGTTGGTTTTTCAATCTCTGCCTTCTGTTTTTTCTATTCCGTGTTTTTAAAAAAAAGGAAGAAAAAGGAAAAATCAGCACTAAGAGCCGCACACTGTCAAATAATCAGCTTTGACATTGGTACGAACACCAGAGTAAAAAGAATGAGAAGGGTGTTAATAAGACCCATACTTCCCACAAAATCCACTCAATTTTAACAGGTCATTTTAAACTAAACACAAAAATCCAACCAAGGCCTGGGAGTTCAGCAACCCCCAGTTCTTTGTCCTGAGGAGACCAAAAAGTAGTGTGGGTCAAAACAAAACTCATTGGCATTTCGCACTAGGCAGTTGAATGGATTAACTCTCATGTGGAGTCATCCCTTATAAATGTGGGTTTCTCCTTTTCTCAAACAAGGATTTGACTGGGCCCCTGGTCATGATGGTATTTTGGAGTATGAACAGTTCAAAATACATTTAATCCTTACCGTGGTGAATTGAACTGGTGAATTCTAATGTATCATAGCTTTTGTTTTTGGCAATTTATGCTTTGCACAAAAATATTTAGTATTGTGGGATAAACAAGCACACTGTATATTCATTTATGTTTATGTGTATGTATATTTGATATTCAAAATTCCTCATGGTAAAAAATTGATTAATATGCTGACAGCAAACTGTTAATAAATCAGTGTGATCATGTTGATTAAATTCCTGATCGTCTGGAAAAAGTTTCTGCTTTAAACCATTTCAGACAAGATATACTTTCTATTGTATACTTTTATGTGGTCTAATCTTTGGATTTATTTAGCATAAACCAAATGTGCCTTCCTGCCAGTGTCCAGGGTCACATGACCATTAATAGCTCTTCTGTAGTGTAATGCAGTGGCATAACACAGACCCATGCAGCCCCTGTGGTGCAAGGGGGCACCAACACTTCAATAGCGGCCTCATTCAGTCCAAGGCGAATAAATATCTGTGGCTCCATCATTTTGCGTTACATCATTGATGTGTTGTATATTCCATCGGACAGGTGACAAAAGGGCTATGGGTGTGGGGAAGGTTGTGTCGCTCTTGAGCAGGATGGCCTGGGGGTTGTATACAGCCCTTCCCAAGCATCACAGATTAGCCTGAGGGCTGTACCCAGCCCCTTCCTGACTTCTGAAGATGCCTGACATTTTAATGCCAAATGCAGCTCACACCTGGGCCTGCTTGCCCTTTGTTTTGCTAGGCAGATTGGAGCCAAACTCAGGGATGAGGGAAGAAATTACCAGAGACGATTTAGGATTAGACAAAAGAGATGTCCCCCTACGCCCAAGCTGGCACTAGGTATAAAGGGTTGAACTGCAGAACCTCAAATCAGAACTCTTCTGAACCTGTGGAGACCCAGAAGAAGGGCTATCCTGCTGTCTAAAGCCTGAAGGAAGACTGAGCCTGATTGCCTTGAACCCAGGACTCCAGAAGTTAATCCAAGGTTAGGATGGCTGACCTCCTGTTGGAGCTGCAGGGACACAACAACCTTCCAAAGGCCTTTTCCTTGCAACTGCCCGGCTTACCAGTACCAACTGGACCTGGCTGAATCCTGCTGTTGGCCTCCGTTAGAGTGACTCCCCCAGGTCCTGGTTCCTTGACTAGTGTTAGAATGTACTCATCCAACCCTAAAACTGCAAGAACTGGACACTTGATGAAAAACCAGAGGCTCTGGGCTCTTTGAAATGAAAAGAACCATCCCCGGCTCCTCGCGAACATGAGCAGACTACATCAAGGCCAAAGTAGGAACTGCAGCCAGCTGCTGACAAGACCTTTCCAGATGTAGGCCTCGGACTTCACCGCCAGAGTAAAGCAAAAACCCTGCATTTCACACCAACTAGATGATTCGATAGTCGAGCAGCTCTTCGTGATCATGTTGACCGCACCGCCCACAAAAGGTTACAACCATGGCCTGGGAGTACAGCAACACACCGTGGACGTGCCCCTCTCCGGATCCAACCTACGGCCCTATCGCTGATGACCTCCTTTACAATGGCTTCTCTTGTGAAACGAGACTAAATTAGAAGGTAAACTTTCCACCTGGTCTCTGTATACGACATGTGCTCCATCATGGTTGGCCTGTACTTTTGACTTTGAGCTAGTCCAGCGTGACCAGACCGTGATTGCCACTTTGTACTTTTTGGCTGTATTTCTAGTGGAGAATGAAAAAATGTATCTCTCTAGTGCTACCCATTTGATTTTTATTGTTTTTATGTTATTTGTATGGTGCGGCTTGATAGCACAGCTGTCGCCAGACAATTTTGTAAGAACCACCATAAGAGGGGAATATATGATGTTACAATGCAAACAAACAACGCATTCTTTACAACGCAGTTTTTAGATCGCAACTACTATTACATCGCATGATTTTGCAACGCATGCCATTACAATGCATTTTTTAAATCTACCATTACAACACACTCCATTACAAGGCATACCAATACAATGGATACAATTACAACGCATAATATTTTTAGGGCAACAGTAGGGTAAGTGTTGGATAGTGAAGGGGTAATAATCACAATTCCCACCCAGTGAGTGCAACAGTGGGGTAAGTATTGGATAGTGTAGGGGTAAAAATTACTATTCCCATGTACTCCAAAACAAATACCCTCCCTAAAACTAAAAAATCTCCATTACTTACCTTATACTGCGTTGTAATGGCATGCATTGTAGTGACATGCGTTGTAATGGCATGCTATGTAAAGGCAGTTGCGTTGTAACAGTTGCGTTGTAAAGGTAGTGCGTTGTAATGACTGCATTGTAATGAATGTTTCCCGTGGAGGGGCTTTGCCTCCACCCACATGTTGGGAGCCAGGAGTACATGTTTTGATTGGTCAGAAGTTGTGTGCTTTCACAAAAAAGTGGTTACACTCCACACAGCTGAGTTCATTGTGTTTATTCATCAAGCTACCTGAGCTTGAACTTTCAGGGGCACACACACCGTTGGAATGCTATTAAAGTGTCTTAGATTTTTTTTTTTTTTTTTTTGCCAAGTTTTATATAGCGCGAACTAGACCCGAACCGAATCAGGTATCAGAGCGCTTTACATATTTTTCCAGTTACGTTACATTTTTACGTTTTCCAGTTACTTTCATTTTAGGCACGGGGAGATTAAGTGATTTGCCCAGAATCACAGATGACTAGATAATTGATGTTGTTTTTTTTCCCTGCAGCTGCACAGCTGGCAGGAGGGCAATCATTAACCTACATGGATTTTTATTTCTCAATTTACAGTGCAACTGTCACCTGACCATTTGACTAACTCAAATATTATTCTACAGTTATTTGCTTCCACACAAATACATATCCATTCCCATGCTATTTACTTGTAATGCTTCACATTACCATACAACATTCAAGTCAAGATTCTTTGAAACTCATATTACAGTTAACAATAGTGTAAACTACACACGCACACAAACATGCACAAACACAAATGATGCAGAATGAAGAACAGAAGTGCCCATCTCTCTCATACACTGGTCAGTTTCAGCTCATTTACTAGCATATGCAAACAGGCACGCACATACACATACACACACACACACACACACACGGCCTACCATGAAGTAGGATCGGGGTACCCCATTTCGAACTACTGAATTACCAATGCAATATTTCATCCATGTGGCAATACAATGTAAGGAAGGTTGAACTGCAGCTGTCTCGCCTGCATCTGTTTTTTTTTTTTTTTTTTTTTTTTAAAGAACCTTTATTGTCATGATACGGAGATACAAACATGGGCCTACAACCAGTCCGGCCGGCCGCTATTCAAATCGATTAAAAGTAATGTACTTGAAAAACATACAGCGGTCCGGAGGTCAAGAGCTGAGTAGCATCCAGGATATACCATATAATTAAAGTACCGTGCGTTAATAAGGATCTGAGACGGTTCATTTTATAATAACGGAAAAGAAAATAAGAATCAATGTCGCATAATCACACACACCCCTAACACAGCCAACTAAAGCAAGGATTTTACGCCAGTGACGTACATAGATGAAAAGGATGGGGGAGGGGTATATGAATCAGGATAGATGCAATAGACACCAAGCAAGCATGGCGGACTAGCCCCACCCCTCAAGGCGAAACACAATATGGGAGACATGGAAGACGACGACATCGAAAAAGGAAAAGGGCAAAGGGCCATAGAAACAAGATAGAACAAAATAACAAACCCATCCCCCAACCCTCAACCCTGCACCCCTGCAAAAGGCTACGGCCTACCCCCCCCAGCAGCGTGCCTGTCGCCCTAAATAAGAGACCCGAAATACAGAGAAGAAAAAGAGAAAAAGAAAAGAAAAAATACAGGAGAAGGGCCCTCGATCCGGTCATCCGGCCCCTCCCACCTCCGCGTGCAAAAAACGTATAAACAGTAAAGGTAAAGGAAGTACAGGTAGCAGCAATCACGTAGAACGCAATCAATGACTGCCCCGCTAAGCGCCCCTCAAATCACCATCAACCAGCCATGAGTCCCTCCATGTTCCAATCGAATTCACCCCTGGCCACATTTGTCAATAGTACCAACGTCGAACCATCCCTCAAACGGGATACAAAGTAGCACAAAGGGTCCGATGACACCGGGAGGATCAGGCAGCGGCGCCGCTCCATAGGACCCCAGCCCCCGAAAGTTCGCCGATGATGCATGGCGGAAGTCTGAGTGGAACAATGTCAACACCGCCAACAGTCCCGAGTCCGAACACAGTCCCGCCAGACACGGAAAGGGAAACACACGAAGCGGGAAGCGCCAAAACCCCGACGGGGCCGCCCAAGCCGTGTAGGGATGCTGTTCCTCCACTCGTCGATCAAAGAAAGGCCCCGGTGAGACAATCACATGCGCCACAGACGCGTCCACAGTAGGCTCATGAACCAAATCCATCCACGTCTCTAAGAATTTAGACTCATCCGGGGAAGACGTAGATGAAGCAAAGGCAGACACAGCGGCGCCTCCTTGAGAGCGATCCGTGCCGTTACAAGATGGCGGGACAACAATGGCGGCCATCCTTTGTCCCAAATCTCGGGCCTCCCGGATCAGGGCTGTCTGCAGGGTCGTTAGTGCAGCCAGTATATGTTTGGGCGTGGGCGGTTTCTCACATAGCCAGACCCCGGGGTTCTCTTGCGCACCGGTTTCTCTGCCCGGGTGAGGGGTGCACGGGAAAGCATCATCCGCCATTTCAGCCGTCACGGTCTCTTTCCCCTCCACCGCACCTCAGGAGCGGGCCCGACCCCCGGGATCAGCAGGATTCACAGCGGGATCTCAACAGTCAGGGCAGGCAGCAGAAAGGAGAGTCACCGAAAGGCTAAACAAGCTCCCTGCTGCCCGGGAGGCACCCACCGGTTCCCAGGGAGGGCTGTTAACATAACCGGGTATCACACCGAAGGGGAACTGGGCATCATGGTCTCTCTCCGTCCCGGATATTTCGCACCTCCCGCAGGGCAACCCACTATTGGGGGTGGGTTGGCAACATCTCTTCCGGCTCACAGTTCTCAGGTTCTCTCCGACCGGCTTCCCATCACGACCAGAGGCCGCTGGTGTTGCAATCACGGCCGGACACTCCCCTCACTCGAGATCCCGGCCGCAGCACCTCGAAGGCCGCCAAAGAGACGGAGACAGTTCTTCGGGTCTACTGCACGGTGGAGCCTCAAAAGCAGACGGCAAGTGAACGCTTCCCTTCACCTACTAAAATTAGCAAAAACTGCTCAGGTTTATTGCCAGGATATATGTGCGGGGCGGGAGGGCTCACGGAGCCAAGCGGTTATGCAGCCATCCCGATCGCCATCTTGGCTCCTCCCCCCTCGCCTGCATCTGTGCTGCTTACACTTCCTTTTTTAATAAAATCTTTTTGGTCTTTTTTGTACCATATAAACAAAACAGCCATATAACTTATAGGCCAACATATTACCACATTATTACACCTAAAGAATCTAGGGGCCGATTACGATTGTGGAAGGCTCGTCAGGCGGTCCTTCCGCAATGGATGTATGTCATGACAACGCAGGCTTTACACCGCACTACCATTACAACGCATCCATCACAACACAAGTCGTTACAACGACTTGCGCTGTAGGCGCTGGATTTAGGAATAGTATGATTTACTATTCCATCTCCAGCCTACGTAACAGTAGGGAAGGTGTTGGAATAGTACTATTCCTTAGTATATAGCTCCATCCAGCGCAAGTCGTTGTAACCACTTGCGTTGTGATGGCTGCGTCGTAATGGTAGCGCGGTGTAAAGCCCGCGTTGTAATGGCTGTCTCCCTTCCGTAATCGGACCTTGATATTCCCTCCGCCACATTACAATGGTGGAGGGAATCGTGCTCAGACCGTGGCGGACGCAAAGACCGTCCGCCATGGGACCGCAGCAAGCAAGCATACAGATTGCATGGCGGATGGTCCAGATAGCCTAAAATGGTGGCGGTGCATCGCAGGCACCGACCACCAAATTAGGATGCTGGCTACAGCCGGCCTTTCCATGGCGGTGATACCACCATGGAAAGGCTGGTAGGGATTTGTTATGGGGGCCTGTTGCGGGCCCCTCTTGTGTTGGGGGAGGTGTGGGTGCACTGGGGGTATCCATGGTACCCCCCTACATTTCACAGCACTACGTGGCAGGCACCGGTTGGTACCTGCCACATAGTGCAGTGAAATGCACATCCTGCCTTTTTGGCATCGTGGCGGGTGCTGCAGTCAGCAGCACCTGCCGCATTGTTAAATGGCAAAATGCAACCGTCATGGTTGCGGTTGCATCCTAATTTGGTGTGTGGGACTGCTGCATGCATGGCGGACGGTCCCTGTAACCCCCAGGATGGCGGACAGACTCCCCATGTCTTTATATTAGTGGTTCTCAATGTGTGGTCCAGGGGTCCCTAGGAATCTGGAATTCCTAGCCACGGGGTTTGTGACTGCTTAGAAAATTAAATATTATTAACAGATTACTGAGGTGTATAGAAATAAAGTAGCAAAATGTAAAAGTGAATTATTTTTAACTCTTCATAACTGTAAGGAATTTGAAACTCAGGGCTAAAATTAAGTTGCTTTTCTTAAATTAATTTGTGGAAGCAGTGCAAATTAATCAAACGGAATATAGAATGGATGGTGGGTGGCCTCAGTTAAATTTAAAAAAAAAGCCCCAACCTCCCCATAAAAATATATATATAATATATATATATATATATCCAACTGATTTCTGTCTCTCCAGCGCGGCACCACAGAAATAACGGACCACCAGGCAGCATAGAGTATTCGGGTAGGTTTATTCCTCCTTTCCACTCGGCATGACGCGTTTCGGGTAACAAGTACCCTTTTATATTTGTTTGTGAATTTAATTAAAAAAATGATTAGTTTTTTGGATTCGTTTGATAAATTATTATTTCTGTATTTTTGTGTATTGTTTTGACTTTCTAATTATCGAAATTGCTTAAGCCGGGGTCTCCACATTCCATTAATGATTAGTTGGGGATCCACAGAAGTCAACATGTTAAGAACAACTCCTCTATATGTTTGTAGCCCTTGAAGTGGTTAATATCTTGCATGAGCGATTAGGTCCCCTACTCTTGCAGCTTCTGCTTACACTGTTGATGCCTGTGCCCAACCCACATTGTGGAGTGCTAGGGAAGCCTGAAGTAATTAGGTGTATGTTGTAGGTGTGTGTACATGTATGTGAAACAATCTGACTGAGTTATGCTGTGCTGCTACTGCATGTGCGCATTAGGAGATCGTGCTACTGACACCATGCCAATTCTGGCATTGAAGAGAGAAATTCTTATGCTTGCACACTAAGGGGCAGATTTACTCATCTTTAACGCAATGCAGGCTAGCAAACTAAGTGGATGTGTGGCGTTGCATGAAAGGTAGAGAGCAGAAATGCTCTATATTTGCAAAGATATAGAGCATTTCTGCTCTCTACTTCTGCTGCTGCACTGTGAACAGCCTAGCGCCAATGCAGGCACTCTTACACCATTGTGCAAGGGTACCTGTTCAGGGCAGGATTGTTTTTGTGCAGTAAGGAAGAATTTCCTACACAGAAAAAATCCTTAGAGGGAATTTCCTCTGCATTCCACATTTCACATATAAATAGAAAGTAACAAAGAGATGTAAGGATATTTCTCCTTGTAATGCTTCACTGGAGATCCCGTAGCATTTTCATGCATTCCCAGGTTTACTAGCTTTAGTAAATCTGGGAATGCCCAAAATCAATGGGTGGATGCATCGGAATGCCCATGATCCAACCATGAAACGCCTCCCAAATGCAATATAATGCAACGCAGCACTTGTTAACCCTTACATGGTTTAGTAAATCCCAGTTAATGACTTTCATTGACTTGCAGTGACTTGCATCATGCAAGGACAACACAAGTCCTTAGTAAATCTGATCCAAAGCGCGCATATTGTGTGTCTCTTTGTGTGTGAAGTGTGCACTGATGCTCATAATGTGTTTGTAAAGGAAGCTTGCACTGTTGCTGTGAACTTGAAGAAAGCTTTCATAGCATCTCTCAGTGCTGAGACTGTGCCATGTAATAGGGAAGCCTACATTGATGCTGTCCATGCTGCATCAATGTGCACTTCTAGCTCTTAAGCCATCCTGGCAGCCCTGTCATCACAGGTTCTCACCCGAGAGACAGCGGGATGCATTCAAGTGCTGTTGCACTAGGGGTGTTAAAAATGGCACCCTGCCCGTACTTTTAGGAAATCCGATCGCGAAGAAGGGAAAAAATTCCCCCTCTCCTACCAGGGAAACGGGTTTTTTAATCAATGCCCGATCCCTAGTAAAAAACAACATCGCTTTTAGAGACTTCATTTCGGAGAGGAAGCCCTTGTGGGCCTTTATTACTGAAACCTGGGCCTCAGATTTCTCCGGACCTGAACTTGTCAATGCTATTCCCGAGGGCTATGCCCTCGCGAGAATGGACAGAGAAGGGTGCGTGTGGGGGGGGGGATTGGCATTCTACACAAAAGTTCCATAAATTGCCGAATTAAGTGCCTCCCTTCCCCTCAGGACTCCTTCCAGGCTTTGCACTTTACGTTAAATTCCTCCACTACGGTGTCCTTCGCGGGCATCCTAATCTACAGACCGCCTGGTCCCAGGTCTGCTTTCAGCCCTGACCTCCTGGAAATTTTGGAACCATTTATTGATAAACCTAACTTTACCATCCTTGGTGACTTTAATTTCCATCTGGAAAATTCTAACTCGGCTGATACTATATTTCTGGTAGACTCGCTGGCATCTTGTGGTCTCTTGCAAAGAGTTGGAAGTCCCACCCACTCCGCTGGCCATACCTTGGATGGGGTATTCACGAACGACCCTAGGTTGGAAATAGGCCCCCCCCCTCCCTCTATCCTGCTCGGACCATATGGCTGTCCCACTTGAGTTCACTTCGCGTCCTTCCACCGTGCCCACAAAGGACACTAACAATTGGGTTTTGAAAAGGAACTATAGGGGCCTGAATAACGAGTCCCTCTGCCCTATTATCGCCAATTTTAAGTTCCCTTCAATAATGGACACCGATGCGGCTGCCCTCCATCTTGCCAACACTATTTCGAATGCCATAAACATCCTAGCCCCGGCTAAACCACACTATTCTGCCAGGAAACGTCCTTCGGCTCCCTCGTTTTCAGATTCCCTTAGACTGCTTAGGCAGGAATGCAGGAAGCAAGAAAGACTCTGGAGGTCCTATCTTGATCCCAATGAAAGGTCTAAGCATAAAAGTATGCTTAAAGGATACAAAGCTGCAGTTTTGTCAGAAAAAAAGGCATATTTCATCAAACTGACGGCCTCCCATAGCTCGCCCAGAGAGCTATTTAAAATCGTAGACTCTCTATCTCTTGCTCAGCTTCCCGATCCCATTGTGGCAACCCAAGAACTGTGTGATCAGATCTCCACCTTTTTTCACACCAAAATCATGGATATCTACACAGCCTTGGAAGTCCTCAATCCTAATCTAGAGGCTGCCCTTCCCCCTGTTACACTCCCCCTGCAGGACCTTACAACTCGGCCTCGCGCCAACCTGTCCAATTTTCCTCTTCTTACCCTGCGACTTCTCAATCAGCTCCTTGATAAGCTCAAATCTGGATCCCCCTTTGATCCATGTCCCTTAAAGGGTAAACAGTCATAATATCGATTCCAAAATATAGAATGGACATAATATCGAAGTAAAAATATAGAATGGACAAAATATCGAATGGACACAATATAGTGGTTAAAAATATCGAATTTAAGGTAAGTAATATCGATTTTCAAAATATAGAAGTCAAAATATCGAAGTATACAATATAGGCATTAACTCGATTTTTTAATAATATCATTTTTTTTAAGTGTTTTGTATGTTAGTATATGTGTGAAAAGTGTATATTAATTTTTGTAATGTATGTTTAATGTATTTTAAGTCATGAATTTTATGTTATTTAATTTTTGCATAATTTAATTCTGTAGTGGGTTGTGGGTTTATAGGGGAATAGGGTGGCAAGTAATTTAATTGTAATTAAGTAATTAATTTTTTCATTTATTGGTATTGATTTTAAATTTATTGTTAATTAATTTTTAATTGGTAATTAATTTCTATTAATTGGCAATTAATTTTTATTAATTGGTAATTATTTTGTATTAATGAAATATTTGATAATTATGATAATTGTATTAAAGTATTTTCTGTAGTGGGATGTGGGTTTATAGGGGAAAAGGGTGGGAAGTAATGTAATTGTAATTAATTACATATTAAAAATACTTTTTGTGTATTGATAATTAATTTACTGTTAATTTTTAATTGGTATTAATTTTATTATTAATTCGTTTTTGTTATTGAAAATTAATTAGTTGTTAAATAATTATGAATTATTAATGTTTAATAACTAATATGTAGTTGTATTTCTAATTAATTATTACATAATATTAAATTGGTTATTATTTTCAATTAAAGTTTTATGGGTATTGATATTTAATTTATTTTTAATAATATATTAAATCATTACTTTCCCTACTGTTAAACTCACTGGAGTGGGAATAGTAATTTTCACCCTCCCGCTATCCAACGCTTTCCCTACTGTTGCACTCTCTGGAGTGGGAATAGTATTTTGTACCCCTACGCTATCCAACGCTTTCCCTACTGTTGCACTCTCTGGAGTGGGAATGGTAATTTTTACCCCTACGCTATCCAAAGCTTTCCCTACTGTTGCACTCTCTGGAGTGGGAATAGTATTTTTTACCCCTACGCTATCCAACGCTTTCCCTACTGTTGCACTCACTGGAGTGGGAATAGTATTTTTTACCCTCCCGCTATCCAACGCTTTCCCTACTGTTGCACTCTCTGGAGTGGGAATAGTAATTTTTACCCTTACGCTATCCAACGCTTTCCCTATTGTTGCACTCACTGGAGTGGGAATGGTATTTTTTACCCCTACGCTATCCAATGCTTTCCCTACTGTTGCACTCTCTGGAGTGGGAATAGTAATTTTTACCCCTACGCTATCCAAAGCTTTCCCTACTGTTGCACTCTCTGGAGTGGGAATAGTATTTTTTACCCCTACGCTATCCAACGCTTTCCCTACTGTTGCACTCACTGGAGTGGGAATAGTATTTTTTACCCTCCCGCTATCCAACGCTTTCCCTACTGTTGCACTCTCTGGAGTGGGAATAGTAATTTTTACCCTTACGCTATCCAACGCTTTCCCTATTGTTGCACTCACTGGAGTGGGAATAGTATTTTTTACCCCTACGCTATCCAATGCTTTCCCTACTGTTGCACTCTCTGGAGTGGGAATAGTAATTTTTACCCCTACGCTATCCAAAGCTTTCCCTACTGTTGCACTCTCTTGAATGGGAATAGTATTTTTTACCCCTACACTATCCAACGCTTTCCCTACTGTTGCACTCACTGGAGTGGGAATAGTATTTTTTACCCCTACGCTATCCAGCGCTTTCCCTACTGTTGCACTCACTGGAGTGGTAATATTAAATGTTACCCTCCTGCTATCCTACGGTAAAATATTGTACATTTTTAATTAATAACTTAAATTAATTATATCTGAATTTTAAGGTTATTTGAGTATTTTTAAGTATGTTTTAGTTACATATATTTATTATTTAATTAATTTTAAATTACTTTTAAGACATTTAAAAAAATTCGATATTTTAACTGAGTATATTTTTTACAGACTATATTTTGGATTCGATATTTTTGTACTTACCTGTTTGTAGATAGGAATTCGATATTTTGGCATTCTATATTTTGGTGACTATATTTTGGTAAGTCTATATTTTGTCATTCTATATTATGTCAGTGATCCCCCTTAAAGACTCTGAAACAGTGCAGAAATGTTTTGCTACCCCCTTTCTGGAGATAATGAATCAGGCAATCTCCAAAGGTGTCTTCCTCACGCCTTGGAAGATGGCCACTGCCAAGCCCCTTTTGAAGAAGGCTACCTTAGACCCTGCTATTTTAAAAAGCTTTCGTACCATATCCCTGCTTCCTGCCCCCTCCAAGATGCTCGAGGCCCATCTTAACTACCATCTGAGCGCCTTCCTGGATAATTCTAGCCTGCTAGATTCTTCTCAGCATGGCTTTCGGAAGGCGCATAGTACGGAGTCAGCCCTCACAGTGGTGGTCAATAACATCCGCGCTAAGGTCGACAGTGGTCAGACTACCCTTCTGATCCTGCTCGACCTCACAGCCGCATTTGACACCCTGTCCCCTACCATCCTGGCCACCCGCCTCAGTGAGATGTGAGTGGATGGGCCCGCTCTGAGCCTCTTGACGTCGTTTCTCAATCAGCGTGAGCAAAGGGTTAAACTGGGCGACTTCCTCTCCCCCGCTAAGCCTGTGCAGTGTGGGGTTCATCAGGGCTCATCCTTGAGCCCCACACTTTTTAACATCTATGTGGCCCCACTTGCCAGGCTAGTAAAATCGTTCGGATTGGAAGTACTGCCGTATGCTGACGACACCCAGATTATGGTTTCCCTCTCTCAATCTGTGGTGACTGCGGCTTTAAATTTTAGGAATTGCATGGAGGCAGTGGCAGGCTGGATGACCAACAACTTCCTCAAATTAAATGGGGAAAAGACCGAGGTCCTCATCTTCGGAGGTAAACAGGAGGTCTGCTCGGCTGACTGGTGGCCGTCTGCCCTTGGAACCTGTCCCACACCCTCTCATGCTGCTCGCAATTTGGGTGTAATTCTTGACACCACACTTTCCTTTGACAGGCAAGTCAATAGGACTGTTTTCACCTGTTGTGATGTTTTAAGGATTTTGAGAAAACTTTCACACTACCTCTCCTTGGAAGCTCGGAAACAACTCTTGGTAGCTCTCATCTCCTCACGGTTAGATTACTGTAAAGCACTCTATTTAGGCATAAATAAGAGGCTGGTCCAACGCTTACAAGTTTTGCAGAATGCGGCAGCTAGGTTCGTTGTTGATGCCCCCAGGCGGTCATCAGGCTCCTCCATCAGTAAAAACCTTCATTGGCTTCCTATACAGGCCAGGATAAACTTTAAGGTTCTGTGTCTTACCCACCGTGCCCTCCATGGATCCGGTGCAGAAGACATTAGGTCTCTTGTGTCCTCCTATACCCCAGGCAGGGCTCTGCGCTCTGCCAACAAGAACCTTCTGTCGGTTCCCCGAACCGTTAAGGCCAGATGGGGAGGGAAGGCCTTTTTTTCCCTTGCCCCGAAACTCTGGAACATGCTTCCAGTTGAACTCAAGGGCAATGCGTCCCTCGTTCTTTTCCGCAAAGCCCTAAAGACCTGGCTCTACACAGAAGCCTACATATAGTCGACATCTGGTTTTACCTCTCATTCAGCTGTACCATCTGATGCGTCTTGATGCCTTGGGGCTAAGTAGCACAATACAAATTTCATTTCATACATTCATTCATTCATTCATCAATTGTGCTTCTATGAGAGAAGTATGAACAGCTGCTGCATGTCCTGCACCTGTGCAGTTTATGTGTAGGAGGTTTGTACTTTTGCTACCTTTGCTGAACCTGTACTGTGTATTGTGTGCTGTTACGGAAACCTGATGTGTTGATGTTCGTGCATTAACTGAGTTTACGCAAGATTGTGCATTTAGAGGTGTGGACATGTGTAAGTAAAAGACTCTTTCCTGGAGTGTTGCTGTTCTCTGTACATAATAAAGTTTATACTGGTTTGCCATGTTGTAGGTGTGTATTTGTGTGTGTGTGTGTGTGTGTGCACATGTTTGAGTGTGTGTGTGCACAGGCATATTTTTAAGGAAGCGTTTCCAGGTGCTGCTCAGGCAGTGTCTGGTTTTCGTGTGAGGGAAGCTTGTACTGCTCGTACTGTGCTGTACTTGTTCTGTGTATGTGAGAGAAACGCTGATTAAAGCATTCTATGTGGTTTCTGGGAGAGGGAAGCTTGGTTATTGCTGCCTAAACTGTATCTGTTCTCTTTGTGGGAGAAGCTTGACCTACTGATGTTCATGCTGCACTGGCTGTGTGTGAGTTAGTGAAGCTAGAGAACCCCTTTTTTGCCGCCAGACCAAAGCCAAATTATTAGCGTTATCAATATTTGACATCCTAAGAGCAAAATAGTAAATTAAACATTGAAAACAAACGATTTTCTAATGTGGGAGTATATTGGAGAGGAGGAGATCACTGCTAATAGGTTATCAGTGCCACATACCTGCAAGAAGAGTTCCATTGGCTAGCTGGATATTATTTAATGATATGCCCTGTGTAGTTACCTCATATAGATGAAAGGGCATCATTTGAACCTTTGGTGACCCGGACTAGTTCGTTTATCTCACAGGTTGAAGGACCGTGCAGGGAATTTATCACAATAACTTCAAATGGATTTGGCTTGAAAATATTTGGTTTCAAAATCAGTTTCCAGGTTGATTTATGGCCGCGGTTACTAAGTTATTAGCCAGCACTGTTTGGGTTAGTAATTGCAGCACCTGCCCAAGGTTTCTGATAACAGCTCTACTTAGCAAGTCTATTACTCACTAACAGGGCTTTATTTGATAAGAGGATGTAAAATGTTATTGCCTGGTGTTAGTAATACGTGCATGAGGTAATTCACAAACGCACATTTTTTTTAACTGTTTGGCCAAAAGATCTTAATAACTATTTTCGCGCCTTTGTGTCATTATAGGTAATACTGATGTTGTCAGCTGCTGTGTGATCTTGGAAGCATTGTGCAAAGACACGCGTGTTCCTCACTTGCTGTTTGATGTGCGCTGTACGGCCACACTTTCCAAGGGAGGCGTGGTTGAAAAGCACATGCAGCACCTGGGGCAGTACAGCTTGTCTTTTCTTTCTGGCCTGCATTGCAAGTGCTTTCTTACTGCCTGCCAAAGTTCCCCTCGGGCTCTAATGCACTCAATTGTATTGTCACCAAGATTTATTGTCTGTGGCCTCCTCAGCTGCGGCAGGAGCCAGGGGACATCACGACCTACCGCCAGATACTCTGTTCACCTAATTTTGTTGCATATTCAGAATTTTTTTATTTTTTGAGAGTGAACAAATTGACCTCAAGGAAAAGGGAAGAAGTCACAATGTTGCTCCGTATTCCATTTTTGGTCCACTCAGTGACTAAACACTGCACCATGGATATCTAGTTCACTGCACGCTGGCATCATATTGCATACATTTAAAACATCAATATATCTGACACCTGAAATGACTAATATTACTGCAGATTAAATGACTACATTCTAATTTTCGAAAACCTAAAGGCATTTATGACAAATATTTTGATATCAGACATCAAATACAAAATCAAAGTGTCCAATAAAGAAAATCGGCTGCATTACGTTATTTTTGCAGTGGTAGAAGACAATCCATTTGCACCATATTTGTTCCTTGTATAGTAGGCACTAAAGCAAATGTCACCGAGAAAAAACACGGACTAAATAGGTTTTTGCTATTTTTAGTTGTGCTTATATATTAAGATGTAGAGAACACACTTTCTTTCCCTTTGGAATGTGAACGTTGAAATTAAGATTAATTAAAAAACAGCAAAATGATGCTAATTCGTTTCACTATATTTCTTTAAACAAAAAGTAATTAATGGAATATGATTTTTTGTGAACGTCTTTATTGGTTTTGCAGTTTATCGCTGAAAATAGAGACTTCGATGGTAATGCATGATGTTCTGCTCTTTCATTTAAATTCTCTAATTATAGTGCCTGTTCTAGATAGTATGAAGTCGATTGCTATGAAGTAGGAGGACTCACAAGTTATAAACAGAGCAGTTTATTATAGTTACAAGTTGAAAGGTTTAAAGGGAGTAGGAACCAGTGAAACTCTTCAGTCTTCTACTTCCAGTCACTACTACTCCTGGCTCAAACATTCAAAAAACAAAATTCCAGGATCTGGTACATCATATGGAACATTGCTAGAACATTCCATAAAGCTGTGCAAAATGACACACACCTTCCCCCTATTTCAATATAAAAACGGAAGTATTGAAAATTGATGACAAAGCATAGTCTTCAAGCTTTGCAGGACTTTTTTGATCCTCAAACTGTGTCACACACCGCGTCATTTAGATCTCCGCTCTGAGAGGAAATTAATCGTCCATTTAGCATAACTTGTTGGCTAGTCCTGAGTAACTCATAAACCACAAATCAAAGAGCACCTCTAACCAAACTTTCTCTTCACCACCAGATTTTGTGTAACCCCTCTGGGTTCCACAAATAAACACTCTGCTGAGATGTCACACCGGGCTGCCATCCACCCCTTCAGCACCATCAAGAGTTCAAACACATTAACAGGATTAGACTATTTAGAACCACCTTTCCTGCAACCCATGGGTAATTTTAAACTGGCAAACTGCCCCACATTCACATTTCTAAGACCAGCCGCTCCATTTCTTCGTTCCAACTCCAGTTTCATCCTCTGTTCACACTTGGCGACTCCGTCCTGCACCTTTTGGTAGATGAAGTCCTTAGACTTTGACATTGGAGCCTAATCTTCCAACATATTATTTATCCACCAAGGTGCCAACCTAGTTCCAGGTTTGTGATCTTTCAATAGTTCAAATGGTGAGAAACTTGCAACAGGTAGTTCAACATATTAGCAGTTTGGCCATTAAGTCTTGTGCCAGTAAGTTCCCGCATTCAGTGACAACAGTACAGATTTCTTGATAGTACAGTTGAATCTCTCAACTGACCATTGATATCGGAGTGGTGTATGGCAATCCTCTTGTCTCTTACACTAAATACATTCCAAAGTTGATGTTTGTAAAGTGAGAGCTGTTGTTAGGAACAAGAAACTCTAATAGTCCCTGACTTTAAAACACATCTGTTAAAAATACAACAAACACATTTGTTGTCAATGTCTTCACAAGCGTCATCTTGGGCCACTTAATAATAGCCCACAAGTATTATGATATATGCATTTCCCTCCTGGGAGAAATAGAAATAAATAGACCTTAGAATATCCATGCCTAACTTTTGACAAGACCTTTAAGAAAGATCAACAGGGGAATGGCTGATTTGTCACTCTTACTTCAGTACTCACAATGCCGTACTATGTTATCTGCCATTTTGGCCCCCAAAACTGTCGTTGTACATGTCTTTTTAGATGCAGACATTGCCAAATGACCCTCATGACACTGGACAACATTGCCACCTCTTATCACCTCTCATCACATGTGGCGGGACCACCTTTCTGCTCATGAGGATCGCACCTCACCTGGTCAACTCTCCTTTAACATTAGCAAATTACTTGAGCTCACCCAATAGTTTCATCACATCTTGCCACCCAGTATCTAGGCATCTTTGGACCTCACTCTATATGGTGATCACTCTCTGATGTGCTAATCCACTCTTCTTCTGTACAAATATCATGCATCCCAGAACCTTCTTCACGAACAAACTCAGAAACACTAAAACAAAAGTATAAGATTCCACAGCCCCTCTCCAATTCTCTTTCACCTTTGATTACTTTTGAATAATATAATTTGTGTGACCACGTGTTTTTTATGTTCTATGCCTCTTGTATACACAAGTAAAATAAAGCTGATAACATGCTTATACTCTTCAAAATTCAAATGATTTCCCTTACCTCACATTGTTTTAGATGAGTTGAGCAATTGGGTGCTTTTGCAGAAGGGGAAGAGTGAGAGACTTAGGTGTTCCCTACTATGTGATCTTCATTTCAAGAGAAAACATATAGCCAGTATTTGGTAAGCAATCCAATCATATTGTTCAATAGGTGTGGAAGAAGCAGATAATCTCACCTGTCACCAATTGTTTTTGACACCAGACGTGACAGTGAATCTTCTCATTTGAGTGCACATGGCTTAAATCAAATAATGGAGGCACTTAACCAATAAAATATGTTGTGGACTTTGTCAATAATGTAGCTGTACTATTAACAGGTGCAAACTCCACATCTCCTGCCATAGATAGAAAATTGTTTACATTGCTGGTTCAGAATGGTGTTTTACCATTTGCTAAGATCATTTGATGCACATAAATGGAACCCTAAAAAATGTTTCAACTAGCATAGAAAGCACTACCTAAACCTCCCGCAAAGGCAAGTTACATATTTGGTCTAGGGTAGGACGGTGCAATTACTGGTATAAAATATTACTCTGTCAGATGGTGGGCTACTTAAAATAATAGGCATATCACTGTATGTAGGGAGAGGGATCAGCTGAGACATTTTAAGCTCTCAAGCGTGTAGTTTTATTTTGATCTTAGTTGTAATGCTACATGGTTTTGGATATCACCATTCTGGTTTTCAGCAGATCTTCCTTTTTCTAGGCTTATCATTAATTGAAGCCTCTTTATTAACAAGTAATCATCTGCTACTTCACATTGTGCCATATCTTGATTGTCCCCAGCATCTTGAGGAAAGGTAAGTCTTACTAAAAAGGTATAGAATTATACTTTAGATTAAAATTAACATGCCCTCTTTGGAAAAACATAGTAAATGTTATCTTGTGAACATTTAACGTCTATGCAGATCTCAGGATATATATCCCTTTTCTAATATTATTTTGTTAAAGTATTTTGCCTTCTCGTAGGTTTTAACACTCCATGTTTCCAAATCTTTTGGAAACCACCCTACCTTTCAGAACCAAAATGATGTGGGAGCAAACTTCCAAACCCCACTTCTTGGAAGATCAGGAGAGATCGCTTACTTGTCCAACAGGGATTGGCCCAACTCCAGCATTAGACCCACAACACAGAGGGAAAAATGTGTTACTAAGTGACAAAAGGGATGTTTCTGATTGAGGTGTCCTCACATTTATGGACGTTGGGAGAAGTAGTGGAGGTAATGGTTCCCCTTCTACCTCCCTGCCAGTTTTACATCTAATTGACAATGGAATGAGTTCTGAAATGTCTCATTTAGATTTTAGTCTCATTTGTTAAATGCTGGGGCATCAAGAGAGATTTTATTCTCAATTGACCCTGTGATGGCGAAAAAAGTGATTAAGTGTGTAAGTTAGGTGTGTAAGTTATTTGCCATGTATTTTGGACATTTGTACAAAGTACATGCACATTGTTTTGGTTTGGCCTCTGATATTCCTTGGTAAATGAGCGGTTAAAATAGGAGTTGGTATACTTTGGGCTCAGTCAGAATGATAATTATCGGAGTACAATATATTTTCACACATTTTAGCACCTCATAGTCCTGAACCACATTTTTAGGTCCGGCTTTTGACACTTCAGCTGTCAAACGGACCTATTTCTAACAATATACACAGAGTGGGCTTTGGGTCTGCCTCTTTCAACCTTTGGCTTTCTTTGACCAGTCTCTTTCAGCCATTGACTTGAGACATGGTCAAGTGTGTCTTGGCTCAATCTAGTGCAGTGTTCATCTCTCACCTAATGGCTTTGGCAGTTTGGATGTATCATTCTGCCTCCACTCCAGCGCTTGCATAGAACTGCATGTTTTAAAAAATTTGTTATGATACAAAAACATACAATGCATCAGGTTCTACATTTACATATCGTTGTCTGCCACATTACACATCAAGTATCATGGGTGTTTTAGTACAATTTTTAAATAAAATGCAGCTTCACACGTAATTGCAGTAGAGGTACTTTTGCCCATTTTTCATGTAGTTACAATGCAAGTGTCATTACAAGGTCCATTTTCTGAGGCTGCTTATCCCCTTTTTCTCATATAAATTATGACTGAGGTTTAATATTCAGGATAGCTACAACATTCAGCAAATAGGCTTCCAGAAGGCCCCACATAGTTTTAGGTCGTGATGAGTACTGTAGCTTCTTGGCATACATTTCTAGCTATCCCTTATAGTAAGTAAGAACAGTAAGCCACTTACTCCAAATTAGTACTTTACCCACCCCCTCAATATTTGGCCTCTCGTCTTTTTTGCCATTAAGACCTCTACAGCTACAAATGCTTTCAGCGTCAGTTGTCTATTTTTAACTAATTCTAGCAGACATATATGGGGGTACATATCCACCACACTGGAGATTGAACTGCATTTTGAACTCTACAACTGTAGTACTCTGTCTTCTCTTGCAACCTCCCTGTGAGTATTGCTCTAATGAGGGAACAGTACATATTAGCAGATTCAACTAGACCTATTAGCTTTCCCAATGCTTGTTTAGATAACTGTTGCTACTTCCCAACTTTAAATTTTGTATACAAGCCCTCAGCCCTGCATAATAACTGCTATGAGGAGCTCATATCATTCGATTTACACAAACATCTGTGGTCCCTAATCAAAAACGTGCTTTTCGCACATATTGTGCACAATTCCTTTTTTTATTTCTAAAGTTTTCATTTTAATGTGGAGTTTTTGGAGCATTCATTATCTTTCATGCTGTTTGTGGTTGCACACGATGTTTTCGATAGTAAATGTAATAACATCATCTAGCTTCTGTTGCAGCGCTAAAAGAAGAAGAAAGGAAGAATGGGTTGGTAAGAATGATGTATAATTAATTATTCTTAGCACTTAAAGTGATTGCATAGTTCACATAGCTCGGTATAATCTGGTTTGCATCATCTGACAGAAGCTCTCAGTCATTAAGGACAGCCAGGAACAGAGCGTGGGGCCCCTGCATCTGTTATCATGTGTTGCATATGTTCAGAATGTCTCTGCTCTCATCCTTTCTGTAAGAGCATGGAAAATGCCGGCGGAGATAAGGCACACACCTCTGTGTTCACCCACAGCCAACAAAATGGCTGCCTGCAACTCAGCCCTTATCAAATCCAATTGTACTGCAGCAGTCTGTTTCTGATAAGCACTGCGGCCTGGTGCCAGCACTGCGAGTCATTTCACTTTCACTCCAAGACTAATGAGCAGGACAGCGTCTAAGACACATAATCAGCGGTTTGATCACTTGCTCGCATACGAGCTCTGAAGGGATTTTATTTAGCCTGTGTTTCACCTTGTTATTCTGCAGCTTGCTGTGCTCCTGGTTTAGTGACCTGTTCTGAAGATATTTGGCTCTGTAACCCAGATCTGGAGCGTCACCAACCCCAACAAGCTAGAAAAATACATGTGCTACAAGGTGTTACAAGGTAAACAGTTTAAAACTCTGTTCCTACTTCGATTCCTCTCCGGCCTCTCTGCTGTAGGAATCCCTTGCACTCTTTCTTCCCTCTAAATGTGTATCAGTACCATACCGTGGTATGTGATACTTTCTGAGGGAGACACATGCATGCTTCCAAGGGCTGCCAGACATTTTATTTTTAAAAGCCGGAGATTTCAGTGGGACTAACTGGCCGCCTCTCTTCTAACACTTGGCAAATCATAACTCGATTTATGTTTATAGTTTTTTTACACAACTGACAGTGCTTCGTTTGTGCCAGTGGTTGCAGGTGTTCGACAACGACTCTCATTATAGAGACTGGGCTTTAAACCAGAGCAGGAGTGAAAAATGCAGAAAGAAGGAGGAATTAATAGATAGGAAAAAAGTAACAAGAAGAAAAAGCAGGGATGAAACAGAACCTGCAAGAGTGAGATAAATAGACAGGAAATGTAGGGTGGCGAAAGAAAGGGTCATGAGATGGAATAGAGATCAACTAGACTTGGAATTTGGGAATCTCAGCATACAGCAATGCCGTAGGGTTGTCATCTGACAAAGTCTTTGGGGCCATACACCTAGGGCTCCATTAGGATGACGGGCGGACATTGTCCGCCCGCCATTCTATCGCAGAACGGGATAGCCCGCCATAAGGGCGGGGGTCCCGTGGGGGGAATTAGGATGTGCCCGCCGCAGTGGCGGGCACATCCTGTAGTTTTAGCATTGTGGCGGGCGGGGCACTCTGCACCGCCCGCCACAATGTGAAAAATGCTTTTTGCATTTGCATATGCAAAGCGGCAGGCACCGCGCGGTGCCTGCCGCTTTGCATATGCAAATGTGGAGGGGTACCATAGGTACCCCCCATGTGCCCCCCGACAGTGGTGGCAACCTGGGGGCCCTGCAGGGGGCCCCCGCACCAATCTCCGCCTGCCTTTCCGTGGCGGCATTGCCGCCGCGGAAAGGCATCTACATATTGCCATTGTAATATGGCTGGCGGTGTCCATTGGACACCGCCACCATATTAATCTATTACCGCCGCGGTCGCAGGGCGACCGCGGCGGTAAAGTGGCGGACGGTCTTTCCGTCCGCCATTGTCCCCCTCCGGGGAAAACGAGAGTGGTTGTCGGGTGGATTGCCTCCGCCAGGGTGGCGGTGGCCGCCGCCACCCTGGCGGAGGCAATCCGCCCGATATCGTAATGGAGCCCTTACTGTTCTACAGGTTTAACCTAACCCGTAACATTGAAAAGATATTTCCTCCTATTAAAGCTTGTAGTAGGGGCCCGTTTTGTATGTGTGTCTTCTACGCAGATTGTTCTGTTGAAAAATAATTGGGGCACCTAACTGGTACTACTGCGATAAAAAATCTTCTTACCAGACTAACACATCTTGGGAAAATTATCATATATATTGAATTGAT
Organism: Lissotriton helveticus; assembly: GCF_964261635.1. Lineage (NCBI taxonomy): Eukaryota > Metazoa > Chordata > Amphibia > Caudata > Salamandridae > Lissotriton > Lissotriton helveticus. The sequence continues at coordinate 1,815,326,058 of NC_136067.1, read as the reverse complement.
TTGATTTGAATATTTGTATAGCGCGCGAATGCCCAAGGGCGACTACGCGCTAGAGCCAAAGTGGCCCGGAAGGTTGCCATAGAGAGAGTAAGCCATTAGTAGTAATGTGGTAACCCAGTAACCTGTATAACTAGAGGGAAAAGGAGGTACTAAAAAACAGGTCGCCCTCCTAGGACGTCATCTGAAAAAGTGCGAGCCCACATTCCTGGGTTCAAAGACCTGTCTTGAGTGGTGGCTGTTCACAAAAATTATAAGTGAAGCCAAAATAAAAGAAAGAAAAATGTCTTTCTTTAGTCCCCTCAATCACCGGAGTTTCCTCACGGTGACATGCTTCATCATTGGGGCCATCCCAGTTCTCTACGAAAAGGGGCGTGCTGCGACTTGCGAACTACGTAGGAGCACTTAGTTGTGAAGGACTATGTGTGGTGCAAAAAAGTGTAGTAGAGTGGAGTGGGTGAAAGTGAATTAAAAATACCATGCTAGTGGGCCTCAGTAATTTATTCTGCTCCTAGTTTGGTATATTAAAAATGGGGTTATACTGTAATCCGACCAATTATGAAGGTGGGGTCAGTATATGGTCAACATGTTTCACGCTACCCCTGGCGTTTCTTCAGGACCATACAGGGACCAGCCCTGTATATGCCACTCCTAAATAACCTAAAGTCAAGGTTAGAATATAATTAATGAAAAAAAAGGAAGAAATTGTAATTGTAAACGCTGCTCAATACAGAAGCATGCGTGACTCAAAATACATACGCTGTTGCTTACTGGCATATGTTTAACTCATTGATGAACATTTGCGGGTGCCTAATAGCACATCATGGTCTCGCGGTATTACCTAGCTGCTTCCCCGATGCGGTCCGACGGGGAAGCAGCTAGGTAATACCGCGCGGTGTTGCAGATCAGGAACATTGCTTCCATAGAGGCGACACCGCCACCCTTATAGACCAATTTCTTCCTTTTTTTTCATTAATTATATCCTAACCTTTACATTAGGTTATTTAGGAGTGGCATATACAGGGCTTCACAACTAAGTGCTCCTACATAGTTCGCAAGTCGCAGCACGCCCCTTTTTTCTTTCTTTTATTTTGGCTTCACTTATAATTTTTGTGAACAGCCACCACTCAAGACAGGTCTTTGAACCCAGGAATGTGGGCTCGCACTTTTTCAGGTAACCCAGTAACCCTCAGAACCTGAGTGTGAAAGCTGAACAATAATAATGGTTCTATCGGGGAACACAATCAATTTGAAATACTGTACTTAATACATATTACTGGACATATCCCTAAGGGGGATTTAAGAAGACACACACTACTGTATATAGTTCTGAAGGTCAATCTTTAGTAAAAACCTTGTAAAGAGTCAATCAACAATTTATACGTAGCTGTCCAAAACAAGGAGACATATAAACTGTATGGACATTTAGTGATTGGTCGTGACTGGTGACAAAGTGCTGTGCAAAGATGAAACAAAAAGAAATATATTCATACAAATAAACAAAACATTAGGTAAAGGATGTCCACTTTAGAATACAATAGTCACAACTGGGTGAAGTATTTCCTTGTTTTTGTTGCCACTTTGTGTGGACCGATATACGTAAAGAACGTCGACGTTTCGACCCTATATCTTAGTGCAGATTCATATGCATCTGTGTCGGGACTTCATCAGGACACAAGGAGGGGGTAGGACAGGCTGGGAATGTAAACAGGAGGGGAGGTTTCAGACCTGAGTGTGTGTCAGGGATGGACTTTGTAGCGAACAAGACCAGATGATGCTCACCTGAATGTACAAAAGAAGCGTGATTGCTTTCTTCAGTGGGTCCTTATGGGTGGGAGAATGTCAGCCAACAAACTCAGAAACTATTCATGGAGTAGTGAATTCTAGAAGGCAAGTAAAGGTATAGATCAGGCCTCTACTATGGATCCATGGTCATTTGTTTTATTTAGCGATCTTCTACACCAGCCGGTGGAAGAATCTGTGTGGGTGCCGCCAGAGCGATCACCTGGAACGCGAGAAAGGGGTATTTCTAGTGAGTTAAACAATTCAGAAAGCCCTCAGAACTAATGAACTGCTAAGCGGTGGTGAAGTGGAGCTGATAACAAGCAAGGCTGCTATCTGTCTCCCAGACATGTTAATGTTCTTTCAAATGCCCACTCGCAATTAATTTATTATCATGCATCGTGTGAAGGCGGTGCTTATCGTGCCAATGGTCTTAAAAGCAGATGAGGTAGGGGAATTGTGGGGGGCTGATCTAACGTGAAAGATGGGTAGTGGCGAATGAGTATGACGTCCCTGCCGAGTGAAAGCGAGGTGGTTTAGCATTTAACATGGGCATTACGCAAGAAGTACATAACCGGTGCGTGAGACACCCCGTTTAATGATGAAGTGATTTAGCAGATAAGTGTGGCAGTACGTTTAGAGTACGTCGGTGGAAGGCGATTAAAAGTGTGCTAAGGGTGCCAGGAGAGGTCAAGTGAGGGGGACATGGATGGAAACTCCCCCGTCTGAGTGCAGTTAGGAGTTATGTACAAAATGTACACGCAGTCCCAGGGAGCTTAAAGGAACGCGCTATTAAAGAGTCTAGTGTGGCGCCCAGTGTGCGAGGTAAAAGACTAGGCTCGAAGTTAAGCGATCCAATGAAATTTATAGGCCCATGCTAACAGGGGATCCCGTTTGGTTCCTAGTGCGTGTGGTTAAAAGCTAAGATCAATCAAACAATGCTTAAAAATCCTGTCTACGTCCATATAAGAAATATTAGCAGATTACACATACGGTCATACGGGGCTTCAAAGACAACGCAAGGAGTGAGTGAGGTTTAAAAACAATGCTGAAAAACTTTCCTGTGCGACTAATAGTGAATCCCAACCTGCTAGGAAAGCACAAAGGCCTTCGCGGTCCAACAGTGTGAAGACAGCCCGTGTACAAGACACTTACTCAGAAAAGCGAAGCGAAAAGTGAAGACGTCCGCGTCGGTCTCAGCGTGGCAAAAAATGACACCGGAGGCCTGCGTGCGGTCTCTATTTGACCTGCGCAGCAGTGTTGTGTACGTGCCTGCTAATGTGTTTGGGGGAAGAGAACCGGCCTGAGTGCAGAGTGAGCGATGGCTCTGAATCTTTACTGAGTTACAATCATTGTATCGAAAATGTAATATTAAGTCGGAGAGTTGGAGGTGTTACAATACAAGATGCATGATGGTTCTATGCCGATAGCGAGTACGATCTAATTGGTATTTCTAATGTGTACCAATCAGTTAGAGGTTTTTTCAATACATTGTACGTCATGACACTGTGTAGACGGTTTCACAAAACAGTATAAGTAATGCCAAGATACAAACATTCATCAACAATATAAAGCAGTACTCAGACAATCCGTGTAGTAAAAACACATGTTATGTGATCTTGCAATTAGTACATAGGCAACATAATTAGACATATGTTGTGATACATTCTGTAAATGGGTCGTCACGTTTTTTAAGGACAAATACAGCAAAACCAAACATGTTAGTTACACAGGAGACCCTGTGTGATGTACACAAGTGTAACTCAGAGAATGAGACAGTTGTGACATATAGTATCAAGATATTAGTCACACATTTTACTGCTATCTCTGTTTTCATTCCTGAGTCTTCCCCTAGAATGATGGAGGGCTTGTTACACAGGCAGCATGAGAAGGCCTACATGACCATAGAGACCGTGTGAAGGCATATGGTAGTGTAGGGCCACTCTTAGATGTATGTTTAGGTGCAAGTAGTTCTATACGCATGTGTCGTAACACCAGTACATATGTGCATGTCTGAACTGCGAGTGCAAAGGGCAGACTCACAGTCTACTCATTTGTACGTAAGTTTCCTCTTGCTCATTTAGCCCATGGGTTAAAGACTCAAGTGTGTGAATCCACTGGCATTCCTTGTAATTAAGTGAGTTTGCGGTGTTACCCCCTTCTGGGTGGAGGACCACTTTTTCAAGTACCCACCACTCGAGATGTTCGTGGGTATCGCCGGCAGTACTGTAGTGTTCTACAAGAGGGTCTCCTTGGACCTTGCATTTTAATCTACTCTGATGTTGGAGGATTCTATTCTTTACTTTTTGAGTAGTCTGGCCTACATACATCAATTGGCAGGACATCTGATCGCAGAGATCACATTTTGGCTATTGCAGTTTGTAAATTGGGTAAGAGTATATGTTTTACTACGGTGTGGGAATGTTATCCCTATCTTGGTGTATTTGCAAGCTTTGCAGCTACCGCACCTTTGGTGACCTGTGATGGGTGGTAGATAATGCTGTGATATAATGTCTGGTGCAGTTGATGTTTCCAGGAAAGAAGAAACTGCATAGTCTTTCACATTCTTGGCACGCTTGAAAGAGAACATGGGAACTTCTAGCATTCCGATCTCTGGTCCTACTAGATTCCAGTACTTTTTGATGACTTTATTTATTTCATGACTTCCTGTGTTAAAGGTTGTCACGCATATCAGTTTGTCCATTTTTTGGTTGCACTTCCAGTAGAGTCTCACGTGGTCTGTACCAGGCCCTTTTTCTGGCTCTGTTGAGGAGCCCCTTTGGATAGCCCCTGTCTCTTAGCTTGGAAATAAGCAAATCCGTTTCCTTGAAGTAATCTTTTCTTCTTGTGCAATTCCTGCGTAGACACAGGAATTCCCAGTAGGGCAAGTTGTCCTTGAGGTTCCTTGGGTGGTGTGAGTTGGAATGTAGGAGCAAATTCCGATCAGAGGTTTTGTTGTATAGGTTCATCACAATTTTTTCTTCTTCTACTTCCAGTGTGAGGTCTAGAAATGGAATTGACCCGTTACTGTGAGCCATGGTGAACTGGATGTCCTGGGAGCGGGCGTTTAGCCATGTTAGAAAAGACTTCAATTCCTCTTCTGGGCCCGTCCAAATCATCACGATATCGTCTATATATCGGTTCCAGGTGGTTATACTGTCAATGTAGGGGTTCTGGTCTGAGTATATGTATCGATTTTCAAGTTATCCATGAACAAGTTCGCCAGACTAGGGGCAAACCCCGCCCCCATGGCTACTCCTTTGCATTGGTAGAAGAATATACCCTGAAAGGCGAAGTCATTTTTTGTCATTGCAATTTGCAACAATTGGACCAAAAATTCTGTAGGGATCCAATGTGGCGAAGGACGGGTATCTAGGACATTCCAGATTACTGTAATTGCTTCCCCTTGTGGTATAATGAGCACACATCAAGTATGACAAATAGTTTTGTGCATTTGTGGAATGGTTGATTTTCAAGGTTTTGGATAGTGTGCATAGTATCACGGAGGAATGATCTAGTTTCCCATACAAAGGGCTGTAGAAAACTATCAAGGTACTGGTTCACTGGTTCCAGGATGGACCCGCATCGGGAGACAATGGGTCTTCCCAGAGGGTTTTGTAAGTTTTTATGCACCTTTGGAATGGTGTATAGTTGGAATCCTGGGGTCTGTCTTGTTGAGGAACTTAAACTCTGGTTCTGAAAGGAATCCTTCCTCTAATCCTAGCTCACTGAGTTCTTTTATCAGTTTGGCTATTTCATTGGTAGGGTCTCTTGTTGTACGGGTGTAGCTACTTTCACAGTTGAGTTGTTGGGTAATCTCCGCTATGTAGTCTTCCGTGTTCTGGACTACAACTGCTCCCCCTTATCAGCCATCTTTATCACAAATGATTTGTTATCCTTTAATGATTGTAGGGCTAGTCTCTCATCTTTTGTGATGTTATGTTTGATGTACTTTGTGTTACCCAGTAGATTCATCACCTCTGTCATCACTATTTTTTCGTGTGCTAGGATCTTTTCATTCATGAGATATGAAGCTGGGGTAAAGGTAGATAGTGGACGGAATTCTGTGGCCGCTGGTTTTCTGTTATACTCGTCCCTTTTCACAAAGAAGTGTTTCAGGCGAATTTTTCTAAAAAACTGTCGTAATTCCAACTTCATGTTGAAGGAGTTCGGGGGAGACGTGGGTATAAATGATAGACCCTTGGCTAGGATATCATGTTCCGCTGCGCTCAAAGTGTAGTTCCAGATGTTCAAAATGGGGTCTTTCATATTGATAGTAGCCTCTTTGTTGATGTTTTCATTGGCAGGTTGATCCATTTCTCTAGGGCTGCCGACTTGTGTAGGAGAGTAGGGTCTGCTTCCTATGGTTACCCCCACTTTTTGCTGTGATTCTCTGGTTTTTTGACTTTAGTGTGGCTGTGGATCTGCTAATCAGGCCCACAGCCCAGCTGGTCTCTCTCTAAATTGATACCATGTACTTTAGGTACATACCAGATTGGTTACTGGGTCACCCTTGTGAGCCCCTGTATAGTGTACCCTAGGTACCCAGGGCATAGGTGCACCCTAGGCCTACCAGGGGCTGCATCATGTATTGTGCCACTCCTGGTTTGCCTTCCAAACTGACACCACAGGTCTGTTCACACAGCCTGGGTAAGGTGGTGTAAACACCCCTTACTTAGATATAGTATACCTATATCCACATACATATGTAGACACATATACACATATAAGCCACTCCTAAGGCAGACCTCGACAATCCTGGAGGTAGAGTGCTTGGTTTTATGTGAGAGGGTGCCCTAGCATGAGCTGAGTCCCTCTGCAGCTTTCGGAACCATCTCCTTATAGCTGTTCTATGAAAAAGCAATACCATATACTCTTAAGTGCATTATAATCCTCACGGTTAATGCTAACTTTGGTTTGGATTTATCAAAACATGTAGTGTAAGGTGTCAAACACTTTGGAATACAACCCCCCCACCAGTTCTGGTGTTGGGGGTAGCATTCCACCCTTCTAGAGGGAGAAGTCATGTAGTTACTGGTTTACCTGGTTAAAGTTAAAGAGAGCCTCAGCATCACAAAATGGATGCTGTTGCCAAAGACTCGAGTCTGCCCTCCTGCTGCTGGACGAAACTCCGGCAGGGGAGGCCTGGACAATAGGTTTCCTGTCCAGAGAGGTGCTGGCACCTCCCCAGACAGTCTCTTAGTGTATTGGGGCAGGGAGGGCTGCATTCAGTGAATGCTTTCCAGAAACTTCCTGGGGCACACAAGGTGCTCCATGCATTTCCCAGTTCAAACCGGTTGCTGGGGCACTCAGCCCCAGCTCTGGCGTGAAACTGGACAAAGGGGAAGGAGTGTTACCACCCCCATCCCAGGTCCACCCATAGGAGGGACCTTAGAGTTAGTCCAACCGCTAAACTTACTATAAGTATAGAACCCCAGTCCCTAGGACTTTAGATTACCCTGGACGAAACTCTGCAACATATATCCTGGACCATCGACATTCCATTTCGACTGGAAGACGGAAGAAATCTCCCTTGTGGTCAAGGAGTGACCACCCTGTCTAAACAGGCACCAACAGCATCTTTGCCAGTCTGCATTTTCGAGGCTCCTGCCAGATCCCGAAGAATCTGTGACATTGGACACAGACTTCCAGACATCTCTGACCCTGACCTTCGCTCACAGCAAAGCTGAGACCCGTGGCGGACACGAGAGATGTGGGTCCAGAACTCCTGGACATCCTGCATTTTGCTACCTGCACCAACTTCCCAAGGTATCCCGAAGTTGTGCATTAGGGTGATTGAAGCCCCAGCCCCGAGCACCTTTTGCACTGAAGCTCAGAGGCCCACACTCCACGAGTGTCCCTTGGACCCGCATTGTGCATTTCCGCTTGACGCGTCTTCACGGTTCCTAGTCTGTTGGCTAGTGAGCTCCCAAGAAGACAATCATTTGTTTCAACTTCCTTTCCTGGTTGCTCTAGGCTTGCTCGAACTTCCCTGGAAAGGAGAAGTTCCACAGACCTTGCTGGTCTGTATCAAAGCCAATCTCTGCGTGGGTTGCGTTTGCCAAGGCTTGTTGGGTCCAATCCGGATACCGACACCGCAGTCAACTAGATCCTTTGTGGGCCAGCTCAAATCCAGCTCCTCGTTGTCGTCGACACCTCCTGCACCTCGTGGCTGAAGAGACAAACTTCACCGTTTCACCTAAAATCACCCGTCATCTGGTGGCATCTTTCTATCGCCGCCCTGGTCACTGGCTAGTGGCCCAGACTCTGTCTCCTCTGCTTTCAGGTTCTTAACATCTCCGATCCACCCTTGGATCCACCCAGACACTTTTCCTCTGTTCGCCTGCAGCACTTCTTCTCAGCTCTCCATTGGAATCGACGACGAAACCGGACACGAAAAGACACCTATGCACCTGGCTTCCCTGGGTGAGGTAACACGAGTACTCCAGTGCTCCCGTGGGTATTGACTCTCCAAGTGTCCTAGTCTAAAAGGGTTCCATCGCAGTTCACCTCCTTGTACCCTTTTTCTTTAAAATTCTAACTTGTTCGTTCCCCGTAGAAAGTCAATGGTAACCCGTGGCTGTGTTTAGACACTGCACGCGTCTCCCGTGGGCCTCCTACATCCTATCCTTTGATTGTCCTGAGTAGCCCAGCGATTCCACAGGCCCTAGGCCTGCTTTCTATTTCTCACGTGGTTCTTATACCACTATTCTAGTATATGGTTTGTGAGGCCCCTAGGGCAAAACGTATACTGTTCAACTTATCGTATGCTAATTAAGTTCCTTGTATTGTACTTTTACCTCTGACCTCATAAAGAGTCCAGAGGGGTTGTGTTTAGAATAAATACATATATATTTGATATATACCTGTGTGGTGTGCTTTCATTTGGTACTCAAGAGATTGTAATTGGTAAAACAACTAGCTTACTTTGCTCTCTGAAGTCTTAGCCTGAAGACTGCTTGCCATTGCTACCCGTAAGAGAGCTTTCTATAAGGTTGACTTTACAACCACCATCAATAAGGGTTGATTAGACTGGTGCAAGGTGCCCACTAGAACTAGTGGACATCATATATCAGGCTAACTTCTCACAGCTACCACCAATAGGTCTGGCGTCTGGTCCGGATCTCTCCATGGTTCTGTTGTGGTTGTGGTTGGAAGTGTACCCTGGAGTTTGCTCGTTGGTTGCCGCTCGCTTGGTTCCATCTGGGTGGTCTCCCCCAATTGGGATCTCTGTTGTTTCATGTGGGATCCCCTAACAAAGAAGCCAAAGTGGAAGGGCCGAAAGTGTCCTGGTATTGGTCACCTGCTTGGTATGATGCCCCTGTTGGGAAATTTGGACCCTGTGGTTGGTAGGAGGGACCTTGTTGGTATCCCAGAGGGTCAGTGCTTGATCTTTCAGATTCGCTTTCTGTTCCGCTGCCGAAGGATGAATTCAAGAAAGTGGCAAATCTTCTGTTGTTCTGACGATTGCGATTAGTGAAGTAACCCTGTGAGTCTTGTGTGTAGTAGTCGTCACAGATGTAGGGGTACATGACTTTCTTATCGTACGCCTGGATGTCTTTGGCTAATTTCTCCAGTTTTCTATTCAACGTTGTTGTGTTGAACTCAGCTGTGGCTTTCTCTGCACGCTCCAGTGCTTCTTTAGCGTTTCTCAGAGCGTTGTCCTCTAGAATTTATTTTTTGAAGTCTGCTATCTCCTGGGTCAGTTTCTTAACGTATTCCAGTGCTGTCTCAACTCCCAACACCATCCAGTGTCGGTAGCAGTTGTTAGCCACAAAACTAAACCCCTCTCGGAATTTAGGGAGTTCTATGAAGATGCCTGCTTCATTGCAAACCTGTAGTCCTTTAGGGATAATGTTCGCTTGTAGGTACTTAGTAAATAGGTGACCATGCAAACATGTGCGGATCAATTTTTTCTCTAGTCTCTTTAAGCAGGTTAATTTATCATTAAGGGTAGTGTCTACCGGTGTTAGCCCAGTACCAAGATAATCAAATTCCACCTGTTCTTGGATTAACTTGTTCATATATACCTCTGTGTAAGATAAAGTTTCCTTATCTGACATGTTATGCTTGTCTATATGACACAAAAAATGTGTATGAACACCCTTGCAGGTATGCACCTGCACTAGATAGCCATTAGTAGTAATGGGGTAACCCAGTAACCCTCAGAACCTGAGTGCGAAAGCTGAACAAAAATAATAGTTCTGTCAGGGAACACAATCTTTTTGAAACATTGAACTTAATACATATTACTGGACATATCCTTAAGGGGGATATAAGAAGACACACACTACTGTATATAGTTCTGAAGGTCAATCTTTAGTAGAAACCTTGTAAAGAGTCAATTAACAATGTATACGTAGCTGTCCAAAACAAGGCGACATATAAACTGTATGGACATTTAGTGATTGGTCGTGACTGGTAACAAAGTGCTGTGCAAAGATGAAACAAAAAGACATATTCATACAAATAAACAAAACATTAGGTAAAGGATGTCCACTTTAGAATACAATAGTGACAACTGGGTGAAGTATTTCCTTGTTTTTGTTGCAACTTCGTGTGGATGGATATACGTAAAGAACGTCGATGTTTCGACCCTATATCTTAGTGCAGATTCATATGCATCTGTGTCGGGTCCTCATCAGGACTCAAGGAGGGGGTAGGACAGCCTGTGAATGTAAACCGGAGGGGAGGTTTCAGAACTAAGTGTGTGTCAGGGATGGACTTTGTAGCAAACAAGACCCGATGATGCTCACCTGAATGTACAAAAGAAGCGTGATTGCTTTCTTCAGTGGGTCCTTATGAGTAGGAGAATGTCAGCCGACAAACTCAGAAACTATTCATAGAGTAGTGAATTCTAGAAGGCAAGTAAAGGTATAGATCAGGCCTCTACTATGGATCCATGGTAATTTGTTACCCAATTGCTAAAGCGGATAAGGAGACTCATACCTAGTATGCTCATTTAGTGATCTTCTACACCAGCCAGTGGAAGAATCTGTGTCATTCACTGTGGAGACCACTCTACTGGCGATGAAGTGTCGTGAGCGTATCGTCCAAATTTTGGGATTAACTTGTTTAAGAGAATTGAATACTACATGGTTTCTATCATTCAGACCAATTTGGCAAGATTGCATCTTACCTGTTCTACGATGCCTGCTATGCGGAGAAGAATGCATGTTAGACATTTGTCACACACTCCCATCAGTCATGCCAATGGATGTTGATACTTTGCTTGAACCAATAATGGCCCATGCACTGTGTTGTCCCCAGTGGCTACCAATTCTGATGACGGCATTCATTGAGATCTCACAGACGCAACATGCTGACGGTGAAGTACGAGAGGAAACAGGTACCTTCCAATTCGAACATTGCTAATGCAAACAACGCTGAAAGCGATGCTTCACATCTATGTGCGATTGATCTTCTTAACAAGGTAATCCAACTTTCACCTACAAAGGTAGACAAATTCTTTACAGACTTAGAAGGTTTAATGTTTTCTCCAAACAATAACGCTAACATTTTTTCTCTCATTTATTTGGCACAAAGTAATCTGCTTAAAGTAGAACTATTCACAGAGAACTAGAATTCTTTGAAAACTTCCAGGGACAATATTTGACCTTGTCCACATTCAAACAGTTCATATAAATCGGCCTTGAAATGGTCTCAACTTTTTTCTTCTGTATTTAAGAGCCATTTCATAAATGTATTTTCATGATTCATTCGGATAGCATTTTCAAATGTCAAACTATATGCTTTGAATGGAACATTGCTTTAAAATGCGTACAGCACAAATGCTCTTTTCGTGTACAACCAGTACCAATGCATTTTTATGTATTTTGGGTGGGTTTTTAACAAATCATGTTTAGATATGTTTTAACGTGTTTAGAACTTAGTAATGTCGTACATAAGAAAGTGGAGTGGGTGCTGTGTGGTGTTTTAGGCTCCGATTGCATTTTCCCAATTCATGCCCTTATATAGGTACAATTCTCGTTGCCCTTATATAGGCATAGAAATCAAGCCATAGCCCATGCTAACCAAATAGAGGCATGGCTACTTCCATCCGTTCAGCAAACATCACAACGATATCTTGGAAAATCGGCTTAAGCAGTTAGGGAACTTCCCCTTGCTTGAATATTGATTTCTCCAAGAACTCAGTTACTTTACAATGAACAACTATTACCCAGGGGTTCATTTATGACATTCATATGCCCGACTTTACGTCAAACTATGGCATTCCTAAACATCTTCAAGGTATAAATATACCTTCACTTGCTATAGCAAGATACAGTGGTTCAGAGCAGTTCGAAGACCTACTTGCCCGACGCAGCTCGCTACAGCAAGTGCCGAAGGAAGCCGACTCTCCAGCTGACGCACTGATCAGGAAGCTGCCGAGAATCCAGCTCCAGTGTTTCCGGCTCCCCTTGCGGGGTGTTGGGAAATCGAGTCCCCGAGACAGAGATACCAGACCTCCTTCATTCTAAGGTATGGAACTGATTAGAACCTAGAGAAACCTTTGGTAGATTCTTGGCAAAAACTAAAACTTATGCTAAAGTCCATACTTACTTCTTCCCTCGTACTAGACCTAGGTTAGGTACATTGTGATAGGCGTATTTTAGAAGCACCAGTTGAGTATGTTGTTTATGTATGTATTTTTATATGGCTTCGAAACCATACAATGCTTTTACAGTATTATTTCATATTACTGTTTACTTTGCATTCTGCATAACGATTGTAGCAGTTCACCTCTCTTGCATGAGAAAGAAGACTGTTCAATAAACCCTTTTTATTGAAAATGCCTGTCTCTCTATTTCTCTGCAACTCTGTTGAAATAAAGCATGCACGATTGCCTGAGAGATATATTCTTATTCTTGGGAAACAAAGTTGTCATGTTTATGCGGTTGTCAGAAAGTAATCACTTCTTGTGTATTCGAGAACGTTTCTAGTGACCTCTGAGTTAGCTGGCAGACACACAATTAAGTTTAGTATATTCGATAGAGACCTAGTTGACCTAAGTCCTACGTCAAATCTATAGGATATATTATTCCAATGCGCAGAGCCTATTGGGAATACAGGAACTACACTACAGGCCTGGTGCTTTCTCAAACTATAAGATATTTCTTACAAGCAGGTTCTTATGCCACAGAGGTGTGAAAGCTGATACAGTACATATAAAGGGGGTTTTAAAACAATAAAGCAACTGGGATTGGGGGTGACACCCCTGTGCAGACACCTCGTTGTGGTCTGCAGCCAGGACAGATGACGGGGCTTTTAAGCACTGTGAAATGGATCAGACGGGAACACAAAAGGACAGAAGCCAGGATCCACCTGGTGAGTGATGACGCGCTGCTGTTCTGCCTTCTGATTGTGGATTCCGTCTCAGCCTTGAAGGTCTGGGACCGGCTGGGCTCAGATCTCATTTAGTTCTCATCAGAGCAGTTTTATTTAATGTGCAACCGACCCGAGGGAGTGCTTTACACGAGCACCAGTTACATAACACAGGGATGCATTCATATTGTGAACAAAGGAAGGTGGAACGATTTGCCTGGAATCACAGGGCGCTGATCCGAAGCGAGGACTCGAGTCTGGTTGCCTAGTTCCAAAGTCAGCAGCTCTGTAATGCCCCATCCTCTCCCAGCCAATAACTTCGAGGGCTTCTAGGCACTGAATCTGAGCACAGGCTGCACTCACCACAGCAAGAGAAAAAAAGTTTCAGCTAAATGAAACCAGCTGAGGAATGAAAGCAGACTGACTCTCCTGACGTCAGTGCCGATCCCCCACCTATGTCGGAAGAATGGGTTAAATTATATTAAAAACAAGCTCGCGCAATTGAGCAAATGCAGCCGCTTGTTTAAATTTGCATTGCTCTTTTACTTTAAGTGAAAGCGCGATGCAAAAATAAACAGCTGGCTGCCCATGCCAAAGTCAGTGCTTTAAATGGGCCGGCACTCACCGGTACTGAGTACCGGCACTTTTTCCTTTTCACCCCTTGAGTACCGGCACTTTTCCTAAAAAGGAAGAGAGTACCGGTACTCATGGAACCTGACTTCTACATAGGCAGCGGTCATTTCATCCCTCAACCTTTAACGAGCACTGCAGGGAATTAATCAGGGGAGCACTTGTCACCCAGCGTGAGCTGCTTTGGAATTCATCAGAGCGGGTGTGTGTCTGCAAAGTGGTTATCTTTGCCATTGATCTTTCACGGGGCCAAGAGGGGGGTACAATCAAATGGGTAGCGGTGGGCCTCACTGTTCTAGATAGAATCGTGGACAGGACAGAACAAAAGAGCGTTTGCCAATGCTTTTACTATAGCCACACATCTGAATTGCCTACCACGCATGTGAATTGCCTGCTGCTACTTTCTTTGTTTTTCTGTTCTTGAAAATATTAGTTATCACTGACCAGCAGTGTCTCATTTAAAAGTGGGTTTATGCTCCAACGGACCCACATGTTAAAGCACCGCACACCGAGTTCGCTACCTGGTGTGCTCACGTTAAAAGAGGTAACTGCTCGCTTTCTATGTGGGCAAACAAAGTGACGCTCTTCACAACCTCATGAATGGAGTGGGTGGGGTGAGAGCACTGATGGAAGAGCAGCATAGAAGAGTCTTAAATAGGCATTCATCTCGAGTGTTTTTTTTTCCACAGCAGCCATTTCAAGAAGCAGGCAGATTTTAAAGATTGCCGAATATGTTGCATAATTTTTCCCGTGTTGTCCTTGCAGTGATTAACTAAAAAAATGAAATTCATTCTGTTGTCCTGAGGGGTGGTTACTAAATGGAGAGAGTTGCACCCAAAGTCGATATAGTGTGGGTTTAAAGCATATTTGAGGGGTGCAGAATGAATGCTATTTGGAGCACTGTGTTCACGTGGGCATGTTTTCTGCAGAGTGCGTCCTTTCAACAAACTATTTGACTCGAGGAGATAGCTTAGGAAGGTTACATACATGGCTCTTCTGCGCGTCAATATAAAGCCAAACCCTTAAATGCTTGAACAGTTTCCCCTCTTTTATCTGTCCCTCACAAAGGTCCTGTCCTGCGTACAGTGACATTCCCCCCAAAAAAGTGTGTATTCCCTTTTTGAAGGTAAAATGTGAAAGATGATGCCAGACAGACCCAATATTCACTTTAATCGTATCATCAAAAAGAACTTGTTTTAGTTGCCCCGTGGTTTTGTAATTTGGTCCTCGATTGCAGCAGTAATGCCAGCAGCTTGGCCCCTACGGCAATGTCGCACTCATTGGTTGCAATTTATTGCACACTGTAATCAAATGCCAAAAGCAGGAAAACATAACATTTTGTACAAGTTACGTGGTACAAGCACAGAAAACATATTTAATTTGTAATATGCCCCATCTCCTAACCAGGACTTCACGTCATTGGCCATGTTTTGATTCAGATAGACCATCTTGCCATTAATAATGTGATTTGAAAGCCTGTTTTTTTCTTTTTAATATGTATTTCATCCACAAATGCAAGAATGCATTTGGCATTTAGTATAGTAAGTATATGAGGCAATACCAATTATTAGCTGAATTAACACACCTGGGGTGTGTATTTTTATTACAAACAGTGCAGCCAGTCCAGTAGATACTTCATTCTTTCTGATATCCTGTCTGTAGCATGTTTACTCCTTCCACCACTCCTTTTCAATCACATAAAATGTAATGTTGAAAGGGTGAGCCACCAGCAGCAATAAAGCTAGTGTCTGTCTGTGTGTCCGCATTTCTCATCCAGTAGCAAGGGGGAGAGAGAGAATATGCTGCTCACTAAAGTTAGACACTGTATGTCTTTTCGAAAGCAACTCTGGTTTCCAGGTTTGAAAGAAACACCCACTAGTAGCGAGAATGAAAATAGTTCCAGGTTAATTCCAAGCTTTTTGCAGGTGCTTATTCACCATTCGTGAGAACCAGAAAGCTAAGGCATCATAAGTAACAATATAGTGGATAACTCTGGAGGTTAATGCACTTGCTAGAAAGATCTGTGTACATTCTAACCAAGGGTTTAACTTACCATAAAAGTGCATAGAGGATCAATGTGTCTGCTGGAAAGCACAGCATGCAACATGTAAGTCACAGATGCGTTTTATTATGTAGATAGCTTAGTTGATTACTGTTTTTGTTCCATAGAGCCTTGTGTTACCTGCAGGTCAAAAGTTAACATCCTTGTAATGTAGCTCAGTGAGTTACGACCCTGCAGCAAGGCCCTGCCTGCAAACAAGAAGGCATATATTTAAAACCTTGCTGTTTTTCCTCAATCTTTTCTTATTTTAAGGATGCTAAAAAAGGCTACTATGGGTAGTAATAAACACTTATTAGTAAGTGCCATATATACAGTTATTAGTGAGATAACTAATGGACAGATATATCCGATATTCTAACAATGTATGCAGATTTTGTGCACACAACCATGGCAAAGTCAAAAAGCTAACCCCGCCCCTTGTTCAACCTTAGCCCCTCCCAGAACTCCGCCCACTGCGCCTTTTGGTGAGTACCTGCACTTATTTTTTTCCATTTAAAGCACTGCCAAAGGTGACTGGAAAAACAAAGTGCCGACATGACTAATCAAGGAGAGAGTGTCACGCCGCCAGTAAAGCATCCAGTCCAGGTGGGTGTCCCCTCTTGAACCATTTATGCGTGACTGGTGGCAACCTTTCTATAATTCTGGGACACAGTAGCTACACCTAGGTGGAATATCTACTGTACCCATTTCTTTTAATGAATTAAATGTTTGATAAAACTGTAAAATCATATCCTTGACAGTACAGGCTATTTACCAGGCATGAATTCCTCCTGCTTTTGGCACGTGGAACTACATATGAGTTTTACCTCACCCAGGGGAATCCTGTTTCATCTATCAGCATGAGTAAGGAGCAGGACTGGAATTGTGTTTCGCTTGTAATCAGGGTTTCATATTTATTGTGTATTGACCGGTGTGGGTCTGTATGTGGGTATTTGTATGTTAGGTGGTTCTTCCAGCTTCACAGACCTGGAAAACAGTTAGAAACAGATAAACATTAATTCGTGCTCATAAAAGCTCTTTCACCTAATCAGGAGGAGATGTGGCCTAACAGCCAGAGCTATTACCTTTGTAACTGAGGAACCTGGTTTGAGTCCCAGACTCAGCTCCACATTCTGTAAATCTGCTCAAGCAGCTTAATCTCCCTGCATATTAA
This sequence comes from Lissotriton helveticus, assembly GCF_964261635.1. NCBI lineage: Eukaryota > Metazoa > Chordata > Amphibia > Caudata > Salamandridae > Lissotriton > Lissotriton helveticus. Next base: position 1,815,309,109 of record NC_136067.1, on the reverse strand, counting down.
AATTGAGTAATGAAGTCTGGCGCTCATGTTGAAGTGCTCAATGCCCTTTTGGCTAAATTCATGCTTTATAAAAATGCAACATATAAAAAAGAAAAATGTACTGCACCCAAGTCAGTTACGGGTGATAAGTACTCACCTCATGAATCACTAAACTTATTTCATAGAAGAAAGGTCTTGAAAGCGTGTGAATGCAAATTATGCAATTGCTTTAAGAGTAAGAATAAAGACGGAAAGTTAGGATATGCGTTGACATATTATTCAATTTTGCAGCAATCCACAATCTTAAATTAGGAATCACTATTTTGGAAAATCTGGTCATTTGCCATCTCAGAATCAGAAACTAAGCAAATACATACAAAGATAAAAACAATCAAATGTCACATCAAAAGATAAAAAATGCACAGATAAAATTTCATAAAATCGTCCAATCTATATAAACAAGGATTCAAACATAGCAAAATTTTGAAGAACATTGCACTTTAAATGACTATCACACAAATAGACATGAATACCAGCAAGCATGATTTACCAAAGTGCATTGTGCTGCTAGAGCGTACTGATGCTTGATGGAACTTGATTAAACAACAACAGGTTGCATCATCAGATAAACATTGAAAAATCGATAGGCCAGAGAGCAAAACCCAAGATTTCAGGACTTCATAAGAGTTGCTAAAACATTTTAGGGTACAATTTATAATAATCACAGAAAAAGAGAAAATGCATCATTTATTGCTTGAACAAATTATTGCATGGGCATCCTTTAGAATCAAGATTATGCTGATACCCACATGGGAAGCATAAATATTGTTTCATTTTGCCAGCACTGAATAAAACAAGAGGGATCACTCCCAACTCTCACTGGTATTTCACAGGTACCTTGTAGGAATATCCCTTGAATTAAAGTGCAAATAGCTCATTACATTAAATTTCTGGCCTACCCAACTCAACCTTTCTGCTTGTGCCTGTTCTAATAGTAACGCTTGTACTTGCTTCCTACCCAAGGCAGCACAGAGTGCTGCATCAGAGAAGATATCAGTTAGACCAAACCCTTCAAGAGACTTTTGACATATTCCAACCATTGGTGGAAATGCCCATCACATACCAGACAATTTGAAATTATATTTCTTGTTAGAGATGCTTCTTCCATGTTCCAAATAGATAATCACAAGAGGGCTGGGCAAATTTGAATATAATCACACTAATATGTTAGACCCAACTCCTTATGGTCAATAAACTGGGGAGTTGATACTGGGGCTGACAACATTTTTCTACAGAAGCGGTTTTCTTCCCTCTGATGTGTCATAGAGTCACGTAGTGCCCAGATGTCTCCCCCATAGGTTGTATTAGGTACACATTAGGCAGAAAAAATTTGCAACAGCAGTACGAGCGCCCTGCCACTAGCCAGGGGTGGTAAACTGAACAGCGAGCCAACTGCCCTGGATAACATGAAAGTCTTCTCTGAGGTTGTGTTTGTTGTGTTGCAAGAGAGGTGGTAGTGCGTTTTTCTCTCCCTGCGCATACCGTGTTTTAATTGGGGGGTTGTTTGCTCACCAGGGGTCTTAGTTTTTAATATTTTCTTGGACTGCTTAAAGGGTGATATTTTTTATCTCCTTCCATCCAGGGCTAATTGCGCTCTCCCTGATTGCGGGGTCCGTCCGTGCGAGCGGACCTGCCATCTTAGGAGTTAGCATTGCAGCTGCCGGTTTGGGATAAAAATAGATGACGGCGAGAGCGCGAAGCGGACGCGCCGATGGCGCGCCCAAGGTGCACCAAAGGCAAGCCCGTCTGCGCTCGTCCGCGCTAAGGACGCGCTCAGCGCCAGCCACGCTGCCCCTTTCTCTGGAAATCTGGGACCTGTCAGAGGTGGTTGTCCCATTAGCAATACTAGTGAAGAGCTCCGCTATATTGGTGAGTGAGGCAAAGATAAGGGGGATTTCAGACTTGTGGAGTCAGCTTCCCCGACTTCTGATTTTGTCTTGTGGGCTACTAAACGTAAGATCCTTGCCCAAGCACAGTTGGGAAATTCAACTGTTGTTGGAACTTCATGATCTGGAGGTTCTGTTTATGGCAGAGACCTGGACCCACCCAGATTGTGATGTTGACCCTGTTTGGGCTTGCCCGCCTGGTTATAAAATCTGCCATAAACCAAGACAGAGGGGGAGGAGGGGTGGGGTTGGGGTGATTTACAAAGACTCATGGAATTTGGTCACCATTGACATTGATGTGGTTGAAGGATTTGAATTATTGGGCTTTGCCATTAAGAACGTTCACGCTCATGTTTTAACAGGGATTATCTGTTACAGACCCCCTGAGGCTTTTTCTATGCTTCAGCAGCAGTCGCTGCTGGAGTTTTTTTACCAATTTGGCCGCTGCTCACTGTAGACTATTCATTTTGGGTGTTTTAAATTTTTGGTTGAACGGATCCCTTGATTCAAGTTACTTTAATGTTCTGCATTCGTGTGAGGGCCTTGGCCTCTTTCAGCAGGTGGTAAAGGCAACTCATAAGAGGGGGCACATACTTGATCTGATTCTTTTTTAGGTGCGTTATCTTAATATTATGGAAATTCTGCCTTTGGCCTGGTCAGACCATTTTCTGATCAAATTTTCTGTGGACATTACTAATTATAATTTACAAGAAGCCAGTAACCTGAGTGACTATCTTGGTAGAGAGTGGAAGGCGCTCCTGCGTAAGCGGAGTTTAGCCTCTTTGTCTCAGATAGAAGACTGCTTTTCTGCAGACAAGCAGGTGAAGGAGAACTATATTATCCTTTGCTTGAAGATTACCACAGTCTTAGATGCACTTGCCCCACTAAAGAATCATAGAGGTAGGGGCAGACCATCAGCTCCGTGGTTCAATGATATTCTAAGAAGCCTGAAATTAGATTGTAAATGTGCAGAGAGGACGTGGAGGCGGGGCTATATGGATAAGGATAAATATACTTGGAGAGCAAAGATCATGTGCTATAAGAAGGAGATCAATAGGGTCAAGGCAGAGTACTTTTCTAATATGATTCTTAATGCCCCTAACAGCTCAAAAAGTATTTTTAAACATCCTGAAAAGCCTCACCAGCCCTGAGTGCACTAAAAAGCGGATACCCCCCTCCCAGGAACTTTGTAATACTTTGGCCAAGTTCTTTCATGAAAAAATTAAAACTATCATTGATGATTTGGGGGGGGTCGTCAGCAATTGGCCCCTGGGGTGAACAGTCAAAATATCTAATTTTTAATATCGAGTAGCAATAATATCGAGTACAAAATATAGAATATACATAATATCGACTAGACAGAATATAGACTACCAAAATATCGAATAGAATAGTATTAATATCGAATAGAATAGCATTAATATCGATTCAAAAATATAGAATGGACAAAATATCGAATGGACAGAATATAGACAACAAAAATATCGAATTTTAGGTAAGTTAATATTATTTTTAATTTTTGTGTAATATAATTCTGTAGCGGGTTGTGGGTTTATAGGGGAATAGGGTGGGAAGCAATTTAATTATAATTAATTAAGTATGTTATTTAATTTATTGGTATTTGTTTTTAACTAATTCTTAATTAATTATTAATTGGTAATTAATTAAAATATAATTGGTAATTATTTTTTATTGATTAATTGTTAAATATGTTAATGTTAGTAATTTATTTTCTGTAGCGGGTTGTGGGTTTATAGGGGCATAGGGTGGGAAGTAATTTAATTATAATTAATTAAATATGTAAATTTATTTATTGGTATATATTTTGAATTAATTGATAATTAATTGGTAATTAATTAAAATATAATTGGTAATTAATTTTAATTGATTAATTGATAAATATGTAATGTATTTTCTGTAGCGGGTTGTGGGTTTTGAGGGGAATAGGTTGGGAAGTAATTTAATTATAATAAGTTAAATATGCTAATTTATTTATTGGTATTTATTTTGAATTAATTTTGAATTATATATTAATTGGTAATTAATTAAAATATAATTGTTAATTAATTTTAAATAATTGATTAATTGATAATTATGTTAATTTAATTAATTTATTTTCTGTAGTGGGTTGTGGGTTTATAGGGGAATAGGGTGGGAAGTAATTTAATTGTAAGTAATTACATTTTTAAAATTTTTATTTTTTGATCTAATTTTAAATTACTTTTAATTTGTTAATTAATTTATTGTTAATTGGTAAATAATTTGTATTAGTAGGTAATTATTAATAAAAAATCATTTTTATTTGTATTTATAATTGATTAATTAATATAATATATAGAAATGTTAATTATTTAAATTCATTTGTAATTGGTATTAATATTTATGTTATTTTTATTTATATATGAAGAATTTACTTTCCCTACTGTTGCACTCACTGGAGTGGGAATAGTAATTTTTACCCTCCCACTATCCAACGCATTCCCTACTGTTGAACTCAATGGAGTGGGAATAGTAATTTAAACCCCTACGCTATCCAACGCTTTCCCTACTATTGCACTCACTGGAGTGGAAATAGTAATTTTAACCCCTATGCTATCCAACGCTTTCCCTACTGTTGCACTCTCTGGAGTGGCAATAGTAATTTTTACCCCTACGCCTTCCAACGCTTTCCCTACTGTTGCACTCTCCGGAGTGGGAATAGTCATTTTTACCCCTACGCTATCCAACGCTTTCCCTACTGTTGCACTCACTGGAGTGGGAATAGTAATTTTTACCCCTACGCTATCCAACGATTTCCCTACTGTTGCACACTCTGGAGTGGGAATAGTAATTTTTACCCCTACGCTATCCAACGCTTTCCCTAGTGTTGCACTCACTGGAGTGGGAATAGTAATTTTTACCCTCCCACTATCCAAAGCTTTCCCTACTGTTGCACTCTCTGGAGTGGGAATAGTAATTTTTACCCCTACGCTATCCAACGCTTTCCCTACTGTTGCACTCACTGGAGTGGGAATAGTAATTTAAACCCCTACGCTATCCAACGTTTTCCCTACTGTTGCACTCACTGGAGTGGAAATAGTAATTTTTACCCCTACGCTATCCATTGCTTTCCCTACTGTTGCACTCTCTGGAGTGGGAATAGTAATTTTTACCCCTACGCTATCCAACGCTTTCCCTACTGTTGTACTCTCTGGAGTGGGAATAGTAATTTTTACCCCTACGCTATCCAACGCTTTCCCTACTGTTGCACTCACTGGAGTGGGAATAGTAATTTAAACCCCTACGCTATCCAACGTTTTCCCTACTATTGCACTCACTGGTGTGGAAATAGTAATTTTTACCCCTACGCTATTCAACGCTTTCCCTTCTGTTGCTCTCACTGGAGTGGGAATAGTAATTTTTACCCCTACGCTATCCAACGTTTTCCCTACTGTTGCACTCACTGGAGTGGTAATAGTAAATTTAACCCTCTTGCTATCCTACGGTAAAAAGATTGTATATTTTTTGTTAATAATATGTATATATATATATATATATCTATGTATTAAAATTATTATTTTTATTTTAAGTTACATTAATTATTTATACATTTTAAGTTTATTTAAGTATTTTAAGTATGTTTAAATTAATTATATTTATTATTATATTAATTTTAAATTACTTTTAAGACATTTAAAAAAATTCGATATTTTGACTGTCTATATTTTTTACAATCGATATTTTGGAGTCGATATTTTTGTACTTACCTGTTTGTAGATAGGAAGTCGATATTCTGGCATTCTATATTTTCTCCACGATATTTTGGTAGGTCGATATTTTGGTCCTCGATATTCTGTCAGTGATCCGGCCTCTGGAACCTCTGATACCATGGGTCTCAGCGATATTGTGGAGAGAGGCACTGATGCTTCTACCATCATCTCGGAAAGCTTGGCCGTTAATTATTTAACTGAGTTTGTGCCTCTGACTGTGGAGGATTTCTGCAAGGTAGCACGTGGTATTTTCTCTGGTTCTCCTGTGGATCCCGTGCCACATAAAATTTGGAAAGAGTTTCAGGCAGAGTTAGTTCCTACTTTTAGGTTAATCTGATATCAATCCCTTGCCAGCGGGGGGGTGCCATCCCATTGGAAACATAGAAAAAACGTAGTGCTGGCCGTACAAATACTTTGCAACGTCTCCTTAATTAGAGTAACAAATCACCTATTGATTGAGGATTTGTGTGGTATTTTTATTTATACCTTATGAATTATTCATTTTCAAACAGAAAAAATAGTTTGACGAAAAAGACATCCCATATATACACAATTATTCAAAAACTCAACTGTACAAAGTTATGACACTACTACATAAAACATGAAGCAAAACATTTCATATGTACATTTCATATGTACATTTGCACAATATTCAAATTTGGTCAATATCATATATACATTACCAAAGTATCCACATTATTGATGCAATTCCAATCAAGGAATGGTGAAAACAATTAAGAAAAAATCAAGAAAAAATCAAATGGAGAACAGATGAATCAATAACATGCACAATATTAATCAGTGAAAGAAAAGAATACACTGAATCAATGTTTCAGTCATTCAAGAGTGCTATTCTCCAATAGGCCGACGCGTTTCGAACTCGAGATATGAATTAACGTGTTCTCATCAGGGCTGTATGATTTTCCTGTTTGGTTTTGTGCAAAAAATAAAGAGAAAAAAATATATACATAAGTTCCTGAATTAAAATGGCCTCTATAAATTGCTCCAATGTGAACTGTAATTGCAAGGGGGTTACCTTACAATAGGTCGTCGCACTTTTTATAGGGTTTCAGTTGAGGGGATTCAGTTACTTGTTGTGGTCCCTGCCGGGGTTTCTGAAAGAGGGACATCAGATCAATAATTTGTACCAGGATAAAGTCAGTTTGTGATGCCAACAGCGTGCACCATTTTATGGACATTTATGACATTTATTACCTGAAGATGATTGCGTGAGGCATCCCAGGTAATTACACAGGGGACTTGTAGCGTGCCCACCGGTACCAGTTACGAGCCTGAAGAGTTAAAATGAGGTGGGATGTAAAAGACACTTGTTTCTTACTGAACAAGGTATGCAAAGTTTAGACTAAGCTACGCATGTACCTGCGCTTGGGTTCGCGTGTTTTCAAAACCTCCGTTGGTTACACCGGTGTTTTCAGACAGATCAGCGTGGTTTAATGCAGTGCGGGACCTGCAAGGGGCAACATGGGATGTTTATACCATCATTTCCCAAAAAGCGCTGGCTTCTTGACTCACATTATCATAATGCAAGGCAACAATTATTCTCAACAGGCAGACGCTTGTACCTTGAATTCCGGTCACGTATTTTGAACTGCTTGTTGCGAGTTTAAGGCTGCATCACTGGAGACCAAATCAGAGCGTATTCGAATCTGCAGGGAAAACGGGCGCTCAGTCACTAACTGATTTGTTTGTTAACCATCCCTAATTCAAAGCGGTAGCGGTTACTAGAGTTTGCTTACCTTTTAGCTTTGTATTAAAGGCTCTCCTTCCAAGTGCTGGCGACCAAACATCAATGCGCCATGTTGGAAGGGGGGTGGGTACTATATTGAGTCACCTGACCTCAGGAATTGCGGGACATGTAGTCCGTGGAGGTGTCCATATGTTTCTGCAGTGGAGATTTACATTTATAATCTTGAAATTTCAGACATAGAGTTTAGCCCAGTCTGGTGGCTATTAAATCGTAATATCAGGTAAGCTTCCTTTTTAAGTAGAGCATCATCAACATCAAGGACTCTTCTATTATGCCCAATTGTGTGCAGGACTGTCCATTTAAAGTCCATCTCTGAATGCCCATGATCCATAAAATGTTGTACCATGGGAGCAGATGTGACTTTATTCTTAATGCGCGATCTATGTTGGGTGACTCGGGCATTAATTTGCTGGTTCGTTTTGCCTATGTACAGTTTGTTGCACATGCAAATGATTGCGTAAACCACATTTTTGGTTTTGCAATTGCTGAAGTTTTCATTTTTCCATTTTATATTTCTGTGGGTGAATTCACTGCCCTCAATCGTTGTGTCACACGACACGCAGGTGCCACATCTATGGTGGCCCGTGATCTGTTTCAGGCCCCATGCTGATAGCAAGTCATGTTTAGGTTTATCCACCCTTATATCAGCACGAACAATCTGTTGTCCGATGCTTTTGTTTTTTTTAAAAGCAAAGATGGGCTTCGGAAATGGGCATTCCAACTCTTCAAGCAGATGCCAGTTCTTAAGTATGGTCTGTCTTATTTGGTGGGCATGGGGGCCAAACGTTGTCACACACACCATTTTGTCTAATTCCGGTTTGGTTTTGCGTTCGAGTAAGCACTCTCGTGGAGTGTAACGTGCCCTCTTGCATGCGTGTTTGAGCAGTTTTCTAGGGTATCCCCTCGTCACCATCTCTTCACAAAAATTCTTGGAGTGTGAATCAAAATCTGTAATCTCTGAGCAGTTCCTCCTTATGTGGAGAAGCTGCCCATAGGGCAAATTGGTCCTCAAATTCCTTGGATGTGCACTCTGATGGTGGAGGATGGTATTTCTGTCAGTCTCTTTCTTAAAAAGAGATGATTTGAGACGTCCTTCCTTACATTTTATTTCAACATCTAGGAACGTCATCGTAGCATTGCTCTGTTCCATTGAAAACTTAATGTCCGGATGCTTTTTATTGAGCCACTGATGGAATTCAGTCAATTCGGTGTGACTCCCCTGCCACAGGAGCCACACGTCGTCAATATATCTGAGCCACTGTTTAATGTGTTTCTTGTATGGATTATTGTTCTCCACGAATTTGTTCTCGTACTCAGCCATAAACAGTACGGCCATCTCCGGCGCATAGGGACAACCCATGGCTGTCCCCTTGATTTGAACGAAGAACTCATCGTTAAAGCGAAAATAATTTTTCTTCAACGTGAGCTCAGCAAGTTCTAAGATGAAAGACGTGGGAACCCTGTGTGGTCGTGTTCTCCTATCTAGGTATAGCTCCATCACCTCTAATGCTTCACTTTGAGGGATTTGCGTATACAATGATGTCACGTCCATTGTGACCATGATTTCGGTGGAGGCGTTAAATTGGAAACAGGCACTGGTTACTCCTTTGTTTTAAAAAGCCTTCTCTTGATCCGGAGTGTCCCAAGAATTATAGGCCTATTTCTCTTCTGCCTTTTCTGGCCAAAATTACAGAATGAGTGGTCAGTAGGACTCTTTGCAATCATCTGGAGCAGCAAAAATTGCTGGAAGAGGTTCAGTTTGGTTTTCGGCCTGCTCATGGTACGGAGCCGGCCTTGGTGACAGTGATTGATGCGCTTTAGATGTGGGCAGACAGGGTCAGGCAGCTGTTCCTATTCTGCTTGACCTGTCGGCTGCCTTCGACACGGTTAACCATGGGACTCTGTTGAGTAGGCTGAGGGAGGTGGGGGTGATGGGCGGTGCTTTTAAATGGTTCCACTCTTTTCTCTTGGACAGAAAGCAAGCAGTGTCCCTCGCCCCATACCAATCTGCCTTTACTAACATCACACACGGCGTGCCACAGGGCTCGGCAATCAGCCCTATTTTATTCAACATCTATATGACACCCCTGTTTGCGGTCATCAAAGAGCATAATATTAAAAAATCATAAACTATGCTGATGACAAGCAGTTGATTCTCTCCTTGGAGGGAGAGCAGTCAACTTCAGTGGAAGAGTTCCATTGCTGCTGGCGTGATACGACTCTGCGGCTGAAGGGAAATTCACTGCAGTTTAATGCAGGCAAGACTGAGGTGCTCTTCTGCTCTGCAGATAAGGTTCCATCTGTGCTGACCAGCAACTTCTGGCTAAGCGATACGTCGACCGTAGTTAGACCAGTTAAAACGGTCCGTAACCTGGGCGTCATGTTTAATAATAAGCTGACAATGGAGGCTCAGGTTACTAGAACGGTGGGCAGCTGCCTTGCTATTATTAGATCTCTGTGGACATTTTTTCCCCTGCGGCCTCCCCAGGCGCCTGTGCTAGTGGCATGGAGTACCATCCTAAGCAGATTAGATTATTGCAATGCCCTTCTGTTAGAGTCTCCAAAATTTCTTTTGGATAGACTTCTTAGGATCCAGTCAACAGCGGCCAAACTAGCCTTAGGCTGGCCTAGAAGGTCTTCTACTTCTTGGGCCCTGGCAGAGTTGCATTGGCTCCCGTTGGGACAGAGAATTCAGTTTAAGTCCCTCTGCTTAGTGTTTAAAGCCCTGCCTGGGCTGGGACCTGTTTCCTTGCAGAGGAAGTTTGAGTGGTACGCTTCACTTAGAAGCCTTCGTTCTTCTTCTGCGAGATTAGTTAAGACTTCGAGGTTCAGGAAAGTTAAGGCTGGTGGTTGAACCTTTGGGGTAGCAGCTGCTAAACTTTGGAATGAACTCCCACTGGAACTGAGACAAGTCAGTGATCTTCTTTTTAGGAGGAGAATGAAAACCTGGGTGTTCCCCAAAGTCTAGGAGGTTTTCTGCCTCTCTTGCACGTTCTTAAACTGTACTCTGAGTTGCTAGCGCCAGGATACCTGCCAGGTGACAGAGCACTTTACAAATGAAGTAAATAAATAAAATAAAAATAAAATAAATAAATAACTTAACCCCATTTTGCACAATATGATGAAACCGTGAGCCAGTAGAGGTAAAAGTGACACCCAAATAAGAAAATGTGCTAGTACATGATAAAAAATTCGGGCCTACAGCAATAGATGAAACTTGGGTGTGCTTCCAGCCACAGGGCATTTTAAACAATTTGGCAAAGTTGGTAGATAAATCAAGTTTTGCCATAAAGTTTACAAATGATTAAACTAATAGGAGCAGTGCTCTAGGAGTACCGGCAATTACACAGCATCGTCTGCATGTAATAAAGCGGGGATACACTCAATGAGCTCTGAACTAAGATCATTTATGAATAAGATAAATAACAGCGGAGCGAGCATGCAACCATTGGAGGACCCTCCTTTCAATGCAGAATACATCTGACACTTCCCCATTGCTCCAAAACTTGGCCTGAGATATTGTTCCTGTGTGCAAGGATGCGGAGAAGTGTACTAATGTTGAGTCCCTTCTCAGAATATTAAGGAGTTGCCACGGCTTTGACCGATTTAAACAGTCCATAAAATCAAGATGGATTGAACTGTTTTCCACTTGATTTCGGGATAATCAAGTGTAGATTGAGACATTGTTCTTTCATTCCTATACCTATACCATTACAAAAGCCAAACGGACAGGCATTTTAGAATCGTATTTTCATTAACCCATTCCAATATTCTATTATACACAACCCTACAGAAAATGTTAGCAGGAATATCGAACAAAGAAATAGGATGACAGCATTTAGGAATTAAAAGATGTCCTTTCTTAAAAATTGGGCCAATAACCTGGAAAACCCAGGAATTCGGAATCTTAGAATGAATCAAGCTATTATAGACATTAGTCAACAATGGGTCCCATAGATTCGTATTCTACTTAATTATATCGATGGGAACGCCATCTGGCCCTAGTGCCTTGCCCCCGCACTTTCCTGAATAGCAGTCAAGACTACATTCAGGGAAACCGATGAAAACAGTGATACATTCCTAGAAGCTAACTGCACACAGTGTGTCTCACTGCATACATTTTCACAAAATGTGTCAGCCATTCCTCCCCCTTTATATGACAACCAATAGTTGTACCACCCTGGTCTAAAGATCTCATATTTGACACAGCTCTCCAGAAAGTCTCACTGTCCTTAGTTTCATACAGCCCACTGATGGGTGATAACTGCCTTCCTTTCCTTACTTGTTACTGACTTATATCGCTTTCGCTATGTGGCCATGAGCATACGATCATGTGGATGCACATTTAAAGATCTGCACAAAACGCAGTTAGCTAGAGAGCATTCATGATCAAACCGCTGTGGAGCCTGATGCACTAATTTGATGGGTATGAAAAGGGACTTTCTAATATTTTTGCAGAATGACATAAAAGAGGAAATAATCACCCCCCCTTCAGAATCCTCCGATAAACAACCCAGAACTAATGGCATGTTCTCTACTAACACCTTTCTCTGTAAGTTTTGGTGGATAAAACAATTTCCAACATGATCTAAGATTATCAGTGATTGGGAATACATTTCTAAGGTTAGGTAAACTTGCAGACTCTCTCTAAAAGGCACCTGAATGGCTAACTCAATCGGGGTTGTGATCACCGAAATTAGTACTAATACTAGTAGTACCATAGAGCAGTACCATAGAGCAGGAAGTTTGTAAAATTTCGGGTGATAAAGATATAATCAATTACTGAGAAACGGTTCCTTCCTCTAAAGGTGGGTAACCCGTGTAAACGGGCACAGCTCCCTCCACCACATTATAAAAATCTAAAGATGCAATGAAAGGCCTCCAACTCTTTGCCTCTCCTCGGTCCTCATCATGGCCACTAACTCCTTCCCTGCCCAAAGGCTAGGTATACTACCAGTAAAATCACCCCCCCCAGGCAAAGATACATTTGCTGAACCTAATGAGATTTACTCTCCATGATAGCTGATATATAATCAAACAATCCCAGGTATTTTTGATTGGGCACATGCAGAAAACCGTTATTTTAAAAGGTAATAAGAAATAATGTCATAGTCCGCCTGAAAGAAACATCTTGAAAGCCTCTCCCTGGAGTTGTCACCATCTTTGCCTGGACCCCAAGTAAGAGAATAATCCCGCTGGTCAGCCTTCCAGACTGTACCACCAGTATGCTAAACCACTTAAAGTCGTCAAAAATGATGGTTTTGGTGGCCCAAGTGTCCTGCATTAGAACAATGTCATACGATTTTATAATCACTTACCAGTCAGGAAGTGACATCTTAGAATGGAGGCCAGAAATATTCCAACTTTATATTTTTATCTCAGAGTTTTTCATAGACAGAGGCATGGAGACACATTCTAAAGCAGGACAAAACAATGTTGGTATAGAATCACTGGGCAGGGTGTTTTCTTGGCATTGAGACTTTAAAGTTGCACCTCGACCAGCACACTCACTTGGGTTTATAGACGAGTCTGAGGCAACATGTTCTAGGATTAAAGCCCTTGAATTTGCGGTGTGTATTCTAGGTGGAATCGGTGCATTTCTCACACTTGGCCTAAATGCTCCGAGACAATCAAACTCATTTCAGTCTGCTAATGCTACACACCCGGGCCACTATTTGAAAAAAGATGGCTGTAATAAGTGCTTTAGTAGCCTATAAAAGTAGCCCATTGGTAAAGTGGCAATCCTGGCTTCATTTACCTCTGGTGGGCAGGGACCCCATAAATCCCCCCACTATGAGGTCGCCTAAAATTAATGACAATGCAGTCCTCGGCTATATTTTTACCAGAGGGGCCAATCAGTCAACCCTCGAGTACCATTATGTCATGATTTTCAGTGGGGTTAAAGTTCCCATGCAAGTCAGTGGGTAACCTTGTTACGCAGCTCTACACCTGATTGTCTCTCAAGGGCGGCCATTATGAAAACATAGGAGCTGGCCTCTGGAGGTAGATTTAAAACCATGGGATTGAAATGTAAGTTGTTATCCATATGCCTGCCTTCCCGCAGCATGCCCGACTGGTCTGTCTACCATCGGTAGTTGGTAAAGAATTATTGCTAATAATCCCTACATCCTGATTGTCCAAATTAATATCTGGATGGCCTGATAGCCGATTGTCATGAACCTCTTTGACATTGGCATGGTATTAACTGTACCCTGAGTAATTGTGCAGCTCGGAGTGTAATTTCTGGCTACACCGACCTAAGGTCTATCATCAGGTGCAGCTGCACTCGCGATGTAATTAGTCCCAGCATTAGATGAAACATGAGTTTTGAGCTCAGCACTATGTGGTTTTATATTGCCACAAGGTGCTCCTTTATTGGTTTTATTTGGGCTTCCAGGATCACAGAAAATCTTTTGTACATTTCAACGTTAATATTGCCCCCAGTTAATGGACTAGGCTCCTTCTCATTTGTTGTTTGCTTGGGGAAGGCGGACACAAGACTTCTTGTGCTTAGCCGCTAGCTAAAACGGTTCAAAAGGTGAGGTGGGGCCGTTGGACCTCTAGGAGGCTGATAAAGGGCCAGGGTTGGTTGTAACAATAGTAGTCGATTGCATGGTGTTGGGGCTGCGAGAGGACACTATAACCTCAGCATTCTGGGCAACAACCTCCTCCGAAAGGGTAAAAATTTGGCCTACAACAATGCCATCTGTCATGTCATCGACAATGCTCTAGTCACCTAAGGATAATCGGCATTCGGTTAGGGCAATTTCGTTTGATACGACCCCTATTCCTCACTCCAACATGGTATCGATGCTTGTGGGTTTATATGGTGCTCCCGAACATCAAGCCGCCTTGAATCTTTTAATTTAAGGTGTCTGAGACCCTCGCCCATGTGTGCGTCTGCGATTAACAAGTTTCTCCTGTCCATGTTTGGAATCACTCTATCCCCCACTCCAGGGATTCGAGCAAAAGGGACGGAGTTTGCATCGATTATGTATGTATAATTGAGTGGATAGTTGATCGGTAACGCTGAGCAGTCGCCTCTTGATGACGTTTTCACCGCCAGCATTGTTTCACCGTCAATGTATTTTAATGTACGCTTTTTTCGATCTACGGGAGCCGGTTTAGTGGCTGCCGCTGCGGCTGTTTCAGCCAATGAATTCCCTACAACGTGAACGCCATCACGTTGATGACTTAGTGAGTGAGTCACGTGAGTCTTTGGTAGTTCTTTTTGTAAAAGAGCTATTTGTTCCCAGAGCAGTTTCTGCTTTATTGGTGCATCTGTATCATCCTTGTAACCGTTCTGAATCCATGTCTGCAAATCCTTGTTATATGCTTTGACGCAGTAATATGAATCTGACACTATAAGTGTCGGGAATTCGCGATCCGCATTATCTAGCGCCATTTTCAAAGCTATTATTTCAGTTTGTAGTTCTGAATTAGTTTCTACTGAGTGTGATTTTGTTAAAAGAGGTTTTAGTTTACCTCCGCGCCACACTTCTTTTGTAATCTCACATGTGGGATTGTATGCATGTTCTCCCCAAACGGAGGGTTGAGCATGTCCGTCTGTATAGATTACACAGGCGTAATGTCGTAGAGGCAGAATGTCGATTGGCAGAGGATACGTCTTTTCATATTTTAGATTTTTTAATTCTTCTAGTTCTGGGTCAAAGTAGTAGTATACTTTGTCCGTTGTGATTGAATTCACCCATTGTATCCATTCCGGATTCAATGTTGTAGTGGGTAAATTACACGGTGTTGTTAGTGCCTCAAAGGCTGATTCTGCTGTTCTGACTGTGATATGTCTACCGTCAGCTATGTCTTTTTCTCTAGCTATTGCGGTTTGAACTGCACGAATTATTTTTTCTGTATTACTGAATTTCTGTTCAGCTTCTGTGTACATGTGTGATTTGAATGCAATTGGTACCATTTCTCCCTCATTAGAGGTTAGGTACGTGAATCCGCATCTCCCTGGGATGACTCGGATCACAAGGTTGCGTGTGTTATCACGTGTTTCTAATTTTGTTTTAATTAGCATGTCTGTTTGTAAGGATCTCAAAATTTCTGTGTGTATTTGAGTCCAATTGGATCTTTTAAAGTCTGGTTTAATTAGATCATAAAGGGGTTTGACCCTTTCTGCGTAATTTGCAATGTATGTTCTTCCGAAATTTAGGAAGCCTAGAATTGACTGTAGGTTTTTTAGTGTTTTAGGAGCTTGGATTACGGCACATTTCTCTAGGAAATTGTCTGCCAGGCTTTTACCTTCACTTGATAACTCATATCCTAAGAATAGGACCGTCAGATGGGCAATTCTGGACTTTTTGAAGTTGAATTTGTAACCCTCTGCAGCGAACCCAAGTATTATGGTGTTCACCCTTTTCAAGTGAGTCTCCAAGTCATCATCTGTTAAGTAAATGTCATCGACATAAGATAATGCTTCATCATCATATAGTTGTAGTAATTCTGTTACTCTCGCTGAGAATACCCCCGGGCTGTTCTTGTACCCCTGGGCTAACCGACAGAATTGTTTTTGAGTGCCATTTACTGAGAATGCAGTTAAATATCTGCTCTCTGGTGCTATGTTTTGACAAAAGAATCCATTGGAGATGTCCAAGGTTGTTTTGTATTTTTTGCGCACTATGTTATTCATTAGTGCAGCACTGTGTGAGTTTTGCACTGCAAAAGTTTTGCAACATGTGTTAAGGTGTCGGTAATCCAAAACTAGACGATATGAATTGTCTGGTTTGGAGACCGGAAACAAAGGGTTGTTCATTTGTGAGGTGCAAGTTTCAATCACCCCCTGGTATTCTAGCTGATCTAGTATTTCATTTACTTGTTTTTTAGCTTCTTGCTTAATTGGGTACTGCCTTTGTGCAGTAGGTTGTGATTTTAACTGGATTTTGTGAGGAGGAGAATCCTCATCCCATCCTACATGATTTTTATATAAAGCAGGTGCTAAGGCCACTGCCCACTTTCTAGCAAGTGTATATTTTTTATGAATCGGGATTTGATTCGAGAAGGCAGGCATAATTACTTCTTCGCCATGAGGGCACTCCCTGACAAACTCTGGTGGCCAGTCTTTTTCAGCTAGAAGGATGTCATAGCCTTTGGAGAGGTTATCCCAAAATAGTCCCCTAATTTTCCTAGTCTTATCTCCCTCTATACGTAATGTTATCTCGTATATCTTGTGGGGCTTGCTAACTCTGGTGTCTGCAGTTTCCACTTGAAGGTATTCATTCGTGTCCACTGTCTCCAGATGATTCATAAGGACTTTGCGAGCTATGCTCACCTCTGCTGCGCTGTCTAGCATTGTCTGAGCCCACTCTCCGTTTTTCAGTTGTGTCCTCAGTATTCTCGGCATTGTTAACTACCTTGATACTGGCTACCTTCTTTTTTGGAAATTGTAATTTCTTTTTTAGCTGAGCAGGTTCCTTGTCTTTGGACTTGGCGTGCTCTTCTGATCGTCCTCTTCTTTCCGATTTCTGCGAGGAAGTCTGAAAAGATTGAGAGGGACGTGTATCAATGTCTTGATATCTATCAGGTTTTTTAATATTATCCCTATTTCTAAGGTTATATCTATTCCCAGAGGGGTCACTCTGCGGTGACCTCTGTCTTTGGTTCGGAGATTTCTCTCTTCGCCTAGGAGACCTCCCTCGGGACTGGAATTTCTTTTCTTTAGGATTGGATTGTTTGTTTCCATCCCAGTTCTTTTTTGGTGAATTATTATTAAAAAGTATTTTTTCTGGACTTGTAGTCAGTTGCGGTTTTACTGGTATTCCACCTAGACTATCTCTGCCTAGTTCTTCATAGGATTTTTCTATGATTCTGGCAATTTCAGCTGGTTGGTCTGCTATATCTGTCTCTTTTAACCTCTGGCGGATCGCCACGTTTGCTGCTTCACCTTTTATGTTGGCTAGTAATATAGCCGAGACCTGCTTGAAGTCTTTTAGTAATTTCATACCAAGAGTTAAAGCAGGTTCTGGACCGTATTCATCTTGAATTTGTTTTAGCACATCTGGTATCACCGAAATGGATGGGACACCGTGCGTTTTTGTATAGATGGAAGCAAAGACTGTACCCCAAGTGTCACAGTCCTCAATGTGTGGTGCGATTCCCATTGGGAGACATATAGTCAGAATCCTGTGTTTTTCTAATGGGGTGGTGTCAGGAAACACCGCCTCTATTTGGGTGATTTTCTGTGCCAACCAGAATGGTATTTGTTCCCGTTTAGCTGGAACTTTACCTAGGCAGGATTGGATGTTCTGTGGTGTAATTTTATTTGTGTTCCCCTGGTGAGGGGTCAGCTGTGGAAGTTTAATCGCTGGCTGAATTGTTGAAGTCCGCATTACATACTGAACTAATTGTCTATGAATTTTTAGTAGTTGTTTTAGCTGTATTAACAGCTCTGCTGCAGGCATTCTTTCGATGTCTGGATGTGGTGTGTATCCGGCTAAGACCGGCCACGTTGCTCCTGGTCTTCCTAAAGGACCGAGCCTGGTTATATGATTATTATGTTTTAGGGCGCCATCAAATAAGAGCAAATGCTCTTGGAATTTGAGTGGTACTTCCACCTCCTCGAAAGGAGTGTACGTTTCAGGAGGTTCCTCTACTTTGTAATAGTGGAAGTACTTTGTTACAGCATTTGCTGCTGGAAAATGTATCCATGAATAGTATACCTCTGTCTGCCGATATTCGTGTGCCTCGATTACGAATATGACTGTGCCACCTCTAGGTGTCAGTCCATTTTCTATAAGTTTTAAGGTTATAGATCTCCTTTTAATGACCGGAATGAGTATTATATCCGCGTCTGCTGCTTGCATGGTAGCATCAGCATCTGCGAGTTCAGTAGCTAATCTAACTGCCTCTCTTTCGTCATCACTCTCTGCCATTTTACAGACAGGATGGTATTATGTTTGTTTGCAGATCAGATTTCTTTATGGAAACTGAGATTAGATGCACAATATTTTGGAACTGTTTATCCTTCAACGTTGACTTGACCACGAACCATACATAGGAGTTCCCTCCTGCGAGGTTTTGGAGGATATAACCTTTCACCCACTCCAGACGTCTTTGGAGTATTTGGGAAAAGGGGTCTGAGTGAGAAAGCACGACTGAGTTACTCTAAATGTCTTACGTTAGTTTTATCGCCCTTTCCAAACACGTTGGGCGCCATGTAGTGTAGCTCCTATTTTCCCAATAGGCTCTGCGCATTGGAATAGTACCTACAGCAGTAAAGGCCTAGACCAGACGTTAACTAGGTCTACTACTGTCGATACTAGACTTAATTTTTGGGTTTGCCAGCTAAGCTCAGAGTTCGCTAGAAACTTTCTCGAATGTTCAAGGAAGGAATTAACTCCCCTGATTAGACAAGAAGGGATTTAGTTTCTGACAACCATAGAACATGACAACTTTGCTCTCCCCTAATCAAGAGTCAATCTCGAGAGTCGTGTGAGCACAAGGCAATTATTTTACTCAGTCAGTACGTGCATTCTTAGTCTCATCAGAATGTAGAGAAAAGGAAGAGACGGGCGTTTTCAATAAAAAGGTGTTATTTATTGATCAGTCTCTTTTCTCATACATGAGAAATGGATCGATATTATTGCAATACTTATAGTTAAGTAAAGTGCATACATTAAAAGCAATAGTATAAAATAATACTGTAAAAACATTGATATGGTTTCTGAGCCATATGATGTTTAAAATGATTAAAATATATTTACATACACATATACATTTGACTAAACGTACTCAACTGGTGTTTCTAAATACGCCTACCCCGTGTACCTGACCTAAGTCTAATGCGTGGGCGGGAATAGAAAGTTACAGTTTAAGTTAAGTTTGTTTTTGCCAAGTGAATAACTAAAGAATTCTCTGTGAGGGGTTATTCAGTTCTGTACCTGGAATTTAGGATGGATGAGGAATAGTATCTCTTTCTCTGCTCTCGATATTCCAGGCTGCCTGCGAGGGCTGCCCGAAAGCGCCGGTGCTGGGTCTCTCGGCTGGAGATAGCAGCGCGTCTCTCAGCGCGTCAGGAAGGCGGGGCTGCTGCCAGCGGGGTCTGCTTCGGCTCTCGGCTTCGGCAAGTGTGGCTGCTCCGTCTTGTCACCACGCGTGTGTTTGCATAGGGCAAGGTCGGCAATATTTATACCTTAAAGGTGCCGAGATTGACGTAAGGATGGACATAGGTACGTCAATAAAGATGTCATACGACTTGCTCGTTAGCACATTCTTTTTGCAAAAGTTCTCTGTGAAATCAAAACAATGGCCGCACGGATTATCCAGGTTGTCATAGGTTTGATTTGTTATGAGAACGTCGTATGCCTTATCAGGGGCTGGAGGAATGTCGCTTGTCTAATTAGATCTCAAGCGTTATGACCTAATCAGATAACACGTTCCTGTGCCGTAGTGTGACTGCGTCAGATAACGGTATCTGCATCATGGGGGCTTTTCTTGCCTCATGGGCTGACTGTTAGTTAACTTGATAGTTAGTTTAACCAGAATAGGGTCAGGAATAGGGGGACTGATTCAGAACCTATAGAAATACACGACAGACCATGCCCATTGTAATCGGATATTGTCAAAAATGTCCTTGCATGCCATCATTTAGAAGAGGAAAGTGGAAGATTTAGAAAAATAATCCAGAGAACGTATTTTTCCCATTGGCTTCTATTGTAGCAGGGGCAATTTCAGGTGGCAGACAGCCTAAATTATGCCTTTTTTGCATAAAAAAATCGGGAGCCTCCCAACTGAATCGGGTCTATTGGCATGTATGAATGTCTCACCTTAATGTCCACAGCTAATCAACCATGTCAGAGGGTTAGCTCAGCCTTTTCCGGACGCGGAGGGGAACAGACAGGCCTGTGGAGGGCGAGGTAGCTCCGCCAGCTCAGTCTCTCTCTGCAGACAATAACACACACCACACAGTACTACGCTGTGTGGACGAAGACCCCGAGCGGTCTTCCGCCCCTTCATTTATCTCCTTTGGACGAGCCTGCCCTGAGGAGTGCTACAAGGAGCAACTTTGTAGAACAGAGTCCGGGTGGCTCTCTCCTTTCCTCCTTTCCTTTAGTGGCTATGACCCACTCTGCTACATCTCTGGGTGTAGAGAACACACAAAGTCTCTGAGTCGCTGACTGGGGTCTGGTTCCGGTCGGAGACCATACCTCTGGCTCTGGGAGCTGATGCTTTCTCTTGTCCCCGCCAGTCCTGCCAGGAAGGTGTCAATCAATCAATCAATTTATCTTTATTTCGGCATGAATACCATAAAAGAGCAATACATTATAACAATAAAACATTCCTTTAGAATACATAGCATACTATAAAATTCATTTAGTTTTCATGTCGAATCTTGAGATCAAAAATTAAAAAAACCTGAAGGTCATAGTAGTTGTTCTAGTTCAACAGGAACAGATGTAAGTGACAGAAATAGGTTACAACGAGTACGGGTGACAGAGATAGGAATTCGTCAATTGCCCCTCAGATAATACAGAAACAATTATAACATGTCAACGACTTTTTAGGTACTTAGCGATTTACAGTTTATAACCCAATTTTTTCCTTTGGAAAAAGATGCTGTGCAAAAATCTACTAACACTAAATACGATAGGCTGGCTGCTATCAGTCAAAAGGATCCTTAGGGCCTGAGAGCATGTTCTTACACCTAGTGTTTGACATATGGGCTTGATCCATCTCCTCCTCGCTTTAGCATATATTGGGCAGGAGAAGAGGATATGTAGCTCATTTTCTTGTTGGTTACCACCACACATGGTACATGATTCACCCTCTGCATGATTCGCTGAGTTAACACCACCAGACCAACGGACCAGTGTTGAACCAATTTGAAGGTTTCCATATCTGAATTTCAGAAATAGTGTCTTTGCAAGCGGTGGTTCTATTTCATCCAGAAATGACTCAAAAAATGGATCACCTTTAAAATTAAGGAATCTTTGTACAAGCGACCCATTACAAGGAGCGTTTGTGATCATACCTAAAATGTACGACCAAAAGCACTTTTTTACCATGGTTTTTGAATTTGGAGGAAGTACATCTGGATGTTCCCAGTAATGTGACAATCCTATTGAGGTAAACCAGAATTTAACATGTTTAAACCAGGGTATCACATTAAAGCTGTCAAGCTCCATGATTTCTATTAGGCCATTTTTGTAAGCCTGCAACTCCGGTACACGCCACAGCCTGATCCATAACAATAAGGGACGTAGAATAATGTGATGGTCTGTTCTACGAAAATTTAGGTCAAGCTGGAGCGGAACCAGAGGAGTACTCCTGGGGACTCTAACCAGACTTCTCAGGAAGTTGTTATCCATGACCCTAAAGACATCTTTGGATCCTGGGCCCCAAATTTCCGAGCCGTACAATACTGCAGATTGAACCTTATATTTAAAGAGTTCAACTGCTGGAGACACGGCTTTGCTGGTACTTAAACCTTGTTCTCTGATAATGGGTTTAGTGTTCTGACTAAAAAGCATCTTACATTTTTCTAATTGGGCTTTCCATGAAAAGGTAGAATCAAGTATTACACCTAAGTAACCAAAGTGCGGGACTGATTCCAATTTTATTCCATTTAAAGTTAGGGGGCCCTTGTCGCTCTTTGTTGGATTTAGGACCATACACTTTGTCTTTTTCCCGTTAATCTCCAGTCCTTTCTTATTACAGTAATCATAAAAGGAATTTAAAAGAGACTGAAGGCCTTTTTTAGTCTGGGAAATTAGTATGGTGTCATCCGCAAACAACAGGGAAGTAACTTTTTCACCATTTAACTTGGGGGAATCATTATTACTTTCTTCCAAGTATGATGGAATGTCATTCACGAATAGCGAAAACAATGTAGGGGCCAGTACACACCCCTGGCGCACTCCTCGTGCAATTGGTATTTTAGGGGTTAATTCGCCTTTTGGGCCCCACCGTGCTCTGGCGAAGTTCCCTCTATGTAACTCTTTTATTTGCGCTATCAGGATTGGTGACATCCCTACTGAACGTAGTGTTTCCCACAGTAAATTGCGTGGAACTAAATCAAACGCCGCCCTTAGGTCAACGAACGCAACATGAAGTTGTCCCTTTTTAATCTTAATGTATTTCCAATAAAGGCAACAAAAGCGGAAAATTTGATCAATTGTACTAACTTTGGATCTGAAACCCGCTTGATATTTTGACAAAATTGCCTTCTCGTCCAGCCAATCATTGACACGGAATAAAATGTGTCTTGTGTAGATCTTTTGCAATATGTCCATTAGACTTATCGGACGATAATTTGAGGGGTCCATCCTGTCACCTTTCTTGTAGATTAAAACAATTTCAGCCCCCTTCCAGCTTTCTGGGAAGTCTAGGGTTCGGGATAATTCGTTACACAAATGGTTAATGTATGGGACCCAAATTTTTAGTTCGTGTTTATACAAGTCTCCCGGAATCTTGTCTAACCCAGGGGCTTTGCCAGATTTAATCTGGTTTATTGCCAATTCTGTCTCTCCTAGGGTGAACTCCAGGGTTTCCCCCGGAATAACATGGCTAGGAGTTCTATCAGTACTGGGTTCCTCATATTCCTTATAAAGTTCAGAAAAATGATTTACCCAAGTCTGTTCATCTAGATAGACATCCTTAACCACTCTACCTTGGTGATTTCCGTTAGCTATCAGCCTCCAGAAGGCTACACTATCTCTTATTTTTGCTGCTTGTAACAAATCAGCCCATTTTGCTTCTTCCCATGCTACTCTACATGCTGTTTGGAGCATTTTATAATTGTTCCTTGCTAAAATAACATTTGTTTGGATCTTAGACTTAATTGCTGTCAGTAGAGCCCTCTTGGACTCCCTACACTCCTTGTTATACCAGGGTTTACTATGGGATAAGTTGTTTGTCTTCTGCTGGCTTTTTTTCGGCATCTTGGTGACTAGGGGCTTTAAAGCGTTAAAAAATTTAAGGTGTAATTCCATAAAATGGCTATCATGGCCTTCATTTGGGATGACATTTGGGTATGCTCCAAAGATACTAGCAAACAACCCATAAATTTCACTTAAGACGTCACCATCGCCCAATATTAGTGGCCATTTGAGAGAACGTCTGTTGTTACTAATGTGTAACTCAATTTGCTCACCACTATTTCCGTCTCCCATTAATGGAGACACTGTATCTCCTAGTAGGGAGTCCTCGACATGAAGGACCAGAGGAAAATGGTCGCTCTCTAGTCTTTCCATTACCTCCATGTCTAAAAGGAATTCCCATGAGGACACAGAGGCCATAATGAAATCTATATTACTTTTGTAGTTCCCTCTGTAAAATGTGGGCTTCCTCATGATGTCTGATGGTAGCCGTCCATTACACGCTCTTATACAGTGGTCTGTACATAATCTAGTCAGTTGAAGGGCCAACGGAGAACATTTTACTGTTTTTATGGTTTCTAAAGCAGGAATCCCATTGGCCTCATCTTCTTCTATAAAGATGTCGCTGAGCCCCACAATAGGTTCGTAGTTACAATTGAAGTCACCTGATATAATGACATAGTTCGCTCTAGTATCTAGATTACCCAATAAAATATCAAGGGATGTTAGTGTGGAAGATTCCCTAATAATGGGGGTTGGTCTGTTGTAAACGTTAACTAGGTACAATATTTTCTCTTTACGAACATCAATTTTCAAAATCAAAATATCAGGGGAGTTGGTATCCACCACTTCTATGCTCACTTTTAAATCTACCTTTACCCAGGTCAGTAACCCTCCCGAGAGTCTTCCACTCCTCGAGGGAATTGCATTGACACCATAAGATTTGTATCCCAGCCTATGAATAGTTTCAACTGCCCAGGTCTCTTGCAACATACAAAAATCAAAAGAGTCAATGAAACTTGCCCAGTCCGGGTCAATTAGGTTTTTAAATAACCCGGCTATATTCCAGGATACCAACTTTAAGATTTGTCGAGGTTCCAAGAGTTTATGGATCGGGACATTTCCCCCCTCTACAACCTCTGAAATGTGGCCTTCACGATTAATTACATCATACTCAATAGCCATTAGCTCATTTTGAGGTTTAACACTTCCCAGTGGTATTGAACCATCCCCAATTTTTGAAGCTAACACAGGCAATGTACATACATTCCCTTCAGATCCAGCTACATAGATATTAACACCATCTGTCTGTAAACAGGAAACACCCCTTCCCCCCACCAAATTAGCATCCAACAATTCATTTCCGTCAACCCCCCTAGGCGCTTGGCATCAATCGCAATCGTCAAGCCCACTGAAGATGTCAAATCTGTTGATAATTTCTAAAGGGGTGAACGGTTTCAAATGGTCCATTCTTCCATTGTTGGAGTTAGTTTGCCTATATGGAACACAGTTCCAACCAAAAGCATCAGGTGCCGGTGGAATATTTGGGGGGAAGAAAGGCTCCACAGGGATAGGCCTAGTAAATGGTGGCAACATGTGTTGAATGTTACCAGCCCTCTGCATGCCTGGTGGATAGAAGCAGGGCATAGTTTGAGGTGTAATATGAGGGGCTGGTTGTTGGTGGGAGGGAAAAACCACAGACCTTGGATAAAAAAAGGTCAAGGGTCTGGGTATTATGCAGTTACTTGTGGTGCCCGGGGGCCAGTTTAATATAAAATGGACTGCATTGGGATCCCTAAAGTTAACAACCACCACGTCTCCCTCGATGTTTTTTTGTCGGCTTCCCAACCATTGGAGGCGTCGAACGTGGACAATATCACCATTTATATTGGGTGCTATCGGTCTGTATATACTTAACCAATGCATGATCTTATTTTTTAATTGTGCATATCCCTCCCTCTTACTTGTAAGTAACACTGGGACTCCGGTTAGAACTACCACAAAGGGCACTGCCTCTGGTGGTAATTCTGGATTAGGCACCGGTTTAGACCTTCCCCATCTTGATTTTTGTCCCATAGCTTCAGTTAAATGGCCTTCATTAGAGGAGCTAACTACCTTATTGGATGAATTAATTTTGGTAGTAGCTGGCTTTGGGACCAAGTTAGTTGATAGGGTTGTTGGTGGTGCAATTGGTTTGGGAGTAGTTTTAGCATTCCCTTTAGGCACCGAGATGTTAGGAATCGCCAACGATGTAGGAGTGGCTGTTATTGCTTGGGAGGCTGAATTGGACTTACACACACTAGGGGCTTTAAGTGTTACTGAATTCGATGAATTGGAATTTGCCTCGCCCTTATTCCCCAATGCACGCTCAAGTGAAGTTAGCCTTGACTCTATTTCAATCAGCCTTTCCAAAATTGATGCTGAATGGGTGTTAATTAAGTTTACTAACGAATCTAGAGAGGCAGGAACGTGAGCAGTGGGGAGCAATTTAGGCAGCTCGGAACCTACCATCACATCCTTTACAACTATAGGTGAAATACGAGGTAAAGGAGATGTAATAGTAGCTGGCCCTTCTGCGGCAGCTGAAGTATTAGTAGCACTAGCTTCTGGGGTCTTGGTTTTTTTACCAAAATCAGAATGGCTTATTTTTGGTTGCACTGGGATCCCCCCTTTCCGTCGTTTTTTACATGGCGGAGGTCCATGTACCCTTGGGGCTAGTATAGATTTCTTTGCTCTGCTTGATACTATTTTTGATGGTAATGGGGTAATAGGTTTTGGAACATTAGGAGTACTTGTCTGAGCGCTACCATCGGGACTTATAATATCCAGATGGGGGGAGTGATTTATACAAGGGTTAGAGACATTCAATACCACGGGTTGGCTATCAATTATATCAATTGTATGAACAATAACATCAGTTAACTGGGTATTAACACTGAGATTCGCTAAGGGTGTAGATGTTGGCGACAGGCGCCGATGCTTTAAACTTTCAACAGAGCGACGACGCTCAGCCCGGCGCTCTGCCAAAACAATATCTAATGGCATATCCGGTGAAGCTTTAGTAAAATAGTCATCAAGGGTTTTGTTCAAAAAACCACCCTGCTTTTCGGCCATAGTAAATAAAAATAAGAATAAAATCCCACAGCGATAAAATACAAAGTCACGCAAAGTGCCAAAAAAGTTAGCAATAAATCACAGCTTAAATACCAGGGATTAGGGTCCAGTCCGGTCTCCTCGTGTCTCTGAGGGTCTCAGAGGGTCCGCCCTTAGTCCGGGCTTTGTCCCGGGATATGTCCCGCACACGCGTCCCGCTAACGCGTGAAAACCCCAATTCTTAAACGTTCCCTGAAAAGGGAGGCAGAGACACGGGAAGAGGCGGCAGGTGTGCTCGCTGACTCACGCACAGCCTGCCGGACCTCGCAGTCCCGTTCTCGTTAGCAGCAGCTCTCCCCCTTCGCAAACAGCAAGGTCCTGCGGGGCTCCTAACGGGCAGCAGCAGCACAGAGATCCAACCTCCTTTGGCGAGCGGCACCCGCGAAGCGGGGGCCGCGAGGAGTTAAGGCGTTCACGGAACAGAGGGCGGAGACACGGGAAGAGGCGGCAGGTGTGCTCGCTGACTCACGCACAGCCTGCCGGACCTCGCAGTCCCGTTCTCGTTAGCAGCAGCTCTCCCCCTTCGCAAACAGCAAGGTCCTGCGGGGCTCCTAACGGGCAGCAGCAGCACAGAGATCCAACCTCCTTTGGCGAGCGGCACCCGCGAAGCGGGGGCCGCGAGGAGTTAAGGCGTTCACGGAACAGAGGGCGGAGACACGGGAAGAGGCGGCAGGTGTGCTCGCTGACTCACGCACAGCCTGCCGGACCTCGCAGTCCCGTTCTCGTTAGCAGCAGCTCTCCCCCTTCGCAAACAGCAAGGTCCTGCGGGGCTCCTAACGGGCAGCAGCAGCACAGAGATCCAACCTCCTTTGGCGAGCGGCCAGGAAGGTGTCACCTTTGGGGATTTGGCAATACGGGATGTCATTTTGTATCACTCTGTCCACTCCCTCTGGAGCACAACACCCTCTGCTCGATGCAGGGGTGGACGCAATATCAAAAGCTTTGTTGGGTTCTCCGTCGAGATCACCATCTTGCCCTTGGTTCGGACGGGGTCCGCACACCTTCTCGAACCAGGACACATTCCTTGTGACCACTCGTTCACCTTGCCGGGTGGAGACCATGGTCCCATTGATGGTAATGATCTTCCACACCTCCCTCTCGTAAGGTGTACTGAATTTCCAGCCTGGATGTCTGTCTTTGGTGACCATGTGATTGCCTATGCACAGCAATGATGCTCTCTGTACAATACTCGTTTTTTGGTTCGTAACCTCCCTCCTGGCCTGGGTGGCCTCACTGTCGAACTCATCTGGGCACCAGGTGGGATCTGCTGGGATACTGTCATGTGGGGATGTTTGGAAGGAAAGATAAGATGGGGCACAACGTGTGGTGCTGTGCGGGGTCTGTTGGTAGACATTGAGAAATTGATGGAGGCAGCTCTCAGCATCTTCTCCTTTTTAGGCCCCAATCCACAGGACCCAGTTGAGGGTCCACATGAAGCGCTCCACCACGCTGTTGGCTTGGGCCCACTGAGGTGTATTCTTCCAGTGTCGGATGGCAAGAGACGTTAGATAGTCATGGAACTCTCGACCCTGGAATGGGGGCCTATTGTCCGACCTGATCCCGTCTGAGAGGCCCAGTCTGGTGAACGTCTTATCGAATACTGCCTTGACTTGGGGAAATGCTGTGTGCGAGACTACCTCCACTACAAGAAACTTGGAATGCGAGTCCATCATGACGACGGTGCTTCCATGAGGACTGGCGCCGCTGCTGGATCTCCCCCGTTGATTGTGCATGAGTGGCACTGGCAAATGGTCTCGTCTACCAGAGCATCCATACCTGGGAACCCCACTTTGCTGCGGAGATGGGCTTTTGTCTTTGCCGCTCCCCGGTGCTCTATATGGGCATGATCTATAAATCGGTTCCACAGGTCCTTCGGGACTACAACTACTTGACCTCGCAGCACTACTCGGTGAATTTCCTCACGGAGCTCATGGCGGACTCTCCACAGTTGCTGCCTTGTGAATTGGTCCTCCACAGTCAGCGACCGGGAGACATCCAAGAAATGCTGCCACACCTTGTGCGTCAGTGCCTCCCTGACCTTCACCAGATTTTCGTTCCAGTCAGTTGCTGCATCGTTTTCCTCCAGCAGCAGTGCCTTGGGGCATGCCTCCGGGGTAATCATCTTGACAAATTCTTCTGGATGTCTTCTCTACGGGGCTGCTGTGTAGCCACCATGGCAGGGTGGCGTGACAGGTAGTTGGTCGGTTTGCTGGAACCAGGGTGGAAAGCGACATCAAACCTGTGGGCCTGGAGTTGCACCACCCACGTTTCTATCCTGGGGGGTGCTAGGAGGGTGATTCCGGTGAACAGGGGTATTAGTGGCTTGTGGCCGATCACAACCCTAAACTCGTGCCCAAAGAGCTAGAGGTGGAAGTGCTGACAGGCCCATTTGATGGCAAGAGCCTCCCTCTCGATTTGGCATACCTCTTCTCTGTATCTGACAGCGCCCGGCTTGCGAACACCAATGGAAACCAGTCTTTATTTGCGTTTTCCTGCAGGAGCACAGTTCCGAGACCGACTGGACTCGCATCCACGATCAACTCTGTGCGCCTCCCTGGGTGGAAGTAGGCCATGGTGGTATTGTCCATGAGAGTATGCTTAATGGCATGGAAGGCCACGGTTGCTTTCGTACCCCATTCCCAGGGAGCTCTGCAGGGGCACCAACAGGGAGGCGAGGTTTGGTATGAAGCACCCGCAGTACGCTTGGAAGAATTTGATGGACTCTCGGTAAAAACAAGCATTTGGCCTTGTTCAGGGTAAGACCATTGTCGGCCAGCCTTTAAAGGGTGCCTCGGAGGTGTATATGATGTTCTTCTTGACTGTTGGGGATTATTAGGATGTCTGTGCTTAGGCTAAGGACACCCAGCAGGCCCGACAAAGTTCCCCTGATAGTGTTTTAGAAGACTTCGGCGGCCAATGACACCTCAAATCTCAGCCGTTTGTACCGCCTTAGGCCCAAATGAGTGGAAAAGTTTGCGATATACTGGCTCCCAGGGGTGAGGTCTAGCTGGTAGTATGCTGAGTTGAGGTTGAGCTTGGAGAATCACTTCGCCCCATTGAAGGCAGCTACGATGTCATCCTTGGTAGGCGTCAAGTAGCGTTTCCTTTTGATGGCCAGGTTGGGGAGGCGCATGTCTGCCAGGACTAGGGTGGTACGCGGTCTAGGGCGAGCCCCACACATTCCATGCATGCCTATTGTGCGCAAGGTTCGTGTACCTTTGCCAATTTGTGCCAAATCACGATGTGGCAAAGCTCATGAAGCAGCCTCTGTTGCCCAGTGTTGGGCTTGGTGCTCTTCTTGTTATTAATGCGGTGCCTATTTGTCTTATTGTCTTCTTGGTCTAAGGGCTTCTTATGGCTCTTCGTCTGTTGCCTTACAGGGTAGTATTCGTATTGGGACTACATGTCCCATCATGCCTGGGGTGAAGACAGGTTGAGCGTCTCAACGTCTTTAACTGCTGCCACACCCTTTTCTCCATGCTCACTATTCTTTGGTGGTCATTGTCGAGGGAGATCTTCATTCCGGTTCTGTTCAGGTTTCCAGTAAGAGCATTTCCTGACCTTTTGTGAGCACCCTAGTGGTTCCCAGCAGCATTCCGGCATTCTCGTGGCTGGCTCCCAATATTCTGGTGAGTGCTTGTCTTCGCCACATTGAGTCTGTCACCGCGGCCGGCCCCCGCTGTAATTTCCTGAATTTTATGCCGGCTCCCGCAGAGATTTCCCCAATACCGCAGTTCATGGGCACTTTATTCAGAGTAGCCTGTACTCTGTAGGGTAAGAAAGGAATGTAAAATACATGAAATTGAACGATGAGACAACAACGTTTCTTTGGCAGATTGTGCATATTATTGCCTGTTTGAACGCATTTGTTTTCCATAATCAGCGCATCCTGAAAATGTGTTTATTAGACCAAATTCATGGTGTTGAGCAAGTTAAAAGATTAAAACAAAGTACTAGTGTCATATTGATACGCATTGCCTATATGCTGTGTTAAGTTAGCATGAGCTTATGAGAAGATTAAACGCCATTTTTTCCTGTCTGCTGCTTTTGCACACGACACATAAACTGTTGTTATAGCTTTGAGCCTAGTAGAGCGCTTTGGATTCACACAGAATAATATGTTATTACTCTGATATCAGCTTTGCTTAGTGAACTGTGTCTGTACACGGAGTGCTAAAGCCTTCAAGGATAACTCGACACAGTGGTTGTTGTGAGGTCTGATCTTCGCACCTTCCTAGACATAACATACATACAGCGGCAGCCAAATTCTGGCTTTAGGCACGTTTTATATTGCTTCACGCACCGCACCCACACACACACTTGATGTTGCTTCGCATGCAGAGAGCTGGTGGAAGATGATGTGATCCCTTACCACTAGGATCTTGAGGTATGGGGCCGCCCTACTAAAACCCAATGAGACCTTCTTAGATATAATATAATATGCTAGTTAGGGAGGGTGAGAATCAGGTGTTGTTAAACCCGAATCATTTCAGAATTTTATCATGTTGTCACCTTGTGTATTCTATGGACTAGTAACTATCCTGATTATTTTGCTTCTTATAATATGTTTGCTGGTATTATCTAGGATACTGCATTTGAGAACCCTGCATTAGTGAATAAACATTTCAAATATGCTTGCGTCCTCATTTACTCCTTGTTTTGAATTGAAATGATTGTATAACGAAAGAGTGTTCATGTGTTCCACGTTACCCGAGGTAATTTAAGTCCATGTTCTGGTGTGTCTAAGCATTGGGAGTTTGTAATGACCAATGAGACACTGTAGCTAGTCAGGTAAGGGGATTTTGGGTACTGAGGTGAGTTTTGGCACACCCTAACTTGGTTCCAGGTCTCTATGCACAGTTCTGTAGGAGAACAGGATCCCTGCTACACTAGTTGGCCAAACGTTCCGGTGGCCTTATTACATGACACTTGAGTAGTTTATCTTTCAATCCTTAACCCCTTCACTGTCGTTTCCGGAAAACGGTGGTGTCGGAAAAACCTACCTATTTTTGTAAATAGGTCTTTTCAAGCTTGAATCTTTCTAAACGGTTTCCTTGAATTACAACCCAGTTGTGCTGCAAAGTTTACTTTGTTCTTTTATCTCCCTATGTCGTTATGGCCGCGGTGGACATTCTGCAGCATAGTCGCATTGCGATGCGCAACCATTTGCTGCAGTATAATGTTCCCATGGATGGCATGGCTGTGATAATGGTGGTGAGTGCAGAGGTGGCTTACCCTTACGAGATATTTTACTCATGGGTGACCTTCCCGACTGTGGACGGAACTTCAGGTGTGTTCCACACGTACACTCCCACTGCTGTGCCGAATGAATATACTCCGTATAGAACACAGGAAGTACCTATAGATACTTGGCAGCATCGCGTTTGGTTTGGTGGCGCCCTCCCCCACACTTTAGCAGCTCCGAGGTTAGGTCCTTTGTCCTTTCCGGGCGCAAATTGGCCTGTTTTGGCTGGATTTACTCCTCATCCTCAACACGGCAATTGTACCGTTGTTGAGCTAAGAAGACTACATGTAGTCTCAATTAGCGTTATTCAGTCGTTGGTACAATACATAACCCGTAATCTACCGGGCGGGGCCCCGGGTGGTGCGGCGCTTCCTGCAGGACAGGGCGGCATGAAGCTCAGTCCTGTGATGGTCAATGCAGTGATGGGCAAGCGTCCCCAAGATAAGGATGATTTTCCTTTCTGGCTTGCCGAGAAATTTGACCAGCTGGAAGCAGTAGTTCCTAACACGACTCTTGGTGAAAAACACACGATTCTTACGATAAGCTTACCTAAAGACTTGGCCCCTGAAATCGGTGACTGTGAGACCTGGGGTAGAACATTTGCGGCGGTCTATGCGTGGTGTTACGGCACTCCGTCTATGACTGTCCTGCCTACGGTCCTTAAACGTGTTCAGGATGAGCACGGACCCGAGGCTGCGGTTGAATTGGGTATGCGCCTATGTGGCACCTTTGATGTAGTTTGCGATCTCATACTTGCTAATGTCAAGGGAGATGCAGTGAACTTTCAGGTAGCCAATGCTTTGCAGGCGCTCCCCGATGCCGAAAAACCCCGTCAGTTAGCGAGGATTATTGTGGCGACTTATAAAACCGTGGGCCGCGATCGTAGGGGTCTCAAGCAATTTTCTATTAAAGAGAAAAACCAACCCCAAGGACAGAAGTCAGGGACTGATGTCCAGCCCAAGTCCAAAAAACAAAATTGGCCTAAAAAACAAAAATAGGGAACGCAACAGCAACAGAAACAGGAGTCCCGTCCTGCGTCTCCATTGCCTGCACCCACAGAACGTGTTTATGACTTGCGCGATCGCGCGAAGATTAAATCACCTGATCGATTTCAGGTTTCTGATCAACGCTCTCCTCGTTCTTTTCAGGATTCATCGGCCTCAACGACCGGTGGTGGAGGAGGCGGCAGGGGTCGGGGTGGCCAGCAAGGACGCGACCAGCCCCGTCCGAAAGTCAGTGCAGGGAAGCAGGACGGCTCTACACCGAAGTGACCCCAGTTTCAAAAGAAGAAAGTCGCCGCTTTAACAGCGAGATATGCCACAGATAGTGAGAACGTGGCTTCAGAATCTGACATGGGCTCTGACCTTGCTGGACAGCGCGGCGGAAATTACCATAGTGCGAGATGCCCTGCGTCCACTACTGAAGGTGACAGCGACTGATCATTATGTTGTAGTAGAAACAGCTGACACTAGAGTTGCTCCCCCTGATAGACTTTATGAAATTGTCCTTTTGATAGAGGGTGACATACAGCGTACCATAAAAGGGATATTTTGGGAAAATCTTACGACTACTTATGACATTTTGTTGGCGGAGGCTGACCGGCCCCCACCTTTTGTGCTCGCAGCTCCGCGAGGAGAGGAGGTAATCCTCCCTAGTTTCGCGCACACAGTCTCGAAGGAGTATGCGCTGAATTTTGCAGAAGAGTGGGCTAAGGCTCTGGCGCCGGCTCTGTACCGTACACATTGTGGGTGGGATACATTTTCCCTGCACCACAAGATTCCTTTGCGGTCTCAGCCACAGCCGCAACCTCAATATCCCATTAGACGTGACGCTAAGGCTTCCGTTGTGGAAATCCTTGACCAATTAGAATATCAGGGAGTAATTGAAACATGTGTGTCACCAATGAATAACCCTCTCTTTACTGTGACCAAGCCTGACGGTTCGTACCGTTGGTATTGGATTACCGGCATTTAAACTCACATTGCCGTACCTGTGCAGTACAAAATACTCACAGCTCTGCATTAGTGGATAGTCTTGTGCGTAAGCGGTTTAAGACCACGCTTGACATTTCCAACGGTTTTTATGCCCACCATTTGGATGGTCTGAGTTCCCAATGGACCCCCTTTACTTGCGGCGGTGTCCAAAAACAATTTCGATGTTTACCTATGGGCTATGAGAATAGTCCTGGGGTTTTTACTGCCCGCATTGTCTCTCTCTTGGAGAGAGTCGACCCTGATGCATGCTCGTATGTGGATGACATTTATCTCACGGACGACGAACTTTGGGAGCATCTGTGTCGAGTTGACCGCTTAATTTGTAGCTTTGCAGATATGGGTTACAAATTCAACTTTGCAAAATCGCACATTGCAGAATTTACAGTGTTGTTCTTGGGCTACGAGCTCAACAATGAAGGTAGAGGATTGGCTCCTCACTTCTTGGAGAAATGCGCACAGCTGCGCGCTCCGACAACTGAAAAAGTTACAGTCTTTGCTGGGATTTTTGAATTTCGGGAGAACATACATTCCTGAATAAGCCCAGCGTATCAAGCCTTTGTATGCTTTGATGCAACCAACTTTTACCAAATCAAACTGGCTGCCTTAGCACTCAGCTATCCTCCAATCTTTGCAGGCTGATCTTCTCGCTTCTAAATTCTTGCTGACACGTGACAACCACACCAACCTGGTGATAAGAATCATCCCTGGGACGGTGGGTTTCACTTACCTGACTTTTAACGAAGGAGACACAGTACCTATTGCTTACAAGTCACACTTGTACATTTCGGCTGAAATGCGATTTTCCACTGTCGAAAAAGTTTTGACGGCTGTACAGATGGCGATTCTTAAGGAACGTGCTATGTCACAGGGGAAACACATGTTGGTTGTTACACCTTGTCCTGCGTTAGAGGCAGTTACGAAAGCCAGTGTACTAATTCGAAAGATTTGCACCCTCGGTGGATACAATGGGCTGCTTCTTTGACGTCACCGGATGTCACGTTTATTTTTGATGCCTCCTTACGGTCTCAGGAGTATTTACAGTATGAATTTGTTCATCCAGCTCCTTTAGCAATGAGGCCTTTGGAGGATTTCCATTGCATCATTTACACTGATGGTTCGGCGCAGGTTGCGCATGGCTCTAAACATGCCTACGTTTCCGCATGTGCCATTGTGGTCGGTGCCATGGTGAACGATGAGTTCAAGTCCAGTGTCGTGCACACGCAGACACTAGGGGACTGTACCGCATAATTGGCAGAGCTTCGTGCTCTGATGCTTGCATTGAAGTACGCTGATCCTGGTGTGACGACTCTTATTGTGAGTGATTCTTACTACTGTATCCAGTCTTACAATGAGAACTTGTTCTTTTGGATTCAGAATGACTTTCGTGATTCCAAGGGTAGCACAATAAAACATAAAATGATCTGGGTCCGAGTGGCTGAGCTTAAAGAGCGGTTACCACTCGTGTTTGTAATTCATACTCTGGGTCATCAGCGCGTTGGAGTACACGCTGTTGGCAACTCGCTTGCTGATGAGGCAGCGAAATCTGCGGTATCAACATATTTGGTTGCAACAGTTACGCGGTCCAAAAGTAAGATTGATGATGATATCTTGGCAGCTGTTGCTGTCACTGAGAAGGGAGGTAAATAATCCTACGGGGTTCCCTTCTAAGTACACATACCACTTAAGTCCCGATAAGGTTCCTTATGTGAAAATTCCTGAGGTTGGTGATAGGTTGATTCCCAACTCGGATCGCGGACATGCATTAATCACAGTGGCGCATGAAGGTGTTGCGTCTGCGCATGCGGGCGTTTCGGCCACTGTGATTCATTTACAAAAACGTTTTTGGTGGCGGGGACTGTACAAACAGACGCGCGATTATGTCCTTCAATGTGACATATGCCAGCAGATTAAGCCTTCGACTGCTGCGCGTCCGCCCCAGACACAGTTGTACATCTCTAATAAACCACTGGGATGTGTTTATTTGGATCACTGCGGTCCTTTTTCTTCTGATACTGCATATAAGTGTATCTTAGTCGCAGTTGATTCATGCACACGCTTTGTCTGGCTCTGGCCCCACCACAGCGCTGATTCACGGACTGTCATCAGAGATTTGCGCGTCTTTGTTGGGAATTTTGCCTGTGGTAACTTCCATTCGGATCAGGGTCCGGCTTTCGCCTCTAAGGCGTATAAGGATGCCATGATTTCGATGGGGTTCCAAGTCAGTTTTCGTCTCCGTACAGACCTGAGGGTAATAGTGTAGTGGAACGAATGAACTGTGACTTAAAGCAATCTTTGACACACCGAGTTATAGGCACTGGCAGGAACTGGCTGGCCCATCTCAATGGCGTGCAGCGTGCTCTTAATAATCTCCCTAGAAGGACCGTGGGTGAGCGGACCCCATACGAAATGCTCTTTGGTATCAAGATGTATGTAACGGACCTTGATGGTCTAGACTCGGTGGCTAGCGCTGCCTCCTTTGACGTAGATGAACATTGCAATGTTTTACAGAATCTACAAAAGACAAGAGACAGTCCTGCAAAGGAACATGTGCCCTTCACTTCGGATGATGCGTTGCAGATCCCGGTAGTTGGCTGGCTACCCCAAGTTGGAGAACTGGTTCGGTAGAAGATCGAGAACAAGAAAGAATTTGGTCCCTCCTACCGAGCTCCGGTTCCTGTGCTTGGTGTGAAGGGCACAAGAACAGTCATTTTACAAGCACTTCCAGGTCGTAAGGAAAACAGGTTTATCTCAATTGACAATGTCAAGATACACAGAGTGGCCGATTCTTCTTAGTATGACTCCGGCGGTCTCCTGTCCTTCGATTGTGAGAAATTCTGTCTTGGCCACTGCTTCTAATCCATGGCCCTCGAGATGCCTACAATTTCCAGTCCTTTATTAAGTACATTGCCTGGTACTCACCATGATGAAATTGACTACACTTACCCAACTGACTTATCAGTGCCTGATTTGCAGACACGTTAGGCCACAGAATACAGATTTTCATTTGACACTGTCTCGCACACATCAGGAAAACCCTCTCGGATTGCAGTATATACAAGTTTATTTAAAAAACATTTTTTAATTCCTCCTTGGACATATATTTGGCTGGTGCTTTTTTCAATTTACCTTTTTATGTCAATTGGTTTTGTGTTTTATTTTTTCCAGTTGGTCAACGGACACTACGTTGAAGAGAGAACATGCATTCAACATGTAAATGGAACATTAGCACCCCTTTCCTCCTCACATTCTGCCCACAGACTGAAGAGAGACTTGACATTTGTTAACATCACTGCTTGGCCTGTCCTAGATGGGATTGTATGGGATCCTGTTAAATTTCAAATCCATGGCCCTACTGAAGTCATTAATGTCCCTAATGTGCTTAGAGTTAACATGGGGGATGTGGTGAAACAAAACATACGTTCTGATGATTGGGATGTTCAGGCCGTGGAGGCATTGTTTTCTGATTTGAAATATTATGCTGCCTTTGATGCTGAAGATTTATATTTAGATTCTACTAATTATGGTGATTTATATTGCTTCCAACATTTTGGCAACCACTTTTTACACAAAACTAGTTCCAGAAGAAATACTGTAAATTATACACAGTGGGAGCATTGCCCGGCTCCTTTACAAGGCAGTTCGAGTACATTTCTGAAAAGTACACTTATTTTACCGACTTTAATCAGTCCAATCCCGCTTCATTTTATTTTAAAATGACAGGACAATCCGAGTCCAAGGTTAGACTTACCGATACTAAGTTATTGTATTCGAAGTCCTTCCTAGACCATTTACCTGTTGGAGGCTACGAATTGTGGAAGGAGACAATTGACCTTAAATCTATTTGGGGTTCTAAAAGTTGGCAGGTGCAAGGCACTGAGGCTTTGCACCGTGCATGTCTCATCCCAAATCATATGTTATTTTTGAACTCTACCATTTCTCTAAAAAATTGAATACTCCTTCCATACCTGATCTAGAAGATTATTCGGGTTGGAGTAATTCTACAAAATTTTCCATTAGGGAATTGCAAACTCTGTTGCATAACTCGTCCTTTAATATATCAAGTTTGGATCCCAATGGTTGGCTGTTGTGGCACAGAAGTGCTGATTCGTGCCAACATCGTTTTCTGGGTTTAGCTGATGGCTTGAAACAAATAAGGGCCAATCCCCGTTTTGAGAATGACCATTCTGTCACCAAATTATGTCAGAATTGGCTCCAGCATTCTACCTTGGCATCAATCAATCAATCAATCATGCCATTTGTATAGCGCACTACTCACCCGGGAGGGTCTCAAGGCGCTTGGGGGGAGGGGTATGCTACTGCTCGAACAGCCAGGTCTTGAGTTGTTTCCTGAAGGCGAGATGGTCCTGGGTCAGCCGAAGGTGGATGGGGAGGGAGTTCCAAGTCTTGGCAGCCAGGTAAGAGAAGGATCTTCCTCCGGCGGTGGCTCTTCGGATGCGTGGTACGGCTGCGAGGGCGAGGCTGGTGGACCGTAGCTGGCGGGTGGGCGTATAGAAGGTCAGGCGGTCGTTGAGGTACTTGGGGCCCAGGTCGTGGAGAGACTTGTGTGCGTGGGTGAGGAGCCGGAACGTGATCCTCTTGTCGACGGGGAGCCAGTGCAGGTTCCTCAGGTGGCTGGAGATGTGGCTGCGTCGGGTGACATCCAGGATGAGTCGGGCGGAGGCGTTCTGGATGCGCTGGAGTCTTTTCTGTAGCTTGGCTGTGGTTCCGGCGTAGAGGGCGTTTCCGTAGTCCAGTCGGCTGGTGACGAGTGCCTGGGTGACAGTCTTCCTGGTCTCGGTCGGGATCCAGCGGAAGATCTTGCGAAGCATACGCAGGGTGTTGAAGCACGATGAGGAGACGGCGTTGACTTGTCTGGTTATCGAGAGGGAGGGGTCCAGGATGAAGCCCAGGTTGCGTGCGTGGTCGGTTGGCTTGGGTGCGGTGCCCAGGGCTGGGGGCCACCAGGAGTCATCCCAGGTGGAGGGCGAAGATCCCAGGATGAGGACTTCCGTCTTGTCCGAGTTCAGTTTCAGGCGGCTGTCCTTCATCCACTCGGCGACGTCTTTCATCCCTTTGTGTAGGCAGGTTCTGGCGGTGTCGGGGTCTCTGGTGAGGGAGAGGATCAGCTGGGTGTCGTCGGCGTAAGAGATGATGTTGAGGTTGTGCTGGCGTGCGATGGCTGCGAGAGGTTTCATGTAGATGTTGAAGAGTGTGGGGCTGAGTGAAGATCCTTGCGGGACGCCGCAGATGACATCAGTTAAACTGCATCTATCTAAACTAACGGGTGATGTTGATTTAAATGATTTTATAAAAGGCCCGGCTAGTGGTAGATCAAAAAGATGGATATATGCTGTTTATAAAGAAATTTGGAAAACATCTCAGATTGAAGCGGCTACCCGCCTTAGGGCTATTGATCAAGCTAACTTGGAGAAAGTGCTTGCAGTTGTAGATAATAGCATTAGCACGCTTTCTTCCTGCATTTACACATTGGATAATATTGTATCGTCTGTTGTTGATATTGTGCAAGATGAAGTGTCTGTGTTATACCATGGTCAAAATTAATTGCGTTCCATTATGCAGTTTGCATGGACCCTGCAGACGCTTAAGGCCGGAAAAGTGCCTTGGACTTACATGAATGTTTCCTCTCTTTTTGCCCCTTTTAATTTGACAGAAAAGCAACGTTTGCTTTCAATGAGAGATGCATCTTTTTCCATGTTACACATTGAAAAGTTGGAGTCTTTACCATTCTCTGTGGCAGAGAACATGGCTGCGACATGGCTTATCCACGGTTTAATTACGTTACCGTTTGCTTTATTTAAATTTACAAACTGTTTGAAATATTTAGCCATTGGTAGATACAAGCCACTGGGTAGTTCATACCTCCATGAAGCCTGGTCGCTTCCTTTTACTTACAGATGCCTTAGAGAAGGGAGGGAAGTTTATCTCAAGGGTGAAGAGTGCACAGAAATGCCTGATCACTCATTAATGTGTAGACATATACAATTGCACGGTTTTTGCAATCAAGAACAGCCTAATTTAGCCTGTGTTTTGAAAGGTACTCCCGTTCCGGCAATAGTCCCAACTTTCACTTTACTGGCAAACGGTAGCTATTTACTTTTAAATAATGAAGATTGTTGTGGGCTATTAAAAGGCGTCGCTTTTGTGGTTACAGTATCTGAACGTGTGGTGTGCTGTAAAAATGTTTTGTATCCTCCTTCGCATGGGAACTCAGATGTTTCCATCTGGCCGCGAATTCCAACCTTGAGAGCAGAGTTCAATGGAATGAGTAGAATAAGAGCCCTATTGTCACAAAAAGAGGTTGCTCTGACTTCGGCTTGTGAAACATTTGTCCTTCACATTGCCAACACCCACACAGAGGTGCAAGCCTTATTAAATACTGACCTACCGTTGCATTTCAGTGAACTGATTCATACAATCTTTAACGCGTCCGCCATTTCAGGCCTTGCACATTTTTTTAAAATAGTTAGCAGCGGTCTTGTGACTCCATTTGAAAAGATATTTGGAGTCATTCCTGCTTTCCTACATTCAATCTTTTCAAGCCTGTTTGGTGGGTTTCCTGTGTTACTAGCGTTGGCTGCTGGCATTCTGGTGATATTTTGTTTTGTGAAAAATGGATGCCCGTCCTGCGTTTCAAGACGGTCAGTCCCACCTG
The DNA here is from genome assembly GCF_964261635.1 of Lissotriton helveticus. Taxonomy (NCBI): domain Eukaryota; kingdom Metazoa; phylum Chordata; class Amphibia; order Caudata; family Salamandridae; genus Lissotriton; species Lissotriton helveticus. The sequence goes on along the minus strand of NC_136067.1, from coordinate 1,815,268,769 downwards.
GCACTGTTTCGCAACAGAATGCTTGAATACTATGGTACGCTGACGCTCGCCACTTTAAGTGCAGCGTATGGATTATCGCTTCGATTTTCCTATTTTACGTGTGTCCAGCCTGTCTTTCATTGCCTGAGCTGCGATTTCGATTGGGCCCTGGATTTGTGTCTCTGCAAGATGGTGTCTCCTGACGTGGATTTTAATCATCTCATGAGTCCTTTAGTTACTCACGAGTTGCTTTGTTCCGACTAAAGGATTATGGCCTTGGCAGTGATGCATGGAGTACTGGGTCGTTGGAATGTATTTGCAGCGGCGCAAGATTTCTTGGCACATAGCTTCATTGAGAACCCACCGAGTTGTCCTCTGATGGTGCTAGAGGCTCCGGTAATTGAAGAGCATGAATGTTCTTTACCGCTATTGAATTGGATGGCTGATTTGTTTTCTGATGATAACAGTGACTTCCTTTTGAAAGCTGTTGCTGCTTATTTTGCATATTCAGTCCTTGGCTTAAACCAATCGTAGCTTTTGTTAACATTGAACTTTTTTTTTCAAAAATGTTTTGGGGGGAATTATGACTAAATGTACATGTCCCAGAACTAATGACTTTGACAACGTTGAATTTCTTTCAATTTTTTTTAATTTTTTTGAGAATTATGTCCGATTTGTTCTTTTCCCAGAACTATTGACTTTGCTCAAATTGTCAAGAGGATACAATTTTTTTTTTTTTGAAGTAACGAAAATATTTTTTCTCATTTACTCAAATTTGAACTGACTATCATTCTTGAACTCTGCACTTCAAAGTTGTGCCCCTTATCTTATTTTGTCTTGTCCAGGCTCGGATCATGGGGGGATGTCATATTGATACGCATTGCCTATATGCTGTGTTAAGTTAGCATGAGCTTATTAGAACATTAAACGCCATTTTTTCCTGTCTGCTGCTTTTGCAAATGACACATAAACTGTTGTTATAGCTTTGAGCCTAGTAGAGCGCTTTGGATTCACACGAGAAAAATATGTTATTACTCTGATATCAGCTTTGCTTAGTGAACTGTGTCTGTACACTGAGTGCTGAAGCCTTCAAGGATAACTCAACACAGTGGTTGTTGTGAGGTCTGATCTTCGCACCTTCCTAGACATAACATACATACAGGGGCAGCCAAATTCTGGCTTTAGGCACGTTTTATATTGCTTCACGCAGCGCACCCACACACACTCTTGATGGTGCTTCGCATGCAGAGAGCTGGTGGAAGATGATGTGATCCCTTACCACTAGGATCTTGAGATATGGGGCCACCCTGCTAAAACCCAATGAGACCTTCTTAGATATCATATAATATGCTAGTTAAGGAGGGTGAGAATCAGGTGTTGTTAAACCCGATTCATTTCAGCATTTTATCATGTTGTCACCTTGTGTATTCTATGGACTAGTAACTATGCTGATTATTTTGCTTCTTATAATATGTTTGCTGGTATTATCTAAGATACTGCGTTTGAGAACCCTGCATTAGTGAATAAACATTTCAAATATGCTTGCATCCTCATTTACTCCTTGTTTTGAATTGAAATGATTGTATAACGAAAGAGTGTTTATGTGTTCCACGTTACCCGAGGTAATCCAAGTCCATGTTCTGGTTTGTCTAAGCATTGGGAGTTTGTAATGACCAATGAGACACTGTAGCTAGTCAGGTAAGGGGATTTTGGGTACTAAGGTGAGTTTTGGCACACCCTAACTTACTGAGGTTCCAGGTCTCTATGCACAGTTCTGTAGGAGAACAGGATCCCTGCTACACTAGTTGGTGTAAAAGGCAATTGGTATGCCTTAAGATTCTGCATATAAAACTCAAGCCACGCATATTGGTGATTTTGTGAGTGAACTTAACTCGCATAGACTTTAGAGTGATTTCCTTAGTCAGAGAATGACTTGTGTATTGAAAACAAAACCTACAAAGGTGCACAAAAGCATACTTTTAATTCTTCTTTATTGTATAATTTATGTAATGTTTGTTTGTTTAACCTTTTCCTTTGCAGAGCTCCTTCCCAGCTGTTCCCATCCTAATTTCCCTAGCCCCTCTTGACCACTCCAATACTCTGTTACTGTATAACTCAGAGTTGGAGGTATCGAGAGGTGGGTCCATTGTGTCTTTGCGTCCAGATCCTGAGGAAGAACTTTCGCTCTTACAATGTCAATGAATAACCTTATGGCTCCCAGCTGCTTGGGTGTCGGGCCGCAACTAGGGGCGGCACCCCTGGGGAGGGGCCAGTGACCTTCTCATTGATGCCCGAGTCCTCCAGTGTTAGTAATTCTTTTTCCACGTGAGGCCTCAGATGGAAGGGAACTCTTCGAAGTTGCAGTGCTGTCGGCCGATGGAGGTGTCGATGTGCAGTTTGAACTACTAGGCTTTGAGCTTTCCCCGACCCGTGAACTACTGCAGTATGGAATTGGCATGTGAGTCATGAATCTGGTTGGCGCAGCACAATGACCCCCGGTCCTCTGCAGTGTAGCAACTGAGCAGCGTGATTTTTCTACCTTTCTTGATTCGGAACTTGGCTCTGGTGGTTTGCTTCTCGCTGGCTTCCTAAACTTCAATCACCCCTCACAGAGGGAGGGTCTCCATCCCCCAATAGGTGCAGAAATTTTCCTTGGTGGGGGAGAGTGGAGGGCATGGCGCAAGGCGCTCATTCTGCATGCGGAAACCATGACGTTCACAGATGCTGCACTGGCGATGAGAGCCCATACGGTAGTGCTTGCTACTCAGACAGTGTACATGAGAGGCGACCGTTGACACCGATCGGTGCAGCTGTCGAAAGATACCACAAACACATTGTTTTCCCCCTCCTTCGCTACCAATCCGGGGACCCGGTGGGGTGATATCCTCCTGCTCAAGCAGGTCCTCAAGTGATAATTGCTTGATGTTGGCAGGCAACTCTCCCAATTTCCAGAAGGTGGCCTTCGACCTACCGCTACTACAGACCTTTGCTAAGTGGTTTGGTTTGCCTCACTGGGAGAAAGTCTTCCCTTTTGCACAGCAGAGACCAGGTGAGGAGAGGCCACCTCCACAGTTTCCGCAGAGCCCACACATGGGTGTTCTCTGTGCCATGCGTACAGGGCACATACATTTTTGGATGGCATCTACCCCTTCCTTGACGGTGTCGGGCCTGGAGGTGCAGGATGCTGTCAGATGCCTATTGAGGGCCAGTCCCATTCTTTGTCTTGAGAGTTTGACAGCTCATGGGACCGTGCTAATATAAGCATATCCTCGAGGGATATCCCAGGCTGCCTGCGGATTAGCCTTCGTAACATCACCACCGACACCCTTGGATAAATTTAGCCCATATCTCCTCCTACTGGTCGTGGAAGGTGCATGTGCTTACTAGTTTTCTTAGGGGTGCATAGAAGATGTTGACAGACTCAGTTTCTGATTGTTTGGCTTGGTGCAGTTTGAAACACTCCAAGTCTGGGTTGATCTGGGAATCAAAATGCCTGTTGAGCACCAACACTCCGGAAGTGTCTCAAACAGGTTGTACAAATCCCTGCCACCATAGTGCATGAGCCGCAATCTCTTGATGGGTCCATCCGTCTCCCTTGTGCCCCTGAAGTAGTGGTTGAGACGTCTGATGTATGACCTCCAGTGAGGAGCAGCTGAGGTGGGGTCAGAGAGTTCACTGAATGGCGGAAGGGATGCAACCACTGCATGGCTGTGGTGTTGTGGAGGCTGGGCATTGTCCTTTGGCTGTGCAACCCCACCAGCTTGTGGCGGCATGCTCATGATGCGGGCTCTGGTCGCGGGGGCACGTGAGGCTGAAGTGAGAAGAGGGAGGGGGCCGGATCTGGCAAGCCGGTAGGTGTGCCCCTGATGTGCTTCCAGAAATCCACTGTGTGGCACCACCTTCAGTCTCTGTGACGCAGTTCATGTATTGGGTCCCTTATGGTCTGTTTCCTCTCAATTAATACAGACATGTACTTGTTTCTCTTTCTTTACCTTTCCTTGTTTTTGTGTAGCATTGTTTTTATTGACTTGTGTGGCAGTCTCTCCAGTCCGACTGCGGGATCAGGCATGCACTCCTCCAGGTGGGTGAGTCTGGGCCTGCAGTACGAGGCAGCAGTGAGAGCCTGAGACGTCTCGAGGGCGAGGCAAGGTGGGGCTGCTCTTTGCCGGTGACAGCTTATGGGTGGGAGCTGGGCTGGGAGCAGGGCACTCACTGGTGTGACGCAGCAGGCAGGCGTCGCATGGCCAGCTTGAGGGTCTAACACGCCGAGGTACAATGAAGGTGCTGACTTCATTCCTCATGGACGTCAGGGCTAGGAGTCCTCTGCAGAAGTCACAGGGGTCAGACTGCTCCAACGAGGTAGGACGCGATCAACGCTCCGCTGTCACGGTGCTGGTAGGCCGGGGACAATGTGTGTGGACCTCGTGACGTCTGCAGTCCATGCAGGTAGTGTTGCTGGACAGCCAGGACTTGGCTGTCACTGTGTGGGCAGGCACCAGTCTCGTCGCCAGTGTGGAGGGCGAGGTATCTCCTCCAGCTCATTCTCTCCCTTGCGCAGCAGGGCCTAGCAACGCTCAGCAGACAATAACTCACACCACACAGTAGTACTACGTTGCGTGAGCAAAGACCCCAAGTGGCCATCCGCCCCTTTATTTTTCTAAGGGTGCAACTTTGTAGAACAGAGGCCGGGTGGCTCTCTACAGGACCCACCCATTGCCTGGGCTTTGCTTGGGCGTGGCCCGAGTGCGTCCAGCACAGCACGAGAAGCAGCTGGATTCAAATCTCCAGTTGGAGCCCTGGAAATGCAGTCTGTGACTCCTACCGCAATATGTGTTGACCCAAAAAGTGCATCCTGTGCAGCGGGAAAATGACTGGTTTTAAGGTGCCAGTTGGTGCGCTGGAAAGGCGGTCTGCGACTCCTGCTGCAAGATGGGTTGGGGCCAGTAGTCCATAGGCCAAAAAGCCCTATTTCAATCGGCTGACAGCCTGTATCTGTTTGTGACACCCACGTTGTACCCATTTTGTGCTCTTCAAGATAATGGGGCATGCGGTCATAGAGCAGAAATAACTTAATAAATATGCTGTGAGATTGCCAGATAGTTGACAAGCTTTTTTTGGGAGTGAGGCATTTTTCAACACAACTTGTTTAGTTAACCAAGAAAGTTTGCCTGCAACATACATAATTATTGTTTATTATTAAAACTCCAAGAGTATTCACTCTGTTCTTTCTGTGACTGGGAAGTACCACCCCGCTAGTTGCAGTCCTGCGTGCCCTGTCATTTACAGTACAGTGTCTGAGCCAAGGCACATAAATCCTGAGACTGAAATATAACAAAATTAATCCCATCTGGTTCACTGTAGACTAGCCACATGACTGGATAATCATGTATTTTTATATCTTAAAGTCTGGGAACGCCCCACTCACCAACATCAGTCCTAAGAGACTTTTAAGGCATGTTTAATATCACAGCTGCTTCACTGGTGTGGCTCCACTGAAAGTGGATGTGATGATCCTTCTCTTCCGTCTGCTTCTGTGTGATCTGAGGTCTATCAGTACTTGACAGCTACATTGTTGCATCACACTGGTCCTTGTATAAGGTAACACTAGATTGGGCATACACAATTACAACTATACCATATGTCTTTGCAGTTTGTATCTACTTTCCAGCCCAGATGTTGATAATTATTAAAGGTTTCCAAGGAGTGAGAAACAGATGAAATGCAATGACTCTGCCGTCGTTGTCAGCTGCTGATTTGCCAGTCTTTCGCCCGTTGCTTTCTGTCTTCCTGGGTGAATGGTTGTTTTCCATTCTGCTACATCGCCCCTTACATCACTGCATATAATCCTTTAAAAACATTTTCAGGCTGTGCGGGGAAACATTGACTGACAATCCAGTCACAATTTTGCTACACTAGCATTGGTGATTACTACATTCTTTATGCATACTTTTCTTCTTTCATTCAGTTAGGAATAGGTAACAACTATGGGCCCAATGCACACAAATATTTTTTCAACGTAATTAAACATAGGTGCATAAATAACTTCATTTACATGTGCTAACTCATGTTACTTATTCATAAAATGTAAACATTATATCTATTTTAATGTTAATTGAAATAAAAAAAAGTATACTTAATTCATAGATCCCCTTGAAAATGAAGACAGTCGTGAGCCAGGGGCTAACCACTGGCATAATATCACAAGGGGGAACACAATTTATTTTATTTTTTTCCTGAAGGCTAACAGTCACTGGGATAGGTTGCTTGGATTGACTAATGTGCAATAAAAAACCCCAGCTCCAAATTTAGCTTTTTGGTTTTCATCACCAGGTAGCCAGAAATTGTTAGTCAAATATTTTAGGCCGGGGTCTTGGCATGGCCCTGAAAGTAAAAGACTGCCTTTTAGCCTTGCTCGTTGGCACTCAAGGGAAAACTTTAATAACAGCAGGCACAAAAGTGTACATTTGCTGAAGCACTGCAAGGAGTCTTCATTTGAAACCTCATATTGCAAGGTTTCATGCCCAGATGTCCATTTAGGTATTTATTTCTTATGAATTAGCTAATGTGCAAAGCAGCTGGGCATTGCCTCATCATGCATGCCATTTTGTTTTTTCACCATACATAATGAGCACTTAATGTCTACATCACTGTACCTTCTTTTGAAATTCGTTAAAATGGAAATTGATGCATTCATCGATAAAAATATAATCTCGCCCTTATTAATTGCCCATTCTGTACTCCACATCATCCTTGACTCATAAATATATAGTCAAGCAGGCCATGAGACCTAGGCCCAGGACTACTGATTGATAATTCACAGGTGAGAGGGTGTGTAGCTGGCAGTCAAACACTCGAGCAGGAACTCTTGATCAACCCCAAAGATAGACGCAGCAACATTACAATGGTCAGGGGAGATTGCCCCAGTAAAACACACATGGCCGGAGGGGTAAGTGCGCTCCTAAAAACACCATAAAAATTCAGACCCCACATGAGTTAGGAACACATAGCCAATCAGAACCTTGCATACATAGTGATCATGCCCTCCCCATGCTGGGAATCTGGACACATTATCCACTGGCTACATTGTATCCACGTGAGGCAGCAACCAACATTTCTCACCATATAAGGTGTTCCGGAAACTTTTATAACCTGTTGTGTTTTTGTTTAAAAGTAGGGCATATCCCAATTGTAAATAGAGACAGTCCTCAGGCCTCCTGTCTGTAACTGTTCTCCCGGCCGTAATATTTAATTAATCCACTGTTCCTGTTTTGCCAAACGCCTCTTGTCTTTTGTTTTTTAAAGGATTTTGAACTCAAGCAACATTATGGCGAGCCACCCTAGAAGGGATTGAGACCTCCTCCCTGACTGCAGCTGAAGGAAGCAGAATCCACCCGGACGGATTCATAATTGCGCAACAAAAAAAGGTGAGCAGACACAGCAATTTATTGGAAGTTCTGCTGAATCCCAGCGGTGGAGGTTCATCCTGAAGAAGCCATCACAGACGGTAAGATACTACATCCTAACCAAAATCCGAGTATAAAGCATTTCACATATGATCAAATAGGAAGAAGCGTAAAAAGATAACATAAGCACCTTCTCATTGACAGGGCCTAATACCTACTTTATATGTCCTAATTGAATCAGTCGTTTGGCGGCCTTGGAGGCGTTCCAGTGGAAGTCACCTTTGTTTGATAGCTGAGTACGCTATCAAAGGTGAATATAGCCTTTGATAACTCCCAGGATGCTGATTTTTGTGGCATAGCTATCACGATTGGGCGTAGTTGACACCTCATTGTCATAGTTTTTTAGTTCAATGTTTTCCTAGTGCTAAAGAGGTTTCTTAAAACCCATAGTATCTGGAAGGAGTGTGGGAAGTGCATCTGGCTTGACCCTGGGCATTGCAGGGCCGAATTCGGGCACAGGTAAAAATTAGACCCAGGAACCTGGGCGTTACTTATGTGTTGCAAAGAGATACTAGCCTTATTACGATATGGTTTATATGATTACCACCTTTGTCTAGGAATGGATATTGTCAGACTATCTAGCTCACTTCGGAATGTATTCCACAATAGTTTTCTCTTGCTAGAGGATAACATATGATGAGAAAGTACTAATTATTTTCGATAAAGTAATTTTTTCTGTCAACCATTATTGAACTGTATTATTGTATGTGATGTTGCATTTATTGTTTATTGAATACTGCATTGTGGGAAACATTGAGATTGTGCAGATGCTATTCCAACATTGCATATTCGCCTTATGTTGTAATACTACATATGCATTCTTATCTTGTCTCTATTGAAATGCTCGTTCGAACTGCTTAATGTAAACATTTTAACCACTGAGCTTCTAGTATATAATTTGTTAGAGTGCACCACATACAATTGCCCCTATGATTAGACAAACAAAACTAGGAAAACGTCATTTGAGTTTATCCAAATTACTAAAATTGCTAAGGATTCCCCATTAAAGCATATGGAAGCTAGGTTTCCCAAACAGATAAAGAGAATTAATACGTTTTGTCAAGAGTGGCATTTACCCATCCTTGTCGTACTGGAACGTTTTTGCCTTTCCCATTACGGTGCCTATTTTCTAGGCGACACCATGGGAAAGGCAAAGGACCATCCGCCGTACACTCGTAATATGGAAGGTGGTACTTGTTCGAAAGAGAAATTCAAAAGTATAATCCCACAATGCTGATAGCGTGCAAGGCGTCGGTATCTCCCCTGCATATGCAAGTATGGATATACTCACACCAGCTCCCCATGCATTAGGATATTCAAGCCCAATAATAGCGGAAACCGACAAGCCCCCACCAAAAGAAGGATTGTTAGGTCTACGCCTGAGATATCCAAAAGCAAGCAAGCCCCCACACCTCCAGCTCAAATCAAGTATCTAAGGAAGGTCCACCATGCTCAACACATGACATCTCAAAGCTCTGTAAAATACACATTCCCAGAAGTTCAGGCGAGCGTAAACAAGCATCAGGAAAGTTCAGATGGTTTTTAATAGTGAGTCAGTGAGCTCGGGAGAGATGGGAACTGATGACTGATGCCCAGGTTGCTGAGGAGGAAACGGAGTGTGAATTTGAAGGTCAAACCAGGCTAACAAAAGCAGCATATAGCTCTGAGCAAAAGAGACAGGCCAGACAGCGTGAGGAAGATATGCGTGAACTGATGCTCAAGAGAGAAAGGGCACTCAACTGGGCTTTAAAGAGAGGGTACAGGACAGGAAAGCGGGGGCAGGGACAGGGCACAGTGCTGTGGAAGAGGTGGAGGTAGATGAAAGGCTACTAGCAGTGCTCAGAGCCACATCGTCCAGTCGACAAAGGAGAGGGGCTGATCAACAGATAGAGAAACAAGGCTGCCTGGTGCGTACCCACCCGTGATGCAGGGAAAAAAAATGGAACCTGTGCATGCACTCGAGGGAAGCAGAGATGAGAATATGCGCTGCTTTGCATGGGTGCACGACAAAGATAAACTAACCCAGAGGGAGATAATAGCCAAAATGAAAGGCAGGACTCTTGCGTACCCATTTTGTGACCTGTTAGCAGATTGAACTGAGGAGAGGCACCGATATGATAGGTCTTGGCTGAGGGAAGGATCGTTTGAGCCATAGGGCATGGCAGTAGCAGAGGATTTCATCAGTCATGAAGGAGGAAACCGTATTTGGAGCTTCCTCTACATGCAGCAATGCCTCGAAAGATGGGAACACTATGTTGAGGAGAAACCTGTAGAATCACCTCGAATGAGAGTGGGCCAGCTACTGCAGAAGGGCAGGCAGGGATTGTATATGAGCCATTGACCTAGATAGACAAACAGGGGTTGAGAACAAAGTTATCTAATTTCTGAATGGGGCAGGGAAATGAATTACATGTTTTGAGAAAAACACTGCAGGTATCAACCTAGCGATAAGATTTTTAAACACACTTTATTCGTAGCAATAGGAAACATTAAGAGTCTGTTAAGCAGCCTGATTGGGAAACAGACTAAGACAGTGTTTACCCAAGCTCGCATTTCAGCAATCATAAATACCCAGCAAGATGGGGCAATGGTTAACACACACAGGCACGAGATCTGGACCGCCCTGAAAGAAATGTTCCCTGACTGTCCAAATGTAGGAGGGCTAATTGCAGAGACCATGAAGCCTGAGAAAAGCATAAGCAATTTCCTAAATAGAATGAGGGAAAGATGGGGACAAGAAACTGGACAGCAGTGGAACGATAGGGGCCCACAAATCAGTTTTCTATAATATTTTGAAGAAATGGTTACCCACGAGATACACAGCGGCTGGACAGCGTAGTTGGTTTATATGCCAAACCGGGTAGGAGATACAAGCTCATATACTCCACTACCATAAGAAGCAGCAAGAAAAGGATAGAGAGAAACAGGAGCAGACTCAAAGAGACACAGCTAAATAAGTTGATAAAGACTGCCCTCGAGGGGGCACCAATAACCGCAGCTGTGCAGATGGCACCAGTCACAATGGGGGGCTCCCGCGCAAAACTTTAGAGGGGTCCAAACAGGAAGTCCAGGAGCACAAGCTATTATGGTTATGGAGGCCAGGGAGGCTGGTTGCAACCAGACATTAGAGAGTGCTACTATTGCTGCAGGCAGGGTCAACTGGTAGAGGCATAACAAACAAAGGCATACCATTAGCAGCAAAAGCAGCAGAGGTTAGAGAGCCAGGGCAAGCCATCACAACACCCCATGCAACTGTGTATGATTTTAATTCAATTTTTATTTATGATTTGGAGCTCCGAGGAGTTTCACATAAAAACATATACAGACAACTCCAATTTCGCAGATCATCCAACACTTAATAAACAAGCTAATACAATCACAAAGCATCAGGAATTCAGTTTTCATAAAATAATACAAAGTTCATAGTCGCATGTTGATTACAAAGAGGTGCTATATGAGTGCAAAATCAATTTCAGAGTCCTTTCAAATACAAAGCTAACAAGGACAGAGCAAATCAAGCTATACCATTAGATTCTTAGACGACTTTGACTGTGCATTTGCAAGGATGCTAAAAATATATTTATAAAAATACATTTAATTCAACAAGGATTAAAATACAAAGGGATTTAAAAGTTCTAAATTTCAGTATAGAGTACACAATAAACAGCAGCATAAAGGATGACAAAAAGTGTGGGTGCTCGAGTATCGTAACAAATACCAAAATCCTTTAAAAACAAATAGAAAAATCTGATTTTTATTCAGGTTACATTCACAAGGACTAACGGATACAATTTTCCTGGCTACTAGATATCCAATTGTACATGACGATATTCGTAGCAACATACAAGGAGATGAAAGTGCAAGAGCGCAACTATAGCACTGATTTAAAAAACCCTTTAAAGTACAACCATAAAATAGACAATCTAAGACATATCATACCAATAACTCTCTAACAATTACAACCTTCTGATAAAAGCAACCCAAAAGTACATTTGATTTTGCTCAGAAGGGAACCTATGCAGCCTACTGCAACTAAACGGGTCAACATAGATCTTTTCAAATATATATTTATAAATTATTCAAAAAAGCGAACATTTTTTAAGCAACCTAGTTCGGATGCGGGGCAGAAGACAGTTTTGGGCCTCTTTAGCTGTGGAAATGTTATATTTTTGGAAAAAAAGACTTAAATATTTATGTTGTGAAGGTTGTAGCAAGGGACAGACAAATAGGACGTGATTTAAGTCCTGCACACAGGTATCACATAGGTGACAAAGTCTTTCCTGCCTACGAGGACCCTCCCAAGCTCCCGTTAAAATTCGCAGGGGAAGCAAATTCAACTGGAGCAACAAGATGGTTCTGCGCACTCCATGGGGGAAATTCCACATAGCATAGGGTTGGGGCTGTTTATAAATACTCCTCCCCACTATAATGTGATTATTGGAATGCGCTGCACACTGTGCGGTATTTGTGTTACAAGAGACATTGTAATAGCTTTTTTAAATCTAGTTTTCAAAACTTGTTTAGGCAGAACGCCTGTACCGCTATTCTCAAAATCAAACAAGTTAACAGCTTTCTCTTAATTCCTAAAGAGAACACTTTTTCTCTTGAGGGTGGAAAAATGTTCCTCTCCCAGTGCTACTCATAAAGGGTTCTCAACACTGTTCAGTAGTGCATTGCTCCATCTTAAGCATGCAGTCATAGAGTACACATAAGTGGAAAGAAGCCCGAATTCAAGCCGAATCACCAATATGGGAGCTGCACGGTTCAGATTACACATTTAGCGCCAAATACACCCCTCTACTCTCTCAAAATTATCCCATTGCTGTTCATCTACTGTTTCACAGGCGTAACTCAACGCAGGAGGGATTTTAATTTTATAAACTATTAGAACTTGTGCAAAGTGTCTTTTCCCACAATGTTTATAGAGTCTACCAATTGCAGCAGCCTGAGAGATTGCCTTACTTCTGCATTGATCAATGTGGTCGCTACTGGAGCCCTTACTTGTGAAAATTCTCCCTAAGTATGGGTATAACTTCACCACTGCATGTTTATCTTTCCCCAAAAACCAGTGCATATTTTTCCTGACTCAGCATCTCCAAAATCTAAAAAACTACATTTTACTTTTTAAAATATTTATTTTTAAAACTAATCATCTGAATAAAGTGCTAACTCTGTAAGTTGCCTTTGCAGTTCAATTGGAGTTAGGTTTCACAAAATGGCGTAGTCCGCATCTAGCAGGAAACTCAGCTTCATTGTTCCTAGTTTAGGGGTGCCCCCTTTGCAAATCCCTACCCTACTCAGCAAATGATTAATGTAAAGAGAAAAGAGAAGAGGAACCAGTAGGCACCCTTGCTTCAGCCCGTTGTAAATCTCAATTTTACTTGACAGGCCCTGGGTCCCTCCCCTCAGGACCTGAGGCCAAGTGGAGAAGTGCAATGCGATGATTAATCTGAGCAGCTGCAGGTGAATCTCCATAGCGGCTAGTTTTCTCCACAGTGTCCCCCGGTCAACTTGGTCAACGGCCGTCGGGAAATCTATAAAGGTCACACATTAGGTATTTTTCAATTAAAGTTAGCAGAGCTGTAATATTGTCTAGGGTACCACTGTGTTTGCGGAACCCAGCTTCCTCTGCAGAGACAAAACCATTTCCAAAAGTCAAGTCTTGAAGGTGAAGGAGTATGCTCTTTGTGAATAATTTCCTGGTCGCGTCCAATAGTTTGATCTGCCTAAAGCTAGCAGGTGAATTTTTGGACCCTTTTTTGTATAATGGGACCACAATACTTCCCTTCCAGTGTCATATGGCCGTTGGGGTCATTGTCGACATTGTTAAGTTACCATGAGCTCTGCTGCCATGATGCTGCATTGGCGCACGTTACTACATGACTTTATTTTTCAAGACTTTGTTTGTGCCTTTCACATGAGAATGGTTTGCTTTCTGCATTCTCTGCCTGTTCCTGAAGTTTAGTCTGAGCACGGAGTGCAAGGACGATAAACAATGCCCCTTGTTATTCTGTTCTGGTCAGTCCCTAGCACATAGACAAAACATGCTACACAGCTGCTGGAAACACGTGCTTTGATAGTATGGGGTTGCATGTTGGCTTAATACACACTTGGCGAGGGACCGTTCCAGGGACAAGAGCTATGCTGTTCCTATGATGTAAAACTACCATCGAGGCACTAAGGTTTGGAGTCTGCTGACAAAGCCCAGAAATCTTCCTTTATATAATAAAACTTCTTCTTTCCAAGGGGAGGGTGCTCAGGCCTTATAGTCCTTTATCCACTGTCTGCATACGATGGCATCCCCTTTCTGAATCTATGGACTTGCTACAATGCTACCTTTTTAGGTTTATCGTTTTGCTGCTGGTAGCGGCTCGTATACTGCATTATAGAGCACAATAGTTAAATTAAACATTTTGAACTATAACAGTGACTCTGTCAATTCTTATTGTGGACAAGTACAAGTGAGTGAGCAGAAGGGTACCTCTTGCTACCACGATTCCTGAGAGAGTCGGGAGTGTTGTGTTCTGGGTTGTCTAATCATTTGTAGCTTTGTGATTATGTAGGAGAACGAATGAGACACTATAGCTAGTCGGTTCTGGGATTTTGGGTACTGAGGCGGTAGGAAGGCTTAACCCCTACTACACACAAGGTTTTCCTGCACATAGTTCTGTGTATGTGCAGAATCCCTGCAACATGGTGCCCCCGACGTTTGGTCTGGTTCTTATCTGCGAGGCTCGTGAGTTGTGCTTGTACTTGTCCACAATCCCCTCACTTCGGTTTCCTGAGACAGATGTGGCGGGTTTGCCTTCTATTGTTGAAATATTATAGGTTTTTCGAGCTTGAATTAAAAAAGGTCTTTTTCTTTTCGCTGTAGCTCGGAGGTTGTTATAGTATTCTTTCAATATGGCGGTTGCCATAACGGCTCCTAACCACTCTCTAGTCACAGCTTATTTGACTCAACATGGAGTCCCTAATGCTAGTGCTGCTCTTATTTTTGTGGTTGAAGCGGATGCAGCTCACCGCTTTGAGGTATTTTATTCTTTGGTCACATTTCCAGAGGTGGATGAAAATAATAATTTCTTTCATGAATAAACTGCCACCGCACTTCCGTGGGATCATCAACCTTATAGATTTCTTTAAGTTCCATTTGGTTTAATGGCGCCCTTCCACACCCTGTAACAGCGGTCCATTTAGGCCACTTCTCAATTGATGGGGCCACATGGCCCGTTTTGGCTGGGTATCCCCCGCATCCAAATTATCTTAATGTTCCAGTCGCAGAGCTACGCGGATTTCATACTTCGTTAATACATGTACATAGAGCTGTTATACAGTACATGTGTCGCAACATGCATGTGGGACGACCTGGTGTTGCTGCACAACCACCGGGACCCGGTGGTGTTATCAGCCCTGCCATGATTAATTCAGTGATGGGCAAGCATCCGCAAAATAAGGACAAACTTTCTTATTGGCTTGCTGAAAAATGTGGACAACTCGAGGCTGTTTTACAAATACCACACCTGTGGAGAAACATAGGATTCTGACCATGAGTTTACCTACAGGCCTTGTTCCTGAGTTAGCTGATTGCAACGGTAGAGTGCTTGTAGCAATATATTCTATGTATTTTGGCACTCCCATGACCGTTCTCTCTTTCGTGATAAAACTTGTTCAGGAGGAACATGGGGCCGAGGCGGCCCTATAGTTGGGGATGAGACTGGTGGAATTGTTCTATCTTCTTTGCAATATGATCCTTGCTAATGTAAAGGGAGATGCAGTAAGCTTGCAAGTGGCGCAACGCTTGGAGGCTGTTGCTGATGCACACAAACAGAGCAAATTGCCACAGATTATCGTTAATGCTTATAAAAACTAAGGGTGCAATAGACTGGGAATTAAGCCTTTTACTCACCCTCAAACTCAACAAAAAGCCCAAACTGATAAGAACGGGCGACCGTTCTTTCCTGAAAAGAACTGGAAAAATAAAAAGCAGGGGCAGCAGCAACAGAAGCAGGGTTCGCGTGCTGGTTCACCGACACCTAAATCTTCTTAGCGAACTTATGATTTATGCGATCACGCTAAAATTAAGTCTCCTGATCGATTTCAATCCCTGATCAGCACTCTCCTCATTCTTTACAGGACACATCGGACCCTCAAGTTAGTGGTGGGGAGCGCCAGGATCGCGGCAAAGGTGCGACCACTCAACAGGGACAGGATCAACCTCCCCAGTTTGACATGAAGGCCAAACAAGAGGGACTTCCTTGTTTTGTACCCCTGTACCAAAAGAAGAAAGTTGTCGCTTTAGCAGCGTAAAAGGCCTCAGACGGTGAGGACGCTACTACTAGACTGGTGATGGGCAGTGACTGCTCGACAGTGCAGCGGAGGTTACCATAGTGCCGGAGGCACTGTGTCCCTGTCTGGAGGCGAGAGCAACTGATGCATTTATTACAGTAGAAACAGCAGATACTCGAGTCGCTCCCCCGGACAGACTCTATGAAATAGTCCTCCAAAGTGAGGGTGATATACAGCATACAATTACAGCCGTTTTCTAGGAAAATCTCACTTCTTTGTATGACATTTTGTTGGCGGAGGCAGTTTTGGCCGCTTCTAGAGGGAAAGCCGTGATACTTACAAGTTTTTCACCATACGCATACAGGCATACGCATCGGAGTGGGCTTTGGCCCCTGCCCTGGCAGTGTACTGTAATCAAGTGGGCTGGGATAGAGATTTGCCGGCACACAAGATTCCATTACGGTCTATGCCGCAGCCACAACTGCAATATCCAATAAGGTGGGAGGCTAAAGCTCCTGTTTGTGACATTCTAACTAAATTGGAATATCAAGGTGTAATTGAATCCTGTGTATCACTGCTTAATAATCCTCTTTTTCTGGTATTAAAACCGGACTGTTTGTATCGCATTGTATTAGATTATCGAAATTTGAATAGTTATTGTCGTACGTTTGCGGTACAGAACACACACAGCTCTGCGCTAGTGAACAGCATTGTTCATAAAAAAAAAAATAAGACCACACTAGATAAATCCAATGGTTTCTACAGGCACTACTTGGCTCCTGAGAGCCGTGACGTGGTGGCATTTACCGCCGTCAGACATCAGACAAAATGTATGCGTTTGCCTATGGGGTATAAGAACAGCTCCGGGCCTTTGCTGCACATGTTGTGTCTTCATTCCACAGCATAGACCCAGATGCGTTCTCGTACGTAGATGATATTTATCTGATGGACAACGAACTGATACTGTATCTTGTCCGAGTCGACCAAACTATTCTGTTGATTGTCGACTACGGATAAAAATGTTATTTTGCTAAATCACATCGCTTGCTTTGCTGTGCTCTTTTTGGGCTACGAGCTCAATAATGAAGGTAGCGGGTTAACCCTCCACTTTCTGGAGAAATGTGCACAATTGCAACCTCCTTCTACACTGAAGAAGCTTCAGTCTATGCTGGGATTTTTTAATTTCGGGAGGAAATACATTCCTGATTATGCCCAGGGTATCAAACCACTCTATGCGTTAATACAACCTACTTTCACTTCTGCCTGCTGGTTACCAGAACTTACCTCTATTCTACGATCTTTGCAGTCTGATATGCTAGAGACTAACTTCTTGTTGACGCGTGATAATTCTACAAACCTGGTAATACATATTGTATCGGGGATGGTGGGTTTCATGTACTTAACCTTCAACTAAGGTGACACAGTACCTATTGCATACAAATCACATTTGTACACAGCAGTGGAAATATGCTTTTCGAACGTTGAAAAGATGTTTACTGCGGTCCAAATGGCGATTCTGAAGGAACGCTCACTTGCGCGGGGAAAACGCATTCTGGTGGTTTCAACTATCCCTGCTTAAGAAGCAGTGACTAAGGCAAGTATACCAGACTCTAAATCTTTACATCCCCATTGGATACAATGGGCTACTTATTTGACATTGGCTGATGTCACTTTTATATTTGATCCTGCTCTTCAGACACAGACGTTCCTACAGTATGAACATGTTCATCCTCCTCCGTTGTCGTTGCTTCCTATGGATGAGTACAAATGTATCATTTACACTGATGGCTCGGCTCAACCGGCCATCAGTTCTAAACATGCTTATTACGCGGCTTGCGCTATTGTTGCTTGTTCAGTTGTAAATGGTGAATTTAAGTCTTCAAGTGTGCATACTCAATCACTTGGAGAGTGTACGGCACAATTGGCGGAGCTGCGTGCTCTTGTTCTAGCTCTCGAGTTTGCAGATCCTGATGTGAATACTCTTATTGTGTGCGATTCTTACTACTGTGCCCAGTCTTTTAGTGACAACTTATTATTTTGGTCCCAAAATGATTATCAAGACTCTAAGGGCTGAGCAATAAATCATAAAATGCTCTGGGTTCGAGTGGCGGAGCTTAAAAAACATCTGCCGCTCACACAGGTTATTCATATTCTTGGCCATCAGCGTGTGGGAGCACATGCTATTGGCACTTCTTTGGCTGACGAGGCAGCCAAATCTGCAGGAGCCACGTGTTCCGTTGCAGCAGTTACAAGGTCCATGACTCAGATAGATAATGAAATTCTGGTAACAATAGCTGCTACCAAGAATGGAACTGCTTACCTGCAGGGCTTCCCTTCTAAATATTCTTATCATTTATCTCCGAACAAGTTCCTTTTGCTACAATTCCATTACTTGGGGATCGGCTGATTCCCAACATGGACCGTAGACTTCCTTTGATCGTAGCAGCACATGAGCGCCTGGCTTCTGCACAAGCAGGAGTGTCTGCGACTGTGTCTATATTACAGCAACATTCTTGGTGGCGTGGTTTATATAAACAAACCCGTAGTTATGTGCTTTCTTGTGACATTTGTCAACAAATCAAACCTTCTACCGTTTCACGTCCACCACCGACACAGATGTATATAACAAATCCGCCGTTCAGCTGTATATATCTTGATCACTGTGGTCCATTGACTTCTGATATTGCGTATAAATATATTATTGTTGTAGTTCATTTGTGGACTAGATTCATATGGATTTGGCCACAAAGCAGTGCTGATGCTCAAAATGTCATTAGAGTTTTGCGTGTCTTTGTCGGGACGTTTGCCTGTGGCACCTTCCATTCGGACCACGGTCCAGCGTTTGCCTCTAAGGCGTACAAGGATGCAATGAAGTCTTTGGGGGTGCTGGTGCAGTTTTTGTCTCCATACAGGCCTGAGAGCAATTCTATAGTGGAGCGAATAAACCGTGACTTAAAGCAATCTTTGACAGCTAGAGTCTTAGGTACTGGCAGGAACTGGCTTGCCCATCTCTATGGGGTACAACGTGCACTTAACAATCTCCAAAGAAGATCTCTGAGTGGGCAGACCCCATACGAAATGCTCTTTGGCATTAAAATGTTTGTGCCTGACTTTGATGGTCTAGATGTTGTGGCGGCTGCGACGTTTGATGTAGCTAACCATTCTACTATGTTACAGGACATACAACAGACCCATGACAGCTACACAACTGAACATATACCCTCTTCCAATGACACACCAATACTGATTCCTGTCGCCGGCTGGCTTCCTAAGATTGGAGATCTGGTACAAAAAAAGTTGGAGAACAAAAAAGAATATGGTCCCTCTTATCATGCACCGGTCCCAGTTCTTGAATTGAAGGGTACTCGTACAGTGATACTGCCACCTTTGGCTGGTCGCAAAGAAAACCGATACATTTCAATTGACCATGTCAAACTACCCATCTGGCCGATTTTGAATAGTATGACTCCCAAGTGTTTCATGTAACATCTGCATCTTCAACTAATCTCCGTGTCATTGAGGGTGAAATGGAGACTGCCGCTAGCCTTCTGCCTGCCGTGCCTTCCTCCACTGTGACTTCCAACGTGGACGTTGACTATACTTATCGATATTGAAGTACCGGATAGTCCTTTACATCATGATTAGGCTGTGGGGTTTTAGGTTTAAACCTATAATAACTGATAAAACCCCAGTGAAAGAAAAATAGCCCTCACAGGTGAAAACATGTAAACACTGAAAAAACACCTGGACAACCACAAACTAAATGCCATTCAAAGAAAGCAAAAAGAGAGTGAAAGTCATTTTTTTCTTCCTGAAGGGGTCACTACAAAGTAACTTTGTTATACAAGTAGCAGTAAGAAAGACTAGATAACATTATTCTGCTTGAGTTTTGTTCTTTAGGGAAGCCAATAAAATATTGTTTCTTCTTCCTTATACTTTTTCAGTTTTGTGGCCTTTGGTCTAAAGATGCAGGGTTTAGTTTCATGTTTTAGGTCTAGTTTAATTATTTTATAAACTATAGAGAATCAGGAAATATCAAACTCATTTTTGATATTTTGGCTGCATTTGATTCTTTCACCGATAGGTAAAATGGCTGGTTACATAAAAATCTTTCCTAATATGTGTCATCACATTTACCCACAGAGAATGGGTAAAAACCCTTAATACTTCAGACCATAGTTTCTAGTGGGTCAGTATTGATAGTAGGTGAATTGCCAACACCTCAGGCTTTAAACATTCAATGCAAGGTATAGTGACAAGTATACATATCACCAAGCATCTGGGATAGTAGTGAAAACATGACACTAGACTTTTGGAAAACATGGAACGCAGTGTCACTTGTAATGCTCTGCAAAAAAGGTTATTTCCAAGTTCAACAAAGATTGGAGTGATATTGTTTGTATTTGCAGTGATTCAGCTACGTATATAAAAAAGTTGTGTGATGACCTGTCAAAATTGATACTTGAGCTGAAGTGATTCCCTGTAGTAGATCCTTGCCACTTGTTAGATGGTATGCTGAAAGCATCTTTACAATCTTAAGAGTTAATGAGGGATGCTATTCACTTTTTAGTCTATTCTGGTGCACTGGTTTCTAATGCACAGGAACTAAAACGCAAATATTTATAATTTTGTGGTTTATGTGGCATCAAAGAAAGAGTCATCCCAACTGTGTCACTTAGCTGATGGTTCTCCACTCAATGGGCTAAGAATGCTGATAGGGCCTTTTCACAGAAGTTTACATGGGAAGGAAACAGCGAGCACACATGACCCAAAGACTCACTGAAGAAGTATTGTATGGTGTACTACAATAAGATTAATTTGCAAAAATCTATTTGGACCTCATATACACTATACGTACACTGTCTATATAGCATGTTCTTTCAGTGCAGAAAGCAAGCAATAATAAAAGCAAAACGTTCCATAAACACCGGAAAAACACTTTTTCTGTTGTTTTTAGTGGCGTGAAAATGTGTAACCACTGATAACAACTGTGTTTTAAGATATTGAAAACACTGAAAAAACCCCACCAGAATTTACCAAAAATAGAAACTGAAAACAGGAAAGCTTAATCGTGATGCTGATGCTACACTGCAACCATTAATGAACGTTGGTGCAAGCGGTTATTTTGAGGACCATACCAGCTTCTCTTATGACTCCTCCTTGTCCTCCTCTGTGGCACCTCCACTGACAAAAACACGCATTTTCATCTCTTGGTTCAAAAAGACTTACCTAGTCCTGCCCTGGACCTAAATTTGGTTGGTGCTCATCCTGATTTTCCTCTTCATGTCGATTGGGCTTGCTCATCAATGCTCAATATTTGCCAGAACGCTCTGCTGTAACGTTGGTTGATAATATTCTGGCTCTCCATACATCATCCCATATCATGAAACGTAATCAAGCCCTTGTAAAATTTTGGCTATCCTGGTTGCAGGTGACATCCTTTGGGAAAAAGTTACATTCAAAATCCATGGTCCGACGAAGGTCCTCAAGATACCATAGGTGTTTTGCGTTTCCTTAGGAGATGTGGTAACACAGGACATACATTCTGATGATTGGGATGTACAAGCAGTACATTCATTGTTTTCTGATTTGAAGTATGTTGCTGCTTTTGATGCTAAAGATTTGTATTTAAATACTGCCAATTATGCTGATTTATTCTGTTAGCAACATTATGGTCACCATTTCTTGCACAAAACAAATACGTTAAGACCTACTTTTAATTGCACACAGTGGGAACATTGTCCAACTCCCTTAGAGGCAAGTTCAAAAACACTTAGAAATTAGTTCACCTATTTCAGTGAATATAACACGTCCAATCCAGTCTCCTTTTCTTTCAATTGAAATTGCCGACTCAATCTAAATGAATTTTGACACACACAAAGTTAATATATTCAAATTCTTTTAGAACTGAATTGACCTTACAAGGTTATGATCACTGGAAAGATACCATTGATTTGAAATCAATTTGGGGGCACTAAAGTTTGACAGGTCCAAGGAACTGAGGCTTGCATCGTGCATGTCTAATTCTGACTCAAATATTTAAATGACACGGTGCAACAAACTACTTGTTTTGTCCTGGCTACTGCCAAAAATGTGAATATTCCTTCCATTCCATCATTGGCTGGGTATGATAATTGGGGTAAACACACCAATTATACAATCAATGTCCTACAAGCTCTGTTTCAACATGACAGTTTCAATATCTCTGATGTTGAATCTTCGGGATGGTTGTTGTGGCAAATCAATTCTAATGCTTGCCAACTGCATTTTTATAATGCAACGATCGGTTTTACACAAACTAGACCTGATGCCCAATACCCACATTCACATTCGGTCACCACATATTCAGTGGGAAAATTGTGTCAACATTGGTTGGAACACTCCACTCTGTCATCAGTGAAACTACGTCTTTCACTGTTGTCAAGGGACATCAATTTGGCTGATTTTCTCTTGGGTCCTAAAGCTCCCAGATCAAAAAGATTAATCTCTGCTGCTTATAATGAAATATGGAAATTATCTCAGATGGAAGTGGCATTCCGTCTGTGCCAAATTGACAAAGCAAATTTAGAGATGGCACTTGCAGTAGTCGACAATAGCATAAATACACTGTCTTCCCGCATTTATACTTTAGATAATATTGTTTCATCTATTATTGAATTGTTCAAAGTGATGTATCTACGTTATATCATGGTCAAAATCATTTACGATCTGTGATGCAATTTGCATGGACTTTACTGACTCTCAAAATGGGAAAGGTACCATGGGATTATTTGAACGCTTCTGCCTTGTTTTTACCATTTAATCTAACTGATAA
Source organism: Lissotriton helveticus (assembly GCF_964261635.1). Taxonomy (NCBI): domain Eukaryota; kingdom Metazoa; phylum Chordata; class Amphibia; order Caudata; family Salamandridae; genus Lissotriton; species Lissotriton helveticus. The sequence continues at coordinate 1,815,246,230 of NC_136067.1, read as the reverse complement.
ACAGTGATTCATGTCCATGAAAGATGCTACATACACGCTGTTACACATTAAACAATTAGAACACTTGTCATTTTCTGTAGCGGAGACCGATTCAGCTGTATGGTTAATTCATGGCGTTATCTCTGCCATTTTTGCAGTTTCAATTTAAATCTTGCATGAAACATATCCCAATTGGCCTCTTTGATACCTTGGGCAGTGCCTTTCTTCATGAATTATGGTCACTACCATTCGCCTACAGATGCCAACGGGAGAGTAAAGAAGTTTTCCTGACAGGGGAGGACTACGATTCCACAGTAGGACACTCCCTAGTTTGCTAGCAAGTCAAAGTGCACAGCGCTTGTAATGTGTCCGCACCTAATCTGGCTTGTTTTTTTGAAGGAACACCTGTCCCGGTGATAATTCCCACTATCGCATTGCTTTCTAATGGTAGTTATCTTATTTTAAATAACTACGACTGATGTGGCTTAAGGTCAGGAATCCCATATATAGTAACAGTTTCACAACAGGTTATTTGTTATAGCAATGTGATTTTTCCACCCCCTCATCGAATGTAGATAGACCATTTGGCCTTACATTCCAACTTTGAAAACAGATTTCAATAAATAAAGCAGACTTAGGGCCAGATGTAGGTGGCCAATTACCGGTCGGTAACGGCCGAATTCGGCCGTTACCGACCGGTAATTGGATTTTGAGATGTAGGGCATGCATTTACAGAATCGGTATTTTACCGATTCTGTATTTACCGATTCGGTAAAATTACCGAATCGGTAAATACAGACTCGGTAAAATACCGATTCTGTAAATGCAGATGTAGCTGGCACATGTCAGAGTGCCACATGGCTTTAAGAATCGGTATTTTACCACCCAATCCAATTGGGTGGTAAAATACCGAATCCAGGTGTGCATGCACATGTGTGCATGCACACCTGTGCCATGTGACACACAGACATGCCCTTAGGGCATGTCTGTGTGCCACATGGCGCACATGCCTATTTTTGGGGTGCCAGAGGATGTCAAAGTGACACCCCCTGCACCCTTGCTAAAATCGGTATTTACCGATTCTGTAATTACAGAATCGGTATTGCCCATTGATTCCTATGGGCTGCAAGGCCCATAGGAATCAAAGGGCAATACCGAATCGGTATTTACAGAATCGGTAAATACCGAATCTTAACGATTCGGTATTTACCGAATCTGAAATACCTACATCTCCCCCCCTCTATTTTACCACCTCTTAAATACCGATTCGGTATGAATCAGTATTTAAGAGGTGGTAAATTAAAATTACCTACATCTGGCCCCACAAGCGCTATGGTTTCAACAAGAAGTGGCTCTCACTTCGGCTCGAGAGACCTTCGAATTACAGGTGGCTAGAACATCTAGTGAGATTCAGTCACTGCTGAACACAAATCTTCCACTTCATTTTGGAGAACTGATACATAGAATATTTAATATTGATACAGAAGGCCTTGCTAATTTTCTTTAATTTGTGGGATCTGGCCTTGTGACTTCTTTTCAGACGATTTTTGAGGCATACCAGCCTTGCTGATACTTATGCTCCTGTTACACAATGGCTGCCCATCTTGTGGTACTGCACAGACCCGGCCAATTGCAACTGTACCGTGACCGCATGCAACAACTTTTTGGATGCTTGCCATTAGCAAAGCTTAGCGTGAGTTACAGACTAACTTTTCGCTTTGCCTACTTCACTTGCGGGCAACCTGTGTTTTACTGTCAGCGATGCCCTTTCTATTGGGCCTTGGATTCATGCCTCTCCAATACGTCCTGCACAGACCCGGATTATGATCTGTTTATGGGTCCCTTAGTGGCCCATGACCAGGCCTGTTCTCGGGATGCCTGTATGGTGTGTGCAGCTGCACCTGGAGTGTTGGCTGAGTAGAATATCTGTGCGGCTGCACAGAACCTCTTGACACTGATTTTCATTTAAAATGTTTTTTTTATTATTTTACATTTACAACATATAACAAGTAACATGTATTCCTCATCGCATTTGTACATACAGGGGTTCACAGCCCAGTGGCATAGCTGCTGGTTGTACAGTTTATTCGTGGGGCACATAGGCTTGAGCGTCCCTGCCTTTCTACAGTCCCTAGTTTGCTAGCAAGTCAAAGTGCACAGCGCTTGTAATGTGTCCGCGCCTAATCTGGCTTGTTTTTTTGAAGGAACACCTGTCCCGGCGATAATTCCCACTATCACATTGCTTTCTAATGGTAGTTATCTTATTTTAAATAACTACAACTGATGTGGCTTAAGGTCAGGAATCCCATATATAGTACCAGTTTCACAACAGGTTATTTGTTATAGCAATGTGATTTTTCCACCCCCTCATCGAATGTAGATAGACCATTTGGCCTTCCATTCCAACTTTGAAAACAGATTTCAATAAATAAAGCAGACTTAGGGCCAGATGTAGGTGGCCAATTACCGGTCGGTAACGGCCGAATTCGGCCGTTACCGACCGGTAATTGGATTTTGAGATGTAGGGCATGCATTTACAGAATCGGTATTTTACCGATTCTGTATTTACCGATTCGGTAAAATTACCGAATCGGTAAATACAGACTCGGTAAAATACCGATTCTGTAAATGCAGATGTAGCTGGCACATGTCAGAGTGCCACAGGGCTTTAAGAATCAGTATTTTACCACCCAATCCAATTGGGTGGTAAAATACCGAATCCAGGTGTGCATGCACATGTGTGCATGCACACCTGTGCCATGTGACACACAGACATGCCCTTAGGGCATGTCTGTGTGCCACATGGCGCACATGCCTATTTTTGGGGTGCCAGAGGGTGTCAAAGTGACACCCCCTGCACCCTTGCTAAAATCGGTATTTACCGATTCTGTAATTACAGAATCGGTATTGCCCATTGATTCCTATGGGCTGCAAGGCCCATAGGAATCAATGGGCAATACCGAATCGGTATTTACAGAATCGGTAAATACCGAATCTTAACGATTCGGTATTTACCGAATCTGAAATACCTACATCTCCCCCCCTCTATTTTACCACCTCTTAAATACCGATTCGGTATGAATCGGTATTTAAGAGGTGGTAAATTAAAATTACCTACATCTGGCCCCAAAAGCGCTATGGTTTCAACAAAAAGTGGCTCTCACTTCGGCTCAAGAGACCTTCGAATTACAGGTGGCTAGAACATCTAGTGAGATTCAGTCACTGCTGAACACAAATCTTCCACTTCATTTTGGAGAACTGATACATAGAATATTTAATATTGATACAGAAGGCCTTGCTAATTTTCTTTAATTTGTGGGATCTGGCCTTGTGACTTCTTTTCAGACGATGATTTTTGAGGCATACCAGCCTTGCTGATACTTCTGCTCCTGTTACGCAATGGCTGCCCATCTTGTGGTACTGCACAGACCCGGCCAATTGCAACTGTACTGTGACCGCATGCAACAACTTTTTGGATGCTTGCCATTAGCAAAGCTTAGCGTGAGTTACAGACTAACTTTTCGCTTTGCCTACTTCACTTGCGGGCCACCTGTGAGGAAGAGGTGTGGCGCCGCGGCCAGGGCGACTGACGCTGGAATCTGGGGACCACGGTTCGATCCCCGGCTCCGGCGGCAGGGTAGCCCAGCACCATGTGACTCTGGGCAATAGCTCGCTTAATCTTCCCGACGGCCCCCCAGCGCCTAGAGACCCTTACGGGTGATTGTGCGCTTTACAAATGTGGACTTTACTTTTACTTTACTGTCAGCGATGCCCTTTCTATTGGGCCTTGGATTCATGCCTCTCCAATATGTCCTGCACAGACCCGGATTATGATCTGTTTATGGGTCCCTTAGTGGCCCATGACCAGGCCTGTTCTCGGGATGCCTGTATGGTGTGTGCAGCTGCACCTGGTGTGTTGGCAGAGTAGAATATCTGTGCGGCTGCACAGAACCTCTTGACACTGATTTTCATTTAAAATGTTTTTTTTTATTATTTTACATTTACAACATATAACAAGTAACATGTATTCCTCATCGCATTTGTACATACAGGGGTTCACAGCCCAGTGGCATAGCTGCTGGTTGTACAGTTTATTCGTGGGGCACATAGGCTTGAGCGTCCCTGCCTTTCTATAGTCCCACATATAACATATATTCATTGGCACTTTGTGCTAGGGGTAACCGTCAGTAACCGTCAGTCTGGTTGCAGTGAAACCAAAAATATGCAAGTCCGGTCCCCTGTCCAGCAGTCTACTCTGAAAGAAGGAGATAGAGGGGGTGAAAGAGAGAAGAGTTCAGGGGGGGGGTCCTGCTCTAGTCGTTGATGTGGAGATGGGTCCTTTGAAGGTTTCTGGCTAGCTCTTTCATGGGGGCTCGTAAGGTACTAGGAATTTGTTCAGGGATGCCCACATAACCCTGTTGGAGCTTCTCCATGGTGTGTTTCGTAAGGCCGTGATATCGGCTCCTCTCAAGTATGTCATCCAGTTGAGCCCCCCCCTGAAGGTGGCTTTGGAGGTGTCTTTCCACTTGGTGAGTACTATCTTGACTGCTACCGTTAGCAGGAAGTCTAGGAGGTTTCTGTCATGTTGTGTTTCAATATCCGATGTCATAAATGCGGTGGTGAGTGAGGCAAACTCTTCTTTGAGTGTGCAGCCTAATGCTTTATTTATGAAGGCAAATCTTTTTTCCCAACATTTTTTGACCTTTGTGCAATGGAATATGAGGTGAACCAGATCCCCCTGTTCTCTGTCACAATTCCAGCATGGGTCATTTTCCCTCTGCTCTAGGGCCGCTAAGCGTGCTGGTGTCCAGTATGTCTTGTGCTGAAACCAGAATTTTGTCTGAGCTAATACCGGGGAGATCATGTTTTTCGATGGGGACAACCAGAGGCTGTGTCTCTCCTGCTCGGTAAGTGCTGTGTCTAGATGTGATTCCCAGTAGCTGGTTTCCGTATCATTAAGCTTGGAGGAGCTGGGGCGGAGTAGTTTGTGTATGTGAGACACCTGGTGGCCCACTTTGTTCAGATTCTCCATATACTGGATGATTGAGGGTTTGTATCTCGTTATCTTTGATTTGGATAGGGCTGTTCTGATTTTGAGGAAGTTGTAGAGTTCTATATCTGGTAGGTTATGTCGTATTTTTGGCTTCCCCCTTCCTCCAACTTGGCTGGGTATGAGAACCCTGGTTTCTTCCAGGAGTCTATTGCTAGGGGTTTTCCCCTATATTTTATCTTGGAGTTTGCCCACATTGATTCCCAGTTAGAGTTTTTAACGCTGTGTTCTAGTTTTTGATCTACCTTAAGCAGGGCATGTAGGAGAGTAGGGTCTGCTAGCCTATGGTCACCCCAAATTTTTGCTTTTTGCTTCACTGGTTTATGACTTAATGTGGCTGTGGGCCTGCTAATCAGACCCACAGCCTGCTGTTCTCTCTCTAAATTAATGCCAATGCACATTAGGTGCATTACGAAATTGGAACTGGTTCACCTTATTGGCCCCTGTAACAGTGTACCCCAGGTACCCAGGGCATAGGTGCTTCCAAGACCTACCAGGGGCTGCAGCACGTATTGTGCCACCCCTGGCCTGGCCTCCATATTTGACACAACTGGCTGATCATTCAGCTGGGGTAAGTCGGTGTAACCACCCCTTACTTAGGTGTAGTATGCCTATGCCTAATCTAAAATGGACACATATGTTCCTATCAGCCACTCCTATGGAAGGCCTCATCAATCCTGGAGGCAGAGTGCTTGGAAATATGTGAGATGGGGCTCTGGCATGAGCGGAGCCTGTCTGCAGCTTTCGGAACCATGTCGTTTAGCTGTTTCAGGATACTGCCATATCATATACTCTTAAGTGCATTATGAACCTCGCGGTTAAATGCTATCTTTGGTTTGGCTTTATCAAAACATGTCGAGTAAGGTGTCATACAAATTGGAATACTACCCCCTCGCCAGTTTTGGCGACGGGGGTAGCATTCCACCCTTCTAGAGGGATACGACATGTACATAACCTGAACCCCGGTTAAAGTTAAACAGAGCCTCAGCATCACAAAATGGATGCTGCCACCACAGACACAAGTCTGACCTCCTGCTGCTGGGAGTCCTTCCAGCGAGGGTGGCTTGGACAAAGGGTTTCCTGCCTTGGGAGGTGCTAACACCACCCCAGACAGGGTTTTGTGTATTGGGTAGGACAGGGCTGAATAGAATCAGACATGCCTGGGGCACACAAGGTGTCCCTGTGCATATGCCAGTTCAAACCGGTGCTGGGGCTCTCCAGCCCCAGTCTTGGCGCGAAGCTGGACAAAGGAAAGGGGGTGTAACCACCCCCCTTCCTGGTCCCACCCAGAGGAGGGACCTAGCAGGTAATCCGGCCCCTAGATTTGGAATAAGAGTAGGAGCTGTGTCCCAAGACTTCAGATCATCCTGAACTCGACTTGAAACTAAGAATAAGACTGGACTTCGACATTCTGCTGCACAGAAGACTGAAGAGAATCTCCCTTGTGGCCAAGGAGTGACCACCCTGTGAATACAGGCACCAACCAGCTACTCGACGTCTGCTTTGCTGCCGCCTCCCGCCGGAGCCCGAGCCCAGAGCCTGACAAGACCCAGACTCCCAGACATCTCAGAGCCCGATCCACAGTCCCTGAAAAGAAGAGACCCGTGGAGGCACCGAGAGACGTGGGACCGGACATCTTGGAAGACCCCCAGAAGCTGACTGCGCAGCGCCCGAGGCACCCTCAATGCTGTGCTTTGGGGTTTGAGAAGCCCCGACACCGAGCAGCATTTGCACCGAAGATCAGCCCCCCAGCAACTCCACGATCTGCGTGGGGCCCTTTTGCACTTTGCCACTCGACGCGCCATCCCGGCCACTTGCCATGTGGCTAGCGGCCATCTTGGTAACGAAAACTACAACTTACACCTCTGGTCTGATTGCTCCAGACTGGCACTTGCTCCCCTGAAAAGGAGCACCCGCTCTGACCTTGCTGGTCCGAGTAAGAAGCTTGCATCGATTCCTGCGTGGCTTGCTTTAGCCAAGGCCTGTTGGCTCCAATCAAGTTGCCGACACCGCCATCAGCGAGAGCCTTTGTAGGACAGCTCGTGATCGACTCCTGGACGTCCTTGACCTCTTCGTGTCCACGTGGCTGCAGAGACAATCTTCACTTCTACACCTGTTTACACCCTATATTGCCTGGTTCCATCCTGGTTCCACGGTAGTCACTGGCTAGTGACTTTGAACATTGTCCCCTCTTCTTTCAGGTCTTCACCTCTTCATATCCACCCTTGGATCCACCGGAACCCTCCTCGACGACCCGCCTGCAGCATCTTCAGCTCTAAGCACCATCGACCTGCGTGACGAAACCCGACACTACTTTGCACCTGTGCACCCGCTTCCTGTGGGTGAGGTAACTCAGCAACGCCGGTGTTTCCACACTGGTCTACACCTCTAGTGCCTGTGTCTAAAGTTTTATCCTTGTAGGTCCATCGGAAGTTCCTTAAACACTAACTTTGTAACTTTTACGCACCATTGACATTGCATTGGTGCATGCGTGCGCTTTAAGCGCTGCACCCGAGTCCCGCGGGCCTTTCCCAACTTCATCACTGCTAGTCCCGAACAGCTCCAGCGATTCCCCAGGCCCTATGCCTCTTTCCTTTCCCCATAGTGGTTCTTATACCACTATTTTAGTATATGGTTTAGGTGGCCCCTAGGGCTCATCCATATTGTGCAACTTTTGTATATTTAAACTGTGTTTTGTTTTAACGCATTTGCTTCTGTGCTCATAAAGAGTATAGGGGATATTTGTAGAAATAAATCTATATATATTTTCAATATATATCTGTGTGGTGTCCTTTCATTTGGTATTCAAGGGGATTGTGTATGGTAAAACAGCTTGCTTCACATGCCTTTACAGAGTTTAGCCTAAGACTGCTTAGTCCATGCTACCCCTAGGATAGCTTGTCTATAAGGTTGACTTACAACCAATCATCATAAGGGTTGCTTGGCATGGTACAAGGTGATCACTAGAACTAGTGAGCATCATATACCAGGCCAACTTCTCACAATGGTGAGCAGCGGATTGGGATTTGAGCTTGCTGTTGTTTTACCATTACAATCTTTGAGTGTATCATTTGAAAGATCATACAGGTACCTGATAGGTACACTAAAACAAGACTAGTATACTTAAGTTCTACTGAACTTAGTTGTTGTAGAGGATAGGGAGTAGCACACCCTGACTACAACTACTAGATAGGTTTAGTAGGTAAACACCAGTGTAGGTAGATTGCAACATATCCACCCACACTAGAGAAATGTCTGGAGCATAGGGATCCACTGGGCCTATCTCTGTTGAGAGTGACCCTCCAAGGGCACCATCCAAATTTGCTATCTTTAATTTTAAAGAACTGAGGCAGCTGTGTTCCTTAAGAGGAATGAAAACGGGTCCTACCCCTACAGCAGATCACCTCAGAGAGCTTTTAGAAAAGTCTGAAGCTCTAAAGACCTCCAAACCAGGCCCCTCAGGGAATGGAGATGGAGGCTCTCCCACAGAAGATGATAACACTGACACCCCTGTCCCTGTCATCCAGATAGATGAGGAAAACCAGGTCACTGGAAATACTCAGCCAGAGGATGAGGAAGAAGAGGAAGAGGAGGAGGAAAGTGGGTCTGATGATGAGAGAAATAGTCAGGTGTTAGTCAGCAGGCTTAACCAGGCTAACTTAAGCTTATTTGGGACTGAAAGTGGGTCCAACCCATTCAGACCCCCAAATGGACTTAACCAGGAGCCCAGGAGGAGGAGGAATCACTCGGGTGAATCCAATACCTCCCATGCTTCTAGAGGTTCTCATGGACACTCCAGAAGGGAGTTGTCTAGCCCTCAGAGAAGGGAACATGAGGCCAAAATGAGAGAGGCTGAACTTAGGATCCAGAAGCAAGAATTAGAAGTTGCCCTGGCCAAAGAGAAACTTGCTAGAGCAAGGCAGCCTAGAGAGAGTGGATTAGGATCCACTGGTGGCAGCACTATCCCTAAGGATAAAGACAGGTCCTATGACAATAGAAACCTGAGTAAGATTGTGCCCCCTACAAGACTGGGGATGACATCCACAAATGGATGACTGCACTTGAGAGAGCCTGCAGAGTATAGCAGATCCCTCAGGAGCAGTGGGCAGCAATCTTGTGGCTATCCTTTGAAGGTAGAGGCCGAGACAGACTCCTCACAGTTAGTGATGGGGATTCTAGAAACTACCTGGTCCTGAAGAGTGCTCTGATTGATGGGTTAGGCTTAACCACTGAACAGTACAGTTTAATGTTCAGAGACACCCAGAAGACACAGACTCAGGACTGGTCTGAATTTGTTAAATGTGCCACTAAGGCACTGGAGGGCTGGTTGCTGGGAAGTAAGGTTACAGACTATGAAGGATTGTACAATTTACTGATGAGAGAACAGATTTTAAATAACTGTCAGAACCAGCAGGTGCATCAACATTTGGTTGACTCAGATCTAACCTCTCCCCAAGAATTGGGAAAGAGGGCAGACAAATGGGTTAGAACCAGAGATAAGCAAAAGAACCAGAAACAGAACCAGGGTGGTGACCAAAAGAAAATAGATCAGAAGGGTTGGGAGCAGAAAGCTAAAGACCAGAAGTCTTCAACAGGGCCCCAAACTAATACTGAGGGTGGGTCCCAAACTTCCAAGAAGAAGAAGAAAGAAGGTCAAAGAAAACCCTGGTGTAGTACTTGTAAAAACACCTCTCACTGGACCAGTGAGTGTAAAAAGAGTGGAGCCACCAACATTGCAGCCCCTAAGGCACCTGCACCCAATAGTACAGTTAGCAGTGTTGGTCCACAGACTAAGGGGGTAGTGGGTATCACCTTGGGAACTGAGGGAGATTCTGGCCTAGTCAGAACCCCTACACAGGCTGTTCTGATCTGTAATGTGGAGATTGATTTGCCCACTACTGTCAGTCCCAGTAATCTGGGCAAGTACAGGCAGACGCCTTTGATTAATGACAAAGTGGCTCAAGCTTACAGGGACACATGTGCCAGTGTCACCATGGTGACACCTAGCTTTGTGGACCCTGGACAATACCTACCAGGTGATAATTACCTGGTGACCAATGCCAGCAATGTCACTACTACACATAGTGTGGCACTTGTTAACTTTTCCTGGGGAGGGGTAACTGGCCTAAAAAGAGTTGTGGTTAGTGCTGATCTCCCAGTAGAATGTTTGTTGGGCAATGACCTGGAGAACTCTCTATGGTCAGAAGTTGAGTACAGGACTCATGCAGAGATGTTAGGGATATCATCACATGTACTTGCTGTGACCAGGTCACAGGCCAAAAAGTGCCTCTCTGAACCTCAGGTCTTGGATCCTGGAACAATGGACCAAGTACCTTCCAAGAAGAAGAACAGGAGGGTAAAGGCTGTGCCTTCCCAGCTGCCTACAAGTGAGGATCAGCCTTCACAGGAAGATGATCTTGAGACCCCTGAAGGAACTGTCCATGAAGAGCTTGAACCTAATCAGGTTGAGTTTCTGGGGACAGGGGGACCTTCTAGGGCAGACTTGGGGCAGGCTCAGTTAACCTGTCCTTCTCTTGAACCTCTCAGACAGCAGGCTGCTGCTGAGGCTTCTGGGAATGCTCAAGGTACCCATAAAGTATATTGGGATGATGGGCTCCTTTATTCAGAGGGTAGAGACCCCAAGCCTGGTTCAACCAGGAGGTTGGTCATACCTCTGCAATTTAGGGGCTTCCTTCTTACCTTGGCCCATGATATTCCCCTAGCAGGACACCTAGGCCAGAACAAGACTTGGGACAGGCTTGTCTCTCACTTTCACTGGCCTCACATGTCTGAAGATACCAAGGAGTTTTGTCGCTCCTGTGTAACCTGCCAAGCCAGTGGCAAAGCAGGTGGTACCACAAAGGCCCCCCTGATACCACTACCTGTGGGGTGGGGGTGCCCTTTGAAAGAGTGGGGATTGACATTGTAGGTCCAATGGATCCCCCTACAGCATCTGGGCACAGATTCATACTGGTGGTGGTGGACCATGCCACCAGGTACCCAGAGGCAATTCCACTTAGGACCACAACAGCTCCTGTTGTGGCCAGGGCCTTACTTGGAGTTTTGTCCAGAGTGGGGTTTCCTAAGGAGGTAGTATCTGATAGAGGTGCCAATTTCATGTCAGGATACCTAACAGCTATGTGGAAGGAATGGATCACTGAAATAATATCGAGGGACAGAATATCGACCATCAAAAATATCGTTGACAAAATATCGACAGTCAAAATATCGAGTTTCTATCTACAAACAGGTAAGTACAAAAATATCGAGTTAAAAATATCGTTTACAAAAATATAGTTGTAAAAAATATCGTATTTACTAAAAACAGTGTTAAATTAAATTAATATTAATAATTAATTACTAAAATATACTTAAAATTACTTAAATTAACTTATAATAATTAAATAATTAATGAAAGTTAAAGAAATATTTTTTTATTTCATATTTATTAAAACATAAATATATAGTAACAAAATATAATAAAATAATACCCAAAAACTGAAAACTGACCCTGAACCCTAAAAATACCCCTTTACCCAAAAACCCAAAACTGACCCTGAACCCTAAAAATACCCCTTTACCCAAAAACTGAAAACTGACCCTAAACCCTAAAAATACCCCTTTACCCAAAAACTGAAAACTGACCCTGAACCCTAAAAATACCCCTTTACCCAAAAACTGAAAACTGACCCTGAACCCTAAAAATACCCCTTTACCCAAAAACTCAAAACTGACCCTGAACCCTAAAAATACCCCTTTACCCAAAAACCCAAAACTGACCCTGAACCCTAAAAATACCCCTTTACCCAAAAACCCAAAACTGACCCTGAACCCTAAAAATAAAAACGAATTTTTTTACTATCTATATTATATACTTACATATTTTCACTTTCTATATTATTTACAGTCGATATTACTTCACTTACCTTAAAAACGATATTTTGGCTGTCTATATTCTGTCCTGTCGATATTTTGTCCAAACGAAATTTTTGACTCGATATTCTGTCCAAACGATATTTTGGAGTCGATATTATGTCTGTGCACCGGAAGGAATGTGGTGTCAACTACAAGTTCACCACTCCCTATCATCCACAATGCAATGGGCTTGTTGAAAGGTTCAACAAGACCCTAAAGGGCATGATCAAAGGATTACCTGAAAAGCTCAGGCGAAGATGGGACATCCTTCTGCCCTGCCTTCTGTTTGCTTACAGAGAGGTCCCACAAAAGGGGGTTGGCTTCAGCCCCTTTGAATTGTTGTTTGGGCACCCTGTAAGAGGACCCCTGTGTTTGGTGAGGGAAGGATGGGAGTTACCTCTCAAAAACCCCAAGCAAGACATAGTGGACTATGTACTTGGTCTCCGCTTCAGGATGGCTGAGTATATGGAGAAGGCATCCAAAAACCTTGAGGCTAGCCAAGAATTACAAAAAGCTTGGCATGACCAAAAGGCTGTCTTGACTGAGTACCAGCCTGGACAGAAAGTATGGGTGTTGGAGCCAGTGGCCCCAGCAGCACTCCAAGACAAATGGTCTGGATCCCATACTATCATTGAAAAGAAGGGAGAGGTCACCTACTTGGTGGACCTAGGAACTCCCAGGAGCCCCCACATGGTGCTCCATGTTAACAGGCTGAAAGCATATGTTGACAGGGCAGACATGGGCTTGCTCATGGCTACAGATGAGGGGCAGGAGGAAGAGAGTGACCCTCTCCCAGACCTGCTGACTCAGAACCCTGAGGATGGTTCAGTTGATGGTGTGGCCTTAGATGGCAGCCTCACTGAACATCAACAAAATGACTGTAGACAAGTTTTGCAGGCATATCGACATATGTTCTCCCTGACACCCAGTCAGACTAACTGGTGTACCCATGTGGTGGACACTGGTGATAGTCTCCCTGTAAAGAACAAGATTTACAGGCAACCTGACCATGTCAGAGATTGTATCAAGACTGAGGTGCAAAAGATGCTGGAATTAGGTGTCATTGAGCCTTCAGACAGCCCCTGGGCTAGCCCAGTGGTTCTGGTCCCCAAACCTCACACCAAAGATGGAAAGAGAGAGATGAGGTTCTGTGTGGATTACAGAGGACTCAATGCTGTCACCAGGACAGATGCACACCCTATTCCAAGGGCAGATGAGCTCATAGACAAATTGGCTTCTGCCAAGTATTTGAGCACATTTGACTTGACAGCTGGCTACTGGCAAATCAGGTTAGCTGAGGAGTCTAAAGCCAAGACAGCATTTTCTACCCCAGGTAGGCATTATCAATTTGTGGTGATGCCCTTTGGTTTGAAAAATGCACCTGCCACGTTCCAAAGGTTGGTGAATCAAGTCCTTACTGGGTTGGATGACTTTTGCGCAACATATCTGGATGACATTGCTGTCTTTAGCTCCACCTGGGAGGATCACCTGGTCCACCTGAAGGAAGTGCTAGAGGCTCTGCAAAAGGCAGGCCTCACTATCAAGGCAACCAAGTGCCAGATAGGGCAGAGTAAAGTTGTATACTTGGGCCACCTTGTAGGTGGAGGCCAAGTTCAACCACTGGAGAGTAAGATCCAGACCATAAAGGACTGGTCCCCTCCAACTACCCAGACTCAGGTCAGAGCTTTCTTGGGCCTGACTGGGTACTACAGGAAGTTTGTTAAGAACTATGGGTCCATTGTGACTCCTCTTAATGATCTGACATCCAAGAAGATGCCCAAAAAGGTTCAGTGGACAGTAAACTGTCAAAAGGCATTTGATGACCTGAAGAAGGCCATGTGCTCTGCACCTATCCTGAAGAGTCCTGACTACTCAAGAGAGTTCATTGTCCAAACAGATGCTTCTGAGTTGGGAGTGGGAGCTGTGCTTTCACAACTTAATGTAGATGGTCAAGACCAGCCCATTGCTTTTATTAGCAGAAGGCTAACCCCCCGAGAGAAACGTTGGTCAGCCATTGAGAGGGAGGCCTTTGCTGTGGTGTGGGCCCTGAAGAAGTTGAGACCATACTTGTTTGGCACTCACTTCAAGATTCAGACCGACCATAAGCCCCTCTTATGGCTTAATCAGATGAAGGGTGAAAACCCCAAACTGCTCAGGTGGTCCATTTCCCTACAGGGGATGGACTTTACAGTGGAGCACCGCCCAGGGTCTGACCATGGTAATGCAGATGGTCTCTCCAGGTACTTCCACTTAGAACATGAAGACACAACTGGTCAAGGTTAGTCTAATGTCCCTGCGTTTGGGGGGGGGTTGTGTAGGAGAGCAGGGTCTGCTATCCTATGGTCACCCCAAATTTTTGCTTTTTGCTTCACTGGTTTATGACTTAATGTGGCTGTGGGCCTGCTAATCAGACCCACAGCCTGCTGTTCTCTCTCTAAATTAATGCCAATGCACATTAGGTGCATTACGAAATTGGAACTGGTTCACCTTATTGGCCCCTGTAACAGTGTACCCCAGGTACCCAGGGCATAGGTGCTTCCAAGACCTACCAGGGGCTGCAGCACGTATTGTGCCACCCCTGGCCTGGCCTCCATATTTGACACAACTGGCTGATCACTCAGCTGGGGTAAGTCGGTGTAACCACCCCTTACTTAGGTGTAGTATGCCTATGCCTAATCTAAAATGGACACATATGTTCCTATCAGCCACTCCTATGGAAGGCCTCATCAATCCTGGAGGCAGAGTGCTTGGAAATATGTGAGATGGGGCTCTGGCATGAGCGGAGCCTGTCTGCAGCTTTCGGAACCATGTTGTTTAGCTGTTTCAGGATACTGCCATATCATATACTCTTAAGTGCATTATGAACCTCGCGGTTAAATGCTATCTTTGGTTTGGCTTTATCAAAACATGTCGAGTAAGGTGCTATACAAATTGGAATACTACCCCCTCGCCAGTTCTGGCGACGAGGGTAGCATTCCACCCTTCTAGAGGGATACGACATGTACATAACCTGAACCCCGGTTAAAGTTAAACAGAGCCTCAGCATCACAAAATGGATGCTGCCACCACAGACACAAGTGTGACCTCCTGCTGCTGGGAGTCATTCCAGCGAGGGTGGCTTGGACAAAGGGTTTCCTGCCTTGGGAGGTGCTAACACCACCCCAGACAGGGTTTTGTGTATTGGGTAGGACAGGGCTGAATAGAATCAGACATGCCTGGGGCACACAAGGTGTCCCTGTGCATATGCCAGTTCAAACCGGTGCTGGGGCTCTCCAGCCCCAGTCTTGGCGCAAAGCTGGACAAAGGAAAGGGGGTGTAACCACCCCCCTTCCTGGTCCCACCCAGAGGAGGGACCTAGCAGGTAATCCGGCCCCTAGATTTGGAATAAGAGTAGGAGCTGTGTCCCAAGACTTCAGATCATCCTGAACTCGACTTGAAACTAAGAATAAGACTGGACTTCGACATTCTGCTGCACAGAAGACTGAAGAGAATCTCCCTTGTGGCCAAGGAGTGACCACCCTGTGAATACAGGCACCAACCAGCTACTCGACGTCTGCTTTGCTGCCGCCTCCCACCGGAGCCCGAGCCCAGAGCCTGACAAGACCCAGACTCCCAGACATCTCAGAGCCCGATCCACAGTCCCTGAAAAGAAGAGACCCGTGGAGGCACCGAGAGACGTGGGACCGGACATCTTGGAAGACCCCCAGAAGCTGACTGCGCAGCGCCCGAGGCACCCTCGATGCTGTGCTTTGGGGTTTGAGAAGCCCCGACACCGAGCAGCATTTGCACCGAAGATCAGCCCCCCAGCAACTCCACGATCTGCGTGGGGCCCTTTTGCACTTTGCCACTAGACGCGCCATCCCGGCCACTTGCCACGTGGCTAGCGGCCATCTTGGCAACGAAAACTACAACTTACACCTCTGGTCTGATTGCTCCAGACTGGCCCTTGCTCCCCTGAAAAGGAGCACCCGCTCTGACCTTGCTGGTCCGAGTAAGAAGCTTGCATCGATTCTTGCGTGGCTTGCTTTAGCCAAGGCCTGTTGGCTCCAATCAAGTTGCCGACACCGCCATCAGCGAGAGCCTTTGTAGGACAGCTCGTGATCGACTCCTGGACGTCCTTGACCTCTTCGTGTCCACGTGGCTGCAGAGACAATCTTCACTTCTTCACCTGTTTACACCCGACATTGCCTGGTTCCATCCTGGTTCCACGGTAGTCACTGGCTAGTGACTTTGAACATTGTCCCCTCTTCTTTCAGGTCTTCACCTCTTCAGATCCACCCTTGGATCCACCGGAACCCTCCTCGACGACCCGCCTGCAGCATCTTCAGCTCTAAGCACCATCGACCTGCGTGACGAAACCCGACACTACTTTGCACCTGTGCACCCGCTTCCTGTGGGTGAGGTAACTCAGCAACGCCGGTGTTTCCACACTGGTCTACACCTCTAATGCCTGTGTCTAAAGTTTTATCCTTGTAGGTCCATCGGAAGTTCCTTAAACACTAACTTTGTAACTTTTACGCACCATTGACATTGCACTGGTGCATGCGTGCGCTTTAAGCGCTGCACCCGAGTCCCGCGGGCCTTTCCCGACTTCATCACTGCTAGTCCCGAACAGCTCCAGCGATTTCCCAGGCCCTAGGCCTCTTTCCTTTCCCCATAGTGGTTCTTATACCACTATTTTAGTATATGGTTTAGGTGGCCCCTAGGGCTCATCCATATTGTGCAACTTTTGTATATTTAAACTGTGTTTTGTTTTAACGCATTTGCTTCTGTGCTCATAAAGAGTATAGGGGATATTTGTAGAAATAAATCTATATATATTTTCAATATATATCTGTGTGGTGTCCTTTCATTTGGTATTCAAGGGGATTGTGTATGGTAAAACAGCTTGCTTCACATGCCTTTACAGAGTTTAGCCTAAGACTGCTTAGTCCATGCTACCCCTAGGATAGCTTGTCTATAAGGTTGACTTACAACCAATCATCATAAGGGTTGCTTGGCATGGTACAAGGTGATCACTAGAACTAGTGAGCATCATATACCAGGCCAACTTCTCACAGGGCATATCTAGCGTTTTTAAGGGCGAACACCCATTACAACGATGCGAGCGCATCGCGAGTGCATTACATCGCACATTTCACATTGTGGATATGTTTACAATGCATGCCGTTACATCGGGCATGCTTACATCGCGGAAATGTTTACAGCGTATGCTGTTACATCGCACATTTATTGGAACTACATCGTGCAGTGGATGACGTGGTTTGCCAGCTTTAAATGCTACATTTTTGCGCCTCAGGTTGATAAAACTAAAGAAGTCTGTATGGTCACTGCCATGTATATTTGGCGTAGCAGAGTTTGTGGAGGCTTGTGTTTTTTTATTATCCTGGCCAAGTTTTCGCTGCATGGGTCTGATGAATGTTGCAGATTGAGTCACGTGGAGTCACTTTTTTAAGTCGGTGGCAACTGCCGTAGCCAGAGGACTACCTCCTTTCCCATTGGCCAGATAGAGGGAGCAGGAGCGCAGCACAGAGCAGCTCAGTGCCATATTCACTGTATGGCAAAAAGACCATTACGGAGGTCTGAGCTGGTTGCACTGTATGCACTGTATGCTGATGCCATGGTGTGACAGTAGTGTCTGCAGGGGGGGGGGGTGAGAGACTCAGAGGGAGAAGGAGCGCAGCACAGAGAAGCTCAGTGCCATATTCACTGTACGGCAAAAAGACCATTACGGAGGTCTGAGCTGGTTGCACTATATGCACAGTATGCTGATGCCATGGTGTGACAGTAGTGTCTGCAGGGGAGGGTGAGAGACTCAGAGGGAGCAGGAGCGCAGCACAGAGAAGCTCAGTACCATATTCACTGTACGGCAAAAATACCATTACGGAGGTCTGAGCTGGTTGCACTGTATGCACTGTATGCTGATGCCATGGTGTGACAGTAGTGTCTGCAGGGGGGGGGGGGGGGGGTGAGAGACTCAGAGGGAGAAGGAGCGCAGCACAGAGAAGCTCAGTGCCATATTCACTGTACGGCAAAAAGACCATTACGGAGGTCTGAGCTGGTTGCACTGTATGCACAGTATGCTGATGCCATGGTGTGACAGTAGTATCTGCAGGGGGTGTGAGAGACTCAGAGGGAGCAGGAGCGCAGCACAGAGAAGCTCAGTGCCATATTCACTGTACGGCAAAAAGACCATTACGGAGGTCTGCCATGGTGTGACAGTGGTGTCTGCAGGGGGAGTGAGAGACTCAGATGTTGGGCAAGCAGGGAGCGCTTAAGAATGGGGCCCAAAGAGGGCCCAGTAGCCCTCCCGTAGGGCTACGCATCTGATCCGCTGCTGCTCACACTTGCAGCCCTCCGGCCCAGGTTCAAATTGCAACAACCACTAGGCTAACTGCTTCCGCCTCCCAGGTCTGGTGCCACTGTGCCTAATGCACTGCAAGCCAGATGCACTCTCACCACACTCTCCCTGTGTGGCTTTTTGGTCACCAGTGGTCTCTCTATGGCCTCCTTATGCCACGGTGTCACTCATCCACTGGTTTGCTGAAGCCCGAAACCGGCAAATATTTTAGACAAGAATGGCACATGTACTTTGCGTTATTCCTTCGGTCGTTGCGAGCAGGAAGGAGAATATGGAAGCGGGGGATCCGGTAAGGCACATATTTTTTAATTACCAAAATAAGGGACGGAGAGGTATATTGTGTCGTTCATTGGTTAATTAGCAAGAAAAGGGACATGGCTGCCTGCGTAATGATTAACAAAAAAAGGAACGGGAGCTTAGCAAATTTAGATATATAACGATAGATCAAGAGGGGGAGGTCTGATTTTTGACTAGCTATTGCTAATTGCTTCATGCAAGGACATGCTAGAACAATGTTTAGGTTGCAAAAATGCCACAGCTTGTTGGCCTTTGCTTTATTTACATTATGATTACACTGGTTACACAATAGAAGTAAATGCTACAGAAATAACGACACATATTGTGGACGTTGTCTGGTTACGAAGAGTGTGAGGAAGACTGGGCAAACACGATTAGGGGCATGTTGGGTTTTGTGGCATACTTGGGAGGGGGTTTTCATTACTGATTGACTTTTAGTTTCAAAGGCATTTGATGCAATCATGGATTTATGTGCAATATTGGAGGGGTAGCGTAAACAAACACTGCAATTTACTTTTCGCAGTTTCTTCATTTCTCGGCCAATCCCGTTTTTACTTTTAACCATATTCAGGTACCGCTACTAAAATACGAACCCGCCACACAAGACCTGGTTTCGCAGTAGCCGCATTCCAGGGAGTTTACGAGCACCATAGGCGTTGTAACGGCGTACAATTTATCAGTGTGCGATCTAATGGGTTTTGCAATAGGGTAAACGGAATTGGCGTTGAAACGCCATGCGTTGGGAAAACTTGCGATAATACAGTCTTTGCGATGTGGGAACCGCGTTGTAAAAGCACGCATTGAGAACGTATGCGATGTACTATCATACATTCTTTTTAAGTATAGGGCTATTATTTTGTGTCTTTATGTTCGTGGTGAGAAGTGTTATTGGATCAATATTGTTTATATGGATTTCTCAATCGTAAGCCAGACAGGCGTGTATTCCTGGTTAGGCAGGATCGAGTACATTTCCTGTCTCGCTATGAATGCAGTCTGGAATGTTCTGAAATCTGCAAGGTTTAGGCCTCCTAGCTTCTTGTCTAGTTTTAGTTTTTTCAGGCTTATCCTTGGTTTTTTGTCTTGGCATAGGAACTTGTTCATCATTTTGTCCGTTTTACAATGGAATTCGTCTGTGAGTGTGAGGGGGAGTATTCCCGTCAGATAGTACACCACTGGCATGATCATCATCTTTATTGTGTCTATCCTCCCCCACCATGTAATGAATTTGGGCAACCAGGATTCCAGGAGCCTTTTTATCTTTTCTAAGGTTAGTTTCTCGTTTTGGTCTAGTGTGGTCTTGAGGTTTTTACTGGATTGGATCCCTAGATATTTGATGAACCCGGGTTGCCATACTAATCCTGAGTTGCCTATTACTTCTCTGGTGGTGTGGACGTTAAGTGGCATGCATTCAGATTTGTCTCTGTTTAGTTTGTAGCCAGAATGGGTTGAGTATTTTACCTATGGTGTTCATGAGGGCAGTGATAGAGGATTGGGGGTTCTCTGTGATTATGAGTATGTCATCCGCATAAGTTGCAAGTTTGGCTGTGGACTCATTGATGGTGATTCCCAACATATCTCTATTGGCTATAATGTCTCTGTTCAGGGGTTCCAGTTCCAATAAAAACAGCGCGGGGGATAGGGGGTACCCTCGTCTTGTCCCCCGTTGAAGGCCCCATTGATAGCTATCTGCACACTGGAGTTTGCGTACAGTGCCATTACCGTCCTCACATACTTATCTCCCAGGTTGTACGTCCGCATGTACTGTTCTAGGAAGTGCCAGGACACTCTTGTTGAACGCTTTCTCTGCGTCTAGCGTGATTGCCACTGCCGGTTTATCTGAGGATGTCATGGGACATACGTGTCTTCAGGAAGCCTACTTGTGAGATGCTTATCAGTTGCGGGAGTACCGTATTGAGCCTTACGGCTAGGATTTTGGCATATATTTTGCAGTTTGTGTTGATAAGTGAGATGGGCCTGTAGTTTTGGGACCGTTCGCATCCTTCCCCTCCTTGGGGATGACTATTATGTTTGCTTCCCTCATGGATTTTGTCACCACTTCCTCCCCCTCACAGTGGTTAAAGAGTTTTTTCATAGTTGGGAGTAGGTGTGTTCAAAAGCTTTTATAGAAGGAGGCCGTGTATCCATCTGGACACGGCGCCTTGTTATCTTTAAGAGACTTAATCGCCATCTCAATTTCGGCTGCGCTTATCTCCTTTCCTAGGGTCAGTGCCTCCTGGTTCGTTATTTTGGGACGGTTTAACCTGTCCAGGTAATCGCTCCACCCATCCTGGTCTAGTGTTTCGCCCTTTTTATAGAGCTCCTGGTAGAACTCATGGAACATATGTATGATGTCCTTGTGACGTGTGTGCATGTTGTTGTGTGAGTCCGTGATGGCTGAGATGGTGTGTTGCCTTTGTTTGTGCTTCAGGTATGACTCTAAGACTTTCCCTGTATTGTTTGCCTCGCATAGGTTAATCTGTTTGTATTTGTTTATCCACAGACCAGCCCTTCCCTCAGGATTTTGTTGTATTCGTATTTTTTTCCGTTAACTCTTTTGAGGCGTTGACATTCCTGGTGTTGTTGATGTGGGAAGTTTCTAGACCCTAGATGTCCTTTTCGAGTTGGTCTAGGTGTGTCTCAGCTACATTTTTTCCGTTTGGCTTTGATGTCCAATAGTGTCCCAGAGAGTCTTGGGGTCAATGCCTGGCATGTCATTGTCTCTAATGTAGTCTTTAATGGCTTGCTCTATTCTGGTCTTGTCATCTTGGTCCGTCATGACTTCATTGTTAAACCTCCACCTGCTGGTGTGGTTCTCGTTGTGTTGCCCCGCCAGTTGTAGGCTGATGCATGAGTGATCAGAGATTGTTCTAGCCGCTATTTCGGACTGCTCTATTAAGTGGGTATGTGAGCCGGAGATTAGGATGTAGTCTATTCTGCTATAGGAGTTGTGTGGGTTGGAATAAAAGGTGTAGTTTCTGGTGTTGGGATGTTGTAGTCGCCATGGGTCCTTCAGGTTAAATCTATTGCATATGTTCTTTAGAACGCTGTGTGAGGCTCCGGGGATGGTGTGGGCTTGCGACTGT
The DNA here is from genome assembly GCF_964261635.1 of Lissotriton helveticus. Classification (NCBI taxonomy): domain Eukaryota; kingdom Metazoa; phylum Chordata; class Amphibia; order Caudata; family Salamandridae; genus Lissotriton; species Lissotriton helveticus. Next base: position 1,815,224,545 of record NC_136067.1, on the reverse strand, counting down.
CTGTCCAAGATGTAGTCTAGTGCTAGGTTAAAGTCCGCTGCCAGCACTATCATGTCGTTTTGGGTGATTGCTTCCAGTCTTCTCGAGACTCCCTCCCAGTATGCGGTGTCATCTGTATTTGGTTTATCTTTGAGTTTTTATTTATCAGCGTTATTACTCCTCGCTACTTCCCTATTGCCGGTGAGCAGGCTACCAGTCCTGTCCATCTTGCCCTGACTCTTGCTGAGTCCTCCAGGGAGAGCTTGGTTTCTTGTAACAGTATAATGTCCCCTTTGGTCTTTGCTAGGTAGTCTAGGATCTGTTTGCTCTTGACCGGGTGTCGAATCATTTGTAGCTTTGTGATTATGTAGGAGAACAAATGAGACACTATAGCTGGTCGGTTCTGGGATTTTGGGTACTGAGGCGGTAGGAAGGCTTAGCCCCTACACACCGAGGTCCTATTTTTCTGCGCATAGTTCTGTGTATGTGCAGAATCTCCCCAACACCAGGAGAACAGAATAGTCCCACGCGTGTAGGAGTAAGAAAGTACCGGACACAGAAATTGCGCCCATGCTGCGCTGTCCTGTTTGACCGTAGCAATTGGTATTTCATCAGGACCCATCGCACCTGAGCACCTTGCCCCTTCAATAAAACCGTCTATTTCATTACACGAGGGGGGCCATAATCGCTCCCCATGGTCTGGACATCGAAAACTGCTGAAATTGTTCCCTAATTAGTGCATTGATCTCCCAATTTAGTTTTTTTGCCTCCCATTATTTAACCACTAAGGGATTAATGCTGCCAACTTGCTTTTTGCTTCTTCGCAATCTTATTAGGGCCAGTATCTTCTCGAACCTGGAGATGGGATTTTCCTAACTAGGTCCAGGGCTTCGATTTTCAACAATCCTCCAAAGACATGGGAGGTTTTTATTAGACCAAAAAGTACACCCATTAATTCTGATATATACAATGCTATCATCCCTTAGAGTCCAAGGTTCCAGCAACTCAAGTTCCATGTTGATATCCACTGACAAAACCCTGTGATCGCTCATGTTTGTTGGCAGTACCTTAAATTGCGTACATTCAACAAAGAGTTGATAGGATACCACTATATAGTCAATCAGTCAATGCCCGCGTGGACCATGAAAGGTAAAAGAGGCAAGAGAATTGTCTGAGAATCTGCCATTCAATATCACAAAGTCACACATTCTCAGATTATGCAAAAAAGACAAGCACTGCCTTTCAGATATAATTTGGCCAGGTAATGAAGATTCAACCAGTAAATCAGTTGCCCTCCCTGGCGGCATATATGCATTTACCAAAAAAATGGGATGCATGCTGACCCAACCTAAGTTTCAAACCCATGCAAAACTTAGAAGAATGGAGAAAGACCACAGAATTCCAATTTATGGTGCAGATGAGTAAAATAGCTAAGCCACCATTTGCATGACCTTTAGTGGAAGGTTTTGCTGCACAACAAAAGACAAAAAAAAGTCCTCAACGTTGTAATCCACACAGCTCCATGTTTCCTGAAGACAAATTATTTTAGGAATATGTACTAATAAGGTGTCTAGCTTAAAGTTAGAATTTCCAACTCTAACTAGGTATCAAGACAAGATTTTTACCAGTGGGCTATCTCCGCAGCATGGGGAGTTTTTTGTTTTCTTTTAAGCCATTCAGCGAGCCAGCTACCCAACTCCACTGAGCTATCTCTTCATCCACTATATATTTGATGGCCCTTTTAACCTCAGGACCTATAATGTTAATCTCTCTTTTTCCCGAGGGGCTACCCACTGAAAATCTTTCAGATTTCTGACACACCTTAAATTGGACAATGTACTACCTATCTCCTGGAAGACTTTCCTATGGAATTCGAGGGGGCCCACGTGGAAAATACTCCACATATGGAAACTGTTGGAAATGGCCCTTTTTGCAGGGTTATCCCCAAACGTTTTGCTTCTTACTCCCATGTTTTGCCTGACCTGTGTTGTTGGCTATAGAACTCTGGGTACTTTACCACTGCTGATCAGTGCTAAAGTGCATATGCTCTCCCTGTAAATTGTGATTGGTTATCCATGATTGGCATATTTGTTTACCAATAGGTCCCTAGTTAAGTGCACTGAGTGTGCCAGGACTGGTAATTCAAATGCTACTAGTAAGCCTGTAGCACTGATTGTGCCACCCACATGAGTAGCCCTAAAATGGTGTCTCAGGCCTGCCACTGCGGTGCCTGTGCGCAGTCTGTAACTGCTATGTTGTCCTGGCCAGTGTACACACTGGCCAGGCCAGGCCTGACCCTTCCCTTTTCTTACACAATGGACACCCATATGGTAGGCTCAAGGTACCCCCCCCCTGTGCAGGGTGCAGTGTATGTGAAAGGTGGGACATGTACTAGTGTGTGTTACATGTCCTGATAGTGAAATACTGCCAATTTCGTATTTCACTATTGAAAGGCCATCTTGCCCATAGGACCGTATGGGAAATGCTGTGTCCCATGTGTACCTACATATCTCCCCATAGGAGCAAGATGGAAAGCTGAAGTCCGGTTTCCCAGATCTCAGAATTTGATAATGCATATTTTAGGAAAGATGGTTTTTAAATTCTTTGTTTGAAAATAGCACTTTTAGAAATAGGCTATTTTCCTTTTCAACCTTTCTGTGTACCTCTGCCTGTTTGTGAGTGACAGGGGCTGGGGGTGGCTGTAGGAGGCTGGGTGAGTCAGCACTAGGCTGAATAGACGTATCTGCATTTGGAGTGGTGGGAGGAGTTGCACCTAGGTCTGAATAGGGCTGTGCCTGCCTTCCACAATGCTGGCTCCACCTCCTGCGTTGTGTCTGATGGCCCTGGTCTCCCTTCACAAAGAAAGAAGACATGCCCTGGCAGAGGGCACCTAGAAATGGTGTGGACTGGATCCTGGACCCCTCACACATGTAAGAACAAAGACTTTTGGGGTATAAATAGCTGTGCTAAAACCCCAGTAAAATTAGACTACTTCTACAATCAAGGGGACTTTCCGCCAAAGAAGATCAGCTGAAGAGACTCAGGAAAAGGACTGCCCTTACTGTGTGATCTGGGGCTGACTTGCAGTTTGCTGTGATTACTAAGGAAGAGATCTGAGGAACTTTGTTGTGTGCTGTGTTCCTCTCCTGCTTTCAGAAAGGACTTTGCTGTGTGCTCTGTCCTACCACGTCTCCAAGGGCCTAAGATGAGCTGGCCTCCTGTTATAACTCAGGAAGATAATAGTTAATCTAAGGACTTCCCTCAAACTCACCCTACATCATACTCCGCTGTCCCTGCTGACTCTGGGCTGACCTGTGTGACCCCAGAACGCTGCTGAGGTCCTTCGTGCCACCTTCCCGGCATGCACGGTAATTATTGTACCCAGTGTGAATTTTGGAAGACAGGCGCTTTGTTATCGCCAGCCCCCGTCTTGTCTGGGGTGTCATAACGAGGTTGCAGTCGCCGCCGCCGGACCGGGAGCTCTGAAGCGGCACCCGCCCTCTTGCGTTGCTGCTTTGTGAGGGCTTTGTTCACCGCCACCACCCGGGAGGCACAAGATCGCTGTTTCAGGATTCACCACCGCAGACCCGGGGCCAGCCAACGTCATCATCCTGCCGCGCTGGGATTGTTCCCAGCCGGAACTGGTTGCCCAGCAACGTGAAGACGCTCTTACAGGATACACCGCCGCAGGCCCGGGAAGCCCACAACGTCATCCCCCTGTCAAGCTGGGATTGGCCCAGAGGGAGAGAGAACTGCCAGGCAAGCTGAGACACGGCTACATCGGAGACAGGGGAGCGGCAACAGAAGGAGGCTGCCACGCTGGCACCCGGACCACAGAGAACTGAATCCAGGTAAAGGAACCCTGATTCTCGACCAGGGCCCGGGGCAGTGATTGTTGAAGCACGCAGCCAGCCATAGTTACTCGTGCAGTGACGAGGGGGAATACTGAGCTGGCAGCATCAACGCGTGCTCACGCAGTGCCATGGGGAGTAGTGAGATTAGCAGCAGCGACGCGCACTCGCGCCAGTGACACGGGGTGGATTGGTGGCATTTGAACTAGAGTTTGTAACAGAAGAGCATTACAAGTGTGAATTAGGTGGAAAACAAGGAACATTACAAGAGCAAACTGCGCTAATAACAAGGATCATTTCTACAGTGCACTTTGAACCCTACCAATTTTTTGGGGGCTAAAGAAACCTATCAAGAGACATTTCTAAAGAAGGAGTAATTTATGTATGTGCATTTTTGGACGTTTTGATCTGACCTATGCAAAATAAAGATATTCTATTTTTATAATAAATGGTATAGTGTCCATTTGTGGTGTTTCACTGTGTTACTGTGAGTGTTGGTGCAAATACTTTACACGTTGCCTTGGGGATAAACCTGTCTGCTCGTGCCAAGCTACCAAGGGGGTGAGCAGGGGTTATCAACAGTGTGTACCCCCTTACCCTGACTAGAAGCAAGGGTCCCTAGTTGGTCAAAGGTACCTACCTCTGCCAACTAGAGACCCCCAGTTCTAACAGAAACACATCGATCCCTCTTTTCCTAAAATAATCAGAGTTAGCCAGAACTAGCATTGCAATTATCCCTGAACTAAATGTGACTCTAATGTTGTGAGGAATGGCGGCAGTATGCAAAAAGGCCTGACTGTGATCCTCCCCAAGCGCCCATGAGGGAGAGAAACTGGGCTTAGACGGAGGTGGTGACCGTGGGGTTTGAAGATGGAATTTCATAGGAGAGGCAACGAGAGACTGTGCGGCTGTGAGGTATCGGGCAAGGTACTGGGGCATCGAGGCAGCCTGATGCCGCGGACGCCGCGGAAGAAGGTTCTAAAACCAAGAACCGAGGTAGAGCAGCGGCGTGTGCAGCACCTGAACTGGGAGGGGGGCCGAGGAGGGATCTGCCTCTGCCCCGACCGCCCGGTTTGTAACAAGCTTGTGAGGCAGCAATATGCGGCTGCAGCTCGGCGACGCCCAGTGATGTCTAGCTCCGTACAAGTGTTGGAAAAAGAAAATTAGGGCATAACCCTGAACACCTAGCTGTAAGGATCTGCAGCCTTAAGATAGCAGCAAAAGTATCAGGGAGCCTTTGGATTTGGCTGTGTCTGGGGGAGAGCTGAAAGGGAGCGAGCTGGTCAAGGAGCGCCAAGTTTGCATTGACTATATTGTGACTCAATTGCCTACCTGTTAGCTTTGACGGGGGTTTCATTCAACGGACACGCTCTTCACCTGACGCCCGCATCAGTCCTTCCCTCCGAGACCGTCCCGCTGGTGGCAACGCGGGAAAACTTACATTTTATGAGACAATGGGATGCGCTGTAAAGGCAGGTTGTGGTTAAACAACTGCGTGGTAAAGGCTGCGTGGAAAAGACGCATGCGTTGCTAATATTTCATTGTAATGGCATGTGTGGTTCAGACTGCTTTGTAATTGTTGTTTTCCCCCTGCTCCATTGCGGTTGGCCTGAGTTTGCGATTTTCAACTGGTCTCACATGACTCGATAGCCGCAAGTGGCACTTTGTGCTTTTAGACACTAGGGGGGTCATTATGATGACGGGCGGACTTTGTCCGCCCGTCACCATAGAGGGGAATGGGACCACCCGCCATAAGGGCGGGGGTCCCGGGGGTGAGATTAGGATGTGCCCGCCACAGTGGCGGGCACATCCTGTATTTACAGCATTGTGGCGGGCAGTGCTCTCTGCACCTCCCGCCACAATGCAGAAAATGCTTTTCATCATTTGCATAATAAAAGCGGCAGGCACCGAGCGGTGCCTGCCGCTTTCATTATGCAAATGCAGGGGGGTACCACAGGTACCCCCCCCCCGTGTGCATCTCCCTACTGTCCTTCACTCTGGGGGCCCGCAGACCTTACAGACACCGCGACCATGTTACAGTTTTTCCACCCCGGCCGCAAGGTGACCGGGGGGGAAAACAGGCGGGCGGTGTTTTTTTCACCGCCGCCTTCCCCTCTGCCATCCTAATCTGGCGGAGGGAATTTGGGCTTGCGATGTCGGGCGGTTTGCCTCCGCCAGGCCGGCGGTTGCCACAGTCAGCCTGGCGGAGGCAAACCGCCCGATATCATAATGGACCCCTATGCTTACCTGAAACCTTTAAAATTGAAAATCTCCATTTCTACTAATTGTTTTTTTATTGTGTCAAATAATATATTACATTTTACTCCATTTTTCGAAATTGGTGTGAAAATTGTCTTGTGTTGTGCTTTCATTTTATTGCTGTTTGTGTGAGGAAAATATACTTTACACATTTCCTCTAAGTTAAGCCTGACTGCTTTGTGCCAGGCTACCAGAGAATTAAGTGCAGGTTAAGTTAGTGACTGTTTGTAGTTCACCCTGATAAGAATTGTGACTGTTGCTAGAGAAGGGATCACACCCCCTCAACCAGCAGCCCAATTTCTTACAGTTCTGCCATGGTTTTCGGAGGACGGTCACAGATCAGTCTGGCAGCTGTATTTTTCACTTCCTCCAGCCAAGGCAGAAGTGTCACCACTAATACGATGTTTCCATAGCCAAGGCAATTTGTTATGAGGGCCTGGATAATTACCTCGCTGAAATACAAAGGAATCCAATTAAAAAACTTGCTAAACATTTGAAGGATTAGGGCCAACTGCCTCCACCCACTGGGTGTCATTGGCACAGAATAGAATCTCAAGGCCAAATTCTTTAACAATTTTATTGAGGTGAGCCATATATATGTTAAAAGGAGTGATGTTTATAGAACACCCCTATGGTACCTTGCAGGTGTTACTATCAACCTGAGATTTATAAGGCGGAAGATAGACCACTTGAATTCTGTCAATCAGGAAGTTTTTCAGTCAAGCTAGTGTAAGTGAATGGATTCAAATATTTTGCAGCTGGTCTATTAAGATAGAATGTGAGACCGGATCAAAAGCTGCAACAACATCTAGGATTATTAGTACCAATGGATATCCCATATCTAAACTGTTTCTAATGACATCTGTGACTTCCAGTTGAGTGCTTTCCATGCTGTATGCAACCCTAAAACCAGATTGTAATGCATCCAATATGTTTTTTTGCCTAGGTACTGTGAAATTAGTTAGTTCATTTCACCAGTACTTTGATGGGGTAGGGTATCAATGACAGTGATTGATAGTTTGACAGATTGGCACTAGCTGCTGATTTTTTTTAGTATTGGGAGAACATTTATGTGTTTCCAGATCCTTTTAACCCTTAGAGTTCAGTCAAATGTTAAAAAGGACTATGAGACAAGGGGCCAGGAGAGAGCCGAGAGTCCATGATCCAGTCCAGGATAATCTAGTGGTCCAGATTTCACTGAGAAGAGCATAATGCAGGCCTTCTTGTTCAGAGACCTTTCCAAACCTTTCAAACCTGCAAGGAACGTCCAACACTGTTTGACCACTGTGATTACCTGAGAAAGTGGATTTTGTCTGGGTATCAAAGTCCCTTTAAAGTTATAAGATCCTATCATGAAGAAAAAGTACAGGTAAATAACATCATCATACTCGCAGGGGATTGTGGTGTAACTAATCCTCTCCTGATGTCACATGTTATCATTGCAGTGCAGGAAAAACTAACAACCTTTCCGGAAATTAATGTGAAGCGCTCAGAGGAAACTTTAAAATCAATCAAATCAGGCTCCCCGGGTAAGCTCTTTTTTATACCTCTGATCTTTTAAATAACATGAATACTCTAAATGGTGATCAGTGTTGGTCCTGTGGTCTTCAGAAAAGTAATATCATACAAATGTCTTTTATATGTACTACGATTCTACGTTTTTGGTCAGATGTTTGGCTGAAAATTTCATTTTCAATTATTAATATTATTTTAGGTAGTTTCATCATATTTGGGCCAAATGTACATTTTTACAGGTAAACTTGTTGATATTTTAGTAGCTGTTGCACTTCAGGTTGTCTTTTCAAACTGCAAAACTCTAATAATATTTCTTACGTTGCAAAGAGGAATGTAGCCTGTCATTATCATGGACTAGACAAAATTCATTTAACATCCTCGCCTTAAACTATTAAATGAGAAAAAATCTGGTTAACTTTGACACATATCTTTCATACCCTCATCCAATACAGTTCTAATACTGAGGCCTCCATGATTTGTATGTTTTCATGATCTTACCCTTCTCTGGATAATTGTATCTTTGAACTACTAATTTTCCTTTCTTATCTTATTTTTCCTTTCACTGCTTTTAGCCATCTATATCTCATTTCTCTTATTGCTGATCTTTTTTCTTTTTCCTACTTCATGTTTTTCTTTTAGTTATATATTTTCTTTTTTTCTTCTTCACTCTTTTACTCATTCGACAAAATAATCTGTTCTACCTTAGCTGTTACTTATATTTTATATGAAGCTTTGCTCCCTATGACCTTTATTTGATCCATGTATTGCAGGAATTTCTGTGCTTATAATTCTTATTTTAATGTCATTATTGTTTTGGTTACATTGTTATCTGTTATTTTGCATTGTTGTAATAGGTGGCTGTAATTCTCATTCTTTCTCAATACAGCTTTTACATTGAACAAATGTGCAGCCACTTCTTTTGTGAATCAGTGAATAGGACTTTATCAAGATTTCACTCAATATATTTCATAGTTAATTCACAGAGACTGACATGCTTCATTGTTACCATTCCTTATCAAATTAAAATACTGGTTTGATATATGTATCTTTGCAGCCAGTTCTGCATAATGAATGGCAAGTATATTTTATGTAGGTCGTTATGGAAAGAAACCAGGTTTAAAATCATAAAGTACAATTCACAATTATTCTGCACTAAGCTTTCAGAAAAAAAGACATCCACTGTTGCATCTACATCTGGATTGCTGGACATCCAGACTTAAATGCACAAAGTACTGAATTACAACATATATTAAAAATTAACTAAACAAAATAAATAAAATATGTTATACACACAGAACTTACTAAAACATATTTAAAAATGTAATCTCTGAAATACAGGTTCCAGTCTGTGAAAAACAACACTAAACAATGTATCCAAAAACCAAGCCCCAAAACCCTTTCAAACCATTTAAATACAAAAAGTCAAAAAGAATTGTAAACAAAAATGAATAATTAACCACCAGAAATAATAAATAACAAACCGTGTTTGTAAACAGCAATAGTTTAAAAGTAAAAATAACAACATTAATTAAACAACATCAAAAATATTTCTCTTTCTTGACAGTACAATTAAAAAAAGAATAAAAAGAACAGTCCTCCAAAGAAAATGGAAGTCACCTTGATGAAAAAGGGTTCAGGCAGATCAGGTCGTTTACCCCTTTTCCAGGTTTGCCCGGCATTAGCCGCTTCTCACCCAACTCACGATTACCCAAATAAAGAGGCAGGCGCTGGAGACTGGAAGGCAGGAAACAGGAGTTTATTTCCGACGGAACAGAACACGTCAAATCAGACAACAGGGTATCTTCTCGAGGTGCTCTCTCGACATCTCTGAGGCCTGGCCTCTTATACACTGGTTTATTACTTTATTACATGCAACACATTCTTAGTAATGCTTTGAAGTCCGGAGAAAGGCGTCTTTGGAATCCCCGGTTCAGATCCGCTCCCACACATATCTACAGTAGGAGTCCCCACCCCTAATCTCAGCATGATGGCTATCGCGCAGCTGGGTATTCCGCTGGGAACAGAAATGCGGGTAATCGATCGGATCTAGGGGTGTGAGGGCATTGATTAATCCCCGCTCCTTTGAAGTGAGGCGAGGTCCTACTGTAGAGGCAATAAACCGCATCTGTTGGGCTAAGTGAGGGCCTGGGGTCGGGCCGGACAATCGGGCAAGGAGGAAGAGGTTATCAAAGGGGCCTGTTTTATGAATGAGATGAAAGGGTGTGGGGGGTTCAGCGCGGGATGTGGCTCGGAGGCAGGGTCATGCTGGAGGTGCGTTTAGGGCCAAGCAGGAGAGACCGGGGGCTGTCGAAAAGGGGGGGGGTGTGCTTGCGAAGCCGGGGTGTGAGGGGGTGAGACGCGCTGGCTATCGGCAGTAGACAGAGGGGTCATGGCATTCAAAATGGCTGCTGCTTACGTGCACGCATGGATCCGAAAGGAGACAAGATGGCGCCGATAATGTTTACGCCACAATCTAGATTTTAACAGTCCTCCCTTTTCAACATATCTAGCCAGCTTGTCAATTTACGTCAATCCCCATTATATTTCTTATTTCGAGGTCATACAATGCTTTCATGTGTTCAGTTTTGAAGTCCGAAGTCTTAGGGCACATGCAGTTAGCAACGAGCGAACACAGAGGTGGCAAACATTGAATACCTAGGCAACACCCACACAATATCACGACCGGTATCAATATAAATGTGAATAACCTCCATCCCCAGTCCTTCAAGGTGCCCCAAAACCAGCTTCCAAGCGACCATACTTCCTGTTCCTGGTGAACCTCTGAAGAAAGTCTGTGGAGGTGTTCGATTGCTTTGTAGACTGAGGGCGAGTTATCTGGCACGTAGGTGCAACAGCTGGACCCAATGATGCGGCATGCTCCTCCTCGGTCAGCTAGAACCACATCTAGAACAAGGCGGTTCTGAAGAGCCACCAGGCGGACTGCCTGAAGTTCGGCCGTATTGTTGGTGAGGATGCCAGCCGTGATGTTCATGGTTGTTTCTACTGCCTGGGTCAGGTGACGGATGGCGCGGCTGTTTGCCATTGGGCCCCACAGAGGAACTAGTCCCTTCACTGCATCCAAGAACTGTGCTCCAGTGGAGTCGGCTTGTTCAATGTCTTTTGCGCGCTTCTGTCTGTGGTGGTTTGCTGGGGCCACGTACGTTGGAGGGAGAACGAAGGCGACGTAGCAGGTACCCCCCCAGCTTTTTGGAAGCCAAGTGTAGGCTTTGGTGCCGCAAACAAAGTACATATTCGGAGAAGCAACAAAGGAGGGGGGATCGATGGCGTCCAATGTTCTGGTGATGTGACAGGAGCTGTGACCCACCGGCTGTGTTCCCAAGCCTTCGAGGCACACGAGGCCTGTGACATTGATAACAGACAGAGCCACCGTCAGAGTGGCAGCAGTTCGTTTCCGTAAGTAGGAGAAGGTGGGTCTGGCTGGATTATGGAACACCTGCATTTTGACTCGTTCCTTGGCAGGGATGCCCATCTGGAAGGAGGAGCCAGAGGTCAAAGGACAAAAGGGAGCAGAAGTCCTTCCGGTTTTGTTCAGCCAGAACCCGTGGTAGAAGTGCGACACTGTCTGACCAGAAGTGGCGCTGTCCCTGTAGCTCTCTTGCAAGTGGGTCAACCAGGCAAGGCAAGAACCATGAACTGAGAAAGGGGAAGGGATTAAAGGGATGGAGTGTCCGGTGGCATGCGGGAGCAACCCGCAGATCCAGCAGTTTGTGGCGTTGGCGGCAAGGTTGTGTTGGTGCAACAGTTGCACGAAGGAATTGTTCCAGAACTCCTTACGCCTTTCTCGGAGCTGAGGTGAAAGGGTGATCAGGTGATGCTCCTTCGTAGTAGTTGGCTGTGCAGTGGTCAGCAATATCTGATGAGCGGGTGCGCTCTCTTCCATGATCCAGAAAGAAGTCATGAGGAGGTGGCAAAAGAGGAGGACAATGAAAAGAACAATTGTCTTCGATTTGTGTATACTGTCAGTCTTTGGATTCCGATAACGGGTATTTCCTGTTGATTCCGTTGTCTTCTTATCTGGCGCTTCCATCATCTTCAAGGTGCTCGGTAGTGGGCAGAACCGCTGACTTGGTTTAGCCTCTCTTCGGGTAACCCTTGGTTGTGTTTAGGCTACCGTTCTGAGATTCAACTTAGTCTGTGGTCTACTTAGCCGAAGCTCCCTCCTTTCGACGCAGGAAATACCCTTCCCTGGATGGTACAGTGGGATCAGAGAATTGTGCACGTTCGAGTGCCTCGATATCAGGATAACAGTTCAATGATGGCCGGTCTTTGTTCAGCAGTTCTTCTTGGGTGCTGACGTTTTCTGCTGTGGTCAGGGTCGAGGAGACCTTCTTACAGTGGTGCGCGTGTAGCCAGTGTCGCTTCCCCTCCACTCGAAGAGCAGTTCGGGTGGTAATCAGTACTTGCCAGGGGCCCGTCCACCGGGGTTCCAGACTCTTTGTCCGTTGGAAATTCCGGATCAGCACATAATCTCCCGGTTGGATATCGTGACCCGGACCCCTGGAAGCATCGGGGATGGCCTGATGCACCTGCTGATGAATGACAGACAATGTTTTAGTCAATTTGCACAAGTAATCAGATAGTAGGACGTCTGGGACGTCGTGAACGGAGGTCGGTTTAGGGGCAGTCCAGAGGTTCATCGGTCGCCCAAATACCACCTCGTAGGGGGTCAAATGGTGCTTAGTGGGAGTGGAACGCATCGATAGCAATGCCAGTGGGAGGGCATCTGGCCATTTAAGTCCTGTGGTGGCCACTATCTTTGACAGTTTTAGTTTCAATGTGGGGTTGTGTCGCTCAACTAAGCCAGCAGATTGGGGGTGAAAAGCTGCATGAAACCTCTGTTTTACACCCAACCCTTTCAAGATTAGTTGGATAACTTCAGCTATGAAGTGGGGGCCGTTGTCGCTCCATAGAATTCGACAAAGACCGTAGCGAGGGAAAAATTCTTTCAGCAGTACCTTGGCAGTGGTCATGGCAGTGTTATCACGGGTTGGATAGGCTTCTACCCATTTGCTGAAAGCACACACAATGACCAATACATACTTCAGGCTTTGGCATCTTTCTAGTTGGATGTAGTCCATCTGGAGGACCTCAAAAGGATGGTCGGGGACCCCAAACCCTCCCCGGGGTACCACAGTTCCTTTCCCAGGGTTGTGTTGCAAACAGATAAGGCATTGCTGGACCAGGCGTCTGGCTGAGTTGGGAATCTTGTCGTTGTGCCAAACCCTGGAGATGAGTTCGATCATGGGGGCAGATCCTATGTGTGCGGGGGAGTGTGCCATAGTCAGTATGGGGATCAAGTATGAATTGGGTAGCAACCATTTGTTGGTGTCCTTTGTCCGCCAGCAGCCTTCCTCGTCTTTCAATCCCACCCGTGCCCATTCAGTCAATTCGTGTGGTGAGCTGGCCATCTGGATGTCCCTAATCGTTTCCCTAACGTCAGTCCATTTTTCTGCTTGTGACCTGGTCACATACATACGTGTCTTTGTCCTATTCTCAGCTGTGGTTCGGGCAGTGATGTCGGCCAACGCATTTCCCTGTCCGACTAAGTCTGTCACCTTCTTGTGTGCCTGACATTTGATTACCGCTAATCGTTTGGGAAGGAGAACTGCTTCAATCAGGGCGGAGACTAAATCTCCGTGGAGGATAGGCGTGCCGTGGGACGTCAGGAATCCCCTCTCCCTCCATAAGAGTCCAAAATGGTGAACCACTCCGAAGGCGTACTGGCTGTCCGTGTAAATGTTTGCAGTAGTCCCTGTCGCTATAATACATGCTCGTGTGAGGGCAATCAGCTCTGCCGCCTGTGTGGATCGCTGCGCGATGCGGGCAGTTTCACCTACGGTTTGGGCTGTGGTAACTGCAAAGGCAGCTGAGGTGGTGTCGTCGGGGAGTTTTATGCAAGAACCGTCTACCCATAGCTCTCCGTCAGGGTCCATGAAGGTGGTGTCTCGGAGGTCAACTCTACTCCTAGTCTGTTCGTCTGTGAGGGTCACACAGTCATGTATAGGGGGGACGTTCGGGTCGTTTTCGGGCAGGGGCAACAAAGTGGCTGGGTTCAGTGTGGTGCATCTTTTCAGCGTGATGTGGGGTGCAAGCAGTGTCAGTTCATATCCAGTCAGTCGGGCGCTAGTCAGGTGTTGCGTCTTAGTCTGGTTCAAGAGGGTGTCAACAGCATGGGGCACTAATACCGTGAGGGAATTCGAGAGTACGATCCCCTCACTCTGTCGCATAGAGACAGCAGCGGCAGCTACGGCTCGAAGGCAGGCAGGCAAGGCTCTCGCTACGGGGTCAAGGGTGGCAGAGAAATAGGCACATGGTCGTTGCTTGGGGCCAATGGTTTGAGTCAGGACAGACAAAGCGCACCCCTCCCTTTGGTGAGTGTAGAGAGAGAAGGGCTTTGTGTAATCAGGGGTTCCTAGGACCGGTGCAGAACAAAGGGCATCTCGAAGTTCTTTGAAGGACGATTGGCATTCGGGGGTCCAAGGGAGTGGGAAGGGGACATCTTTGGCTAGTAGGGAAAGTAGCGGCTTTACAATGAGGCTGAAATTTGGCAACCACTGCCGGCAGAAGGAGGTGAGGCCTACCAGGGAGCGGACTTGTTTCTGGGTCTTTGGGGCGGGGGTTTCCAGAATGGCCTGAATCCGATCGGGTGTAAGCTTTCTCCCGTCTTTGGACAAGAGGTGGCCTAGGTAGGTGACCTGGGGTTGGCAGAATTGCAACCTCTTTTTGGAGACCTTGTGGCCATTTTCCGCGAGGAAGTGCAGGAGTTGGAGGGTGGCTGTGACTGCAAGTGGAGTGGTGTCGGCCACCAAAAGGATGTCATCGACGTACTGTATCAACACCACTCCCTCCGGTAGCTGAACGGCGTCCAGCTGTCTCTTGAGTGCCTGACTATAGATGCTGGGACTTTATGTGTAGCCTTGGGGAGCTCTACAAAATCTATATGAGCGGGATTTTAACGTGAAGCCGAAAAGGTAGCGGCTGTCCGGGTGGATGGGGATGGAGAAGAAAGCGTTTTTGAGGTCAATTACAGTGAAGGAGGTGGCTGTGGAAGGAATCAGGGTCAGAATTGTGGCGATACCTGAGACTACAGGGTACTGGGGTACAACTACCTTGTTGACTTCTCGAAGGTCGATGATGAAGCGGTACGCTTTCTCATCTCCCTCGCCCTACTTTTTCACAATGGGTAGGATGGGGCTGTTGCAAATATTGCTGACTACTTCCTCTACCACTCCTGCCTCTACCAGGGACTGAATAATCATTACCAATGCCTTCTCACCTTCGGGCGATATCCGATATTGTGGGAGTTTTGGGAGTATCGCATCTTGGCGGACAGTTATGCGCACGGGGTCGATCATCATTCGTCCTACATCAGCGGCCGTTTTAGCCCACAGATACAGAGGTAGAGAGTCAAGTAAGGATGCGTCAGCGTCTGAGATGGAAGACATGTGTAGTGCATGATGATGTCTGAGCAGGGTCGGGTTATCATACAGGATGACCCGAACCCCGTCCTGTGAACACCTGATAGTAGCTCTGAAATGCTTTAGTAAATCAAGTCCCATAATGGCATCGGGGGTGTTGGAGGAAAGCAGAAACGTCGTGTCAGTGGGGTTACTGTCCAAGTCGAAGGAAACCGGTGCGGATAAAGGGTTAGTGGAGGGCGTTCCATCAAAGCCTATTGATGTTATGTGTGAGCCAGACAAGGGTGCCCTTGGAATCAGTCGTTTAGATAACGCACTACGTGTCGCGCCAGTGTCTACCAGAAATGGAGACTTCGTACCTAGGACCTTAGCGGTGACGTAAGGACCTTGCTGGTCAACATAGAGCTCAACTGGATCCCTTCCTTGCCCTTGGCAGTCCTATGCAAAGTCGTGAGTGTTGTCGCAGTCAGACTGTTGGCACTGGTTCTGTCGGGGGCGGTCAAATGTGTTCGGTCTGCCAGGTCTGTCATTGTTGGTGTCGTGGGTGTGCCCTCGCCCCTGCCCTCTAGTTTTGGGGCCATTTGCCATGTCTCTTGTCTCTTTATTTTTAAGCATTTCCAGGAGGACCGGGTATTGAGACTTCCAATGACCAAATCCTTTGCAAAACACACACTGGTTCTCATCGAGGTCTGTTCGTGGAGCGCCTGGTGTGGGTGTGCGGTCTCTAGGGGGTGCATTTGGTTGGTAGTTTCCTCTATACCGTTCCCTTCCTGTCGTCACTCCTTGTAATTGAGCAATCATTACTCGCTCTTTCAAGTCCTTTTTCTTTTTCTCAGTCGCCCTCTCGTTCTCGTTCTTTTGGTGTTCGTAATACTGAGCCATCTGAAGGATAGCTGCAGGTTTGGAGGCCCCCCAACTACTCTCGCTCGTCTGTAATTTTTGGGAGACCTCTTGCGATAGACCCTTCACGTAGTTTTGCACGAATAGGTGTTGTCCGGTTGCAGTGGTCATGTCTTGGCCACTGTAGTCGGAGAACACCGTCTCAAATCGGGAGAAGTATTCTGATACGTCTTCCTGGGGTTTCTGACGGCAAGCCGTGATTAACGACCAGTCTACCTTCTTCTCTGGGATCAATGTCTTTAGCTTCTGAACTATTTTGTCCGGGAGTTCCAATATGTCTTTTACAGGTTTCTTTCCGGGCTCCCGTTGCCTATCTAGTTCACTGAGTTGATTCCAGGTATGTCCGAACAGATCTGTGTGGTCGGCTTTTCGGATTTGCTTCCACACATCAGCCGGCAGACATAACCCGAAAAACAAGTCAATGTCCGCTAGAGTCATTATGGTTGAGACTAAGGCTGTACCTAGTTCGGTATAAAATGCTGTCGGGTTCTTTCTTAAATCGGGTAGGGTTTGCCTAAAAGTTAAAATATCTTGCCGGTCCCATGGTTGATAAACCCAGTTGTATACAACCCTCCCCTTTGCATCTGCATGGTTGATATCGTCGTTCGTTCCCTGACCTCGTGGGGGAACCCAGTAAGGGGCGGCTTCTCTGATAGGCATCATGGTGTTGCCTACTTCTGATGAGGACCCAGTCGTTTCGGGAACTGTAATCTTAACTTCCGGTTTTTGTTCCGTGAGGTGGCGGAAAACCTCAAGCGTTTGCATGAAGAGGTCCGCCGCGTCACGCTCGGCCTCGTCCCCAATATCGACTTTTCTATATAACGCTGTCAGTTTAGTAGGACCCCGATTCTGATACCTGTCCTCATATGCGTTCAGGGTGTGGTAACTAAACCGTAAAATGAAATGCCGTCTGTGGCTACCGGCATGCGAATTGTGCATATCCATCGTATATTCTTCGCTCTCCTTCCGTTCTACCAGTGCCTTTGCTATCTTGTCAATTCCCTCTTGCTCATCTTTGCTCAATCTATTCAGTCTACCCGGTGGCTGCTTGCTAGTCTTGTGTTCATCTGATGTCGTTACTAATGCGGCCGGAGCGGAGGCCGTGAGGGCTGGGGCACTAGCTTCAAGGTTATTCTCATTTGCACTCGGAGCTGGCAAGTGTTGTACTAGGGGTTGGGAGGGGGCATAAGGGGGGGGCATATAGATGATCGGAGGACTTAGCAGCAGCTCATCGTTCGCCCGTTGTTTGGAGGTCAGCTCAGGGTAGAGCGTAGAGGGGGTCCTAACAGGACACTGGCCTGTCAATTCAGATTCCTGTTTTTGTCTGGCTTTCTCCCTTTCTTTTATATCTTCTTCTAGTTTCTTAGCGGCCAGGTGGGCTGCCTTTCGCAACTCTTTTCCTATTCTCGCTTCTTCCCTTTTCTTTCGTTGTTCTGCTTCTTTGCGCCACATGCCGAAACTATCAAGCATAGTGGGCGTGGTTTTATTGTTACAAAGGGCTGTTTCCAGCACGTTTATTTTTGTGTCATCGAAGGATCCTATCAGTGGCCACTGACTTTCCTGATCCTTTTTAGTATATTTATTCCATAACTTACTATAAGCTACGGCGACTAGTCCATATTTTAAAAACATATCCTTATTAGGGGTGCCCTCCAGAGGAGCCGGATGATCCACCTCTAATAAGTGGTCCGGGCTGAACCAACTACTGACCAATGGGGAGAAGATAGGCATGACGGGTTACAACGGGGACAAAAGTCTGCACTACCTATCCTTCACTACTTCGCGAAGACTAGACAGAATATTTCTATTCTATAGTATTCGCAAATAGGGAATACCCAAAGAGAGAACCAATATCGAACAATTAATGTCCGTTCAATCAAACAATCAGTGGCGAGAAAGAAATAGGCACGACGGGTTACAACGGGGGCAAAAGCCTGCGTTACCTATTCTTCACTATCTGCAAAGGAGGACAGAATACTTTTACCCTTCCCCGTTTGTAGACAGAGAAATCTCGAGAAAAAAACAATCCTCGAACAACCAATGTTCGGGCAAACAATCAATCAGTGGGGAAGAAAAGATAGGGACGACGGATTACAACGGGGGCAAAAGCCTGCGTTACCTACCCTTCACTGCATGCAAAGGAAGAGAGAATACTTTTATCCCTCTCAGTTTGCAGACAGAAAATCTCCAAGAGAACCAACAATTCGGAGAGCAATACTAGTATTTTCCAATCAAACAATCAAATATTTCCTATTTTGTCGTGTTACACGACCTTACCCGGACCGTATGGACAGTTTCTCGTCTTCCGCTTCCAGCGCCTGATCGTCCTCTATTCTCTGTAATTGCTGTGGCACTCCTGATGGTTCCCAGTCAGGACCGTAGATCACTCGAGAGAGGTCTGTTCGGAACCAGTGAAGTTCGGATGATCGGCTGCCAGACGAGGGTCTATCGGGCAGGAGCTCTCCCCGATCGTTGCAGTCGTTCACTCCGTCGTCGGGACCTCTCCCACTGGATCCACGTGTCGCTGATGGGCCCCACGTGGGGCGCCAATTGATGAAAAAGGGTTCAGGCAGATCAGGTCGTTTACCCCTTTTCCAGGTTTGCCCGGCGTTAGTCGCTTCTCACCCAACTCACGATTACCCAAATAAAGAGGCAGGCGCTGGAGACTGGAAGGCAGGAAACAGGAGTTTATTTCCGACGGAACAGAACACGTCAAATCAGACAACAGGGTATCTTCTCAAGGTGCTCTCTCGACATCTCTGAGGCCTGGCCTCTTATACACTGGTTTATTACTTTATTACATGCAACACATTCTTAGTAATGCTTTGAAATCCGGAGAAAGGCGTCTTTGGAATCCCCGGTTCAGATCCGCTCCCACACATATCTACAGTAGGAGTCCCCACCCCTAATCTCAGCATGATGGCTATCGCGCAGCTGGGTATTCCGCTGGGAACAGAAATGCGGGTAATCGATCGGATCTAGGGGTGTGAGGGCATTGATTAATCCCCGCTCCTTTGAAGTGAGGCGAGGTCCTACTGTAGAGGCAATAAACCGCATCTGTTGGGCTAAGTGAGGGCCTGGGGTCGGGCCGGACAATCGGGCAAGGAGGAAGAGGTTATCAAAGGGGCCTGTTTTATGAATGAGATGAAAGGGTGTGGGGGGTTCAGCGCGGGATGTGGCTCGGAGGCAGGGTCACGCTGGAGGTGCGTTTAGGGCCAAGCAGGAGAGACCGGGGGCTGTCGAAAAGGGGGGGTGTGCTTGCGAAGCCGGGGTGTGAGGGGGTGAGACGCGCTGGCTATCGGCAGTAGGCAGAGGGGTCATGGCATTCAAAATGGCTGCTGCTTACGCGCACGCATGGATCCGAAAGGAGACAAGATGGCGCCGATAATGTTTACGCCACAATCTAGATTTTAACAACCTAACCAAAAAATCAAAAGAAATGCTTTAAATGTAAGTGCAAAATATAAAACATTCTGCAAAAATGCAACAATAATTTTTTTGTTACATAATATTCATAACTCTAGCATATACATTCATTATTCGGTAATCCACAGACATAATGTCAGAAACTGCAACATACTAGTAGGGAGAAACTACTATTAAGTGAGTGGGTGGGGGGTAAACTCCTAGAAAAGAAAGGACTTCTAGTAAAAGGACACACTGGTAATGCACCAAATAATATTCTAATGGTTGCTATGAGCCACCACCAAAGATGACACGTCTGAAAGTGTAAGGGGACATAATCACCTTCCAATCATCACTGAAGTTCAAGTTAGGTACGTCCTACAGGACTTAAGAGAAGTGAGCACATGCTCATGAGAACACACAGGAACTGTACTGAAAATATAATTTCCCAAACTCCTGAACAAGCCTCTTGCGGAGGGGGAGGGCGGGGGCGCAGGATGTTGGAATAGTATAATTTTCTATTCCAACTCCAGTCTGTGCGGACAATAGGGAAGGTGTTGGATTTTAAATCCAACACCTCCCCCCTCCGCATGTCGTTGTTCCGACTTGCATAGTAATAGTATGCGGAATCACAACGCGGTTGCTGTAACAACCGCGTTGTGATTCCCTGCGGGGAGAAAGATTTGTGGTAAACGTTGTTTACCATATAGCGCGGCTAATCACCCGAGAGGGTTTCCAGGTGCTTGAGGGTCATGATGGTTTAGGTGACTCTGTCGAACAGCCAGGTCGTGCGTGCACTCCAGAGTTCCAGTAGAGAGGTGAAGGTCCGTAGCCGCAGAGGGAGGCCATTCCAGGGTTTCGGCATGAGGTAGGGGAAGGAGCATCGTCTGCTGTTGCTTTGGTTGATAGGGAGGGTGTTCACGAGCGAGAGGCAGCATCATTATCTGGTAGGGTGATAGAAATTCAGGTGATGGTTGATGTAGGTTGGTCCTTGGTTGAGCAGGGCTTTGTAGGTGTGGATTATCAGCTTGAATTGTCATCTCTTCTTTATGGGGAGCCAGTGGAGTTTTCTGACGTGAGGGGTGATGAGGATCAATCTGGGGAGGTCAAGGATGAGTCTGTAGAAGGTATGTCGTGATCCCAGCATAGAGTGCATTGCCGTAGTCTAATTGGCTGGTGATTAGGGCCCAAGTGGCAGTATGCCTGGTGTTTAGAGGGGAAGACATTTGAAGACATGCAAAGTGTGCAAAAGCAGGCAGAAGTGTCTGCATTGATCTGGTACTTCATGGTCAGTTTGTTATCCAGGATTATGCAGAGGTTTGTAGTGTGGTCGGTCAGTTTGGGTGACGGTCCTAGCTCCGAGGGCCACCAGGAGGCGTTCCAATAGGTGGTGGTGTTGCACTTCCGTTTTGTCCGTGGTGAGCTTCAGGCAGTTGTCCTTCATCCAGTTGCTAATGCTTATCATGCACCTGTGGAAGTTTCTTTGTGCATTGGCAGGATCTTCTGAGAGTGAGAGGATGAGCTGGGTGTCATCTGAGTAGGATATGATGTTTAGTCAGTGGGATCTTATGATGTTGGCCTAGGAGGTCATGTAGGTGTTGAAAAGGGTGAGGCTGAAGGAGGATCCTTGAGGGACACACCAGATGATGTCCTTGGGTTTGGAGGTGAATGGAGGTAGAAGAACCTTCTGCTTTCTGTTTTCGAGGAGATCAAGGCAGTTTCAGTGTTATGGTTGGAGTGCAATCCAGATTGTGAGGTGTTTAGGAAATGGTTCTGCTCCAGATATTTTGTGAGCTGTTGGTTGATGGCTTTTTCCAGTACTTTGGTGGGGAAAGGGAGAAGAGAGATTGGGTAGTAGTATTTGAGTTTGCTTGGGTAGGCGGATGGTTTCTTAAGGAGTGGTTTGATTCCTGCATGTTTCCAGGCTGTGGGAAAGCTGGCCATTACAAGTGAGACGTTGAAGTGGGTGGTGAGCTTGCTGCCGATCCTGCGGCTTCCGAAGTTGAAAATGTGGAGCTTGTAGAAGTCCGTGGGTGCTCCTGAGTGAACAGAGGTGACGGTGGTGGTATCCTGGGGGTGAGCTTGCCCCATTAGGTAAGTCGGTGGTCTGTGTTGATTTCAATGAGTGCATAAAGGTGAATGATATCTAATAACTTGGGCTGGGGTTTTAAGTTCTTATAGATGGTGGTGATCTTGTAGCGGAAAACGTCGGTGAGTCTGTTGCTTGCTGTGCTGTTCTCAGTTCCTTAATCTACCATTTTGCCAGCTTGGTGGATCTCCTGTGTCAACTGGTCTTGATGGGAGTGTTGTTGCTCAGTTGGTGATCCAAGAGTTGAAGTTTTTGACAGCTTGTTCCAGGTTAGACGCAATGCTAGGGTTTGATGTGTTGAGGGTGCCGGTCCCTTGACTCTCTGATAATTTACTTCAATTGCGGTGGGCGGTGCTGGGTGGCTTGGTGGTGGAGGTGTGGGGCTAGATATGTTGAAGTGTACGATGCCGTGGTTGGTGCAGGTGAGCTCAGTGTTATGGCTGTATTTGGCCCTGCTGCTGGAGGTAAAGACAGTGCCCAGCAAGTGTCTTGCATTGCGGTTGAGGTCGGTGAAGAGTTGGGTGAGTCCAATGTTATTCCTGCTGTTGAGTAGGCTGGCGTTGTTGGTGTTGTTGAGGTCTTTGAGGTAGAAATTCACATCTCTGAGGATGATGTATTCTTTGGAGTCAATGGCGGGAGGGGCGATGAGCTCGGAGGTGAAGGTGCAGAAGCTCGGGCGTGGTACAGGTGGTCTGTAGGTGAGGGTGTCTCTGATGGTGTTTTTTTTCATCTGTTTGACGTTTGAAGTTGAGGTGTTCCATGGTCTGGATGTTTCCTTCTGTCTCTGTGGTGCAGTGGATGTTTTCTTTGTGGATGATGGCGATCACTCCTCCGGGCCTAGTGAAGGTATGTTTGTCTGCTTGCTAGTCCATTTTATTGTTTGTTGGTCAGTGATGAGACATGAGGTAGTGTAGAAGTCCACCATCAGGTGGGAAGTTGACAATTCTAACTCTTAATGGGCAGACCGAATGAGATCTAGGCACCAGTTGCAAACAGGAATGTCTATAGCATCTGTGCAGAATGCACCTCTCACATTGTTTACTAATTGCGTGAGAAACAAGAGTTGCAGCTATAAAAAAACGCTTTATCTTAAGGCATGTTAGTCAGGACTGCAAACACCTACAGTGATGTGGCCCTGGCTCAGGCAAGGAACCAGCCTAAACTAACAGAACGACAGCCCTTTTGCAGTGATGTCATTTGAGATGTCATCAGTGATGTCATCAGTGATGTCACTGACCATGTCATGAATGATGTAATATGTGACATCATCAGCAGTGGATTGCGGGTGCGCGATATATAGTTAGTGCAACTAACTATATATGGAATTTCAATGGTTTTGTGTGAGTAAAATAAGGTTTTTTAAATGCTAATTCCTAACGATATATGGTCTATAACCTATGGTTTTTTCAGTGAATTTTCAAGGTTTTGTAAATGCTAATTCCTAACTATATATGGTCTATAACCTATGGTTTTTTCAGTGAATTTTCAAGGTTTTGTAAATGCTAATTCCTAACTATATATGGTCTATAACCTATGGTTTTTTCAGTGAATTTCAATGGTTTTTTAATAGCAAATATCATAAGCTGTCGAATGTCAAGTACGTGGTAAGTAAAAACATTTTCGTGTTTATGCACACTGATCTGATTTGAATGCTGCCCCCCACCCCTCATTTCTATTAGGAGTACTCTCTCTTTGCAGATAGTGAAGGGTAGTTAACGCAGGCCTTTGCCCCCGTTGTAATCCGTCGTGCCTGCTTCTCTCTCCATTTGATTGATTGTTCTCTTTGGTTCATTCTCTATTTACAAACAAGCACAGAGTCGCAATACTCTGTTTAGTCTTTGCAGATAGCGAAAAATCGTGTAAAAAAACAAAAGGAATCGAGCAAAATCAGTAGGCCACTAATGGGATCTCTTTTTGACCTCGCTAAAATAGAAACATTAGGAACAACCTGTTGAAAATAGCAATGTGTATGTACATAAGCGGCGTTCATTTGTGTTCACAGTACCCCTTGTTGATTGTTTGAATCGAGCATTGAATTGTTCGAAGTTGGTTCTCTTAAGGATCTTCTCTGCCTGCAAACGAGGAAGAATAGGAATATTCTCTCTCCCTTTGCAGATAGTGAAGGGTAGGTAACGCAAGCCTTTAACACGTCGTACCTATTTCATTCCTCATTGATTGATTGATTGTCCGAACATTGACTGTTTGGGAATTAGTTCTTTTTGAAGGTATTCCCTGTTTGCAAATAAACGTAGGAAAATCTTTGCAAGTAGTGAAAGGGTACGTAATGCGGACCTTTCTCCCCCGTTGTAATCTGTCATGCCTATCTACTCCCCACTGATTGATGCACCTGTTTCACCCGGACCATTTACTAGAGATAGGTCATCTGGCCCGACCAGAGAGCACCCCTAGTGAAAAGGACATATGCAATATTAACAAAGTGATCACTGTATCCTGTTAACAGAAACTTTAGCATGAAACAACCTGGAAAGAAAAGAATAGGAAAACGAAATCAGTAGGCCACTGATGAACTTTTTATTAAATAACAAACAAAGAAACGATAACAATACGTAATGATAAAACCTATTATTGTCCTAGAAACAAGAAACGTTAGAAGTAAGCCCGTAATAAGAAACCTGAAAACATCGCCCCTCACTGCCCCAAAACGTGTCTGTCCCACCGCCTGCCACGGCCAAATAACGGCAAACTGGGAAAGATAGAAGTCAGCAGACATCCGCCCCATTCTAGAAACTTCCAAAGGGCAACAGGTTTTCGGCTACGCCCAGCCGGAAGCAACACATATAAGGTGGGTCCTGCTGCCACGCCTCGGCCAGGAGATCATCACGTAGGGTGTAGCCGGAGGAGAGGCCGAGGCCAGCGGGACCCGGCCAGGGGGATTGACAACACTGGAGAGTTTCAGGGGGGGGAATGTCCGTGTCCTCGACCCTCCCCTCTCTCTCCCAGTCCGGCCGCGGTGGCCCTTGAGAGTTGCAGGTTGTCCCTCCACACTCTCTCCCGGTCCGGCCACCAACGGCCGGGGGCTGGGGCCGACGGGATCCGGCTGCAGCCGATGAGCCAAGGAACCCGTTCATGGGGCCAGAGCAAAGGGCGTCCGGCCGCCATCCACCGGAGGTCCGGCCCAAAGACGGACGGGACATTTCTTCTTTCTTGAATAATTGCTGCAACAACCCTGGGGGGGGGGATGTCTTGCACATGCCTCCGGCCCCCCCCCTCTCGTCCTCATCGCCTGGTCCGGCCATAACAAATCTCAAGCGAGACGCCGTGGGGTGCACTGGGAGGGAGAGACGGTGCGAACAGGCCTCTCCCGCCTCCCCAGGTGGAGGCTTCCCAGCTGCACCCTCAGCGCTCCAGGCGCCCGGAAAAGGGTTCTTCCACTGTGGCGATGCTGCAACGTCTCGCCCGGCAGGGTGGAGCCCGTCCGCTCATTTGACCCCGCGATCGCCAGTAGCTACCGAACTCTCAAAATGGCGGTCGACCTGGCAAGAGCGGGCCCAGCATAAAGAAATGGCCCGGTCACTGGTTGACTCCACCACCGTAGTCCTCCACGACCTTGAAGATTCTAGAGGAGCCGCGGGAGTCCCCGACCCCCGCAGACACCCCCGATGGGGAATGACTGCCATGATCGCCCGTGGAGTGACGAAACTGTAGCCGCGGGACGTCGGCGCTCCCATGCTGGCGCCAGCCTCAGTTTGAATGACTAGAATCCTGCAGACCTCAGTTCCGGTGAAAGCACAGGGGGACCCGGTAGGAAAAATTGTTGCACCCCCTCCCCTTTTTGACTGATGGTTCAAACCACCGATCCTTTCCTTTGCCCTTTTAACGGAACTTTGGACTGCCTCCCCCCCCCCCGCGGCGCCCCACGCCGTTATTTGCTGGGCGGCAACTTACTAGACATCACCTTCGTGACATCCAGATTTCAGCGCGTTCTGCTGCCTTGGAACTATTCGCACAACAGACCGCTACTGACAACCCACCCCCCGGGACGCCCCACGCCGGATACCCAAATCAGTGCGGCACCCAGGCAACATCTTCTGAATTTTCATAATTTGAAAGAACTAGTAACATGTCCTCATCAGGAATTTCCTCTTCAATCATCTCATCAGGAATTTCCTCATGAAAAGTCTGCAATGATGATTCTTGTAACTCTATGGTCTCCAAACATTCGATAAATTCGCCATCAAGACATTGATCAAAAAAATCATTCAAGTCATCTCCTCCTTGTGAGAATATTTCATTATTGGTGCTGTCAATTTCAATAAATGTAGTGGATAATTCAAAAGAAATTGCCACGGTCTCTTCGTTGTTTAAATGTTTTTACTGTTTTTGTTTTGTTGTATATATTTATAAGTTATTAAAGTTTTATATTCCTACTACTTTGTTGGAGTGCTATATATTTTTAATGTGACACATAATTGTAAAAACTTTGATGTACAAAGAGTCATCCCTGGAATCTTCCGCTTCAGGCTCGGTCCCCTCCCCAATCACAATACAGGATGGTTTTCAGATAGTATGAACACGTGTGGTGTGACGGATCTCATCGGGTGTGGGCCTTGATCTACTATAACTCCTTTGAAGAGGGGTGATTCTTTACAGCTGGGGCCATAAACTACATCTGCAGGGCTAGCTGATAGCCTAGGACCGGCCTGGACAATCGGACACAGAGGAAGAGGAGTGTCAGAGGGTGCGGTAGTGAATAGGGTGAAAGGGAGGTGTCGGGCGGGCACAGAGTGTGATTCTCAGGGAAGAGCAGCGCAGATGGGGGGAGGTTTATTGCCCATGCATAAGACAGAGAGCGGGGGTGAGCAGTGCCTAGGGAAGATGCTTGCGAGGGTGGGGAGCCATGCTACGAATCGACAGCGTGCAG
Source organism: Lissotriton helveticus (assembly GCF_964261635.1). NCBI lineage: Eukaryota > Metazoa > Chordata > Amphibia > Caudata > Salamandridae > Lissotriton > Lissotriton helveticus. The sequence goes on along the minus strand of NC_136067.1, from coordinate 1,815,198,226 downwards.
AGAGTGGGTCTGGTCAAGGCATCTAAAATGGCTGCCGTGCACAGCAAAAGTGTGGCATTTCAAAAAAGGCAAGATGGCGCAGACAATGTTTTTCAACACTTCCTCATTTCCTTCGAATCGAACGTTAACAGACGTTGGTGCATATTGCCAAAGTTAAGCGATATTTATCGCTAACGATGCTTAGCAACGAATTTTTTACCGCTAAGCATCGTCAGAAATTATCGAAGATAAACCTTGCTATTATCAAGGTTTATCGCAAATGCGATAAAAAACGGCCGCAATGCATGAATATCGCTAAAAAGTCAGCGATATTCATGCATTACCGAGCTAATGCTCTTAGCCATGTTATCCACCTCCCATTGGATAACATGGCTAAGAACTGCTCAGGGCAGGTGTTAGTTTTTGGAGATAGATATCTTGCATGTTGTAATGCAAGTTATTGTGGTATATGGAACTCATACCATAATCTCTCAGGAAAGCAGAAACTGATCCTTTTGGGACCGCCTGAGAAGGCCTAGGGGGTGAGGGGTACTCTACTTTGGCCCCTTTTCACGTTCCGAACTATTTTATTTTACTCTCTTCTGTAATTACACAAAATGGCAGCGATAAGATGCATCAGAGACAGACAGTGAGAGAAAGGAGGCCGGAGATGAAGAAGAGATGTCAAATACACATTGGAGATAATATAGTGGGAGAAGGGAAGTAAATATGAGTAAACTTACCATGTAACATAAAAATGTTCCACTCTATACTATAAGTCTCATTTTATACTACAATCACTTCGCTACAACCTCATAAATTAAAAATAAAAATGAATAATGTCTCAAACAATTTTTGTATTTCTAAATATAAATTTATTCTTCTGAATTTTCAAAATTTGAAAGAACTAGTAACATGTCCTCATCAGGAATTTCCTCTTCAATCATCTCATCTGGAATCTCCTCATGAAAAGTCTGCAATGATGATTCTTGTAACTCTATGGTCTCCAAACATTCGATAAATTCGCCATCAAGAGATTGATCAAAAAAATCATTCAAGTCATCTCCTCCTTGTGAGAATATTTCATTATTGGTGCTGTCAATTTCAATAAATGTAGTGGATAATTCAAAAGAAATTGCCACGGTCTCTTCATTGTGAGCCATTTTATTTTGAAATTGCTTGCTGTAAATTGCAGAAAAAAATAATCACTTTCATTTATCGTTTTTAGTAATACATAATATAAAACTAACTTTATCAAGTATTTAGTATAACAGAAGGACTGTAAATAAATAACAGAAAACATTTTTCAAATTATCTTAAAGTGTACAACATAGTTCCCCTTACAAATTAACAACTCACCTTTTTAAAAGTAGGAGAAGTGTTAGTACTGTGTAAACCAAACACCAGAAATTGAGCACCAAAAATTCCTCACAAATGTACCTCAGACAGTAGTATCACAAAATGGCTGTGGTTTCCTCTCATTTTAGATATATACATAACCAATTAACTTTCATCACACACAAATACAAAACCAAAGTAACATTTTAATTGGTTCTAAATTTCAACACTTTCAAATGTGTTTTCCCCATGCAATTTTCCATAGGACATTTAGATACGTCTACAGCCTGAATGGCTGAACAGAATTACACCAAACTTGGCAAAATGGTACATCAAACCTAAGAGGTCAGGGAGGATCTACTATGCCCCCTTATGGTCATTTGCCCCTTCGCTTTGGCCTCCTCTTGTCTCTCGATCCTACCGAGAGACAAGATGGCGGCCGCTACGGACTGTTTGGAATGTTTACAGACGCCGGAGAACCAATCACCTTCGCAAAGCTCCGTAACGCGAAAAGTACGCGAAGCGGAGCGCTGTTACAGATATATATCTTTTTTTGAACGTTAATTTCCAAAATCCACTGGAGCACATATATTGAAACCTAGCAAAGGCACATCGGGCTACCAGTCCCTAATATTTTGCCAAGTTTCGTGCAAATCCATTCAGCCGTTCGATTATTATTATTATTTTTTTTTTTTGCCCCGCTGGGCCCTTTTAAAACCTCCACATCAAACCTAGGGGGTCAGCGAGGATCTACTATGCCCCCTTATGGTCATTTGCCCCTTCGCTTTGGTCTCCTCTTGTCTCTCGATCCTACCGAGAGACAAGATGGAGGCCGCTACGGACTGTTTGGAATGTTTACAGACGCTGGAGAACCAATCAGCTTCGCTTCACAAAGCTCCGTACCGCGAAAAGTACGCGAACTGGAACGCTGCCCGGTCCGCTGTTACAGATATATATCTTTTTTTGAACGTTAATTTCTCAAAATCCACTGGAGCACATATATTGAGACCTAGCAAAGGCACATCGGGCTACCAGTCCCTACAATTTTGCCAAGTTTCGTGCAAATCCATTCAGCCGTTCGGGCTAAAAGTGAGGCCAACCGCCCTATGGAAAACTCAATGTTAAAAACACGTTTTGGGACCCCCCTTTTTTCTCGGCCCCCCCTTGACGAAACCCCCCCAAATTTACAGGGGCTGCTCAGAAACAAAATGTTCCATTTTCCTGAAATTTTCAGCCAATTCCGTCCACAAACGCCAAAGTTATTAGACATAGAATTTTCAAAAGTCCCATAGAGAAAAAATCCTAACTATATATACCTACTGGCGACCGCCAGTAGGTAATTATTGTATTAATGTATTGTCTATAACTCTCTAAGTTTTCTTACTCTTGTCTCCTGTTAAAATCTCATACCACTCTCTTGGTCCTCTGATGGATCTTGTTTTGTGCAGGGAGAAGATATATTGAGGGTTCCAACAGTCATCCAATGAGGTCCAGGAACTAGAAATCAAACTCATGTATATTATTCTCGGAGCAGTGCTATAAAGGTAAAAGATAATCACTGCAAGCCTAAATCTCTTGAAGAAACGTAGGCGAGCCAGTATCATACACACTTTTGGGGCAGATTTACAAGAAAGCGCCTCAGCGCAGCAACGCACGCCATTTGTCTGCCCCACGCTGCGGCACATTAATGCGACATATTTACAATGATGCTCCCCTGCGCTGGCGCACAAACAGCTGCCATGAGCCGGTACAGGAACCCTTGCGCCATAGTGCAAGGATGACTGTGTCATGGGGAGATTGTTTTTGAGCAAGAAGGGGCACCTTCCTGCACGAAAACAATCACTACAGACATTTTCCTCTTTCAATGCGTGCTGTAGAATGCAGCACGCATTGAAAGAGCAAAAAACTAGGGGGCATATTATCAAGGGGGTTTATCTCCGCTTTTTTGGCTCTAAAAGCCAAGAAAGCGGAGATAAAATTATCTCCCTATTACCTAGCTGTCGCTAACACCAGTTAGCGACAGCTAGTAGGAGATAGCGACCATCTTGGGCCCCACTTTGCATGTCAGAGAAATGTATCACTAATGACATGCAAAGTGGGCGTGCCAAGATGTTAGCGACTGGAAACAGTCGCTAACATCGCTATCTCCTATTACCAGCTTTTGGAGATATTGCCCTGAGCAGTTCTTAGCCATGTTATCCAATGGGAGGTGGATAACATGGCTAAGAGCATTAGCTCGGTAATGCTTGAATATCGCTGACTTTTCAGCGATATTCATGCATTGCGGGCAATTTTTATAGCATTTGCGATAAACCTTGGTAATACCAAGGTTTATCTGCGATAAAAATACATTTTTGTCTCTAACCAAGCAATAGCGATATTTATCGCTATTGCTTGGAAATATGCCCCTTGGTGAAATGAAAATACTTCTCCTCGTTGCGCCTTGCTACTACACCCCTAGGGTGGCGTAGCATACTGATGAATTTCCAGGATTACGATTCCTTGTAAATCTCGAAATGTGTCTGGTTCCATGGGTGTTGCGTGGGAACACCCACAGCAACGGGTCACTGAAAAAATATCGATGTAAAACATATAGAAGTAAAAAATATTGCTGGAAAAATATAGCATGCAAAAATATTGATGAAAAAATATGGATGAAAAAATATACAATGCAAAAATATCGACTGCCTATATTTAAACAGGTAAGTATATATATATATCGAGAGTAAAAATATAAATGTGAAAAATATAGTTGTACAAAATATCGAATTTTATATATATATATATATAAAATAAAAATATATATATTAAATATGTTGAATAATAATATTAATATAAAAAAGCAGATTTAATATAAATTAAAAAAATATATAATAAACGTAATTAAAAAGTTAAACACACATTAATTCATATATATTTACTTTAAGACAATTAATAAACTATTCATTTTAATTTATTTTAGAATTTTAGAATAATATAAAATCTAATTAAAACAACATTCTATTATTAATTAAAACATTAAACTATTTAAAAATCTTCAAACTTAAATTTACCACTCCAATGAGTGCAACAGTAGGGAAAGTGTTGAATAGCGGAGGGGTAACAATTACTATTCCCACTCCAGTGAGTGTAACAGTAGGGAAAGTGTTGAATAGCGGAGGGGTAAAAATTCCTATTCCCACTCCAGTGAGTGCAACAGTAGGGAAAGTGTTGGATAGCCAAGTGGTTAAAATTACTATTCCCACACCAGTCAGTGTAACAGTAAGGAAAGTGTTGGATAGCGGAGGGGTAAACATTACTATTCCCAGTCCAGTGAGTGCAGCAGTAGGGAATGAGTTGGATAGTAGCAGGATAAAATTTACTATTCCCACTCCAATAATTGTAAAAGTAGGGAAAGTGTAGGATAGCGGAGGGGTCAAAATTACTATTCCCACACCAGTCAGTGCAACAGTAGGGAAGGTGTTGGATAACGGAGGGGTAAAAATTATTATTCCAACTCCAGTGAGTGTAACAGTAAGGAATGTGTTGGATAGCGGAGGGGTAAAAATTACTATTCCCACTCCAGTGAGTGCAACAGTAGGGAAAGTATTGGATAGTGGAGAGCTAAAAATGACTATTCCCACCCCAGTGAGTGCAACAGTAGAGAAAGTGTCGGATAGCAGAAGGGTGATAATTAATATTCCCACTCCAGTGATTGCAACAGTAGGGAAAGTGTAGGATAGCGGAGGGGTACAAATTACTATTCTCACACCAGTCAGTGCAACAGTAGGCAAAGTGTTGGTTAGCGGAGGGGGAAAAATTACTATTCCCACTCTAGTGAGTGCAACAGTAGGGAAAGTGTTTGATAGTGGCGGGATAAAGTTTACTATTTCCACTCTAATAATTGTAAAAGTAGGGAAAGTTTTGGATTGCAGAGGAGTAATAGTTATTATTGTCACTCCAGTGAGTTCACAATTAGAAACAAACAACATTTTAACAACAAAAATACTATAAAACTAAATAAATTAAAAAAGATATAAATGTGTTAAATATAAAAATACAAATATATTTCATATTAAATTAAAAAAAACATATTATAATGTTAAAAACATATGACAAATACCTACAAGTATTATAGTAAATAAAATACAAAAATTCAAAAAAAATAGATGTTTTTAATTCAAAATTGTTTAGAAACAAAAACATCAATTATTATATAAATTTGCTTTTTTCATTACCTACCCTATAACACCACACAATTCACAACCCAGATCTAAATTTAATAAAAAGTACTTCCTTAATTAACATAATTAATTACCAATTAAAGAAATATTATTAATGTAAAAACAAATGAAAACTCATATATAATTATTTAACTTCCCACACTTTACCCCTATAATCCCCACAACCCACAGCTAAAATTAAACTGTAAAAAAGTGTTACACAATTACTTATTACAATTAAAACTTATTTTCAATTATAAAACTAATAATACTTAACAACTAATTATAAAGTAAGTACATTTCATTTACTCCTCACACTGTACCCCATAACAATAAAACCAAAACACAATAAATACAAACAACTACCCTAATTAAATATACATTAATTAATTAATATTAATAATCAACTAATTTTTAGTTAACTAAACATAAATTACTTCCCACCCTTTACCCCTATAAACCCCACAACCCACACCTAAAATTAATTACACAATTTCCATATTCAATTTTCAATTAATTCATTATTATTAATTAACAATTAATTAATTAAACATAAATTACTTCCCACCGTTTAGGTTTACCCCATAAACCCCAAAACCCACACCTAAAAAAATCACACAATTACCATACTTAATTATCATTTAATTAGTTAATGTAAATGAACAACTAATTATTAAACATAAATTACATTCCACCCTTTACCCCTATAAAGCCCACAACCCACAGCTAAAATTAATTACGCAATTTCCATAATTAATTTTCAATCAATTAATTAATAGTAATTAAGAACTAATTATTAATTAATTAAAAATACATTACTTTCCACCCTTTACCCCATAAACCCCACAACCCACACCTAATAAAAACCATTCAATTACCATCATTAACTATTAATCAATTAATTATTAAAATTATTAACACATATATTAAAAAACAAACACTACTTGTACAAAAAAACATACTTCACATGCATTTAAAATATAAACAAAAATACATAACACTAATTAAAAAAAATTATATTTTAAACAACCATATTTTTGCAAACAAGATTAATGACTTCTATAGTTTCAAAACGATACTTCTCACCTTAAATTCAATATTCTTGCCTACAATATTCTTGCTGTCGATATTTTTGAATCACGATATTTACAACTCGATATTTGTGTGTCGACATTTCCAAATCAATATTCTGTCGCAACATCCTCTAGTCATTAGTAATCCCAAATTGAGAATTCACATTCATTTGGATAACAATATCTCATAATAGCTGAGTCGATATATACATTTAGTATAGTTTATAAAATAATAAGGAAAGACAAGTGCATCAATTGATTTTTATCAGGTTATAAGACAGTTTGGATATATTCTAAAGAATCATTGAAGTAAGATACCAAAAGCTCAAGAGTTCCGGAAGGGACATGAAATATGCCAGTTCAAGCAGTCTTCCATCCAGGAAAAGTCTATTCAGCAGATACAGCATATGCATCAGTTCGTAAGTATAGGTAGGTGAGTTGCATTGGCAAATTTGGGCCTTCCAAAAGAAGCTTTTGCAAGAATTTCATAGGCAAGTAATTAGCCAAAAGTTTGTCTGTCATCATCAAGAGTCAAAAGAGCAACACAGGATAGAACCTTAATGGCCAACAGCAACACTCTTGTCTGTCTATTCAATTTCAGACCAAATTATATTCTTAAAGTTCCTGGGGTGACACCTGCTGGAATCACCTCATCTGGTCAGACTACTCAGTCCATCGGTCAGTTCGTATAGGATGGGTGTCAGGTGACATAAAGAAGACCCAATTTTGTGGAGAAATAGGTGGGACTATTACGCATTCCTTAAGAAATTCAGTATATGACAAGTTGGAGCAATGCTCCTTTAGTAAAAACACATTGGCAAGTTCAATAGGACAGGTTCCCATTTGTTTAGGATCATCTCAAGAAAATGGAGCAAAGTATCTTGTACAGTATAAGAGAACTCAGGTAAGAAAACACTATTTCATGTTATCTTGTTATACTGAGAAATTCTCTCACGAACAGTAGATTCAGCGAGTCTAGAAAGGTGTGTGCAATTTAAACTACATTAAATTTTGCTAATATAGCGTGAAATAGAAAGAATTATTAAGCATACATTCATAGGAAATATAAAGATGTCATGATCCTAGTATGACTTTAATGCACTTGAAATCATTTTGTATGGTTACAAATAACTAGTCAGTTCAGTTCAGTTTAGTTAGTTTTTATTCGATAATTTGCAATCATAAAAGACACAATGCAAACATAAAAGTGTCAATAAAAGGGATAACACCCTAAAAAAAAATACAGTTCAAACAAAATTTAATATCAATCACTATCGAAAGTCCTAACAAATACTTATAAGTAAAAATGTGTAAAATCAAGTCAAGTATAACAATTCCCTGCAGTTACTCTCACGGGGAGGCTTGTTTACATTAACACACTCAGGAACTGGATCTAGTTCCTCAGACAGCCTCCAGTTTTTTCCTTCTCAATGCCCATGACCAACTCAGAAATTTTGCAATAGTGATAACAATATCTGCACGAGTGTTTGTTACCGGGATACACATAGCTGTCATACAAGATCTAGTGCCAAGATTGGAACACAATGGCTTAAGTCACCTACAACGGGGGCCCTTATAAGCCGGGCACACGAACAATACATGAGTTATTGACTCTTCCTGAGTATGACAAAAAGGGCAATTAATATTCGTGGCCTTATTCCATTTTGCAACAAAAGATCTTAGCGGAAGAGTACCCACTCTGAATTGGTGATATAGTTTCTTATCACCGATTTCCGTGATCAGATTCCAGTAGGCTTCTGCTTTCGTTACAAACTTATGGTCGAAGAAGATACCTGTGAGCAAAGTCCTGCCCACCATTGACAGAGTGGTCATAGTGATCATATCCCAGAAGAACACGTTATAGTCATTTTTATTAGGAAATGTGTTCCCTATAGGGTCATCCCACAGGTGGCTAAGCCCCATTTCGTACAGATTACCCTTGATCTTCTGCAGCCATTTGATTTTTGAGGATGAGTCAGCATTCCTGACGTGCATTAGTGATTAGCATAGGGTGCCAGTTCTGGAGTAGTCCAGAGCCTCCTCTAATAGGCTAGGGGTCTAAATCCTGCAACCTCATCAAAGGAAGTACAACCTAGGTCTAAAATAACTAGTCAGTATGACATATTTCTGCCGTTTGAATGTACTAACATGTAAATATGTTTTAAAATACCGTAGCGGCTGGAAGGGAATAAGGGTGGAGGGGCAGGAGATTCAAAATAAATAAAATAAAATATTACCACTTACCTCTTCTGCCAGCCGCGTCTCTCCTCTGCTTTTCCAGAATCAGAAAGCCTGGGCATGTTATACGCCAGGCTGTGTAATGCAGCCTGGTGGGAAACATGCAAAGTGTAGTATGAACAAAGGAGAGAGTGTAGGGATTTAATCCACCTTAGTGGACGGAAGAATACTCCTGGTCCCCTGGGTTAGGTATCTAAATTAACAAAAAGAAGGAGTACCACCAGAAAAAATGCTCAGCAGAGCGATTTCGGCGGGATGATTCGGTTTCAAAAAGAAGAGAGTCCTTCTTTGTTTTTTAGTAACCCCTCACTCACCGACCTGGTCGGTGACATGCTTCATCATCGGGGCCACCTCGATGGCCGAGTGCCATCAAGGTGTGCTACAACACCTGAAATACAGTGGAGCTGGTATGTGAGTGATGAATGTAGAGAAAAGAGTGGGTGTGTTAAAAATTGTCCTGTATGACTTATTTTGGAAAAAACTTTATTCTTTAAGACTACTGGACAATATTAAAATCTATGTGTAGATACAGTAATAGGTTTAATTATGACCAAGTGTATCTGGATTATATGTGGTGGGTCTACATGTTTCAAACCGTAATGGGAGTTACCGGTTATTCTTCAGGACCAAAGCAAAGAAATGGGTGGTCAGGGTACACTAACACCCTGCCGTGCCGTCATTCCTTTGTGCCTAGGTAACCAAATCGTGACACTAGGCAGAAAAAACAACAAAGGTATAACCCGGTGGTGGTTATCCTAACAATAAAAAGACCTGTGGAGAAAAGGAATATTGATCACAAGAAAACTCGTTACAAGCCTGCAACGTAGTGAAGTGAAGAAATCTCCTGTCTTTGTGCTTCATCAATCATCCCATCACACCGATTAAATGCGCACTATTGTTGTGCAGTAAATCTAGGGTGCATGGTGCAGCTCAAAATTATCGGAATCGATTATTGGCGCAGATGTTGTCGACTGGACTACCTGGCACACCTATCAATTGTAGAGTGCATGGTGAAAGATCTGAGATTAATTACTCATTCATACGCTTCCAAAATCTATAGGTGCGTGACTATGCTGCAATCACGTCATTCTAGGTGATAGGCATATCGTGGTGTGTCTAATGTCTCTTGATTCCATACAGGACAATACAAACAAACACAACATAAAACATATAGTAGAAGTGCTTACTCCTAGTGAAGAGTCATAGGGCAGCACGGGATTAGGAGGGAGGAGAGGCCTGTGGTTGAAAACATATTCTGTAATAAAAAACGAGTGGTGCTAAGTAGCTAACCGATAGGGTTAATCTACTCAGAGAAAGTTGACCTGAAAACGCGTGGGACTTCGCGTTTCCGTGCGGTGCTGGGGGTCTCTACTTACAGTTCTCGCAGGTCTAGCATGGCATTATACCTATGGAGTCCCTCGTGTGCCCGTAATCTGGTCGGCCGTCTTGCCGGCATTAAGGCGGCCGCCATCGGTAATGAGGGGCGTGGCTGGCAAAGCGTCCTGACGTCACGCAACGGCCCGGGCTTGCTCTACGGAAGCCTCGGGTGTACACACAAAGTCAGTTACCATAGTAACCGCGTCGTTCGTAGGTAGTAAACACTGCGGGAATGGTTTGCATGTTCCGTATGTTAATCGGAACACCGAGGTCTCATCTTTCTCGATGACTGGGGAGAGTAGAGCCCCGTGTAATTAGTAAGGAAAGGAAAAGGGAGTTTCTACAGAGAGATACAAAAACTATAGTATGTCCTGAGGCTTGCATGGACCTTCGGAAACAATGCGTTGGGATGTCTTTTTAGCTTGCATGGACAGTGGAGAGCAATGCGTTCAGTATTAGTGTAGACTGTCATAATTCACAGGGATGGGTTGTTAACAAACTACTAGAAGAGGGAATTAATACAACCCTGAGTATATAGGCACTATGTATACAGACGGATGGGGGAGGTTATTTTACAGAACGTTCGCCCATTGGATGTTATCGTTGAGACCATTGATATGTGTGGATAGTCTATAAACCCATCTTTGTTCTTTTTCGTACAAACGTTTCTGTAGGTTTGGCCCGGCTGGTAGTTGCTCAATGATAGTCCATATCATATCGTTGGGTGTGTGGTTCTTCTCTAAAAAGTGGTCCGTCAGTCTGGTCGCACTTTTTCTGCAGCGGATAGTGCTGCGGTGTTCGCTGATTCGCTGCTTGATCCTACGGGTGGTCATCCCTACATACTGTTTTTTACAAATGCATTCAATCAAATAGACAACATTGTTGCTATTGCAGTTCGTATGCGCAATTTGTCTCCATACTTTTCCTTCTTCAAGATCCAGTGTCTTAGTGTTTCTTGTCAAATGGCAAACACAGCAGTTGCCACAGCGATAGTGTCCAGTCACATTAGGGAGCCCCCAGATTGCAGTGATGGATTGGTTAGTCGGAACAGCTTTTACTGTGGGCCTGGTTTTAACCAGGGTGTCCTTTAGACTATGCTGTTTTTTGAAGGAAAAAAGAGGTTTCTCCCAGTGTAGGTTTCCAGAATTTACAATCGCCCAGTGTTTATTTATGCTCCTCGTCACCTGATTAGATACTGCGTTGTATGTAGTTACGCAGGTTAGAGGTATGGAGTTGTTGGCATTCGTTCTTTTTTCAAGTAGTACTTCCCTCGGTTGATTTCTGGCCCTTTTCTGGCATTTATTTACAATCTTGTTAGGATAGCCGCGCATTTGCAACTTTTTGGATAGATCATTTGCTTGTTCCTTGTAGTCGGATAATTTACTGCAGTTCCTTCTAAGTCTGAGGAATTGTCCGTAAGGTAAATTTTCCCTGAGTGGGCGAGGGTGGAAACTCTCAAACCTCAAGAGGTTGTTTTTTGCCGTTGGTTTGTAGTGGGTTCTGGTCTCCAATCAGTTGCTCTCTTTGCTGATCACTACATCCAGAAATACTATTTTTTCTTTGTCATAACAGTTTGTAAATCGCAAGTTGCCATCACAAGTGTTGATCCAGGAAATGAATTGGTCTAACTGTTCAGTGGGTCCCTGCCAGATTGCTAGAACATCATCGATGTAGCGTTTCCAGAACTTCAGATTTTCTCGAAAGGGATTGCTGTCATTAAGGATGAATTTCTGTTCAAAGTCGTGGACGTAAAGTCCGGCCACGCTAGGGGCAAAAACACTTCCCATTGATGTACCCCCCGTCTGCAAATACAGAGTACCCTCAAATTCGAAATAGTTGCATTTCAAAGCCATTTTGGCACATTCCAGAATGAAAGCTCTTGGGGTTTTGTGTGGCCAATCGGTGTTCTCCAAGGTATTCTCAAGAACTTGGATGGTGTCATCTTGAGGTATACTTGTGTAAAGGCTTTCAATGTCGAAACACAGTAGCACAGTATCCTCGTCTACAATCAGGTTCTGTAACAGATTTAGTAGACTCTTAGTGTCTTGTAAGTAAGTGACAGTGTTTTGGACAATGGTCTTTAGGAAGAAATCGCAAAACCTAGATAAGGGTTCTAGTAAGGATCCAATCCCTGATACGATTGGGCGTCCTGGCGGTGGTATTCTGCCCTTGTGCATTTTAGGAAGTATGTAAAAATAAGGGATTTTTCCTTCTGTGGTGCATAGGTAGTCAGCCTCCTGTTTGGATATCTTGCCCGTCACTTCTGCAGTCTCCACTAGTTGTACAATTTCAGTTCTCAATGCATTCGTTGGGTCTGCCTCCAGGATCTGGTAGTTCCTGTCATCACTGAGAAGTCTGAGGCATTCCTCGCGATATGTCGTTACATCCATAACTACCAACCCTCCACCTTTATCCGCAGGTTTTATTATGATGGTCTCACAGGTACGCAGGTCCTTTAATGCTGTATTTTCAGCACTGCTCATGTTATGAAATTGGGATGAGGTCTGCATTCTTTCTACATCATTGTATACAGCCTGTTCAAAGGCAATTAGTTCCACGGGGGTTGTATGTGGTGGTGGCTTGAAGGTAGATTTTACTCTCAATCCGGTTTCGTTTTCGGACTCATTCCCACTGGGAGGGCCTTGTTTCTCGAAAAAGGATTTTAGTCTTAGCTTCCTGAAGAAACCTGCTAACTCGCAGTGTAGTTGGAATTTGTCCACTCGAGCAGTGGGGACAAAGCCTAGACCTTTATTCAGGACAATCTCCTCTGTAGTTGATAATGGTCTGGAGGAAAGGTTTGTAACTAGGGTCTCATGTTGCTGGGCCCTGCTTTGCTCTTCGTTCGGTTGCTCACTGGATCGTCCTCTTCCCAGTGTACCTGGTTGGGCTGGTTGGGTTGTCTGTTTTTTCCCCTTCCTCGTCGGCCCCTGTGAAAAAAAGGCGGTCGAAATTGGTTCTGGTGAAACGGGGGAGGTTGGAAATGTGGTTGAAATGGTGGTTGCCATCCATACATTGGAAAATGTGGCGGTTGGTTGTAGGGGTCTTGAAACATTGGTGGGTTGAATTTAGGCCAAAGATTTTGTCCTCTTCTGCCCCCTCTGCCTCGTTGTTTGTTGCCACTCGTATTTGAACCATTGCTGCTATTAGATGAGTTGCTAGAAACATCTGGATCAGATGCAGTACGATCAGGTGGTTTAAAGTCTGGGTCTGAATAAGGATAGGTGTTCTTAAAGGTAAATCTTTTCAAATCTTTTTGAAATTTAGTCACTTTTTGTTGGGTCAGATTCTCTCTGTATTCATTGATTTCTTTATTTATTTCATCAAGCTTCTTTTTATACCCAGTAATACTTGTCTTGATGTGTGATTCAGTCTTTTGAATTTCAATCTGGATAGCCTCCGATAATCTCAAGGCTGTTTTCAGGATGAGCACAATCCAATCATGCGTGCAGTGCCACGCTATTAGAGCCCAGTCTTTTCTGAAGATGGGATCATTCAGGAAAATTCGTGGGGCATTCGTTACCAGTAAGCCTTTAGGGGCCATATCATTAGTTAAATATTCCTTAAGAATGGTGCCGTGTAGAATTGTTCTTATGCGATCTCTCTTTATCTCTGACAGCTTTTCCCAATCACCTGTCTGTGATATTGTTTGTGAGATATTGGCATCTGAGAAGCCCGAGATTTCGCCCAAAATGGCGTCAATCTCTTCAGTGGAGTAAGAAAGGCCTTGATTTTCTCCCATAGTGTCTACTGTATGTTGAGTGTAGATGTTAGAAAGTCACAGGTACAAAGAAGGACACTGGTACTCTCGCAGCTGTGCGCTGCCAAGATATAGTATGAACAAAGGAGAGAGTGTAGGGATTTAATCCACCTTAGTGGACGGAAGAATACTCCTGGTCCCCTGGGTTAGGTATCTAAATTAACAAAAAGAAGGAGTACCACCAGAAAAAATGCTCAGCAGAGCGATTTCGGCAGGATGATTCGGTTTCAAAAAGAAGAGAGTCCTTCTTTGTTTTTTAGTAACCCCTCACTCACCGACCTGGTCGGTGACATGCTTCATCATCGGGGCCACCTCGATGGCCGAGTGCCATCAAGGTGTGCTACAACACCTGAAATACAGTGGAGCTGGTATGTGAGTGATGAATGTAGAGAAAAGAGTGGGTGTGTTAAAAATTGTCCTGGTATGACTTATTTTGGAAAAAACTTTATTCTTTAAGACTACTGGACAATATTAAAATCTATGTGTAGATACAGTAATAGGTTTAATTATGACCAAGTGTATCTGGATTATATGTGGTGGGTCTACATGTTTCAAACCGTAATGGGAGTTACCGGTTATTCTTCAGGACCAAAGCAAAGAAATGGGTGGTCAGGGTACACTAACACCCTGCCGTGCCGTCATTCCTTTGTGCCTAGGTAACCAAATCGTGACACTAGGCAGAAAAAACAACAAAGGTATAACCCGGTGGTGGTTATCCTAACAATAAAAAGACCTGTGGAGAAAAGGAATATTGATCACAAGAAAACTCGTTACAAGCCTGCAACGTAGTGAAGTGAAGAAATCTCCTGTCTTTGTGCTTCATCAATCATCCCATCACACCGATTAAATGCGCACTATTGTTGTGCAGTAAATCTAGGGTGCATGGTGCAGCTCAAAATTATCGGAATCGATTATTGGCGCAGATGTTGTCGACTGGACTACCTGGCACACCTATCAATTGTAGAGTGCATGGTGAAAGATCTGAGATTAATTACTCATTCATACGCTTCCAAAATCTATAGGTGCGTGACTATGCTGCAATCACGTCATTCTAGGTGATAGGCATATCGTGGTGTGTCTAATGTCTCTTGATTCCATACAGGACAATACAAACAAACACAACATAAAACTGTTATGACAAAGAAAAAATAGTATTTCTGGATGTAGTGATCAGCAAAGAGAGCAACCGATTGGAGACCAGAACCCACTACAAACCAACGGCAAAAAACAACCTCTTGAGGTTTGAGAGTTTCCACCCTCGCCCACTCAGGGAAAATTTACCTTACGGACAATTCCTCAGACTTAGAAGGAACTGCAGTAAATTATCCGACTACAAGGAACAAGCAAATGATCTATCCAAAAAGTTGCAAATGCGCGGCTATCCTAACAAGATTGTAAATAAATGCCAGAAAAGGGCCAGAAATCAACCGAGGGAAGTACTACTTGAAAAAAGAACGAATGCCAACAACTCCATACCTCTAACCTGCGTAACTACATACAACGCAGTATCTAATCAGGTGACGAGGAGCATAAATAAACACTGGGCGATTGTAAATTCTGGAAACCTACACTGGGAGAAACCTCTTTTTTCCTTCAAAAAACAGCATAGTCTAAAGGACACCCTGGTTAAAACCAGGCCCACAGTAAAAGCTGTTCCGACTAACCAATCCATCACTGCAATCTGGGGGCTCCCTAATGTGACTGGACACTATCGCTGTGGCAACTGCTGTGTTTGCCATTTGACAAGAAACACTAAGACACTGGATCTTGAAGAAGGAAAAGTATGGAGACAAATTGCGCATACGAACTGCAATAGCAACAATGTTGTCTATTTGATTGAATGCATTTGTAAAAAACAGTATGTAGGGATGACCACCCGTAAGATCAAGCAGCGAATCAGCGAACACCGCAGCACTATCCGCTGCAGAAAAAGTGCGACCAGACTGACGGACCACTTTTTAGAGAAGAACCACACACCCAACGATATGATATGGACTATCATTGAGCAACTACCAGCCGGGCCAAACCTACAGAAACGTTTGTACGAAAAAGAACAAAGATGGGTTTATAGACTATCCACACATATCAATGGTCTCAACGATAACATCCAATGGGCGAACGTTCTGTAAAATAACCTCCCCCATCCGTCTGTATACATAGTGCCTATATACTCAGGGTTGTATTAATTCCCTCTTCTAGTAGTTTGTTAACAACCCATCCCTGTGAATTATGACAGTCTACACTAATACTGAACGCATTGCTCTCCACTGTCCATGCAAGCTAAAAAGACATCCCAACGCATTGTTTCCGAAGGTCCATGCAAGCCTCAGGACATACTATAGTTTTTGTATCTCTCTGTAGAAACTCCCTTTTCCTTTCCTTACTAATTTCACGGGGCTCTACTCTCCCCAGTCATCGAGAAAGATGAGACCTCGGTGTTCCGATTAACATACGGAACATGCAAACCATTCCCGCAGTGTTTACTACCTACGAACGACGCGGTTACTATGGTAACTGACTTTGTGTGTACACCCGAGGCTTCCGTAGCGCAAGCCCGGCCCGTTGCGTGACGTCAGGACGCTTTGCCAGCCACGCCCCTCATTACCGATGGCGGCCGCCTTAATGCCGGCAAGACGGTCGACCAGATTACGGGCACACGAGGGACTCCATAGGTATAATGCCATGCTAGACCTGCGAGAACTGTAAGTAGAGACCCCCAGCACCGCACGGAAACGCGAAGTCCCACGCGTTCTCGGCTCAACTTTCTCTGAGTAGATTAACCCTATCGGTTAGCTACTTAGCACCACTCGTTTTTTATTACAGAATATGTTTTCAACCACAGGCCTCTCCTCCCTCCTAATCCCGTGCTGCCCTATGACTCTTCACTAGGAGTAAGCACTTCTACTATATGTTTTATGTTGTGTTTGTTTGTATTGTCCTGTATGGAATCAAGAGACATTAGACACACCACGATATGCCTATCACCTAGAATGACGTGATTGCAGCATAGTCACGCACCTATAGATTTTGGAAGCGTATGAATGAGTAATTAATCTCAGATCTTTCACCATGCACTCTACAATTGATAGGTGTGCCAGGTAGTCCAGTCAACAACATCTGCACCAATAATCGATTTCCATAATTTTGAGCTGCACCATGCACCCTAGATTTACTGCACAACAATAGTGCGCATTTAATCGGTGTGATGGGATGATTGATGAAGCACAAAGACAGGAGATTTCTTCACTTCACTACGTTGCAGGCTTGTAACGAGTTTTCTTGTGATCAATATTCCTTTTCTCCACAGGTCTTTTTATTGTTAGGATAACCACCACCGGGTTATACCTTTGTTGTTTTTTCTGCCTAGTGTCACGATTTGGTTACCTAGGCACAAAGGAATGACGGCACGGCAGGGTGTTAGTGTACCCTGACCACCCATTTCTTTGCTTTGGTCCTGAAGAATAACCGGTAACTCCCATTACGGTTTGAAACATGTAGACCCACCACATATAATCCAGATACACTTGGTCATAATTAAACCTATTACTGTATCTACACATAGATTTTAATATTGTCCAGTAGTCTTAAAGAATAAAGTTTTTTCCAAAATAAGTCATACCAGGACAATTTTTAACACACCCACTCTTTTCTCTACATTCATCACTCACATACCAGCTCCACTGTATTTCAGGTGTTGTAGCACACCTTGATGGCATTCGGCCATCGAGGTGGCCCCGATGATGAAGCATGTCACCGACCAGGTCGGTGAGTGAGGGGTTACTAAAAAACAAAGAAGGACTCTCTTCTTTTTTAAACCGAATCATCCCGCCGAAATCGCTCTGCTGAGCATTTTTTCTGGTGGTACTCCTTCTTTTTCTTAATTTAGAAACATGCAAAGTGCACATGACTGTTTGGCCGGGAACTAGATGACCGGCCAAGCAGCCATGCCCACTTTATTGTGCAAACCATTCTTCCCCCTGTGCCTCCAACCCAACACGCCCCACCCTGTCCCAGCCTCGAACCTGCGAATAATAAAATGATAATAACTACTTTATTATCAATTTATTTTTCCTGCTCAAAGAGCAGTGGGGCGACGCTCCTCTGCCTTATTGGAAGAGCCGCCCCTGATGATGACTGATATATCCATTAATGACTGACAACTTGCATATACGCAGAACAGCTGCAAATTCATGAAAAGCAAATCTAAAGCGTAAAAACACTACTATGGCAAAGAAATGTACAAATTTGTAAACAGCAAAAGGCAAGACAATAAAAACACCCAGAGAAATGCCTGTGTCTACACCAATGCATGTATGGTTTGGAGCATTATTTGCAACTGCTCAAACCTTTTCAACACCCCCAGATGATATCGATGACAGCAAACAGCAGGCCAGCCAGACACAGTTGAGCAACCGATTCTGTCTGCAATGAACATAGCACAGCCTGAGGTCATGCATGCCGAGGCACAGATAGACTTAGATCCTCTATCTGCATACCCCTGTCTACCTGGTGCAAACCATGACTCCAGGACCTCTGAAGAAGGACGGTAGGGGGGATGAAAGAAGCGATGACCTGTGGAAAAGGGCAGCAGTGAGAGGAGGAAAGCCAGGAGGGTAGGGAAGAAGTGATGACTATGCTAAAGGTCTTGGTGGGGAAGATTAGGGGAAAATGAAGCCAGGCAGGGGGTGAAAGAATCAATGACTCCAGGAATGAACCAGAGAGGGGAGGGCAAGAGGAAGGAAGCGAGGTGAGGCATGAAAGAAGCCATGTTGTGGGAAGGTGCCAAGTGGGTAGATGGGGAAGAAGAACTCAGGCGCTTAGGAAAGAAGAAATAACTTTTGGAATAGACTGAGTAAGGGAAGACGAAATGAGCAAATAGTGCAGACAGGGAAGAGGATGCTTGTGGGATGAACAATCAGAAGGGACCAGCGGGAAACAACATGAAAAACAGAGAGGTGGGAGAAAAGCTAATGGGGAGAGAGCTAAGGAAGCCATGAGCTTTCACTGACTGCTAAAAGTAAAATTTAACAAAATATGAAAAAGGAATTGTTTTTCTCTAACGTCAGCAGTGAAGGGATACAACAAATCTAATCAAAACGTGGTGAGACAGAATTCTTCTGTGGATGGTAAAAATACAAGAATGGAGAGGAAGCCAACAAATCAGAAGCAAAAAGCTGAAATAGACAAGAGAAACATTTCATTTGTCACAGACAGATAAAAATGAACTTGGTGCATACATTTGCTAAAACCCGACCCTTTCAAACACAAAAGGCACTGAGTGTCTGCTTCAAAAGAAGAATAGCTATTGTAAGCTTGGTAATAGGAAAAATAATGAACCTATCTTTCACTCCCTATTTTCGATATGTTTAAAAGAACCTATAAACTCATGATTCACATAGAACATAACTCTTAGGTGACTTGTATTGTCCCTCTAATGTATAGTTTGGGTTACATTTTTGTCTATTTTTTCTTTATTAGAATTATTATTATTAGTTTTATTATTATTTACAATATTATTATAATCATTACCATCATCATGATCGCCATCATTATCATTATTATTACATCAATAATAATAATAATCATAAATACAGGACTGCCAATGGCAGTGTACGACAACCGGAAAAGGGACCGCTCATGGGAAGACCCTTTTTGGGTGGTTGGCTGGTATAGCTAGTGGTTCACAGTGTGGTTATAAAGACTAATCAAGGTATTTGAAGGGGGATTGTGGCACCCTGATACCCAGAACAAGTGGTATCATAACACTACTGACAATCCAAGTGAGTAATAGCTTCCTGTAAATTGGGAGTAAAATGTGCCTGATAGGTCCATTTTACCTGCCTAGTGAGGAAGCATTACTTTTTGTAGTCCCTCTCCCCAGAAGTTTATAAAGTAATGGACCGGTACATAATATTGTTCAAACAGTTGCATTCAAAAATGTCTCATTGATAATGAGTATATTGCTCCAGCAACACTACTTTGTGCTTTTAGAGAGCACAACAGAGTTTTTGGCTTTAAAAATACTGCATGGTCTTGTGAAATTCAAAAGTTACATTTAAGTACAGGTAACTAGTTCTTTATAAATGTGTTGCTTTCACACCCAAAACTCCTATTTTATAAGGGGCTATCACATTTCATGAGGGGGCTAACTAATTTTAATTGTAAGAACACTGCTACTTGATGGAGAGAAGGACTCTCTGATAAGGCTTATCTGACTGATTCATGTGTAAACCATACAATATGTGGTTTCCCTGAAAGTCACAAGTTCCAGTATCCCAACTCACTCACAGTTGCATTTTTCTAACGTCGGTACAGTGACCTCCTTAAAAGTGGGTAGTGATAAAAAAGCAATGCGTGCTACATAAATATAATCATTATTCATATAACTACAGCAATTCAGAACAGAGCTAAAGACCCGGTTACTTGGTCAATGACCTCCACGCAGCAGCAAACAAGGGCCAGCGTCCCAAGACCCTCATGGGTGAATTCCCGTACTCTATAAATGATTGATTGATATTTAACAGCTGGTTGGGTTGGACAGATTTTGTGATGGGCTAAGAAGAGTTTTGGCGACATCTTTAAGTCATCACTACCAATAGCGAATCAGATCCAGGTTATACTCTTTGTTTTATAAACCATTTAGTTTCAGAATTTTTCAGTGTCTTTTGAAGCAAAAATGTGTAGAATTGCTAGAAAAGAAGTTGCACACATTGAAAGAATGTTTTAGAGCAAGAAAAGTAATTATGTACACACGTAAAGATGTCTCAAAGCAAATCTTTTATGGTTTTGCCTTTCAATAGTTTAAAGTTGTCTCAAGTCTTATGAGAAGTGAACATAGAACTGATAGACAAACTCCTGTCTGTGACTGGAAAGCTGGTATATGTTGTCAAAGAGCTTCATTACTACATCATTCCAGTAGGCACATGGGCATCTAGCTTGCCTCTTGCCAGTGGCCTAAAGTTCCTGCTTGTTCCAGCCTCATCCAGTTGTCACCCTTTGGCCAAGTGACACCACAGCTGTACGTGTTTTCTTGCCTGGGTTTTTCCCACTCACTGTTCTTTCCACCAACAGAACCCCAGTCCACTACAGGACCTAATTTATGTGGCCTGCAGGGCGACCACAATGTTGGAGCATCAGAGGCCAGCCCATCTGCTTCTAGCCAGGCCTGGACCATGCCCAGAGGCAGGAACACTGTCACCATGACCATCCAAAGCAACACCACAACCACAGCCATCACCAAAGCCAGCTACTCCTCCGCAACCTCAATAATTCACACAGGCAAACACGCTGCTGCCGCACATCCCCCAGCAACACAGTAGGAACTTCCTCCTGCACCCATTGTGATTTCCGAGACACCTTAAACACCAACACCACCACCTCCAAACAACCGACGCATGTCACTTCCACCATCCTGCCAAACTGTCTGCTCCTCAACATCTGATCCCTCGGCAAACACTCCATCAAAATCTGGTACCTCCTCAATAGCAACACAACCAACCTTCTCTTCCTGAACGAAGCATAGCTCTAATGAGCCCCTAACCAGGACATCGCCGTAGTCATCCTGCCTGCCAACAAAATCATATACAGGAAAAAACCCTCAAAACAGGTGAAAGAAGTACGATCATCTACAAAAACACGATTGACAGAACCACCTCTATAAACTCGGACACAAGCCTCATGGAACAACTCCACTTCAAAATTTGACGGGAGTACACCACCACCCTTAAGGGAATGCTCGCCTACTGTCCTCCAAGCCTCCAAGCTTAAGTCTGAAACTACATGGCAGACTTCATCATTCTCTTCTCCATCAGAACAACTAACTACATCTTCCTTGGGCACCTCAATTTCCACCTAGAAGACACCACAGACCCTAACTCCACAGCCCTCCTCTGTAGCCTCACCAACCTCGGACACTAGCAGCTCATCGAATGACCAACCCACCCAGCTGGCCTCACCCTTGACCATGTTTTCTCCTTTAATAACAGGATCACCACCACCCACACAACCCCGCTCACATGGTCTGACCACTACATCATACATTTCAAGGTACCTGCCCACCAGGCTACCCCACCAGAAAAACCCAAAGCACCATCAAGACACTAGAGCAAAATATCTGAAGAAAACTAGACCAAGACCCTACAGCCTACAGGTACGCCAACCCAACCCCACTGGGAACCTCGATGTCAAACCCAAGCTCTTCAATGAATGACTTGCCGACTGCGCTCACAGTACTGTTTCCACCAGAAACAAGACCTACAAAAACAACAAACAACCCAACAGACCTCAGAGAGTCTCCAAGCACCAATGCAAACAACTTGAAAATGTAGACTCAACAAAAACATCACCGCAAGATCCATATGCAAAGCCGCTCTCAACCTCTACCACTAACAACTACGAGGTGCAAAGAAAAAGCCCTAACTCTCAGACTCCAAGCCAGCTCGAAGCAAGCTCCAACACTGGCAAAAAACACTTCACCATTGTCTAGGACTTCTGCAGCTTCCAACAACAACATCATCCCACCCAAAGTGTTGGACCTGGTCCTTTTGGCAGGTTCACCCCGAAACTTTTTGCTTTTTCCTAGCCTGTTTCTGGAACCTGGGTTGGTGATTTTAGGCCTCTGCGCACTGTTTCACTGTGGTACAGTGTAAAGTGCGTGTGCTCTCTGTGTATGTGTGGTGAGTGACCTGCCATCCCATAGGAATGAATGTGGAATATGTATGCCCATGATAGTTCCTGATGTGTGGGGAGTGCAGGGTCGAGTTTGATATGTGCGAACTCGTGAGATTGAATGCTGCGTAATGGTGTATGCGGCATGGTTGTGTCTAGTCTAGAAGTGCCACTTTGCGAAGTTGGCATATTTGTGTAGTGAGTCTTCTGGCATGTGATTGGCTGGTGAGCCTGGCCCAGAGTGCCTGGGCCTGCTTGTGGATTGACTGTCTGGTTTGAGGGTGACAGGGGCTGCAGAGCCCCCAGGAGGTTGTCTGAGTCAGCCCGTGGATGAAAGGCAGCATCTGCTGCCAAGGAAGTGGGTGGAGATAGCACCTGAGTGTGAATGAGGCTGTGCTTGCCTGCCACAATGCTGGCTCCACCTCCCCGCTGGGCGACTGTCACCTCTGTCCCTGATACTGACAGGACTTCCCTATAACCAGTTCTAGCTGGTTCTCACACTGCCTGCACAAAGACTTCAAAGACTTTTCTGTGTATAAGAAGGGGCTGTGTCCCCTTCCAAAATGTTCTTGTTTTTGGACTTGAATCTGCCAGGGGCGTGCTGCTGCTTGGGCTCAGGGGAATCCCTGAGCCCCGCCCAACCCCTGGACTCCTGATGGACTTTCCTGGATGCCTGGAGGACTCCTGGGGGACCCCTCTGCCTTGCCTGGGCTGATGGGGGTGACTTGGCTTTGCCCCCTGGGAATATCTGGGACCTTTTTGCAGCATGGAGAAGCTGCATTTTCCTGCAGGAAGCGCTGTGCTTCCCCCTGAGCGCCTGGGAGCGCTCTGCCTGTTTGCTAGCCCTTTGGAGCGCTTTATTTCCCCCTAGCGCTTAGGAGCGCTTTATCTTTGGCCATAGCGCTTAGGAGCGCTTTATTATGTTCTAGCGCTGGGGGGCGCATTGTGGGCTTTGGCCGGTGCCCACCCGGCATCTTATTACCCCGTTTATGCCGCCGGAGAATCACCGCCGCAGCCCGGGGCCTGAAATTGCCTGAGAAGCCTCGCCGGGACCATGGAGAACAAAGATCTGCGAAACTGTCCTCTCATTGGTTGAGGAGGACGAGCCCCCTCAGGAACGCAGCGCAGGGATTGGCTGGTGGTACGAAGCTCTTCCGCGTCGCCGCGCTGTCATTGGCAGGCTGCGGGAGGCTTGTCTGGAAGACCCCCGATCTGATTGGCTGTTCTGCCGGTCTCCTGTGACAAGAGAGGGAGACCGGGGAAGAAGATGGCGGCGGCCGCTGCGGGGCTCCCGTGACAGAGAGGGAGCCCCGGGAAGAGAGGAGGAAGCGGGCCTGATGCTTGGGCTCCCGTGTGCGGAGGGAGCCCCGGCGAGAGAGAGGAGTCCGGCGCGAGGCTCCCCGAATGGAGGGAGAGCCCCGAGTGAGGAGAGCCGCCGATCGTCTGACCGACCGGTGAGTGTGGCAGGAGAAAGGGAGGGGCGCCGGGACACATTGTCGGTGTCCGCCCCCCCCCCCAGTAGCGCGAGCTTGCGCTCCTTGTCAGTGTGAAGCCACGAGGGCTTCAAGGGCGGCCCCGGTTGGCAGTGGGTCGCCCCAACGTTTGGAGAGCCCTGAGAAGGCTCTGGGGCCATTGTTTTTAGTTAGAGGGGGCACCGGGGCACATTGCCGGTGCCCGCCCCCTCCTGCCTGCGAGTGTTAGGTTTAGAGTCCGGTGAGGCTCTAGGGGGCACCATTGTTTTCAGAGCCTGAGGGCTCCAGGGGCCTATAATTGTTTAAGAGCCTGTGTGGCTCCAAGTGCGCAGTTCAGAGCCTGTGTGGCTCCAGCAGTGGCGCCGTTTGCGCCTAAGGGTCAGTGAGGGCCCTGGCGCAGTTTTGTTTATTTCCAGCGGCCCAGCAATTAGTGGGCAGCTGCACCGTTTAGGTCTTGGGATGTTCCACGGTGCCCAGCAAGTAGTGGGCACCTGCAACATTTAGGTTTTGCGCCGTTGGCGCACCCCTGACTGGCGCTGCATGGCAGCGCGCCCTGACATTTTTGGACACAGGGCTCTGTAGGCCCTTCATTGGATGGGGGCTGGTATGTAAGTTTTGCGCAATGTGGTTACCTGCTATGTTTAGGATGGTAATTGTCTACTGTGGGTTTTTGCGCTATTGATTTGGGTTGGGGCACCTCTGAATGCTTTTAATGCATTATGTGTCTTTCTGTCCCTGCGCTGCACCTCTGAATATTTTAGGCGTCATGTGTCTCCTAGCGCTGCACCTCTGAATGTGTTTGTGATGCATCATGTGCTCTGTTCTTAACACCCCTGAATGTGTAGGCTTATGCATCATGTGTTTCCCTTTACTACTCCTCTGAATGTGTTTCATGCATCATGGGTAATGTGTTCTTGTTTATACCCCTAAATGTTGTGTGATACTTAGGTGGTTGTTCTTTTTAGTACAGGTGGTCCTAGTGAGGTCCTGGTCCCCTGCGTGACATTCTCCTAAGGTGGTTAGGGTTGCGTAGGTGGTACTTACCTGTTACCAGTAGATACTGGTTGTGATTTATAACTGTTACTTTGTGCTACAGTGATTTTATATCCTTTTATTCTAATTTCTGACAGTATTTCTATTTCTAAAAGTGTTGATTCTGACAGTGGCCCATGTGGCCCTGTCTTGTAAATAATCCCTTATGAATGTTGCCCGTGTCAGTTGGCACAATGTACATGTGTGATTTTTATCTGATGTGTGTTTACAATACAAAAGTTATTTTAATATAACCTTGTGTGGAGTCCCTTTTGTGGTGTGCCTAGTATGTTGTTGCTGTTGTGTGCTGGCGCAAATGCTTTACACATTGCCTCCGAGTTTAGCCTCGCTGCTCGTGCCAAGCTACCAAGGGGGTGAGCAGGGGTTATCTTGGCGTGTGACTCCCTCGCCCTGACTAGAATGGTGGTTTCTGCCTGGCTTTGGCTCAGCCTTAGCCTACCGGAAATAGCCAGTTCTAACATTGGTGGCAGCGGTGGGATTTGGACTTGTGTTTGCGCAGTGCCACAGCGACAACTGGCTACATTACAAAACTCTGCATTTTTCAGATATTCACATGTTTGGGATTATTGTTTATGATTTTGTTTTTCCTCAAGAGTGTCATTTTCAGATGGTGTTCCTGCGCTTTATGTTTAGTGGCAGATGAGAGAGAATGACAGGGCGGGACGCCAGTAGAGGGGGAGGTTCCCATAGATTAGGAATCCCTTGCTGGGTCCAGTGTCCAATCCCTGTTCCTGTTCCTGAGTGGGTAGATGGAAGAGAGGGAGTGTGGAGGAGAAATGACTTGCTTGGGAGGGTGGTTATCCCCTGAGTGTAGTGTGTGTGTCTGGATTCCCCAGTATGGTAGTATCCAGTGGTGGCAGCTTAAATATGTCCAGTGGGTGAAGTCCCATTCCCAGTTCCCAGAGTATGGTGCCTGGTGCTCAGTAAGAGGGGTATTCTAGTTGTGCCAGAGAGCTTTTGTTGAGAGAAATCTATGTGGGTTCAGAGTGGCGAAAAACTGGAGAGTGTCCCTGCCGTGCGGGCCCGTGTCTTTGTTTTGTCGCCCAAAGCAGTGAAGCCCATCAGTGGCGTGATTGGTCTACCATGCGTTTTGGCTGGAAGGGGGTTGACTCTGGAATGACCTCTCAAACTTCTTTGAGTGAAAGATTGCCAACATCTGCAACACATTTGATCCACAGCATGCCGATATTAACTCCCCCGACTAGCCGGACACCTTCTTCATTGTAAAACAGCAGCCAAGCAACTGGAAGACCCTTTCGAACCAAGAAACCACCACCCTGATGAATACCATCCACTCAGGATCCCCCTCAGTCCAATGCCCCCACTTCATATCGATCTTTGGAAGAACCATCATCTCCCCCATGCTCACCGCTATCATCAACACCTCCATACCCACTGCCACCTTCCCATCTTGGTGGAAAACTGCAGAAGTCAATATCCTATTGAAGAAACCACCCTCAGCAGCTACACACTCATCTTGCTTCTGCCTTTTTCCGCTTAAGGCATTGAGAAAGTCATCAATACCCAACTCACAGAGCATCTAGAACTCCATCAACTCCTAGACAACTCTTAATCAGGCTTTTGAAACAGCACAGAACAGAGTCAGCTCTCATTACATCACCAATGTCATCAAAAACATCCTTGACTATGGAGAAACGGCTGCACTCATCCTCTACGACCACTTCAAGACTTTCAATACGGTCTACCACAAGTAACTCATTAGAAAGTTTCAAAAAGTGGATATCAGCGGACCAGCCATCAAATGGATATCCTCATTTCTCATGGACAGAACTAACCAAGTTAGACTTCCCCATTCCTCAGAACTCAAGAAACTCATCCATCTGAAGAGTCCCTTAAGGATCGTCATTCAGCCCAACACTCTTCAACATCTACATGACACCCCTTGTGGATATTCACAGAGTCAACATCATCAACATAGTATCCTAGGCCAATGACAAACAGTTAAGTCATTTCCCTTACCAACTAAGACAGCACTGTCAAAGCAAACCTCCCTAACTGCATGAGGAGCACCACTGCATGGATGTAAATAACTGCCTCCAGCTCAACACGGACAAAGCTGTGTTCCTTGGGCCTGATTCACAAAGGTAAAGTCAGACGGAAGTCTAACTTTTCGAATTTCGGTATTCACAAATGGCATTTACTACTCGTAAATGCCCTTTGTGAAAACTGAAAGTTGTAAAGTTAGACTTGCGTTATTCACAGAGGGCATTTACGAGTAGTAAGCGCCCTTTGTGAATACCAAAAGTCATAAAGTTAGACTTTTGTCTAACTTTACATTTGTGAATCTGACCCCTTATCTTTGGCAACAACCACTACCCCGGGACGTCTTGTTGGTCGCGCAAACTTGTCCCCCCCACTCACCTCTGTGGACCATGCAAAGAACCTCGGGATCATCGCCCACGTACTGCAGTTTCACTACCATTGCCCTCAAGGGGGACATCTAAAGCCTTTGAAAAGCTCACTGCCCATATAGCAAGCTGTTCTTTAGAGCTAAATAAACAGAGGGTGAGAAGAGCTTTAATTTTTAGCTTAGAGTCATGAATTGTGTACTGCAAGTTCATATATCAGATTAACCCCTTGTACTTCTGATAAATGAATTAAAAAAATTTAAAAAGTGCATGAATTAAAAAAGTGTGCAAAGAAACTCTGGTCAATTCAACTCTGAAAAATGTAGCATGTAGTTAGTTGTCATTTGAAGAGATGTGATGTAAATCCTGAAAAAGAACTGCAACAAGTGAAGTGAGCGAGTCCGCTTTCCTCTGAGGGGGTTTGGCAGAGTGTTTTCCTTGAGAAAGTTTTATGAAACAGTGTCAAATAGTGCACTACACAGCAACTTTTTCAATTACATTTCCTAAATAGTCAGATGCTCTGAAAGGGCACTCATTAAATAATTCAGTACTTTAAAATGTCAACAGCCCATAAAGCCGGTGGTGTAGCTTAGTCAATAATATTCAAGGAGTGTGATTCTCATATTTCAGAACCAAAAAAGAAGCCACATGGTAAATGGATGGGATGACTAAGGTTTGCTATGGGCTGTTCCCATGAGGAGCTGGGTCAGTACTAATTTGCCTTAGGTGGGCCTTTGGGGAAGGTTTAGAGTTTGGCAGACAGGTACTCCATTGTAACAGGGACCTAGTACTCTGTCAGCCAAACTCAAGGTCTGCCTACCCAATTTTGAATTGGGTGGTCCAAGAGTTTTACACCAATAGAGTGAAATTTAATGCATCATTGCAAATCCTCCTCCGATGGCCCGACAGAATAGGAATTTAAAGATTGAGCGGTTGCACTCCTTCCCTTGGTTGTTTACGTTAATGTGCAGTTTAGGCGATAAGATGCGTGCGAACAGAAGCTGTGTCAAGCCTCTACACAGTTACGTTAAAACCAAGTCTGGTGGGACACTTTTCTCCTGTGCCCTTTGGATTAAATAAGATAACGAGAAGAAATTGACTATTGAAGTAAAGTCACATACAGGAATGATTTTCCCATTGGCAGTGCGACAGAAGGGCACAGGAGAAAAGTGTCCCACCGACAGAATAGGAGCCATCATAGGTAAGCCTCTCCTCATCCACACTATTAAGAGTGGGCAGTCACATAGCTTTATTTTACTGCCTTCACAGCCAGGAGTTTGTTTTTGAAAAATAAAAATCTTTGGAAAACTTCAAAGGCCAGTGTGAGTGATTGGGTTATTAATTGGAAGGAAGTTAGTCCTCCCAAATAGTAATGTCACAATTCGATACCAGGTCCAGTTCGGTCCAATAATTTAAACCTGAGGTCAGTCCTTCGTAGCTGAAGCACAAAGCAGATAGGATTAATTCAGGACAAAATGTGTAAAGCATTTATCAGCATCAAAACAGTTCAAAAGTAGAAGACACAACACAATCAAAATCCCACTCCAATTTATAAAACTACAGTAAAATTGAATGAACAAAGAGACGCCAAAACTACAAATATCAGATATATGGCTCCAGGCGTGTGATTTCTAGAGGTTTTAAGTGAAAGTAGGACTTAAAAGCACAAAATTCTAATTGCGGGTTATCTAGTCTTACTAGACTGGCTACAAGTTAAAAGTTAGGGTCGCTAGCGAACAACTGTCGATCAGATAAAGGGACTTTTTTTGTCTCTGTGGAAAGTTAATCTTCTGATAACTAAAATGTATAGGAGAATATTCCTTATCGACGGGTCATTGGCGGGTTGGCTGCAGGCTGGATTCAAAGAAGGGCTCGATGACTGCTCCAGGTGGAGCACAGGCTATTCGTGGAAGCCTTGCTTTAGATGAGAGACTTGGTGTGGTCGTCATTGCTGGAGCTTGGGGTTCAGTTTGTCATTTACTCATCCGCAAAAAAAAACTTGTATCTCTCTCAGGTTGATGGATCCTTTTTCTCAACAGAGAAGTTAAAGTTAAATCTCAACGAAATCATTTACATTTAATAATTTGTTAGTTTAATCAATAAATAGAGTTAAGATGAGGTAAAGTGTTTTCTTTTTAAATCTTTTTGCAATTCATTTTTTCATTAGAACATTATATTTCAAAGGCTATCAGTACAGTTTAACAGTGAATTGATAAATATTTGATAATTAATCAAGTTAGTAAATCAAATATTTATCATTAATACAATAAAATAACAAGCACGTTCCATAAAGTAACACCCCTATTGTAAACTAAGAAAAGATAATTTCAAAAAGTATAAGGTGTGAGTACATATTCCCATGATGTGTTAATGATGAGAGATTTGAGCATAAGTATAAAGCTTGAACAAGATAAGCTGGAAAGTATTCTCAGTTCAAATAATAACAGATCAAAGAATAACTAAGGGTTCTCATGAAGAGATATCCAGAATGCTCAGTACAGAGTCTTCACTCATAGAGCCAAGAAAAAAGGAAATCAGCTGCAATGCATCAAATGGTGGAAAGATCGATTCTGCCTCTCATCTTCCTCACTAACTAGACACACACGAATACAAGCACAAAAAATCTCAATTGAAACATTTCTGTTCTTTCTTCTTCGTGTCAACCAATCATATTTAAGCACCCTCCAGGGAACTGGTCTGCACTCCATGTTCTCACCAAAGTTCAACTGTTCTTTAACCACGTGCCCTTGAAAGCTGCCGCACATCCTTTCTTGTTTGTAATATCGTCTTCCCATGAATCATCCTCCCTGTCGTCTACATATTATGTGGTGTGAACCTCATTATCATTTGTCTAACAAAACATCTATTCATTTCTAATAAACAGTAGCTTTCAAAGTTGCAAGGTCTGCAGCAAAGAGAAGAAAAACAACTTGCACAATTTGTCGGCTAAAGTGAAAAAAAAACACTTCACGTTAAACATGGCATTTTACATGTGTTAATTTGAAAGGAAAACCAGTCCTTATTAAAAGGGTGCAGGCTTACAAGTTCTATGTCAGCATCATCGACGGTGAGAAAGCTTCGAGAAGGCAAAGTACAGAATTTTGAAAACTTTTCTGCAAGCGGGGGAAACCTGCAAGTTAAGTCTGACCAGCAATTCAATATTGGCAGGTGCGACCTCAGTGCCAGTCCTGGTCTCAGCTGGTTATATGTAGGCAAAATCCTGGAGAGTTTCTAAGTGTCCAGGTTTGCAGGTTTTAGGGTCATAGGACTACACTATAACAATAGCCTAGAGTCCAGGACTTTGTGGGCACAATTTGGGGTCAAGACTTACTCTCCCATATTCAACCAAAAGGGCCAGGGAAATCCAATTGGAACTGGTATGCTAGTCACTGGTAAAGTTGGATTGTTGCAGCTTGTGTGGCCCTGTAGCTAAAAAGGAGGCCACCCAACCGATGCTTGGAATCCACTTCTCTGTCTCAGGTATAAGTTGGAGCCGGTCCAGCCCTTGGGGTCTATCCACAGGTGCAGTCCTTCTTCTGTCCCAAAGGTTCAGGTGTGTTCTGGAAAAGGTAAACAGGGATGCCACTTGTATTGCTGGCACCATCTTGTGGGTGGGAAAACCTGCCTAAACAATAGGGAAAAAGTTCTCGGGGGCAACCTTATCACTTTGATATCACTTTTGTTCCCTTTCCTAGCAGTCATTCACCCCTCCTTCGAGGAGGCCAACAGGCTGCCTGACAGTTGGAGATTAACTCTGAAAAGACTACCAGAGACTTTAGGCAGAAAGATAATGACTGTCTAAAGTCACTATTTCTGAAATGGAAAAAATGTGACTTTGCTATTAACTAGGGGTTTGTTTAATCAAAAACATTAGTTTTTAAAGTATTTTTCTAGTTAGTGCCAATCTGAAGTTAGCTTTATTACATGTAATAGAGTAACCCAGTGTTTTCTCTGGCACAGTCAGTATTCCTACAGTGAAAAACATGGGTTTTGGGCATTTTTCACTGTAAAGACATGTACAACATTAAGTACATAAGACATTTTAAATACGGTGCACCTTGCCTTAAGGCATGTTCCTGACAATGTATAAAGATGTCTGTGGAGCCAGCAGACATGTATATATTTGGCAGGCGGAGTGAAGGCAGGTTGGCAGACATAAAGTCCTCCTCTACCCTTGTCTGCTTTTACTCATTCTGACAAACCCTGAATCAGGTCCTTTGTGGAGAGTGAAACAGAGAAAATAAAAACAATGGTTTGGAAAGCTACCCTGAGATTGCCAGTGGGTAAACTATTTGCAAGCATTTGCTCCATAATTGTTTTGTGTTTGATTGTCTGTAGGATGCTTGAAAAGCTGAGAGTGGCTCAGCTTTCCAAGTATACTATTGCCAATGTTTGTGAATTCTAAAAAGTAGTACATTTTCATCCATGCTAAGATTACGTCTGTGGGTGCAAATTTGTTACTTATTTGGCAAACCGCTCATATATATTTAAGTTTCTGATCCAAAAAATCAACAAGGTAAAACTTCTTAATAAAATCAGGATACGAGAAAAACCAAACCAGACATAGTGGACCCAATGTAACTACCAAGCCAAGAATGCATTTATTTGGAAGGTGTCACTCCCCAAACAACCCCCCTGCCCTCAAGATACACCCCTGCATGAAGCCCTGCACCTAATGCGTCAATCAGCCTGTGAGTTCCTCAGATTAGTGATTTCTTCCTCTACCTCATTTCAGATTATAATCACAGAGTGGAGCAAGTT
Source organism: Lissotriton helveticus (assembly GCF_964261635.1). NCBI lineage: Eukaryota > Metazoa > Chordata > Amphibia > Caudata > Salamandridae > Lissotriton > Lissotriton helveticus. The sequence continues at coordinate 1,815,165,940 of NC_136067.1, read as the reverse complement.
TCTCTTACAATGCACTGGAAGCCTAGCACTCATGTTCCTAAAACAACTATCTATCTCCTTGTTCGTATACACTACCTGGATGTGGCTAGTCTGAATGTTTCACCAGTGCACAGAACGTTTTTGAGTTGCTTAAGATGCTCAAGAAATAACTCTAACTCACTCGCTGGTGGCACTTAATGGACAATAGTATTTATGTGCATGTCAGTATTCACCTAAATGTGATTAGTGTCAAAGCAACCTTTAGGGTATGCTGGTGCCATGGTGGATCTACGATAAAGAAATAACTAACATGCTACCCATGCAACCTGCACTGCATACCCTTGGGCTGTCATCTGATTTGCAGGCTGCTAAATTGATCCTTGTGACTGCCAACCTGTTGACACTCCACTACTGAGTTCCAATCAGTAGCGGCCCGTAGTGGGAGTGCTGCTGGACGCTGACGTGGGTTGGGGAGGGGCAGGATGGGGGGTAGTAAACTACGGATTACAGCAGATTAGAGGTGAATAAACATATAAATTAATAAAAACGAATTTCATTGCACGTGCTGCATTGCATTTGGCGATGCAGCACGCGCAACGGAATTCATTTTATTTATTTATATGTTTACTTACCTCTAATCGGTCGTAATCCATAGTTTAACACCCACTCACCCTGCCCTTCCCCCGCCCCCATCAGCGCCCAGCAGCACTCTCACTACGGGCCGCTAGTGGTCTGCACTGAGGTCCATACTGCTCAGATAGTCATATGCGGCCCCACTGCAAACACCCAGCAAAAGTAGGTGCACGACACACCTCAAAAATATGCCATTGATTTGCTGTTGACCAGAGATATCTAGTCCAAAGGAGGCACATAACGATCATGAACCAGTTGTAAAAGCTGCTGACTCTGCAGCAGTGGTTGAGGTAGGACACCCTTACATGAATGAATGCATGAATTAATTATTGCACTTACATGATCCAAGCTTCCTCTCTAAGGTCTCTTGGCACTGGTCTCAACTGGAGTTCTATGTCGATTTAAAGCTGGATATGGAGGGAAGTGTTCTGAACTGTTGTAGAATGAACGGTTCTGCCACCTTTAGATTTCAGCCAGTTACTGGAGACCACCAACGGCACACTTACGTAAGAGGTGAACAGGCACATTTTGTAAAACCAGTCTGTGTAGGGACTCTGGATAATAGTGATGAAACCACCTATCTATCCAACATACTAACTTATACCTGATGTGGTAACTAACTGGCTGCCAGTGCAAGTACTTTATTTTCTGAGAGACATAATCTCTGTGTGTCAGTGTCTCTGTTTGAAACTGACTATGGCCAGAATTGCAGCCTTATGTACCAATTATACTTAGGCCTCTGCTGATGTGGGAAGCATAGTGTAGATTATTGCAATACTCGAGTCTGGATTTAATAATCAACCCTACCATTATTGTTTTGTGTTTTTGGGACAGAAATCTAAGAAGGAATCAAGTTTTCGCAACTTGTGAAAACAATTTGTTGTGAGGAGGTCCACGCAGGTAGGATGTAATTAAGTATGATTTATTCAAGTAGTTATCAAGTAGTATAGTTCTAGACAACAGGTAATTACGTTCTGAAGGAGAGCCCCACCAGGAGCAGCCTGTCAGCTGCTCAGCCCATGTCCAACTGTCACTTCACCTCTCTGTGTCCCAACATTCCGAGGCACATCATGACTCCAACGTTCTGTTGGGCACAGAACACAGGCACTGGCTGAGCAGGAGGTGTAAAATACATTTCATTACAAATGCCGGATACTACACAGTTGCCCACCACATTCCCTGTCTACGATTTCAAGGTAATGAACCTCATGTGTTTTACTAATGTAGGGAAGGATACAATTTCTCCCAGCAAAGTCCGAATGTACAGGGTAAAACGTGTTTCAAATAGTTTTTCCACCAAAGTTGATGAATTTGTACTTTTGAGTTGTTCAGCAATGGGTCTATGTAGATGTTGAACAAGACTTGGGATAGGAGGACCCCATTTGGAGCCCCTCCGTTTAGGTAAATGGTACAGGACAAAAATGGACCTGGTTGAACCTTATGTGTTTGTTGGTTCAGAAAAGAAGTGAACCACTTTATTGCCAGTAGTCCACTCAGACTACTTCACCTTAACTCTGCAGAAGGTCTTATTGTTCACAGTATCAAAAGCTGCTGTCATCTTCAACATGATCAAGAGACAACCCTCTCCATCATCAGCCGACCTCAGAATGTCATCCCAAACGCCTAGCAGCGCACTCTGCCCCATGGTGAGGGTCTAAATCCTCATTTAAAAATGGAAAGGCAATTGCAGCAGTCCAGGTACATTTGTATTTGTAGAACCATGAGCATCTCCATGATTTTGGTCACCACACTACAGGAAGGTTTGTGAGACGCCTATAAATGGAGAGAGTGGTCAGATCTAGGTTTGGCTTTTTTACCTGAAGGGTAAAAAATCCCATCTTTTAACATGGAAGAGATAAATCCCACAAGAAATTATTACTGAGTGAAGTACTGAATGGCAAGGATGAACCGGGCAGCAAACATATTCAGTAGTCGGGCGTGGGCTGGATTCTTAGGGGCATCTGTGGCTTTGAGGGACAGATGTATCTTCTCTATGTCCACTAGTCTGGGAGTGAGGAGAACAAAGGAGGAGGAAGCAAGAGGAGCTGTTATTGCATGCCTTCCAATTTTTTTTTTAATGCAGCTCATTGTCCTTAAACTAAACGAAATTGTGTTTTTTTGGAAAAGTTTGTTTGAGAGTTGGCAGTAGTCCGCTGGCCCACTGCCTAATCCCAATACACTTTTCAAACTTTTCTTTTTACATTCATAGCGGAGAAGGAACCCGCTTTTGCAAATTGGGTTACTGCAATGACTCAGGAGTGACAAACCTTTCAATGTTTTGCTACCAGTTTTTAGTTTAATTTTTTTTATACATCTCAGACCAATTCAGCCCCTTCCAAAAACTGAATCGAAATGAGGTCACAAATCTCAATTTGAGTGTCTGCAAAACTGGAATGTCTCCTAAAATTGGATTAGTATATTTGAAAAGGATATTTTTGGTTGTAAACTGTGAATGCGATGGTAAAAATGCTTTGTACATCTAGCCCTATACTTCAGAATAGGCCAAACATGTGACTCTCTTTCTTCAATGTCATATTAGATAACAGAAATACAAGTGTGCTGAGAAGCCTCCGAATGGGACACTTGCAACACCGCATGAAAAAGTTATAAAAATTATAACTATGGTCTTCCATGGTCCTCTAAATCTCCACATGAGTAGTGCACATGCCTTAAAAACAGGACTGGTTCAACATTGCTCTGAGGATATCGGAGAATTGACAACTGTGAAAAAAGTGAGGCTTATTATTTGAAATTTCCAACATCAGAAAATGTTGTGTAAAATACTCTCCTAATTACTCCCTTCCCCGGGGTGCTTCGCAGAAGTTTCAATCTGTACGGGTCTTGTTAGAGTCAGAAATTACTGTCGAATTTTCTTTTGCGACAAGACACTAGAAAATAACACTTATATACAGATTACAGATAAAAAATAACCTTAAACGGCCATCTTGTATTTCATCTTTTTGAAGTAGATACATTGAGAATAATAGATTTTAGTTAATGTATAAATATGATATCTAGTTATTGTAGGGTCATTTTAAAGACTAAGGTCTAAATAAGCTTAAGTTTAGATAATACTAAAACTTATCATTTAAGTACAGCAAGAGACAATGTATGTATTGTACCCAGTATAAACTTTAGCAACTCTATATAAAACTTTTGAAATACTCACCAGATTCTCAACTTTCTATCTGAGTTAAACAGTTGTTGCTTCCTACAGACCTGGCCAGTTTCTATTTTAAACTAGGACTTTTGACTGAAACAAAGAACAGTTCTTTTAACCTTAAATATTTTTTGTTTTCTTTTACATAATTTATCCTCATGCTTACTCTAAGTCTGTACGTCGCAGACATGAAATTATGCTCAACAAAAAGTTCAATTTAAGGCTTGCCATCTTAAAAGTGCTGTGGTTTTTTCACAATATGACTGTTGAACATCAAAGCATTTCCAAAGTGTTCCCATCCATAACAACAGAACTAGCGAGAGCAACATGAAAATGATTCTATTTTCTCTAGATAATGGACATATTTCTCTTTTAAGGTTGCCGACAAGAATATTTGAATCTCGTATAATGGTATAATTAGGGTTGTTATATGCCACTTTTTCGCGAAGAAACCTAGGGGCATAGTTACAAGAAAATGGTGCAGCACTGTGCCGCAAGCAATTTTGCAGTGCCGAGTTTTGGCATTTTCTAAGTTCAGGAATGAGCTCAATTTACAACAATATGGCACATTCCTGTACACACCCCTGCGCCGGTGCAAGGGTGCCTGCGTTGCAGGGATGATTGGAGTTGTGCAGGAAGGGACACCTTCCTGCAGAAAAACAAACATCAATGGTGTTTTCTCCTTCTATGTATGCTGCAAAATGCAGCACAAATAGAAAGAGCAAAAAACGAGGAGAAATACAAGTTTTTCACCTCGTTGCACCACTCTTACGCCTGCCTCCCCTTTGCAGATCCATGTAAATTTGGAGCAGTGTCAAAAAGCAATGGTGGTTTAGCGCCATTCGAGTGTCGCAAAAAGTGACGTTTCAGTGGCGGAATGCCTTGTAAATATGCCCCCTAGTTTTCAGGTCTATTGCTGTTGGAGTACATTGTTTCTATCATGCATTCTGCGGCCTGTAGTCTGGGTGCAGTTTAATTGAACTCGTTCGGCTAACACACCTGAAAAAGTACTTTGTAATTTGAATACTGGTTAATTAGTGTCGTCATTGCACAGAATCATATGACAATAACATAATAATTGACTTTACAGCGTTGTCCTGTATAAAGTTTCAGAAACTTGATAAAGAAAGTGGCCATATTTGGCACAGTTCCAAAAAGAACAGTGTTTTTGTATAAAAATGGCACCGAAGTCTGTTTTCCACACTTTCAGCTCCAATAACAACAAACTTCAACTGGCCCTCCTCCTTTCAGTGTGCCTTAATTTATGTTCAGAGTGATCTGTGCTGCAAAAGCGCATGGCCTCGGCTGATTATCTGTTAATTAGCGCGTTCATCCGTGCGTGCAGTTTTCACAGTTCAGTCTTTCAGATAAAGGCTGCTGGGTGAAAAAAAAATAAACCCGGAGTCTTTTTTCCGATCTGCAGGCCGACTGGCCTGGTGCAAGTTTCGGCCTCAGGGGAACAAGTCTCTCATTTCTTAATAGCTGACATTTGCACCCTCGCTAGAAAGTCTGAGATCGCTGACCCGTAGTAAAACGCCACATTCCCTGTCAGCAGAGCTAGAGGGCATAGCTTCTAAAACAGATCATTTTTCAGAACAGGAAAGGAATAGACCACACTTATCAATGATCAATAAAGCACTTTACCTGAGGGTAAAGTAAAAACGCACATCTAACGCTTGTGACACACTGCCCTCTCTGTGAGTGTCTTCATGATGCCAAGAATGCATTCTATAGAGACAATTCGTGTGAAATTTCAATTTGCATGCCCACAGTTCTCCTTGCTTCATTTGTGGTGAAGTCGCTCAACTAAAAACAGTAAAATGCCCTGAGCAGTGCAAAGGGTGTTAGGGAAAGTGATTCTTTTGTCAGAATTAAATACTTCAGATTTGTGATTTGGCGTGTGTTATTTAGTAAGGTCACCAGTTCACCCCATGTCGACGCTGCAGTTTTCTAGTTCTTAACCTTCCCTGACCAAACCATTGCATCTTGAATTGCAATCCAGGCAACAAAACTCGTTTGATGAAGACACCTAAAAGCAATGATTTGGAAAAGGAAACCAAAGGACTGTAACATGGTGTCTTTGAGGACATGGAGTCACTCAAACCTTACTTTTCTGCCTAATTTGAAATGGCTTGAAAATGACAGCTGTTGCGGCAAGTATGTGGGCCAACTAGACAGCAAAACGTTACAACAACGTTGCAATTGCATGTTACTGTGGTAGAATATGAAGGCCCTCTATAAGAAATTGTAGCGTAAACACCTGGCGGATACCTCTGTTCCCGCACATCCACCTGTAGCCTTGCAGTCTACCATCCACTCCATCCTCACACCTCACTATGGTGGCCATCTTAGTGGATGCATGTATGAAAACGGGAAACAACCTTTACAGCGCAACTTTTACAACGCACTACCATTACAACAAAACTTTTACAACGCAACATCCATTACATCGCATGCCATTTCAACTCAACCATTACAACGCAAGACACTACAACGCATACCACTACAACGCATGTCATTACAACGCAGTCATTACAACGCATACCATTACAACGCATAACATTACCATCCAACACTTACCCTACTGTTGCACCCCCTGGAGTTAGAATAGTAATTTTTACCCCCACACTATCCAACACTTACCCCACTGTTGCACCCCCTGGGTTAAAATAGTAATTTTTACCCCTACACTATCCAATACTTACCAAACATGCAATGTAATGTTATGCGTTGTAATGGTATGCGTTGTAAAGGTAGTATGCGTTGTAATGGAATGCGTTGTAAAGGTAGTTTTTAAAAATTTGTTGTAATGGCATACGTTGTAATGGAATGCGTTGTAATGGATGTTGCGTTGTAAAGGTATGCATTGTAAAAGTGTGCGTTGTAACACCATACATCCTGTGAAAACTGTATGCCCAGTCCTGCTCTTTTGTGTGACAACCCAATGCATTTTAGGTGTTATAGCCTTGCTTTGCTACTACTGAACTAATTAGACTAACACACCTAAAAACAATCATGTATAAGTCTAAAGGCCAACCTTGCAAAGACAATGTTCATGATTACTTGCAGTGAGGTGGTCACACTGCCTCTCTTTCTTTCTGCATTGCATTTCCTTTATTCTCCCATTCTGCAACCTTGGCCCCCAACCACCAACAGTGTATCTTTTACCCTAGATACCCCTAAAACAACACCCCTCCACCTCTCCATTTCACCCCTAGCTTTACCTTTCAAGTACTCCAGACATTATCTAGCCTGGGCATGCATGCTTCTCACCAGCTCTACCCTTGCATCATCACAGACAATCATTTTAAATAATGCTCCCTTGCGTTGTAGTAAAGGGTGCAGAATACAAATGTCTTACATACATGTACATACAATTTATGTCAGAATGTAAATCCAAGCTTGGAAACTGCTACTGATCAAGCAGTTCGTCTTTGCGGACAGACACAGTCCTTTTATTAGGCATGGCTACAGAGTTGACTTTGGGCCAGACTATTTCAGTCATTGGGTTTCATTTCTTTTTCATACTTTGCAATTACTTGCATGGGCTGTATATCAAGGACGTAATATTTCGTGGATGGGTCCATATAAATCTTTTTTGCAGATTCATATAGCACGATCTCGACCCGAAGGTGTTGGAGCGCTTTACACGAGCAACAGTTACGTTACATAAGGGCACATTCATTATTTGGTATGCTCTGGGAGATTGAGCGATTTGCCCATAATCACAAGATGCTGAGCCGACGCCGAGGCTCGCACCCGGTTCTCCAGCTCCAAGGTCGGGAGCTCTAGCTGTAAGGCTACATCCTCTCCCCAATTAATACATTGTCTCAGATCGGATCAGATCAGTTCAGATAATAATTTATCTCGATAGTAAGACACAGCCATAAAAGCACATTTAATTCAGTAACATATTAATGAAAGAAAAGCAACAAAACCCCTTAAGCCCATCTCAATAAAACAGCTAAAACCACAATTACACATTAAGTTTAAAAACATCAATTATAACCAATGTGCAAAATACAAAAGATCCTGCCAAATCGCTGGGGCTCATTCAGCCATAAACAGGAGCAGATTAAACATTCTCGATAAACATTTAAAACGTTTGTTTTCTTTTGGACAAAGCACACTCTAAAAAGGCACAAATACAGATGCAGCTGGTAGGTGAATGTAAACCATGTAAGTATGGCATGGCCTCAACACATTTTTTAATGCCACAGGCTCTAATTAATGGGATTAAAAACCTCTTAGAAAACGTCAGATTAAATTTGCAAAAAAATGTAAAATTAAGCAGCTCTAGGGCAAAAGTTTATCATACAGGCAAATTAATAAACTACTAGGATCAAATTGTTCCAGTGGGAAGCTCAGATAACACCTTACAAAGCCAAGTCTACACATGGTCAGGAGGACAATATCCAGGTGGAGTACATTGTCTCATTTTTAGCACCATTAGGTTTGTTTGATGTGGCATAAAGTATTCCTTATGTTAGACTTTAGAAATAACATGGCATGGCATGTAGCCTTCAACTGAGACCAAGGGGCATATTCTCGAAGACTTATCGGCGAGTTGGCGGCACTTTATCGCAGCCAAAGTGGCGATAAATGTATCTATCGCCCTATTCACAGCTGGTGCTAACAGCAGATATCACCAGTTTTCCTGCGATAGCAGCTGCAAAAATCATCGGCACGGATGACACTGGCAACTAACGCTAAAGATATGCGGAGTAGGTATTCCCATGCAAAAAGCAGTGACAACACCACTTTGCAACTTTCTCAACCACCAGCCAGATGAGATCCCAAAACATGCGTTAAGGTGTGTTAGCAGCAGGGAATTAACACCTGCTCTTTCCTGGTATTAAGTTAGACGATAACCTGCACCAGAAATGGGAGCCCAGCCCACAGCCACACCAGAAGATCAACAGATGCCATGGAGCCACTGATCATGCAGCTGATCATGCAGCTTGGACACCCAAGAGGGCCACAACACCCACTGCCCCCCCGGCCCCTTATGCCCCCCCCCCCCCGGCGCCCTAGCCCAGCCACCCCCCCCGGACAAAGATATGTCACATCAACTTTACAAGACCATGAACAAAAGAATTCGCCTGCTGTCGCACAATTACAACAATTAACATTCATGTGTGGTCAGAAAAAGGAGAATCATTCATTCATCTTTGAATTTTCAAACAAATTATTGTATTCAAATAAAACTCAAAACAACTATTTGGAAGAGTCATGGCGGGTCTTCTCTGGACAATCTGTAAGTCACAGCCTGCATGGCAAAATGCAAGATAAGAAGGTGTGTCATGCGCTCATCAAACGACAGAGAGAGAGAGAGAGAAAAAGAGAGAGCAAGAAAGGGAGAGGGAGAGAGTGAAAGGAAGAGAGGGAGAGAGAGAGAAAGAAAGAGCAAGAAAGAGACAGTGAAAGGAAGAGAGGGAGAGAGGGATAGGGAGAGGGAGAGAAAGAGAGAGAAAGAGAGGGAGAGAGAGAGACAGTGGAAGGAAGGGAGGGCGAGGAAGACAGAATGCTGACACAGCGGACCCAGGCCTCACTGCTCACCTGCTGCCACCGGTGTGTCTCCAACCACGTGCCGGTATACACTGCAGTCCACAAGGCCCCTTTTCTGAAACAGAGTCCAGATTTATGAATGGCAGAGTTTATATCAGTGCACACGCCATCATTGCTTGCCCGCCCCTGTGCACACAGGCTGCTGCACCCCAGCCCCTCCCACCGCCCAGCGGTGATTGCCCACCATACGCACCCAGGCCTCGCTGCTCACCTTCCGCAAAGAGATGTTCTGTTGTCAAATGTGAAGGGGGATACTACTTTAGGCCTGCCAACGAATTTTACATTTCATACACAACCCTGTTTCTAACATTGCGTGGGGCAAAGTTGTGAAATTGCGCGATTGTTGTTTCAGAGCAATGAGGCCACAACTAGTACACACATTCCCAGTCATCTCACTGTAGGTGTGTCATGGTGCATTGCTTTCATTTCCCAGGGTGTACCTTTTTGTGCAATCAATGTCCTTACATTCATCCATACTTTTACACTTGTTTGATTATGGACATGACGAGCTGGAGCAGTACATGGCCATGCAAACCACACATTACATTGTAGCCCAGTGGAGGGCCAGCCAGAGTCATTTATGGATTGACAAGTACATCGGAAGAGGAAGAGTACAGTCCGCAGTCTGATTGCTGTGCCATTGTTAAGCAGAGACAATATGGTAGTCCATGTCGAGGTCCAAGGTGAGTGTTGCAGAGTGTTTCAGGAGACAGTGGGAGGTATTGTTACAGGGCATGATGCAGAGGGCAGAACCAAGCTGAAACAGGGCATATGGTGGAGAAGATTGGTGGAATCACCCGCATCTTCGTCCTCTATGTCATGTGTCTGACATGTGGGTGCTGATGTTTTGGTCCGCAGCACTGTGTGCCAATGACACATCAGGGGCCGGAGATGTGTGTGTGGAAGTGCCAGCAGCATTCATCAGCGACTGCCTTAGTGGCAGCAATGCGATGATGAGGATCCGCAGAGCATGAAAGATACCAACAACTTTTCGCTGGTGTGCATCTGTGGCAGTCATTCTTTCCGCATGCATCCGCTCCATTTTCTCCATTATCCTCAGTATCTGTGCCAACTCTTGGCTGAGGCCACTCTGACTAGACAGTTGTTCTTCTCTCAGCGGCATGACTCCAGCAGTGTCGGGCATAGAGTGTTGGACATCATGGAGCGAACTGTGGGTGTCCGTTAGGGAGTGTAAGTGGTCCATGATGTGACTTAGACACCCACACATGTCATCTAGTTTGACTGCCATGTGGTCGAACCCCACCCGCACCTGTTCAGCCACCTTCTTCTGGCAGTCTAACACCTGGCCTTGGAATGCAATGTGTTCTCCAGCTGTGGTGGTGCGTGCTTCCAGCTGTGTGGTCTGTGCAGGGGGTGAGGTCTCGATGCAGCTGGGCTGCCCTGCTCCTGGAGGTGGTTTGCCATAGCCGTCCATGAGCTGTTGTAGGGCGTCGGCGTCGAAGGTGTGGAGGTCCTCTTCCTCATCACTGATGAGTTGTCTGGTCTGCTCTGCAGGAGGTGTTGATTGTCCCTCTGCAATGTGAAGGGGAGGTGTATTTTAACATTGTGTTGACATGTATGTTGACGCATTGTTCAAGTTTACATAGAGACTGCATGACAATGGACATTGTGACTGTTTGGGAGGAGCTGACTATTTGATGCGGGACAGTGGACATTTGAACTACATCACGGATGTGAGGTTATGCACGTACATTCTCATCTCACAGTTTCCTGTTATGCCAGATGTGATTGGCCAGTTTCTACACACAAGCGGAACCAGTTGTGTCCTCTTCTCTGTAGTGTAAGTGTTGCACTTTGTACCACATTGTTGTCAATGTTGATGTGCTGTTATTGCTATGTGTGTGTACTGCATTGTGGGTGAGTCACCCCTGCAGCTGTGATTTTGCTGCCCCTTATCCCTTTGAGGCGGTGTGCCTTTGACTTTTGTGCTTCTACAGTGCTGAGATTTTTCAGACTTGGCTTGTTCAGATTTTGGACTCTTGGGCATGGTTTATCCACAGATGTTTTGTTGACGTCAGGGGTTATTTGTTCACGTGGATGTGTCAGAGTGTGACCTACTCCTTTACGGATGTGTTCCACACTCAGCCACCTCAGTGTTGTGGCGTGCACCATGTCATGATAATTGGACTGCAGCCATGCTATTCGTCTTGCAGTGTCACTTGCATTGTCAGTGTGGCTCACAGATGCGCAGCTTTGCTGGGTTTGACACTTGTGCATGGGTTGGTTGTGAGATTGGTACTGTATGGGGAGGAACCCCTTTGTGCCCATAGTGGCCGGGGCCTACTTGCTGTTTGTATGTGTGCTGCAGTGTACCAAAGGGATCAGGGACACGATCCAGAGTCATTGTGGGTGTGCAGTCTGTGCTCTACTTAATTGTGCATGTGTGCCATTGTGCCCATCTACCCCCCTCCCCCAAGTCCCTGTTCGGTACACACCTGGTGCAGTTGTGTCAGGTCATGTTGAGCAGTGTCCGGACCCCCAGCTCATGCCACCATCTCCCCACTGATGACTGTGGACATTATTTCCTCCATCTCATCCATTAGAAATGGCCCTTTTTGCAGGGTCATCCCTAAACTGTTTGCCTTCCTCTTGTATTTTTTCTGACCTGTTGTTGTTGGTTTTATGACTCTGGGCACTTTACCACTGCTGATCAGTGCTAAAGTGCATATGCTCTCCTTGTGTAAATATGACTGTGAATTGGCATATCCCTGATTGGCTTATTTGGTTTACCTGTTAGTCCCTAGTAGTGTGGCCTGTGTGTGCCCAAGGCTGGTAACCCAAATGCTGCTGGTGGGCCTGCAGCGCTGGTTTGTGCCACCCACAGAATCAGCTTGTAAATGGTACCTCAGACCTGCCACTGCAGTGTTTGTGTGCAGTCCAGAACTGCCATCTTGGCTGTGAAGTGCCCACACTTCCCAGCCCCTCAACCTTCCCTTGGCATCATGTCATTCACCTCTATGGTAGGTGCATTGTGTGTGTAAGGTAGGACATGGATTGATATGTGTAGCATGTCCTGGTAGTGAATTACCCTCCATTTTGTTTTTCACTGCTGCAAGACTACCTGTTCTCCATAGGCTAGAATGAGCAGTCTGACTATTACATCTTATAGTCCTAACTGACTCAGGGAACATGGTAGAAATTCGAGTTTAGTATGCCTGAATAATAAAATACATCTTTTAGCAAAGTTGGTTTTAATATTCTGTGTTTGAAAATACCACTTTTAGAAAGTAGGTATTTTCTTGCCTAAGCCTTCCAGTGTGCTCTGCTGTTATGTATATTGACTGTCTGGGTTTAGAGGGGCCAGGCAGGCTGAGTCAGACCTGGGTTGAAAAGAGAGACCTGCATTGAGTACTGGGGAGGGGGGAGCTCCTCGACCTGAATAGAGCTGTGCCTGGCAAGGTGAATGCTGGCTCCACCTCCGACTGTGCGTATGATGGCAGACTTCCTCTTTCTGAAAGGAAGGATGCAGCCTGGTAAACAAAGTGCTACAGGCCTGAGCAGATCTGGTTCTGGCTGGGTTCAGTGACTAGAGACTTTTGAGAACAAAGACTTTTGGGGTATAAATATCTGTGTCCAAACCCCTGATTTCTGTAGTGCTCCCAGGGCCGGACTGGCTACCGGGCAGTTTGGAATGCTGCTAAGCTGGGGGCTGATTTCGTTCATGGAGACCTGCGTGTGCTAAACGAAATTCGTTTTGCTTTAATTATTTTGAAGCACACGCAGGTCTCCATGAACGAAATTAGCCCCCACCGCAGAGAAATCAGCCCCCAGCTCGGCAGCATTCCAAATTGCCCAGTAGTCAGTCCAGGCCTGATTGCTCCTGGATGTCAAGAAGAACCTCTGTCCGTTTCACTAAAGGGCTCTGCAAGAGAGGACTGTCCTTGTGCTTGGGTGCTATATCTTGGGCTGGCCTGCAGTAGTTTTCCCTGGGCTTGGAAGAAGAGGGAAAAGGACTTTTGAGAGACTTTTATTTTGCAATCACCCAAGGGCTAGAAGAGAGCTAGCCTCCTGCTGGAGTCACAGGCACATCTCACTCCCCCGCCAGCCTCCTGATTCCTCCCTGCAAGGATTTCTGTCTGAAGGTTAGGCCCCTGTGAGTTCCAGGGCCTCAAGTTCTACTCCAGAGAAGAGAGTGCTGAAATCGTCGCTAACGCCCGTTGGCGAGCCGCCGCAGCCGAAGGGCATCAGAAAAATCACTGCGCTGCTGCCGCCGAGCGCTTGCAAACCTGAAACCATCGAATCGCGCGCTTGCGGGACACAAAGTGCTTGCTAACACCCGAAGATCATCGCACGTTTGCGGGCTTTTTGAGTGCTCGCTAACCCTCGGATCATCGCATCGAGATCATCGCATCGCAGTGCGGGCGCCGTGCGTCTGCCATTTTCCTCGCATCACGCCCGGAGCGTCGCTCCCTTGCGGAGCACCATTTTCTTTCATCGCAACAGGATCGCACACGCACCAGGCCCAGCGCATCATCCCCCCTTGTGGCAAGAATTCAACGCATCACTGGCCTAGCGTAAAAAGTTTGTCGCTTTGTCCCGCACGCATCCACAGACCGGCGCATCATCCTCCCTTGCGGCAAGGATTCAACGCATCGCCGGCCTCGCGTGAGGAAAATCATAGCTACAGCTCGTTTGCGACATTTTGTTGGTTTTGCCACGAAATCCAGGTACTTTGTAAGTAAAAGGGTGCAGAGACCACTGCCTTGAACTGAACTCCTATTTGCACACTCTGAACTATTTTTACAGCATTTCAAGAATAATCCTACTTTGCAGTATTGTGGCTTTTTACCGTTATTGGTCTTGTATTAGGTCTATATATAAAGATACTTATTTTTTATAACTACTTGTGTGGTGTCCCTTTGTAGTGTTCCTCAGTGTGTTACTGTGTATGATCATACCTACTTTACACACTGCCTCTGAGATAAGCCTAGCTGCTCTTTCTACATTACCAAAGGGTTGAGCAGGGGTTATCAAAGGTGTAGCCCCCTTACTCTGACTTAGGGAGAAAGGGTCACTACTTGGACAGTGGCCTGCCATCGTCAACTAGAGACCCCCATTTCTAACAGATGCCATAAAAACACTGGCTTTATGTTGAAAGTATGTACTTTGCAACTTTTTGCTGTGTTGTTCTTTCAGGTTTACCACTTAAAATGTGTTTTAAACTCTGCTATTACAATCTATCCACAAGGGCCCTACTCCCAGCTTCGATATTGTTATAGCCCAGGATTTTGCACCATTATGGGATTTTCTTTCAGCTGGGGGTAATACAAACACACAACTTCCATAATATTACAAAACACTTCCCTAACAAAAGCTCAAACTAAGTGGCTTTGCCAATGTGTCTCTTTATTTTCTTTGGGCCAGAGCCAGGATTACCTACTTTGGTAAAGGGATAACATCAAGATTAGAATTCTAGTTCATCAGTGACAACTCCGCATTTTTAACCATAATCTGGGGAAATTAAAGACCCTGCTAGAAGCAAGACTTATTAGACCTAATGGTGCCATGCATCTCATTTAAAGATAGGCTGTCCAGCAGTGGACATTTGCCTAGAAAAATCAGTGAGACCAAGTGGCACTGAAGGGATGCCACCAATGTAGAGGAAGAAAGCTATCACCTCTGGGATGATTCTGGGGCCAGTCCAATAATAATAATCCACATTTGTAAAGCGCACAATCACTCGTTGGGGACTCTAGGCGCTGGGGGCCGTCAGGAAGATTAAGCGAGCTATTACGCGAGTCACACAGTGCTGGGATAATCTGCCGCCGGTGCAGGGGATCGAACTGTGATCCCCAGATTCTGTAGTCCAGGCCGTGGCGCCACACCTCTTCCTCCAAGCCATGCACATATTCCAGGTACAAGAGGAAAAATGCTGTAATATGCTTATTGCCATCGATGTATTGCTTCTGTCTCATTCAGAGGTGCTTAAAGAGGTAGAGTGAATATAGTGTTAATATTCTAAATGAAGGAAGGATATTTAGTAACCGCCCAAAACAATGTCCACAGCGGAATGAAGGCCGTTGCCACCTGGATGAAAACCAGTTGCCTCAAACTCAACTCGGGCAAGACCTAAGTCCTCAACCTGGGATCTACCCACTCAGCTAGTGGCCCTCTGCATTGGGAACCCTGGCCACCACCACAGATCACACACGAATCCTCAGTTTCATACTAGACTCCTTGCTCACAATGAAGCACCAGATCAACGCTGTCTCCTCATCATGCTTCCACATGCTTCACCTGCTTCGAACACATTCAGATGGTTCCCCACTAAATCCAGAAAAACTCATCAGCAGCAGACTTGACTACGACAATGACCTCTACAACGGCGTCACCCAGAAAATCCTTAGGAAACTATAGAATGCCGCAACCACACTGGTCCTCAACATCTCCCGCCGCAGCCATATCACCGAACTCTGAGGTTCTGTGAATTCTGAACCCTTGGGTTCCATTTTGTGTATGTCAGCCATTTTGTGGTTGCCCTCACATAGGCCATGATTGTGGCTGAAACAAGTCTTTTAAGGACATGTAGACCTTAGCTTGAGTTTGTGCTGACTCCTGTTTGACCTGAGTGAACTGACCCTGTTGCCTGAAGCCGACCTTGTTAAACCAGTTCCTGCCCTTTAGCTGATCAAGATTGAGGATCAAGGGGGAGGAGCTTCGCGGGCATCCAAGATGGTCGCGTGAGCAGAGAGTTCCCGAGACCCGCGCCGTCCTTTCGCAAATATCCTTATCAAATCCTGATTCTGAATATGGGCTTTTGAAGAAGACCTTTTGCTGACCTAAATATTCCTTTCAAAATTGAATTTGGACGTCGGGAGCCGTTTTTACATCGATTCGAACTTTGTCGGCCTGCCCCGGGACGAGGCCGTGGTCTCTGCTGCGCTGCTGGCCGAGGAGTAGTTGAATAACAACGGCCAGAGGGGGTTCCCCCCAGGCGGCATAACTTCAACTTTCAGTTTCGATTCCTACTCCTGACTCTGATCGACGAACACTCTCTCAGATCCACTCTCGATCTGGTTTGGAATCACTCTTCTGTGGAGTCCTAGCCTACCTGAGCGTTGGCCTCCTGCCCTATTGGCATTATCGCTACTTTGGCCCATTTTTTCAACTTTGGTCTCATTACGATTGGCCATTTTCACCAGGTCTCGAGGGCCCCTTCGGGGCACTCTTTCCAATATGGCCACCAGACCAGATGCCGAGAAGCGCAAGACGAAGACGCCTATCCGAGGGGGACAGACCCAGACCAACGTTATGGATCGCTACACCCATCTGAAGGGGTCCCCCAGTGGTACCGGTCGTACTCCTGATGACCCTAAGGCAGATCCTGCTGCACCTGCGGAGGTATCACTTCAAGATGTTATGAGTGCCATTACGAGTATGAAGGCCTCTATGGGACAACATTATGAGGCGCTCGCATCTAAGATCGATACGGTGGCTGTGGATGTTACGCTGATTAGAGCAGACCTGGCTAAGACTAATGAGAGGGTCAAGGCGTTGGATCTGAAGACCTCCAGCCTGACTACGGATGTCACGGATGCACAGACTGAGATTGGCAACTTGCGTTCGTCACAGGACTTGATGGCCCGTCGGCTTGAGGATTATGAAAACAGGGCCCGGCGTAATAATGTACGCATTATTGGTGTGCCGGAAAATCCCGAGAACTCTGCCACCGACCTCCTTGTGGAAGATCTGGTCCTGAACCATCTCGCCCCCGCCGGACTCAGTAAATTCTTTGCTGTCGAACGGGCACACCGATTCCCGGGTGGGAAGCTGAAGCCGGGTGCCCCCCCGAGACCCATCATTGCTAGACTCTTCCACTTTCGAGACAGAGATGCTATCCTTCAGACCTCTCGAGAGTGCGGCCCAGTGAAGTTTGAAAATACCACTGTGAACTTTTATCCCGACTTTACTCCTTTGGTTCAAAGACAGAGAATGGGGTTTCAGGGAGATCTGGGCTTCAAGTACGCTTTGTTGTTACAGGCTCGGCTGCGGATCGAACATGAGGAACAAACGTTTTTCTTCGATCGTCCGGACAGTGTCAGTGACTGGCCTGATTCCTTGCCAAAAAGGGATGATCGAACTGAGTACCCCGGTGGTGCCGAAGGGGGCTCGCCGGAGCAAGAGTGACACTATGGTTCCCGACGTCAGAACTTTCTACCTATTTGTCAGCTGAGTTTGGCTATGTTAGAAACGGGACCCCCGGCTGGCCAAGGCTTGCGCCAAGGTCAGTCAGGGATCACCATTTCCAAGGTCAGGGCAAGGGAGTCACACACCAAGATAACCCCCGCTCACCCTCTAGGTAACGTGGCGCGAGCAGCAAGGCTAATCTCAGAGGCGATGTGTAAAGCGTTTGCGCGCGCACCCCAGCGACAACAACCAAAGGCCCACCACAAAGGAAACTCCACACAAGGTTATATCAAAAATAGCCTTTGTATTATAATAATAAAAACACATTAGATAACACACACACTTTACAATGTGCCAACAGGCACGGGCAAGATTTACAGGGGATTATGTACAAGACAGGGCCACCTGGACCACTGTCAGGGGTATGCACTTTTAGAAATAATACTTGTAGGTATAACACTTTAGCACATAAACATAATGAATGTAGCACACAAAATAGTTACATGTAGCACACAATCAGTAACTACTGGTAAAGGGTAAATACCTCCTACGCCACCCTAAACACTGTAGGGAAATCACGCAGGGAACTAGGACCTTATCATCAGGACCTATGGACGGAAAAGTGTTAAAACGAAGTAATAGCGCAGACATCACTTGTAGAAGGTATAAGTAGGTTTATTCACGTAGTAATCAACAAGTATACAATTACAGGAAGATCCTTAGAATATCTGGTAATCTTTGGTAATACTTGGAAATGCCCCACCAGGAGCAAGGTCCTCTCTGCTCAGCCCATCACACCAACTGATTCCCAGCTACATACAAACCAACTCTAACATTCTAGATGACCTCACCACAGGCTGAGCAGACAGGCAGAGAACCATAGTGGGGAGACTGTATTAGTAAATAGCACATTACAACAAAAAACCTATCACCTAAGCAAGTCACATTTAGCAAAGGGAAGGAAACCTAAAATAATCACCTAGGCAAGTAACATTTAGCAAAGGCAATAAAACATCAACATTCCTCTAAGCAGGTCACTTTTAGCAAAGGGAAATAAAAGCACAAGGCATTACCCAAGCAGGTCACTTTTAGCAAAGGTAATGACACAAACAATCCTCTAAGCAGGTCACTTTTAGCAAAGGGGATAAAAACATAAAGAATTACCTAAGCAGGTCACTTGTAGCAAAGGTAAAAACAAACAATGGCACATGAAACATTAAAACACATTCAGAGGTGCAGGTAGAACATTTGCGCAGGAATCAAATTCACAAGTAAATCACAAATCGCGCAGGGTGCATGAAGCACAACACTAGAACTGTCCCTCAGGCCAACTGGCCTCGAAAGGGGCTGAAATGCCCTGAGTCTCAATGTCAGGGGGTCTGCGCAGGCCGCACAGAACACAAAGCCTAAACGTAGCAACTGTCCACTAAGTGCTGGACAGTTGTAAATAGGGCTGGGCAACGTTGGAGCCACATGGGCTCGAAGAACAGATGAGCCCCTGAGCCTCTCTGGCTCGCAAAACAAATGTGGGCTGGGATTTAAGAGCTTCAGCGCTCTCAATCAATTAAGATGGCCCCGGAGCCTCTCGGGGCTCAAAGATCAATAAAATGCCCCCTCGAGCCTCGGGGCTCGTGAATATACTTAGGGCGGGAGCCTCTCGTGGCTCTAAACAAATAGATTGCCCCCAGGAGCCTCGGGGCTCCTAATTACCAATGCAGGCTGTTGGAGTCCCTCACGGGGGACTCGGGAGCAATGGCAATGTCCCACGAGCCTCTCTGGGCTCGAAACCACTAGGCGCCCTTCGAGCCTCTCGGGGCTCGCTCACAACCAGGGGGGACTCGTGGGAGCGGCCCGCTGCCAACCGGGGCCGCTCTCAATCAAGACGAAGGACCCTGTCCCCGCACTCACCGGTACTTCGCTGGTGCTGCGGGGGCAGACACTGCCGGCTCCTCTCGCGCTGCTCTTCTCTTTCTCCCGGGGCTCCTCTCTCCACTCGGGGAGCCTCGGGGACACGGCCGGCTGCTTCCTTTCGCGCTGCTCGGCTGCGGGGCGGGACTTCCGGTTGGCCTCGAGGGGCCGCGCTGTGATTGGCCGGTCGGCCAGATACTTCCGGGTCGCCGCGGGCAGCGCGGCGGCTCGTACCAGGCAGGCAGGCGGGCTCTCAGCATCCGAGGAGTGGGCTCCCTCGTGATGATTTAAATATCCACAGACGGGGCAATGCCGGGTGGGCACCGGCTTCCAGATTAAAGATAAAGCAAGGTGGGCACTCGCTAGGCAGACAAAGCGCTCCAAAGCGCTAGAATCAAAATACAGCGCACCCAGCGCTTAGGGGTAAAATAAAGCGCTCTTCAGCGCTAGGAGTAAAAGGAAAAGCGCTCCACAGCGCTAGTGGGCAAATAAGCGCTCCCAAGCGCTAAGAGCAAAGCAAAGGCTCCAGCAGGGTCTGGAGGCAGGCAGGGGGGCAAGGCAGGGCCAGAGCCAGCACACTGGGTCTCCAGGCAGGGAGACAAGCCAAGTGGCGGTCCTCCTGGCCCCAGCAGCAGCAACAGCCCCCTCTGGCAAGGATCCACAAGTAGAACAATTTCTGTGGGGACACAGCCCCATTTTTATACTATAAATTCCTTTGTCTTCAGGGTGCAGGGTGGGGGGAAACCAGTTGCAGCTGGATTGGGAGTACCCTTGATGGCCCAACCACCCCTTTCATTCACTGGGGAGGCTTGGGTCGTTAGACAAACCACAGGGGGGCGGAGCCAGCATTGTGTGGGGAAAACCCCAGCCCATCCAGGACACAGGTATACTCCTCCCACACATCACTCATGCTGATCTCACACTCACCACCGGGCAAACCCATCCAGACTTCCTGGAGCCTGGCATGCCAGCCAGCTCCAGCCAATCACCCTCCAGTATCCTCACTGCACACATACATCAATGTCCAGAAGTAGCACTTCCCTTCTAGACACATACATGCCGCATACACCATCTTGCAGCATTCACTCTCACGAGTTCATACATACTAAACTCGAGCCTGCACTCCCCACACATCAGGAACTAACATGGACACTCACATTCCCCATGCATTCCTATGGGAGGGCAGGCCAGCCATACTACACGCACGCACTTTATTCTGGGACACAGGGAAAAAGTGCGCCAAGACCCAAAAGTCACTACACAGGGTCACAAATAAAAGCAAAAAGATTAGGGGTGAACCTGCCCTAAGGCCCAAGTCCAACACGACCCCCTTCCAGCCAAAACGCAGGGCAGACCAATCACCACCGTGATGGGCTTCCCTGCTTGGGGCGATAAAACAAGGACGCGGGCCCACAACTGCAGGGACACCCTCCTGTTTTACGCCACGGTGAACCCCTGGGGTTCTTTCTAAAACTACGGTAGGGACTAACTGGGCTACCCCACTGGTACTCTCCAGCTGCCCTCGGCGAGGACCAGGCCCTAGGCCATCCAGGTACCACTGGATCCTGCCTACCCACAAAGTGGGGGGTAGTAACCCCTGGCACATAATAGCCATGCTCCACTCTTCCTGTCTGCAAGACAGGGCTAGACTGCCACTGGTTCTCCAACCTAGGGTCTACAACCTCAGGCGGACCAGGAGTCTCAGGGAAGGCTCTCCTCCCCCTACCTCTTCTTCTAGGGTTCCTCCTCCTGCGAGGGGTACCCTCTAAACACCATTCTTCCAACCTAGGGTTTAACCCCTCAGGTTGCACCGGGGTCAGAGGTGGGCTCTCCCACCCTCTGCACCCCCTTCCAGAGTCCTGCTCCCTCCCAACCGGGGCGGTACCTCTGGAAAAAGAACTGGTCAAGACACTGATTACAGTAGTCCCACCCTTCAGGTCAGGCGGATCCTGAACCTGGCCTTCCAACCTCTGGTCTAGAACCTTTGGTGGAACCAATGCCTGGCACTCCAGGACTTCTGGGGACTCACATCTTATCTCCCAATCACTCCTTGTACTGGACTCCTGTACCCTCCCTACTGGAGTGGTACTGCCAGACTCTAGAACCATAGAAGCTCCGCTTACAGATGCTCCAGGTCCTCTACCCACTAGGAGATCTCCCTCAAGTGAACTAACAGGCAAGACTAGGTTCCCTTCCTGGTGTTCCCTAAAGAAACCATCCAGGCTCTGTGACAGGGCTTCGGGCGTCTGGGGACTCTCGGTCACACACTCACTCCCGCTCCACTGAGACAGGCAGTCAGCCCCTACACCCTTCTCACTAACCAAGGACCTAGCTGGGCTACTCTCACCCTCCTCCACCACACTGGGCTGGAAGACACCTGACCCACTATTGTTGGAATCACTCACTAGTGACTCTAAAGAACCTCTCGCACTGTCCCAGCGCTCTGCTTCCCTTGCAAGCTCACAAGGCTTAATCAATCCACACCCTAACAGGTGTTGGCGCAACTCTGGCGCAGAACAATTGAGCAGCTGCTCCCGGACAACTAGGTTGAACAGCTTATAATACTCAGGTTCCCCGTGAACCCTTAACCAATCAATCAGTGCATCCTCACACTCATCGGAATACTCCTCCCAATCCTGGTGAGGCAGTCTCCTAAGATTCCTGAACCTCAACCTATTCTCCTCCTCTGGGGAAACAGGTACCATACTCGGGGAACTGGGAGTGGGACTGTCTACACTTATATTTAAAAAGCTGCCACCACTGGACTCCACCCTCCCTGGGGAATCCAGACAATTACAATTGCACTCAGGGGATAACCTACTCTCCCTGAAAAAGGCCCTCTCTTCCTCCCTATCCAACCACTCCTCTGGGGACAGGGAAAGGGATGGGGCGCTGGTACTGACACTGGACCCAGCAAGGGACTCCCTATCTATGGGGTCCTCACTATCTGCTGATATCCATCCACTGTCATCCTCATTCACTTCACATTCTTCAGGGCTCCCAACAGACTCACCATCCTCATGACGTGCGGCCCGGGCCCTATCTCTCTCACTGTGCTCAAGATCCCACTGACCCTTTTGCCATTGGATCAGGCTGTCCCTAAACTGGGACTGAGTATCCAACTCACTCACCTCCATGCCTCCCTCTTCACAGAATCTGACCAGCTCTGACCTACTGTACCTAAAAAGACAACAGAGATCAAAAACAGGCTCCATTTTGGCGGACGTTCTCAAGAAGAGTTTGACACAGGGAACCTGGGGGTCTGAGCTAAACAGGAGTACACAATTAACACAATTCAGCAAGATTCCTATCTCAGAGAACTTGCACTCCACTGTCCAGTGTAACACACCACTCATTCACACACACCCTCCCCTCGGACCGGTAAGGCAGTTTCTACCACCCCTGATTTTCTCAACCTGACCACAAGTGACACAGGTACCAAACTCTGGGAGCAGGGCGGGGAACAAATGTACTGAACAGAAATTACAAAATGACACCTTTCAGGAGAAGCAAAACTGAACTTCCCTAAAAAACAATAATCCCCAAAATGTGGTAATCTAAAATTGCAGAGTTTTGAAGTGTGGCCTGTCGCCACTGTGGTACAGCGCAAACGCATGTGCAATCCGCACCGCTAGCCACCAATGTTAGAAACGGGACCCCCG
Source organism: Lissotriton helveticus (assembly GCF_964261635.1). NCBI lineage: Eukaryota > Metazoa > Chordata > Amphibia > Caudata > Salamandridae > Lissotriton > Lissotriton helveticus. The sequence goes on along the minus strand of NC_136067.1, from coordinate 1,815,142,882 downwards.
GCTGGCCAAGGCTTGCGCCAAGGTCAGTCAGGGATCACCATTTCCAAGGTCAGGGCAAGGGAGTCACACACCAAGATAACCCCCGCTCACCCTCTAGGTAACGTGGCGCGAGCAGCAAGTCTAATCTCAGAGGCGATGTGTAAAGCGTTTGCGCGCGCACCCCAGCGACAACAACCAAAGGCCCACCACAAAGGAAACTCCACACAAGGTTATATCAAAAATAGCCTTTGTATTATAATAATAAAAACACATTAGATAACACACACACTTTACAATGTGCCAACAGGCACGGGCAAGATTTACAGGGGATTATGTACAAGACAGGGCCACCTGGACCACTGTCAGGGGTATGCACTTTTAGAAATAATACTTGTAGGTATAACACTTTAGCACATAAACATAATGAATGTAGCACACAAAATAGTTACATGTAGCACACAACCAGTAACTACTGGTAAAGGGTAAATACCTCCTACGCCACCCTAAACACTGTAGGGAAATCACGCAGGGAACTAGGACCTTATCATCAGGACCTATGGACGGAAAACCTATCACCTAAGCAAGTCACATTTAGCAAAGGGAAGGAAACCTAAAATAATCACCTAGGCAAGTAACATTTAGCAAAGGCAATAAAACATCAACATTCCTCTAAGCAGGTCACTTTTAGCAAAGGGAAATAAAAGCACAAGGCATTATCCAAGCAGGTCACTTTTAGCAAAGGTAATGACACAAACAATCCTCTAAGCAGGTCACTTTTAGCAAAGGGGATAAAAACATAAAGAATTACCTAAGCAGGTCACTTGTAGCAAAGGTAAAAACAAACAATGGCACATGAAACATTAAAACACATTCAGAGGTGCAGGTAGAACATTTGCGCAGGAATCAAATTCACAAGTAAATTACAAATCGCGCAGGGTGCATGAAGCACAACACTAGAACTGTCCCTCAGGCCAACTGGCCTCGAAAGGGGCTGAAATGCCCTGAGTCTCAATGTCAGGGGGTCTGCGCAGGCCGCACAGAACACAAAGCCTAAACGTAGCAACTGTCCACTAAGTGCTGGACAGTTGTAAATAGGGCTGGGCAACGTTGGAGCCACATGGGCTCGAAGAACAGATGAGCCCCTGAGCCTCTCTGGCTCGCAAAACAAATGTGGGCTGGGATTTAAGAGCTTCAGCGCTCTTAATCAATTAAGATGGCCCCAGAGCCTCTCGGGTCTCAAAGATCAATAAAATGCCCCCTCGAGCCTCGGGGCTCGTGAATATACTTAGGGCGGGAGCCTCTCGTGGCTCTAAACAAATAGATTGCCCCCAGGAGCCTCGGGGCTCCTAATTACCAATGCAGGCTGTTGGAGTCCCTCACGGGGGACTCGGGAGCAATGGCCAATGTCCCACGAGCCTCTCTGGGCTCGAAACCACTAGGCGCCCTTTGAGCCTCTCGGGGCTCGCTCACAACCAGGGGGGACTCGTGGGAGCGGCCCGCTGCCAACCGGGGCCGCTCTCAATCAAGACGAAGGACCCTGTCCCCGCACTCACCGGTACTTTGCTGGTGCTGCGGGGGCAGACACTGCCGGCTCCTCTCGCGCTGCTCTTCTCTTTCTCCTGGGGCTCCTCTCTCCACTCGGGGAGCCTCGGGGACACGGCCGGCTGCTTCCTTTCGCGCTGCTCGGCTGCGGGGCGGGACTTCCGGTTGGCCTCGAGGGGCCGCGCTGTGATTGGCCGGTCGGCCAGATACTTCCGGGTCGCCGCGGGCAGCGCGGCGGCTCGTACCAGGCAGGCAGGCGGGCTCTCAGCATCCGAGGAGTGGGCTCCCTCGTGATGATTTAAATATCCACAGACGGGGCAATGCCGGGTGGGCACCGGCTTCCAGATTAAAGATAAAGCGAGGTGGGCACTCGCTAGGCAGACAAAGCGCTCCAAAGCGCTAGAATCAAAATACAGCGCACCCAGCGCTTAGGGGTAAAATAAAGCGCTCTTCAGCGCTAGGAGTAAAAGGAAAAGCGCTCCACAGCGCTAGTGGGCAAATAAGCGCTCCCAAGCGCTAAGAGCAAAGCAAAGGCTCCAGCAGGGTCTGGAGGCAGGCAGGGGGGCAAGGCAGGGCCAGAGCCAGCACACTGGGTCTCCAGGCAGGGAGACAAGCCAAGTGGCGGTCCTCCTGGCCCCAGCAGCAGCAACAGCCCCCTCTGGCAAGGATCCACAAGTAGAACAATTTCTGTGGGGACACAGCCCCATTTTTATACTATAAATTCCTTTGTCTTCAGGGTGCAGGGTGGGGGGAAACCAGTTGCAGCTGGCTTGGGAGTACCCTTGATGGCCCAACCACCCCTTTCATTCACTGGGGAGGCTTGGGTCGTTAGACAAACCACAGGGGGGCGGAGCCAGCATTGTGTGGGGAAAACCCCAGCCCATCCAGGACACAGGTATACTCCTCCCACACATCACTCATGCTGATCTCACACTCACCACCGGGCAAACCCATCCAGACTTCCTGGAGCCTGGCATGCCAGCCAGCTCCAGCCAATCACCCTCCAGTATCCTCACTGCACACATACATCAATGTCCAGAAGTAGCACATCCCTTCTAGACACATACATGCCGCATACACCATCTTGCAGCATTCACTCTCACAGTTCATACATACTAAACTCGAGCCTGCACTCCCCACACATCAGGAACTAACATGGACACTCACATTCCCCATGCATTCCTATGGGAGGGCAGGCCAGCCATACTACACGCACGCACTTTATTCTGGGACACAGGGAAAAAGTGCGCCAAGACCCAAAAGTCACTACACAGGGTCACAAATAAAAGCAAAAAGATTAGGGGTGAACCTGCCCTAAGGCCCAAGTCCAACACGCTACATGTCCTTTTGTACTATTTTTGGTTGGCCCAGGGGTGGCTGGGGTGTAAGGGACTCTTCCTCCTCCTGGGTTCTTTGTGTAGATTAGTTTTATGACAGGGCGACAGGCACACTGCAAGTTGGGGTGGCTTTTGAGTCGTATGCAGGGGTGCTGGTGGGGGGTGTTGTAACGGGCTATTGTTGGGGAGGGTCAGGGGGGGTGTTTGTGTGTTTGTTTTCCTTCACATGGCATCGTATTGTTTTCCTATATTCATTGATCTTTGGGTTCCGTGTGGGGAGTGCTCTGTGTCCTTCTCGGGGATGGGGGGTAGTGAGTTGAGACTTTTGTCCTGGAATGTTAATGGGTTGGGAGACAGGATAAAACGAGGGGTGGTGCTACAGTTCCTTCGACGCCATTCCCCAAATATTGTCCTTTTGCAGGAAACACATCTGATTGGTAACGCATGCCAGGCGATGAATAGACGGGGGTATCGACTAGTCGCTCATGCTGGATTCACCTCCGGCTCCAGAGGGGTGGGCATTCTGATTCGGTCCTCTCTCCCCCTTGAAATTGACGAGGTAATGCTTGACGACAGGGGACGATATGCTGCGCTTACTGGGAGATGGGAGGGCAAGACACTCTCTATAATTAGAACATATGTCCCTCCGGGCTTGCAAGCGACCACCTTTGCCGACCTTGAGCGGCTTATACTGGAGCTTCCTGAGGGTTGCCTGATTCTGGGTGGAGACTTTAACGCCGTGGTTTCTGGCACGTCAGATCGCTACCCTCCCAGGGATCTAGCTAGGTCTCAAATGTGGTTGAGTGAGCTGCTGGAAACTTTTGGGCTTGTGGATAGTTGGAGGCTGATGCACCCTACACAGATACAATATACCTTCCACTCGGGGGCCCATGGTAGCCTTTCAAGGTTAGATTATTTCTTAATGCCAGCAGCTCAGTTTTCCTCCATCAAAGAGATTTGTCACCTTCCTATGGGGCATTTCTGATAAGCATGGGCGCAAAATCCGTTCCGCTCGCGGATTTTTCGGATTTTTGGTAAATCCGCAATCCGCGAACTCTCGCGGATGTAGCAAAAATACGCAAATCCGCGCGCGGCGGATTTTTTGCTTGTGTTCGCACTGCTCGCGGTCCGCGGCGCGGGCAGCAACAATCTCGCACTCGTGAAATTACAAAAATTACAATTGGGGAGGGGTGAAGGAAGTGGCCCAGTCTCCAACTTCCTGTTCCTGTCCAGCAAGCTCCTCCCATTGCTTAGTCCATTTCCTGGCCACTTTGAATTCGATCTTGACTGGGAAGGATTACTTTTTGTGGATGCTGCTGGAGATTTGGCTTTGAGGCTTTTTGGATTACTTTTGGATTCGAAATTTGTTTTCACAAGTAAGTTGATAAGTTGATGTTGTTTGTTTGTGGTGATTTTTGTGTGTGTTTTTCGACTTTCTGGGGTGGGGTTGGGGGCTGGCTATGTTGGTGGGAGGCCATTTTGAGGCATGATCCTGCAGGTCCTGGCCATGTGGATGGGGTCAAGCGGCCATTTTGAAGTCAGGCAGTGTGCTTTGTGCCCTAGGGGGGCTACCCAGTCTGCTCTGATTTTTTTCATTATGCCCAGGTGAAAATCGGATTTGTAAAAAAAATTTTGCCTGTGTTCGCACTGCTCGCGTCCCGCGCAGCAACAATCTCGCACTCGCGAAATTGTAAAAATTACATTCTGCACATGAGTTGAAAACTACCAGGCTTAGTTATGGGTGCATGCATGATACAACTGTTTTGTTGAATTTTAACATGATTCTGGCCAGGGCATGGATGGCATTGGATTGTGGTGATATTTGTATGTTTTACGACTTTTTGGGGTGGTGTTGGGGGCTTGCTATGTGGGTGGGGGCCATTTTATTGCCTGGTCCCGTGTGGGTGGGGGTCTAGGGGCCATTTTTAAGGCAGTTTGTGTGCTTTAGGCCATAGGCCTGCACCCAGTGTGCTGTGATTTTATCATGCCCAGGGGGCCCAGAATCGGTCTGTTCGCGGATTTTGCTGGTTTTTCGCCACGTTCGCGTCGTGAAGCAACAACCTCGCACTCGCGAAATTGCAAAAATTGCAATTCTGCACCAGAAAACCACCAGCAGGCAGCATAAACCTTCTGAAACTTGATGGATGGCATTGGATTGTGGTGATTTGATTGGTGTTGTGTTTTTTGACTTTTTGGAGTAGGGGTTGGGGGCTGGCTATGTTGGTGGGGGCCATTTTGAGGCATGGTCCTGGCCATGTGGATGGGGGTCAAGCGGCCATTTTGAAGGCAGGCAGTGAGCTTTGTGCCATAGGCCTGCACCCATTTTGCCTTGCTTTCACCCATTGTGCCCAGGGGGAGTCAGTGGTACATGAAACTATAACCCTCTCTGTGTGTGCTCTCTTGGATCAATGTTAAAATCCTGTTTCCCAAAAATTTAGCAATTCCTAATTTTGAAATTTCCATATTGTGTGGTGTGCACGTGTGTATTCATAAATGTCTACTTGCAAACTATTTATTGAAGCGCTACATATGCAACATATATTTACTGATGTTCCTCTGTCTTTGTTTGCTTTTAGGTGCACAAAGTCAATAACTCCGCATCATCGTTGAGCATCAGTGCCAGGAAGAAGTCCTGCTGCGGCCTGTTGTTCCGACATCTGAAGAAGATGGCTCGAAAAAGAGGTGCCCGTAGCTCCTCTTGCAAGAAAGATGTCTCTACTAAGGAGAAGAAGAAGCAAGTGGCACCACTTACAAAGGAGACTGGTTGCTCCACCACTAAATTTTTGTGGAAAAAAGAAAGGCCCACCATGAGTGCTGCACGGGTAGCCTGTTTAGCGGTTCAATCACCAACGACCAGTGATGTTGGCTCATCGCAAGAAAGTAGCAGCACACCATCAACACAGGTTGTAACTCATCTCACAAGTACTATTCAACAACCAAAGCAGCAACAACAACTGCATGGGCTACTAGTACAAGCACAAGTACATGCGCAAGGAGCTGGCCGAGAAGGAGCTGGCCGAGAAGGAGCTGGCCGAGAAGGAGCTGGCCGAGAAGGAGCTGGCCGAGAAGGAGCTGGCTGAGAAAGAGAAGGCCGAGAAGGAGAAGACCGAGAAGGAGAAGGCCGAGAAGGAGAGGTCCATGGAGAGTTGCAAGTAGAGGTCAGTGAAGAGGCCCATGTAGCGGCGCATGGAGCAGTGCAAGTGCCCACAATGGTTGTTCTTCCAGAAGTAGGGGCACAGGAGGAAATTGACTTTGGAGCTGGGGTATCATGTCAGGAAGACGAAGGCATTCCTCCTGATGATTCATTTTCTCCCAGCTCCCCACCAAGGAAAAGATCAAGGAGTGTGTGTAGAAGTTCCTCTTCAAGCCCCGCTCCATCAGATGATGATCTGGATCTAGATTGGCAACCATCTCCGACGTCTGAGAGGGAGGCACACCATGAGCTGCGAAAGATATCAAATGTTAAAAGGAAGGGCCCCGGAAAGCTCATACTTATGGATCCGAACGTCGGACTTGATGAAGTGGTGCGTTCTGATGTTGTTGAACAGGATGACAGCAATGACCTAGTCATCACACACGTCATTCCAGCCACACCGGCCATGCAGCAGACAGACATTTATACCCTATCCCGACGTCATGCTGAGCGTGACCCTGGCGACGTGGCACTGGTAGCACCACCAACGCAGTCAAGTAGTACAACAAGTTCAACAAAACCTACAGCTCCCATATTTTCTTCCCAGAGGGGGACTCCATCCAGCTCGACTCCCTCAAGTAGGGTTGCTGCAATAATTGCACAACCCAGTAGATGTCTTCAAGGCTCATCCACCACTGCTTCATCTGGCATTGGCAGTATCATCTCGTGCGGCAAAACCAGAAGTTTCCAGTCCCCAGTTTGGAACTTTTTTAGTGTCCATGCAAAGTATGATAACATAGCCGTTTGTTGCATTTGTAAGACTAGAGTTAGCCGTGGTAAGACTGGTACCAACTATGGAACCGGAGGCCAGATAGGTCATCTTCAAAGAAGGCACGCTGTCGAATGGTTTGCGCACCTAGCAAACATCAAGGGAAAGCAAACCCAAAGGGCAAGTGGCCAAAATATACCCATACTAGGTGTTTCATCTGAAGATGACGGGGAGGTAGAAGAAGCGTCAGACATTTGTCCGGTTGCACCCAGTACCCCTGGCAGCACCACACCCTCCGGAACACATAGGAGGCACACTGAGAGTCTGGGAGACACACCAATGCGGAAAATGTCAACACTGAGCAGAAGTGGGTCGAAGAAGGCATCAGCATCATCCAGTAAATTTGTCCAGTGCACCATTTCAGCCATGTTCACCTCAGATGCGCAATTTCAACGCAACCACCCAACTGTACGCCTGTATAACACTAAGCTGGCTAAAATGCTAGCGGTGGACCTTCTCCCTTTTTCGTTTGTCGAAGGTGTGGGTTTCCTTGAACTCGTGGCAACACTGGCCCCTAAATGGAAGGTTCCTAGCCGGTTCTATTTTGCCAGGGTTGCTGTTCCAGCACTACATAAAGAGGTGCTTGAGTTGGTTGGGGCAGCTTTGCAGAAGAGTGCTGTTCACACTATACACCTGACAACAGACATGTGGACCAGTTGCCAAGCCCTTGATTACATGTGCATCACTGCACACTGGGTCTCTTTTTCAGGGGTTGCAAAACAGATAAATGCAGGTGGTGACTTGGTCGAGATTTTTAAGGGTGCTCGTAAACATGCAACATTAGCCATGTTTGGCATGGAGAAAAGTCATACTGCAGCCAACATTTTGGATGACTTTAACAAAAAGGTCTCGCAATGGCTGCCCCCAAGAAATTGCAAGGTTGGTTATGTTTCAACTGATAATGGCAGCAATGTAGTTAAGGCCATGGAGTACGGTTACTATTTCAGAGTGCCGTGTTTGGCGCACTGTATGAACCTTGTCGTGCAAAAGTTCTTGAAAAAAGAACTTGCAGTCGACAAAATACTGACCATCTGCAGAAGAATATGCACACATTTCAACCATTCTTTTAAGGCCCGGAAGGAGCTGAGGCGCCAGCAAAATGTACGTAGAATGCCAGTGAAAGCACTTATCCAGGAGGTGGCAACACGTTGGAACTCAACCTTCTACATGCTTGAGCGTCTGCATGAGCTGTTTCCAGTAGTCAATGAGTATTTCTACAACCTGGGTGGTGATACGACAGAAATGATGCTAGCGGTGGAGCAATGGCAGCTAGTTAAAAGCCTGACAGACATGCTTCGTCCTTTTGAGGTCTTCACGCGTGACGTCAGCAGGGAGGACTGTTCTTTGAGCAAAGCTATCCCATTGTTGCTGAAGCTCGAGCACCAAGTCAAGGTGGTGTCTTCAGAAATAAAAGATGCTGGAAAGAATGAAGCATATGAGTTGGCGCAGAGATTATTACAACGCCTAGTTAGCAATAAACGGCTTGTAAATATCAAGAAACAACAGCACTACATTTGTGCTACTATTCTGGATCCACGTTACAAAAAGCCATTGTTTGGCAAAGTAATAATTCCTTTTGAAACATCAGATGTTACAGAGTACAAAGGTTGGCTAGCTCAGTCAGCCATTCGTTTTGAAAGAGAGCGGAAGGAAACTGTAGGAGAACTTGAAGACAGTACTACTAGTGAATCAGCAGCCATCAGGCGTCCCAAAAAAACACTTCTGCATCTGTGCCTGTGGCAGAAGTGAGTGACTTTTCCTCTGAGCCGTTAACCACACCAGCAACCGTATCATCTGCACCAGGCCCAGGCGATATGTCTGAAGCGGATTGGCTAAGTGAGCTAGGGTTTCCTTGTCCCAGAAAGGACACAGAAGTGCAAAGTACAGGAATCCGGGAGAACATTGTTTCAATGGTGCAGGCCTATCTGGATGACTCAACAGCGGTCAATATTACTGAGGACCCATTGGCATATTGGCATGGGAAAAGAAACATATGGCGAGAGCTCACCAACCTGGCTATCAATTACTTGTCTTGCCCACTCGCAAGCGTGTCTTTAGAACGTGTTTTTAGTTCTGCTGGTGGCATTGTGACTTGCAAAAGGTCCCGCCTCTTGCCCGCAAATGTGGAGCGGCTCACCATGATAAAGATGAACCAGCACTTCATACCACCAGATTACAAAGTACGAGAATGCACGCAGAAAGAAGACGAGGACACCGACCTACCTGAGGAAAGTTCTCCTCAGTTACCAGAAGTACTACCGACTCAATTTGCAGAGTTTGAGGACGAGCTCTGCTTCCCTGACAGCGAGTTCTGAAAATGAGTCAATGATTCATTAACTTTAACATTAGTCCTTATTCACTTTTATTCCTGTGTGTCTGTCTTTCTTTTTTTAGCAAGTGCTTGATCACATTCACAACAAAACTGTAATCACCCCATCACAAGCAACAACAAGCCCATCAGCAGAACTGTCTTGATTTTGATGCCGCAGCATTCCTCAGGTTCACAACAGTTAGTTGACAAGAACTCAGTCCTGGTCGTCTATCCTCCTCCTCCAGACTCACCCTATCCATTTCCCGTAATGCTGATGCCTGGAATCTGCACAATGAAGAAACTTACGTTGACGAATCCCCTAAAGGGGATCTGTCTGAAGAAGTGAGTCCTCATTTAAATACATTTTGCTAAGTGTGACTTTTTTGCGTTTGGGTTTACGGGTCTTGGCTGGGCCATTGCTGACAAGGTCTATTAAGGGATGAAATTGGTTAGGCATTTACTTTGGAAAACATTTGGCCTATTACACGTGAACGTTTAGGCGTTATTATTGCTCGCTTGCCTATCTTAGGGGTGCTGTCTGTGGGGCTTCTAGGATTTTGGGGTCTGTGAGCACCGCTGCCATATTTCTAATGTTGATTGCTTTTGTTTTGCAGAAAATCCACGCCGGGAAACTCCAGTTGGGGCCCTGCTGCAGAACGCTTTAGGACACTGTGAATTCCAGGTGGAGCCAGCCCTCAAACACAAATTACAGGTAAGATAAGCGTTTGGATGGGAGGTAGTATAAATGGAGTATTAGGAGAGGCGAGAGAGTGACAGTGGTACTAGTAGTAAAGTCCTAGGACTCCTCAATTAACAAACTCTGTGACAGGCATTTACTTTGGAAAACATTTGGCCAATTACACGTGAACCAACACGATGACAGTGTTCAGTAAAACGAACTTACTGCAAAACCACCACCCACCAGGCTCAAAAGTAGTAAAAAAAAAGATATGCTCAGATAAAGTTTGAAAAAGTATATTTTTATATCCCTAACAAAATAATCTCCCGCAAGACCCTCCCTAACCCGAACAAATAAATAGTCCCTCAAAAGTCCCCAAAAAACCCAACTCCCAATTCCCACCCCCCAATAGTCTCTAAAAAAGGGGCAAGGGACACTCTAGGGATGCATGGTGTTGTTAACTTTGGCCTCCAGGGCATCATGCCTTAGGGCCAGGGCATCGTATTGCTCCCGGAGGGTGGCGTGATCTAAACGGAGGCCCTCCACCAAATTTTGGTACTCTTTCCATTTCCGGACCTCCGCCTCCAGGTCCGACACTCTGCGGATTGCTCGGCGCAAGCGAGCCTTTACAGTACTGTGAGGTGCAGCCTTTGCTGCTCGGCGGTGGCGTCTGCCAGCACGGCTCCGTTTGGCTGGAGCACTGCGCTGACCGGCAGAACGTGGGGTCACGGAGGAGGATGCAGATGTCACATTGGAAGTACTGGACTGCGTGTCGTCCCCCTCCAGTTCCACCAGCCGCCGATATTGGGCAACAGTTGCATCCAGCCTCCGTTGCCGGGCCAGTACAGCCTGCATACTCCTTGTTGGTTTTGTTTTAGTATGACCAACTATATGAAGAAAGAAAGACATAATCTGTAACCAATGCTCTTTAAGAATATGATTAACACAAAATGATTCAGCAGGACGTTGTGTCACAGTACAACTAGCAACTAGCCAGCGCAGTACAAAAGAAACTATTCAGGCCAATATCATGGGCGTTCGCAGGGATGGGCAAGAGAGGGCGCGATTGCCCCCCCCCCCCCTGGATCGCAGGTCCATCCAGTGCTGGCCCAGTGACAAATTACAATATGGTAATTACAGCAGGCTGGGACCGACAGACAGATAGAGGCAGAGACAGAGAGAGAGGAAGACAGAAGGAGAGAGAGAGAGAGGGAGGGAGCCAGAGGGTGACAGAGGGAGGATGAGGGAGGGAGACAGAGAGAGAGGGAGGGGGAGAGAGAAAGAAAGATGTGTGTAATGTGTATGCCAGGTCTGGTGGCTCAGTGGACGAAGGCATCCGCTGCAGGGGCATGATTTCAATTTCATGGTCATATTTTTTTGTTGTTGCTCTAGATACACCCCCCTCCCCCACCGACCCTGCCCCCTTCGGTGCGGCCCTTGGCCACAAACCACACTATCAATCATGTCAGGAGTAGGACTCAGGAGATGGTGATGATGTTGCACCCCCCCCTGGAAACATTTCATAGTATGTTCGTAGTTCATCCAGTGACCGTCTACTCTCTGTAGATACACATCATATGCTATCTAAGAGTCAGATAGTACCATGATCCAGCTTACCTGTACCCGCCACCACCACTGTCTCCTTCCTCACAGTCTGTACTTCTTGGTCCTCTTGCGCCGCCTCCTCCCCAGAGTGGTCCTCGGACTCCGAGTCGATCACTATTACCACATCAGAGCTGGCCCCGCCACCAGATGTTCCACCTACAAATTAGATTTAAGAATGTTAGATTACACCACTCACTAGTATTTGGTCTAAGTATGAATGAAGAATGTGAAAACAACAGAAAAAGTAATTGACTGTCTACTCTAGTCTAAAGTAAAAATGTCCCTCCTTCCAGGGAAGGCTGTTGTCTTGCTGCATTTTTTTGACATAATTGATGAATGCTTGCTTAATTTTAACACACACCATTTTTCTCTGAAGAGACAGAAACTGGACTTCTAAGGACAAGAGCAACATCAACTTCAAACCAGGTGAAAGCTCGGCTCGACCACAAGAAATGTGTTCCATTACTCATCAACTCAGCACCAAGCACTTTTCCATTTCCAACTAACTTTATTTTAATATATGTGTTTACTTAAACTTTTAATAAAGCTTTTAAACTTGAATAGACTCTGTGGTTTTTGGTCCTCCAGACTAGAGTGACTGAGCGAAAGGTTTTGTAATTTTTGCAAGGAGGAGTCCGTGCCGCTGACACTACCAGGTTTATACAGTGTGCCAAACACGGCACTCTGAAATATTATTACTCTGGTCTTTGGTGTCCATAGTTCGGTTTGTGGAGAATTGTCCCTGCAACAGTAGTATTATTGATTTTGCTCCTATCTAAACACTATTTCGAAAAAATTAAATTAGGAACGCTTGGACAACAATAGGTCCTCTATATTTAAATGAAAACTTACTGGGGCCAGCAAAGGAGCACTCGCCGCCCTGGCCTGCATCCTCCTCCTTTGGAGCCACTGCATCCGCTTTTTCTGTCCGCTTGCCCCTGGGCGGACCTGACGTACAACATGAAAGAATGAACAGAAAACATTGATGATTGCTGCTTGTCGATGTCCTTGTCAACCAAATCAAACATTTAGAAAGAACAAGAACCAACTATTTCAGCCAAAAAGAGGGCTACAAAGGAAGGACTGCACCTGAGCCTCTACTCTAGGGGCAGATTTACAAGCCCCTTGCAGCTCTTTTGCTCCGTTCTTGCGTCACTTTTGTGACGCAGCGCCACAACAAGAGAGGCGCCATGGTGTGGCGTATATTAACAACGTGACGCATATGGGAGATGCATCCCATTCTAAAGCCCTGCGCCATAAGGGAGCGTTCCAGCGCAAGGGAGGGCGTTCCTGCGCAGGAACGCATGCTAAAAGTGGCTATGGGGAATATATAAAATTTCAATCAGTCATTCAGGACAATGATGCGTCACTGAAACCCTGCGCCTGCATGAAGCAGACTTACGGCTTGACGCAGCATTGCTGGAGCTGCGCCATCGTTGCAACGCAACTCCATCAATGAGCCGCCTTTACGGCACCGATGCGTAACGCTTCGGTGACGTTTTGGGACCATGGTGTGCCGCATTGTAAATACGGCGCACCATGGGTGGTGCTGGCGTGCCGCACACTTTGCAGGGATGCGCAGGTAATTGCTAATCTGACACTTAGGGGCATACTTACGAGTTCTGAGCTGGACACCTCCAGATGTGCACCAGAACAAATGCGTAACGCAAAACTAACCTTGCGTCACGGCAGATGCGTCGCAATTACAATGCGGCAAACCCTGGCGCAAGGGTAGGCAAATGCGTGACGCATCTCGTGACGAAAGAGGGGCGCATCTCTAGAGTCGCGTCGCAGGCGCGATGCAACTATAGCAATGCTCAGGGCTGCCCAATACTCAACATACCGCATCAGTCCTTACGCCTGCTTCAAGCAAGCAGGCATAAAGAATTGACGTAGCAGCGTCGCGGAAGTGCCTGCGTTAAATCTTGTAGATTTCACGCAGGCACTTTTGTGAGGCGCACAGCTGCCTGACCGCCACCCCCCACCCCCCACACCCCCCCCTGCGTGGGAACGCACCCATTGTGGCGCAGGCCCAGGCCTTAACGTGGCGCATCTCCTTAGACGCATCTCGTTGTACATGACTCGCAGGGATGCGCCACGTTTACGTCGCTGTGCGTCAGGTAAGGCAGCGTAAACGTGGCGCAAGGGGCTTGTAAATCTGCCCCTTTGTGTCTAGCATTACGCAGTTCTGTAAAGTACACTCATACATTACTCAGCCCAATTAAATGAACACAAAATAGAAAACAAATAAGCAGTGGCACCGCCACAGAGAAGGAGAACAGTGCACCTGAAATGCACAGAAGATTTTGAAATATTAATTTACCTCTCCTATCAATGTAATCAGCAGCATTATTGCTCTTTGTAAAAAAGTTAAAGCAAACATTTGCAATATAACACAGTCACACAGAGCAGGAGAAAAAACAGAGTAGTGAGTGATGAAAAAATTGCTACTACTACTCACCAAGCCCGGGGACCTCCACTCCCAGCAGGTCTAGCAGGTCGCGCTCCCGGTCCAGGATATCGGTCCAGCGGTGGGTCACTTGATTGTAGGTGCGCTGGACCCCCGTGATGTCAAAAAGGGCCCGGCACACCTGCCCCCACCGCTTCCGTCGCTCCTGGCTGTTGGTATAACCAGCAGCGATCCTGCCGCCTGCCGCGATGGTCCTGGGGAGACGGCGCTGCACATAAAAAACGAGTGAGCCCACCTCCTCAGGGCTGAAGATCTCCCTGGGCACCACCATTTCCGCCCTCAAACGGCCACACGGGAGCCGGGCACGGGCTGCGGTGCCCGTCTTGGGCAGCTTGACAGCTGTCTTCACCATGTTCTGGGCAGGTGTTAGCAGTAAGGAGACAAAATGAAAAAGAATAAGAGTAGGGAAGAAGGAAATAAAAGTTTAAAAAAGTAGTTGAAAAGTAAACAAAAGTAGCCTAAAACACAAAAATATAGACCTAGAAAACTAGAGGGATAGAAAAAAAGTTAAATAGATCAAAAAAATATTAAAACAAGCAAAGGATGGCAGAGATATACAGAGGATAGAAACACCATGCCCAGACACATAGGAATGAATGAAAAACAAGATGGCGGCCCGAACACGTGCGTGTCAGTAAGTTTGCACGCGATTTCTCTCGCGAACTCGTGCAAACTTGCATTCGCAAGGCGCTCATTGCGCGAGATTACACATAGCGGGCGGAAACGGAAATACGTCACGCAAACAAAATGGCGGGGCCCATACTCAACCTTGGGGTAACTCGCACGAGTTCGCGGCTTCCACGGTTGATTTCGCACGACGCCGCGCCTCGCGAATAGGGCGAAATTACCGAAAAACGAGTTTTGCAAAAGCAAAACCAATGAGCAGGTGCAAAAGTTCGAGCTCATCATTTGTAACCATTTACCTGTAGTGCTTCCTGAAGGGGCCCTCCAGAATCCGGTTGCCTACTTGCAACTATTGTGTGACCCTGCTCTGACAGTCACAGAATAGTTACAAGTATGCCATTGCATCCTGTTATTGCAACAAAAAGGAAAGGGAGCAGACAAGCAGGTGCCAGCCTTCATTAATGTCAGTTGGGGCAGGGCAGGTGTTGTTGTTTGCAAAACTTAAAGCACTTAGCAGGTGTGCTTGGCTTTGCCACAATAATGTACACTCACTGGTCAATCAGAGGGTGCTGTGATGACACCGAGGGTGGCATGGGTGTGCCAGCCAGAGGGTGGCATGGGTGAACCAGAGTGCCAGTGTTGACAGAGGATGGCAGTGCTTTGCTTTGCCCCAATAATGTACACTGGTGAACCAGAGGGTGCTGTGATGACACAGAGGGTGACATGGGTGAGCCAGAGGGTGGCATGGGTGACCAAAGAGAGTGCCAGTGGTGACAGAGGGTGGCAGTGATGAAGAAAGCCTTGCAAACAGGCTGGGCACGTAGAAACAACAAGTTCGCAAAACTGGCGACCCGACAAGTAAGTTCGCAATTTGCGAAATTGTACAAAACCCTCGCGAACTTGCAGAAACCCGTGCGAACACACACCCAAAAAAAAATACGCAAATCTGCGAGAATTCGCGGATTTTGCGTATTGTCGCAATCCGCAAATACGCAAATCCGCAAATTCGCGGATTGCGAATCCGCAAAATCCGCCCATGCTTAATTTCTGATCATTCCCCCCTGTGGTTCTGTGTTGAGGCCGGAGTGGGTAGCGAGGGTAGAGTTACTCCCATAAATCCTTGGTACTTTCGCAACCCTAAAACCCGCTCTGAGCTGATCAAAGCTATTGACTATTACTTTGATGAAAATGTGGGATCTGTTTCTTCTTCTGTCTCACTGTGGGAGGCCTTCAAGACGGTCATTCGTGGACGCTCTTTGTCATTGATTGCTGCTGCCAAGAAGGCTAAATATGAGGAACTTGTACGCCTTGAAACCGAAATAACTGTGCTTGAGAGTGATCTTGAAGATGATGTTACCTGTGCCAAATTGCATTCCCTTAGTCTGAAACAAACCGATTATAAAGCCCTTGTGACAGATGCTGCGAAAGTGATGAATAGAGAGCAACAGGGCAGAATATATGATGTGGGCGACAAGTCGGGTAAACTGATTGCGTGGTTGGATAAGAAAGAAAGAGTGAATCGTGTTGTTCCGGTGATTGAAAAGTCGGACGGTGAGTGTGTTTCTGACCCGACTGGCGTTGTCGAATGTTTTGTCGACCATTTTCGGACTGTGTATGCTTCGGTCAGTGATAGGGATGAGGAGGATTCCCAGTTGTTGTTGCGTGACATTGCTTTGCCTCGCCTTTCTGACGAAGATAGAGATTTAATGGATGCGCTGTTAGGTAATAAATCCATTAAGTTGGGCAATAAATCCTCCAACCCTTCGCAGAGCGACCAAAGCAAATAAACCACAGCTGCCTCACACAACACAGGAAATGTTCTTGCACCTTTGTCCGTTTATTGGCATGCCAAGGCAGAATGCAGACGCAGTGTCACGTCTTGGAACAAGCTTCTTCTGCCCCTCATGAATAGTCACAGCAGAATATATAGGGCAGAAAGTGCAGTCATCAGTAAACTCATACAATGTGCCCAAGGCCAAATATGGTTGTACATATACAAATAGAAGTGCCACGCAGGCCCAGAACATAGAGCAATATATGGGCACAAGGGACCAGAAAGCAAGTTTAAGCAAACCTGTAAGATTCAGAGGCTTTCCACAGCTGTTAACCCATGACGTGTCAATGAGGGCACTACAGGTCATGGGGTCAGGAGTTAATAGATTTCTAAGGGGAGGGGTGTTCAGGAGCACGGAGCAAGCAGCTTGGTCAGAGCAGTCAGCTCAGTCGGTCTGAGTTAGTGTGGAGGAGAATATGGAATTGAGATATATTTTTCCCCACAATATCCCTCCTTTTTGATAGTAATATCAAATATTATTGTAAGAAAAATATGAATATATACATATGGTAGAAATATCGAAAATGTACTTATCTTTGACTAGCATCACACAGTGTTTAAATAACATGCATATATTGGCGTAGACCCATCCAAGAGGTATTCATTTTTCTACATAGATAACATTATATACTAATACTTAATGCTTTTATATTATATCTCTATAGCCATTAATTGAAATGTTTCTTTGTGTGCTTTCTCTACATCCTGTTGTATTTGGAGATATTTGTAGGCTAGCTCCTGCTCTGTAGGAGGTAGAATTTTAACTGCGGAAATTGAATGGATGCTTTTAGTACACCATTGCTGTACCATGGAGCAGCAACACTGAAGACAACACAAAAATATCACTATTGTTAAAAAGCTAAAAGTAAGTGCTTTAACCATCCTGTTGGTAGCCATGACCATAGCCAGGACCAGTCATCAGAATCTGTAATTTTCCCTGCTCCACGGAATATTTGAACTGCATTCTTAATTTGTGCCACATCCCTTGCTATGTTCCCACTTTTGTTTAAAAAATAACAGCAAGAGGAATTTAATAAAACGCACAGTCCTCCTTGTTGTAGTGTCAGGAGGTCAAGTGCAATCCGATGTTGAATAGTCATGGCAGCTACTGAGTTAATTTCCATCTGCAACTGTTGAAGTGCATCTCTTGTTGCATTGAATGCTACAGCTAGCTCAGCAGACATATTAACTAGAGCCAATTCTAAATCATATACCCCATATCCAGGGATAAATATACGCATTAGTTCAAAGAATAGGCCCCGTCTAGTTTCCAGAATAGGTGCATGTATATCTCTTTTATATCTATGAGCAAAACTCCCCAAATTTAGTGGCTCATGGGCTGCAATGCGTGGCACGACTGAAATCTTTGGTGTAAGGTAAGAAATAGCACACATGCCTTCCCAGTGCCGGGGAAGCACCTTGTATGCTTTAGTGCCACAAACAAAATACATTCCGCCCTGTAACTGTGTGTCTAATGTGTGATATTTACTGAGTGGAAGGCCTACCCCTTCAGGGAAAGTGTTTTGGAATTGATCACACCATTTGTAATCAATCCATGAAGAATTTATAAGCGTAACATTTGCCCATGGTGCCATGTATGAGCAGCGAGCTGACCATAAGGGGTATTCTAATATTTTAGAAATCACATTTGGTGCCCTAGCATGCTTATTCTTTTGCTCAATAAATGGATCATATAGAAGACCATCAGGTGTTACTAACAGTGTCTCTCCATCTATAGTGATGTTCCAGTAATGCAAAGTATAGTTTACTTGTTTTCCTCGTACCTTTGCTGTCCAGTTCCTACTTACTAACTGTCTGTCTTTTATGTTCCAATTCCCTGTGATATTATCAAATTCTAATATGTTAGGACACTTGCTACTTTTTAAATGTCCTAAGTATTGGGAAGCTGGGTTATATCCTGAAACACGATGCTTTAAACATACAGGAAATGCTTTTTCCTTGTCTTTGTATTCTACTGTAGGAGACACTTGGTATTGGGCTTGAATATTTGGCAGTATGGTACACCGTGGGTACCATCCAATCCTTCCTTCTCCACAATCCCATGTTACATTGGATATGAGGCATCCTATTCCTTGCGCATAATTTTGTATAGGCACAGGCGTTTCATAAAGGCCAATAGGGTCGCTGCGGTTTCTGGATAACTCTCTACAAATCCAGCAATTTTGAAGGCCTAAAGCCTGGGCAACTTTCTCATGTACTGCAATGAGGGGATGGTCAGCAGGTTGTTGCAGTACAGGTAGCACACACATGATTAAGGTACTTAAAAATATTGTTAGCATAATGCAATGCATTTTCTGGACAGTGGTAAATGTCACTTTCAGAATTTAAAATGTTGTTAGGCAGTGCCTTTCTGTCTCAGTTCCAGGGTACTTTCTGTAAGTGTCAATAATGAAAGTTCTTGTGGTGTGCTGTCATCTGCTTCCCCTCCTGGTCCGTAGTCGTCTTGTTCAGGGGCAGTTTCCCGGACCTGCCCTGCGTGCTTCACTCAACAGCATCAGTTGGTGTCACCGTTCCTGGGACACTTGATGAAGGACCCTCAGCGTTGTTGTTAGGAAAGGTCTGGTCTGTCTCCCCCTTGTCCTGTGTTTCGCGCTGCTCCACATGTGGCCGTTGCTCATCTGTTAAAGGTGTCTCTGCCTCAGGCGTTGTTGGTGCAGCTCTGCATCGTGTTCCGTGCAGCCACTCGGGACGTCCCTCCACCTTTAGTGATGTTCTGGTAACCAGGAGCACAACGTGGGGTCCAGTCCACCTAGAAGTAAGAGAAACATTTTTTATTTTTCTCACCATGACCATGTCGCCAGGTTTAAAAGGGTGTGTTTGTTCTAAGGAAGGATGGGGCAAAGCTTCCTTCACCTGGAGATGGTGATGCCTCAATACCACTGATAATTGTACAGCATAGTCAGAAATCTGCTCATCCGTCCACAGCAGTGCTGCTTGGGATGCTGTGAGAGGCAACCTCAACCCCACCGACATAGGCCGCCCCATCAATACCTCATGTGGGGACAAGAGAGTTGTTCTAGATGGTGTTGCTCTTATGGCATGCAGCACTAAAGGCAGCGCCTCTGGCCATTTTAGGCCTGTTGCATCAGTTGTTTTGGCTAATTTATGTTTTATTGTGGAGTTCATTCTCTCCACCTGCCCTGAACTTTGTGGGTGGTAAGGGGCATGCAGTTTCCACTCTATTCCCAAACACTCACACATCTTTTCCACAATGGCAGCAACAAATTCACCCCCTCTATCACTGTTTATGCTCTGGGGGACCCCAAATCGGGGTATTATATCATTCATCAAGCATCGCACAACAGTTGCTGCATCATTCTTCCTAGTGGCAAACGCCTCCACCCATTTTGAAAACTGATCCACACATACCAACAAATATTTGAATCCATTCACTGGGGGCATGTAGGCGAAGTCTATTTGAAGGTTGGTAAAGGGACCCTCTGGTATTGGCAAGTGATCATGGGTAGCGGGGGACCGACCTTTAGCATGTTGGGCACAGACAAGACATTGGGAGCAGAATTGCGCAGTAAAAGCTGTTATCCCTGGTGCAAACCATTCTTGTCTAATCAAAGCATTCATCCCTCCTTGAGCCATGTGAGTGGGTCCATGGGCAAGCCTTGTAAGGGGCAGGAACATACTGCGTGGGGCCACAGGCCTCCCATCCTTGTGTACCCACAATCCCTCATCATTTGGCTCACATCCAGCATCACTCCACGCTCTTTCTTCCTCTGGAGGTGCAGACCATTGTGCTTCTTTCACATCAGCTAGCAACAGTTGTCTCTGAATCAGTTGTATTTTTGGAATACTTTTTGCCATTGAAGGCACCATCTGCACTGGCTGTAACATGCTCTCTTTTGCTGCTGTGTCAGCCATCGCGTTACCTCTGGCTATCTCAGTATTAGCTCCTGTATGTGCCTCACATTTTATTACTGCTATTCTGTTGGGCAGTAGTATTGCCTGTAGTAAATTCTTTACTAAGGGACCATTTTGAATGGGGCGTCCTGCTGCTGTAATGAAACCACGATACTGCCACAGCTGGCCAAAATCATGGACAACTCCAAAGGCATAACGTGAATCAGTGTAAATATTAACATCTTTCCCCTCAGCTAGGATGCATGCCCTTGTGACAGCATACAGCTCGGCTTGCTGGGCAGATGTGCCAGGTGGGAGGGCTGCACTTTCAATTATGGTGTCTACTGTTGTTATAGCATACCCTGCTCTGTAATCAGTGTCTGTTAGTCTGCTGGAGGAACCATCAGTGTACCATTCATAGTCAGTTTTTTCTAATGGTGTTTGCTGCAAGTCTGGTCTGGGTGTGGTGCATGTCTCTACAATTTCAACACAGTCATGGTCAGGGGTCTCATCTGAATCACCTAGTGGAGGTAATAATGTTGCCAAATTAACAGGTGGGCATCTTTTAATGGTGATATTGGTGTTAGACAACAGAGTGACCTCATAACCTGTTTGCCTGGCTGCCGAAAAATGTTGTGTTGCTGCAGATGACAACAACAACTGTACCGAATGTGGCACATAAACAATACAAGGGTAGTCCAACACAATGGGAGCCGTCCTCTCTACCATCACAGCTGCTGATGCCACTGCTCTCAAGCAAGCTGGATGCCCAGTTACTGCTGCAGGCAAAGTCACGGAGTAGTATGCCACAGGTCTTTTTCCAGAGCCATGCTGCTGTGTCAGCACACCATTTGCAATGCCATTTTGCTCTGACACATAGAGATGGAAGGGCAGTTTGTAATCAGGCAGCCCCAGGGCTGGTGCAGTACACAAAGTCTCTTTCAGTTTCTTAAAACAGTTTGCAAGTTCATTAGTCCATACAATGTTGTTGGGAGCATCTTGTAGTGTACATTGTCGCAGGATGGCATCATAGGATCTGTACTCAGGGATCCACTGGCGGCAGTAGTTCATCATCCCCAGGAATGACAGCATTCCTTTCTTGGTGGACGGAGGCCTCATGCCCTGAATCATTTTGATCCTGTCAGGTGATATGCGGCGTGTTCCTTTGGATACCACATAACCCAGGTAAGTCACCTCTTTTTGGCAGCACTGGAATTTTGACAATGACGCTTTGTGTCCTCTCTCCTGGAGGTGATTCAGCAGCGCTACAGTGTCTTTTTCACAAGCTTCAAGGGATGGAGATGCCACAAGTAGATCATCAGCATATTGCAAGATGATGCTACCTCCTTCCAGGTGTAGGCTATCCAGGTCTCTCTTTACTGCCTGCGCATAGACCGTGGGACTCTCAGTATAGCCTTGTGCCAGTCTTCTGAAAGTATATTGAGTATCTTTCACTGTGAAAGCAAAAAGGTACTCGCTCTCTGGATGGACTCTGATACTGAAAAATGCAGAGGAGAGATCAATGACTGAAAAGTACTCTGCCTCTACAGGTATAGAAGATAATATAGTATTGGTATCAGGCACAACAGGTGCTAAGGGAACCACAATGTTGTTTATCTGTCGTAAGTCCTGTATGAACCTATACTGCCCAGTATTGCCCTTGGGTAATGGAATGATAGGACTATTACAGGGGCTGGATGTCTTTTTAATGATACCTTGCTGCAAGAGAGATTCAATCACAGGTTTTATTCCCTCCTCAGCCTGAGGTGACAGCCTATACTGACGGACATAAGGTAATTCAGCATTCTCTTTAAGTGTCACTTTATGGGGAGGGCATGTTTTCAATAATCCTGCCTCATTTTTGTGTTTTGCCCAGACCTCTGAGTTCACTTGCTCTAGTATTTTATTTTTAGTCAGCTGTAAAGCCATATTCCCTTCAAGTTTGTCAAAAACTGCAGTCCTGTCCTTTCTGTTCATACACAACGTCCAACACCACCCTTCTCCATCTCCTAACACAGACACCATTCCTAAAGGAAATGTAAAATCCTTTGTTCTAGGTAAGTCCTGAAGGCGTTTGACCATGGGGCCTAGATCCTTAGGGTAGTAACCTGGTGCTACAGCTATGGATACATGTGGTTCAGAATCTGGCACTTGAAATAATCTCATTTCCTGTGGTCCCAGTTTAATGCTCACTGCACACCCTTCTTTTCCTACATATAATGTGTGCTCAAACAACTCCATTGTCCAGTGCAAATGTTTGTCTGCCCTGTAGGCGTACCATTCAGGCACTGCTCCTGTGAAAAATGCTGCAGTACAGTGCATGGGCTCAGGTACTAATGTCAACTGTACTAAATGAGTGACCAATTCACTCTCAATGTCAGGGCTGTATTTAAACAGTTCTTGAAACATGTTTTCATAAAAATCTCCATGTAATGGAGTCCATTGGTAACGTGTTGGAGAGAGAGAGAAGACAGGGGGTGCACATAACACAGAGTCCTCACTTAATTTGCAAGCAGTAAGTGCTCTATTAGCCAATTCTAACCTGTTCTCAGGTACTTGTAAGTAAATCCCATTTTGCGAAAAATATAATGTTGCATGCAATTTACAGAGGAGGTCTCTCCCCAGCAAATTGATGGGTGCATCTGGTGACAGCAGAAACTGATGTGTCATTGTGAAGTCATCAACAGAAACTGGTAGGGGTTCTGACAATTCTTCATGCATCATCATTCCATTTACCGCTATAGTAGTGACTGTTTCACCACTACCAGGACCCAACTTGTTTCTTACTGCAGATAGGGTTGCACCACTGTCTATTAGGAAATCGATCTCTTTATCTCCTACCTTAATTTGAAACATGGGATTCTCCTCTGGTGTCTCGGATACCTTCATCATAAAGCACTGGGCTCTGGTTGCTGCAGTTTGTCCCATCTCTCTCTCCGCGTTGTCCTATGCTGATCCATGTTGCTCCTGGAAAGGATTCCTCATGGAGTGCTGGGTCTGCTTCAGGTCTCTGGGCATGGGTGGTGCAGATGGCTGGGTCTCATTTCTGTCTGACCTTTCATTCCTGTTTCTATCATTTCTATTATACTGGTCACTTCTCTCATTCCAGTCCCTTCTACCTCTATTATTTCTACAATTGCGTGCCCAGTGCCCATACCTCTGGCAATTATAGCACTGATCCCTACTCTTGTCTCTCCTCTGGTATCCTTGTCCATTATCCTGTATTTGCTGTGCCCCCTGATAGTACATTCCCTCTGGCTCCTCCTCTCTTTGTATTTGCTGCAACATCATTCCTTTGTCATTTTTAGTGATGTCCTTTCTTACCTTAAAAATACCATCTCTTTCCATAGTTATGAGAAGCGTGCACAACTCGTTATATCCTTTAGTGGACCAATCAGGGTGGCGTAATTTACAACTGTGGGCCACAGAAGCTAGCAATCCATTCATAAGGGTTTGCGTAGCCAATACCTTATAGGCCTCTGTGGTGCGTGGTACCCCTGCACTGTTATCCCATGCTTCATTGTACCTTAAGATGTAATCAGCCACCGACTCACCTGGCTTCTGCAATGTGGCAGTGACTTGAGAAAAATCACCATGTTTAACTGCTAGCCCATTAATTGTGTCCCTGATAGACTCTAACCAATGAATCAATCTATTTTCTGTGACATCCATATTATTAGTCAGTATGGTCCAATCCCTTTCCTGTGGAATTTGGAATGCACTTTTTACTAAAGACCATCTGCTCCCATATCCTATTTTTAATAGCATGTCTACATCTCGCGGGAGGGGGGTATAGGCAATACATATTTTATGAAGCCACTCATAATATTTTACACTGGCAGTCAGTGGGTCAGGCGCGTCCTTAGTCATTTGGGTTGCCTCCAAGGGCGTCCATGGTTTTAGCATGGCTGTCCCTCCCAACACTATTTTTGGTGCAGTTATTTTAGTGTTCAATAGTATGTCATCAGTATATGAGTTCTCACCCTTTCCCTTTAGGGTCCGTGTTTGTGACCGTATATGTATCAGCCGTTCCCTTCTCTCTAGCTTATCCTGTAGTTTATTAATGGAGCGTTGTATTTCCTCCCTATCAGTGTTTACTTCTTCTTGGAACTCATCTGCCTCTTTCCTCAGGTGTGTCAACTGCTCATGTTCCTCCTCATCTTTTCTCTCTTTTGCACTCAGCCCTAAATCTTCACTCAGACCAAAAGTGGAAGGTTGGGCTGGGGATTCAAAAGCATGTAGCATGTCCCCTCCTAAGGATAAGTGCCCATTCAAGACTGGTGTTCTAAAACTGCCCTCTCTGGGGTTAGTTGGTATGTCAGGTACCCTAGTTAAATCACCTTCCAGGGATATGTGGAAATAAGGTACACGTGCTAAACTTTGTTGTGAAGCCAGTGCTTGCTCAGGTGTGTTATGTCTTTCACACTGGTTGTAGGGGCCTGAAAGTGATGGGTAAATTGAAGTTGCCGGAAGAGGGGATGAGAATTGAGGTGCAGGAGAAACAGGCCCTGCAGACTGGATGTTTTGTCCCAATGTTTGTTGGCTGTTCTCATTGCTGGCTCTATCTGAGACCCAGGAATTAAATTCACTAGTTGCATTTACTCTCTGTCTTTTCCTTTCTTCCTCAGTAAGCAACAAGATCTCCTCCTCAGTCAATGCGCTACTAGTTATTTGCTCATTGTCTGTTCCTTCCCCCATTTTGACAAAAAGGCCTTGAGGCTTGGAGGCGATAAACAGTTTTTTTAACGTATTTATATCAACATTTATTTGGCGGTGCGTCCAAATACATAGCAGAGCAGCAGCCCGTCTAGAAGTAGTGGCATTTGGTATTTCTTTAACCCGGTCTGCTTCAATTGTTGAAAACCCACACTTTTGCCATAGTGACAACAAATGCTGTTCTGTTTGCACATAGTTACTTAATTCTAATAAACACTGGCTATAAGATGTGGGCCAATCTTTTGCTAATTCTAGCTCTTTTTTAGTAGGCTTCTTGCACTCACTATTCACCATTGCTATTGCAGAACAGTCTTTATATTCAGTGGAGGCATTCCCCTGGCCTTTCTTTTTTGAAAGGAGAGCTTTATTTTTTGCAATTGAAAGCCACTGCTGTAAACAATCTTTTACATAATGTGAATCCCATGATGGGTCACCCTTTAAGTGTATACGTTCTGTCAAGCGTTCAATATCATCTATCTCAAGAGAACCAAATCTAGGCCACAGCCCGTCATTCCCTTTCCACGTCCATACTAGCGCGCAAAAAGGAGTTACATATTCTAAACAATTTGTATCTTTCACAACCTGAGCTGCAGGGCTATCTGCTGGTAATTTAAAATCCTTCTCTAATGACAGTTTTTTAAATAATTTCTTTGTCTTTTTCACCATGCGAGGCCTTACCACCTCCATAGTTCCTTTAGAATTACCAGAACCCATTGTGCCCTTCACTCACAATTTTGTAAACCCTGAAAGATAAACAAATAGGTCTCCTGGAAGTAAAAATTTGTTAAGATTTGGATAGAGAGACTTGAGAGAAAAATATACAGTTGTGGAACACTCAGACACCACATAAAACAATTTGACTTCTCTGATGCAACTTGTTGTGATATCATTCAAAGAAGCATTTTAAATAAACATAGCAGGACAATACTTTTTAAAAGACTCTAAACATAATTAAATACAGTCATTGATCAATGACAGGACAGTGCAAAATTTAAAAACATTTCCTTGTGTCCTGCAGCCAGCCAATGGTCACCGCTTCCCTCGCTACACTTCTGGGAGGGTTGTTTTTATCTCTTCATCCCTCTACTCTTGGGTCATAAATTATTGTCGTGCCTAGGCTCTCCTGTTGCGTTATGGGGTCCCGTAGACCCCTGTCGCATATCAACTCCAAGGTGTTGATACAGAGAAATATTTCAATGATGATAACAATTTCACTCACTTGATGGAAAAGAATTCAATCAATGATGAAAAAAAATCAATCAATGTTTCTCTACAGTCCCCTAGTTAAATTCGATGCCAGTTACTACCTCCTCTCTCTTTTTTTTAAAAAAAATACTATGTTCTAACTGAGCATTTGAAACACTGAAAGGTCACGCCAGCAAGTTATTTTAGCTTTACAGCCTACTTACCAACTGGTGACATTACAGTCCTTCAATGTCCCACTTCTTTACACCACTTCTGTTAGGTAATAAATCCATTAAGTTGGGCAATAAATCCTCCAACCCTTTGCAGAGCGACCAAAGCAAATAAACCACAGCTGCCTCACACAACACAGGAAATGTTCTTGCACCTTTGTCCGTTTATTGGCATGCCAAGGCAGAATGCAGACGCAGTGTCACGTCTTGGAACAAGCTTCTTCTGCCCCTCATGAATAGTCACAGCAGAATATATAGGGCAGAAAGTGCAGTCATCAGTAAACTCATACAATGTGCCCAAGGCCAAATATGGTTGTACATATACAAATAGAAGTGCCACGCAGGCCCAGAACATAGAGCAATATATGGGTACAAGGGACCAGAAAGCAAGTTTAAGCAAACCTGTAAGATTCAGAGGCTTTCCACAGCTGTTAACCCATGACGTGTCAATGAGGGCACTACAGGTCATGGGGTCAGGAGTTAATAGATTTCTAAGGGGAGGGGTGTTCAGGAGCACGGAGCAAGCAGCTTGGTCAGAGCAGTCAGCTCAGTCGGTCTGAGTTAGTGTGGAGGAGAATATGGAATTGAGATATATTTTTCCCCACATGCGCCTCTTTCAATAGATGAAGTCGCTGTCGCCTTACGTTCTCTCCGTTCTGGTGAGGCTATGGGCCCCAATGGTTTGCCCATTGAACTTCACAAGTTGCGCCCGACAAAATGGCGCCTCACTTGCGGAGTATGTTCCTTGAGGCTTATGACTCTGGTTTCCTTCCCGCCGATCAGCGCTTGGCTACCATCCTTGTAATTCTTAAGGAGGGTAAGCCACGCGACCGTTGTGCCTTGTATAGGCCTATCTCGTTGCTCAATGCCGAACCCAAAATACTTGCCAAACTGCTAGCTAATCGATTGATTAAGGTGATCAGTGACTTGATTCATCCGGATCAATCTGGCTTTATTCCACACCGGAACACTGCCCTTAATCTTCGGAGACTCCATGGAGTTCTCGCGAGAGCTGGGACTCTTACTGAGCCGGCCATTTTGGCCTCCCTTGACGCCACTATGGCTTTTGATACCATAGAATGGCCCTATCTTTGGGCGGCTCTCTCCAAATTCGGGTTTGGCCCGACATTCATCACCTGGGTGAAGCTTCTTTATGAAAGGCCTCTGGCCCAGGTGGTTGTTAACGGGAAGGTTTCCAGTGTTTTTCACGCTCGGGCGCGGCACTCGACAGGGTTGCCCGCTGTCCCCGTTGCTTTTTGCTCTTGCCTTGGAACCGTTGGCAGAGTGGCTCCGTTGGGAGCCCTCGATGAAAGGCATTCGGTGGACCCCCGACTTTGAGGATCGAATCTCGCTATACGCGGATGACATCCTCCTTTATCTTACATCCCCTCAGAAATCCCTTAATGTGCTTTTCGATGTTTTGACCTCCTTCGGAAAGAACTCGGGTCTCATTATTAATTGGACTAAGTCCTGTGTCTATGTTTTGGCTGGAGAGCTTCCTCCGTTGCCTCGTAGATTTCCAATTCAGATAGCGGAGCACGGCTTCAAGTATCTAGGGATATACATTTCTCTGGATCCCACCGCTCGCTACGACCGCAATTTGCTGGCCCCCCTTCAGCGGCTCAAGCTTGACGTCGCAAGATGGCGTCAGTTGCCTCTGTCGCCACTCGGTCGTGCAGCCCTCTTTAAAATGATGTCGCTGCCCAGATTCTTATACGCACTCCAGAACTCTTTTGATCCCATTCCTTCGGGTTACTTTCGCGAAGTGGAGAGCCTGCAGAGACGCCTGATCTGGGACGGGCGTGCGCGTATTGCCCTACCTAAACTCACGCTTCCGTGGTACGATGGTGGCATTGCCCTCCCGGATATCAGACATTATTACTGGGCCTCACAATTGAGTGAGGTCAACCATGTAACTTATGCCTCCGGACCTACCCCGGCCTTTTCAATGGATAAACACCTCTTGCCAGGTGGGAATTTTAATAGGGCGCTATATTCTAAAGGGCCCACTGGGCTGGCTGGGCCCACCAAAATCGCTGTTCGAGTGTGGCGAGATGCGAATGCTGCCATGGGATGGGGTAATAGATTGACCCGCGCGACTCCATTGTATGACTCTGAAGACTTGGGCAATTTGTGGAGGACGAAAAGCTTTGACAAATGGGATATGATTGGGTTGAGCAAGGTCGATGACCTCTGGTCCAAAGGCGATGTCAAGGCTTTTGAGGCGCTTAAGACAGAGTACGAGCTCGGAGACAAGGAATTCTTCAGATACGCTCAGGTACGACACGCCTTGTTGTCGGTCTTTCCTTTGGGGACGGATATTCCTGAATCCTCGCCTCTCGAGGACCGTATCCTGGACGGCTACGTACCTGACTGTACGATCTCATTGATCTATAAAAAACTGATCAATAATAGGGCCGACTTGCTTGTGCGCCTCAGGGCCTTATGGACTGCCGACGGATTGGAATTGGACGATGAGGACTGGCAATCTGCACTGTCCTCGCCTAACGAAGTTGCTATTCCTGCCCGCCTTCGGTTCGTCCCGCTTAAGATCCTTCATCGTGTGTATGTCACTGGTCTGAGTCTGGTACGAATGGGTTACTCTTCGGATGGTCAATGTAAGCGCGGCTGTGGTATGAGTGCTACTTTCCTTCACATATTGTGGGAATGTCCTGAGGTGGCTGCATTCTGGTCCCGAGTGCATGTAGTTATGGAAAGAGTCACGGGGGTCTCACTGCTGCCCGAAGCCCGGCGTTGTCTTCTGAATGTATGGGAACCAAATGACTATAATACAGCGCAGATCAGTTGGGTGACCATTGGCAACATGATCGCAAAGAGAGACATTGCGCAGCTATGGGGCTCTCACAGGCCGCCTACTATATCGGCCTGGAAGGAGAACATGGATTGGTGCATGTTCAGAGAAAAGACTGTGTACCTATCACGGGGCAGACCCAAGAAATGGAATAGGATTTGGTCACAATGGAATGCTTATCGTGGAAATGTATGTACTCCCCCGCATGATTTTACCCTTGATGCTCCCCTGTCTCCCTAAACGATATTCCAAGTTTTCACATATCAAACGTATATATTGCATGGTTTCCTCGCTGCCCCCCTCCTCATAATCGATGTCTATTATACTGTGCGTACATGGTTGTTGGAGCTACTCCCCGCGGACTCATGATCACCGATATTGCTTTTTGCCTTGTGAATTGTATTTGTTGTTTGTTGCTCATTTTCGATAAACTAAAAATTTCAACATTAAAAAAAAAAGATTGAGGATCAAAGCACAGGACATTGTAGAGTTTGGTATGCACACACACACACCCCTTATCTGTTTACTGTTCCTTCTTTTATGGTCTGTTTATGATATGGGTTGTGGTCCTTTTATTATGGGTTTGTCCGGCTTGTGTAAGAAGGAATGTTAGGTATTTTGCATGCTTGCAAAAGCTAGGACTGCCCCTTACTTGTATGCTGAAGTTTGTAACCCTGAGAGCATATAAAAGGCCTCTGTTCTCTGTACTCTGCAGACTACCTCATTCAGTTGCTACGGCTTCTGTATGACATGGCCTCACTTATTAAATTTAATAAAGATGTCTTTTCATATTTTTCAGCTTCTGTGCTAAATTCTTTTTTATTAGTAAGTATTCCCTGAGAATGAAGATTACAGTTCTTCAAATTGCGCGGCCAACGTGGGCTTCATCAGAGAAGTGACTTTCTGTGGGAGTGATCTGGTCAGAGGACTGAAATCTACTGAGGAGGACAGAACAGGATTCTACTAAGGAGGTACTCTGTCCACAGGGATTCTGGAGATTCTTTGATTCTGCAGCCCAGTATATTTCTGATCTTTCTGATTTTGATCCTCCACATGATGTCACTCCTGACTGAGAACCTTTTTGGCGTGAGTATTCTAAAAAAGACCGTTAGGTCATGTAGAACTTGACAGTTAGAATTTGGATAACCTTTGATTAGTAAAAATAAGAAGTACAAGTGGGTCGCTCCCACGACTTTGTTTGGTTTCTTGGTTTTGATTTGGTTATTGCAATTACCAAAGCCGAGGGGTTTGGTTTCTTGGTTTTTGATTTGGTTATTGCAAATTACCAAAGCCGAGGGGCTCGTATATTTGCGAGTGTATTGGTAGAGATAACCCCTTGAAGTTTGAAGCTAGATTAGTGAGCTATAAGATGCCTAATCTTAGCAAATTTGGGACTGTAGCTTTGGAACTTTGGAATTTGTGTTGGCCAACTTTGGATTTGTATAGGTTTGGATATGCGAATTGCAATTTGTGTAGGCAGGTAATGAGGAGATATTTCTCCATTTGGTTTAGTTGAACCGTGCACGTACGAAAAGTACCTTAAGCACCACTTTGATTATAATACTTGCGTATTCCGCAGTATTTTTTGGCATTCCTGTTCTCAAGCTCACATGGAAAAATGTGTTGCTTTTTTGGAAGGTACCATAGTGTGATGTGAAGTATATTAGCCGGCCCCCCTAAAGGGAATATCTAAATAGGTTTAGATTTACAAACATATTTCTTCCTTGGTGATTTTGTATCCCCAGGGAATTAAAATATGACATAATACATATAAGGATCCTTTGTTCTGCGCAATGTTATGAAGGAAGATATGCAGAGCGATTTTGTTTGGTGTTCTGCTAGCAAAAGCTAGTGAATTGAGTGTATTTTCGCTTCTTGGACATACATCAGTCTGTTGGGCTGTTTTTGCAGTCTTTTTGAAACACAATTGAGAAGCGTTTCTTGTAAATATGACTTACAACTAGTATTTACAAATGGTTTGGTTTAAGTACAGTCTGTGGGCTGTCCTTGGTTTCTGTCCTGAGTATTGATTTGTGGGTTAAAATGTGTGTTTAAATGTCTATGTGGGTTTCCCATTAGTGCAACTTCTGTAAGTACATAGCGATGGCGCTATTCACGAGATGCATGGCTAAAGCGCGCTGTATTGTGTGTCCTGAGTGTTTTGACCCCTTTCTGTTTATGTCTGAAATGTGGTTTTTCTTGATGTTTTCAGTCTATTAAGCAACATTTTGTAAGCATATTCTTGGGTCTGTTGCTAAATAAAATTGTCCTTTTTAGAAAGAAACAAATGGCGCAAACATTTTGTCATGTTTCAAGTTAGGCGTCTGTGCTTGGGCTTATAAATGAATGCATCTAAAAATGATAGGCAAGGGATGCAGCTTGCTCTTATATGTGGAATTATC
This sequence comes from Lissotriton helveticus, assembly GCF_964261635.1. Taxonomy (NCBI): domain Eukaryota; kingdom Metazoa; phylum Chordata; class Amphibia; order Caudata; family Salamandridae; genus Lissotriton; species Lissotriton helveticus. Next base: position 1,815,111,321 of record NC_136067.1, on the reverse strand, counting down.
AAAAATAATTGGGTTTATTATTTTTTTTTATTAATTATGAAAAATAATTATTAAAAATAAGTGCTACAAAATTTGTTTTTTACTATTCATGAAGCTTAATGCTTATACTATGACATCCTAGCATTATAATGTAATTTAAGTTGTGCTATACCGCATAATGAGAACATTAGCATATGGAATTTCACTTAGCGTAGGCGTACAAAACTCATTTTTCTAAAGATTTACATGGGATATGTCTGATTAAAAATCTCTGTAATTTGTAAAGAACATTCTGAGGATGATTAATATGTATCACAAGTATAGGATATTTATTTTTAAGTGCCCCAAACATCAAAGTCGAATTTGGGTAAAATAGACCATTTAAAACAGCATTCTTGCCATTTATGATAGCTTTAAAGTGCTTTAGGCTTCAGTAAATGCATACATTTAGGTGTAATACAAATTTGCAGACTGTCCCCATTTGGGGTTTGCTTTTAAATGGCCCAGTGAGATTCATTTAATGTTGCTGAAATGAGTACCATTGCATAGGGTAATAGCAAACATCTGTTCTAAAGATGGTATGTTATGTTATTATGTTTTGCGAATTAGTCACAGTAACTGTTTTAATAATCTAAGTATAGAAATTAAGTGTAGCCCCTAACAGGAGTAATATATATATCATGTCTTTTAAATAGGGTTGGTTATTGCAGGTTAGAAAGAGTTGGGAAGGTTTTTTGTCTTTTTTCAGCCTTAAGAGTGAGGAAGAGATAGAGGGCTGAGGAGCCCGCAAGGCAGATTTTGACTTCAAGCTCAGTAAGGTGGGAGTTAGGAGTAAGTGTAAACAGATGGAGAAATGATTGCTTGGAAAAGCAGGGCCTCAAAGGGTGTTGGCGCACGGGATACGCAGAGTGTCAGTGAAAGAATTTTACTTTTGGAAAGTTAAAAGGGCTTCATGTTGCAAGCTGACTGACAAGATGGTAACAGTTAAGTAATGGAATTTTTTTTGTGTCTATTAATGTGTATCATGTTTTGTCTTCTGATTAAAAGTCATAATTGATGTCTGTTTGTCATGAGAAATGTCTCTCTTTTGTGTGTTGTGTATTTTTTCTTTTTGCTTCTGCTCACAGATCATTCATGGATTGTTCTGGGTAATTTTAAGGCTGACAAGACACGTGAGTTTGGTTGGTTGAAAAGAGATGTGTTTTTGCGTAATTTCTTTGAAAAGAAATGTTTGTGCATTTTACATATTCTTGCATTTTATCCTTTTATGAATTGTTGCTGCTGGTCCTGTGTGTCAGAAGTGACACACAGTAAGTTGTATTTGACAGCCAAATCTCCAGTACCTGGGGATTTGCTGTCAAAAGGAGGGTGAGGATTTTAAACCTGACAAATTAAGCAGGCCCGAATATTGTTAGTACATGACCTGGTGTTGTGCGTCACCGCTCATTTATATATGCTACTGTTTCGTCTATGCTTTTTGTGCTTGATATACAGTGAGTATATCTGATGGCTTGACATGTCCGTTTTGTGCGTTTTTTTGCATGTTTTTGTTTTATGTTTCTGCTTATAATGCTATTACAAGTTTACCTGTGTTGTGAAGGGATATACATGACGATGTGTATCCTGCAAACAGTTGGGTAGATTTGCTTTGACACAAAATTTCACAGAAAAACAGACAACACTTCATCAGTGTATGTCAAATTTGGCTTTAATGGTATTTGAAGGGGAATAAAAAAGAGATATACAGAACCAAAGTGTGTCACACGCTGTTAGTCACGTACTGCCCCTCCCCTTAAGGAACAGGCAGCCCTAAAATTATGTATCCTGAATTGGACGTAAGGATAAATTATAGGTCTGTGACTTTTGTGCATGGTGACCTAATTTTTATATTACATTAGTCAGTTTTGTTCTGCTTCCTAAGTAGTGTATGGCCTTGTACCATAAAGGAAACCAGGTTTTATTTTTCCCTGAAGAAGGAACTGGAACATTAGCTGAGATTACCGTATATGGTGTAGCGTCCAGTGGTAGAGTTTAAATTTGTGTATTATTTTGACCTTTTGTGTATCACCCATACTCTTGGTATTGTGTCACATGCCTGACTATCACCCAAGCGCATCGTGCCTAGTTATTGGGATTTTAGCTGTGTCCTAGTTCCATTTCCCTTTTCCATATTCTTTTCACCAGTTAGCCCATTTCTTTATTGTTGGTGAATTATTCAGGTTCACACTTTCAGATTGCAGTAATGTACCATGGACCCCCATCTTATGTATAATTCCCTTTTGTATAACCAGACTGTTTTCCCTGATAATCTGTATTATGCGATTTTTCTTTTGAGATGTTCTAGATAAGGAATTTAGGAACACCTATATGTAATCATTGAGATGAAATGTGTTTACCCCATTAGACGATGCCACTATGTGTGAGGACTTCCATTCAGATAGAATTCCCATGTCGCTATCTACCCTTAGATGGTGAAGGATATGCTCTCACACGGAAACCCAATTGAAGAGCCTAGAGGCACTGTTTTGCCTACTGCCTTTGTTTTTGTATTACCTTTGAGAATGACAGTGTATTTCAACGCAGAATTGTCCCATGGCGTATGGCCACTCCTTTGAAGATTGCAGGCCACCTGTTTTCAGTCCCCTTGTTATACAATGAACTGTTTAAAGCATCGCACTTGCTCCATCAGACGGCATTGGACATCACAGAACCAGAATTTCAGTGCAAAAGAGCGCCTGTCATGTACTGGTAACCTCTGACAGTGTGCAGTCCCTTGAGTCCCTTGGCCTGAGTTTTGGCCACACCCCCCCCCTTTTCCTTTGGTCCAACGGAAGTGCAGTGCACCGGAGGATCCAAGATTGGCAAAAGGCACTCCATTCTGGTGCCCTTGAAAGAGCAGCCTGAGCGTCCTCTGACACTGAATGATGAGTGTTGGAGTCTGAGAATGGTCCCGGGTCTGCACGAGATTATTTGTGCTCATGATCAGTGAAGATCATGCTATCTGTAGTGTCTGCCGTAGAGGAGAGATACTGGTGCACTGCCTTGAGACATTGAGACTTTGAGCTGTGAGTGTTTGCCAGGAGGGCACTCCAACGGATACTGAAAAACACTATTTTTCATGGGAGGCATGAATCAAGAGGCCCATGCAACAACTGGAGCAGATTTGATGGACAATAGAAGCCTGCCAGAGAGGCTTTTGAATGGACTCTGGGCATAGTTAGTTTCACAAGTGGTTTCCGTGCGATTGCATATAATGGGTGTTAGGAGACTAATTTTTGCTGTTTTGCTGGCATTGTTTTAAAGTAGTATTCTGTTTAGTAAAAGCAGAATAAAGTCCATTCTCTGTGGAAGAGTATTCCCTTTTCACCTCTCGCCACTGTTTCACCTGAACATATAATAAGTTACTGAAATGCACAGGAGCCATAGAGCCATAAAAATGTTACTAGATAATTTTAGGATTTGCTTTCTGCTTAGGGTTGGGAAAAACGATAAATTTTGTTTGTAATAGTGGTCATTACTTTCTCCTGTTGTCTATATGTTCTTAAAAACGTGTTTTCTAGTGTTTTTAAGAATGATGTTGTCTCTGATGGGTGGGATTGTTTTCACTACCCAATTGACTTCTGCACCCACCTCCCAACCTATGTCTTTTCCTACTACTACTTCTTTGCATTCTTTTCATATCTTACCTGAACACGAGCAGATTAGAAGGTCGGAATTTGTGAATAATTCTTTTGTACAGCTTCTTCATCAACACCAGTTAGTAATGAACACAACAAATTGTTGGGTGTGTGGTTTTATGCCACATACTACAGATAGAGGTATTCCCTATTCGGTTCTGTCATTTAGTTACAATGGGTCTGTATGGGCATATCAGACGATGTTTATTTATGCCAACGAAGTCTATCCCTTGCGTTCCATGAAAGATAATTTGAGGAATAGTGCCTTAGTGAAGGGAATAACGGATAATATTGATATCGATTCAGATACAGACTGAGTGATTGCCTATGTAAGGGCAAAAGGAGGGTCTGAGGTTCTGGGAATTCTGAACCCTTGGGTTCCATTTTGTGTATGTCAGCCATTTTGTGGTTGCCCTCACATAGGCCATGATTGTGGCTGAAACAAGTCTTTTAAGGACATGTAGACCTTAGCTTGAGTTTGTGCTGACTCCTGTTTGACCTGAGTGAACTGACCATGTTGCCTGAAGCTGACCTTGTTAAACCAGTTCCTGCCCTTTAGCTGATCAAGATTGAGGATCAAAGCACAGGACATTGTAGAGTTTGGTATGCACACACACACACCTTATCTGTTTACTGTTCCTTCTTTTATGGTCTGTTTATGATATGGGTTGTGGTCCTTTTATTATGGGTTTGTCCGGCTTGTGTAAGAAGGAATGTTAGGTATTTTGCATGCTTGCAAAAGCTAGGACTGCCCCTTACTTGTATGCTGAAGTTTGTAACCCTGAGAGCATATAAAATGCCTCTGTTCTCTGTACTCTGCAGACTACCTCATTCAGTTGCTACGGCTTCTGTGTGACATGGCCTCACTTATTAAATTTAATAAAGATGTCTTTTCATATTTTCAGCTTCTGTGCCAAGTTCTTTTTTATTAGTAAGTATTCCCTGAGAATGAAGATTACAGTTCTTCAACACCTCTGAGAACTCCACTGGCTCCCAGTCCACAAAAAGAATCACCTTCAAGCTCCACATGCATGCCTACAAAGCCCACCACGATGCAGGACCAGCATACTAGAACCACTGCCTCTCATTCTATGTACCCACCAGACACCACTGATCCGTCCAGCTGGCCCCTGCCACCGACCCTCGGATCCACAAGACTAGAACCGGAGGAAGATCCTTCTCCCACCTCACTGCCAAGACCTGGAAAACCCTGCCTCTCCACTTCAGACAATCCCCATCTCTGAACCAATTTAAGAAGGATCTCAAGACCTGCCTCTTCGGCACAACCCCAGTGCCCAGATGGATCAGCAGCTCCCCCCCAGTGCCTTGAGACCCTCACGGGTGAGTAGCCATGCTTTACAAACCCTGAGTGATTGGTTTTAAATGAAGACTGGAAATTCAGTAGCCTCCTTCAGATTGTGCTCAGGAACATCCTGCAGACTGTGTTTTAATCATTGTTAGGATATTTATGTTTCACGGTCCCAAACGTTAGTCTGATTACATGCTGTCCATTGAGCATTGTGTGTAAAGATGCAGCAGTGGACGGTCTCCTGTTCCTCAGGGGGACATTGAACTCCCTTCCAGGTAGCACAAGATGAGTAGAGATCACGGTTTCCAATAAGCCGCGCGGCTGTGTGCCTGCGCACCTCTGTAGCCCTGAGCGCGCATTGCCATGTGTGGAGCGCGCACACACAGTCCATCCCGCAAGATTTTTTGCGCCACCACTTTTAAAAGGTGAGCGGCGCGAAAAACTGGCATTTCCTGATTGCGGTGGACGGAAGACTTTCCTGATTGCGGTGGACAGAAGACGGCGAAAGTGATGACCTTGAAGTGGCAGGTAAGTTTTACAATGTGGGCACTTGCTTTTGTTGCTAACCCCAGCAGCGAGAACCTACCGCAGGCGCTTTTGGATTCAGCTGAAGCGCACACAAGAGGTGACGCCGCCACCGAGCCCATTTACATGTCATTTATTTAAATCGAAACCCAGCGGCCGTGATTGGTGAAGAGTGACGCCCTATTGTATATAAACAATGCCAAGCAGGCTGAGGGCTCTTAGCACTCATTACTGGCAGACTTGCAGGAGGACACGGGACAGCGGCGGGTGGTGCCGGGGGTTTTGTGGAGGGGGGCCACTTTTCCAAATCCCATCTGAGCAGGAAACAGCTCAAGGACTTTCAGTTGCATCCACGCTCGGGTCAAGCGGGTTCACGACCTTAAACGTCATTTAGAAGTCATCCCTCTTTTAGAACAACTCTAAGTGTGACCATCCATGTGCATTCGGGATTTTGTCCTTTACACAGTGCAGAACCTGTGCAGGTAGCAATGCTTGATGAACGCAGAACGATCACAAACCAAGTAGGCTTGACTGCTCTGATCCATTCCGATTTCTTGTTGGTGCTCGACACAGTCTTCCACACAATTCTACTGTCTTAACGTTATGAATGTGGAATGTATGCAAATGCCCTCAGCTGGCTAGAGTCTTATCTCTAAGAGCGGATTTGAGTGGGTCACATATCATCTTTTAAATCAGCCACTAAAATACTAGCCCAGAGGGTACGGATGACTCCACCTTAGTTCAATGTTTGTATAGCTCCTCTAATCCTGCTTATACATCTGTTAAGCCGCTCCCACCTGACACAAATGAGCCCACTGATACGAACAGGTGAAGGTATTTCTGTGTTACTCATATTCTGTTTCATCTGTTCGTGTAAAGAGCAGAGCATTGGGGTCCTTCCTTGCTAGCACTTTCACCTTCACAACGACAACCACAGAAAAATATGTCAGGCACAACAGTTGTAGGGAGTGACGCTTTGCACTGAGGCTTTGCCTCCTCCATGGAATGCTGAGGTCACTTCCGCCAGGCCTAAGGCTTACAATACAGACACCTACTGATGCCTCTTTGATTGTGTTCTGAATTCAGTGGAGTGTGGAGTAGAGGCAAAAAGCCATTAAGATTGGTTACTTTTTGCTTTTGGGGATATATGTTAGTGTCTTTGAAAGAATAAAAGTGCTGTGATTTTTTTACATCTAGATTTTTTCTAAATTGAAGTGACATTCCTTAGTCCCAGCACCACAGCGTACATTTTCAAACTAATATGAGTAAGGTTTTTGTGTCTGAATATAGACTGCTTTATAGGTCTCCTAGATCTCATTTCAGTACATATTAGGAGGGTGGTTGATATTCAGGATCAGCCCTTACAACAACTACATTTTTTTTTAAATGTCTTTATTAAAGAATGCTTATCAGACCATAGCAGTGACATCACGTCATCATATTTCAACATCAAGGAGTTAAAACATTACATGTTCTGCTATTACATCTTAAGAAAGGATAAAAAAAAATTGTAAACAACTGCCAAAACAGGCTAACGTCAGCACGAGCATGCGGTACATCTTACAAATAAGGCGGTTACAAAGAAGAATTGGTTCACTGCAACAAAGATACATGGTATACATGGTCTATACAGCCTACAATAGAGAATGAGTACAGTTCTATGGTTGGATACGAGTGAGTGTTCAATACATGTATTAACAGTAATAGGCATGCACAGATACAACAATTGTACTTAGTGTATTGCACAGGTATCAGCACGCAGCCAACTTCAACACGGTACACCACAGTCATACCAAGATGTCATCAGGCCCAGACGAGGGAGTCTCAGCTCTGTCTCGGGACCACTGCAAGAACGGCTCCCAAATATCACGAGGCCGCGAGGCAGTGGGCATTAGGTCCCAATACGTACTCAGCTGCGTGTGGCCATAGGTCACATCAGACAGCCAGTCAGCAAATTTAGGTTTAGTTTTGTGCCCCCACTTCATAGCCACCTGTCGCTTAGCATATAACAACAGCAAAGCATGCAATTTCCGGCCTTTAGGTTCCGTATTCGCCACCCATCCCAGTACACCAAGGAGCGGGGAGGGACCATCCTCCCTATGTAGAATTTAATTTATAGCCGTAAATATTTCTGACCAGTACTCAGAGACAGCAGAGCAGCTCCAAGCAACATGCAGAAAAGTAGCACCGACTGCCCCACATTTCCAGCATTTATCATCCTCCCTGATACCCATGCGATGAAGAGCTATCGGGGTGTGATAGAACCTGTGTAGAAATTTGAAGTGAATTAACCGAAGTCTGAAATTCGGAGAGAGCTCTAGTAGCTGCCTGCAACAGAAGGACCACTGGTCGTCATCCAAGGGTGTCTCCAGTTCTGCATTCCATAGCTGTAAAGATTTAGGCACCACAACAGGGGACTGCTCCTGCATGGAGTTGCAAAGTCGAGAGACCAGTTTTTTCCTGGACGCCCTAGCGAGTATATTCTGGAGCGCGTCTAGGTGCGGTGGTTCTTCTGGGAAACGGTCTCCCAGTTTCTTGCATGCAGACTTAAGCTTGTGATATGTGAATGCATCTCCAAATGACAAGGGTTGAAGTCCCTCCGCAGCCCGCCGCTCAAGAAATCTACCCCCCGGATACAAATCAGCGAATGTGTGCAATTTGGACCCCGCGATGGACACATCCCCACCGCTAGCCTCCAGGCAAGGAAGCAAGGGGTTCTGCCGGAGGGGAATCGCAGGAGCATATAGCAAGGGCAGGGCAGCGCGCCGCTGCAGCTCCCGCCATGCCCAGCGAAGCATGTTAGCTGAGTCAACGTCTCCAGTTGGCCTAGGAGCTTTGTGGTATAAAGCAACACTTAAGGGTAGCGGGGCCACCGAATCTAGCTCCACCGCCACGTGCGGCTGGTATGGCGTTGGGTAGGCCCAAAAATGCAGATATTGGGCCTGTGCGCATAGCGCGTAGAGTTGCATGTCCGGAGCGCCCATGCCCCCCTGTCTCAGCGGCAGTGTCAACAGCGCCCAAGAGAGTCTAGCCTGGCTCCCAGCCCACACCAAGGACAGCAAATGGGAGCGTAGACAGGTGAAGAAGCATTGTGTCAGTGGAATGGGGATATTTGCCAATAGGTAAAAGAATTTTGGCAAGACAATCATCTTCGCAAGCGCAATTCTGCCAGCCAGTGATAGGGGGAGTTTCGACCAAAGTGCAACCTTACCCTCGAGCCAGGACACCGCCCTACCAAAATTCAGGGTCCAGAGATCTTGGAGATTGCGGCTGATCCAAATACCTAAATATTTTACCTCATCAGCCTCCCATCGTAGGGGGTAGTCTGAATGTACTTCAGTAGTGTTGTCAGTCAGCAGGAACATTACCAACTTGGACCAATTTATGGTAACTCCTGATAGTCCCCTGAATCGAACAAATTCCCTCAGGAGTGGATTCAGGTTGACAGCTGGATCGTGCACATATAGAGTAACATCGTCAGCGTATAATGAGATCAGCAGGCTGCGAGTGCTGAAACTGATACCTCTAGCTGTATGATGCTGTCTGATCCTGGCAGCTAGGGGCTCCATGGCGATAGCAAACAGTAAGGGGGACAGGGGGCACCCCTGCCTGGTACCTCTGGAAATCGTGAAAGGGTCTGATAGCATTCTATTCACCCTCACCCTGGCCCTTGGAGCTGTATGAAGGAGACGGATTTGATTTATAAACAGCGGACTGAAGCCCATGCGCTCTAAAATAGTAAAGAGATAGGGCCATTCAAGCGAGTCAAATGCCTTAGCGGCATCAAGGAATATGACCGCAGCTTGTACATCAGGGTGCAAGTGGTGCAACACCGAAAAGACAGTCCTCAAGTTATGTGTTGTTGCACGGCCAGGTATGAACCCTGATTGATCCGGAAGCGCCACCATGGGGAGCAAAGGCTGTAAGCGGTCTGCTATTATTTTCGCGTAAATCTTCACGTCTATGTTAATCAAGGACAAAGGTCTATATGAGTCAAGGTGTTTGTCGTCCTTGTCTGGTTTGAGCAGTGTAATGACCAGAGCTTCCCGCATAGAGTCAGGCAGGGAACCCACCTCCAGTGCCTCAGCAAAGACTCCATGCAACCGCGGGGCAAGCTCCTCAACATAAGTCTTATAGAAAGCCGCCGTGAGGCCATTCGGTCCCGGGGCCTTGTTGAGTGGTAGTGCTTTAATGGTTTTGGCGATGTCCTGAACTGTGACTGGGAGGTCCATGTATTGCCTGTGTGCGTTATTGAACCACACCAGAGCTATGGATTCCAAATAGGATGCCAGGGCGTCATGTGGGGCTGTGTGTGAAGATTGGTATAGTTTGGAGTAATAGGTAGTGAACGCCTTTAGTATCTCCCCCAGCCCTGTCATCGTGACCCCATCAGTGTCGATGATGGTATGTACATTTGTGGGTGGCGTCAAAAAGTTAATCATTCTAGCTAAAGTGCGACTGGACCTGTCACCTTCCCCATAACGTCGAGCCTCAGCGTGTTTACCAAGGAACTTCAGTTCCTGCTGGACCTCCTCAGCAAAATCTAATAGTTTGCTTTAATCTTGGAGGCGGTGACTGGCGTAGGGTCTGTACAGAATGCTTGTTCCAGCTGCCGGAGTTCACCTTCTATCTCAGCTATGGTATGTCGAATGGCCTTTAGAACTCCAGCCTTACGTGCTATACACTGACCCCGAATGACCACCTTAAAGGCGTCCCAAAGTGTCGCTTCAGTAGTCACAGACCCGGTGTCATTAGTAAAGTAGTCTGTTATGTCTTGTCGTAGCTCTTCAGTAAAAGCTGAATCTTGCAATGCGTGTGGCGGAAGTCGCCAGGTAAAAGCCTTAGTGGGGGCCCCAGGAATATCGAGTGTCAAGAGGCAAGGAGCGTGATCCGAGAGGGAGCGGGCCAGAATGGTAACATCAGCCGTCCAGGTGGCCACATCTGGCGATACTAACCAAAAGTCTAATCTAGACCACGCAGCATGATGGGCAGATACGCACGTGCCCATTTTAGTGTGGGTGTTGCGAGACCTCCATATATCTAGCAAGGAGCCTTTGTGAAGTATGTCCCTTAACGCCTGGCTTGCATGTGGGTGTAGCAATCGTGATGTGCCTTTTCTGTCTAACGAATCATTCAGGACTACATTGAAGTCCCCACCCCAAATGACCGCTTGGCAGTCTAGAATTGTTATCTGAGCCCACACCTCCCTGAAGAATTCTGGGTCGTCCACATTGGGTCCGTACACAGCAGCGAATATTACGTTCTTGCCCATTAGGGTACCCTTCAGTATTACATATCTGCCTCCTGAATCACTTATCACCTTGTGCTCCCTCCAGTCTACACCCCTGTGAACTAGTATCGCCACACCTCTCGCATAGTTAGAAAATATAGCTGAGTATGTGCGTCCCCATCTGGAATGCCTGAGTCTAGGTGAGGTAGTGGAATTGATGTGTGTTTCTTGTAGGAAACAGATGTCAATATTATGTCTCAATAGATAACTGTGCATCAATCTGGATTTCCTGTTGTCGTTCAAACCTCTAATGTTCCACGTCAAAACCTTTGTTACACCCATCGTAGAACCTCAAATACAGTGTATATAGACATTGATGGAACCATAGTACACTGACTCACTCGTAGATAGATACATCCGACCATGCCGTGCCAACAACTCGCCAACAAACCCTGTAACCCTAACCACCCGCCACCCACAACAACCCCCCAATCAGGTTGTGTCTTGACCCCCCTAATACGCCAAAGGCGCTAAATCAGTCAAAGTTCTGAATTTTGGGAGACAACCCTGGGAGGCGCGGCGTCTCGAGCATACACCCCTGCTTACACAGGGTGGCTGCACTGTTTAAAGCTGTAAAAAACAATGTATTTATTAAAGGTATGACCAGCCCACTAGGACCATGGCCATCTACAACCCCACGGATTAAAAAGCAGAAACATAGCTTAATTAACTTAGGCAAACGCCCACAACATCAACAGCAGAGCATTTAGTTTCGTAGGTGGAGCATCAGAGACGGTGGGTACAGATTGTCGTATCGCGGAGAGGGCGACTTTACCCAGGTGGGGTAGATCGTTAGTGCACTCTAGCCTCAATCATTGTCACTCATTGGGTGATCCACACGTGCCTCAACAGGAGGCCCCCTCTTGGATCTAGGTCCACAAATGTGTTTCGCAAATTTAAGAGCACACTTTGCATCAAGGAAGTAGTGGGCCGTGCCCTCATGCAGAACTCTCAGCTTAGCTGGGTATAGGATGGAGTATGGGATCTCGGCCTGCAACAGCATACGTTTGACTGGTAGAAACTCCTTGCGGGCCGCTTGCACCAGTGGCGTGAAATCTGGGTAGAAGGAGATAGAATTACCTTTGTGAGTTATTTTCCCTTTTTCCCTCGCCAGAGGCAGAATCAGGTCTCTATCCTGGTAGTTGAGTAGTTTCACCAGGATAGGTCTCGGTGGGGCTCCTACCGGGGGTTTTTTCCCCAGTGTTCTATGCGCACGTTCCACAGTGAACACCGGAGACAGATAGGATCGAAGAGATCATGTAGCAGCTCAGTAATGAAGACCTCCATCTTCCCCATCGCTGTAGTCTCCGGGATTCCAGTGACGCGAACGTTGCTCCTTCGGGAGCGCGCTTCCAAATCATCCACCTTCGCACATAAACTTTCGATTTTTTTCTCCATGTTGGAAATGTGTGCTTTCGTCTCTTGATGGAATTCACTGCACTCCGTGTTTCGGTTTTCAAGACCGTCCAGCCGGGTTTCATGTGCAGCGACCTGGGAGCGCACAGTGTCCAGCTGTGCTGTCATGGCATCAAGCTTGGTATCTATACTTTTGAGGCTAGAACGCACTTCGATAAGAAGCGCAGCGACATCTATATCAGGAGGAGTCTCTGGCGGCGACCCCCCAGCAGCCATGAGGTCTTGCTCAGCTGATTTGGGTTGCTTCTTTTGCTCGAAAGTGAGCCTCGGCTGGCGTGGGTCACCCTTGCCCATGATGCAGCCGGTAGGCACTGCACAGCCACCTCGAGCTCAGCAAAGTGGACAGCGTCTAATGACCTGGAGGTGCAGAGCAGGCACTATGTAGTGTGGGGTCACTAAAGGGGCACCTCGTTGTAACCTTGGTGACTCCCTCTCATGTGCAAAGGGGTATACAGCACCAAGGCGGTATCGCAGTGACAGTCTCTGTCAGCGACACCCCATAACATGCAACCGGATAGATGTGCGGAAGGGGGATCCTTGTGCTCGGGGAGGTGCACCTGGCCCAGACAGCGCCACCTGCGATAGCAGGCCTCAGAGCATACAGTCTGCCTGTTACGTGCGCCCCAGCCGCCAGCGATCACTGGGCCCGTCGAGCTGGAGGCACGACGTGGAATAATAAGGACCCCCACCGGGCTCGGGTGGCGGCAGCCGCCGTGCGTAGCGCCGGGACCCAGACAGCACGGCTCTCCGCCCAGTGATGTCCTCGCCGCGCTCCTGCGTATATCGCGAGCACGTACCTGGAGCCCCGGCGGCGGTAGGATCAAGCCGCGCACAGCAGCGGTATCAGGTTAGCCACGCTCGTTGCAGCGGCTGAGGCAAAATGGCGGCCAGTCACGCCGTCTCTCACCACCCGTGAAGTTGCGTCGTCAAAGAGAGGGAGGGTGGAGAGACGTCTCCCTGCAGGGCCGCCTTAGCAGGGGCAACCGCGGCATATGCGGGATCCGCTCCCACCTCTCAGCATGCTGGCCCAGCCCAGTGTCTCTCCGCTCCGCCTCGCGGCCAGCAAGGCCCGCGGATCCACGGCCTCAAGTGAGTCCAGGCGGCCGGGCGCGTCCTCCAGCGTCAACGTGACCTTGCACCGGCCCAGACAATCGAAGGCCGTAACTTCTGCCACAAGCACTTCCAAGCCGCGAAACTTGGGTCGATCAGGCCACAGTCCCTGCGGAGTCAGCAGGAGTCACCATCGGGCTTGTGGCGCCCGAAACAGCTAGGATTCAGGTAGGATTAATTCATCAGCCGGCGGAGCTCGCGAGTTAGGCGGCCATTTCGCAGCTCGTTCGGCCACGCCCCCCCTACAACAACTAAATTAGTACACACTTTGAGTCTTGATATATTCCATTTTGTGCATTTAGTTTATAGCAGTGAAGGAGTCCTCCTGCAGGATTACAGCTGGTGTGGTTCATGGCACACTAGCAGAAGCAGAGGAATAGCTTGCAGCCAAGCTCAGAGCAGGGCTTGCTAGTTTTGTGTCTTCAGATATAACATTTATTGCAAAACAAAGTACACCGGACAATTGTTTAGCAGCAGGGTAACAAAAGATATTTAAGGGAGAGGATGTATATTTGGGGAGAGGATGTAGCCTGACGGCTAGGGCGGGCAACTTCAAATCTGGGGAACAAGGTTCGAGTCTCTGCAATGATGCTAAACATCCTGTGATTCTGGGCAAATCACTGCATCTCCCCGTGCCTCACAAAAATGTATGTGTCCTCATGAAACGCAACTGGTGCTCATGTAAATCGCTCTGATAACCGGGTCAAGTTTGCGCTATATAAAACTTCAAAAGAACAAGGATTGATGACAAGTCATATCACTTCCAGACTTCTGTTCCTAATGTTTTTTCACATGGTGGCTACCAGGCCGTAGCCATTTCATATCCTCACAACCAATCTTTCTCCCTTTGTAACTCCCTAAATGAATGAAGTCATGCTTTACGCTGCAAACACAGCAGTGTACATCGTTCGATCATCCAATTACTTCACATTGTCTGAAAACATTGCAGGAGGTCGTCATATTCTCCCATTGGACTACAGACTCTCTCTGTAGCAGGGCGTTCCTCACCGTATGACAGCAAGATTACAGGAGGTGCAAAATGCTGCAACTTGGCTGATCCACACGGGCATTTTTATTTTTTTTAAAGAATATTTTTATTGATTTTTCATAGACACGATATACACAGAAGTATAAACACATATAGCATTTCTTGCACATAGAGCACTGCGCCGGTACATTGCATAGCGTACATACATGAGTGATCTATGCGTAGTTCTTCATTCTTGGGCGTTTGGTTCAAGTCAGTTGTGCTGGTTATCATTGTAAACATTACGATGGATTGGTTCTTTTGGCCTATGCTTGTTCATACACATATAACATAAAACATGTAACATATAGGTGTTGGCAGGTTGTTGAAGATCGGCGTGCCACATCCTGGTTCTATCCTGCTGTTTAAGTTGCCTAAGGTGGTTTGAAAGGGTCTAGCGCTTTGTCTAGTGTTGCCCACATCTGTCTGGTTGGTTTCTTCCAGGTAGTATTTCTTAGTGCTGTGTTGTCTGCACCTCTCAGGAATATCACCCAGTTTATCCACCCTTTAAAGGTGGCCTTGGCGGTGTTCTTCCATTTGGACAGTATGATCTTTGTGGCACTAGTTAGGAGAAAGACTAGAAGGTTCCTGTCTAGTTGTGTGGTGGTGATCTCGGTGTTAAGGAGGGCTGTTGTTAGCGTGTGGAACTCCCTCTTAAGGTTGCAGCCTAGTGTTTGATTGGTGAAGTCGAGAACTTTGTCCCAGAATTTCTTGACCTTGCTACACTGGAAGATTAGATGGGCATTGTCCCCTGTTGCCTTGTTGCAGTTCCAGCACTGGCTGTTTTCTCTGAGGTTAAGTTTCGCCAGCTTTGTTGAGGTCCAGTGTGCTTGGTGCAGTAACCAGAATTTGCTTTGTGCGAGTACTGGTGAAATTATATTATGCGTGGGGGAGATCCACATGGTCATTTGTTCTTGTTCTGTGAGGGTTCTGCCTATCTGGGTTTCCCAGTACTTTTTGTTTTTGTCGTTGAGTTTTGAGGCCGATGGGTGGAGGAGTTTATATATGTGTGATATGTGGTGCCCTGTTTTGTTTAGGTTTTCTATGAATTTGAAAATTGATGGGGTTAGGCTGCTGAGGTTCGCCTTTGTGATCGCTGTTTTAATGGTCAGGAAGTTGTATAGTTCCGCTTCTGGGAGTTCAAATCTCCTCTTTAAGGTGTTGAAAGTGAGGGGGTTGCCAATTTCTGCTAGGTGTGCTGGATGTGAGATGCCTAGAGCCCTCCATGTCTTTATTTCTAGAATTTTCCCTCTGTATCTTATTTTCGGGCTATTCCATAGTGCTATCTACTTCGAGTTTTTTATGCTTACTTCTAGTTTCTGATCTAGCTTGAGGAGGGCCAATCTAGTTGCTTTGAATATCGGGTTACCTTTCTGTGTCAGTTTGTTGGATGTGAGGAGGGTTAGGGGGTCTGAGTTGTGTAGGATAGCTTTTTCCAGGGCTAGCCATTTTGGTGTATATTTCTGGTTTGGGGTAGCCCAGTGCAACCCTTGTCTGGCTATGCAGGCTGTCTGAAATGTCTTTAGATCCGCTAAGTTTAGGCCTCCTAGTTCTTTCCTCAGTCTAAGTTTTGGTACGGCTATTGTGGGGCAAACGGGCATTTTATGTGGGATTAAAAGACGGTTGATTTTTTGGCTGTGCTGTTTGTAAATGTGTTCACAGTGGAAGGTGAAACTCTTCTAGACATCTTTTAGATTTATAACATTACTTCCCAAATCCAAACCTGCCATCCACTGCCTATTGCTTAATCTGTAACTTGCCTGGAAGTTTAACTAACACATAAATTAGCAGTGAGATGGAGGTCTTTGTGGTGCAGCAATGCCCAAAGTGAAGGGGGGGGGAGATTGAGCACATTGACTACCGCCTAAAATGTGAGTTGTGCTGCATGGTTACACACAGACAAACACACACAGACAGAGACACACACAGACAGAGACACACACCGACAGAGACAGACAGAGACACACAGACAGACACACACACACAGACAGACACACACAAAAACAGACAGAAAGACACAGACAGACACACAGACAGACACACACAGACAGACAGACAGACACAGAAAGACAGACACAGACAGACACACACAAACACACACAGACAGACACACACAGCCAGACACAGACAGACAGACACAGACAGACACATACAGACAGACAGACATACACACACAGACAGACACAAACAGACAGACACACACAGGCAGACAGACACACACAGACAGAAAGACAGACACACATAGACAGACAGACAGACACAGACACACACAGACAGACAGACACACAGACAGACACACAGACAGACAGACACAGACAGACACACACAGACAGACAGACAGACACAGACAGACACACACAGACAGACACACACAGACACACACAGACAGACAGACACAGACAGACAGACACAGACAGACACACGCAGACAGACAGACAGACACAGACAGACAGACAGACAGACACAGACAGACAGACAGACAGACACAGACACACACAGACAGACAGACACACAGACAGACACGCACAGACAGACAGACCCTTAGCGTGGCACTGTATGTGTGAAAATGCACCATCTTTTCACTTTTTTAAGTAAACGTTTGGGGTGACATTTGGCACTGCTCGCGCGGTCTGGCTCCTAGCGCACATAGTCATGGTTGCAGCGCACAGAAACCCTCCACTGCCAAACTCAGAGAAAAAAAGACAGACAGACACACAGACAGACACACAGACAGACAGACACAGACAGACAGACAGACACACACAGACAGACACACACAGACAGACACACACAGACAGACACAGACAGACACAGACAGACACAGACAGACACACACAGACCCACACAGACACACACAGACAGACAGACAGACACAGACAGACAGACAGACACAGACAGACAGACAGACAGACAGACAGATACAGACACACAGACAGACACAGACACACACAGACAGACAGACAGACACGCACAGACAGACAGACCCTTAACGTGGCAATGTATGTGTGAAAATGCACCATCTTTTCACTTTTTTAAGTAAACGTTTGGGGTGACATTTGGCACTGCTCGCGCGGTCTGGCTCCTAGCGCACATAGTCATGGTTGCAGCGCACAGAAACCCTCTACTGCCGCACACAGAGGAAAAAAATTAGAGGGAACATTGGTAGAGATTATTTTGTATTTGTGACCAGATCCCGTTGTGGAGAAAATGAGACCAAGTACTTTTAGGAGAGGACTTAAACAGAGGATTTGGCTATCATTTGATCAGGAAAGGAAGTGTTCTAGTACAGTTGCTACAGTTCCTGCATAACTACAGTATTCTAGCTGTAAAGAAAAGCTCTGGGACAAGAATCAGCTTAAGTATGCGGGAACTGTTTGACTTATGTGGGCAACTACTAAGTTTGGAAACCCATAGGTCAGTTCAGTTTGTATCTCGCAAAAGCGTTCACACTGGCAATCATTACATGTAAGCGCAAGACACAGTGTCTCATTATTTCAACATGGTCTCATATTTCACATTCCAGACGGATGTGTCTCAGAGTTTGCTACAATGCGACCTTTGCAGTAGCATGGTCAGTGTGCCTTGTCAGCAGGTGCAGGGTTGAAATGGCAGCCCTTCCTTTTGGATTTCACCATTGAATACAAACTTGACAGTCACTACTTATATTTATCTAAACATGGCCTGTCTACATCCATTCCTATAGCAAGAGCTACTTCAGATCAATGAAAACCACAGTGAGCCACTGCATAACATATGAATTTGATATAGCTTCATAAAGGCCAAACAACTTAAATGCTGCTCTTGTAAATCTCCGTTCTGGTGCTCTGAGCTCACAAAATTATTATCGCAAGCGCTGCATTGGGAAAAATGTACCTGTGGGACTCCCACGGATTTGTTTTGTCACTTTATTCTTGTTTATCAATCACCGCAGAAATGTGAATGTCTCCGAGTGTCTGATGGTCTTCATACACATGGAATCACATTGCTTTCATTTTGAGATCAACAGCCATCGATTATCTTGCTAATTCTCCAGACGTTCAATGGTTGATGTCTACAAACAAGCAGACAGGAAGTTATTTTAGCCAGTACATGTTATCTTATCCCTGCAGCCAGTCCCAGACTCTTGGGTATACATGTCAAGCAGTCATGCAACAGATATTAAACCATGAAAAGATGGTAAGTATGGAAGAATGTAAAGAAGGAAGAATAGAAGGAAGAATGCAAAAAATAAAGGCAGAGAAGGAATAAAGGATTGAAATAAGGACATGAGAAGAGGGAGTGAAGGAAAGAAAAAGGAATGGAAAAAAAGAAAATAAAGGCAAAAAGTGAGAAATGCATTGATTGAAGAAAAGAATGAAAGAAAAAGAGAAAGAAATTGGAAGTTGGAAAGAAGGTACGGGAGGAGAAATGGAAAAAAGAGATGAAGAGAAAATGAGTGTAGGAAAGAAGGAATGGAAAGAATTAAAGGTATAAAATGAGTGAAGAACAGAAGGGAAGGAGAAAAAGAGAAGGAACTATTGGGATGAAGAATAGGAAAGGTGAAGAAGAAAAAAGAGAGCTGAAAGATGAGAAAGAGGAGGAAATGAAAAAAGGGAAAGGAGATGTCACTCATCCTTGCACTCATATATATATATATTTATTCATCCAACCAGTTACACATTCTTGTATTCACCGTTCCTACACATCCACAATAAAACAGACACACAAACTCAACAAGCATATGGAAGGTAAATTAAAAGACTAAAAATAGAAAAAAGAAAACATGCCACCACCTAAACTTGGCAGGCATATGTTTGAAATGCAAAAATAAAATTAAACATAGCACTGGATGGCCGTCTTGTATTGGCAGTATTGTATTGTACATAGTGTATCTTTGTTTTCAAGTTCTAACATTGCTGCCAATTTTAGTAGAAACTTGCTGTCAATCTTGGGGTGATATAAATAAAGATGCATTACCATTCCAAGACAGCAGCTCAGTATACACTGCGCCCAAGGCCATCTTTGGATGCTAAAGTGTAAAGTGTATTACTGTTGCACTGATCCAAGGTGGTCAACATAAAGCTTATAAACATGATGTCGATCTTGGAACAGTGAAACAATGATATACTTTCAGCTCGATCTTGGAAAAATAAAACAGTGATACACATTGAGTAATGCTATTTCAAGGTCCTGCCCATTTTATAAATAGAGGTTGTATAGGATGCAGCACACTGCAGAAAAAAAGAGCAGCAAACGAACTTCCTGGTCGGACTTCTCAGGGGAGTTGCAGGGCTCTGCAAAAAAAAGGGGAAGAAAGAAAAAATAAGGGTGACTCTTAAAGGAAAAAAGTAAATTAAATGACTGGTTTATCAGCCCAGGAAATTAAGTGCACTCGTATACAGGCAGCTGTGCTCGTGTGATGAGAAAAAGTGCTGTTAACCACAGGGCAACCACCAGAATAGTGTGAATGACCTTAAAACAGTGAGAAGAGGCTCATCTGACTCCCTATCTATGTACAGGTATGTAGAGTTTTTAATGTTTTTATTGCAAGGGCCTGACAGACATGTCAGGTCTTCCTAAGAGGGTCTAACGAGGATTATCGCAGTGTAAATCTTCTATCCCCGTGGTTTATCAAAGGAAGTAACTAAATCCAAAGTCCTTGCTGACTACGGTAATCTGGGAGATTTCATGTAATAAAATGCTTGCTTACAAGCATGAACACAGTGCAATACCAGTCAACCCCTAAAAGGTCCATTGGCTTAACATAGGATTTTCACAGTAAATAAGCCAAGCTTACTGTCGTTGTTGTCACGTTCCATAACAAACATACTATACCTATGGTATCTGACATACCTTTCAACAATGATTCAATCAGGCTTATACCCTTTTTCACTGGCTTATCACTATAACCAACTCAGGCCTACTACATTCTGCATAAGCTTTCCTACAAATTACCATCAAGAATGGAGTCATGACCTTAGAAATTGGTATCAAAGTAGAGTTGGTAAACCAATATACCACCTCCAGTAGAGGGCCTAACAAGCATTCTCCTGGTGCAAATCTTCTACTCTTGGTGATATGTCACAGAGGTAACCCCTTGTCTATATTAGTAATCTATGAGAATCAAAGTAACGGCATACCTGTCTACGGGTTTTAAGACAGTGTAATGACAATACACGCTTAAAGGCCTAATGGCTTTAACATAGGCTTCTCACAAAAAATACGTTAGGCCTACTGATTTTGTAATACATTTTCATAATACAAAGATGAGACTTATGGCATCTGACATAACGTTTCCCAATAAACCCATCTGGCCAATTTCATTGGCTAGTCATTCTAAACAAGGCCTACTGTATAGAGCATAAGTATAGCCGCATGGCATCCATCAAGGATAACATGAAAAATATACAACTCCTCCTAAAACAGCCAAAACAAGAATTATCATATTGAAATCTTCCACCCCAAAGGTATGTCAAAGGGCGTTAACCAACATAAAATCCTTGACCACTACGGTACTCTATGAGACCCTATGAAACAAAATACTTGTCTAGAGGTACTAACACAGTATTATAGCAATCCATCCATAAAGGGCTTTGGCTTTAGCATATGGTTTTCATAATAAATATGTAGAGCTTCTTACATGTGTCATGTATTTTCATAAAAACCATATGAAGCCTATAACATCTGTCATAACATTTCACAATAAACCAATCAGGCCGAGTGCCTTTATCGCTGGTTTTTGGCCATAATAATATCCAGCCTATTGTATTGAGCGCAAGCCTAGCCACAAAGCAACCACTAGTATCCAGTCATAAACTACAAATATGCAGAAAATTAGAGTTGGCAAACAATAAGCAACCCTTCCTAAAGTGACAAAAGAAGGATTCTCAAGGTGCAAACATTCTACCAATGCAATTTGCCACAAGGGTAATTAACACCAAAGCCCTGGCTTACTAAGGTAGCCTGTGAGTTTTGTCAGTAACAAAATACTTGACTACAAGCTTTAACACAATGTAAAAACAATCCATCCTTAGACACCTTTAGGGTTCGATATATGCCCTTCACAATAAATAAATACGTCCTACTGCCTTTGCTATAAGTTCCCACAATAAGTTGATCACATCAATAGCCTTACTCAGTAGCTTGTCATCATAACAAAGTCAGTACTGCTGTGTTGAGCTTAAGCTTTACACAAGGCCAAAAGTACTCTTTTTCAGTAAAAGCACACAACTTCTGCCCAATCAAAATATATACTCAAGGAGACTAATATTTAGGTGGAGCCAAATTCCCTCTCTTAGCAGTGCTTCTTAAAGGTTGTTTTCCGTTAATCACATAAGGTCTGATGACAGCTGCACTGTGTAGTCAGACCTAAAAGAGGAGAAGAAAGGAGAAAAGGCGATGCAGAAACAAGAAAAATGGAAGCAATGATTGGCAAAGCTAAGAGGTCTTGCTTCAGTTTCGTAATATATGTATGAACTCCCTGATACAGAGATAATATTAATAACCAGAAAAGTCTGATTTAGTGAAACATAAGAAAAAATGATTCCTTTAGGTTTACAATGCATATAGGACATAAAGAATTAAACATTTAATGAAGGAGTGTGGTCTTTAGCTGAAACATATTTATGCATTGCAATGGAAGGGGGACGAATATATCTAAGCAGCCAGTTGCATAAAGTACACGAGTAATACTCCACTGGGGTGACTAATAATATTGGAATAAGTATAATCTCATATGCTATGTAAAACTTCAGTGGGAGGTCATATATTCCCAGGTTATTACTTTGCACTATTTGGGCTATAGCTTCTCTTATTTCCTCTATTTTGGATTAGTTGCTTGAGTGCCTGGTGCTACAGTGGAGAAACAAAAGGCACTGTGATATTGCCAAAATTAGTGTTCAACTCAGAGTGTACCACTTCTATCAGAGCATAATATCTGGACCAATAGTATCCACAAAAGACATCATTATAATTATTTTACAATTACCCCTTGTGCAGTCTTAATAGCGCCAATCGGGTCCTTTGGAACCTTAGAGTTCAGTAGCCAGGCCAGGATTCTGCTGGTCCTATTACCCTATGTATGCTGTTTTGAAAAATGTTTGAGAGGCTGCTGTTCCCAGCCTTTCCTGCAAGACCTTGAGTTTCCCCCTCAATTTGTACCGTCCTATCCCTGCATGTGCCTGTGATATTATGCAGTCCTTTATTGACCCTAGATCCCTGTAAAGCTGAACAAAAATAAACAACCCCAACTCCCTTTCCCAGGCTAAGACCATACAGGTCCTATGCCAATGTAACACAAGCACTGTAACCATAACTGCACAGTCCTTGTTGAATTGTTTCTCTCTGGTGCGAACAATAGGGACATGGTGCATATACAATAGGTCTCCAACATGGGGCCTTACTGTCATCACACTACTGACACATCATCAGCTCACTCTCAATCAACGGGCCCTATATGACATCTAAGTACAGTGTGGGCATTTTGCGTAACAACAGTATGTGATTAGGAGCATGTATCAAAGTATTTCACTTCCCACCTCCGATGTTGAATCGGGGCCCAAAGCCTGCTCCATGTCAGACTCTCATCTATCACTAGCTCTAGATCTGTTCGTCGATGAGCCATGCATGAGACCTTCTAGTTTGCCTTCTTCTCCATATTGGGAATAGTCACTGCCCACTAGTATCAAGTATATCTTCAAAGATGATAAATAATCTCCTTCTTTTGTTTCCATTTCCAAGCTTCCCGCAGATATGGGAAGAAAAAGGCCTCATTCTTTTCCACAACTTGGAATTCAATGGGGTACTTTAGGGCATAACGCAGCAGACCCAACTGTTGCGGTTGCTTCTTTACACTGATAAAAAAATCTGTTGCTTCTGTACTTCACTGGTGTAACCAGGATAAATGCTTATGACACTGCCATTTAAAGTGCAAGGGCCTTTAGATCTGGACAATTGCAGAAGTATGTCTCTGTCTGACCCCCAAATACAATTCATGATGTCTTTTAACAACTGGAGTGGGACTTTTATTGTGTTGTGTTTTCAACTTTTTAACTGTTGTGGTACTTTTAAATGCTTTACAGATTTATTGAGTTGAGAAGCCATAGCTACCAGTGATTGGGATCAGGTTTAAAGTACTGAAACCTTTACTGGACCTAACAATAATAGTGACATTGTTACTTACAATGGACTAGCACCAACACCAACTAATAATCTACTTTCTTACAAGAATCAACACTATGTTTACTTTTAAACAAGTATACCATTACTGGTCTATACTACCACTAAGTAATTCCAAGCATGTCAATGCCTGTTTAGTTTTGTCATGGTTCTTGTAAAGTTTTAATGCCGGGGAGCAACTGGACCGTCTTCAATAGGTCCCTGTCACTGAGGGCAACTGCTTTGCATGAGGATGTGCTCTTGTGAAAAAGCAATGCCAGCATTCACAGTGAAGTTAGCCAGTGTCTGAAGTAGATCAATCGATTGCTCCATGCTGTATGCTGTAGTGGATGAAAGAAAAATGTGAATGGCACAATAACAGACCAAGTGGATGAAGAGAGATGGCTGAAAGGGGGTTTAAGAAAGTATAGTATGAATACATTTTAGTGAAATTAAAAGGCCTTAACTAATGCTAGACCTAAATGGGGGTCAGCAAGAATGCAGTATGTTTTACGAAGTTCCCGGGTCCTCATAATATGTTGAGCACAGATTTGCAATACTATCCTATCAGATCCTTGGGAAGTGACATGCCTAAAAAAACTAAAAGTGGCTATTTGTCACAATTTCTCTAGGGACAAGAATTTCCAATACACATAGGTGAGTGTTCTCAGTCATGATGTGACGTATCTTGTAGAAATGGAAGAAAACCAGTCATTAATAGATAATTGGTTCAGTGCCATAGGTGCATAGACAAACTATAAATGCACTACCCACAAGGGATGATTATTAATAGCAAAGTTTGGCTGTAATATTTTGTTTCTCTTGATGAACCTACACATTGTCTCACACCTGCCAACTAATAATGTGGCCCACTCCAACTCTTATTTAGAAGGCCGATAAAGCTGGTTAGCCAGGTTATCCCATATAAAAGCACCACCGTCACATCCTGGCACTCAGCTAGCAAATGGGGAAAAAGAACATCTGACTCATCCAAACATTTGCCCAGCCTCTCTTCCCGGTTACTTAGTACTTTCTACCTCCGATGTTTTTCAATGTTATCAGTCAATTCAGCTCAACTATTGTCTAGCAACAATCAAAGCGTTTAACTGTTATACTTTGTGGTAATGCTTATTCAATATTTACCTGTCTGCAAACAGGATGGATTTACCTTTGAGTTTTTACTGAAAGTAAAATCTCCTGATTTTGGAACTTTACCTAAAGTTCTAACAAAAGCATTTAAAAACCCTTCTAGACACTGCATACATTGCTACCTTTATCTCACCAGTTGGGTTACTATGTACGTACCTTTGTTATGCAGGGAAGAGGTCACAGAAAACCTCCTTCAGAATAAAGTCCTTCTACATGAAGTATCTGAGACAGTAAAGCCCCCTTTGCCAATGGTAATGCATTAGTGACAAATGTTCTCAAATCTTTAGGCTACAAAGTTTGAAATCTGCCATTGAATTACTCCTAGATTTGTAAAAGAATTCAAATTTTTTTATGAGTTTGAGAAAATCTTTATTAATCAGAGACTGGCTTGAGTACTCCAAAAAATATGATTTTTACTTGTAAATTCCCCGATACGCTGAAGTACTGTATGCAAATAAATTGATGGAAATGTGCTTTGGCACATACAAAGAAATGCTCTCCATGAGAACATTTCTAGCCTGCATGGGTGTGTTATCTCCTCATTACCACCATAAGAATGCAAATACTCCTGTCTTTGTCAGAAGCAACTTTGAGTATGCTTCCAAGGTGGGAAATTAAATGAGAGTGGTATACCATTACCTTAACACCTAAGAGTTTGAAGTCAATCTCCCTATTTCAGCAAGGTGTCAAACCCAGCAATATTTACAGTCTTGCTACTTAACCGATACTTGTGAATGTGGTAATTCCTTTATACTGGAAGAATGTCTGCATTCAGAAATTCTTTTAATTGTGCTGTACAATTTTCTGAAATGGTTTGATGACAAATGTTCTACAGCTACCCCTCCTATCACAAACCCCTGTTTGCCCTTGGTTAAGAGTTATGATTTGTCCAGTAATCACAACACCCTCCCCAATTTTCCTTAGTACATTTTAGTAAGTATAATGTGTCTCAATTCATTAAGGGAAGATAGCCCTTTAAATCAAGACATGCAGAATTGGGCTTAGAAAACGCCAATTCTGCCTGCAAATCCTAAATTTCTGGAGGAAATCGGGGCATCTATGGCACGTCCTAGAATCTGCAGTGATAAGGTGCATTAAATAAGTTCCCTATTCTGGCACACTTGTAATCATGATCTAAATGATGGCAAATAATAGATCATATTTGTATGACTTCACAGTTCATGGCAGTGGCTTTATTGTAAATTCTGAAAATTATCGTCCTACTTCGTTCACCCTACAAGAGCGTATTTGATATTGTAGGGATTACTGCTGCATGACAGAGAACCCTGAGTGAGTTTATCTCTAGCCCCTTCACCCTCCCTTGTGTGGTACCTCAAGAGTCGTCATTTAGTCCTATACTTTTTAATACCTACATCACACCATTGGCAAGTCTGATTAGAACTTTTGTTTTTTTCATAGTTTTGTATGCTGACGACACACAAATTGTCGTCTTGATCTCTAGCGATGTTCAAAATGCAGCCACTAAATTCTGGGAAGAGTGAGGTCCTCCTGTTCCGGAATGAAATCTCTTTCTAGTCCCCTACTTGGTGGCCACAGGATCTGGGAATTCTCTCAAGCCCTGTTAAGAAAGTAAGGAATCTAGGTTTCATGTTTGATGAAAAGCTTTGGAGATCAGTTAATTCGGTCATCTCTTCCTCATTCCATACCTCAAGGATTATTAAAACAATTCTTCCTTGCATTCATTTTGAACTTCAAAAGACTGTAGTTGTAACTCTCGGTCTTTCCATAATTGATTACTGCAATACCCTGTATGTGAATATGTAGCAGCGACTGCTGAACACACTCCAGGCCCTTCAGAACACAGCAGCTCGCATGCTGTTAGGAATCCACACGTTCCAGTCAGTATCTCAGGCCTTGCATAAGTTACACTAACTACCAAACAGGAAATGTATTGCCTTTAAGGCTTTCTGTATCTCCCATTAAACCATTCATGATTCTGGGCTGGATTACCTTAAGGGCAGCTTTAAGTGGCATACCCCCATAAGGAAGCACCGTCCACCTTTGCCAACAATGCGAGGTTTCCTAAATTCAAATAATCATCCTTGGGAGGTAGAAGGTTTATTTGCTGCACTTTCAAACTGTGGAATAGCCTACCTCTAAATATGAAATCTTTGACCAGTCTTCATTCTTATAAAAACCTGGCTGTTTCCCACTTAGTATTGGCCTTTCCAGCCTTTATCTTCTCCAACAGTTGCAGCGCCACGACAGTCTCTGGCATTTGTGAGCATTATAAAAATCTATCCTATCATATCACATGCACAAGTGAAGATGCAACAAAAATGTTTCCATGAGAACATTCATAGCCTGAATTGTGTGTTACTCTATTATGAGAATGGGTCATGCACAAAATGACACATTCTCATCATTCTGTGAACTGTTTTTCTGGCGCACCCTTGAGAGGGTTGTGACTGCTCTGACATTCCCATCATATGGCCTTTAGAGCCAGTGCCTTTTGCTTATAACAAACCATAGAAAATGATGTTGCTTATTCACAAAGGCTTTTTGGACCACGTAAAGTAGTACTTTTTAATGTTGTTTTTTTGC
Source organism: Lissotriton helveticus (assembly GCF_964261635.1). NCBI lineage: Eukaryota > Metazoa > Chordata > Amphibia > Caudata > Salamandridae > Lissotriton > Lissotriton helveticus. Next base: position 1,815,084,139 of record NC_136067.1, on the reverse strand, counting down.
ACTCTTAGATTCCTTTACGAATTCGCCCCAATGCGTCAAACGAATAGGAAGAGAATGGAAATATTCAGGGGCCATTCATATACAATTACTACACAGAGGAAGATGTACTGCTTTGCACTTTTACTAGTAGAGAGTTGGACATTTTGGGGCCGAGTCACAGAGGCTTGCCAGAATATGCAAAATAATGCTCCCTTAGTACTACTTATTATACTCATAAATGCTTTTGTAAATCTCCTCCAAAAGTTTTATATTAACTGGAAATAAAATTTTATAGTACGTTATTTAATATTGCTTGCTAGCAGACCAGTATCTAGCAGATAACATACATCTCTGTGTCATACAGCCTTACATACACGATACACAAAATACAAAAAAACGCCAGTAAGATATATTATCGGGTGTTGGGCCCAACACGCACCCCCCAAAAGGCATGTCTTAAATTTGATTCAAGATGTGGGTGATTCAGCCTTTTAGTCTTCCAAGGTTGCCAAAAACAAGTGCCACCGAAGTGGATAATTCTAAAAATTATCATTCACGTTCATGGAGACATTTTACTTGTGGCCGGAGCTATATACTTGGATTGCATTACTATACTTTTTCAGTGCTTGTTTTCCAGTGTAGTGTGTGTTCACGGATCCTGGTTGTAGGCATGACAAGAGTTCAAGCGAGCGACAATGAACGGTGGTCTTATTGCATCTATTATACTTTTGAGTTTATTGTATGTCACAAAAGATGTTGCTACAAGAAATCTTGGTCATGGGGTGGGAGATACAGGAAAATGACTCTCTGGTGTTTTAAAAGGAGTGATAATACAGCAAAGGGAATGATGTTAAGCGAAGTATTAATAAAGACATTGGGATATTTTTCGGGGAATTAGGAGGCCAGTTTTTGGATCTTAAATGTGGGGCAATAAAGCAAAATACACGAAGGTAAAACAGTAGCTGAAAAGTCCACTTAAAGTAAAATTTACTGTTAGAAAACGTATTTAAAGATAACTGTTTTTTTTCATTTGAAGCCTGTGTTTAAAAACTTCTCTTCACCATTCTCTCCAGTAGGTTAACGAGGACTTGATTGAAAGTTGTATATTCGCTTCTTGTCACTGATGTGTGTGTCTTTTACGGAACTACATACCCCATATGGAGTCCACTGTTTTGTCTTTCAACACTTAGGATAAGTTACTGGTGAGTTCAAGAGACATTTATCAAAGGCATGCCTGCTGATGTATGGCACAAAGCTGCTGAATTTCTCTGGGAGCTGTGCTTTGACCTCGTTGCTATAAATTGAGTGTTATAGAATTGGCAGTTTTAAACATCTCTCTGCGGCGTCGACCAAAGAGAGCCCTGACCTGAAAAGATCTGAGACACTGAAGAAATGTCAAATGTTTCTGAAGTGGAAAATGTTAGAAGACATTGCACTAAGGTACTTTTAAAGACAAAAACATGAGATGATCTGGGAATTAATTAGTGTTAATCCAATGAACAGAACGCATTGGATAAGTATGGGCTTTGAACCTTGTATAGGAATTAAATACACTTTCTCCACTTATTTAAAAGATAATTTTGCTTGGTTTAAAATAAATAGCTAAACCAATTAACCATACGCTGTTTTACATGCTTATGTGTATTTTAAGTCTTCCAAATAATCTTAACATATTTTCAGGGAAAACATTTAGATATTTCATAAAATGTAAATCAGCTATCAGATGTTTTTTTCATTGAGATATTCTGATACCTTTTAAAAACAGAAATATGTCAATTGAGGGTTGATTGTAACACATCTCTTACCCGGAGCAAATCTGTGGCATAAAAAAAAAATAGGTAGCAGAAATGACAAGGTAAGTATTCTAAGACACTTTATATGAAACCTGAATATCTTATTAAAACAACTCATTTGGAATTCGTTTTCGCTCATGCCCTCGGGTTCAGCTTTGTGGGCTGGGTTGGGTCATGCAAATAATTTGTGTCAGCAAATTTTAAAGTTGTTAGTGGTACTGGTGGTGTCACGAAAATAGGTTTGGGGCAGTGCTATATGAATTTGGCAGTGATATTGGCTGTATTACATGAAAAAGATTTGTGTCACAGTATTCGGATCTGTCTGTGTTAAAAACTGTTAGGTGCATTTTAATTTGTTGTGCCAAATGTTCTTTCTTAAAATACCACTAGCAGCAAAAAGTCACTATATGCAGAATTATTGTGCTAAAATCAAGGATTGTACAATTACTCTTCAACTAACCATCAATTCAACATCCTGCTGGGAATGAACTGGATATCACACGGGTACTATCCCTTTGAAACAACCCTTGCCACCGATCTATTGAGCAATGTGAAAATATAGCATCGTTTTACTTCTTATCACTACTAGTTTTTTCATTTCACAATCCAATCTCCATCCAGATCTATTTCAGCTCACACTAAATGCACAAATAAGTATGCCATTTTGTTTAATTGCACCAGCATTAGCACACATGCTTTTGCCATTTGGAAGGAAGCCATGTGACGCTTTTTTCACAACACAGCCTTAGCAATTTATCACTCCAGCATGTCACATATCTGATTACACCAGCAGAATGGGCGTGGCTTTCACTTCTGGAGCATGATGGAAAATATGGTTGTTTTGGATGTGGGATGATGCCTTAGGATTAACTGCACAAGTACATCAAAGTTAGTCATAGAACACTGGGGCATATTATCTAGATGTGCGTTATATAACGCACATCGCACATTTGCATATCGCCGGCTATCGCCAGTTTTTTTCGCCGTGTTAGCGCGTAATTATCAATGCGCCAACACGTAGGCGAAATTAAATCCGGCGATAGTCGGCAATATGGAACATTAGCGCATGAAAACAAACGTTGTTTTCACGTGCTAATGTGTGCCTTGATAATATGGGGGGGTGGATTCAGCGTTATGATCCACACCCCCATGTTATCAATGCCTTAACACCTGGTCAGAGCAGGCGTTGGGAGACCTGCGATAAACGAGTAATAGGGTGTTCCCACCTCCAACCACATTTTACATGTGGTTGGACGTGGGAACGCCCACTTTGCATGTCATTAGCGATGTTTCTCGCTGACATGCAAAGTGGGCTTGAGGCAGGCGTTAGCATGCCCTTGTTAATAGGGCGCTGGAAGTATCGCCGCTTTCTCGGCACAATTCGCCGAAAAAGCAGCGATACTTCAGCTTGCTAATATGCCCCACTATTTGTTTATTTTGCTGCTTTGAAGTCTGGCGGAAAAGTAACAAAGAGTACTTTTGTCAATTTTGTAATTGAAATGTTATTGGGTGATGAATAAAAATCATTACAAAAAACACATTTTGAATCAATCTTATTCACAAGAACATTGACTTAAAAAGCAAACTAAAATACAAAAAGGCTTATGAAGCCGATCTCATTATTTTCGCCAATGACATTATTCGAGGTACATACTTTAAACACTTTTCATAATCGCTGTTGTTACAGGGTCGTTGCAACATTATAAAAAGATACTACAATACTTAAAGACTTAAGTGCCTTATTTACAAGCCCCTTGTGCCACCAGTATGTCACTTTTTGTGACGCACAGGTGGCGCGTTTTGCTTCCCCATATTTACAAGGACATGAAAGCCACCCTGAGTGGCTTTTGGTGCCTTTTATATAAGGCCCCTTTTCACACAGCACTTTGCGTGGAAGGGGTGTGCCATGGGTGTTGCTGTAGGTGTTCAAACATAACACTCATGGCTTCTGACGCATTCCCAGATGTACAAAAAATGTTAAATCAGGGAATGCTTCAGAATGCTACGCCTCCCCAGGGGAGGTGTAGGAAGGCGCAGATAGGAGAAATGTTTCCATTTCTCCTCATTTGTTCCTCTTTCAATGTGTGCTGCATTATGCAGCACGCATAGAAAGAGAAAACCACCTCTCATGATTCTTTTAGTGCAGGAAGGAGCCCCTTCCTGCCCAAAAACAATCTCCTCTGAAACACAGACACACTTGCACCATGGTGCTAGGGTGCCTGCACTGGCGCATGGCAGCCAATTGTGCGCCAGCACAGGGGAAAGCACAGGGATGCGACAAGTTATTGTAAATATGCCCATCCATGTGCTTGGAAAGTGACTCAGTGTGGCGCAGCCAAATGGCTTGCGGTGCAGGGCTGAATCACGTTCTTGTGGATAAGGCCCTTAAGTGCTTAAGAATGATCAATTTCTTCAGGCAGATGATGCTTTCAACCTATTCAATCAAGTGCGCATGATGAAGATGTAAACATTCATACCACAGAAGACAAGAACTTTCATAAACTGACGAAACAGTGCTATTGTCAGGTACTCAGGCGCTTAAGGATTGTCTATTTCATCAGACATTAAATGAGAGGGATGGTTTTCTACCCACTTAATCAAAGACCAAGGATATATCAAAGTGAGAAGTCATTATGATAAGGATGTAAACATTATTTTCACAATAGTCAAGAGCTTCGGAAACTGACAAATCAATAGAATTCAAGTTCCTGATAAACATAGCATGAGGGCCTGTAGAACTGATATCACACCTGCTTCTAGGAATAGTGGCTAAATGCAGCACACAACAAGTAGGTTAGGTCAAACACATACAATATGCAATAACGTTTTTTGTAGAAATCCTCACACTCTACAAGAGCTAGATGCCCATTGCTGTTGACCATGTTAAAGTGCCGTCTTTGGTTAGATATCTACCAAATCGTAGTATATCCCTCATGCATGATGGAATATAGGTGGACCAATAGGACTGGATTTCTAGCTGGCCATGAGAGTTTATCACAGTCCAGGCATGCTTCTTTGCAACTAGAGCTTCCTTATCAGTAAAATACGAGTACATATTTGTCTTTTGATTTAAAAACAGTTTAAACAAAGTGTATCCATTTCTGTAAACACCAACTGTAAATTAAAGCTCTGGAAGCACTTTATTAGGTAAATTAAATTCTCCAGACATCAGCATACTCAGAATATTTTTTCATGCCAACAGATATTTGCTAATTAGCATACAGCTGATAAAGATAAGGAATGCATGCATTTGAAATAGGTTGCCTGTTTCGCTAGAGCTTGTCTTTGAAGTCAAAATTCCAATCGTATTTCAGCTTGGCCAAGGTTTTATGGGATTCTAAAAATGGACTTACAAGCCTTGATTAACAATAGATCTAATCATTTTCCATCCTTCCCTTAAATGATAGGTGAGCCATAGGGAATAGCTGGAATCAATTTTGCTCCCATAACTTTAAGAAGATGATCATATGATTGGCACCTCAGTTTATCACATAACGACTTAAAATCAAAAATGGAAGACAATGTCTCAGGGCCATATGTATCATTCAAAGTTGCGATCGCAAACGCCGAAATTCGCAGAATTTCAGCGTTTGTGATCCCAATTAAGCTTAATGGTATATGTAAAAGAAAAACTGCCTCGCAAAATAAGGAATCTCATTTTTGCGATTTCTTAAATGGAATGTATGAGGCACCCAAGTTGTGCGCATATGGCATAAGGAATCGCAAATTACCACCAACTACAGGTTGGTGGTAATTTGCGATTTCTTTCAAAAATGCAAATTTTTGCATTTTTCAAAGTGGCATGTATGTGCGCGACATGTGCACCCATGCTCATTTCAGGGGTGCAACAGGGTGTCCTTTTGAAACCCTGGCACACTTGAAATTGCATTTTCAATTTGCCATTCTCTAATTGAGAATCACGAATTGAGAATGTCTTCCCATTCATTCCTATGGGCTAATAGTCCCATAGGAATGAATGGGGAGGTATTCCTTAATCGCGAATTGCAATTTGCGATTCGCAATTAAGGAATATGTAGGATTCGCAAAATTTATTGCAAATCCTACATACATAGTGTTTTGCGATCCTCAAATATCTATTCCCAAAAATTCGCTATTTGAGAATCGCAAAACCTCACATTGATACATATAGCCCTTAGCTCTTAGGATATTGAAATGACTTTTATGGATTAACTCTGTTTATTATCATCAAAAAGTGGAGCAAGCAGTTCAAACAGCAGTTTGCTTACAACCTCATTTGGGCCAATTGCGAATACAGAAGCATAATACCAAATAGACTTTGGAGTATTGACTAGGAACACTGTGGGAGAGGGTAAAATACACAGCGGTGCACCTACAACCCATTAAGGGCCGGCCGGGTCAGGGGTCACTCCAAGGGAAAAAAAATGTGCAAAGATTCCATATACCCAGTGATGAGTAACAGCTCTAATGACCACATCGTGCTGAACGCAAAAAAAAGAAAAATATAGCCTTGCTCTCAATTGTGAACACAAATAAACACAGGTGAACTTACAGAAATAAACAAGGATCTCTCCCTAACTCACCCCCACCCTCTCTCCTTCCGAGGATATCCATGAAGAAGTAAGCGGAAGATAGGGAAACCATAACATTACAGAGAGTCACCCCTAGGTGGGCTGGGTAGACATTAAGCTGAGGATACGCAAGTATGCCGGGCAAGATAGTTCTCTGAATTCCTTAGGCAGGATAGTAATGAAAGGGGACCATATTTTCACGTAGGTTGAGGAGCTCAACACAGGCCGGCAAGACAATCATTCCATGCCCATATTTGTCCATAGGTAGTGGAACCATTGACAGTGATTTTATCAATCCCCAGTGTGCAAGGAGGATCCTGTGGGCAGTGTTAAGAGCCATGGCCATCTGTCTGCCCCTAATGGACCGTAGCGGGTAGGTGAGGATCGTTGAGGAGCCCCAGGAGTATGTACGAGGGGAGGCATGGGATCTCTGTCTGAAAGGCCTCCTCCATGTCATTCAGCACCTGCTCCCAGAACCTCGTGAGCTTGGGGAAGTTCCACAGCAGGTGTATTAGTGATCCAGGGTTTCCGCAGTCCCTCCAGCACTGGCCATCACAAAGAGCGTTCCACTTTTATATGCATGTTGGGATATAACCAATAGGAGGTAATTTTGTAAGCTGTTTCAGTGTGAATAATCAAAAAACACAAGAGGGTCCCTGAACACACAATGCTAGGAGGAGGAAGCAGGGAGGAACTATAATCAAAAACGAGAAGACCTCCCCTAGAACACAATATACATTTAGGTACTAACTCCAATTCTTCTCAAATATCAACATTGTCCCACACAGAGAATTTTATTTGAAAGGCATATTTCTATTTATTATTTTTTTGTCATTAATAAATCCAATAACAATAGAGACATGAATATATATACACTCTATTTACATCACTGAACATATATGATACAGCCCTCACACAACCTCAGTACATCCAACAATCTCACACCCATCCACACCATCATCAATCAAACCACTGAACAATATTCAAAAAACAAAGATTACAAAAAAATACAAATAATTAACAATCATATATATACAGAAAAACAAACAAACAAAAGAAGAGAAGCGCCGACGTGCGTTTCGGAACAGGACCGATATCCACCAATCCTTCGTCAGGGCGTAGTAATTGTAAATAATTCTTCAATATCTTCTCCGAAATAGAGAGTATAACATTAAATCCAATTAAGCAGTTTCATACAACATAAATGAATTTTAAATCAGGGCTGTTTCTTCAAATTCTTTAACTGAATTCTCATATAGTATCACTAGATCAGTACTGGAGCCACAGTTAGTAATTCAAATTCCGATACATACACTCACAGGTGTAGAAAGGCAAAATCCCGCTCGTACCATTCCTTAACTACCGGCAGCAAGGTTCGAATGTGAGTTTCAACTCAAACACAGTAAGCGTGAGAAATTTGTCATGGGAAATAGACGCGGGGGCCAGCAAGTTGAGGAGATAGTTCAAGGGAAAATGAAGCGGCGATGTAGATTTGGCTTGGGACCTAATTCCCTAGAGTATCTCCAGAAGAAGTACGTCCCTCATGGGGGCCCGTAGCACGTAAAGATGACGCGTCCTTCTTCAATATACCACGAAGTGGATCCAGCAATAGGGTACCGGTGGCTGTTTCAGTGTGGCCTATGTTGAATGTAGTGTGATGAGCCCTGTAAAATATGCCCCCCACTCTTTATCGGCGAGGTCACGTCCCAGATCTGCTTCCCATAATTTTTGACCCGGCATCCTTTGTGTATCTGACGATTTCATTAAAAAGTAGTATAGTTCTGCGATGAGCTTCTTGTCGTCAGATTTTAAAAACAACCATCTCTTGAAAGGAGTCATGGGCCTACTTGTATTGGGGTGTACATTGGGGCCAAGTACCCAGTGGGCGAGATGAGTTTGTGTGGACTTGTCTTGTTCCAACAGTGAGTATTGGGATTTGAGCTTATCGAAAGGAATGAAGCCAGTGTTATCGAAGAGACCGCCCACGCTTGGAAGATGTATAGGGCCCTCTGGAGTATATTCATTTTAACTGTGGCAATTCTGCCCAGCCAAGACAGTGGCAATCGTCGCAAATGTTCTAAGTCTTTACGAATCATGGCTCCAAGGTTGGAGAAGTTAGTCCGGGCCATTTTAGGAAGGTTCCTGTCGAGCGTGATGATCAGATAGGGAAGCGCTGCATCCACCCATTTGAACCCATACCGAGCCCGAAGGACTTGTTCCGTTTCCGGCTGGACAGTCTAGGTACGGTATTTGCGATTTGGACAAGTTCATTTCAAAATCTGACACCGCCCCAAACGCCTCCAGTACGGAGATGATTGTGTCAAGTGAAGGAAGGGGCTGGGCGATGGAAAAAATAATGTCATCCGCATAAAAGCTGATAAGATGTTGATCTGCCCTAAACTTGATGCCCACAGCCTTGAGGTTATCCCATAACCTCTGTGGCAAGAGTTCCATGTATATGGCGAACAGAAGCAGGGAGAGCGGACAGCCCTGAAAAGTGCCACGCTCCTCTGGCAGCCCCTCTGAGTTCACCCCGTTCACTCGAACCAATGCCCTGGGAGCGTAATATATGCTACAAATCCAATTCAAAAAGCGGTCTCCCAGATCAAAGTGCTTAAGGGTTGCGAATAGATAGGGCCAGTGCACCCTGTCGAACGCCTTCTCTAGATCCACTGCCAAAAAAAAAGCCTCTTCCCGGGACCGATTAACATTGTCACTGAGGTGACACAAATGCTTGGTATTGTCTCCGCATTGACGTGAGGGAATAAAACCTGCTTGATCAGGGTCTATCAAACCCGGCATCAGTGAGTTGAGTCAATGTGCCAAAAGCCGATGAACATGTTAAGCAGAAAAAATCGGGCGATAGGAGCTATACTACTCGGGGTCTTTCCCCGGTTTCACTATCACTGAGATGGACGCCTGCAGCATGGAGTCAGTAAGTAATCTGGTCTCGGCAAAAGTGTTGAAAATGCGGGTCAACAGGGGAACAACCTCCACGCAGAAGGTCTTGTAAAAGAGCACCCTGAAGCCGTCCGGGCCTGGGGCTTTCAGAGGCTTTAATCTGGCAATAGCAGCAATCCCCTCTTCGATTATAATGGGTTGGTCGAGCGCGTCTGATTCCTGCGAGGGTAGTGGGGTGACCGCAGCGGCCCGGAGGTAGGGAAGAGGACTGAGGGCCGCGGAGTGATTGTTCACATATAATTCTGTATAAAATACCCCAAACTCTGCTGCTATATCTGTGGCATCATGCACCAACCGGCCCGATCGTGTTTGAATGACGCCACACACTACGAACACGCCTCCACGAAGCAGGGATCCACGACAAGGCCCTGGACTGGCTCACCTCCTTCCTCTCCGACAGAACCCAAAAAATCCGCCTCCCACCGTTCCACTCAGGAGTCACCAAGACCATCTGCGGCGTACCACAAGGATCATCCTTCAGCCCGACGCTCTTCAACATCTACATGGCACCACTTGCACACATCGCCAGACATCACGACCTCAACATTATCTCCTACGCCGACGACACCCAACTGATCCTCTCCCTCACCAAGGACCCCCTCACCGCCAAAGCCAACCTCCACCGTGGTATGCAGGCTGTCGCCGACTGAACACGGACAAGACGGAGATCCTCATCCTCGGACCTAACCCCTCAGCCTGGGAAAACTCCTGGTGGCCCACGTCACTGGGTGCCGCCCCTACATCAACCAACCACGTACGCAACCTGGGAGTCATCCTCGACTCTAAACTGACCAGGGCCAACCAAATCAACACAATCTCTTCAACCTGCTTCTACACCCCCCGCATGCTCTGCAAAATCTACAGATGGATCCTACAGACACGCGAAAAACCGTCACCCACGCCCTCATCAGCAGCAGGCTCGACTATGGCAACGCCCTCTACGATGGAGCCCCGTCCAATCTCATCAGCAGACTTCAAAGATCCTCAAAGTCCTCCGCCGAGAACACATCACACCGCACCTGAGAGACCTACACTGGCTCCCCGTCGACAGAAGAATCACCTTCAAACTCCTGACCCACGCACACAAGGCACTCCACAACTCCGGCCCAGAATACCTCAACAACCGACTATCATTCTACGCACCCAACAGGAAACTCCGCTCCGCCGACCTCTCACTGGCCGCCGTCCCACGCGTCCACAGAACCACCTCCAGGGGCAGGTCCTTCTCCCACCGCGCCGCCAAGACATGGAACTCCCTCCCCCTCTTCCTACGACAGACAGAAGACACACAGACCTTCAGGAGACTACTCAAGACCTGGCTCTTCGACCACTAGCTGCAGCCTAGCCCCCAGCGCCTTGAGACCCTCGCGGGTATGTAGTGCGCTTTATAAATGTTCTAATTGATTGATTGATTGATTGAATAGCTTTGACTGTTTTGGCATGTTGGGTGCTATGAAGGCAGTGAGCTAGCATCTGACTCCCTCTGTTAGAGCCCATATGGAATTTGTGCTTAAGACGAAGCATGGCTTACTCGGCCCTATTGAGGTCAAGGCGGTTAAGTTGGAGCTGAGCCTGCTCTAGTTCGCTCCATACTCAGGGATCACCGGTACGCTTGTGTATGGATTCAAGCTCTCGCACATTGTTCCCAAACTTCTCTCGTTTGTCCTTTCAGATTATGTTTACATGTGCCGATTGCGCTATAAAACCCCTCTGGTAACTAACTTAAGAGCTTCCCCGACTGAAGACAGCGGGACCTCCCCAGAATCGTTTACTGTCAAGTAGTTCGTGATCACTTGACTAATTGCAGACACTGTGTCAGCAGAGTGCGGAAGGGTTTCGCGGAGGTGCCAGGTAGGTCATTGGGGGGTGCCTGTGGGGACCGAGAAAGTGAGCATGATGGTGGCGTGGTCAGAGAGAGAGCGCAGTTTGATGGAAGAATCTGTTGTGACCTCTCATGCCGCCAGGGTGGGAAGGAAATGATCTAACCATAGGATTTATGCGCTGAGGAAAATAATGTATAGTCCCGTTCATCTGGGTGTTCGAGTTGCCAAACATCATGTAACCCACAGTCAGCCAGCCAAGCCAGTCCCTCTGGTGTGAATGCTCCTGTCTGTCCCACCCGCTGTGCAGAGCGATCTAATACCCCATCCATAAATAAAGTCATCTCCCATGAAAAGAACTCGGTCTGGGGACTGGAGCACTCTGTTAGCGCCTATGTTATGAAGTGTTCTTGGTGTTTGTTGGGGGCATAGAGCGAAGCAACCGTAAAAAGGAGAGTCCCAAATGCACCCGTAAAACCAGAACACGGCCCTTTATTTCAAAGCAAGTATCTAGGATGGAGCCCTGGAAGCAGTGAGAACTGCCACCCCGCCCTTCTGCCCCCTCACAGACGACCAGTACTGCCTTGGGAATGTCTTGGAGTGCATTCTATGAGTGTCTTGAACTAAAAGGTGCATTTCCTGAAGCAGGCACATGTTGCTCTGCAAGTGTTCAAAGAGGGAGTGTATTGTCTCTCATGTGATGGAGTTATTCAGTCATTTTACATGTATGCTAAGTAGTTTTACCCCCATAGAGTATGTTATCTGGGGAGCAACGCTGTAGTAAGGAAACTAACCATAGAGTTAGCTGGACGGCCCCTGGCGGGCCACAAGTTGAGAGGGAAACACCTGTGAACGCATGTACCATCCGATCCCTATACATATTACATTGGAAGGAGAGCCCCAGAACATTACCTCTGTCCCTAAACCAAATACAGGAAATTATAACAAACCAACAGGTCATAGAGTCTTTCGTTATGTTAATGTCTGGATCCAGCGGGGTAGTCACTGCGATGGCAGGCATTTCCGAACAGGGTTGAGACGAGACTCCGCTCCTACCCTTGAGTCAGCCACCCTTCTAAGAATGTGCATAACTTCCAGGGGGTGGATTATGTGATCTCCGATGCTAGATCTTTTTTAACGGTCTGGAGGTCTTCACAAAGGGATGCAAACAGTGCTTCTAGAAATTCACGGTTACCCCTCCTTCCGTGCCTCCAGACAACTTGGGCTCCTCCACCGGGGATTTCTCTGAAGGAGTATCCGTCTGACCTCTAAGCAACATTTCTTTAACTGTTTGCTCTTTCTTCGCCTTGGCGGTCGCCATAGCTTTGTGCCAGCGCAGTGAGGTAATGTTAGTAGCATTTGGACGAGGGAGCTGAGAGAGAGTGCTGTAGCAAACGACTCACTCTATTTGCCTAGAGCCCAGGTGAATGAGGTAGGCCAATCAGGGCGGCATTCAGGGCCTGGAGAGAGGACTCCGCAGAATCAGCAGGAAGACAGTCAGCGGAAGGTCAGGAGGGTCTCATTCGTCCCCGTACCATGGGCTATTAGTCGGCTGGGGGGCACAGAGAGCCAGCAAGGATGACCACTGAGGGAGGGTGGACCGGACCCATCCAGGGAGTTTCGCTGTAGGCCGCAAGGCAGGTTAGGGCCTGGAGCCCGTGTTTCTCTGTGAACCCCCGGTGCACTGACGAGACTCCACAGAGCTTGCATGGAAGTGTCTAGGCCCCCAAGGCCTGCTCGGTTGCCCCACACAGTCAGCCGGCGACTCAAGGATGGATGAACCCAGATGCTGGGGAATTCAGAGGGCCCCTGGGGCAGGCTCCACCATGTAGGCTGCCCACCTCCACACTGGGAAACAGCAGGTCCGGTCAGACCGCACACCTCCCCGTGGGCAGTGAACCCCACAGCTCTAGGCTAGTTCCACCCCTATATAGCACCAGGGGCACCGAAGTCCATGCTGCTGCCACGAAAGGAGTAGTGCGGACTTGGAGCAGCAGCGGGAGGGTCGAACACTCACATCCAGGCTGGGCCGGCACCTCTGAGGCCCCTTCAATTCGCTGGGCCTCCTCCGTCGCTGCCCCGAGGTGCTGCTCACGGGTCGGGCCGCTGCCAGTAAATCTTCCGTTAGGGGGCGGAGCTTCCCCTCTCCACCTCTCTTGCCTTTCCCCCGGTCTGTGGATATCAAATGGGCGCCGGCTCTCCGCCCTGCCATGTACGCCACCTGAGCTGCCCCGGCAGAGCTCACTGGAAGGTGGCTGAGGCCGTAGCAGGCATGCTCTGAGCCACGAGGTAGGGCCCCGCATCCGCTCTCCACAGCCCACTCCGTAAATCAGTAGCCATGCCCCACCCAGTCTCACCGCCTGCACCTCCAGCCTTCCGGCACAGCCGAGCCCCCTTTGAGCGCAGTGGGGGCTGGATTGGGGAGCTAATTCCGGTGCTTTTAGAGCGCCAGAGACGGAGCTCCAGACAGGCACGTCCACTCAAACCGCCATCTTGAATATGCCCCTAAAATGACTTTTAAAAGAAACTTTGTCATTTAATTGGATTCCCAGAAATGTATAGCCCTTTACAAATTCAATAAGTATCCTCTCGCTAATGAGAATCGAAGTTTGGAAATCAGCAGCTCTGTTGCCATTACCTTGGTTTTGTTAATGTTCAATTCCAAACAGTAAATGGATTTACATTTGTTGAATGATGAGATTAGTCGGTGAAGCCCTATAGGAGTCTGACTGGGTTGTATTGTGCCATCCACATTTTATAGGCATTTTAAGTGGCAATTAGCGAGTTTGGGAGAAAGGGCATTAATGATGTCAAAATGATGGTACAAAGGTGCCATAAAAAGGTTAAATAGGCATGGAGCAAGCAACCATCCTTGTTTGAGTGTATTGAAGGTTTTAATTCACCGAGTTCAACTGAAACCGCCCCTAACTTAACCTGGATCAAAGTATTTGTGTATAAAAGGATAATCAAATCCAACAATTTTTGGGGGATTCTCCATTCTGCCAGTAATTTTTATAATATAGAATGGAACAGAGTCAAATGCGGCTTTTAAGTCAACAAAGAAAATACATAGGTTGTGCTTTTTTAAAAACGTCATGCTTCGCCAGCAAGGTGAGGGTCAATAAGATGGTAATTGTAGATTGACCCTTGAAAAATCCTGCTTGATTAATTGGTATTAAATGTGGTACCATTGCCCATTCTTCCAAATCCCTCAGTAAACAAGATGCAAAAACTCTAACCTCAACATCAGTTAAAGCTATTAAAAGGTAATTTGAAGGATGATCTAATGGGCCACTTTTGTGAATTGGTATAGCAGAGTCAAAACCTCGGCCCACAAGTCAGGGTTGGCTCTAATAATAACATTCGAAAGGCCATTTGGACCTGGATCCCATTTGCTCTAATCCGGTGAAGGGAAGAGACTATTTCTTTATTATTTAGAGGTTCAGAGCTCTAAATCACAGGTATGGTACTTAAGCTAATTGGATTCATTTGAAATGGCACATGTTCTTCGGCTTCATGGTGTGGTTTGGAGTTAAAGCGATTTGTAGGAGTACCAGTGGTAACATATGCATTGGAACTAGACAGATTGGTAATAAAATCAGCCCATGCATTCTCCATAATTTTAGCACTATAAGCCCTGCTGTTTCCCTCTTCCAGTTCATTGATTATCCCCCGGAAGGCCTTAGAGTTATTTGTTTCAGTTGCGTTTAATAGACTATTTCATAATTCCTATTGATACTTCATCTTTGCCTTCCAGACGTCTTGTTTATGTGACCTCTTTTGTGTCCTCAACTTTTGTTTGCAGAGAAGAAGGAATTATCAACTGTCTTAGACATTGTTGCTCTATTGAGAGAATTCCTTTGTTGCTACAAGTTAGGTGTATACCACTTATTAACAGAGAACTTAGGGGGCCAACCTTGAGTAAATTTCTGCAGAAAATGTATCAATTTTTGATTTATGAAGGTTCTTCCATCTGTCCGCCATGTTTCTTCGCGTGTCTCGATCAAGCCACTAGATCTAATTAAGGAATCTGCAAACTCAATATTTCAGCCTGTTTGTCTGAATGCCAGACCAGTCTTTTTAAACTTTAAGAACAGGAAATTGTTTGTTGTAGCACATTTTATTTATGGTTGCTGCAGAATGACAAATCTAAAATTAATGACTGAGGATTATGGTCACTTTCTACTCTTGGAATTACCATATAACCATCGATATTGGTAACCAAATTCTCCAATATAAAAGTATAGTCAATTATTGAGGAATGCTTGGTGCTTTTAAAGGTCAGTAATGCATATGATTTTGCCAAAGAATTTCCATTAAGCGTAAATTGGCCAAGCTTCTGCAAATGGTCACAACAAAACTTAGCAGTACCCTTACTTTACCGTTGACGTTGTGGGTCCGTTGTTTGGTGAGCAAGGCACACCCTATTTAATAATAATGATGGATCTCTAGTCAAGGTGGGTAAAGGTAATCAATGTCAGGGATAGTTCATCTGTTGGCATCATCAAGTTCATGTAGAGTGTACTCAGAAAGGAGAGTTTACCAAAAACGCATCTTGTCTGACAATGGTCCTCAATTTTGCTCTAAGGAAATAGAAATGTACCTAAAATCATGTGGCATTAAACACAAGAAATGTGCCATTCATCATCCAGAAACTAACTCTGTCATAGAGTGGTATAATAAATTCATTAAGGAGAGTATACAGTTGGCCAAGGTGAACTGTCTAGACTAGAAACAGACGTTACAAGAGAGGATAACTACTTACTGAATGTCTCCGCACATGACCCCTGGGAAGTCTCCATTTGAACAGCTTAAAGGGAGAGCGCCCAACAGCTGTTTGTGTCCAGGATGGATGGATTGGGACAAAGCCATAACGGTCAGTAGCCCATCACGTTGGAGAAGTCAAGAAGAACAACTTATGTTAAAAGGAAAAGAGGATTTTGACAGAAGGAAAATTGCATGTAATGTCAAAGTTAGGGATGTGGTGAAAATTAAAGCACCGGTAGGTTTTGCAGCATAGCCTAAATTCACCAAGGCACAAAAAGTTATTAAGCTATTTCATAATGCAGTAAAAACAGCTGATGGAAGGATTTGGAACAAGAGCAGGATTGTGCCTTTTAAAAAAGAGATGCAAGAAGAGGTGTACATGGATGGTGAAAAGAGGGGTTGTGAAGGGGAAGAAAGTTCAAATGAGTGACAAAGAAAAGAGGGTGACAGCAGATCAAATGGGAGATCTTGTGGTGATCAGAATGGTAATAAGGAGACAACATGCTAGTAATCTGCACTATCTCAACTATGAATAGTCTGGTGTTAATCTACGGTTTTATTATTCATGTAAATATAAGGAAGGGAGATGTGTGCCGCGTGGTGTTCTGGTGTGGCATTTGATCCTCCTAGCCTTACACCTTCTGGTGGTGTCTATCTGGCAGTTGCAGCCTCCAGGCCGAAAGGGGCTTCCAACCAATATCAGCAATTGCAGCACTAGTATCTTCAGCCGATGGCAAATTGCTGTGAAAAAAGTGAAGTGGTTTGGATCACACTTCTCTACAAATGTTTCAGACAAAAAAATGGATCAATAGTCTAAGGTTTTAGAACTGGGTTTGAATGGTTTTTTTTAAATGCCATTCTCAGGTTGCTTACCAAAGACAGCCTTTGTACAAAGTGATGTCTCTCACGACAGGTAGAAGGGGCTAGCTCCAAGTAGGAGCAACCAAAACATTAAGTCAATTAGGTGTGTAATCAGCACCTAGCTGTCATCAGCGTTCCTGAATCAGTAATCAGACAGACAAAAAAGGAGACCTTGACTTGAAGCTTCCTCACCTCAAACAACAGAATAGCAGACCCATTCTTCAACCACACCTCGTACAAAATGACAGTGCTTGAGAACAGCTTAGTAGCAGCCTAAAGTAAGCCCTTTCCCCATCTTCCCATACTTCAGTGTCTCGGTTTCTGCCTCACAGCTACAGGAATGATGCTAAAACACTCCCAGCATCTAGGGGATGCTGTCCTCATCTTCCATCTTGTGTCACTCTAAAGCTAGGAGAATCCAATATTAATCCCACGCACCTCAGTACTTACAGACATACCTCAAACATAGTCCTACTACTATACATGTGCGATGCACTCACTTCACACATATGCACTCGATATGCACAGAGGAGGCCAAAGTAAACGTCTGGGTTCCACATAATAGATAATAGGATAACATTAGACGACAGGAGCCAGTAGTTTCACCAAGCCTTAACACCCCTTGATAGGATGCACCCAGGGCATGAACTGCTACTATGAGGGTGCACTTGTAGTGCCCCACCAGGTCACAGAAATGTCCTGGACCTCGCATTACTGTGGAAAGGCACTGGCCTCTGCACACACCCTAGATTAGCATGACGCCAGGTCAAAAATGAAAGTCAAAACATCAGTTTCACATGCAGTCAATCGTTTATGGCAGTCATGCATGCCTGTTCACCATGCAAGGAACATTTCCACCCCAGTAGACGGTGGTAGAAACCGGGTGCTTGTGCTTCGGGAGAGCTATGGCAAAAGGACTTTTCAAGAAGTTATGGTTGCTAAAAGTGATGATGCACCCCTGTCTATTGGTGGCAGGTGAACCGAGAGAGTACAATGTACCTTAAGGCAGATGTCAACAATATACCATGATGGTTCTATTTCTTCACAAAGAAATTATAAATTCACCCTAACGAGCTGCAATGATCTCCAGCATCGGGCCCACGTTACCATGATCACTAAATTTGGCAGTGGGGGTTAACTCACTCACTTCTGTTCTTACTGTCATAAACAACATACCCATCATTTTATCCTTTAGGAGACCCACAGTCACAGAGATAACTGCACCGTCTTCCATGCTGAATTATACTGTAGGAAGCCAAACATTCACCTTGGGGGCATATTATCAAGAACTGCGTTAAAATTATCACCGGTTTAGCAGCAGAAAACTGCGCTAAAGCGGCGATAATGGGCTTGATAATATGCCTGATAATATGCCCTGGAGAATTCCAATAGAAGCCCATGTTCACATCAGAACATGGACTTCTATTGGAATTTTCAAGGGCATATTATCAAGCACATTCTCGCCACTTTAGCGACAGTTTTCTGCCGAAAAACCTGTGATCATTTTTAACGTCGTTCTTGATAATATGCCCCTTGGAAAGCAAACATGGCTATGCGATGTAAAGTTTACCTAAAGGAACTGAGCATTATGTTGTGGATTGTGAAGCTAAAGTGACATCCAAATGTAGGGATTTTGAAAATCTATCCAGCTTAAAGTAAGTTTACATCTTGCTTCATTTGGTTATACTCAAAAAGTGTGCCATTTCTTCCAGTGTATAACACTCTTATTTTCTGGAAGACTGTGGGTTACTTAAGGCAACAATAACATGAATATGTGTTTTACACTAGGCGGCAGAGACCAAAATGGAAATGAATGGCAGAGCACAGGTGTGTACAACCATGGCAAATATGTTATTCCGAATTAGAATGTGAACAGCATTTAATTTTACCGTTGGCCAATAACAAATGGAGTAAATGGTAATTTGCACACTTTTTTTACCATTATGAAGTGTAATTAGTTTCAGTCAATTAGTTAAGTAACCAGGATTAAAACCATTCTGCAAATTATTTAAAGTGAATGTTATATTTCTATTTTTAATCCACAACAGACCTGCATGTCCCGCCCATTTGGGTGATGTCATCCCGAACTTTCCCCTAATCTCCCCTTTCCAATCAGTCAACATTGCTTTCCAACCCTGCTCTCATTAATTTACGATTTATTGTGCAGTTCACTCCATTTCGACTTGTGTTGGAAATGGCGAAAGACCCCCCCCTCCCCCAGCAATGGTGGAAATACAAAATTGTGTGTATTTTCTTGATCATTCGTTGCAGGACTTATCATGGTTTCAATTATCATAATTTTAGACTAATTTAGAAAAATGTAAAAAACTTTGTTAGTGGATGTTGGACTTTATTATTTACCATAAAAATATGAGATTAATCGAACGTATTAATGTGACTTTTAATGCCACTCCTTAACACTATCTCGCATTCCCAACATTGTCCCATCACTCTCATGCAGGGTTCCAAACCCATCCTGAATCCACCACAACACCTGTTTACCATTTCTTTTCGCCTCAACACGCCCCATGACAGCAGTGGGGATTATGCAGGGGCGTAGGAAGGGAGGATGCGGTGGGTGCAGGCCTCCCCGGGTGTCATCACTGAGGAGGATAACAAAATGACAAAAATATGTTTTAAACATATTTTTGCCATTTTGTTACCCCCCTGAGTGATGACACTTGTCACCCCAGCTTGAAAAAAGGGCAAAAATATCTGTTTTAAACACATATTCTTGCCATTTTGTCAAGCCGGGGGTGACAAGAAATGTTCGCACCGGGTACCATCTGACCTTGCTACACCACTGGGATTATGTGAGTTGCCTGAAAAGACGAACAAGTTCACAAGTATTACACGAACAAGGCACCAGTACATCTAATCATGTTACAGAAAGCTTTCCATTTTTGCTTCATTTTTCCGAAGGCTTAAAAATTCTAATAGGGCAGACTTTCATGTGACAAACAGCATTGGGGAACACTAAGCATATGTTAGAAATATCCGTCTTTTGCATGTTATTCCCCCAGATTTTTGCTGAACCCATTTGTGCTAGCTTTAGAACTCTACACACTTGACTCCTGCTAGCTAGTAGTAAATTGTGTCTGCTCTTCCTACGAATCATGCCCAAATTGGCATACACCTTATTGACACTTATACATTCCCAGTATATGGTTCTTTGGTACTCGACTAGAGTGGTGCTGTCTTGAAAGTTTCATGGTGATCTGTCAAGCAGGGGCCAAGAAAAAAAATATATATATAACAAAACAAATTATAACTTAACTATGTGGTAATGTGTTGTAATGGAACTTAAAAGAAAGCCTGTGTGGTATACTACTTACCTGCATGATAAAAACTGCAAGGTAGAGGTGCTGCGTGGTCAAGATTAGTTTGCTCGTGTTCATAAGTAAACAAGGGCAAAACTTGCCCGTTTTATTAAATTAATAAAACAGTTTAAGTTGTTGAAGCTTTACTGTATAAATATTACTTGGTAACCCACTAACATGGCTCTGCTAGTTCTCTGATTGATTAACCGATATCTCCCTATTGATAAATAAAACAATTAGCTCTATACTATCAATGCATTACTCACATATGGTGCACAATTTCAGGGTTCGTTTGGTAGAAGTGTGATATGTTACACCGTCAAATAATGGCTTTTCAGTCCAACACAAGCTGTACATTTTAAAATTAAAGTCAAACAGCTGGCGTGGTATTAGTTTCTTAGCAAAATTATTTTTGTAGGTCTGTGTTCAATACTTGGATGTTGGGAGAGGCAGGCATGACGTCACTTGACAGCAGATACGGCTACTGAAAGAATTGCATCTAATAATGAACAGCCATTAGGTGGTATCAAAGAGATAATAATTGCTTTAGACAGCAGTGAGCTGTATATCACATAACACCAGCAGCAGCAGGACCTAAAGACAGCTATCTCTTCAAAGATCAGGGGAGCCATCTGTGGCCTGCTTCTAATTAAGGCATGAATCATTTTAGCATGCTTTGGAGAATTGTGTGTGACTTGGTTTGAAGAAATACTACAAGAATTAAGATTACTTTTAAAATGAAAAGCCTTCCTAATTACTTTGCTGGTGTTTAACTTCACTCGAGAATTTCAGGCCATCAATAGGGATCTCAAATTCTCAAAATCTGAAAGGATACATATTTATCATCACTCGTTCATATTTTTTAGGATGAGTTCAACCCCATTAAGGAGCATGCTACCCCTTAACTATTACGTCCCACTGATAATAATATATACGCAGAATATGATTAATGGTTCAATTAAGCATCATTAGCAAGACTATGATACTGGGATCAATCAAATGTTGATCCAGAGTTTGGGTCATCATGAAGATGTGTTTTTATTACATTCTGCCATGAAAGCCAAAGATTCATGGAGATTGCTATTATTTGATATCAGCAGGCTTATTTACAAGTGGGCTGTGCCTTTTTTTGATGCTCTGGTAGTGCAGGTCTCAATGATATGTATAAAACAACCCAAAGTGGTGAAGTGTGGCTCAGGGGTTAGAGGCAGCAGACCTGGAAGCTGAGATCGGTCCTGGACCAGAGTTCAATTCCCCGCCTCGGGCTAAAAATTCCACAGACTCGATAATTCTCGCCCCGGTGCCTTCTTGACTCACGGGTTCACACTCAGCGACTCTGGGCAATAGCTTGCTTAATCTCCACAACGGTCCCTCGCTGCGGGATGCCTGACTTTCACCTTGTGGATACCCTGCTATCTCACAGGGGAATACCAGGAAGGGTTCCCTAAGCAAGCGCCGGGAAACCCACTGCGGGTAGCTGTGCGCATATAAGCTCAACTACATTTACATTTACAAGCCACTCTTCACAGCTTTTAATGGCCTCATAGAAATAAAAGCACTGTGTTGCCTTATTCTGCGTTAAAGAGATAGGTGTTGCCGTGGGTGTTCCTACGCAACAACCATGAATTTTGACATTTCCCTACACCTATTCCTCATAAATGAGGCCCCTAGTTTGTGTACCACTCATTGTAACATATGTGATTGCAGCATAATGTTGTTTGGTGAAATTCAACTGTAGGTAGATACCACAAATATTTACCTTGATTCAAAATAATTTCTAAACTGTTTATAAAACTATGACAAATAACACAAGGAGGTTGTGGCAGGTGTGTGTCGTAGCTGAAGAGTGACTGTAGTCAGAAAGCAAATTTAACTGGACAATTTTACACATTTCCTGCTACTAAGTGACTTATATTCAATGTGATGTACAATGTTCACAACTGCACTGGGTTTTTTGATGAAAGGGCTCACAGTTTGTGGACAGATGCTGCATTGTACTTTTTCATTCAACTTTCTGGCAAACATCTGGGAGTCCACCCGAGGTAGTGTTTTTGTGTCACTTCACTGGCAGAAAACAATGCTTGCTTTCTGAACTATGGGAGTGAACCCAGTTTGCTGAACTAACCACATTAGAGGGCCTAAGTAAACTTTGGACTGTGGAAGGACTGCTAGTGGGTGGAAGACACGATTTTAAGGGGTACATGCCTCATTTAGCATACGGCTGGGATGTTTTGTGCTTCTGTGATACATGCCTTAATGTGATATACATTGCTTCCCCTTCGTTGTTGGTTGCAAGCAGTCTGAAAATATTACAAAAGATACATAGGAACCTGCATTGTGTCCCCTGGAATAAATATTCCTTTGACTAGTGGTCATCCCCTGCCTACTTTCTAGTGTTGGAAATGAAAGAAAAGATGCTGTCTGTACTAGCACACAGGATAGTGGATAGTTTTTCACACCCAACACATCCACCCATTGAAGAACTCCGAAATTACACTGTGTCCACTTTTTAAAGTGAAAAGAATTTATATTTGAAAACGTACTTACCTGAACAATTATTCTCTGATGCCTAAACATATATCAAGATACTTGCTAATTGTATAAATTGGTGTGGATCTCCTTCTTGAGTCGTGTTGTCATTGACTAATCACTTTCTGTATTTGCAAATGTCTTACACTACTCTGTGTTAAGCCTAAATCTGCTCGACCACACTACCCCTAGCAGAGCACTTTGAGATTGCATAGCAAGCCCCTGTCTACCATTAAGGGAACCCCTGGACTCAGTATATCAGATTATTGCTGTATAACCATAAAGAGGCAGTTGCTTGTTCCCTCCCTTGGTGCAATTTGCCTTTCAATGTGCATATGGTCTTACCCCACTCCAATCTACTCCACTATATTCTACTCCCCTCTACCCCCAATCTATCTTACCTCACTATATCCCACTAGACCCCACTCTATCTCACTCAACTCTATCCCAATCTACCCCATTTCACTCTACCACACTCCACTGTGCACCACTTGACTCCACTACAATCTACACCAATCTATCCCACTCCAGTCTACCCCACTCCACTCTACCTGAATCTGCCCCACCCCAATCTACCCCACTCTACCCCCTCCACTCTACCCCATTCTACCCCACCCCACAATATCCCTCTCCACCCTCCCAAATCTATCCCACTTCACGCTACCCAATTCTACTTTTTCCGACTCCACTCTACCCCAATCTACACCACACCAATTTACCCTCCTCCATCCACCTCCACTCTACCCAAATCTACCCCCTCTACCCTGTCTCTGCCCCATCCACCCTCCCCAATCTACCCCACTCCACTCTATACCAACCTATACCCCATTCCAACCTACCCTACTGCTATCTACCCAACTCCAGTCTACCCCACTCCACTACAACCTACCCCACTTCACCACACTCCACTCTACCCAAATCGTCTCAACTCCACTCTAGTCCAGTCTACCCCACTCCAATCTACCCCATTCTAATCTAGCTCACTCCAGTCCACTCTAATCTACCCTAATCTCCCCTACTCTAAACTACCCCACCCTACCCCACTCAACCCCGTCTCTACTCCATCCCATTCTACTCCACTCCACCCCACCCCACTCCACTACAATGTACACCAATCTACCCCATTCTACTCCACTCCACTCTACCCCAATCTAGCTCACTCCACTCTACCCCAATCTACCCCACTCCACTGTATCTCCCTCCAATGTACCCCACTCCAACTTACCTCACTGCAGTACACTCTACCCCAATCTACCACACTGTACCCCAATCTACCTCACTGAGCCCCAATCTACAGCACTCTACCCCACTCCGATCTGCCCCAATCTACACTTCCCCCACATCACCCTCCCCACCCTATCATCAGCGGCTGGTGCAGGTAAGCGCGGTGGGGCAGGGGCGAGGGTGAGGGGGATGTATGCAGATGACAGAATAGGGCACACTAAATAAATAAAGAACTCAGATTCTGTCATCTGCCAACATCCCCCCGCAGCATGCCGTCCCGCCCCACTGCCCCAATGTGCTTACCTACACCGGCAGCTGCTGAACCCTAACCCCCCCCCCCACTAAGGTTTAGCCATGCTGAAAAGCATCCACATTGGTGTACAGCATGGCTAAAACACATTGCCAAAGCCAAACGCTGTCACATAGGCGAGATATATTGGCTTTGCCAATGCATATTAGTAAAGTCATTGATGGTGCCATCAACATAGGCCACCCAAAGCTCTCCCAATGACACACTGCAAGGGGGACGACTGTTAAGGTGACGTTATTGGCTTTAAGAATATCAATATGGTTAGTTGTTCAGTTCACTAGGTTGCAACACGCTCCTAATATACTGTGAAGTGGTGCCCAGCGGTCTGGTCCTTTCTTTGTGTCCATGCTGTGGAGAGATGTTCCTAGTGCTAGCGGTGATAAAGGAACACTAGCAGCGGGGCAGGGAATATCCTCCCTGCTCTGAGCAGAGTAGCCTGCAGTCGTTGCCAGCATAATTAGCGGGTGGGGGCGGGTTGGGGGGTTCATGCAGGGGTTTGCGCTGGGTTTGGGGGGAATTAAAAATTATAAGTTAACTTACCAGGTCCTGCGCAGCCTCAGCTCCTGGCCGGGTCCTGCGTTTTCCTGCTGCTTTCCTGCTCTCCTGCCTCTGGCAGGAACAGGAAGCGGGCAACCTCCCTTCCTTCCCCAAAGCCAATCACAATGCTGCAATGGAGCCTACATAGAGAAAATGCAGAGTGTGCATGACTGGCCCCAGAGGGCCGATCAAATAGTCAGTGCTCACAGTATTAGGCAAGCCACTCCTACCCGACCTGCTCGCCCCCACCTAGGCATGCCGTCCTGCTTTCTCACAGCGCAAGAAGCAGAAACATAAAATGGTATTTAAAATACCATTTTATGTTTCTGCTTCTTGCACAGTGAGAAAGCAGTGGACGACGCTCCTCCAACCTAATTTAGGAGCCACCCCTGGGAGCCTGTCCAGTAATGTGCGTTTGTAATTGTCACATTTGCTTCAAAGTTGCCTTTCTTTGGAATCCGTCCCTTTATAGACCTGTTAAACATTTCTAATCACCCTCCTTGAGCCATGATATATGGTTTTGTTTGGGTTGAGGGAGAGAAGCATCGTTAGAAACTAACAATAATAAAAAAAATTCAATGCTGTGGTTTCATTGTTTTAGCTTTTAATTTTTTTTTTCTGTTTAACGTTTCAAGAAGCAATAAACATAAAACAGCTAAATGCATCTAAAAGCAACTTCTGATGGAAATCACTGCTCCCCTCCTGAAATAATGGAGCGGTCACATATCGCTTGGTTGTCTTCAGACACCTTGTGTCCCAAGCAGTATAACATTTTTAAAAGGGTTGTCATATGCAGAATTTAGGTTTCTGTTGCCTATAAAACAAAGATCATAAAACATTGTAATGCATTTTTTTCAGAAATGTGGATCACTTCAGCACTCGAGCACTCTGTTAATATGTTTTCTGGCCCTGCTCCACTCAGCTCTCCCACGCTGCCCCTCTCCTGGTCTGCTCAGCCCCTGCACCGCTCAGCCTT
This sequence comes from Lissotriton helveticus, assembly GCF_964261635.1. Lineage (NCBI taxonomy): Eukaryota > Metazoa > Chordata > Amphibia > Caudata > Salamandridae > Lissotriton > Lissotriton helveticus. The sequence continues at coordinate 1,815,058,512 of NC_136067.1, read as the reverse complement.
TGTTGCTGGCCATCTCCGTCTGTATAGCTGTTTATACTGATGTCTGCTGAGTTGTTAGATCAGGAGCTGTTTACACATGGTTTTCAGGCTGTGAGCATTGCAAGTAGGCAATGCCATCAGCATGTTCCTGCTACTAGCCATTTGTGCATTTGAATTATTCATAGTGAAGCAGGGCTGAGGGGAAGAACAGAAGAATATAGATGCTGGGGTCCATCCGAGCAAATGTCATTTATTGAGCACCATGGTCTGTTACCATTCGCGCATATGGCAGTTTGACTGGTGGCCTTCTCCTGCAGCACTGGTTCATACAAAGCAGCATAGTTAAACACAAGCTGTTCTCCACAGTGTAAAAGGGGGTGTGAGTTACTCTGCAGAAATAAGTGGTAAAAGGCCTTCGTGTTATGGTGAACTGAACTCTTCGCAGTTTCTTTGCAAGGAATATGCTTAGTTTGCACAAGAAATTGCAGTAGGTTCTCAATGATCTTTTATCCTGTATAATCATAAAAATGTAAAAACGAATCACTCTTCTACCCCTAAATTAGAATGTGGAAGATAGTGGGTGGAATCCTAAGTGGAGGAGACAGTAATAAGTTGGCAATTTTGTTCCAGTACAAAAGCATTATGTTTAACATCCGTCCTCTAAAGAAATTGACAGATGGCTTGGAGGGTAATGCACCTACTGCAGAGTTCTATGTGTATCCACAAAGCCTTAGAGTAGAATACTGGTAAGAGAGATCAGACGATTAATGCACTTGATACATAGATTTCTATTTAAATGGTTTGAGTCCTCACAAAAATGGGTTGAGTTTTAAGGTGTCTACTTCAGAGCGTCGTCATAGGTACCAAGGAAAAAATTAAGACTGATTTGTAAAGATTTTCTCTTACTAAATTCTTGTTTAGTTCTTCTACTGGAAATCAATACTTATACTCTTCTAATGATATACTCCATCTCTCCCTAAATATGATTTTTCTACTTTTTCATCACTTATTTTTCTTATGTTTTCCTACCCCTGATCATGGCCTTCATTGTTCGTCCTGTGTTACACTTTATTACTTCATACTCTTTTTCCTTTCTTTATATCCCTCCTTGCTCTCATCTCTATCTGTTCATTTCTGTCTATGTTTGCAAATTTAGTTCTGTTTTTGATGTACTGGGCCAGATATACTAACCAAGAGGCCGATTACGATGGCGAAAGGAAACGTGTCCGACCGCCATGGTCGCGGCAAATATACTCCCGACCGCACCGCGGATAAGCCGCCGGTGCGATTAGGATATTTCCGCCATCACACACCGACAGCGGCGGACGGATCACACCAAAGACTGCCGCACGTGGACGGTACTACAGAAACACCTTCCGCCGCGGACGCAATGCCCGCGGAAACAGGCCCAACCTCCGCCAGACCTGCGGAAGGACCGCCCTCACGATTAGAATAACCTCACCATACCAAAGGAACTCACCACCGTCCACGACGGCCGCGGACAAAAAAACAACAACAAACGGAGCTTGGCTGCGGAAGGACCAAACAAACTTCAGCCCTGTCATACCGAAACAAAAAGGCGGATGGAAGTAAATAGTAAACCAAAAAAACAAGACACACACCCACCTGGAACACCCACCCCCAACAACTACACGCCCCAATGCCACAGCCCCCAGCACAAACAAGAGCATCCAAGTCTCCACACCAACAGAACACCTGACTGCAAATAACCATTGGGACACAACCACCACAGAGAGTATAAAAGGAATCCCTCCCATTACCACAATACTTTGCATCACAGCACAGCTGCAAGAAAGAGGCACACACCACACACACAACAGACACACAAAAACACACATACAACCTGCACACCAACACACCCACCACACCAACCCCCACAATGCCATCCCTACATACCACACACCTGCACACCCAACACCCCCAACACCTTGCACATCACGCACCATGGCCCCCAAGAAAAACCCCAAGTTCACAGAGAGTGAGTTGAAGGTCATGGTGGATGAAATCATCCGTGTCGAACCACATCTGTTCAGTACCCTAGTGCAGCAGACCACCTTGGCAACTAAAACCACTACGTGGGACAGGATAGTGACCAAAGTGAACGCTTCAGGAACTGTGCCACGCACCAAACACGATATCCAGAGGCAGTGGCACGACCTCAAGGCAAGGGTGAAAGGCATCAGGTCCAAGAACCACCTGCGGGCACTCAACACTGGCGGTGGTGCTCCCATGGATCAAATACCATACACTGAATGGGAGAAGAAGGTGCTAGGCACACTGCACCCTGAGAGCCTGGAAGGAATAGACAAGTGAGTGGAGGCTGGTAAGTAAAAACCAATGAACACTATCACACTGTTATGTCTGCCTTGCACAACTGCTACGACACATCTCCCAGGCTACAATCCATGCATGTGGAACACACAGTAACCCAAATGTGAAGCCCAGGGCTCAAATCCACCCACCATGATCAACCACAAATGTAGCCTCCTACGTTCCCAGGCTTGCATGTGGTCAAGCACCACAACTCCCATCAGGCCCCCATGTCTACAGGGAGGGTGGGGTTGTGTGAGAGGCCAGCACTACAACTCCCAACAGGCCCCCATGTCTACAGGGAGGGTGGGGGTTGATGAGAGGCCAGCACACCAACTCCCAACAGGCCCCCATGTCTACAGGGAGGGTGGGGGCTGATGAGCGGCCAGCACAACAACTCCCAACAGGCCCTCATGTCTACAGGGAGGATGGAGGTGGATGAGAGGCCAGCACTACAACTCCCAACAGGCCCCCATGTCTACAGGGAGGGTGGGGGTTGATGAGAGGCCAGCACAACAACTCCCAACAGGCCCCCATGTCTACAGGGAGGGTGGGGGTGGATGAGATGCCAGCACTACTACTCCCAACAGGCCCCCATGTCTACAGGGAGGGTGGGGGTGGTTGAGAGGCCAGCACAACAACTCCCAACAGGCCCCCATGTCTACAGGGAGGGTGGGGGTGGGTGAGAGGCCAGCACTACAACTCCCAACAGGCCCCCATGTCTGCAGGGAGGTTGGGGTGGGTGAGAGGCCAGCACCACAGCTCCCAACAGGCCCCCATGTCTACAGGGAGGGTGGGGGTGGGTGAAAGGCCAGCACCACAACTCCCAACAGGCCCCCATGTCTACAGGGAGGGTGGGGGTGGATAAGAGGCCATCACTACAACTCCCAACAGGCCCCCATGTCTACAGGGAGGGTGGGGGTGGGTGAGAGGCCAGCACCACAACTCCCAACAGGCCCCCATGACTACAGGGAGGGCGGGGTAGATGAGAGGCCAGCACAACAACTCCCAACAGGCCCCCATGTCTAAAGGGAGGGTGGGGGTGGGTGAGAGGCCAGCACCACAACTCCCAACAGGCCCCCATGTCCACAGGGAGGGTGGGGTGGGTGAGAGGCCAGCACTACAACTCCCAACAGGCCCCCATGTCTACAGGGAGGGTGGGGGTTAATGAGGGGCCAGCACAACAACCCCCAACAGGTCCCCATGTCTACAGGGAGGATGGAGGTGGATGACAGGCCAGCACTACAACTCCCAACAGGCCCCCATGTCTACAGGAAGGGTGGGGGTTGATGAGAGGCCAGAACAACAACTCCCAACAGGCCCCCATATCTACAGGGAGGGTGGGGTGGATGAGATGCCAGCACTACAACTCCCAACAGGCCCCCATGTCTACAGGGAGGGTGGGGGTGGTTGAGAGGCCAGCACAACAACTCCCAACGGGCCCCCATGTCTACAGGGAGGGTGGGGGTGGGTGAGAGGCCAGCACTACAACTCCCAACAGGCCCCCATGTCTAGAGGGAGGTTGGGGTGGGTGAGAGGCCAGCACCACAACTCCCAACAGGCCCCCATGTCTACAGGGAGGGTGGGGGTGGGTGAGAGGCCAGCACCACAACTCCCAACAGGCCCCCATGTCTACAGGGAGGGTGGGGGTGGGTGAGAGGCCAGCACTACAACTCCCAACAGGCCCCCATGTCTACAGGGAGGGTGGGGGTGGGTGAGAGGCCAGCACTACAACTCCCAACAGGCCCCCATGTCTACAGGGAGGGTGGGGGTTAATGAGGGGCCAGCACAACAACCCCCAACAGGCCCCCATGTCTACAGGGAGGGTGGGGGTGGATAAGAGGCCAGCACTACAACTCCCAACAGGCCCCCATGTCGACAGGGAGGGTGGGGGTGGGTGAGAGGCCAGCACCACAACTCCCAACAGGCCTCCATGACTACAGGGAGGGCGGGGTAGATGAGAGGCCAGCACAACAACTCCCAACAGGCCCCCATGTCTACAGGGAGGGTGGGGATGGGTGAGAGGCCAGCACCACAACTCCCAACAGGCCCCCATGTCTACAGGGAGGGTGTGGGTGGGTGAGAGGCCAGCACTACAACTCCCAACAGGCCCTCATGTCTACAGGGAGGGTGGGGGTTAATGAGGGGCCAGCACAACAACCCCCAACAGGCCCTCATGTCTACAGGGAGGATGGAGGTGGATGAGAGGCCAGCACTACAACTCCCAACAGGCCCCCATGTCTACAGGGAGGGTGGGGGTTGATGAGAGGCCAGCACAACAACTCCCAACAGGCCCCCATGTCTACAGGGAGGGTGGGGGTGGATGAGATGCCAGCACTACGACTCCCAACAGGCCCCCATGTCTACAGGGAGGGTGGGGGTGGTTGAGAGGCCAGCACAACAACTCCCAACAGGCCCCCATGTCTACAGGGAGGGTGTGGGTGGGTGAGAGGCCAGCACTACAACTCCCAACAGGCCCCCATGTCTACAGGGAGGGTGGGGGCTGATGAGCGGCCAGCACAACAACTCCCAACAGGCCCTCATGTCTACAGGGAGGATGGAGGTGGATGAGAGGTGATGGAGCGAGATAGAAAACAAAATTTTGTTTAAACTCGCAAAGTCACATTTCCATAACATGAATAAAATTATTAATGATTTGTGATATGTCGTGCTAATACAACCTAGATTAAACTTTACACGTGGGGGGACTAACATGTGTGCTCATAAACGTGCATAAATGTTGCATCTTTTTGTTCGTGCAAAATAATAAAATAATTTATTGTTTTCGTTTTTGTCATTACTAACTGCTGCATACTTAAAATAAGCATGTGCTTGTTTTGCTTTTTCTTGTCTGTGTGATGTCATTTCTACTATTCTAGGTGCATATGGGTCTCATTGAAAAACGGAGACTGGTAAATATAAACGCTGCTTTATTTGTTTGCAATGGCTAGGTAACATTTTAATTAATCGGGTGGGTTAATTATTTAGTAAACCATGGGGTGGATACAGAATATACTTTATTTCTTACATTAATACTTTTCTTGTGTTTGTTTTATACTAGAAATCATAAGTTGCCTGCTTTTGAGGCCTAGCTATTTGAGCCGCAAAATAAAAGCTGATCTGTAATTCTACAGAAAGTCACGAGACGCCCATTCTGAATTAAAACGTTTATTGAAGCTGCATTCACAAAGCAAAACTGATGAGCTGACATCATTCTGTCGGACATGGCCAAGGTCGAAAGTGAACTTTTTGTCAGTCCTTAACTTGGCATCCGCGGAAGTTGTTCTGAAAAGCTATGGAAGCGGCGAGGATGACCTGTTACAAAGTTGCAATAGCAGGAAGCCTCTGGCTTCACGTGGAAGAGACAATGGTCTTTGTAAGACATGAGTTTGTGGAACTTTTTAAGAATCGGGTGACATGTCACTTGTCACTCTCAGCCAATGGGACGTCGAGTATTTCTGAAAACTTTCCTTTACTAGTTTAGTTAGCGTAGAAAGGTATAAAAAGTCATGCCCTTAGGGTTGGGCTGGCTGCTGCTTTCTGACTTTCCGATGAGGGTGATGTGCTGCTGGACTTTGCGTGGAGCACGTAAGAATCCTCAAAGAACTTTACTTTAATTTCTGTCTATTTAGCTCAGTTAGGGAAAATAGGTTTTAGAAATGCTAAACTTTATATAATTTCTTTAAACTGATTCAATTGCTTAAATTGTATTTTTCTCGATTTCCTTACCATCATGCTTGCTTTATTTATTTTTATTTTTAATTTTATTTTTGAGGCTAAAAACTAACCTAAAAATGCCTTACATTAAGGAGAGCACTTCAAAATGCTCTGTTTTTAAAAGATGCTGTAAGATGACTCTGGTGTGTCTGCTCATTTTAGTTCTGCTCTGGTTGGTACTAGCTGTGATCATACCTTTAGAAATGAATAGAGAATTACATAAAGTTAACATAACAAGCAAAGCTCTGGTTAGCCAAACTAAACATAGTGCATCTGCTAAAGTAATTGATCATCAGCCTAACATTCATCAAGATAAATCAATAGGTGATTTTTCAAGTAATACTTTCACAAAGCTTTTGAGTGAATATGTAAAGGTAATGGATGCAAAGGATTGTTATGTATGCGTTAAGTTACCCGCTTCTGTTTCTGAGGGAGTAACATATAATATGCTTCCTCTCACTTATGCTGTTACATGTAGTGTATTAACTAGTTTATTTTATCAAACTGGTCGTTTAGAATATTACTATTCAAATTATGATGAGATTTTTGCTAATGTCAAGATTGATAATGCTTTAAATAAGCATAAGAAAGCTAAACAATTGAGGGAATATTTCCTTGTTACTAATGAACTCACTTATGAGTATGCTTACAAGAATAATCTAACATGTAAATTAAGTGCTGAAGGGAAGAAATTTCTGAATATGGTTGAAGAGAGAAGAGCAATTTATAAGAGAAATGAATTAGTCAAGCAGACTAAGTCATCATTCTGGCAAAAAGAGGATGAGAAACTAAATGGCAAAATGCTTGAAAATATTGCAATTCACATAGACAAACCTGTTAGTGGAAAGCTTTGCATTAGAAGAGATAACACACTTTTTGATAATTATTTTGTAGGTGCAAGCAACTGTGAAGATACTTATCAGATTATGGGAGGTTGGGGATTTAAAGGTGGAAAAGATCCTATCTTTCCTGGAATTTATTTTGTTTGTGGTGACAAAGCCTACTACAACCTTCCAGACCATTGGTATGGAACTTGTTATGTGGGAATTGTTTTTCCTAAAGTGTTTCATGTTGACAGAGATTCAGAAGGATTATTTAAAATCCATAATTATGTAAATAGAGCTAAAAGAGAAACTTTTACTGAAGTTCTGGGAGATATTTTTCAAGCTGTAATACCTTTTGTTGGTATAACCCTAAATGCAGGGAGAATCAGAAAATTGTCCACTATAGTTGATAGATTATCAACTGACACTGCTGATGGATTTCAATTAGTGAATGTTGAAGTTATTGCAATTAGATCCATGGTAATTCAAGACCGTCTTGCTTTAGACATACTCTTAGCAAAAGAGGGAGGAGTCTGTGGCATTTTACATGTCCAACATTGCTGTACATATATACCGGATGAAAGTAAAAATATTGAAATGTATATTAAGAATATTACACAAATGCATTCTGAAATAATTCCTTTAGAAGAAGAAGATTTTACTGGGAAACTTTCAAATAGGTTTCAAGCAATTAAAAACTGGTTTCATAATATCGGAAGTTCAATTCTTGGCAAGATTCTGGCACCTTTGATTATAATTATATTTATTTTTATTTTGACTAAAGTAGGTTGTCTGTTGCATAAAAGAAAGAAGCATTTGAGAGAAAAGAAGAGAATTTATAAACTCAGAAAAGAAGAGGAAAGGGAGATTGAGTTGCAAGAGTTACATAGAGAGCGTCATGTTAATTGCAAGGATTATGCTGAAACAGACTTTTAGGTTTACTAATACAATGAATTTGAATCGATTTCTTATAAATTAAATTTACCAAAATTTTGAGTGCTGGTGTGGTGATTTGTTAATCACCAGATGAGGGAGTTGATGGAGCGAGATAGAAAACAAAATTTTGTTTAAACTCGCAAAGTCACATTTCCATAACATGAATAAAATTATTAATGATTTGTGATATGTCGTGCTAATACAACCTAGATTAAACTTTACACGTGGGGGGACTAACATGTGTGCTCATAAACGTGCATAAATGTTGCATCTTTTTGTTCGTGCAAAATAATAAAATAATTTATTGTTTTCGTTTTTGTCATTACTAACTGCTGCATACTTAAAATAAGCATGTGCTTGTTTTGCTTTTTCTTGTCTGTGTGATGTCATTTCTACTATTCTAGGTGCATATGGGTCTCATTGAAAAACGGAGACTGGTAAATATAAACGCTGCTTTATTTGTTTGCAATGGCTAGGTAACATTTTAATTAATCGGGTGGGTTAATTATTTAGTAAACCATGGGGTGGATACAGAATATACTTTATTTCTTACATTAATACTTTTCTTGTGTTTGTTTTATACTAGAAATCATAAGTTGCCTGCTTTTGAGGCCTAGCTATTTGAGCCGCAAAATAAAAGCTGATCTGTAATTCTACAGAAAGTCACGAGACGCCCATTCTGAATTAAAACGTTTATTGAAGCTGCATTCACAAAGCAAAACTGATGAGCTGACATCATTCTGTCGGACATGGCCAAGGTCGAAAGTGAACTTTTTGTCAGTCCTTAACTTGGCATCCGCGGAAGTTGTTCTGAAAAGCTATGGAAGCGGCGAGGATGACCTGTTACAAAGTTGCAATAGCAGGAAGCCTCTGGCTTCACGTGGAAGAGACAATGGTCTTTGTAAGACATGAGTTTGTGGAACTTTTTAAGAATCGGGTGACATGTCACTTGTCACTCTCAGCCAATGGGACGTCGAGTATTTCTGAAAACTTTCCTTTACTAGTTTAGTTAGCGTAGAAAGGTATAAAAAGTCATGCCCTTAGGGTTGGGCTGGCTGCTGCTTTCTGACTTTCCGATGAGGGTGATGTGCTGCTGGACTTTGCGTGGAGCACGTAAGAATCCTCAAAGAACTTTACTTTAATTTCTGTCTATTTAGCTCAGTTAGGGAAAATAGGTTTTAGAAATGCTAAACTTTATATAATTTCTTTAAACTGATTCAATTGCTTAAATTGTATTTTTCTCGATTTCCTTACCATCATGCTTGCTTTATTGCTAATAAATTTCATTTATAAAACTTACAACTTATATACCATAATTTAGAAAATAAAATCTTACTTTTGACAAACAAGCTGGTCTTGATTATTTAGAAGTATAGGTTACCTTAAGCTAGATCATATCGCCTATGGTGGTCGTTTAAATGGTTGGGTTTTATTCTAATGACAATATTCTTTCTGCAAATGTATAAATTGTTTATAGTTTATAAATAATGTGTATATAGATTTATTTGACCACCTGATTCAGTAGGCCCAAAATATATCAGGTTCATAAATGGGTCCATGTATAGTTTAGAATTTTGTTTATATGAACCTGATATATTTTGGGCCTACTGAATCAGGTGGTCAAATAAATCTATATACACATTATTTATAAACTATAAACAATTTATACATTTGCAGAAAGAATATTGTCATTAGAATAAAACCCAACCATTTAAACGACCACCATAGGCGATATGATCTAGCTTAAGGTAACCTATACTTCTAAATAATCAAGACCAGCTTGTTTGTCAAAAGTAAGATTTTATTTTCTAAATTATGGTATATAAGTTGTAAGTTTTATAAATGAAATTTATTAGCAATAAAGCAAGCATGATGGTAAGGAAATCGAGAAAAATACAATTTAAGCAATTGAATCAGTTTAAAGAAATTATATAAAGTTTAGCATTTCTAAAACCTATTTTCCCTAACTGAGCTAAATAGACAGAAATTAAAGTAAAGTTCTTTGAGGATTCTTACGTGCTCCACGCAAAGTCCAGCAGCACATCACCCTCATCGGAAAGTCAGAAAGCAGCAGCCAGCCCAACCCTAAGGGCATGACTTTTTATACCTTTCTACGCTAACTAAACTAGTAAAGGAAAGTTTTCAGAAATACTCGACGTCCCATTGGCTGAGAGTGACAAGTGACATGTCACCCGATTCTTAAAAAGTTCCACAAACTCATGTCTTACAAAGACCATTGTCTCTTCCACGTGAAGCCAGAGGCTTCCTGCTATTGCAACTTTGTAACAGGTCATCCTCGCCGCTTCCATAGCTTTTCAGAACAACTTCCGCGGATGCCAAGTTAAGGACTGACAAAAAGTTCACTTTCGACCTTGGCCATGTCCGACAGAATGATGTCAGCTCATCAGTTTTGCTTTGTGAATGCAGCTTCAATAAACGTTTTAATTCAGAATGGGCGTCTCGTGACTTTCTGTAGAATTACAGATCAGCTTTTATTTTGCGGCTCAAATAGCTAGGCCTCAAAAGCAGGCAACTTATGATTTCTAGTATAAAACAAACACAAGAAAAGTATTAATGTAAGAAATAAAGTATATTCTGTATCCACCCCATGGTTTACTAAATAATTAACCCACCCGATTAATTAAAATGTTACCTAGCCATTGCAAACAAATAAAGCAGCGTTTATATTTACCAGTCTCCGTTTTTCAATGAGACCCATATGCACCTAGAATAGTAGAAATGACATCACACAGACAAGAAAAAGCAAAACAAGCACATGCTTATTTTAAGTATGCAGCAGTTAGTAATGACAAAAACGAAAACAATAAATTATTTTATTATTTTGCACGAACAAAAAGATGCAACATTTATGCACGTTTATGAGCACACATGTTAGTCCCCCCACGTGTAAAGTTTAATCTAGGTTGTATTAGCACGACATATCACAAATCATTAATAATTTTATTCATGTTATGGAAATGTGACTTTGCGAGTTTAAACAAAATTTTGTTTTCTATCTCGCTCCATCAGAGGCCAGCACTACAACTCCCAACAGGCCCCCATGTCTACAGGGAGGGTGGGGGTTGATGAGAGGCCAGCACAACAACTCCCAACAGGCCCCCATGTCTACAGGGAGGGTGGGGGTGGATGAGATGCCAGCACTACGACTCCCAACAGGCCCCCATGTCTACAGGGAGGGTGGGGGTGGTTGAGAGGCCAGCACAACAACTCCCAACAGGCCCCCATGTCTACAGGGAGGGTGGGGGTGGGTGAGAGGCCAGCACTACAACTCCCAACAGGCCCCCATGTCTGCAGGGAGGTTGGGGGTGGGTGAGAGGCCAGCACCACAGCTCCCAACAGGCCCCCATGTCTACAGGGAGGGTGGGGGTGGGTGAAAGGCCAGCACCACAACTCCCAACAGGCCCCCATGTCTACAGGGAGGGTGGGGGTGGGTGAGAGGCCAGCACCACGACTCCCAACAGGCCCCCATGTCTACAGGGAGGGTGGGGGTGGGTGAGAGGCCAGCACTACAACTCCCAACAGGCCCCCATGTCTACAGGGAGGGTGGGGGTTAATGAGGGGCCAGCACAACAACCCCCAACAGGCCCCCATGTCTACAGGGAGGGTGGGGTGGATAAGAGGCCATCACTACAACTCCCAACAGGCCCCCATGTCTACAGGGAGGGTGGGGGTGGGTGAGAGGCCAGCACCACAACTCCCAACAGGCCCCCATGACTACAGGGAGGGCGGGGTAGATGAGAGGCCAGCACAACAACTCCAAACAGGCCCCCATGTCTAAAGGGAGGGTGGGGGTGGGTGAGAGGCCAGCACCACAACTCCCAACAGGCCCCCATGTCTACAGGGAGGGTGGGGTGGGTGAGAGGCCAGCACTACAACTCCCAACAGGCCCCCATGTCTACAGGGAGGGTGGGGGTTAATGAGGGGCCAGCACAACAACCCCCAACAGGTCCCCATGTCTACAGGGAGGATGGAGGTGGATGACAGGCCAGCACTACAACTCCCAACAGGCCCCCATGTCTACAGGAAGGGTGGGGGTTGATGAGAGGCCAGAACAACAACTCCCAACAGGCCCCCATATCTACAGGGAGGGTGGGGTGGATGAGATGCCAGCACTACAACTCCCAACAGGCCCCCATGTCTACAGGGAGGGTGGGGGTGGTTGAGAGGCCAGCACAACAACTCCCAACAGGCCCCCATGTCTACAGGGAGGGTGGGGGTGGGTGAGAGGCCAGCACTACAACTCCCAACAGGCCCCCATGTCTACAGGGAGGGTGGGGGTTAATGAGGGGCCAGAACAACAACCCCCAACAGGCCCCCATGTCTACAGGGAGGGTGGGGGTGGATAAGAGGCCAGCACTACAACTCCCAACAGGCCCCCATGTCTACAGGGAGGGTGGGGATGGGTGAGAGGCCAGCACCACAACTCCCAACAGGCCCCCATGTCTACAGGGAGGGTGTGGGTGGGTGAGAGGCCAGCACTACAACTCCCAACAGGCCCCCATGTCGACAGGGAGGGTGGGGGTGGGTGAGAGGCCAGCACTACAACTCCCAACAGGCCCCCATGTCTACAGGGAGGGTGGGGGTGGGTGAGAGGCCAGCACTACAACTCCCAACAGGCCCCCATGTCTACAGGGAGGGTGGGGGTTAATGAGGGGCCAGCACAACAACCCCCAACAGGCCCCCATGTCTACAGGGAGGGTGGGGGTGGATAAGAGGCCAGCACTACAACTCCCAACAGGCCCCCATGTCGACAGGGAGGGTGGGGGTGGGTGAGAGGCCAGCACCACAACTCCCAACAGGCCTCCATGACTACAGGGAGGGCGGGGTAGATGAGAGGCCAGCACAACAACTCCCAACAGGCCCCCATGTCTACAGGGAGGGTGGGGATGGGTGAGAGGCCAGCACCACAACTCCCAACAGGCCCCCATGTCTACAGGGAGGGTGTGGGTGGGTGAGAGGCCAGCACCACAACTCCCAACAGGCCTCCATGACTACAGGGAGGGCGGGGTAGATGAGAGGCCAGCACCACAACTCCCAACAGGCCCCCATGTCTACAGGGAGGGTGGGGGTGGGTGAAAGGCCAGCACCACAACTCCCAACAGGCCCCCATGTCTACAGGGAGGGTGGGGGTGGGTGAGAGGCCAGCACCACAACTCCCAACAGGCCCCCATGTCTACAGGGAGGGTGGGGTGGGTGAGAGGCCAGCACTACAACTCCCAACAGGCCCCCATGTCTACAGGGAGGGTGGGGGTTAATGAGGGGCCAGCACAACAACCCCCAACAGGCCCCCATGTCTACAGGGAGGGTGGGGTGGATAAGAGGCCATCACTACAACTCCCAACAGGCCCCCATGTCTACAGGGAGGGTGGGGGTGGGTGAGAGGCCAGCACCACAACTCCCAACAGGCCCCCATGACTACAGGGAGGGCGGGGTAGATGAGAGGCCAGCACAACAACTCCAAACAGGCCCCCATGTCTAAAGGGAGGGTGGGGGTGGGTGAGAGGCCAGCACCACAACTCCCAACAGGCCCCCATGTCTACAGGGAGGGTGGGGTGGGTGAGAGGCCAGCACTACAACTCCCAACAGGCCCCCATGTCTACAGGGAGGGTGGGGGTTAATGAGGGGCCAGCACAACAACCCCCAACAGGTCCCCATGTCTACAGGGAGGATGGAGGTGGATGACAGGCCAGCACTACAACTCCCAACAGGCCCCCATGTCTACAGGAAGGGTGGGGGTTGATGAGAGGCCAGAACAACAACTCCCAACAGGCCCCCATATCTACAGGGAGGGTGGGGTGGATGAGATGCCAGCACTACAACTCCCAACAGGCCCCCATGTCTACAGGGAGGGTGGGGGTGGTTGAGAGGCCAGCACAACAACTCCCAACAGGCCCCCATGTCTACAGGGAGGGTGGGGGTGGGTGAGAGGCCAGCACTACAACTCCCAACAGGCCCCCATGTCTACAGGGAGGGTGGGGGTTAATGAGGGGCCAGAACAACAACCCCCAACAGGCCCCCATGTCTACAGGGAGGGTGGGGGGTGGATAAGAGGCCAGCACTACAACTCCCAACAGGCCCCCATGTCTACAGGGAGGGTGGGGATGGGTGAGAGGCCAGCACCACAACTCCCAACAGGCCCCCATGTCTACAGGGAGGGTGTGGGTGGGTGAGAGGCCAGCACTACAACTCCCAACAGGCCCCCATGTCGACAGGGAGGGTGGGGGTGGGTGAGAGGCCAGCACTACAACTCCCAACAGGCCCCCATGTCTACAGGGAGGGTGGGGGTGGGTGAGAGGCCAGCACTACAACTCCCAACAGGCCCCCATGTCTACAGGGAGGGTGGGGGTTAATGAGGGGCCAGCACAACAACCCCCAACAGGCCCCCATGTCTACAGGGAGGGTGGGGGTGGATAAGAGGCCAGCACTACAACTCCCAACAGGCCCCCATGTCGACAGGGAGGGTGGGGGTGGGTGAGAGGCCAGCACCGCAACTCCCAACAGGCCTCCATGACTACAGGGAGGGCGGGGTAGATGAGAGGCCAGCACAACAACTCCCAACAGGCCCCCATGTCTACAGGGAGGGTGGGGATGGGTGAGAGGCCAGCACCACAACTCCCAACAGGCCCCCATGTCTACAGGGAGGGTGTGGGTGGGTGAGAGGCCAGCACTACAACTCCCAACAGGCCCTCATGTCTACAGGGAGGGTGGGGGTTAATGAGGGGCCAGCACAACAACCCCCAACAGGCCCTCATGTCTACAGGGAGGATGGAGGTGGATGAGAGGCCAGCACTACAACTCCCAACAGGCCCCCATGTCTACAGGGAGGGTGGGGGTTGATGAGAGGCCAGCACAACAACTCCCAACAGGCCCCCATGTCTACAGGGAGGGTGGGGGTGGATGAGATGCCAGCACTACGACTCCCAACAGGCCCCCATGTCTACAGGGAGGGTGGGGGTGGTTGAGAGGCCAGCACAACAACTCCCAACAGGCCCCCATGTCTACAGGGAGGGTGTGGGTGGGTGAGAGGCCAGCACTACAACTCCCAACAGGCCCCCATGTCTACAGGGAGGGTGGGGGCTGATGAGCGGCCAGCACAACAACTCCCAACAGGCCCTCATGTCTACAGGGAGGATGGAGGTGGATGAGAGGCCAGCACTACAACTCCCAACAGGCCCCCATGTCTACAGGGAGGGTGGGGGTTGATGAGAGGCCAGCACAACAACTCCCAACAGGCCCCCATGTCTACAGGGAGGGTGGGGGTGGATGAGATGCCAGCACTACGACTCCCAACAGGCCCCCATGTCTACAGGGAGGGTGGGGGTGGTTGAGAGGCCAGCACAACAACTCCCAACAGGCCCCCATGTCTACAGGGAGGGTGGGGGTGGATGAGAGGCCAGCACTACAACTCCCAACAGGCCCCCATGTCTGCAGGGAGGTTGGGGGTGGGTGAGAGTCCAGCACCACAGCTCCCAACAGGCCCCCATGTCTACAGGGAGGGTGGGGGTGGGTGAAAGGCCAGCACCACAACTCCCAACAGGCCCCCATGTCTACAGGGAGGGTGGGGGTGGGTGAGAGGCCAGCACCACAACTCCCAACAGGCCCCCATGTCTACAGGGAGGGTGGGGGTGGGTGAGAGGCCAGCACTACAACTCCCAACAGGCCACCATGTCTACAGGGAGGGTGGGGGTTAATGAAGGGCCAGCACAACAACCCCCAACAGGCCCCCATGTCTACAGGGAGGGTGGGGTGGATAAGAGGCCATCACTACAACTCCCAACAGGCCCCCATGTCTACAGGGAGGGTGGGGGTGGGTGAGAGGCCAGCACCACAACTCCCAACAGGCCCCCATGACTACAGGGAGGGCGGGGTAGATGAGAGGCCAGCACAACAACTCCCAACAGGCCCCCATGTCTAAAGGGAGGGTGGGGGTGGGTGAGAGGCCAGCACCACAACTCCCAACAGGCCCCCATGTCTACAGGGAGGGTGGGGTGGGTGAGAGGCCAGCACTACAACTCCCAACAGGCCCCCATGTCTACAGGGAGGGTGGGGGTTAATGAGGGGCCAGCACAACAACCCCCAACAGGTCCCCATGTCTACAGGGAGGATGGAGGTGGATGACAGGCCAGCACTACAACTCCCAACAGGCCCCCATGTCTACAGGAAGGGTGGGGGTTGATGAGAGGCCAGAACAACAACTCCCAACAGGCCCCCATATCTACAGGGAGGGTGGGGTGGATGAGATGCCAGCACTACAACTCCCAACAGGCCCCCATGTCTACAGGGAGGGTGGGGGTGGTTGAGAGGCCAGCACAACAACTCCCAACGGGCCCCCATGTCTACAGGGAGGGTGGGGGTGGGTGAGAGGCCAGCACTACAACTCCCAACAGGCCCCCATGTCTAGAGGGAGGTTGGGGGTGGGTGAGAGGCCAGCACCACAACTCCCAACAGGCCCCCATGTCTACAGGGAGGGTGGGGGTGGGTGAGAGGCCAGCACCACAACTCCCAACAGGCCCCCATGTCTACAGGGAGGGTGGGGGTGGGTGAGAGGCCAGCACTACAACTCCCAACAGGCCCCCATGTCTACAGGGAGGGTGGGGGTGGGTGAGAGGCCAGCACTACAACTCCCAACAGGCCCCCATGTCTACAGGGAGGGTGGGGGTTAATGAGGGGCCAGAACAACAACCCCCAACAGGCCCCCATGTCTACAGGGAGGGTGGGGGTGGATAAGAGGCCAGCACTACAACTCCCAACAGGCCCCCATGTCGACAGGGAGGGTGGGGGTGGGTGAGAGGCCAGCACCACAACTCCCAACAGGCCTCCATGACTACAGGGAGGGCGGGGTAGATGAGAGGCCAGCACAACAACTCCCAACAGGCCCCCATGTCTACAGGGAGGGTGGGGATGGGTGAGAGGCCAGCACCACAACTCCCAACAGGCCCCCATGTCTACAGGGAGGGTGTGGGTGGGTGAGAGGCCAGCACTACAACTCCCAACAGGCCCCCATGTCTACAGGGAGGGTGGGGGTTAATGAGGGGCCAGCACAACAACCCCCAACAGGCCCCCATTTCTACAGGGAGGGTGGGGGTGGATAAGAGGCCATCACTACAACTCCCAACAGGCCCCCATGTCTACAGGGAGGGTGGGGGTGGGTGAGAGGCCAGCACCACAACTCCCAACAGGCCCCCATGACTACAGGGAGGGCGGGGTAGATGAGAGGCCAGCACAACAACTCCCAACAGGCCCCCATGTCTACAGGGAGGGTGGGGGTGGGTGAGAGGCCAGCACCACAACTCCCAACAGGCCCCCATGTCTACAGGGAAGGTGGGGGTGGGTGAGAGGCCAGCACTACAACTCCCAACAGGCCCCCATGTCTACAGGGAGGGTGGGGGTTAATGAGGGGCCAGCACAACAACCCCCAACAGGCCCCCATGTCTACAGGGAGGGTGGGGGTGGATAAGAGGCCAGCACTACAACTCCCAACAGGCCCCCATGTCTACAGGGAGGGTGGGGGTGGGTGAGAGGCCAGCACTACAACTCCCAACAGGCCCCCATGACTACAGGGAGGGCGGGGTAGATGAGAGGCCAGCACAACAACTCCCAACAGGCCCCCATGTCTACAGGGAGGGTGGGGGTTGATGAGAGGCCAGCACAACAACTCCCAACAGGTCCCCATGTCTACAGGGAGGGTGGGGGTGGATGAGAGGCCAGCACTACAACTCCCAACAGGCCCCCATGTCTACAGAGAGGGTGGAGGTGGGTGAGAGACCCGCACAACAACTCCCAACAGGCCCCCATGACTACAGGGAGGGTGGGGGTTGATGAGAGGTCAGCACAACAACTCCCAACAGGCCCCCATGTCTATAGGGAGGGTGGGGGTGGATGAGAGGCCAGCACTACAACTCCCAACAGGCCCCCATGTCTACAGGGAGGGTGGGGGTTGATGAGAGGCCAGCACTACAACTCCCAACAGGCCCCCTTGTCCCATCCCAGAGCAAGATGGAGTCCCCGACCATGTGCTGACCAGTGTTCTCCCTCTACAAACTTACAGGTAGATATCCATCTTCACAGGGAGGGGTGGGTATGAGGGGGAAGTCTGTACTCCAAATTCCAATGTGCACCCTCCACCCTCATGATTGCAGCAAGGAGCAACACAACACATGGCTCCGTAGTAACTCCATGGTCAAAAAGTGAAATTAAACATGGGACAGGTGAGTACGCAGTGCCTGTATACTGCATTCGTCGAACAACAAACAAGTACCATATGTCCACAGAAGGACCCACAAATAACAGACCCTTTCACACATGTAAGAGAAGCCTCACATCTGCACGCATCAAAGAACCAGCAAGGGGAACTTGGACATGGTGGCAGCCCACTTAATCCATGTAGTAGGCAGTCTGTGCATGATGTGAGACTTGACATACCCACAACAGCAAGTACAATGTGTATCCTGACACAAGGCACATGGATGCAATGTCCAAACCCTGTCCCTAACACAAGGTAGACCATCCACATGAAAGACCAACATATGCCTCTTTTGACAATGATTAGACCGGGTTCAGTAACAAGGTAGGTTGTCCACAACCCTTGTGAACATGGCCTAGTCCACATTGCAGAGCCACTGCAACAATGTCAAAATGACTACCAAACTACACAGAGTCCAGGGGTACCATCCAATAGCAGAACAGCATCACACATATCCAAGAATTGTCTCCCCACCTCCACACCACCATAAGGCCTAGTACTGTGTACCACACCAATGTGATGACATCAACAACCATGTCCTGAATCCCTAGAAAATTGAAATGTAAGAACAACAAACCTGTCATGTCCACAGCATTGATTCTTAAATTCTTGTCCCTCAGGTGACCGAGAACTGGCAGGAGAAAGCAGCAACCGCCAGCACCATTCGCCCCCCTCACAGCATGGACTCTCCGGTGATGATTCCCTGGACACCTCGGGTGCAGAGGGCGATGCCGGTCCTTCTATACTCCCAGGGACATCAGGCTCCCAGGACATCCCTGCCCCTCACCACCTTGGCCAGTGGAACCACAGCAACTACTGCCATTGTGACCTGTGCAGCTACCACCACCACCACCACCACCACCACTCCTCCTGCCTGTGCCACCCTCCCTAACTCATTGGACGATGGTGGACCATCAACATCACAGGCTAGCAGGGAGAGTGGACGGGTGACGACACAGGTGAGGCCACAGCTTTCAAACAGGAGGGCAGGTGCAAGGTGAGGTGGGGGACAAGACCCACCCAATCCTGGGACCGAGACCCTGGATGCTATTGCAAGAGTGCATGCGTCGTACGAGCGGTCGCAGGCACAGGCGGATCTGGCGCGCCAAGACTCACTTGAGACCCGCCAACTGTTGAGGTCCATGGACAACCGTATGGGACAAATGGTGGACCTTATGGGGCAGCAAACATCTGTTTGGAGGGAGTGGTTATCCCGCAACACACCACCTCCCCCTCCCCCAAATGGCCAGCGGGACAGGACACCATCACCTGAGGCCACTGACAGGGAGGTGTCCCCCGAACAACCTGCCCACACAGCTGGGTCCACTCCGGCTCGGAGACGGAGGGGCCGTCCGAGGCTGGATCCAGGACAGAGAAGTGGCAATGCACCAGCCACCCGCCAGAAGAGGGGCCGGCACTGACTTCATCCTTCCTTGATCCTGGCATTCACTCTGTGAACTATCTTGCCCCACATTGCCAAGCATTGGCACACGTCTGTTGGACTAGGTGTACACCACACAATGTGGTGTCTAGACGGTGGTATCATCTGATATGACCTTCAACTCACTCTTCCCCTCCACCACCATTTTGTAAATATGTACTAACACAAATCCACACCTTGTAAATAAAAACCACGGAAACACTCAAGGCTGTGTGCCCTCCATGTTTAAACACAGGTTTGTCTTAGTTGCTGTCATTACCAGGTGCAGGGATCAATGTTGTTGGGAATCATGGCTCTGTGTGAGTAACCTAGGGATAATGAGAGAACAACAACCACAGGTCAGGAAACTGAATCACACCCATCACACCACACCGTACTGCAACATCCCACAAACCACAATCATCACAAAGTAAGCGGATCACAGGACACACATCAGGGAGCATTCCATGTACACCATGTCCCACACCCATGTTCAAACAGATCATACCAGAACAGGCAGCATTCACACACCACATCCACCCATCACCAGCAAACATACATGACACATTGAACAGCATCACGAGACGTAGTTACTCACATTCAAGGAAAGTAGCGGTCAATGAGCTGACGCCTCCTGTCCACACCTTCTTCCTCCCCACTATCTGCATCACTGGACATGGTTGGGATGGGAGGCGGAGCAACCTGTTGGTCTGCAGGGTCCATGATCAATTCAATATCCTTGCGCAAGGCCAGGTTGTGGAGCATGCAGCAGGCAACCATGATTTTGCATACTTTACCAGGTGAGTATGGCAGGGCCCCTCCGGTTTTATCCAGGCAGCGACCTAGACTTCAGCAGTCCAAATGTACGTTCCACCACCCAAGGTGTCTTCCCATGGGCCTCATTAGAGCGCATTTCACCTGGGGTAGTAGGATTCCGTAGGGGGCTCAGCAGCCATGGGTGGTTTGGGTACGCAGAGTCACCTAGGTGGGGGATGACAGACATATACATCATCACCAGGACTGGTGGGAACAGCATGGCTCACATACAATACAGTAGCCATCACAGCACACTCACCTACAAGCCACGCACGTTCTTGACGCAGATTAGCTATCAGTTGGGGGACAATGCTGCTCCGCAGGATGTGGGAGTCATGTGCCGATACTGGAAATCTGCCACATACATGGGAGATGATGTTGTCACCCAGGCACACCACTTGCACATTGATTGAATGGTAGTGCTTTCGATTGTGATAGATGGGTTCACGTGCATGGGGTGGAACTAGACCAAAATGTGCACCATCAATGGCACCCACTAAGTGTGATATCTGGGCCAGGGCATAGAAGTCCCCTTTGACTGCTGCCAACTCTGCCGGACGTGGGAAATGGATGTAATCATCCTTGTAACGCATCATAGCTTCCAGCACATCCCGCAGTACCATGCTGAACATGGATTGGGACATGCCCCCGGCATGACCAACTGTGTACTGAAATGTGCCCGTCGCGAAGAAGTGAAGTGCCGCCATCACCTTTGCTCTGGGTGTAATTGCTCCAGGATATGGCCTGCGTGGCTGCAGGTGCGGTGCCAATTGTGCTACAAGGTCCTGCAATGTCGGTCGGTTAAGCCAGAATTTGCGGATCACCTCCTCTTCAACCATGTCCTCCAGCACAGTGTATGGTCGATGCACATTTGGAGCCCTCCTGTGTGAGAGTAGATGGGAGCAGATGTCAATTGTACAACACGGCACAGCTGAACCACACTATCACATCCGTTCACCCACAATCAACAACCTGTGTGCAAACATGTACAATGGTACGTGCACACATGTTGAAAGAACAGCCAACATCACATTTCGGAGGGCCCATGTGTGGACAAGCATCTCCACAGACACACATGGATGTGCACTCACAACATGAACCTGGAACACACCCTCCTTGTCTTCATGCACCCATGACACCACCAACAATGCTGTGCATGCTCACATGACAGGCATTGACATACAACAGACGACACACCAACGCATACACAAAATGCATGTATCCCCCCATCATTGCTACTTGCACACACAAAACACACACTCACGACTGTATCAAACTGTGGGTACACAGCGTTAATGGACTGTGTAGATGTGTACACTTTGAAACGTGTGACCTCAAAAACAAGATGTCACCACATTGCCATGCACATCTGACGCAACTTGAGCTCACATCACTGTCCTTTGCCAAGCACTGGCATTGTCAATAGTATGATCAGACATGCAACAAATGGACATTGATGAGACACGTGGACACGGGCCATTGACAGAACATGATGTGTATTGAGGCATTCCGGACATGCCCTGACACACATGTACACCTATCATCATTACATGTGTGCGGAGACATGCAGTGTGTCTACACACTGCGTCAGGGCACGCTGTCCGCCATCACAGAAAATGATCCCTTCTACTGCAATTGTGCGTACCATTGGCTGCATGGTCAAGGTCCATCAGGGTCACACACCGCCAACCACATGTGTGCACTACCGCGATGGTGCATCATTTGAAAATCATCACTCGCTGTCCTGGCAATGGCGGAGCACGCATTCCGCGGGGGCGGGGCAGGCAGACAGATACATTTGAATGTGCAAGTGGAAATGGCAATTGGTATCCCCCCTTTCAGTCACATAGCGGCACCCACCGCCGGGTGCGGGTGGTGGGTGCCGCTATGTGTTTTGATGTTACCGTGGCATTGATGGCCATTAGCGGCACCCACCGCCCTCACCCGGCAGTGGATAACCACCCGCACCCGTTGGTGGGTGACCGGCCATGGCCATCCATGCCACGGTAACATCAAAACACATAGCGGCACCCACTGCCCGCACCCGGAGGTGGGTGACCGGCCATGGCCATCCATGCCACGGTAACATCAAAACACATAGCGGCACCCACCGCCCACACCCGGCAGTGGGTAACTGCCCGCACCCGGCGGTGGGTGACCAGCCATGGCCATCCATGCCATGGTAACATCAAAACACATAGCGGCACCCACCGCCCGCACCCGGTGGTGGGTAACCGCCCACACCCGGTGGTGAGTGACCGGCCATGGCCATCCATGCCACGGTAACATCAAAACACATAGCGGCACCCACCGCCCGCACCCGACGGTGGGTAACCACCCGTATCCGGTGGTGAGTGACCGGCCATGGCCAACCTTGCCACGGTAACATCAAAACACATAGCGGCACCCACTGCCCGCACCCAGCGGTGGGTGCCGCTATGAGACTGAAAGGAGGGATACCAACTGCCATTTCCACTTGCACATTCAAATGTATCTGTTAGTCTGCCCCGCCCCCGTGAAATGCGTGCTCTGCCATTGCCAGGCCAGTGAGTGATGATTTTCAAATGATGCACCATCGCGGTAGCGCGCACATGCGGTTGGCGGTGTGTGACCGTGATGGTCCTTACACATGCAGCCAATGGAAACAGGTACCGCGGGACGCTGAAGAGATTTCCAAAAAAGCGGAAGCCGTGCACCGCCACAGCGGGGCCAGTCATTGGCTAATTTTGAATGAGGCAGCCCGGGAACACCAATTGCTGCAGACGTGTGCCACTGATATCAGCTCCGGGCCCTATAAATGTGTGAATTTCAGCACCACACATCCACTGCTTCCAGCCACTGCTGCCTGCACCTATCACCTCTACCTGCTGCTGCTGCCCACTCCACCAACTGCTGCTGTTGTGCCAGTGTCCTGGACCTTGCCATGGCGAGAGTTGGAGAGATCCGGTCCTGTCCCTTCATTGCAGAGGAGCTTTAGGTCCTTGTGGACGGTGTGCTCCGCCACTATGAACGGCTCTACGGTGACCCAGGACAGGTGGTAAGTGCAGTGGGGGACATGTTGGTGTGCATGAGGTTGTTCCTGACTCCTTGCCTCTGCAATCTGGGCGGTGTTCTGTGGGAGGCATTGTGGGTATGCCCCAGCAGGCCAGGCACACTGTGATGTGTTCCTGGTTCTGTCACTGACTGATTGACCTCTATGCTGCGAAGTGTTATCTCCAAGGGGCCACAAACATGACATGTGTAGTCTTGTGGCAGTGCTGGGTGATGACCGATCACATCTATCTTGTGGCTGTGTACCTCACCTGCTTTCCATGATGGACTAATGCCATATTGACCTGTCAGTCACACATGTTGTACTGTGCATGGCTGCTGACAGATACCTGTACCTTCTGTCTGTGTGAACGGCCAATGGTTCACTGACTTGCCCCCTCTTGTCTCCCATTATGGTAGGTCAAGCTGCACCATCGCAAGGCCATGTGGAGGGCCATAGCACGTGATGTACGGGCAGTGGGGGTGTGCAACAGGCGACACACACACTGCCACAAGAGGTGGGACGACATCTCCAGGCTCAGCAAGAATGTGGCGGAGATGACACTGGGGCTGATTTCCAGATCAGGCCAGCTTGCACGACATACCATGACCCCTCTAATGCCACGTATCATAGCTGTGACACATCCTGACCTGTCCACACGGTTGAGAGGGGAGCAGCAGCAAACTAGCGGTAAGCACACTGAATGTGTTTGTGACTTGGAAGTGCATGCATGTATTGCTGGTCAGACACAATAGTGACATCCGTGGTGTATATGTTGTGCTGCGATTGCATGTTGGTGGCATTGGCGGAGTGAGAGTTAGCATCCATGTCAGCCAGCTGGACATACCATTTGCATTGTAGTGCAGGGGCCCAGGACATGCCATTTAGGTCTGTGGTCCCATGGCATCACATGTGTGGTGGTCTGCATGCACTTGCCCTGTTTGTTTCATGTACATGTGTCACAGGGCCCACTGATTCTTTGACATCAGGATGTCTGTTAGGGCTGGTTCATGTGCAGGATGGGTGCAACATGTTGTTCAGCAGTCAAGGAATTTTGGATTTAGTATTTTGCAAGATGTGAGTGTGGCAATTATGTATACCTCTTATCTCTCACTTTCAGCTTTGGACGAGTGCACTGACAGACAAACGACGGAGCTAAGTGGTGGGAATGCATCCGGATCAGAGATCACACAAGCGCAGACTGAGACTGAAGAGAGCAGCCCCAGAGAGGGGGACAGAACTATCCCTGAGGATTCACATGTGGAGACACCATCATCCTCATCTTCAGACAGCGGTGGTGAGTCATCAGTGTTGGTAGACACAGGGAGTGGACAATATACACCTTCAATCGGTACACAACTCACTGGGCCACACTGCCACCAACTGCAACAAGTACTGCTCGTGCTCGCCAGAGTAGGGGGAGCAGAGTGGCCTTTGGTGCAGGCACCGCTGCCCCTGGCCATGTGACACAAACTGCCCTTAGTGCTGAGGCGGTTGATCTGCTGCGACAGCTGTGTGCAGGGCAGACAAACATGATAAATGCATTCCTGGACCACGATAGGAAGTTGGGGCAGGTGGTAGCATTCATGGAGGGGATGCATGGTGATGTTGCTGGACTCCACAGGACAGTACCGTCCTTATCCAACACAGTGTCTGCAGCTATTCAACAGTCACATGTACATGGTTCTACTTCAGGTCCCCATCCACACCACTTACTGTCTCAGGGGAGAGTGACATTTCTGAACCTGTCTCATTTTCTGGGTATTGCACTAGAAGCAGTCACAGGCAGCAAGGCAGGCAACGGAGGCCACAGACACCATCCCCTAGGAAAGGGAAATCTCTCAAAGAACACGACATAACCTACCCTGGAGATGACACACAGGAGCCTCAAGGGGTGATGGGGACACAGATTCACAGGGCACACAGCCACCCCCTCAAAAGGTACTCCCAAGGGCAAGGAACATCTCATGGACAAGGCACAGACCAAGGACAGGGCATCCGCAAAGGACAGGACACCACCCACGGACACGGCTCCTCACAAGGAGCAGCCACCTCCCAAGGACAGGGACACTCCCAAGGACGGGTCCACTATAAAGGACAGGGCACCTCCCAAGGACAGGGCTCCTACAAAGGACAGGGACACTCCCAAGGACAGGGCCACTACAAAGGACAGGGCAGCTCCCAAGGACAGGGCCACTACAAAGTACAGGGCACCTCCCAAGGACAGGGCCCCTACAAAGGACAGGACACTCCCAAGGACAGGGCCACTACAAAGGACAGGGCACCTCCCAAGGACAGGGCCACTACAAAGGACAGGGACACTCCCAAGGACAGGGCCACTTCAAAGGACAGGGCACCTCCCAAGGACACGACCACTACAAAGGACAGGGCACCTCCCAAGGACAGGAACCCTACAAGGGACAGGGCACCTTCAATGGACAGGGCACCTCCCAGGGACAGAGCACCGCCCACGGATAAGGCACATGACAAAGACAGGACACCTCCTAAGGCCAAGGCGTCTCACACAGCCAAGGCACTTCCCAGGGAGCAGACACCTCCCAGGGTCAAGGCGTCTCCCATGGACAGGACATCCACCAAGGACAGACATCCATCACCCATGCGTCCCCTGAAGCTGGTGTTTGTGAAGGAACGTAAAATACATGTGTCAGAGGTGGAGTCCCCCCATACCTCTACTCCCATCCACACCCCGGTGAAGCAGAGGAAGGAGTACACTGTTGTTGCATCCCCCATTACATATGATGCAGAGGGCAGAAGGCAGGGCAAGAGCAAGCGTCAAGCAGGGTCCAGCACATCCCCTAGAGAGCAGACCCCCACCAGCACATGATCCGCCTTTGATGGGTGATGTTTCTGATGAGCCCGCACCACTTACCAGTCCAGACATGTCCAGGGTGGCCTTGCAAATCCCAAAGAAACGGAAACACACACCAGTGACACCTGACCACCCCAATGTGGCTCATCATTTCAGTGTTCCTAGTGGGTCAGCTGCAGTTCACTCTCATGTGTTAGATAGTGGCACTGTGTCTGTTGTTCGCTGTCATGCCTCATGGAGTAGCACTGTGTCAGTTGTGCCCTGTCCTGTTTCAGGTACTGCCACTGTGTGTGTCCTCCACTCTGATGTCTCAGATGCTGGCATGGTATTTGTTGGTCACTGTACAGGGACAGGTCCTGCCAGTGTATCTGGGTCTATCGCTCATGTGCCAGTCACTAGAGCTGTGGCTGTTTCTCACACTCCTGTCTCAGGTCCTGCCAGTGTGTCTGGTTCTATCGCTCATGTGTCAGTCACTAGAGCTGTGGCTGTTTCTCACACTCCTGTATCAGGTCCTGCCACTGTGTCCGAAGCTACGGGGTCCCACAGTCCACCTGATTCTGTGCTGTGAGGTGCATTTCCCATCACTCAAATGTCATTGTACGTGATGTCTGGACTGTCCCTTTTAAGCACCCTTGCAATATTATTGTCCATGGGACTGTCCGTATGACACACGTCCTTGTGCTGCCTCAGATGTACCTGCTCTGTTGTGCACAGTGCCCTGTTGCTGTTATGTTGCTGCATTGTGCCCCCTCATGTGCTGCCTCAGATGTAACTGCTCTGTTGTGCACACTGCCCTGTTGCTGTTATGTTGCTGCATTGTGCCCTCTCTTGTGCTGTCTCAGATGTACCTGCTCTGTTGTGCACACTGCCCTGTTGCCCGTTATGTTGCTGCATTGGGCCCTCTCATGTGCTGCCTCAGATGTACCTGCCCTGTACCATGGACTGTTGATGCACTTTGCCCCTCTCATGTGCTGCCTCAGATGTACCTGCTCCGTACCATGGACTGTTGATGCTCTTTGCCCCTCTCATGTGCTGCCTCAGATGTACCTGCTCTGTACCATGGACTGTTAATGCTCTTTGCCCCTCTCATGTGCTGCCTCAGATGTACCTGCCCTGTACCATGGACTGTTGATGCACTTTGCCCCTCTCATGTGCTGCCTCAGATGTACCTGCTCTGTTGTGCACACTGCCCTGTTGCTGTTATGTTGCTGCATTGTGCCCTCTCATGTGCTGCCTCAGATGTACCTGCTCTGTACCATGGACTGTTGATGCACTTTGCCCCTCTCATGTGCTGCCTCAAATGTACCTGCTCTATAACATGGACTGTTGATGCTCTTTGCCCCTCTCATGTGCTGCCTCAGATGTACCTGCTCTGTACCATGGACTGTTGATGATCTTTGCCCCTCTCATGTGCTGCCTCAGAAGTACCTGCTCTGTACCATGGACTGTTGATGCTCTTTGCCCCTCACATGTGCTGCCTCAGATGTACCTGCTCTGTACCATGGACTGTTGATGCACTTTGCCCCTCTCATGTGCTGCCTCAGATGTACCTGCCCTGTTGTACACACTGCCCTGTTGCTGTTATGTTGCTGCAATGTGCCCTCTCATGTGCTGCCTCAGATGTACCTGCTCTGTACCATGGACTGTTGATGCTCTTTGCCCCTATCATGTGCTGCCTCAGATGTACCTGCTCTGTACCATGGACTGTTGATGCACTTTGCCCCTATCATGTGCTGCCTCAGATGTACCTGCTCTGTTCTATCCAGTGGACATGCTCCTGGCTACTCACAATGTCAACCTTTATGATGTGCAATAAAGCAAGTTACTCCTGTGTTGTGGTTTATCTGTGTCATTCCTGGTTGTCTCCTTGCATTGATGATATATTGCTGCTGTCGTACATGCTGTGTCTGCCACTTTCACATTACCATTGCCCAGCACTGTTTCCTTTTGTTTGGCAGGGGCGACAGTCATTGCAATATGGCTGTGGACTGTGTAAGGGTGGGGGAGGCACTCTGAGGCTTATTTTGGGACAACAGTGGCTTCCCATGCACTGCAGGTTATGTGGATGTTGTTCACATTGTGCATGTGTCACACTCATGATTTGTGGGTACCCAGTAGGTTGTTCAGTCTCGACTTTGTCTGTCAATATGCCAGGGCTCTTCGTGTGTGTGTTAGTTGTTGATGTGTGTGCAGCAGGGTTATTTTTTGTGGTGTGTGGTGGATGGGCCCCTGTCTGTTAGTGGGGTAGGTGTGGGGTTGGCCTGAGGGTGGGCCAGCATGTCTCCTTATGTGTGGTATGCCTTGTGCGTTGGTGTGTGTAAGTGGGCCTGTGAGCTGTGTGGCCTAGCCATTCATGCCTGCCTGCCTGCCTAGTTGATTGTGGGCATTGTTTCCGTCGTCTGCTCCGCTACGTTCCGTTGTCCGTGGTATGGCTGTTTGTTCCCGTTGCGTGTGTGTTCTGGGTGAGTGGGGTCAGTTGTGCCCAGGTGGTTTTGCTGGTGGTGCATGTAAGTGTGTTCATGTCCAGACCTGGGGTTCTGTTGTGGGCAGGGGCTTTGACATGTGCGTGGTGTGTGTTTTGCAGCCGCGGTCGGTAGGAGAATACCTGCCGGGGCGGTGACGTGGGGAGGGGGAGGGGCAGGGTGGGGTTTAGTAATGTTTGGATAATGGAGGTTTGGAGGTAAGTAAACATATATATAAATCAAATGTATTTCGTTGCGTGCACTGCATACCCATATGCGAAGCAGTGCACTCTACGAAAGTCATTTGATTTATTTATATGTTTACTTACCTGCAAACATCCATTATCCATACATTACTAACCCCCACCCTGTCCCCTCCCCCTCCCCACGTCACCGCCCCGGTAGGTACTCCCCTACCAACCGCGGCTGGTGTGGTTGTATACCTGCGTCGTCGTCGGTCCATGTCTTGCTGGTGGTGGAGCACGAAGAGTAGCGGGAATGCGTGTAGAGCTGGTTCCATGACGGTGGTCTGACTGTGGTGGGTCTCTCTGCAATGTTTTGCCTCTCAGCTGTGGTAGTTCCGCCGTGTTCGGGCTGGTGGTTTCTCCGCTGCGATTTGCTGTGTGGTTTCCGCCATCGTGATTTTGCGGACGGTCGAGACGTCATTCCGTACAGCTGTGTCTCTGGATTGGTTACATCCTCCGCGGGTTCAGGTGTATTTACGCTGCGGTTCAAGTTCTTCCGCGGCGTACATACATTTTACAGTGCTTCCCATTCTAATATGGCGGACGGACTATCCGCGCCTTGCGGATGGTAAAAGGCATTTTCCGCCTACTCCAGGCTGGCGGTCATCCTTCCGTCCGCCATCGTAATCGACCCCCTAATTTGGAGTTGTAAATGAATCAATTCTCAACCGCAAAATAGTTTTTGCAATTTAGGAATCTAATTTTAGGAATCAGGAAACTTTTACTGACTGCTAAAATTGGATTATGAATTTATACCAATTCACAATTTAGAAAAGGTGAGTTGCAAATCAGTATCATATGCATTAATGGTTGCAAATGAAATTCTGGTTGCAAAATACTGAAAAATTACTGACCCCCAAGCTTGGGTGGTAACTCATTTGCAAAGGGAAAGAGGATCTTTTACGATCCTTCCTCTTTGTGAATTCTGAAAAAAAGTCTAAAGGAGTTGGGAATGGTCCAGGGGCCACTGCCAACTCTCTGAGTAACTTACAAAAACATAACTTTAAAAAAAAGCTTCCCCGTTTCCTCTAAGAAAAAAAAGTACCTTTCAAAGGCCACCATCCCTGTTATTAAATTCAATTGGATTGAGCTGTTCCGTGGAGTTACATAAAAACTCCCCAAGATTACACGAAGGTCTGCCAATAGGCGGAAAGGCAAGTTGTGCTGCTTGCACCATGATTTAGTTCCAGTACTATGTTGCGTGCTGAAAATTCAGTGCGAACTGCACCGTGTGTTGCGCCGGAGGACACAGCTACTCAAGTTGATTTTCCTGTCACTTGAGTAGATTTTCTACTCGAGTGGCAGTCTTCTGACCGTGAATAGTAGCAACTGACCCCGTTAGAAATGTCGACTTAATTAAAGCCGTACGAGCCACTATGCCTAATGTAACCCCTAAGGCGTCTGTACTCACCCTCACGCACCACTACTACTGTACTGTATATATCTATATAATCCTCAATAAAATACTTTGAAATAAAAAAAAAAAAGAAAAATCCCATTGCATGTCCTAATACGGGCCGGAAATCGCAATAGTGGCTGCCAAATCTCACTTGTGCTCGTCAACTTAGCGTTCGGGGCTTTGTGCATGAAAAATTGCACCATGCGGCAATTGGCGGAATTTGGCCGGAACTTGGCGTTACAAGAGAAACACGGGTTACCAAAATTAAGCCAGATCTGCGGGCAGATTGGAATATTTTGCCCACCCCTACCTTTTAGCACCTAGGCAGTTTTGCAAAATTCCACTCTGGCCCCAAAAATATTGATTCCAAATTGCAACCAGAATTATAGTATTATATTTTGCATATATTCCAAGTAATTCTGTATATTCAAATAACTGGACGTTTTCAATTACTTGTCTTAATACTGTAGTTGTATTCTTATATTGATTATCTATTCAACTGTTGCAACATATTCCTTCCTCTAAATTTAAATAAACAATTTCAATACTACTTTGTTAAACTGGAAGATTACCAGAAGACTGGAGCTAGAATAGTACATTATTCTGTCCTTCTGTACTTGCGTGTCTTTGGATGACTCCCCTTCGCTTCTAAGGAGAAACATAAAAGTAGGGCTACTTCAGGGAGACAAAATATAAAAAAGCTTAAACGGTGAGAACACCAATAACAATCATACGCCATATTAGACTGGTGCGATCAATGAAATAAGACACATATGTTTCTCAGCTCAACACTGCAGTAGATGAAATAGAAACCGGGTTCCAAGACAAGGGTTACACAAAGAGTACGTTCGAAATAATTAAATCATGAATGAATAGCAGTGTTAACAGGGCAGCCGAGACCGGAAGGAATCTATTCGTCCTCGAGTATAGTATTTCTTCTTAAATTTAGAAGCCTCTTTGGTGTGCTCGGTGAGACATTCTAAAGCAGAAACATCCCTGCCTGACAATGTCTCTCAGCCATCTGCATTTTCACTGAAAGGAGGCAAATCTGGTAGAGACACCAGACTCCAGTCAGGGATAATTATCTTGAAATGACACAATCTTTATTTTCTTCAAACGGATGTAGTTTCAAGTGTCTGGGTTCTTCCATTTGTAACAACACGGTCACAGCAGGCGCACATTTTACTAGGACAGACAGAATGCAACAAGGGATTTCTCAGCAAGCCTTTCACCACCTATGATATGCCATATGTTGTATATTTATTGATGTGCCCATGAGATTCACATTTCGTGGGAAAAAAGGTCCAGATAATTGGAAACATGCACCAAAGAGCACATGTCAACCTTAAGGGTAAATTGAGAATACTGGAGCATGTGCACTGCATGCAATATTCTGTGTCCACAATCAGGTGCTAGGGCACCGTATGTGTGCAATATGTCTGAGATGCTTTCTTCTTTTGCGAAGGGTTTCAAGTTTGTATTCAGATTATCTAACAATGTGTCTTTTTTATGCGGTATGTCAATAATATGTGATAATTATTCAAAAACCTACAGCGTTTCTTGTTTGCCCTTTGTCTATATGTGGCTACATCTTTTCTGTCAATCTTGATGTTAAGTGCTCTGTTGCACTTGATAAAAGTACATATTCCTTGGGGAGCGCCTGTACTCTTTTCAACCCAGTTATGTGCTCTAAAATAATTGAAAGGAGACACGAAGTGTTTTATAAATCGCCTTCATAAATGTAGGCATTGTAAACTAAATGTGTGCATCACAGACACCTTACAGAAGATATCTTTTGGATTGCAAATACTCAATTTTGTCATGCCTTTAGTAGCACTACAATAGCACTACTCATGCACTGCAAAATGCTATCCACTAACCTACGTGGGAGGTCTATGCCTCTGCTCTCTTTTTTGTGTAGAAATCTCCTGCCCAACTGTGGGGGTCTCGTCAAATGTACGCCTATGTTTTTGTCAAAACTGTTTTTATTAATTTTCAAGTAGGCAATTCATACATTTAAGTAAATGGAGCAGTCTCCCACAAACTTACAGAGCTACTAAGAAACACAGTTTGTATAACATAAGAGCTGTCACCTTACATTGTCGCCTTTAAGGCCTACCGTATAAACAAACAAATCAAGATACCCGTATTCCCTCCTCCTCCCCCTCCCCCTTTAAAGCCCAACATAACCTTTGATAAATGGGTGCCGTTTGAGTACTGGAGAGTCAGCGGTGCATTTCCCCTCTAATGGCCATGGAGGACTGAAAAGTCGAAAAGCGGTAGGACCCATGCCTCAGTTTCCGTCCAAAATGTAAGCTCAGTTTAAAATTGGTAAAGGTGGAGGGCCCCCGTTCCGGTGAGGCACGCACACAGAGGCCGACCTATGGAAAAATAGCTCACCAGTGAGCTCCAAATATATTCAAAGTTCTTGTAGGAGTCGATGGCAATATCAGCCATTTATTCCATCATGACTGTACGACACAATCTAGCATGCCATTGTGTCAGGGAGGGTGCTGCTTTACATTTCCTTGCTGCAGCAACTGTCATTCTTGTGACCCCTAGGCACAGCCACATCAATGATTTGTCCACATTCGTCTGATACCTTAGAGTTTCGTTTTGCAACCCCAATAACACAAATCCTGGATTCTCAGGCATCGGGTGCCCCAGTATGACTTTGATTTGGGTGAGAATTTCTGCCCAGAAGGGGCGAATAGTCAGGCAGTCCCACCATATGTGTTTAAAGTCATTTAACATTCTGCAGCCCCTCCAGCACAGCTATGAAGTCTGAGGAAAGATTCTCTTTAGTTTGGTGGGGTATAGGTACCATTCGTACAGGAGTTTATAGTGCGCTTCTCTCAGAGTCACGGGGTGATTGCACCATGTAATATCTTGCTACAGTCTAGACCAAGTGTGGTCCAAGATAGGTTCTCCCAGGATTTGTCCCCATCGCACAATATTCTGAGGCCTAGGTGTAAGCAGTGATTCTACTAAATGTACATAAAGGAGATATAGCCCTTCGCCCCCCCAGCCTCTCTTCGCAAATTGTGCTGCTTCCCTCATATTCGACTGGAGGACCTAGTGTTTAAGTTGAGTGTACTGGGAGAGTTCTATGTCAGGGAGATTGAAGTCCAGTTTGCACTGTTTGGAAGTTTTAATGTCCCCATTATTAAAGAGAACCAATATCGTCAAGGAATATATGATGATACAACGCGATCATGTTGATCGCAGTATCTTACAACGCGGGTTTTACAACGCAAGTCGTTTCAACGACTTGCGCTGGAGAGCGCTGGACTTAGGGACAGTACCATTTACTATTCCAACAGCAGTCTACATACAGTAGAGAAGGTGTTGGATAGTAAATCGTACTATTCCTTAGCTTGCAGCGCCCTCCAGCGCAAGTCATTGAAATGACTTGCGCTGTAAAACCCGCATTGTAAACCTACCGCGGTGAAACTCCCGCGTAGTAGAGGTCGTTTCCCATCGTCAAGCAGTCCCCTACTCACCACGCCTCGAAGAATCCCATTCGGAGTGGTAGGGGGATGCATGGGTTAAAGTGCATGGGGTGAAGGGGGAGGGAAATGTCTTCCATCCTGTCTGCCTATTTATGTCATCCCATACCCTTAGCGTGGTCTGTGTGTGGGTGCTTAGATAAACATTCGCTTCCAGATCAGGTCCTAAATATATTTTCCTGCTATCTCTCTGTCCATGTGTAGCCAGTGTTTGTCTGACTCCCTAGCTGACCATTCCAGGATCACACCCATAGTTGGGCCTTGCCATAGGAAGCAGATTATTAAAGAGTGCAAAGCTGAGGAGAACCCTTTTTCCAGTTCCATGGGTAGGCCTTAAAATAGATATAGTAGCTTGGGCTGTACTGTCATCCTAACTACCTGAATGCGTCCAATCCAGGACAAGTATAGTGGGGCCCAACTTTTAAAAGCTGATCTCAATTGGTGTATTAGCGGGGGTAGTTAGATTTATAGAAACCATCTAGGCGAGGGGTAATCTTTATTCCCAGATATGTAATGTCCTTTTTTTCCTTTTTGGGCCATTGGAAGAGGATAGTCTTTTGCAAGGAGTCCCTTTGCGCTGATGGTAAAATCAAATTGAGCATGAAGTACTTTGTTAAGTTGTTTCGGAATTCCGCTGTTTGTTCAAATCTACTTAATTCCCCAGTGAGGGCCGTCAACGATGTCTGGGGAGAAGTCAAAGATAGTAGGATGTCATCTGCAAATAGCGAGATCTCATGCTCTGTGGAGCCAAAGTGGACGCCCTGTATCTGCATCGTAGTGTTGTGGTCGCCAAAGGTTCCATGCTCAGTGCAAACAGAAGGGGTGGTAACGGGCAGCCCTGTCTAATCCCCCGCCCCAACTGAAAGAACTTCGAGCTCACTCCATTGACCAGTACTCTGGCTCTTGGATCCATATAGTTAGCCTTGACTATGGTAATAAATTGATCACAAAAAACAAATTCCCGTAGGGTGTGAAACAAAAATGCCCAGTCCACCCGGTAAAACGTTTTTTCAGCGTCAAAGGCTATCAGGACCGCCAGGACCGGTTTCTTAGTTGTGTTCTCTGCCAGGTGTATGACTCTCTGGATATTATCATGTGTCTGGTGCCCTTTAATAAAGCCTGGTTGGTCCGGGTGGATCAATTCAAGGAGTAGAGCAGTGGTTAATTTGAAAAAACGTTAATTGCCCGGGCTCCCGTTAGCTTGCACCAGCCTATTTCTCCTTTGGACATTGCCTAAAACAGAACCAACTACTGTCTATGAAAATGGGGAGAGGGTGTGGCATAACGCCCAGAGCTGCCAACTTCAAAGCTGGGGAACCAGGTTCGAGTCTCTGCGTCGGCTGAACATCCTGTGATTCTGGGCAAATCACATAATATCCCTGTGCCTACCATAAAGGAATGTGTCCTTAACTAGTGCTCATGAAAAGTGCCAGTGTTGATGATTAAGTGCCGATGCTGAGCACCGGAAGCCACCGGGTCAAATTAAGCACTGGAGTAGAGTGTCTAGTCTAATGGCTGGAATTTTTTTATCTAATTTTGCATCGATGTTTAAGAGAGTTATCGGTCTATAAGAGCCTCAGGCTGTGGGATCTTTGCCCTGTTTTGGTACCACCGAGATACTTGCTTCACTCGTGGTTGCGATGACCTCCCCCACTATTAGTGCCGGGACACCTCTGTTTGAGGTAGCTGTTTGTGTTCTATAAATGTCGGTATTATTATTATTATTAATATTGCCATATAGTTAAAGGGAGATACTAAATGTGGAGTTAGTTGGGAGCTAAATGTTTTATAAAACTAGGCTATCAACCCATCCGTTCCGGTGGCCTTATGAAATTTTAGAGTTCCTGTTGCTGCTCAGACCTCGTCCTCTGTGATCAGACTCCCTAGCCAGTCATTCTGTGCCTTTGTGACTTGGGGGAGGATGACCCCATCCAGATAATCTGATTGGGCTTGCTCCACCGCCTCCTCTTCCATATACCAGGTCTCACATAATATGTGCACCTTTTCGGTGTCTGCTACTGTGATCTCTCCTGTGTCATCTCTAATTTCGTCAATATATTCCTTCTCTCTCTTAACCCTCAGTTGCTGTGCTCAATGCGAGCCTGAAGAACTGGGTTTTAAGACCCAGCGGCACCAGGGGGCATGCCCAAAGTCTTCGGGTATCACCTGTCTTAGAACACAGAGACATGGGACTCTTCTTGGTGGCGTCAAAGATCAAATTTATTGGCTGCAGCCAGTAACAGAAGTCCTAGAAGTCAACACGGTATGAGTTCTCAGGAGACTGCTCAATTTTACAAAGCAAGCCATCCCTTTTTATACAAAAAATTGTGCTTCAGGCAAACATTCCTTATTTACAGTTTGACCACTCACATGTTTCCACGAAAAAAGCAGGAGCATGATGACAAGCCCATTTTCCAGTTTGTCCAGCCCATAATCAATCATTGGTTAAACTTAAAATTTTTCATCAGACAGGTCGATCCGACCCATAATAAAAACGGGCACATCCCCATCGTAAATAGGCCATAAAGAAGGAACAGAAAGAGATGGGACACAAGATAGAAAGGTGTGTGTGTGTATCATGAACTCAACAATGTCCTGCTCTTTGATCTCTATCTCGATCAGCTAAAGGGCAAGAACTGGTTTGGCAAGGTCAGCCTCAGGCAGCAGGGTCAGTTCATTTCAGGTCAAACAGGAGTCAGCACAAACTCAAACTAAGGTGCACGTGTCTCAGAAACTTGTTCAGCCACAGTCATGGGCCTATGTGAGGGCAACCACAAAAATGGCTGCCATGCACAAAATGGAACCCAAGGGTTTCAGAACGAAATCGTCAAATACACAGTGAATACATCAGTGTAACGTGACGGAAACACTCATGCTTGCTGAGCTCACTGTTTACGGTTCGCTGTTACCAAATTCGTAACAGAACCACAACCATTATGACCCAGGGTCAGAATTCACGGAACCTCAGACCCTCCTTTTGCCCTTACATAGGCAATAACCTAAACTCACGTCAATCTGAATCCAGGTCTATACTCATCAGATCATCAAGATGTTGCTGTAGCATCATCCTAGTATTTAGTAACTCTCTCTGGACAGTTCTCCTCGAGCACGAGGTAGCACAAAGGCCACATATAGCAGGAGCACACTGTATGCAAAGACAGAACAGGAAAAGAATGGCTAAGACTATCCCAATGATCATCAGAATCTTCCATCCCCAGGTGGATAACAGTTCCCAGAACCATCCCATCAACGACCAATCTCCTTCGTCCACATGTATAGACTCGGAGATCTTGTGCAGCTTGGAAATGGCGTGGTACACTGTCGGAGCATTGTCTGGAATGAAAACGCAGCAGCTCGATTGAATCAGTTTACATACCCCTCCTCTATCTGCAAGTATGACATCTAATGCAACTCTGTTCTGGAGAGTCATAAGACGATCCAACTGGAGCTCAGCAGTCAAGTTACTAAGGGCACCGGCGGTTTCAACTACGGTGGACTCAACCACTCTCATCAATTGCCGTATGTTCCTGCTGTTAACCATAGGTCCCCAAAACGGCAGGAAACCCTTCAAGAAATCTCCTAATTCCTGTCCTGCAGTATCTTCCTTACTGAAGACACCTCTAACAATTCTCGTCTTGTGGTAATCTGCCGCAGCTGTATAGGTGGGAGGCAACAGGAACGAGACAAAACATGTGCCCAAGAAATCAGGGGGCAACCATGTGTACGCTCTATCGTAACAGACAAAATAGGTACCCTTAGCTGCTAGAAACGATGGGGAAGTCTGGGACGCAAAAACATACGTCTCAGTGCAGATACTCTTCCCTAACTGAGCTCTCGGATTCTTGCCATTACCTTGTAGACAAAGATGACCCTGATGGGGTACGATCCAAATAGGAGAGGATCTTTTCGCTTGCTGGTTCTTACTCAGACTAGCTTCATATCCAGTCACGTTCCATCCAATATATGCTAGTGTCTCATCTCTCGGGATCGTCTCATAGGAGCTAGCTCCTTTAATCATATCGACTATTCCCTTAACTAGAGCACTATTCTTTGGATTGTCTTTCACAGAAAGTAGGGGGTAGACTTCACGAGCATAGATGAACATCGTTCTGTATGCCCACACAGACCCATTATCGCTGAATGGCAGGACCAGGTAAGGAATACCTTTATTAGTAGTGTGAGGCATAAGACCACACACCCAACAGTTAGTCGTGTTTACTACTAGCTGGTGTTGGTGCAGAAGCTGAACAAAGGAGTTATTAAGAAATTCTAATCTTCTAATGGATTCATGTTCAGGCAGAGGATGAAAAGAATGCAAAGAAATAGTAGAAGAAGGTATGGGTTGTGTAGTGGGTACAAACGTCACTTGAAAAGAGAATATAATATATCCCATCAAAAACATCATCAAGCTAAGTAACATAAAAAGACATAATATTAGGAAACACTTTCTACTCATAATTTGACACATTTTCCTCTTAAAACTCCTTTCTTCAGCAGGTCTCTCCATCTCGAAAAACTCCATCCTCTAACCGTGCTGCTCGTGGCGGTTGGGTGTTCCGCGCTAAGGAATGCGTCTGTCAGTCCAGGGAACACCCTAGGACCAACCAGAACCATCGACCTTGTGTCTTCGGCTTGCACTCCAAAGACTTTACACCGCGACCCTACAGCTGAACCCAGATGGCGGTTCAAAAAACAAAAATCGGTCAAAACAGTTTCTCAGATGGGAGAGCTGAATTAAAAAAAATAGCAAATAAAAGGATTTCTATTTTATTAGTCCCACAATTCTTGGTCGCAAATTATAACGGCCTTTCCCAGGCAATGTCTGGTCTCGGAACAAAAGTTCAGGCTCAGTAGTGTCCAGTCGAACTGATGGTGGCACAGCTTCTTGCAGACGATTGTCGCTTTCACGCTCACAACTCGTCCCAATTAAACGTGCATCGCTAAAAGGCAGAAAAAACGAGGCACAGTGTCAGTTTCTGAATCAGGGATACCCTCCTGACCCACCGGTTGTACGGCAGAGGCAAAGGAACCCTCTTACAATGTACGCCGTGGATCCAGTTCTTCTTCCCTTGCACTCGTACTGCAGATCGCGTAGATAATAGCACCAAGTAGGGACCGGTCCAGCGGGGTTGATCATTCTTTGTCCGATGAAAATTCTTTATCAGTATCAGGTGCCGGGATCGATGGCATGTCCTGGATCTTCAGAAGCCTGGGGCAATGTGTTATGAACCTGTTGCTGTAAAACACGCAATTTAGCCGTCAATTCGTACAGGTAATCAAGCAGTACAGGGTGTTCGATCTCGCTGAATTTTGTCGGCCTCGGCACTCCCCATATGTTTGCCGGGCGACCAAAAACTATTTCATAGGGACTAAGTCCCACTCGAGAATGTACAGTCATCCTTGTTGACAGAAGTGCTAATGGCAAAGCATCAGGCCATTTAAGACCAGAGCTCGCCTGTATCTTGGACAATTTCAACTTAAGGGTGCCATTATAGCACTCAACTAGACCAGCTGATTGGGGTGATTTGCAGCATGGAATTTTTGGCGAATTCCTAACCCTTCACACACTCTCTTCATCACTTGACCCACAAATTCACTCCCATTATCACTCCAGACCATTCTCGGCAAACCATACCTAGGGAAAAACTCCTTAACAAGGGCTGTAGCAGTGGACAAGGCAGTATTATCTTTCAGGGGATATGCTTCTACCCATCTTGAAAAGGCACAAACAACCACGAGTACATATTTCAAATTGTTGCACCTCTCCATGTGGATGAAATCTAGCTGCAAAACCTCGAACGGATACGTTGGAGGCGCAAAATGACCAGCTGGAGTTGGAGTTCCCTTGCCAGGATTGTACATCAGACAAACCATACAATTTTTGACCACATTCTCTGCACACTTAGGAATTCCAGCATTTTGCCATACTGGAGCCAAAAACGTACAAATCCCTTTCGAACTGATATGAGCCATTCCATGCGCCCTTGTAACCACTGCAAACACGTATGCATCGGGTAACATCCATCGCTGATGCTCTGACAACTCGACCCAACAACCATTTGCATCCAATTTACCCGTACTCTCTCTCCATACGCTCAACTCTTTCTCTGTAGCTTCAGCTTGAATAGACTTCACACTTTCTATTGTATCTTCACACATTCCAACATCACCAATCCATCTTGCAGGGCCTGAAACATACATTCGACTCATCACATCCCTCGCCACATCTTTCGCAACTTCATCCGCAAACGCATTACCGCGACCAACGTCATCGGTAACCTTCTTATGTGCACTGCATTTCACGATCGCAACTTGCAACGGCAAGGTAAGTGACTCGAGAAGCTCATTCACCAACTGACCATTTTGAATTTTAGTTCCATGAGAAGTAAGGAACCCACGTTCCTTCCACAAGCGTCCAAAACTATGAGCCACACCAAACGCATACTGGCTGTCGGTATATACAGTCACTCTCTTCCCTTTCGACAACACACACGCTCTCGTAAGTGCAATCAACTCTGCTGCTTTAGCTGAATTATGTGGGATACGTGCAGCTTCAACGATTGTATGCAAAGTCGTAACAGCATATGCCGCAGTCGTATCACCATTCGGAAGCTTGAAGCACAAACCATCCACCCATAAGGTACCATCACACTACACAAGAGGAGTATCCCTAAGGTCTATCCTTCCTTTCGTTTCCTCTTCTGTCCTAAGAAAACAATCATGCTGTTCAGAAACATCTATCTCTACTGAAATCGGCAACAACGTAGCTGGATTCAACGTATTGCATCTCTTTATGTGCACATGACTCGCTAAGAGTGTCAACTCATAACCTGACAATCGAGCGCTAGTTAAGTGCTGTGTCTTGGTCCTGTTTAACAAGGTATCCACTGCATGTGGAACCATCACAATCAGCATATTATCCATCACCAAGCCAGCAGACTGTCGAATGGAAACAGCTGCTGCCGCTGTGGCTCTCAAACAACTCGGCAACGCTCTAGCTACCGCATCCAAAGTCGACAAGAAATACGCACATGGACGCTGCTTGTCCCCAAAAGATTGTGTAAACACTGACAACGCACATCCCTCTCTCTCGTGCACATACAATGTAAAAGGCTTGCTATAGTCTGGAGTACCCAACACAGGAGCCGAACACAATGCATCACGTAATTCCGAAAAACTTTTCTGACAATCGTCAGACCACGGGAGGGGATTCGGAGTATCTTTACAAGTCAAAGCCAACAGAGGTTTGGCCAGCAGAGAAAAATTCGGTATCCACTGTCTACAATATGACGTGAGACCCAAGAAAGCACGTACTTCTCTCTACGTATTTGGCAGAAAATTCGCACAATCGCTTGAATTCGTTCTGGGGTCAACCTTCTTCCCTCCTTTGACAAGAGATGACCTAAGTAAGTCACTTCTTGTCGACAATACTGCAACTTAGACGGTGACACTTTTTTTTTTGTTTTTTTTTTTGGTTAAAAACTTTTATTGAGCAATCAAATAAAAATTACTGAGATGGGCCTACAACCACACGGGCTGGCCGCTAATAGCAATGCACAACATAAGAAGCAAACGATTACTTCCGAGGCCAGGCACAAATCAGATACCAAGTATTGCTCAAAACATAGGAAAGGACATAACAATTTTCTGTAATAAACACAAAAAACAACGAACTCTAAACAAGGCGAATGCACATTAATCAAGGTCAGCCCAGAAGGCGGAGGGGAAAGCCACTAATCAGGAAGATGAAAGCACAATCAATGGGACTCGGCAAGGCTGGGGGGGGGGGGGACAGCGGGGAGGACAGGAAAATCCTAGAACAGCATGAAAAATTTCGGGAACGCCAGCCTAGGGAGATAGGGTAACATCGGGAGTGTCAACCAAGGGAGGGGTACAAATGTCTCCACGATATTCGTTCCACTGACCCCAAATCTTCGTCCACGCCCTGGGCCTGCCCCTAGCCACATAGACGGTCTTCTCTCGGAACATGGACCAGTCCATGTTATCCTCCCACACCGAGACGTCGGGAGGTCTGGACGTGCCCCAGAGCTGCGCAATGTCCCGCTTCGCGACCATGTATCCCAAGGTCGCCCATCTGGTCTGGGCCACAGAATAGTCGGTGGGTTCCCACACATTCAACAGGCATCGTCGGGCCTCAGGCCGCAGGGTAATACCAGTCACAACAGTCATCACCGCAAGCACATCAGTCCAGTAGGCCGCCACCACCGGGCACTCCCAAAGAATATGCAGAAATGTAGCACTCATCCCACAACCACGTTTGCATAAGCCATCCGGGGAAAAACCCATTACTACCAGACGCGGACCAGTTACATACACGCGGTGGAGGATCTTAAGTTGAACCAAACGAAGACGGGCGGGGATGGCGACCTCTTTCGGAGAAGAAAGTGCCGACTGCCAATCCTCGTCATCCAAATCCAACCCGTCACCGACCCAAACCTCCCTAAGTCGGAGCAGTAAATCAGTGCGAGTATTAATCAGTTTCTTATAAATCAGGGAGATAGTGCTATCGGGCAGGTGGCCATCCAGTATGCGATCCTCAAGGGGGGAGGACTCGGGTAGGGTCACATCAGGAGTCAGAACTGAGGCCAGAGCATGCCGGACCTGCAGATATCGAAAAAACTCTCTATCACTCAAGTCATATTCAGCCTTAAGGGCCTGGAAAGACTTCACTCTACCCTTCACACAGACATCACCCACTTTACATATCCCAATCATATCCCAGCGGTCAAAGCCCTTAGTAGACCAGATATATTTACAACAAGGGGTGGTGATGGACAGAGTCTCTGAATTAAGCAGAATACTCTCACCCAGTCAAGAGATCAGGGCTAAATCCAACACCGTTTTTTAGCTCATTGCACCATCCCAGTTTCAGAACCTGGCTGTATGCAAATTAGTCTGTCCCTGGCCCAGTGCATCATGGGAACAGGGCAGACCAGACTACAAAAGCCAATTCTTACACTGGGAAGGAAACAAGCTTCCGGGGACCGGTTTCTGGCATTTCAGCCGTCTTCGGCCCGGCTTGCTTGAATCCTGATGGTGCAATGAGCAAGGGACTCACATCTGAGTATACCCTTCCACGCTTAGGGTGGACAAAAATATTTACAACAAGGGGTGGTGATGGACAGAGTCTCTGAATTAAGCAGAATACTCTCACCCAGTCAAGAGATCAGGGCTAAATCCAACACCGTTTTTTAGCTCATTGCACCATCCCAGTTTCAGAACCTGGCTGTATGCAAATTAGTCTGTCCCTGGCCCAGTGCATCATGGGAACAGGGCAGACCAGACTACAAAAGCCAATTCTTACACTGGGAAGGAAACAAGCT
Source organism: Lissotriton helveticus (assembly GCF_964261635.1). Taxonomy (NCBI): domain Eukaryota; kingdom Metazoa; phylum Chordata; class Amphibia; order Caudata; family Salamandridae; genus Lissotriton; species Lissotriton helveticus. The sequence goes on along the minus strand of NC_136067.1, from coordinate 1,815,015,405 downwards.
TCCGGGGACCGGTTTCTGGCATTTCAGCCGTCTTCGGCCCGGCTTGCTTGAATCCTGATGGTGCAATGAGCAAGGGACTCACATCTGAGTATACCCTTCCACGCTTAGGGTGGACAAAAATATTTACAACAAGGGGTGGTGATGGACAGAGTCTCTGAATTAAGCAGAATACTCTCACCCAGTCAAGAGATCAGGGCTAAATCCAACACCGTTGGCTTGGTAGTTTGGTCTGCCCTGTTCCCATGATGCACTGGGCCAGGGACAGACTAATTTGCATATAGCCAGGTTCTGAGCTGGGATGGGGCAGTGAGATAAATAACGGTGATGGATCAAGCCCTGATCTTTGGACTGGGTAAGAGTGGTCTGCTTAATTCAGACACTCTGTTCATCACCACCCCCTTTTCTGTATCGTTTTTGGCCACTATAGGTGTGGCAGGGTATACTCAGACATGAGTCCCTTTCTCACTGCTCCATCAGGATTCAAGCAAGCCGGGCCGAAGAGGCTGAAATGCCAGAAACCGGTCCCCGGTAGCTTGTCTCCTTTCTGGTGAAGAATTGGCTTGGTAGTTTGGTCTGCCCTGTTCCCATGATGCACTGGGCCAGGGACAGACTAATTTGCATATAGCCAGGTTCTGAGCTGGGATGGGGCAGTGAGATAAATAACGGTGATGGATCAAGCCCTGATCTTTGGACTGGGTAAGAGTGGTCTGCTTAATTCAGACACTCTGTTCATCACCACCCCCTTTTCTGTATCGTTTTTGGCCACTATAGGTGTGGCAGGGTATACTCAGACATGAGTCCCTTTCTCACTGCTCCATCAGGATTCAAGCAAGCCGGGCCGAAGAGGCTGAAATGCCAGAAACCGGTCCCCGGTAGCTTGTCTCCTTTCTGGTGAAGAATTGGCTTGGTAGTTTGGTCTGCCCTGTTCCCATGATGCACTGGGCCAGGGACAGACTAATTTGCATATAGCCAGGTTCTGAGCTGGGATGGGGCAGTGAGATAAATAACGGTGATGGATCAAGCCCTGATCTTTGGACTGGGTAAGAGTGGTCTGCTTAATTCAGACACTCTGTTCATCACCACCCCCTTTTCCCCTTAGTAGACCAGAGACCTCCCAAACGTTCGGATGCATAAAGCGGAGTCGCCATTGTCAGTCGGTTCTCCCATCTCAAACTCACATTCGCGGCGCGCCACACATTGACTGCTATCCTGGACGGGCCCGTAAGATGGCGCCCAGCCGATCTGGAATAAAGCGCTCTATTAAAATCCCCTCCCGGCAGCTGGAGTCTATCCATCTCAAAGGCCGGATCTCGACCCGGGGAATACATTGCATGGTTAATGGCAGACAGCTGGGTAGCCCAATAATATCTCTTGATATCGGGGAGCGCCATGCCCCCGTCGTACCAAGGGATAGTAAGTTTCGCAAGGGCGATACGTGGACGCCCGTCCCAGATCAGTTGCCTTTGAAGACTCTCGATCTCTCGGAAATAGGTAGCGGGAACGTCGTCAAAAGAATTTTGAAGTGCGTATAGGAATCGTGGCAAAGACATCATTTTAAAAAGGGCAGCCCTGCCCAGAGGAGACAGGGGTAGTTTACGCCAGCGGGCCACATCCAGTCGCAATCTAAGAAGCGGGGGGAGGAGATTACGCTCGAACCGAAGTGAAGAGTCCAGCGTAATAAAGATCCCCAAATACTTGAAGCCAGACTGGACAACCTGGATAGGAAATCTGTCCGGTAATGGGGGCAAAACACCCGAGAGAACATACACACAGGACTTAGCCCAATTAATAACCAGACCTGAGTTAGCACCAAACAAAGTAAGAACGTCAAATAAGACATTTAGAGATTTACGCGGTGAAGTAAGATACAGAAGAATGTCATCCGCGTAAAGCGAGACGCGGTCTTCAAAATCCGGCGACCAACGGATCCCTTTGAGTGAAGGTTCCCATCGAAGCCACGCAGCTACCGGTTCCAAGGCAAGCGCGAAAAGCAAAGGAGACAAGGGGCATCCCTGACGGGTCCCTCTACCCAGGCAGAAGGGGACAGAAACCCGACCGTTTACCACTACCTGTGCCAAGGGTTCGGCGTATAACAATTTCACCCAACCCATAAACTCAGGTCCGAAACCAAATTTCTCAAGAGCTGCCCAAAGATAGGGCCACTCTACCGTATCAAAGGCCATCGAGGCGTCTAGCGAAGCCAAAATGGCCGGCTCCGTCAGAAGCCCCGCCCTCGCAACAACTCCGTGGAGACGACGTAGGTTAAGAGCCGTGTTGCGATGCGGGATAAATCCGGATTGATCCGGATGAACCAAGCCACCAATGACCGTCAAGAGGCGGGTAGCCAGAAGCTTAGCCAGAACCTTGGGTTCAACATTCAACAGGGAAATGGGCCTATAAGACGAACAAAGGTCCAGAGGTTTACCTTCTTTGGGAATAACAACAATCGTAGCCAGACGCTGATCATATGGGAGAATACCCCGCTCCCGGGATTCCAAAAACATGGTGCGAAGATAGGGCGCCACCTTATCAGGGCATAACTTGTACAATTCAATTGGCAATCCATTCGGGCCCAAAGCTTTGCCCGAACGGAGTGAGCGAATGGCCGTCGCTATCTCGTCCGTAGTGAAAGGGGACTCCAAAGAGACTCGGTCTAAATCGGAAACACTGGGCAGAGCTATATCACGCAACAAAAGGCGAGAGTCATCAACATCCCGTTCAGACACAGGGGAATAAACCACACGAAAGTAGTCCGCAAAACATTCAACTATTCCAACCGGGTCGGTCACTCTCACACCATTCAAAGTCTGAATCACAGGCACCACACGACTCGCCCTCTCCTTCTTATCCAACCATGCCAGCAATTTACCCGCTTTGTCCCCCACATCATACAAACGACCCTGTTGCTCCCGAAACATCAGTTTAGCCGCATCGGTAACCAAAGACCTATAAGCAAATTGTTTCAGACCCAGGGCGTGGAGTTTACCAGGTGTAACATCCGACTCCAGTTCAGCCTCCATCTCAGCAATCTCCCTCTCAAGGTCCACCACCTCTCGATTCCTCGCCTTTTTAGATTCAGCAATAAGGGAAAGGGCCTGCCCGCGAATCACTGTCTTAAAGGCCTCCCACAGGGATATCGCAGAGGAGACGGACCCCACGTTGTCTAGAAAATAGTTGTCCAAAGACTTAATCAAGAGACCACGGGTCTCGGGGGAGGTGAGGTACCATGGGTTGATAGGAGCCACCCGGCCCGCCGCCTCCACCCCCACCTCAAAACAAAGCCAGAGCGGTGAATGATCAGAGATGCCCCGGGGGAGGTGTCTAATCTCGCGAACCGCCGGCGACTGCGCCGCAGGCATCAGGAAATAATCCAGTCTAGACAAACTCCCAGGGGCCCCAGAATGGAAAGTGTATTGAAGCTGAGTAGGATGCATAAGCCTCCAGCAATCCACCAAGCCAAACGTATCCAGAAACCCACCCAGCCACTGTTGGGCCGAAGGAGTGTCCCTAGGGGGGTGACGATCGCGTAGACCGGAGAACACAGAATTAAAGTCCCCAGCTATGAAAAGAGTACTATCAGGGAGGTTCAACAACACCCGGCCCAAATCGGAAAAGGTAGAGGTCTGTAGACCGGGGGGCACATAAACGGCAAACAAGGAAAGGGTCCGACCCTCATAGCGTCCCACGAGGACGGCGTAACGCCCCCGATCATCAAGGATCACATCATCAATTGTCAGGGGGAGGGAAGCCCGAACAAGAAAACCCACCCCCCTGGAACCCGTGGTAAACCCCGAATGCGCGGCGAGGCGATAGCCCCACCTATTCATTGCACGACATGTATTGCCCACCAAATGAGTCTCCTGTAGAAAAACAATATCCGGAGACAAACGTCGTAGACATCTCAACACCACACCCCGCTTAATGCGATCCCCCAGACCATTGACATTCCACGAAATAAACCTCAACCCGCTACCCCCATCCCACACAGCAACGCCGAAACCCCCCCCAATGAGCATGACATCAAAAACATCATTAGCAGGATAGAATCGCCTTGATAAAACAAAACACAAACATCAAACTTCCCATCCACCCACCCCCCAACAATCAAGGAAACACCCCCCACCCTGCACCCCTGCAAGAAGCTAAAAAGCCACCCCAACATGCAGTGTGCCTGTCGCCCAAGAACCCCCATTCTACAAAAAGACCCCGGAGGAGGAAAGGCCCTGGCCCACCCGCCACCCCGATCAAAACAAATAACGAGGAGAACACACAGACAGCAGAGGTACTTAGGCATAAAATCCCAGAAGAAGTTACTCTACACGAAGACCCGGGCATAGACAAGTAGTTCAACTCTCTACACCACCCTCAGCACCATCCGGGTGGTCGGCGGGCTCAGTCGCAGAAGGTCGGTCCGGCAGAGAGTCCAGCCAGTCATTCACAGAATCAGGCCGATCAAAGAAAAAGGTTCGGTCATTGTACTCAACTCGCAGCCTGGTCGGAAAAAGCATAGCATAGCGCAATCCCATGTCCCGGAGGCGCTTCTTGACTCCACGGAAGCCCATACGCTGTTTCTGCACCTGTTGAGAAAAGTCCGGGTAAAAGTTCACCGTGGCATTCTCAAAGGCCACCGGGCCCTTCACGCGCGATGCCTGCAGGATAGCGTCCCGATCCCTATAGTGGAAGAGTTTCGCAACAATAGGCCTCGGCGGGGCGCCCGGCTTACCCTGGCCTCCCGGAACACGATGGGCACGCTCCACTGCGAAGAATTTACTCAACCCAGACGGAGAAAGGTAGTTCTGGATCAGGTCCTCGACCAGGAGATCAACAGAGTGCGGGTCTGGATTCTCCGGAACGCCAACCACACGCACATTACAGCGACGTGCCCTGTTCTCAAAGTCCTCCAAGCGCCGGGTCATGAAATCGTTCACCCTACGGAGATTGCCAATCTCCGTCTGTATCTCCGAGACGTCTGCCGTGAGGCTGGATGATTTGAGATCCAATGAATTCACCTTCTCATTGGTTTTAGATAGGTCGGCCCGAATCAAGTTCACATCAATGGCCACGGTGTCGATTTTGTGGGCCAAAGCTTCATACTGTTGGCCTATTGTTTCCTTCATGCCAGAAATGGCGCCCATGATGTCCTGCAAGGACGGCTCCGTTGACGCGTCCACAGTGTGGTCAACCACACTTGGGCCAGGCAGGGCGGCTCCAGGGGACCCCTTCGAATGGGTGTAACGGTCCATAACATTAGACTGGACCGGGCCCCCACGCAGGGGCGTCTTGGTCTTTCGTGTCTCTCGGTCCCCTCTGCCCGCCATGTCGGAAACCGCGTCACCAGGAGACTCACTCGACCCGATGGAAATGGCCACAGGAAAGTAGGGCGTCGGGACCAAAAAGCAGCGGCGAGGGTACCACTAGGAGTGAACTAGCCTGGAAGGAGAATAAGCTAGCCAAAGGCCCGATAGCCGTCTCGTGCGCCGGACCCAGCAAAGGCCAGACTCCCCTGCCAGATGTCTCAGTCTGAGGCAGAATCGAAACCGAAACTTAAGAGGGGGACCCACAAGTCCAATCCCCCTGCCGCTGTTGTTCAACTCCAAGACGGCCACAGTGCCGCACCCAGTCCCAGGCGCACTTCAAGGGCGGACCCCGAAAGTTCGAGTCGTCGTATCTTCGGCGCCCCGGGTCCAAATCAAATTCCAAAAAGCCCAGGAAGATCAGCCCAGCGTCCTCTACACAAATCCTCGTGAAGGATCAGGATATGTTCAGGATATCATGCCGGGAGTGGCGGGGGTCCGGAGAGCGCTGTGCTCACGCGGCCATCACGGATGCCCGCCAAGCTCCTCCCCCGACGGTGACACTTTATGATGCAAGTCCGACAGATGTCGCAACAAAGAAAGAGTAGCTTCTTTACAAGTTTTCTCATCATCAGCGGCCACTAACAGATCATCCACATATTGAATAAGAGCAGCACCAGCAGGCAACACAAGAGTATCAAGCTGAGTCTTCAAAGCTGGCTATAAATAGAAGGACTTTCGCAATAGCCTTGAGGAGCTCTCTTAAACCGGAAGCTTCGGCCTCCTAAAGAGAAGCCAAAAATATCTCTACTCTCCTCAGCAATTGGAATGCTGAAGAAAGCATTTTTCAAGTCGATAACTGAAAACCAAGCAGCTAAAGTAGGAATCAAAGTCAACAAAGCAGTAATATCCGGAACAACTGGAAACTGTGGCACGACTATTTTGTTAACCTCTCTAAGATCGATCACAAACCTGTAGACAGGTGGCTGAGAAGAATGAGTACGCTTCAAGACAGGCAAAACAGGACTGTTGCACACATTACCTCTCGTCTCTTCAATCACATCTTTCTCAATCAAATCATAGATGATCGCTAACAGCGCTCTTTCACCATCGCTAGAAATCCGATATTGGGGAAAGCATGGCAATTTAACATTTGCTTTAAGCGTCACAACGTAAGGTGGAATCTCCAAAAGACCCACATCATTAGGACCAGTAGCCCAAAGAGTATCAGGGAGAGAACACAATTCCGGTGGAAGCCGATCTTTAGACAAATACATCGGAGAGATCACTTTCTTACCCAATGTAAGTTGTACTCCCGAAGGAGAACAATGCAATGTCGCATTCAACCTTTTCAACAAATCCAAGCCCAACAAATTCTCGCCACAGCCTGTCGTTAAAATGAGGGGTGCTTCCAATTCACAAGGTCCTATAGAAAGAGACAAAGGACTAGAAACTGGGTTACGAACTGGGGCGCCGGAGAATCCTACCGAAACATTCGTTAAGCCAGACAAAGGTGCGCCAGGGAGTTTAGAGTGCATGATAGAACTCTTCGTCGCACCAGTATCCAAAAGAAAAGGCTCTACTACACCCGATGTGGCTACTGCAACATAAGGCCCCCTCTGATCTACTGGAACCGACACTACTCCCTCTCTTTGTCTATGGCTGTCCTAGCAATCATTATAGTCAGCATTCTCACTCTCAACATAATAGTCATCAGCTTAGTACTGAGTCGATCGACCAGATGTCATCTTCTGCTGATCAAAGCAATTCATAGAATTTTGTGGAGGAAAGGAACGTTCGTTTTGAGGAAATGCACCACGTCCTCTACCCCTAGACACTTGCTGAAAACCACCACGACCTCTCGGACCGGCATACCACTCGCACGTTGTCGCAACACAGGGCACTCATTTTTATAATGACCTTCCTCCTTACAATACGCACACTGATTCAAACCCAAGGGTGGTCTTGGAGGAAAATACCCAATGTTCTGTTGCGGCCTCTGAAATGGGGGAGGTTGCTGAAACTGTGGACGTTGCTGTGATTCTTGCTGATTCAAGCGAGGCGGATACGCCTGCTGCAAAAGAACCTTTGTCTTTAAATCTTTAGTCTTTTTCTCTACTCTATCTTTCTCGTCCTTGTCCCTATTCTCGTAGTACTGTGCAGTCGCCAATATCTGGGTCGGCGAAGAAACAGCCCAAGAACTTTCAGAATCTTTCAACTTATTACATAGTTCAGGGAGCAAATTAAAAACAAATTTGTCCACAAATAATCTTTGCCCACCCTCCATACTCATTTCCTGACCACTATGATCTATAAATGTTTCTTCAAACCTAGTGAAGAAATCAGATACACTTTCGTCCTTCTTCTGCTTACAAGCTGCTAACTTGTCCCAATTTACTCGTAACGCTGGCATCATCGTTTTCATAAGATCTATAATTTTGCCAGGTAGATCTGCCACTAGAGCCTCAGGTTTAGCACCACCAACTCGTCTAGCGTCTGCAGCAGCGATATTCACCCATGAATCACCTAACTCAATCGCATGATCCTCATGACGAATTTTTGCCCACAGAGGTTGAGGTACCACGTTACCCAACAGCATATCTATATCGGCTAAATTCATGATGCATGCGTCAACTGTCTGAGACAACTCCTTGTAATAACCAGCCGGATTTTTACGGGGGTCAGGTAAAGACTGCTTAAGAGCCAAGACCTCTGCTCTCTTCCATGGCACATGTACCCATACTCGCTGAAAATGAGGCAGAACAGCTGGATTAGCCTTTGGGTCCCCTTCTCTCCAAACTGGGGGAACTACTCTCATGGGATATTGTCTCGCTTTCCTTCTAACAGAGGAATCAGGTTCATACAATGTCTGAGGTGGAAGGCTAGATCTAAAGGCTAGTATCGTCTCTACGGCATCTGTAATATCAGATTCCACTATCATCCCTTTAGCAAAATCCGACTGAACATCAAGTAGTTCCTGCGGGATCAAACCCAAATCATTATCTTCCCATTCCTGACGCAAAAACATACACATCATATTAAAAACATACCTCTGTTTAGGCGGTTCCAAGTGAAAGAAAACATCCATGACCGCTGGCAAACTATACCTTGAGGCATTTATAATACATTTACGGGCCAACAAATCCAACACAGCCCGCTCCTCGGAACCAGGAAGCTGACTACGACTCTGCTTACGTTCCGAAATAGGGCTCATATTCAATGACCCAAACAATGGCGACAATAGACTAGAAACAGTCTCTGTCATTCGTTTTCGAATAGAAGGAGAAGAAGCAGTAATAAGAACAGGGGAATAAGTGTTTTGAGGCAAAGAAGGTGTAGGAATAAGAACAGTAGTTTCAAATGCCGAAGCGGAAGGCAAAGGAGTTTGAGGCAAAGCTGGTAGCAAAGCTGGCGACCCTAGAGCGGGTTGCGCAGGAGGAGGTAAAACCACCTGTGGAGTACCGGGTGGCTGAGCAACAGCAAGAGGTTGAACAACAAAGGGTGGAACAACCGGTGGTAATGGAGGCGCAGTAGCACCCTGCACATAAGGAGGTGGTAATCTCAGTAAATGTGACATCAAAGGATCTTTCTCAAGATCTTCAATCGCTTTCGGAGGAGAAGACGGCAAGGTCGGATAACATTTATCTATGGCCATGCAACGTTGCCTATCTAACACCTCAATTGCTTTATCTTCTTCATTTTCCTTTAACTGCCTAGCAGCTTGCATTATCGACAACTCCTTTTCTCTTTTATCTCTTTTAGCTTGTTTTATTTCTCTCTGTTTGGCCTCTTTACGCCAAAGGCGAAAGGAGTCAAAGGGCTTTCTTCTTAAATAGTTTAACTTCCAAATTATCTAGAATCTCTGTGTCATAGCTACCATGATGTGGCCATTTTAAAACACCGTCTTTCCTAGTGTATCGGACCCATACTTCATTAAACATAATGGGGCCCACACCGTGTTTAGAGTAGAGCTCATAAGTCGGAGTTCCAACTGGAGGTATCGGACATGAATCCTCCAATCGGGAATCCCTGTTACAACCACAACCAAACCAAGTACCAAATTTGCTACGATTAGGCATCTTCGCTCACTAATCGAGCTTCAAACTTCAAGGGATTATCTCTACCGATGCACTCGTAAATATACAAGACCCTCGGCTTTGGAAATTGCAATTTTCAAATCAAAACTAAGGGCCAAACAAACTAAGAACCAAAGAACCAAAAACTAAGGACTGGGAGCGACCCACTCATACTTAACTGAGGTATCAGTCACGCCACCAGAATTCACGGAACCTCAAGCCTACCTTATTACCCTGATCATACACCGTCTGTTGAAGGCACAAAAGGGTAATTTTTTCCCGGTTAGTGTAAATAGCGTTTAACTTCCCCCGAATGCTGTTACTTTCCGTTGTTGTGCTAAAGTCGGATTTTCTTTGTGAGATTTCTCTGCTGCCATAAGTGCTGTCTCTAGTGTCTGCCGCTCTGCAGCTCTCAAAGAAGAGTTCAGGGCTATATATTGTCCTCTCAGCACTGTGTTAAAGGCATCCCAGGTGTTTGAGGGGAGGGGTCTCCTGGCTTGTTGAGCTGGAAATATTCTCTAATCAACTTTCGCAATTCATCTCGTAGGAGTTGATCCCTAATTAGAAATCCGGGTGAGAACCATCGATGATATTTGGGTGAGGGGCCTCGCCATGAATGGTCGTTTCCATTGGGGCATGGTCTTACAGTGTGATGGGGGTGTAGTGTTGCGGCATGTAGAGCCTGAACTAGAGTGTTGCAAAAAGGGGGTTTGATTAGTGTTTGGGGTGTAAAGTGTGGCAAAGGTGCAAGACGTCCGCAGAGGTGTCCTTTCACCATAACTTTCCTACCCTCTTTATCCATTTTACAGCCCAAGGGAGTAGACTGCAGCAACGTGTGAAAGAAAAGTGCCACATGAGGTTGTGGATGATTTATAAACCAGTGGGTATGCTCTGTGTCATAGCCTACGGTCTTCTGTTCGTTTCAAGTGGGCTATTTTTACGGGGCCTATCTCGCCACGATCTTTGAGTCAGGCACACGCTGTGGTTGTCGCAGGCCTCTGCTGGGGTATTTTCTTCACTCCGAGCTGGGCCAGCCTCCCACTGTTTGCCCCAGTGGACTCGCCACATACCTCGGCTCCTGAAGGTCATCTCGTCAGGCATGTCTCTCACCCATCTGGCCCAGTCTGTGCCCTTCACCGCTCCTCCCTTCTACTCATTCATCCGCCTCTTGCGGCAGCCATCCCAGCACTCACCCAGGCACTCACCTTGGTTGATCACCTCCTGGAGGGTTCCCGCTTAGCAGCTGGTAACCTCTGCTGCTCACCCCGCGGTGCCCCAGTCTCTCCGATGTCCTCCACTGTGTTCTCCCCTCAGCCCTTCTGGGTTGGAGGCAGCCGAGGCCTTTTCACCACCCCCGCTACGGCGCCAGACGTTCGGAATCTGCAAGCATCCGCAGGGTGAGGAAGACGATTGCACACTGTCTAAAGTCCACTACGACTGTGGAGCCCCCTGTGTCCCTTTCAAGTCACTGGTCGTTCCGAAAGTTAATGTTTTCCTGATGTTTAACTGCCTTTGCTGCAGAACCATTGTGGATCACGTCCACTCAGCCATTTTGGTTGGCCACGCTCCGCCTATCTTTTAATAGTAATTGTGGAATGGGCAGGAGAGTGGCTGCTAAATGTGAGGGGTTGAAGATGAGTATGGAGGGATTCAGGAACGGTTAGGGCGAGACATGCACCCATCTACAAAAGATTAAGGGCCTGATTTCAATTTAAGCAGACGGGTTACTCCATCACAATAGTGATGGATATCCCGTTCACTGAAACATAAATCCCATAGGAAATTATGGGATTTATATTTCGGCGGACGAGATATCCATCACTGTTTTGACGGAGTAACCTGTATGCCGAAATCTAAATCAGGCCTTAAATACATTGCTATTCACAAACTGCACTTTTATAGTTACAACAGCCAAAAAGAATCCAAACATTTGTAAATGTGGTCAAGCTCAGACCTGGAGTAGGTTTAGCACCGCACATGGCCAACTGCTGATACTGCAATACCCTCAAATAGACAATAATGGAGGCAGGAACCTAAAATATCCCAAACTATTGTAAAGTGATTAACAACCTATAGCCTCAATTGCTCTAGGGTGAATTAGAGGCTTCCTCTTTTCCCCATCATAGGGTGTCATATATAGTATGTTTTTCTCCTTGGCCTTGGTGGATTGGGTGAGATGGATTCTGGCTTGGCTTTCATAAAGTCAATGTTTGTGTTTCAATAGTACACCTTTTACTCTTCTGAGAGTGCATTACTAACTTGAAAGTTGTTTTTATGAATTCTTCGAAAAGAGCTACATTGTGGAATATCATTTTAACAAAATAGTCATAGCTCCTTCCTAATATTCTCTTATAATTATTTGTATTCTTCCTTTATTGACATATGAGAACAGGAGGCAAACAATATGAAAGCAGAGACAGAGAGGCAAACATCAAGGAAATGTGGGTTTCTGTTGTGATACTTTTAAATAATAATTGCTCTATTCTATGAGACTTATGGAATCTGAAGTATCATTAAGTATTGTGGGGCATATTACCAACAACTAGCGATATTTATCGCTAAATGCGCTTAGCGACTTTTTTTTTATCGCTGCCTATCGCTGGATATTTTAGCGGAGAAAACATGCTATTAGCAACGTTTTTCTCCATAGCGCTAAAATACCCAGCGATATTGGCGTAATGCGAGAATATCGCTGAGAATATAGCGATATTCTCGCATTAGCGACGAAATGCTCTTAGCCATGTTATCCACCTCCCATTGGATAACATGGCTAAGAACTGGTCAGAGCAGGCGTTAGTGTTTGGCGATAGCGGGAATATTTCCATCGCTACGCCAGCCTTGTGAATAGGCGTTAGCGACGTTATTGACTGCTTTCAGTCGCTAACGGGTTGGGTACGCCCACTTTGCCTGTCATTAGCGATAAATATCGCTGACATGCAAAGCGGGCCCCAAACCGCTCGCTATCGCCTTCAAGCTGTCGCTAACTGCTGTTAGCGACAGCTTGATAATAGGGCGATAGAATTTTCGCCGCTTAGCGGCCGAAAACGGCTGCTAAACCGGCAAAAAGTGCCTATCGCCCCCCCTTGATAATATGCCCCTGTGTTTTGTTTGTTTGTTTAGTTGATTAAGATCGTATACTCTTGAAGCGGCATACAAATAGCTTTTTGTAAAAAGACTTACATATAAATCGAATAATTTCCAGTCTTTGTAAAACAAGAACAAGGCTGTTGATTCATTGTTTAATTTATATGGGTGTTTCTATGTACTAAGAAACCACGTTATATACCATATTTTTGTCACTCTTAGTGTGTTGGTTCTATTTTTCACTTGGGACACAAAGCACTTTTTATATATGTTTTCAAAATACAGATATGAATTTGTGCTAACATAATTTGGGTTTCTGTATGCTTATTTTGTATGAGCGTCTCTCTTTCAACATCCCTTTCCATTATCTGCCATTGTGAATGATTAATATTAGGTATTTTTGTATTTTTCACTAGAACCATTGTTTTTTCCTGTATAATTTGTAAAAACAAATCGGTCTGCCTCTGTGCTTCTGGATGGGATTATATCACTAAATGAATGCTGAATGAAAGTTCTTAATTGATTTCATGCATGACTTATGTTCTCTTATCTCTGATCCCGTTCTTTAACCTCTTTCGTACCTCAACCATGTTTCATACCTTTCAGACCTCTATTTGCCACTCTTAAGTTCAAATTCTTATACTTAAGCAAACTGAGAAGGATCCTACAGACTGAATGTATGCTGTAACCTTCAGCACATATGCAATGCATGATTGTTTCAGAGAAATTAAAACATTTTCCCTTGTTAACACCTGCTTCAAGGAGACATACGTTTTTGAAATCGAGCCCAATCTGACCATCTTAGTAGATCAGGTTTTGCATCAAAACCTGTGGGTGTTTATACTGATCCACCCAAGTTACACCCCAGTATAGTCCCCTTGATTCAAAGTGATGTAAAGTAGCTCAGAGTCTTTTTTGTGCTTGAAATAGGTCACCTTTCAAGCACAACATTCCTTTTGCACGTGAAAGTAAACACCAGTGCTTAATTTTGTGTCATGGTGCATCACTCTGCAACAGTGCAAAGCCTCAGCAAATCTGGGCATTGGTCTTGTATTTGGCAGTGTTTGCCATTCCTCTTCTGGCTGTATATTTGCACCACTTATAATGATTCTGGTAAAAGTGGGCGTGAGCTTCATTTACCTGGGGCAATCACCTTGCAAATGAATCCTTCTGGTATTTTCACACTTGAACTCATTTCATAACTCAGCCCATATATAATTACTCAGTGGAAGGAAACCTCTGGTGGAACATCTTGGCTTCTGCTGTTGATATCCATCCATACATTACTCACTGTGTGTCTCCTGCTCATATTGGGTTGAATTGCATGTTTCTTGGTGAATTTAAGTGTCTACATTTTGTAAATGTAAGTTTCCTTGATGAAGTACAGTTGCCTCTGCCCTCCTTGTGAAACTAACCAATCACCTATAGCTGCTACACACGATCTTTGTATGGCTGCCCATAGTGAGTGTGTCACATTCCTGATTTTATTAGACCTATCAGCGGTGTTCAGCATGGTTGATCACCCAATCCTAGTGAAGAGACATTCTGTGACTGGAATATCAGGCAAGGTGCTAAAATAGTTTGCTTCCTTTTTATACATTTCACTAGCAGTATCTTCATTACTGTGGAGTCTCCGTACACAAATCGATATGGCTGTCATATTTCTTATGAGCAGAGACTCAGGAGTAATAAACATACTACTAGTAAATTAACTATGTGAATAGAAAACAATCAAAACTTGCACAAAAGTGCAAGTTTATCTTTATGATAGTAATCAAACCAATGTATCTATTGGCTCATAATTTGTTGCCAGTAGAGATGGGTCCTCTTCAGGTTACTGCTGAGGCTGTAAAAATATTGGGAGCTAAACTAGATAATACTGGAGATGTGTCAACAGGTATCAACAGGTGCTACTGCGTATAATACCCAAACCAAGGTGCATATTTACAAGGGAATTGCGCCTCCGGAGTGTAATTTTTTAGGATGTGCTGGTGGTGCAACGCCCTACTCAATCAATCAATCAATCATATCATTTGTAAAGCGCACTACTCACCCGTGAGGGTCTCAAGGCGCTGGGGTGGGGAATGCTACTACTGCTCGAAAAGCCAGGTCTTCAGGAGTTTTCGGAAGGTCAGCAGGTCTTGGGTCTGCCATAGGTGGATGGGGAGGGTGTTCCAGGTCTTGGCGGCAAGGTGAGAGAACGATCTGCCGCCTAAGGTCGCTCTTCGGAAGCGGGGGACTGTAGCGAGGGTGAGGACATCGGAGCAGAGCTGGCAGGTGGGGGTGTAGAAGCTGAGTCGTCTGTTGAGTTACGTTGGTCCGGTGTTGTGGAGTGCCTTGTGTGCGTGGGTGAGGAGCTTGAAGGTTATCCTCTTGTTGACCGGGAGCCAGTGCAGGTCTCTCAGGTGGGGTGTGATGTGGCTGCGACGAGGGATGTCGAGGATCAGGCGTGCAGAGGCGTTCTGGATGCATTGGAGCCGTCTCAGGAGTTTGGCCGAGGCTCCTGCGTAGAGGGCGTTTCCATAGTCCAACCTGCTGCTGACAAGGGCCTGGGTGACTGTTCTTCTTGTTTAAGTGGGGATCCACTTGTAGATCCTGCGGAGCATGCGGAGGGTGTTGAAACTGGAGGAGGAGACGGCATTGACCTGTTTAGTCATGGAGAGGGTGGAGTCGAGGATGACCCCTAGGTTGCGTGCGTGGTCGGTGGGTGTTGGAGCGGTTCCCAGTGTGGTCAGCCACCAGGAGTCATCCCAGGCCGAAGGGTTGGATCCGAGGATGAGGACCTCCGTCTTGTCTGAGTCCAGCTTCAGTCGGCTGTTCCTCATCCATTCAGCAACGGCCTTCATTCCTTCGTGAAGGTTGATTTTGGCGGTGTGGGGGTCCTTGGTGAGGGAGAGTATCAGCTGGGTGTCATCGGCATAGGAGAGGATGTTGAGGTCGTGCCGACAGGCGACGTCGGCGAGCGGTGCAATGTAGATGTTAAACAGGGTTGGGCTGAGGGATGAGCCCTGGGGTACGCCGCAGATGATCTCGGTGGCTTCGGAGCGGAAGGGGGGAATGCGGACGCTCTGTGTTCTGCCGGAGAGGAAGGAGGTGGTCCAGTCCAGGGCCTTCTCTTGGATCCCAGCGTTGTGGAGGCGTGTTCGTAGTGTGTGGTGACAGACCGTGTCGAAGGCGGCTGACAGGTCCAGGAGGATGAGGGCCGCCGTTTCTCCGTTGCCCAGCAGGGACTTGATCTCATCGGTGACGGCGATGAGGGCAGTCTCGGTGATGTGGTTGCTGCGGAACCCGGACTGGGAAGGGTCCAGGTTGTTGTTCTCCTCTAGGTAGTGGGTCAGTTGTTTGTTGACGGTCTTCTCGATGACCTTTGCCGGGAACGGGAGCAGGGAGATGGGCCGGAAGTTCTTGAGGTCCTTGGGGTCCGCCTTGGGTTTCTTGAGTAAGGCGTTGATTTTGGTGTGCTTCCAGCTCTCAGGGAAGGTTGCTGTCTCGAAGGAGGTGTTGATGACTTTCCGGAGATGGGGTGTGATGGATGTGCTGGATTTGTTGAAGATGTGGTGTGGGCATGGATCTGACGGAGATCCGGAGTGGATGGTGTTCATGATCTTGATGGTGTCATCGTCGTTGATGTTGGTCCAGTAGAGCAGGCGGTTGGTGCGGATGGTGGTCATAGGGGCGGAGGTCTCAGTGGTTGTCTGTGATCTTGCGGTGGAAGAAGGTGGCCAGTGAGTCGCACAGGTCTTGTGAGGGTGGGACGTCGTTGGTGTTGGAGCAGGAGTTGGAGAGTTCTTTCACGATGTTGAAGAGCTCTTTGCTGTTGTGCACGTTGTTGTCTAGGTGGTCTTTGAAGAAGGCCCTTTTGGCGGATCTGATGAGGTGATGGTATCTGCGGGTGACATTCTTGTGGGCAGCGTGGCTGTCCGGTGTTCGTTCACGGAGCCAGATCTTCTCCAGCTTTCGGCAGGTTTGCTTGGAGGCCCGGAGGTCTTCAGTGAACCAGCTGGATTTCTTGTTGGTATGAAGGTTGGAGGGTTTCTTGATCGGGGCGAGGGTGTTGGCGCAGTCGTTGATCCACTGGCTGAGGTTGCGGGTGGCGGTGTTGGGTCGGTATGGTCGGCGGGTGGGCTCTGGGCGAGGGTGGTGGTTAGCTGGTCTTCGGTGACTTTGCTCCAGCAGCGGTGGTGCGTGGTGGGTTTCTTGAAGGTGAAGTGGATGCAGCGGTAGTCGGTCCAGTGGAATTCAGTGTTATGGTTGAAGGAGATGTTGGGGCTTGCGGAGAAGATGGGGTCAAGCTTGTGACCGGCGGAGTGGGTGGGTGTTGTGACGAGTTGTCTGAGTCCGAGGTTGGCTAGGTTGTCGATCAGGGTGGTGGAGTTGGTGTCGTCATTGTTCTCGAGGTGGAAGTTCAGGTCCGCGAGGAGGATGTAGTCCATGGAGGCGAGGGCGTGTGTGCTGATGAAGTCGGTGATGGAGTCGCTGAACTGTGGTCGGGGTCCGGGCGGTCTGTAGATGAGGGTTCCTCTGAGGGTGGTGTTGGGGTCGGTGTGGATCTGTAAGTGCAGGTGTTCGGTGGTGCTGAGGGTGTCGTCGGTGTTGGTAGAAACTCTGAGAGTGTTCCTGTGGACGATGGAGATTCCTCCTCCCGCTCTGTTGGTGCGGTCCTTGCGGGTGATCTTGTAGCCTTCCGGGACGGCTATGGCTATGTCGGGTGCCGAGGCGGGGTTCAGCCAGGTCTCCGTCAGGAAGGCGATGTCTGGGGAGGTTGAATCGAGTAGGTCCCAGAGTTCAACGGCATGTTTTCGGGCGGAGCGGGTGTTGAGAAGGATGAATCTGAGGTAGTTGGGTTCTTTCCTGGTCGGCAGCATGGTGGGGCGGATGCTTGTGAAGCTGCAGTTCCGGCAGGTGAAAGCTCGGTGGGTGCGCTTCGGGGGCGGCCAGGAAGCAGGCGTGTGATCATCCGGTGTTGAGTGCGTGGAGGGTTCTGGCATCGTAGCGGTGTCGGGCGTCGTGGCGTTCGTGGTGTCCAGGGGTCCTGGCGCTGGGCGCGGTCCAGGCACGAACGGGCACAGACGGGCTTGCCTTAGGTGCGCTAGCGGCGCGCCCGCTGCGCGGCCGCGTAGCAGCTCCCATATGAGGGGATGTGGGAGGGAGGAGCAGCTGGGAGGCGGGAGCAGGCGGCGAATGGGATTGCAGGTGGGCGGGGCAGGGGAATAAAAACAAGTCTGGGCAAGAAAGCAAGTACAGGCACAGGGGATTAAAAACAAGTCTGGGCAAGAAAGCAAGTACAGGCACAGGGGAATAAAAACAAGTCTGGGCAAGAAAGCGAGTTAGGCACAGGAGAAAAATACAAGATTAGGCAAAAACAATGCAGGCAGAGCCGTGCAGCAGCGTGGGGAGCGACCTGCCTGCGAGCAGGGTCACAGGTCGCTCCTTTCACCGCTGCGCGGCTTCCATATGAGGGGATGTGGGAGGGAGGAGCAGCTGGGAGGCGGGAGAGGGGCGGCGAATGGGATTGTAGGTGGGCGGGGCAGGGGAATAGAAACAAGTCTGGGCAAGAAAGCACGTACAGGCACAGGGGAATACAAACAAGTCTGGGCTAGAAAGCAAGTACAGGCACAAGGGAATAAAAACAAGTCTGGGCAAGAAGGCAAGTACAGGCACAGGGGAATAAAAACAAGTCTGGGCAAGAAAGCAAGTTAAGCACAGGGGAAAAATACAAGATTAGGCAAAAACAATGCAGGCAGAGCCATGCAGCAGCGTGGGGAGCGACCTGTCTGCGAGCAGGGTCATACATTGCTCCTTTTACCGCTGCACGGCTTCCATATAAGGGGATGTGGGAGGGAGGAGCAGCTGGGAGGCGGGAGCGGGGCGGCGAATGGGAATGCAGGTGGGGGGGCAGGGGAATAAAAACAAGTCTGGGCAAGTAAGCAAGTACAGGCACAGGGGAATAAAAACAAGTCTGGGCAAGAAAGCAAGTACAGGCACAGGGGAATAAAAACAAGTCTGGGCAAGAAACCATATTTACAAAGCAGCGCTAAGCAAATTTAAATGGCTTAATGCTACTTTATAAATATTGTACCCTTACACGCAGGTATCTGTGTCAAATGGGCGTGCAATGGGTGCTGCTGTGAGCATTCCACCACAACATCCATTGCTTTTTGATGCTGCCCGGATTTACAAGGATGTGTAAATTTGAGGCAGAGCCAAAATTGAACGCCACTGAATAGCAGGCGTTAGATTGCCACAACAAGGAGAAATACTTTTATTTCTCCTCGTTTTTGCTCTTTCTATGTGTGTTGCATCCTGCATCACACATAGAAGGAGCAAATCAGTTTAAAGATTGTTTATGTTTAGGAATGTGTGCCTTCCTGCACATAAACAATCATCCCTGCAACATAGACACCTTTGCACCATGGTGCAAGAGTGCCTGTGTTGCCTCCAGGCAACGTTTTTTAGCGGCAGCACGAGGGTGAGCACACAGGTGTGCCAGTGGCTGTCGGTAGTAGGAGTAGCTGCCGGGCGGTAACGTAGGGAGGGGGAGGGGCAGGGTGGGGGATAGCAAACTATGGATTACGGAGGTTTACAGGTAAGTAAACATATAAATAAATAAAACAAATTTCGTTGCATGCACTAGATCATATTTGGGGATGCAGTGAGCGCAACGAAATTCGTTTTATTTATTTATATGTTTACTTACCTGTAAGCCTCCGTAATCCATAGTTTACTACCCCCCTGCCCCTCTCCCTCCCCACGTCACCGCCCGGGAGCTACTCCCACTACCGACCGCGGCTCGGGTGTGCTCCTTTTTTTGCAAATAGGGCACATCCCAGCGGTTTTTAAATGGTGCAGCTAAATGGCTTGCAGTGCCGCGCTGAGCCATTTCTTTGTAAATATACCTCCGAATCTGACAGCTTGCATACTTATCTCTCTGAAATCAGGCAGATTTTTTAAATCAAAAGGAGCATGCAGTGATGTTTGATGAAAGTGAATGGTCAGTGAACTCAAATAATGCAACAATAAAATGTTATTGACAATTCCTCTGCGCCTTAATATGCTTACACTTTCCACAACCTTTGGCTTGCAATCTCATCACTTTTCCCTGGCACTGAGGTCAGCAGAGTGCCCTGGCATTCTCCACCTCCTCCCTGCTCTCACTTCCTGTAGAGAGGCTCTACAATTTATCTGTGCTTCTTGAGTCCTCCCCCGTTAGAACTCCTGTTTCCTGCAAGTGATCAAATGCGGTTGTCGACGCTGCTGTCAGCACCTGTCCAAACAACATCCACTATCCAAAGATGTGCCCCATCTGGCCAAGACCTTTGTTGTTAAGGGCACCATGTTACACATGGACTGGTGAAATTATAAAATAAAAGTGATTTGTGGGAATCTTCATTTAAATTTCATGTTCAATTTCAAGTACTATATATTTGTTCGAAAATCTCTTCTACTAGAATTTAAGTACCAGCTTTCTAAAACATTTAAATATTATGAGTGGAAGATCCTCCATTCATAAAAAATACTTGTGAATTTGTACATTCATATATTTATTTGTCACAATAAGCCACTGTCTATTTGAGTAATAAACATTTTTAATGACCAGTGAGCCAAAACTTGTAGAGCACTTTTTAAATATTTGTTTGATCTTTACAAAACACAAGAGTACCGTCATTATAATTAAAATGAAATATATAAATAAATCCAGCCTTGATTTTAAATGCAGTCTTATTCAATACCTTATTCTTTGCTATAGCTTGATAATTGGGCCAGGTACAAAAAACGCGGCCTTCAGATTCTCAGCCAAAGTTTTTGTGATTTTACCACACTCCGCAAGGCCTAGTAAGAAACTAGTAACTTACCTCTCCCTGAACCTTTGCTCGATAAGTTGAATGAGAAGTCTGCACCTAACAGAGATCACAAGCAGGGACCAGAGATGGTAGGGTTGTATGTTCTTACAACGAACTCCGTTGTAACGCATGCCTTTACCATGCATGCGTTACAACGGAATGCTATTTTCACGCATATCCTTCTCCACGTATTTTTCCGTGGTGACGTCATACGTAGTAAATAAGAAACGCCCGTTTCCTTCCTCTAGGACGCCGATTGCCTGCACATCTCGACTAAAGGTTAGTGTTTTTTTTGGGGGGGGAAGCCGCCCACCCCCCTTTTTTTAATTGTACCCTTTACCAGACATGCCTTTACTACGTACCTCGTAGTAAACGTATGCGTGGTAAAGGCTTTCGTTGTAACCACTCATGCGTTGTAATGCATGCGTGGTTAAGGTTTTCGTTGAAACGGCCGCGTTGTAGTGGCCGTTTCCCAGATGGTAGCAGCTGGAGTGAATGAGCTGAGTGGGGTCTCGTGGGGCAGGCATCTGGAAGAGGTTGGGAGTTTGAGGGTGAGGATCGTTACAGTAGGAACTTTTTTTAAGAGAATGAGCAGGAATCAATTTAAGCACCCATGGGTGGGAGGTGACTGGCACCAGTCTTCTGCTTGCCCCCACAAACAGCCTCTTGCAGTAGTGGAATGGTTTGTTCCTGCTGCAAAGGTCTCATGGTGAGTTGAAAGTCTTCCGACTTTGCTAATGTGCACTTCAGAGAATAACACATTTGTTGTGAAGTGATGAAGCTGCGATTTGAACCCTAGGTTATAAAATTGTCAGTACTATATTTGCTGAAATTTAGGAGATATCCCCATCTCTACATCATACTTTTTTGTAAATTGATCACCAATTTCATTTAGCTTGTCTGCTCTATCATTCATGAAGATTAAGAACTTTTCCACTAGATAGAAGGAAAGGAATGACATTATCATTTGGCTGAGAGGTGCACTTATTTGCTACTGCACATCTACCTTCCTAGAAAACACATTCCAAAAATGTATCCTGTCTATTGCATGACCAAAACATGTTACTCGATGTAAATTATCTAGGTGAAATAATGATCAGTCAGACTTTGAACATAAACTGAATACGTTTGTGATTACTTACCTGCTCTAGAGAAACTGTTCCACATATTCTTTTTTTGCTTGGATAAGTTAAATCTTTTAAGCCTTTGACAGAAGAGAAACTTACTAACTCCTCCTTGATTATTCTTCCCTTCTTTCCTTCTTAGGACTCTTTTGCCCTACTTCTAAGGAGATGCGTCTTAGTTATACCTCTGAATTTCTATACTCTTTTCTCTTTTTTTAACCTCCTTCTAAATTCCAACCTCTTTCCATTCTGCCCAGCTGTACTTAACCGTTTATTTCTTACTTTCCTTTCCTTCTCTTCTTTCCCTACAGCCACTGATGCTCCTTGCCTATTTTCTCCTGCACTGCCTTGCTGCTCACTGAGCTGGTGTCCTTCCCTGCTTCGTCTTTTAGAATGGATCACAAAAGAGATAAGAATTAAAATACCACAGCCTTACTATTTACTGGAATTCTGCCTTGTATCATTTAAAAGATAACATCATTCTTACAGTTTCTAATATTTTTGAAATTGCAAGAATCTTCTTTTGCTGTTACATTCAGGATTGGATATCAAGCATTATATTTTGTAGGTGACTGATATCAGATTTTCTGAAAAAATGTTTTCAGACAATGATTACACAAATCGTTAATACACTCCTTAATACATCTTGTGGAGTCAAACAGTACCGTCATTCAAATGATTCATAAACAAGTACTGGATCCAGTAATGGCTCTATTCATAACCAGCACAGTTTTCCAACAGCAAAAGTGTTCTCTATTCAGCCAAGTTATATGGCGGCTTTATTTAAACAAAAATCATTACACCTTCATAGGTTTCCATGTCTACAACAGTTCTTATCCCAAAGAATTATGAATTATAACAGATCACATTAGCCAGAAAACATTTGCTCCCTATTGATGGGATGACATTGCATTTTATGTGTTTTTTAATTGAGATTGTTTTATATTGCACTACTGCGTCAACTTGTTCCCACCCCAGATAGACGGTAACCTGATGTCTGGACTGATCACTTAGCCAATATGCTTCTGTGGCTGACCACTTCAACAGATGAATAGCTCAGCTGTTGTCAAAGATGTTCTAAATCACAAATGGTTGTATTTTACCATTAAGTTATGGACAAGATATTCCTGAGTCTGGGTCGCTGAATTCCCAATTATATTATGACATGTGTCGTCTTTATGGTTTAGATCTTTTTATTGAAACAAATGTCAATCATTTTATACCAGCATAGAAGGGGTAATGCAGCCAACTAGGCCACACAGGGCCCCAGTGCAATTGAATGACATACAAAATTACAAAAAACAATCTATAAAAATATAAAAGGAAACCGAGCCAACCAACCCTACCCAGAAACTGAAAGAAAAGAGGAAGAAATGGATTGAAGTAGAGCTCCCCCCACCCACCATTCCCGGCCAATCGGTATGTGAGCGGCACACTAGCTCTGGTGAGGCTAACCCCTTAGGTAGGAGTGTATGGTGTTGCAAGACGCAGAAGTTGCAAGTAGCTAGGGCATATCAATTCCCTGAAGTCCTGAGCCAAAAGGGCCAGGAAAGGCTGCCATAGTTCGCTGAATCCAGAGTCTTTTTCAGCCATGGTGAGCGAGATCTTTTCCATGCCTAATATATGCCACATTCGGTGAAGCCACCCGGTAGGTGTTGGAATACGTGTAGATTTCCAATATGTGAGAATGTTTTGGGTGGCGTGCCCAGCGCAAGCGCAATCTGTTTCCCCCTCCTGGATTTCAAAGGATTGGTAAGCGGATTAGGAAACCCCAAAAGCACATACTCCGGGAGCCGCGGAAGCTCCATGTCTAAATACTCGTCGACTTCATTGAGAACCTGAGTCCAATAAGGGGTCAAATGTTCACAATCCCATAGGAGATGGACAAGGGCTCCCACTTTTAAACACCCTCTCCAGCAATCCGGGCTATGTGGGCTATCAAATTGGTGCAGCCGCTCGGGGGTGTAATATCAGTAATATGCTAGCTTAGTAAAGGTTTCAGTGAGACCTATGTGAGTCGCAGTGTGTCGCGCCATATAACAGATCCCCTCCCATTCCTTACTAGTGAACCCTCGGCCTAAATCTCTTTCCCATCGAGCTCGACCTGCATGGAAGGTATAAGTGTGGCGGGACAGAAGCATTCTGTACAGGTCTGAAATCAGCTTCTTGTCTGATGAGCGCATGATAAACCATCTCTCGTACTGAGTGAGTTGCCTATGGGCCTGTGATCTATTGTTAGGGCACGAGGCCCAGTGTCTTAACTGCAAATAATGCAAGTGCTCACATTCAGGGAGACCATAATCAGTGCGCAGCTGTGCGAAGGGCACAACACCATCTGTATCATACAGAGTACCTAAAGCACGGCAACCAGTGGTTCTCCACAGAGGGAAAGATGTTACTCCCATCCCAGGGCCAAAGTCAGAGTTGCCAAAGAGAGGAGTGAGTGGGGAAGGAAAAGTCGTGAGCTTGTATTGTCAGTTCATCTGATCCCAATCCAAAAGAGTAGAGCGAGTCACTTGGGAGGCGTAAAGGTGGGATGATGTTGAGGCTTCTTAAGGAAAGGGATCTTCATCAGAGAGGTGCCTGCTATCGCACGGTCTTGGAAAAGCCAGTGTTTCTCTGACTCAGCC
This sequence comes from Lissotriton helveticus, assembly GCF_964261635.1. Taxonomy (NCBI): domain Eukaryota; kingdom Metazoa; phylum Chordata; class Amphibia; order Caudata; family Salamandridae; genus Lissotriton; species Lissotriton helveticus. The sequence goes on along the minus strand of NC_136067.1, from coordinate 1,814,991,356 downwards.
CGGCTCCACTCCATTAAATGCCGTAACTGTGCTGCTTTAAAATAGAGCACGAGATCAGGAATCTCCAGACCCCCTTCATTAGGAGGGAGAAACCTGACCAGCCGCTTCATTTTTGGCTTGCGGCCTTGCCAAATCAATTGAGAGAGCTCCGACTGCAACCACTGAAGCCACCCAGTGGGAGTCTGTAGAGGGAGTGTTTGAAAAAGATAAAGAAGTTTAGGGAGGATCGTCATTTTGACGGCTGCAATGCACCCTAACCAAGAGATGGAATAATGTTTCCAGCACCGCAGATCTGCACGAATGTGGGAATGCAAGGTATTGTAATTGACCGACCGCATTGCTTTGTAATGTAGGAGCTATTTGGATTCCCAGATAGGGAACCGTTTCATAAGATCACTGTATGGAATGGCAAGCCTGGAGTTCTGCCAGCAGCTGTGGGGTGATAAGGAGAGATTCAGAGCTGTGGACTTCGTGACGTTAACTTTGAACACAGACACCCTCCCAAAGGAGTCCAGCTCCTCCAGAAAGGTGCCCAGAGCTGTTGCAGGGTCTGTCAGGGTGACCAGGATGTCATCTGCATACAAACTGATAGTATGGATGTCACTGCCAAAGCGTATACCCGTGATCTGTGGATGCTCCCAAACTCTTTGCATCAGGGGCTCCATGTATAGGGCAAAGAGCAGGGGTGACAGTGGACACCCCTGTCTAGTGCCTCTATGAATGAGAAAGAGGGTAGATGTATGCCCCTTTACCGGTACCATGGCCGAGGGGTCGCGATAACAGTTGAGGATATGAGTCTTCATCTTCTCTCTGAGGCCGAAACAAATCATCACCTACTCCAAGTAGGGCCAATGCACGCGATCGAATGCCTTTTCGGCGTCAATGGCAGAGAGCATGTAGTCTCCCGGAATGCAAGAAGCTTTTTCAATGAGGTGGAGGACTCCCTTCATATTATCGCTGGTCTGTGTTTATGGTTATACCAGACATATAGGGAGCCAGACGGGCCATTAGAATACTAGTGTAAAGCTTTAGGTCACTATTTAAAAGGGAGATGGGCCTGTATGCCCCGCAAAGTGTCTTATCCTTGCCGAGCTTATGAATAACCACAATAGCCGCCTCCTGCATAGAAGGAGGAATCGCCCCCGAAGATGCAAAAGAATTAAAAAGGCGAGTGAGGAGAGAAGCAAGCGAGGGACAGAACTGTTTATAGAAAGCTGCTGTGTAGCCATCCGGGTAAGGAGATTTAGCTAATTTCAAGTGAGAAATGGCAAAGACAACTTCGTCCGGATGGATCTCCCACTCTATGTGTTCCGCCTGCGCCTGGGACTGTCTGGGAAGAGTAACCTGATTCAGATAGACATCTACATCCTTCAACTCTAAGTGCTGCTCATCATACAGTTGTGCATAAAAATCACGGAACGCCTCAGCTATGTCAAAGTCCTCTGTGCATGTACGAACTTCCTGATCTTTGATTTCCTGGACTCCCTCATGCAGCCGGGTTTCTGTCAGTTTGTGCACCAGCAGCCAACCGCACTTGTCCCCACCGATATAGAAGGAACGGCGCAGGTGTAGCACCGCGTATTCAACTTTATCGTGGTCTATGGCAGCTAATTGCGACCTAGCTGCCTTCAATTGATGCCAAATGCCCAGAGCCCCGGTGCGTTGGTGAATCAGTTCTAGCTCACAAACTCTCTGGGTGAGGTCTTCCCTCTTGTGTTTGCCTTCTACATTGTCCGCAGAGGATATAGCAATAATTTACTCCATAACCACTGCCTTCAGAGCTTCCCATCTAATTGAAATAGGTGTGTCAGGATTGTCGGTATGGAATACGTAGTCATCGAGTGTGCGTTGAGTCTGGGCAACGATGAAGGCACAATGTAGAAGTGTGTTGCGGGGGTAGAGTTAGTGTAGTCACTAGAGGAGCATGGTCCGATAAGGCGGCAACTAGGATTTCTGAGGAGGTTGTGATGTCCCTGAGAGTCTCAGTACCTTAGAAATAATCCAATCTAGCATAAGTCCTATGGGCGCTGGAGTAGTAAGAATATTCCCTTGATTGCAGGTGATAATATCTCCACAGATCTATCAAGCCAAGGTCTTCCAATCTAGCGAGTCCAGAGCGAGAAAGGGAGCCCATTTGGCCATAGCGCTTCAACGACCTGTCCATATCATTAATAAAAACAAAATTAAGCCCCCCCCCCCCCAGGAGAAACTTGCGTTTAGGAGTGGCAGTGGCCTTGCTCAGAGCTTCAGGTAGAACACGCTCCTGTCCTTCATTAGAGGCATAGATGGACCCTATAATCAGCGTGTGTCCCAATTGTGATTTGGTATGTGAGCAGTCTGCCTTTGATTTGAGCCTCCTTCTGTACCACTTTCCCCTTAAATGCCCTGGAGATCAGGATAGCCATCACTGCAGATTTAGATGGTCCAGAGGAAAAGAATTGTGTTGCGAAAGCACGAGACCGGAGCCTGTGACAATCTTTAACCAACAGATCCGTTTCTTGCAATAGGCATATCAGCCCCTGAGCTCTCCAGATAAGCCAACATTGCACAACGCTTTATGGGATTGTTAAGCCTCCTCACGTTGAGTGTGAGGACTTTAAGACTATGAGGTGGCATCTACAGCAGGGAAGTATCATGCATATGAAAGCGTGCGTAGCCTAGGGCAGGATACAATACTCAGATGTAGCGGTTGATGGAGGCCAAAGGGAGCCTGTTGCCAGCTCGGGAAGCTATTCCCAGGAGACCTGGGAGACTGATGGGGAGCGCAGGAGGGAGGAAAGGAGAAGGACGGCCCCTGAAAAAAAAATACCCAGCACAACAGGTGCCTAAACAAATCTAAAGTCCTGGTTGCAGTCCGTCTTCACGGAAGATCAGGTTTAACATTGATACGGGAGTTGTGTGGCCAATTGCACCCCCGTCCCTCTCCCGGAACCGCCCGAGATAAAGAGTAGATAAGAAAAAAGATACATGGCCAAGGCCCATTCACGAGGACTGTGTCTTCGCAAGAATTTCTGGTAACGCCTCCAAGGCCTCCAGCTGTCCCTTTGTGATCTCGATGGGGTCTGGGCACCGCGGGCAGTTAGAACGGGATCTTCATCACTGCTGCCTCCTGTGCGGTTGCTCGTTGCTGAACCCTTGGTGGTGTGTGTCACTGCCATCGTCCTTTTCCGATATTTCAATTCCCAGCAATCTGCTGGCCTCCGTCAGGCAGCAGAGTTGGTAGAGCTTGCCATCGTAGTGGAATATAAGACAAAATGTTGCATTGGCATAGAGCCGTAGTGATGGGTTGGAAAGTCTTACGTTTTTGGATTGTGAGGGCAGCAAGATCTTGATATAGAACCAGTGTTTGGTCCCTAAACGTGATCGGATGCAGTATCCTGGCTTTATGCAGTATTTCCTCTTTGGTGCAGAAATCATGAACACAGACTAGTATGTCCGCTGGTGGGGCATTGTCAGAATGGGGAAGAACCACTTGATGTGCTCTATCAATCCTGAGCTCAGTGTCCAAGGGGGTTACCTAAGATGTGATTAAAAGTTTACGAACGTATGTGAATATACCGCTCCCTCATTGGATTTCACTCCACGGATCCGTACGTTATGATGTCTGAAGCGGTTCTCCAAATCCTCTAGATGAGTCTGGAGGTCCACTTGCTGGTCGTGTATGTGGATGATTTCCTGTTGTAAGGAAGAGACCTCATTGTCTAGTGCGTCACTTTTGTCCTCCAAGGCTACCAAGCGCTCACCTATGCCGTCTATTTCTGACGTCTTTAAGTTCCGCATCGAGATCCCGCTTCACAGTGTGTAAGTCGTCACGGAGGGCCGAGAACAAAGATTCCAAGAAGACCTGCATTACTGGTTCCTCCTTAGGGCCACCTATTGGTATTGAGGCGGTGTCACTCTGCTTTGCAAAGTCTGATATTGCCCCCCATGGGCGAGCGAAAAGCTCTTGGAGGGACTTACTTTTCTTCCCCTACGTGGAGGACATAGTGCTGCCCAAGTCAGGAGGGTACGTGGAGTATGGTGTAGGCTGTGAGTCTCTTCGCAGCCCCACCCGGGCACTTGGGAAGGGCACTAGGTTCACTGGGAAGTGTCCTTGTGGTAGAGTTGCGCCAAACAGCGAAGTCACAGGAGCAGAAATGTCTGATGTTATTACCAGGGGCTCCCACTCAGAGCCGAACAATGTGAATAGGGCAGGGAGGTGGGCACTCTCAAATCAGGGGCCCGGTGCCAGCAGCAATAGGGGACTACTCCAACCCCAGCGTGGTTGTAACACTAAAATGGACTATCTAGGAAACCTAATAAGGTGCGCAGTCTGCTGAATACGTGGATGACAAGGCCTCAGCTCCTCATGCAGTGTAAAATCACTCCACGGGTGGTGAGGTGCAGGAATGGGCACTCTCTCGCTGGGTCCTCAGGGACAGAGTCACGTACATGGGCGCCAATTGCCCCAATGCTGTATACTGCAGTGCTTGTCCGGGAGGGGGTCCAGTGGGGGCCACCAGCCCACCACAAGCCACACCTGGGCCTAGCCGGGCCACTTCCGCTGTGCGACGGGCCCCACGCTTGGTGGCCATCTCTACCGACAGTCGCGCTCACACCCCCACTCTGGCCGCGAGCTCAGGGTATGTGCGTTTGGCCCCCCACAGAAGCGCAAGGCACCAGCCAAAAGTCCACCATAGGAAGATGTGGGCAAACAGCAAGCCCTCAAGTTGCAATCGAGGGCCTTGTGAGGATCATGCCGTGGGACCATCCCGGGTGCTCACACGCTCCTTCAAGGGCCGTCTAGGCCTCAGTGCAGACCCACAAGGTGCTCCGGGCAAGGGAGGCCCCGGGAACAATCACCCACTTATGCGGGCATAGACACAGACCGAAGCGGTCTCAGGTTGTCATCCACGATCCGACAGGCGTGGCCGGTGGTTGATGGGTGAGCTCCAATGATGCGACTGCGCTGCTCATAAATCGCGGCGGCCGCCGGTTGTGCCTCCGCACTGTGTGCTGCAGCGAAGATGCAGCAATAATATTGCCCCATGGCGAAAATGAATAGGGAGGCACCAGACCCGGAGCTGCCCACCTCTGGGCCTCTCCGCAGCTGCGCAGGTCCGGTGCAGTCCACAACTTTAGGCCATGACTCCACCTCCGTTCGCAGGCTCATTTCTCCCCATACGCTCCTCACCGCTGCTCAGAAGGCTTTCACGGGCAGATCGGGGGCTGTCTTCAATCAGCGTGCAGCCCTGGTCAGAATTCCGGCCCAGTGTAGGCTATAGATGGCCCGGGCCTGGTGCTTTCTCGGCCGGCCGGAGGGAGAGACGAGAGTATGTGTATCCCCTCGGCGCCACCTTGGCCACGCCCCCATATGTCGTCTTTCAACCTAATTGTTGTCTTACAATAGAGGTGACTTGTCAAAAACATATGGCCAGGGTATAAGTGGCTGCCATTGATGGCAGGTCATTCGTATTTGATGAAATCTCCACTGGGAGCCTGTGATGTGATTTTAAAGCAAGTTGCACATATAGAGTTCGGTGGACGGCATACTCAGTAATAGGGCCTAATGCTCATGTTATAGGGAGGACTGGATGTCAAGTCCTAACTATTACATGACCACTATATCCTATGTCACCTGCAACACAGCAGACGGTGTATACATTGCATTTGTGATGTAGTAACCCATCTACCAAACTCTAAATCAGGACCTAAGTTCTTTGGTTGCATGGTGAGGGCCATATTGCAATATTCACAGCACGCAGTTACCGGGGCTACCTTTGGCTCCACTCTGATAATTCTAAAAAGGACCACTTAAGCTTTTTCTGAAAGTAACTTTAAAAAATGTGTCCATATTTCACTGATAACTCAAAAGGAAATTTAGAATATCAAAGACAGTGGTAATCACAACCATCCACTTCTTGACTGAATACATGATATTTCTTCTAGTGGGGAAAGGCTTTTCCCATTAGGAGTGGATTCTCTCAGATGAGTGTCACATTCAACATGAGTCACCTACCACCTCACATCAATTTAGGTCTCGCCTTTGGGGCCTTGTAAGCGTTTAGCCGGAGCTTTTCCAATGTGTTTAAGCCATGGTGTAGAGCAGTGTGCCTGCTGTAAAGCATGTTGGAAAGTTATAATAGAAAAGTGTTATAAGCATTTTTGTTACATTATAACGTTGATAGCGCAACTAAAAATAATGTAACAGGAAATTAACCAGAAAAAACATCACAAATTAATGGAGCGAACACGCGAGAACTGACATTAATCGCACCAACCCCTCGTCTTAACAGGGCTCCTGGAATAATACAATGTAATGCTATATCTCTTCCACAGGCAGATCAAGGCAACCACCATCTTAAAATACTACATGAAAGCTGTTTTTATTCCAAAGTTGGCTTTAGAATAGTGAAGCATATAAAATATATATTTTACTTGAACAATAGTAAAACTGGTAAGTTAAAAATTAGCCCAAAACAACATCACAAAATAACAACGCAGGCAAATTACAACTGACACTATTTGCACCAATCCCTCTATCCTTGCATGTAACAAACAAAAAAGTAATATAATATTAACTTTCATCCAGGGGCGGCTCGAAAACAAAAACATCCTAAAATAGTGCAGCAAAGTAAAGTGAATGGACAGAGCAAGTACAGTAACATATAATGAAAGCAACCACTACAACGATAAAACAAATCCAAAACGAAGCAAAATTCAACTAAATAATAACCTGGAAATTTTTTTCATCATCTGCAGTAAAAACACACCAACACGAGCAGAAAACAATAATTCTCTGACTTAAAAATCTAACAAAAAAACAAGTGCACTGATAAAAACAGCCTGTTACATTAGATCTTGGGCTTAGAATAAACAGCAAAAGAAAAACAAAAAGATTAACAGCTCGGTTTCAATCAGCACACAGCAAGTCAAAACACCAACAGTAGCGTGAAGGATGAGGGCAGACCAAAGCTGTGTTTTTTCCAGGGTTGGCTTTAAAATAGTAAAGTATATTATATATATGTTTTACTTCCACAGTAATAAACCTAATAAACGGACATAAGTCAATCTTTGTAAAAACAATATTAGTTGTAGCGCTCAGTATTGAAGACCTGTGAGCCCAATAAGAAAGGTACGGAACTGTTAATAAATTAACCCAAAAGAAGATCACAAAATAACAATGCGGACAAAATAATACTGACGCTATTCGCACCAACCCCTCTAACACTGCAGGTAACAAATTAAAATTTAATAGAACTTCGGCCATCCAAGTCCCAGTAGCCACTAAGGGTAAAAAAGGTGGACAGCTACCAAGGATGTAATTGTTAGATTTACCTGTGGCTGAGTAGAGACCAAAAGGCAACAACTCATTGTTAAATGGTGAACTAATGTGATGAATTCTGTAATGCTGTATTTCCACATGTATTTTACAGCAAAACAAAAAAAAAAGATTTTGAAAGCCCCTACAAAAAGTCTTGCAGCACATGCGTGCTGCTATAGGCGCGACCTAAAAATGGGTTATGCCGGGTGTCAAGTCCGCATGGTTCGATAAGCAAATTTTAATCTAAAATTCCTTCTATGAAGAGGTTACACTTGAACGGAATTAACATGTTTTATAACGGCTAGGTAAAATTGATCAACCTGTGTCGTAGGTTGTTGGGGGTACCTTATCCTGTGTACATTAATACTAGCTGAGGCGTTCATGTGGAAGCTGCTGTTGGAGTCTTGCTATTGAGGCCTTTATGGAGGTACAAAGGGTTGACATCTTGCAGCCTCAGTCTGGTACCAGTGGGGTACCAAATATATCCCACGTTTATGAAGCTGGCTGTCAGTCACCCTGTCACCCTGGCACTTCACTGACCCTGCTGCGGGCTAGGGACCTTGTGCTGCTATCAGAGAAGGAGGACACCGACAGCAGAGTTCCTTTGAGGACAGCAGACAGCCTCTGAGTGACAGAGGATCCCATGCGTCCTGACGCGCATCCCTGGGGACGTGCCCGCACATGCAGGCATCAACACCACCGACCGATGCGCCGTGCCTTTCCACTGGGGCCTGTGTTGCATGTTTTTGTTTTGATGTTGTCAGACTCTGCATCAATAGGAAGTCTGAATGTTGGATGATGCACTCAGCTGAGTGTAAGCAGGAAGAATAAGGAGTTGGCACATAGCTCGTGGTACCCCCAGAGCATGCAACAGAGCTCTTGGGGCAGGATGCAGTGGAGATGGTCCAGAGCAGGAGCTTCTTGCAGTGTTTACATTGGGGCCGACTATCACCATGACATTAACAAAGGGGGGAAAATTGAACAGCATCAGACGCAAGGGGCTTGTCTTGTTCGCTGGTATCTTAGATCAAACAGTGTGTCAGGAGCCCCTGCCACTGCCAGCAAGGAATGCACGTGCTGGAATCTACTCTGCAGCGTTGTGTATCTCCATCCAACAAACAGAGCGCAGCTTCTGGGTATCAATCCGATTTCATGCAGAGCACTTCATATCTGCTTCATGTTTTAGCTCTGACACGTTTCATACAGTGCGCAAAGTAAGACTTGAAGGCTGTGTGCCCACCTGCTTCTGCGCACAGTGCTTTCTTACTACAGAAAGCAGACCTTACAGAAACTATTCATGTCAAGGAGTCAGGATGTTTGGCACCTACACCTATGGACTAGAAACATTACTACATCACATGCACATATGCTACAGGCGGTGATGTCATATTCCTTGATTAAGGCGACTAAGAATAAGCATCAAAGTTAAAAGAAACGTGCGGCCACAAAAGTGAACACGACCACCATCTGTTTCCAATTAACACGACCACGAGACAGGCAAATGTAAACAAGTGCGGACGAGATAATTGGAAACATATGGCGCCACTGCTCACTCCCTCAAGGTGGATGCCGTGCATGCACGAGTGCTCATTGGAAACAGTGCAGTACATGCACAAGTTTTCCAAAAAGTACAGACCGATTCCAAGAGGTCATCTCCTAAGCAGCACTTGCGCGTTGCGCTAGACTCAACCTAAAAAAGAAGAATCTTGAAAATGAATCCTCAATTTATTCCGGGGTTGTGAATATCAAACTCAAAATAACTGCATGAAAAAACATATTGTGAGACTTAAAGCATTTTGTATATACCCAATCAATGCAACATGTAGTAAAATACAGTGTCAGGCAGCACTTATCCACCATCTACCAGGGCCTGGCCAGGTACAACTGCCTGTGACTCATTCTGCAGCTTTTCCCTTCACTTCAAGCAGTGATGATGGCTTGAAATTCCCTCAAACAATGTTGTGCTGGCACAGAGAGGACTACTTAAATTAAACAAAACACTAGTAGTAATGCAAGCATTGTACTTTAATTCAAGTTCACTTTTACAAAATATGGAGATTTACTATAACCAACTAAAGTTCATGTGTTATGTTATTTCATTCTTTATGTTGATAATTGACCATTCGAATTTTACATTTACGTCCACCACCTGTGCACATAAATTGAAGACACATATTGTGGTGGCCATTTTCTTTTGGATGCATGATATACTTATCACCTCTGTTTTCTTCGCATTGTTATTGTAGTGACAGGCAGCTTACACTTTCTTAACAGTGATCTTGCTTTGTTATTCCTGTTGACAATCAAAATAAAGGTCTTGTCATCTTTACTGGGTAACATGTTTTCAGAACAGCTATTTATATATATTTTGCGTTTTGTATAGTGTTGGCATGTTAGACTACAGCCACTTCAGAAATCTATGTGGTAAAATGTACAGTTTTAGATTTTCTAAGCCCACAGACTTCAGGCAGTTGTGATGGAAGAGTAGAGCAAAACATCAGCTCTCAAAAAGCTACAAATACCAGGACGATTTAAAACATATTTAAACTTAAAAAACTTTTAATGAATAATGCGGGGCAGTCCCTGGCATGTTTGGGTGACCTGTTCAAACCTTAGCATGATAAAATCAAATGCAAAAATGTAAAAAGAGATCCTCAAGTCATTTACAAATTTGAGTTCGAACTGTTTCAAAATCAATGGATCAAGGCTCAGTAAAAATGTTCAACAAAAGAATAAAAGGGATACTCTTGTCTTGTTCCCTCAACATTGATTATCAGTGATAATTTTGTGGAAATATTGTTGGTTATAAAGGGGGAGTCAAGACTTTACTTGGAAGATACTGAATATTATCTCCAGCAGAGTATGAACAAGCACTGTCACTATTATTGTCAAGAATGATAAGAATAAAGAACAACTAATTGAAACAATAATCATATTAGGGAAGACACAGCACTGGTAATGGGAAAGGCTCACCCTCATGAAAAGATTTTAGAATAACTAAATGTTAATGATTCAGAAAGAGGTTATGTAAGACTGAACTGAGGTTAAAGTCAACGGGCCAGATGTACGAAACAAACATTTAACGATTTCCTAATTGCAAATGTTTGTCATTTATCAATTAGGAAATTGATAAATGGCATGTGCGATCACAGGCTGCCCAGATTAAGCGACTCAGTAACTAGTCGTGTCGCTAAATAGGAAATCGCAGTTTGCAATTTCCTATCCAATTGCAAATGCTGTCGCATATTGCAGATGCGTTTGCAAATATTGACTCCTTCAAAAAATATAGCAACTCTTCTTCCTAGATCAGGGAGATGACTCCTGGAACAGGAAGTTGAGGAACTCAGCAGCAATATTCCAGATGGGATGGGGGACATATTGGCACATGCATCCCATCCATACACCTTATAACCTGGGAAACTTAGCAAAACAGTAAAACTGCAATTTTGGTAATCCGCATTTTCTCCTCATTTCTGAGCATGTGTATGTGGTGGAGGATATTGAGGAGCATGGCATTGAGGAAACAGTGGAAGAAACATAAAAGCACACTTTGCGACACCCCAACTGAAACAGCTATCACATCCTGGTAACAAACAGAGGCTAATAGGTGTAATGACTGCAAAATTTAGACATGGGTGGGGATGGAATTGCTGCACTGAATACTGCTTTCAAGGTGTGTCTTTAAGAGGGCAAATAAATCCCAAATGACAGTGCCACTTAGCCTGATTTTCATATATCTCTTCCTCTGCTTGGGTAAAAATGATGAGCATGAGTCTGAATTACCTGTCTTGTCTTCTCCTCTTCCTCTGCTGGGCAGCCAGTATCTGCATCCTCCTTGCTATCAAGTACAGGGCAGCCATTGTGGACAGCCATGATGCATTCTGGGCCTGCTTTTATAGTTTTCACCCATTTACCAGCTGGTTTGAATGGGTGGTAAATTGAATGCGCAAACGGGCCAAATAGTGATTATTCGCAACTCACTTATACATCCCGTTTGTGAGTCGATATTAGCCATTCCCGAATACCGACATGATATTTCCGCTCGCTTAAATTTGTGAGTCGCAAATTGGTTGCATCACAATTTTAGATTTGCGAATGGCTTTTATACATAGCATACAGCCCTTTTTCCATTTGCAAACCAGTTTGCAATCGATTTGCGAGTCTCAAATTATTCGTACATCTGAGCCAATATCTTTAAGCAAACAGCTTTCAGATGCCAGCGCTTCCAAAAACTATGCCTGTCTATGAGCTGAACAATGATATCCCAGAAAAAAATTGGAATGTCTAAGACTAAACAGTTCATTCATATACACATATATATTTGTTACAATAAATATTAAATACTGTAAGAGCAAGAGCAGCAGAGTGTCCCATACATGTGAGTTAAAGTACACCAATAATCTTCACGCAGAACATGGAAAGGGGCTAATGGGAAGGTGTACAATGATTAAACAAACAGACCATTGAAATAATGATTAGGGGTATTGGAAAGTGGATTATTGGTAGGGGCAAATGTAGGCATCGGAATTTCACTTACACTAGTCTATTTCTATTTTTTAAAATCAAAATATTTAGATAATATTATTAAAATCATTTTTATACGAATAGGAATGTTGTATTACTTCAAATAATAAACTGCCTCTGAGATTTTTCATTGCGGACATCATGCAACCATTTAGTTTCAATGACTACTTAGCTTTTATCGTCATTGGTTATGAGAATGTTTGTGTTCATCATGGTTGGCTAACTATGATCAATAAAGCTTTCTTTGTTGTCAACAAAGGCTTTGTTGATAACCGATTATCAAGTAACTAATGGCCCACACAGATAATTTTGTGAATAATGAAATGCCTTTTACGACATCTTACGATAAAATCGCGCAATTCTAAATATGTTTTATTCATAAAAAAATTCTATATAACAGCTAGTGCTTCCGATTCTTAAATTGAGACAAACGATAATAGATAAGTAGCATAGAATTTTCTATCTCTATACTATTACAATAAATATTAGGCAAATGATGTATCGCTAAACTTTATTGATGTTGGTAACATTTAAATGAAAGATTAGATAGTTAATATATTGCTAAAACTAACTGTAAACGAAAAGTTTATATCAGCGATCACGTGACCATATATCCTCCAATAATACGGACCCTGACATCGACCAATCGCGATGTTCCGTGTATTTAAGGACTCATTTAGTAGTCCGCAGCGTCTTTCACTGAAAACAACAGAACCCCCTGACACTGTGCACGGAGGAGCAGGGAGGCCGGTCTTTTTAATCCAGGTGAGCGCGTGTAGATGCCGTTTGATGTTAAATCTGGGTAACTTTGATAAGAGTAGTTACTTTAATATAGTCCCATGATAATCCAACATGGCGAACTACCTTAACAAATCGAATATTGTTATGAGTAGAGGTTATATATACGAGAGACAATACTGCGCATAATATGCCCTCCCCTTTTTATACAACAAAAAAAGTGGCTAAGCATACGTCTCAGTCCATTTCCCGTATATAACCATCTGCCTCATGTATACAATCCCTTAAGATAAGAAACATAAACAAGAAAGTGATAATAATTTATAATATAGGTATACCAAATTTATGGAATTACCATTATGAAATACCATGGAATCATTACAATAAATATTAATCTCTTTTTTTTTTTAATGTTTTTATTTGATTTTACAACAGAAAGACAATACAACATATAACACAAACCCCATCCCTCCCTCCCCGGTCGAGCCGATCAGAAAAACACAAAATTGGCCACTTGAAGGCCATTGAAAGCTATACAAAACAATACTGAAAAGGAAAATTTATAAGTTAAGTTAATGCATTAACATTCAATTTCGTGAAATTGCAAAGTTGAGTTGCGGTTTAAGCTAAACAAACTGGTTACTACTGTATATATCATTGCATTTGAGACCATTCTATTAAGAGAGACCAGATTTTTTGTCCTTTAATCTGACTCTTCCTGCCTTTGTTTTTGTATATCGCCATCTCTAAATTAAAAATAGCTAACAATCTTGCAAACCATTGTTGATATGATGGGGCTATAGGATCTAACCAAGCCGAGGCTATACATATTCTCATTACGGCCATCGAGATAAAAATCAATTCGCGACCGGCTTTGTGGTTAGCAGGGTTTGTAACACCCAGAACTACAGTTTCATCTGATAGATTAATCGTTATTCCAAGGATCAGAGTCAGAAAACGTGCAATATTTGTTTTAAGTGGAGTTAAAACGGGACAGGAAGAAAAAATATGTATACAGTCCGCATTTTGTAGATTGCATCGAAAACAACATGTACCTCTCCCACTGCCCCATTTAGATATTTTGTCCGGGGTGTAATACATAAAAAACATATTTTATAGAATTGGGTTTGAAGTTTAGTAGACATGAGGACCGTTTGAGATAACCCAAATGAGTGTTCAAATTCCTCAGAGGAGATCGAGATTTTACTTTGCCACTTCTGGATAGTCTTTTGAATATCATCTGTAAGATATCTCAGTAATAAAGTATATACCTCCCTGATCTTAAACTTTTTCTGTGAGTGGCTTAAAATGTCGGCTATATCTATTTTACACATGATACCCTCTCTCATGGTATGTCTTGACAAAAAGTTTCTAATCTGTAGATATTTAAAGAAGTCTTTCCATTCCAGTTGAAACTTATCTTTCATAGTTCCAAAGGAGTGTAGCCCCTCTGAGGAGAAAAAACATCCCAGATGAGTGATCCCAGCCACATTCCACCTATTAATACAGCTATCTCTAAAGATTTCCGGTAGGGACGGATTATTATAAGTTGGTGTATAATAGGATAAATGACCTAAACCTACCATCTTTCTCACAGATTTCCATACCTTAAACGCTCCTATAAGCGTTTTTAATCTCACTTTTTTGTGATAGCTATCGAATAGATATCTCCACAGATAGCCTGTGCTGTTATCCCCCAGTATTATCCGGTGAATTGATGGGGTCTCATTAACTTCCCCTGCCTCTATCCCCTCGAGATGGAAGAGTTCCTGATTATTTAACAAGACTGTTGCCCAATAGTATGTTTTAAGATTTGGGAGCGCTAAACCCCCTCTTTCTTTGGGGAGCGTCAGCAGTTTGTATGAACGGCGGGGTTGTTTGTATGACCAGATAAAGTTTGTAAAGATACGTTCCATTGTCTTAAACCAACGGTCTCAAATCCAAGATTAATAGCTCTGAATATATACAGTAGCTTTGGAAAGTAGACCATTTTTAGTGCGTTGACCCTTCCAATCAATGAGAGGTGTAAATTGTTAATACGGTGGAGATCTTTCTGCATTTTATTCAGTGCGGGTTTCAGATTTAAGTCGACAAGTTTTTCTAAGTCAGATGTGATGGTCACCCCTAGGTAGGTAGCAGATTCTGTTATACGCGAGTCCGTCATATCACAGTTATTATTAATAATAATCTGGGTTTTTCCCTGGTTTAGTACATACCCTGAGATTTTTCCGAATATTTTGGCCTCTAACTCAATAGTAGGCATAGCCAAGTTTGGATTGGAAGTAGCGATTGCAATGTCATCGGCGTATGCGAGGGTTTTTGTTAGGTAGCCTTGTGTCGATATTGGGACTATGTTCCTGCTGCCTTCCAGTCTTCGAATAAACGGATCAATATAGATGACAAACAACAATGGGGAACAAGGAGATCCCTGCCTAGTTCCTCTCGTAATTATCAATTCTTTAGAAAGGCAGCCATTAACCATTACCAATACTAGATCGAATGTCATATACTGACTTAAACCAAAGTAAGCTTCGAATAAATAGATATAAGCTACAGGCAGCCAAACTGAATATGTCTTTATACAACCTAATATATCATTACAAATATGAACATATGGATTTATTGATTTACAGATATTCTAGAGACCGTGGGGACTATACTTAGCTGACGAAGCAAATTTAGCACGCGGCTGCAGCGATTTTCACAAGCAGTCCTTCTGGTGAGTTCAATGGATTTCTGGACAAGTGTATGCTGATTATCACAACTAACTCTATATAAGAGTCATTATAGTTACTCTCATATTTTATTTTCAGTGTATATATACATATCGGTGGCTCCTCCGACATAGTGAGAAATTGGCAGACCTGATAAAAACTGGTATTCTGTGCCCGTAATATATTGAAGCAATAAAATTAGGAGAAGTAGATGGGTCTTTTTTAATACATCCCCTTTCCCTATCTTTCTTTGTACTCCGTAGACAATATCGACTACTACTATATCCTGATGGAATAAGAGGTATTTGTGTAGCTCTGAGTGTTGACCAAAAACAGGACACCTCTCTCGTTTTTAATGTTATAGATCTCAGAATGAACATCTGAGTACGATACTTATATATATCTTGAGGTAAGATACCCCTAGCACATGAATTGGGTTAGACTGAATAACGACCACAAAAGTTACTATAATCTTTTATATTAGATGTAACATAAGTCATTCTCCAGTTTTTTCATTTCCCACGAGATTTCCGGCACAACCACCAGTATAAAGTATTGTTTACCATAATTTTAACTGAATAGAAACACCGACATGTGTTAGAACAGTCAATTTAGGAATGTCTGATTTGTAAAAACGTAAGGAATGGTAACGCAGCTCAGTGGGAATTAGATGCTGTAGCCCACGGAATGAATAACTCCTCTTCTACATAATTTGTGACAGTCACAAACATTAGATAAATGCATATAGATACTGTGTATATGTTCCATTATTATGTAGTAATATTGTGTTTCTTTGTAGAAACTGTCCTGAAGAAGGTTTTTTAACCGAAACGCCGCGTCGACTTGTGTTCTCACGAACAATTTTAAATGTATTATGTAATAACTGTATAACAAGTGTATAACATGATGTACTTCACAATTATAAGAAATTTTTAACTTGCTTACAATGTGTAATAAACCTATGTTTAATTTTTATCTCGTTGTAGTGTTTTAACCTGTCACAAAAGTTATTTTAATGACATTCTTTTTTTTAATGAAACTATCACTGAGTGTTCCATATTACTGCATGCGGGTGTTCAATAATAAAATTGGTAGACATAGGATTTGATGCAATTCGGACAACACGTTCTGAGATACCTGGTGGTTGTGTCTAGGAATTATATTAGTGCAGTGGGTAGTAAATCCCGGGTGATTACTGCTACGGGTATCCTTGACTTTAGGGACATTGTAATCTTTCTTTTCGTTCACCTGGTCCCAGACCGTACTTCAGGGGGCCTCCTATACTTTCTTTGTGATTTACCCAGCTTGTTAGCTGAGGAGGCTTTTTTGCCTTTTGCACTTATCTAGTGCTCTTGACCAGACATATTGGCCACACCACACCACAATATAATGGAAGGTATTAAAACACTTACCTACTCTGAAGATCAATTCAATAGGATCATCAATGGAACTGCTTCTAAAAATGTATCTAGTACACGCATAGACAAAACCGATGAAGAACAGTGGCGTGTACTATGGAACCTTAAGAAAAAGGTAGTGCGAGCAGAATTACACACTGAATTGTTAGTTCAATACTGCAAGCAAGGGATTATACCAAAAGGGTTGCAAGTGGCAAATGAACCAGGGGTGTTTATAGAAAATAGGAAATTCATTGAGAATTGGACACTCATTGCGAATCGCTGCAGCCGCGACTGGATGCTTCTAATAATTGAGACAGCATTTGAAATCTTAGTTATCGAACGTAAAGATATCGAGGATATGGAAGCTAAATTCATGGATAACACGGCACTATTGGATGGCAAGCAAAAATTAGAGAAAATCCAAAAAGATGGTAACGGGCTACAGCGATTATTTAACCAATAAAAAAAGTAACAAACTACGCAAAGATATCCAAAATTATAAACTAGAATATGTTTATCCCTATCTCCAACAAGATTTTTATGAGAGACCCAGGGACACTTATCAACCACGTAGACAATGGCAAAACCAACCCCGATATCAACCACGCAATAACCCCAAAAAGAGAGTCAGGTTTTTCGATACCTCATACACCAGCTCAGATTCAGAAGTAGAGTGCCAAGATGAGGGCAGAAACTCTAAAGAACCAAATGCAGATCCTAATAAAGAAAGGTTTTCTTTTTTAGACTCACGCCAACAGAATTTTGGCCAACAGCGAGGGAAAGGAAGGGGCCGGGGCAATTACAATCAAACTCCCCAATTCCTTCGACGTCCTCACACGAGGAGCCAGAAAAATTGGGACTAGCCAACTCCAAAGAAGCGCCCATTATCAACCTGTCAGAACATAAACTAACAGACAGTGAAATCACCCTTCTAGAGAAAGGTTTAGGTTTTGCCGTCTCTGCTACAATCGATAGATATTCCCTCGAAAGAGACCCACAGATTTTCTTTAGGAAGATTCGTCTTGCAATCTTCTTTGAAGGCAAAGAAAGGCAGAGTAGGGTTAATAAATCTGGTTTAAAAAATAAATCAACTTGGACTCCCAATATTAGTATGGTTCCAAAAGATATGGAAGCTTTTGAACGTAGTGTTGACAAAAGTGTAGATGACCTTTTGAAACAGAAACAATGGATAAAACATAACCTTACTAGAGAAGAAAAAGGTGCCCTCCAGACACTACAAAACAATACTAACTTAACCATCAAGCCAGCCGATAAAGGCGGTGGTATTGTAGTTATGGATACTCTTGATTATAACAATTGAATGTACTCCCTATTACACAATAGGGAACATTATAAATCATCTAACTTCAGTGAATTGACTAATCTAAAAACATCAATACAAACACTCTTGACACAAGCTAAAGAAGATGATGTCATCTGTGAAGAGGAATTCATTTTCTTAAATAATACCAATCCTACTGTCCCAGCCCTATACGGACTGCCCAAGGTCCACAAGAACAGTGCCAATCCCCCAATGAGACCGATTGTGTCCAGTATAGGTTCCCTTGCTTAGCCATTAAGCAAGTATGCAGATGTATTTTTACAGCCCCTTGTAACATCACAAAAAGCATACATAAAAGACACAACAGCTATAATACAACAGTTGGAAGGCCTTGAATTTAACCCCGAAACCCAAGTCTTGGTAACATTAGATATCGAGGCGTTGTACACCAACATCCCCCAGGACTCCACAATTGAAATGATTGAATCCATGTTTAGTACAGAAGAAAGAGATCCCAATGCACATGAAACTTTTATCATTGATT
The DNA here is from genome assembly GCF_964261635.1 of Lissotriton helveticus. NCBI lineage: Eukaryota > Metazoa > Chordata > Amphibia > Caudata > Salamandridae > Lissotriton > Lissotriton helveticus. Next base: position 1,814,972,851 of record NC_136067.1, on the reverse strand, counting down.
GCGTCTCCATGGTACTTAAGAATAACATCTTTTTATTCAACAATGATCTATATAAACAGACTAAAGGTACCAGCATGGGAGCCACATGTGCTCCCAGTCTGCCTTGCCTTTATGTCTCTAGGTTTGAAGAACATCATATTTACAATGACCTAGCACCCTTTGCTGAGAACATCTCTGTATTGTCCTGTTACATTGATGATATCTTCTTCATCTGGACGGGATCATCAGAGATGTTAGATGAATTTATCTGTTGGTTAAATCTAGGAGATGCAAATCTCAATTTCACTTCTCACACTAATAGACAACAATGTGAATTCTTGGATTTGATCATTAAACATGTCAGTGGCCACATAAACGTAGAGCTTTTCACCAAACCCACTGATAAAAATACTATGCTTCACTTTACCAGCAATCACCCTCCATGTCAAATCAATAATATTCCTTTCGGTCAGTTTCTACGCTTAAAGCGCAACTGTACAACAACCCAAGATTTTGACAAACATGCAAGGTTCCTTCAACAAAAATTTATAGACAGAGGATACCCCAAACGTATGATAAGGCATGCTTACAAACGGGCAAAATACTATAATCGAAACAGTTTGCTTAGTGACAAACATAAATCAGACACTGTCCCTCAACCACTTGTCTTTGTAACCAATTACAATGCAGTAAGCAACAAATTAAAAAATATCATCAATATGAATTGGCACCTTATCAACGATAAACAACAAAATAATTTTCCAAAACCTATGTTTTCCTATCGCAGAAATCGTACGATTCGGAACTGCATACTGCATACTTACAGAAACACCAGTAATTCTACCCAACATAGCATTAATAAAGCACCGCTACCAACAGGCACATTTGCTTGCTCAGGGTGTGTTAACTGTAAAGACATCATTAAGGGTAATTCCATCAAAAATAAAAATAACTTTGCAGAAATAAAAAGTTTTAAGAACTGCCGCTCAAAAAATTTTATCTACATGATTCGCTGCCCATGTGACTTAATCTATATTGGAGAGACGTCACGTGAGGTACGCATTCGAATGAATGAGCATAAATCAGCGATAAGGACTAACAAGAAAGGTGCCCCACTGACTGACCATTGGCAAGCCTTGGGCCATAATATCAATGATTTCCAATGGTGTTTTTTAGCGACTGTCACTATGAATACCAGAGGTGGAGACATAAATCAAAAACGCAGAAAACGTCTAGGTTTAACAGTGTTAGATCAGGACTCGACAGCCGTGAAGATTGGGAATGTATAATTAGCTGATTAACATTAGTATGAACAATAACTGTGTCCTCACCATTTGGTAAACATGCATTGGAATTTCACTTACACTACTCTATTTCTATTTTTTTTAATCAAAATATTTGAATAATAATATTAAAATCATTTTTATACGAATAGGAATGTTGTATTACTTCAAATAATAAACTGCCTCTGAGATTTTTCATTGCGGACATCATGCAACCATTTAGTTTCAATGACTATTTAGCTTTTATCGTCATTGGTTATGAGAATGTTTGTGTTCATCATGGTTGGCTAACTATGATCAATAAAGCTTTCTTTGTTGTCAACAAAGGCTTTGTTGATAACCGATTATCAAGTATCTAATGGCCCACACAGATAATATTGTGAATAATGAAATGCCTTTTACGACATCTTACGATAAAATCGCGCAATTCTGAATATGTTTTATTCATAAAAAAAGATTCTATATAACAGCTAGTGCTTCCGATTCATAAATTGAGACAAACGATAATAGATAAGTAGCATAGAATTTTCTATCTCTATACTATTACAATAAATATTAGGCAAATGATGTATCGCTAAACTTTATTGATGTTGGTAACATTTAAATTAAAGATTAGGTAGTTAATATATTGCTAAAACTAACTGTAAACGAAAAGTTTCTAACAGCGATCACGTGACCATATTTCCTCCAATAATACGGACCCTGACATCGACCAATCGCGATGTTCCGTGTATTTAAGGACTCATTTAGTAGTCTGCAGCGTCTTTCACTGAAAACAACAGAACCCCCAGACGCTGTGCATGGAGGAGCAGGGAGGCCGGTCTTTTTAATCCAGGTGAGCGCGTGTAGATGCCGTTTGATGTTAAATCTGGGTAACTTTGATAAGAGTAGTTACTTTAATATAGTCCCATGATAATCCAACATGGCGAACTACCTTAACAAATCGAATATCGTTATGAGTAGAGGTTATATATACGAGAGACAATACTGCCGATAATATGCCCTCCCCTTTTTATACAACAAAAAAAGTGGCTAAGCATACGTCTCAGTCCATTTCCCGTATATAACCATCTGCCTCATGTATACAATCCCTTAAGATAAGAAACATAAACAAGAAAGTGATAATAATTTATAATATAGGTATACCAAATTTATGGAATTACCATTATGAAATACCATGGAATCATTACAATAAATAATAATCTCTATACGAAAATAACCGCCGTATTGACAGAGGTCAATACTAGATCGAATGTCATATACTGACTTAAACCAAGGTAAGCTTCGAATAAATAGATATAAGCTACAGGCAGCCAAACTGAATATGTCTTTATACAACCTAATATATAATTACAAATATGAACATATGGATTTATCGATTTACAGATATTCTAGAGACCGTGGGGACTATACTTAGCTGACGAAGCAAATTTAGCACGCGGCTGCAGCGATTTTCACAAGCAGTCCTCCTGGTGAGTTCAATGGATTTCTGGACAAGTTTATGCTGATTATCACAACTAACTCTATATAAGAGTCATTATAGTTACTCTCATATTTTATTTTCAGTGTATATATACATATCGGTGGCTCCTCCGACATAGTGAGAAATTGGCAGACCTGATAAAAGGGTATTCTGCGCCCGTAATATAATGAAGCAATAAAATTAGGAGAAGTAGATGGGTCTTTTTTAATACATCCCCTTTCCCTATCTTTCTTTGTACTCCATAGACAATATCGACTACTACTATATCCTGATGGAATAAAAGGGATTTGTGTAGCTCTGAGTGTGGACCAAAAACAGGACACCTCTCTTGTTTTTAATGTTATAGATCTCAGAATGAACATCTGAGTACGATACTTATATATATCTTGAGGTAAGATACCCCTAGCACATGAATTGGGTTAGACTGAATAACGACCACAAAAGTTACTATAATCTTTTATATTAGATGTAGCATAAGTCATTCTCCAGTTTTTTCGTTTCCCACAAGATTTCCGGCACAACCACCAGTATAAAGTATTGTTTACCATAATTTTAACTGAATAGAAACACCGACATGTGTTAGAACAGTCAACTTAGGAATGTCTGATTTGTAAAAACGTAAGGAATGGTAATGCAGCTCAGTGGGAATTAGATGCTGTAGCCCACGGAATGAATAACTCCTCTTCTACATAATTTGTGACAGTCACAAACATTAGATAAATGCATATAGATACTGTGTATATGTTCCATTATTATGTAGTAATTTTGTGTTTCCTTGTAGAAACTGTCCTGAAGAAGGTTTTTTAACCGAAACGCCGTGTCGACTTGTGTTCTCACTAACAATTTTAAATGTATTATGTAATAACTGTATAACAAGTGTATAACATGATGTAATTCACAAATATAAGAAATTTTTAACTTGCTTACAATGTGTAATAAACCTATGTTTAATTTTTATCTCGTTGTAGTGTTTTAACCTGTCACAAAAATTATTTTTAATGAAATTTTTTTTTTAATGAAACTATCACTGAGTGTTCCATATTACTGCATGCGGGTGTTCAATAATAAAATTGGTAGACATAGGCTTTGATGCAATTCGGACAACACGTTCTGAGATACCTGGTGGTTGTGTCTAGGAATTATATTAGTGCAGTGGGTAGTAAATCCCGGGTGATTACTGCTATGGGTATCCTTGACTTTAGGGACATTGTAATCTTTCTTTTCATTCCCCTGGTCCCAGACCGTACTTCAGGGGGCATCCTATACTTTCTTTGCAAATGTAGGTCTGCCACTGGCAATAAGGCCACTAACACAGTATAGGGCTCAGAATATGTCTTAGAAAATTATTCCTATGCTCAACCCTTGGTAACGTGGCTGCGAGCAGGCAGGCTTAATTTTAAAGACAGGTATGTAAAGCATTTAAAACACCAATTCAGTAAATAATTCAGATACAACACAAAATAAAAGTCCAACACCAATTCATAAAAATAGGACATATTTTTATGTTTTAAATGACAACAAAATGAGAAAAAAATCCACTGTAGGGAACCAGAGATATACCTTTTTAAAGATTAGTCACTTTCTATTCCTCAGAAACTAACAGTGCCCCTTTTAGTCATTGTGTTTGCTCAGACAGTGACCAATTCACCTTTAGCAATAATTCTGGAGGATTTCTCACCACTCTTGTGCAGGCTTCTCCAGCAGGCTGGGTCCAGTTCAAACTCCTTCCTGAGTTCTTCTTGCGGGTCCCAAAGTATCCAACACATATTTCAAGGTTCTGGAATCTCCATGAGGGTCCATGAAAGTGTGAGACTTCAATTCCCGCAGTCCACTTGAACAAAACCCTTACAAATCCGCGGGTAGTACTCCAGGCTGGGGATTCTTTGTGGGGATGTCCAGGTGAGCTCTGTTAACCTGTAGCTTGCAGAGAGTCCACTCTTTAGTCATTTTGAAGCAGGTTTGATCCACAGGGCTGTAGTTTCAAATGTGCAATCTCAGAGTCTTGGCCTTTGGAAATGCACATCAAAATCTTCAGCGCAGACCCTTCTGATTCTCTTAAGTTTCAAGCAGCAGATCTGAAGGGCTCTGCCCCTCTCAGATACTTATTCCAAGTTCTCTGGGTCAAGCAGGAGGTCACTCCTGACCAATGGGATCAGGGTGACTCCCCAAGGGTATGGCCACATCCTGTAGAGTGTGGCATTATTTTGTCCCACAGTGCACCAAATCCTCCAAATTCAGAATGGGTGATTTTCCAGGAGGGAGTTAAGAGCTAGGATGGCTAATTTTCATAGACTCTCCCCCTTGCATCTGCTCACTCCTTCCTTAATCCTAGCTCTGGCTTGGTGCCTTCCCCTTTCCTTTGAAGACCATAGTTTACAACTCCCCCCCCCGCTCTGGCATTCCTGCGTGGCAGCACACTGCCCTCCCAGCAGAGCTGGTTAACCACAGGGGCTCTTTATCACATCTTCAAAGAAGCTGGGCTCACCCACTTAACTCTGACCAATCACGACAGACCACTAGAAGGCTGAATCTGGACCTACATACAAGAAAGTCTTATAACTTCTTGTCTGTACATTTTAGGAGAAATTCAACAACATCATATTGTTGGATTTACCCCTACCATTATGGGAAGTCTTTGAATGGAAGTTCTATTATTCTCCTTTCAGGAGTTATTAGTTAATAACCTCTTGCCATGTTAACCTATGTGGCTTGGGATTTGCAATTGGAAAAATGACTTGGGCAGCTCTAAATCTGTTTAGTTATATCCAAATGTAAAAGGTTGTGAAAGACTGCCAGAAGGAGCAGAGCTTCTATGTACTGACTAAAGATCAGTGACTGGAGAAGAGTGACTGTTGACCAGCAGTTCTGGGTCATTAAGTTCTGGCAAGACGGGAAGAGTTGCAAAGCAATAATCATAGAAATAAATCTAAAGAGTGCATACAATAAATGTAGAGCTCTGAAAACAGACAGTTTTAGTTAGAAAAAGGCTGGCTGAATGAAGATTTCCATGCATTTCGATTAAATACCACCAGAGATTGCTAAAAAGACATGCAAATATTAAATCTATTTTAAGTATGATAGTAACTTTGAAACTTTCAAAACAGAACCTATGTTAAGGATGATAACTTGGCAGTCATATTGTAGGAACTTTTATTTAATGTGCATTTTCATGTTAAACAACTTTCAACAATAACATGTAACACATAGAGGAGCAATCAGCAGTCTAAGAACTTGCATACATACATGTCATTTGAGGCATATATATATGATACTGTCTTATAGTCAACAAAGAAGAGGCGATACATAGGTTTTCAAACAATATCTCAGCAGTGGTTTGTCATAAATAGAGGGCTAATGAAGGAGGGAATATCCATTCCAAACTATTGCTGCGGGGACAGTGTATGGCTCATGGTCTAATATATTATTTTTGTCTAGTGGGTAGTTGCACAGGGGAGGACATATGTCTTATCATTCATATTGTTTCATATCATGTCTTGCAGCCAGATTTTAACTTAGATAACATGACCTTTATAACGAGACATGGCCAGCCTCTTCTTGGCCACTAGTACTAAGACTGTGGCCAGAGCTGGAGAGAAAAGACAAGTGTGTCCGGATTCTGCAATGCTTCTTTGGTCGAGGCTACAGTGTGCATCCATGACATTTTGTTCAGTAATATTATCTGCATTGTGCCTATTTCTAAGGGTCTAAGCAAATGAGTACGTATCGAATGCATTCCTTCCCGTAATATTCATTTAATTTGTAGCTGAAACTGCAGGATACATGCGTGCAAGGAGCGCTGTGTGTCGTCCCAACACAGCATGTTGAAAACTATAAGAAAAGGTGCCACTGTTTGCGACACCAGCAGTTGCACTGCGGCGAATAATGAGTAGTGTTCCATATAATCCATCTCTTATCTATGAACCAGGTCCAGGTTTACCAAAGTGAGCCAAACTCTTTTTCAAATATAATGCTCGTAATCTATATAATATATAGAGTCAATCCGGAGACAGATAGATTGCGCAGAATACTTTATTCATGCATTTTCAAACGTTTTCAGTAGCCCGTCCAAGCTTATACAGAAACGTGTGCAGGCAATCAAACATCACAACAGGACTATCCGTATAACCCAATGCATTTCGAACCTGTCTGGTTCTTTGTCAGGGGTCGCTGTAAAAAATTTGAAGAATACACTTAGTCAACTACTTTACAACATAACATGCTCACCTAATAACGGAAAATATGTGCTGAAGATTAAAGAAACAAAACGTGACAAAGTAATTCAAAGAAACTGGACCATACAACATCTCATTAGGCCTCCCTAATCTGTGTCAAAAAAGATATACAATAAGACAAGAAAATAACCTAAATGTGTGGCTGTTCAAATGTTTTCTATGCATCTACAACTTAAAATGTCTACTCTCAGCCTCAGTACGGCGATCTAGTCTTGCAAAACACTATGTTTAATATTGCTCATGAGTAAAATAATTTATGAGAGCAAGGCCACCTTTTGTGAATAGCTTGCACTCATAAATCATGCCATTTGAGTCTGAGGGTTGGACTTCCACGCAAAAATGTCAAATCTCTTTGTGTACTGGTCCCAGTGTTGGAAGGAAGCCTCTTTATTAATTTACTGCAACAGACAGTTGTATCTCATGAGCGTGCATTCCCCTGAATTCACAGACGAGAGCTAGTCGTGAAGTGCAGAACGAGCTCGGTAAGCATGTCTGCCTTCCAGCTGTCATGTCTCTTCTTTGTGAACTGTTTCTAGCTCTAGAAAATAATCTTCAAATTAATCTCTGACATAGACTTCCACGCCCGGCCGCTGCTGTAAAGCAGCTCTGGAACACTTCCTCCGTGTAAATATTTTAAGATAGAGACATTGTGAGTTCTATCTCCCAAACACAGTTCCATCTTTAGCCAGCACAAAGCCCCGCTTACTGGAAACATCTGCTTCTATAAAGGGCGGGACACAACAAACACTAATGCATTTCGCCACTTGAAGACTTCTCGACAAACATTCCATTAGGGCGACAGTATAAATATGTAACTACTTTCCTCCACTTCACTCGGTCATTGCTGACTAATTTTGTCATAACAACCCCCTTCTTGGCTGCCAAGGGGGCTTTTTCCATCCTTCATGCTTGAGTAAATATCCATTCTCAAGGGTCACAAAACCTTTTGCTTCTGAAGGTTAAAAATGCCTGCACACCATGGGACTACTTCATTGTGGCTCTGCCTTAAATCAGCTTAGCAGAAACAGTCTAAATATTTGCCCGATAATGAGAAAAATTGATGTAATTGGGTCATGTCTCTTTTGTGGTACATCAAAGCGCGATGACAGTGACAAATAACTGCGTGATAGGAATCCATTAACCGATAAAAGGCGGAGATGGCGCACGCGTCAGCACATTTTGATCAAGCTGAAATGGAGAAAAAAAAGGATTCTGTTTGAGGTAAACGGGGAACTAAAAGAGTAAATCAACAGATTTCACAGTTCACCATTCAAAAGGCTATTATAAATGCGTGTTAAAGATCATACAAATTCATCTTTTAGATGTCAAATGTAAAAAGTGCTGCTTGTCAAATGTGCATGTTTTGATGATTCCCACACATTTGTATCATGTATAAACTGTGCGCAGAGAAACATGACCAGTTCACACTTTGACCACTTACATGCGGGTAGGATCCATACAATAGAATGCTACTGGGGAAGTGTCAAAAAAAAGTTTGCTTCATCTCTAAAGTTACAAAAGTGCCACGGTCGGCCTGTCCGATAGAACAAAAGCAGAAGTCCAAACAGGTGGCGCTGGGCTCATCTAACTATAAGGGAGATTGTCTTTGAGGAGAATGGCAAGGGGAGGCAAAAGAAGTGCCTCCTGTAGGAATAGTAACGTGGCCACGTAACCAAATTAGTGACACAGTCATGCCCCAGGTTGGGAGACTGATAAAGTCAACATGCCTGGTGGCACCAGGGGGCGCTGGGCATGTCAGGAGTGTTCTTTCAGCAGCAGGGGAGCTGCCTGGACTCTGAATGAGTCGATTTATGGTACATATATGCTTTCAGGATGTTTCCATCATAATTAAAAACACTTTATTGCGTTTCTTGGCACGTGACATTGTTGCGAAGATTCAAAATGTATTACAAATGAGTGAAAATGTGCCCTCCACTGCAATTGGTGCAGTCCCTGGAGCTAGAATGGAATGACAGACTGCACTAAGCCTGTACACGCTCCTAAGAACTTTTAGCTAAGTCATCGATGGAAAATCTATGGAGAAAAAAAGTAAAGTTCCACAAAATGCTTTGAATTTATCCCAACACATGGCAGAGCCAATGCCTAAAGGCGACTCGCCTGAATATGTCTCTGACTGAAAAGGGCTGGATCAAATCCTCTCTCTGTATATTGTAATTTGTAGACTGTCTGTTGCTGACAACTACTTCTGTCTGAACAGACAAACGAGTAGATGTATGAGAAGTACAGACTCAGTAGTGAGGTAATCCTGGAATTAATTTCTGAGTTACAGTCTCAGACTCCAACACTCAGAAGCAATGCAGTCCCACCACATGTGCAAGTATTGTGTTGTCTACACCTTCTACCTTCTGGCAGTTACCAGGTTGCTTAGCAGAGGCAAAGGGCCTGGAGGTAGGGGGGTTACACAAAGTGCCTTTTCCATGTTCTTTCACAAGTTTCTGGACACCATGGTTAGCAAAGGTAACCAATGTATATCTTTCTAAATTCCGCCAATATTGGCAACGGATCAAATTAATGTTTTACCAGGTAGCGCAGTTCCCCAATGTTATTGGATGAGTTGATGACACACATATTGCCATATGTCCCTCCTCAGCAAATGAATTCATCAACAGAAATAGGAAAAGCTCACACTCACGCAAAGTACAGGTAATGTGTGATGCCGCATGCATCACAACAGACCTTGTGGCCAGATTGCCAGGCAGCACCCATGACTCCTTCATGTTCCACCACACTGGAATATGTAACCAACTGTCTCAGAGTGAAATTGGAGATGGCTTTTTACTTGGTACGAGAATTGCTGACAGAATGCAAACAGTACCAAGAACTGTTCGTTTAATGTGACCTAATGGTTTATCCTTCTCATGCTCTTTAATAAGGAAACAGTGCATATGTCTTGGATCCTTGGATGTATGACGAAACAACACGTTCTATTACAACGCAGTATGTTACATCGCGCTCCTGACAACGCAAGTCGTGACATCGACTTGTGCTGGAGGGTGCTGGACTTAGGGACAGTGTGAATTACTATTCCAACTCCAGTCTATATACAGTAGGGAAGGTGTTGGAATATTAATTTACACTATTCCTTTGCCTAGAGCGCCCTCCAGTGCAAGTCGATGTAACGACTTGCGTAGTCAAAACTGCAATGTAACATTCCGCATTGTAATTGATGCGTGGTAAATGATGTTTTCCGGATCCTTGAATACACACAACATACTTGACTCCAAGAACCAGAAGTGAAAGGCAGTATAACAGGGCAAATAAGACAACATAGTCCATGATCGAACGGACCTTTGGTATACTGAAGTACAGATTCCACTGCCACCACAAAACTGGGGGAGCACTACTTTAAAGACCTGAGACGCTTTATAAGATCATCGCCACATGTGCCATTCTACACAATTTCACAATGAGGAATGGTCTGCACAGTGTCACCATAGAGCCTGAATCAAACTTAGATGGGCAATTACCACCACTACAGGTTCGGCAGAAGGGAACATGTGCAACAGAGAGTCGTGCACGATGCACAGACATCACAAACAACTTTTTTGGAGGTAAGAATGATTACAACATATAAGAAATAGACATCACACATGTTGGTGACGCATGGTGCATAACTTAAAGATCACCTTTTATTCAGGTTGTGACAATGTTTCCCTCCTAAATCAACTGTATTCATTGTGGATGTAAAATCAACAAAGCAACAAAGTATGTAATGAAAAACAAAATAAAGTAGACTCATGACTCTGACTGTTCAGTAGATTCACTTTTTATGGCCTCTGGGGTTGGTTCCCTTCTCACCCACGATGGCCTGTGGAAGAGGAGACATGTCAGATCCAGAAGTGTTTCAGTGTGTACGTCTGGTACAGCATCCCTCATGCATAGATGTGGCACTGATGATAGAGTTGTCTTCACTCTCAGATGGCGGAAGAATGTCCGAGACAGACAGGTTGTGTGTCAGTATGTTTTCAATGGCTGCGGTCACTTGTACTTGCACATTGGCAACATCCTGACAGCAGTGCCGCATGTCATTTTGTATGTTGACAGTTCTCCTTGCAAGAGTGGCAGTGGCTACTGCCAATTGATTAATTGAATGAGTAAAGGTATCAAAGCGTGCCATGTACTGCCTGTGTCTTTGCAGATGTTGCTCCTTCTCAGCAAGCCAACAGTCTTGCCCTTTCTGTAATTATTGTATTGACCTTGACATGCTTTGCATACACCTATTAGTAGTCTAAATTTGTTTCGTTTTCAGGCGATATACTGAGATGATGGAATTCTCCAGGCTACCAAATATAGGTGAGCTGTCTGCCATGTCATTATGCACTGTTACATTGTCATTGTACACTGTTGCTGGTTGGACTATATGGTGTCTATGTGTCCCACCCACAGATGTAGTTGTGCCCCTGCTTTGGGATTGTCCTTCATCACTGTTCACAAATTCTGGTAGTGGTGCAACAGTTGCTTTCCTAGTATTTGGAGTTGGAGTTGTGGCTATGAAAGCTGCTGTTGTGCAATCCTTCATTTCCACGTCTGCGTCAGTAGATTTTTCAGCCTCAATTGATTCTGAAATATCTTGGGTGCGATATGTGAGAATGCATGTATATAGTTAATGAGAATAAATAGTTAATATTTGTTCACAATATTGTTGTAACTGTGCTTCATGTGTTGTCATCAGCACACAAAACAGTATGCACCTTTGGCATACTACAACTCCCATGAGGCATTGCCAGGATACAGCAAGCATCAAAATCGAGTTTTGTTTGCTTTGATGTTTCACTTGAGGAAATTCAAAGATTATGTTATGTTAAGTAAGTAAAGGGGAGTTGACTTAGCCTGTCTGGTGCCTGCATGATTGGAGGTGTCATTGTATGACACTTCCACCACACTTTCTGGTTCAAGTGTCCCCTCCATCATGAGTCCATTGGAGTGGGAGGGGGTGTTTGGGGGGGTCCATTACCTGTGTCATGCCCCTCATTCATCTATTTGGCCACCTTCTCCTTTGTGCGGGATCTCAAGTCATACCAACGTTTTCTGATCTCGGGTCTGGTCCTTTGGGTGGCACCAAGGGAATTCACCTTCTCCAGGATGCTGGTCCATATCTTGTTCTTCTCTGCGTCAGGAACGGTGCATGATGCCTTCCCAAAGAGCTGGATCATATGTGCCCTTCTTTGGTTAGCACCTCTAACTCCTTTAAAGAGAATTTAACCTTGTGCTTCCTGCTGCCTGCATCCTTGTCCCTATCTTCCTTGGACATGGTGTTGTTCAAGAATAGATATTCCACTGCCGGAGGTGGGACTCCCTCCTTCCAGCAACTTCCTGGGCTTCTGGTTTGTAGCTACACCATGTATGTCGTAGCTTCCTGGTCTGACATCATCATTCTGTATCCAGAATGGCACTTTTCCTAGTTTGCTATTTCCTATTAGGAATTTACAATTTTGCTATTTCCTATATTGGGATTTGCTAAATGCGAATGCAAATTCATAGAATTCTCTATTAGCAGTATCCACTGTTACATATATCTAATTTTGTGACAAAAGCCTTTTGCCAAACCAGGCACAGTATTACAACTTTGAATTGGTATAATACCAACCAAGCCAACCTGAAATGAACAAAAACAACACCTGACATATGTTTCACTCTCATTAGAACTCTTCAGAGAGGTATAGCTTTTTCCAGACACAAGGGAGCACCCACTATAAGGCAAACAAATACACTTTCAGGCATAGAATGATGCTTAAATTATTCAAAAAAGAAGCAGAGAACGCTGGGTAGTTCTCAAGTTTAGGTGGAAAGCAGCACCTGTATAGAGCACACTCAGCACAACAGCGACACTCTAAATCTGCTCACCTCAAATGTCTGTCTTTCTATCAAAGTCTTCAAGCAGAGGAATATCTCCTTCTTTTTTGCATAATGTATGCATCACTCTATACCTGCAAGGGAATTGTTTTGATATATATATATATACCTTGGAGCGACAATTTATACACGGCCGTCCAGCCTTGGAGTATGCACCACCCCGTTATCCTTGGGGGTCACGGAAGTGAAACAGCAGCCGTACACGGGATCGAGGATGGGCCCGCTTGCGGGGTCCATACAGGACTTGATTATGTGCTTTCCGCACCACACTTCCCATAATACACAGTCTCATCTGAGCCTCCCATTGGTGGGTGTGTCATATGGAAAATGGAGAAGTGGGTTAGCGGTTGCGCACACCGCTTCCGTTAAAGCCTCTGAAGAGAAGCATATGGAGCTTCGAAACGCGGCAGGCAGATCCATTACGGAGCGGCATCTACAAGCGGATCCCCGTCCTCACCGATACATAAATCAAGCTGCTGCTCGTGTGCTACTCAAAGGTGGACAACCTTGGAGCGACAATTTATACGCGGCCGTCCAGCCGCGGAGTATGCACCACCCCGTTTTCCTTGGGGGTCACGGAAGTGAAACAGCAGCCGTACACGGGATCGAGGATGGGCCCACTTGCGGGGTCCATACAGGACTTGATTATTTGCTTTCCGCACCACACTTCCCATAATACACAGTCTCATATGAACTTCCATTGGTGGGTGTGTCATATGGAAAATGGAGAAGTGGGTTAGCGGTTGCGCACACCGCTTCCGTTAAAGCCTCTGAAGAGATGCATATGGAGCTTCGAAACGCGTCAGGCAGATCCATTACGGAGCGGCATCTACAAGCGGATCCCCGTCCTCACGATACATAAATCAAACTGCTGCTCGTGTGCTACTCAAAGGTGGACAACCTTGGAGCGGCAATTTATACGCGGCTGTCCAGCCGCGGAGTATGCACCACCCCGTTATCCTTGGGGGTCACAGAAGTGAAACAGTAGCCGTACACGGGATCGAGGACGGGCCCACTTGCGGGGTCCATACAGGACTTGATTATGTGCTTTCAGCACCACACTTCCCATAATACACAGTCTCATCTGAACCTCCCATTGGTGGGTGTGTCATATGGAAAATGGAGAAGTGGGTTAGCGGTTGCGCACACCGCTTCCGTTAAAGCCTCTGAAGAGAAGCATATGGAGCGTCGAAACGCGTCAGGCAGATCCATTACGGTGCGGCATCTACAAGCGGATCCCCGTCCTCACCGATACATAAATCAAGCTGCTGCTCGTAAGCTACTCAAAGGTGGACAACCTTGGGGCGACAATATATATATATATATATATATATATATATATATATTACCTACTGGCGGTCGCCAGTAGGTATATATAGTTAGGATTTTTTCTCTATGGGTTTTTTGAAAATTCTATGTCTAATAACTTTGGCGTTTGTGGACGGAATTGGCTGAAATTTTCAGGAAAATGGCACATTTTGTTTCTGAGCAGCCCTTGAAAATTTGGGGGGGGTTCGTCCAGTGGGGGCCGAGAAAAAAGGGGGGTCCCAAAACGTGTTTTTAACATTGAGTTTTCCATAGGGCGGTTGGCCTCACTTTTAGCCCGAACGGCTGAATGGATTTGCACGAAACTTGGCAAAATTGTAGGGACTGGTAGCCCGATGTGCCTTTTGTAGGTCTCAATATATGTGCTCCAGTGGATTTTGAGAAATTAACGTTTAAAAAAAGATATATATCTGTAACAGCGGACCGGGCAGCGCTCTGGTTCGCGGACTTTTCGCGCAACGGAGCTTTGTGAAGCGAAGCTGATTGGTTCTCCGGCGTCTGTCAACATTCCAAACAGTCCGTAGCGGCCGCCATCTTGTCTCTCGGTAGGATCGAGAGACAAGAGGAGGCCGAAGCGAAGGGGCAAATGACCATAAGGGGGCATAGTACATTGTCGCTCACCCCCTAGGTTTGATGTGGAGGTTTTAAAAGGGCCCCGCGGGGCAAAAAAAAATAAAAATAATAATAATCGAACAGCTGAATGGATTTGCACGAAACTTGGCAAAATTGTAGGGACTGGTAGCCCGATGTGCCTTTGCTAGATCTCAATATATGTGCTCCAGTGGATTTTGAGAAATTAACGTTCAAAAAAAGGTATATATCTGTAACAGCGCACCGCTTCGCGTACTTTTCGCGTTACGGAGCTTTGTGAAGCGAAGCTGATTGGCTCTCCGGTGTCTGTAAACATTCCAAACAGTCCGTAGCGGCCGCCATCTTGTCTCTCGGTAGGATCGAACAGCTGAATGGATTTGCACGAAACTTGGCAAAATTGTAGGGACTGGTAGCCCGATGTGCCTTTGCTAGGTCTCAATATATGTGCTTCAGTGCATTTTGAGAAATTAACGTTCAGAAACAAGATATATATCTGTAACAGCGCTCCGCTTCGCGGAGATAAAATTATATGTGTATTACCTAGCTGTTGCTAACACCAGTTAGCGACGGCTAGTAGAAGATAGCGACCATCTTGGGCCCCACTTTGCATGTGAGTGATATTTATCACTAATGACATGCAAAGTGGGCATGCCAAGATGTTAGCGACTGGAAACAGTCGCTAACATCGCTATCTCCTATTATCAACTTTTGGAAATATTCGAGATAAGGGCGAATATCTCTAAAAGCTACCACCTGCCCTGAGCAGTTCTTAGCCATGTTATCCAATGGGAGGTGGATAACATGGCTAAGAGCATTAGCTCGGTAATGCATGAATATCGCTGAGTTTTCAGCGATATTAATGCATTGCGGTCGTTTTTTATCGTATTTCCGATAAACCTTGATAATAGCAAGGTTTATCTGCGATAATTTCTGACGGTAAAAAAATCGTTGCTAAGCATCGTTAGGGATAAATATCGCTTAACTTTGGTAATATGCCCCAACGTCTGTTAACGTTCGATTCGAAGGAAATCAGGAAGTGTTGAAAAACATTGTCTGCGCCATCTTGTCTTTTTTCAAATGCCACACTTTTGTCGTGCACGGCAGCCATTTTAGATGCCTTGACCAGACCCACTGTGTGCACGCTGTCGATCCTTAGCATGGCTCCCCACCCTCGCAAACATCTCCCCCAGGCAGTGGTCACCCCCGCTCTCTGTCTTATGCATGGGTAATAAACCTCCCCCATCTGCGCTGCTGTTCCCTGAGAATCACACCCTGTGCCCGCCCGACACCTCCCTTTCGCCCTATTCACTACCGCACCCTCTGACACTCCTTTTCCTCTGTGTCCGATTGTCCAGGCTGGTCCTAGGGTATCAGCTAGCCCTGCAGATGTAGTTTATGGCCACAGCTGTAAAGAATCACCCCTCTTCAAAGGAGTTATAGTAGATCAAGGCCCACACTCGATGAGATTCGTCACAGCAGAAGCGTTGCTATTATCTGAAAACCATCCTGTATTGTGATTGGGGAGGGGACCGAGCCTGAAGCGGAAGATTCCAGGGATGACTGTTTGTACATCAAAGTTTTTACAATTATGTGTCACATTAAAAATATATAGCACTCCGACAAAGTAGTAAGATTATAAAACTTTAATAATTTATAAATATATACAAGAAAACAAAAATAGTAATAACATATAAACATTTTTAGGGAAAAACAACGAAGTAGCGGTCGGCTGTGCGAATAGTCCCAACGCAGCACAACGTCCAGATTTCCGGCGTGGGGCGTCGCGGGGGGTGGGTCATCAGTAGCAAACTGTTGTGCGAATAGTTCCAAGGCAGCAGAACGCGTTGAAATCTAGATGACACGAAAGTGATGTCTAGTAAGTTGCCACCCAGCAAATAACGGCATGGGGCGTCGCGGGGGGTGGGTCATCAGTAGCAAACTGTTGCGCGAATAGTTCCAAGGCAGCAGAACGATGGCACCAAGGTGATGTCCAGTAAGTTGCCGCACTGGTTTTGGTATCCTACAATGCTGCTCCGAATAACGGCGTGGAGCGCCCCGGGGGAGGCGGCGTGAACGGGCCTCTCCAGGTGGAGTGTCATCTGTTGTAGTGGGGCGCCCCTTTACCGTTTCAGTTGCCATTCCGTCCGTTTTTGGTCCACTGTGTCAAAAGCCGCAATTCAGCTGAGTTGCGCCCACTCTTGCGGTGCAGCGATAGGCGGCTGTCACAGGACTCTCAAAATGGCGGCAGGCTGTTTCCTCTTTGGGCCTGGTCCACTGAAATGGCCCTGGGACACCTTGGAAATCGGACGCTTGTCTGCTAGGTCTTGGACCTCATTCTCGAAAGCGTCCCCTCCGCCTTGAGAATTCATCAAAAGTTTTGGGGGCTCCGACTCCTGCAGGCTTCTGGTGGGGAGCGGCTGCCATGATTGCTCGCGGAATGACCACGACTGAGCTACGAGATGGTGGTGCTTTCATGCTGACGCCAGCTTCAGTCTGAAACATCCAGAAACAAGGTGGGGCTTTCATCGTTTGGGGAAAAAAAAAAGTTTTCATCCTATGAAAAGTGTTGTTTTTAGGTCACATGATCAAGCCTTCCATCATTAGGAAACCAAAAGTAAAATGAACCAATGAAAAGTTTTATAAACAAGTCACATGACCTGTTATGCGGCATAGGGTGTAAAATTAGGAGAAAATACGTTGGCACGTGAGGCGGCGTCAGTAGCGGACCGATGTGCGAATAGGCCGAAGGCAACACAACGCGCCAAGATCTGGATGGCACCGAGGTGGTGTCCAGCAAGTTGCAGCACTGGTGTGGCCATCCTACAATGCTGAAAGTCGGCGTGGGGCGCCCCGTTGGCCTGTGAGTTTGCGTCAGTAGCGGACCGATGTGCGAATAGGCCGAAGGCAGCACAACGCGCCAAGATCCGGATGGCACCGAGGTGGTGTCTAGTAAGTTGTCGCACTGGTGTGGCCATCCAACAATGCTGAAAGTCGGCGTGGGGCGCCCCGTTGGCCTGTGAGTTTGCGTCAGTAGCGGACCGATGTGCGAATAGGCCGAAGGCAGCACAACGCGCCAAGATCCGGATGGCACCGAGGTGGTGTCTAGTAAGTTGCCGCACTGGTGTGGCCATCCTACAATGCTGAAAGTCGGCGTGGGGCGCCCCGTTGGCCTGTGAGTTTGCGTCAGTAGCGGACCGATGTGCGAATAGGTCGAAGGCAGCACAACGCGCCAAGATCCGGATGGCACCGAGGTGGTGTCTAGTAAGTTGTCGCACTTCTGTGGCCATCCTACAATGTTGAAAGTCGGCGTGGGGCGCCCCGTTGGCCTGTGAGATGGCGTCAGTAGCGGACCGATGTGCGAATGGGGCCAAAGGCAGCGCAACAATATTTTCTGATTTGAAGACACCACAAGGCGCTGAGATGCCAAGATCCGGATGGCACCGAGGTGGTGTCTAGCAAGTTGTGGCACTGGTGTGGCCATCGTACAATGGTAAAAGTCGGCGTGGGGCGCCCTGTTGGCCTGTGAGATGGTGTCAGTAGCGGACTGATGTGTGAATGGGGCCAAAGGCAGCGCAACAATATTTTCTACTATATTTTCGGAGTAGAAGACACCACAAGGCGCTGAGATGCCAAGATCCGGATGGCACCGAGGTGATGTGTAAGTTGCGGACGGATGTGCGAATGGGGCCAAAGGCAGCTCAACAATATTTTCTGAAGAGAATACACCACAAGGCGCTGAGATGCCAAGATCCGGATGGCACCGAGGTGATGTCTAAGTTGCGGACCGATGTGCGAATGGGGCCAAAGGTAGCGTAACAAGATTTTCTGTATGGAAGATACCACTAGGCGTTGAGATGCCAAGATTCGGATGGCACCGAGGTGATGTCTAGGAAGTTGTGCCACTGGTGTGGCCATCGTACAATGGTAAAAGTCGGCGTGGGGCGCCCTATTGGCCTGTGAGATGGTGTCAGTATCGGACTGATGTGCGAATGGGGCCAAAGGCAGCGCAACAATATTTTCTGACTGACACCACAAGGCGCTGAGATGCCAAGATCCGGATGGCATCGAGGTGATGTCTAAGTTGCGGACTGATGTGCGAATGGGGCCAAAGGCAGCGTAACAATATTTTCTGTATGGAAGATACCACTAGGCGTTGAGATGCCAAGATTCGGATGGCACCGAGGTGATGTCTAGCAAGTTGGTGTGGTCATCCTACAATGCTGAAACTCGGCGTGGGTCACCCCATTAGCCTGTGAGATGGCGTCAGTAGCGGACCGATGTGCGAATAGGCCGAAGGCAGCACAACGCGCCAAGATCCGGATGTCACCGTGGTGGTTTCATAGTTGAGAGGCACTTCATCTGCAGTGGGGCGCCGAGATCCGGATGGCACCGAGGTGATGTCTAGCAAGTTGCTGTACTTGTGTGGTCATCCTACAATGCTGAAACTCGGCGTGGGTCGCCCCATTAGCCTGTGAGATAGCTGTTCTTTGGATTTGGGCCTGGTCCACTAAAATGGCCCTGGGACACCTAAGAACTCGAACGCTCGATTTTTTTTTCCTTTCCGGTACATGCAAAAAAAGGTAAATGCTCGGTATGTTACACGCTTCATCTGCCACGATGAACTCTCCAGAGGAACCGAAAAAATATATAGTTGTGGTAACTATACCATGCATCGTCATATGGAGAGGTGGCACCAATTAATTATAGTGCTGCATAAAAGAGAGATTTGGAGGAGAACCCCTGACCTGCTAGTACATTCATCAAAGAAGTGGCACTGAGAGCTTCAGAGGCAAGGGAAACGGTCCCAAATATTTAGAAGAACTTTGGAAAGATTAAAATGACATGTTTAGATTGTGGTAAATTAATTTCATGTGGGCAGATGAGTGTTACTCTAATAAATACAGCATATGAACATCATCATAGTCGATGGTTGGTAGAGACATTTTGACTATATCCTGGACCTGCCCGTCCTCGCCCAAAATGGCGCCGGAATAAATGGGACTCGTAACTCCTTGTTGTGTACTGGTTGCAGAACCTTGAAATCACGAGATACGTATGCAGTTTTGAAGCACATGGCGGGCGGGGACGAGAATTGATTGAATATTTCGACATCCCTATTGATATTAAGTTCTGATGTGTTATTGATTACTGTACTGTTGAAAATTCGAATTAACGTCACCCATGGTACTTGCCCGCAAATGTATATCTAGATAATTTTATTGTAACTGGCCCTGTCGTATTTTAATTATAAAATGTACGTCCACCGATTCCGTAACTGTTAGACACCTTAGTTTTTGCAACCTAATGGCCCGCCCGTTACGTTCCTCTACAGTGTAAATGTCTATTCATCATATACGATTACAGTTTGCTCCGTGGCAGGCCCACGTGGTTATAGGCTCGTATTTGTATAATGAAATTTTCACAATAAAGGTTTTTAAAAGAAAACATGGTAGTAGTGTATACATTGGTAAAGTTTTTAATAATAGTCACTGTTTTAGAATCATTAAAAGGCAAGTGAAATAAAGCAGACCAATTACATGAAGGGTAAAAGGTATAATACGAAGGAACGCAGTAAAGATAAATGGTCAAGGGCTGTTGTGTTTTCTATTCCTGCAACATAAAGTGATCGATAAGAATCTCATATTCAGGCGTATCGGCGACTAAGACAGCAGGTCGACCCTCTTTTGCTCAACGGCTCCGTCATGGGACGAAGAAACGCTCTTTTTCTCGAAAAAAGAATATATTTTACTTGCAGGACAGTTGTAAAATTTCCGGGAAAGTACATTAGCCTGGAACATTATAACATATATTTAAGAGAAAATAATGTTCGGAAGTAATTAAAAGCGTAATTTTTAGGTGATATGACCAAGGCTTTCATCATTAGAATAAGAAAAGTAAAATGAACCAATGAAAAGTTTTATTAACAAGTCACATGACTTGTTATGCTTACGTTACGCGCTGCGCGCCCCGGATGACTTCCGGATGCGCTAACGCGGCGCGTCATATGACGCATTACGCGACAACGCAGGTCCAGAATATAGTCAAAATGTCTCCACCAACCAGCGGTCGAAACACAACCCCTTTCAGCAGGCTAAATAGTTCTGTTAAATGACAACAGAAAGGACAGGCAACAAGAACCATCAGTCAAAGAGGGGAGGGCTAGTTCTTCTCTACCGGGTTACATTGGGGCGCTACCGGAACTGATCGAATTGGTAGTCTACAGTGTTTCTGGATGTTTCAGACCGAAGCTGGGGTTAGCATGAGAGCAGCACCATTTCGTAGCTCCGTTGTGGCCATTCCGCAACCAATCATGGCAGCCGCTCTTTATCGTTATTTTGGGCGGGGTGGGTGGCGGAGCCGAGCTGTTTTGCAGCCATCATTGTGTGGAGTTCAGTTCATCTCACTAGTTTTGTATTTGTCATGAGGGGTTGTTCCTAATGTTTCTATTTTAGCGAGGTCAAAAAGAGATCCCATTAGTGGCCTACTGATTTTGCTCGATTCCTTTTCTTTTTTTTTACACGATTTTTCGTTATCTGCAAAGACTAAACAGAGTATTGCGACTCTGTGTTTGTTTGTAAATAGAGAATGAACCAAAGAGAACTAATTCTAAAACAGTAAATACTTGGATAACAATCAATCAAATGGAGAGAGAAGCAGGCACGACGGATTACAACGGGGGCAAAGGCCTGCGTTAACTACCTTTCACTATCTGCAAAGAGAGAGTACTCCTAATAGAAATGAGGGGGGGGGGCACCATTCAAAGCAGATCAGTGTGCATAAACACGAAAATGTTTTCACTTACCACGTACTTGACATTCGACAGCTTATGATATTTGCTATTAAAAAACCATTGAAATTCACTGAAAAAACCATAGGTTATAGACCATATATAGTTAGGAATTAGCATTTACAAAACCTTGAAAATTCACTGAAAAAACCATAGGTTATACACCATATATAGTTAGGAATTAGCATTTAAAAAACCTTATTTTACTCACACAAAACCATTGAAATTCCATATATAGTTAGTTGCACTAACTATATATCGCGCACCCGCAATCCACTGCTGATCATGTTACATATTACATCATTCATGACATGGTCAGTGACATCACTGATGACATCACTGCTGACATCTCAAATGACATCACTGATGAGATCACTGATGACATCTCATTTGACATCAATGACCACATCACTGATGATATCATTCATGTGACAATACAATGCATCTCCTCACGTTTTAATATAACCTCTGTTTCACCCAGTGTTAAATACAGAGTATAATTTTTGAAACCATTGACACACCAATACTAGTTACTACATACGTACTCACTGATTCCTACGTCTACACACACATTCACTCATTCACCCATACAATCATTCATACATACAATCACTCATCTTTACAACACTATCATATGCACTCATACACCTATACAGACACTTACACTCTGCCACTCATCCATGGAGTTACTCACACACCTAGTCAGTCCTGTAAAGAATCAATCACACTTCCATTTTCTTGTCTATACAGTTAAACATAGAGCACCTTACATTTTCAAACATATACTAACACATACTTACTTTCTTATACAATCATTGATACAAGTACACATTGATCTGCACAGAGTCACACACCTCCCAGCCAGCCACACACACACTCAGTCTCCTATACAAATACTTGGACAATCAATCAATAACCCATATAGTTAATCATATAGCTACTGATCAACACATGCAGCAGTTTACAGAACAACAGACATAATGATGCACAAATTAAGACAGTTTACTCACTAACCCATGCACTCAGTGAGACACATTTAATCACTCACTCATACATTCAGTCATGCACCTACTAAATCCTTCGTCCAGACACTTATACATCTACTCATTCTTCAATATGTAAAACATATTTAAACTTTACAGAAACACACAGTCACTGGATGATGTCATCAGTGATCTCATCAGTGATGTCATATGAGATGTCATCAGTGATGTCATCAGTGATGTCACTGACCATGTCATGAATGATGTAATATGTAACATGATCAGCAGTGGATTGCGGGTGCGCGATATATAGTTAGTGCAACTAACTATATATGGAATTTCAATGGTTTTGTGTGAGTAAAATAAGGTTTTTTAAATGCTAATTCCTAACTATATATGGTGTATAACCTATGGTTTTTTCAGTGAATATATATATATATATCTCAAGCTCCAAATTGTTACAAATGAAGAAGGTTGGAGCTTGATGTATTGCGGCTTTCCACGACCGCAACCGGCACCCTCCTGTGAGTGCTTCGTATTGGAGTGGAGAACGAGCATTGATATATATATATATTATATATATATATATATATATATATATATATATATATATATATATATATATATATATATATATTACCTACTGGCGGTCGCCAGTAGGTATATATAGTTAGGATTTTTTCTCTATGGGATTTTTGAAAATTCTATGTCTAATAACTTTGGCGTTTGTGGACGGAATTGGCTGGAATTTTCAGGAAAATGGCACATTTTGCTTCTGAGCAGCCCCTGAAAATTGGGGGGGGTTCGTCCAGGGGGGGTCGAGAAAAAAGGGGGGTCCCAAAACGTGTTTTTAACATTGAGTTTTCCATAGGGCGGTTGGCCTCACTTTTAGCCCGAACGGCCGAATGGATTTGCACGAAACTTGGCAAAATTGTAGGGACTGGTAGCCCGATGTGCCTTTTGTAGGTCTCAATATATGTGCTACAGTGGATTTTGAGAAATTAACGTTCAAAAAAAGATATATATCTGTAACAGCGGACCGGGCAGCGCTCCGGTTCGCGGACTTTTCGCGCAACGGAGCTTTGTGAAGCGAAGCTGATTGGTTCTCTGGCGTCTGTGAACATTCCAAACAGTCCGTAGCGGCCGCCATCTTGTCTCTCGGTAGGATCGAGAGACAAGAGGAGGCCAAAGCGAAGGGGCAAATGACCATAAGGGGGTATAGTAGATCCTCGCTGACCCCCTAGGTTTGATGTGGAGGTTTTAAAAGGGCTCGCGGGGCAAAAAAAAAAATAATAATAATAATCGAACGGCTGAATGGATTTGCACGAAACTTGGTAAAATATTAGGGACTGGTAGCCCGATGTGCCTTTGCTAGGTCTCAATATATGTGCTCCAGTGGATTTTGAGAAATTAACGTTAAAAAAAAGATATATATCTGTAACAGCGCTCCGCTTCGCGTAACGGAGGTTTGCGAAGCTGATTGGTTCTCCGGCGTCTGTAAACATTCCAAACAGTCCGTAGCGGCCGCCATCTTGTCTCTCGGTAGGATCGAGAGACAAGAGGAGGCCAAAGCGAAGGGGCAAATGACCATAAGGGGGCATAGTAGATCCTCCTTGACCTCTTAGGTTTGATGTGGAGGTTTTAAAAGGGCCCCGCGAGGCAAAAAAAAAAAATAATAATAATAATCGAACGGCTGAATGGATTTGCACGAAACTTGGCAAAATTGTAGGGACTGGTAGTCCGATGTGCCTTTGCTAGGTCTCAATATATGTGCTCCAGTGGATTTTGAGAAATTAACGTTCAAAAAAAGATATATATCTGTAACAGCGCTCCGCTTCGCGGAGATAAAATTATATCTGTATTACCTAGCTGTTGCTAACACCAGTTAGCGACGGCTAGTAGGAGATAGCGACCATCTTGGGCCCCACTTTGCATGTGAGTGATATTTATCACTAATGACATGCAAAGTGGGCATGCCAAGATGTTAGCGACTGGAAACAGTCGCTAACATCGCTATCTCCTATTATCAACTTTTGGAAATATTCGCGATAAGCGCGAATATCTCCAAAAGCTAGCACCTGCCCTGAGCAGTTCTAAGGCATGTTATCCAATGGGAGGTGGATAACATGGCTAAGAGCATTAGCTCGGTAATGCATGAATATCGCTGAGTTTTCAGCGATATTAATGCATTGCGGTCGTTTTTTATCGTATTTGCGATAAACCTTGATAATAACAAGGTTTATCTGCGATAATTTCTGACGATGCTTAGCGGTAAAAAAATCGTTGCTAAGCATCGTTAGGGATAAATATCGCTTAACTTTGGTAATATGCCCCAACGTCTGTTAACGTTCGATTCGAAGGAAATCAGGAAGTGTTGAAAAGATTGTCTGCGCCATCTTGCCTTTTTTCAAATGCCACACTTTTGTCGTGCACGGCAGCCATTTTAGATGCCTTGACCAGACCCACTCTCTGCACGCTGTCGATCCTTAGCATGGCTCCCCACCCTCGCAAGCATCTCCCCCAGGCAGTGGTCACCCCCGCTCTCTGTCTTATGCATGGGTAATAAACCACCCCCCATCTGCGCTGCTCTTCCCTGAGAATCACACCCTGTGCCCGCCCGACACCTCCCTTTCGCCCTATTCACTACCACACCCTCTGACACTCCTTTTCCTCTGTGTCCGATTGTCCAGGCCGGTCCTAGGGTATCAGCTAGCCCTGCAGATGTAGTTTATGGCCCCAGGTGTAAAGAATCACCCCTCTTCAAAGGAGTTATAGTAGATCAAGGCCCACACTCGATGAGATCCGTCACAGCAGACGCGTTCCTATTATCTGAAAACCATCCTGTATTGTGATTGGGGAGGGGACCGAGCCTGAAGCGGAAGATTCCAGGGATGACTCTTTGTACATCAAAGTTTTTACAATTATGTGTCACATTAAAAATATATAGCACTCCAACAAAGTAGTAAGATTATAAAACTTTAATAACTTATAAATATATACAAGAAAACAAAAACAGTAATAACATATAAACATTTTTAGGGAAAAACAACGAAGTAGCGGTCGGCTGTGCGAATAGTCCCAACGCAGCACAACGTCCAGATTTCTGGCGTGGGGCGTCGCGGGGGGTGGGTCATCAGTAGCAAACTGTTGTGCGAATAGTTCCAAGGCAGCAGAACGATGGCACCAAGGTGATGTCCAGTAAGTTGCCGCACTGGTTTTGGTATCCTACAATGCTGCTCCGAATAACGGCGTGGGGCGCCCCGGGGGAGGCGGCGTGAACGGGCCTCTCCAGGTGGAGTGTCATCTGTTGTAGTGGGGCGCCCCTTTACCGTTTCAGTTGCCATTCCGTCCGTTTTTGGTCCACTGTGTCAAAAGCCGCAATTCAGCTGAGTTGCGCCCACTCTTGCGGTGCAGCGATAGGCGGCTGTCACAGGACTCTCAAAATGGCGGCAGGCTCTTTCCTTTTTGGGCCTGGTCCACTGAAATGGCCCTGGGACACCTTGGAAATCGGACGCTTGTCTGCTAGGTCTTGGACCCCATTCTCGAAAGCGTCCCCTCCGCCTTGAGGATTTATCAAAAGTTTTGGGGGCCCCCGACTCCTGTAGGCTTCTGGTAGGGAGCGGTTGCCATGATTGCTCGCGGAATGACCACGACGGAGCTACGAGATGGTGGTGCTCTCATGCTGAAGCCAGCTTCAGTCTGAAACATCCAGAAACAAGGTGGGGCTTTCATCGTTTGGGAAAAAAAAAAGTTTTCATCCAATGAAAAGTGTTGTTTTTAGGTCATATGATCAAGCCTTCCATCATTAGGAAACCAAAAGTAAAATGAACCAATGAAAAGTTTTATAAACAAGTCACATGACCTGTTATGCGGCATAGGGTATAAAATGCGGAGAAAATACGTTGGCACGTGAGGCGGCGTCAGTAGTGGACCGATGTGCGAATAGGCCGAAGGCAATACAACGCGCCAAGATCCGGATGGCACCGAGGTGGTGTCCTGCAAGTTGCAGCACTGGTGTGGCCATCCTACAATGCTGAAAGTCGGCGTGGGGCGCCCCGTTGGCCTGTGAGTTTGCGTCAGTAGCGGACCGATGTGCGAATAGGCCAAAGGCAGCACAACGCGCCAAGATCCGGATGGCACCGAGGTGGTGTCTAGTAAGTTGCCGCACTGGTGTGGCCATCCTACAATGTTGAAAGTCGGCGTGGGGCGCCCCGTTGGCCTGTGAGATGGCGGCAGTAGCGGACCGATGTGCGAATGGGGCCAAAGGCAGCGCAACAATATTTTCGGAATAGAAGACACCACAAGGCGCTGAGATGCCAAGATCCGGATGGCACCGAGGTGGTGTCTAGCAAGTTGTGGCACTGGTGTGGCCATCCTACAATGGTAAAAGTCGGCGTGGGGCGCCCTGTTGGCCTTTGAGATTGTGTCAGTAGCGGACTGATGTGCGAATGGGGCCAAAGGCAGCGCAACAATATTTTCTGACTGACACCACAAGGCGCTGAGATGCCAAGATCCGGATGGCACCGAGGTGATGTCTAAGTTGCGGACCGATGTGCGAATGGGGTCAAAGGCAGCGCAACAATATTTTCTGTATGGAAGATACCACTAGGCGTTGAGATGCCAAGATCCGGATGGCACCGAGGTGATGTCTAGCAAGTTGCTGTACT
Organism: Lissotriton helveticus; assembly: GCF_964261635.1. Classification (NCBI taxonomy): domain Eukaryota; kingdom Metazoa; phylum Chordata; class Amphibia; order Caudata; family Salamandridae; genus Lissotriton; species Lissotriton helveticus. The sequence continues at coordinate 1,814,945,646 of NC_136067.1, read as the reverse complement.
GGTATGGTCATCCTACAATGCTGAAAGTCGGCGTGGGGCGCCCCATTAGCCTGTGAGATGGCGTCAGTAGCGGACCGATGTGCGAATAGGCCGAAGGCAGCACAACGCGCCAAGATCCGGATGTCACCGTGGTGGTTTCATAGTTGAGAGGCACTTCATCTGCAGTGGGGCGCCGAGATCCGGATGGCACCGAGGTGATGTCTAGCAAGTTGCTGTACTGGTGTGGTCATCCCACAATGCTGAAAGTCGGCGTGGGGCGCCCCATTAGCCTGTGAGATGGCGTCAGTAGCGGACCGATGTGCGAATAGGCCGAAGGCAGCACAACGCGCCAAGATCCGGATGTCACCGTGGTGGTTTCATAGTTGAGAGGCACTTCATCTGCAGTGGGGCGCCGAGATCCGGATGGCACCGAGGTGATGTCTAGCAAGTTGCTGTACTGGTGTGGTCATCCTACAATGCTGAAAGTCGGCGTGGGGCGCCCCATTAGCCTGTGAGATGGCGTCAGTAGCGGACCGATGTGCGAATGGGGCCAAAGGCAGCGCAACAATATTTTCTGAAGAGAAGACACCAAGAGGCGCTGAGATTCCAAGATCCGGATGGCACCGAGGTGGTGTCTAGCAAGCTATGCAGTTGAGTTGTGTGCGCACTTGCGGCGAATAGGTCGAAGGCAGCATAACAATGTTTTCTGAATAGAAGACACCACAAGGCGTTGAGATTCGGTTACCACCGAGGTGATGTCTAGCAAGTTGCCGCACTGGTGTGGCCATCCTACAATACTGCTCCGAATAACGGCGTGGGGTGCCCGAAGGGGGGGGGGGGAGGCGGCGTGAACGGGCCTTCCTAGGTGGAGGCTCGTCTGCTGTAGTGGGGCGCCCCTTTACTGTTTCAGTTGCCATTCAGCTGAGTTTCGGCTGCTCTTGATGCTACAGCGACAGGCGGCTGCAACAGGACTCTCAAAATGGCGGCCTGTTCTTTGGATTTGGGCCTGGTCCACTAAAATGGCCCTGGGACACCTTAGAACTCGGACGCTCGATTTTTTTTTCCTTTCCTGTACATGCAAAAAAAGGTAAATGCCCGGTACGTTACACGCTTCATCTGCCACGATGAACTCTCCAGAGGAACCGAAAAAATATATAGTTATGGTAACTATACCATGCATCGTCATATGGAGAGGTGGCACCAATTAATTATAGTGCTGCATAAAAGAGAGATTTGGAGGAGAACCCCTGACCTGCTAGTACATTCATCAAAGAAGTGGCACTGACAGCATCAGAGGGAAGGGAAACGGTCCCAAATATTTAGAAGAACTTTGGAAAGATTAAAATGACATGTTTAGATTGTGGCAAATTAATTTCATGTGGACAGATGAGTGTTACTCTAATAAATACAGCATATGAACATCATCATAGTCGATGGTTGGTAGAGACATTTTGACTATATCCTGGACCTGCCCGTCCTCGCCCAAAATGGCGCCGGAATAAATGGGACTCGTAACTCCTTGTTGTGTACTGGTTGCAGAACCTTGAAATCACGAGATACGTATGCAGTTTTGAAGCACATGGCGGGCGGGGACGAGAATTGATTGAATATTTCGACATCCCTATTGATATTAAGTTCTGATGTGTTATTGATTACTGTACTATTGAAAGTTCGAATTAACGTCACCCATGGTACTTGCCCGCAAATGTATATCTAGATAATTTTATTGTAACTGGCCCTGTCGTATTTTAATTATAAAATGTACGTCCACCGATTCCGTAACTGTTAGACACCTTAGTTCTTGCAACCTAATGGCCCGCCCGTTACGTTCCTCTACAGTGTAAATGTCTACTCATCATATACGATTACAGTTTGCTCCGTGGCCGGCCCACGTGGTTATAGGCTCGTATTTGTATAATGAAATTTTCACAATAAAGGTTTTTAAAAGAAAACATGGTAGTAGTATATACATTGGTAAAGTTTTTAATAATAGTCACTGTTTTAGAATCATTAAAAGGCAAGTGAAATAAAGCAGACCAATTACATGAAGGGTAAAAGGTATAATACGAAGGAACGCAGTAAAGATAAATGGTCAAGGGCTGTTGTGTTTTCTATTCCTGCAACATAAAGTGATCGATAAGAATCTCATATTCAGGCGTATCGGCGACTAAGACAGCAGGTCGACCCTCTTTTGCTCAACAGCTCCGTCATGGGATGAAGAAACGCTCTTTTTCTCGAAAAAAGAATATATTTTACTTGCAGGACAGTTGTAAATTTTCCGGGAAAGTACATTAGCCTGGAACATTATAACATATATTTAAGAAAAAATAATGTTCGGAAGTAATAAAAAGCGTAATTTTTAGGTCATATGACCAAGCCTTTCATCATTAGAATAAGAAAAGTAAAATGAACCAATGAAAAGTTTTATTAACAAGTCACATGACTTGTTATGCTTACGTTACGCGCTGTGCGCCCCGGATGACTTCCGGATGACTTCCGGATGCGCTAACGCGGCGCGTCATATGACGCATTACGCGACAACGCAGGTCCAGAATATAGTCAAAATGTCTCCACCAACCAGCGGTCGGAACACAACCCCTTTCAGCAGGCTAAATAGTTCTGTTAAATGACAACAGAAGGGACAGGCAACAAGAACCATTAGTCAAAGAGGGGAGGGCTAGTTCTTCTCTACCGGGTTACATTGGGGCGCTACCGGAACTGATCGAATTGGTAGTCTACAGTGTTTCTGGATGTTTCAGACTGAAGCTGGGGTTAGCATGAGAGCAGTACCATTTCGTAGCTCCGTCGTGGCCATTCCGCAACCAATCATGGCAGCCGCTCTTTATCGTTATTTTGGGCGGGGTGGGTGGCGGAGCCGAGCTGTTTTGCAGCCATCATTGTGTGGAGTTCAGTTCATTTCACTAGTTTTGTATTTGTCATGAGGGGTTGTTCCTAATGTTTCTATTTTAGCGAGGTAAAAAAGAGATCCCGTTAGTGGCCTACTGATTTTGCTTGATTCCTTTTCTTTTTTTTTTACACGATTTTTCGTTATCTGCAAAGACTAAACAGAGTATTGCGACTCTGTGTTTGTTTGTAAATAGAGAATGAACCAAAGAGAACCAATTCTAAAACAGTAAATACTTGGATAACAATCAATCAAATGGAGAGAGAAGCAGGCACGACGTATTACAACGGGGGCAAAGGCCTGCGTTAACTACCCTTCACTATGTGCAAAGAGAGAGTACTCCTAATAGAAATGAGGGGGGGGGACACCATTCAAAGCAGATCAGTGTGCATAAACACGAAAATGTTTTCACTTACCACGTACTTGACATTCGACAGCTTATGATATTTGCTATTAAAAAACCATTGAAATTCACTGAAAAAACCATAGGTTATAGACCATATATAGTTAGGAATTAGCATTTACAAAACCTTGAAAATTCACTGAAAAAACCATAGGTTATAGACCATATATAGTTAGGAATTAGCATTTAAAAAACCTTATTTTACTCACACAAAACCATTGAAATTCCATATATAGTTAGTTGCACTAACTATATATCGCGCACCCGCAATCCACTGCTGATGATGTCACATATTACATCATTCATGACATGGTCAGTGACATCACTGATGACATCACTGATGACATCTCAAATGACATCACTGATGACATCACTGATGACATCTCATTTGACATCAATGACCACATCACTGATGATATCATTCATGTGACAATACAATGCATCTCCTCATATTTTAATATAACCTCTGTTTCACCCAGTGTTAAATACAGAGTATAATTTTTGAAACCATTGACACACCAATACTAGTTACTACATATGTACTCACTGATTCCTACGTCTACACACACATTCACTCATTCACCCATACAATCATTTATACATACAATCACTCATCTTTACAACACTATCATATGCACTCATACACCTATACAGACACTCACACTCTGCCACTCATCCATGGAGTTACTCACACACCTAGTCAGTCCTGTAAAGAATCAATCACACTTCCATTTTCTTGTCTATACAGTTAAACATAGAGCACCTTATATTTTCAAACATATACTAACACATACTTACCTTGTTATACAATCATTGATATAAGTACACATTGATCTGCACAGAGTCACACACCTCCCAGCCAGCCACACACACACTCAGTCTCCCATACAAATACTTGGACAATCAATCAATAACCCATATAGTTACTCATATAGCTATTGATCAACACATGCAACAGTTTACAGAACAATAGACATAATGATGCACAAATTAAGACAGTTTAGTCACTAACCCATGCACTCAGTGAGACACATTTAATCACTCACTCATACAGTCAGTCATGCACCTACTAAATCCTTCATCCAGACACTTCTACATCCACTCATTCTTCAATATGTAAGACATATTTTAACTTTACAGAAACATACAGTCACTGGATGTTGTCATCAGTGATGTAATCAGTGATGTCATTTGAGATGTCATCAGTGATGTCATCAGTGATGTCACTGACCATGTCATGAATGATGTAATATGTGACATCATCAGCAGTGGATTGCGGGTGCGCGATATATAGTTAGTGCAACTAACTATATATGGAATTTCAATGGTTTTGTGTGAGTAAAATAAGGTTTTTTAAATGCTAATTCCTAACTATATATGGTCTATAACCTATGGTTTTTTCAGTGAATATATATATATATATATATATATATATATATATATATATATTCACTGAATAAACCATAGCTTTTAGGCCTTATATATTTAGGAATTAGCATTTAAAAAACCTTTAAAATTCACTCAAAAAACTATAAGTTTTAGTGGTGGTATAGTTAGCTGGACATTTCACTCATACAAAACCATTGAAATTGCTCCTGTATAGTTAGTTGTACTAACTATATTTTGCGCACCCGCAATCCACTGCTGATGATGTCACATATTACATCATTCATGACATGGTCAGTGACATCACTGATGACATCTCAAATGACATCACTGATGACATCACTGATGACATCATCCAGTGAATGTGGTTTGCTTCATTATTTAAATATGCATTATATATATAGCAATTTGCATTGAAGAATGAGTGGATATATAAAAATGAATATTTGGATGGAGGATTTAGTAGCAGTGTAATTGACTGTTTACTTGACCAATTTATAGTGTCTCACTAAATATAGGGGATAGTGACTAAACTGTTTGAATATCTGTATCACTTTGTCAGTTGTTGTGTAAACTGGTTCTCCAGTTGGTTACTAGCTATGTGAAAGTCTATATTAGTTATTGATTAGTTAACTGAGTATTTGTATTGGAGAGTGAATGTGTGTGTGGTTCGGTGGGGGGTGTGTGACTGCCCAAAGATGTGTGAATAGTTGATTCACTAGATATATGAAGTTAAAACTACATGTTCAAACAGTTGTTTGGGTGAGTGAATATCTTTATGGGTGTGGTGATGAGCAAATATATTTCTCAATGGTACATGTCCAACAAACTAGAAAAATAAAAGGCAGTGTATGTGTCAGTTGTTGTATATAAATAAGTATACAGAAGACTCAATGATTGTGTGAGTGACTGTATGGATAACTTTATACTTGTAATAATGATTTTATAATTCACTAAGTATGACTTACTATCTAAATGAATAGATGAAGTTGTATTTTTATAAGTGTGTAGCTAAGTAAATATGTAAGTATGATCCATTGTTTGCATAAGTGAGTAGGATGACTTCATATGTGAATAGGAAGTGTGCTGGTGTGTAATGTCGATTTAGGTGTATAAGTATTTTTGATAGTGTTCTATTGTTCATTGACAGCATGTATGAGTGAATCTACAGGTAAGTGATTAGATGTGTGTATACATCTATGAATCACTGAGTGGGTTGTTAGATACTTGTATTGCTGTAACAATGGATTCAAATATGATACTCTGTATTTTACAAAGAGTGATGAAAGATTTTACTAGTGTATGAAAAGGTGTATGTGATTGTCACATGGATGATGTCATCAGTGATGTCATCAGTGATGTCATTTGAGATGTCATCAGTGATGTCACTCACCATGTCATGAATGATGTAATATGTGACATTATCAGCAGTGGATTGCGGGTGCGCGAAATATAGTTAGTACAACTAACTATATAGGAGCAATTTCAATGGTTTTGTATGAGTGAAATGTCCAGCTAACTATACCACCACTAAAACTTATAGTTTTTTGAGTGAATTTTAAAGGTTTTTTAAATGCTAATTCCTAACTATATAAGGCCTGAAACCTATGGTTTTTTCAGTGAATTTCAAAGGTTTTTTTAAATGCTAATTCCTAACTATATAAGGCCTGAAACTTATGTTTTTTTCAGTGAATTTGCAAGGTTTTTAAATGCTAATTCCTAACTATATAAGGCCTGAAACCTATGTTTTTGTCAGTGAATTTCAAAGGTTTTTTTAATGCTAAATCCTAACTATATAAGACCTGAAAGCCCACCAGGAATCTCCAGTATGCGCCAGGGGTCTGCATTGCAGAGAGGTGTAATGAAGCCACGCCCCTTTTTACACCTCTCTGCAACGCAGCCCCCGTGCATGTTTGAAGAGGGGGAACTAATTCCCCTTGCATACTGGGGGCCCCTGGGGGCCAACTAGCCCACCTGGAACCTCCAGTATGCGCCAGGGGGCTGCATTGCAGAGGTGTAATGAGTCTATGCCCCTTGTTACACCTCTCTGCAACGCAGCCCCCTGGCGCGTTTGCAGAGGGGGAACTAATTCCTCTTGCATACTGGTGGTCCCTGGGGGTCAACTAGCCCACCAGGAGCCTCCAGTATGCGCCAGGGGGCTGCATTGCAGAGAGGTGTAATGAGGCCACACCCTTTTTTACACCTCTCTGCAACGCAGCCCCCGTGCATGTTTGAAGAGGGGGAACTAATTCCCCTTGCAGACTGGGGGGTCCCTGGGGGACAACTAGCCCACCTGGAACCTCCAGTATGCGCCAGGGGACTGCATTGCACAGAGGTGTAATGAGGCTATGCCCCTTTTTACACCTCTCTGCAACGCAGGCCACTGGCACGTTTGCAGAGGGGGACTAATTCCCCTTGCATACTGGGGGTCCCTGGGTCATATCTGCCCAAACGCCGATAATCCGAATGATTGAAAATGACTTTTCTTGAGAAACATTTGGATTTGGATTATCATGTCCTATACTTTGGAATTTTTGAAAGACTGACTTTGAGGATTCTATAAATTACTCAAGTCTGCCTGAATTGTGTGGGTAAAATTGATACCTAGTCACTTTGAATAAGAATGTACTTACGTCTCGTCTAACATTTGGAAGAAATATCTAGTTATATGACAACAGGATACCGACATAACTTGAAGGGAATAAGAACGCCCTGAAGAAGTTCTGTTGTACAGAACGAAACGCGTCGGCTGGCTGTGGCACATAAACTTAAGGAAAATAAAAGCATTTGAATATACACCAAGATTCAGCGCTTCAATAAGGACTCTAAGTGATATGATTTGATTGGACTTATTGTGCAAGTGGTGCTGTGCCAAACTTTGGAATATTCTCCACTACTCTCTACTACTTACTCTCTACTACTCCACTACTCTCTAATACTCACTCTCTACTACTCATTCTCTACTACTCTACTACTCTCCACTACTCTCTCTCTACTACTCACTCCCTACTACTCACTATCTACTACTCTCTACTACTCACTCTCTACTACTCTCTACTCTCTACTACTCACTCTCTACTACTCTCTCTCTACTACTCACTCTTTACTACGCACTCTCTACTTCTCACTCTCTACTACTCTCTTCTACTCACTCTCTACTACTCTATCTATACTTCTCTCTTCTACCCACTCTCTACTACTCACTCTACTACTCACTCTCTACTACTCTCTACTACTCACTCTCTACTACTCTCTCTCTACTACTCACTCTACTACTCACTCTCTACTACTCTGTACTATTCTCTCTCTCTGCTACTCACTCTCTACTACTCTCTACTACTCACTCTCTACTACTCACTCTCTACTACTCTTTACTACTCACTCTTTACTACTCTCTACTACTCACTCTCTACTGCTCTCTACCACTCACTCTACTACTTACTCTCTACTACTCTCTACTACTCACTCTCTACTACTCACTCTCTACTACTCTCTACTACTCACTCTACTATTCACTCTACTACTCTCTACTACTCACTCTCTGCTACTCTCTCTACTGCTCTCTACTACTCTCTACTACTCACTCTCTACTCTCTATTACTCACTCTCTACTCTCTACCTCTCTACCTCTCTCTACTTCTCTCTCTTCTAGTCTCTACCTCTCTACCTCTACCTCTCTACCTCTACCTCTCTACCTCTACACCTCTACCTTTCTACCTCTCTCTACACGCACACATATACACATATATATATTCACTGAAAAAACCATAGGTTATAGACCATATATAGTTAGGAATTAGCATTTACTAAACCTTGAAAATTCACTGAAAAAACCATAGGTTATAGACCATATATAGTTAGGAATTAGCATTTAAAAAACCTTATTTTACTCACACAAAACCATTGAAATTCCATATATAGTTAGTTGCACTAACTATATATCGCGCACCCGCAATCCACTGCTGATCATGTCACATATTACATCATTCATGACATGGTCAGTGACATCACTGATGACATCACTGATGACATCTCAAATGACATCACTGATGACATCACTGATGACATCTCAAATGACATCACTGATGACATCATCTAGTGTCTGTGTGTTTTTGTAAAGTTTAAATATGTTTTACATATTGAAGAATGAGTGGATGTATGGAAGACTGAGTGTGTGTGTGGCTGGCTGGGAGGTGTGTGACTCTGTGCATATCAATGTGTACTTGTATCAGTGATTGTATAAGAGAGTAAGTATGTGTTAGTATATGTGTGAAAAGTATGGTGTTCTGTGTTTAACTGTATAGATGAGGAAATCGAAGTGTGATTGATTCTTCACAGGACTGACTAGGTGTATGAGTGCATATGATAGTGTTGTAATAATGAGTGACTGTATGTATGAGTGATTGTATGGGTGAATGAGTGAATGTGTGTGTAGACGTAGGAATCAGTGAGTGCGTATGTAGTAACTGGTATTGGTGTGTCATGATGTCATCAGTGATGTCATTTGAGATGTCATCAGTGATGTCATTTGAGATGTCATCAGTGATGTCACTGAAGTATGGTGTTCTGTGTTTAACTGTATAGATGAGGAAATGGAAGTGTGATTGATTCTTTACAGTACTGACTAGGTGTGTGAGTAACTCCATGGATGAGTGGCAGTGTGTGAGTGTCTGCATAGGTGTATGAGTGCATATGATAGTGTTGTAATAATGAGTGACTGTATGTATGAGTGATTGTATGGGTGAATGAGTGAATGTGTGTGTAGACGTAGGAATCAGTGAGTGCGTATGTAGTAACTGGTATTGCTGTGTCATGATGTCATCAGTGATGTCATTTGAGATGTCATCAGTGATGTCATCAGTGATGTCATTTGAGATGTCATCAGTGATGTCATCAGTGATGTCACTGACCATGTCATGAATGATGTAATATGTGACATGATCAGCAGTGGATTGCGGGTGCGCGATATATAGTTAGTGCAACTAACTATATATGGAATTTCAATGGTTTTGTGTGAGTAAAATAAGGTTTTTTAAATGCTAATTCCTAACTATATATGGTCTATAACCTATGGTTTTTTCAGTGAATTTTCAAGGTTTAGTAAATGCTAATTCCTAACTATATATGGTCTATAACCTATGGTTTTTTCAGTGAATTTCATAGGTTTTTTAATAGCAAATCTTTATAAAAATAATACATTTTAAATCTAATTTTATATTTTATAATTTTTTTAATTTTTTTTTAATATTATTTTTAGTGCGCTCCCGGGGCGCGGACAGGTGAACGCACGGGTAAGCGCAATCTTGCGGCGCGCCCCGGGGCGCGTACTAATGCGCGTCCCGGAAGCGCTATTGCCGAGAACGAAAACAACATCGTGACGTATCGCGTAGCCGCCACGCCTTGCGTCATAAGACACGTATCGCGTAGCCGCGAGATGCGTCTTATGACGCACCGCGTAAGCGCACCCGGAAGCGCATACGATCGCGCAACGTAAGCGCCCCGATGCGCTTACGATACACGCCCGGGGCGCGCCCCGGGGCGCGTAGCGTAAGCGCGTCAAACCATGTGACTTTAAAATAACACTTTTCATTGGTTCAGAACTTTTTTTTTTCCAAATTGTGTGAAACCCACCCATTTCTCTCACTATTGCTTTGTACTTGGAGAGAGCAAGAGCTGTTGTGTCTACTCTATCTCCTACTTTTCTGATCTCCAGCAATGGCTGCAAGAGAGTCATCCAGCAGTGATTCAGAGGGATTTTTAGATGAGGACCCTCCTCAGCAAAAGAAAAAAACCCATTTCATCTGGAAATTTTACGACATCCCAGAAGGACAGAAAAAAGTCAATGCTCCCAAAGTAACATGCAAAATATGTGGGAGTAGTTTATCCAGAGGCAATCCTCTGAAAAAATATAGTTTTGGCAATGCCAATTTGATCCGGCATGTCAAAAGAAGACACCCTAACAACTTTGCCAGGGAGAGTGTCAGAGAGCTGGCACGGAATGTACCTACAGATGGCGGCAGCACCTCCACTGGTGGAGCAACACCTTCGGGACCACCCCGTGGAAGAATGATCCCTAACATTCAGCCGGTGTTTGCGGGCATCAAATTTTTGTGCGCAGAGTGTGACGAACTGCTCTGCTATGGGGAGCAGAGTGTTGAACTGATTGCCCTAAAGAAACAGCAACACCGCTGCTCTTCCAGTCCCTAAATTTTCAATTTTTTTTGCTCCTGTTGAGCAGTTTTTGAATCCTTGTTTTTGTTTTTCCCTTGAAAAAAATCCAAAAAATATATAAAATTGTTTTAAAAAGTCTAAAAAAATATAAAACAACAAAAACAAAAAAAAAAATATATAAAACAACAAAATGAAAAAAAAAGTTCTTTTCAGAACTACCTCCAATTTTTAAAAAGAAGCTTTATTTTTTTAAAAGTCTGTCATTTTTAATCTCCATGGTACGCTCCCCCGTACGCTCCCCGGTGCGCGTACCGGGCGCTCACCCCCGCGAAAATCGATTTTTTTTTTATTTTATTTTTTCACCCGCGGGAGCCTTTTATGGCCCCCACATGAAACCTAGGGGGTCAGGGGGTGTGTACCCTGCCCCCTCTTGCTCATTTCCCCCTTTGATTTTTGCCACCTCTTGTGTCTCAATCCTACCGAGACACAAGATGGCGGCCGCTGCGGACTGTTTCGAATGTTTATAGACACCCGAGAACCAATCAGCTTGCCGTGCGCAAGTCGCGTGGCGCGCCTGGAGCGCTCACCGGTACGCGTACCCGGGAGCGCTCCAGGCGCGGCTCTAGATATATATCTTTTTTTGAACGTTAATTTCTCAAAATCCACTGGAGCACATATATTGAGACCTACAAAAGGCACATCGGGCTACCAGTCCCTACAATTTTGCCAAGTTTCGTGGAAATCCATTCAGCCGTTCGGGCTAAAAGTGCGACAGACCGCCCTATGGAAAACTCAATGTTAAAAACACGTTTTGGGACCCCCCTTTTTTCTCGGCCCCCCCTTGACGAACCCCCCCCAAATTTCCAGGGGCTGCTCAGAAACAAAATGTTCCATTTTCCAGAAAATTTCAGCCAATTCCGTCCACAAACGCCAAAGTTATTAGACATAGAATTTTCAAAAATCCCATAGAGAAAAAATCCTAACTATATATACCTACTGGCGACCGCCAGTAGGTAATGCATATATATGCATATGCATTTATATATATGTATGTGTATATATATAAATATACATACATATATAAACATATATAATCTGCATATCTATGTAAATACAAATATAAATGCATGCATACATTTACATATATGCATACATATGCATGTTATTTACATGAAAGTTTTAAAAACACTAATAAAAGCAAAGCTAAAAAGCCACCTCATTACAAACAGAATGGCTTTAACTTAAACGAGGGCGAGATCTATTGCATTTTCAATGCTTGTTTACTTTGGTTCCATCAAGAAGGCATTCAGATGTGTCACACATTTGCCATAAATTCTGAATGTTAGCACTCTAGTTGCTCATTAGATCACTGTAGTAAAGCTACTGCTCACCAGGGAAGTCTGCTGCTGGTGTTCAAAGTGCATGTTTCAGTCTGCATGTCAGAATTTTTTAATGAAATAGAAGAGGCAGGGCTTTAAGTGGGATGAAAAAACTGGGGGGTCTTTCAAGGGGGCGTGGCCAATGTAATTAGGGCGTGGCTTAAAACACATAAGCTAAAAGTTTGTGCTCAGCATAGTGTGCCACCCGCCTGGTATTTTGTTGTTCCTGTCATTGCATCCAGATATATGATACAACAAGTAACATCATACTTACAACAGGGCAGGACTATTGGCTTTGTCAATGGTTGTTAGTTGCATAAGATAGATAAGCAGCAACTGTTGCTTGTATATTAATTTTAAAAAGCTTCCACATAAAGCCCTGGTGACATTACTTTGCTGCTCCTTAGTTCCGAAAAGAGAAGAGAAATCCAGAGAGAAAATCGCTCTCTTTAAAGGATTTCCCTTCCCCTACAACGCTCGAAAAACCACTGACCTCCTGTGCCTGGGCACAAAACAGAGCCCGATAGAGACCCGTTTCGAGGCCTCCTTAAAAAAACTGCCGGTGCTCAGACCCGGTGAGACCCGGCCCACTTAAAGGCCTGAGAAGAGGATTTGAGAAGTCACTCAAAATGTGCCCTAATTTTTCTTTCTGCAGCACTAATCATACTTTCTATGGCAAAATATACCCCCTCATTTTGTTCCTTTTTAAATTAAATGTTTTAAGAGTTACCACTTTATTCCAATCAAGATGGCTTCAGGTGTGCCATACCTTTGTAATAAGTAGGACTGTTAGCGCTCTAGTTGTTCTTTAGAACACTCTAGGAGGCTGCAGTAGAACACAAAGGAATCAACTGACAGTCTCTGTCCTTGTTGTATGTACATGTTTTACTGAGAATGTCAGACTTCATTCTCACATGACTGAGAAAGATAATGTGAATTTACAGAAAATATGCTTTCAGTTTAGCTTATAGATCCTCTTCCAAACCACTGTGGGAAAAGCATGAGATAATAGTTTTCTTTCAAACATGATTCATGATATCCCAGCAGAAGGCTTTTTCACATGGTAAAATCCCCTTAGAACACACCACAATTCCTAAAATGAGTATGGTACCATCAACAAATGATTTATAATGTAACTATTAACTACAATTCATTTTAATGAGGTGCTATCATGTATATTGGTCCCAAGATGGCTGCCAACACTTCTTGGATGAAGTGCTGACAAGCCAATCAGATCTCACGATGAGATGTGTGGTTAGGCTCTGCCCAGATATATATGTGTTTTTGAAGTTAATTTTCATAAAAACTACTGGAGCAATTTTCACCAAACATAGAAAAGGCACTTCTGCGTACCAGTCCCCACAATTTTGCAAAGTTTGGTGTAATTCCATTCAGCGGTTCGGGCTGTAGCCTTGTCTATTCGTCCTAAGGAAATTAACATGGGGAAAACACGTTTTGGGACCCCCCTTTTTTCTCGGCCCCCGCATGACGATTACCCCCGAAACTTCCAGGGAAGAAGCGGAGCGGAGCTGGCCTAAATTTTGGAAAATTACACGCAAATTCCTCAACCGGCGCCAAAGTTATTACCAATAGAATGTTGCGGATTTCCTATGGTAGCTAGGTTCTAACTATATATACCTACTGGCTATTGCCAGTAGGTAATATATATATATATATATATATATATATAGCGCTCAAAATTCCTCTCCCGTGAAGAAAGGATACAGCACTCCGGCAGCAGCAGTTTGACAGCGATTTTATTATGTCAGCAAAACAAACGTTTCGGCAATAGCCTTCGTCAGTGTTTCTCACCGATACCTAGCAGTTCCGGTTAAATACAAATCTGTCGACAGAGGTAAACATCAACAAGGGACTAGCCCTACAGACACCAGCATGGTCGCCATCTTTGAACGTGTTCCTATGATAGAAACTAGTACAAAGTGTCAACGTGAATCCAAATATTCACAAGAAAAGAAGCGCTTAAACACAATAACGCCGTGGATATATATATATATAACCTACTGGCGGTTGCCAGTAGGTAGTATAGTTAGAACCTAGTTTCCATAGGAAAAGCATTTTTTGATTTGCTAATAACTTTGGCGTTGTTTAAGGAATCTTCGCAAAATTCTCCCAACAAAAGCTCTATCCAGGTTTGCTCCTATCCTTGAAGTTTGGGGGTGATTCGTCAAGTGGGGACTGGGAAAAAAAGGAGGTCCCAAAAAGTGTTTTTTCCATGATAATTCCCATAGGAAATTTTATTACAGGTACAGCCCGAACTGCTGAACGGAATTACAGCAAATTTGGCAAAAAGGTAGAGCTTGGTTCAGAAAGCAAACTTTTTTTAAATGGTGTAAATCCGTTCAGTAGTTGCTGAGAAATTTAAAAAACAAAAGTGAAAAAATTTAGGAAACTTTAGGCAAGGCTACAGCTTGAACTGCCGAACGGAATGACTCCAAATTTGGCAAAAAGGTAGTGCTTGATTCAGAAAGCATCTTTCTTATTAAATGGTGTAAATCCGTTCAGTAGTTGCTGAGAAAAGTTCGATATCTGGGGCAGTAGTGGGTTCACGCACCCTCTCTACCACACGCTTGACTGTAATTTGATGTCACGACCACAAGCTTCACTATGATTGGCTGTCAACACTCTAAACCAGGAAGTGTTGGCTGCCATCTTATGACTCGGTAGAACCGAGTTACAGGAAAACAGTCAAATAAAGATTAAAAGAGAAGAAAAGGGAGCAGACTAGATCACCCTGTCCCCATAGTCCTGCTCACGGGGGTCCCACAAGGATCTGCAGGCCTAAAGATATTTATTTTTTTGTTCAAAAACATCAGAATGCGTGCTGGGTGCGCGAATCCGGATGGTAAAAATGAAAAACAAAATGAAGCGGGGTCTCACCCCTTCATTTAAATGAGCCCTCGGGTGGGCCAGGTTCCGGGGGCAATCCTATAATTATATTATGGGGGCTTGCAGGGCCTCCGCAGCACTGGGGACCGCCACCTCCCATGCAAATTAGGTGCGGGAGGGCACAGGGACCTCCCTCAGTCTAGGGGATCGTCACCTCCCCAGGGTTTGTTTTGTAATTGTTCAGGGGGCTTCAAGGCCACCCTAAGTCCCAGGGATCTTCACTCCCCAGGACTTTAATTAAATATGCAGGGTGCACCTCGTGGACCCCGAAGCCTAGGGGACCACCTCCTCCCCTGTGAAAATAGAGGGAGGGGGGCTGAGCGGTCCCCCTCATAGAGCGCTTGATGGCCCTAGGGACCGCCAGCCCCCAGGGCCGGCTCCTGCAATATCCCGAGGTGTGCATCCCTGGGACATTTCCGTTTGCTATGACAGTGTGGGAGCATGACTTCCACCCTATGATAGCAAACCCTGGTTTGCTTTGTTGAAGCGAGAGGAAGAAAATCTCGTCTCACTTCAATAAAGCGAATCCGGATGGTAAAAATGAAAAAAAAACACGAAGAGGGGTCTTACCCCTTCACTTAAATGAGCCTCCAGGTGGGCCAGGTTCCGGGGACAATCCTATAATTATATTTTGGGAGCTTACGGGGCCTCCGCAGCAGTGGGGACAGTCACCTCCCATGTAAATTAAGTGTGGGAGGGCACACGGACCTCCCGCAGTCCAGTGGATTGCCACCTTTCCGGGGAATGCTTTGTGATTGTTCGGGGGGCTTCGAGGCCACCCCAAGTCTCGGGGATCGCCACCCTCCGGGGCATAAATTAAATATGCAGGGTGGACCTCACGGGCCCCGCAAACCTCGGGGACTACCTCCTCTCCGGGGCTTTGAAAATAGAGGGAGGGGGGCCATGCGGTCCCCCTCCTGGAGCGCTTGATGGCCCATTGGACCACCACCCCCCAGGGCTGGCTCTTGCAATGTCACGGGGGTGTGCATCCCCGGGACCTTTCCATTTGCTATGACAGGGCGGGAGCATGGCTTCCACCTTGTGATAACCAAACCCTGGTTTGCTTCGTTGAAACGAGAGGAGGAAAACCTTGTCTCGCTTCAATAAAGGAAGGAGAATTGCTTTTGGGCAAGGGAAGCTGCATGTTAGCAGCTCCCGTTGCCCAAAAGCAATGGCGGTTTCTGTAGGAGTCGGGAAGCAGGCGGGACCGTAGGGACATTGGGGCTGCCCCCACGGTCCCCAACAGAGAGGGCAGGCTCTGGGGGATGGGTCCCCGGGACCAGAAATGGCCTGGGAGGGGGGCCACGTGGCCCCCTTCCCATTTTTAAAAAGAAACTAATGACAAATAATTAATATGAACATTTAAAAAAAAAATAAGTTTGGAGTGGTGACTCCCACCCCAATCCACCCCCCTCAAATAAATGTGATAGTGAGCTTTCGAAATGTGTAAGGTAGCAAATCGGCTGATGCCGTGCAATTATAAAATTCAAGATGCATGTTAGGTTGGACAAATGAGAATCATAGTCATCTATTGATTTACAAATAAAACATTTTATTTACACAAAACAACAAAATAAAAGTAGGTACAGCCATGGCGTGTCATCCTCCCTTGCAATCTGCAAATCACAATCTGCAAGACAAAAAGTAGGATAACATTGTGTGCTATGTCTCTAGATCTAGCGATGGTGCCCAAAAGATGGAAAGCAGCCCAAGTTAGACCTATCTTGAAAAAGCCATCTTTAGATCCTAGTGAGCCAGGTAAGTACCATCCAATCTCGCTACTGCCTTATTTCCGAAAGGTGGTCGAATCCTTGGTAAACAAACAGCTTACCGTCCATCTAGATAGTCATGGTTTACTTGATCCATTACAAACAGGATTTCGGGCAGCACACAGTACCAAAACAGCAGAAGAGGAGATTGTGGATAACATCCGGTTAGCTCTAGATAAAAGAGAATCAGCTATGCTGGTTCTTCTGGACCTGTCCGCTGCTTTCGACACCATCTCCCATGACATTTTGGAACAACGGCTCTGGGAGAAAGGAGTCTGAGGGAAAGCTCTGGGATGGTTTGAAAACTATTTAAAAGACCGATCCACTACTGTACATAGAGATTCCATGGCAGCTTGTAGCAGACCAGTAAGCATCGGAGTTCCTCAGGGTTCTATCCTGAGCCGATGCTTTTTAATCTTTATGTAACTTCCCTGGGCAGGATAATCAGGTCATACGGGTTTGAGGCCGTGTCATATGCCGATGACACCCAGCTGCTGATCACGTTTGGTCCCGACCCTGCTGACACAATGGTCGGGTTTAAAAACTGCCTGACTCATATCAATAACTGGATGGGCATAAACAAACTGCAGCTGAATGGCAGCAAAACCGAGATCATTCTGTTTGGCAGGGCTGAGGAGTATTGGTCTAGCAGCTGGTGGCCTCTGGCATTAGGCCCCTGCCCGCTCCCTAAACAAGTAGTCTGCAACTTAGGAATAACAATTGATAACAAGTTATCAATGAAAAATCATTTTAATATTGTGCTGGGCACTTGTTATGGGCTTTAGAGGAAGTTGCGTACATTTTTTAAATAGCTACCCATTGAAGCCAGGAAGCCACTGATTCAAGGCTTAATTGTGAGCCGTATGGATTATGGGAATGCCTTATTGGCTTCCCTAAACGAAGACCTCTTCTCCCAATTGGCAGTTTTGCAAAATACGGCAGCTAGATTGATCTTAAATCTTCCATCTAGATCTTCCTCTGCCCCAAGTCTGCGGTCTCTTCACTGGCTTCCAGTTAGAAAGAGGGTTCATTTTAAAATTGTGTGCCTCACCTATAAAAGTATGGTACTGGTCCCGGCTATCTAGTGAAAAAACTTAAAAAGTATCAGCCTAGCAGAACACTAAGATCTAGTGCAAAATCTTTGCTCACGCCCTTTCCTCTCCGTACGTCACGTAGTGGAAGTCGATCGTTTTCCTTCCTTGCTCCCAACCTTTGGAACAAGCTACCTTCCCACCAAGGGTTTTCATAAAGAACGGAAGACCTGGCTGTTTGACCAATAATTATGTAATCAGGACCTGGTCTAGGCTGCCAAGCCTCTGCAAGTGCCATGAGACCTAGCGGTGATTTGTGCTCTAATAATAATAATAATAAAAACACGTATAAAGCGCCTGGTTACACTTATGACAGTGTGTCCCCGCGCTGAGAAATGCTGCAGTATATCAACAAGGCCGAGGTATGGAGCCCACGCGGGTGCAGGGGTACAAAACCAATATTACTTAGGGAAAAGGTATGTTTTAAGTTTGAGCCTGAATCTTGTTTCAGAGGGCTCCATGCGCAGATCTAGCGGGAGATTGTTCCAGTGCTTACTTGCAAGAAAGCGAAAGGAGCTACCTCCCATCCTGGTCTTACGTACACGAGGGAGTTGAAAGAGCATCGCTCCCGCAGATCTAAGGTTTCTGATAGGGCGGTGCATAGTCAGCATGTTGCGTAGGTAACTGGGCCCTTTTCCCTGGGCAATTCGATGGGCAAAGCATAGAGCTTTAAACTTCACACGTTCCTCAACAGGGAGCCAGTGAAGTTTTCGTAGTGCTGTTTTACCGGAGGCTCTGCGGGGGAGATTCAATACCATGCGGGCCGCGGCATTTTGGACACACTGTAATTGATGTAGACATTTACGGCTTAGTCCTAAAAAAAGGGCATTCCCGTAGTCCAGGTGTGGAGTAACCAGGGCATGAATGAGTGTCTTCCTGGCGCTGATGGGGAGGAGATCTAGGACTTTCCGAAGAGTTTTTAAAATACCGAAACATTTACCCGCAACTTTACTGATTTGTTGCTTGAAGGAAAGCTCTGCATCTAGCCATATACCTAAGTTTTTCACCAGGTTAGCGGGGTGGGGAAGTGCGCCCAGTTCTGATGGCCACCAAGCCTGCGACCAGGCAGAAGGGGATTTGCCCACTATCAACACTTCTGTTTTATCGCCATTAAGGCGTAGGCAGTTGTTATGCATCCACCCTGCCAGAGCACGCATGCAGTTGGAAAAATTGATGGCATCCTCAGGTTGATTGTGGGTGAGTTTAATTATCAGTTGGGTATCGTCAGCGTATATGACGATATCCACACCAAAAGTTTCCACTATGTGGGCTAACGGCTCCATATAAAGATTAAAAAGCGTGGGGCTCAAGCTTGAGCCCTGAGGTACCCCATGTTTTAATTTGTGGATAGCTGATTTATATGGAGGGCAGTATACTTGGAAACTACGGTCTTCCAGAAAGGATACCATCCATTTCAGAGCTGGCCCGTCTACTCCCAGATCTGAGAGGCGAGACAGCAGTGTTGAGTGCAGCACGGTGTCAAAAGCTGCACTCAGGTCTAATAATACCAATGCTGCTGTCTGCCCCTCATCTGCAAGTTGTCTTAAACATTCTGTGGAGAATAGAGCCGCCGACTCAGTAGAGTGGCCTGCTCTGAACCCTGATTGCGTGGAGTGGAGAAGCGAGTTCTCTTCGACAAACTTCATAAGTTGGCTGTTTACTATCTTCTCCACAACTTTCCCACAGAAGGGGAGGAGAGAGATAGGACGAAGATTTTGTAGCTGGGAAATGTGTATATTAGCCTTTTTTTTCAGAGGTATTACTTGTGCCATTTTCCAGGTATCAGGCACATAGCATTCCTGAAAGGAAAGAGTAATCAAGCGCTCCAATTGCTCAATCATACAGTCAATGACTGCCTTACAGCGATTGGGGGCGATCACATCGAGGGGGGAGCCAGACTGAATGCCATTGATGATTTTTAGCAAGTCTGCCCTCTCAGGAACAGTGAACTGGGTCAGGGAGGCCTTTGTAGCACCGACACTTCCCATGACAGGGTCAGTGGTCAACATGACTCCTGTGAAAGTGGCATGTAGAGAATCCACTTTTTTTATGAAAAAGTCGGCTTTATACAAGATTCTCTGACTTGACTTGATTGACTATGCGCCCATCAAAATAGAGAGAGAGAAAGAGTGAGAGAGAACGAGAGGAAGAGAGAGAGAAAGAGTGAGAGTGAGGAAGAGAGAGAGAAAGAGAGAAAGAGTGTGAGAGAGGAAGAGAGAGAGAAAGTGAAAAAGAGTGGGAGAGAGAGGAAGAGAGAGAAAGAGAGAAAGAGGAAGAGAGAGGAAGAGAGAGAGAAAGAGAGAAAGAGTGTGAGAGAAGAACAGAGAGAGAAAGAGAGAAATAGTGAGAGAGAGAGGAAGAGAGAAAAAGATAAAGAGTGTGAGAGAGAGAAAGGAAGAGATGGAGAGGGAGAGTAAGTTCCGACACGGCGGACAAAACTCTCACCTTTCCACCACTGGTGTCTCTCCAACCACATGCCGGGACATACTGCCAGCTCACTCATCTGAAACATAGTATAGAATCAGTAATGGCAGTGTGCATACGAATGCACCTGCTTTTATCGCTGCCATGCCCCTGCACACTCAAGCTGCTGCACACCATCCACTCCCACCGCCCAGAGGTGACTTGCCGCCCCTGTGCACCCAGGCTTCACTGCTCACCTATTGCCACCGCCGTGTGTCGAAGAGGGTCCACCATGTGCTAAAGCAACCTCCTCTGTCATGGCGTACACGCGGTCTAGCCGAGCTCACAATTCAAATGGAGTCTTGATTGCTAGGATGGTGTATCAAGGCTCTAACTCAGTGGAACTGAAGTCATTGCCACATGGCGGGAGGTTCGTGTTTGGGGGGGTCTACAATCTGTGACTCACAGCCTGCAAGACAAACAGCAAGATGAGATTGTGCGTTATGCGCCCATCAAAGGAGAGAGGGAGAGAAAGAGAGAAAGAGTGGGAGAAAGGAAGAGACACAGAAAGAAGGAGTGAGAGAGGAAGATAGGGAGAAAGTGAGAGAGAGGAAGAGAGAGACAGAGAGAAAGAGTGAGAGAGAGAAGAGAGAGAGAACGAATGTGAGAGAGAGAAATGAAGAGTTGGAGAGGCAGAGTGAGTGCAGACACTGCGGACAAAACCCTCACAGCTCAGAGGTGACTGCCAGCCCCTGCGCACCCAAGCCTCACTGTTCACTTTTCACCACTGTCGTGTGTCGAAGAGGGTCCATTATGTGTCAAACCAACCTCCTCATCTCTGGCGTACACGGGACCTAGCCGATCTCACAATTCAAATAGGGTCTTGATTGCTAGGATGGTGTATCGAGACCACGCATCATCACAGCCTGAACACCTGCTCAGCTCTTGCAGTGGCACTCTGTGACCAGTGAGGCCACACCATGTGGCGGTAGGCCCCCGCTTTTGTTGGCTTTTTGTGTACACTGCCATCCAGCAGTGCAGACAAAAGCTGACCTGTCCGGACCACCGGGACGGGGAATCATCGCAGGCTGCTCAGCACTTACGGTGCCCCGTCTTCAGTGGACCGAAACTCACCATCCCATGGTGGTGGGCCTCTCCCGTTAGCTGAGTTACACAGACAGCTGAATTCATTCTATTCTTTCTCGTTTTGGGACCCAAGGTCGCATCTGGTTTCAGAGGTGATAAGCGAAATCCTGGAGGCGCCGTACTCGTGCTCCGAGGCACCGAGTAGAAAGGGAGTCAACCCTCCTGACCCTCCCCAATAATAGCAGAAGCAGACTTCTAATGAGCTTTTTGTGCCATATATGGTCTTTCCTGTTCTCTCTGTGCCTACCAGTAATTTTCCATGTAAGGTGTGCTCATGTAACTCACTGAAAGTATATAGGCTATGTATTGTGTGTGAATCGGCAGTCTTCTCCACGCACTGGCTGGGTGACGTCAGAGGGGCTCCTCTATAGAGTATTGGTTTGTTTAATAAACGATTGACATTTCTTCACTGCCAACAGACTGATTATTTGGTAAGACGATATGTGGGGACTATTGGTAGTGGAGTGTAGTTCCTATTATCCCAATAGGCTCTGCGCATTGGAATAATATCTTCAATAGTATAGACCTAGGGCAGAGGTTAACTAGGTCTTCTATTGACGATATTAGACTTAAAGTTTTTGGTTTTGCCAGCTAGCTCAGAGTTCACTAGAAACTTTCTCGAATAGACAAGGAGGAGTTTAACTTCCCTGGATAGACAAGAAGGGATTTAGTTTCTGACAACCATAGAACATGACAACTTTGCTCTCCCCCAATCAAGAGTGTATCTCTAGAGTCGTGTGAAAACAAAAGACTACTTATTTTACTCAGTCAGTACGTGCATTCTTAGTTTCACCAGTTTGTAGAGAAAAGGAAGAGACGGGCGTGTTCAATAAAAGATGTTATTTATTGATCAGTCTCTTTTCTCGTACAAGAGAAATGAATCGATATTATTGCGATACTTATGGTTAAGTAAAGTGCATACAATAAAAGCAGGAGTATAAAATAATACTGCAGAAACATTGATATGGTTTCTAAGCCATATGATATTTAAAACTGATAAAATAGATACATACATATATACATTTGACTAACCGTACTCAACTGGTGCCTCTAACCACGCCTACCCCAGTGTACCTGACCTAAGCCTAATACGTGGGCGGGAGTAGATAAGTAGCAGTTTAAGTTAAGTTTGTTTTGCCAAGTGACTGACTCAAGAATTCTCTGCAAGGGGTTGTTCAGTTCTGTACCTGAGATCTAGAATGGTTGAGGGCTGGTATCTCTCGTCTCTGGTCTTGATATTCCAGCTGCCTGCGAGGGCTGCTTGGAAGCGCCGGAGCTGGATTTCTCAGCAGGAGAAAAACAGCGTCTCGTTCTCAGCGCGTCAGGAAGGCGGGGCAGCGCGTGTGGGCTTCGCTCTCTGCTGGGCTCCTCAGCGCGTCTCGCTGCTCCGATCTCGTCACCACCGCGTGTGTTTGCTTAAGGCAATGTCGGTAATATTTATACCTGTAAGGTGTCGAGATTGACGTAAGGATGGACATGGATACGTCAATAAGGATGTCATACGAACGGGCTTGTTCGCACATTCTTTTGCTGAAGTTCTCGGTGAAATCGAAACAATGGCCGCAGGGATTTTCCCAGGTTGTCATAGGTTTGATTTGTTTTGAGAACTCCGTATGCCTTATCAGGGGCTGGAGGAATAGTGCTTGTCTAATTAGATGGCATGTGTTATTACCTAATCAGATAACACGTTTCTGTGCCGTGGTGTGGCTTAATCAGATAACAGTTTTGCACCGTGGGTCGGCTGCTAGTTAAGTATTAACCAGAACAGGGCCGGGAATAGGGGAATCGATACAGAACCTATAGGAATACATCACACCCACTCCACGCTGACTATGTCCATATTTACAAGATCTAGGCATAGCAAATACACTAGTAGAGCATGTGTATACCGTACCACCCCAAAATACATCCATATGCAGTTTGAAACATGAAATATACGAAACGATATATATATACATTATATGCACTCAAGCAGTATATTAATGCTAAATATCACGCATATTCATACATCATAACTAATAAAATATGAAAATTACACATGAAATGGCTCTTTAAGACAAAAGAAAAAAATGCGAGACCATTTCATCACAAAATAAAATATTTATGAACAGGCTAGAGGGCAGCTAATGATTCTAAAGTTCCTAAAATAGAAATATAGTTCTCTAAGAATAGTCTCTACTTTAAGCAGAAGATGACTGTCCCGAAAAATTGTAAATAATTTTTGGGGCCGCTGAAAAATAATGTTCCGCTGTCCGTAAACTGGAGAAAATTGTTCATGATACTTTATTATCAAAGTTGAAGGCCAAATTCATGGTGTTGGGAACGCCGTGTGCTAGCCTGCTCAAAAGCCATTATTTCTGCTCTGGTGAGAACATCATATCATTTAGACTCTCGAAAAAGCTTCCTTTGAAAGTTCCATTAACTCGGAAAAAGATGTTACCATGCATTCGTGAGCATGATTGCCTTCATTGATGTTTGGATCAGCATAGCTGACAGAAGGTCGTACCTGATCGATGCTGCTTTCATCTTGAACCTCACTACCCCTTAATCGTAGTGGTGAAGTCTCCACGAATGCCGTCATCAGGATTGGTAGCCGCTGGGGACAGCACAATGCATGAGCCGTGACCGGACCCAACAAAGTTTCTGCATCCATTGGCGCATCCGATTGTAGCGTCAGACAGGTGTCCAACACACATTCTTCTCCGCATAGCAAGCACCTTAATACAGGTAAAACACAGCTTTGCCACATTGGTCTAAATGGAAAGAAACCAAGTCATGTTCAGGTCTCTAAGCCGGGATAGTCCAAGGATTTTAGATATCTGGTCCCGGTATCCAATGGCTAGGATTGTTTCTTCCCTTGTCGCAGGTGTTTTGTCTGTGACACGGTTTGCCATAGCGAAATAACAGGATCAAAAATAGGATTCCTGCCAATAGTCCCAAAAGGAGAGGAAGTCCACCAAAGACGGAATGGACAAAGTCTGGAAAAATACCCAGAATGGCTTTAAATGGTGTTAAAGCCCCCGAAAACACTGTCTTAAATACATTTGAGACTCCACTGGTATCAGAAATATTTAAGATTTCGTTCAGGATTTCTGCGAAATGTATGGGGGAATTAGTTGATAACAATGAATGAATCTCTGCCGTTGTCCTTGCAACTTGGAGATCATACGTTTCCCTGTCTGGCATTGCGCTGGGGAACAATACTCGTTCACAGCACATGACCTTCGCAGTCGTACTTATGAGATAAGCTACTCCGGGCACCATGCTACAACATCTGCGGTCTACGATTATAATGTAACTCCCGTTCGATAATCTCCTAAAGAATGGTTCTATTTGTGTCGCAGGTGTGCCTAGCAGGTGACATGAAAGGTTATTTGAGGACCCGTCACAGGCTCCGTGTAAACTAATACCATTACACAGAAGTGTACCGCTTAGTGACATGGCACAATTATTGCCACCAAGAAACACTTTCCGGCCTTTATTACTGACACAAGCATGTGAATAGGGCAAGTTCCATGTTGACTTAATGTACCCTTTACCCAATTTTTCGTACATGCCAGCCTGTATATATTTTTGGCAGTATTGAAACCTGAAAGTAGATATTGGAATATTAATTATTCCATGTATTATCCACTCACTGACAGGTCGTTCTGACATTGTCAATGGTAATCTCTCGAGTTTCTCAATGCTCAGGATTGTATAATCAGCACCCTTCTGTGCCATACAGATTTGTTTATCAGTAAGGTTAAAGATATTGAACAGTGACGTTGTATTGATTAAACGCCAAGGCACATAGCCTGAACGCAGATTTTGTAACGTCCAGCCAAGTTGTACAATAGAACGCAATTGGGACTGACCGTGTTGTAACAACAGTAAGTCTTGCGATATTATGTCGATTGCTGAAGACACAATGCTGTCCAAAGAGTATATTCTGGAGGACAGAGTCATTAACCCATTGTCCACTACAGAAAGTGATTTTTCCAAATTAATACGGTCAATTTCCCGTATTCTCTCTGATGTTTCAATTTGAGTTATTTTCCAGGCTTCGTTATAAGCTGCATATACAGAGGCTGCTATTAAGCGTTTTTGACGCTGTTTGCGTGGTCCCATAATGAAATCACGCAAGTCAGCACCATCAGTAAGTAAAGTTAGGTGTTGCTTAATTTCTGCCAGTGTGGATGTTTGTAGCCATTGAAGGCAGAGCTTGCCCACACTGTACGTGGTAATTATCCCTGGGTGTTGTCTTTGGGAATATCTAGGGTCTGGCCTGGTCAATTTGAACCCCTGGATTTTGTTCAGGAATCTGTCTTGACAGTTATTAGTATCTGTGGGCCAGATCAACCACTTTTTCCAATCTGGATGTGTTCTGTTTTGGCTTAATATATGGTTTACGTCTATCTCCTCATCTGTCGAGCTATTACTGTTTATCGTTGGCTTGGGAATAGACGGTTTGTTTAAATCTTTGATTTTGGCTAGGCCAAGACAGGTAGTTTGTTGAATAGTGTCATTCAAAAATATCAATTGTTCTGGGATCATGCAGGCTCTAAACAATGATTCTATACCTTGTACTTGCCATTCCTTTGTACCCCAAACACTTTTTACTTCAACATTTGTGTCCCAGTATTCAAAACCAAACGTACTCATTTGTTCAAAAAACGAGTCTGAATATATCAATTTAGTGTTTGTAAGCATGGTTTTTGTACCAGTCTTGTTTTATAATTTGAAATAAAACGTTTCTGCATTACTTGTGTTGAACCCTGAAAAATATGAATATTTGTCATAAAAGGTTCTTGAGCTACCTTTTGGAGGGGTTGCACAGTGTTCCCATTGATTATAATTTAGAACATTTCTAGGTTGTGCAGATTTATGCAGATAATGATTACTATAGTGATTATAGCAGAACATTTTATCATAATTAGATGAACCCTGCAAATAATCATGTTTTGTAAATTTAGCAGACATCACTAGGTCAGACATCATATTATTAATGCTTTCCACGTCCCAATCATCAGCAACTGAGCTTGGTTTTACAAAGTCACTCAATGAGATCTTGATTTGGTGTGGATATTTCAGGATTTCAACCGGACCATAGATTTCATAATCAGTATTGTCCCATGCTACCCCACCGGGTATAGGATTGGCTGTGAAGTTGACTGAAGAAAGTTCTCTTTTCTCGACGTGTGAAGACGTGTGTGGTTTGAGGACCAAGTTGATTTTCTGGCTTGCTGTGTCCATTTTAGCATATTTTCCCTCAATGAAGTGTCCCAAACATAGTATCATGATGAGCCAAAGTATGAGGATAAGTGCACCTAAGGCCACCCAGAATTCAATCCATGGAGAAATCAGATAGGTTTCTTTCAGTTGTTGAAAAAGTTCCTTAGCTTTGTCTTTAAAGGTTTTTGTTGATGTTTGTTCCTTTGATTCACTCAGGTTTTCAGATGAATCGCTGAAGTTGATGAAGTAACCGGATGCCGTTCTGTCTATTGTTCCAATAGTTTCAGGATTGATATTTGCTTTATCCGTGTGTTTTGTTGCAGCAGCATAGTCATTTATTACTTCATTGTAGATTGGTGTGTCTTTGCTAAATGTTTTTATTTGGGTTTGTAGAGGTTTAAGTTCCATAGCATTGTTGCATAGACCTTGTTGTTGTTCTTTTGGCATTTCAAACGTGAGTAGCCTCTTAGATTGAACCTCTGTGTTTGTAGCAAACCTTGGTGTTCTACTACTTATCGGGAGTCCACTTGGCCTACTGTTTGTTATCGGCCACATGATTGTGGTTTAACCAGGTCGATGGATACAACTCGGTTCTCCTTTTTACCAGCAAGGGGCGGTAGTACTACTGATCTTGTCCCGTTGATAGACAAGACAGGAACTGCTTTTCTGTAAGAAGGCCCAAATTCTTTCTTTACCGCGATCTTTTCTCTGACTAGATCCCCGACTTTTGGAATCCAGACAGGTCTTGCTGGGACAGGTGGTTTTTCTTCAGTGGTCGTTGGCTGTTGTTTCAACGTTATGTTGCTCAGGTCTTTCCTTGTTTCGTTTAAGTCCTGTAAAATAGCCAAACGATCTTTGATATCAAAGCTTTTTTCTTTAACCACTGAAGTCTGACTGTCAAGATCTAAGACCATCATTCTAGTTCCAAACAATAGTTCGTACGGACTGAATCCCCTCAGAGAATTTCTTGGCAGGTTATTTAGACTACGTTGGACACTTATTAGATGTTTGACCCACCCAGCTCCCGAACCTAATACCTTCGCTGTTATAGATTGCTTTATGCCTTTGGTTTTTTCTTTACACCATCCCGTTCCCTCAGGTAGGAAGTGAGAAGAGTCCCGCTATGCTATGCTCATTTGGCCTTGTTTTTCCACACGCTTTAGGGCAAGAGGAAAAAAACATTTAGCCAAACGTAGCATGCTTCTAGCGTATATGCCATTATAGACTCGCAAATCTTTTTATAACAGTCCAGACGTCAGCCGAGTGCTGGGGTCTACATCACAAGTGGAAAATAGTCTTTATATGTTAATTGGACGCATTAATTTTTATTGTTGATCCATTCTGGAGTGAAACGCCATGGTAATATACCGTTTCTCTCGCCACTGCGATCTCTATTGCAGTCTGGGCAGTTCTTTACAAAGATGTGATGATGCAGGCTCATACCTGGCCACCAGTACACTGATTGTAATTCTTCCAGGGAATCTTTTAGTTTGAGGTGTCTGAGACCCTCACCCATATGTGCGTCTGCTATTAACAATCCTCTCCTGTCCATGTTTGGAATCACTCTGTCCCCCACTCCAGGGATTCGAGCAAAAGGAACGGAGTTTGCATCAATTATGTATGTATAATTGAGTGGATAGTTG
The DNA here is from genome assembly GCF_964261635.1 of Lissotriton helveticus. Taxonomy (NCBI): domain Eukaryota; kingdom Metazoa; phylum Chordata; class Amphibia; order Caudata; family Salamandridae; genus Lissotriton; species Lissotriton helveticus. Next base: position 1,814,917,250 of record NC_136067.1, on the reverse strand, counting down.
ATCGGTAGTGCTGAGCAGTCGCCTTTTGATGACGTTTTCACCGCCAGCATAGTTTCACCGTCAATGTGTTTTACTGTACGCTTTTTCTTGACTACGGAAGCCGATTCAGTTGCTGCCGTTGTGGCTTTCTCAGCCAATGAATTCCCTCCAACGTGAACGCCATCACGCTGATGACTCACTGAATGTATCACGTGAGTTTTTGGTAGTTCTTTCTGTAAAAGAGCTACTTGTTCCCAAAGCACTTTTTGCTTTATTGTTGCACCTGTGTCATCTTTGTAACCGTTTTGAATCCATTTCTGTAAATCGTTATTGTATGATTTGACGCAGTAATACGAATCGCACACAATAAGTGTCGGGAATTCGCGATCGGCATTATCTAGCGCCATTTTTAACGCTATTATTTCAGTTTGTTGTTCTGAATTATTTTCCACTGAGTGTGTTTTTGTAAGTAGAGGTCTTAATTTACCTCCGCGCCACACTTCTTTTACAATTTCGCATGTGGCCTTGTAAGCCAGCTCTCCCCAAACTGAGGGTTGAGCATGCCCGTCTGTATTTATTACACAGGCGTACTGTCGTAAAGGCAGAATGTCGATTGGCAGAGGGTATTTTATTTCATATTCTAGATATTTTAATTCCTTTAATTCTGGATCAAAGTAGTATTTTACTTTGTCCGTTGCAATTGAATTCACCCATTGTATCCATTCTGGATTCAACGCTGTTTTTGGTAAATTACATGGGGTTGTTAATGCCTCAAAGGCTGACTCCGCTGTTCTGACTGTGATATGTCTACCGTCGGCGTTGTCTTTTTCTCTTGCTATAGCCGGTTGAACTGCATGAACAATGTTGTCTTTAATACTGAACTTCTTTTCAGCTTCTGCGTACAAGTGTGATTTGTATGCAATTGGTACCTTTTCTCCCTCATTAGAGGTCAGGTATGTGAATCCCCATCTTCCTGGGATGACTCGAATCACAAGATTGCGTGAGTTATCACGTGTATCTAATTTTGTTTTAATTAGCATGTCTGTTTGTAAAGATCTCAACATTTCTGTGTGTTTTTGAGTCCAATTGATTCTTTTAAAATCTGGTTTTATTAGATCATAAAGGGGTTTGATCCTTTCTGCGTAATTTGCAATGTATGTTCTTCCGAAATTTAGGAAGCCTAGAATTGATTGTAAGTTTTTTAGTGTTCTAGGAGCTTGGAGTACTGCACATTTCTCTAGGAAATTGTCAGCCAGGCTTTTGCCTTCACTTGATAATTCATATCCTAAAAACAGGACTGTTAGATGGGCAATTCTTGATTTTTTTAAGTTGAATTTGTAACCCTCTGCTGCGAACCCAAGTATTATGGTGTTCACTCTCTTCAAGTGAGTATCCAAGTCATCATCTGTTAGGTAAATGTCATCGACATATGATAATGCCTCGTCATCGTATGTTTGTAGTAATTCTGTTACTCTCTTTGAGAATAATCCTGGGCTATTCTTGTGCCCCTGGGGTAAACGGCAGAAACTTTTTTGTGAGCCATTTACCGAGAACACAGTCAAATATCTGCTTTCTGGTGCTATATTTTGACAAAAGAATCCATTAGAGATGTCTAATGTTGTTTTGTATTTTTTGCGTACTATGTTATTCATTAGTGCAGCACTATGTGAGTTTTGCACTGCAAAAGTTTTGCAACATGAGTTAAGGTGTTTGTAATCCAAAACTAGACGATATGAGTTGTCTGGTTTGGAGACAGGAAACAAAGGATTGTTCATTTCTGAGGTGCAAGTTTCAATCACCCCCTGGTATTCAAGTTGATCTAGGATCTCTTTTACCTGTTTTTTAGCTTCTTGCTTAATTGGGTACTGCCTCTGTGCAGTAGGTTGTGATTTTAACTGGATTTTGTGAGGAGGAGAGTCCTCATCCCATCCTACATGATTTTTATATAAAGCAGGAGCTTGAGCTACTGCCCACTTTCTAGCAAGTGTATATTTTTTATGAATTGGAATGTGATTTGAGAAGGCAGGCATAATTATTTCTTCGCCATGAGGGCACTCTCTGATGAACTCGGGTGGCCAGTCTTTTTCAGCTAGAAGGATGTCATAACCCTGGGAGAGATTATCCCAAAATAGTCCCCTTATTTTTCTAGTCTTATCCCCCTCTATACGCAATGTAATTTCATATATTTTGTGAGGTTTGCTAACTCTGGTGTCGGCAGTTTCCACTTGAATATATTCATTCGTGTCCACTGTCTCCAGATGATTCATAAGGGCTTTGCGAGCTATGCTCACTTCTGCTGCGCTGTCTAGCATTGTCTGAGCCCATTCTCCGTTTTTCAGCTGTGTCCTCAGTATTCTCGGCATCTTTGATTACTTTAATACTGGCTACCTTCTTTTTTGGAAATTGTAACTTTTTATTCGGATGAGCAGGTTCCTTCTTTTTGGACTTGACGTGCTCTTCCCTGTGTTCTGATCGTCCTCTTCTTTCCGATTTCTGCGAGGAAGTCTGAAAAGATTGAGAGGGACGTGTATCATTATCTTGATATCTATCAGGTTTCTTTATATTATACCTATTTCTAAGGTTGTATTTTTTCCCAGAGGGCTCACTTTGGGGAGACCTGCGTCCTTGGTTCGGAGATCTTTCTCTCCGCCGAGGAGACCTTCCTCTGGACTGGAATCTTTTTTCTTTAGGATTGGATTGTTTGTTTCCATCCCAGCTCTTTTTTTGAGTGTTTAAATTATTTTTAATAAATATCTTTTCAGGACTTTCAATCAGTTGAGGTTTTACCGGTATTCCACCCACACTATCTCTTCCTAGTTCTTCATAGGATTTCTCTATGATTCTGGCAATTTCAGTTGGTTGGTCTGCTATATCTGTCTCTTTTAACCTTTGGCGAATCGCCACGTTTGCTGCTTCTCCCTTTATGTTGGCTAATAATATAGCCGAGACCTGCTTGAAGTCTTTCAGTAATTTCATACCAAGAGTTAAAGCGGGTTCTGGACCATATTCATCTTGAATTTGTTTTAGCACATCTGGTATTACTGACATGGATGGTACACCATGTGTTTTTGTGTATATGGAAGCAAAGACTGTACCCCAAGTGTCACAGTCCTCCACGTGTGGTGCGATTCCCATTGGAAGACAGATAGTCAGAATCCTGTGTTTATCTACAGGGGTGGTGTCTGGAAACACCGCCTTTATTTGAGTGATTTTTTGTGCTAGCCAGAAAGGTATTTGTTCCCGTTTTGCGGGTACTTTACCTAGACAGGACTGTATGTTCTGCGGTGTAATTTTATTTGTGTTACCCTGATGAGGGGTCAGCTGTGGAATTTTACTTGCTGGTTGGATTGTTGAAGTCCGCATTACATATTGGACTAATTGTCTATGTATTTTGATTAGTTGTTTTAGCTGTGCTAAAAGATCTGGTGCAGACATTTCTTCAATGTCTGGATGTGGTGTATATCCGGCTAGGACCGGCCACGTTGCTCCTGGTCTACCTAGTGGACCGAGCCTGGTGATGTGATTATTATGTTTTAGGGCGCCAATAAACAAGAGCAGGTGCTCTTGGAATTTGAGTGGTACTTCCACCTCCTCGAAAGGAGTGTAGGTATCCGGTGGTTCCTCTATTTTATAATAGTGGAACTCTTTTGTTACAGCATTTGCTGCTGGAAAGTTCATCCATGAATAGAATACCTCTGTCTGCCGATATTCGTGTGCCTCAATTACGAATATGACTGTACCACCTCTCGATGTCAGTCCATTTTCTATAAGTTTTAAAGTTATAGATTTTCTTATGTTGACCGGGATGAGTTTTATATCCGGGTCATTTTGTAGCAGAGTATTATCAGCTGCTAGGAGTTCAGCTGCTAGTCTAACTGTCTCCCTTTCATCATCACTGTCTACCATTTTACCGACAGGAAGGTTATTCTGTTTGTTTGCAGATCAGGTTTCTATGGAAACAAAGATTAGATGCACAATATTTTGGAACAGTGTATCCTTCAACGTTGAATAAACCAAGAACCATACATAGGAGTCTCCTCCTACGAGGTTTGGCGGATATGACCTTTTACCCACTCCAGACGTCTTTGGAGTATTATGGGAAAAAAGGGGTTCTGTGTGAAAAAGCACGACTGAGTTACTCTAATGTCTTGCGTTAGTTTTATCGACTATCCAAACTTTGGGCACCATGTAGTGTAGTTCCTATTATCCCAATAGGCTCTGCGCATTGGAATAATATCTTCAATAGTATAGACCTAGGGCAGAGGTTAACTAGGTCTTCTATTGACGATATTAGACTTAAAGTTTTTGGTTTTGCCAGCTAGCTCAGAGTTCACTAGAAACTTTCTCGAATAGACAAGGAGGAGTTTAACTTCCCTGGATAGACAAGAAGGGATTTAGTTTCTGACAACCATAGAACATGACAACTTTGCTCTCCCCCAATCAAGAGTGTATCTCTAGAGTCGTGTGAAAACAAAAGACTACTTATTTTACTCAGTCAGTACGTGCATTCTTAGTTTCACCAGTTTGTAGAGAAAAGGAAGAGACGGGCGTGTTCAATAAAAGATGTTATTTATTGATCAGTCTCTTTTCTCGTACAAGAAAAATGAATCGATATTATTGCGATACTTATGGTTAAGTAAAGTGCATACAATAAAAGCAGGAGTATAAAATAATACTGCAGAAGCATTGATATGGTTTCTAAGCCATATGATATTTAAAACTGATAAAATAGATACATACATATATACATTTGACTAACCGCACTCAACTGGTGCTTCTAACCACGCCTACCCCAGTGTACCTGACCTAAGCCTAATACGTGGGCGGGAGTAGATAAGTAGCAGTTTAAGTTAAGTTTGTTTTGCCAAGTGACTGACTCAAGAATTCTCTGCAAGGGGTTGTTCAGTTCTGTACCTGAGATCTAGAATGGTTGAGGGCTGGCATCTCTCGTCTCTGGTCTTGATATTCCAGCTGCCTGCGAGGGCTGCTTGGAAGCGCCGGAGCTGGATTTCTCGGCAGGAGAAAAACAGCGTCTCGTTCTCAGCGCGTCAGGAAGGCGGGGCAGCGCGTGTGGGCTTCGCTCTCTGCTGGGCTCCTCAGCGCGTCTCGCTGCTCCGATCTCGTCACCACCGCGTGTGTTTGCTTAAGGCAATGTCGGAAATATTTATACCTGTAAGGTGTCGAGATTGACGTAAGGATGGACATGGATACGTCAATAAGGATGTCATACGAACGGGCTTGTTCGCACATTCTTTTGCTGAAGTTCTCGGTGAAATCAAAACAATGGCCGCAGGGATTTTCCCAGGTTGTCATAGGTTTGATTTGTTTTGAGAACTCCGTATGCCTTATCAGGGGCTGGAGGAATAGTGCTTGTCTAATTAGATGGCATGCGTTATTACCTAATCAGATAACACGTTTCTGTGCGGTGGTGTGGCTTAATCAGATAACAATTTTGCACCGTGGGTCGGCTGCTAGTTAAGTATTAACCAGAACAGGTTATAGGGGAATCGATTCAGAACCTATAGGAATACATCACAGTAGGTATAGCTTCATTGTGATTATTTTGTAATACGTCATGGGTGCATACCAGCCATGAGGGAGTGGCTGTGGCGTACTGACAATTAGGCCTGTGACCAGCAGATCACTGCAATGAAAACGTGGGCCATGTAGAAATGTCGTCCCTCCCTGTAAGCGTAAGCGGAGTCGGCTGGTCTGACTTATGCCACAGAAAATCCAAACAACCACAAAGAAATTTGCGGTGAGCAGTGCAAAATGTATTCTCTGTTATCAAATCACATGCGGGAAGGATCGGGTTTAGTGTCCGCCATGACAAGCTTGATCACATGACGCGCTCTAGAATAGGGAACAATAAATACAAAAAGGTGCACTAATAACTGTAGAAAGTGAATAATCCTGTGAATAAAGCTAATAAACAGACTGTAGAGAACGCAGCTCATGAAAAGCAATAGATACTCACTCAAAATACATGATATTTAAAATACATGATATTTAAAATGGAGAGTCTGATAAAAACAATATTTACAGATTTGATTGCCCGCATGGTCAAAGGAAAAATTGAAGCAATTTAAAACTCGGTATGTCAACTAGATCTCACTCGGAGAGTAAATACCAGCGTATATTCATATTTAACATTGTATCAACGCACATACAGTGTACATTGGTTGCAATACCATATGGCTCATATAGATAATAATACATATCCCAAATGATCCTAGACGATTCTAAGTTCAGTATTCAAATGCAAGTGAATGAACACATCGTACGTAGAAAACATATAATAATACATTGCATCAATCAATATAAATAAAGTGCAAGTGCAGAATCCATACAGTATTCAGATGGCAACAATGTCACTGATTACTTTCTACGTTTAGATACCAACGAATTCATACATAAGATCGCTAAACGTGGAAACATTGGTAAAGCCAAAATAAAACCATTTTAAAACCAATACATATATATATATATAAAATATTAAATTTTCACATAAATGTAAATTATTAGTTTAGTAATAATTTAAAAATAAATATATATAATTACATGCATATATTAATATATATGTGTGTTTAATTTTTTTGTATAAATATAATATATATTTTCTTAAATGAATAAAATACATGTAATTTAATTTATAAAACTGTTACATTTAAATATGTTTAATGTTTACTATTTATGTTTATATATATATATATATATACGTGTGAACAAGAGTACGTCAGTACTCGAAACGTTGCATTTGGAAGGCACTTGGAATAAATAACAACTTGCCTGGATAACGTGGGGTCTGCCTCTTCTTTCGCCGCTGCATGTGGAGGTTTGAAGATTTTTACATATATATATATATATATATATATATATATATATATATATTCAGCTTCTCTCTCTTGCTTGAAAGGAAAACAGCACTCGCGGGATTTATCTTCAGCGGTGTTTCTTTATTAAATAGACAGACGCTTTTCGGAGGAACTCCTTCCTCGGTGTCAACACGTAACGCGCTGCACGACGCCATTTTAAGCTGCTTTGCGTTTTGTCATGGTAATCATAGAAGGACGACTCTTTCCCTACACAGCGCGCATCATCTTTGAAGTATATCCTTCCCAACCTTTCGCGATATTTAATCTCAATCCAGGTTCTATCCTTCAATTATAACATTAATATTCGTCATTCCTATAGCAATACCTCATTACTATAAACTGTTCTATCTAGCCGTGGATCGGCAATTGCAACCTCTATTCAGAGGTTGCAAACATCCCTCTATGTACCCTTGAGTTGCAGCTTGAACATCATATTACCAATATCATTGTTAATACCAATTCAATATCAATTCATTTCTACACCCGTTACGTCAGACTGATTGCTGTGCCATTATTGAAAACGAAAAAGAAGATTTTGTGCCTGCCATCTTGGGAGTATATACTTTCTATCTGATTACTCCAGTCCATATTCATAATGTTAAAACAGATGTCATGCGGGTCTAATATATTATTTACATATCGTACACTTTCAACTCCAATTTGTTAAAAGATATTAGATGTTTTGCCGTGGATCGTCTATTGCAACCCCTTTCAAGAGGTTGCTACTCCTCTCGATACTCTCAATTTCATCAATCATTGCTTCACTTGGCACATGATCTAATCTCTATAGTCCAGAAAACCTAGAATAATCCTGTCACAAAAAATCCTATCACACATTTTAACTCCCCAGATGTACCTCCAACTCCTCCCCACCATTCAGTCCATTGGGGGACTTGGTTTGCAGATCAACAATATATCGAGATTCTAATCTACCTACCTATTGCTTTTGTGTTTCATTGAGAAATGTTTTGCTACTGGATAGGAAAAATCCTTTTTTACTATGGCACGCATATGTTCTAGTATTCTTAATTTAACACAGTTAATTGTCCTTCCTATATATCTGAGGCCACAAGGGCACCTTAGACAGTATACTGCGTATGTGGTTTGGCAGGACATACATTTATTTATAGTCTTGCCTTCTCTCATACCATTGACTTCATAGGATAGAACCCTCCTGCTGAAAGCACAAGCTTTACACTTCCCGCATGGGAAAAAACCCTTCATCTCTTGAAGTGTTCCCTTCTTAATGGTAATATCATCTAAGTGGCTGTGTACCATGCTGTCTTTCAAGGACCGAGCCTTCTTAAAAGTGATTAATGGAGCTACCGGCACATCGGCACCATAATGGTGTCTGTTTTTAGTACGTGCCAGTTTTTTCTCATGATCTTTCTCAAACTGTCTGCATCTTGGGAGAATGTAGTTATCATGCAAAACTTCTCATTGTTGCCTCTCTGTGTCTTCTCTTTGAATAAGTCCTCTCTCGTCATTTTTTCTACTCTTTTAAGGGTGTTATCTAGAAGTTCTGGGCTGTAACCTCTTGATGTAAATCTTTTTAGGCTATCAGAAGCCGCTAGATTAAAATCACACTCGCTGGAGCAGTTTCGTTTTAATCTGAGAAATTCTCCATACAGGATGCTGTTTTTGAGGTTTCGTGGATGGCTGCTTGTTGCATATAGATTGCTGTTGCCAGCAGATGGTTTCCTGAATAAAGCAGTAGTTATTCCCCCTTCCTGTATCTCTATTCTCAGGTCCAAGTAGTTAGCTGCCTCCAAACTAATCTCGCCTGAGAATCGTAGGTTAATGTAATTATTATTCAAGAGTGTTACATATTGCTCTGCTTCACTAACTGGGCCATTCCATACTAAAAATAGGTCGTCGATATATCTATACCACAACACTATTTTGTTGGACCATTCCTCATTGGCAGGTGACCAGGCCACCTGCTCCTCCCACCAGCCCACAAATAAATTTGCGTAGCTGGGGGCGAAGCAGGTGCCCATAGCTGTTCCAGAGACCTGCCTATACAGCTCTCCATGGAAGAGAAAGATGGTATTATAGAGACAGTACTCGATCAATTCCAACAACATTTTGTTATGCATAGCAAATTTTAGTTTATGTTTTTGCAGAAAATAATCCACTGCTTTTAAACCTTGAACATGATTGATGGATGTATACAGGCTCATGATGTCCAGCACTATCAGACAATAAGTGGACTCCCATTGTAGCTTCTCAATGTGGCCAATAAAATCTGTAGTGTGCTTGATATAAGACTTCAAACCAAGGACTGCCTCAAACAAATAGTGATCTAAAAATTTAGAAAGATTTTCAGTGAGGCTGCCTATCGAAGAAATGATGTAACGTCCTGGCGGCCTATTCTTGTCCTTATGCACCTTTGGTAGGTGATAGAAAGTAGGCAGTACAGGGTTATTTGTCCTCAGGAAAAGTTATTCGTCCAGGTCCAACATTTGTTTATCATGCCACTTTTTTATCAGTGTATGGAGTTGATGAATACTTTCCTTGTACCTCTCCATGGATGTTAATTCATAGCAGCTGTGGTCCTTCAGTTGGCGCAAGGCTTCTTCTATATAATGTTCCCAGGACAGAAGAACTATATTTCCCCCTTTGTCTGAGGGTTTGCAAATAATGGATTTATCTTCTTCCAAATTTCGTATCGCCAATCTTTTGTGCTCTTGTTAGATTGTCTCTTTCCTTAGTTGGTTTTTTGTTTTCTCTGAAGTCTATCAAATCCTTGATCACCAATTCAGAGAAGGTATCTATAGCGAATCAGAGAAGGTATCTATAGCATCTGATGGCATCTGTGGCAAAAATTGAGAGGGTAGTTTCAGACCACTGCTTGGTGCTTCTTGCTCCACCTCCACCCGCCTTGTTCTTTGAGTTAACGTCATTGCTGATGGCGGGTCCTCACTAGGAACTTCCTGGCATAGGTCTTCCAATATTTTCAGGGCTGTGAGGTCATTAACAGTTAGTAGGTCTGTATCTTTGTTCTTGGATTTCAGAAGTCTTACTTCCTTTGTTGTAGGTCTTGATTTATAAATTCAATTTTCGGATATACTTAAACAGGTCTATCCTTGTTTGGGTGTATTCCATACGGTTGTGTGGACAAAAGGTGAGTCCCAGCTTTAATACTGATTCCTCAGTGGTGGTTAATTTTTTCTGTGCGAAGTTAATTATGGTGAGATGATCCTCTTCCCCTACCATCTTCCGCCTCTCTTGCTCCGTGTTACTCTGGTTGTTTGATTTGGTTTTACTCTTCCCCTTCCAGCCACCTCGCCTGGTTTGTTTCCTTCCTCTGAGGGCTTGCTCTTTCCTCCCCTTAGCCAGGTTTGTCGGATGATGAACTCCTGTTGAAAAGGAGGTTTTGGTGGTCTTACCGAGGGGCCAGCTGTCTCTTCTCCTGACTGCTCTCCTTCCGTAACATTGGATTCGGAGGTTTCTACTCTTGGTTGTTGTTCTACAGCAGGTGTCTTGCCTTTATTCCCCAGTTCCTTCCGCGATTGTTCGTATCTCTTTGCGAACGTCAGGACTCTCCCCAAGGCATAGTCCCTTTCATCTCGATCAAACTTCTCCTGTTTTCTCTGTTTGATCTTTATTTCATATTTGGCAAGCCATTTTTTCATCACCTCTCTTAAATTGTCTTGTTATTCTTTGTCTGTGTTTTGTTGTAGTTCTTCTTCCAAGAGTTCAATTTCTTTCAAAAGTTTGTCTCTGTCACTCCAGGCAAATTGTATTAGAATTTCCAACATGCCTTTACATGACAACGCCGTATGTGCTGCCCGAGCTTCCAGCAACAATGGATCTGGATTCTCATATGCTGGAGAGGGGACACCTCAGAGGAGGGGACAGAACTCTAAAATTGAGGAGATTAGAATCTCGATATATTGTTGATCTGCAAACCAAGTCCCCCAATGGACTGAATAGTGGGGAAGAGTTGGCGGTACATCTGGGGAGTTTTTTGTGACAGGATTATTCTAGGTTTTCTGGACTATACAGATTAGATCATGTGCCAAGTGAAGCAATGATTGATGAAATTGAGAGCATCGAGAGGAGTAGCAACCTCTTGAAAGGGGTTGCAATAGCCGATCCACGGCAAAACATCTAATATCTTTTAACAAATTGGAGTTGAAAGTGTACGATATGTAAATAGTATATTAGACCCGCATGACATCTGTTTTAACATTATGATTATGGACTGGAGTAATCAGATAGAAAGTATATACTCCCAAGATGGCGGGCACGAAAACCTCTTTTTCGATTTCAATAATGGCACAGCAATCAGTCTGACGTAACGGGTGTAGAAATTAATTGACATTGAATTGGTATTAACAATGATATTGGTAATATGATGTTCAAGCTGCCACTCAAGGGTACATAGAGGGATGTTTGCAACCTCTGAATAGAGGTTGCAATTGCCAATCCACGGCTAGATAGAATAGTTTATAGTAATGAGGTGTGGCTATAGAAATGACGAATATTAATTATACAATTGAAGTATAGAACCTGGGTTGAGATTAAATATCGCTAAAGGTTGGGAAGGATATACTTCCAAGATGGCGCGCGCTGTGTAGTGCAAGCGTCGTCCTTCTACGATTACCATGACAAAACGCAAATCAGCTTAAAATGGGCCCGCGCAGGAGTTCCTCCGAAACGCGTCTGTCTGTTTAATAAAGAAACACCGCTGAAGATAAATCCCGCGAGTGCTATTTTCCTTTCAAGCAAGAGAGAGGATTGGGAAGCTGAATATTGATGCGGGACACCACCGCAGGACAGCACCCGCCGTGTGAGTGACTCGCTTGTTTGGTGTAAGCGGAGCTGCGATATATATATATATATATATATATATATATATATTGATATATATTTATAAAACAATATTTTTGACAACGATATTAGTGACAGGTATTTTTGCTTCAATATTTTTTCATTTGCATTATAATTATGGGATGTTGATATTTTTGTGGCAATATTTTTGTTTCAGTAATTTTGTAGGGCGATATTATTGGCGTCAATATTCTCTCATGTGCTGATAAAAGCGAGAGGGGGAGGCTGTCAGTTTACCTGTCTCTGAGATGAATCAAGACATGCTCCAGACACTGCTGCAGTTATTCCTCTCCTCTATCTTTGTTAGGTGGGTGTGCACTGGTATTGGGGGAGCCTACAAATTCGCTATTTGAAATTGCAAGCCTTACTTTTGTACATATGGCCATCTGTGTCTTTTTATTTGAAGGTTGTGTTTTGGTTGTTGCTCGCTTTAAAGCGCCCATTCCTTGGTTGTGGTCTTCCTTCAGAGAGCAATCTATCACAGCAGAAAAGTGTCCAATCTTGATAGCACCAAACTCAGGCCAAAGGAGTGACTATCTGTTCATACTTGGATGTCGGCATCAGTGATATGTGCGTTAAAACATTACCAAAAGCCCTGACTGAGCCTTTCTCCTTTATTATTTTCTTATCAGTCCCATCACCTTCCTTAGATGTGTTCTGGCCCCTTTGACCATTGAAATTCTATCAGAATCACCCTATTGATTGCATGGAAGAGCATGGCTCTTCCTGACTCCAATGTGTGTCCCACCCATCTCTCAAGAATGCAGCAATCCACAGATCTGTCTAGGGGAATCCTTTAACTCTCCCTGGTCTTCCAACAAACCCTGGGATTCCCAAAATGGAACCCATTACGTTCCATATATTGTGCTCTTCACAAGTGCACACATACTCCTGCGCACATATGCATCCACAAGTGTGCATCTTTAATGTACTGTACCTCTTTCCCAGCACATGTACATCCTAGCATGCTCGTACAAGTTTGCATGCTGTCTCCCATTTGCTGTACCTTCTCTCAGGCACATGCACATCCAAGCATGCACACATACCTGCTAGCGCTATTTTTCCCCTTTGAACCTGGCTCTCTCTGCAAGGGCATCCCCAAATATTTTGTCTTCACACTCCTGTTTTCGGAACCCATTTTGTTGACTTTTTTTTGAGCAGCAACAGAGGGATTCAACTGAGTCCAGATGAGACTTAGAACTGACATGGGCCACTGCATGGAAAGCCAGTGTCCACGTTCCATCACCTAAGCAGGGACGCCCATTGCAACCTATGTGTGCAGTTTTAAACTGTCATTTCAACCTGGCAAAACAATTTTTTTGCCAGGACCAAACCTTCCTTTTTTAATACATATAAGTCACCTTTAGGGCAGGTCCTAAACAGCCCATAGGGCAGGATACATATTGATAAAAGGTTGGACATGTACTTTAAAGTAAATTCGGTTTTCATCACTGGAAGGCCTACTTGTTGTAAATAAGTGACTTAAAAGCGGAGGTAAGTCGAAGTGAACTTTATTCTGTCACCCACTCTCCAAGACTGCCAGAGGGATGCCAACATTCTAAGGCAAGCTCTCTCAGCACATACCAAAGGGAGGCGGGGGGGGGAGAACATGGAGGAACGTACCAAAACAGGTGGAGGAAAAGAGGGAAGGAAAATTATAACACATCTCCCTTCGACAACATAAGGAGATGATACATGGATACAAAGCGTGAGATCTTCCTGGGGCCAAATAGAAAAGATATGCAATTAATACAAAGCAGGAGTAGCGTCCCCAAGGGAACTAAGGGGAGAGGGGAATGGGAAGAAATCCTCAGCGGTACATAAAACATGAGAAAGTTAGAGAACATTTCATGCAAAGCGTATATATCATCCCTTTAACTAACAGGAAACATCTAGCAACACATATGCCAAGAATCTTGACAGACAACTAACAGGGAGTGGTACCCTGCAGATCGTTGTAAAACCAAGGATCTCTCCCTCTGAAGGAAGAATACCAATTCTCTGTTCATTCTCTATTAAGGCAAAAACTTCATTTTGAGTACTTTTTCCCAGGCAGATTTGATCCTTATTATTAGGGTCAAGCATGATCCCTAGCTCTCTTTGGTGGTGCCAACCTAATAGGTTTGACCCTTCTATTACAATATAGACCTTACCGCTAGTGGATCTTCACCTGAAATCTATTCACATCTCTACCATGCCCACCAGGGGTATAGGTTCTTTCACATAACTTATAGGAGATATGTTCTAGGTTCTAGTACATTAAGACTAGGAATACCAAATAGGTCATTCATATCATTTGGTTAATTAAAGTAAATGGCGAACATGACTCAGCATAAACAACCAAGGGTTTTTTGTTCAAGAAAACGGTACATTCAGGATATTCATGTTGAATGGGATAAATCATAGATGTCTTCCTATCAACATTCTTCACTTGAAATATGTACTTAGGAGAGTGTTCCTCTCCACTGCAAACCACTTTTACCTGATAATTCTCCCCCTCTTTGCACACTCTTGCAAAATTACCTTTCCTATTGCACTTCATACATGTTGCATTGCGAGCAGTGCAATGAACGTTGTTCGCAAGATGGTTGCTGCTGCCACACCTGAAACATTTTAAACTATCAGTTACGCTAACAGATTTGTCAGCCTTAACTTCTCTGGGTCTGATCTTAAAAATCTCAGCATCATTGTTGTCATCAAGAGTACTTTTGCTATTAATTACACTACGGACTGGTTCTTTAGGTGGGTTCATTTCCAAAATGCACTTAGCAGTGTGCTCAATGGACTGTGCCATACTAATAGCTTCTTTTAAAGAAGGGTTTTTGTCAGAAGTTGTTCTTTTATATGGGGGTTATGAGTACATCTTACGAACTGATTCCTAATAAGGGAGTCATTGAGCTCGCCAAACTCACATACTTGAGTTAGGCCTCTGAGTGCAGCTACATAATTGGTGACCAACTCTTGTTTGCCCTGAACTCCTGTAAAAAACTTGTGTCGCTCTAGGACAACATTTAACTTGTCGCCAAAATGAGCTTCCAATTTTAAAAAAAGATTTTAAATACATCCATATCAACCTCATCATCTTCTAACTCGGGATCGGGTAGGGTATCGTAAATTTTCCTACCTTGAACACCAAGGTTGTGTAAAAGCACATGTTGTTTGCGGACAGCAGAAAACTTTTCGGCCCAATGGCAATAAGGTAAGAATCAAACAAATTAATCCAATCCTTCCAATCGATTTCTGGATCTCCAATTTCATTTAAAAAGGAGGGCGGTTGGCTCATGGATGATGCAGCCATGGAGAATGAAAAACAAGACCAGTAGTTCCACTAAATATAATAGATGCTGTGGAGAAAGTAAACTAATGATGCTCACTGAGTAAGACAATTCTCACTGACCATAAGATAGTACATTCCAATAAAAATCTAGACACACTGAAGAAGTAAATTTACCATCACACAGATATGGCATAGGTAGAAACTCCGCCCGGAGTAACATTAAAAAAATGCACAATTAGGTAACAGCTCACTGGAATAACATTACAATGCACACAATTCACAAAGTACAGGGTGTACCGGGGGTACCAAGGATTTAGCTAGAGTACAAAAGTTCAATCAGGATCTCCTAGGAAAAAATGGAGTTGAAGTCAACTATAAAACCTGAGATGTGGGTGTGACGGTATAAAGACACACCACTAGATAATGCGTCTTGAAGCTGAGAGGTGTGCGTGTCACCATAGCGCACACAAGGATGCACAAGTGAAGTATCACAGTAGGATGTGGAAAGAATATTTGGTGTGTGTATCATCGTGGAGGATGCAGAGACACACAGGTGAGTACAGAGGTTCAAATACAAAAACTGGTGATGAACAGGAACAGACAGTGACGATAGAAATGCTAGATGGAACTAGTAAAAAATGGTGTCTTTGGTAAGGATTGTAGATAAGGTGTGCGTATCAACGTGGATGACGCACAAGGCACATGTGGTAAATGAAATTTTACTTGAAGATATCCAAAAGGGATGCGTACCACCGTGGAGTACATCAAAAGAGAAAATCAGCACAGGACTGAAGGATGGGAATCCTGAAGCAGTGGAACGGCAGGAGATAATGAAATAAAACATCTTACTTGTGAAGAGAGTTGACATATGTGAAGAACTGTAACCAATACGCAGACAGCAGCTGGGAGAAGAGTGCTATCAAGTGCGACGCCTTGACAGAGCCCTGAAGAGGAGGACGCTAAAAAAGCGGCCCTGACGTAACTGGGGTGCCGGGAGCGTCTTACACAGAAATCACCGTAAATGCGGCTGGGGCTTTAGGTCGCGTCGTCTGACAGGATACACCACTTTGGAGGCGGGCAAAAGAGGCTGGAGCGCCGGAACTCAACTTTAGGGAAGAAGCCTCTGTCCGACACTTGTGAGGAAGACAACAAGGATGGCGATCGATGAAACAGAAGACAGCTGCTCGACGTCACCATGGATCGCGATGGGGCTGATAGGAACCGCTGGAGCCACTCCTCCACAGACAAGCAGTGCAGCCGACGAATCGTGGAATCTCCACAGTAACCAGCACCGTCGGCAGCCTAGATGGCAGCTAAGCTACGCAGGGAACCAGCACAGGCACCAAAACGGCAAGGGTGGCTGGTGGCAACTCAGGGAACTGCTCAGATGGAGATGCCAGCAGCTAGGCAAAGTTACCCTGAGAACATTCTATCAGCAGCAGGCATCGAAGACAGTGTAGCATGAACGAAGTACCGGACTCCTCCACACAACGAACAGCAATCGTGAACCTTGAAACTGAAGAGAATGGAGGGAGCACTGAAAGGGGAGGTGACAGTAGAGCCCCCTGCGATGCTCCTCGTCGCCAGTGTTGGAAATAAGTGACTTAAAAGCGGAGGTAAGTCAAAGTGAACTTTATTCTGTCACCCACTCTCCAAGACTGCCAGAGGGATGCCAACATTCTAAGGCAAGCTCTGGCAGAACATAACAGGTGAAGGAAAAGAGGGAAGGAAAATTACAACACTACTCCTTTTATTAAATGTTTTTTTATTAAGTTTTGGAAAAAACAATAAACACATACATAAAAAAAAATAACACAGATCACATCATCAGGTATCCCGTAGGTTAGCTTACATAGGGAGGCAAAAATACATTTTCGAACAATGATTGGGGTGGCTTGTTACATCAATCAGCATACTAAGCAGCATTAGACCTGCATGGCCAAGGTGCTAGGTAACACAGGCAAGGAGTCATATCATCGTTACACAGTACTGCAATACCAAAACCTGCATCCGCTAAATAGGCAGTACTCACAGCAGGTCATCCTGTACATTACTCTTAAGTGATGTCACTATCATGTAGCGATGCCCGATACTGTGCCCACATGCCCCAAAAGCTCTTCGGCCGACTACAGGGGGGCATCGGTTCATTATAGAGCTCCGCCTGAGTATTACAATACAACATGTCTCTTTCCCATTCTGCAATCGTCGGGACAGGGCCCCGCATCCAACGCATTGCCAGCCGACGTTTCGCTAAAAACAGACCCTTAGACACCAATTTATGAACATTCTTTCGCAAAGGTTTTGTGTAGCCCAGTAGCGCCAGTAGGCGATCAGGTGAGAGAGATATCCCCACTATATCAGACAACACTTGATAATCGCTGCTCCAGAAAGCCTTCAAAGGGGGACACTGCCAAGCAAGATTAAAAAACCCAGCTCCCTGCATATAGCATCTCTCACAGCAAGCAGTGTCCCTTAATCCACCTTTTCAATCTGGAGATGTGGCAACTCCATTGGGCCATGTACCCAGCTATATGCATGCCAGGCTTGCGCCGCCCTATAATAGATTTTCAAATCCGTTGCGCCCAGGCCCCCCGCTGTGCAGGGCAAAGTGAGTATATCAAATGCTATGCGCGGGGTCTTGCCCGCCCAAGCCAGTTTATTCATCAATATTCATATCTCTCTGAACAGATGCCAGGGTATGTTGGTGAAGAGAAAGAGAAAGCGGGGGAGCACCACCATCTTCATCAGAGATATCCTCCCCACCAGGGAGAGGGGGAGCCTAATCCATCTGTCTATGGCTTCCCCTAATCTGGCAACAGCTCTGCCATAGTTAACCTTGATGACTTGGTCCACATCCGAGTGAACTAGAATACCCAAATAACTGACCGGTTCAGTTGTCCACTGTAAGGGGTACTCGAGAGGCACTGGCACAGTGAATGAAGTCAGCGGGAAAACCATGGATTTATCCCAATTAATCAGGAGCCCGATAGACCCCCGAAGCGCAGCACCTCACGTATTACTGGGGCAAGGTGAACAACCGGGTCACAAATATACAAAAGCATATCATCGGCATAGGCTGACACAATTAAATTATAGTTGGGAAAGCTGAGGCCTCTGTGTCAGTGGTATTCCCACAGAAGGGGCCCCGCCGCCACCGCATACAACAAGGTGGACAAGGGAAATCCCTGTTGAGAGCCCCTTGAGATATGGACTGGGAAGGAAACCCTGTCTCCAGTGTGGATTTGCGCCGATGGCGAGCTATACAGCACCGACACCAGCTGCAAAAATACCTCTCTCACTCCCAGACGGAGCAACACGGCAAGCATAAACTTCCATTCAATAGAGTCGAAGGCTTTTTTGGCGTCTAAAAAGACCGCCGCTGCCTTCCCTTCCGCCGGACATGTTGAAGGGCTCCAAATACCATTCTGAGGTTATAGGACAACGTCCGGCCCGGTATGAACCCAGCCAGCTCCGGGCCGATCAATGAGGGCAAGAGTGGGGAGAGACGGTTAGCCAATATTTTAGAAAATACTATAGTATCCACATTAAGCAACGAGAGTGGGCGATAAGAGGAGCATTTCTGTAGGTCTTCATCAGGTTTCAGCAACGTAATGATCAGAGCCTCCTGCATAGAGGGTGACATGAACCCAGCTGCACCCATCTTCTGATACAGGGAGCTCAGGTGTGGAACCAAAATATCACAAAAAGTCTTATAAAAGGACACTGTCAGGCCGTCTAGCCCCGGAGCACTACCCTCCCGCATAGAGGTCAATGCCAATAGTATCTCCCGAGCCTCAAGAGGACACATCAGAATCTTTCGGTGCACATTCGCCAACCACGGAAACTGGATATAGACTAGATATATCAATATATCATTATCACTAGGGTCGACTTTAGAGCTATATAGCTCTTGATAGTATCTGCAGAACCGATCGTTGATTTCTGCTTGCTCTGTTAAGATAGCACCCTCCTCGTCCATCAACTCTGCAATAGCAGCAGGCTCCGTTTTGTTGCGGGACAATGCCACCAGCACCGAACCCGGCCTGTCCGCCTCCTCATATATTCTAGCCGTGGCGTATATGCCCATATATTTGACTTCGCTGTCAGCCTCTGCAAGTGTGAAGTTCAACAAGTCTCTAGACTGGTTGTTGTTATTATTTACCACTTCCGACTCTAGCTGAGCGATTCGGGATTCCAAAAGAGCCAGCCTATCTCTAATAGAACGTAATATGCCAGCATGTTTACTAATAGCCACTCCCCTTATAAAGACCTTAAATGTCTCCCAGGCCGTCGCAAAGGAGTCCACGGAGCCAAAGTTGTGGGTGAAAAACTCTGTGATTGCATCTGTGAGATCAGATTTAAACACCACTCTAGTAATGAATATGGGGGAAAACACCACAGGATAGGAGGAGGACCCTGCGATGGAAAATTAAGCACCAGTAGTATGGGCGAGTGGTCCGAAAATGTCCGAGCCAAAACCGTACAGTCCTGAACACTGGACAACAATGTCTGTGGGATGAGCCAGTAATCAATTCAAGTGTAAATATCATGAGGTGCTGCGTAATGTGTGAACCCACCACTGACGCGAAATCTAGCTCCTCAAACATCCACCATGTGTAATTGCAGGGCTATATCCGCTATGGCTCTTGCGGAAGCAGACGGGGGCCAATTGGGCCCTTTGAGCGATCAAGCATTGGGTCCAAGACACAATTAAAATCTCCATCCCCAAAAATCGGTAGCGTTTCGCGGCCCTTGAGGATTTCAAATTTGGACTTATAAAATTGTGGGTCGTCATAGTTCGGACCATAAGAGTTAACAATAAGAAAATTCCTCTCCCTACCCGAACATCTGGATATGACATATCTACCAGCCTGGTCTGTAACCCAGCATTCTAGTTGAAGGCCCGACTTAGGATTGGTCCATTTCAACACACCTCTAGAATGGGAAGTGAATCCCGCAGCATGAGAAAGACATGCAGACCCAATACCAGGGAGGAGCGCACTACCTGGAAGCAGATGTGTCTCCTGGAGCAGCGCAATGTCGACCTCTTTCTGCTCCAAATACTCTAGGATCTTACGCACCTTCCTGTGGTCATTGAGACCCCTGACGTTCCATGTCAAAAGGCTCAACTTCTGCATATTACCCCGTCCCGTGTTGTGCTGCGACATGCATAAAATTTGTACAATCAATGCCCCCCTGCATAGCCCCGATAAAAGCACTCCACATCATGATAACAACTAAGCCTGTGATCTTCAAAAACAAAAAAGACAAACCCCCACCTGTCCCACCCCACACCCACGCCTCTCCCTCTCCAACACGGATGAGGCAATTAGCATCCCTCCCTTGGATCAAACACGCAAAGATCAATTTATCAAAACATGCCACACAAACATGCAAAGAAACCCCAAAAATCACTAAGAAAAGCAGCATGTAACGCAATGGGGCGGATGTTACCCAGCAGTTCTTCAGTGTACCACTACTCCGCCAAACCGCCTATTAGCAATAATACCACGTCAACTACTGAAGTAGAGCTGCTAAGAGCAACAAACACATTTCCAGAAGCAAACAGCATTCCCTCACCAGAGCGCCCATCAACCCACCCCATCCCAAACAATCTGTCCAGCATAAAGAGGACCCCCCCAACTAGCATATGTAAGGTCCAGTAACTAATAGAACTGCCCGGAACAACAACAACCCCCCCAGTATAGTTACTGCATCTCCCAATTTCGAACAAGCGCACTCAGAGCTAATTAAACAGGGGATGCACAAATATAGGCAGGCTCTCCCTGCGCCCCTCAATCATTGTCATCAAGGCTGCCAGTAGCACCATCAGGGGAAGAACTGTCCTGCTGGCCCTCCCCACCCCCACCACCCTTTTGCCAACTTTTAAGAGCAGTCTGAAGAGATTGCGGGTTGGAAAAAATCTTGGCCTTCCCATCCAGCAGGAAACGAAGTTGTGCCGGATAGAGCATAGCATATTCGATGCTCTGATCACAAAGTTTACATTTCTGGGGTGCAAATTACCTTCTGGCCTCTTGAACCTTCAGGATAAAGTCTGGAAAGAGGGAAATCGTCGATCCTTCATACTACAGGTGTCCCAGTCCTCTTGCCTTCCTCAGTGCAGCATCTCTGTTGCGGTAGTTCAAGAGTTTGGCGATTATAGGCCTACGATGGGCGCCGGTTGGAGGCCTAGAACCCAACGAGCGGTGCACTCTTTATACAACAAACATAGATGAAAAGATGTCAGCGCCCAAAAATGTCGAGAGTAACTTTTTGACAAAGGTCTCCATGTTGCCCGTTGCTGTAGACTCCCCCAGGCCCGGGATTCTCAGGTTACTGCACCGTGACCTGGCTTCCAGATCTTCGGCTGCATCCTGCAAGGCTACTAAGGCTTTCCCCACTCATTTCTGGGTGCCGCAGGAGTCAGCCTGCGTCTCCTCAGTCTCTGTGATGCACCGCTCAGCCATATCGAAATGCTCTGCGTGCTTGTCAACCCGCAGAGATCCATTCTGTAGGCCGTGTCAATTTTAGCATCAATTGCCTGCCAGCTCTTCTGCATTGACGCTATTATCTGCTTGATGTCTCCAATAGGGTCCACCGCAGGGTTGTCGGGCTCTGACATCATGGACTCCGTAGCCTCCTCACACCGTCTTGACTTTCGTTGCTCAAAATTTATC
The DNA here is from genome assembly GCF_964261635.1 of Lissotriton helveticus. Taxonomy (NCBI): domain Eukaryota; kingdom Metazoa; phylum Chordata; class Amphibia; order Caudata; family Salamandridae; genus Lissotriton; species Lissotriton helveticus. The sequence goes on along the minus strand of NC_136067.1, from coordinate 1,814,895,603 downwards.
TTGGGTTGCAACTTATCTGGTTTGCCCATCTCCGCGCACTCCGCCCAACGGCCGTGGGTCTGGTCAGTGGTGATAGCAGGCAGCAATTGCAACACACAGGATCACCCACCGCAGGCCAGAAGCTTGCCAGTCAGCGAGGCAGAGTATCCACCAATATTGCCCCTGGTCTGCTAGTAACGTTCAGTGCTCAGCGTATATGGCCCGCTACCCCACACCTCACGCCAGGAATGGCTACCACTTCGCAGATTGAAGCTCTAGTAGGTCACAGGAGGGGGGTCTCACGCTGTAGCGGCAGTAAGGTGACTATCACCTGAGCGTTTATGTCATTCGGTGAGGTGGGGCCCCAGACAGGCATGAGCAAGGCACTCCGGGGAGAGCAGGACGGTGCCAGTATATCCGTACCGCCAGTGGTACCTGCAGTCGCGTCATATTTCCAGCGGCCCAGTCTTTGAATTTTACACGGGCACAAGGGTTCCTTCCCCGCAGTCAATGGTATACGGTGCGCTCAGCAGCACCAGTCCACGATGTCTGGGGGTCACCAGCCAGGATATACAAGGGCTAAGCACCCTGCACACAGTAGCAGCTGCGCGACCTCCACTCCGGGATCAAGCCGCCAGAGACGACGATTGCATCGCCGCGTCATCAGGCCACGCTCTGGCGAAGCGCGCCACTCTGCAGATCTCGGCAGCCGCCGAAGCGCTTCTCAAAGGAGAGATGGCGCTCAGGCAGTGAAGCCGTTGGCAGCTCTCTCCACGCGCTCCAGCCAGGAAATCTGATTGGTAAAGCTGTTAAATTATGCCAGATTGTATCCGTGGTCGGCGGAGCTCAATTACCGAGCGGCCATCTTTAGGTCACGCAAGCTCCGCCCCCCAGGCCTACCTCTCCTATAGGATAACATTGGGTTACCTTATTACATTTACATTTATTAAGTGAGAACTCTTGATTGGTAGCAGGAGGGAGAGTCACGCTTGGTGTCATTGTAATTGAAAAACCTCTGTAATGGTTAAGGCAGATTTTAAAATAGAATTCTGAAATTGACATTTCTTTGTCCTAACCTTTTGATCCTTATGCCTACAGCCTATTCCAGAGTCACATGACTAGGTGTAGTTGTCAGTTGGTCTTTGTTTATTCCTCATAGACATTATCACAACAGAGGGTCTGGGAGTTGGCATGATGGGCCATCCTGGCTTAATGAGGGGGTGAACTGTCACCTACACACTTGCACTTCAAAGGCACTTACCCAGCAAACACACAAAGGACTTTACGCTAGCCTGCAGCTTACTTCTGCCCTGCAGCTTTGCTGTCATGCTGCATCAAAGGACTACCTAGCTGCTCTGCTGACCTGCTGACCTGCTGTAGGAAGGACTGCCCAGATTCTCTGCAGCCCTGCTGCTCTGCCTGCAAAAGGACTACGCTGCTACCCTGCTGCCTGAAGAAGAAGGACTGGACCTACTCCTTGAACCCAGGACTGCTAGACTGACTCCAAGAGCACCAACAACCTTGACCCCTGCACCTGGAATCTGCCTTCTGTGGGCCTTAACCCCCCAAATAGTGAATGCCCAGTCCTGGACTCTCGGAAGTAGGGATAGAAGTGCTCTGCCAGCCCAGCTGAGGTCCTTATCAGAACTGATACAGTACACTGCAACCCAACGCAGCCCTTGCCGCTCCTCGTCAGAAAGAGAAACAATGGAAATCAAATTGATGCTGGATCTTACATTGCTGGCAGTCCCCCATTGGAACTGATGCATTGGGGTGCAACTCAATGCACACCTCACCTCACAGCCCTCACAGTTCCTCATCAGAACAGACACAGCATGACACAACTCGACACAAGACCCAGCTTTACTCCTCGGAATTGCCGCTGCACAGCACAAATCCCCACATTCAAGACATAAGTCACAATTCTCAGCAGGCCTAACCTGATCCCTGTATCCGGCTCATTCTCCATTACGGTCAGCCGAAACTTGTGCTTTTGTCCCGGTTCGGCGTGACCAGGTAACTACTGTTGGAGCTTTGCGCTTCTAGGCTCTATTTCAACCTACACATTTATAATTGCACATCTCCGGTTTCACCAATTAGATTTTTGTTATTTTGATGTAAAATAATGTATACATTTTTACTCTATTTTTATAAATTGGTGTGGGATTTGTCTTGTGTTGTGTTTTCACTTTTTTACTGTTCAAGTGCTGCATAAAAACTTTACACATTGCCTCTAAGTTGTAAAGCATGACTGCTTTGTGCCAAGCTACTAGAGGGTAAGCACAGATTAGTTTAGGAACTTTTTGTGTTTGAACCCTGAAAGAGATTGTGGTTGTTGCTTGAGAAGGGCTCACACCGGCCCAACCTATAGGAGCTGCTCCATGAAGTTGCCTTACCTTTGGGTGTAACAGAAAACCTGGTAATACTGCCCTGCCATCAACTGAAGCCCATATGTCATTTTCTCCTTTTTTCACAACCTGCTCTGATCCAACCCGCTTGTTCCTTGACTGTGGCTTTTATTTGCAAATGTCTAACTTCATCCCATGTGTCTGCTAGCATCATGCTGAGTTTTGTCTTTTCTGCACTCTCAGCAGTATATCCCCCATTGAAAACGCATGTATGAATAGCACAAAAACGAGCAACTTCATCTGCATACCTATTCCCTGTAGTAACAAAATCATCTCCCCTTCCATGGGTTGCTTATTTAACAACAGCCACTTCTCTTGGCAATTGCAACGCTTCCAGCAGTTGTCTCACATAATCCCTGTTCCTGATTGGAGAACCTGATGATATAAGGAACCCTCTCTGTGACCAAATGTGTCCAAAGCCATGAATCACACCAAAACCGTACTGGCTATCGGTATAGATGGTGACTCGGACCTGCTCAGAAACTCGGCATGCACGGTTCAAGGCAATGATTTTACCCGCTTGTGCGAAGTGTACTCTCTGTAAGAAAACAGCTTCCACCAGTCCATAGATGGTACAGGCAGCAAACACTGCTCTCAACTTTCCCTGAATGTCTCTTAGGCATGAACCATCAACAAAAAGGACCTGATCGGGATCCAAACATTGCTCATCAACCATGTGGAGTCTCAGTTTTATGGAAAGCTCAATGATATCCAAACAGTCATGGTCTTCACAATCTTTCCCATCAGCATGTGGAACAGGTAACAATGTAGCAGGATTTAACACAGAAAAATGCTTCAGGGTAACTTTCTTGCCAATGAGTAACACCTGCTCCATCCCTTGTCAACCTGTTATTTGACCCTTGCGCAAGACTCGGGTGAATCAGCATCACAGTTCTCTTCTTGCCTCAATGATCTGGCCTTATGGATGTCAAATAACTGCCCAAAATTGAATGGTAGTAAGACGGATGGCATGCTCATTGGGAAATCTCCCTCTATATGGGGTTCAGCCCGGAGGCCCTGGAGACTGGGGCCTGTCCCTATGCCCAAAATAGAGGTGAAGAATCTGGGAGTGAGGCTCGATCCAAAACTTACTCCTGAGTCCCAAAGCAGAAAGGTAGCAGGGAGATGTTTTAGCACCCTCAAGATGCTAAAAAAACTAAGAAATTCTTCCTGTAAAAGCACGGAAAACCATAGTCCACACCTTGGTGACCTTGACACTGGACTACAGTATTTGTCCTATACCTGGGTGTGCCAAAATGCTGCTTGCAACATCTCCAACGAATTCAAAATGCGGTGGCACGCCTTGTCTTTAATCTTCCAAGACATGCCTCAATGAAAAAAGCCCTTGTCTTCCTTCACTGGCTGCCAATTGGAAAGAGAATCCTTTTCAAAGCCCTGTGCTTCTGTCACCGGAGCATACAGGGGAAAGGCCCCAGCTATCTGCACAATTTTCTTACCCTTCAAAATCCCAGTCGGCTTTTAAGATCGACAGGAGTTCACCTACTCAAAGTACCTAGGATAAAAAGGCAAGAATGGGAGCACACTCATTTTGCTACCTAGAGGCCAAAAACTGGAGCACACTCCCACCTCTGCTACGTGCAGAGAAATCTGAGCCCACTTTTCGTAAAGGCCTGAAAACCAGGCTATATCAACTCCTTCCACTCCTGCTAATATGCATCTAGCAAGGGGGTACACCTATAGGGGTAGGCAGGCACTCTATAAATGACCTATTATTATTTATTATTATTTGTCAAATGCTGTGTTTTGTCTCTCATCATCAGGAGCTCAACTGTATGCAGTACATATATACTTTAAGAGGATGACACATCATAATGCTTTCACATCATTCAAAACTGACGCCTGTTGCAGCAACGGATTTGAGACATCTGGGTAACACTGAAGCAGGAGGTAGTGTGGCTGAGAAAAAGGCCTCTGGGCTACGGGCACCCCACTGTGTCTGGGTGAGTACAAAAAGAGCACAATCTTCCCTTTGATGGCAGAACAGCAAAAAAACGCTTTGTTGTAATTAGGAAATCCTGAAGAGAGCGCAACACAGGCACTATCTCAACTCCAGGAAAGCAAGCAGACAGTCATTATCCCAATGTACCGGAACACACACATTTTTGTGGGTCAGCATCTGAATAGGTTTTTCCACCAAGGAGTAATTAGGAATCTACTGTCGGCAGTAGCCTACCATTCCTCAAAATATCCTGACATCTTTCTGAGAACTAGGCGGATCCATTTTAATGATTGCCTCCACCCGTTCTGGTGACACCTTCCTCTTCCATTTTTCAATTTAGTGACGCAAATGCTGCACTTTGTTGAGACAGTACTGAAAGCTTACTCGGAGACACCTTGTGCCCATTGTCAGTCAGATAATTAAGTAAGGCAAACGTATCGGCCCTGGAAGCCTCCCGCATTTCAGACCCAGTAAGGAGGTCATCTATGTTCTGGACTAACACTGAGTTGCGGGGCAGAATCAAGCTCTCATGTGTCTTCTTCAATACCTGATTGATGGACTTTCAGTAAACCCTTGAGGGATGCGGCACCATGTTAAGACATGATTCTCCAGACAGAAAGAAAATAAAAATTGGCTTTCCTCATGCAATGGAATAGAGAAAAAGGCCTGGCAAATGTCAATCACTGTAAAAAAACTCAGCTTCACAAGGAATCTCAGAGAAGGATTCTGTATCACGGAACAACAGGGAATCACTAAGACAGTGAAATTTCTAAGGTCCTGTACAATGTGATACTTAACACTCTTCTGCAGTCCCATAATGGAAGAATTACATGGACTTCCCATGATCTCCTTTAGGATGCCCTGTGCAATCATGGACTCAATTACAGGTGTAATCCCTGCCACTGTTTCTGGGGTCAGGTTGTACTGAGGCATTCTCGGGAGCTCTGCATTAGGCTTGACCTGTATGCAGACTGGCTTGACTCCTCAAATCAGTCTGGTTTCCTCCCCAGAGAAGTCCCAAACCACTGGAGAGACAGTATCCCTCATGTCCAGCGCCATGTCTTCCACTGTCAGTAATGGAAACATGGCTGTGTAAGGATTCTGATTGGCCAACTTGAAAGAAATATCCTCAACATTAGTCTGAAACTCGATTCCCTTCGGTGTACAATGGGTGGTATAATTCGATTTGCACAAAATATCACGCCCTAGCAAACAGACAGGACTAGAGTCACACATCACAAACTGATGATGATCTTGAAAGGTTCAGATTTTTACTGATACCTCTTCTGTCAAAGTGTTCGTCATTCAACTTGGATCGATATTCCTGAGAGGGGCAGGTTTGGGATTACTGCAGATTTCACAGTAGAGCGGGTAGCACCAGTTATCAATCAAGAATGTAATGGGATGACCAACTACGTCTGCATCCACATATGGTCCTCTCTGGTCTACCTTTAAGACTGCTCCAAGTGTACAGTCTTCCTCCACCCTCAAGCACCATCATAAGAATGGGTCCGGATCAAATCCATTTGGTGCTTCCATTAAGGGCATCTGGCGAAAAGATTGGCCGCCCTGCGAGATTCTCGGAGGTTGAGGCCCTTGCACTGACTGGTTATGATTCCCACTTGCGTTAAGAGATCTCGGCCGAGTCACTGTTGGTAACTGATTTACTCCATCTGCCACCTGCACGAGTTCTCCTTCCTGCACTAATGCAACAAAAATGACTGGTAGTGGTCATCTTTAGAGTTGCAACATCTATCCCTGATTCAATGCAGACACCTCTTCCACTTCCCTGTCCCATCGACGCTGCGACTGATGTTACTTGGACACCTCCTTGAACATACCCTTGACCAAGAGCTACGGTTCACAATATTGCCTACACCTGTTCTCCCTTTTGTATGTTCTGCATTTGAACCAGCACAATTTCTCCTTTATCCGTCTATGCTTAGAGTCCATGTTATCACTGCAGTGCCTGGCGTACTGTAAGATTTTGTCTACTGATTTCTTTTGCCAGCGGATTAAGTGCTGTTGGATCATGAGGCTGATCCCTGGCCTCAATCCTGTCACAAATTAGGATACAAATTGGCCCATGTTTGTAGGGTGGAGCATATCTAACCCACTGTACTGCTTAAAGTCTTGAAACAGCCTTTTGTAATAAACATGTACTGACTTTTTAGGTTCCTGGGTCGTCCGATGAATCTTAACCCAATCGATGTCTTCAGGGGCTATTCTGGACTGCAACCATGTGGTCACCTGATCGTACTTATTCATAACCAAAGGTGAAGGACCATGGGTTACTGAATCCCTCACTGGCTCAGCAGCAGGCCATTCATAAGTGACCTTGGAAGCAGACCATAGGTCACTAGGAACCACAATTCCAAACAAGGTATTTAAGTAAATTCACAACACTTTTGAGATTTTAACAAAGCGATCAACCTGCTTATACCACTCTGCATTTTTCTCCCTCAACTTGGGAAAATTGTTCGTGAATGCAACGAGGTCACCCTTACTCCAGAGAACATGCACATACCCTCAGCTAGGCACTTCCTATAATAGTTATACCTCTACTCCCTGTGTTCCCCCTCCCAGAGGTGGTGTTTCTCCTGTCGCCTTTCTCGCACTCTTCTTCTTTGACACTCTCTCTTTCCAGGTATCCTGCATACTCCAAGCCCTTATTCCTATGACCAATTCCCGGAAATGCGTTTTCAACCCCATCACTCTCTTGTCCTCTTCTGGTCATTGTAAGTAAGCTTATGATTTCTCTGCAATGTTTTCATTCAAACAAATCTACTCCATACCTATGAACTAAGTCTGACAACTTCTCTTTTACAATGTTTTTTTTAGAGTTTTATATAGCGCGAACGAGACGCAAAGATATCCGTTATCAGAGCGCCTTACATGAGCACCAGTTTTGTTACAGATGGACACATTAATTTTTGTTAGGCACAGGAAGATTAACTGATTTGCCCAGAATCCCAGGTTGTTGAGCGTCGATGCCGAGACTTGAACTGGGTTCCCCAGCTTCGAGGTCGACCGCTCTAGCCGCAAGGCTACATCCGCGTGTCTTGCCCTATGGGTGACATCCTTCGCTACAAACAACAGATCATCTGGCTCATAGGTCTCTATTCTGTCTAAAGGTAGGTTCCCACTAAGGATCTCGTCTACCTCAGCCTTCAGCTTCACCACATCCAATAGCTTTGCCTTCACTGTAGCCTTAATGGGACCCTGAATCGACGTACTGCTCTGACTCTCCTTGCCGTTATTATTGTCTCTCAACCAGGATTCCAAGTCTGAAACATCTAAGACACGTTGACTGCCAGAGGCTCCCTGACTTTTGCTTGTCTCTAAAGTCACACCACTTGCTCCTCTCACTGGAGTTTCCCACATCTGCAGATCTGAACTAGTGCTTGCCATGGGTATAGACCGAATAGTACTAGAACCAATACATACTCCAGAAGGATCAGCAGTAGCCGCTAAAAGGGTACTGAATTCCATAGGCACTAAAAATAGGCAATTCCCATTTGTGCTCCCTGTTCTTCCCAATCCAGTCCATTCAGCCTACAAGAGCTGTCGCTGACTAAGGCCTCCCACTAAACTTGGGTCATAGACTGGAACAACAGGACCAATGGTAACTGGCACAATAAGAGCTTCCGGCAACCGTGAAGCAGCACTAACCTGATTCTGTTCCATACCTCCTAAAGCAGACACTTGTGTTCCGCCTACTCCTGCTGATATCCTTCCCACAACTCCTGGACCAGGACCCACCTGACCTGTTACACTGTCCACAATCCCTGCATTTCCTGAGTCTCGACCCCATCCCCTGATTGTGGACTTTAAGGTGGAGGACCCTCAGATAACAACCCATCGAAGAAGCTGTCTTCATTGCCACTACTGTCATTTCCATTTGGCCTCCCACTCCTATTCTGGTATCCTCCCTCTCCCACCGGCACTGGGTATAACATTTCTCCTTCTATGGTATCCACTCCCCATCTCCTAAGCTGTGCATCCCACTGTGCATCCTGATATGCCCTCACAGTTTGCCTCATCCTCCCTTGAAATTTCTCCCTCTGCACGCATTCATGCATCTAACGCTTCAAATTGTGTTGATCTAGGCAAAGGTTGCAGCACAAACATTGCTCCTCAGTGCATCTAACTGAAATGAACCAAAGTATGGAAAGGACAAGTCACCCTCCTTTTTAGTGATCTTATACCAATTTTAGAGCCAGATTATAGTATGTAGCCCAACCTTTGTCACCATGTAGTGTGCTGGAGTATCCTTGGGTGGTGCCTCTTCGTCCACTCGAGTAACAACCCTTTTGTCACCATTGAAAAGATCTTGCAACACCCTAAAACATAGCATGATTTCCAATTGCAATTTCTTGTTCAATAGATTACTACAGAACAACCTTTGTCAACCACAAATTCCTGATGACTACCAACCAATCTCAGCACAGCCTTACACCAGCTGACCTATTGCAGCGTGACACTCTCTGATGTCACTTTCACTCCTCGCAGCTGCTCACCCTCCTTCACAATTTCTTCGTGTACATTCACTTACACAATCATTTTAAATCCGTAATTGTCTCCCATCTAAAAGGAATGATAGAATCCAATCACTCAAGGACATTCAAACACGATGACACTCGACCAGCGTGGATCAACCGAATCTGTATAGCTCAACCCTGTACTCAAGGTCCACTAGATGATTCCCATAGGTCCCATTCACACAGCATTCCCTGTCTTAGGTGGAACTGCAGATTAAGCATGGGCTGAAAATTCGTTCCGCTCGCGGAATTTGCGGATTTTCCGCAATTTCGCGATCCGCGAATCTCGCGAAATCGCGGTAAAATCCGCGAATCAGCGGGGACGACTTTTCAGCCAAGCACTTACAGGGTTACAGCAGCAGGTGCAAAAGTTCAAGCTAATTTTTTGTAACCTTTTACAAAAGGGTTACAAAGAAATTAACTTCAACTTGGGCACCTGCTGCTGTAAGCCTGAAAGTGCTTCCTGGCGCCTCGTTGCCTACTTGCAACTATTCTCTGACCCTGCTCTGACCCTTGAAGCAGGGTCAGAGAATAGTTACAAGTAGGCAATGAGGCGCCAGTCACGAAAATTAAACCTCAACAGGAAGCACTGACAGATATAAAAACAAGCATTTGCAATGCAATAGGTCTCGCATTAGGAAAGTTTGATCTATTGGTCTTGTAAATGACAATTTTTTTTATTTATGTGTTGGTTTTGAAAATAGCTAAATTAATAGCTTTGTCATTTACAATGCCAATAGTTATAACTTTCGCAAATGTGACACCTATAGCATTTGTATTGCAACATGTTTTGTATTTACGTGACTTAGCTGTATTGATATTACAAATTACAATGGCTTTTAATTTTTTTAAATAATTAATACTTAAATAAAAGTGATTTTAATTTATAATGGCAATAGCTTAAACTTTTGTTAATACATTTTGTGAAGATTATGTTCAGTGTATTTTATTGTGACGAAAATCCAAGAACAGTAGTGAAATATTAACATCTTTTTGTGACATTTGTAATAAAGTTTGAAACATTGAGAGAACATATTTGAACCAGTTGTTGTAGAATGGTTGCGCAGATTGATGCTGGGGTGGTGCTGAGTGGTGCTGTGGTGATGCTGAGTGGTGCTGTGGTAGCGCTGAGTGATGCTGTGGTGGCGCTGAGTGGTGCTGTGGTGGTGCTGAGTGATGCTGTGGTGGTGCTGAGTGGTGCTGTGGTGGTGCTGAGTGATAATGTGGTGGTGCTGAGTGATGCTGTGGTGGTGCTGAGTGATGCTGTGGTGGCACGGAGGGGTGCTGTGGTGGTGCTGAGTGGTGCTGTGGTGGTGCTGAGTGGTGCTGTGGTGGTGCTGAGTGATGCTGTGGTGGTGCTGAGTGATGCTGTGGTGGTGCTGAGTTGTGCTGTGGTGGTGCTGAGTGATAATGTGGTGGTGCTGAGTGATAATGTGGTGGTGCTGAATGATGCTGGGGTAGCGCTGAGTGATGGTGTGGTGATGCAGAGGGCAGAAAGGCAAAAAAAGCAGTCTAACAAAGGGCAGAAGGGCAGAAAAACAAGGGAAAAACGAGTCTAACAGAGGGCAGAAGGGCACAAAAAAACAGTCTAACAGAGGACCGAAGGGCAGAAAAACAAGGGAAAAACGAGTCTAACAGAGGGCAGAAGGGCACAAAAAACGAGTGTAATGGGGCAGAAAGGCACAAAAACGAGTTTAACAGAGGGCAGAAGGGCAGAAAAACAAGGGAAAAACGAGTCTAACAGATGGCAGAAGGGCACAAAAAACGAGTCTAACAGCGGGCAGAATGAATCCCGCCCTGCGTGTTTGTCCACGAAGATGCCACTTTTTTGTGCAATACCTCTACTCAACTGGAGTACTTTCTACTGTCTAATCAGTAAGTGCTCCCTCGTTGGCTAAATGTATAGGGGCAGATTTACAATAACTGGCGCATCCCCAGGGATGCGCCAGTTATTGTGCGCCGCAGCTCCGCCACCCATGGTGCGCCACATTTAAAATGTGGCGCACCATGTGGCAAAAACGGCGCTTCAAGCAGGCGCAGGGTTTTGACGCAGCATAGGCCTAAAAGTGACTGAGTGAAATCTTGTAGATTTCACTCAGCCTCTTTTACGAGGCGTTCCTTCACAGAAACGCCCTCCCCTGCGCCGGAACGCCTCCTGATGGCGCAGGGCTTTACAACGCGACACATCTCTCAGATGCGTCACGTTGTTAATACCCAGCACCATGGCGCATCTTTTGTGCTGCCGCTGCGTCACAACAGGTCTCGGTAGAGGGTGGCAGTGGTGAACCAGAGGGTGGCAGTGATGAACCAGAGGGTGACAGTGATGAACCACAGGGTGGCAGGGATGAACCAGAGGGTGACAGTGCTGAACCAGAGGGTGGCAGTGCTGAACCAGAGGGTGGCAGGGGTGAACCAGAGGGTGGCAGGGGTGAACCAGAGGGTGGCAGTGATGAACCAGATGGTGGCAGGGGTGAACCAGAGGGTGGCAGACGGTGAACCAGAGGGTGGCATGGGTGAACCAGAGGGTGGCAGTGGTGAACCAGAGAGTGGCAGTGGTGAACCAGAGGGTGACAGTGCTGAACCAGAGGGTGACAGTGGTTAACCAGAGGGTGGCAGTGGTGAACCAGAGATGCCGTGATGAACCAGAGGGTGGCAGTGGTGAACCAGAGGGTGGCAGTGGTGAACCAGAGGGTGACAGTGCTGAACCAGAGGGTGGCAGGGGTGAACCAGAGGGTGCTGTGATGAACTAGAGGGTGGCAGTGGTGAACCAGAGGGTGGCAAGAGTGAACGAAAGGGTGGCAGTGGTGAACCAGAGGGTGGCAGTGCTGAACCAGAGGGTGACAGTGGTTAACCAGAGGGTGACAGTGGTGAACCAGAGGTGCTGTGATGAACCAGAGGGTGGCAGTCGTGAAGCAGAGGGTGGCAGTGGTGAACCAGAGGGTGACAGTGCTGAACCAGAGGGTGGCAGGGATGAACCAGAGAGTGGCAGTCCTGAACCAGAGGGTGGCAGTGGTGAACCAGAGGGTGGCAGGTGTGAACCAGAGGGTGGCAGGGGTGAACCAGAGGGTGGCAGTGGTGAACCAGGAGCGTGGCAGTGATGAACCAGAGGGTGGCAGTGGTGAACCAGAGGGTGCTGTGCCCATACACGACCGCATGGGTAACTTCGCCATGCAAGCGGCCCGCGAACACGCAAAAAGCCCTGTGAACACGCAAATAACCCTGCGAACACGCAATAAACCCCGCGAACACGCAAAAAACTAAAAAATCCGCAAATTCGCACAAATACGTGGATTTTGCCGATTGCGAATTCGCAAATTTCGCCCATACTTACTGCAGATGACGTATCACGACAATCACAATCTCAGTGTCTTCTACACTTTTTAATATATCTTGGGATCTTATGCCACTTTGGAACTTGCAGCTCAAATCTCAATCCTTGGACTTCGTCCAGCCCGAAACCACATTTACTCGACTCTTACACCAACTCCGCAAGACATCACCCAATCAAATCATTCCCGCAATCTAACACACAGCATATACCCTGTGAATACTCACTCCTCCTTCGGCTGCTGATCTTGTTGCACCATCAAACTCCGTCGGTCTCCGCCAGATTCCATCACCTTCCGTTCTCAATCATTGGGCTCTAGTTTGTGACTTTGGGTTTCTAGGTTCCACTTACTCCAGACTGCTTCTGGATTCTCCCCTTACTTCATGTGCAAAGCATCCTACTCTGCTACCAACTGAAAGGGCTGGGCCCATAAGTTCTAGACCTGTTCTGGAATCACAATCCAATGGTTCTTTTTCGCAGCATGAAAGGGGAGAGAAGTAGTTAGGAAACAATCAATTAACCAATAACTCCCTCATAAATGCAAGAACTATGGACAACTACTGAAGGTTAGTTTCATTTATTACAAAGCCAAAGATAACTGAACATAAAGACAACTCAGCGCGAGTGTGTAGAAATACTTTGGAATTAACAGAAGCCAAATCTGCGTATCCAGTTTAAACGATGCAGCATAAGCAATATGATTAGTTCAAGAAGTAAAATACAGAAATCAGGAAGCATGAGTCCAAATTCTCCTGCATCATGGTTGGTGAGTGAAAAGCATTAGATCTGTGCCTACTCTAGGACTAAGGTGACATCCCTAAATAAGCACTTTCAGGAGGAAGGTCAAACTGTGTTCCTAAGAAGTCTCTCCATGATCGATGAGACATGTAGCATAAAGCTACCAAGACAGAGCTTGTACTAAGATGCTCCCTTTCTGAAGGCAAATGAGATGTTGGGGCATTTCCGTATTCTCAACAAGTTATCAATGGGTAGCATTTCCAGGGTGCAGTGCGAGTCACGCCTTCTGCTCTGGGTACACTCCTGAAAGTGATTTTCCACAGAACATTGGTGTACTTCCCTTGATACAATTTGTCCATGGTTCCCAGGCCTTATCCTGTGTGAAGCACAATGACCTTCCTTTTTTGACTCAAACCACGTGATTGTAACTTCTTCTCTCCTTTCCTGAATAGTAAAACAAAGACATTATTCTAGCTAACAAGAGCTCTTCTTTCACCTGCAACACTAATGTGAGAAAGAACGAATTCCACAGCACACATGAAATTCAAACCATTTCTAAAGCAAGAGATTCCAGGGAACTGCATCTAAGGCTTACGAAATTCAGCCAACATAAGAAAGCATCATATAATTGTTACAAATTCATATAAACTTAAGACAACTTCAATTAATGCATTTACCTATGTATGAAATGTCATGATTAATGAGCACGTTTAATACATAATCAGTGGTCAGTTGCACAATATGAGTTCTTTATGTTAATGTTTTCTTCTAGTTACATTAATTTTCTACTTTGATTCCCAATGCTACGTTCAATGGCCTACAATCCATCCCATTTTCATGTTAATACATTTCGCAATTCCAACATATCACATTAATACAACAAATGGTTATATGCAGGTATGGTCTACATATGATTATGATGCACCCCTACAAATACAATGCAGTTTTCACTCTATCACTAACATCCTCTAAATCAAGACCATAATAATATCACTGTTTTAGCACACAAGATAAACATTTGAGTGCAAGTGAAAGCAAAGGGGATTCTGAAGAATCCTGTTCTAGAGTTTGTGGTAGGGAAATAGAAGGCAAAATATTGAAGGGTCACAATAGCATGACCATAATATCGAGGGACAAATTAACAGAGAGTTACATGCACAGAGTGTAGTATGGATGTACTAATCTTACTATTCCTAACTCCACATCTATGCTATTTGGAGATACATATATATTATCAAGGTATGTATATGTGGAGTAAGGAATAAAAAATCTATTCAAACTTACTGTTTCATAATTTGTAACAATATTGTGACCCTTTAATAGCCTATCTTTGATATTAAAGACAGATGATTAATGAATGGCTTGTTACAGAAAACAGCCTTTTCTTATCTAAAGACTGTGAATTACCTTTTAATTTTTACCTACCCCCAGAAAGTTGCACCACTAATTGTATTGATATCCAGCATTGACCATGAAACCAGTTCAGTTTCATAAAGCTTTATTCGGAACATAAAAACATGTCCATAAAAGCACAAACAATTTCATATACAAACATTTCATAGTTAATAGAAAAATAACAAGACACATAATACATTTATTATCCAGTGCGGGATGGAATAAATAATTAAAATAATTAAAAACACATGCATTTCCTAACACTTATGGCCTTGAGTAAAAAAGTTGCCGTGAAAAAGCAAATGTCCGGATGATGCAGATTAAAAAGCAGTTTCATCGAGTCAGTAATTGTTCTTACTCCAAATCTTTTAAAGATGGGCTTAAGGAAGAGTTTCCGTAGTTCGCTATACAGTTGGCAAGACAAGAGAAAGTGCATAGTGCTCTGTTCCGTATTGTTATCACAAGCACAGGGACCAGTAGGGCGTAATTTTACATTTGGGCACGCAACCAGATGATGTACAGTTCCCATCCTCAATCTGGTTAGTACAAACTGGTGCCAGACTCTGGTCACCTGTGTCAAATATGGATGAAATCCAATAAACTCATTCATGCTATTGTACAGCTTACAGGTAGATAGGTTTAATTCTTCCAAAGCACGCCTTTCAGCACAAAAATTCAAAAACATAGTTTTCAGATTTGATTTGGAGATAACAGAGGCACAATACCGATCATTGATCACATTAAATCCAAAAACATTTTGAAAATTATCGATATTGTATTTGATCCAAGGGATCATCAGGTGCTGGTCCAATGAGAGGCAATCCTCAATAATAGCTCTATTCAATGAGGTGCCTTCGTTCAGCCAAACAGAGCGCCACAATAATAGGGGTCTTAACATGGTTAAATCATTCAAAAAATGAATCCCTGTTTCCTTATGAACCAAGATGTTGGAGGTAGATTTGGGTAAGCACAGGAGCCTTTTCAAAAAATGATTCTCCTCCACCTGGAGGGACCCGGCTGGTGTCACACCCCAAACTCCTGCCCCATACAGGGCAGCAGATAATCATCTGGATTGATAGATTTTTAGCATGTCCATGATGCGTCTATTCCCCAGCTTCTTGGCAAATACAAAAACCCCATTTGCACTCCTAATCATCTTAGTTTTTACTGCTTTATGTTCAATGTCCCAGCTAACATTTTTAGAAAAATTAATGCCTAGATAGCAGAAATTGTCAACTTTTAGAACCTGTTCGCCTTCAATAAAATAATGAGAGTTAACTTTCGATTTAGCTCGACCTGGCCCACACTCCATCACATAGGTTTTGGACCTATTGATCACCAGCTTCCTGTTTTTGATGAAATGCACAAACTTATCCATCAAGCGTTGTAGACCCAAGGGGGTTCTGGACAGCAGCACAGCGTCGTCCGCATAGAGTAACACAGGAATGTTGAAGTTGTTAACTCTGGGTACGTCAGCCGTAACTGTCTTCAGGACCGAATCCACCTCGTTTATGAAGAGTGTAAAAAGTAGGGGTGCTAGAACGCACCCCTGCCTGATTCCTCTCTTGATGCAGAACTTACTCGTGCATTCCCCTTTAGGTCCATACCGGACACTGGTACTAAGTTTTTCATACAGGCGGGCCAAAAAATAAACTATACCATCGGGAGCTCCCATTTCAATCAGTTTAGCCCACAATATGGCATGGTCTACCATATCGAAAGCACTGCTTAGATCAGCAAAGCAAAGATATAGAGACCCTTTCTTAGCCTGGGTATATTTCCCGACTAAGAGTTCTAAATTCAAACACTGTTCAATTGTGCCACGTCCTTTTCTGAACCCAAACTGACTGTTAGTTAAAATCTCATTAGTCTCTGCCCATTCCTCTAATCTGACTAAAAGGACCCGGCTCATAACTTTAACCGATGAGTCCAGTAGGGATATCGGACGATAATTTTTCGCATCGCCCCGGTCTCCTTTCTTATAGATAGGGATAATTATTGATTCTACCCAGGTTGATGGTATTTTGCAACTAACAGCTGTATTAAAAATCTTAACCAGCAGTGGGCCCCAGATCTCCGGGGCGGTCTTATAAACATCTATGGGTACCCCATCGGGTCCTTGGGCCTTCCCGCCCTTACTGGCTCCTATGCTGGCCTTGACCTCATCTAGAGTGATGTTTAAGGCAACGATAGGCCAGCCGTCTTCAACGGGAGCTAATCTTTTACCGGAGTCGAATATATTAGAGAAATGTTGAATCCATGACTCCATACTCACATTTGATGTGAGCTCTGGCACCTTCTCGTCCTTGAGGAATGGGCTATTCACCGTAGACCAAAACAAAGTGCAGTCCCTTAGTTCTGCTGCTTGGCTTAACTTGGCCCATGCTTCCTGCTGTAATTCAGCCTTTCTGCATTTAAGGACATGTTTAAAATCCTGCCTAAGTTGAATCACTAGACTCTTATCTCTTGGTTTAACTGCTAGAGCTTCTTTAAGATTACTCCGGGCATTAGAACAAGCATGATCAAACCACCCCCTATTTTGTTTATTCTTGTGCCCTACCTCTTTTGTGAACTTCTTATTAATAATTGAATTAATTCTGTCAAAGTGGGCAATACTGGCAACCACAATTTCATTTTGTTCGAGAATTGCCGAAATTTCCATCAAACAACTGTTGATGATGGAATCTGATGTTACAGCGGCTTTTTCTCCTTTCCACCTCAACCTGACTCCATTTATCCTGTGGGGCTCAATGTTAACAACAGTTCCCATGTTGGTTGTGGTGGCAGGTTTCCAAAATTTGGTTTCAGTAATTAAACAATTGTGGTCACTAAGCATTACATCAACCACCTTGGGCTCAGAGCACAAGGGGATTAGATTGGAAGACATGCATATAAAATCAATGACCGTATTAGCCCCCCTCCCTTTAAAAGTTGGTATACTTTCTCCAAGATCATTCTTAACGTTTTCCATGATTACCAAGTCATGATCTACCAGAAAGTTATTCAGGGTTTCACCATACATATGATGAGGGAAGTGAACCTCAGCCTCCCCTGAATGGTTATACACACCACATAGCTTCTGGGAAGACAAGGGGCAAACTGAAACATTAAAATCCTCCACAAAAATAAATTCAAAAACACCGTTAAAATTTTCCACAACATTACACACGGCTTTATCTAGATCATTAATGGCTGTATGCCTAGTGCCATCAAATATATTATTGTAGAAATTAATCAAGAGTATATTTCTACCCGCTTCTTGTGATAGCCATAGGATTTGTGAGTGAACCCCCACTTTTACATACTTTTTCACTAAAACTGGTAATTTAACTGAGATCAGAACTAGCAGGCCTCCTTTAGATCTGCCATGTGGTGAAGCCAAGGCAGGGAGCTCATAGGATACAAAGCCTTCACTGCCCTTAAATTTTTTACACCAAGTTTCTTGTAGGCAGATGATGTCAAATAAATCAATGAAATCCTTCCATCCTAGCATTTCCACCTTGGCCGTCACCCCTGCGATATTCCAGCTAGCAATATAGACAGTTACCCTATCCCTATCATGATTAGCTATAGGCATTTCAACATTAGATATGGACATGTTAACATCTGAATTAAAAAGCTCTATGTTATTAAGATTCTCCTTCACTCCCCCTATAGTCATACAATCCTCAATCGCATTATTATCCAATTCAATTGCAGGTATAGATAATTCTCCAGTATCACCACTCACATGTACTGGGTTAATCTTATGTCAGTCGTTTTGATCCAGGCAACTCAACGACTGATATCTATTTTGAATTGGGACTTGGTAAAACATCCCATTAACTGGTGACAGGGTACTTTCACATATAGATGAAAAATTTGGGGCATGTGTTACAAATCTATTCCCACCAGGGACTGGGTTCTGCATATACATCGGCGTGATAGGTGTGCCCTCCTGGGGACCAAAACAAAAGGTAGGTAACCCGGGTCTATTTACAGTGGGTTGGTGGTTATTAAAATACTGTAAACCCTCCCCACTGTTTACAGATGTCAACCTATTGAGATGATTATAAAAATATCCCAATGGCCTTGCAACGACATCTGTCTCAGACTGCGTGATTGAGGCCGCTCTGAGTAGGACCGTTGCAACGTGTTGCGGATGTTTAAAATTAATAATCACGCAGTCCCCCCCACAGGTCTTTCTTGTGTTACCAATCCAGTTGACTATTCTGATAGAGATAATTTGATCAGAGTAGCCAACTGGGTATCCACTCAATCTCAGAACTTCTGCACACAGACCCTCAATTTTAGTTATCAAGGGCTCTACAATCATTTTAAGTCTATCATCGATGTTACTCACTAATAAGTCTATTTGGTCTGACTTAATAGAAACACAACTTTCTTTCTTTAATTCCCCTGTGTTCTCAATGTTCTCTTTGTCGGTAATATCCTTTTTATTTTTCCTACCAGAATGATGATTTCCCCGTTTGGGTGCTGTTTTCCTACACGCTCTCATAAGTCTTGTGGCCCTGATGGACTGTTTAGGAGTTCCTTCATAGGTCTCACTCTGATCATCTTCCAGTACAGTCACATTTTCGGATATCTCATTGGAGTCAGCATTAATACTAGTGTTCTCAGACTCGGCTGCTATGACGGTGGCAACAATGTCAGTAGACGTATTGATAACAGCAATATTGGGATCCAAGGGCACATCCACAAGGGGATCTTGCATGGTACTTTTCCCTAGCGATTTCCTTCTGTCTGTATTAATTCTGTTAACTACTTTCAATAAGTAGTTATCTGGTAAGGTGGATTGGATAGACATGATGGGTGGTAGTTCAGAGGACACAATCAGCAAATATAAAAACAAAGAAGTTAAATCCTAAATGTACCGTTTGAGCGTACTCACACGTGGTACCAAGGGGGGTGGCCCGACCCGTTCCTGATCGTCCCCGGACGGCCACAGACGGCCCGCCCTCTGCCCGGGCTCAGCCCGGCGACGCCCGCGCGTCCCGCGACGCGGAGGGAGCGCCCTGGTTTAATAGCGCCTCCGGGCGCGCAGCGGCAGGAAGTGGCCGGAAATGGCCGCTAAGCCCCCTGGGAGCTGTAGTCTCCAGCCGCCGCCAGCCGCGATGGTGTAGAGCGGCAGCGGCGAGACCACAGCGTCAGGGCCCCAGGAGCGAAGTGGCAAAGTGGCGTCCAGCAGGTAAGGGCTCCCTTGACTGGTCCGGTTCAATGCAGGCGAAAATCACCCCCCGCTCCACCGAGGGAGCGCCCTGGTTTAATAGCGCCTCCGGGCGCGCAGCGGCAGGAAGTGGCCAGAAATGGCCGCTAAGCCCTCTGGGAGCTGTAGTCTCCAGCCGCCGCCAGCCGCGATGGTGTAGAGCGGCAGCGGCGAGACCACAGCGTCAGGGCCCCAGGAGCGAAGTGGCAAAGTGGCGTCCAGCAGGTAAGGGCTCCCTTGACTGGTCCGGTTCAATGCAGGCGAAAATCACCCCCCCCCGCTCCACCGAGGGAGCGCCCTGGTTTAATAGCGCCTCCGGGCGCGCAGCGGCAGGAAGTGGCCGGAAATGGCTGCTAAGCCCTCTGGGAGCTGTAGTCTCCAGCCCCCGCCAGCCGCGATGGTGTAGAGCGGCAGCGGCGAGACCACAGCGTCAGGGCCCCAGGAGCGAAGTGGCAAAGTGGCGTCCAGCAGGTAAGGGCTCCCTTGACTGGTCCGGTTCAATGCAGGCGAAAATCACCCCCCGCTCCACCGAGGGAGCGCCCTGGTTTAATAGCGCCTCCGGGTGCGCAGCGGCAGGAAGTGGCCGGAAATGGCCGCTAAGCCCTCTGGGAGCTGTAGTCTCCAGCCACCGACAGCCGCGATGGTGTAGAGCGGCAGCGGCGAGACCACAGCGTCAGGGCCCCAGGAGCGAAGTGGCAAAGTGGCGTCCAGCAGGTAAGGGCTCCCTTGACTGGTCCGGTTCAATGCAGGCGAAAATCACCCCCCATGAAACCAACATAGGTGTAGGTCTCCGATTTTAACAGCTAATTACTTTGCAGAGCCTCAACATCCCTACAGGTATGCTGCCAGGAACACTGAAACAGAGCACTTGACCCCTGCACTGAAATAATTTCATTGGCTGCTGATTTGCAAATGTGAAGTTGTATTTAGCAAGAGGCTATTGTACATCAGTAAAGGATGCTGGGAAGGGTCCACATATATCAGGAAAGGATTTTGAATATTTAATCCATATTAAATCTTGAGCTTTTTAGAGCCTGCATGTGTTTGTAAACTTCACTCACCATGTGTAGTACCGCCCCCCCCCCCCCCCCGAAGGACTCACTGAAAACCAACATCCTTCCTAGTTGTGGCTGGCATGACTTATGGGGGGTGGGGGGGAGGGGGCAGTGGGGGGGTGGGGTGATGCAGTGACGGGGTCACGCAGGGGAATGTACTTACCTTCCCCAGGCCAGTCCCGCATGTCTCTGCTCCTCTCCTATTCCTGGAACAGGAAGCAGGCAGCCTCCCTCCCCTCCCCTAAGCCATTCACAATGCTACAATGGCAGCATTGTGATTGGTCAGGACGCCGACCCTACATGCAGGCTGCATGCAGCCTACATGGAGAAAAGGCAGATTGCGCATGACTGGTTTGGTCGGCCCCAGATTGCCGACAAACAGTCAGCACCCTCAGCATTGGGCAAGCCACTCCTCCACTTCCCTTGAGCATCCTCGCCCCCAACCAAACCCTTCTGCTTTCTTGCAGTGTGAGAAGCAGAAAATAAAATGGTAGTTTTACCATTTTATGTTTCTGATTCTCGCATTGCGAGAAAGCAGTGGAGCGAGCGCTCCTCCGCCCTAGTGGATGAGGTTCCCTGATCCTTCCAACTGTGCACAATAAAAGCTCTCGCAGTTATCTGATCAGCATCAAAGCACTTTGAAGTTTCAAGAAAGGAGTGAAGTACTATATTAAAGTTGCAATGTAATAATATACAATACCCGTAAAATGGAAGGTCATAAAATCTGCAGGAAAGCTTTGAAATACATGTCTACAAATTAATATACCCCTAATAGGACAATAATAATTCCATAGCTCCCTTAACCTCAAAAGGCCACAAAGATGCTGAACCAGAGTCCCATTAATGCACTTAAAGACATCCGAAAGACAATGATGTAGGCTCAGTGTGGTATTTGTAATTTTTGGAACGTTCCCCGATATTAATATTTTCATGGTCACTTCTATGATCCCCTTCTAGTCCCACTCGCTTGTATCTGTTGGTGTCAGTCTGACATGCTAACATACTTGAGTCTGGTGAAATTTCTGTCTTCTCATGGCAAGTACAGTGATCACAGCATCCAGTATTCATTTATAAAACTGGTATTCTCAGGACTGCGAAATGTCAGGTAGTCTGACTTCTCAGGGTTAGAAACAGAAGAAATAATGGGAGGATACATGAAAAGTCTCTAGAACAAACAGCTTTAATGTACTCAACAGGTACTGTAAAAGGATACTGTGCCAATTCTGTACAAGCCATGGTACTCCAGAGTGTGGCCACGGAGTTCATACAGGACACATGCTTTGCTTTCCTGGAGACAGCCTTTGACAAACCCAGGAGAGACGTGAAAGAAGATGAGAGAAAGTCCAAAGGGATGAAAATAGACAGGATATGTGAGTCTTTTCAGACAAATTATCTTAATTTTAACTTGTGAACTGGAAAGAACTTTGGCAGGCTAACATTTCTCTCTTCTGCTTTAGATCAACAGTTCTTGTAGGATGCTGACATTCCCATTTCCCAAAGGGAATACAGAAGAAAAGGAAACAATTACAGGGTAGACGCCCGAGGGTTTGAGATCTGAACTGAGAGTAAACTGACATTTCTGACCAATTGCTTGCAATTTTGCTCGTTATTCTTAGAGAAATATAATCAGAATATCAAGCTGCACCCAAAAAATATTTTTTTTCTCTTCCTTTTGGAAGGGTAAAAACTATTGTGGAAGTGTAAGTGGTTCTATTACTTTCTTCTTTTTATTCACTTTCATGTTTCCATTTAAGATTTGAAAAGTATGATTAAAACAATTATTAGCATACGTTAAAAAAAGTTTCACATACTATTAAAATAAGAGGCCATATATACAAACATTTTGTGCTGGTTTGCATCACAAAAATGATGCAAACCAGCGCAACATGTTATTTTTTAAATGTACCTTCCAGCGCAAAACTTGTTTCGGAGCTGAAAAGCGACCTGAAAGTAAAGCAAAGTTTAGCATTACTCTACATCAAGGAGGCATTCTTTGGGTGATACATGACCATTCCCATGCAACCACCCATTGTTTTTAATGCAAGACCCTATCTACTGACAACAGTACACAGGTTTTAACGCGCCAAAAAATAACACTACTTTGAAACAGGCATTTAAAGGAGAGAGGTTTTTTATTTCTTCTAACGTTTCCCACTTGCATGTGTAAAGCACACAT
This sequence comes from Lissotriton helveticus, assembly GCF_964261635.1. NCBI lineage: Eukaryota > Metazoa > Chordata > Amphibia > Caudata > Salamandridae > Lissotriton > Lissotriton helveticus. The sequence goes on along the minus strand of NC_136067.1, from coordinate 1,814,872,817 downwards.
CCAAAGTGGAAACAGTTTTGTAGTTACGCTGATTCAAATCAATCAGAGTACTTGTAGAGCGTGCTACTTACCCGTGGGGGTCTCAAGGTGCTGAGGGGACGGGGGTCCTGCTACTGCTCGAAGAGCTAGGTCTTGAGGAGTCTTCTGAAGGCGAGTAGGTCTTGAGACTGCAGTATGTGGGTAGGGAGAGTGTTCCAGGTCTTAGCGGCGAGGTAGGAGAAGGATCTGCCACCGGAGGTCGTTCGTTGGATGCGGGGGACAGCGGCGAGGGCGAGGCTGGCGGAGCAGAGCTGGCGGGTGGGGGTGTAGAAGCTGAGTCTGCTTTTCAGGTAGGCTGGTCCGGCGTTGTGGAGTGCTTTGTGTGCGTGGGTGAGGAGCTTTAAGGTGATCCTCTTGTCGACGGGGAGCCAGTGTAGGTCTCTGAGGTGGAGGGTGATGTGGTTGCGGCGGGAGACATTGACGATCAGTCGGCGGAGGCGTTTTGGGTGCGTTGTAGCCATCGTAGGTGTTTGGCTGGGATTCCTGCGTAGAGTGCGTTGCCGTAGTCCAGTCTGCCGCTGACGAGGGCCTGTGTCACTGTTCTTTTTGTTGCGGTCGGGATCCACTTGTAGATCCTGCGGAGCATGCGGAGGGTGTTGTAGCAGGAGGAGGAGACGGTGCTGACCTTCCTAGACATGGAGAGTGAGAAGTTGAGGATGAATCCCAGGTTGCGTGCATGGTCGGTGGGTGTTGGTGCTGTTCCCAGTGTGGTCGGCCACCAGGAGTCGTCCCAGGCTGAGGGCGTGTTCCGAGGATGAGTACCTCCGTCTTGTCCGAGTTCAGCTTCAGACGGCGGCTCCTCATCCAGTTGGCGACGGCCTTCATTCCCTCCTGGAGGTTGGTTTTGGCTGTGTGAGGTTCCTTGGTGAGGGAGAGGATGAGCTGGGTGTCGTCGGCGTAGGAGATGATGTTGAGGTCGTGATGGCGTCCCACTTGTGTGAGGGGGGCAATGTAGATGTTGAACAGTGGAGAAGTGTGGCTCACTGGTTAGAGGAGGCAGACCTGGAAGCAGAGGTCAGGCCGGGACCAGGGTTCAATTCCCGGCTCGGCGGGGTCTTGAGTCCTAAAAAAAAAAATGTCCATGGACTCGACAATTCTCGCTCCGGTGCCTACTCGAGTCACGGGTTCACACTCTGCGACTCTGGGCAATAGATTGCTTAATCTCCACAACGGCCCCTCGCGGCGGGATGCCTGGCTTTCACCTTGCGGATACCCTGCCGGGGTTATCTCACAGGGGAATACCAGGACGGGTTCCCTAAGCAAGCGCTTAGAAACCGCTTGGTGATTTGCGCTATATAAATTCCTGTACATTTACATTTACAGTGTTGGGCTGAGGGATGAGCCCTGGGGATGCCCCAGATGATGTTGGTGGCTTCGGATCGGAAGGGTCGAAGGTGGACGCTCTGGGTTCTGCCGGAGAGGAAGGACGTGGTCCTGTCAAGGGTTTCGTGAGCGGGGCGAGGGTGTTGGCGCCGTCGTCGATCCACTGTCTGAGGTTGCGGGCTGCGCCGTCTGGGTTGGTGGGGTCGGTGGGTGGGTTCTGGGCGAAGGTGGTGATCAGCTGGTCTTCGGTGACTTTGCTCCAGCAGGGGCGAGGCAGCTGTTGGGTGCGGTGGTGCGTGGTTAGTTTCTTGAAGGTGAAATGGATGCAGCGGTGGTCGGTCCAGTGGAGTTCGGTGGTGTGGTCGAAGGCAACGTGAGTGCCTGTAGAGAAGACTGGGTCCAACGTGTGGCCGGTGGCGTGGGTGGGTGCGGTGACGAGTTGTCTGAGGCCGAGGTTGGTGAGGTTGTCGATCAGGGTGGCAGAGTTTGCTTCGTTGTTGTTCTCGAGGTGGAAGTTCAGGTCCCCGAGGAGGATGGAGTCCGTGGAAGCGAGTGCCTGCGTGCTGTCGAGGTCGGCGATGGAGTCGCTGAACTGAGCCCGGGGGGTCTGTAGATAAGTGTTCCTCTGAGGGTGGTGTTGGGGTCGGTGTGGATCCGGAAGTGCAGGTGTTCGGCAGTGTTGAGGGTGTCATCTGCAACCGTGGCGACCTTGAGGGTGGACTTGTGGACGATGTCTATTTCTCCTCCAGTTCCGTTGGCGCGATCCCTGCGGGTGATCTTGTAGCCGTCCGGGATGGTTATGGCAATGTCGGGCACCGAGGAGTCGTTCCACCAGGTCTCGGTCATGAAGGCCGCGTCTGGGGCGGAGGTGTTGAGCAGATCCCAGAGCTTGACGGCGTATTTGCGTGCGGAGTGGGTGTTGAGGAGTATGCAGCGGAGGTGGTTGGGACCAGTTCTTGGAGGTTTGGTGGTTCTGTTGCAGGAGAAGCTGCAGGTGCGGCAGGAGAAGGGTCCGTGGGTCTGCTTCGGGGTGGCCTGGAAGCAGGTGTAGTTTCGGCTGGCGTTCAGTGCGTGGAGGCTGCTGGCGTCATAGTGGAGTCTGGTGTCGTGGTATTCGCAGGGGTCTAGGGGTTCTGGCGCTGGGCGCAGTCCAGGCGCGGATGGGCGCAGACTGGGTTGCCTTAGGTGCGCCATCGGCACGCCAGCGGCGCGCCAGCTGCTGGCGTCCCATGCGCGGCCGCGCAGGTGCCGCCATTTTAAGGGGAGCTCTGAGGGAGGAGCAGCTGGGAGGCGGGAGGCAGGGGTTAGCGAATGGGCGTGGGTGGCGGGGCTTCAGGGGCAGCAGCGGCGGAAACAGCGAGCAGACGGCATGGGGGGCGAGGAAAAACAGTGCCCAGGAATGGGCAACAAAAACCAAGGGTGCAAGGGCACAAGCGCTGGTGGAGCTGCAGCGGGGGGGAGCGACCTACCTGGCAAGGTCAAGGGTCGCTCTTCTCACTGCGCGCTGCCGCCAATTTAAGGGAAGCTAGGAGGGAGGAGCAGCTGGGAGGTGGGAGGCAGGTGTTAGCGAATGGGCGCGGGGGGGCCGCAGGGGCAGCAGCGGTGGGAACAGCGAGCAGTAGGCACGGGGGGGGCGAGAAAAAACAGTGCCCAGGAATGGGCAGCAAAAACCAAGGGTGCAAGGGCACAAGCGCTGGTGGAGCTGCAGCAGGGGGGGAGCGACCTACCTGGCAAGGTCAAGGGTCGCTGGGGGATTAGGGTATTTTGTACTGGAAAGGCAACCTTACAGTGCAAAACATATGCAAGACTCACGCATGCACACTTGTACTATGGTGCAAAAGTGTGTGCATGGCACTCGGTTGCCCGATTGTGCACCAGCACTATGGGGAGCAGAAAAGTGCCATATCTCTGAGACCACACTTCAGCTGCAACCGGCAGGTTAGACCTGTGAATCCCCCTAGTGGGAAGCAGGAGAAGCTAACTGGCCATACGAACTGTAGGTTTGCGCTGTTAAATACCCGTTCGTTGAACAAACATAGTCTAGAGGTTTTCTCACTCCTGCAAAAGACAGTCTGGGTTTTCTGTGTGTCACAGAAACCTGGCTGGATGAGCACTCTACGCCAGTCCTGGTAGCAGCGTTACCACCGGACTTCACTGCTATTTATTACAATAGAACAAGTAACACTAGGGGCGGGGGGTTGCCTTCCTGTCCAATCAAGTACTGAAAACGGAAACTCTTTGCTTAGAACACATTGCAGGAGCAGAGGTTCTAGGTGTTGAGCTCTGCTCCTCGCGGGACTGCCTAGTTGTACTGATAGTGTATCGCCCCCCACACACGCCAGTCGGCTTTATGGAACCTTTCCTGGAGTTGGTCCAGGACCTATGTGCCCGGTACAAGGAAATGTTAGTAGATATCCCGAAACCCGGGCCATGTACCGGGTCTAGAGATCGGGGGAACAACAAGTATCTACTTGCACCTACATAGGTGAACCACTTACGAACTTTCAGTAATTCTTCGAACTTCAGGCACTGCACATACCAGAGTGCTTAGGGGCGACCCGGAGGAGGGGCTAGCGGTGTGCGGTCCATTGCTGTTTTTTCTTCAAGGAAATGTTAGTACTTGGAGATTTTAACTTCCATTGGGAAATAATCCCGAAGGAAGGCCAGGTGCAGCAATTGGAAGATGCCCTGACTGCATTGGGTCTGAACCAAATGGTGGCTGGCCCTACTAACGAGAAAGGGCGCACCTTGGACCTGATATGGGCATCACCTGCATTGTCTAACCCCCTGACCATCTCCCTCTGTTCTTGGTCGGATCATTTCTTGTTGGAAGGCCATTTTTCTTTCGCTAAGCAGACAACACATGTCCCTTTGAAATGGAATATGCGGCGTAGTTGGAACAAAGTTAATGCCAGTGATCTGATGGCTTTCTTCGGCAACCATGCTACACCCAAGAGTAGCACCTTAGATATGGAAAGTGCCGCCATCATGCAAACACTTAAGGAGGCGGTGGAGACTGTAGCGCCTGTCGCAAGGTTAGAACTGCCGATAAGAACAAGGCGGCCCCCTGGTTTAACGAGGCGCTGCGGCAACAAAACAATCTCTCGGCCAGTATGAAAGAGCATGGCGAAAAACCCATGACTCTATCACACATGCAGCCTATACTACATAATTTGCCGCTTACAAAAGAGCTATTCTAACTCGAAAAGCTGCCTTGTATGAGACCAGGATTACTGAAGCTGCCAACCCACAGAAGGAGATCTTTAAGGTTCTAAATGAATTGAGGAAAGAGAGGGGAAAAAATGTCTTTTACCCAAGTAGATTGCCAAAAATTCCAAACGTATTTAATGGGAAAGATCAGCGATCTGCTGGTGACTATCCAGAATACTCCAACTTTCCCCTGCACAATCGAGCCTACATTTCACTTTCCAGTGGTGGACGCTACCCTGTCCTACTTACAGATGAACAACTGACTGTGCTAGCGGGGAGGGTGAAATCACTCTCTCCTTCTGATCCCTGCCCCCCCAAGATTTTTAGATTGGTTTTACCCGGTATAAAGGACAGGGTGCTCCCGCTCCTTAACTATTCTTTGGAAACCGGACAGGTCCCAAGCAATTTTAAGGAGGCTCGGGTGATCCGGCTGAGAAGGATCTGAAGAATTTCAGACCTATCTCACAGCTGCCATTTCTAGCAAAAATATTAGAACAGCATGTGCTGCAGTCCCTTGCCGGCTACCTGGAGGACAATCATCTTCTTGAACCCAACCAGGCGGGTTTCAGGCCACACTATAGCACGGAATTAGTTATGCTTTCCATATTGGACGAGATGAGAATGAGAGCGGATAGGAAGGCGCCGTGTACTCTGGTCCTGTTGGATCTATCCGCGGCTTTTGACATGGTTAATCATAGTCAACTTATGTTGCGGATTGTTAACCTGCGGATAGAGGGCACAGCCAGTGCGTGGTTAGCTTCCTTCCTTAGAAATCGCTCCCAAAGAGTCCAACTAACAGACCTGGTATCTCATCCCGGGACCTTGACATGTGGAGCACCGCAGGGATCAGCCCTGTCTCCTTTGCTTTTTAATGTATATTTGCAGTCTTTAACTCCATGCATTGTGCGCTGAAGTTTTTAAAAACCCGCGGTTCATGACGAGCTCAGCTCGTCATGAGCGTACGAGAGGTGTACCTCATGACGAGCTGAGCTCGTCATGAGCGTCGAAGGGGTTTATCACCGCGCTAAATCAGCTGGAATGTAGGGTATATATTATGCCGACGACACCCAAATTCTGATCCAAATTGATCAGTTGCCTACATCGCAGGTGAGAATGCAAGACATTCTGAAATTTACGGTGAATTGGATGTCGGCAAACTCTTTAAAACTAAACCCGGATAAAACGGAAGTGCTGGCGGTCACAACAGCAGCAAACCCCTGGAATGAGCTGTTCTGGCTGGATGAACTGGGACAGACCCCAGAACCAGCGTCCGTAGTAAAAAGTTTAGGGATAAAAATCGATGTTATGCTATCAATGTCCCAACAAGTTGCGGCATTTGTAGGAACTTGTGTGGGACTGCTGCGACAACTTCGGAAATTGTCATCGCTGCTATCCTTCTCTACTATCCGGACAGCGGTCTCAGCCTTGATCTTGGCCCATCTGGATTATGGTAACTCCCTTTATGTCGGGCTACCAAAAAAATCCCTGGCCAGGCTTCAAGGAGTTATGAATGACGCAGCCAGGTTGAGTTTCAAAAAACCCAGGAGGACACATGTCACTCCGCTGTTGCAGGACCTACACTGGCTACCAATATCTCAGCGAGCGAAATTCAAAAGTCTCTGTATCATTTACAAAGCCATTTATGGCTTGGCCCCGAACTTTATCAAGGATAAACTGGTCCGGTACGTCCCCAGCAGGAGGCTGCGGTCTTCAGAAGCTTGCCTCCTGGTATGTCCACGTTTCAAGCAATCAGTGCTGGGGGGGAGAGCCTTTTCTACTACGATGCCGCCAGTATGGAACAGACTCCCTTAAAGTTTGCGCAAAGAGACCAACTTGCTCACTTTCAGGAAGAGATTAAAAACTGTTCTCTTCCTGAAAGCTTGGAGCTCTATGTAAAGCACTCCCGACCTTCCGCTTCTCCTTATGGTCCCCTCTCGTTTAGCGCTTAGAGACCTTCCCGGTGATAATGCGCTATATAAATGTCCCATAACATAACATACCATAACATAACATAACATAGCATATGGTGCTTTCCTGCTCTGTCCCTGTCACACAAAGCAGTGCAGCAACTTTGGGTGCTGTGCTGCATTCAGTGAAATCATTGTAAATCTGGGCCAGGGAGATACTTCTGGTACCAGATTGCATCCCCAAAAAACATGAGTATTAGCTAAGGATGAAGAGTCTCAGAAGGGATCTAATGGAGCTGCACTTACAGCTTCCTTGATTGTTTTGCCAAAATCTACATGGGAGGGCAATTCTCAAAGGGGTTCTACTACTAAGGCATACTTGCAGATGCAAATATCTTCATTTATGAGTGCAAAATCACTTTTATAATACAAAATAGTTGTTTTCACACTTAAATGATACTCTTAACAGTAGACATTCCGGCTAACCTCAATTTCTTCTCCACAGAGCTAATCACACAATTAATAGCTGGCCCCACTTTCTTTTTTCAATATCTTGATTTAGTTTCTTATTATTTATATTGTCTTCTTAGTGTAGTAAATTATAAAATACATAATTTACATCTACCTTTACCAATAGTCACAGTAATTCATTCAATTAATGGCATTGCTTAATCACTCGCAAACTCTACCGCCATCCCAATCCTTCTCATACACACAATAAATTCATACTCACCCAGAATGGAGGGAGGAACATTTGATTGTCAGATTTGTACAGAAGGTGGATGTTGGGTCTGTGATGCGAATATCCATCTGTCATGTCCATATGGGGATAGTGAGTAGAATATCTAGGTGTAGCTATGTCCTATAAGTAGCCTTTAAAGGACTGAAGGATGCCGAGATAGTCATTTGTGCATTCATTATTTTGTAGTAGATTGAAATAAAGCGAGACCAGAGTTATGAATACTGCACATTATATCTATTTTATTCCTGTTTTACCAGTCTCAAGATGGCACCAACAGTATTGTAAACTCCACAAGAGATATATTGTTAGGCACACTTGTTCTTTTATCTTCACCTCGGGATAGGGATGCTGAATATGCAGCTCAAGGTAGTCTAGTAGTGGCTATTGTATCTAACTGCCGTCGCTGGAAAGGTGTGACAATACTGGGCGGGCCTATATGGTATATCAGATCAGTGTACATTCTGGTTTGGCAGCTCTAAAATGGTGCCAACATTACCGATAATCAAATGTGATTTTAGAGCGTTGCGAGTTCAGCCATTTTGCCCCCCCTGGTTTGCATATCAGGATGGTGCCATGTGATAAAGCAGAAAATATTTACTCCAATTTCATCATATAATATAGAAATGCACAAAATATTAACATGAAAATGCATAATTAGTGAAGTTTAGAAAAGGTGCCTGATATATATCTATATATATAATGTGCAAACGTGAACATTTGGTTTAATTTCAGAAGAAAGCTTTCAATCCTCCTGTTCTCTACTTGCTGGGCCGCACTCATCATCGATTCAACACTGTCCCTTTAAGTAAATAAATGCTTTCTAATAACTTTAGGGCTTGACTTTTTGTGAAATGTGATGTGTCCAGAGAAAACGTATTTATTTACACCATATAACTTCACTGTCCTTAGTAAGTCTGGGCGGTGAACTCTGCAGAGATTGTCGCACTCCGCGTTACGCGGAGCTTGCGGTGTTCGACAAACTTTGCGAAGCAGAGTATTTTCTCTCCCTCGCGTTCATTAATGTCAAGTTGGCAAGCACGAGTGAGGAAAATCCACTTCCTGGTGAGATTATTCCTCATTCGTGATCATCAACATCAAGTTGGCGAGCGTGAGCATGGAAAATCAACCTCCCGGCAAGATTTATCAACGCAGGCGGTCAAGTTTCTCATTGCGAGTGGTTACTTCTGCTCATGACCGCTCACATTGAGAAACTGTCCGTTCACGTTGAGAAAGTTTCTGCTGAATTAAAAATCTAGTCAAGCGGCAGAAAGGAAGCAGCATCCGCTTGCGCTGTGCCTGGTGCCGTTCGCGATTATTGCACTGTGCAGGCAAGCACCTGGCACTGAAAATATCAGCAAACAGCATTTACACAATCACTCCGCCGCTTGCGGAGCTCCGCATAGCGGAGTTTTGTTTGCTCTTCGCTGAGTTCAGCATAGCAGAACTCTGTGAACTCCGCCCAGGCTTAGTACTTAGATTGTTTTCTTTGCCACATATGCATAATGAACAAGTATATTAACGAAAAGAAAATGCTTGCTGCAGCCTACATTTTGTGATCTAACCAGGACAAATCAAAATTTGAATATTTCATTCCATAGAACAGCTCAATGTTATTTGGTGAGACACCAGACATCGAACAGAGTAAGCTGATAAAAGGTTTTCATCAGAACCTTCATAGGTATAACCTTTTGTAATATGTTGTATTCATTTCTAACTGACTTCATGTTGATGTGAACGTTTACCTTGGGAAACAAGGGTAAAGACGATGGACCATCGAAAGACTTCTTACCATTGGACGGCGATGATGAAATGCATTTGTTTTTGCAACATGTTTAGCTACTTTCTATATAGTACGTTTCTCTAGCTAGAGAGACGCACTCTTCCTGACCCAGTCCATGCCACTTGGCAATTTGCTGTGCTAGCCTGACTTACCATTAACTACATCTTACGGTGATTTTCCTTGGTTTTCCTTACGGTTTGTGAGAATAATGTATCTGTTTTATGCTGATCATAGCTACTGCTATGATTCTTTCCTTCTCATACTTTTAGACGGTTGCTACTGCAATTGTCCAGAGAACTCGGCTGAGTCTCCGAAACAACCCTTTATGCAGAGTTTGTGCTTCCTCCTCTCATTCTGAACTGCTCCGTCAGCTACTTGCTCTTTTCCAGAAAGAACTCTTAATGGGTTTTTCGGTGGGTTAGGATAAGGCCTTCAGATTAGAACAGGGATTATACTTTAAATGGGAATCACTGTTCAATTTTCTATGCTTGTTTTAACTAACCTATTTCTTATCATTTCTGTAATTGATTTGCCACTAATCTGAATAAAAGAATAGAAATATTGACTATTCTACTAATAATGAGAAAATAAACTTTTAAAACTTCACCAAACCTCTTTTTATTGACTGAACATCAAATGCAATTATTGATGTCTTTTGCGATGTAAGGCTCCATTCGGAAATGATCACAAAGATTTATCGGCCACAAATGCACAGAATTTCCAGGCTCTCTAAGTAAGTTTTAAGTTGACATAATTTCTGGAATTCCTACAGAGAGTTCCACGCTGGCAGGTGTATTACAAAGGCTGGCTGCCTAAAATAGCGGGTAGACCCGTGGCAACTTGGGCTTTATGGACAGGTCTGAATTTGCCAATATATTGAGATGTGAGTAAGCAGAGGTATGGTGTTTTATTCATGGCTGAAAGTCTAAGTTATACCAGCAGTTTTGTGCAAGCCTACTGGCATGTTTTACAGATTAGTAGCATGTACTGTTGAGATGTGACAATCATCAGTGCAATATAGATATGAAATTAGTTCTCACATACATGGTGTGGGATATATTTTCACACATCTGTGGTAGGAATGTAACTGACAGTAGAACTTACTATACACTGGACAACACTGTACAATACTGCCAGGGAGAGGGAAATGAAACAGCTTTAAACAATGTGAGAAATTAGGCTGTTGGTTGACTCGGGGTTGAGCCCTGGTCAAGCAACAGCAACAATCCCTTGCAGATGAGCCACAAAAAGTCACAAAATTAACCTGTGCTTAACCATGGGTAGCTTGGCACAAAAAGCAATCAGGCTTAACTTGGAGTCAATGTGTAAAGTATTTATGCAGCACACAAAACAGTAATAACGTGAAAACACAACACAAGAAAAATTCCAAATCAATTTAGAAAAATAGATTAAAATGTAATAATTTATTTGACAGCAAAGCAACAACAACAAATCAGTAGAACTGGAGTTATACAATAAATTATTAACGTTTTTAGTGAAATATTGCAGCCACGGACATCTGGTTACACAATACCGGATTAAAGTTGAAAGTTAAGAACAACTGTGACGGAGTACGGTTTGGATAAAAGAAGTGGATTCGGACTGGTCAATGCTTACTTTTGGACTTCTTGAAGAAAATATCTGAGAAGGTAGAAGTTCAGCAGGGCAAGGCTGCAAGAGTGTAGGGAGAAGCATTGTCGTTGGATGGCCAAGGAGCTGGGATAAAGATTTTTACCTTCAGACTTAGTCGCTGAAAATCTCCAACAGGACTATGAAGAGGTCCGTAGCTGAAGACAGGTAAACAAGTTCAGATACCCCTTTGGCGAAAAACCGCTGGAAAGGATTTTCTGCTCTGGAGAAGAACATAGCGGGAGAAGCAGCTAAGGCAATCCGTCCGGCGATGCACTTCGGGCAGAGATGGCCAGCCAGGCAGGCCGGTCCCTGTCTTCTCCTGATTCTCAGAGCACTTTTTCACCAGGTCCTCAGTTTTGGAAATTGCCCATCTGGACACCTTTAACATCACAACTAAGGGTCCAGGGCTGGTGGAACAACTCTTGAGGGTTCAGGACTCACCCAGACTGGGTCCCGGTGCAGGTTCAAGATGGTGGGAGCTTTTATGTCCCTGTGACTCTGAACAGGAGGCCAGCAAATTAACCCTTAGTTAATTTGCTGGCCTCCTGGCTGCAGGTGAAGGTGCAGGGCTTAACAGTAGGGCTGGCCTCTGAGGTTTCAAGGCAGGCTCTAGGCAGCAAAGCAGTCCTTCCAGGTACAGTAGCAGTCTGGCAGAGTGCACAGCAGGTCTAAGCAGCTGGCAGTCCTCTGGGAGTCCTTCTGCAAGCCCTATTTTTAAACCCTAGTGCCCTTCTCCTGGAAGGTAAAGGAAGCTTCTGGGAAGGTTCTTTGAAGTGCATGGAATTTCCTGATTCCCCTGACCTGGCTCCAAGCTGGGGGCAGCTGCAATACAGGGTGGCTAGTAGGGATGTGCTCTGCACTGCCCCCCTTCCTGCCTGTGATGGCCCATTGAGGCACACCTAATCCCTATATTGTGTGACTGTCTAGGAGGAATTCACAAAGTCTAACTAGCAGCTGCAACCAGTCAAGTGACCCAAGACAGGCTGCAGCCACAAAGAGCAGGAAAATGCCAGCTTTCTAAATGTGATATTTTCAAAATTGTAAAGAAAAATCTCACTTTACCATTAAAGAGGATTTATCATGACAATTTCATAAGTACCAAACATGATACATCTATCTCCTCTCAATTAGAAATTACAGCGTATTAAAGGTAATAAGGACTCTCCAATGTTATCCTATGGAAGGGGTAGGCCTGGCAGTAGTGAAAAAAACGGATTTGGAAGTTTTTCACTACCAGGACATACAAAACCTAAAAGTACTAGGGGTGGGCCGAGCTCATAAGCGCCACAGAGCTGTGTTGCAGAGAGGTGTAAAAAGGGGCGTGGCCTCAGAACACCTCTCTGCAACGCAGCTCCCTGGCGCATAATGGAGGTACCTGGTGGGCTAGTTGGCCACCAGGGGACCTCAGGATTCAAGGGGTCTTAATCCCCCATCTTAAAACACGTCTCGGGGCGTGTTTGAACAGTGGTGAAGGTAGGGGGTATGTGTGCATACTGGAGGTACCTGGTGGGCTAGTTGGCCCCCAGGGGACCGCAGCATTGAAGAGGAATTAATTCCCCAACTTAAAACATGCCACAGGGCGTGTTTCCACACATGTCATCGCAGGCCCCGCCCCCTTCCTTCACTATTGTACAAATATTCCTCTAAAAGCAGTCGAACTACGAATTCCGATTTACTGTTATCAGGAGAGAACTCAGTGCTGCATCTTTTAGCCCAGCACTGACCTTGAAAAGTAATTCTAAGCGTACTTACCAGTAACTTGTATTTCCTTCCATAGGAATCCATTGTGTGGTTTTCACAAGAAAAGTTTGTAAGTGTCGATATTTGAAACGTACAAAAATTCCTATAAAATCAGCAGAACTACGAATTCCGATGTATTCACATGTTATCAGAAGTGACCTCAGTGCTGCTTCTTTGAGCCCAGTAGTGATCCTGAAAAGTAATTCTAACCGTACCTACCACTAACTTGTATTTCCTTCCATAGAAATCCATTGTGTGGTTTTCACCAGAAAAGTTTCTATTTTCACAAACTAAAAATATTCCTTAAAAATTGCCTGTATGACTTAAACGCATTCTTTCGACTGTTTACAGGGGATGCACCCGTGCTGGATCCAGGATCCACCACTGAGTAAGAAAAAGTAACGTTAACACTACTTACCTGATACATGAATTTCCTCCCATAGGATAATATTGGTGATTCTATGTGAAAAAGTTTCTGTCAACTTTTTTTTTTTTTTATTCTTTTTATTAAAAGCTTGGAACAAGTGGTGGTCAACACAGTCTTGCAGTATATTGTTTTCAGTGCACCATGTAGAACACAGAGCAAACGATTCACAATTCAGTTTAGGGCGTACATTAGCATATCATGAAACAGTTCACAGTTCAGCCTCCCCGTCTGTGTGTAGGGGTGGGGGGGTTCACATATGTTGCCTCTGTAATCGCTCCAGCTCGACCATCCCGCCCCCCCATTTTTTGGGGCACCCTCGCGCCATGTACACTGTCTTTTCCTGGAGCATGCACCAGTCCATATCCTTTTTCCAGGAGCTAAGTTTCGGAGGCGCGATTGCCCCCCACAGCCTAGCAATGTTTCGCTTTGCCACTGTTTGCCCTAGCGTAACCCATAGCCTCCCCTTCGCCGGTAAGTCTGTGGGCTCCCAGATGTTTAAAAAGCACCTCTTAGCCTCCATTCACAGCTCCACCCCCCACACTTCTTGCATACATCGAATCACACCTTTCCAATAGGTCTGTAACACTGGGCACTCCCATACTATATGAATAAAGGTTCCTACCTCCCCACATCCCCTTCTACAGAGACCCTCCTCACTATGTCCCATCAGCTTCAGGTGTGTGCCAGAGATGTAGACCCGGTGTAGTATTTTGAGCTGAATGAGTCTGAGCCTGGCTGATATAGCCACTTCCTTGGGTGAAGCGAGCGCACTTTTCCACTCCTCCTCGCCTAGTACTAGTCCGTCAGCCTCCCACTTCCCTTTAAGGGCTGGCAACGGGTCCGGAGAATTATTTATGAGTTTTTTATATGTGAGGGAAATTGCTCGTTCTGGGAGGTGTCCATCTAGCAATCTATCCTCCAGGGGGGAGACGATTGGGAGTTTGGTCCCTGATGGAATATTCGTCTGAAGGGAGTGCCTGACCTGCAGGTATCGGAAGTATTCCGCTTGTGCTAGTTTGTACGTGCTTTGGAGTGAGGCGAATGATTTAACTCCGTCAGGACCCCATAGGTCCCGAACGTGGGAGATGCCAATTAGATCCCAGTTGCGAAATCCTTTGGTGTGGCCCAGATTGCCTAGCTGCTCGGAGACCCATAGTGGGGTAGCCATTGTAAGAATGTTGTTCCATCCCAGTTTGCGCTGAACAATATGCCATAATTGAACCGAGTGCTTGTCAGCCCTGTGAGCAAATATCTCCCAGGTTTTGAGTAAAGTGCCGCCTCGAAGTTTCCGCCTGGAAGGAGCCACCGGTCCATTGCATAACCAGAGTCGTCGCCGTCGCAGTATGTGCCCTGGTTGATGGCCGAGAGGTGTGCGGCCCAGTAATATTTACGGATGTTCGGGAGCGCTTTACCCCCGTCGAACCATCCCAGTGTTAGTTTCTGTAAGGATATTCTAGGTGTGCCGGACCAGTGGAGGTCCCTTTGTGCGGCTTCGACGGCCGCAAAATAGGACTGCGGGACCAGGTCAGGGTAATTTTGTAGGGCATAGAGGAATCTTGGCAGCGCCATCATTTTAAAAAGAGCCGCTCGGCCCAGCAGGGACAGTGGGAGTTTCTGCCAGGTTGCGAAGTCTCGTTTAAACCGCTGAAGGGGTGGCAAAAGATTTCTCTCGTACATGGTGGCTGTGTTCTTAGAGATAAAGATTCCCAGATATTTAAAGCCGTCCGTGACCACCTTAATCGGGCAGTCCCTAGGAACTACCGGAGGGTCGCACTGGAGGACATATAGGAGGGATTTACTCCAATTAATACTGTAACCTGAGTTCTTCCCAAATTTGGTGACGATGTCCAGGGCCTCCATGAGGGATCTCCGGGGTCGCGAGAGATAGAGGAGGATGTCCAGGGCCGGACTGGGAACCAAAACCGGCCCTGACAAAGTGCTCGGCCGCCCCCCCCCCCATCGGGGGGGCGGGGGGGGCGAGCGCTTTGCCAGGGCCGCATTCCGGCCGATTTTGTTACAGGGCCGATTTTGCAGCTATGCTGCAAAAATGGCTCTGTAACAAAAACGGCCCCCAGGGCCCCAAACCGGCCCCCACCCTTGCAGCCGACTGGGGGATTGCCCGGTGCCCGCAACGGCCAGTCCGGGCCTGCGGATGTCTTCAGCATATAGCGAGATCCTGCCCTCCCAGCTGTCGGCCCACCTGAGCCCCTTCAGAGACTCGTCCTGTCTAATCCAGGCGGCGAGAGGTTCGAGAAAGAGGGCAAACAGCAGGGGTGAGAGGGGACATCCCTGTCGCGTTCCCCTTCCTAGTGTAAATGCCTCAGAGGTCTTATTATTCATGGTGACCTGGGCCAGGGGCTCCCTGTAAAGGAGACGCACCCATCCGACGAAACTAGGGCCGATGCCCAGTTTCTGAAGCACTGCCATCATATAAGGACATTCAAGCGTGTCAAATGCCATCGTGGCGTTGAGTGATACCACGACCGCGGCTTCTTGAATAGTGTGGCATCTCCCCATCACTCCATTAAGACAACGGAGGTTAAGCCCGGTGTTCCGGTGGGGCATGAAGCCCGACTGGTCTGGGTGGACCAGTGTGTTTAAGACTGGCTGGAGCCAGTTGGCGAGGACCGTGGCCAGTATTTTGGGCTCTGCGTTTAGTAAGGATATGGGTCTGTAGGAGGAACAGGAATCTCTTGGTTTCCCTTCTTTTGGGATGGCCACAATTGTGGCTAAACGCTGATCTTGCGGTAATACTCCCCTCTCCTTGCTTTCCTCGAACATACGTTTGAGGTAAGGGCTAATGCCGTCAGGCTTGAGCTTGTACAGCGCGATCGGAAGGCCGTTGGGCCCAAGGGCTTTACCCGGGTGAAGATCTCTGATAGCTCGCCCCAACTCCTCTATGGTAAGTGGCGCCTCCAAGGTGTTTCTCTCGACATCCGAGAGAGCCGGCATCCGGATGTCAGCTAATAAGGCCACAGAATCTTCCTCCGGGAGGTCAGACCCGCTGCTATACACCCTCTGAAGGTATCGTGGAAATTCAGTGACTATCTCGCAGGGTTCAGTAATGACGGCTCCAGATTCAATAGTAAGCTCAGCCACCATTCTATGCGCCTGCTGTTTTTTATCGAGCCAGGCAATGAGCTTACCCGCCTTATCGCCTTGGTCGTATATTCTGCCCTTCCTGTCTCTTGCTAATGTCTTGGCGGCATCAGTGGCTGAGGCCCTATATTCCGCTGCCTTGAGTTGCATTCGGTGGGTAACCCCAGGGTCTCCATCAGTCTGTGCTGCCCTTTCCAGCCCTTTCCATGAGATCAGTCTCAATGGTCTCAATGTCTCAATGGTTACCATCTGCGCCTCCCTTTCCCTGCGCTGGCCAGCAATCGCTGACAGGGCCTCCCCCCTGAGGACGGTCTTGAAAGCCTCCCACAACATCACCGAGGAGTCTACAGAGCCGTCATTGCTCTCAAAGTATCCGTCAATTGAGAGAGTGAGCGTCTGCCTCAGTGTGTCGCTACGAAGGTGCCAGGCATTGATTGGCGCAATACATCCTTCCCGCCGGTCCCCGATTGTGAGCTGGGCCAGCAGCAGGGAGTGATCTGAGATACCCCTCGCTAAGTGTGTGACTTCCTGAATTGTAGTGCCCTGATGCATAGGTGCCAGAACGTAATCTAAGCGGGAGAAAGAGCGGTGTGGGCCTGAAAAGAAGGTATATTGTTTGTCTGTCGGGTGTTTGAGATGCCAGATGTCGGCCAGTCCGAATGCCTCAATGAAGTCAGCCAGCCACTGGCGCCCCATTGGTATGTCTCTGGGTGGGTGTTTGTCCACGTCCCCTGAAACCACTGGGTTAAAGTCGCCCCCACTAGGAGCTGTCTGTCCGGGAGGGAAAGGAGGAGCCTTCCCAGGTCTTGGTAGGACTTAGTTTGGAGGCCTGGCGGGATATAGGCTGATACAAGGTTCAGCCTACGCCCCTCCCATTTTCCCCGATATAACCGCGAAGCGGCCATGTGGGTCGGTTTCTGTGTGGTCAATGACGAGGGGAAAATTGCGACGGAGAAGGATTCCCACCCCCCGGGACCCAGAGGTGAAGCGTCAAAGAGTACCCCCATCTGTTTAGCCCATGACACGCATTGCCCAGCAAGTGGGTTTCCTGCAACAATACAGCATCTGGGAGGTGGCGTTTGACAAACTGCAATACGATGGTTCGGTTTAGCTTGTCCCCCAACCCATTCACATTCCAACTCAGCACCTTGAGGCTTTTGTCCCACTTCTTAGCCATAACCAGCCCTTACTGAGGAAACCGCCCTGTGTGTACTGGTGCACTTTCTGACCGCATAGTATCGTTCCTGATGTGACCACAACAAACTTCCCCCTACCCCCCAACATCCCCACTCCCCCCCTTGAACCCCCAACACCCCCGTGCCCCACCCCCCTCCCTGCTGCCCTGCTCTGTAGGCTTCGAACTACCCACATCCTCAATTAGCAGAGTGCCTTTCGCCCGATTCTTAACCTGGAGAAGGAAGAAACCAACAAATCAAAACAAACCCCCTGTCATCCCTTCCCGGTGAACCTTGTGCAAGAAGCGTGCGCCGGCCCCCGCCACACCCGCCACCCGTGTCCCCCCTACAACTTACAACATTAAACCATTAAATCCCACACTACGAGTCACCCGGGCTATGGCCATTGAAAGTCTGCAGCCCAACCAGAAGGGCAGTGTCCCAGCCCATCACCGGATTGTCCGGCCACGGGATCGAGAAATGAAAGAAGGAGGAGGGCCCCCCAAATTGTCTACTAATCGCAACAATGTCACCATCAATGCAGGGGGTCGCGGCAATCCCCCCCACCAAGGACTTACTAGTTGCGCCCGACCCACCCTCCAGACCATTCCCCAACGATACATTACATTATTCAGCGGGTCATCTTGGCAGGTCCATCACCCTCAGTGTTCGCCCCCTTCACGGAGAGTGCCCTATCGGGGGCTTGCGGACCACGATCTCCAGGAGCGTTGACTCAGGCCGTCCATTTCTGACCTCCCTGCTGTTGACTTCGGCGACACAGCCTGGTTATCTCTCCAGCCCTCACCTCCAGCGCGGTCCCGAGCCCTAGAGGACTCCCGGTTAAGCCAATCCTGCACGTCCGATGGTGAAGTGAAAAATAAGGACTTGCCCCCAGCCAGGACCTTGAGTTTAGCCGGGAAAAACATCATGTATTTGATGCCCCTCTCTCAGCGCCACTTTCACTCCCACAAAGGATCGCCTCTCTCGCTGGACCTGGAGGGTGAAGTCCGGGAAAAAACGGATGGCGGTATTTTCGTATTGCAAGCCCCCACCTGCCTGGCCGCCTGCAATATGGCGTCTCTATCCCTGTAGTTTAGGATTTTTGCAATTATTTTCCTGGGCGGTGCCCCTGGTTTGGGTTTAGGAATAGGCGCCCGATGCGCCCGCTCTATAGTGAAAATATTTGACAGGCGTTTGGGCTTGAGATGATTTAGGATTAGATCTTCCAAAAAGAGTTCCATGCTGGGCCCTTCCAAACCCTCCGGCACACCTACGACGTGGATGTTACTCCTTCGGGCCCTTCCCTCCTGGTCCTCCAGCCGAAGGCCATTTGGCGGTGTTTGTGCACCAGCTCACTAAAGCGGTGTTCCAGGGCCTGAGTTGACGCCTGCAGCTCTTGAATACTTGTTTCATTGGCTTTGGTCCTCTCCAACGTTTTGTTGAGGTCAGCTTGGAGGAGATTTACCTCTATGGAAACTTTGTCTATTTTTGTCTCCAGGTTGGCGCCAAGGGACTGGATGGCCGCCATGATGGAAGCCACGACGGCTCTTTAGGGCCTGTTTGATCCCCAGCTGGGCCCTCTGCCTGTGGAGTTGCCTTTTGGACAGTGTACTTATCAAGTTGATTGGTCTGGGAGGTGGTCCCTTGTTTGGGCCTCATGACGTCTGTGTCGCACACTGCAGGTCTCAGCCACGTGCAAAACACGGTCCCGCCCCGGGGCTCCGCTTGCGTCCTAAGTGTGTTTCCGGAACCCCACCAATGTCGTAGCCGCTCTACCGCACCGACACCCAGCGCCCTAAGGGGGGGGGAACGTGGGGCCCCCCTCACCTGCTCACCTTTGGGCGTTCACACCGCGTGTTTGGCGCTCACGTGCAAGCTGTCGCAGCCCTCCACCAAGCCCCGGGGCACCGCCTCAACTGTAGTAAATTCACCACGTCTCTCAGCACTCCCTGGCCAGCCTGCACCCCAGTGGAGCTTCCTCACTTGTTATGTAGATGCATACGCCGTCCTTCACTACTCCCAACAGAGACGGCACCGCAACCATTGAGCAGGACTATCAGGGCCTCACCGACTGGGCTCTGTCGTCGCCCTCCAGGGCCTGTAGGTCCCCCCTGTTTCTAGCTCTGTGGCCCTTGCGCCATCATGGCCCCCTGGAGGGTTGTGGTCGGCGACCCCCACTGCTTCCCTATGCCGCTGTCCTCAGTATGGTCTCAGGGGGGAACTGCTGCTGGACCCACCGCTACCTCTCCAGTGTAGGTAGGCCTCAGGCCACTTCTCCACGGGGCCAAGGCTCACTGTTTACTTCAACCCCCACCTCCAGGCAACACGTGGGGCCCGTGCGGGCAATGCTGTGCGGTGTTTAAATCCAAGACACCCTCCAGTGGCGGTCAGGGTCTGCCGTAGAGGTTAAGCCGGGCGCACTCTCGCGCCGACCAGGCCGCAAAGCCAGGGCCTCGCCTAGAATCACAGGCCGCCCGCGGCACATCCACGTTCCCGGCCGCCGGCCGGTCCTCAGGCGGCGGGGGCACCGCGGCGCAGCAGAGGCACACAGCGGTGCCGGAGTCGGGTCGCCTGGTCTCCTGCGCGTGGCACCTCAGGAGTGAAGGAATCCGCAGATTTTATGCGGATCTATAGGGGGATAGGGCTCGGTGGCACGGAGCCCTCGGGTAATGCGGCCATTACAGTCGGCGCCTGGCCACGCCCCTCTGTCAACTTTTAAAATACAATAATATTCCTTAAAAATCACTACTGTAACCAAAACGTTTTTACTCAACTGTTTACAGGAGATATCCCAGGACTAAATCTAGGATCTAGTCTTGTGGTTAGAAAAGTAATCCAAAAAGTAACTAATTGCATTTAACTAGAAATTCACATTGAGCTCAATGTTGCATTGTATCTGAAATTCTCTTGTAGCCTTACCACTAGAGACAGCCTTCATTGCACTCAACTTACTCATTCCACAGAATTCTGAGGCACATGAAGGGTTCTACTTTAGGTTTACTGGATACTAAAAAGCGGTTTCAGAAGATTTCTCCATACTTCTAGTCACCTGGTCTGATCACGCATTAACCACTTTTCAATATTCTCCATGACAAGTACTTTCCATGAAACATACAATTGCTGATGGGAGGCTGCTTGCAATAAGTCTAACCACTACCAATAGCTCTGGGTAGCACTTCAACCCATTATTCTTTTGCTCTTCCTGAGACCTCAGTATGGACACAGCCATATGCAAATCAGTCTTCACCCTACTCCTCATGGGAACAGTCCAGCCCGAACTTCCAAGCCAGGTCCTCTATGGACCAGAACCCAAGCAACCCAGTGATACAGTGAGCATGGGACTCACCTCTGGGCATACGCATACCACCTAGGGTGAAGCATAAAACACACATAAGGTGAAGAAGTACTTCTCATGGTTCTCATGGTCAACCACAAAGACTAAATTACTGGTCGTAGTATCTCTCAATCATTGAAAAACCCAATCTACCAATCTTGCCAATGCATTATAGAACACACCAACAAATCAATACCTTACAAGTCTTTACTCAGAGTCTATGACCATGACCATGGACAACTTCACTCCAAAAACACTTGAGACAAAAACTGAAAAAGAAGCCTTCCCGTCAGTTCATAAATGAATTCAATGAAGAAAGGAAAACTCTCCAAGCCACAGAACTACTCCAGTGCCCAAAAACCTCAAATAACACCCTCAGCGCCACTCCAGAGAGAAAGAAAACAGTACAAGAAACGGATCTTTGAAGCCAAATCTGTGTTCATAAATACAGATATCATCCTATCAAAGAACCAGCCACAAAAAACAATTTGAAATTGTGAAGCAATCCACAATGTCAATGCTAAAAGACATTTCAGACCCATGTAAAGAAAAATGTGAGGAATTGTTATCCTTCTACGTTAAAACAATTACAATATTTACTTCTTCCTATCACTCCCATCAAAGGATCTGAATCGTTCATCTTTAGTACCCAAAATTCACAACCTCCTGTTCCACTTTTAAAGTAGTTACAGAAGTCGACCTATCAAGATCATTTTCAAAATGAGACTTCCTTCTCACTTTTCAGACCTCATGCCCTCCTCTGTTTTCAGGGATATCCTTCAGGTGATGCTGCCATTCATGATGAACCTCAAAATTACCCCTTGTTAACTGAATCAATTCCAGACTGTTTCAAAATATGTCTGGTAACCCTTCTTCTAAACAATAGTATAATCTCCAGAGGACCTTAACAATTTCTGTAAAAATTCAAAGTTTTGTGGAAAACTGTGTTGAATTGCAGCTCAGACTATACCCTGTTCAAAATAACCTATTTTAATCCAGCTTTAAGAAATGATATAGCATTGAAACTACTATACTTAATGTAGTCAACAATGCCATCAAAACTCTGTACAATGGACATTCATACCTCCTCATTCATCTTGACCTGTCAGTGGCCCTCTAGATGTTGAAATACCCTTAACTCCCAAAAATGATCAAGATCATAATGGGCCTGAATGGGTCATTCCTAAGCTGATTAACATCCATTATGGAAAAACAAGACCAGTGTGTAACAATAACCAACTTCAGCTCCAGTTTTGCAAAATGCCATTGGGGGTCGACCAGGGCACCATTCTTACACCCATATTTTTCAATATACAGATATCAAACAGCTTGCCTCAATTCCCAATCAATTGTGCAGTGTAACACTTATCAGTTCTATTAATAAAACTCTCAGCTCTGTATGAAACGATTTTATCCAGTAGATGTGAAGCTGTCTCTGTAGGTTTACAAATTCTCATTTGAATTCTGTCCTGGATGATTCAGCATTTCCTTAAGCTTAATTCACTAAAACAGATTTCCTGAACCCCCACCCAATAGCCATCTACTTGTTCAAAATTTGCCTGAGGAACACACACTGCTTTCCAGCAAGCAAAACATGGTACAATGCGCTAAATCCCTAGGATTCATTTTAGACAAACACTTTAACCATGAAGACCACTTTAATAACTTGGTCCAGGGAGCCCAATTTCAACTCAAACTCTTATTATGAAATAAGTGGTTCATCCCAGTCCATGACTTCAAATTAGCCATCAGACTCTAGTCCTATCAAGGATAGATTATGGTGCCTCACTACTTGTAGGAAATCCAAATTCCACCTTGTGTCTCTTGGCAAAGAATTACATTCACCAGCTAGATTGGTCACAGGATCCAGACAAATCAACAACATCTCTCCCATTCAGTCTCCCAAAAATGGCTTTGCTCCGAAACAAGGAGCACTTTAAACTTGCCTGCATCATTCTTCATACTCTTCATGAGAACACGCCTCTCTACCTCTATCAGAAACTGTCCATCTCTGGAAGGCAACATTGAATAAAAAGTACTGAAAACTCCCACCTGGAAGTAATCAAGATCACTGTAAAAAAACAATTCTCAGTAAGTGAGCCCAGAATCTGAATCTCCATATCTCTAAGCATCAGAATTATCCCTTCTTATGAAAGACTCAAAAAGGAACTGAAAATGTATTATTTCAATGCCCCTTCCAACCATAACGGCCAGATACCTCTATGTTGAACTCAAACTGTCATTCAGTCATAATTTCTACTGTGTCAGTTAACCCATGCACCTTATATGCATAATACCCCTTTAGAGAAGATCCTGCACGTAAATTATCCTAGGTCTAGATTTTTAACTCCTGTGTCCGTAAACTTGCTCACAGAATGTGTTGCCTTATGAATATAAGTCTGTATGTACTGATAGTAACTTTTCAATTTTAAATTACACTGCCCCTTCACACCTCATCTTGCGCTTTCTTATCCATGTTTTCTGTTTTGTGTGGACTATTTATTGTCAATATATGATTTAGTTGATCCTTAGTGACAAGGTGTAGAATAATTCCCATGCAGAGGACTCTGATACCCACATGCCTTGTTCATGCTGTACAAAAACACTGCTAAATTCTTTTAATTTAGTTATAAATACCCTATTGGCAGCAGTAGCACATGCTTCTTTCCCTTATATTAATAGGTTCCACATGAGCAACCTCCACTGTCCAACAAATTAGATCACCAGAATCACTGCCATGTCCTACGATGACTCCAATCTAGAAAATCTTGCGTAGCATGCGCATGATGTGGAAGCATGATGAGGAGATGACGTTCATATGTGCACTCATGGAGAAGATAGTGTCCAGGATGAGCCTGAGGTTTGTGGCACGGTCTGCAGGGGCGGATGGGGGTCCAAGTTTAGTGGGCCACCAAGAAGCGTCCCGGTGGTAGTGGTTGTTGCTACAGATAAGGACTTCAGTTTTTTCTGTCTTGTGCTGAAGGAAGTTGTTTTTCATCCAAGCAGCGACAGTACTCATATAGGTGGTGATGTTTGGTTTGGCGGTATTGGGTAAGCCGGTAAGGGAGAGGATGAGCTGTGTGTCATCGGTGTAGGTTATAATGTTGATGCCATGGGCTCTGATGCTGCCGCGAGGGGCGCCATCTGAACAATGAAGAGTGCGGGCTGAGCGACGATCCTTGAGGGACTCCGCAGACAGGTTTCTTGGGTTCTTAGGTGTGGGGGGGGGGAGTCTAACTCCTTGATATCTGTGCATGAGGAAGAAGGATATCCGTTTGAGGGCCGGTCCACTAATATCTTTTTTTTTTTTTTATATTTTATTGAGCAGAAGGAGGTTAAAATACAATTCATGAATGAAGAATTTAGAGCAATGGAAATAAAAATAAAGCTAAGAGAAAGCTTCTTCTTCAAATAGAGTCACACAAGAGTAAAAACATGATTGAAGATCAAGTTAAAAAGGGGGGAGAGATTTAAGATACATAAAACTCGAAAGCAGTCATTATTGTAATCCTTATTACACAAAATATTGGTTAAATATTTTTCAAGTACAAGCAATGTGCAACATCCGCAAACTTTGATCATAAAGTGCAAGTGCAATACAGTCCAGTCCAACCTGCTACAGGCAATGTGCAACATCCGCAAGATTTAAGTGTAAAGTGCAAGTGCAAAATAGTGCAATCCAACCTGGAATAAAGTGCTTAAGCTGAAATTTTGTTTTTTGCTTGTTTAATTAAGTCTAGCAACATTTCATGACTGCTTTTAAAAAAAAAAAAAAATTCATGTAGGTTTAGTTTTAGTATTCAATCAAATTTTTTAACTTAACCCCCCTTTTATTGCCTTCAGATTCTCAAAGTACTGCCATTTTCTTTCAAAACTTCTAACTGCTCCCACTCTACAGGCATATGCTTTTTCGAAATTCCCGGACCTCCTCATTTTGTTCAACCATTTTAAATGGGATGGAGGTTCCTTGGATTTACAATTTTGGAGTATTAAGGAACGAGCAACTGCACAAGAAAAAAACACAAATATTTCATGGTTATCATTGAGAGTACCTCTATCTTTCGAAATACCAAAGAGGGCCAATTCAGCTGAGGGTATTAGTGTTTTCCCTAAAGCCTCCTCAATGTCTTGGAGAATGGCCTCCCAAAAAGATTTCAGTTGAGGGCAAGAAAAAAAGGTATGGAGCCAACCTCCCTGGCCGGCTGATTGGCATCTAAAACATTTATTCTCGACCTCTGGGAACCTTTTCTCGAGAGCTTCTGGCGTCCAGTACACTAGCCAGCGGGACAATAAGGCCATCCTCTTAAAATTAGCGGCACGTAGTGATTTATAGCCTAACAAACTTATAGTTTCCCATTCCTTATGTGTTAAATTACATTGAGTTTGTCTAAATATTTTCTCAAGATGGGTATCCACCGTGTCTAGTTGACCGGCACAATGGAGCCTTTTGTACCAATTTCCTATGCCGGTGATTTTAAACTCATAAAGGAGTATTACCAGCTCACCCATTGTGGGGAGATGTCCGCCGATAGTTTGTCTCAGAAAGTGAACGATTTATAGAAATTCAAAAAACGTTGGTTGCATGTGAGTGTTTATTCTAGCCAATACTTCTTGCCATGAGATGATTCTATTCTGGACAAAGAAGTGTCTTAACTCCCGAAATCCCAAATTCTCCCAATTTAGTACTCACCTACTACTAATTTGGAGGTCCAAACCGGAACACTCTCTTAAGCTTAAAAACTGGGAAGCTGAGGAGCTCTGATTTTTCTTAAAAAAGGACTGTATTCTGGATAGATGTTCTTTTATGGTCTTATATCTCTTCCTTTTAGGAAGTTTTGCGATCTTTAAAAATACCTGGGTTTGAGAATCGGACTCTTGTAGCATTTTTACTAAGAAGAAGTTATCTTGTTTGTTTTTTGGACCTATCAGACCTGCCACCAAGTCTAAAAAGGCTGCCTCATAATATGTTTTTATGTGTGGAAGAGCAAGTCCCCCCTGGTCGACTGGGAGTTGAATCACGGAAAGCTTTACCCTAGGGGTCTTTCCACCCCAGACAAAACTTCTGATCATAGATTCTATATCTTTAAAAAAAATAGAATTCAATTTAATAGGGACATTGCTAAACAAAAATATTAGTAGAGGTAAGATCGACATCTTGATCAGGGATATCCTACCAATCAAGGAGAGAGGAATTAAAAGCCATTGAGAGAGAAGATTCTTGATTTTATTCTTTATTCTCACATAATTAAGGAGATAGAGTTGATGGTAGTCACAGGTCACATATATGCCTAAATATCTAATTGGGTCTCGGCTTACAGCCTGAACATGCAAGCATGATGGAAGATGACTAAGACTGGTGTTTAAGGCGAGGACCTCTGTTTTTTTGTATTGATTTTATAACCTCCTATTTGCTCATATGCTTTGAATTCTTTTAATATGCTTTCAATATTCTCCTTGTCTGGCTTTGCATAAAGGATGATATCATCCGCGAATAGCTTAAGCTTCG
This sequence comes from Lissotriton helveticus, assembly GCF_964261635.1. Taxonomy (NCBI): domain Eukaryota; kingdom Metazoa; phylum Chordata; class Amphibia; order Caudata; family Salamandridae; genus Lissotriton; species Lissotriton helveticus. The sequence continues at coordinate 1,814,846,903 of NC_136067.1, read as the reverse complement.
CCATCCCGGAGATACGGGGGAAAATGTCGGGGTTATTTCTAATTTTAATAACCAAGGGTTCAATAAAAAAAGTAAAAAGGAGAGGAGACAAAGGGCAGCCCTGCCTGGTCCCACGGTTAACTTGGATTGAGCCAGCTTTTTCTGAATTTATTATGATCTGTGCTGAGGCGCCTTGATAGATGTTCTGGAGCATCTTGATCACTTGTTCTGGGAACCCGAATTTGGTGAGAGAATGGAACAGGGTTGCCCAGTTAACAAGGTTGAACGCTTTTTCCGCGTCGACCATTAGGATACAGGCGGGGATGGAATTAACATTAAAATAGTCTAGTGCCTGAATTAAAAATTCTGTGTTAGAAGCCATAACACGGCCTGCTATGAATCCTTACTGATCGTAATGTATGACTTCTTGCGCCACATACATAAAACGATGGGCCCAGATTTTCATTAGGATTTTGCAGTCAGAATTCAAAAGACTTATTGGCCTATAAGAATTAATATCTTCTGGACTTTTGTCTTTTTTTACAAAAGATATTATTATTGCTTCTTTAAAGGACGCGGGTACCATTCCTCCTAGTTTGATGTAATTAAATAGATTCATAAGAGGAGTTACTAGTTCTTTTATGAAGATTTTATAGAATTCAATTGGGAACCCGTCTTGCCCACAGGCTTTCGCCCCTGGTGTTGCCTTTATAGCATCGACTATTTCCCCTATATTAATATCTAACCCTAGTTGTAAAGCCCGATTGGGCGTGATCTTTGGGATATCTAAGTTCATAAAATAATCCTGAATCTGACCCTCTTCTACTTGATATTCAGTGGAGTAAATGCGATTAAAATGCTCCAGGAAAGCCTTTTGCATCAAACTGTTGTCTACTATCTCTTGATCGTTTAACAGATTTCTGATTTTAACTATCGCAGCAGACTCTTGTTTTTTCCTCACAGAGTTCGCCAAGAGCTTTCCTGCCAATTGGCTATCCTCATATATTCTTTGTTGGAAGGTTCTAGAACTGTTGATCTCTTCCAGGACAAAGAAATCCCTTAATTCTGCCTTTGCTTGCTCCAGGTGATTCGGGCAGCGGAGGAGCTGTAAAGCATATTCTTTGTCTACGGCCTTTTGGAGCATAGATATCTTTTGTCTCCTCTTTTTAACCTGGGCTGATGTACAAGATAGTATCTGGCCACGTGCTGCCGCCTTGAATCCCTCCCAGACTGAGAAAAATATTCTGAGATCCATTCTCCGAAACCAGCCACCCAATCATGATTCTGGAGCAGGGTACGATCCAGCTGCCACCTGGACTGGTCCCTGCCCCCTCTACTTAGATTAACTTCCAACTCCATTTTCCCATGATCAGAAAAGGGATTACATCCAATAGATGAATTTAAAATCTGAATTGATCTTGATATCAAAAAGTAATCGGTTCTTGATGCCGCCTGGAAGTGGTGTGAATAGCAGGAGAAGGATGCACCTTCAGGGTTTAGTGCACGCCATGGATCTATAAGCTGGTATTCTCAGATAAAGGCGCCCACAACTTTTTTAGTATTAGGCTTTAGTTGTTTCTTATTTTTATTAGTGGTGTCTTTTTTTAAGTCTTGTATGTAATTGAAATCCCCTCCCATGATGATCTGACCAGGGACCCCCTTAGAAGGTCGTTGATTTCTAATATACTAGACACTTCATCCGAAATTTGCCCATAATAGTTTACGAAATTCAATACTTTCCCTTGGATTTTAATTGCTACCCATAACCATCTCCCTTTGGGATCCCTTCTTATTTTTTAAATTTCTCCGGATAGTCTCCTTGAAAAGTAAATTGCAACGCCTCTCTGGGCCACCCCTGCTGAAGCGAAATACACATGGGAGAAATATTTCGGGATAAATAAATTGGGAGTATTAGTTTTAAGATGGGTCTCTTGGAGAAATATCACATGGAGATTTAGAGAGACTGCCCATTTTATGAGAGCACAGTATTTTTGTTTATTGTAAACACCATTGGCATTAACTGATAGGATGTTACATTTATTCAATTCCATAATAAAGTTTTCGCAGCATTAAATCCTCATTCAAAATTTGGTACACATTCTGCCTACAACTTCTGCTCTTTTTTGCTGCTTTCACCCCAGCCCCCCTCTCCCTCCCCGAGTGGACCCCCACCCTCCCCTGGGAAGTGGCCCCTTCCATTCCCCCCACGCTGACCACATTCCCCCCCTACTGGTGACCTGGGTGCCTTCTTGTTACACCCTTAGTTACCCTTTAAGCCCAGATCCCGCCTCGACAGCCAGAAAAAAATATATTTTTTTAATATCCTATTCTATTTTAAAGTTATTTATTATTTTTTTATTTTTTTTTAGCTAATTGCAATTTTTCATTCAAGCTCTACCATTATTGCACCGCGGGCTGGTTTTAATTACTCAAACAATCGTTTCTGGAGTTATCTCTTTTCAGCGACCTGATACCAATTACTCAGACATTCGTCTCTGAAGTTATCTCTTTTAGGAGAGACTGAGCTTCTTCAAGGTCTGAAAACATATAGAACTTTCCCTTTACAAGTACTTTTAACATAGACTGCTGAGCGATTGAGGCTTGAGCGCCGTTCATTTTAAACAGGTGGAGAATTTTAACGAATTCTTTCCTGCGGCGTGCAGCTGCAGCAGTCATGTCCGGAAAAATTCTACATTTAATTGTTTCTGTAACAGAAAATTGCCTTTGTTGAAAATCCTTTGATAGAATCTCTTCCTTAATCCTGTAATCAGCGAAGTTCATCAAGATAGTTCTAGGAAATGTTGAATTGGCAAACCTCTGTGCCGGGACCCAATGCGCTTTCATAATGGACAGATCTCCTTCAAACTCTGGTAGTACTTTTTGATGAATAAAGGAGTTGACCCATTGGAGCATATTTGAGCCTTCCAGTCCTTCAGGTACCCCTACTATCCTAAGATTGGATCTTCGAGAATGGTTCTCGAGCTCCTTGAGCTTGTTTTCAAGTTTACTTTCCAGGAGGCTCTATTCTTGCTTGGTTGAAGTGATCTTCTAGAGCCGATATTCTTTCCTCCGCCTCATTCAATCTTGTAGGAAGTCCTTGCATCGATTCTTCGAATTTCTCCAATCTAGAGTGTAAAGCGTGTATCTCAACCTACTGATTTGACTTTATCTCCCGCATCTCATCCAGAATTAGGTTTAGCATCTCGCGAATGTCCATTTGATAGCTCACTTCCTTTTCGGGGGTGCCACTTTTTCCCTTTTGAGGCAGCTGGGTCGCTGATATTGGGATTGCTGGTGTTAAGCCCCTTAAGTTCCCTGCTTGAGGCATTCCGACAGGCGGGCGAGAGGGAGATTGAAGAGCTGCGTCGGATGATGAACTCTGCTCGGATAAGGTCTGCTCGGATAAGGTCTCTATACTAGGATCTTCCCTGATCATGTTCGAACTTGCTTCCGTTTCAGATACTGCACTACTTGGTTGAAGCTTTTCTGCCACCACAGAGCCATTTGACCTTAACGGGGAGGGAGCTACAAACATCGGTTGTGAAACAGTCTCAGGCAGTTGTACGAGGGAGTCATTCCCTACCACTGTTACTGGGGATAGAGCTGAAATTTCAGTTTCAGTTTCCGTGTTCTTTTCAAGCAGGGCTGCAGATATTTGGGGAGTGCGCACAGTCTTTTTTTTCAAATAAGGGAAAGTCTCTTTTTTCCTTCGCTCTGTTCATATTTTTCTCACCTGAAGGCGGCTCGGCCCCTGGCACATTTTTAGGTGATGCTGGGGTATTTTCCGTCGCATCTCTCATGTGGCTTCCTCCCACATCTTTTTCTCCTACTTCTCCTAGTTCTCCTACCCTTCCATTCGGGGGAGAAGTTAGAGTGATGTGGAGTTCATCTTCAGAGCTTTCAACTGGAGAATCCTTCCCCAAAACGGGCGAAACTGAGCTTCCTTCTCCTTTTTTTGCCATCTCCTTTTCTTTAGCAGCTAACCGTGCAGCTTTTCTGGCTAGAGCTAAGCGTGTTTTGCTTTTGAGACGGGCAGTTAACTCCATTTTCGCGTTTTTTTTCACATCCTTACTGTCTTCGCCGTCTTTCAGTTGCCTCCCCATATCCCCCCGCAGGGGTTTTGAATTTTAACAGGGCAAAACAGCAAATAGCGATAACAATAGCGATAACAAAACAGTCTTAATGTCTCTTTTTAGCTCCCCCTTGCTCCCCTTGCCTCACCTTTAACTCGCTGAGAGTGTACTGGACAGAATGGAGGACAGCCTGCCTCTCCGCTTGTCATACCGAGGACCAGGACCTTTTTTCTGGAAACGGTGTAGGAGTGAGTCTACTGCCCTGTGCAGCTGGCAGCTACAAGCCACAAATCCAGACAAAGGGAAAATGCCAGAGCAGCACCTCACTGGCAGCCAGGGGGGAGGTGGGGTGAGGTGGGGGGGAGTGCTCGAACGGGAAAAAACATCCAAATCAAACCTCTCTCTGCCACAGGCTTTGGGCACCCCGGGGGAGCTCCAAATCAAAGGGGCAGTAAGCCCCGGCTCATTTTCCTGAAGCTCCGCTCCGCAAAACGCCAAACGCCATTGCCGCGAAAATTCGCGGCCGCGCTGCCGAGGGTGGGCGGGGCTAAGGGTCGTGACGGCTATCCGGAGGCGTGGAACCCCGGAGCCATCCCTCACACCCCGGTCCACTAATGTCCATGTGCTGAAGCTTTCTGATGAGTGACTTGTGGTAGACTATATTGAAAGCTGCAAAGAAGTCGAGGACGATGAGTGCAGCCATTTCTCCTCAGTCAAGGATGTTTTTGATGTCAGGAGTGGCTGCAAGGACAGCTGTCTCTGTGATGTGATTTGTGTGAAAGCCTGATTAAGAGCTGTCTAGGAGGTGATGGAGTGCTAGATGGTCTGTGAGTTGGGTATTGATGGCTTTCTCCATGACTTTAGCTGGAAAAGGCAGAAGCGAGATGAGTCTCTAGCTGCTGAGGGTGTTGGGGTCTGCTGTTGGTTTCTTCATTTTGACGTTGACTTCTGCATTTTTTCAGCAACATTGGAACCTGGCAGTGGTTATGGAAGTGTTGATAATAGCAGTGAGCATGGGCGGATGACGGTTCTATCAAGGTTTGATGTGAAGTGGTACCATGGGTCTGAGGGGCTCCTGAGTGGATAGTATACATCAGAGCAGTGGTTTCTTCTTTTGAGAGGGGCTTTCAGTTACTTAGTGCTGTTTGGCGATGAAGGAGGTGTCTGACTGCTCTGGGAGTTCATATTGGTCTGCTGTTGGTTGAATCTGTTGTAGATCTTGGCAGTCTTCTGTTCAAGGAAGTTTGAGAGGTCATTGGAGAGTCTTTGGATGGGATGAAATGGTGTTGGCAGCTGCAGAACTGGAGAACTCTGTGACGATAGTGAAGAGTTCTTTGCAATTGTTGCCACTGGCTTTGAGTCTGAAAGTTATGACTTATTTCTTTCCATTTCATAGTTGTTGGTGGTTGAGGGCAGCTTTGTATGTGGATCTTGTGGCGGAGCTTTTGTCGTCTCCATTTTCTCTTAAGTTGTTTGCAGTGGCGCTTGAACTCCCTGAGGTCGTTTATATTCCAGCTCTGTTGTTTTTTGTTTTTGTAGGTCTTGTTTCTTTTGGGAGTGGTGTGAATGGTGCAGTCTGTAAGCCATTTATTGTAGAGTTTGGTGTCAACATTGAGGTTCCTAGTGTGGTTGGGTGGGCGTTCCTGCAAGGTCATGCAGTTTTCTTTGGATATTTTGCACCATTGTCTTGATGGTGCATTGGGTTTTTCTGGTGGGGGGCTAGGTGGTTGGGAATCTTGAAATTTATGATGTGAGAGGGATCCTGTGGATTGTACATTACATTTACCTGCTATTTGAAATAAACATGACGTAATATACTGAGAGGAACTAAGTTTAACCAGCAGAACCTTAAGATAGTCATTCCATGACAATAGGATCATATTAGTCTAGAAATTGTATCAGGTTTGAGGAGGACAAAAAATATTCAGAGACATCATTGTTCCAAAAACGCATTATAGATGGGTCAAAAAGGTCATATTTGTATACTACCTCTTTCAGTCATGACCATAGATCCGAAAACTGTCAACAAATTTTCACCATGTCTTCTGCAAATTCCTGGTGAATAAATACCTTATTACCTTCATTAGGAAAAGTTGGAATTTCTCAGGCAGACTTTCTGATAAGAAAAATATGAAGATGTCATAAAACTTTAGATATAATTTACTTGTGTTTAGTTTGATGAGGTTTTTGATGAGAAGGGATATGGTGGGCTTTTTCGATTTCAAATCTTTCTGGAAATGTAAGGCTGGCAAACCCACGTAAGGTAGCTTCAAAGAAGAGTTGAAAGCTCTAGCCTTCAATACTTTCTCTAACATTGAAGAACCTTAGATTGTACTGGCGGTTTCTATTTTGCAGATCAAGTGACATTGTTTGAATGGGAGAAATCTGATGCTCCAGTGGAGTCATATCTGAAATTGCTTTAGTATTATCACAAATGTTAATCTAATAGGCTACTATCTTCATAGAAAGAGAGGCTATGTCTCCTTGAATGTGTATAATGTCCAAGCAGATTGAATCCGCAATTACATGGATAACATGTATTCCCTTTAAAATCTTATTTATGGAGATTCCTGTGAATCCATTACTTTGGACTTAGTGGGAAGAGGTGAGACAGTTTGTTTCGGTTTGTTTGCGTGGGCTCAAGTGGATTTTATTTTCATTGTAAATATAGTAAGACAACCAGTAGAAGGCAGGAAGAGGTAAAGAAATAAATATAACACAGCCCATCTTCTAACTTCTAGGTAGTAGATTCTGAGCCGATCATAAGCATGGTTGCCTGATAGGCCTTTTTTTCGGGAATAGAGCACTTGTGTGCTCCTCAACCGAGGACATCTTTTAAAACGAAGGATTATGCTATCCTGAATGGTAGTAATGGGTGACTTTTAGGGGCATACTTCCAGCAGGATTTGAAGAGGGGGGTTGGTTGCATTGCATTTCTTTGGGGTTTTACTAGCTTGAGTGGTTTTGTTTTATGCGTTGTCGTGGCCTGGATAACAATTACCTTAATGTGAATTAATTATAGGTATGTGAAAAGCTAAACTTATTATGCAAGTAGTCTTGCTCAGAACCCTCATCAATAGCCTTACCACAGTTTGTAGACTGCCATGCTTTTCCAATGTCGATGGCTGTACTTTTTCCATCAATCAATCAATCATGCCATTTGTATAGCGCACTACTCACCCGGGAGGGTCTCAAGGCGCTTGGGGGGAGGGGTATGCTACTGCTCGAACAGCCAGGTCTTGAGTTGTTTCCTGAAGGCAAGATGGTCCTGGGTCAGCCGAAGGTGGATGGGGAGGGAGTTCCAAGTCTTGGCAGCCAGGTAAGAGAAGGATCTTCCTCCGGCGGTGGCTCTTCGGATGCGTGGTACGGCTGCGAGGGCGAGGCTGGTGGACCGTAGCTGGCGGGTGGGCGTGTACAAGGTCAGGCGGTCGTTGAGGTACTTGGGGCCCAGGTCGTGGAGAGACTTGTGTGCGTGGGTGAGGAGCCGGAACGTGATCCTCTTGTCGACGGGGAGCCAGTGCAGGTTCCTCAGGTGGCTGGAGATGTGGCTGCGTCGGGGGACATCCAGGATGAGTCGGGTGGAGGCGTTCTGGATGCGCTGGAGTCTTTTCTGTAGCTTGGCTGTGGTTCCGGCGTAGAGGGCGTTTCCGTAGTCCAGTCGGCTGGTGACGAGTGCCTGGGTGAGAGTCTTCCTGGTCTCAGTCGGGATCCAGCGGAAGATCTTGCGAAGCATACGCAGGGTGTTGAAGCATGATGAGGAGACGGCGTTGACTTGTCTGGTCATCGAGAGGGAGGGGTCCAGGATGAAGCCCAGGTTGCGTGCGTGGTTGGTTGGCTTGGGTGCGGTGCCCAGGGCTGGGGGCAACCAGGAGTCATCCCAGGCGGAGGGCGAAGATCCCAGGATGAGGACTTCCGTCTTGTCCGAGTTCAGTTTCAGGCGGCTGTCCTTCATCCACTCGGCGACGTCTTTCATCCCTTCGTGTAGGCAGGTTCTGGCGGTGTCGGGGTCTCTGGTGAGGGAGAGGATCAGCTGGGTGTCGTCGGCGTAAGAGATGATGTTGAGGTTGTGCTGGCGTGCGATGGCTGCGAGAGGTTTCATGTAGATGTTGAAGAGGGTGGGGCTGAGTGAAGATCCTTGCGGGACGCCGCAGATGACTTTGGTGGCCTCGGAGCGAAACGGGGGGAGGCGGACTCTTTGTGTTCTTCCTGCGAGGAACGAGATGATCCACTCCAGTGCCTTCTCTTGGATACCGATGTTGCTGAGGCGCTGGACTACGGTGCGGTGGCAGACCGTGTCGAACGCAGCGGAGAGGTCCAGGAGGATGAGGGCCACTGTTTCCCCCTTGTCGAGCAGGGTCCGGATGTCGTCGGTGGCTGCGATGAGGGCGGTCTCGGTGCTGTGGTTGGCTCTGAAGCCGGACTGCGAGGGGTCGAGGGATCCGTTCGTCTCGAGGAAGGCGGTCAGCTGTCTGTTGACGATCTTCTCGATGACTTTAGCAGGAAAAGGGAGGAGCGAGATGGGGCGGAAGTTTTTGAGATCGGTGGGGTCCGCTGTAGGTTTCTTCAGGAGGGCGCTGATCTCGGCGTGCTTCCAGCTCTCCGGGAAGGTGGCGGTGTTGAAGGAGGCGTTGATGATGTTCCGGAGTTGGGGTGCGATGGTGGAGTCGGCCTTGTTGAAGACGTGGTGTGGGCAGGGGTCGGTCGGTGATCCGGAGTGGATGGTGTTCATCGTGCGGGCTGTGTCTTCGGTGGTCACCGTGGTCCAGGTGCGAAGGGTGGCGGTGGGGGGCGTTGGTTCGACGGTTGGATGCGTGGGTGGGGCGCCGAAGCTGTTGTGGATGTCGGCGATCTTGCGGTGGAAGAACGAGGCGAGGGAGTCGCAGAGGTCTTGTGACGGAGTGATGTCGTTGGTGCCGTTGCTGGGGTTAGAGAACTCCTTGACGATAGTGAAGAGCTCTTTGCTGTCGTGGGCGTTGTTGTCCAGTCGTTCCTTCAGGGATTTCTTCTTGGTGGTGCGGATGAGCTGGTGGTGCTTGCGGGTAGCGTGTTTGAAGGCGGTCATGTTGTCGGTGGTCCGGTCGAGGAGCCAGGCTTTCTCGAGGGTGCGGCAGGTCTTCTTGGAGTCCTTGAGGTCGTCGGTGAACCATGATGCCTTCTTGCTTCTGGGTCTGCTGGGAGGGTTCTTTAGTGGCGCGAGGTCGTCGGCGCAGGCGGTCAGTCACTGTGTGAAGTTGCGGGCTGCTTCGTTGGGGTCCGTTGTGTTGGCGGGTGGGCTCTGGCTGAGGGAGGTGGTGAGCTGGTCTGCGGTGATCTTGCTCCAATTCCTGTGAGGTACCTGTTGCGGGTGGTGGTGGGTCGTGGATCTTTTGAAGCTGAAGTGGACGCAGCTGTGGTCGGTCCAGTGGAGTCCGGTGGCGTGGCTGAAGGTGATGTACTTGCTGGAAGAGAAGACGGGATCAAGCGTGTGGCCGGCATAGTGGGTGGGGGTGTTGACCAGTTGCTTGAGTCCGATGTTGGCGAGGTTTTGCAGCAGGGCGATGGTGTTGCGGTCCTTGTTGTTCTCCAGGTGGAAGTTGAGGTCCCCGAGGAGGATATAGTCAGTGGAGGGGAGGGCGTGCGGGCTGATGAAGTCTGTGATGTCTTCGCTGAATTGTGTGCGTGGTCCCGGGGGTCTGTAGACGAGGGTGCCTCTGAGGGTCGTCTTTGGGTCGATGTGAATCTGGAAGTGGAGATGTTCGGCTGCGGCGAAGGAGTCGTTGGCGTCGGTCGTGATGCGGATGGTGTTCCTGTGGACGATGGCGATGCCACCTCCGGTCTGGTTGATGCGGTCCCTCCTGATGATCTTGTACCCGTCTGGGATGGCGATGGCGATGTCGGGTGCAGAGGAGGCGTTCATCCAGGTTTCCGTGAGGAAGGCGACGTCCGGTGATGTAGCGTCGAGGAGGTTCCAGAGTTCCACGGTGTGGTAAATAAATAAATAATACCCTATTTTTGACTAGACTTATAGCATAACAGATAGCTCAATAAATAAGAGTCAAGATTCGAGGTAGTAGGAGTTTCTGCAGGTTTATTACAGCATAAGGACAGGATCAGGACAACCTGCATGGGAATAGGACAATAAGGCCCGGCAGCTGCCGGGGCTGGGTCTGGGATGAGCGCGCTAACATTTAATAACAAAACATTGACTTATATACATAGCGCAAACACATAGCATTACATTGCAGTAGGCGTAACAGTAGGTGGAGTAGAAGGCGTGACGCGTAGCAGTCGCGAGAGATAACAGAAATAAGAGGTGTAACTGGGAGTTTACTTAGACATGTGATGCAAAACGTAACAGAATATGTCATGAATGGGCGGAAACATTGGAGGGGGCTACCTAAGGAGCCGGGACCTCTAACCTAATGGTGCGCGAAAACTAGCAATGACGTGTTACTAGGAGAAGCTGGGGGCTACGAACTCTGTGCTAGGAGCAGAGACTAGAGTCTGGAGGGTCGGAGCGACATGTACCTAAACCCTATCTGGTATCTGATGTTTAGGGAACATGTTGATATAAACTAGAAGTCATGAGGGGAAAAGCTAACTTGATTCTAAGACTGGACCATGCATTATTCTACATGTAGTGCGTGATGAAGAATATTAAATGACCATTAAATACAGTATTTCTCTAACGTGGAGACGAGAAGGCTAGACAATGACGGAAACTATTGATGCAGTTCAGTAGCTTAGGAATGCAGAGGAGGAGGACTGAACTGATAGCAGGAACTATAACATACTTTTGGCAGACTCAGAGGCAGAGCCGGGGTGCACCGGGCACTGCAAGGCAGGAAGTGAGTGAAGGGTCGAGGATACAGGTGGGGGCTGTATCGCTCCTTAGCGAGGCTTTCAGGAGACAGGAGCTGAATCTGTGGTCCGGGCCCTTTTGAGGCCTGGAAACGGAGACTTTATAATTGAATAACGTGCACACTGAGAAACGTGGCAACATTACTTACATAGGCCTGATATTCGTAGTATTCACGAGGACTGGAAACTAACATACTAGAGGTGGACACAACTGTAATTGCGTCTTTAATCAGAAATGGGGAATAACATATGCATATTGATCATGCACACATAACATATGATGGATGAGGCGTAGGGACACAGAACATGGCAAAATTTACTTTTCCACATTCCCTCCTTGTCACTACGTTTCCATCAGGAAACATCAATATTCATGATACCGTCTATCATTTCATACAGTACCATTTGCTCGTCTCGAATTGTCTTGGAACGGGATTTAGAACAGGGCTTGGGACGGGGAATACAAGAGGTAGCACACATGCTGCAAATCGCAGGGCCACATTGTATACAGAGGCAGCAGCTAAATATGATCGCTACTGCAATACCTAAAAAGGACAGGACTTTCCAACCCCATGCGGAAATTATATTCCAGAACCAACCGGACCATGTCCAGATGCCTGGATCTTGGTGTAACAGATGGGCAATTTTATGGAGTCTGGTTATAGCTGAATAAACAGACGGCGCGTTATTTGGAATGAAAATACAACAACTGGATCCGAGAACTCTACAGGCCCCGCCCCTATCGGCCAGTATGACGTCAAGGACGAGACGATTCTGTAAAACGACAATTCTCATAAAGGATTGCTCTTCAGTTAAGTTACCTAGAGCGGAGGCAGTCTCATCTACTACTGCTTCAAGGGTTCTTGTTAACCTACGAATGAGCTTACTATTTACAACTGTACCTAAATAAGGGAAAACACCTTTATCTATATCAATGAATTGCTCTGCGGCGGTTTCAGTATAATCGACAATCGGGAGATTTCTCTTGTGTCTAGTGTGTACTAAGAAAGAATTCCTATGATAGTCAGGTGGGGCTAGAAAAACAGGTGGCAGTAGGAAGGCAATGTAACAGGTTCCCTCCCAATCGAGGGGCAGACGGACATATGCAGTTTGACCACAAATAAAATAAGAATGACGTGAAGCTTTGAAAATAGATTTCCTACCGTCACCATACTGGATAACAGTAGTACATTCACTATGACCTATATGTACAGAACCATAACTACGGACACATAATTCGCCTTTGACTGGTAGTACTGAAATAGCGGGTGAGTCTGGAGTAGTATCAGACTGAACATTCAGAACCATGAAATTCGACGAATAATTTCCTAAATTATATACTTCATTTTCTAAATCTAAACCTGTTCTGTGGGGGAGACCTTGCTTGTCTGGGAAACATGTACTGTTAAGAAAAGACATATCTGTTGAGGATGACGTTAACGTGGACCATGCTCCACACGAACCATTGTGTGAGAATGGATAAGGAAAGAGTGGCAGAACTCCCTTCGGTGTCTGGAAAGGGGGGAGTCGACCACACACCCAACAATTAGTGGCATTGTTGGTCTGGTGTGAATAATGTAACATACGGATAAATGTGTTATTACGCATAGCGAGGCGGTATGAATATTCGTGAGGAGGCAGATCACTAAACGTGTGCTCTACTGTAGCATGAGCAGACATATTTACATGAGGAACTGGAAAACACAGATAGAAAGCATAGCTGGTACAGGAAGCCATTATGCTGATGAATAATATGAAACTCAGAAAAACGATACATTTGATTGAACTTTGACTGACTCTCTCACTATGGGGGTCTATTTTATACATGTCAGAAACAATCTAACCGTTTCACCTAGGGGAGGACTTATACAATCAAACTGACTGACTTATTAGACCTGAGCTTTAACTTATACTCCTGTTGCGGAGTTTTCTCTAACAAGGGAGGGGTTGTAATAATGTCTTGTGCGGGACAGTCCTTTAAAACAATGTTCTGGCAATCCTTCGAATCCTGGGAAATGTTCTTGGAAATGTTTTTGAAGACTGGTTTCGATCCTTTGAAAAGTTTTACATGAGAAAGGTGGACCCACCCCTTCCTGCCTTCCAACTTGACGGCAGTTCGGGTGGTCAAGAGGACCTGACGTGGCTCCTTCCAACGTGGTTCCAGCGGACTTGATCTGTCGAAATTTCTGATCATCACAAGGGAGCCTGGAACGATCTCGTGCGGTGCCACCTCGGTATTGTCTGGAAATGCGGCGGCAACCTGTGAACGACATGAGTTGAGGGCAGACATCAAGGAAGCTAGGTAATCTGTCAGCATATTACATGAAACATCGGTAATACTTCGGGGTCTAGGAGTACCCCACATATTAGGGGGGCGGCCGAAAACGACCTCATACGGGGACAGACCTGATCTGGAATGTGCGACCATGCGCATGTAAAACAGAGCGACTGGCAAAGCTACTAACCAGTCCACACCCTTGTCTTTACATATTTTAGCAATGCGGATTTTCAGAGTCTGATTGTGTCTCTCAACGAGACCGGCTGCTTCTGGATGGCGTACACAATGGAACTTCCACTGGTACCCTAACAAAAGGGAAACATGTTTCATGAGCTCAGATGAGAATGGCTGGCCGTTATCAGAATATACGACTCTAGGGAGTCCATATCTAGGGAAGAATTCACGAACCAACTGCTTGGCAGTGGTCGCGGCTGTGTAATCTGGGACTGGATATGCTTCTGTCCATCTGGACAAAGCGCATACAACTACAAGGACATACTTGAAACCTCGACATCGCTCCATTTGAATATAATCCATCTGGAGGACCTCAAAAGGGTGGTCAGGGGGCTGGAAACCACCTTGTTCCACCGGGACACTTTTACCTGGATTAAACTGACAACATATCATACAGGTACGGACTTTCTGCTTGGCTGCAGCTCGTAAATGCTTGTTGAACCAAATGTTCTGGATACTGTCTAACATAGCTTTTTCTCCTAAATGTGCTGGACTATGTGCGGTATTGATAATGACTTGAACCATAGAATCGGGGAGAAACCATGTGGCTCTACCCTTCGTTAACCATCCTTGATCTGTCTGGACCCCTCCTTGTACAGACCATTTCTTGATTTCATCGGGAGTAGCATGTGACTGGATATCTATGACATCTTGAGTAGGGTCCTTAACTGTCATGCATGTAGTCAGATCTGGAATATGTGTCTGATTAACTGGAATGTCTGGAGTCTGTGCTGTAAGCTTGGCTGTGCGGTCTGCTAAATCATTACCTTGGGAAATAATGTCAGTGACTTTCGTATGTGCTTTGCATTTCATAATAGCAATAGATGTCGGTAAATGTATGGCATCTAACAGGGCTTGAATAAGGAGACCATGCTGAATCTTGGTTCCATGAGAAGTCATAAAACCTCTCTCCTGCCAGAGCACTCCGAAGTCGTGTACAACTCCGAATGCGTAACGTGAATCTGTGTAAACATTAACCTTCAGGTTCTTGGCATGTATACAGGCTTGTGTCAGAGCAACTAGCTCTGCTGCTTGAGCGGACAGGGTGTCAATACGGTGTGTTTCAATAACTTCAGTGTCAGTAGTCACTGCATACGCGGCGACTAGTTCTCCTGTACTAGTTCTCATACATGAACCATCCACATAAAGTGTCAGGTCAGGATCTGGTAACGGAATATCTGTCAGGTCTTGTCTTGGCTTTGTCGTAATGTTAACTACTTCCACACAATCATGTGTGTCTGGATTTGAACTAACTGATGGTAACAGTGTAGCAGGATTCAGGACGTTGCAGCGTCTAATTTCTATGTGTGGCTGGAACAGTGTCAATTCATAACCTGTTAAACGTGCAATTGTCAAGTGCTGAGTTTGTGTTCGGTTTAAAAGAACTTCTACTGAATGTGGGACCTGTACTGTCAGGGAATGTCCTAAAACTATAGAATCACTTTGTCTGATAGCTAGTGCTGTGGCTGCAACTGACTTGAGGCACGCAGGCAACGCCTGGGCGACTGGATCTAATGTGCTCGAAAAATAAGCACAGGGCTTGTATTGACCTGCTTGATCTTGTGTGAGAACAGATAATGCTGTACCTTCCCGTTCTGTAACGAAAAGTGTAAAAGGCTTACTGTAGTTCGGTGTAGCTAGAACTGGAGCTTGACATAGGGCTTTCTTTAACTCGTTGAAACTAAGTGTATGGTCAGATGTCCAAGGGAGGACAGTCGATACGGCTGCCTCCTGTGTCGTTAACTGTATCAGTGGCTTGGCTAGGAATGCATACTGGGGAATCCATTGTCTACAATAAGAAGTAAGGCCGATAAAGGCACGTACCTCCTTCTGGGTTCTGGGCTGGGGAAGACTCGCTATTAACTGGATACGGTCGGGTGTCAACTGCCTACCCCTCTTGGACAGCAAGTGTCCTAAGTATACCACTTGCTGGACACAGAATTGAAGCTTCGAAGGTGACACCTTGTGCCCCATCTCGGCTAGAAAATACAGAACTGTAAGTGATGCCCGCTCGCAGTCACGTTCAGAACGGGCTGTGATCAGTAGATCATCGACATACTGGAGCAGGGCAGTGTCAGTTGGCATGTGAATGTTGTCTAGTTGTCTCTTGAGTGCTTGACTGTAAATACTAGGGCTTTCTGTGAAACCTTGAGGAGCGCGTGTGAACATATAGCTCCTTCCATTTAAACAAAATCCGAAAAGAAACTGGCTGTCTGGATGAATTGGAACACTAAAAAATGCATTCTTGAGGTCAATAACAGTGAAAAACATGGCTTCGGAATCAATGGCTGTTAACAGGGAAGAAATGTCTGGGACAACTGGGTACTGAGGAATAATACATTTATTAAGCTCTCGTAAATCAATCACTAATCGATATACTGGGGGTGCATTTGGATCAGTACGTTTCATGACTGGAATGATCGGAGAATTACACACATTGGAGTCAGTTTCTACAACTACTCCTTGAGCCATGAGCTCGTCAATAATTTTGGATAAGGCTGCTACAGCCTCAGGTGGCAATCTGTACTGCCTGATTCGTGGTAACACTACACCTGGTTTGAGAGTCACACGATAGGGTGTGATTTGCATGTAACCTACATCAGTTGGACCTTGCGCCCATAAATGCTGCGGAACATTAGACAATCTTGAATCAAAATCTCGTAATACATAGTGACCCTTAAAGTCACGTAGGAACAGACGTATTCCCTCTGGGGAACAGCAAATAACTGCACCTAATTCTTTCAATGTCTTAATGCCTAATAGATTTTCTGGACATGACTTAGTAAGTAACAGATCAGTAATACGGGACAATGGACCTACTTCTAGAGTAACTGGCTTTGATATCTCATTAACTATGGGTTTTCCTGAAAATCCAAGGGAAACATTTCTTGAGCCTGAGAGCGGAGCCCCTGGAACTTCGGCGTGACTAATTGTGGTCCTACTTGCCCCTGTATCGATCAAAAACTTTCTGTCTTTCCCTAATACTTGACTATGAACATAGGGACCTTCTTGGTCTACAGGTATCTCGATGAGAGGCAAGCCTACCTCCCTCTCTAGGCTGTTTCATGAATATGACTGGTACTCTGGATACTCGGACTGTGCATACTGGTACATCTGCGATGTAACGTGCTGTGTTGCAGCAATAGGCTGCGGTACTGTAACTGTCTGTGGTGCATTCTGTGACTGAGGAGTCTGTGAAACTTGTTCTTGTCTCGGCGGACGTGGTCTTTCTTTAGTCTTACCAGTAGCTATGTTGTGTTTCAGAACTGCACACTCGTTTATAAAATGACCTGGCTGTTTACAATAATTGCAGTTCCCTTTAATGGGAGCCGCAGGATGACTGGCTTGATTCGGACCCCTCTTCTGACTGTCTTGAGGAATAGATTGTGCAACTAGCACTTTCATTTTCGTGTCTTTCATACGTTTTCTTTCGTGTTCTTGCTCTTCTCTGATTCTATTCTGGTGATACTGGAGCATCTGGAGCATCTGGGACGGAGTATTTGCTTGCCAGGTGCTTTCGACTTTCAAAACTCGGTTTTTAATTTGTGGACTTGAATTCTCGACTAATTTGGTAACGAAAAGATGAGGGTATGACTCACTACTTGTCTTGAGACCACTGTTAATACTGAAACATTTCTCAAATCTGGAATAAAAATCACTAATATCCTCATCTTGTTTCTGTTTACAGGCTGAGATTGCATCCCAGTCTTCTTTCCTAGTTGTCAATAATCTGGGTAAAACTTGAATCAATAATTCTGGTAATTCTTTACATTTATCTCCAAGACCGGTACCTGGTACTCGTGCCTTGTCTTCAGCTTCTAGAGCTGTCCAATCGATCTTTTTCTCTCCCACCTCCCATTCTTTTTCCTTTAACTTTTCATACACCCCTGCGGGTAGCAGGACCTTTAACATTTTAATGATATCTGGGTAAGTGTATTCTCCCATACGGAGCATGTCTTTTAATTCTCTATGGAACCCCGCTGGATCTTTGTCATGACAGGGGATTAATTTCTTCATTTCAAGAAGTTCCATCTTTGATATCGGAGTGTATACAAACACTCGTTGCATTACGCCACCCGCCCCTTGGACTGGGTGGACTTCTCGTAGCGGATTCTGTCTGTCTATGTAGAATGGTTTACTTTCTGGGGGTGAGACATGAACAAAATGCGGGTTCAGGAACGTTCTATACTTGTGACGCTGTTCTAGAATGACACTAACTAAATCGGTACCTAAACCTCTCCATCTGTACTGGAGTAACTCGTTCAGGATATCATGTAACGGGCCTGGATCAGAATGTTGACCCTCATACAGGGTAATGAGGTGCTGGATCATATACATACCCACCAGTCGTTGCTCGGCTGGGGGCAGTTTCAGAAACATTTGTGCCACTATTTCGTCTGGAAAAGTGGTAGAATCAGTAATCCATCGGACTGCTGATCGGGCTAGTTCTTGTTCGTGCATGGTACTTAATTCGCTATAACCGACTCGTGATTTCAGAATGTGATCGGTAGCTTGAAATACTTGTTCTAGAGAGCCTCGTTCTGGTGCTGGATGATGAAAAATAGACTTAGGTTCTGGACGTAAATGGCGATCTGGAAATCTGGATTTTCCTACATACGCTATTCTGGCGGGATTCTCGTCTTCCTCTTCAGGATCAGAGATACTTTCTTTCTCGCTTACTTGTGCTGCTTTACGCTGTTCGTGTAACCTTATTATTTCTTTACGAATTTTCTTGTACATACTTTCCATGGCACTAATGGTCTTGTGCTTACCCTCGGCTATATTATCACTCCACCTTGTTAGGATTCTCATTTCGGCGGGATCTTTAGACGGGTAATCTTGTTCTCTTATTAGACAATTGATCAGGAACTTTAATATCATGAGCTGAATCTCGGCTTTCCTTTGAGACATAATCTCGCCAATACTTTCTAGATCATCCCCTGTACGGATGAAACGATATATTCTGTCTAGATCTTCTTTCATATTTGGTAAGGTGACTAGATACTCGGTCACCCTTCTTACGCGTACGGAATATAAAACCATATTATACTCGCCTGGGACTGTGTCATAGACACATTCGGCAAGGGCTTGTCTGATTTCTGTAACAGACTTATTACTTTTAGGAGTACGCTGTGATGCTTGAGCATGTAATTCGAGTGCTGATAAACGCTTGTGTGGCGGCGGGGTTTGAGGAGGACCTCCTCCTGCGGCCCCTAGACTAGAATCGTCGACTGACATTCTTCGTGCTTGCAGGGTCGGTAATTGTAACGTGGGCTGAACTTGTATGGCAGGCTGACCCGGGGGTACCGTAACAGGTACTCCGGTGTCTGGAGGAACGGGAAGTGCCTGATTTACAGGGACAGGTGGAGCGCGAACTGGATTTGCATATTCTGGAACTGTGTCGTCCAAATAGGACGAAATAAAAATATCAGCTGCGGTCGGTTTGTGACGTAGCTTGGTCGGAACTAATGATGGCGGGAAATTACTGGGTGCCTCTGGGGTCGCTTTTGGCAAGCCTTCGGCAAGGAGAGGATACATACCCTTCATAAGGGCATGCCTCTGTCTGTCTGACTGTTCGGCTTTGACTTGTTCACCTATCTCGATTAATTCTCTTTCTTGGGCTCGTTCTTGGGATTCTCTACTTAACTCTGACTTTCTGACTTCCTTTTCCGTTCTTCTATGCGCTTCCTTACACCATAACTCGATGGCATCTTTCTGTGACTGTCTGGCTTTCTTTTTCCATAATGCTTCTTCTACTCGCATGATACATTCGGCATCCCATGTACCCGATACGGGCCATCTATACTTTTCTTCTAACTGTTTGGTATACTCTACCCATAAATCTAGATACAATATGGCGCTTATGCCATGTTTCTGATACATAAAGTGACCTGGACTGTCCCTAGGCGGGACAGGAACTGCTTCCTCTAACAGACCCTTTCTAGTTTTTAACTGACGTAACTTGGAAAAGAGCGGCATTCTAAACTTGAATCGGAACACAATACAATACACGAAAAACAATAACAATTGGGAAAACAATTCAGGCATACCACGACATTGGAAATACATTAAACAATATCATAACATAACAGTTCGAACAGAATACTACCTGAAAATACTGAAAACAGAAACAGAACAGAATTCTCGAGAACGGAACAGACTAGAGTTACTGGATGCACTGCTGTAACAGTACGGAACATACCGGTCCCATAAAGGAACGCATCAAGACCCGTATCCACCTAGGTGAACACTTCGTTTGTGGGCTTGGGTACCACCAACCCACGGACCAGGAGTCAATTTAGACTGACCCTGTCTAGACACTACCCCAGCAATGGTACTCACCGGGCAGCACGGAACGGAAGGCCTCGGACGGGACTGGACTACGACGACGAACTTCGGACTTCGGACTTCAGTTACGGGTGGGCCTCCGGATACCTCGGACCTTGGACTCTCGGCTTGGGCTCTGGTCGGGACTCGCCGCGTTCCTCCACCGTCTCGTTCGGATGCTGGACCGCCTCCTCCGTCTCCTCCGTGGGCCTGAGGGATACTTGGAGCAGAAATATCTGCCAGTGCACGGTATGGTTCCGTCACGACTGCAGAGGGTCAGGGGGTCGGCGTGGCTTCACCGACGCGTGGGGAAAGGGCAAGTCCCTATTCGGGCGCCATTATGTGGTAAATAAATAAATAATACCCTATTTTTGACTAGACTTATAGCATAACAGATAGCTCAATAAATAAGAGTCAAGATTCGAGGTAGTAGGAGTTTCTGCAGGTTTATTACAGCATAAGGACAGGATCAGGACAACCTGCATGGGAATAGGACAATAAGGCCCGGCAGCTGCCGGGGCTGGGTCTGGGATGAGCGCGCTAACATTTAATAACAAAACATTGACTTATATACATAGCGCAAACACATAGCATTACATTGCAGTAGGCGTAACAGTAGGTGGAGTAGAAGGCGTGACGCGTAGCAGTCGCGAGAGATAACAGAAATAAGAGGTGTAACTGGGAGTTTACTTAGACATGTGATGCAAAACGTAACAGAATATGTCATGAATGGGCGGAAACATTGGAGGGGGCTACCTAAGGAGCCGGGACCTCTAACCTAATGGTGCGCGAAAACTAGCAATGACGTGTTACTAAGAGAAGCTGGGGGCTACGAACTCTGTGCTAGGAGCAGAGACTAGAGTCTGGAGGGTCGGAGCGACATGTACCTAAACCCTATCTGGTATCTGATGTTTAGGGAACATGTTGATATAAACTAGAAGTCATGAGGGGAAAAGCTAACTTGATTCTAAGACTGGACCATGCATTATTCTACATGTAGTGCGTGATGAAGAATATTAAATGACCATTAAATACAGTATTTCTCTAACGTGGAGACGAGAAGGCTAGACAATGACGGAAACTATTGATGCAGTTCAGTAGCTTAGGAATGCAGAGGAGGAGGACTGAACTGATAGCAGGAACTATAACATACTTTTGGCAGACTCAGAGGCAGAGCCGGGGTGCACCGGGCACTGCAAGGCAGGAAGTGAGTGAAGGGTCGAGGATACAGGTGGGGGCTGTATCGCTCCTTAGCGAGGCTTTCAGGAGACAGGAGCTGAATCTGTGGTCCGGGCCCTTTTGAGGCCTGGAAACGGAGACTTTATAATTGAATAACGTGCACACTGAGAAACGTGGCAACATTACTTACATAGGCCTGATATTCGTAGTATTCACGAGGACTGGAAACTAACATACTAGAGGTGGACACAACTGTAATTGCGTCTTTAATCAGAAATGGGGAATAACATATGCATATTGATCATGCACACATAACATATGATGGATGAGGCGTAGGGACACAGAACATGGCAAAATTTACTTTTCCACAACGGCGTGTCTGTGGACAGAGCGGGTGTTGATCAGGATGCACTTGAGGTGGTTGCTGCTGGTGATTGTCTTGGCGGGTGCGGGGCAGGTTCGGAGGCAGGTGAACTTGCAGGTGCAGCAGGTGAAGGGTCCGTGGGTGCGTCTCGGGGTGGCTCGGCAGCAGGCGTGGGTCCGGCCGGCATTGAGAGTGGCGGCGTCGTAGGTCAGTCGGGTCGTCTTGCCTCGGCGGGGAGGGCCAGGGGTCCTGGCGCTGGGCGCGGGCCAGGCGCGGACGGGCACAGACGGGCTTACCTTTGGGGCGCCTTCGGCGCTCAATCAGCGCTCCTGCTGCGCGGTCACTCTGGGGGCGTCATAAGTAAGGAGCCGGGAGGGAGGAGCAGCTGGGTGGCGGAAGCGGGGCGGCGAATGGAATCACAGGGGGGCGGGGCCGCAGGGAGGCAGCGGCGGGAAATTCCAAGAAGCAGCGGGCAGCGGGAAATTCCCAGGAGCAGCTGGAAATTTCCAGGAGCAGCGGGCAGCGAGCGAAGGAATCTGCAGGCAGGAGGCAGCAAAGGCAGGCAGGAGCGGCAGCAGTGAGTGGGGCGACCAAGCCCTGTGGAGGGCTGAGCGGTCACCATGTATAGTGTCAGCATTTCCTTGTGCATGCTAGTTTGTGCTGAAACTGAAGTAAATTTTTTTCCAAAAGGTAACTTTCAAACTGTTTTTCTCTTAACGTTCATGCTGGACTGATGTAGGCAAATCTTTTTCAATCTCCGAACAATTTGAACTGAGTGGGAGGAGCTCACAGCCATTAATCTTTGTGAATTTCCGGAAGAAACGGTATATGTGGGAATTACGGGAACCTTGCATGACAAAAAATTGCCTTTTCACATAACCCTCACGTTTAAATGCTTAATACATTCAAATAGGCTCATCACTGTATTAGTAATTATTAGTTTAGGGTAGACATTCACAAAGATGCAGATTGTCAGGTGTTTAGTCTAGCTTTTCTAATTGAGGCATTTCATTTTTGTAACATTTATTTTTTTCCTAGAGTAAAAGAAATGATGAACACTGAAAGCGTCCAGAGATTGTCTTAGCAACTTCACAGGCTTCCATTAGAAATTCTGCATACTCCAGGAAAGGGAAGTGATTTTGAAAAACGGCCATATAAGGCTATGATTAAATGCTTACATTTTTTACTAAACCATGACATATTGTTTTAAACGAACTGTAAGCCTAAAATGTCTATTAAAGTAGGGCAGTGGCATATAAACTGAAGTTCCCAAGACAACTGTTTAGTTAAGTATCATTTAATGTTTTACTAAATGGTTCCGCTGCTCACGAAGCTATATATCTTCAGCATCAGCCCTTTAATCCGCAATGTTGGATTTTCTTCATCAAAGGCTGCTGCAGGCCATCTCCCTTGCATATGCACACTTTTTGAAGGAGTTAAAACAACATCAAAGACTCGCTTGATATGTGCAGCGGAACGCTGTCACATGTTTATTTACAGAAAGCTAAAACATTGCATTTTAAATAGTTTATGCGGATGTTCCTCTGTGTTTCTGTATAACATTAGTCAGGCTGCATTGCTTTTACAACACGCTTTTCACTAAAAATATTAACTGCAAAGATAGGAGCTGGAAGATCTTCCAATAATTTTAAAACGAGATTATATGTTTTGCATTTTGGGCATAAAACCACCCACATAAACCACCCAGTTTGAATCATGCAATACGAAAATAATTGTTAGTACATGTGTGCTTACATGAGTATGCATGTGTGTGTGGTGAAAGTATCTATCTGTGAGTATGGTTGAAACTTTTACCGAAGGAGTTAAACAGTCACAAGTCATTAGACGTTATGCCCAAAAAATTAAAAATGTGTTTTTCACATGTTTGTGTGCAAATAGGTATGTGTCAGTTGTGCATGCACAAAATGTGCATTGTTCACAAAGGCCACCAAATGAACTCCCCAAAATATTGTCTCATGCCTTCAAAACATAGACAGTACTTGTGCAAGTTACTCAAAGGCAAGGTGTGGCTAGCCTCAGCCAGCTATGCATTCAAAGGGATAAAGTGTGAAATTGTATATTATATTTTCCAAGTTAAACCTGTGTCTGACAAGTGTTCAAAAACAGGCATTGCAAATTAGGGGGAAAGCCATAAAGGAACACACCTTAGAGAAAGAAAGCCGAGTCAAAAAAAGTTGATGAGTGAAACTGCTGTACTATTTCTTACAGCCAAATTGGCCCTTTGAGAATGAGCCCCCATGCACTCCACATATTAAATATCTTTCCCATTTCACTTATTAAATACCATAGATCAAAGGAACTCAAGACTTATTCTAATGTATTAATGTGGACAGAAATGTCTTGGTGGTGATGACCTGATCAAAGACATCTCTCCTGCCCCGATGCTCGGCCCTTTGCCATATTAGGAACCCCACTAAAGCTCTAAGCATGATCCTCAAACCCTCTTCTAACATCTTTCAAGCCCCTCTTCCAAGCCACTTTGTCAAAACAAAGCAGGAAAATTGAAAACACAATTCTAAACTGCCATTGGAACATATTTTTGGATATCTTCTAAAGCACATCTGGTCCCTCAAATATGGTGACTGCACTCGAAACCTTACAGTCCCTCTTGAAGTATTTACACCACCCCAGATTATTGAAGGACGCCTGTACATGTTCTTGGTCACTCAGTCTTAAATCTCACCTTGTAGGCCCATAAGTCTCTTATCACTCCTCTTATATAGTGATGAAGGGATTGAGACGAGAATTCAGGTGGTAGATCCAGCACATTGATACCTCTCCTCAGCTCTGTCTTTGCATTGAGTTCCAGGTCAGCAACAGTGGCACATTGCTTGAAGGAACTCATCCTCACCTCTGCTATGATCAGAGTCCTCATAGAATCTCGTGCTAATAGTTCATCTTTTGTCTTCTCTAATTTCTTCCCTCTCCAAGGACTTGGCCACTGAGACTGTCCAGAAGGTTCATCCACTTTCTTTAATCTCTTAAATTTTTTGTGGTCATCTCTTCCTCATCATGTGTCATCACTGCTGGCTTTTGTGACAGTCTCCAAAGCCTTTTGGCACAAAACATAAAGAAGTTTGCAATTACTTCGCTCCTCACACAGTTTTGGTGGTATCTTTGAGGGCAGATGAGTCATGACCATGGCTTGTAGGCTGACACTTCGATTTTTTAAGTTTCGAAAAGAAACTGGCCCAGTTCCATTTACTGCCTTTTTCACCAATAACTTTACATATGTTATTTTTTCGATTCATGTACTTTCTGCTCAAAGTGCCTTCCAAGTTAATTATATTCTGGAAACAGACACTCCTCTAAATTTCCAGGCAAGAGGCACTCTTAAAATCTCTCTGTTGAGATTGTTGCTGGATAGTGCATAGGTAAGAGGGAAGAGACTGACTCTCTGATTAGAAGTTCTAGGAAGAATAATCATTTTCACATTACAACATCATCTGACCACTCATCTTGGGATGGCGCCGATAGTCATAGCTGTGATTCTCATTGAGGATTTTAGTATTTAGATCGTTAACTCTAAACCACAAAGAGGACAGTCAGACTAATCTAAAGGAATGCAGTTCTTCACATTTCTCCTTGAGCATTTTAATAAAATAATATTCATTTTAATTGTATTTATATAGTGCTTACTATATATAGTTGTCTGACGATGCGTTGATGCTCTTTTCAGCAAGTAGCACGCTACTCCAGAACCCAAGGTAGTTTAGTGGTGTGTAAAAAGGCAGGGCCGAATTCGACCAAGAACCCTTCAGTATTTGCCCGGCGTTAGCCGCCTCTCATACCATTCAATATTACCAAACAAAGAGGCAGGCGCTGGAGTCTGGAAGGCAGGAAACAGGAGTTTATTCCGATGGAGCAGAACAGTTATCCATGCACAGTTGAAAGTGACCGATGTAAGGTTTCGAAAGCTCAATTGGGTGATAATCAATACAAAGTGGTTGGGAGAGGAATTCAGCTTAATACAAGTGACAGTCAAGGGGTGGTAATGTTAAAAAAAAAAGGGTTCAACTTTCCAGTGTCTTATTA
The DNA here is from genome assembly GCF_964261635.1 of Lissotriton helveticus. Classification (NCBI taxonomy): domain Eukaryota; kingdom Metazoa; phylum Chordata; class Amphibia; order Caudata; family Salamandridae; genus Lissotriton; species Lissotriton helveticus. The sequence continues at coordinate 1,814,821,573 of NC_136067.1, read as the reverse complement.
CAGCGAGCCATCACTGGTAGGCTCTCATTGTTCTTCCTCTTTTTTTTTTGTTGGCACAGTTGAGCACCGGCGGTGGAGCTATGCGTCCAGCTCTAATCCAGATTTCGCGTTGCAGGGTGTGGCCATTCTTTGCTCTCGGACCACAGTCCTGATTGTCTTGTTCCTAACTGATCTACCATAGGTACTTTAGGCGGGGTACCCGCATTCCGTTCTTCTTTCGTGAAAAAACCCTATTCTATCTTTGTGCTGTGTTTCTTCTTGAAGTCAAGTTAAAAAAAAAACTCCATATGGAAAAAAGGGGGGGGGATGGGGGCGTTATTTGGGAGGCCGAGGGAAGAGAGGGTGGAGTGGGATCAGATCTGAAATGGACCAAGGAGGGCAGAAATCTCAAGCAAGTGGGCCCATCAATCGGGCTCAATGGGCTGGGACTTTCGGCATGAGCTGGTCAACATGCAGGGGCTTCTGGACAACCCTTCTTTCTTTTCACTTTCCATGTTGAGAATGGTGCCTCGTCCCGCATCTCTTTGCTCTGTGGCTCCGCCTTGGTCGAGGTCATAGATGTTCCCCGATCTGCAGCCAGGCTGTGTGTCACGTCCGGCCCCTCTCCTCCGACGACTGCATGTTATCTTTAAATAAGTACAAAAACAAGTCTTAGAGAACTGGCAGGGGGAAGGCGTTCACACACTTCAATTTCTCTCCCAACCCCAAGTAGTTGGGGAAACGTTTATCGATCACGATAGGGTGGATGTTTATTAATCCTTACATCGGGGAATGCTATTAACTCATGAATCATTGCTGTGGTGCAGGTTTGCAGGCATTTTTACTATTTTCCATCATCATGTCTGTTTGGTGTTTATTCCTGTTACATTCGCGAACGTGATTTATCTTTAAAAACAAGGTCATCAGCTACACTCTTTAAGGTTTTCTGGGACGGCTGGTACAGAACTGGGACCATTCTGGAAAAACGGGGACGTTTCAGACACTCTACTTTTGTGCAATGGGCGGTGGTAATCTGAATGATGAAGGTGGTGTTACTAAAGCACTAAAAAAAGCCACTGACATATAGCTCCCTTTTAAGGGCCAGATTAGGGGACATCAGTCGTCTTACCTGTCCTTTCTTTCTCAGCCAATTAAGTTCCATCATCTTACAGAAAGGAGAGGTAGTAATATGGCAAGATACGATCGTTTTGTTTCTGTCAATTTGTTCAAACACTGTCGTGTTCAAAGCCAATTATACATGTACCGGCGAGGTACAGTGTCGTCATTTATTCAAAAGGGAGCAAGGGAGCCCTCAGAGGGAGAGAGCGTCGTGCGCACCAAATAGGCTATTAGTACACGTACAACATAAAGAGAGAGAGAGAGAGAGAGAGGAAAAAAGTGTATAATAATAGGCTATTCAGTGCACACACACATAGAACAGTACGGGTCAGTTTTACGCGTAAAAACACAAGCTTGAGGGAAAACATAAATTCCTAGTTTACGTACACACAAATACCAGATAGGGCGCGACAGTACATACATCAAGTACGAAAACCTAAGACAAGACACAGAGCTATAAAAAGGACTTTGTCATGCGTGTTGCGTATTCTCAGTATTCCCTTTAATTCATTTGGGGGTCGAGCTCTTTTTATTCTCCTTCCTTCCTAGTAGTAGGCAATTTTTGTTGGTAACCTCGTTTCAAAAATACGTACTCCTTTTTAATTGGTCGGACACTAGTCCAGTCGTGCTTATACTCACGGTGGGGTCTTCCAACATCTAGCAAATGATGATGATAATGGTACAATTCTGGTTTTTCTATGAGGATGGAAGAAGAAGGGGTAAATCTAAAACATGACAATATCCCTAATTTCTGGGCTGAGGGGGATTTTGGATGAACCCCGACCCGGGGTACTCTTAACTTCTCTTATTTAGTCAGCGCATAAATTGACTCACTGGTGCGCATTATTTTGGGTATACATTTGGGATATCGGTTGGGGTCGGGTTCGTTGTACTGCATTAACCCTTCAAGTTTCTGGTGTAGGCCACTCTCCCATTTACTAGCTCGAGAGAGAGAGTCGTCTCTAATTAAGGAATGTGCTATACTCTTATTCGTCTTTCGCATGCAGGTACCATGTTCGGGCTTAATTTTCCTATCCCATTAACCGTTCGATCAACACCTCAGTCATACAAAAAGCATTCTTTTGTCAACCCAGACGTGTGCCACACATAAGCATTCATACGGCACAAATCAGGGCCCATGCGCACATTCATACCATACAAATTTTTCACGCTCCCAGAGATAGCTCCTGTATACAATGAACCATCTCACAGAGCTAGCCTATTTTTTTTTTTTTAAAAATTCGCGTGGAACACGGTGCGTTTTTAGGTCTTCTCCATACTTCAGCTGAAATTCCGATATTAACCTGCAGAAAAAGAAAAGAGGGGGAGGGGGCAGCGTTCAAAGCACATCAGCGCGCATAAACACGAAAATGTTTTTACCTACCACGTACCTGACTTATCTCTTTGGGATGCAGTACCTTGCATCTCGGCATTGAAGCCCAGAGGAACTGGCAGTGCGGCAAAGACAACCGATGATAGGCTGTTTATTACATAGATCGCCCGAGGGTGGTAGTACAGACCGCATGTAGGAAAGGGTCAAAAGCCAGGGGTATTCAGTATAAGGTGAGGGGGGGGTGACGGAGTCATGTTTTCATTTGAAGGAAATAAATGGTCTACAGTGGTATAGGGTCGTTCCTATTCGCAGAGCATGGAAACTATTGGGGGGTGGCAAGTTTCACTGAGGGCTTTCGTGCCTTCAATAGTATGCGTTTTGCCTCACGTTAGACTAGAGGGCATTCCTCTGGTCAGTTTTAGGAGCGTTTAAAAACTCCTCTGATACACGGGGTGGGTAAAACAAGGATTATGATGTTTAGGATTCCGAGGACCAGAATACGCTTGGGGTTCATCACTAACAATACTTCGGGTCAATGTTCTTCTTCGGGGAATTTACAACTGTAGTGTAATTAAAGATTCCTAGTTTGAAAAAGGCGCGCTTTCGATCCACAAGGGGGCTGTGAAGTAAAAGAGGTCTGGTCTACTGTCCTATTCATAGATATATCTAAATATCAGGATCTTTACCTATTGCTTATGTTGCAGGAATGTAAAATACGACAGATCTTGACTATTCTTTTCGCATTATTTCTGTGTACTATGTCTTTTTAATTTTTCATAATCAAAATTGCTTCATTTTACTTGCCCTTCATTTATTTGAGGATAGTAGCCTTTATTCAAAAACCTACCAATCTAAGTGCCTGTTATGATGCTAGTTCCATATATTTAAAAAAAAACTTTATTTGTGAAGATGTCAGCATTCAAATACGGGCCTCCAACCATATAGGCCGGTCACGGAGCAGACGGGAAACGCATGAGGTAAGGAGAGATTACACTGTAGTATAGAGGTATGTAACGGGCGAGCCATTTAATTAAAAAACTAAACGTGACTAACGGTTGCAGGATCAGTGAAGGTTAATTTTATAATTGGAAGTATAACAGGATCAGTTACAATAAAATCGTCCATACGCACACCATGGGCGAGTATCATGAGTAACATTCCTTCGAAGCTATAATAATACAATAATCAATAATGAATAAAAACCCACATCAATAGGGTTGTCCGCATGTTCAGTCAGTACCCTTTCCCGCCCGCCGTGTGCACAAAGACCGCATACATATCCCATAACATCAAGGCTAAGCAACTAGAACGTCATAAGGAGTTGCAAGTCCCGCCTATACTGGCGCCATTTTGGTCGAGGCCGGGCAGGTCCAGAGTATAGTCCAAATGCCTCCAATAACTAGCGGTCAGACCAGAACCCCTTTCGGCAGTTCAAAAAATTCCGTTAACGCCAACGGAAAGAACAGGCGGCATGAACCGTGACTTAAAGGTGAGGAAGGCAGAATCTTCCCTACCGGGCCATGCTGAGGTCCCACCGGAACTGATCGAGTTGGTAGTCTACAGTATCTCTTAGTAATTTAGGACAAAAGCTGGCGTTAGCATGAGAGCACCGCCATCTCGTGACAACGTCGTGGCCACTCCGGAGAGCGGGACAGCAGGCGTATCCCTCCGTCGATGCACTGAATCATCCTCCCTCACGGCACCAGATGAGGGTAAGGCGGCGGTCACCCCCACCGGAAGCCCGCGGGAGTCGGGGGCCAACGACTTCCGTAGAATCTCTAGAGCTGAGAGAACGTCTTCAAGAGTGGGGTTCATGCCCGAGCAGGCAAGCATCCGAGTCCCATGGTAGCCCAGAGCCATCTTAGTGGACCAGGCCCAAATCCGGGGAGCCGGCCGCCATCTTGACAGTCCCACAGCAGCTGCCCTTCACCACGGCCACCGGAGCGGGCCCCCCCGGTCAGCCAGCCGCGGGGGATCCGCAAGTGGAACGCGAATGGCAATCTTGGTGCAAGAGAGGGACCTCCACCTGGAGGGGGAGGGGGCCGTCCGCGCCGCCTCTCCGCGGGCGCCCCACGCCATCTCCTGGCGCAGGTATACAAAATGGCTGGACCAGGCAACAAAAGGGGGGAGCCATCAGCAAGGCATCCCCCGCACACAACTTGCTGGACACCTCCTGTGGACGATCCGGGGACGGGCCTCGGCGCGTTGTGTTGCCTCCGGCTTATTCGCACAACGGTCCCTTTTGGTCGGCCTCCATCCTCCACCCCGGGCCGCCACCGATGTCACCTCGCCGGCTGATGACTGCAGGCAAGGCCCCGGTCTCCACGTGCCGGAGGCCTCATTTTCCGGACAAGCGTAGCTGCGGATCTGCTGCACTCTGGAGCCCCCAGGACGGATGGTAGGTATCAGCAGATAAGGTTGTCGTTATTGGGCTGGGTGGGCGGCAGGATAGACACGTTTGGGCAGCGGGGTCGGCGGAGCCGAGCTACCTTGCGGTCATCACGGTGTCGAGCTCGGCTCCTCCCACTAGTTTCATATTTCTCATGAAGGGCTGTTCCTAGTGTTTCTATTTTAGCGGGGTAAAAAAAAAAATTGCCATCAGTGGCCTACTGACTTTTCTCGATTCCTTTTGTTTTTCCTAGCGATTTTTATGTCATAGTTTGTTGGAAAGATACAGCGGCTAATCCGTATTTTATATACATGTCCTTTTTATTAGGGGTGCCCTCCGGTGGAGCCGGATGATCTACCTCTAATAAACGGTCCGGGCTGAACCAACTACTGAACAATGGGGAGAAGATAGGCATGACGGGTTACAATGGGGACAAAAGTCTGCACTACCTATCCTTCACTACTTTGCGAAGACTAGGCAGAATATTTCTATTCTACAGTATTCGCAAATAGGGAATACCCAAAGAGAGAACTAATTCCAAACAGTCAATGTTCGGACAAACAATCAATCAATCAAATGAGGAATAAAATAGGCCGGACGGGTTACAACGGGGGCAGAAGCCTGCGCTCCCTACCCTTCACTATCTGCAAAGAGAGAGGGAAATTCCCGTCCTCCTCGTTTGTAGGCAGAGAAGATCCTTTCAGAGAACCAATTTTGAACAGTTAATGCTCGAACAAACAATCAATCAATGGAGAGGGAAGTAGGCGCGACGGGTTACAACGGGGGCAAAAGCCTGCGCTACCTACCCTTCACTATCTGCAAAGGGAGAATACTCCTATCCTTCCCCGTTTGTAGACAGAGAATCTCTCAGAACCAAACAATCAAATGCGTAATACTAGTATTTTCCAAGACAATCAAACAATCAATTCGCAATTCGTCGTGTTACACGACCTTACCCGGACCGCATGGACAGTTTCTCGTCTTCCGCTTCCAGCGCCTGATCGTCCTCTATTCTCCGTAATTGCTGTGGCACTCCTGATGGTTCCCAGTCAGGACCATAGATCACTCGAGAGAGGTCTGCTCGGAACCGGTGAAGTTCGGATGATCGGCTGCCAGACGAGGGTCTATCGGGCAGGTGCACTTCCCGATCGTTGCAGTCGTTCACTCTGTCGTTGGGACCTCTCCCACTGGATCCACGTGTCGCTGATGGGCCCCACGTTTGGGACGCCAATTGTAAAAAGGCAGGGCCGAATTCGACCAAGAACCCTTCAGTATTTGCCCGGCGTTAGCCGCCTCTCATACCATTCAATATTACCAAACAAAGAGGCAGGCGCTGGAGACTGGAAGGCAGGAAACAGGAATTTATTCCGACGGAGCAGAACACGTCAAATCAGACAACAGGGTATCTTCTCGAGGTGCTCTAACCGCATCTCTGAGGCCTGGCCTCTTATACACAAGTTTATGGCTTTATTACATTTATGACATCCGTGGTATTGCTTTGAAGTACAAAAAAGGCATCTTTGGAATCCCCGGTTCAGGCCCGTTCTCACACATATCTACAGTAGGGGTCCCCACCCAAATCTCAGCATGATGGCTATCGCGCAGCTGGACATTCCGCTGGGAACAGGAATGCGGGCGATCGGTCGGATCTAGGGGTGTGAAGGCATTGATTAATCCCCGCTCCTTTGATGTGAGGCGAGGTCCTACCGTAGGGGGCAATAAACTGCATCTGTTGGGCTAGGTGATGGCCTGGAATCAGGCCGGACAATCGGGCAGGGAGGAAGAGGTTATCAAAGGGCCTGTTCTATGAATGAGATGAAAGAGTGAGGGGGTTCAGCACGGGATGTGGCTCGGAGACAGGGTCGCGCTGGAGGTGCGTTTATGGCCCAAGCAGGAGAGACCGGGGGCTGTCGGGGCGCGGGGGGGATGCTTGCGAGGCCGGGGAGTGAGGGGGAGAGACGCGCAGGCTATTGGCAGTGGGCAGAGAGCCATGGCACACAAAATGGCTGCCACTTACGTGCATGAAGGGGCCTAAAAAGGGACAAGATGGCGTGGCCACTGTTTCACGATTTTCACTTTACTTTCAACAGTGGCTGTGGTGAACACAAATGAACGCCGCTTATGTATACCTAATTTAGTCATTTTCCACAGGTGGGTTAGTAGAAGGAAATTTAAGTTGCTGTTGTGAATTGTGGACTTGTGAGCCTGTTAGTTGGATGACTAAGATAAAGGATGGGTAGAGGGGAGACAAATTTAGAAATGGCCATTTTGGAGTTCATGGTAGTAAAAGAGGTTTAGTATGAGTCACAGGGACATTTAGTTGAATGAATCTAATAAAGGATTGATAGAGGAGGGAAGACTTTGGAAAGAGTTTATTGGGAGTACATTGTAGTAAAAGAGGTTGAGGATGAGTCAAAGATTGGAGGTAGGGGATATTTTGAAGAGGAATAGGATGCATCCTAGAGTCGTGGTTTGGCAAGGTTTGGGGAGAATAGGTAATTAATAATCATTTTTTCTATATACATATGTAGATAATAACCACACATGAAAGATATACATACATAGAGGATTTAGCATGATCTGCATATACAAAATAATCATAAAAAATAAATTTGTACTAGATAAAGCCCTATTTGTACATGGATGGACAAATCTTTGCAAAGTCAGGCTTTCAATTTGTGCTATAAAATTGTTATTGTCATTTATTGTTTTTGTTTTAACTTTCTTTCTTAGCAGTGGAAGGGAAATATTTAAATATGTGATGTATAGCCTTACATAGAAAATATACAGACATAGAGATTGTAACATGATATGCATATACAAAATAATCAGAAGATATAAAATGTTACTTGATGAAGTTCTATATGTAAACTTGTAAACTTGTAAACTTGTAAACTTGGGGATTTATAGAGCGCAATTGTTGCCCGAAGGCGTCCAAGCGCTAGGATAATCGTAACCTCCAGAGAACAGGGGAGGGGGGAGAAGACACCGGTTTAGCAGGCAGATGTGAAAAGGTGGGTCTTCATATGTACATGCATGGATAAATATTTACAAACTCAGGCATTCCATTTGTGCTGTAAAAAACGGTATTTGTTTCGTTTTTATTATTGTTATTTTTAAAAATGTATATTTGTACCCTAATAATTTAATAAGTGAAGTACTAATAGATACAGTTACTATAATCATATTTACATATTGTGACATATGTGCTATTATAGAGAAATAAACCCATAAGCATACACTTATCATTTTGGATGATATATTTATATATGGATATGTATTTATGTGTATATATATATATATACTAGCAGCCCGTCCCGACCTTGTCCGGGTGCAACAGGCTTCCATGACCCCCGCCCGCCCCAACATTGTGCAGCAGCCCGGGCCCCCGCCCGGCCCGTCCCCCGCCTGCCCCGACACCTGCCTGCTCCGACCCACCCCCCGTCTCGACCCCTGCCTTCCCTGACATGGGTCTCCTTACCTGAGCCGCCGCTCCTCCCGCCTGTCCACTGCTCGCACCACAGCTGGCCCGTCCGCTGCTCCTCATGTCACCGCTCCTCCCCCGCGCCATGTCCGCCGCTCCCTTACCTCAGCCGCCTCTCCTCCAGCCTGTCCGCTGCTTGCACCGCTGCTGGCCTGTCCGCTTCTCCTCATGTCACCACTCCTCCCCCGCGCCATGTCTGCCGCTCCTCATCGCGCTCCTGGACGCCGCTCCCCCCCGCGCTCCTGTCGTGAGCAAGCACGTCGCAGCCGGCGCTACTTCGGAGGGACTACTTTTTGTTTTACTGTAAATTTTTTAAATCACTTTTTTTATTTTTATTTATATAGCCTATAACCATCTACACACCCTGACGATTCCAACGGTGTATCGGGTGTGTGGATTGGCGCTGTGATTCCCGAGTTTACGCGCCTCAAAGGCTGAAAGTTCTTCCTTTATTATAGTAGTATAGATATATATATATATTTCTTGGATTCTTCTCGCCCCTCAGCTCGGCAATTGAAGTCACGGCACAGCAACAGGTAGGTTTGAACAAAGATTTATTTACACACAATGTGCAAAAATAATAGTGCAACGATTAGGACGGCCTACGCGTTTCGGCTACTACAAGCCTTCCACTGGACCATAGAGTCCTTTCTGTCTAGACCATTTATAAAGTGCAATGTGCAGTAAAGAAGTAAGTCCCCTCTTCCATTTCCATTAAAATTCTAGGCTGTCAACCTTGTATTTTTAGAAACGAAAATTGTCGCCATTTTGGTCAGTTTAGGAGTGCGTTGCACATATTTTCCGCAAATCAATTTGAACATAACTGTAAAGTACTTTTTGTTGATTTGTTACATCAATTACGCATTCCATTTACATATTTGCAGTCTATATACATTAAATGATTCTCCATTTCAAAAAGTGCTGTGTATTTACCCAAAAGTTGTTATTGTTACTGCTGTGGTGGCAAGTAAAGTACTGTAGCCTTTCCCTATGTTGCAGTTCAAAAAACATAACAAATTATATAGTATATCTAACCTGTACATATTTTTACATTATTTACAAGAGTAATTCAGTGCTATTTCATTTTCAATCCTAATCTCCAAATGTGTGCATTACAATCTATTTTCCCAAGCAAGTACACAGGTTGATGTTTTGTCTGATTAGTGGTTTGAATTTGTAAAGTACAGACTAGATTGAGGCACATTATGGAGTGGTTTAGATTTTGAATTACACTAAAGAATTTTTTACATATATATGTGCAGATTGGTTATTTATCACTAAGTTTTTTTGGAGAAACTTTTAGTATACAGTTTGATCAGATTGATGGCGATATTTCGTTTTTGAACGATCACACAATTTCGCAGAGGTCAAGAACCAAATACAAACGGGCACTCGGATTCAACTGGCATTTTTGAACAGGCATTTTTCAACATCATACTAACTTCCCAGGTGTACGTGTAATTCGGCATCCAAATTATGCCCACAGGGATGCTCAGTGCCCATTGCTAGAATCATTTGCGATTCAAGTTTGCGTAGCATTAAGGTTTGATCTCCCCCTCTTTCGGAAAGTTTGCATAGTTTTATTCCAGCGTATCTAAGCAAGCTTGGATTTGATTGATGGTATTTGGCAAAATGTATTGCCATAGGGTAACTGGTGTCCACATTTTTGATCGCTCTTAGATGTTGCAGGATTCTAAGTTTTAGTTTGTTAATTGTGCTGCCTATGTACAGTTTTTCGCAAGGGCACGATAGTCTATATACCACACATTTAGATTCACATGTTATGTGGTCCCTTATTTTTTCAATCCGTACACACTGTAGTCTGTATTCTGTTAAGTTTGTGCCATGTTCACAGGCCTTGCATTTGAAACATCTCCAAAATCCCGGTGTTGTTAGCCATGCTGTTTTTTTGGGGATTTTTTGTTGCAGGTGACTTTGAGTGAAGATGTCACCTAGTGATGAAGTCTTTCTGTAACAGATACTGGGGTGAGAGGTCAGGTTTTCCTTTAATGTATCATCAAGCATTAAGATGTTCCAGTTTCTATTTAAGGCTTTTTTGAGTTCCAGACTCTGATTGTTGTAGTCGATAATTATTTTTGTAATATTCTCATTTCCCATCTCGTCTGGATTGTAGTCCTTTTTGATGTTTTTATTCTCTCTAGGTAGGAGGAGATCTTTTCTTTCCTTCAGGTTCATCCTTTCTTTTGCAGATGTGATTACTTCCATAGGATAGCCTCGTTCTTGAAATCTTTTACACAGTCCATCAATTTCCTTTGTCAGATCAACATCTTCCGAGCAATTCAATGGCTCGTAACATTTGGCCATATGGAATGCTCCACTTGAGGTTTTTCGGGTGTCCACTGTTCGCGTGCAACAAACTATTGCAGGACGTTGGTTTTCTATGGATTTTTGTACACAGCTTTTCATTTTTAATGAAAACTTCAACGTCAAGAAAAATCAAAGCAGTTGCACTTATTGATGAGGTGAAGTGGAGGTTAAGATTGTTGTTTTCCAATGAATTTATGAACACTTGCAGATCATTGATGTTACCTTCCCAGATTATGAATAAGTCTTCTATGAAACGACACCAGAATTTAATTCTTGATTCCTGCTTCTTCTCTTGTTCCAGTACTTCAGTCTCCCACATGGCCATTAGGAGGTTAGCATACGTGGGCGCAAATGATGTACCCATTGCGGTACCTTGTTTTTGTAGGTACAGGTTGCCCAGGAATAGAAACGCATTATGCGTTAAGCAGTACATAAGCATTTCTATAAGCATTGCTGAATGTTCCAGATGACTGATGGATCTTGTCTCAAGGACTTTTTTGACGGCCTTTATCCCACCTGTATGGCGTATCGCAGTATATAATGATGTTACGTCTATACTCGCTATCAGGTAGTTAGATTTCCAGTTGATTCCTGAGATTTTATTGAGGAAGTCCATTGTGTCTCTTAAGTAAGATGGTAACATTGTCACATAATTCATCAGAAAAATGTCAATAAATCTTCAAGTGTTTTCAAGTAATGAGCCAATAGAGCTCACAATCGGTCTACCTGGAGGTCTTGTAAGTGCTTTATGTACTTTCGGTAGAAAGTAGATTGTGGCTGTGATGGGCTTGTCCGTCTTGAGGTAGGAATATTCATCAAAGTCAATAAGACCTTTTTCTTTCCATGCCAACAAAGGAGAATGATATTCATTTTTCCAAGTTTCTAATGGGTTATTCTTTAGTGGCTCATAGTGGTCTTTATTTTCCAATTGTCTTTTTGCTTCTGCAATATAATCTGTTGTGTTTTGTACCACGATGTTTCCACCCTTGTCGGATGATTTGATTATAATTGTTGGGTCATTTTTCAATTCAGATATTGCACGATATTCCTCAGATGTTATATTGTTCTTCATGTTCTTATTCTTTTTCACATTCAAATTCCACGGTTTCCCTGAGATTTTTATGATTTCCTCAGTCATTGCTTCATGAAAAAGGTCGATTTTGTTCCCAGGCGGGAGTTGTGGACAAAATCTGGATTGTCTCTTGAGGCCACTCTCTCCTCCTCTGTTTGTACTTGTTCCCATTTGTTTGCAAAATTCAATGTCACTTAGGAGTGAGTTTGTGGTTCCTGTTTGTTCCAATGGCGATGTTTCCTCCATTGATGCTAATGTCTTTATCGCTGGTAGATCCCTGTGTGTTATGGGGGATAGTTCTTCCACACCCCTGATCATAAATGGTTTATTCTTTTTATTTCTTTCAGCAAAATATTTTCTTAGTTTTACTTTGCGGCAAAATTTGTACATGTCAATTCTTACATTGGGGATGTCCATGTTTTTGTTTGGGCAGTAAGAGAGTCCTTTATTCAGTAGTTGAGTTTGTGTATCTGATCATTTCTTTGTTGAAAGATTGATGACAATATTTTCAGATATTGCTGATTTCATATTTACTATTTTTGCTTTCCTGTGTCTCTCTTTTGTTTTATTGCGTCGTCTGCCCCTCCTTGTTGTGCCTTTGTTGTTTGTCTCGTTTGAGGCTTTGACTGTTCTCTTCCCCATGTATTGACCCTTCCTCTTCCTCTTTGCCGCGTGATCATTTGGGCCAGTTGCATCTCCCCGCGAAAATCCAGTGGTTGACTTGAAGCTTCTTCATCATTGGAGCTTATTTGGGAACTGTCCACAGTGTCCATATCCACTGCTCCAGTGTTTTTGTCCATTACTACCCGGCTTCTCAGCGTGTCATATTTTCTAGCGAATGTGTAGATTCGCCCATTTGCGTAGTCTAGCCTGTCTCTGGTGAACTTGTTTGCTTTGCGTTTTTCTACTTCAAGTTCATGTTTAGACACTTTCTTTTCCATATTCTCGATGCCTTCCTTCTTTTCCTCAGTGGTCGGTGTATCTGCCAATTCTGATTCCAGTACTTCAATTGTACTGGTTGTTTTTTCTAATTTCCTTTCGGCGTGTATGATGAGGGTCCTCATTAATTTGAAAGAACATTCATTGGTGTCAGTTTGCCATAACTTGATCAGATCAGGGTCCAAGTCATTAAGGGTGGGCATGATGAGTATCCTCAGGCCCCTCGGGACCCTTTTGTATTCTCTGTACTTCTCCAATGTAGTTTTTTCCCACCATTTGTTTATTTCCATGATCTTTTGAAATTGTAATTCCCTTATTATGGTTAAGACTGTTCTATTGTCTTTGTCAGTCCCCCCTGATCTTTTCTGAGTATTTGCACTTGTTGTGGAGATGTTGTCATCATTGAGTAGTTCACTTGCCCTCACCTGGCGACTTCTTGACTTATCTGCCATTGTATGATCAGTTGCTTAAAAGTTTAACAAGGTTGACAGATTAAATTAATGCTTTTCGTTGCTCCACTGCTTTTGCTGGTGTGTTTGAGTTTTACAATTGTTTTTTCATAAGGGGGACCAAATTCCTGCTTCTCAGGGTTGTTTGGCAGTCCTTATATGTTCATTCCTGTTGCTCCTCGAGAATACTTATTATTCTTTGTGGTTTCGAGAAAATGCTGTACTGCCCCTTTAAGAATTCTGTTTTCCAATCCAATGCTTCTTTGGAATCTTTTGCTCTGGTCTCTATCTGGGCATTAGAGTCGCGCTGCATTCGCGCTTTTCCTGACTGGTTACCAGGGGCGTGATCGCGTGTTTGCAGTGTAGATGCACAGATGTCGCCTCTTTTGTTTACTGCTTGTTACTCACGCGCTTACGCCTCGGCTACTTTCTCAGAGCGGCTCGTATGCAGGCAGAGTTAACGGCCCCGCCTCACTCGCGCACCACCTCCGCAGTGTTTTCGCGAGCGATGCAGTGCATGCCCACCCCCCAGCCCGCAAACTCACCGCCGGATTTTCGCCGTCTGGTTCCTCCGAGGTTTTCTTCCCGACGCTGGCGTTCCGGCGTTCTGTACCACGGCGAGTCAGGAATTACAGCAGAGGTGTCGGTCGACTTTTCTTCTTTCCTTGATGTGACTGGATTACTCCGGCCGCTTCCCCTCAGTCTCGAGTGAAACACGCCCCAGTCTGCGTGTAATTATTTCTTGGATTCTTCTCGCCCCTCAGCTCGGCAATTGAAGTCACGGCACAGCAACAGGTAGGTTTGAACAAAGATTTATTTACACACCATGTGCAAAAATAATAGTGCAACGATTAGGACGGCCTACGCGTTTCGGCTACTACAAGCCTTCCACTGGACCATAGAGTCCTTTCTGTCTAGACCATTTATAAAGTGCAATGTGCAGTAAAGAAGTAAGACCCCTCTTCCATTTCCATTAAAAGTCTAGGCTGTCAACCTTGTATTTTTAGAAACGAAAATTGTCGCCATTTTGGTCAGTTTAGGAGTGCGTTGCACATATTTTCCGTAAATCAATTTGAACATAACTGTAAAGTACTTTTTGTTGATTTGTTACATCGATTACGCATTCCATTTACATATTTGCAGTCTATATACATTAAATGATTCTCCATTTCAAAAAGTGCTGTATATTTACCCAAAAGTTGTTATTGTTACTGCCCCGACCCCCGCCTGCTCCGACTCACCCCCCGTCTCGACCCCTGCCTGCCCTAACATGGGTCTCCTTACCTGAGCCGCCGCTCCTCCCGCCTGTCCGCTGCTCGCACCGCCGCTGGCCCGTCCGCTGCTCCTCATGTCACCGCTCCTCCCCCACGCCATGTCCGCCGCTCCCTTACCTCAGCCGCCTCTCCTCCAGCCTGTCCGCTGCTTGCACCGCTGCTGGCCTGTCCGCTGCTCCTCACGTCACCACTCCTCCCCCGCGCCATGTCTGCCGCTCCTCATCGCGCTCCTGGACGCCGCTCCCCCCGCGCTCCTGACGTGAGCAAGCACGTCGCAGCCGGCGCTACTTCGGAGGGACTACTTTTTGTTTTACTGTACATTTTTTAAATCACGTTTTTTATTTTTATTTATATAGCCTATAACCATTTACACACCCTGACGATTCCAACGGTGTATCGGGTGTGTGGATTGGCGCTGTGGTTCCCGAGTTTACCAGCCTCAAAGGCTGAAAGTTCTTCCTTTATTATAGTAGTATAGATATATATATACCAAGAGGTGCAGGAAAGATTGAAACGGTTGCGAGGATATCCTCCCCGCTACTGGGCAGCGTGCACTGTCACCGCCGCCCCCGTGAACATTTGAACTGTAACTTCGGGGCTGGAGCGGTAAGGGGACACAAGGAAGCCTTGGGTTCACACTACAAGCAAGACCTGGGATTCCACTCATGCCACCCTGCTTTCCGCCTCACCACTTGGGTGTCATTCCAGCGCACTACCTACCTGGAAGCAAACTGGTGCATTCTGGGAGTTGCAGTTCCTGAAGATGCCCGGAACTGCAACAGGTGGGCTCACAATATCGGAGGCGGGGCCTAAGTCACATGGCAATTTAAGGCAGCAGGACATTACTGGGGCTTGAATGGCAGTTTTCCCGGGACACTTGTGGCGCTGAAGAAGGCTAAATATTGCCGAAATGCATTCGCCGTGGTGGTGTGAATAAAGGCTTCCACACTGTCCCCTGCTGTGGCTTCTACTCTCTTCTAGGCGAAGGAGGTTCTTGTGATATTTTCTGCGTCCTTGCCAGAGTCGCAGCTTTGAGGCCCCCGCTCCACCAAGTTGGCCCGGACTTCTCTGGCTTTGCTTTGGCATTTCTTCGTCACCAAGAGATTGGTTTGGTCCGGGCCCGCCAAGAGGTGCAGAAAAGATTGAAACGGTTGCGAGGATATCCTCCCCGCTACTGGGCAGCGTGCACTGTCACCGCCGCCCCCGTGAACATTTGAACTGTAACTTCGGGGCTGGAGCGGTAAGGGGACACAAGGAAGCCTTGGGTTCACACTACAAGCAAGACCTGGGATTCCACTCATGCCACCCTGCTTCCCGCCTCACCACTTGGGTGTCATTCCAGCGCACTACCTACCTGGAAGCAAACTGGTGCATTCTGGGAGTTGCAGTTCCTGAAGATGCCCGGAACTGCAACAGGTGGGCTCACAATATCGGAGGCGGGGCCTAAGTCACATGGCAATTTAAGGCAGCAGGACATTACTGGGGCGTGAATGGCAGTTTTCCCGGGACACTTGTGGCGCTGAAGAAGGCTAAATATTGCCGAAATGCATTCGCCGTGGTGGTGTGAATAAAGGCTTCCACACTGTCCCCTGCTGTGGCTTCTACTCTCTTCTAGGCGAAGGAGGTTCTTGTGATATATATATATATATATATATATATATATATATATATATATTCATCAAGGGTCTCTTCGCTCGGAGAGAAAGCAGAGGAGCACACGCCACAGGTCAGGAGAACACCTCATTTATTTAAAATTATTTCAGCTCCATTGTCCTGATGCATTTCGGCCGCATCGGCCTTCTTCAGAGGAGAGGGGGAGCTTTTGACATCTGATGGCCTCCCAGACGCACACTGACCCTGATTAGCTCCGTTATTTATTGCCCTCAGGTGGGTGACTCTTCCGGTCCACAATATCGAGCATTCTGGTCCATGTAGTGCGTCCTTGGGCCCTTCTATTCTTAACCTTCGGTGGTTGATGTCACATTTAATTGTTGAATTTTATACATATATATATATATATATACAACATAGTTCCCAACCATATCAGATTGAGAAGCCAGCACACTTCACCGTGGGTGTTCTCTCATTTATTGCATAGGTTACAGCAGACAAATGGACATAACAGGGACGCGTTTCGGCAGTCTCGCTGCCTTTCTCAACCTTGAATGCGCCATATTGGTGCTTCTATTTAAAGCATACACATCATAAAAACTGAAGAAGCACTATACTCCGCAGCTATTGGGTAAATGTAAGCATGTGGGCTATTGATACGTTCTTCAAGACAGCATAACACCTATAGGAAGACACTCGTGCAGACTTTGGTTACTAGCCGCCTAGACTACTGCAACGGCCTGCTGACGCTAGCAAACGCTGATGCAGTAGGTCGTTTGCAGGTGGTCCAGAATACGGCGGCTAGATTGGTCATGGGTGTGCAGGCCAGGACCCCCTCTAAGCCTTTGTTGATGGAGTTACACTGGCTCCCGATACGACAGCGTATCAATTTTAAAATATGCTGCACGGTTCACAAATGTTTATATGGGAACAGCCCCAAATATCTGTCCCAATCTGTTGAACTGTACCAACCAAGCCGCTCGCTTCGATCAAGCAACCAAGCTCTTTTGAAACCTCCTGCAACAAAAAGAGCTAGGCAGGGAGACCGAGCTTTTTCATCAGTTGGTCCTGCCATGTGGAATAAACTCCCCACTGAACTGAGGATGAACACCAATTATCTGGCCTTCAGAAAGGCGCTGAAAACACTCCTCTTTCAGGAAGCATTTCAGTCCCTTTAAAGCATCTCAGTCCCCCTAACACATGCTGGCAGACAAAGCGTGGAGATACCCCATGGGATTGATTCCAGCGCGATATAAGAAATTAAAATAAAATAAAATAAAAAATAATTCCATTTGCACGAATGTGAGTGTTTGATTGGTTCAGATGCTCCATCCATCACCACCCCCTTTTGTACCACGTTATTCGCCATAAGTTAGCAGGGTATGCTCAGACATGAGTCCCTTGCTCACTTTGCCACTGGATTCAGGCAAGCCGGGCTGAAAACGGCTGAAATGCCAGAAATTGGTCCTCGGAAGCTTGTTTCCGGTCCAGGGAAGGCATGGCTTGGCAGTTCGGACTGGACTGTTCCCATGAGGCACAGGGTCAGACTGATTTGCATATGGCCATGTCTGAACAGGGGTGGCAGAGTGGGCTAAAGAACGGTGATGGATTAAACCCAGATCTGTTGACTGGGTGTGAGTGTTTGATTGGTTCAGATGCTCCGTCCATCACCACCCCCTTTTGTACCACTTTGTTCACCATAAGTTGGCAGGGTATGCTCAGACATGAGTCCCTTGCTCACTTTGCCACTGGATTCAAGCAAGCCGGGCTGAAAACGGCATAAATGCCAGAAACCGGTCCTCGGAAGCTTGTTTCCGGTCCAGGGAAGGCATGGCTTGGCAGTTCGGGCTGGTCTGTTCCCATGAGGCACAGGGTCAGACTGATTTGCATATGGCAATGTCTGAACTGGGGTGGCAGAGTGGGCTAAAGAACGGTGATGGATTAAACCCAGATCTGTTGACTGGATGTGAGTGTTTGATTGGTTCAGATGCTCCATCCATCACCACCCCCTTTTGTACCACGTTATTCGCCATAAGTTAGGAGGGTATGCTCAGACATGAGTCCCTTGCTCACTTTGCCACTGGATTCAGGCAAGCCGGGCTGAAAACGGCTGAAATGCCAGAAACTGGTCCTCGGAAGCTTGTTTCCGGTCCAGGGAAGGCATGGCTTGGCAGTTCGGACTGGACTGTTCCCATGAGGCAAAGGGTCAGACTGATTTGCATATGGCCATGTCTGAACTGGGTGGCAGAGTGGGCTAAAGAACGGTGATGGATTAAACCCAGATCTGTTGACTGGGTGTGAGTGTTTGATTGGTTCAGATGCTCCGTCCATCACCACCCCCTTTTCTACCACTTTGTTTGCCATAAGTTGGCAGGGTATGCTCAGACATGAGTCCCGTGCTCACTTTACCACTGGATTTAAGCAAGCCGGGCTGAAGGTGGCTGAAATGCCAGAAACCGGTCCTTGGAATCATGTTTCCGGTCCAGGGAAGGCATGGCTTGGCAGTTCGGGCTGGACTGTTCCCATGAGGCACAGGGTCAGACTGATTTGCATGTGGCCATGTCTGAACTGGGGTGGTGAGTGGGCTAAAGAACGGTGATGGATTAAACCCAGATCTGTTGACTTGGTGTGAGTGTTTGATTGGTTCAGGTGCTCCGTCCATCACCACCCCCTTTTGTACCACTTTGTTCGCCATAAGTTGGCAGGGTATGTTCAGACATGATTCCGTTGCTCACTTTGCCACTGGATTCAAGCAGGCCGGGCTGAAGACGGCTGAAATGCCAGAAACCAGTCCTCGGAAGCTTGTTTCCAGTCCAGGGAAGGCATGGCTTGGCAGTTCGGGCTGGACTGTTTCCATGAGGCACAGGGTCAGACTGATTTGCATATGGCCATGTCTGAAATGGGGTGGCAGAGTGGGCTAAAGAACGGTGATGGATTAAACCCAGATCTGTTGACTTGGTGTGAGGGTTTGATTTGTTCAGATGCTCCGTCCATCACCACCCCCTTTTGTACCACTTTGTTCGCCATAAGTTGGCAGGGGATGCTCAGACATGAGTCACTTGCTCACTTTGCCACTGGATTCAAGCAAGCCGGGCTGAAGACGGCTGAAATGCCAGAAACCGGTCCTCGGAAGCTTGTTTCCGGTCCAGGGAAGGCATGGCTTGGCAGTTCGGGCTGGACTGTTCCCATGAGGCACACGGTCAGACTGATTTGTATATGGCCATGTTTGAACTGGAGTGGCAGAGTGGGCTAAAGAACGGTGATGGATTAAACCCAGATCTGTTGACTGGGTGTGAGACTGGGTGTGAGTGTTTGATTGGTTCAGATGCTCCGTCCATCACCACCCCCTTTTGTACCACATCGCATATCATTGGGCGTGTGTCCTTGTAGGTAGTGGTTCATGAGTCTGCTGTTAGTCTTTTTGCAACCGATCGTGCTCCTGTGTTTTACAATCCTGGTCCGCACTTTTCTAGTGGTCATACCGACGTATCTCAGTCTGCAATGGCACTCTCTGAGGTTTATCAAGTTGGTAGAGTTACAATTGGTGTGTTTCAGTTGACGCCAAATCTTGCCAGGCTCAAGGTCAAGGGTTTTGCTGTGTCCTGTGAGGTGGCAGATGCTGCAGTCACCGCAGGGGTAGTGCCAGACCACATTGGGTAGGCCCCACGCTGTGTGTAGCGTGTTTTTGGGTGGAGGTGTGGTGGTCCTAGGGCAGGTTGTCACTAGTTAATCTTTCAAGCTGCTAGTTTTCTTGTAGGCAAATGAAGGTTGCGTCCAACTTCTGTTGCCCGTGTTTAGGATTCTCCAATTTTTGCGGATGTGTCCCGAACATATGATTTCAAACCCCTTACATAGTCTTGTAGAAAAAAGTCAATATATCTGAATAAGTTCTCCAAAAGACTATCACAGGCTGCTATTATGGGTCTTCCCGGCGGTTTATCAATGTTTTTATGTATTTTTGGAATAAAATAGATCATCAGGATCGTGGGGTATTCTTTCTTAAGATATTTAAACTCTTCCCAACTTAACAGGCCCATGCTTTTCCAAGTTAACAATTGTGAAAATAGAAGTTCCTGTGTGTCTGAATTTTATTGGAGAACTCTTTCTGTAGCATTCCACATTGTTTAGTTGGCTGTAGGCTTCATCCATATATTCGTTCATAGGCCATCAAACGATATTCCCGCCTTTGTCGGAATTATGAATTATCACTTTATGTCCTTTTTTAGCTTGTCAATTAATTGATAGTATTTTCTCTTGTGGTTGGTATGCTTCCTTTGAGATTTGTAGATGGTGATGTTTAACTTTTAAATTTGTGCAACAATTTGCTCATTCAAAACATCTATGGAATCTCTGGCCATAATCGGAACAAATTTTGATTTTATCCTAAAGGGTGTAGATGGCTTTGCGTGTGTCATATATGTCTGATTCTACTGAGATATAAGATCTGTTATGTTTAGGTCCTGTAAATCCTCTAATAACCAATGATCTAATACCATTAACATCAGTGTTTCTGAATCCAACATTGGCTGAACGATGTTATCTCAGCCACTCTATTTATTACGTTGGTAATTATATGTTTTTAGTTTAAGTTTCCTAATAAACTTGTATATATCAGCCCTTGTCTGAATGTAATTAAAATTGGAATTCAGGACAATAGGAAATGCAGAGGGATAAGAGCTGTTGTTCTGCCGCAGTTAGGTCAATGTTCGCCAAATTGACAATAGTGTTGGTTTCTTGGATGTTATCGCTACGAGGTGGAGTGTTGCTGCTGATATCAACTATTTGCGTGTTCCCCTCCCTCGCCACAGTATTTTGCCCCCCTTCTCCTCCGGGTATCCCTGTTTTGGTAGGCACTTAGTTGCGTGATTGCAATGACTCCTTCCTGCTTCATTTTAAAATGCCCAACTCTTCCCCCAAGGTCAATCTTATATTGCTGGATCCTGGATCTGATTACCACATTTTCCGTTTCTGACTCACTTTCAACTGCAGAACTGAGATCTGATGTCGAGAGAGATTCAATCGGTTTTTGCCCTCTTTCCGTTTGGCTGGTATTTTGGACTCGTTTATTTGCTGTTGCTATTCTCATCAATCATATCCCGTCGCAAACGTAGACTTGACCGTTTTCATAGTCATCCCCATCCCTCCTGAATTTGTAAGTTTTTCTCACTTTGATTTTTTCTTCCTCTTTACGTAATCAGTTTATCATTTCCTCATTTAATTTATGCTTGGTTTGGGGATCTGCTTGTTGCTCCATTTCTTTTTCCAGAGATTCAAATTTTACTTGTAACTCACTCCTGTCAATGTCCACATATTTTACTAAAATTTGGACCAATCTGCAAGATGATTCCAGATTGCACTCACCCCACTAAGCCATCATTAGTGGGTTGGGTGCTTCATAGCTGGGGGCGGTCATTATCCGGAGACCTCTAGGGATTCTCCCCACATCTAAATAAGTCTGGATCAATCTTGCCTCTCACCATTTAGATTGTTCTTGACGTTTGAGTTTCTCGAGTACATGAAAATTATCTTTGAGCCCTTTAGCCCTGCTGCTTGACTCCTCATTAGTATCTTTGCTGGCACCTTGTGGTTTCAGGGGATTGTCTGAAAACATCCCCTCTGCAGTCAATATATATATACACAAAACCATATATATGCATGCATGAATGTATGTCTCTCTCTCTCTCTCTCTCTCTCTCTCTCTCTCTCTCTCTATATATATATATATATATATATATATATCTTCGCTCCCTTTGCACCTACTTCTGCACTCTCATACGGGTGCTGGATGCGGGGGTGCTCCCGCTAACATCACGCTTCTCGTCTCTCTCTCTTCCAAAAAGACACAGCACTCGCGGGGGAGAGTCATAGATTTTATTTTCAACTCTTCAAACGCACCAGACGCGTTTCGGCATACGCCTTCCTCCGTGGTACGAGGAAGCTCAACACCAACTGTTTTTAATACCCATCACGTGATTAGTTACTCACAAATTGTAAACATAGATGTAGGACTAAAATATTTACATGAAGTTCCGCGCCATCTTGGAAAGATGTTAAACAAAGTATATACATATATACCAATGCATCAGTATCACCATTATTTCTTTTACCCGTAATGTTAAATTCATATACATACATCGTAAATTGATATATTCGGGATTTTCTCATCACGCCCTGGATGGGCCTTTACTGCGCATTTCTTTTCATCGCAGCTTTCTGCGTACTAGACCTAATCTATGCAATTTAAGTAATTTAAGTGCACCATACCCCAAAAATAGAACATGAATAAACAAATTAACCTAAACTTTATCATAATCACATTCCTTGCCAAGAATTAAAAGTTAATGTAAAGTATTTCCATCGCAGTTATCACTTTTCTAATGTACATTTACATTCCTCACTGAACTCACTTTACTCTTTTACTGCTCACGCTACAATCGCTAAGGAGCCCCTTAGCCTAAATACACTGCCATCTCCTCATTACTATTCATGCCACCCGGTATTTTGGTACCAATATCTATTATGTACCGAGACTCTAGTCTTCTTAATCTCATAAATCTGTGTCCCCTTCTTACATTTGTCGGGACATGATCGATGGCAAAGAATGTAAGCAGATCACTGTTGCTCTTATGCTGTTTCTGAAAATGCCTAGCCACTGGGTATGTGACATCATTTTTATTGATGGCCCGCATGTGTTCTAAAATACGGATTTTGGTTTGATGGATTGTACTGCCTATATATCGTAGTCCACAGGGACACATTAAACAATATACGGTGTATGGTGTGGTACAAGTAAGAAACTTCTTTATCCATCTAGTAGTTTCCGCCACCTTGTATGATGTAATATAATACCTCCAGAACAACAAAGAAACGCCCAACGCGGAGGGGAGGCGGGTGGTGCAAAAAGCAATTTCTCACCACCCGTAACCAGAAGCCAGAGGTTCAACAAACGCCGATAGAGGGAAAGGATGGTTCCGAAAATAATGTAACTATTGTAAACCTGGCCCCGAGAATTCTTACGAAGGAAGAGGAATATGTATTGAAGTTGGGGCTCTCCTTCTGCCCAAAAAAAACGATGGAATATACTCAAACGAAAATTGACTTGTTCAAATTCTCACGGAAATTAAAATTGCACAAATTCTATAAATTGCGTCTTAAAAAAACATCAAAGGAAAATAAATTGAGGAAAGACACAGACATTTTATTGAGCCGTGATTTACCGGCACTGCAACCACTAAAAGATATACAGACGGAAAGTGCAACTCAAGACATCGGCAATAATATGGCAATCACAGGAATTGAACAAGTGAGTGGGCTTAGTCCATTTAGACCAGCATCGACTTTTATTCCCCAAATGCCCAACGACAACATTGATGTATTCACAGACACGGTGTCTAAGGAATTGCGTAAATGGAAAAGCAAGAGATCAGGAAACAATAAAACTAATCTATCCATGGAACAATGTAAGGCCATCAAAAATATTCAGGAAGACATCGAGATCGTGGTGAACCCATCCGACAAGGGGGGCAATATTGTACTACAAACTTATGATGCATACAATGAGGAAGCATTGAGACAACTTTCAGATGGTAAGTGCTACAAAAAAATTGAAAAACAAGAATATTCACAAAGTATCACTGATTGCCATCAAATGCTTCGCAAGTGGTATGATAAAGGACAATTAGAAACAGACGAATATCTAAATCTAAGCTGTATGAATCCTTTAACTCCGAGCTTCTACCACTTACCAAAAATACATAAGGACAGTTTGAAGCCCCCTGGAAGACCAATTGTGAGTGTACAAGGTAACTTGTTGGAACACTTATCGATTTATATTGACTACTTTTTAATTGATTTTGTAAAGACGCTTCGCAGCCATATCAGAGACACTAAGGACTTTTTAGAAAAAATTGAGGAACTTGTATGGCGAGAAGGTGATTGTATGATAACTATGGATATCGCCAGCCTCTATACTAACATAGGACATATAGAGGGTTTGAAAGCAGTAGAAAGTTTTTTAGGTATGAGACCAGCTAAGTTCTCTGAACATAACACCATGCTGCTAGAATTTTTGTCCTTTAGTTTACAGAATAACATCTTCATGTACCAGAACCAACATTATAGGCAACTTATGGGCCGTATATTGTTTATATATAGGGAGTAAAATCCATCAAACCAAAATCCGTATGTTAGAACACATGCGGGCCATCAATAAAAATGATGTCACATACCCAGTGGCTAGGCATTTTCAGAAACAGCATAAGAGCAACAGTGATCTTCTTACATTCTTTGCCATCGATCATGTCCCGACAAATGTAAGAGGGGGGACAGACTTATGAAATTAAGAAGACTAGAGTCTCGGTACATAATAGATCTTGGTACCAAAATACCGGTGGCATGAATAGTAATGAGGAGATGGCAGTGCATTTAGGCTAAGGGGCTCCTTAGCGATTGTAGCGTGAGCAGTAAAAGAGTAAAGTGAGGTCAGTGAGGAATGTAAATGTACATTAGAAAAGTGATAACTGCTATGGAAATACTTACATTAACTTTTAATTCTTGGCAAGGAATGTGATTATGATAAAGTTTAGTTTAATTTGTTTATTCATGTTCTATTTTAGGGGGTATGGTGCACTTAAATTACTTAAATTGCATAGATTAGAACTAGTACGCAGAAACCTGCGATGAAAGGAAATGCGCAGTAAAGGCCCATCCAGGGCGTGAGGAGAAAATCCCGAATATATCAATTTATGATGTATGTATATGAATTTAACATTACGGGTAAAAGAAATAATGATGATACTGATGCATTGGTATATATGTATATACTATGTTTAACATCTTTCCAAGATGGCGAGGAAATTCATGTAAATATTTTAGTCCTATATCTATGTTTACAATTTGTGAGTAACTAATCACGTGATGGGTATTAAAAAACAGTTGGTGTTGAGCCTCCTCGTACCACCGAGGAAGGCGTATGCCGAAACGCGTCTGGTGCATTTGAAGAGTCGAAAATAAAATCTATGTCTCTCCCCCGCGAGTGCTGTGTCTTTTTGGAAGAGAGAGAGACGAGAAGCGTGATATATATATATATATATATATTTCTCTCAAAGTGCCCAAAGCTGTGAGAGGGCACACTCAATGCTCCGCCATCCAACAGTGCAATGCAACTTGCTTTTCAGCTTCCAACTTTGTATTTAAGATTGCCAACGCGTTTCCCGGCTTCAAGCCGCTTCTTCCTGGGCTGCTCCACACAAACGCTGGGACACACACCGGCATTTCATTCTTGATTTTATTGACATGCTCGCCCAAAGGGGCGGGTGTTAAAGAGCTTTTACTTCTGATGCATGATGGACTACATAGTTCTCCAGTGTGCGCAATGAGAGTCCAGCGCCTGTAAATATCAAGCAAATGTTTTTAGTCCTTGTAGTAAGGGTTGGAGCATATTAGCAAGCTAATTTCGCATATTGAGCATTGTACTTCCGCAATCTCGAACAGTTCGAATTTGCAAGCCTCAATCAGCAGAATTCCATTTCGTTTTATGCTGATGATGGTGCTCCTCTCCACGGCAGGACGGCCGTGTTTAGTATTTCTCTCAAAGTGCCCAAAGCTGTGAGAGGGCACACTCAATGCTCCGCCATCCAACAGTGCAATGCAACTTGCTTTTCAGCTTCCAACTTTGTATTTAAGATTGCCAACGCGTTTCGCGGCTTCAAGCCGCTTCTTCCTGGGCTGCTCCACACAAACGCTGGGACACACACCGGCATTTCATTCTTGATTTTATTGACATGCTCGCCCAAAGGGGCGGGTGTTAAAGAGCTTTTACTTCTGATGCATGATGGACTACATAGTTCTCCAGTGTGCGCAATGAGAGTCCAGCGCCTGTAAATATCAAGCAAATGTTTTTAGTCCTTGTAGTAAGGGTTGGAGCATATTAGCAAGCTAATTTCGCATATTGAGCATTGTACTTCCGCAATCTCGAACAGTTCGAATTTGCAAGCCTCAATCAGCAGAATTCCATTTCGTTTTATGCTGATGATGGTGCTCCTCTCCACGGCAGGACGGCCGTGTTTAGTATTTCTCTCAAAGTGCCCAAAGCTGTGAGAGGGCACACTCAATGCTCCGCCATCCAACAGTGCAATGCAACTTGCTTTTCAGCTTCCAACTTTGTATTTAAGATTGCCAACGCGTTTCGCGGCTTCAAGCCGCTTCTTCCTGGGCTGCTCCACACAAACGCTGGGACACACACCGGCATTTCATTCTTGATTTTATTGACATGCTCGCCCAAAGGGGCGGGTGTTAAAGAGCTTTTACTTCTGATGCATGATGGACTACATAGTTCTCCAGTGTGCGCAATGAGAGTCCAGCGCCTGTAAATATCAAGCAAATGTTTTTAGTCCTTGTAGTAAGGGTTGGAGCATATTAGCAAGCTAATTTCGCATATTGAGCATTGTACTTCCGCAATCTCGAACAGTTCGAATTTGCAAGCCTCAATCAGCAGAATTCCATTTCGTTTTATGCTGATGATGGTGCTCCTCTCCACGGCAGGACGGCCGTGTTTAGTATTTCTCTCAAAGTGCCCAAAGCTGTGAGAGGGCACACTCAATGCTCCGCCATCCAACAGTGCAATGCAACTTGCTTTTCAGCTTCCAACTTTGTATTTAAGATTGCCAACGCGTTTCGCGGCTTCAAGCCGCTTCTTCCTGGGCTGCTCCACACAAACGCTGGGACACACACCGGCATTTCATTCTTGATTTTATTGACATGCTCGCCCAAAGGGGCGGGTGTTAAAGAGCTTTTACTTCTGATGCATGATGGACTACATAGTTCTCCAGTGTGCGCAATGAGAGTCCAGCGCCTGTAAATATCAAGCAAATGTTTTTAGTCCTTGTAGTAAGGGTTGGAGCATATTAGCAAGCTAATTTCGCATATTGAGCATTGTACTTCCGCAATCTCGAACAGTTCGAATTTGCAAGCCTCAATCAGCAGAATTCCATTTCGTTTTATGCTGATGATGGTGCTCCTCTCCACGGCAGGACGGCCGTGTTTAGTATTTCTCTCAAAGTGCCCAAAGCTGTGAGAGGGCACACTCAATGCTCCGCCATCCAACAGTGCAATGCAACTTGCTTTTCAGCTTCCAACTTTGTATTTAAGATTGCCAACGCGTTTCGCGGCTTCAAGCCGCTTCTTGCTGGGCTGCTCCACACAAACGCTGGGACACACACCGGCATTTCATTCTTGATTTTATTGACATGCTCGCCCAAAGGGGCGGGTGTTAAAGAGCTTTTACTTCTGATGCATGATGGACTACATAGTTCTCCAGTGTGCGCAATGAGAGTCCAGCGCCTGTAAATATCAAGCAAATGTTTTTAGTCCTTGTAGTAAGGGTTGGAGCATATTAGCAAGCTAATTTCGCATATTGAGCATTGTACTTCCGCAATCTCGAACAGTTCGAATTTGCAAGCCTCAATCAGCAGAATTCCATTTCGTTTTATGCTGATGATGGTGCTCCTCTCCACGGCAGGACGGCCGTGTTTAGTATTTCTCTCAAAGTGCCCAAAGCTGTGAGAGGGCACACTCAATGCTCCGCCATCCAACAGTGCAATGCAACTTGCTTTTCAGCTTCCAACTTTGTATTTAAGATTGCCAACGCGTTTCGCGGCTTCAAGCCGCTTCTTCCTGGGCTGCTCCACACAAACGCTGGGGGACACACCGGCATTTCATTCTTGATTTTATTGACATGCTCGCCCAAAGGGGCGGGTGTTAAAGAGCTTTTACTTCTGATGCATGATGGACTACATAGTTCTCCAGTGTACGCAATGAGAGTCCAGCGCCTGTAAATATCAAGCAAATGTTTTTAGTCCTTGTAGTAAGGGTTGGAGCATATTAGCAAGCTAATTTCGCATATTGAGCATTGTACTTCCGCAATCTCGAACAGTTCGAATTTGCACGCCTCAATCAGCAGAATTCCATTTCGTTTTATGCTGATGATGGTGCTCCTCTCCACGGCAGGACGGCCGTGTTTAGTATTTCTCTCAAAGTGCCCAAAGCTGTGAGAGGGCACACTCAATGCTCCGCCATCCAACAGTGCAATGCAACTTGCTTTTCAGCTTCCAACTTTGTATTTAAGATTGCCAACGCGTTTCGCGGCTTCAAGCCGCTTCTTCCTGGGCTGCTCCACACAAACGCTGGGACACACACCGGCATTTCATTCTTGATTTTATTGACATGCTCGCCCAAAGGGGCGGGTGTTAAAGAGCTTTTACTTCTGATGCATGATGGACTACATAGTTCTCCAGTGTGCGCAATGAGAGTCCAGCGCCTGTAAATATCAAGCAAATGTTTTTAGTCCTTGTAGTAAGGGTTGGAGCATATTAGCAAGCTAATTTCGCATATTGAGCATTGTACTTCCGCAATCTCGAACAGTTCGAATTTGCAAGCCTCAATCAGCAGAATTCCATTTCGTTTTATGCTGATGATGGTGCTCCTCTCCACGGCAGGACGGCCGTGTTTAGTATTTCTCTCAAAGTGCCCAAAGCTGTGAGAGGGCACACTCAATGCTCCGCCATCCAACAGTGCAATGCAACTTGCTTTTCAGCTTCCAACTTTGTATTTAAGATTGCCAACGCGTTTCGCGGCTTCAAGCCGCTTCTTCCTGGGCTGCTCCACACAAACGCTGGGACACACACCGGCATTTCATTCTTGATTTTATTGACATGCTCGCCCAAAGGGGCGGGTGTTAAAGAGCTTTTACTTCTGATGCATGATGGACTACATAGTTCTCCAGTGTGCGCAATGAGAGTCCAGCGCCTGTAAATATCAAGCAAATGTTTTTAGTCCTTGTAGTAAGGGTTGGAGCATATTAGCAAGCTAATTTCGCATATTGAGCATTGTACTTCCGCAATCTCGAACAGTTCGAATTTGCAAGCCTCAATCAGCAGAATTCCATTTCGTTTTATGCTGATGATGGTGCTCCTCTCCACGGCAGGACGGCCGTGTTTAGTATTAAATACAAAGTTGGAAGCTGAAAAGCAAGTTGCATTGCACTGTTGGATGGCGGAGCATTGAGTGTGCCCTCTCACAGCTTTGGGCACTTTGAGAGAAATACTAAACACGGCCGTCCTGCCGTGGAGAGGAGCACCATCATCAGCATAAAACGAAATGGAATTCTGCTGATTGAGGCTTGCAAATTCGAACTGTTCGAGATTGCGGAAGTACAATGCTCAATATGCGAAATTAGCTTGCTAATATGCTCCAACCCTTACTACAAGGACTAAAAACATTTGCTTGATATTTACAGGCGCTGGACTCTCATTGCGCACACTGGAGAACTATGTAGTCCATCATGCATCAGAAGTAAAAGCTCTTTAACACCCGCCCCTTTGGGCGAGCATGTCAATAAAATCAAGAATGAAATGCCGGTGTGTGTCCCAGCGTTTGTGTGGAGCAGCCCAGGAAGAAGCGGCTTGAAGCCGCGAAACGCGTTGGCAATCTTAAATACAAAGTTGGAAGCTGAAAAGCAAGTTGCATTGCACTGTTGGATGGCGGAGCATTGAGTGTGCCCTCTCACAGCTTTGGGCACTTTGAGAGAAATATATATATATATATATATATATATATATTCATTGAAAAAACCATAAGTTTCACACCAGTTATAGTTAGGAATTAGCATTTAAAAAACTTATTAAATTCACTGAAAAAAACCATAGGTTTCACACCAGTTATAGTTAGCTGGAAGTTTTACTCGCATAAAACCATTGAAATTCCCACGTTATAGTTAGTTGGACTCACAATAACCTGCGCGTGCAATGCACTGCTGATGATGTCACATATTACATCACTCATGACATGGTCAGTGACATCACTCATGACATCACTGATGACACCATCCAGTGAATGTGTGTCTTTCTGAAAAATAAATATTAGTGAGTAATGTTTAAATATTTAAATATATGTATTAGTGTTTCACTTTGTGTATAAGTGGCTGCATGGGTTGGTGAGTAGCTACATGTGTATGTATATGGGTTATTAGATGTTTTTCTTAGTATCAGTATGAGTGTTTCTATGGTTTGGTGGGGGTATTACTTAGCACATAGATGCATGAATGACTGACTCTCTCTTTGTATGTGTTTTGAAGACAGCATACGTGCAGGACTGTATGGGTGGATGAGTGTGTATATGTGTGTGTTAGTGAGTGAATGACTGTCTCACTAGTGTTTTTATCAGTAACTACATATGTTTTAATCTAGTATATGTGAATATTGATGTATATAAGTGAGTATATGTGAGAGTGAGGGATGGTAAGAGTTCTTGTTTAAATTAGTATGTGTTTCTATAAGTGATTGTTTAAAAGAGTAAGTATGTGTAAGTTTCCTTAGAAGTAAAGTGGTAGTGTGTGTATAGCTGTATATGCAAATAAATGGATGTTCAATAGTTTATTTGCATGTGTGAGTATGTGTGTGAGTAACTTATGGATAACTGTCGGTGTGTAACAGGATGCATAGGTGTATCACTACATATGATGAGTGAGTATATGTATGAGTGACTATATAGAACTGTTTGTCAATGAGTGGATGTGTATATAGATGGTGGAATTACTGAATTGGTTGTTGTAACTGATATGGGTATCTCCATTTTTTGGAAAATTTTAGTTTCTATTTTTGAATATGTGTTTCAAGGGTTACATTATAGTGAAAGGAGGTCTGTCACTCTGTCACAAGGATGGTGTCATCAGTGATGTCATGAGTGATGTCACTTACCATGTCATGAGTGATGTAATATGTGACGTCATCAGCAGTGCATTGCACGCGCAAGTTATAGTGAGTCCAACTAACTATAACGTGGGAATTTCAATGGTTTTATGCGAGTAAAACTTCCAGCTAACTATAACTGGTGTGAAACCTATGGTTTTTTCAGTGAATTTTATAGGTTTTTTAAATGCTAATTCCTAACTATAACTGGTGTGAAACCTATGGTTTTTTCAGTGAATTTCATAGGTTTTTTAATTGCAAATCTCTATAGGTATGAAATGAGATATTGAATTGAATTTTATATTGTATAATTATGTAATAGTTTTTTTGTAAAATTTTTTTTTGCTCGGAGCGCTCCCGGGGCGTGTACCGGTGCGCTCACCGGTAAGCGCAGTGTTACGGCGCGCCCCGGGGCGCGTACCGGTGAGCGTCCCGTTAGCGCTATTGCCACAAACGAAAACAACATCGTAACATATCGCGTAGCCGCGTCTGCGTGATACGCACGGCGTAAGCGCACCTGGAAGCACCCACGCGCATACGAACGCGCTACGTAAGCGCCCCGGGGCGCGCAGCGTAAGCGCGTCGGGTCATGTGACCTGAAAATAACACTTTTCATTGGTTGCTAACATTTTTTTTTATAAAGAATGAAATCCCCACCCATTTCCTTCACTTCTTCTTTCACTTTTGTGACTGAAAGACCTGCCTGTTTTGCTGTCGGTTCTTTGTTGGATATCTTGGATTATCATGGCTGCCAGACCATCCAGCAGTGAAGATGACTCCAATGAATTCATCGATGAAGAGCCTCCTCAGCCAAAATACAAAGAACATTTCATCTGGAATTTTTTTTCCATACCTGATCACCAGAAGAAGGTAAATGCTCCAAAAGTGGAGTGCAGGATCTGTCACACAGTCCTGTCACGGGGTGACCCCACTAAAAAATATTCTTTTGGGAACTCCACAATGATTCGCCATTCGGAGAGAAGGCACCCCCAGAATTTTTCCCGGGAAAGTGTCAGGGCTCCGGCACAAAAGGTTCCCAGTGATGGGGCCTCTACATCAACCGGAGGACGAACACCATCGGTGAGGGGGAGATCACAAGAGCAGGTTCCGAACATTCAGCCTGCATTTAACAAAGGTGTCCTTAAATGCAGATACTGTGATCAGCTACTTTCCTGTGGGGAGCAAAGTGTTCTGGTCATGGTTCGAGCGTTGGAGAACCATCACTGCCGTTACCAGCCCTAATTATTATTATTTTTTGCTCCTGTTGAGCAGTTTCATTCCCTGTTTTTGTTGTAGTTCTAAAAAAAGAAAAAAGAAGAAAAAAAAAAGTTCTTTTCAGAACTACCTCCAATTCTCATCAAAGAGCTATATTCTTAAAAAAATGAAAAAGAGTAAGTGAAGTGGAGTGAATTGATAAATGAAAGGAAAATGAGTAAGAAAGAACATAAAAGTATGAGAGGAGAAAGGAAGTGAAGTAGGGGGACTGAAAGAAGGTGAGTGTTGGGAACGAAAGTAAGGAGAAGGAGAGTGAACATGGGTAATGTGGTTATTCAAACAAAATGTAGAAAAGGAACGGGGGGTGGAAGGGTAAGAAAAGATGCATTGCTGGAGTTGCATCATTTTTGTGACACTCTCCAGCAATGCATCACTTTTGCGCTTACAGATACGTCTGAAATACTGACGTATCTAAAAATACTTGCGACATAATACGTCATATATTTAATATGACGCATGAGTAGAAGACTCGTCACTTTTACGCCACCGGTGCATCACTTTTTGTGACGCACCAGTGCTGTTAAAAATGCACCTTATTCAGTCATATTTACAAAGTGACGCATCTAGGTAGATGCGTCACTTTGTAAACCCCTGCGCCACATTATACCTACGTCAGGTGTAATGTATGCAAAAGGGACGTATTGACGCAAGAAAGGGTCGTACAGGTGACGCAGTAAAATCTATGAGATATCACTACGTCACTTTTATGACGCTGTTGAGTCCAAATCTTGCGCCTGTTTCACAGCAGGCGTAAGACTGATGCAGGCCCTTTCACATGGGGCCTGGCCCCATGTGAAAGGATGCATTGCTGGAGTTGCATCATTTTTGTGACACTCTCCAGCAATGCATCACTTTTGCGCTTACAGATACGTCTGAAATACTGACGTATCTAAAAGTACTTGCGACATAATACGTCATATATTTAATATGACGCATGAGTAGAAGACTGAAGGCCTCATTTATGAGGCCATACGTCACTTTTACGCCACCGGTGCGTCACTTTTTGTGACGCACCAGTGCTGTTAAAAATGCACCTTATTGAGTCATATTTACAAAGTGACGCATCTAGGTAGATGCGTCACTTTGTAAACCCCTGCGCCACATTATACCTACGTCAGGTGTAATGTATGCAAAAGGAGTGTATTGAAGCATCTAGGTAGATGCGTCACTTTGTAAACCCCTGCGCCACATTATACCTACGTCAGGTGTAATGTATGCAAAAGGAGTGTATTGACGCAAGAAAGGCTGTAGAGGTGACGCAGTGAATGAACTGGGTTTTCCCCATGCTACGCTCCCCGGTACGCTCCCCGGTGCGCGTACCGGGCGCTCCCCCCGCGAAAATCAAAAATTGTTTTTAAAATGTTTGCCCCGCGGAGCCTTTTATGGCCCCCACATCAAACCTAGGGGGTCAGGGGGGGTCTACCCTGCCCCCTTTTAGTCATTTGCCCCTTTGTTTTTTGCCACCTCTTGTGTCTCGATCCTACCGAGACACAAGATGGCGGCTGCTCCGGACTGTTTGGAATGTTTACAGACACCCGAGAGCCAATCAGCTTTCCGCTTGCGAACTCGCGTGGCGCGCTGGTACGCGCCCGGTACGCGTACCGGGGCACGCCTATAGATATATATATTTTTTTGAACCTAAATTACTCAAAATCCACTGGAGCACATATCTTGAGACATAGCAAAGGCACATCGGGCTACCTGCCCCTACAATTTTGCCAAGTTTCGTGGAAATCCATTCAGCCGTTCGAGCTAAAAGTGAGTTCGACCGCCCTATGGAAATTAACATGGGGAAAACACGTTTTGGGACCCCCTTTTATCTCGGCCCCCGATTGACGAATCCCCCCCAAACTTTCAGGGAAGGAGCGGAGAGCCGTGAGGCAAAGTTGAGGAAAAATTCAGGCAGATTCCTCAACCGACGCCAAAGTTATTCCCAATAGAATGTTGCGATTTCCCTATGGAAATCAATCCTAACTATAACTACCTACTGGCGACCGCCAGTAGGTAATATATATATATAGATATTACCTACTGGCGGTCGCCAGTAGGTAGTTATAGTTAGGACCTATTATACATAGGAAATCCGCAACATTCTATTCCCAATATCTTTGGCACCGATTGATGAATCTTTGCAAAATTTTCCAAACGTTTGGCCAGCTCTGGTCCGCTCCTATCCTGAAAGTTTTGCGGTGATTCGTCAACTGGGGGCTGAGAAAAAAGGGGGGTCCCAAACCATGTTTTCCCCATGCAATTTCCCATAGGACGTTTAGCCACAGCTACAGCCCGAACGGCTAAATGGAATTACGCCAAAATTGGCAAAGAGGTAGTCCTCAGTTCAGACTTGTGCCTTTTGCTTATTTGGTGTCAATCTGTTCAGTAGTTCCTGAGAAAATTACAGTTAAAGTCATTTATATATCTATGGGTGTGGTGGATCCGCGGACTGTGCGAGGATTGTCATCGTACCATAAGCGCACCCTTCTGATCGTGCGATGAATGCTAATTGGCTGTCAAGTGGTTGTCAACATTTGAAACCAGGAACTGTTGGCAGCCATTTTGTGCCTCGGTAGAAGCGAGGAACTCTGTGAAATATGTGTGCAAACGGAGAAAGGGGCAGTGTAGAAATAATTTTACCCTCTATACCTGCTTAGGGGGTCCCAGAAGGACCCGCAGGGCCCCCAATTATTTATTTTTGTTAAACCCGGCAGGTGCGTGTAGGGTGCGCAGACTGTGCTGTAAAATAAATAAAATAAAACAGAGTTTTTTTATAATTAGTCCCTGGGGGGTTAAATACCGGGGGCAAAATTCTAAAATTTTATGTGGGGCTCAGAGGGGCCCCACCAGCCTCGGGGCTCATCACCCCCGGGGCTAAAAAGAAAAAAAGGGTGGGGGGAGGGGTCCAAGGCCCCCAAAGCCGTGGGGACCACCACCCCAGGGGCTTTATGTATTGTGGGAGGGGGTCTGCGTGGCCCCCCTCCTGGAGCACTGGAGGGCCCCATTACCCACCGGGGCTACAAAAACAAAATGGCTGGGATCGGGCTGCAAGGTCTCCAAAGCCCCAGGGACCACCACTTCCCGGGGCTTTATGTATTGAGGGAGGGCCATTTCCTGCAGTGTCCGGAATGTCCATCCCACCCTCCCATAGCAAGGAAATCTGTTGTGTCTTTCAAAATGTAAATCAGATTGCTTTTCCACATGGCAAGCTGCATGTTAGTAGGTCTCCGTGTGGAAAAGCATTGCCGGCTCCCAAATGCGTAGAAGTTGTGCACCAAAGGCACTGGTGTCGCGCACCCTACTGATTATGAGTCGTGCATCCAACGCGTGCACACCAGGGGGCCGCACTGAGCGCTGTGCTGGGTGTGCAACTTTTAATTTTACCGTAAAAAAAATAGCCCCTATCAGTAATTTCTAATATTCCCACGGACCCTGTCCCCCGGGTCTTATAAAAAATGTTGGGGACTGTGGGGGGAGCCACAATGCCCCATGGTCCCGCCGGCTCCCCGCGTTCTTTGGGAGCCGGCATTGCTTTTCCGCATGGGGAGATGCTAACTTGCATGTGGAAAAGCAATCTGGTTTGGATTTTGAAAGTGGAAACAGATTTCACTGTTGTGTCTTTCAAAATGCAAACTAAGTTTGCTATGGGAGGACAGGAGCCGCAAGACTCCCGCTCTCTCATAGAAAACAGCAGTGTCCCGGGGGTAGGCACCCCGGGACACTGCAGGAGTTGGCTCTAGGGTGTGGCGGTCTCCAGGGCTTTTGAGCGGTCCAGGCGGAGGGCCACGCAGTCTGCTTCCCACAATACACAAATACCCAGGGGTGGTTCCCGGGGCTTGAGGGGGGTTGTTGAGGTCCCCACACTTCTTATTTTGCAGGGCGGGGGCCTTGGAGCCCCCCACAACCCTTTGTTTTATGGCCCCGGGGGGGATGGCTCTCACTCTTGCATAGCAAACAGCAATGTTGAGAAATCTTTCAGGAAGATAACAAAGGATTTTGAAGTCCATTTTCAGTTTTTTTGTTGTACTTTGCAGGCGTTAAAGCGACGAGAATTTTAACTCTGTCTTTGTAAATATGCCACCTAGGGCCCGATGTAGGTCGGTCGGTAACGGCCGAAAATCGTTATTTTCGGCCGTTACCGACCGGTATTTACAAATCGGTATGTAGGGCCACATATTTCACAGATTCTGTAAATTTACCGATCGGTAAATTTACCGAATCTGTAAAATACAGAATCGGTATTATTACCTATTCGGTATTTTTGCTATGTAGGTGGGACTCTTCTGAGTCCCACAACCCTTACCGATTCGGTATTTTACCATCAAATATATTTGATGGTAAAATACCGATTCAGGTGTGCATGCACATGTGTGCATGCACACCTGTGCCATATGACAGGCAGACCTGCCCTTAGGGCAGGTATGCCTGCCACATGGCCCCCAAATCTTTTTTGGGGGTGCTAGAGGGTGTCAAAGTGACACCCCCTGCACCCTTGTCAAAATCTGTATTTACCGATTCGGTAAATACCGACCGGTAATGCCCCATTCATTCCTATGGGCTTCAAAGCCCATAGGAATTAATGGGGCATTACCGGTCGGTATTTACCGAATCGGTAAATACAGATTTTTACCGATTCGGTAAAAGGAACATCTGGATGTTCCTACATCTCCACCCCTTAGATTTACCGATTTTTAATTACCGAATCGGTATGATTCGGTAATTAAAAATCGGTAAATCTATTTTACCTACATCGGGCCCTTAGTATTTATTGAAGTTCATTATGAATCGTGAAACACCACTGTCTACTTGTGATCTATCGAAGTGAATGAGTTGTGTACTTGTTTTGCTCGTAATGTGGATAGGGGCAGGTTTACAAGTTCATTGTGTTACTATTGCATTACTTTTAAGGTGGGAAAAGTGACGCAAAAGTGGTACAAGGGTGTTGTAAATCTGGTTTGGATTTTGAAAGAGAGAGCAGGGTGCATCTGTAGGGTAAGTGCAGTTTAGTGTAGGGGTTACAATTACTATTCTAAGTCTGGGGAGTGCATCTGTAGGGTAAGTGCATGTTAGTGTAGGGGTAATATTTACTATTCTAACTCCAGGAGGGTGAATCTGTAGGGTATGTGCTGGATAGTGTATGAGTAACAATTACTATTGCAAATCCAGGGCGTTGCATCTGTGGGGTATTTGCTGGATAGTGTATGAGTAACATTTACTATGAAAAGGAAAGGAGTTAAAGGAGAAGGAGACACGCACTTTCACGGTCAACCTGGACGAACAGAAAGTGGCGAGAGATGATTTCCGACGTGTTTAGGCTTGAGAGCCTGGTTAATTATTAAATGGGGTCTGGCAGATAAGTGCGTACTTATTCTGCAAGAATCCTTTCGGGGTCTTGCGAAAGCTAGTCATCTTTAATAATTGCCTCTCGCTGCGTGTACTTGCAAGGTCATCTGATTTGCTCGTATGTTAAAAACAGAAACTTTCTACACCTCTTTTTCATTGGTTGTGAAGCATTGTAAGAAGACGTATTACCGAACAATCCCTTTCCTTGCGCAGATTTTGAAAAACATGTTATTGGCTGTTGTGTGGTTAACTTTACCTTCCTGATCCTAATGTTGATTGGCTTATTTTTTCTATGTGACGTTACGATACCCTCACCATGTACGTAGCCCACTTTGTGACGCACTTTATTTTACAAAGGGTGTTTTTAACTTAAACTGTGTACTCTGCTTACGAGTTTGTTGACTGTAAAGGTATTTAAAAATATTATTCTATTTTCTATTGTATCTTAATTGTGCTGACTTTTTTCCTTTAGTGTGGAGTACTTTGTCCTTTCATTAAATGAATCCTTGAAAGAAAAATGCACAAGTTTTCAAAAAATTTTTATTGTGTCTTTTATATTCATCACATGGGTGAAATGCAAAATCTTTTTTTCATTTATTGGTATCACACGTTGGACCAAATTTATTTTATTTTATCAAAAGCACTAATTTCTTAAGTTTACATTATATAAGTGTTACCCCATCCTCTTTTTTTTAATGTTAGGGCTTGTTTTACTTTCAGATAAAGTAGAATAGAAGTGCTACGACAAACCCTCCCTCACTTCTTCATCTTCCTTTTTTTATGTACATTTCATGTCATTATTACATTTTACAATCATTTTTAAAAATTGAAAGCATTAACATTAACATTAACATTTGAAGACACAATTATAGTATTTTTTTAAAAAAGTGCTTGCGAAGATAATCCTCCTGTTCTTCACGAGTGAAAAAGCATTACTCAATATAAATACTTTTATCCCATTTTCACTGTAGAAGCTAAAGAGTATTTTCCTTTATTGTAAAGTATTTCCTTTTTGAAACCATAGTGTATTTATAGTACATTTTTCAATCATTAAGAAATACTTGCATACTAAAAAAAATAAACTCCTCTGTTGAAAGTCATCCAACTCCACTTTAAGAATCATAAAGTTGAATGTAAATTAAAATATACATTAACAATATGATCCTTCTGTGGAAATGAAAGATAAAGTGAAGATGATACCATCGTTCCTAATCATTACCTTGCATGTAGTAATTCCTTAATTAACCTATATTTCATGTAATAGTTCTTTCGTCAACTTAAACATAATACATTTTGTAATCATTTAAATATTTTTGCTTTCTTTTTAAAAAATATCAAACATATACCCATTTACATAATTTACCTCTGTTTCATATTCTTTCCTTCCTGCGTCGCAATTCATCCAACTCCTCTGGAGGGGACATAATGTTTTATGTATTTTTAAATATACATTAACAATATGTTCCCTCTGAGGAAATGAAAGATATTCTCAAGATGCTTCTGCAGCCCCGAATCATTACCTTGCTCGTAGTTTCTTCGCCCGTATTGATTCTCTGAAACAAAACTAATCATCCCACAGGTGTGGTTTATATACTTTTCGGTTACTTAACAGTCTATGGGATCAATTTATTGCTCTTCCCACTTTTAAGTCACGTTTTTCAGTTGACAGGTGTTCTCATTTCCACTGTTTTAGTGCATCACGTGTTTAGGTAAACGTGCCTCTTTCCATACTTTTTAACTTTTGTATAATTTCGAAAACGCTTTATTTAAACTTGTTTTTCTTATTAAAGCTTTTCTATAGGTTACTTTTTTTTATATGAGTATTAAC
Source organism: Lissotriton helveticus (assembly GCF_964261635.1). Classification (NCBI taxonomy): domain Eukaryota; kingdom Metazoa; phylum Chordata; class Amphibia; order Caudata; family Salamandridae; genus Lissotriton; species Lissotriton helveticus. The sequence continues at coordinate 1,814,782,415 of NC_136067.1, read as the reverse complement.
ATTCATTCCCCTTTTTTTCCCGACGTATTATTCTAGTAACTTTCCTTTTTTTGTAAAACATTTTTTATTATTCTTCATTACTCTAAACCCCTATTTTCCCTGCATCCTGTGCCAGAGATATTCTCTATTAAACTTTGAGTATTCTAATTTATATCCAACTATGAATTGATTTAATTCCATTACTTCGAGTTCTAATAAATGTATTTATCCAATATTTTTAATCTTTCTTTATACACTGCAAGGGATTCTGTTATTTGTCTAGAATCACACTATGAATCAGTGTCCATTTGGCAAAATTGAGAGAGAATGATTTGGTTGGTTGATGTGTTTGCAGTTACATACGTACATCTACTCTTGCAGTAAGCCAGGCTGTAGGGTATACAGTGCTTCACACTACTATGCATTATGCATGTAGTGGTGTAACCACCTTCACATTTGTGCTTCAGGCCTACAATTCCCCAGTCACTATCTATATACTCCAGCAAACACAGTGTGACTGCTGTTGCAATTTCAAAATGACTCTTTCAGTACCATGAGGTAATTCATTCACTAAAGTAAAAGTCAACCAATTAAGAATTCACCCAGTGTCTTTACTTATATTAATGTAATCATTCAGTCAGTAAGCATGTACTCATGCAGTGAGCCAGGCTTTAGGGAATGGAGTGATTCAAAGTGATATGTATTATAAATGTACTGGTGTAATAACCTTCACATTTGTGCTTCAGGACTACAATTCCCCACTCACTATACATACCAGGGGTCTCCAAATAGTAGCTCGGGAGCTACTGGTAGCTCACCAGCACCCTGAAAGTAGCTCTCAAAGGTGAAGCCACACCAAGCCAATCTCAGAGATTCTGTGTACATTAAAGAAGGTAGTACAGCTTATTTCACTACCCTTCAGAGTTACAGACAGCCAAACCAGTGGCAGGGGCTGTTGATAACACTCAAACACACACTGTGGTGGCGTAATAATTAATCAATTAGGGCTGTATAGAGCGCGCTACTCACCTGTGAGGGTTTCCAGGTGCTGTGGGAGTATGTGGGGGCGGGGGGGTTCTGCAGCGTTGGTCATTCGAAAAGCCAGGTCTTATGGTTTTTCCTGAATGCTTTCAGTGTGGGGGTTCGTCTGATGCTGAAGGGAGTATATTCCAGGTCTTGGCCATGATGTAGGAGAAGGGAGTGCCTCCTGTCTGGTTTTGTGGATACAGAGGATTTCCTCCAAGCCTGGGCAGAGGAGTGGAGGTTTGTTTTTGGGGGTGTAGAAGGAGATTGAGGTATTGGAGTCCGGAGTTGTGGAGGGCTTTATAGGTGTGTGTGAGCAGCTTGAAGGTCGTTCTTTTTTCGACAGGGAGCAAGTGGAGTGCTCGTTTATGCCGGGTAATGTGGTCTTGTCGTAGGATGCTGAGGATGAGTGAGGCTGCAGTGTTCTGGAAAGTCTGACGTTTATGGAGTAGAGCTTTGTTGATTCCGGCATAGAGGGTGTTCTCGTCATCCAGCCTGCTGGTGATGAGGGCTTGGGTGATGGTGTTCCTTGATTCGGGGGTGGGTTTATTTGGAGGTCTTGCTGAGTATGTGGAGGGTGTTGAAGCATGTGGAAGGTGCAGCGTTGGCCTATGGGTCTGTCATATGAAATATGTTTATCCACTTTAAATCTAAATTGGGGAGACTTACTGCTGTGGTAATACCATTTGTGGCACACTGCATGTGATGATTTGAATTTTACTTGATTAGAAGCATGTAATATTTTTAATATTGATAAACATTTTCCTAGCATTCTGCTGATAACTTCGCCTGGAATTCTTTGGTGGTTACTACTGCTAATTGTGCTTAGGGTGGTATTAGTGTAATGTTAATACATACCCCCAGCACAACCCCTACACTTTACAAACACCACTACACTACCCTAAACCCTAAACACTACCCCCAGCACGACCCCTACACTACACAAACACCACTGCACTACCATAAACCCTAAATCTACCACCAACACGACCCCCTACTCTACACAAACACCACTGCACTACCTTAAACCCTAAACCTACCCCAGCCCAACCCCGTCACTACACAAACACCACTACAATATCCTATACCCTAAAACACTACCCCCAACACTTATACAAACAGCACTTAATTTACTCATATAGATAGTAACACATAGTTAGTGTTACAAAATCACTATTACAAGTATACAGTTATCCATACAGTTACTTTTGCAATCACTGAGTCATGTGTATACTTCTTTATATACAACAAATGTCACATACACTGCCTTTTATACTTCTACTTTGTTGGACATGTACCATTGAGAGATATGTTTGCTCATCACCACACCCATAAAGATATTAACTCACCCAAACAATTGTTATAACATGTAGTCTTAACGTCATATACCTACTGAATCAACTATTCACACATCTTTGGGCAGTCAGACACCCCTCAGCGAACCACACACACATTCACTCTCCCATGGGGAAACCAAAGGCTCAGCCGCCCGGTGCACAATCAGGAATGGGGTACTCTTCCCAGCCTATGACAGTAGATGTAGATGGGGCTGCGCCCATACTACCCCCCACTAAAGCTTCAACTGAATAAGATCCTCGCAGCCATTGCAGATACTTAATTTACCCTACAGCAGGACATTAGTGCTGTCACAGTTAGCTTGGGGCTACTGACGGCTGACCAACATAAATTGGTGGATAGGGTGAAAGAGGTGGAGACCTTGTGGGAGAGTTGCAGCCGGGAGACCTTCCACTGACTCGGCAAGTGACAGACCTGAGCAACAGAATGCTCATTCAGGAAAATCATACTTAGGATGCAGAGGGCAGCAACCATCAGAACAATATAGACGTGGTGGGGCTACCTGAGTGCACAGAGTGAGGAAACATAGGGCCTGATTCAGATCTTGGTACAAAAGGGGGTGGTAGGGTATGCTCAGACGTTAGTCCCTTGCTCACTTTGCCACTGGATTCAAGCAAGCCGGGCTGAAGACGGCTGGAATGCCATAAAACGGTCCTCGGAAGCTTGTTTCCGGTCCAGGTATGGCATGGCTTGGCAGTTCGGGCTGGACTGTTCCCATGAGGCACAGGGTCAGACTGATTTGCATATAGCCATGTCTGAACTGGGGTGGCAGAGTGGGCTAAAGAACGGTGATGGATCAAACCCAGATCTTTTTACTGGGTGTGAGTGTTTGATTGGTTCAGATGCTCCGGCCATCACCACCCCCTTTTGTACTGATTCAGATCTTGGCAGGACTCTAGTCATCCCTACATGGCAATGGATATACATACTCGGTCGAGTTGACGGAGTCCTGGCGGTCATATTTAGATGTGGGCTGGCTCAACCACCATCAGCATCAACAGACTGACTACCGTTTCATATGCGGCGCAACTCTGTCGATACGGCAGGCTCCTTTGCTGTACTCACTCGCTGTCAGCCTTGCGGGTTTGCACTGAACCTATTTAGATTTTGCCGTTGTGCTGGCATTGTCCTAATGACGGATGCCTGATGGAGTGAGCCCCAGGTGGAGCGGAGACTGGTAAGTACTACTTATTAATGTGACACTCTACATATATGTTGTGTTTGCTTCTACAATATATATAGGTAATGTGTTATGTCCCTTTTTTTGTACATATAGCAGAACACACAAACAACATAGGGGAAACATTGTTTACAATGCACGTGTTTCAACGTGTGCCATTACAATGAATTTTTTTACAACGTGAAATAAATCACGGCGCATGTCATTACAATGCTTTCCATTGCTAAGCATTCCTCAAAGTAATGCCCCCGCGGAGTTAGAATAGTAATTACGTTATGATGGATTATGCGTTGTAATGACTTGCGTTGTAACGACATGCGTTTTTCACATTGTACCTACAGGCACCACAAAAACACCACCACAATAAACACATATTTTTAAGTGTCAATACAGATTTCATTAGCACCGTGGTTAAGTACAAGCAGCAAAGGAAAGACCTGGACAATGGGGTTCAAGACTGAAACAGAAGAGGGAAACAAAAATAAAGGTACGTTTCTACCTCATTTCCTTCGATTCCACCAACTCAAAGTAGGAGGTTTCCCCCCACAGTTTCTTCAATGGAAAGGCACATCGTGATTTGCCCGGCAGTAATCTTGGCTGGACTCCCACAGACACCTGTGTCGTTGGTAAAAATCCTGGTGGAGTTGTTGGCATTCAGGCGATATGTCGTCCGTTGAGCTGTCAACATCTAAATAGAGCGGGCAGACTGCCAAGTAGGTGGGCGGTGAAACTGTCGAAAAAGTGACAGCAAGACCAGATCCACCAAGATCTAATTGAGGCCCATGATGTCTTACATTGAGCAATGGTTGCCGATGGAAGTTACTCCGATTCAACTATCACCCTTCTTCATGCTGGAACGAGCCCACAGGGAACTGACTGGGGCAGCCCCGGCCTTTGATGGCTAGGTTACTTCACTTCAGAGATAGAGACGTGATACTGAAAAGGATGTGAGCTGGAGTCCCGTTTACCATAGTTAATGGGAAAGTGTTGCTGTTTCCTGACTTCACCGCCGCTGTACAGGCCAAGAGAGCTTCCTTCCTGGAGGTGAAGAGGGCGCTTTATGAGGAAGGTCTACAATGTTCTCTGAAGTTCCCAGACAAGTTGAAAATAATGCAGGATGATACTAAACACTTCTATGAGGATCCCAAAGTGGTATGGAAATGGCTGGACACTTATAGGTTGGGGTCAGCCCCACGGCTTTCTCTGGTCTCGGGCGGTGAGGCCCGGTGCAGGCCCAGGAAATGCTCTTGGTAAGCTACTCGCAGGGGGACTGTCCAGATCGGAGACGAAGAAGGACCAGGCAGCTACTCTCCAGGTGATGGCGAAGATCAGTGTGCCACATGTGTTGGACTCAGAGACGGGTTACCCCTCAGAGTGCCAGTCAACGGAATCAGAGTCAGAGGGTTCGACAATGGGTGGTAGGGGTTTTCTGGAGGTGACCCTTCAAACTGCGGAGGAGCTGATATGAGGTGGTACAACTCTGACACTTGCTTCCTGGTGGTCATGCAGTTTTTCAACCACAGAAATGACTGTGGGGCCTGCAGGGGAGTGCCTTTGCTGTTGGTCCTGGGATGCCTGGATGAGGGGCCCCGGGTGGCTTAATCGGGCCATGTTCTGTTCCCAGACAGCACGTTTTGCCAGAGCTGGAGCTGAACTAGTAGAGACTGTTTCCCGTTGCCTGCCCCTCACCACTTGGCTCCTGCCAGGAGACTGTTGGAGTCATGCTTAGACAATTTTTTCTATCAAGAGTTCGGGTGGTCAGCCATTGATGGGCTGCTCCCATGTTGAGGAGTTTCAAAGTTGGGGCATTTGTCATTTGTCTCAGGGATTAATTTGTTGCTGATCATCTTGTTCCCGAGTGTAGGAGAGTAGGTTCTGCTTTCCTATGGTCACCCTATTTTTTGCTTTTTGCTTCACTGGTTTTCGACTTAATGTGGCTGTGGGCCTGCTAATCAGACCCACAGCCCTGCTGTTCTCTCTCTAAATTCACACCATGTACTTTAGGCACATCACCAATTGGGATTTGGGTCACTCTTATGAGTCCCTGTACAGTGTACTATTGGTACCTAGGGCATAGGTGCACTCCAGGCCTACCAGGGGCTGCAGCATATCTTTTGCCGCCCCTGGCTGGCCATCCAAACTGACACAACTGGCTGATCACTCAGCTGGGGCAAGGTTGTGTAATCACCCCTTGCTTAGATATAGTATTCCTATGTCTAACCTTATATCTGGACTCATATCCACCTATAAGTCACTCCTATGGCAGGCCTTAACAATCCTGGAGGCAGAGTGCTTGGTTTTATGTGAGATGGTGCTCTAGCATGAGCTGAGCTTGTCGGAAGCTTTCGGAACCATGTCCTTATAGCTGTTCTAGGATAATGCCATACCATATACTCTTAAGTGCATTATCAACCTTGCGGTTACATGCTATCTTTGGTTTGGCTTTATCAAAACATGTCGTGTAAGGTTTTGCAATACTACCCCCTCGCCAGTCCTGGCGACGGGGGTAGCATTCCACCCTTCTAGAGGGAGAAGACATGTTACTTCCATTAATCCCGGTTAAAGTTAACCAGAGCCTCAGCATCACAAAATGGATGCTGCTGCCACGGACACAAGTCTGACCTCCTGCTGCTTGTGCTTCTGTCCTCATAAAGAGTACAGAGGGTTGTTTTAGAAATAAATACATATATATTTTGAATATAGAACCTGTGTGGTGTCCTTTCATTTGGTATTAAAGGGATTGCATATGGTAAAACAGCTGGCTTCACATGCCCCCTTGAGTTAAGCCTAAGACTGCTTTTGTCCATGCTACCAGTAGGATAGCTGGTCTATAAGGTTGACTTTACAACCATCACCATAAGGGTTGTTTGGACTGGTACAAGGTGCTCACTAGAATAGTGAACATCATATACCCGGCCAACTTCTCACATTGGTGTGCAGCGGTTGGGATTTGAGCTTGCTGTTGTTTTACCAATTGTAATCTTTGCAATATCATTTGAAAGATCATACAGGTACCTATATGTACATATAACAAAGCTTTAAATACATAAGTTCTACTGAACTTAGTTGTTATATACCAATGGGCTTAGCATACCCTGACTACAACTCCTAGAGAGTTTCTAGTAGGTAAACACTCAGTGTAGGTAGGTGCGCACACCACACCTCACTAGACATGTCTGGCACAGGTGAACCATCCAGTTCTCTACCTGTGGTAAGTGACTCCCAGGGCACTCTCCAGATATGACATGCTCAACATTCGAGAGATGAGGTCATTGTGTACCTCAAGGAGGTTGAAACAGGGTTCCAAACCTACCATCCAACACCTGATAGAGCTCCTAGAAGCAGCTGATCTTGAGAAGGCCTCTAAACCAGGTCCCCCAGACAATACAGGTGAATGAGCACCCTCCACAGAAGATGATTACCTAGCCCCAGAGGTAGATGAGGCAGAAGAGGAGGAAGAGTCAGATGGAGATGATAGCCAGGTCCAGGTCAGAAGGCTTAGCCAGGCTAACCTAAGCTTACATGGGAATGGAGAAGGGTTGCACCTTCCCAGACCCAATAGTAGACTTAATCCATGCAATAGAAGGGAGAGATCTCACTTAAGAGAATCTCTCCTCTCTAATGCCTCAAGGGGTTCTCGCAGGGGAATGACTTCCCCTCAGTGGAGAGAACATGAGGCTAGGATGAGAGCTGTCCAACTTCAGATAGAAAAGGAGGAAACAGCCCTGGCCCAAGCTAAACTTGCTTTAGCAAGGGATCAAAAGTTAAGTGGATCAGATTCCACTGGTGGCAGCAATATCCCTAAGGATAGAGACAGGTCCTATGATACTAGAAACCTGAGCAAGATTGTGCCCCTGTACAAAGATGGGGAGGACATCCACAAGTGGATAACTGCTTTGGAGTGGGCCTGCATGGTACAGCAGGTCCCCCAGAGTCAGTGGGCTGCAATCTTATGGCTCTCCTTTTCAGAAAAAGGAAGAGACAAGCTCCTCACAGTTAGCCATGAGGATGCTAAAAACTACACTGTCCTGAAGAGTGCTTTGATTGATGGGTTTGGCTTAACCACTGAGCAATACAGGTTGCTGTTCAGAGATACCCAGAAGGCTCAGACTCAGGCCTGGACTGACTTTGTTGATTGTGCCACTAAGGCTCTGGAAGGTTGGTCACTGGGAAGTAAAGTTAAGGACTATACAGGATTGTATAATTTGGTCATGAGAGAGCAAATCCTTAATAATTGTCAGAACCAGTTGTTGCACCAACACCTGATTGACTCAGATCTGACCTCTCCCCAAGAATTGGGAAAGAAGGCAGACAAATGGGTCAGAACCAGGGTTAAGCAGAGACCCCAGAACCAAGGTGGTGACCAGAAAAAGGCAGACCATGAATGAATGAATGAATAATATCTTGTAACGCGCAACTTAGCCCAGGGGCATCAAGGCGCCTAAAAGGTGGTACAGCCTAAGATATGAACCGGTGCAAGAGTTACAGATAGGCCGGAAGGGTGGAGATCAAAAACAAAAAGACCAGAAGTCTTCTTCAGACCCCCAAAATACTTCTAATGAGGGGGGTCCCAAAATTCCAAGAAAAAGTAGAAAGAAGGTCCAAAGAAACCTTGGTGCAATTATTGTAAAACTGCCTGTCACTGGTTTAGTGAGTGCACCAAGAAAGGTACAGCCCCTACCACTGCAGCCCCTAAGGCAACTGCACCCCCTAGTACAGTCAGCAGTGGCAGTTCCCAACCCAAGGCAATATTGGGGTTAACCATGGGTACTGAGGTGGATCCTGGCCTAGTCAGGATTCCTACTCAGGCTGTTCTGATCTGTGATGTGGACATGGCTATGTCCACTACTGTGAGTACCAATACTTTGGGCAAGTACAGACAGACACCTTTGATAAATGATAAAGTGGCTCAGGCCTACAGGGACACATGTGCCAGTGTTACTATGGTGACATCTAACTTTGTGGAGCCTGGACAGATTGTACTGGGTGATAATTACCTGGTGACCAATGCTAGCAATGTCACTACTACACATAGTGTGGCAGTTGTTAATTTCTCCTGGGGAGGGGTAACTGGCCTCAAAAGAGTTGTGGTAAGGGCAGACCTCCCAGTTGAATGGCTTTTGGGAAATGATCTAGAAAACTCAGTATGGTTAGAAGTGGAGTATAGGACTCATGTAGAGATGCTAGGTATTTCAGCACATGTCCTTGCTGTGACCAGGTCACAGGCCAAAAAGTGCTTACCTGAACCAGTGGTGGATCTTGAAACTATAGACCAGACACTACCCAAGAGAAAGAGCAGTAGGGTTAAGGCAGTGCCTTCCCCCCTGACCTCAAGTGAGGATCAGCCTTCTCGGGAAGCTGATTCTGAGACTCCTGAAGGAACTGTCCTGGAGGAGCTTGAACCTGAACAGGTTGAGTTTCTGGGGACAGGGGGACCTTCAAGGGCAGACTTGAGGCAGGCTCAGTTAGACTGCCCCTCTATTGAACCCCTCAGACAGCAGGCTGCTGCTGAGGCTGCTGGGAATGCTCAAGGTACCCATAAAGTGTATTGGGATGATGGGCTCCTTTATTCAGAGGCTAGAGACCCCAAGCCTGGTGCTTCCAGGAGTTTGGTTATACCTCTGCAATTTAGGGGCTTCCTTCTTACCTTGGCCCATGATATTCCCCTGGCAGGACATCTAGGCCAGAACAAGACTTGGGACAGGCCTGTCCCTCACTTTCACTGGCCCCATATGTCAGAAGATTCCAAGGAGTTTTGTTGTTCCTGTGTTACCTGCCAAGCCAGTGGCAAATCAGGTGGCACAACAAAGGCCCCCCTCATACCACTACCTGTGGTGGGGGGTACCCTTTGAGAGAATGGGGATAGACATTGTAGGACCAATGGACCCCCAAACAGCATCTGGGCACAGATTTATACTGGTGGTAGTGGATCATGCCACCAGGTATCCAGAAGCTATACCCCTGAGGACCACAACAGCTCCTGTTGTGGCAAGGGCCCTACTTGGAGTTTTCTCCAGAGTGGGGTTTCCAAAGGAGGTTGTCTCTGACAGAGGTGCAAACTTCATGTCAGGATATTTGACTGCAATGTGGAAGGAGTGTGGTGTCAACTATAAGTTTACCACCCCCTACCATCCACAGTGCAATGGGCTTGTGGAGAGATTCAACAAGACCCTAAAAGGGATGATAAAAGTGTTACCTGAAAAGCTGAGGTGAAGATGGGACATCCTTTTACCCTGCCTTCTGTTTGCTTACGGAGAGGTCCCACAAAAGGGGGTTGGCTACAGCCCTTTCGAGCTTTTGTTTGGGCATCCTGTAAGGGGACCCCTATGTCTTGTGAAGGAAGCATGGGAGTTACCTTTCAAAAAGCCTAAGCAAGACATAGTGGACTATGTACTTGGTCTCCGCTCCAGAATGGCTGAGTATATGGAGAAAGCTTCTAAAAACCTTGAGGCTAGCCAAGAACTTCAAAAAGCTTGGCATGACCAAAATGCTGTGCTCACTGAGTACCAGCCAGGACAGAAGGTGTGGGTGTTGGAGCCAGTGGCCCCAGCAGCACTCCAGGACAAATGGTCTGGACCCCACACCATTGTTGAGAAAAAGAAAAGGGAGAGGTCACCTACTTGGTGGACCTTGGCACCCCTAGGAGCCCCCACAGGGTGCTCCATGTCAACAGACTCAAAGCATATGTTGACAGGGCAGACATGGGCTTGCACATGGCTACAGATGAGGGACAGGAGGAAGAGAGTCACCCTCTCCCAGATTTCTGGTTGGCTAAGGCTTACAATATACATACAATTACTTGAGGGTTCGAGGGAAGTTTAAAGACCAAAGCACAGTTATAACCCCCCTGAGAAGACTATGGAAAACAACAGATAACTGTGGGTCTAATAATATACTCAAGACTTAGGGGCTGATTAGGATGGCGGTTTTTCCGCATCCTCCGGGCCGGCGGAAGTGTCCGCCGGCCTGGAGGATGCGGAAAAACCGCGGCGGAGACTCCAAAGACCCACCGCCAAATTAGGATGGCTGGTGGGTCTGGAATTCCGTCCGCCGCTTTTCCGCCGCGGTCGGCTTCCGACCGCGGCGGAAAAGCTATAACATGGCAGGCGGTGTCTATGAGACACCGTCCGCCATATTATGATGTTGGTGTAAATATGCTTTTCCACGGCGGCTTTTCCGCCATGGAAAAGCATACGGACATTCACTTTGGGGGCCCGTTGCGGGCCCCCTGGGTGAATGGGGGGTGGGGGGTGCACATGGGGGGTACCTATGGTACCCCCCTGCATTTGCGTACACAAAGCAGCAGGCACCGTGCGGTGCCTGCCGCTTTGTGCATGTAAATGCAACACATGCATTTTTAACATTGCGGCGGGTGCAGCTTGAAGCTGCACCCGCCGCAATGTTAAAAATAGAGGATGTGACCGCCACCCTGGCGGTCACATCCTAATTGCCATGGAGGGACCGCCGCTGCCCATGCGGACGGTCCCTCCTACTCAGGGGTGGCGGACGGACGCAAGTCCGTCCGCCATCCTAATCGGCCCCTTAATGTGTGTAGCTGGCTATGTGTCTGCTAGTAACGATTTAAAAATAGAAGACAGACTACTGGACAATTAACCACTGTGAAAAATGTCCATCAGTTACTCGTTCTTTGTACCCCAGTACATCATTTGGTCTACTCCACAGTAGTTCGTCCAACACTCTATCTCCGTGAATATGTGTAGGAGATAAGTAATGTGGAATGGATGTCTGGTAGGTGTTTTTCACTCGTAACTGAGAGCAGTGCATTAATAATAAAAGAAAAAGAATGTGTTAAATGTAAGATTGGATGGTGCATACAATATTAACTTTATTCTGGAGTCATGCACCTCCAACATTATGTTATGTTATGTTATGTTATTATCATTTATTTTGCGCACAGATGCTCCAGCTAAGGAGTGTCCTGGCGCATGGAAAAAGTGGACATAACACAACGCAAAAGGAAACAGAAAAGTACACTACTCCATGTGAAGGAATTAAAACAAGTGAGTTTTCACGGCCCTACGGAATGCTAATAGATCCTCTAACTGGCGGATTTCCAAAGGGAGGGAGTTCCAGAGAGCCGCAGCTTTCACACGAAAGGAACGACCGCCCATCCGGCTAAGCCTGAAACGCGGAATAACCGCAAGAGATTGCCCAAGAGATCTGAGAGAGCGAGTCGGGACATAGGCGGATAAGAGATTATTAAGGATCTCAGGTGCCGATCCTTTTAACATTTTAAAAGCAAGGCTAAGGGCTTTAAAGTGGATACGACTTTTAATTGGCAACCAGTGTAGGGACCGCAGGGTATTAGAAGTGGGACAGGACCTCGGCAGACCTACCACTGCTCTTGCAGCAGCATTCTGTACTCGCTGCAAGCGAACGATCTCAGATTGGTTTACTCCCAGCAGGAGCGAGCTGGCATAGTCCAGCCGGGAGATGATTGTCGCTTGTATAACTAGCTGTCTCGTCGGGGCATCAAAAAATTTGAGCACCGGCCTTAGCCCACGCAGGACACCGAAACAGCAAGCTGCCACTCTCTTAGTATGGGTAGTGAAGCAGAGAGTGTGATCTAGCCACACTCCCAGGTTCCTGAGTTCCATCACTGGAGTAGGGGCCGGCCCTAACTCCGGAGGCCACCAAACGCCACCCCAGCGGTCAGCTCCCTTCCCAACGATCATCACCTCAGTTTTTTTCGCGTTCAGCTGGAGACAGTTGTTATTCATCCAGCTGGCCACCTCTCTCAGTCCCTCTCGAAATCTGGGGGCATCCTGTTCGGCATCCCCGCTGATTGTGACCGCTAGCTGCGTGTCGTCGGCATACGAGAACATGGTTAGGCCCCATTGCCTGGCGACATCAGCCAGCGGCCGCACGTACAATTTGAAAAGCGTGGGACTCAGCGAGGAGCCCTGAGGGACCCCCAGGTCCAACTGATGGAGTTTGGACTGAAAAGGGGGGGTGGCAACGCAGAAGGAGCGATCGCTAAGGAAGGAGCGGAACCACTGCAGAGCAGAGCCACAGATGCCGATGTCCTCCAGGCGGTGCAGAAGGATGCGATGGGACACCGTGTCAAAGGCGATTCAGAAAAGGGGGTGGTGATGAACAGAGTGTCTGAATTAAGCAGACCACTCTTACCCAGTCCAAAGATCAGGGCTTGATCCATCACCGTTATTTAGCTCACTGCCCCATCCCAGCTCAGAACCTGGCTATATGCAAATTAGTCTGTCCCTGGCCCAGTGCATCATGGGAACAGGGCAGACCAAACTACCAAGCCAATTCTTCACCAGAAAGGAGACAAGCTACCGGGGACCGGTTTCTGGCATTTCAGCCTCGTCGGCCCGGCTTGCCTGAATCCTGATGGAGCAGTGAGCAAGGGACTCATGTCTGAGTATGCCCTGCCACACCTATAGTGGCCAAAAACGATTCAGAAAAGGGGGTGGTGATGAACAGAGTGTCTGAATTAAGCAGACCACTCTTACCCAGTCCAAAGATCAGGGCTTGATCCATCACCGTTATTTAGCTCACTGCCCCATCCCAGCTCAGAACCTGGCTATATGCAAATTAGTCTGTCCCTGGCCCAGTGCATCATGGGAACAGGGCAGACCAAACTACCAAGCCAATTCTTCACCAGAAAGGAGACAAGCAACCGGGGACCGGTTTCTGGCATTTCAGCCTCGTCGGCCCGGCTTGCCTGAATCCTGATGGAGCAGTGAGCAAGGGACTCATGTCTGAGTATACCCTGCCACACCTATAGTGGCCAAAAACGATTCAGAAAAGGGGGTGGTGATGAACAGAGTGTCTGAATTAAGCAGACCACTCTTACCCAGTCCAAAGATCAGGGCTTGATCCATCACCGTTATTTAGCTCACTGCCCCATCCCAGCTCAGAACCTGGCTATATGCAAATTAGTCTGTCCCTGGCCCAGTGCATCATGGGAACAGGGCAGACCAAACTACCAAGCCAATTCTTCACCAGAAAGGAGACAAGCTACCGGGGACCGGTTTCTGGCATTTCAGCCTCGTCGACCCGGCTTGCCTGAATCCTGATGGAGCAGTGAGCAAGGGACTCATGTCTGAGTATACCCTGCCACACCTATAGTGGCCAAAAACGATTCAGAAAAGGGGGTGGTGATGAACAGAGTGTCTGAATTAAGCAGACCACTCTTACCCAGTCCAAACATCAGGGCTTGATCCATCACAGTTATTTAGCTCACTGCCCCATCCCAGCTCAGAACCTGGCTATATGCAAATTAGTCTGTCCCTGGCCCAGTGCATCATGGGAACAGGGCAGACCAAACTACCAAGCCAATTCTTCACCAGAAAGGAGACAAGCTACCGGGGACCGGTTTCTGGCATTTCAGCCTCGTCGGCCCGGCTTGCCTGAATCCTGATGGAGCAGTGAGCAAGGGACTCATGTCTGAGTATACCCTGCCACACCTATAGTGGCCAAAAACGATTCAGAAAAGGGGGTGGTGATGAACAGAGTGTCTGAATTAAGCAGACCACTCTTACCCAGTCCAAAGATCAGGGCTTGATCCATCACCGTTATTTAGCTCACTGCCCCATCCCAGCTCAGAACCTGGCTATATGCAAATTAGTCTGTCCCTGGCCCAGTGCATCATGGGAACAGGGCAGACCAAACTACCAAGCCAATTCTTCACCAGAAAGGAGACAAGCTACCGGGGACCGGTTTCTGGCATTTCAGCCTCGTCGACCCGGCTTGCCTGAATCCTGATGGAGCAGTGAGCAAGGGACTCATGTCTGAGTATACCCTGCCACACCTATAGTGGCCAAAAACGATTCAGAAAAGGGGGTGGTGATGAACAGAGTGTCTGAATTAAGCAGACCACTCTTACCCAGTCCAAAGATCAGGGCTTGATCCATCACAGTTATTTAGCTCACTGCCCCATCCCAGCTCAGAACCTGGCTATATGCAAATTAGTCTGTCCCTGGCCCAGTGCATCATGGGAACAGGGCAGACCAAACTACCAAGCCAATTCTTCACCAGAAAGGAGACAAGCTACCGGGGACCGGTTTCTGGCATTTCAGCCTCGTCGGCCCGGCTTGCCTGAATCCTGATGGAGCAGTGAGCAAGGGACTCATGTCTGAGTATACCCTGCCACACCTATAGTGGCCAAAAACGATTCAGAAAAGGGGGTGGTGATGAACAGAGTGTCTGAATTAAGCAGACCACTCTTACCCAGTCCAAAGATCAGGGCTTGATCCATCACCGTTATTTAGCTCACTGCCCCATCCCAGCTCAGAACCTGGCTATATGCAAATTAGTCTGTCCCTGGCCCAGTGCATCATGGGAACAGGGCAGACCAAACTACCAAGCCAATTCTTCACCAGAAAGGAGACAAGCTACCGGGGACCGGTTTCTGGCATTTCAGCCTTGTCGGCCCGGCTTGCCTGAATCCTGATGGAGCAGTGAGCAAGGGACTCATGTCTGAGTATAGCCTGCCACACCTATAGTGGCCAAAAACGATTCAGAAAAGGGGGTGGTGATGAACAGAGTGTCTGAATTAAGCAGACCACTCTTACCCAGTCCAAAGATCAGGGCTTGATCCATCACCGTTATTTAGCTCACTGCCCCATCCCAGCTCAAAACCTGGCTATATGCAAATTAGTCTGTCCCTGGCCCAGTGCATCATGGGAACAGGGCAGACCAAACTACCAAGCCAATTCTTCACCAGAAAGGAGACAAGCTACCGGGGACCGGTTTCTGGTATTTCAGCCTCGTCGGCCCGGCTTGCCTGAATCCTGATGGAGCAGTGAGCAAGGGACTCATGTCTGAGTATACCCTGCCACACCTATAGTGGCCAAAAACGATTCAGAAAAGGGGGTGGTGATGAACAGAGTGTCTGAATTAAGCAGACCACTCTTACCCAGTCCAAAGATCAGGGCTTGATCCATCACCGTTATTTAGCTCACTGCCCCATCCCAGCTCAGAACCTGGCCATATGCAAATTAGTCTGTCCCTGGCCCAGTGCATCATGGGAACAGGGCAGACCAAACTACCAAGCCAATTCTTCACCAGAAAGGAGACAAGCTACCGGGGACCAGTTTCTGGCATTTCAGCCTCGTCGACCCGGCTTGCCTGAATCCTGATGGAGCAGTGAGCAAGGGACTCATGTCTGAGTATTCCCTGCCACACCTATAGTGGCCAAAAACGATTCAGAAAAGGTGGTGGTGATGAACAGAGTGTCTGAATTAAGCAGACCACTCTTACCCAGTCCAAAGATCAGGGCTTGATCCATCACCGTTATTTAGCTCACTGCCCCATCCCAGCTCAGAACCTGGCTATATGCAAATTAGTCTGTCCCTGGCCCAGTGCATCATGGAAACAGGGCAGACCAAACTACCAAGCCAATTCTTCACCAGAAAGGAGACAAGCTACCGGGGACCGGTTTCTGGCATTTCAGCCTCGTCGGCCCGGCTTGCCTGAATCCTGATGGAGCAGTGAGCAAGGGACTCATGTCTGAGTATACCCTGCCACACCTATAATGGCCAAAAACGATTCAGAAAAGGGGGTGGTGATGAACAGAGTGTCTGAATTAAGCAGACCACTCATACCCAGTCCAAAGATCAGGGCTTGATCCATCACCGTTATTTAGCTCACTGCCCCATCCCAGCTCAGAACCTGGCTATATGCAAATTAGTCTGTCCCTGGCCCAGTGCATCATGGGAACAGGGCAGACCAAACTACCAAGCCAATTCTTCACCAGAAAGGAGACAAGCTACCGGGGACCGGTTTCTGGCATTTCAGCCTCGTCGCCCCGGCTTGCCTGAATCCTGATGGAGCAGTGAGCAAGGGACTCATGTCTGAGTATACCCTGCCACACCTATAGTGGCCAAAAACGATTCAGAAAAGGGGGTGGTGATGAACAGAGTGTCTGAATTAAGCAGACCACTCTTACCCAGTCCAAAGATCAGGGCTTGATCCATCACCGTTATTTAGCTCACTGCCCCATCCCAGCTCAGAACCTGGCTATATGCAAATTAGTCTGTCCCTGGCCCAGTGCATCATGGGAACAGGGCAGACCAAACTATCAAGCCAATTCTTCACCAGAAAGGAGACAAGCTACCGGGGACCGGTTTCTGGCATTTCAGCCTTGTCGGCCCGGCTTGCCTGAATCCTGATGGAGCAGTGAGCAAGGGACTCATGTCTGAGTATACCCTGCCACACCTATAGTGGCCAAAAACGATTCAGAAAAGGGGGTGGTGATGAACAGAGTGTCTGAATTAAGCAGACCACTCTTACCCAGTCCAAAGATCAGGGCTTGATCCATCACCGTTATTTAGCTCACTGCCCCATCCCAGCTCAGAACCTGGCTATATGCAAATTAGTCTGTCCCTGGCCCAGTGCATCATGGGAACAGGGCAGACCAAACTACCAAGCCAATTCTTCACCAGAAAGGAGACAAGCTACCGGGGACCGGTTTCTGGCATTTCAGCCTCGTCGGCCCGGCTTGCCTGAATCCTGATGGAGCAGTGAGCAAGGGACTCATGTCTGAGTATACCCTGCCACACCTATAGTGGCCAAAAACGATTCAGAAAAGGGGGTGGTGATGAACAGAGTGTCTGAATTAAGCAGACCACTCTTACCCAGTCCAAAGATCAGGGCTTGATCCATCACCGTTATTTAGCTCACTGCCCCATCCCAGCTCAGAACCTGGCTATATGCAAATTAGTCTGTCCCTGGCCCAGTGCATCATGGGAACAGGGCAGACCAAACTACCAAGCCAATACTTCACCAGAAAGGAGACAAGCTACCGGGGACCAGTTTCTGGCATTTCAGCCTCGTCGGCCCGGCTTGCCTGAATCCTGATGGAGCAGTGAGCAAGGGACTCATGTCTGAGTATACCCTGCCACACCTATAGTGGCCAAAAACGATTCAGAAAAAGGGGGTGGTGATGAACAGAGTGTCTGAATTAAGCAGACCACTCTTACCCAGTCCAAAGATCAGGGCTTGATCCATCACCGTTATTTAGCTCACTGCCCCATCCCAGCTCAGAACCTGGCTATATGCAAATTAGTCTGTCCCTGGCCCAGTGCATCATGGGAACAGGGCAGACCAAACTACCAAGCCAATTCTTCACCAGAAAGGAGACAAGCTACCGGGGACCGGTTTCTGGCATTTCAGCCTCGTCGGCTCCGCTTGCCTGAATCCTGATGGAGCAGTGAGCAAGGGACAGACTAATTTGCATATAGCCAGGTTCTGAACTGGGATGGTGCAGTGAGCTAAAAAATGGTGATGGATCAAGCCCTGATCTGTTGACTGGGTAGGAGTGTTCTGATTAACTCAGATACTCTGTCCATCACCACCCCCTTTTTGAAAATATTTTGGCCACCATAAGTGTGGAAGGGTATACTCAGATGTGAGTCCCTTGCTCACTGCACCATCAGGATTCAAGCAAGCCGTGCCGAAGACGGCTGTAATGCCAGAAACCGGTCCCCGGAAGCTTGTTTCCTTTCCAGTGAAGAATTGGCTTGGTAGTTTGGTCTGCCCTGTTCCCATGATGCACTGGGCCAGGGACAGACTAATTTGCATATAGCCAGGTTCTGAACTGGGATGGTGCAGTGAGCTAAAAAATGGTGATGGATCAAGCCCTGATCTGTTGACTGGGTAGGAGTGTTCTGATTAACTCAGATACTCTGTCCATCACCACCCCCTTTTTGAAAATATTTTGGCCACCATAAGTGTGGAAGGGTATACTCAGATGTGAGTCCCTTGCTCACTGCACCATCAGGATTCAAGCAAGCTGGCCGAAGACGGCTGTAATGCCAGAAACCGGTCCCCGGAAGCTTGTTTCCTTTCCAGTGAAGAATTGGCTTGGTAGTTTGGTCTGCCCTGTTCCCATGATGCACTGGGCCAGGGACAGACTAATTTGCATATAGCCAGGTTCTGAACTGGGATGGTGCAGTGAGCTAAAAAATGGTGATGGATCAAGCCCTGATCTGTTGACTGGGTAGGAGTGTTCTGATTAACTCAGATACTCTGTCCATCACCACCCCCTTTTTGAAAATATTTTGGCCACCATAAGTGTGGAAGGGTATACTCAGATGTGAGTCCCTTGCTCACTGCACCATCAGGATTCAAGCAAGCCGGACCGAAGACGGCTGTAATGCCAGAAACCGGTCCCCGGAAGCTTGTTTCCTTTCCAGTGAAGAATTGGCTTGGTAGTTTGGTCTGCCCTGTTCCCATGATGCACTGGGCCAGGGACAGACTAATTTGCATATAGCCAGGTTCTGAACTGGGATGGTGCAGTGAGCTAAAAAATGGTGATGGATCAAGCCCTGATCTGTTGACTGGGTAGGAGTGTTCTGATTAACTCAGATACTCTGTCCATCACCACCCCCTTTTTGAAAATATTTTGGCCACCATAAGTGTGGAAGGTTATACTCAGATGTGAGTCCCTTGCTCACTGCACCATCAGGATTCAAGCAAGCCGGACCGAAGACGGCTGTAATGCCAGAAACCGGTCCCCGGAAGCTTGTTTCCTTTCCAGTGAAGAATTGGCTTGGTAGTTTGGTCTGCCCTGTTCCCATGATGCACTGGGCCAGGGAAAGACTAATTTGCATATAGCCAGGTTCTGAACTGGGATGGTGCAGTGAGCTAAAAATGGTGATGGATCAAGCCCTGATCTGTTGACTGGGTAGGAGTGTTCTGATTAACTCAGATACTCTGTCCATCACCACCCCCTTTTTGAAAATATTTTGGCCACCATAAGTGTGGAAGGGTATACTCAGATGTGAGTCCCTTGCTCACTGCACCATCAGGATTCAAGCAAGCCGGGCCGAAGACGGCTGTAATGCCAGAAACGGTCCCCGGAAGCTTGTTTCCTTTCCAGTGAAGAATTGGCTTGGTAGTTTGGTCTGCCCTGTTCCCATGATGCACTGGGCCAGGGACAGACTAATTTGCATATAGCCAGGTTCTGAACTCGGATGGTGCAGTGAGCTAAAAAATGGTGATGGATCAAGCCCTGATCTGTTGACTGGGTAGGAGTGTTCTGATTAACTCAGATACTCTGTCCATCACCACCCCCTTTTTGAAAATATTTTGGCCACCATAAGTGTGGAAGGGTATACTCAGATGTGAGTCCCTTGCTCACTGCACCATCAGGATTCAAGCAAGCCGGGCCGAAGACGGCTGTAATGCCAGAAACCGGTCCCCGGAAGCTTGTTTCCTTTCCAGTGAAGAATTGGCTTGGTAGTTTGGTCTGCCCTGTTCCCATGATGCACTGGGCCAGGGACAGACTAATTTGCATATAGCCAGGTTCTGAACTGGGATGGTGCAGTGAGCTAAAAAATGGTGATGGATCAAGCCCTAGTCTGTTGACTTGGTAGGAGTGTTCTGATTAACTCAGATACTCTGTCCATCACCACCCCCTTTTTGAAAATATTTTGACCACCATAAGTGTGGAAGGGTATACTCAGATGTGAGTCCCTTGCTCACTGCACCATCAGGATTCAAGCAAGCCGTGCCGAAGACGGCTGTAATGCCAGAAACCGGTCCCCGGAAGCTTGTTTCCTTTCCAGTGAAGAATTGGCTTGGTAGTTTGGTCTGCCCTGTTCCCATGATGCACTGGGCCAGGGACAGACTAATTTGCATATAGCCAGGTTCTGAACTGGGATGGTGCAGTGAGCTAAAAAATGGTGATGGATCAAGCCCTGATCTGTTGACTGGGTAGGAGTGTTCTGATTAACTCAGATACTCTGTCCATCACCACCCCCTTTTTGAAAATATTTTGGCCACCATAAGTGTGGAAGGGTATACTCAGATGTGAGTCCCTTGCTCACTGCACCATCAGGATTCAAGCAAGCCGGGCCGAAGACGGCTGTAATGCCAGAAACCGGTCCCCGGAAGCTTGTTTCCTTTCCAGTGAAGAATTGGCTTGGTAGTTTGGTCTGCCCTGTTCCCATGATGCACTGGGCCAGGGACAGACTAATTTGCATATAGCCAGGTTCTGAACTGGGATGGTGCAGTGAGCTAAAAAATGGTGATGGATCAAGCCCTGATCTGTTGACTGGGTAGGAGTTTTCTGATTAACTCAGATACTCTGTCCATCACCACCCCCTTTTTGAAAATATTTTGGCCACCATAAGTGTGGAAGGGTATACTCAGATGTGAGTCCCTTGCTCACTGCACCATCAGGATTCAAGCAAGCCGGGCCGAAGACGGCTGTAATGCCAGAAACCGGTCCCCGGAAGCTTGTTTCCTTTCCAGTGAAGAATTGGCTTGGTAGTTTGGTCTGCCCTGTTCCCATGATGCACTGGGCCAGGGACAGACTAATTTGCATATAGCCAGGTTCTGAACTGGGATGGTGCAGTGAGCTAAAAAATGGTGATGGATCAAGCCCTGATCTGTTGACTGGGTAGGAGTGTTCTGATTAACTCAGATACTCTGTCCATCACCACCCCCTTTTTGAAAATACCGTGTCAAAGGCAGCGCTGAGGTCTAATAAAATAAGCGCTGCCGTTTGACCTGCATCCAACACACTCCGCAGATGTTCTACCATTGCAAGAAGGGCAGTCTCCGTGCTGTGGCCAGCACGGAACCCATTCTGCATAGGATCGAGGACATCGGCCCGGGCCATGTGCTCAGTTAGGGCCAGGTTGACGTGGGCCTCCATGATTTTGGCCGGCCAGGGAAGCAATGAAATCGGGCGGTACTTTTCCGGTTTTAAAGGATCCAATGATGGTTTTTTCAGGATCGGGGAAACCACCGCCTGCTTCCACTTGGCAGGAACCGTACCTGAAGTCAAGGAGAGATTGATCAGCGAACACACCGCAGTACGCCCCTGAAAAGAGGAGTCGCTGAAGAGGGCAGGTCTAAGCGGGTCCGCCGGAGAGCCGGACTTGACTCGTTGTGCCAACTTGACAAACCCATCCCAGGACAAAGTAGGGAGAGAGTATAATGCCGGGCAGCTGCGAGGGCCATTCAAAGGGATGAGTGGTAGCGTTGTGCTGGGAAATGACTGATAAATGGTCTTAACTTTCTCCAAAAAGAAAGCGGCCAAAATTTCGCAATGGGAGGTAGAACCATCCACTTGCGGCGCCACTCTCTTAGCCATCAGATTTTTGAGGGCTTTGAAGATGGTCTTCGATGGATTGTGGCTGTTACGGAATTCCGTCGCATAGAAGGCCGCACGGGCTCTACAGATAGCTCGATGGTAGAGCTTGACGGAAGCCAGATACATGTTTTTTTTAGCGACATCATACGTCTTCCGCCACTCCCTTTCTGCCCTTCTGCATGAACCCTTCAGGGCACGGAGGGCACTGTCATACCAAGGGCTCGATTGCCTGGAGCTGGATTTACTTGAGATGATAGGCACCAGTTTGTCAAGCGCCTTGGTAATCCAGCTGCAAAATTGGTCATAGCCCAAGGTGACATTAAGCAGGGGGCCTAATGGCTCTTCAGCCATGATGTAGTGTAGGTCCTCTAGCCTAAGCTTATTCCAGTGCCGCCGAGGGATCCACTTAGGAGATGGAATAATAGGGGTTTCGGCGAGAGGTAGCCAGACAGACACCAAAAAATGATCCGTCCAACCCAATGGAGAAATAGTCAAGACTTGGACATCCGATAAGTTGGTAAAAAACGGGTCCAAAATGTGACCAGCCACATGTGTGGATTGAGTGACAAGTTGGGTCAGCTGAAGGGCCTCCAAATCCGCCAGAAAACCACTGATAGCCGGGGTCTGTTGATTGTCAAAATGGAGGTTGAGGTCACCTAAGATGCAAAAATTGGCACAGCCACTAGCTAGCGTACTAACCGCCTCAGGGAAAGCTCCCCTGAATGCTACATCACTGCCTGGGGGGCGATACACGACCATCCCAGACAGCGTGAACTGAGGGCTGATGTTGATCTTAAACAGGGCGCTCTCGCACCCAGCAATATGTAGACCCGTCCAAGTGCACACAAAGGTGGATTTTATAGCTAAAGCGATACCTCCACCTCTTGACAGGCGGTTCCACGTAAAGAGTGAATATCCTGGAGGACAAGCCAGATTAATTATGGCTGCGTCTGTGTCCTGGAGCCAGGTCTCAGTGATGATAAACAGATCTGGCTCCTCGTCGGTGATAAGGTCCATGATAGACAGATGGTGTTTCACCAGAGATCTGGTATTGAGATTTAAAATACGCAGACCATGAACACGACATCTGCTCAGCTGAGGCACACTTCTGCCTTCCAATAGAGCTGCTGTATTGTCATAGTCCCGAATGCCCGCTGGCTGGTCAAGCGACCATCCTTTGCAGGCACATTGATAGGGGCCACACAAGGGATGGTTCGGTGCGGAGACGCATCGTGGGACGGACAGCCCAATCGCCCGAAGCGCTGCACTGGTGTAAACAATCATCCTACCTCCCAGAAGGTGCTAAATGGGAGGGGCCTGCTGCGCCCAGCGCGTCCTCAGCGCGGACGGGCGCAGACGGACAGGACTCTGGCAAGACTCCGGCAAGCGACGGCGTCCGACTGCGCGTTCCTGCTGCGCGGGAAAGACCAACTTTAAATAGGCGGAGAAATGGAGGGAGGAGCGCAGGGACGCTCCAAGATGGCGCCCGCCGAAAGACCAGCATCCCAATCCAAAATGGCGCCGATGGTCGATCCCCACACCACCCACAGAACCCGGATCCACCAAAACGGTGGTGCAGTTTCCCAAATTATATGCAGGTAAGAGGGGGGGTGAGAAAGCCCAGCCAGTTCACAATAAAAGCTAATCAAAACGAAACTAAAGAGCCAGTAGTAAAAAGCAAATATAATTAAAACTAGGCGCATACAAACCGCAGCGCGGTGATGCAGCACCTTTTCCAGGCTGCCCGCTGCTTAAAATCGCCTTAAATAGGCGGAGAAATGGAGGGAGGAGCGCAGGGACGCTCCAAGATAGCGCCCGCCGAAAGACCAGCGTCCCAATCCAAAATGGCGCCGATGGTCGATCCCCACACCACCCACAGAACCCGGATCCACCAAAACGGTGGTGCAGTTTCCCAAATTATATGCAGGTAAGAGGGGGGGTGAGAAAGCCCAGCCAGTTCACAATAAAAGCTAATCAAAACGAAAATAAAGAGCCAGTAGTAAAAAGCAAATATAATTAAAACTAGGCGCATACAAACCGCAGCGCGGTGATGCAGCACCTTTTCATTAAAAACAACAATAGTGCAAAAAAGTCAGGTGGTTCAAACAAATACCTTCTGACTGGGTAATCTGGTCGACATGTTTCTGCGGACTATTAATGGTCAAACAATGTACCTGCCGCTTCCTCAGGACCCATAAACTTAATTGCTACTGCTTACGTGAACTAAATAATAAATACAACAGGACATTTGTGAACAGAAATACTGAGTGTCACCTGTACACTTCCATTTTCCTCCTTTGGATCAAAGGGTCCGATTGTGAATTAGCCAGCGTGTCCACACATAGACAAGAAATGAGATATAGAAAAAACGATAACACCTTCATTAGTAAGGGCTACAAAAAGACATTGCTAAAATAGTATTCATACCACATCTTGGTCAAGTGACCTAAGTATGCATTCCATTGTGTAAGTTATCAATGGCTCACCTTAATTTGTAAGAGGAATTGCCTCGCCTCACCTGGCAAACAGCTCAGGAAAAATGAAGCACCGCTCTATAGTGCAGAAAATGTAGAAAAGTCAAGATGAAACATCTATGTCAGATAGGGCTAAGTCAGAGTCACACCCTGTAGATTACTGGCTAGCGCACCACAGGGGCTGTTGATCTTACAATAATCAAGTTTCTTAGTGTGTCCTATTCTTTATGATTTCCAATTTACTTCTTTGTCATATTGGATGGAATATTTGTCTAAAAGTATACCAGGTAACCATTAGTGAGTCAATATGCTGCTGATATGACCACAGTAAATGGGATATAAATACCTCAACTCCCAATTTGAAAAACGGGACTTAAAGTAGACACATTCTGGCATTTTTTATAAAAGACTTCCTCATAGTACAAAGGTAGAGCCGAGTGTCAACATCCAGCCGAGTTAATTAAAGCGCACACATTGAGTCACGTCATTCCTATGGATTGCGCGCTCACTCGCTGTAATACATTACCATTGCGCGCTCACTCGTTATAATACATTGCCAATTATACATACATACTAGTAATGGGTTAATCAGGATCTCTCCTGCACCCTTACCTCTCCGTCGGTACTTCAGGCAGCCAGCCGGGCTGTTTGGGGAGGTGCCGCGGGAGGAGGAAAGCACTTCCTTATCGTTTTACCACAAGCGTGATTGGCCACCCACGCCTACAATAAACTACCCAAGCTCATGGGAAATGTAGTCTGCCTTGTGCTGTACACGCGCGCATATGTGAACAGTGTTTGGTTGACTGAACTACACAAACTCATGGGAAATGTAGTCAGTCTTGCGACGGGCACTGGCGCTTGCGTGAACAATGTAAAATTATTCACTTTGGACATTGTTAGATGGCAGACAGTGTCGTGATCTTTATAACATGATTTTAGTCAATAGCGCTATTAATGCTACTGTTGGTCATAATTTTGTAATGGTTACTACGTTCTCAGAGCATTAGGGGATATGTTGTCTCAGTAAATGTGTTAGATGAGCAACCACCAATTTATCTTTGTGCCCACTACACAGGCTCATGGGGAATGGAATCAGTCTTACGACGTGCACTAGCGCTTGCGTGAACAATGTTGAATTATTCACTATGGACATTATTAGATGGCAGATAGTCTCATGATCTATTTAATATAATTCCAGTCAGTTCGAATAGCGCTATTAATGCTAATGTTAGTCGTTATTGTGGTTACTACGTAAGACTGATTCCATTCCCCATGAGCCTGTGTAGTGGGCACAAAGATAAATTGGTGGTTGCTCATCTAACACATTTACTGAGACAACATATCCCCTAATGCTCTGAGAACGTAGTAACCATTACAAAATTATGACCAACAGTAGCATTAATAGCGCTATTGACTAAAATCATGTTATAAAGATCACGACACTGTCTGCCATCTAACAATGTCCAAAGTGAATAATTTTACATTGTTCACGCAAGCGCCAGTGCCCGTCGCAAGACTGACTACATTTCCCATGAGCTTGTGTAGTTCAGTCAACCAAACACTGTTCACATATGCGCGCGTGTACAGCACAAGGCAGACTACATTTCCCATGAGCTTGGGTAGTTTTTTGTAGGCGTGGGTGGCCAATCACGCTTGTGGTAAAACGATAAGGAAGTGCTTTCCTCCTCCCGCGTCACCTCCCCAAACAGCCCGGCTGGCTGCCTGAAGTACCGACGGAGAGGTAAGGGTGCAGGAGAGATCCTGATTAACCCATTACTAGTATGCATGTATAATTGGCAATGTATTATAACGAGTGAGCGCGCAATGGTAATGTATTACAGCGAGTGAGCGCGCAATCCATAGGAATGACGTGACTCAATGTGTGCGCTTTAATTAACTCGGCTGGATGTTGACACTCGGCTCTACCTTTGTACTATGAGGAAGTCTTTTATAAAAAATGCCAGAATTTGTCTACTTTAAGTCCCGTTTTTCAAATTGGGAGTTGAGGTATTTATATCCCATTTACTGTGGTCATATCAGCAGCATATTGACTCACTAATGGTTACCTGGTATACTTTTAGACAAATATTCCATTCAATATGACAAAGAAGTAAATTGGAAATCATAAAGAATAGGACACACTAAGAAACTTGATTATTGTAAGATCAACAGCCCCTGTGGTGCGCTAGCCAGTAATCTACAGGGTGTGACTCTGACTTAGCCCTATCTGACATAGATGTTTCATCTTGACTTTTCTACATTTTCTGCACTATAGAGCGGTGCTTCATTTTTCCTGAGCTGTTTGCCAGGTGAGGCGAGGCAATTCCCCTTACAAATTAAGGTGAGCCATTGATAACTTACACAATGGAATGCATACTTAGGTCACTTGACCAAGATGTGGTATGAATACTATTTTAGCAATGTCTTTTTGTAGCCCTTACTAATGAAGGTGTTATCGTTTTTTCTATATCTCATTTCTTGTCTATGTGTGGACACGCTGGCTAATTCACAATCGGACCCTTTGATCCAAAGGAGGAAAATGGAAGTGTACAGGTGACACTCAGTATTTCTGTTCACAAATGTCCTGTTGTATTTATTATTTAGTTCACGTAAGCAGTAGCAATTAAGTTTATGGGTCCTGAGGAAGCGGCAGGTACATTGTTTGACCATTAATAGTCCGCAGAAACATGTCGACCAGATTACCCAGTCAGAAGGTATTTGTTTGAACCACCTGACTTTTTTGCACTATTGTTGTTTTTAATGTTGGAGGTGCATGACTCCAGAATAAAGTTAATATTGTATGCACCATCCAATCTTACATTTAACACATTCTTTTTCTTTTATTATTAATGCACTGCTCTCAGTTACGAGTGAAAAACACCTACCAGACATCCATTCCACATTACTTATCTCCTACACATATTCACGGAGATAGAGTGTTGGACGAACTACTGTGGAGTAGACCAAATGATGTACTGGGTCACAAAGAACGAGTAACTGATGGACATTTTTCACAGTGGTTAATTGTCCAGTAGTCTGTCTTCTATTTTTAAATCGTTACTAGCAGACACATAGCCAGCTACACACATTAAGTCTTGGCTAAGGCTTACACCAAAGCCAGGCAGAAACCACCATTCTAGTCAGGGCAAGGGGGTCACACACCAAGATAACCCCTGCTCACACACTTGGTAGCTTGGCACGAGCAGACAGGCTTATCCCGGAGGCAATGTGTAAAGCATTTGTGCACGCACACAACAGCAACAACATCCTAGGCCCACCACAAAAGGAACTCCACATAAGGTTATATAGAAATAACTTTTGTGTTGTCAAAACACATCAGATAGTAATCACACAATATACATTGTGCCAACTGGCACGGGCAATATTCACAAGGGATTATTTACACCAGGACAGGGCCACGTGGGCCACTGTCAGAATCAGCACTTAGTAGAAATAGCACTTCTAGAACTTAGAATAAGTGTAGCGCAAAAGAACAATTATAGGTAAGAACACATTACACATGATGCATCACAACATTCAGAGGTGTAGGGAAGGAAAACACATGATGCATAAACATACATTCAGCGGTGTAAGAACAAGGCACATGATGCATCAAAACACATTCAGAGGTGCAGCACAGGAAAACACATGATGCATAAACATACATTCAGCGGTGTAGGTAAGACACATAATGCATAAAACACATTCAGAGGTGTCACAGGCATAATGGCATAGCACATTACGCATAT
The DNA here is from genome assembly GCF_964261635.1 of Lissotriton helveticus. Taxonomy (NCBI): domain Eukaryota; kingdom Metazoa; phylum Chordata; class Amphibia; order Caudata; family Salamandridae; genus Lissotriton; species Lissotriton helveticus. Next base: position 1,814,754,563 of record NC_136067.1, on the reverse strand, counting down.
CTCACATTTGGGCCTAACCGGTAAAAATACAGTAGGCAATCTCCTCACCAGTCTAAACACATTAGACTCTGCCTCCTAAGAAAAAATCATATTTAGGGGCGTAACTCACATAGTAAAAACATCTCACTAGCATAAACCTACATAGGTAAAATAACCTGATAGTCACATTGCGCACACACCACCTAAAGCAATTACTATCATAAACATAGCAAAATCACATTGCGCAAAAATCCCATTACCAGCCCCCTGGCCAAGTGGCCATCTAATAAAGGTACTCAAAAGCCCTGTATCCAGAATGTCAGGGTCAGGGGTGCGCCACCGGCGCAAACCTAAACGTTGCAGCTGGCACTAGGTGCTGCGCAGCTGTAGCAGGCCTGGCACCACTGTGCCATCTCTGTCCCACACAAGGACTCTCAAATTGCGCCTAAACGGTGAAGCTGCCCACTAATTGCTGGGCAGCTGAGACAAAACGGTGACAGGGGCTCTCTCTAGCCCCTAGAACAAATCTGCGCCATCTGTTGGAGCCCCACGAGCTCTGAAACTCTGCACACGTTGGAGCCACACAGAATCTGACACCACACATGCCCCCAAACGTTGGAGTCCCCTTCTCTGGGGACTTGTGATCAAAGAACTGTCTCCTAAATACTGTGGAGCGTTGTGAAGGACATGGGCCTTTTAAATAGAATGTGCCCCAGCATTGGAGTCATCCGAGACTCGATAAAACCGCTGGGGCGGCCCACTGCCATCCGGGGCCGCCCTAACTGCACCACCATCACTGTGCCTTTCTCCGGCACCAACAGTAGCTACCCACGGAGCCACACAGGGCCCAGCTAGATGCTGCCAATACACGGGGAGCAGCCCACTGCCAAACGGGGCCGCTCCAACTTGTGCCCTCAACAGGCACCGCGACATCCGCCCGGAACTTCCCGCCTACCCCAGCCTTTCAACACTCACCGGGCTGGTCGGGGGGGGGGGCTCTGCTTCACACGCGGCTTCCTCTCCTCCCTGGCCGCACTTCCTGGTTGGCGGCCCCGGGGCTCTCCACAGCTACGGGAGCCCCGGGCCGCGGGAGCACGTCACTTCTTCTCTCCCTGGGCTCGAGGAGGCGGGGTGGGCTCCCCACCTCCTCTCTCTCGTGGCACCACTTCCGCCTCCTGGCAGGCCACGCCCCCGTCCCGGCCGAGCCTGCCTGACTTCTGGTTTTGCCGCGATCGCGGCGGGGATCACTTCACGGGGACATCACGAGGTGTGGGCACCCTCGAATCTCAAAAATAAACGTAGAAGCGAGGTGGGCACTCGCTAAGGGGCAGATCAACGGGGTGGCACCTGTATATAAAAATGAAGCAATTACTGCATAACGCAGGGTGGGCACCTGCGAGGGACACACAAAGGGCAGGAGTGCTTCCCTCCTCAGGAAAACGACAGCGCTCTGCCCAGAAATGAGAAATAAAGCGCCCTCAAGGAGCTAGGGGCAGAGACAGCACCAGGCCCCTCAGAAATGACCCCTACAACAAGAAGGGTCACCAGAAATCTAGCTCCCATAGGTGAGGAGGGCAAGAGGGTCCCACAAAGTCCTGGATCATCAAAAAATGGAGCAAGCAGCTCCCAAGAACAAAGAAAAGTCCTCCAGCCTCCCAGTCCAGTAGGCATCCAGGCAGCCAGGGGCTGGGCAGAGCCCAGGGAGGCAAGCCTTCCCCTGGGCCCCAGCAGCAGCACGCCCCTGGTAGATTCAAGTCAGGAAACAAGAACATTTTGTAAGGGGACACAGCCCCTTTTTATACAGTGAATTCCTTTGTCTAAAGTTGCAGGGTGGGGGAAAAACCAGGCGCAGCTGGTTTGGGAGCCCCCTTGATGAGCTCAGCCACCCCTCCCATTCACTAGTCAGGCTAGGGTCATCAGTCGCACCACAGGGGGCGGAGCCAGCATTGTGTGGGGAAAGCCCAGCCCTATTCAGGACCCAGGTGCACCCCTCCCCTCACATCAGCATGCTAATCTCAACACTCACCACTGGGCAGACCCATCCAGACTCCTGGAGCCAGGCTCCAGCCAATCACGTGTCAGCACACTCACTACACATGCACACCCATGTCTAGAAGTGGCACTTCCACACTAGACACATTCATGCCGCATACATCATTACGCAGCATTCAATCTCACGAGTTTGCACCTACCACAGTGAAAAAGTGCGCAGAAACAGGCTAGTCAAAAGCAAAAAGTTTCGGGGTGAACCTGCCAAAAAGGGCCAGGTCCAACAGTCACCCAATTCCAAGAGCAGATGAGTTCATTGATAGATTGGCTTCTGACAAGTTTCTGAGCACATTTGATTTGACAGCTGGCTATTGGCAAATAAGGTTAGCTGAGGATGCCAAGGCCAAAACTGCTTTTTCAACCCCAGGAGGTCATTATCAATTTGTGGTAATGTCCTTTGGCTTGAAGAATGCACCTGCCACTTTCCAAAGTTTGGTGAACCAAGTCCTCACTGGGTTGGATGACTTTTGTGCAGCTTATCTTGATGATATTGCTGTCTTCAGCTCCACCTGGGAGGATCACCTGATCCACCTGAAGAAGGTTTTAGAGGCCCTGCAAAAGGCAGGCCTAACTATCAATGCCACGAAGTGCCAGATAGGGCAGAAAAAGGTTGTGTACCTGGGCTACCTTGTAGGTGGGGGTCAGGTTCAACCACTGGAGAGTAAGATTAAGACCATCAAGGACTGGGCTCCTCCAACCACCCAGACACAGGTCAGAGCTTTCTTGGACCTGTCTGGTTACTACAGGAAATTTGTCAAGAATTATGGGTCCCTTTTGACACCACTCAATGACTTGACTTCAAAGAAGATGCCAAAAAAAGGTTCAGTGGACAGTTAGCTATCAAAAGTCATTTGATGACCTGAAGAAGGCCATGTGCTCTACACCTATCTTAAAGAGTCCTGACTACTCCAAAGAGTTTATTATCCAAACAGATGCTTCTGAGTTGGGGTGGGAGCTGTGCTTTCACAACTTAATGTATATGGTCAAGACCAGCCCATTGCTTTTATTAGCAGAAGGCTGACCCCCAGAGAGAAACGTTGGTCAGCTATTGAGAGGGAGGCCTTTGCTGTGGTTTGGGCCCTGAAGAAGTTGAGACCATACTTGTTTGGCACTCACTTCAAGATTCAGACAGACCATAAGCCCCTCTTGTGGCTAAATCAGATGAAGGGTGAAAATCCCAAACTACTCAGGTGGTCCATTTCCCTACAGGGGATGGACTTTACAGTGGAACATAGGCCTGGGACTGACCATGGTAATGCAGATGGTCTCTCCAGATATTTCCACTTGGAACATGAAGACTTATCTGGTCAAGGTTAAGTTTAATGTCCCTACGTTTGGGGGGGGGGGGTATGTAGGAGAGTCTGCTTTCCTATGGTCACCCCATTTTTTGCTTTTTGCTTCACTGGTTTTCGACTTAATGTGGCTGTGGGCCTGCTAATCAGACCCACAGCCCTGCTGTTCTCTCTCTAAATTCACACCATGTACTTTAGGTACAACACCAGTTGGGATTTGTGTCACTCTTACGAGTCCCTGTACAGTGTATTATAGGTACCCAGGGCATAGGTGCACTCAAGGCCTACCAGGGGCTGCAGCATATCTTTTGCCACCCCTGGCTGGCCATCCAAACTGACACAACTGGTCGATCACTCAGCTGGGACAAGGTCGTGTAATCACCCCTTGCTTAGATATAGTATTCCTATGTCTAACCTTATATCTGGACACATATCCACCTATAAGTCACTCCTATGGCAGGCCTTAACAATCCTGGAGGCAGAGTGCTTGGGTTTATGTGAGATGGTTTTCTAGCATGAGCTGAGCTTGTCGGCAGCTTTTGGAACCATGTCCGTATAGCTGTTCTAGGATAATGCAATACCATATACTCTTAAGTGCATTATGAACCTCGCGGTTACATGCTATCTTTGGTTTGGCTTTATCAAAACATGTCATATAAGGTGTCATACGCTTTGGAATACTACCCCCTCACCAGTCCTGGTAACGGGGGTAGCATTCCACCCTTCTAGAGGGAGAAGACATGTTAATTCCATTAATTCCGGTTAAAGTTAACCAGAGCCTCAGCATCACAAAAGGGATGCTGCTGCCACAGACACAAGTCTGACCTCCTGCTGCTGGGAGTCCTTCCAGCGAGGGAGGCTTGGACAATAGGTTTCCTGTCACAGGGAGGTGCTAGCACCACCACAGACAGGAGATTGTGGATTGGGGCAGGGAGGGTTGAAAGAAATGAGACACTGCCTGGGGCACACAAGGTGTCCCATGCATAGTCCAGTTCAAACCAGTGCTGGGGCACTCCAGCCCCAGCTCTGGTGCAAAACTGGACAAAGGGAAAGGGGTGTAACCACCCCCTTCCTTGGTCCCACCCATAGGAGGGACCTAGCAGGTAATCCAGACCCTAGATTTGGTGTATAGGTAGGAGCTGTGTCCTTAGACTTTAGATAATTCTGACTGAAACTCTGATACAAAACTCTGGACCCTTCGACCTCCTACTCAACGTAGAAGACTGAAGAATCTCCCTTGTGGTCAAGGAGTGACCACCCTGTGCAAGCAGGCACCATCAAGCGCTCAACAGTTTGCTTTGTCATTGCTCCCGCCAGAGCTTGAACACAGAGCCTGACAAGACCTGGACTTCCAGTCATCCAACAGCCCGATCCACAGCCACAGCAAAGCTGAGACCCGTGGAGGCGACGAAAGATGTGGGACCGGCCATCTTGGAAAGCCAGTGAATTGCTTTCCGTGCAACTTCTGAGGCACCCTCGAAGTTGTGCATTGGGGATTGAGAAACCCCAGCCCCAAGCACCAACTGCACTGAAGATCACCTCTCCACACTCACCGAGTGCTGCGTGGGGCCCTTTTGCATTTTCCTGCTTGATGCGTCTGTCCGGACACTTGCCCGTTGGCTAGTGGCTGCTGTGACGAGGAAATCTGAAATCTACACTGCTGGTCTTGTTACTCCAGATTGGCCCTTGCTTCCTTGCAAAGGAGAAGCCCCTCAGTCCTTGCTGGCCTGAGTAAGAAGCCATATTCGATTCCTGCGTGGGTTGCATTTGCCAAGGCCTGTTGACTCCGAATCGAGATTCAACACCGCCAACAGTGAGAATCTTCATGGGACAGTCCGTATCCAGCTCCTGGTTGTCGTCGACACCTCCTGGTCTATGTGGCTGCAGAGAAAAGCTTCATGACATCACCTGATTGCTTCCCGACATCGCCTGGTTCCTTCCTGGTTCCATCCTGGTCACTGGCTAGTGACCCAGACTCTGTCCCCTCTGCTTTGGAATGGAATGGAAAGAGGATTTGTAGAGCACGATGGCTACCTAGGGGCGTCCCAGCGCTGTAAAAGATTGAGCTGAGCCAGAGTGGCTGGAATGAGTGAAGCTGAGTGAAGATTTAGACCGGAGTTTTGCTGAAAAGCCAAGTTTTAAGAAGTTTTCGAAAGGTAGATAAATTGGATTCTGATCTAATTGGGAGGGGGAGAGCATTCCAAATCTTGGCTAGATTGTAAGAGAGCGAGCGGCCTCCACATCTGGCTTTTCTAATGCGTGGTACTGAGGCGAGGCGGGAGGTTGCGGATCTGAGAGGGCGGGAAGGCTGGTAGGCTTTCACCAGGGGGGAGTTGATGGAGGGGCCTGTTCCCCAGTAAGAGCGATGTGCAATGCACATGCTCTTGAATTCAATTCTGGATCTCACCGGGAGCCAGTGGAGGTCCCTTAATCTGGCTTTGACTGAGGTTCGGCGAGGGATTTCCAGAAGAATTCTTGCCGCACAGTTTTGAATAACTTGGAGTTTGTTAAGTGTAGACTATGGGGCCCCAAGATATAGGGCGTTTCCACAGTCCAAACGGGAGAGGATTAGTCCTTGCACCATAATCCGTCTTGAATGGGGCGGGAGGAGAGGAAGAATCTTACGAAGTAGTCTCATCAGCCCGAAGCAGGTGGCAGCGAGCTTGGTAGCTTGATGGTTGAAGGTGAGAGTTTGGTCAAGCTAGATACCAAGACTCTTGATTTGCTCCTTGGGTTGCGGGGGGCTTCCTAAACAGAGGGGCCAGATGGAGTCAATGGATTTCGTGATGTTATTTCCAAGGAGCATTACCTCTGTTTTGTCCCCGTTAAGTTTTAAACAGGAGCCTGTCATTCAGCCGGCGACAGCTTCCAAGCATTTGTGTAAACTGTGGTGGGAGTTGAGGGGGGGTCCAGTGCTACCACCAGCTGCGTGTCGTCCGCATAAGTGACAATTTTCACACCGAAGGGGCGGACGACATCAGCTAGAGGACTGAGGTATATATTTCAGATACTCTTCATCCTCGATCCACCCTTGGATCCAACCGGACTCGCCTCTCCTGGTCGTCTGCAGCATCTTTTCTCCCAGGCTCCATAGAACTCCACAACGAAACCCGACACACTTTGAGACCTGTGCACCCGCTTCCTGTGGGTTAGGTAACACGAGTACTGCGGTACTCCTATGTAGGTTTACTCTCCTAGTATCCTAGTTTCAAGTGGTTTACTTCTAGTCCAGTCGGAAGACTCCTAACTCTTTAACTTTCTAACTTTACGCACCCATTGACTTCTATGTGTGCACGCATGTGCATTTAGACACTGCACCCGCATCCCGTGGGCCTTCTGCTCCCTAACTACTGTTAGTCCAGTGTAGCCCCAACGATTCCCAAGGCCCTAGGCCTTACCATTGTTCGTGACGTGGTTCTTATACCACTCTTTTAGTATATGGTTTAGCGGGCCACCAGGGCCTATCCATATTTGTGCAACTTATTGTATGTTATATTAAGTTATTTGTTATACGCTTGTGCTTCTGTCCTCATAAAGAGTACAGAGGGTTGTTTTAGAAAGAAATACATATATATTTTGAATACATAACCTGTGTGGTGTCCTTTCATTTGGTATTAAAGGGATTGCATATGGTAAAACAGCTGGCTTCACATGCCCTCTTGAGTTAAGCCTAAGACTGCTTTTGTCCATGCTGCCACTAGGATAGCTGGTCTATAAGGTTGACTTTACAACCATCACCATAAGGGTTGTTTGTACTGGTGCAAGGTGCTCACTACAATAGTGAAAATCATATACCAGGCCAACTTCTCACACCAAGGTTAAAGACATAGTGCTGACAAGGGTCCGAGGGTGCACCTGAGTGCCTGGAGTTCAGGATAGAGTTCATGATAGAGATTGTAGCTTTAGTTGTGAGAGGTTCCCGGTGGGTGATCAGGTGTTCATGGTTATTGAGTGTGAGCAGGTCGATGCTGTTGGTGGTGGTGGATTGAGTTTGAAGTTTTCGTAAATGATGAAGATGATGGTAAGCTTGCTGTTGTGGAAGAAGTCTCCCAGAGTGTAATACAGTTCTTGGGAGGGGGTGATGCTGTTCACAGCAGCTGCAGGGTTGGAGAACTCTTTCATGATGGCAAAGAGCTCCTTGCTGCAGTTTTTGCTGGCTGGCTAAGGTGGTGGTACTGGTTGACTGCTTCCTTGAAGGTGGTGTGGTCTTCTGTGCCTTTGGTGGTAAACCACATTCTAGTTGCCGGCAGATTCACAGTGAACCAGCTGGCTCTTTGGACTGGTAACTTGGATTTGGTTGGCTTGGTGGGGGTGGTTGTGTACATTTGCTGATCCCCTGGAAGAAGTTCTTCGCAGTCTGTTCTGGGTTGGATATTGTGTCTGGGAGGTGGGTGTTGAGAAACTCGCTCCACTGGTCTTGTGATATCTTTTTCCAGTTTCTATTTGTGGAGCTGGAGGGAAAGGTGCAAGTGTAGGTAGATCCTGAGATGGTGAAGTGGACTCTGTAATGGTCAGTCCTGGTAAGCTGAGGGTTGTGGTGTTACTTGACAGTGTCACTGAACATGAAAATGGGGTCGAGTGTGTGTCTTGCAATGTGGGTGTGGGCAGTGACAAGTTGCCTGAGGCCGATGTTGCTCATGCTTTCCAGGAGTTCGTTGTGTAGGTGTTGCTGGTGTTGTATAGCTGGAAGTTAATATCTCCTAGGAAGATGTAGTGCTCAGACTTGATGGTTTTCTGGGTTGAGTTGAAGATGTTAGTTGTGTTTCTAGGTCTTCAAAATCATTTTTCCTAAGTGAGGAGTGTTGTGGTGTCTTGTGTTGGAAAGCTACCAGATGGTGGTCTGACCACCTGACTGGAGTAATCCTTTGGAAAGTTGCCAATTTCTGTATTGGTAAGGTAAAGGTGACATCTAGGATGTTTCAAGCAATGTGTTTGGGTTTGGGTGTGATCTGATGTAGATTCAGTGTGTCGAGGTTAGTTAGGATAGCTCTGTGATGGGGCATATTAGGTTTATCAAACCAATTGCATAAGTGTTTGGGAATGTTGCATTGCTAGGTGGTGGTCTGTAAAGAAGGAGGAAGTTACAGGAGAAAGTTATTGTATGGTTGCATCTGGTGATAAGGGCCTCGCAACCTTGTATGGAAACATCTCTAGTTTTATTGTTTTATTGAATATACCAGGTAATCTGCCTCCTCTTATCCTGGGGGAATGGCTTTGTTCAATACTGGAGCCATGTCATCCCACAACCTGGATTTAGTTATGACGAGCAAGCCAAGTTGTGTATCTGTGAGTAGGTTGTAGCTGTGGTGCTTCTCTTTAGAAAGGGATAGTGCATTTATTATTTGGCAGTTTAAAGATTGTGTTTTGATAGTGGTGAAAATTTGTTTTCTTGAAGAGCGTATGGTATCCTTTGGGCTTGTACTAGGTGGACTATTGGTAATGTTGTTAACTGTATCTGAGTAGCAATAGTGTTTGTCTATACTATTATCATCGTCCAACAGGCTTGGAAGCATTTTGTTGGTCTGTGTGCGCAGGTGGTGGGGATCGTGGTTGAGAGTGAGGTGGTGCGCTGGGCAGTTGTTTTTCTGGTGTAGTCTTGTTGTGTCATAGACAAGGAGATGCAAAGTTGTGAACAGCGGTGTATCATTTATGTTATTTGCTAATGTTGGTGGTGGAAGGTGCCTGTGTTAGGGATGGTGGTGGTTCATGTCGGTCATGTTTTAGGGCTATAAATTGTGCAATGGATGAGTATTGTTGAGTATTGGAGAGGTTTGTGTTTGGTGTTGTTAACTGTGGGTAAAAATAAGGTTATGATGTCTATTATTTGTGTAGGCTATGAGGGTGGAAGTGGGCGTTTGTATTTGGTGAATGAAAGTAGTAAATAATTTTGCCTGTATTTTGTTTTTGTGGAGTATGTAGTGATGACGTGTGATATTTGTGTAGTGAGTTTGTGTGGAGGATTTGGATCTAAAGTTCTGGTAGGGAGTGAAGGGAAAAGGGGGTGGTGATGTGCATTAAAGGAGATTGTATGTGATGTGTGTAAGGGGATGAACCAGGGTTATGGGTGTTTGTAGTAGATTTGATAGCAGGAAGAGGTAATATGTGTGGTTGAGTGGAGCGTAAGGAGTGTTTGTTGTGTGAGTTGCTACAAAGCGGAGAGGGTATTGTTGTGATATGAGAGAGGGTGGAGTATAGGGTTAGTGGTGCTGGAGTGGGATCTGTTAGAAGTAAGTGGAGCGTAGAGCTGTTTTTTGTACGAAAAGGGAGTGTATGTTTGAAGGTATTAAGGTTATATATAATGTGGGGTTGTGTAGGTGATGTGTGGGTTTGATAGTGGTATTGGACAGAGTGGTGGATTGTGTGAGAGCGAATGTGCCATTATGTAGCAGTCGGGGTAGAAGGGTATATATATATGTTTTTTTATGGAGTTTTGTAGTGGTTATAGAGTCATTGACATGTGGATTGAGTTTGCTTGTTGTGAATAAGTGGTAAGCCTTTGCTGAGACAGTGCTTGTATGTTGGAGTGTATGGATGGCTTAATGTGGTGGCTGGTAAATGGTAAAAAGGTCAGCACAGTTTGAATTTCAAAGTAAGTATACACGTATAAAACTGGAGAGGTGGATACATCACAACCCATATACTAATTATAAATCCCCTGCAAATGTATTAACAGAGTATGTTTGTGCATAGCTTGCAGTAATTACCAGCCAGATACAATGATGAATGTGTAATGCAGGCTCTTCAATCGAAGAGAATATTCCTGTTTGTTAAATTGCACTACTGTTAACCATTGGCGTGAACATACTGCACACTATCCCTTCATATGATTTTATTGGATTTCTGCTTTTCATGTGAAAACAAAAACATACATACAAATTGATATATTAAAACTTCTTAAAATCATCTAATTTGTTCCTTCATATTAAAATTCTGCAAAAGCATGAAAACTCGATCTTGGAACATAGTATACCAGAATTAGAGAATACTTTAGATTGATGCTGTACTATTGCAATAGAAAAGAGCACACATGCAACAACTGCAGTACACAGCTTGTACAGCTTTGGTCATTCATTATTCACTGACTGCTTTAATCTGAATAGATGTGAGACTATCCCAACAGACACCAAGAGGCTTCACAAAATTTGCTAGGCCCAGCTTCTCGTCAAACTGTACCTTGCATCTGGGGACATGTTGATTAAATGTTTCTCCTATGAGTGTATATTTTTACATTCACAGCAGCGTTTTTGAAAGGACCGAGAATGTATGATTCAATGTCACTTCATAAATATGGCCACTCCCTCTATATCCTTAGGCACCTGCTCCATCTCACCCCCTCTGCTCTGACATCGATGAAGGTTAAACAAGTGGGAGGTTGAGCAAACTATATTGCAAGATCCCTCACCTATACTCAGTTGACCAAAATATCTTTTAGCCCTAAAAGAGAACCTGTTCTGCCCTGTTCTGAGGAAACTTCGCTAGTTTCCAGTAAAAAAAGCCCTTAGAACTAAGTAAAGCCACTAATCAGCATACCCAGCACACACTGACATTCCAGGAAGTATGACCATAGGTTGTGACGTCACGACCGTATAAACTCCAGGCATTATTGAGAATGGTTCTATTTTCCAGCCTGCCATCAGTTGCATTCAATGTACTCATTCAGCTGCAGTAACATTGACAGGAGAACACTTATACGTTTGATGTATATTTTTTTTGTATGACTTTCATTTGTTTTAATAAAGCTGTGGGTTAAGCTGCCACCTCTGAATTCTGTATGTAATTAGTTAATTCACAATTTCACCATTCCTAATAACAATGCCATGAGTACCAGAAGAAGTGATTTAAACCTGATTTCTAGGATACATGCTAGAAGGTTAGGAAAATGCAAATCCCGTAAGCAGAACATGAACTGTCTTGAGTGACTGTGACACTGCACATACCCTTAGAGCATGGGTGTTTTGCCGTGTTGAAGTAGCACTTGTGGGAAGTGCTGGATTGAGCTGACTAGTGCTCTAAATCTTTCATAGCAGATCCGACTTCGCTGTGTTAAGTCTTCTGAGAACAGAGTGAGCTGACATGGGGACATAAGAGGGGATGAAACCCAGGGGAGAATGGAAATGTTATAATTTGAAACCATGTGAAGGTCCATCATGGAAATAGGAAACACTAACGACCATGTAGGACATTTCTTTGGTTCTATTGGGCAGAATCAAGCAAGTCACTTTTTTATGGGTGTGATGCGGAGTTAAGAGTATTTTAAAAATGCAGCTAGTCTCTGAAAGGAGCGAGGCACATGAGTAAATGTCACACCTGTCGACTCGTCTCTTCCCAAATGCCACAGACTCTCTAATTCAGTCTCATGACTGCCACATTGGTGACTGTTGGACCACAAAAACAGGCCAACAGGATTGCAATGATTTGGCACATCTGTGCCTTTTTTTATTTATGAATTTTATATAGCGCAAACTTTACCCGAAGGTGTCAGAGTGCTTTACAATAGAACCAGTGAACTGAGGTGGCCAAGTGAGCTAAAGAACGATGATGGATTCAACCCAGATCTGTGACTGGGGTGTGTCTTAAAAGCTTCAGTGCTCCGTGCATCATCTCCTTGTGTTCGCTTTACAATACATTACACTACATTACATAAGGACTTCAGAGTACATGAATAACATAAAACATACAAACAGATAAACTCTAAAATCACATAAGAATGGTAGTAAGTAAATACATCTTCTACAGATGCTAGCGGTTAGAGTTACATATATACAAGTTGCAAATTCACTCAAGATTACATTTTAAGAAGACTTGACGTGATTAGGGTTGGACAATATTATACTATATATTTACAGAGCATGATTTTCTCGTAATTGCTGGGGTTCTTGTGACACTCGTTCAACCTCTCTCACAGGCAGTGATCCTGGGCCTGGAGGGATATACGAGCTGGTGATGGTCGAAGGGGCAGGCAGATCCGTGCCACAAAGTCAGGCCTCCTGCCTGGCTCAAGCACCCACAATTGCCACTGGGTCCTGACCTCCACGCCACACGGTCTCTTCTCAAGGCACTACTGGGGAGGTTTTCTCACTGGTCTATCACTCCTGCCCCTAGTCCCAAGCTCCAGGCCTCTCTCGGCAACAGATATCCGGTGCTGATGGGTCTCCTAGTCATAGCCCTCTTCCGCCATCTTGAGGGTCGCATGCTGACTACCAAAACTAGTGCTGTTCGTTGCTCTGGACACTGCAGTGAGCAATGGGGGGTCCTGAGGGGTTCCATTGTTCCTCACCCGTACTCCCTAGGTTCTAATCGCCTGCAGGATTGCATTGCATGGGGGACTCCAGTGGGAGTTCACCCTGTGAACCTCCCACTAGAGCACCGGCAGCAGTAGTCCATGGTCTTAACGCATGGCAGGAGGTGTGCCAGCCAACTATGAAGATGTCTACTCTAAGGTTCGGGAACTGGAATGTTTTTAAAACGCAGGACTGGGGTCTTCAGCACAGCTTGACGAGGTTCATGTATTGTAAATCATAGGTATACACAAGGACAGCTTTGAAGTGCACTGGACAAGCTATGTGTAATTTCCTTTAACATCATGGGGGTGGTCTTACGTAGTGGAATAACCGAGGGCATATATACGAAGATGATAAGTGAGGTATATTGCTAGAGATGTAAACAGTCATCGATAGGTAAATAGCGGGTTGTATCTGCATGCCGAGATCGGCAGTGTCTTAGGTGAGTAACAAGTAGGCGTGCAATGCCCATAGGGCTCAAAGGGCTTCAGCCCCCGCCCTGTGTGTCAGCCCGGGCTGAGACAGCTTCCCCACACACACACAAACAGTTCTTGAGCTGCTGTGGGCTGGCTGGTCTGGCGTCTTATTGCAGCCACACACAAGTATTTCAACGGTCTTTAAAAGACCATGTACTTGATAACGAGGCTTTGTTGTTTTTTCACCCGTTCCTAGAGCCCCTGCACCTCCACTCTACCTATTCCTTAAAGTTGCAAATTACTTTTGCTGCCCCAGTGTGAGAATGCATTTCCTGAAAAGTGCCCTTAGGATTTTTTTTTTTGCAGTTTGATACAGCTCGAACTCCACCCAAAGTTATTGAGGCACTTTTGCATGAGTACTAGTTACATTATACAAGGACACATTGCTGGAAGTATTAGTCCCCCCCCTGAAATTGGCTCTACATTACTGGAAGTAATACCCCCCTCCACCACCTCCCGTAATTTGGCTCTAGTTGCACCCCTGGCAGGCGCGGTTCGTCCATTGGGGCGTGGGGGCGTAGCCCCCCCTGCCCGAAGCCGCCCGCAGCTCCCTCGGCGTTTTTGAGTTAAGACTGTGACAATCATGTCAATGAATCAACATGACGTCAGACCACCGGGCGGGCGTCATGTTGATTGATTGACATGATTGTACAGGCGGCAACACAAGTGCGCATGCGTTGCCACCTCTGGGCTCTGCTCCCCACACTTCACAGGTACCTTCTCGCCCGCAACACGCCCATTAGGGCTTCCGGACCGGGACCGGCAGCAAGGTAAGAGTGTGTGTTTTTCTTTTATTTTAAAGTGTTTGGTGCGAGCGTGCGTGTATGCATTAATGTTTGGTGGAGAGTGTTGTGAATGGATGTGTTTGTGTGTATGCGTGTGTGAATACATTTCTTTGAGTGCTGTGTATGTGGGTCGGGAGGGGGGGGTCGCCGCCGGCCTGAGTGGCCTGGGGCCCACACTCGCAAATCAGTTTGCGCCTCACCACTGTAAAATGTCACCAGCTGCCCCTGACCCCTGGTAACAAGGTCATGTTTCTGGCCCCACTGCTATTATCAGCTGCCAAGTGCTTGTCTTCTCTCCACACATGTGACAGAGACTGAGCCTCGAATATAGATACATGCAACAACCCAAGAGAATCTGTATCAGAACACATAAATACACACCACAGCCGACTCTGTAAAACATCACATTTTTCTCATGCGGATTTGTGACAGGATCTGTAAAGAAAAGTCCCAGTCTGCTGGCCAGGGTCAGTCTTTGACTGCAAACTACTTCTTGCCCAGTGATTTAGCTTCCCCCGGGATTTGTGGTTAATCTTGCACTTGAACAACACTTCAATATTAACTTATGCTTGCATTTCATTTTCTTTTTACTTGTCATTTTATGGAGCCTGCTACTGAGACATAGTATCTTCTAACATATTTTATCACTATGATCAATTGGCTCAAGGAGACACTAAAAAAGATTACAAACAATAAGTCTAAATCGTTTAAACCGAGACCTTAACTAGAGAAAAACTTCTCTTTTCATTTTTTTTCTTTTTTCTTTGCAGCATTTGTCATCATCTAGAATACAATAAAAGATGTGTGCACCATAAATCGCAGGTCTAGCCAGGCACACTGAAGATGTAGGATACTTCTTTATAAAGTCTGGGTTGATAGCACCTCCGACTGCTGATCCCTTGTTAACAGTTGTCTAATAAATAAATAGAGTCTACTTTGGCTCAACCCAGAGGAGTGTATCGCTCAATGAACACCATATTCTGTTTGGTGATATCCTTGAACGTCTATTGGAATGTCTGATGGGCTATTGTACATCACAAACATACACATCACACAGTTAGTCATTTATTTCATATCTGAAGTGTATACAGACAGCAGGTTTTCTTTGCACTGTTGCAGGCACTGAAGAATCCTTTTGGCTTTCATTATTTTGCACATCAGACAGTCTGACCCCAAGATGACTGACCCAGTCTTGCATAACTTCAGGGCAGCCTCTCGAGGCTATGCTCTCCTGATCACCAAATGTCACTTTGTTCATGTCCTGCAGCAGTTTGTATTAGGAAAGGTTAGAAACGTCATTGCTTTTATTCAATAGCATGGTGGTCTTAGTAGTCTTCCAAAGGTAGCTAATAATGTGTCGTCACGCACCTCTTTCAAGCCGCACTATCATATAGACAACAGTCACAACAATCAAAGCAATTTTCATCCAAGTAATCCATTTTATCCAGTTTTATTCCAGTATTCATCCGTTATTTTTGAGGTTCCCACTGAGGCAACGTGTTTCCAAACTTTTAATGCTCAAGAAATGCCCATCCAGGCGTTTTTTCAACCGCACTTTAGATTACAGTTTCATCCTGGGTAACCATGGAAATATTCACCCAATGTATTTCGGACAATAAGCCATTCATTGTGGGGGTAACTATACTGTAAAAGAGCCCATCAGTAACCATGAATAGTCTGCAAACATTGCCAGTGAAAATGATTAAACCTTGTGCAACATGACATCCGTAGAGTAAATACACAAACATCACCCTCCAAATCGTATTATGACAAATTAGACCACACAACCCGTACTCAGGGGTCGATTACGATGGCGGACGGAAGGACGACCGCCGGCCTGGAGTAGGCGGAAAATGCCTTTTCCCAGTCCGCCTGCCGCGGTCATTCCGTCCGCCATATTAGGATGGGAAACACTGTCAAATGTCCATACGCGGCGGAAGAGCACGCACCGCCGCGGAACTACAACCGACCCCGCGGCGGACGTAACCAATCCAGAGACACCGCCGTACGGAATGTCGTCTCCGACCGTCCTCCAAATCACGATGGCGGTAAACACTCATCAAATCGCTGCGGAAAAACAACCTGCATGAACACGGCGGATTCACCACAGCGGAGATACAACACATTGCAGAGATACCCACCACAATCAGAGCGCCGTCATGGACCCAGCGCTACACACATTTCCGATACTCTTCGTGCTCCACCACCAGCAAGTCATGGACCATCGCCGACGACGACGCAGGTACGCCAACACACCAATTGCTGTCGGAAGGGGAGTACCTGCCAGGGCTGTGACGTAGGGAGGGGGAGTGTCATGTTTGAGAAACTGCATTTACGATCGCACCAATATATCAACAACTCAAGTACACAACCAGGAATGACAACGACAAACCACTACACATGATTGACTTGCTTTATTAAACATAATAGGGGTATAATCTTACACTACCCTAGAGCATGGGCACTGGGTAGAACAGAGCAGGTACATCTGAAGCAGCACATGAGAGGGGCTATGTGCATCAACAGTCCATGGTACAGAACAGGTACATCAGAGGCAGCACATGAGAGGGCACAATGCAGTATCAGAACAGCAACAGGGCAGTGTCCATAACAGAGCAGGTACATCAGAGGCAGCACATGAGAGGGGCTAAGTGCATCAACAGTCCATGGCAGAGAACAGAGCAGGTACATCTGAGGCAGCACATGGGAGGGCACAATGCAGTATCAGAACAGCAACAGGGCAGTGTCCATAACAGAGCAGGTACATCAGAGGCAGCACATGAGAGGGGCTAAGTGCATCAACAGTCCATGGCAGAGAACAGAGCAGGTACATCTGAGGCAGCACATGGGAGGGCACAATGCAGTATCAGAACAGCAACAGGGCAGTGTCCAGAACAGAGCAGGTACATCAGAGGCAGCACATGAGAGGGGCTAAGTGCATCAACAGTCCATGGCAGAGAACAGAGCAGGTACATCAGAGGCAGCACATGAGAGGGGCTATGTGCATCAACAGTCCATGGCAAGGCACAGGTACATCAGAGGCAGCACATGAGAGGGGCTAAGTGCATCAACAGTCCATGGTACAGAACAGGTACATCAGAGGCAGCACATGTGAGGAGCTAAGTGCATCAACAGTCCATGGCAAGGCACAGGTACATCAGAGGCAGCACATGAGAGGGGCTAAGTGCATCAACAGTCCATGGCAAGGCACAGGTACATCAGAGGCAGCACATGAGAGGGGCTAAATGCATCAACAGTCCATGGCAGAGAACAGAGCAGGTACATCTGAGGCAGCACATGAGAGGGCACAATGCAGTATCAGAACAGCAACAGGGCAGTGTCCATAACAGAGCAGGTACATCAGAGGCAGCACATAAGAGGGGCTAAGTGCATCAACAGTCCATGGCAAGGCACAGGTACATCAGAGGCAACACAAATACGTGGGTCAAGCGCCCCGTCCCAAGGACATTAACAATGGTTACAATGGACAATCTAGACACCAAGTCAAATTACATGTGAGTGATGGGAGCTACACCTCACAGCACAGAATCTGGTGGACTGCTTGAACTAGTTGCCTCAGACACACTGCCAGCACCAGATACAGGAGTGTGAGACACAGCCACAGCTCTAGTGACTGACACATGAGCCATAGACCCAGACACACTGCCAGCACCAGAAACAGGAGTGTGAGACACAGCCACAGCTCTAGTGACTGACACATGAGCCATAGACCCAGACACACTGCCAGCACCAGAAACAGGAGTGTGAGACACAGCCACGGCTCTAGTGACTGACACATGAGCCATAGACCCCGACACACTGCCAGCACCAGAAACAGGAGTGTGAGACACAGCCACAGATGTAGTGACTGACACATGAGCCATAGACCCCAATACACTGCCAGCACCAGAAACAGGAGTTGAGACACAGCCACAGCTCTAGTAACTGACACATGAGCCATAGACCCAGACACACTGCCAGCACCAGAAACAGGAGTGTGAGATATAGACACAGCACTAGTGACTGACACATGAGCCATAGACCCAGACACACTGCCAGGACATGTCACTGTACTTTGACCAACAAATACCATGCCAGCATCTGACACATGAGAGTGGCTGACACACACAGTGCCAGTACCTGAAACAGGAGAGGGCACAACTGACACAGTGCTACTACATGATGCATGACAGCGAACAACAGACACAGTGCCGCTATCTGACACATGAGAGTGAACTGCAGCTGAGCCACTAGGACCACTGAAATGATGAGCCACAGGGCTGTATGGGCCAGGAGGCAGGGTGGCTCTGGGAGCTGGGGACAGCTGTACTGGAGCGACATTGGGGTGTTCAGGTCTCACTGGTGTGTGTCTCCATTTCTTTGTGGAATGTAGGGGCACCCTGGACATGACTGGACTGGTAAGTGGTGTGACCTCATCAGACATCAAAGGTGGATCATGTGCTTGTGGTGGTCTGCTCTCTGGGGACGTGCTGGACCCTGCTTGACGTTTACTGTGGGCCTGCCGTCTGCCCTCTGCATCATGTGTAATGGGGGATGCAACAACAGTGTACTCCTTCTTCTGCTTCTGTGGGGTGTGGCTGGGAGTTGAGATATGTGGGGACTCCACCGCTGATACATGTTTTTTACGTTCCTTCAACAACATCAGCCTCAGGGCAGCCAGGGGTGATGTATGCCTGTCCTTGATGGAGCTCGTGTCCATGGGAGAACCCTTGGCCCTGGGATGTGCCTTGGCCGTAGGAGGTGTCCTGTCTCTGGAATGTCCCTAATCCCTGGACGGTGCCCTGTCCCTGGGAGCAGACTTGTCCATTGTAGTGTACCTGTCCTTTGAAGTGTCCTTGTCCTTGGGAGTGCCCCTGCTCTTGGGAGGTGCCCTTTCCTTTGAAGCGTCCTTGTCCTTGGGAGTGTCCCTGCTCTTGGGAGGTGGCCTTTCCTTTGTAGTGTCCTTGTCCTTGGGAGTGTCCCTGCTCTTGGGAGTTGCCCTTTCCTTTGAAGCGTCCTTGTCCTTGGGAGTGTCCCTGCTCTTGGGAGTTGCCCTTTCCTTTGAAGCGTCCTTGTCCTTGGGAATGTCCCTGCTCTTGGGAGTTGCCCTTTCCTTTGAAGCGCCCTTGTCCTTGGGAGTGTCCCTGCTCTTGGGAGTTGCCCTTTCCTTTGAAGCGTCCTTGTCCCTGGGAGTGTCCCTGCTCTTGGGAGTTGCCCTTTCCTTTGAAGCGTCCTTGTCCTTGGTAGTGTACCTGCTCTTGGGAGGTGCCCTTTCCTTTGTAGTGTCCTTGTCCTTGGGAGTCTCCCTGGACTTGGGAGGTGCCCTTGCCTTGGGAGTACCTTTTGAGGGGGATGCCTGTGTTACATGTGAATCCCTTTCCCCCAACACCCCTTGAGGATCCTGTGTGTCAACTCCAGTGTAGCTCACGTCGTCTTTGGTGCCAGATTTACCAGTCCTAGGGGATGGGGTCTGTGCTCTCCATGCCCTGCCCTGCTGCCTGTGGCTGCTTCTAGTGCAATACCCCGAAAATGACGCCTGGTCTGAAATTTCACTCTCCCCTGAGACATCTAGTGGTGTGGATGGGGGAACTGAAGTAGCAACCTGTCCATGCGACTGTAGAATGGCTGAAGACACAGTGTTTGCTAATGACTGAACTGTTCTGTGGAGACCAGCAACATCGCCATGCATCCCCTCCATGAATGCTACCACCTGCCCCAACTTCCTATCGTGGTCTTGGAATGCATTGATCATGTTGGCCTGCCCTACACACAGCTGTCGCAGCAGATCAACAGCCTCAGCACAAAGTGCACTTTGTGTCACAGGGGCAGGGGCAGCGGTGCCTGCACCGAAGGCAACTCTGCTCCCCCTACTCTGGCGAGCACGAGCAGTACTTGTTGCAGTTGGTGGCAGTGTGGGCCCTGTGTGCTGTGTACCGACTGAAGGTGTTGATTGCCCACTCCCTGTCTGTGACAACAGTGCTGACTCCCCAACACTGTCTGAAGATGAGGACGATGGTGTCTCCACATGTGAGTCCTCAGGGACGGTTCTGTCCCCCTCTCTGGGGCTGCCCTCTTCAGTGTCAGTCTGCGTGTGTGTGATCTCGGATCCAGATGCATTGCCACCACTCATCTCCGTCATCTGTGGGTCAGTGCCCTCGGCCAAATCTGAAAGAGAGGGAAAAGATGTTTACCTAAGTGCCACACTCACGTACTGAAGGTTACAAATTCACAACTTTCCTTAGTCGAATAACATGTAGCACCCATCCTGCACACGAACCACCCCTACCAGACATCCTCATATCAAAGAACCGGGTGTGCCTGTGAAACATGTACATCATACAAACAGGGCAAGTGCATGCAGACCACCACACATGTCATGCCATGGGACCACAGACCTCAACGGCATGTCCTGGAACCCTCAACTACAAATCAACTGGTATGTCCACCTGGTGGACATGGATGATACGCTCACTCCGCTAATGGCACCAAC
This sequence comes from Lissotriton helveticus, assembly GCF_964261635.1. NCBI lineage: Eukaryota > Metazoa > Chordata > Amphibia > Caudata > Salamandridae > Lissotriton > Lissotriton helveticus. Next base: position 1,814,734,211 of record NC_136067.1, on the reverse strand, counting down.
ATGCAATTGCAGCAAAACATACGCACCACTGATGTCACTACTGTCTCTGAGCACCAATATATGTATGCACTCACAAGTCACAGACACATACAGTCTGCTTACCGCTAGTTTGCTGTTGATCCCCTCTCAGCCGGGTGGACAGGTCAGGATGCGTCACTGCAATTATACGGTGCATTAGAGGGGTCATGGTGCGTCGGGCAAGCCGGGTTGATCTTGGAATCATCCCCAGTGTCATCTCCGCAACATTCTTGCTGAGCCTGGATATGTCGTCCCAGCGCTTGTGGCAGTGTCTGTGTCGTCTATTGCACACCCCCACTGCCCGTACATCACGTGCTATGGTCCTCCACACGGCCTTGCGAGGTGCAGCTTGACCTACCATGATGGGAGACAAGAGGGGAACGTCAGTGGACAGTTTTACATTCACAAACATCGTAGAAACAGGTATCTTTATGCAGCCATGCTCAGTACAACACATGTGAAGGTCCCACAGCACACCGCCAAGCTTGCAGAAGCCAGGAGTCAGTGACCACCTCATGCCCACCAACATGTTCCCCACTGCACTTACCACCTGTCCGGGGGCACCGTAGAGCCGTTCATAGTGGCTGAGCACACCGTCCACAAGGACATCCAGCTCCGCTGCGGTGAAGGGACGAGACCGGATCTCTCGCACTCTCTGCATGGCAAGCTCCAGGACTGTGGCACTACAGCAGCAGTTGTTGGATAGCTCAGCAGCAGCAGGTCGAGGTGATGGTCGCAGACAGCAGTTGTTGGATAGCTCAGCAGCAGCAGGTCGAGGTGATGGTCGCAGGCAGCAGTTGTTGGATAGCTCAGCAGCAGCAGGTCGAGGTGATGGTCGCAGGCAGCAGTGGCTGGAAGCAGTGAATGTGTGCTGAAGAAATTCACACATATACAGGGCCCTGAGCTCATATCAGTGGCACACGTCTGCAGCAATTGGTTTTCCCTGGATGGCTCATTCAAAAAGAGCCAATGACTCGCCCTGGCGTGGCAGTACACGGCTTCTGCTATTTTTGAATGGGCTTACGTGCCCCGCGTAACCTGTTTCCATTGGCTACATGTGCATGGACCGTCACGGTCACACACTGGCAACCGCATGTGCGCGCTACCGCGACGGTGCATCATTTGAAAATAATCACTCACTGGCGTCGCTATGGCGGTGCATGCATTCCGCGGGGGCGGAGCAGGCTAACACATACATTTGAATTTTCAATTTAAAATGGCAGTTGATACCCCCCTCACAGTCACATTGCAGCACCCACCACAGACCGCCGGTCCTGGCCGGTCGCCCACCACCGCTCCTGGCCGGTCACCCACCGCCGGTCCTGGCAAGTCACCCACTGCCGCTCCTGGCCGGTCACCCACCGCTGCTCCTGGCCAGTCACCCACCACCGGTCCTGGCCGGTCACCCACCACCGCTCCTGGCCGGTCACCCACCGCTGCTCCTGGCCGTTCACCCACCGCCAGCTGCTGGCGGTGGGTGAGTGGCCTGTGCATTGAGGTCACCATGGCATGAATGGCCCTGGCTGGTCACCCACCGCCGGTCCTGGCTGGTCACCCACCACTGGTCCTGGCTGGTCACCCACCGCCGGTCCTGGCCGGTCACCCACTGCCGGTTCTGGCCGGTCACCCACCACTGGTCTTGGCCGGTCACCCACCACTGCTCCTGGCCGGTCACCCACAGCCGGTCCTGGCCGGTCACCCACCGCCGCTCCTGGCCGGTCACCCACCGCCGGGTGCTGGCGGTGGGTGAGCGGCTTGTGCATTGAGGTCACCATGGCATGGATGGCCTTGGCCGGTCACCCACTGCCGGTCCTGGCCGGTCACCCACCGCCGGCTGCTGGCGGTGGGTGAGCGGCCTGTGCATTGAGGTCACCATGGCATGGATGGCCCTGGCCGGTCACCCATCGCCGGTCCTGGCCGGTCACCCACCGCCGGCTGCTGGCGGTGGGTGAGCGGCCTGTGCATTGAGGTCACCATGGCATGGATGGCCCTGGCCAGTCACCCACCGCCGGTCCTGGCCAGTCACCCACCGGGTGCTGGCTGTGGGTGCCCGGCCAGCACCCGGCGATGGAATACCGGCCAGGACCGGCGGTCTGCGGTGGGTGCTGCAATGTGACTGTAAGGGGGGGTATCAACTGCCATTTCGAATTGCATATTCAAAAGTATGTGTTAGCTGCACCGCCCACACGGAATGCGTGCCCCGCCATAGCGACGCCAGCGAGTGATTAGTTTCAAATGATGCACCGTCGTGGTAGTGCGCACATGCGTTTTGCGGGGTGTGACTGTGATGGTCCTTGACCATACAGCATATGTCATGCACAATTGCTGTATCAACGATCATCTTCTGTGTTGGTGAAAGGCGTCCCCAGATGGCGTATGTACACACACTGCATGTCTCCGCACACATGTAATGTTCATAGTTGTACATGTGTGTTAGGACATGTCCGGAATGCTGCAAGAATCATTATGTCAAGTCAATGGCCCGTGTCCACGTGTGACATTCATGTCCATTTGTTGCATGTGTGCTCATACTATTGACCTTGCCAGTGGTTAACAAAGGCTAGTGATGTGCACCCAAGTTGCGTCAGATGTGCATGGCGACGTGTTGACGTCTTGGTTTGGCAGACACACGTTTCCATTTGTACACATCTACACAGTACATCAAGGGTGTGTACCCACATTCAGAAGCTGTTGTGAGTGTGTGGTTTGTGTGTGCAAGTAACAATGATGGGGTGTACATGCATACTGTGTATGCGTGTCGCCTGTTGTGTGCCCATGCATGTCATGTGAGGATGCCCAAAATTGTAGGTGGGGTCATGGGTGCATGAAGACAAGGAGGGTGTGTTCCATGTTCGTGTTGTGTGTGCACGTCCATGTGTGTCTGTGGGGACGCTTGTCCACATTTGGGCCCTCAGCCATGTGTTGTTGCCAGTTCTTTCAACATGTGTGTACGTTACATTGGACATGTTTGCACACAGGATGTTGTTTGTGGGTGAACATTGTGTGTGTAGTTAGCTGTATTGCCTTATATATTGGTCACGTCACACATATAATCACTGTCTGCAACATGTATAATTTGAATTGTGTTGGTCAAGATGTGATAGTGTGGCACAGCTATGCGTTGTTGGTCAATTGACATCTGCTACCATCTACTCCCACACAGGAGGGCTCCAAATGTGCATCGACCATGCACTGTGCTGGAGGACATGGTTAACGAGGAGGTAATCCGCAAATTCAGGCTTGATCGATGTAGATTGCAGGAGCTTGTAGCACAATTGTCACCTCATCTGCAGCCACGCAGGACATATCCGGGAGCTATTACACCCACAGCAAAGGTGATGGCGGCACTTCACTTCTTCACAACATACACTTTCCAGTACACAGTTGGTCATGCCGCGGGGATGTCCCAATCCATGTTCAGCATGGTACTGCGGGATGTTCTGAATGCCATGATGCATTACAAGGATGATTACATTAATTTCCCACGGCCGGCAGAGTTGGCAGCAGTCAAAGGGGACTTCTATGCCCTGGCCCAGATACCACATGTAGTGGGTTCCATTGATGGCACACATATTGGTCTCATTCCACCCCAGGCACGTGAACCTGTATATCGCAATCGAAAGCACTGCCATTCGATCAATGTGCAAGTGGTGTGCCTGGCTGACAACATCATCTCCCATGTGTGTGCCAGATTTCCAGGGTCCGCACATCACTCACACATCCTGCAGAGCAGCATTGTCCCCCAACTGATGGCTAATCTGCATCCAGAACCTGCGTGGCTTGTAGGTGAGTGTGCTGTGAGGACAATTGTGTTGTATGTGTGGCATGGTGCTCCCACCAATCCTGGTAATGATATTTGCGTCTGTCATCCCCCCACCTAGGCGACTCTGTGTACCCAAACCGGCCGTGGCTGCTGAGCCCCATACGGAATCCTACTACCCCTGGTGAAATGCATTATAATGATGCCCATGGGAGGACACGTTGAGTGGTGGAACGTACTTTTGGACTGCTGAAGTCTAGGTTTCGCTGCCTGGATAAAACCGGAGGGGCCCTGCCATACTCACCAGGCAAAGTATGCCAAATCGTGATTGCCTGCTGCATGCTCCACAACCTGGCCTTGCGCAATAACATTGAACTGATCATGGACCCTGAAGACCAACAGGTAGCTCTGCCTCCCATCCCACCCATGTCCACTGATGAGGATAGTGGGGAGGAAGAAGGTGTGGACCAGAGGCGTCAGCTCATTGATCGCTATTTTCCTTGAATGTGAGTAACTACCTCTTGTGCAGCTAGACAATGCGTGATGTATGTTTGCTGGTGATGTGTGGGTGTGGTGTGTCTATGCTGCCTGTTCTGGTATGTTCTGTTTGCAAATGTGTGTGGGAGATGGTGTACATGCAAAGCTCCCTGATGTGTGTCCTGTTATCAACTTAATTGGTGATGAGTGTGGTTTGTGGGATGCTGCAGTACAGTGTGTTGTGATGGGTGTGAATCACTTTCCTGACCTGTGCTTGTTGTTCTCTGATTATCCCTAGGTCACTCCCACAGAGGCATGATTCTCCAGAACATTGATCCCTGCACCTGGTAATGACAATTTATTAGACAAACATGTGATTAAAACATGGAGGTCACACAGCATAGAGTGTTTACGTGGTGTTTATTTACAGGTTGTGGATTGATGTTGGTGCATATTTACAAGTAGGTGTTGGGGGAAGTGAGAGTTGAAGGTCATGGCAGATGAAAAGTCTGTGGGGACACCACATTGTGTGATGTCCACCTAGTCCAACAGACGTGTGCCAATGCTTGGCATTGTGGGGCAGGATAGTTGACAGGATGAATGGCAGGCTCAAGGAAGGGTGAAGTCAGTGGCGGCCCCTCTTGGAGCGGGTAGATGGTGCATTTCCACTGCTCTCAGCTGGATCCTTGCCTCGGACGGCCCCTCCGTCTTGGAGCCAGAGCGGACACACCTGTGGGGGCAGGTTGGTCAGGGGCCACCTCTCTGTCCGGGGCCTCAGGTGATGGTGGCGGTGCTGTTGGTGACCTGTCCCGCTGGGCACTTGGGTGAGGGGGTGGTGGTGTGGCGTGGGATAACCACTCCCTCCACAGAGCAGTTTGCTGGCCCATGAGGTCCACAATTTGGCCAATGCGAGTGTCCATGGACCGCAACAGCTGGCTGCTCTCTAGCGAGTCTTGGTGGGCCCGATCGGCCTGTGCCTGCGACCGCTCATAGGAGGCATGGACTCTGGCGATGGCTTTCAGGGTCTCGGCCCTAGGATGTGGTGGGTCTCGTTCCTGACCTCGCCCTGCAACTGTACTCCTGGTTGTGAGCTGTGGCCTCACCTGTGTCCTCTCCCGCCCACTCTCCCTGCTAGCCTGGGATGTCGATGGCCCATCATCGGGCGATGGGTCAGGCAGGGTGGCACAGGCAGGAGTGGTGGTGGTGGTGGTGGTGGTAGCTGCACAGCTCACAATGGCAGGTGTTGGTGTAGCGACACAGGCCAAGGTGGTGGAGGCCGGGATGTCCTGGGAGCCTGATGGCCCTGGGAGTCTGCTTGGGCCCGCATCGTCCTCTGCACCCGAGCTGTCAATGGGATCATCCCCAGAGAGTCCGGGCTGTGAGGGGGCGACTGGTGCTGGCGGTTGCTGCTTTCACCGGTCAAGTTGCGATCACCTGAGGGACAAGATTTTCATAATTAATGCTGTGGACATGACATGTTTTTGGTACCTGCGTGTAACAAGAGGGAGAGAGAGGACTAGATAGCTAGTCCGAGTCCCCGAGGGTTTATATGTGATTAATCAAAGAGGACTAGCTTAAGTTGACCAAAGTGTTGCAGTACTCTGATTAGTTCTGTCACGGGCACCTTGTTGGTGTATTCATGAAGCCCTCACCCTCCAACCTAGTTGGTGGCATGCTTCATCATCGGGCCTACCCAGTGACACCTAGTATGTCCCGGGTGTGCTACGACGCCTGATTACAGCGGAGCTGGTATATTGCTGAGAGTGCAGTGAGTGAGGTTGAGTGAGCTGTGATTTAAAACGGCTTGGTGGTGGTCCCAGTACCCGAGGGTAAATTAAATTTTAATAACTTGGCCGTCACCAGCGGTTAAAAGTAAGGCTACAGGACGCGTAAGGGTGGCGAGTTACTGCCCCCTGCGTCCTTCAGATGGTCGACATGTTTCAGCCAGTGCCTTAGAGTATTCTGGCTTTCCTCAGGACTGTTTTTTAAAAAGGTGTGGTGAAATAAAACAGACTTAGTGTTGTGGTACAGACTATGTGATACACTCACTAAGGCGTTTTTCTATATGTGAGAGGGGGATTCCCTTCTCATGCATACCTGTACAAACAAACATTAAGGACAAGGACAAAACATTTATAGAGAGAGTCAGTAGTCAATTTAGACATATGGTCAACAATGCTTTGGTGGCCGGATCTATAGTGCAAGGTGAGAGGACTATAGTCGGCTAGGTGTGATGGTACTGGTGGTGCCATCAGAGTGAAAATACGCGACTAATTAGGAGCGTGGTGTGGCTAAAACACGAAAATCACACTGTAAGGAGTTGACTTAGTGTGGCAGGGCGCAAGAAAATTGTTCTTACGCTTTGGGTTATTAGCCAAGGCTTCCTGGAGGGAAGCGGTAAGGGGATGACCCTATGGGAGAAAAAGAGATAGGCTGCAGGGGTTAGGGACCTGTAAGGAAAGAAGCGCTTACCCAGTTTGTTGTTTGGAGGCTTGTAAGGTTTGTCATACTCACAGTCTTTCTGGTCAGTGCCTGCCTTGTACCTGTTGTCCCGCCGTCGTCCTCCAGTAGAATGAGCCTGTCGACGTGTGGGCTTTTTATACTATGGTTAACAAGGTAATGATGAGCACCTGTGGGAATAGTCAGGGTGGAAAGACTACCCCTTTGTGTTGTTGCTGCTCATGTTCGTGGTTTGCACACTAGTCTCATCGTGCATGCTCAGTATGATAGCGCGATTGTTATGTTACTGCTCATGCTCATGATTTGCACACTAGTCTCTCGCACATGCTCAGTATGATAGCGTGATTATAATGTTACTGCTCATGCTCATGATTTGCACACTAGTCTTTTGCGCATGCTCAGTATGATAGCGCGATAAAGTATTTAAGGTACATGTAGCAACTATTTAGCAGGTAATATATGCCGCCGTTGGGAATGTTTTTGGTACCAACATTACAAATCACTATGGAATCAGGACATGGTTGTTGTCATCATGTTGTTGTGGTTGACAGTACAGGGCAATATGGTGGCGTGGAGGTGGGAAGGCAATACTTGGATATGTGTGGTCCTGTCCTGCTATTGGATGTTCCCCCTGTGAAGATGTCTATCTACCTGTCAGTTTGCAGGAGGAGATGCACTGGTCAGCAAATGGTGGGCGGACTCAATCTTGCTCTGGGATGAGACATGGGTGCCTCTTGGGAGTTGTAGTGCTGGTCTCTAACACCCCCCACCCCCCCACCACCCTCCCTGTAGACATGGGGGCCTGTGGGGAGTTGTAGTGCTGGTCTCACACACACCCCACCCACCTCTCACACACCCCCACCCCACCACCCTCCCTGTAGACATGGGGGCCTGTGGGGAGTTGTAGTGCTGGTCTCTAACACCCCCCACCCCCCACCACCCTCCATGTAGACATGGGGGCCTGTGGGGAGTTGTAGTGCTGGTCTCTAACACCCCCCACCCACCACCACCCTCCCTGTAGACATGGGGGCCTATTGGGAGTTGTAGTGCTGGTCTCTAACACCACCCACCACCCTCCCTGTAGACATGGGGCCAGTTGGGAGTTGTAGTGCTGGTCTCTCACACACCCCACCCACCTCTCACACACCCCCCAACCCCCACCACCCTCCCTGTAGACATGGGGGCCTGTGGGGAGTTATAGTGCTGGTCTCTCACACGCCCCACCCACCACCACCCTCCCTGTAGACATGGGGGCCTGTGGGGAGTTGTAGTGCTGGTCTCTCACACACCCCACCCACCTCTCACACCCCCTCACCCCCACCACCCTCCCTGTAGACATGGGGGCCTGTGGGGAGTTGTAGTGCTGGTCTCTAACACCCCCCACCCACCACCACCCTCCCTGTAGACATGGGGGCCTGTAGGGAGTTGTAGTGCTGGTCTCTAACACCCCCCACCCACCTCTCATACAACCCCCACCCCCACCACCCTCCCTGTAGACATGGGGGCCTGTGGGGAGTTGTAGTGCTGTTCTCTCACACACCCCACCCACCTCTCACACCCCCCACCCCCACCACCCTCCCTGTAGACATGGGGCCTGTGGGGAGTTGTAGTGCTGGTCTCTAACACCCCCCACCCCCCACCACCCTCCATGTAGACATGGGGGCCTGTGGGGAGTTGTAGTGCTGGTCTCTAACACCCCCCACCCACCACCACCCTCCCTGTAGACATGGGGGCCTATTGGGAGTTGTAGTGCTGGTCTCTAACACCACCCACCACCCTCCCTGTAGACATGGGGCCAGTTGGGAGTTGTAGTGCTGGTCTCTCACACACCCCACCCACCTCTCACACACACCCCAACCCCCACCACCCTCCCTGTAGACATGGGGGCCTGTGGGGAGTTATAGTGCTGGTCTCTCACACGCCCCACCCACCACCACCCTCCCTGTAGACATGGGGGCCTGTGGGGAGTTGTAGTGCTGGTCTCTCACACACCCCACCCACCTCTCACACCCCCTCACCCCCACCACCCTCCCTGTAGACATGGGGGCCTGTGGGGAGTTGTAGTGCTGGTCTCTATCACCCCCTACCCCCCACCACCCTCCCTGTAGACATGGGGGCCTGTGGGGAGTTGTAGTGCTGGTCTCTAACACCCCCCACCCACCACCACCCTCCCTGTAGACATGGGGGCCTGTAGGGAGTTGTAGTGCTGGTCTCTAACACCCCCCACCCACCTCTCATACAACCCCCACCCCCACCACCCTCCCTGTAGACATGGGGGCCTGTGGGGAGTTGTAGTGCTGTTCTCTCACACACCACACCCACCTCTCACACCCCCCACCCCCACCACCCTCCGTGTAGACATGGGGGCCTGTGGGGAGTTGTAGTGCTGGTCTCCAACACCCCCCACCCACCTCTCACACACCCCCCACCCCCACCACCCTCCCTGTAGACATGGGGGCCTGTGGGGAGTTGTAGTGCTGGTCTCTCACACACCCCACCCACCTCTCACACACACCCCACCCCACACCACCCTCCTTGTAGACATGGGGGCCTGTGGGGAGTTGTAGTGCTGGTCTCTAACACCCCCCACCCACCTCTCATACCCCCCCAACCCCCACCACCCTCCCTGTAGACATGGGGGCCTGTGGGGAGTTGTAGTGCTGGTCTCTCACACACCCCACCCACCACCACCACCCTGTCGACATGGGGGCCTGTTGGGAGTTGTAGTGCTGGCCTCTAACACCCCCCACCCCCACCCCCCTCCCTGTAGACATTGGGGCCTGTGGGGAGTTGTAGTGCTGGTCTCTCACACACCCCACCCACCTCTCACACACACCACACCCCCACCACCCTCCCTGTAGACATGGGGGCCTGTGGGGAGTTGTAGTGCTGGTCTCTAACATCCCCCGCCCCCACCACCCTCCCTGTAGACATGGGGGCCTGTGGGGAGTTGTAGTGCTGGTCTCTCACACACCCCACCCACCTCTCACACACACCCCTCCCTGTAGACATGGGGGCCTCTTGGGAGTTGTGGTGCTGGCTGCTTTGACAACATGCAAGGCTGGGAACGTAGGAGGCAACATTTGTGTTTGGTCATGGTGGGTGCATTTGAGCCCAGGACTTCACATTTGGGTGACTATGTGGCCCACATGCATGGATTGGAGCCTGGGAGATGTGTCTTGGCAGTTGTGCAAGGCAGTCCATGGCAGTGTGATTGTGCTCATGGGTGTGTACTTACCAGCCTCTAGTCCCTCTTCGATTCCTTCCAGGCTCTCAGGCTGCAGTATGCCCAGCACCTTCTCCTCCCATTCTGCAAATGGTATGGGATCCGGGGGAGTGCCGCCGCCAGTATGGTGTGCCTGCAGGTGGTTCTTAGCCCTGATGCCTTTCACCCTTGTCTTGAGGTCGTGCCACCACCTCTGGATCTCGTGTTTGGTGCGTGGCTCGGTCCCTGACGCATTGACTCTGGTCACTATCCTGTCCCACATGTTGTTTTTGGTTGCGAAGGTGGTCTGCTGGACTAGGGTACCGAACAGATGTGGTTCGACACGGATGATTTCATCCAACATGACCTTCAACTCACTGTCTGTGAACTTGGGATTTTTCTTTGGTGCCATGGTGTGTGATGTGCAAGGTGTTGGTACGGTGGGGTGGGATGTGCAGGTGTGTGGTGTGTAGGGATGGTGTTGTGGGGGTTTGTGTGGTGGGTGTGTTTGTGTGCAGGTTGTATGCGTGTTTGTGTGTGTCTGCTGTTAGTGGTATTCTGCCTCTTGCTTGCAGCTATGCTGTGATGCAAAGGACTGTGGTAGTGGGAGGGATTCATTTTATACTCTGTGTGGTGGTTGTGCCCCAATGGTTGTTGCCAATCAGGTGTTCTGTTGGTGTGGTGACTTTGGTGCATTTTTCGGTGCTAGGGGGGGTGTCATTGGGGCGTGTAGTTGCTGGGGGTGCGTGTTTCAGGTGGGTGGGTGTCCTGTTTATTGTGTTTTCTCTTTACTCCGTCTGCCATTTTGTAATCGGTTTGACGGCAGGGATGGTGTTCGTGTGGTCCTTCCGCAGTCATGCTCCGTTTGGCGATGCATTCTTTACGCTGCGGTCGAGGAAGGTGGTGAGTTCCGTTGGAATGGCGGCGTTATCCTAATCGTACGGCCGGACCCTCCGCAGGTATAGCGGCCATTGGGCCTGTTCCGGCGGTCATGTTCGTCCGCGGCGGAGGGTGTTTCTTTGGTACCGTCCGCTTACGGCGGTCTTTGGTGTGCTCCATCCGCCGCGGACGGTGTTTGATGTGATCCGTCCGCCGCGGTCAGAGTTTCTTGACATAAATATCCTAATCGCAACCGCGGATTCTCCGCGGTGCAGTCGGGAGTGTTTTTGCCGCGACCATGGCGGACGGGACACATTTCCGTCCGCCATCCTAATAGGCCCCTCAGTTTGAGCCAGGAATACTTTTAAAAAGAGACTAACCTCTAAAAAATAAAAAAAAGCTTAATACTGAAGATATATGCTGTTACACCAAAATAGATTGTGCCCGTGCTCAGCAGAACCACGTGCACTAGTCCCTTGTGCAAAAACAAACGTGATCCTCACAGCCACCTCACAGTGCTGCAAATATCTGATTTGAATCTCCAATAACCCAATGCAACGACCTGCAGCGAGACCGCTTAATCTAAATGCCATGAAACCAACAAAGTTGTGCACCTATTCAATTGATAAATGTGCTCATTGTGAACGCCGCAGGTGCAACCATTTCAACCTACCGTGAGGTTTAAGCATGTCGTAAAAATTAAACGCAACATATGACCACAAATGTGAATCTGAAAATAAACATAAAAGAAATGCATAAGCAAAAACTTTAATACCTACTCCTAAACAAAAATGCTCAACAATTATAGAAATTATGAAAAATACAAAACTCAAAACACCTCAAATATACAACGAAAACCTGTCAATCGTGAACAGTGATGTATCTAGATAAATCTGAGTAAGATAAACAGAGAATTAAACGTAACACTGTTATAACAATATAATCGCTAAACGAAACAATGCTGTGTAGATGATTATGCAATATGTTAGCAATGTCAAAATGGCTCCCTCTGAAGAGCTTAATGCGATTTGATGTTCCCAAGTGGCCTCCAAGATGGTATTTTACTTATAGTTCAATCTTCTGGGTTGCAGTTAAATGGAGGGACAGAAAATATTGTATCAGAAGAGAACAAGAGGTAGACTGCACACTTTCTCTTAAACATGGTGAACAGTTTTTGAAAGTGCTCAATGGTGAGGTTATAGAGTGTAGGCTCAACATGAGCTCTACACCAGTAGCACGGATGTACAATTCCTAAGGTACCTGGTGCATTATCACGCACCAGATTGAAGTCACAAAAACAATACAGGCAACAGTCGCAGATATTAGTTGTCTCCCATTGACTCTCACTGATACGCCGGCTGAGCATAAATTCCCTACCCAACCAAACAAGCTCATCTTGCTCCCTCTTTTTCTCCCTTTGCCGCAGCTCTGATCTCTCCTGCTTTCTCTCACTGGAGCTTACCAGAGCTCCCTCCACCTCTCCCTTCTCTTGCCTCACTTCCTATATGTCCTCTTCCTCTTCATCTCCCCTCATTCAAGCAGTATAGCCTCCAACTCATTCTATCTCTTCATCTACCCTTCTCTCTTTCCTGGCGAAAGTCCTGAAAGAATGTGCCCTCAATTAACTCTGTCAACACACTGAAAAGTTTGACCTGGTCGACAACTTCCAATTTGGTTTCGAACCAGGCTTCCGTATACAAAAAGGCCATCTTACACATCATAGATGATGCTCTCAAAATGGACCAAACTTTTGCCTTCTCATTATACTTGATTTTCCCTCACCTTCTGACACTGCCAGCTATATCACTATGCTAATGATGCTTAAGCAAATAATGGGGTTTGCAGGAAATGTGTTTCAATGGTTGTTCCCCTGTCTAAATAATCATGGATAGCTAATTAAACTGAAGGACCCCCTATCAAATATACTATGATTGAGGATAGGAGCTTCATAAGACTCCACCTTCTCTTCCACACTCTTCAACATCTACATGGAGCTCCTGACTGTGATTGTCATCACTCACATCTTGTGTACCTCCTGTACCTGGATAACTCTCAGTTATAGCTTAAAATATAGGTATCCCCCATCCTTCAGCAATGCACTGGGAAAAAAGCTCCAAGCCTGGGTAGCCTGGAACCATCTCAATGAGACTCACTGAAGACTAAATTCCTACTCATCTCACCCCCTCATAATTCCTCCCCTGTGCTGGAGTGACCCAACCACCTGAGTACCCTAAAAGGCAAACTGGTAATCATTGAATTATATAAATATCTAGAGATAGCCTTGGACAAAAATCTGACCATGCAAGCCCACACAAGCCCACAGCAGCACATCCACATGTAGTGCTCTATCCCAACTCAGGCTCCTAAAGAAGGTCAAACTGTTCATCTCTCTACCAGTTTTCAAGAATGCAGAGCAAGTCCTGATTGTTTCCAGACTAGACTATTGAATTGCTATCAAAATAAAAACACCAGAAGCTCACTTTAGTCAAGACAACCCTAAATTCAGCTGCCATTCTAATAATTGGGTCTAGATGATTCAACCACACTACTATTTCTTTATTATCTCTCTGGTGGCTTCCCATTTCCTCTTGAAACTAGAAGCATGTTCACGATTGCCAATCTAACTCACTATGGCGTTCTCGCTCCCTCTGACGGAAGCCATGAGATTTATGAAAAGAAGTTCCTACGCTTGCACCTTCTTCGGAACAATACAGAATCTGGAACTCCCTTCCATCATAGATTCATACCAAAGAATCTGTTATCATGTTTGAGAAGAAGGCCAATGGGATCTTGATGAGCAGATTCCACCTGCAGTGAACATTCATCTCCCACAAGCTCATCCTGGTAGGCAGTCGATCCTAGTATTGCCTTACTCCACATGAAGTAGAAGCAAGGCACAATTCGTTCATGGGAAACATCCTTTACAACACAACTTTTACCACGCAGTGCCTTTACGACGCAACTTTTACAACGCAAACCATTACAACGCATTGCGCTGGGGGGCGCTCTAGGATAGGGAATAGGTTTAATTTACTATCCAACACCTTCCCTACTATCCACGGGGACTGGAGTTGGAATAGTAAATTAAACTATTCACTATCCAGCGCCCCAAAGCACTATGCGTTGTAAAGGCATGCGTTGTAAAAACAGCGTTGTAAAGGCATGCGTGGTAAAAGCATTCGTTGTGATGTCATACATCCTTCTTTCATCAACCTCCCTTCATCTGGTAAGCAACACAACATGAGTTTGCTTGCTGCTTTACCTCAGTCAAGGATAATGGTTTGAGATGTACATTTTTTTATCAGTGTTACAATGTAAGCCATGTATTGTGTGACTCTCAGCTTTACTTTATCTCTTTACCGTATCCTTACGACCTCGATTATACAGTGCATAACTTGTTGCCTTTGTACAGCACTCTAATACCATTGGTTCAAGTTCACGCCATAGTAAACTTTAAAAATAATATAAAAATAAAAAAATACTTTTTATCCTCAATTGAGCTCTGCTCGCTCCAGTTCTCCCCACTTGCTAGCGCTCCTCCCTCATTGCATGTCTCCTAGCAGACACAGCTAGCTCCTCTCCTCTGTGAAGCGCTGCTCCTTCTAATTCTCCTCACTTGCGCTCCTGATTCCACTCCAGAGCTGTACTCCATCCAACTCTTCCTGCTCCTGTGTCTTGTTCCATCACCATTGCTCCACTCCCTCCAACTCTCTCCACTCTCTCTGCTGCCAATTATTTTTCTCTCATCAGGCCCTTCAACTTCCAACTTTCCATACTGCCCTCTTATCCTTCACCAAAGCCACGCTCACTCTGATTCGCTCCACTCTCCCTCTTTTCTCCTCACTAGAGCACTGTCCCTCCAATTCTTCCCACTGCTCTCTCCTCACCCTCTTTAACTCTTCCAGCAGCGCCTCTTTTCCACTTAATAGAGTTGTACTCTCTCAAACTCTGAACTTTCTCTACTACAACATCTTCACCCTCAATAAAGATCCACTGCGTCCAACTCTCTTCAATCGCCCCTCATCTTCCTTGACTGGAGCTCTTCTTCCTTCAACCCTCAACTCTTCTCAATCATCCTCGCTCCCCACTCTCCATCTTCTCCCAACTGGGAGTCTGATCCTTCAACCCTGTCCACATGCCCTTATCCATGCCATCTCTTCCCACTCAGTGGATCTCATATCCCTCCTGCTTCCCCATTCACCCTCATCCACAAAAAATCTTTCCACTTGATGGCGCTCCAGACTCTCAAACTCTTTGAATTTGTGATCACCCATTCCAACACTCCTCGATCACTATTAACCACCATATTCTTCAATCTTCCTTCACTCACAATAACCCACCTCACTCATTCCACCTCTCCACGCTACCGCGGTGTAGTAATAAAAAACACCTGCTCTGTGTATGTACAGTAAGCTAAGCAGATGTGGACTATCACCAGGTATGCCTTTAATGTACTATCGCATGCAAGCTTTCAGTTTGTATCTCTGTCTTTGAATGCACACATCAAACTCAAACCTATTGGCTTTGCCAATGATTAGTATCAAAAGACGTGCTGACATCCTGGGGAGTTAAATTATTTGTGCAACAGCATAGCTGCTGGCATTGATTCTGGTGATCAATATAGCGCCGAAGTAATTTATCTTAAATCCAATCACAAGAGCCATTGCTTGACCTGGCTAAACACACTCAAATCTTCTATGCTGGAACTATTTTCGTATTCTGAAGCATTTCATTGAAGTAAGCAGTTCCTCTTTCAGATATGGTTCGGGCTCATGTCTGTTTCATCTAATGAAAAGCCAGCCTGCTGCAAACGGCGTGCCAGGAGTCTGAGGGCCCCACTCTGCAAAAAGGATTAGTAGGTCGTGATATAAATGCATTCCTTCCCCCCCTTATCTACGGGAGTTAATATCAATCACCCATCGGTTTACTTAAGAAATTGGCACGAAGCAAGAAGGAAAAGTATACAAAGGCAGGGAACATTTCCAAACCTCCCTTATCTTAAAATTCGTTTCTTATCTTAAAACATTTAATTTATTTGGTGCAGTGTCACATAAACGACCAGCATCCATTAATAAATATGCAATCACGACCATAAATAAATACTGCAAAATAATTACTGTCGAGATCTGCTTTATCTAATCTCTTGAAATTACAGGAGAGTTTATGGTATAGATGCTTTAAGCATCATATTGAAAATATAACAGCCTAAATAATCGCCATCTAGGATTGAGATCTGGGAACTCAAACCTTTCCCAGACAAAACTCAGTGCTCAGGACACGTCTGCCTTAGATAAAGGGAACAAGATGTTAGATGTGGGAGTGAACATTTGAAAAGACTTTGTACATTCATTGTATCTAAATCTAAATCCTAAACTAAAATAGTATGCACCGCCAAAGACAACATTTTAAAATCTTTTTACATGATGCATGCTAACTGTCTCACCTTATGTTTAGGTCCCTATAGTACAACATCAGACGAAAGCCAGTGGACATGTTATTAAGGGCCCCAATGTCATTGTGAGTTCAAGTGCCCTTTTTCCCTCAAAATTCTTTATTTAAAAACATTACTGAACATATAGAGTCTTGATAAAGTAGTGAAACATTGATCATTGCAGTTAGTCATATGCAGAGAATTGGAGAAACAATATTTGTGACTTATTACAGTACTTCTGACATGTATGACAAAAGCAGTAATAAGTACAGGGCTGACAAGGTCACAAATGAGGATGTCAACCGTTATGAGTGTAAACAATTGTTAAAGATATAAAACCTTCAATACATCTGCATATAAACATTTTTAAAGATTAGTTGTAACGAGAGGCCTTGGAAACAGCAATACAGGGATTGTCTTAATAATATGAAGATTAAAAAGAGGGTTAGGGGGGGGCGTGGCTTGAGCGCCGCACAAGATGGCGGCTTGACGGCGAGGCTCCGCTCACTGGACACGAGCGCCGGCAATTTTCTTTGCATACACCGGGATAATCCTAAACCATCACACAGAATCTAGCATCGGAATGTGAGGTGAGCAGGAGGTTATATTCCCTGTCTCTGAATTCTGCCGAAATGCGCTTCTTTTTGAAGTGACGCGGTCCGCTATTCCGGCGGCCGCCATTTTCTTTTTACCGCGATCCTTCCACGAGCGGTTTTCGCCAAATGCAAGCCTCATTTCCCCTTCTTACAGACTGTTATTGTGAACTCTCCTCCTCAATTAGCCTCATCTTACTGCATCATGCTTCTACAGCTGCAATTTTCGACTTCTATGTTTTGAAAGTCACACGCTGTTTTCACTAACTTTGCCTCCTCACCTCAATGATTTCTCATCTTGGTTGGCGCCTTTTTTCACCGCATTCATGCTTTTGGCGCATTCTATATTCTTTTATTTATTTTGTGGAGGTTTTCTTACAAAAAGAGAGTATGTGATACAACTAACTTTTGCTCCTTGATTCACGCAATATTTGTTCGGTATTCTACATATCACATCAGAGTGTGCATTCCTCACACAACCTCTTTTCCTGGATTCTGTGGTAGCACTGCTATATTTCTCTCTTGCCTTGAATGGGGAAACTGCGCACCCTCAAACTAACTGCTTCTAAGACCAAACCTCGTCACTCCTCAGACTCTGATTCCACAACGCAGACCATGGATAATCCTGTTTCCCTTAAACCGGATGCTACACATGGGGCAATTCCTAAAGCTACTACTTCCAGTAAGCTTCTGCAACCTGGCTCTACGAAACGTCTGAAAAAAGATCCTCCTTCTCCAGGTTCCTCGTCACACTCAGCATCCATGGATCTTATCCTTGAAGAAATTTGTGCGCTTAAACCCTTCATGGCTGAAACTACTCAAACTTTGCAATTTCTTCATGACAAATGGTCTACACTTGAATCGAGGGTTCTTTTGGTGGAACAATCTACGGAGTCTCTTCAAACTTCCTGTGCAAAAATTTCGTTGTTGGAGAAGGATGTCTCTCTCTTAAGAAGGCAAACAGAGGAGTTGGAAAATAGGAATCGTAGAAATAACCTACGCCTTTATAATCTTCCGGAACTCACAGAAGGGTCAAATCCAACTGCTTTCTTCCAAACCTCCTTACCGAAAATTCTGGATCTTCCTCCTTCTTCTTCACTCAACATTTAACGTGCACATAGACTTGGTCCAAAAGTTTCCACCAAACCCCGCGGAGTCATCATGCTGTTCTTGCAATATACTGACCTCCTTCAAGTACTTTCAGCAGCAAAAGCTAAAAAACAAGTTATGTGGGAAGGTCACCGTTTATATCTTTCTCAAGATGTAGCTAAGGCAACAGCTGACCGTCGGAAGCAGTTCCTTGATTTACGTCCACGACTTCGAGCTCTTGGTGCCAGATTTGGTTTGCTTCATCCTTGCCTCTTCAAGGTGACCTACAAAGATAAGACGACAACTTTCGAAGAACCACAAGTCCTTGAAGAATTTCTCCGTCATCATGAAGCCGAAAACATGGACACTGCAAGATCTGTTTAATTATTCATGTTTTACCCTGTTTGACTAAAGTCTTTATCTCTCTGTTATCCTACCGTATCTAGTTTTTGTTTCTTCCATCTTAATGCATACCCCTAGTCCTAGTTTATTATGCCCTAGTATTGTGCATTTTATATATTTGGTTTTTCTTGTGTCTCTTTAACATCCCCTTTTCCATTTTTGTCTTCTTACAGATCCTCTCCTCATGTTCTCCACCCTGGTGTCTTTTTGCTCCCTTCAACTGCTCCTATGCTGGTTCCTCAAATGTTCGGTGGCGTGAGTTTCCGTTGTCGATGTCGTCCTCTTCTGGCGTCGTCACCCCTCCTTCTTCTTCTGTATTTGTTGGTATGTTTCTCTTTTCTTCTCACTCCTTTCTATTTTCTCTATTTTCTCTACTGTTCTTTCTTACTATTTTCTTTCTTTACTCTTCTTTTCTCAACCTTTCACTTACCTTATTTTCGATTTTTTCTCTTGATTATTTCTCTTACAGACTCTTTTTTGTATTCTTACTACTTCTCTCCTTTCTTCTCGACTCATTTTCTACTTCATCTTCTCTTTTATATCATTCTCTTGTTAATTTATATTCCGAGTAGTTACCTGGAATGTTAAGGGGTTAAATAACCCCATTAAACGTCAAAGAGTTTTAACACATTTGACTAGACTTAAAGCCGATGTAGCCCTCCTCCAAGAATCCCACCTTACAGAAACGGAGGCTCCCAAACTTAAGCGTTGATGGGTGGGTCATGTTTTTCACTCTCCTGCTTTAGGTAAGAAAAATGGTACAATTATACTGTGTCATAAAAAGTTAACAGTTTCAGTTATATCTCAAGAATGCGATGTTAATGGTCGTTGGGTTCTCATTAATCTTCTTATTGATAAAATACCTATAGTTATTTTCAATGTTTATGCTCCTACAGGTGTTGATAAATTGTTTTGGCCTGCTATTTCTGACAAACTTGTTACCCTCAATGAACAATATGTTATTTTCGGTGGTGATTGCAATCAAGTCCTTGATCCCTTTCTAGACAGGAATTCAAAAGTTAAATTTGTTCCCTCCAAAATGCATTCCCAATTTATCACATCTATACGGAACAATGCTTTAGTTGACATTTGGAGGCTATGTAATCCGGACCTTAGAGAGTACACTTTCTATTCCCCCACCCATCACTCCCAATCCCGTATTGATTACCTCTTCCTCAGCAAACCCTTAGCACAACTTGCCATTCACTCAGACATAGGCTCCATTTTAATTTCAGACCACGCTCCCGTTTTTGTGGATATTGACCTTATCCCCTTCTCCCCTCATTCAGGACGCTGGAGATTTAATAACTCTTTACTCCTTGATTCCAACTTTTGCACTCAATTTAACACTTTTACCACTGAATTTTTTACACTCAACCATCTTCCTGAATCTTCCTTTGCCATGGTATGGGATTAATTTAAAGCGGGTGCAAGGGGATTTATCATTAATTTTGTTTCTCAAAAGAAAAAGCAATCAATCTCTAAATCAACTCAACTTTTAGATAAAATTAAGAAGCTAGAATATGCCTACTATAATTCTAACTCTGAATCTTCTCTTCGTGAACTTAAATCTGCCAAATTCGATTTTAATAAATATACCACCAATGCTGCCTCAAACTCTCTTCTTAAATGCAACTCCCGCTATTACGGTGGACAGAACAAGATGGGCAAACTTCTAGCCAATTATCTCAAGATACGAACAGAAAGAACAAAAATTGAATCCTTACAAGGCCCGGCTGGTGTTTCTCTATTTAAAGACAAGGACATATTAGCTCAATTTGTTTCTTTCTACCAAACTCTATACACTCCCGAATCTATTCCTGACCATATTGATCTTCTTACATATTTTCAAGATATCCCCTCTCCAGAATCCTCTCACATTGACTTCCAATCATTAGATTTGGATATTACCCTTTCTGAAATCTCACATGCAGTCTCTATCCTTCGTCGAGGTAAAGCACCTGGGCCCGATGGTTTTACCATTGAGTTCTACAATCACTTTTCCTCCCTTCTTATCCCTAAACTACTTTTGTTATTTCAATCCTTTGCGGCTTCCGGTTCTTCTCGGGGAACTTTCCAAGAAGCATTAATATGTTTAATACCTAAACCAGATAAAGATCATACCCTATGTAAAAATTATCGCCCTATTTCCCTAGTCAATACTGATTATAAAATTTTCGCCAAAATTATAGCTCTTAGATTAGATCCTCTACTACCGGAACTTATTGGCCCTGAGCAGTCCGGTTTCGTTAAAGGTCGTTTATCGTCGGACAATTCTCGCGTTTTCTTTAACATTTTGAGTAAGGCCGCCCCCCTTTCTACTCCCCTTGCTGCTATCTCTTTGGACGCCGAGAAGGCTTTCGATAGAATAGGATGGGATTTTATGTTTCAGGCACTTCGCTGGTTTGGTTTCCCTCCTAAATTCATTTTTCTTATTTCTTTACTTTATTCTAGCCCCCATGCTTCAATCTTTGCAAATGGTATGACTTCCGATTACTTTCCCCTTCGAAGAGGGGTACGTCAAGGATGCCCTCTCTCCCCTCTTTTGTTTATTCTAGCTTTAGAACCCTTTTTAACTAAGATCAGACTCGATGATGATATTACTGGTTTTCATTATGGTTCTCAAAAACAAGCTAAATTATCGGTTTACGCAGATGATATCTTATTTTATTGTTCAAACCCCCAAACAACTCTACCTTCCTTCCTTAATCAAGTTTCCTCTTTCTCAAAAGTTTCAGGTTATCGTCTCAATATTGATAAATGCGAAATTTTACCCTTAAATCCTCTATGTCAAAAACATCTCTTTGACGCCTCTGGCTTTTCCTGGCAACCCTCTAAGATTAAGTATCTAGGTGTTTGGTTCGCTCCTCGTCTTTCCGACACACTTAAATTCAATTTCAAATCTCTCTCTGATAAAATTACTACATCAATCAATCGTTGGAATCCTCTCTTCCTTTCCTGGTGGGGTCGTTTGGACTCCATCAAAATGATGCTAGCACCTTTAGTTCTCTACTCTATTTCTATGATTCCCATTCATATCCCAGACCACTATTTCAAGTCGATAGACTCTCTTTTATTAAAATTTCTGTGGAAGGGTAAAAAATCTCGAATAGCACTCTCTTCTTTGAAAAAGGATAAATCCCTCGGTGGAGTCAAATTTCCTAATTTTAAATCATACCACAATGCTTTTTCCTTAAAGCAAGCCCTGTGGTGGCTTTCTTCTGATCTTCCTCATTTTCCTCCTCTATGGCTCACGTTAGAATCTTCTTTTCTTCATCCTTATGAATTTGAAGAAGTTCTATCCTTTTCCTCTAATGTGTCATCTCTTCGTTCCCCCATCATTTCTCACTCCTGTTCTCTTCTTCGTCCATATTTATTATCCACATACCCTTCTGTTTCCTCTACTCACACCCAACCTATCTGGCATAATAAATTCCTTAAAATTCGTAATCGCTCATTATATTGGAAAACCTGGCATTCTCTTGGTTTAAAATGGATCTCCCAACTTCTTTCAGATACTCAACCTCTTCCTTTTCAAAATCTTCAAACTCAATTTTCGCTGCCTTCCTCTTCTCATAAACAATATTTATCACTGATTCCTTCCCTTACCCAATACCTTTCTTCGCTCCCGACCACCAACTCTATACCTGCCACACATCTTTCGATTTCTAATGCCCTCGACCAATCCCTTTCTGCCTCATTTATCTATAAATCTCTGCAGTCTTCTAACGATCGTTCTAAATCTAAAGTTGAGTTAGCTTGGGAAAAAGATTTGTCTCAAATTTGGTCCTTCAATTTATGGGATAAAATTTGGTCTAGGGTTCACAGTACATCCAGAGCGGCTAACACTACACAAACTTTATTCTTTATTTATAACCGTACACTATTTACTCCATTAACTCTGTCATCATTCTCCCCAGACACTCCCTCCACTTGTTGGTCCTGCCCCTGCCCTTTGGCTGATTTGAAACATATGATATTCGAATGTCCTCCCATTTTAGGTTTTTGGCAATTAGTTTGGTCCCAATTGCAAAAGATTTTCAACCTTACTTTTTCTTTTTCCATCATTCACATTTTCCTAGGTTCCCTTTCTCCTGCTTTTACCGGGTCACACCACAAACATAAATTAATTGACCTCTTAATAGCCATTGCTTTTCACCATATTACATCACATTGGAAACAGGCTAAAGATGTTTCCTTTACTGCTTGGTGGAACGCAGTTTGTTTTAATCATCGTCTAGACACTAATTTTGTTTCTCCCATTTCCTTAGCAATCAAACTTGATCTTTTATGGCTCCCCCTTACCGAATATTTATCTAAGATTGCCAGACCTCCTCCCACCTCTCCAATACGTAATGTTGAAGTTCGTAAACCACCGTGATTGCATTTTCTTATTTGCTTATACTGTTTCTTCATTGCATCTACTGTTTTATCATGTCATTTATATATTTTTATTATTCAAGATGTTTCCTCATTCCCCTATGTTCCTGACATTTATTGCTTATCCTATTTTTATGTATAAGATAGCTTTAATAAGTTTTGCCATTTTGTAAGAGATTTCTTGTTTTTTCATAACTTTTGACTGTTTCTTCATTTTCTGTCTTTGTCTCTTTTTACTTCAATAAACTTCAAACTTAAAAAAAAAAAAGAGGGTTAGGAAAGGGAGAAAGAAAAGAAAGGTATGAGAAGCATCTAGGTAAGTAGTAATAACAAATTGAGAGAGAGGGAAAAGGACACTCTTGGTCCCCCTGTTAAATCTTGTAAAACAACGAAAGAGTGTTGTGAGAGAAGTGTGTAAGCACTAGACACAGAGAAGAAATCTCCCTGAAGAAGTCACAGTGGAAATCAGCGTTTTTCTTTTTTAGGAAGCCCTCACTCACCACCCTGGGTGGTGACATGCTTCATCATCGGGCCCACCAGGAGAAGCCGAATGCCTCCCTGCTGTGCTACAACGCCAGATTACTGCGGAGCACGTTCTTTGTGGCAAAAGTGTCAAAAAGAAATGTGAATTAAAAATGTCAGAAACTGTACCATACGGAATTTTTTTTATTCAATGGTCAGTTTGACATAAGTAAAATATGTGTGGGAAACTTACCAGTTAATGACTCGGTTGTTTCCACTTAAAGTGGGGTCAACATGTTTCTGCCCGTCTATGTGCCATTTACTGGGCTTTCATCAGGACCGTCAGGTGGTGTACCTCGGCGGTATGGGTGCGCTAAGGCCCACCCTTACCAGAGGAGGTGACATGGATCCATGGGGTCCGGTAGCAGGAGACGCTAGGTGCAAAACGGGTGGCAGGCGTTGCGGGCGGTGTGCCATTGTCGCTTCCCCCCCCTCCCGAGACCCATGGGGTGTGGATCTTGTGCATTACAAACAGTACAGGGACCTCAAATTCAAGGTTTCCCATCACTTTTGTTTGGTTATTGCACTTTATTTTACACACTTGTTTTTAACTTTCACGTCCTCTGGTAAGGGTGGGCCTTAGTGCGCCCATACCGCCGAGGTACACCACCTGCCGGTCCTGATGAAAGCCCAGTAAATGACACATAGACGGGCAGAAACATGTTGACCCCACTTTAAGTGGAAACAACCGAGTCATTAACTGGTAAGTTTCCCACACATATTTTACTTATGTCAAACTGACCATTGAATAAAAAGAATTCCGTATGGTACAGTTTCTGACATTTTTAATTCACATTTCTTTTTGACACTTTTGCCACAAAGAACCTGCTCCGCAGTAATCTGGCATTGTAGCACACCAGGGAGGCATTCGGCTTCTCCTGGTGGGCCCGATGATGAAGCATGTCACCACCCAGGGTGGTGAGTGAGGGCTTCCTAAAAAAAAACGCTGATTTCCACTGTGACTTCTTCAGGGAGATTTCTTCTCTGTGTCTAGTGCTTACACACTTCTCTCACGAAGCATCTAGGTAATCCATGATTGTAGGAGAACAATAAGGGACATATGTGAACGCCACAGGACATAGTGGATGGATATCACTATCACCTACTGAATGATAGAATATGTAAAGATAGCAGGCCTTAATGGGGGTTTGTTATTTTGTAAATAACTATCTAGCGCATCCCATAATTTCTTGGATGACGATAAAACGTGGGATTATCTGGAATAGATATTATCTGCATTATGATGAAGTAGATCCAAGCTCACCATGTCTGAAAGGAAATGTTAGAGGAGCTTTTCCATTTGGACAAAATTAATTTCTTACCAATGGCTAGTAATAAGTCTTTTTTTTTTTTTTTTAAGTTTGAAGTTTTTTATTAATTTAGCACAGTTACTTAAAACCATTGCTATAAAAGTCAGCATTAGCACATTTATAAAAATCAGCATTAACACATTTGTCATATTAAAAAGTCAGAGCTGAGAAACAGCTCTCCAGGCTTAGTGTCCATTATGCTTATAGAGAAAACAGTCTTATAGTTGCCGATGTAGACATTTTGCTGAGCTAAACCAAAATAAAAGATGATTAAAACAAAAAGGTGCTAAACCACGGGGGGAAAAAAGTCTGTAATGAGTTTTTGAGGGGGAGGGGGTAGGAGAGTGGGAGCCGAAGAAGGTGAAAAAAATTGTCCAAGAGTCTCACAAATTTTCCAGACCTTGCAAGCACTTGAGTGTCAGTAGAAGCAAAACAAAGGGCCGAAGCCTCCCAGCATGTCCTAATGCCCCATCTTAAATACAAGGGTTTTAGGAGAGACCTTCTAGGGGCAGCTAGGGCCGGGCAACAGCACAGGAAATGCAACCATGATTCGGAGTGGTATTTGCACAATCTACAGGCCCCCCTCACTTGTCGGAGCCCATCTGTTAAAGGCCGTCGAACGCAGGCCTAGAAGTCGCATAAACATTATATTCTTCCGTGCCACTGCGTTTAAATTTTCCTGGAAATAAGCTTGCGGTTTCCCGGGAAGATACGAAGAGTTCAAGGGGAGCAAAATGGTAGATGTTTTTACAGAGTGCAGGTCCATACGATGGGAAATTAATTTGACCTGCCTATTGATGGCATTTTTCCAGGCTGAGTATGGAATAGTGTCTGAAAAAAGAGATGCGTTGTCAATCTCTAGCACTCTTACGGCCTTTGCAATCTGAGTGTTCCAAGGGTTACCAGGACTGGAAAAAGTTTCTTTTCGCTGGGATTTTAAGGTATTGTCGCCAGCTTTTAGTGTCCTTATAAATATTTCAGGGTATCGGCCTCGCAATAGATTGATTGTCTTTGTAGGCCCAGCTCCAAACATAGTTTTGCCCGCTGAATGAAACTTGGAAGGTGGAAGATTTTTTTATAGGTGGAGATTTGGGCGAGATCAAGACTAGCAGAGCATGCACCGGGAAAGGCCTGATGCCCGTAGGTTAAGGCAGGAAGAAGAGTAGCTTTGATCACCTTCAGAATGGCTTCTGCAGAGGGACTGCTCAGGGACAGGTTCAACCGGGTCAGGGAGTATGTAATTGCTCCTGCTCTCTTTTGCAAGGCGGCTAGATGAGCTGCAGGTCTAGACGTCTCGTTGAACCAGACTCCCAGATAATTGTATTTTACAGTTGTATTGATCCTGGCAGGCCCAATGTTCCACCTTAAACTTTTCTTATTCTTACATTTGCCAAATATCAGTACCTTGGTCTTTGCCTGGTTGATTTTCAGAGCATTAGCGGTGTTATATGTATGGAGCGTACTTAAAGCTTGTTGGAGACCCGATTTTGCTTGGTCCATTATTACAATGTCATCCGCGTATTGTAAGATGTGCAGAGACTTTTTAGCAGGGCCCAGTTTTGGCGGGAAAAGATTGCTATTCGCCAGGAATGTTCCTAGATCGGCTGTATAAAGATTGAACAAGAGAGGGGCAAGAACGCAGCCTTGCTTTAGCCCGATTTTGACCGCAATTCTTGAAGAGACTGTCTTTGGGCCGGTTTTAATTTGCACCCATGTGTTCTTGTGCAGGGAGATGAGTGCTCCTAGAAGGCTCTGCGGAATCCCCCACTTATTCAGTTTCCCCCATAAGATATTCCGAGACACTTTATCGAAAGCCGCGCTGTAGTCTATAAAACAGCAGTAAAGTGGAAGATGGTTTTTTTGAGCTGCCTGGATGGCTAGAGTAGTGATGTTGTCTATTGTGGAGGCCGATGCCCGAAACCCAGTTTGGTAGTATGGTATTATGTTATTTTCTGCAACCCATTTTTCAAGCAACCTAAGAAGATGCCGGGCATATGCCTTTGCCTCAAGATCTAGTAGGGCAATGAGTCGGTAATTAGCCGGTAGCGTGGAGTCTCCTTTCTTGAATATGGGGCATAGAGTCGAACCTAACCATGAGTCTGGTAGCTGACATGTCATAAACACGTTGTTATATAGGGGAGTCAAAAGGCCCGCCCACTCTTCCAGGGCACATTTGAATACCCCAGCCAGAAGGCCGTTGGGCCCTGGAGAACCGTCGTTTTTCATAGTTCGCAGATACTTGGAGACCTCGACTACAGTGGTCAGCTCGTAGTTTTCTGTTTGGATGGGTTCAGCACGATCTCCTAATTCAATCACCACGGGGTCCGAGGCGTCACTGCGATATAGTGGGGACACGTGCAGGGCCCAATCTTCTTCACAAACCGCGTTTCCTCTCATCTTGTTCGTGGAATGGAGTTTGTTCATATAACTCCAAAACTGGGATTGGCTGTTGCCCTTGAGCAGGGCGAAAATTTTTAGCCACTCAGACTGTCGTTTTAGTCTCTTGGTCTCCCATAAAGATTTCTTGAAGGTCTTTCGCACGGAGGCCACATTATTGGCAGTGTGTGCAGTTCCGATCAATTCGTGCCGGCGCACAGCCCTCCTGAGGATCTTTCTCTGGGAGGCTAGTGCTGGGTCGTAGGTTTGCTTCGGAGGTGGCCCAGATGATCTAGACTGAACCACGCAACCTGCCCGGAGATCCTGTAATTTAATGATGGCATTATCCCACCGGTGATGTAACTCTGTGGAAGCATCAAGTCTGAAGTAAGGAATTTCGTCCTTAAGCCAAATTCCCACCTTGACAGAACCTAGTGAGTCCCGTTTAATTCTTCTAGCCATGGTGTGGAGTTCGGCCCACGATGAGTGCCCCACTTCTGTTATTTCAACGGTGACTGGCGTTTGCAACTGCATTGTTACCATTAGGGGGTTGTGGTCGCTCTCCGAATGATCGGGAATTTCCATCCTGACCAGTTTATTGTCCAGAAGCGGTGATAGAAAAATATTATCAATAGTTGAGATGTTTCTAAACGTTGGCAAAAAATGAACACCCGGGTGCTGTTCCAGAGTAATTTGCTGGGCTGAGCGGAGGTTATGAGTTGTTAGAAAAATGGTCATCACTTCCTGCTCTTTGGTTTTCTTTGCTAAGAGGCCGTTAGTTGCAAGGTCTTTGATGTTAAAGTCTCCTAATAACAGTACCTCCGTAAATGCACATTCCAGTAAGAGATCTTCCAGATGTTTTATCAGTAGCTCAGTTGCAGATGATTTTATGGTTTTGGCTGTATTGTGGTAACAGTTAATTAGGAGGATAGAGAGGGCCCTACCTGACAATGAGATGCCGGTGATAAGTACTGTCTACCCTGTTGTCAGGTTCCGAGGAATAAGTGTGGCCGTTATCTTACACCTGTGCTTAATGAAAATAGAGAGGCCCCCAGAGGGTCTTCCGTGAGAGTTGGCCTGGGCTGCTGGTTGAAAAAGTTCGTAATAGCCAAGCAGAGGCGATGGGGATAGAGACCAGGTCTCCTGGAGACAAATGATGTCGCTTTTGTTCAGGAATTCCACGGCTGATTTTGAGGCAAGAGTTGACTTTAGGCCGGCCACATTCCAGGATGTGATAGTTAATTTGGAGTTGCACCAGCTGGCGCCCATGTTAAGAAGGGCGCTGCTGGACAGAATTGGTTGGAGGCTCAAGGGAAGGATAACTGTGGCGGGTGTCGTTAGCGTGGAAGGCAGGGCAATTACGTTTGCAGCTTATCAGACGTTGGTTGTTGTAGCATGCAATGTTTAAGAGATTATCCGCTTTCGACGCTTCTGGGAGCCAAGCATGGATTGCGCCCCGGGACCCCTTCAGTACGCTAATAAGCTGCTTCACCGGGGCCTGTGGGAGGAGAACGTGGGGATATTTTTGTTGAGTAGGAACCCACATTTCGATGCCCCAATTTTCAAATAAAATGGCTTCCCCGAGAATTGCATTCCTGATGGATTCCTGGGACC
Source organism: Lissotriton helveticus (assembly GCF_964261635.1). Lineage (NCBI taxonomy): Eukaryota > Metazoa > Chordata > Amphibia > Caudata > Salamandridae > Lissotriton > Lissotriton helveticus. The sequence goes on along the minus strand of NC_136067.1, from coordinate 1,814,705,695 downwards.
ACATTGTAGTGGTGGCCTCTGAGCCCCCTTTCCCTGGTATTGTGGAGAACTTGACCGATATAAGGTCTGAGGAGGTGACCCCAGACAGCGCTGGAACACAGTTGAATAAACGGATGAGATTACTTCTGTTAAGGATGTCATGTGGGCCCTTATGATCATAGTGAGGAAAAATAACTAATTCTGCTCCCTTTTCCGGGCTCTGGTGATTCTGACTCCTAGCTGTTTCATTTAAAGGTGCTGGCGCCTTCAAAAGTTGGAGACGTGCTTCAGGTAGGTGATTGTTCCCCCCGGTTGGCTTGTCATTCCCGGGACTTGTGGCAGTTGGGGCGGAAAAGGCCTCTGCGTGTGCGTGGAGGAGTCCCAACCAGCTTTAGTTGGGTCCTCTGATGGATGGCACGCACAGCGGCCTGTTACTTCGCCCTCTGTTGCACTTTTCGGATCCATGTTCAACGTTTTCGCCATTACCTGACATTTAAGTGGACTCTTCCGTGCTTCTGGCATTGCTGCGACGGACTGTACAGTGATGTTCTGACTCCCAAGTCTTTGGTCATGGATAATTGTTCCTGTGGTTTTGTTTGACGGTGGTTCATTCACTGTAGTGAAATTTAATTAGATGGCTCTTGTGGCCCCGGGACCTCCCTGAGTTGATAGCCCGGGCTGTTCACTAGTGTCCTTTGAACCCACGGGGGTCGTACTTATCTCTATGGTTTTTGTTTTGAATTTTGAGGGCAAGTTGAAGATGGGGAAGTAAGGGAGACCCCTTGATTTAATAACTGGCAAACTGGGTGCCGCTGACCCTTCAAGCCCCGCCCTCCTTTTCGGTAAGCGTTGTTTTTTAGATTGTTTTTTCAGTTTCTTTCTCTCCCTCCTTGACAGTGAAGGTTTCATGGAAGGATTAGAAAAGCAATGGGCCATGTCCATATGGGCAGTGTCGGTGCAGACGGATCGTGTGGTTAATAATTGTGTTGGTGTTCGACTGGTAGTTTCAGTGAGTTCCAAGCCAGCTATGAGGGGGCAGGGGCTAGTCCCTGATGAAAAACAGGCCAAACTTTTAGTAGCTGGGCCGGCACAGGAGGGAGTATTTTTTCTCTCTGGAGGTGAAACGGGTACTGTGGCGGAGCATGAAGGCTCTTCAACGGTCAATGAAATTTGAGACTCTTGAGTGGTCTCTAATGGCCCGTATCCATTACTGTGGTACTTCACGCTTTTCAAGTTTGCACCCAGGATTTCGGGGAGAGACAAAAGTTTGTTGATTATTGGAGAGCAAGAGCAGGAATTCGAGTTGCCCATTGGCCCCGCCGGGCCTTCAAGAGAGCTTATCCTGGAGCCCAGGTCCGACAGTGCTGAAGCCAGAGTCTGCATTAGATCAATCTGCAGCTCCATTTTCTGCGACTGCCATAGCGTGGCTTTAGCAATTGCATCTTGCTTTGCATGAAGAGATGTCAGTGAGACCAAGATAGGGTTTGTGGTGTCCGAAGAGATAAACACTAGAGATTCCCGGTCCTCTAATAGAGTTCTTAAAGAGTTTGAGAGCGGGCTAAAGCCCGGTGAGTGGGCGAGTGATTCTTCGATTCGGGCTTCTAAGGAGGCCAAGAATCGGTTGGATAGTTTTTTAGGTAATGAAGATCCATCATAATTGAAACTCTTATTTAAAGATGAATGGTCATTGTGACCGATTGAGGGTGCCCCTGAACATAAGCTTGGGCTGTGTTGTGGTTGGGGCTTCAAAGTTGGATCAGCCGCGTCACAGTTATCAAAATGATCTGGCGGTGTTGACAGGACACTGCTGTGGACCTGGGCTTGAACTTGCAGCTTAGTCGCGGTGTTTAATACAGTGATGTTTAAGGAATCTGAGCTGAGGACTGGTGAGGATGAATTTCCCAGGGCTGCGGGGGAGGCGCTTAGTGAGACGAGAAAACTGTCCTGGGTCGTAATGGCGACCTCCTGAGAGAGCGTATGCAGGTGGTGTATCTCATGTAAGGCAGAGGATTTGGGCGAGGGTAGAGAAGGTTTCTCCGGAGTTGGGTTTTTGATGTGAGCGGGGCTAGGAGAGCAATGGTTGTCAGCCTGAATATCAGCTTTTAGATCTGCGTCGTACCGTAATGATTGGGTAGAAGGAGAGCCCTTTTGGAGAGGAGTTTTAACAAAAAAGTCGCTGATCCGAGATTGCGATGGTGGGCCGCCTGAGTGTAACGTTGTGTCTTGAGGTGGCAGCGACTCCTGTTGAACCCCCCCGGGAGATGCGGAGCGGAGAGTAGTGCCCTTTCTCCGTGGTAAATTTCTAAGCTGCTTGGTGTTTTCCATGGCGGGTCCACAAGGTATTGTTTGCGGGCTAGACGGAGGCGGGACTTACACACCTGCTGTCCCCTCTCGTGAGTATTGAATGCCCAGAGGTAATGGAAAGGAGCTGCGGAGCTACAAAGACAGCGACAGCCCAGGAACAATCTGACTGGGTTCCGATATAGATAAAGGTTGATAAAGGTTGCCAGGTGTCACTCTTCCTTCCTTCCAGCCCTTCCTTCCAGCCCTGTAGAAGCCAGCTATTCGGTAATGGTCACCGCCGCTTAGCCCCTCTTCGCACTCCGTCGTATGGCACCGACCTCTCTGGGTCACGAGTGGCACGAGCGAGCAGACCGGCTGAGGGCTGGGGGCTAGGGGCTGAGGGCTGAGGGGTCTGTGAGATGCCTCAGCCTCAGCAACTGGCAGCAGGCTCCGCAGCAGACGTCACTCCCCCAAGCGACCGAGACAATACCGGCCTCAGCCAACAACTAGGTCAGCAGATTAAAAGGGCAGGCCCAATTTCGCTCCTCACCTGTTTACTGGAGAGCCCCCTCGGGCTTAGCGGCGGTGTAGTGTCTCCCCTTCACGCGTCCTTCACACGGGCACCTCCCTGCAGCCACGCCTGGGCCGGAGGCAAATTCCACTGGGGAGCCACGTGGGGCCGCGGGGGGGCCACGTTAATCCCCCGCGGTTGTCGGCCGGTTACCGCAACACCTCAGCTCTCCCGGACTCTCCCGGGACTTCCCTCTCTCCTCTGTACCGGGAGCCGGGAGCCAGGAGCCGCGGACCTCTCCTGACCGGAGCTCTGACGGGGCGCGGTAATAGGGAGTCAAGTGGGAAAGCGTGAAAGTGGGAAAGGTCAGCCGCGGGTAATGGATTTGCCAGGGTCGCACGCCAGCTCGCTGTACCGGCTTGCTCGGCTCGCTCGCTCAGCACACTTGCTGCTCCCCACAGTGGAAATCCGGCGTCTGGCGTCTGCTCTCCGCTCCTCTGGCGTAATAAGTCAATTGGTAGGATATTGGTTGTAGAAAGACTATTGGACTGTGTTGATGCATACATACCCAATATTGCAGTTGGAGCATCTATAACTAATTGGATGTTTAATATCTTTTGGATGTGTCCTCTATGTGTTGCGAAAGGAGACAGATGCATTTCAATGATAGAACATGTGAGTTGTATCGCCGGGGGCTACTTTACAGTTACAGCAACTGTTTGAATCCAATAATCCAAGTTGGTCCAACATACATTATGTATGATCCATAGTCTCATTTGTGCTCGGGCTGCGTTGACCTTTTCTGTGAAGGGAGAACTTCATATTTTAGACTATGTCAATGGGGAGATCTCAATATCTGGGTTAAGGATGGAGTTCCAAACATTACAATTGAGTTTTGTTTCACAAATGTTTGGGGCACTAAGAAGGTTGTATATTTTTGAGGCTGCATGACCTAGTTTTGTAAAGCTACCTGAAAAGGTGTGAGACAGCAGGAGGATGAGTAGGTTCTAGATTTCTAACTACCGACTTAAACCTTAAAAAGTTATCAAAGTTTAAATTAGATATGTTATCTCTCTGTTGGAATTGTGCAAAGCATAACAAGTCTTTTTTTTAGTACCTAGCTCTTTCAGTAAAGAGTCGCTCCAAATGCCCTCATGTCCCTCTACTTTGAATTCCTTATTAAACCATAAGGAAGCAAAATCCGATTTGGGAAGTTTATAGAGTTATTTATTATCAATGGCATGTAGAGACTCTAGTGTGTCATTTACAATGGGTAGTGAATGCAGTATGTTGAGACTCTAGGTCTTATGTTCCATTAGGAAGAAGCATAATGGAAGAGGAGCAGATAAGACTCTTTCTATTGACAGCCATGTAGGGTCATTAGTGGTGATGTTACAGAACCACCAGACACCTTACCGACCCAAAAAGGCCTGATGGTAAAGAAGGAAATCTGGGAATTTAACTCCACCTTCCTTTTTATCCATTCTCAGTTTCCTGAGGGAGAATCCAGAATTATTTTTTTTTGTATAAAAACTCCTTCAAGATGTTGACAATGAATTTGTAGAAGTCATAGGAAAATTTAAAGGAAGCATGCTGATTGGGAATTTAATAATAGGTGTTAGAATCTTTTTAATTGTTTCCAACCTGCCCCAGCAGGTGCTAAATTTGGGGGACCATTGTGTAATCAGTTCTTTGATATTAGAGAGACAACTATCAGGTTTGTATTTTACCTTCATGAACTGGTTACAAGAGATTTGCTACATCTCACATTCAAGTAACTATCTTGTACTTTCACATGACATTCTTGGAAAGAATTGATACTTTTCTTGTTACATTTATATGGACAATAACATGAGAAACTCAACATTTGATGCAGCACATGAAAAGCAACTTTTGTGAATTACTCTTTCCGGACTAGCCTGTGTGACCGGAACAGATCATCAATTCTCATGATGTCCCTTGAGAAGTTATTCCAAAGTATCAACTTTTACACCTTGTGAGCAGATGATGGTTATGTGAACATCAGACCATGATGGGGTGACAAGTGATGTAATCCCCGGATGTACCAAACTGTATCTACAAAGGCGACTAGATGCAGAGTGGGCTATTTTGCATGCATACAATCTTTACCTTTGCCATGGATGCACCTGTCCCGTTTCTTGATGCAGACTGATCTCCTTTTCTTCATTGGAGATTTCTTTAATCCTGCCGATGCTGAGCTCATGTCAGTGGGCTTACTGGCACTTCAGATCCTTGCCTTTTCCTTATTACAACTTTAACCAGACTCTATGCCCAAACTGAGAACTCTTCCTGAACTGTTCCTCTGTCCATGCTGGTGGCGAGTATTCTCTTGTTTAGCAAACCTTCTATGGACTACTTAACTGAACTCTAAATTCCGAATTTCCTTAAAGGTTATCCTTTTATTGTATTTTTGTTAATTGTGTGGTTTTAAACCACATTCAGTAATTGTTTATTAATGCTCATGACTGAATTGCCTCGACACTGATTAATTCTTTAAATGCTAAACGTGTTTGAGACAATAATTAATTCAATTTAAACTGTCTGAGACTTCTTTAAAACTGTATTTCTGAAATGTTCTTTCGACAGAGATTGTGCACTGAGAATCTGATTTCTAATACATAATAGAGATAGCCCTATACTATTTTTTAGAGCATCAGATTATTTTGCTCTTGTTCTGCATAGCAACACTTGAACTTCTTTAAAAGGTTCAAACTTCCTTTGGTTATCCTATATATCTATTGCATGGTTTTGAGGATAGTGTATTTCAATTTGATTTCCAATTTGTAATTTGGCTACCAATTAGTTGGCCCTCACTGTGCAGCCAACGGTCGACACCCTATCATACACCCCTCAATGCATCAAGCAAGGTCAGTCGGAGGACCAAGCCTCTTTGGGTGCGATTAGTTCTTGAAACCTAGAGTATGATATGAAACATTTTATGCCTATGGGCCCAGGTACAAAATTCCACTGCAACGCATCTGTGGGGGAATATAAGGGTGTAGCGCTGTCTAGAGCCTGGTATAATGTCCTGACATTGTTACATGCCATCGAACCTTAAGGAATCCTGATTGGGTGGGATGTATTATGTGACCCAAAATGTTATCCAATCCTGTAGCTAACACATTTTCATATATCTCACAGTCAATATTCATAATTTAAATAAGACTATAGTTTTTTTTATTTTTGGACATCTTTACCTTCTTAAGGGATCATGACTATCATTGCAACAGCAGCTGATCCCTGGATCTTACCTGTATCGGCAAAGTGAAGGAACACATTGTGAAGAAGTATAAGAAAGGATTGTTCATTTGTTTTATAAAAGTTGTTATTAAATCTATCCAGGCCAGGCACTTTACCCAGTTTTAGGCTGGATGCAGCTTTAAGGCTGTCATCCTGCTCTATGGGTTCATTGAGGTTATTGCTCGATGCTGGGTTTAAAATGGGCAACTAGTCTGTTAAGAAATTTCACACAAAAGTCAGACTAAAGTTTAGTGGTGGTGGCATGTAAGGTTTCTTAAAAGTCTTGAAAGGAATCCATAATATCTGGTAATGAAGTAACATTTTGACTAGCTGCGTTTTTGATGACTGGGATTAAAGATGTGTGCTTTCCAAATTTAAAGTGATTAGTGAGGAGCTGACCAGCTTTATCAATTTTGACCATTGTTTCTGCTTTATGTACCGCAACCCATATATGTACTCAAATGCTCAAAGTTGTGTTATATTCATATTTGAGAGATTTCAGTTCAGTAAGGCAAAAGATCCTTTAGAATGGTTTAGTGTTTTGATTTTCCCTCCAGTTCATTCAGCCTTAGAATATCTTTTTGCTCCTCTTATTGTGACGTTAAATGAATCCCAAAAAAGGTTTGGGGTGGTCTCATTTATGTTATTTTCATTTATAAAGTGTGTAATGTCTCTTTGGATGGAGTATCTAATTTCTCCATTATCTGTAACCAAATCGTTTATATACCATTGTTTAAGGACTGGGGTAGGAACACAAATTTATACCCCTAATGAAATGCATTTGTGATCTGAAATAAAAATTGGTTCTATTTGTGGGGAATCTGATTGTTGGAGAAGTCCATTATCTACTAAAAATAGTCAATCCTAGAAAAGGAGTCATGGGGATGTGAGTAAAATGTATCTTCATTGTCCTTCGGGTTATGAATTCTCCATACATCAGTGAAGCTGTGTACCTCACATAGGTGTAAGAGTTGAGGATGTGAGTTGTTAGGCCTAAATATTACTTGGGAAAAGCTGTCAATAGTGCCACCTAATGAAAGATTAAGATCCCCACCTAAAATCATGCTATTATGTTTGGGAGTTCGGTGACGGTTTTATTGAGAGAGGACCAAAACCTAGGATCATCTATATTGGGAGCATCAATATTCATGATATGAGATTAAATTTCTCCTTTTTTGGCTATATCGAGCACTATTGATAAGGAACTATATGTTTGTATCTTTTATGGAATTATAAACCTAAATAAAGATTTTATGAATGAATGATTAGTCATCTGCCTTCTTTATCTTGCTGCTGGAAAGTAGCTGAGATGTTAGATTTTTTTTATATTAAAGTTACAGCTTCATTTTTCTTGTGGAGTGCGGGAGAATCGAAACAGTCACTTATCCAGTGGTATTTAAACTCCAAAGATTCTGTAAGACCAAATTTTGTCTCTAGTAATATTATGAGATCACCTTTAAACTTATATTTCTGAATGGTTAATGCCCGGGTGTTGAGAGAAAGTATTTTTAGAGGTTGTGAAGTGATAATGCCCATATTTTGAGTAGTAACAAGCTCAAGTATCGGATGTTTGAAATGTTGCCTTGGATTCAGAACAAACTTCGTAAAATGGGCTGTTATAATATGGAAACGGCACCCATAGAAGAATGAAAGTCAGGTTGTAGACCATGTATGTCCTATAGATGTATCAAAAGGTATCTGAACTTCTGTTGAATTTACCCTGCTTATTTGCAGTAAGAGAATATGTAATGTGGGAAAAGCAAGGGGAAGTAGGAAAACTAAAATACAAAAGAAAGCATAAAATCACCAAGCCCACCTCAGGAGAGCACTAAGGCTCACTAACCAACCAACATTATGAGATAAACTGAAAAAGAGAGCGCTATGAGGGGCCTTCTGACATGAAAGTAATATTGCTTTTTTTCAGGAGTCAGATGGCACTTATGGTAGAAATGACTGTAACTGTATGGATTAGGCAGCACATTATTCTATGGCCTGTAACCTTAGTGTCAAGGAACAAGGAACAATATTGTTCAATTTGCACTGCATTACAGAAAAGGATATCAGGACAATGTCAAACACTTAGTAATAAAAGTGGTAGCGATGTTTTTGACGCTAAACATCAAAGATGGAACAAAGATTAAGCAAAGAAGCAAACCAATCCAGTGTAGCCATAGAGAAATGTGATTCATGAATGGTCCATATCTGAGTGTTTGATGTCTTGGAGGAATTTCTGGGGTCAGCAGGATTCTAAAAATGTTTGAGCTTATCATTAAAGATGATTTTGAAGTGGGAAGGGTCTACAAAGAATTGTAGGATGAAAAGAGATCTATGCTGATGTCTAAGGGCTAGAAAACCCTTCCTATGGCGTGTTTCGCATAATCGCAAACTGTGCCAATTTTGCCCCCACCCCAGTAAATCTTCTGATGATTTGTAAGGTATTTCAAGATCTCTTCCATGTTTTGCTATCATTAAGTTATGAAAATCATGGTCCTTGGTTGTTTCTTACTCTTGGGGGAGTCCTGTGGATTAACAGAAGGAATCCTATGTGCTCTCTCAATCTCAAAATCTTTGGAAAAGATGTTCAAAGTGTGGGAAATCCACATCTTCAGCAATTCCACATGTGAGTTAGCCACATCTTCTGCGAGGCCAAAAAATCACAAGTTTCCCGTTCGGTTGCAATTTTTCAGGTCTGTAACTTCCATTGAGAGAGACTCCAGATTGGCACACATTGACTCATTAAGTTTTTGCATGCTCTTCCCAGCATCTTTAAGACAGCTGAAACGAGATCCAGCCTCTGTGGTTCTGTTAGCTAAGCCTCTGAAGTCCTTCCTCAAGCCCTGAATGTCCGTTTGCATTAGATCTGTGTTTGTGTTCGTGCCTTGTGCCAGGTTATGCAGGGCAGTGACTTATTGATGAATAAGGTCCATGTTTGCAGACTGGTCAGTCTTGGATTTTAGCAGAGATTCTGGCAGTGGTGGGGTGGATATGGTTATTTTCTGGCCAGCTTTGAGTTCTTTTGTCTCCCTTCTATTTTTGTCTCTGCCTTCCACCAAGGTTGCAGCTGAGAGAAACCCTCCCCCCCACCCCCGGATAACGGTACTCTGGTAGAGAGAATCTCAAAGCAGAAATGGAGAAAGTGACCACCACATCTTACTTTATCTAGAACTCCTTGAAAGGGAAACTCACTCAACAAGAGTTATCAATGCACAGTAAATTGGTGATCCTCACAAGTAACAAACTCTATTCAGTTGTAGCACCTAAGGGTAGCCTCTACTCTCTGTCAAAAGGTAATAATTGTATGGCCACAACTCATCCTGTAGAATGACAAAGTCTCCTAGTAATGTATGTAGCATGAAACAAGCAAAGTTTGGTTTAAAGATATAGGGATAGTGGGATTCACAAAGGGCCTCCGCACTCGTGGTGGAGCCCGCAGTCTTGGCAGGGGCCCGCAGTCCTAGCAGAACCTCCGCAATGAGTAACTGCAGTGGGGAGGTCACTTCACAAGTGTGGGAACCCTGCCATGAGAGCTGGCCCCCCCACCTTGAGTGCGGGGCCTCCGCCATGAGTTTAGGGGCCCTTTATGAATAGGGCCCTCAGTTATGGTGGCTATTTCGTCCCAAATCCCAATGCCTGACTTTCACTGCTGAAAGTATATATGGCGTTGCATAAAAAGTAAAGTCGATCCTGGCACAAGAAGGCACAAAATGTATTAGTAAGTGGGTATGCCTCTTTTCCAAAATGTGTTGGCAATTACCCAGTAAACTTTTCCAATTGTATAGACTGCATAGCGGCGGCCATTTTAATGCCTGACCTTCACCTCAATCAACACTGGAGTTCCGATGTTCGTGGGTCAATTTAGATTGGGGAAAATGTTCCTTCATAAAGTCAGCCCACTAGGGCAACATCAAAATTAACCTCCTTTACTGCCATCTGCTCCCACAAAATGGGAGGCACTCTCAATCCACCAGAGAGAGCGATTAGGCGGCCATCTTTGTTGAGCGCTGGCTGCACCCTGTGAGTTCAAGTTCCTTAATATCTTAGATACATTTTACAGAGAGTTAATGTGATTATTGGTAGACGCACTTTAAAGTCAATAAAGTCCATAGCCAGCTTGAATCTAATAATTTTACAACACTCTGAATATGTATTTTATTTGGCAATCACACATGGCACATCAGGGACTTGTACACGAAAATCCAAGAAAGTTGTCTTTTTTTTTTTTAAGATGGTGGTGAAAAAAGTGAAATTATTTCAGGCCTTCTGCTCACATTCACGTTCAACTTCACTGTTGACATCACATCAAACAAGCATTTGTACATTTCAGTGGTCAGACTCTCCTACAGAGACCTATATTATCTTTCAGCTACTTCCTAGTGGTTACATTGACTTGTGGTATGTTAACTCTATAAGTCAGCTATGCTTGTGCATGCTCGTGTTCAAACAATGCACCCCGGGGAAAAAGCCACACTCAAAAATGATTGGTAATCCTGAATTGCAAGAAAGTCACATCTAGTAGGAAATAATTTGTAGCAATAGGAGCATAGTTATTGAAGAAATTACCCTTCAGAAAACATTAGGGGCCTAACCTTCTCTCTTTCAGCAGAATGTTGCAGATCCTTCTATTTAAGGACTGATTTTTAAAAAAAATGTATTTTATTGATTTTTCCACACGAACCCCCCCCCCACCCTCCTACAAGGCTCTTCATCAACAGGAGCCCGTTACTGGATACATTGCATAAAGTCAATTTCCACCGTTGAGTCGTATTCATATCATACTTAATATCACAATAGGCTTCCCAACCTCCTTTCCTTATATTAGTATTTACAACGTTGCATGTATCTAATACAGCCCTCACTATAACAGGAGCCCATCCTGGCGCTCCCACAGTCATTTGCCTTTCCCTCCCACCTCCTGCTAATTCCCTTCCACCGGTGTGCTCTAATTATTCTAAGCCAGGATTTTATTTCAACATCATCATGTAAGGGTGTGCCAGCGTCCCATTGCATTTGGGTTGCTTTCCAGTTCCTGCTATGCTTGGCCCTGCCTCCTTCCCCCTACAGCCATCCCAAACCCATCTACGCTCTTCCTGCTCCATCTATTACTTTAAGAAACCTCCAAAGAAGCAGAGTCCGAGTCCGGTTCAGGCACCGTCAGCCGCACCACTATGGCTTCCCATGCCTGCACCGTTTCCATCGCCTTCTCATTATTCGCTCTTCTAGCCTGTTGGAACCTGACCAAACTCTAACTAGCCGCCCAGGTTGCGAATTCCACCTTCCATCACTCCATGCTAGGGCCCTGCTTGGATATCCATTTTCTCGTTAGTTCCCGTTTGGCCAACAGCAACCCCAGAACAATGAATGTGCTTGTAACCTTATTTCTCGGTGTATGAGGAAACCAGTGCAGTATACATACTCCCATATCGGGTTCTATCTGCCTATCTGTCACTTCACACAGAGCCTCAACCACCTCTTTCCAATATGTCCCTAGTTGTGGGCAACTCCACATCATGTGCTGAAAGTCTGCCGCACTCAAGTGACAACTAGGGCAGCATGCTGATTCCACGTTAAAGTATTTCTTTATCTGCCCGGGGGTTAAGTAGATCCAATGTATAACATAGAAATGGATGAGTTGGAATCTCGCATTTCGCGTGCCCTTCCACACCCTTTCCACTAGTTTGGCACATGTCGGTTCAGGTATATCCTTGCCTAGGTCTCCCATCCATTTTTCTCGCAGCTGGGTCAGTGGTTTAAGCCCCTCCTCAATCATTCCTCTGTACAGGCCTTTACAGTCCCGCCGCCATTACTACATACTGGCATGCCAGGGATGTGGGTGGCTCTAGCAACACTTCCCCCCAGTATTTCTGAATCGCTGATACCAGAGCGGCATGCAGCAGGAAGTCGCCCCTAGGTAATCCGTATCTGTCATTGCAGTGTCTGGTAAGGCAAGAGAGCTCCCTCCTCATGCAAGTCGCCGAGCATCTGCAGCCCCAATCCCTCCCATCCAGCTAGCTTTGACCAATCCCCTCCATGCAGGAAGGCCGTATACATCCCGAGAGGTATCTCCGGTGCATATGGGTGGACGCTGATTCCCCTACTCCTGCTTCTATTCCAACATGGACTACGGCAAAGCTCCCCCCATTGGAGGAAGACACCTGGAGCACAGCAATGAGCGACTGAAAAGTCTGTAGTTATATATTCAGTTCATCACAAGTTACATCATCAAACGATAAAGACATTCCTCAGTTCTTTATTCCATGTTCAAAGAATTCCAAAACGTAATTCATCAAAGCTTCACGATGCATGAAAACAATGTAATCCAGATAAGATATCATCCAATCATCAAAAATCCCAATGCATTTCGGGCGGAAATAAAGCCCTTCCTCAGGGGATAGCTCTACAAACATAAAAGAAAACATCCATCAGTCCATACTGTTGCCCCCAAACTTAATGTATAACTTGCAAAAATAAAATTAAATGATAAAGTGCTAGATAGACTTAACCCTATGTGCTTATAAACACGCCCAAAATCAAATGCACAGCCAAAGTGTCATGAGAATGTCCAAGAAAACGCTGCCAGTGAAACTCAAAACATGCTGCCAGAAAAACCACAGAGTGTCAGAAAACGCTAATATACAGTGCTCAAAGATCACAAGCCCAAGCTATCATGTGCCAAATTCTCAAAAACATGCCAAGTACTCACTAAACGGATAACATCGGAGTACAACAAAAGATTATAGCCTGGAAAATAAACGTGCGCGTTAAAAAACCACACGCGATAAACGGACCAAATAATCAAGGTAGTTACAGTAGTCCCCGCAAGAGGTACTCACATAATGAGAAGTCCAAGGGACTCCCTCAATATACCACCAGCGTTGAGCATTGGAAAACACGAAGTGTCCGTGAAGATTAGTAAACGCGAGGTGTACGGGGTGAAGACAGAAAACGGACTAAACAAACTGAGTTCGTCGGCGCCATCTTAGAGTGGTGTTAGAAACCAAAATGTGCAGAGGATCGATAACCGTGCACTAAAACTTAAAAACCCAGGTAAAAACATGCAGTGTGCCCGAGATACCTCACAAAAGATCTGATCTATTCATAACCATGGGAAAAAATTAATAAAAATCAATAGAAATAATGCAAATGCAAAAGTTAATAAGGGCATAAATAAAGACATGATATTTAGGCAAATAATGTACAGTTCAAAGATAACACAGGAATTCCATCCTGTCGTTCAATCCGTGTGGCTGCATCGTCGCCAGGAAGCGGATCCAAAAGTTCTCTCTTTTGAGTAAAGTGTTTTTGTTATTGTGAGTAGATTTCACTTGCTCCAATATCAGAAATTTCAACTGGGCTACAGTATGTTTTTGTTCAAGAAAATGAGCTGCCACAGAGGACTTGGTGTTGCCTGTTCTGATGTTGCTCTCGTGTTCCAACAACCGTGTTCTAATTTTTCTTTCCGTGTGACCGACATAACATTTCCCACAGGGACACTTTAACAAGTAAATCACATTCGCCGACTTGCAGGTGGCATTCACTCGTAACTTGATAGGGGGACCTTTCATAGGGTGGTTTGTGACATTCCCTGGAATACAGTTATTACAATTGCTACAGTTGTAGCACGGTCTGAGTCCCTTGTAAGTTGCCAGCTGATCCTGCTCCCTAGGTTTTGACAACATCTCCTTTAGGTTGCGTCCCCTAGTGTATGCAAATAATGGTGGTCGTGCGAAGGCTCCCTGGAAGTCAGGTTCCAAACTGAGTAAGGACCAATGATTAGAGATGATTTTTCGAAACTGGTTGCTCATGACGGAGTACTTGGAAACCACTACCATCCGGGGGTTCTCCATTTTTTGTCGGACCTGTAAAAGGTCAACACGATTCATGTTGCCACAACGGGTCATTGCTTCATCCAGTATCGGTTGAGGGTAACTACGAACTTTGAACCTGTCCACCATGTTCAGCATTTCCTGTTGACACACGTTCTCTGAAGACACTATGCGTTTGACACGCATCAGTTGGGAGAGAGTAAATTTGTTTTAATCCGGGTCGGTGAAAACTTTGATGATGTAAGATGGAGTTGCGATCAGTGGGTTTTAGAAAAATGGTGGTGGTCACTTTGCCAGCACATCGTTCAACTTTAACATCCAAGAAATGTATGCATTCTCTGTCGTAGTTCCAAGTGAACTGAACGCGATCGTTAACCAAATTCCAGGATTTAAGAAAATCCAAGAGCTCATGTTCAGTTCCAGCCCATAGCATGAAAATATCATCTATAAATCTCAGATAAAGCTTCCCATTGTTAAGCCAGGCTGGTTGATTCAAAATGTGAGATTCTTCAAAAAGTTTCATAAAGATATTTGCGTATGACGGAGCCGCACAATTGCCCATGGCAGTCCCGCATAGCTGGTGAAACCATTCATCAAGTACTGTGAAGTAACTGTGGTATAAGGTAAATACCATCAGTTCCAACAGTAGTACCTTCAGGTCAGCGTCCAGATCAGAGTTAGCCAATTCATGTTCCACATGCAGCTGGACCGCCAAGTAATATAGTTCAAAGTCCAGGACTGCCCATCCCCCCTCTGCTCCAGGTCTCATCATCATGGTCAGGGCCACCCGTCTCCTACTACTCCCCCATAGAAACCCCCCTATCATAGTCCTGAGCATCCTGAACACCCGGCCCGGGATCCAGTTTGGGTGTGTCCTAAAGTAATATAGCAGTCTTGGTAGCGCCACCATTTTCAGACGCGCCACCCTTCCCGCTACCCAAAGCGGCAGTGTACACTAGAACGCTCCCCCTCATCCCTCGCACTGCTCTATTCACATTGCCCTCCAACATATCCTTCTGTTCATGATAAATGTTAGTTCCCAAATATGGCAGACAGCAGGGTTCCCATTGTATCCCATTCAGTCTATCAGGGGCTCCCATTGCTCGGCGCGCCGGGAAGAGACTGGTCTTCTCCCAATTCACGCATAGCCCTGAAGCCACCCCAAACTCCCTCAACAGGACCATCGCTCCCATTAAGTCCTCACCAGGGGATGCCAGAAACATCAGCAGATCATCTGCATAAAGCGATATTTAATGCATTGCTCCCCGCATCTCTAGTCCAGTGTAGTGGCTCCCCGTTCTGGCTCGCACCGCTAGGGGCTCGATCGCCAATGCCAACAGCAGCGAAGAAAGCGAGCAGCCCTGTCCTGTCACTCGTCCCACCGAGCAAGGTGTCGACACGGCCCCCCCTGTTCGCACCCGCGCCATTGCTAAGTTATACAATATTTGAGTCCACCTCGCAAACTCCTCCCCCAGTCCCATTTTGCACAGAACCTGAAAGAGAAATGGCCATTCTAGGCTAACAAATGTCTTCTCTATGTCCACCGAGAGAATCAGGGCGGACGGCATAAGGCCTTGGCAGTTCTCTAGAATTTGCAATAGGCGTCTCACATTAATAGACGTGTTACGCTTAGGTATGAAACTAGAATGATCTTGGTGTATTAATTGTGACATATAGGGGAGTAAGCAGGACGCCAATATCTTGCTCAAGATTTTGTAGTCAGTTGTCAGCATTGATAGCGGGCGATATGCTTTCATATCTGTAGCTTCCCTTCCTGACTTCAGAAGAGGAATAATAATAGCTTCCCTAGTGGTTTTAGGCAGCCTCCCTTCTTTATACACCTCCCAATAAATCATCTGCAAACGTGGAACTAAACAATCCGCATATTTGGAATAGAACTCTATAGGAAGACTGTCCACCCCAGGTGTCTTATTACAGACCATGTGCTTAATCGCGCTCCTTATCTCACCCACCGTAATCTCACTTCCCAGTAGATCCCCCTGCTCTTGCTCAAGCTTGGTAGAGTCACTTCCTCCAAATACTCCTGTATGCCATCAGGTCCCTCGGGCAGTTGGCTACTATATAGCCCAGTATAATACTCTAGAAACAGTCTGTTGATCCCCGCTTGTGTCTTTACCATCTCCCCTGATGGGGCTACCAAACCCAATATCGTCTCTCCCCTGGGGATCGGGTTAGCCAGCCACGCCAGCAGCGTGCTCGATTTATCCCCCTCTGCGTGCATCCTTGCTCTGTAAGTCTTATAATCAAAGGAACGTAATCTCTCCACCTGAACCACCACTGCCTCCCTAGCTTCAGAGACCTCAGCCTGCACTCCCGGGTTCCCAGGTCGGTTCCTCTCCGCGTCCCTCAGCCTGCCTTCCGCTTCTTCAAGGTCAGTCAAGATTGTTCTCCTCACTCCTGCCATCTTGCTAATACATATACCCCTGGTCACAACCTTAAACGCATCCCACTCAATCGCCACTGACATCGCCGTCTCTTCATTCTCCGTAAAGTACCATTCAATGCCCGTCCCCAGCTACTCGCTAAAGACCGTATCTTCCAATACTTCCGGCCTGAGCAGGCAGGTCGGTATGGCCGCTCTCTCTTGGCTCCAGCGTATCCGCACTAGCAGCGGGTTATGGTCTGATATCGTTTTTGCCAAATACTCGCTACCCGTCACCTTGGAGTGTATCTCGGGGGCGCATAATATTGGGCCCGATTCACAGAACTAACTTAAGACAAAATCCTAAACTTACTACTTTTGATATTCACAGAAGTTAGGATTTTGTCTTAAGTTTGTCTTAAGACAGACTTAAGACAGACTTAGGACAGAATCCTAACTTAAGTCTGTCTTAAGTCTGTCTTAAGTCTGTCATAAGATAAAATCCTAACTTCTGTGAATACCAAAAGTAGTAAGTTTAGGATTTTGTCTTAAGTTAGTTCTGTGAATCGGGCCCATAGTGTCTATCCTCACATGTAAGTCATGGAGGCCGGAGTAATAAGAGTAGTTCCTCTCTCCAAGATGCTGGGCGCGCCATGTGTCAATCAGTCCCCAGTCAGTTTGCCAGGCACTTCTCGCCTTAGAGATCCTATGCGCTGGGGCACCAGATAGCGGGTGGTTGGACCTGCCTCTCTCCACATCAGTTATTGAGTAGTAGTAGTTAAATATGATGCTAGGCTCCCTGACAACCTCTCCAAGAATTAAATTTGATCTACATTGGGGGCATACACACTACACAAAGTTACATCTACTCCGTTAAGCTACCCCAGTACCACTACAAATCGTCCCTCTTGGTCAACCAGGTGCTGCCTGGGCCGAAAAGGGACACCCGCCCTGATCCACACCAAGGCGCCCCTGGCAAACGCTGAGTAGGTTGTGTAAAATAATTGCCCCTTCCATCACTTTTTCAAGGCCGCCCCTCAGTTCGGGTAAGGTGCGTCTCTTGCAGGAGAGCTATATGCACCCCTCTGCGCACCAAGTAGCATGCACCTTATGTCGCCTTTGCATAGTGTGAAGCCATTGTACATTCTAGGTAACACACTTCAAATCATGTAACGTTCCCATTGATCAAACATTTCCTCCTTCGCTCCTTCCCCACCTTGAAGAGCACACCGCATACCCCATACACACCCCCAATCCTTTCCCAACTCCACCCCAGAACAGGCGCTACAACATTAGAACCCATCCAAACTATTGCTCAAAGGCCCCCCTAGGCTCCTAAGGAGCTGCACCAACACAAACTTACAGGAGGTAAGCCCAAAGCTTCAGAGAGTCAGACCCCTAGTCGTCCGCCTTCCCGCGCCTAACCCCCGTAGAACTGATCTAGCCCCTTCCGGGGGCGTGCATCCGCGAGACCTGTTCCATTTATGTTCCACATCGCCCCACTTCTCCTTATCTCTGCATAGTCAGTTATCGGCTAGCTAAATCCACGGCCAGCACCCCAAACCCCCCACCCAGTACTTCATTCACATCCAGACAGAGTCTATGTCACCCATCAACGATCTCGTCCACCGTCCCAGCTGTCACATGGGGTAGTGTCAGGCTTCCGGCATCTGAGTGTTCCAGGGTTTCAATGGCTACTTCGGTCTGTTTCACTCTGTTGGCCAATTTGGTATGGTCCGCTTGGAGCAGCCCAAGCCCCTGTGTGACATGCCCAATGTCCTTTGTAGGGCCTCCCTAGTGTCCTGTATGGCTTGGAGTATTTGATTAACCTGTCGTTGGAGCATCCTCTCCGGTTATTGCTGCAATCCCTCTTGCGCCTCCATGGTTGCCGTGTCGTCCTCCTGTTCAACTGGCGCCCCCGCTTGCTTCCATCGTGGCTTCCCCATGGTCCCTCAGGTCTCGGGCTCCGCCAGCACGTCGGGCTCTCTGTATGACGCACCTCCTCTCTGGAGCTGCCCTCAGTTGTTGCGACGGTCCGGCTGCCCTCTCTGCGCCGCTCCACACTCTCCTCCAGGCTCACGCTCCACGTCAGGGACGGCTCCCAAGCTCGGACAGGTCGGGCCATTCTCCTTCAGGGTGACAGGGTGCCGCCAAGTCTGTGCTGCTTTGTGTCCCGCCGAGGCACAGCTTCTTCTTCGATCGCGCCGCTGTTCAGTTACACGCAGCAGCAGAGATCCCCTGCAGCCACCCGCAGCTCCGGCATTACACCGCCGCTGCTCCTGGGGATCTTCACTTGCCACCACTCCAAGAGCGTGCGGCTGCCGAACCTCGCAGTGTTTCCAAATGCCCGTGGGGCATAGAATACCCTGGTTGCCTCAAGCAAACCTGTGCTGGGCCCGCTCAGATAGTGTCTGCCGCGCTGGTGGCCCTCGCCAGTTCCTTCCCCAGCCTCCGTCGCTCCAGGCGAGGGTTTCATTCATTTACGCCGCCATCTTAGAGTTGGAGTCCGGTACCCCGTTGAAGCAGTGATTCACAAGTTCACATTGCCGCAGGACTCTCCGTTCAGGCCGCCGAGTTCTGCGGCCACTCGCCACTGTCACCCCAGGGGCTTGGGGGCACTATATCACGTCTCTACACAGGATAAAAGTCGGGGCGGCGCGGAGCTCTGTGCTCACGCCTCCACTCCCATCCACTCTGTAGCCACGCCCCCTTCTATTTAAGGACTGATGTGGTTTCCATAGTTCTGTCTGCCATAGGCATCAAGTTGCTTGCCATTGATGAGCCCCAAGTAGGCCAAATCGGTGTGGCATTCTTTTGAAAGTATAGGTGAGGTAGCAGTTCATGCTGCACTGTTCCTAAGGGAATATGACCAAGGCTGATTTTCACGTGGTTAGCAGCTGTATGTAGTAACAAAGCAGGCAATAGAATAAAGAATTAGCATGAAGCCAGAGTGATTGCCAGTATCTGGGATTGATTTGCACACTCCACCCATCACATTTTTATTTTACACCGCCACATGAGTCAGAAAATGATACCAATAGCAGCAGGCCACTTTTAGTGTACAGCCAATTGCCACCAGCAATTAATGCACCCAATTCAACTTGAACCCAATTCAAATTGAACAATCACTTAAATACCACTTTTAAATCTATTTTTGAAATCCATTCATGTTGATGTTTAATAGCAGACATTCTTTGCAAGACAAAATACTATAGTTGTTCTTCCGTACCATTTTTACCCAAACACAAGCCTACTACTATCTGTAAACACACAGTTTTCATTTATTTTGGTACAGATTTTCCTTAAGCACCAGCTTGCTGGCTACCAAAAATCATTCTGCCCTTACACACCACTTTTTCATTGTTGATAAATAAATCAAGTCCCCTGAACAAAAGCTTGTCACCCTTTATATCTCCATATGGCAGTTTTTCATTTTTAGTTATGGCACTAGTTGGCCTCTAAATACTGGCTTATCATTGGAAACCAATGCTCATATTTTCACTGACTGATAAAGCCTCACGTGCTCACCTGTCATCATCAAATGCCAGAGGTGGTCCCACATGACAGGGAAAGGGGAGCCCAAAAAATGCCAGCTGCATCTAAATTAAGCCAGATATAATCTCCATATGCTAGGCAGACACACTTTATGCGAGTGATACTAATCCGAAATTCATGACTCCCCCCAGACTGTGTTTTTTAATCAATATTTGAGGGTGTTTCTGGGTAAGAAAAGCCTTTAAGAGCCATGCAAGTCACTCCATCCTGGATTCCTTTGGGTGCCTAGTTTTCAAAGATTTGCAGGTTTGCTGGGTTTCTCAAGGTGTTGGCTAAATTAGGGCCCAAATCTACAGCTACCTGTATTGAAAAAATGATCAGTTTTCAGTTGCAAAATGTGATGTGTTCTTGTTGTGTTCTGGGGTCTTTCTTGTCATGGGCTCTATGACTACCCACTTCAGTTCAGTAATCTTTAATTCGGTCTAAAAAAACATAAAAGATACATACACACATTATAATGCACACATTTATAAAAACTTTTCAAAAGGTACCGATTGTCCACAAACTTTGCCAGTGGTAATACATTACCAAGGAAGAACTTTCTTGGTGATTAAAAATAATAAATAAATATGTTAACATGGTTTAAAACGTAGAGATGTTACAGTAAAGGGGATACGCTGACGATACGCAGCTGGCGGTGACTTTGAGTAGTGACCCTGAGATAGATGCCCCGAGATTCCGAGCAGGACTTTTGGCCGTGGCAGATTGGTTAAGATCTAACTGCCTACAACTGAACACCAAAAAAACGGAAGTCATGGTGTTGGGGAAACATGCAGAGCTCTGGGGTGATCAGTGGTGGCCGCCGGAATTGGGCGTCATTCCCGTCCCTGTCACCGAGGTAAAGAACCTAGGAGCCTGGATGGACTCAGCCCTATCCTTCTCGAGTCACACGAAGAAGGTCGCAGCCACCTGTTTTGGCATCTTGCGGGGCCTCGGACCTATCCTCAAGTTTTTCGACTCCTCCACTCGGCAAATCGTGGTTCAAGCAACGGTTTTATCTCGGCTGGACTACGGTAGTGTGCTTTTGCTGGGGGTCAATCAGGCCGAAGCTTCTAGACTCCAAAGGGTGCAGAATGCCGCAGCAAGGGCGATAGTTGGCCTACCCAAATACTGCTCGGTGTCCAGTATGATCTCCGCTCTTCATTGGCTACCGGTCAGGCAAAGAATTCAGTTCAAGTCACTATGTCTGGCTTTCAAAATTCTGAAGTCTTCTTCGCCGCCGGCTCTAGCGAATCTGCTAACTCCTTATGTTCCACTGAGGTCTCTAAGATCGGAGACGCTCCATCTGGCGGTGTGCCCCCGTTTCAAACTCAGTCGGATGGGTGGTCGATCTTACCGAGTACTCGCCGCTGGTCTGTGGAATGCTCTCCCAGTGCATATCTGTGCGCTGAATAATCTTACTGTTTTTAGACGTATGATTAAAACCTTCCTGTTCCCTGCTTTCGACTAGGATCTCTTCCTTTTTACTCTGTTATGTTTAGTACCTGTTCACGCGCCAGGACGCCCCTTTGCTGGGGCAGCTGTGCGCATTATAAAAATTTATAACATAACATAACATAACATAACATAACATAACGCATTTGAAGTGGAAAAAAAGAGCTATTAGTGATATATTCAAAGTCAAGTATACAATAAATTCATTTTTCTATGAGAAGAAAACAAAAATCACTCTATACGGTAGTAACAATAGATTCCATATGGGCATATTAAAGTGCAGTGCAAGGCTAGAGGTGATTAATACATTTTCCATTAAAGTGTCATGCCTTCCTTCTCACCCACTTCAGTGAGGTGCATCTTTTAACGGGAGACTTTGGGGAAACGCTAGGTGATAGGAAATTCATGGCTACCATCAGATTCCAAACCTTTTCATCACAGCAATATGAGGAAAATGTGTTTTTAGTCAATGTTTGAGTTTGCAAGGGCGCTGGGTAAGAAAACCCAAAGAGAGCCATGCATGTCACTGCCCCTAACCCCCCAGATTCCCCTGAGTGTTTAGTTTTCAGTACATGCTAGGTTTTCCTAGGTACCGGGTGAGATAAGGCCAAAAATTCCACAGCTGCTGTATTGCAAAAAATTGTCAATTTTCAGTTGAAAAATGTGATATGTGTCCATGTTGCATTTTGGTCCCTTTTCTGTTGCAAGCACTAACCTACCCACACAAGTGAGGTCCCATTAAAAAGTGAGGAAAATGTGTTTGGCAGTCAATGTTTCAGGTTTTCTTCTGGGTAAGAAACCCGGTGAGAGCCATGCTAGTTACACCACCCTGGATTCCTTTGGGTCTCTAGTTTAAGAAAATGTACACGTTTGCTAGGTTTCCATAGTTGCCGGCGGAGCTGGTGCCCAATATCCACAGTAACCCACATTGCAAAAAAAGGTTTTCAGTGGAAAATGTGGTCTGTCCATGTTGCATTTTGGTGCTTTTTCTGTCATGGGTACCAGGCCTAACCACACAAGTGAGGAGGAACGGTAGGTGGTAGGAAATTCCTGACTCCCCTCATGATCTGGAACTTTCCATCACAGAAATGTGAGGAAATTTATTTTTTAGTCAATATTTGAGGTTTGCAAGGTCTTCTGTATAAGAAAACCCTTGTTATTGCCTTGCAAGTCACCCCACCTTGGATTAATCCAGGTCTCTAGTTCTTAAAAACGTGCATGTTTGGAGATTTCCCTAGTTGCCGGCTGAGTTAGGGCCCAAAATCCACAGCCGCATACATTTTCAAAAAGGGGAGGTTTTCGGTAGAACATTGTGATATGTCCATGTTGCGTTTTAGGGCATTTCCTGTCATGGGCACTAGGCCTACCCACACAAGTGAGGTATCGTTTTTATCAGGAGACTTGGAGGAATGGTAAGTCATAGGAAATTCATGGCTCCCCACAGTCTCCAGAACCTTTCATCACAGATGTGTTAAAGAAAATGTTTTTTAGTCAATGTTTTAGGTTTACAAGATCTGGGTAGGAAAACATGGTGAGAACCACACAAGTCACCCAACCCTGGATTTCGCCGGGTGACTAATTTTGCTAGGTTTTCCTAGGTGGCGGCTAATCTCAGGTCCAAAATCAACAGTTACCCACATTGCAAAAAAGGAATCAATTTTCAGTGGAAAAATATGGTGTCTACGTTGCGTTTTGGGCCCTTTCGTGTTGCAGGAACTAGGCCTAACCAGATAAGTCAGGTACCATTTTAAAGGAAAGCTAGGTGGCTTCACGGCTCTCTTTGGATTCCAGAATTTTCCATCACAGAAATGTGAGGAAAATTTGTGTTTTTATCAATGTTTGAGGTTTGAAAGAACCCAGTAAGAACCTAGCAAGAGTCATGCACGTCACCTCACCCTAGATTCCTCCAGGTATCTAGGTGTCCCTAGGAACGGCTGAGTTAAGGCCCAAAATCCACAGCAACCCACATTGCAAAAAAGAGTCAGTTTTTTGTAAAAAAATGAATGTGTCCATGTTTGCATTTTGGTGCCTTTCCTATCAGAGACACTAGGCCTAGCCAAACAAGTGAGGCACCATTTTTATAGGGAGACCTGGGGGCATGGTAGCGAGTTGGGAATGTGTGGATCCCCTCAGATTCCAGAACTTTCCTTCACAAAAGTTTGAAGAAATGTGTTTTTTTAAGTCTAAGTTTGAGGTTTTCAGGGGCTTCTGAGTGAGAAAAGTTGGTGAGAGCCACACAAGTCACCCACCCTGGATTTCCCCGGGTGTCTAGTTTAAAAACATTTTCAGGTTTGCTAAGTTTCCCTTAGTGTTGGCTAAACTAGGGTCCAAAATCTACAGCTTCCCAGATTCCCAATAAAGGGTCAGTCTTAAGTGGAAACATGTGATATGTGTCCATGTTGTGTTTTGGGACCTTTCCTGATAAGGGAGCTATCCCTAATCACACAAGTGAGGTACCATTTGTATTGGGCGACTTGAAGGAATGCTGAGTGGTAGGAAATCTGAGGCATCCCTCAGATTCCAGAGGGTTTTCTCACAAAAATGTGAAGAACATTTGTGTTTTAGTCAACATTTGAGGATTTCAAGTGTTTCTGGGTAAGAAAACTCAGTAAGAGCCATGCAAGTCACCCCACCCTGTAATTCCCCAGGTTTCTAGTTTTCAAAAGCGTACAGGCTTCATAGGTTTCTTAGGTGCCTGCTGAGCTTTAGCCTAAAATCCACTACTTCCTGCAATGAAAGAAGTGTTGGTTTTCAGTGAAAATAATGTCTACCAAAACACGCGAGGTACCATTTCTATCAGGGGAATAGAAAATTGTAAAACATTTGTTGTAACCAGTTGCATCTCTCTGAATGTGTGCTTTCCAAATTTAAACCAATGTTGAACGGAGAAGATATTTTGTAAAATGCCCTCTAAATCACATGCTGGTATGGGTACCTACAAATTCAGAGATGTACAAATCACCACTGCCCCTAAATTCCATATCTGTTGTCCATTTCAGAATATAGCGCATTCTTTATATTTTACCATATGAATTGCTGAACACCCCATACACAATGAAAAAACATTGTAAGGTGTCGCTCAGTTGTAGCTCTGGCTACTTCAGGTTTTTGGAAAACCTACAAATTCTTTATATCTCTGACACCAGTGCGTTCCAGCGGACATAATGGTATATTGCTTTTGTAAATCAGCCATCATGAAAAGAAGTTACAAATAAAAAACATTGTCACAGGTTGTCGTATTTTCCTACTCATTCTAAATATTTTTTTATTTCAACAGTTAGTTTTTGGGGGAAAACATTGAAGGATCTATACAAATGACCATACACTGAGTTCAAAAGTTGGTCTTCTTCTCAGAAATCTTTGGGTTTTGTACTAGTTTTCACTTCAAACTATAAGTAGGTTGAAAGCACAAAAAATAGGAAAAATGGGCTAGCTCTCTGAAAAACGCCAAAACTGAGGTTCCTGAAAGCCGGGAAAATTGTAATTTTAGCACCACAAACACTTTTTTGCAGAGCAGCGTCTTCTTATTTTTCTCCAAAGAACACAAGATGCAGCTATATTTTGGCTATTTTCTTTGTCCCCTCGAACTGAATCCACAAACCCTGGATATCCTTAGAATCCATAGGATGTTGGTAAAAAGAACACAGATTTGGTCTGTATACCTTAAGTAGTAAAAACTTTATGACACAGCAGGGTTCACGGGTTGAGGCAAGATGGCCGCCGCAACGTTGTGCTGAGAGGTCGCATCTATTCCCTCTCCTGCACTGTATGAATTGATCGATGAGTAAGATGCTGTGCTACCCGTGAAAATACCTCTGATGGAGATTGGACGGTGGCGATATAGAGGGATACATAAACTTGAGTACATCAAGAAGCAAGTACTTCGGATTGGCCTGGTCTGGATCTGGGTTAGGAGGGGTGCTGCAAGAATTCTTGATAGACATCCCATGGCTCCTAAAGTACCCGCCCGTGCTGCAAATCAAGAGAAGACGGGTGAGATAGGTAAAAAGGTACCGGACCCTCCCGCATCGAAGATAGGAGCAGCTGCTATCCCAAAAATAGACACTCCCGCAGGGAAGAACTCCGGGGCGATTAGGAAAGCATTTCCCCCCCCTCCACCGGAGAAAGTGAAGAAAGGAGATGCGCGGAAATCGAGCATGGTGGCTAAAAATAGCTATGGAAACACAGCGGAGGCTCGCAATGCGAACAAGGTTAATCCCGGGAAAGGAGATGAGAACAGGAATCGGGATACAGGAATGCGGCAAACTACCATGACAGAGATTCTATCGGTGAAGATCCCCGAGCTGCCAGATCCCCCTCTCGAAACTGACGACGCTGTCACAGCGGCTTCGGGAAACGTCCTCGAGGACGTAACTGACGGCAAAGGCACAGAGAGTCTGGTTGCTAAGCAACGATCTGATCCGGCACTGAATGAGAAACAGAACACTGTAGAAGCACAGGCAGATGCGGCAGGCGGATCACATGCTGGAGGTGAGCGACCGAACGGGTCTAGAGCTGGAGGTAATGGGGGGCTCGGAGGGTCTCTACCTACTGACATGGGGAGTACGGGAGGCACGACTGCTGACATGCTGGGAGCTTTAATGCTTGTTGAGGAAGAGATGAATGCTTCTAGGAAAATGGCCGGCACCTGGGGCAGCAGGGACAGCCTAGCAAACCAGAACTTCTTAGTGGAAGCAAACACCAACAAGCACCATCTGGGAGGAGGGGACAGTACCTCTCTAGAAGGAGAAGGAGAGTTCTATTCAGTAAATGAGGATTCGGGATCAGCGCTCTCATCTGAATCCAGTACAGAGGAGGATGATCAGGAAGGAACTGAGTCAGGCATTAGTACATCGGGGAAAGAATCCACAATGAAGAAAAGGCACGCGAAATTAAGAAAACAGAACCCTGATACACCCAGACACTTAGAGAAGCGACTACAGTGGGATTACTCTGCGACCTCGCAAGTATACCATGAGGATGACAATGCCAGCACTACTGCTGGGGAAGCGGCAGCTGGATCTCCCCCTCCCCAATGGCACCCCTTTCATACTTTGTTTACCACCCTTAAACAGATGCAAAGTGAAGCAAGGGCAGAAACCCGCAGAGCGAGACAGGCCTCAAAGAAAATCCAGAGCAGTTTAAGGAAGGTTAATAAACTATATGATGAACTTGTGGACCGAGTAACAGAGGTTGAGGAGCGCACCAGCAAACTTGAAGATGATGTCGGGAGTTGGCAATCATTTAAATCAGAGCAGGAAAAAATGGCTGAGGATATGCGCTGGAAGATGGAGGATTTTGAAAACAGGCAGAGGAGGAACAACGTCAGACTGCTGGGTGTGGCGGAAGGGACAGAAGGGCAGGACGTTAGACAGTTTGTGATAAATCTCTTGAAGGGGGCCTTTCCAGAATCCCAGTGGCAGTGGGAAACAGAAATACAGAGGGCGCATAGGTTCCCATTCACAATGAAGAAAGCCCGGGCCACAGGAGGAGCAGGGAGCGATGGCCAGCGAAACCATCCGAGGGCGATATTAGTGAACGTTGGGAACTTCTTGCTAAGAGAAGAGATTATGAGCAAGGCAAGGCCAGACAGCAGGAGGACTTTTGAAGGCACCACTTTCTTTGCCAGGCCTGACTTCTGTCATGTTACCGTAGAGAGGAGATGGAAGTTGAGGCAGATGATTGCTCCCTTTCAGGCTTTAGGCTTGGAAGCATATTTATTGTACCCTGCTAGGCTTAAAGTAGTTGTGAGGGGAAAAGCCTGGATGTTCACTTCTGAGAATAAAGTCGAATTATTCTTGGAAGAAATGAGGAAGCAGAAGGGGGGTTAAGAGCCATGGGTATCTGTACACATAATACTGTCACCTGAATACGGATAAAGGGGCTAGGGGTAAAGGGTAACACAGCAAAGATTCTGCACTTAGTGGGAGAGGGATGCGGCTAGCACAATCTAAGGCGGGCACACATAGGTCTGCTGACCTATTTGCCTGTAAAGGGGGGGGAGGGGGGGCAGTGCAGGGGAGGAGGGGGAGGGGTTGGGTTCAGGGGTGGGGGGGGAAACAGCAACAATTTATTTTCTTGCACTATAAGATTTGGCACATTGTTACTTACTTAGGACACACTGGATGTACACAAACTGGTTTGATGATATTGTATAATGTTTATCTCTGGTCACATCTACCAATGCTAGCGATATGGCGTGCAGGATAGCATCAATTAATGTATGTGGTCTCAATGAGATGAGTAAGAGGATGAGAGTTGCAGCGTATCTAAAAACTATGCATCTGGATTTGATATGCCTTCAAGAGACCCATATAGAATCGAGTAAGACATATCTCTTGGAGCAACTAGGGTTTAACGTGTTAGCAAGCACTAAACAGGGGACTAGGACTAGAGGGGTAGCAGTCTTGGGCAGGCAAAGGGATGTGACTGTAGGGAAGAAGAAGGAAGATCAATGGGGTAGGTGGGTCAGTCTGGAAGTATGTTTTAGGGGTCAGAAACTAACCCTTGTCACAATTTATGGGTCCACGGAAGACGATCCAGATGTATTTCAGTTCCTTGATACAGAGCTAGCCCAGTGGTCTGAGCCCATAGTGTGCTGTGGGGATTTTAACATACATGATCTAGAGAGCTCATTTACACATCCAGGTGGGACATACCAGGGTAGGAAGAGGAAAGTATATAGGGCATTAGCTGCTATGGTCACACACAATGCCCTGGTGGATCCGTGGGTAAAGCTACATCCCCATCTAGATGGAAGCACTTTCTTCTCCGCCCCACATAAAGTAATGGTTAGACTTGATTATTTTTTGATATCTAATCCTTTACTTCCTGGGTCTCAAGTTGAGAAGCTCCCTAGGGTGATATCAGATCACAGCCCGGTGATTCTCACTCTTAAAATTGACCAAACACCAAGAGCACCCTCACAGTGGACTTTCGAGAGAGGCTTGTTAAAGGATCCTGCATATAGGGAGCATATGATAGCCTGGATCAAATGTTTCTGGGACATCAATAGGGGGACAGCAGCTCCAGGAGTGGTCTGGGACACCTTCAAGGCCAGAGTACGGAGAGAAACAATGAGCTTCGTTTTGGGTAGGCAAAAGAGAGAAAGGGTTAAGAGAGAGATGGTTGGGCAGAGACTATTAAGAGAGGAAGGAAATCTAAGTAGGGCCATAGTACGAAATTTACCTTTAGAAGAACACCTGCTTAAAATCATAGCTTTAAAAGCTGAAGCAGTGGAAGGACTGGCTAGGCAAGCCGCAGATAATTTCCTAACAAAGAAGGAAAAGACGTATGAACTTAGCGAGAAAGTAGAGCGAGTGCTGGCAATTAGAACTAGGCAGAGAGTGGCTGCAGTTGGAATAAAAGAAATTAGGGATGCACAGGGTAATTTGGTTGTGGATCTTAATCTAATAAGGGAAGTTTTTAGAAAGTTCTATGCAGACTTGTACACCCCAGAGGATCCAGTAAGCTTGTTAGAGGTTGAAAAATATCTAAGGAATATCGCTCCACCAATAATGTCCGAAGAAGATAGGGAGATACTAGATGGACCCTTACAGTTGGAAGAACTTAATGGGGCCCTCGGTAGCTTACCAGTTGGTAAAGCAGCAGGGCCAGACCAAATCCCGCTTGAATTTTATCAAGTATTTAAAAATGTGCTTTTGGCAGAAATGTTCTTAATAATGCAACAAGCGCAGCTAGGGGAATCCAGCCCGGATTCATGGGGAGGGGCTGATATAATTGTAATTTTAAAAAAGGGGAAGCCGCCAGAAGCACCAGGGTCTTATAGACCAATTACATTAATGAATTCTGATGTCAAAATATATTCTAAAATTTTAGCAAAGAGACTGGCAGGGATCATTGAGCAGCTGGTAACCCCCATGCAGCATGGATTCATACCTGGGAAAGGGACAACGCAGCATGTTAGGACCGTTGTTACTATGTTCGACTCTGCAGGGGTCCTAGGGGATCCTGTCGCAGCACTCTTTTTAGACGCTGAGAAGGCATTCGACAGGGTCTCCTGGGACTACCTTTGGCAGGTTATGAGGTGGTGCGGGATGGGGGAGCCTTTTATAAAAGCTATACAGACTCTTTACAGCACCCCAACTGCGAGAATTAGAGTAAATGGAGGGCTATCAGCTGCAGTAAAAATTACTAGGGGGACCAGGCAGGGATGTCCCTCCTCTCCCCTCCTTTTTGCGCTATATCTTGAACCGCGACTGCGGCGATTCGAAGCTAATCCGGAGATACCACCAATGAGGGTAAACAGCTGCATGGTGAAGACCTTAGCTTATGCAGACGATGTAGCTATATGAACCCCGAACCCCACTTTAGCAATAAAGGAGGTAGAAGCAGAGGCCCAGGTGTTTGGACAGATATCGGGGTACAGTCTAAACAGATCTAAAACGCAGATTATAAAAAATATACATACTATATGTGATGATAATAGGGTGGTTAATTCTGCAGTGTATTTAGGGGTCTAACTAATGGCGGACCTGGATATGGTTGTAGAAATGAATTTGACTCCACTGATCGCTAAGGTTAAGGGAGACCTGGAGAGGATGAACAATCTACATCTCTCTCTTATGGGGTGTACTAACGTGATTAAAATGCTGATCTTCCCCAAACTTTTATATTTTTTTCGTTCTATCCCCTTGGTTTTTTAAGTTAAGTGGTTTAATTCGCTAGAGAATGTACTGAACATGTTTATTTGGGCACATGGGAAAACCAGGCGGGCCTATAGATATATGTCTCTCCCAAGAGAGAGAGGGGGATGGGGGGCCCCTGACTTTAGACTGTATCAAATGGCTGCAGCATTACAGTATATGCAGGGGCTAATTGGGGGTGGGGGACTCGACGCAAGGGTTAAGACCATGTCCACGGAAGTCTACTCTGTAGCAATGGGGGCAGAGGCAGAAAACAATTTCTTAAATAGAGTTGAGTTTGGATATCACAAAAGGACCAGATTCAAGACTGTAGTGGCAGCACACAGGATCTGGAATGCCTTCCTAAAAAAGGCGGGCCTGGGAAGATATAATAGGTATGTCAGGCTTTATAAGAATAAATCCTTCCCTGCTGAAGCTGATTCGACAATGGCGAGATGGGCACAAAAAGGGATAATACAGATTGGAGATTTAATGGGTGAGGAGGGGATAGTCCAGTTTGTAGATCTCACCCTCAAGTATGGTATTGAGAGAAAGGATTTTTTTAAATACCTACAGGTAAGGAGTTTTCTTTGTCGTTAGCAGGGTAGTAGCATGGGGTTTAACAGCAATGAAATCCTGGAGAAAGTAAAATTAGGAGAGGACTGTACAATTAGATCCTTCTATGCATGTCTTGCAAAAGGGAAGATAGATGATATGGATAAAGTTAGTAATAAGTGGATTGGAAAATTGGGGGGGGAGCCTGGAAGCTTCCAAGAATCCTTGGACATGGGTCGTACTATCTTGTGCTCGGGTCCCCTGCAATCGCAGCATTGCAAGACTTTATTTTCACTGTATCACACCCCCGCTAGAATAGCCAAGTGGGGAGGCACCACTGGTATTACCTGGCCTCGATGCAATGCAGTGGATGCAGATATAATTCATATGTTTGCTACCTGCCCCCAGCTGTACACCTTGATAAAAAAGTAGAAGATTTTCTTGGTAGCACACTTGGAATACGAATACAACTGACACCTATGCGGATTCTGTTCGGGGGAGACATACATGATGGACCTCTCCACAAAGAATTTATGTTTATGGCCACCGCAGTGCTGAGATTGACAATAGCAAGAGCATGGTTAGATAAGATACCCCCGGGAATGCAAATATGGTTGGCAAACTTATTAGCTAGCTACAACCTTGAGAAAGCAATCTATGCACGCAAGGGGAAAAGGGGAAGAAGGCTAGGGTTAAAAATCTGGGAACCAATAGCGAAATGGAATGAGAACATGGCACTGCAGGATAATGTAATGTAATATGAAATATAGGTTCTATCAAATTTTTCTTTTCTTTGCTGCTTAACTTGTGCTTTATTTTTTGACTGTTCAATCTCAAACCAGATAATGTAAATTATGAATGTAAAGTTGTTTGGGCAATGTACAATGTATAATTTGTAACACAATGTGTACACTGAGAAAAAAGTAAGGAAAAAATAAAAAAAATGGGAAAATATAAAAAAAAGTAAAAACTTTATGGAAGCCTAAGTACAAACTACCCCAAATGGCCAAAAAAGGGCTTAGCATTCTAGGGGAAAATGCCTTAGCAGTCAAGTGGTTAATCTAAAGTAACTAATCTAGTGAGTAAATATAGTTTTATGTAAGCATAACTGGTTTATACACACAAACAATCCATGCATTGTGCACCCATTGTAGCACGCAATGGTGATAAAAACCGTGATACCGCACTTCAATCAGAAAATGACCACACATGTTAGGTGAAGGGTTGGAACACTCATACATAAATACAGTTACCCTAACTATTATTCTTACCCTGACCCTAGGTTGTTATAGCATCATGGTCTGATTACCTGTAGTCACATACTCACAAGAAATTAATTGGTGAACAAATGATTCCATCTCACCCTTAAAAGGTAATAAACGTGCAGCTGTTCTTGAATAGTAAATATACCAATTTGCACTTACCTTTTGATATTTTGTCCCTCGATATTCTATCCCCGATGTTCTTCTGTCGAAATATTTTGGGGGTCGATATTTAGAAGTGCAACCAATGCAAAACCTTTGGCATACCCATGCTACAACTGCTGGTCCGAATCCTCAGTCCATTTCCTGTCCCTCTACAGAATGTATTATTAAGTGTGCAAAATAACGACATGGCAACTCTTGAAGAAGTCTGGTGTGAGAGCGACCAAAAACCTCGACGATCTATCCTTTGGCTGAGGAAACAAGGAAGACTAGAAAGAGACCCAAACATTTAGCATTGTTTCTTAATCAGGCTAATTTACACCTTTTGTGCAAAGCAAACACTTTCCTTGATGATCAAACTATGATAGCTTTTGTTTTGTCACATTTAAGTGGAAATTAAACAGATTGACACATTCCACCAGTAGTAACAAAGAATCCTTTAGTTTATAACTTTTCCACCAACAGTTAACCGATGTAGCAATAGTTTGGCAGAAAATTGTGCACTTTCTTTAGACAATGCACTAATACACTCAAGAGTTTCCAAGAGCAAATAAGTTATAATACCACCTTTAATTGCTTGATAAACAGAAGTGAACAAACATCCTTATTTTCTAAAGCCCCGATTGTGTTGAAGGTAACCCTGGGCATAAAATCCACTCTGCTTGTGGATTTTTGGCAACTCCGCGCTGAGTTACTGAAAACACTACGCTCTGCAGCGCAGTTGAGTTTTTTAGTGTTCACGATCTCAAAATGTGTTTTTGCGCTGCTGGAGCGACTTAACGGGATGTCTGCAATCGCTAACAAGATTTCCCATCTGTTCGCGAGCTCCATGGGAATTGGTAGCCGACCGCACTTTCCTGCGAGAGTGTGGGATCGTGAACACGTCATATGGGAGCGCCATCGAACTTCCGGCAGAAGTTTTATGAATATCGCGATCCTGAACATGCAGAATTTGCAATCTGGACAAAACCTTCTCGAAACAGTGGTTTGGATTAAAAAACTCCTCAGATTGATATTTGGCTGTACTTTTTTGTGCAATGAGTCCTTTTTCTTGTTTTACTTTTTTTAAGAGGAAGGAAGTGCCCCATAGTCTCCAATGTCCTGTTCCTATTCAGCTAGCTCCTCCCAGTGCTTTGTCCATCTCCTGTTCACGTTCCATTTGGAATTTGAGCTGGAAGGATCACTCTGTGGCTGATGAATCATATACCATTAAAATTGAGGACTTTTGAATCTAAGATTTCACAAGTAAGTAAGAAAATTGGTGTTGTTTGTTTGATTGGGGCAATGCACCTACATTTTTTTGTACCTTTCATCTGTTTTTAAAAATGTATTTTGGTGGGTGGCCTGTAGTTCAGAAGAAGCCTAGTTGTTTCTTTGCAACTAATTTTTCATCTTTTATAAAGGAAACATGTTGCACAGTTCACTGGGTTCTCTCCAACTTTTATAATTAATTAATTTGCAATATTTAATTAATTCACTAGCCCAGTAGTCTGCCAATACTATAGGCCTTTCAGACAGTAGGCCCAGAGGTACTCATGGGTGAATGAAGCAACTGTTTCTGTGGTGTCTGTTGAATTTAAACATCATTTAGGGCATGGATGGCATTGGATTGAATTGCAAAATGTGTTTTTTTGGGGTATTTCACTTTTTTCGTGTGTGTTCAATAAGAGTCTTTGTTGGATGGTTGTGGTGCGGTTGTTGTGTAACTTGCAAACCTTTTTTAGCCCTCTGGATTTTCTTTTTTGCCTTGCTGCATTAAAGCTGTGTTGTTTAGCATGCCTCCTTTGTCTGTCAATATGGGGCCTGCTTGAGTTAATTGTTTGCCAGCTCTCCTGCTTGTTGTGAGTGACCATGTGGCTGGTGGCCATTGTGTGGTGGTAGTTAGTGTACTGCTTGTGCCAGCCCATAAGCCTGCAGGTCTTTCCTTTGTTCCTCTTGGCTTACTGCTTCCTTCCCCATTGCCAGCTGCAGCTCCCTGGATGCTGCATACCATACACTGTCATCTTTTTTTTTAGTAACTGACTCTGAGTTAATAATCTTTAATAATATCAATAATAACAGCACTAACAAGTGTGAACACACACTTGTTTTTGTATTATATGTGTTTGCTTGTACTAGTAGTAATTGAACCACACCAATAAATGCCACGTTTCACTGATGTTCTTCTTGCTTCTTTGCTTTTAGGTGCACAAAAGAGGAGGAGGCGTCATCATCAGTGATCACCCAAATTACTGCTAGACAGAAGTCCTGCTGCGCACGATGTCACGTGACGTGTGACCACAGACATCTCTTCAACTTGTGCCACTGCGTGCTCCAGTACCAAAAAAGTTGTCAGTGAGAAGAAGGAACTGCCACTTACCAAGACCGGAGTGCCGCCCAATATCTTTTTAGGGAAAACAAAAAGTGCACCTGCAGCAGCGGTGTCCGGGGAGAAAGCTGGGAGCAGCACCCGGCATCAGTGGACCCACCCCACCAACCTAGGCTCAAACCCATGTCTGTCGCAGAGGCAGTCAGTCTAATCACAACTAACCCTGGGCATAGTGGGCGTAGCGAAGCTACGCGGAGGTCCACGGAGTTGCGAACAAACTGCTTGGAACTCCGCTTCACCACCCGCCTCCAGCCCCCCATTAACAATTCATTCTACATTAATTAAAAGTAAATTAAAAACCACTTACCTCTACTGCGGCATCCCCGGCTGCTCTCCTCCTCTTCCTTGCCATCTGGGTAATCCTTGAGAAAACTGCGCATGCGCGGGCACTACAAGTTCTACTTTAAGAAATCTAATATAGCATTTCTAAGTGACCTTTTCTCATGATATGAACTTAGTCATGAGGAGAAGAGTCTTGCCCCCCACTTCTTGGATAAATGTGCACAACTGTAACCTCCAAACACACTAAAGAGATGACTATCCGAGTTATAATTTCTTAATTTTGGCAGAACTTACATACCTGATTGTGCACAACAGAGTAAATCACTTTGTGAATTGATACACTCTGATTTTTCTAATTCTCATTGGACATTAGAACACACAGATACACTCAGATCCTTACAATCTGATTTACTTGCAACATGTCACTTACCTACATGTGTAAATACCACAAACGTAGTACACTGTGCCACATATTGGGAACATTGTCCAACTCCCAATCAAGGGAGCTCAAAAACATATAGGGATAAATTCACATATTTTTCTGGATATGATGCATCGGACCTGAAATCGTTTTATTTTTAACTTGTTCCTAGACTACCAAAGAAATATATGCTTATACAATCTAAGCTAATATATATAGATTTGTATGTCACTCAATTAGCTGTAAAAATCTATGATTATTGGAAGGATACCATTGATATGAAATCAATTCGGGGTACTAAACCATGGCAAGTACAGGGTACAGACACCATATTCCAAGCATGCTCAATACCAACATGTGGAATCAACGATGTCCAGGCACGAAATGCAAAAACCACTTATATTTATTAATATAAGCGAGTAACAGGTTTGCAAAGTGCAAGACATCCCACAACACAAATTATTTTTCTCAATGATACAGTTCAGCAGAGCACATGTCTGTGACTGGCAACAATTAAAGACATGAATGCTCCAAACATTCCCTCTATGTCCCGATTTGACAATTGACAACATTCGTCAAATTACACTGAAGAACAAATCGATAATATGTTGCAGAATGGTACATTTAACTCCACACTTTCAGGTCCTCATGGGTAGTTATTGTGGCCAGTAGACACAAATAGTTTTTATGTACATTTTTTAAATTTTAACACAGGGTTTAAGGCAAGCAGACCCGACCCCCATTATTTCCACTCTCAGCATTCAGGTATTGTTAACACCTATTCGGTGGGGAAATTGTGTCAACAATGGTTGGAACATTCCACACAGCATACAGTAAAACAACATCTTTCCTTCCTATAGGAAGACATAGACCTATCTCATTTCCTGTTGGGTCCTAAGTATCCACGTTCTAAAAGATTTATGAATGCCACCTATAACGAAATTTGAAAACTATCACAAATGGAGGCTGCCGCACGTTTAAGATGAATTGATTAAGATAATTTGAATAAAGTGCTTGCTGTTGTTGATAATAGTATAAATACATTGTCTTCTTGTATTTACAATTTGATTAACATTGTGTCATCTGTTATTGATATCATGCAAAGAGACATGTCTTCATTGTATCATGGGCAAAGTCATTAAAATTCTTAAGAATGGTCAAGGGCCCATGGCGTTTCCTTAATTCTACTCAACTATTGCCTTTCGACCTGACACGTAAACAATGACTCATGGCCAAAAAAGATGCCACATACACCATGTTACATCTCGCGAAGTTAGAACAGCTTCCATTCACAATAGCAAAAAAAACCTCCACTGTATAGTTAACAAATGGCATAATAATTTTGCCAGCTATGGTCACTCCTATTTTCTTATCATTGTGAGTGAGCTAGTAAAGAAGTCTTTCTTACTGTAAAGGAATGCAACTCTTCTGTTGGACACTCACACGTGACCATTCATGGCGCATGTAATGCGTCAACAGAACAGAGGAGAGCCTCGGTGGAGAGGGTGTTGTATTGCTATTGTCTTTTTCTTTTTGGGGGAGAACGTACCTGCACTGACTCTGCTCCCTGGGCTGGTCTCCCTCCGTCGCCGCAAGCCTCCCGACATCCGGCGCGGCCGCAGAGAGGGGGGGGACTACATGTCCCAGGTATCCTAGCGGCAGGAAGCCGCTCACGCTCATTCCGCGCCCGGAGGCGCTTAAGAACAGAGGAGAGCCTCGGCGGAGCGGGTGTTGTATTGCTATTGCTATTTGCTTTTTGGGGGAGAACGTACCTGCACTGACTCTGCTCCCTGCTCCCTGCTCCCGGGGCTGGTCTCCCTCCGCCACCGCAAGCCTCCCGACATCCGGCTCGGCTGCAGAGAGTGGGGGACTACACGTCCCAGGTATCCTAGTGGCAGGAAGCCGTTCATGTTCATTCCGTGCCCGGAGGTGCTTAAGAACAGAGGAGAGCCTCAGCGGAGCGGGTGTTGTAGTGCTATTGCCATTTGCTTTTTGGGGGAGAACGTACCTGCACTGACTCTGCTCCCTGCTCCCGGGGCTGGTCTCCCTCTGCCACCGCAAGCCTCCCGACATC
This sequence comes from Lissotriton helveticus, assembly GCF_964261635.1. Lineage (NCBI taxonomy): Eukaryota > Metazoa > Chordata > Amphibia > Caudata > Salamandridae > Lissotriton > Lissotriton helveticus. The sequence continues at coordinate 1,814,668,697 of NC_136067.1, read as the reverse complement.
CGGCACTGCCACAGAGAGGGGGGGACAACACGTCCCAGGTATCCTAGTGGCAGGAAGCCGTTCATGTTCATTCCGTGCCCGGAGGTGCTTAAGAACAGAGGAGTATTTACAACAAGGGGTGGTGATGGACAGAGTCTCTGAATTAAGCAGAATACTCTCACCCAGTCAAGAGATCAGGGCTAAATCCAACACCTTTTTTTAGCTCATTGCACCATCCCAGTTTCAGAACCTGGCTGTATGCAAATTAGTCTGTCCCTGGCCCAGTGCATCATGGGAACAGGGCAGACCAGACTACAAAAGCCAATTCTTACACTGGGAAGGAAACAAGCTTCCGGGGACCGGTTTCTGGCATTTCAGCCGTCTTCGGCCCGGCTTGCTTGAATCCTGATGGTGCAATGAGCAAGGGACTCACATCTGAGTATACCCTTCCACGCTTAGGGTGGACAAAAATATTTACAACAAGGGGTGGTGATGGACAGAGTCTCTGAATTAAGCAGAATACTCTCACCCAGTCAAGAGATCAGGGCTAAATCCAACACCGTTTTTTAGCTCATTGCACCATCCCAGTTTCAGAACCTGGCTGTATGCAAATTAGTCTGTCCCTGGCCCAGTGCATCATGGGAACAGGGCAGACCAGACTACAAAAGCCAATTCTTACACTGGGAAGGAAACAAGCTTCCGGGGACCGGTTTCTGGCATTTCAGCCGTCTTCGGCCCGGCTTGCTTGAATCCTGATGGTGCAATGAGCAAGGGACTCACATCTGAGTATACCCTTCCACGCTTAGGGTGGACAAAAATATTTACAACAAGGGGTGGTGATGGACAGAGTCTCTGAATTAAGCAGAATACTCTCACCCAGTCAAGAGATCAGGGCTAAATCCAACACCGTTTTTTAGCTCATTGCACCATCCCAGTTTCAGAACCTGGCTGTATGCAAATTAGTCTGTCCCTGGCCCAGTGCATCATGGGAACAGGGCAGACCAGACTACAAAAGCCAATTCTTACACTGGGAAGGAAACAAGCTTCCGGGGACCGGTTTCTGGCATTTCAGCCATCTTCGGCCCGGCTTGCTTGAATCCTGATGGTGCAATGAGCAAGGGACTCACATCTGAGTATACCCTTCCACGCTTAGGGTGGACAAAAATATTTACAACAAGGGGTGGTGATGGACAGAGTCTCTGAATTCACCCAGTCAAGAGATCAGGGCTAAATCCAACACCGTTTTTTAGCTCACTGCACCATCCCAGTTTCAGAACCTGGCTGTATGCAAATTAGTCTGTCCCTTGCCCAGTGCATCATGGGAACAGGGCAGACCAGACTACAAAAGCCAATTCTTACACTGGGAAGGAAACAAGCTTCCGGGGAAGGGTTTCTGGCATTTCAGCCGTCTTCGGCCCGGCTTGCTTGAATCCTGATGGTGCAATGAGCAAGGGACTCACATCTGAGTATACCCTTCCACGCTTAGGGTGGACAAAAATATTTAACAACAAGGGGTGGTGATGGACAGAGTTTCTGAATTAAGCAGAATACTCTCACCCAGTCAAGAGATCAGAGCTAGATCCAACACCATTTTTTAGCTCAGGTATCCTAGTGGCAGGAAGCCGTTCATGTTCATTCCGTGCCCGGAGGTGCTTAAGAACAGAGGAGAGCCTCAGCGGAGCGGGTGCGGGTGTTGTATTGCTATTGCCATTTGCTTTTTGGGGGAGAACGTACCTGCACTGACTCTGCTCCCTGCTCCCGGGGCTGGTCTCCCTCTGCCACCGCAAGCCTCCCGACATCCGGCACTGCCACAGAGAGGGGGGGACAACACGTCCCAGGTATCCTAGTGGCAGGAAGCCGTTCATGTTCATTCCGTGCCCGGAGGTGCTTAAGAACAGAGGAGAGCCTCAGCGGAGCGGGTGCGGGTGTTGTATTGCTATTGCCATTTGCTTTTTGGGGGAGAACGTACCTGCACTGACTCTGTTCCCTGCTCCCGGGGCTGGTCTCCCTCCACCGCCGCAAGCCTCCCGACATCCAGCGCGGCCGCAGAGAGGGGCGGACTACACGTCCCAGGTATCCTAGCGGCAGGAAGCCGCTCACGCTCATTCCGTGCGCGGAGGCGCTTAAGAACAGAGGAGTCAGAAAAGGGGGTGGTGATGAACAGAGTGTCTGAATTAAGCAGACCACTCTTACCCAGTCCAAAGATCAGGGCTTGATCCATCACCGTTATTTATCTCACTGCCCCATCCCAGCTCAGAACCTGGCTATATGCAAATTAGTCTGTCCCTGGCCCAGTGCATCATGGGAACAGGGCAGACCAAACTACCAAGCCAATTCTTCACCAGAAAGGAGACAAGCTACCGGGGACCGGTTTCTGGCATTTCAGCCTCTTCGGCCCGGCTTGCTTGAATCCTGATGGAGCAGTGAGAAAGGGACTCATGTCTGAGTATACCCTGCCACACCTATAGTGGCCAAAAACGATTCAGAAAAGGGGGTGGTGATGAACAGAGTGTCTGAATTAAGCAGACCACTCTTACCCAGTGCAAAGATCAGGGCTTGATCCATCACCGTTATTTATCTCACTGCCCCATCCCAGCTCAGAACCTGGCTATATACAAATTAGTCTGTCCCTGGCCCAGTGCATCATGGGAACAGGGCAGACCAAACTACCAAGCCAATTCTTCACCAGAAAGGAGACAAGCTACCGGGGACCGGTTTCTGCTTTTCAGCCTATTCGGCCCGGCTTGCTTGAATCCTGATGGAGCAGTGAGAAAGGGACTCATGTCTGAGTATACCCTGCCACACCTATAGTGGCCAAAAACGATTCAGAAAAGGGGGTGGTGATGAACAGAGTGTCTGAATTAAGCAGACCACTCTTACCCAGTGCAAAGATCAGGGCTTGATCCATCACCGTTATTTATCTCACTGCCCCATCCCAGCTCAGAACCTGGCTATATGCAAATTAGTCTGTCCCTGGCCCAGTGCATCATGGGAACAGGGCAGACCAAACTACCAAGCCAATTCTTCACCAGAAAGGAGACAAGCTACCGGGGACCGGTTTCTGGCATTTCAGCCTCTTCGGCCCGGCTTGCTTGAATCCTGATGGAGCAGTGAGAAAGGGACTCATGTCTGAGTATACCCTGCCACACCTATAGTGGCCAAAAACGATTCAGAAAAGGGGGTGGTGATGAACAGAGTGTCTGAATTAAGCAGACCACTCTTACCCAGTCCAAAGATCAGGGCTTGATCCATCACCGTTATTTATCTCACTGCCCCATCCCAGCTCAGAACCTGGCTATATGCAAATTAGTCTGTCCCTGGCCCAGTGCATCATGGGAACAGGGCAGACCAAACTACCAAGCCAATTCTTCACCAGAAAGGAGACAAGCTACCGGGGACCGGTTTCTGGCATTTCAGCCTCTTTGGCCCGGCTTGCTTGAATCCTGATGGAGCAGTGAGAAAGGGACTCATGTCTGAGTATACCCTGCCACACCTATAGTGGCCAAAAACGATTCAGAAAAGGGGGTGGTGATGAACAGAGTGTCTGAATTAAGCAGACCACTCTTACCCAGTCCAAAGATCAGGGCTTGATCCATCACCGTTATTTATCTCACTGCCCCATCCCAGCTCAGAACCTGGCTATATGCAAATTAGTCTGTCCCTGGCCCAGTGCATCATGGGAACAGGGCAGACCAAACTACCAAGCCAATTCTTCACCAGAAAGGAGACAAGCTACCGGGGACCGGTTTCTGGCATTTCAGCCTCTTCGGCCTGGCTTGCTTGAATCCTGATGGAGCAGTGAGAAAGGGACTAATGTCTGAGTATACCCTGCCACACCTATAGTGGCCAAAAACGATTCAGAAAAGGGGGTGGTGATGAACAGAGTGTCTGAATTAAGCAGACCACTCTTACCCAGTCCAAAGATCAGGGCTTGATCCATCACCGTTATTTATCTCACTGCCCCATCCCAGCTCAGAACCTGGCTATATGCAAATTAGTCTGTCCCTGGCCCAGTGCATCATGGGAACAGGGCAGACCAAACTACCAAGCCAATTCTTCACCAGAAAGGAGACAAGCTACCGGGGACCGGTTTCTGGAATTTCAGCCTCTTCGGCCCGGCTTGCTTGAATCCTGATGGAGCAGTGAGAAAGGGACTCATGTCTGAGTATACCCTGCCACACCTATAGTGGCCAAAAACGATTCAGAAAAGGGGGTGGTGATGAACAGAGTGTCTGAATTAAGCAGACCACTCTTACCCAGTCCAAAGATCAGGGCTTGATCCATCACCGTTATTTATCTCACTGCCCCATCCCAGCTCAGAACCTGGCTATATGCAAATTAGTCTGTCCCTGGCCCAGTGCATCATGGGAACAGGGCAGACCAAACTACCAAGCCAATTCTTCACCAGAAAGGAGACAAGCTACCGGGGACCGGTTTCTGGCATTTCAGCCTCTTCGGCCCGGCTTGCTTGAATCCTGATGGAGCAGTGAGAAAGGGACTCATGTCTGAGTATACCCTGCCACACCTATAGTGGCCAAAAACGATTCAGAAAAGGGGGTGGTGATGAACAGAGTGTCTGAATTAAGCAGACCACTCTTACCCAGTCCAAAGATCAGGGCTTGATCCATCACCGTTATTTATCTCACTGCCCCATCCCAGCTCAGAACCTGGCTATATGCAAATTAGTCTGTCCCTGGCCCAGTGCATCATGGGAACAGGGCAGACCAAACTACCAAGCCAATTCTTCACCAGAAAGGAGACAAGCTACCGGGGACCGGTTTCTGGCATTTCAGCCTCTTCGGCCCGGCTTGCTTGAATCCTGATGGAGCAGTGAGAAAGGGACTCATGTCTGAGTATACCCTGCCACACCTATAGTGGCCAAAAACGATTCAGAAAAGGGGGTGGTGATGAACAGAGTGTCTGAATTAAGCAGACCACTCTTACCCAGTCCAAAGATCAGGGCTTGATCCATCACCGTTATTTATCTCACTGCCCCATCCCAGCTCAGAACCTGGCTATATGCAAATTAGTCTGTCCCTGGCCCAGTGCATCATGGGAACAGGGCAGACCAAACTACCAAGCCAATTCTTCACCAGAAAGGAGACAAGCTACCGGGGACCGGTTTCTGGCATTTCAGCCTCTTCGGCCCGGCTTGCTTGAATCCTGATGGAGCAGTGAGAAAGGGACTCATGTCTGAGTATACCCTGCCACACCTATAGTGGCCAAAAACGATTCAGAAAAGGGGGTGGTGATGAACAGAGTGTCTGAATTAAGCAGACCACTCTTACCCAGTCCAAAGATGAGGGCTTGATCCATCACCGTGGAAGGGTATACTCAGATGTGAGTCCCTTGCTCATTGCACCATCAGGATTCAAGCAAGCCGGGCCGAAGACGCCTGAAATGGCAGAAACCGGTCCCCGGAAGCTTGTTTCCTTCCCAGTGTAAGAATTGGCTTTTGTAGTCTGGTCTGCCCTGTTCCCATGATGCACTGGGCCAGGGACAGACTAATTTGCATACAGCCAGGTTCTGAAACTGGGATGGTGCAATGAGCGAAAAAACGGTGTTGGATCTAGCCCTGATCTCTTGACTGGGTGAGAGTACTCTGCTTTATTCAGAGACTCTGTCCATCACCACCCCTTGTTGTAAATTATTTTGTCCACCCTAAGCGTGGAAGGGTATACTCAGATGTGAGTCCCTTGCTCATTGCACCATCAGGATTCAAGCAAGCCGGGCCGAAGACGCCTGAAATGGCAGAAACCGGTCCCCGGAAGCTTGTTTCCTTCCCAGTGTAAGAATTGGCTTTTGTAGTCTGGTCTGCCCTGTTCCCATGATGCACTGGGCCAGGGACAGACTAATTTGCATACAGCCAGGTTCTGAAACTGGGATGGTGCAATGAGCGAAAAAACGGTGTTGGATCTAGCCCTGATCTCTTGACTGGGTGAGAGTACTCTGCTTAATTCAGAGACTCTGTCCATCACCACCCCTTGTTGTAAATTATTTTGTCCACCCTAAGCGTGGAAGGGTATACTCAGATGTGAGTCCCTTGCTCATTGCACCATCAGGATTCAAGCAAGCCGGGCCGAAGACGCCTGAAATGGCAGAAACCGGTCCCCGGAAGCTTGTTTCCTTCCCAGTGTAAGAATTGGCTTTTGTAGTCTGGTCTGCCCTGTTCCCATGATGCACTGGGCCAGGGACAGACTAATTTGCATACAGCCAGGTTCTGAAACTGGGATGGTGCAATGAGCGAAAAAACGGTGTTGGATCTAGCCCTGATCTCTTGACTGGGTGAGAGTACTCTGCTTAATTCAGAGACTCTGTCCATCACCACCCCTTGTTGTAAATTATTTTGTCCACCCTAAGCGTGGAAGGGTAAACTCAGATGTGAGTCCCTTGCTCATTGCACCATCAGGATTCAAGCAAGCCGGGCCGAAGACGCCTGAAATGGCAGAAACCGGTCCCCGGAAGCTTGTTTCCTTCCCAGTGTAAGAATTGGCTTTTGTAGTCTGGTCTGCCCTGTTCCCATGATGCACTGGGCCAGGGACAGACTAATTTGCATACAGCCAGGTTCTAAAACTGGGATGGTGCAATGAGCGAAAAAACGGTGTTGGATCTAGCCCTGATCTCTTGACTGGGTGAGAGTACTCTGCTTAATTCAGAGACTCTGTCCATCACCACCCCTTGTTGTAAATTATTTTGTCCACCCTAAGCGTGGAAGGGTATACTCAGATGTGAGTCCCTTGCTCATTGCACCATCAGGATTCAAGCAAGCCGGGCCGAAGACGCCTGAAATGGCAGAAACCGGTCCCCGGAAGCTTGTTTCCTTCCCAGTGTAAGAATTGGCTTTTGTAGTCTGGTCTGCCCTGTTCCCATGATGCACTGGGCCAGGGACAGACTAATTTGCATACAGCCAGGTTCTGAAACTGGGATGGTGCAATGAGCGAAAAAACGGTGTTGGATCTAGCCCTGATCTCTTGACTGGGTGAGAGTACTCTGCTTAATTCAGAGACTCTGTCCATCACCACCCCTTGTTGTAAATTAAGAACAGAGGAGAGCCCCGCGTCGCGGGATGCGCGTGGGCGGCACCAGGCTAAGCCCGGGCGGCAAAGAACTAAGCCTGGGCAAAGGGCGGGCCGTCTGTGGCCGTCCGGGGCAGTGGCTCTGTTATTCTGGACAAACAAGACGTTGTAAATGGTCGGTGACTCTTGATTTCCCCAACTGTGCATGTGTGAATATTATTGCTTTACACTGGTTTTTCTCATATTAGAGTATGGGCACTCATAAAGGAATAGGGGGCCAAGGGGTAGTGGGCACCCTCAACGCTTTTCTTATTAGAGCAGAGTCGGTTTTAATAAAGGAAATCGCACTTAGGCAGGGAGGACTCTCTCTAGAAATGCGTAGGACCTCTAGAGAACCCAATATATCGGGGGCTCCCCTTGTTAATGCCAATGTTAATGCTAAGGAAATTATGCCTGATAACTTTAGCCCGACCACTGCACCACAAGTACCGCTACATCCCCTGGTAGTTATCTTGGAAGCCCCACCCATGCCCCATGTTATTGCTATAACACCGTCACCAACACCACCACCTTCCCCAGCTGTAGCTAGATTTACACGCCAATCACAGTCTAAAGCTAGGGGAGGTATGGTTCAGGTGGCAACAAGGAAAAGAAAGGCTGGAGGGGCACCACTTACGACACAACAAACTCGTAAAGTGGCAAAAACAAAGGGCAATGCACCTGGTAGAAAATGCCGGGAATCAGAAGCGGTCCCTGGCAGCCCTACCCATTTAAATACATTAATAAATTCTAGTGAGCCTTGTCTGGTAGAGCTGGAAGACACAATTATGGCAAAAATAGAGGGGAAGCTAACAGCATTGTTAAAACCGCTATTAGACAAACTCGTGGCCCTTGACATTCGCTTGAATGCTATAGATCAAAAACTTTCTCTGCCCACTAGCCAAACATCAAATGAGGGGTCTGTAATTTTGAGCAGCTGAACAGCACATTTAGCCACTGGGATAAATACTGTCTCAGTGGCTAGAAATGTTGCAACCAAAGAGGGCGTGCAGGTTTTAAAATCAAAAGAGGCCAATACTCAACCGGCAGATGCTAGCCCTTCCCGGGTGGGGATGAAACCTGGAGGAAGTAAGGGTTTGGAGGGCCAAAGTAGGGGAGGTCCTGTCACTGGAAATAGAAAGGCACATTTTAGCCGAACACCAGAGTCCACGCCTTATACAGTAGTGCTCTCAAACGTCCCAACGATTCAACCTAACTCGGACGAACATTGGACTACCTTAAAACACAGGGCACTACACCTATTAAACACTAGGACTGGGCTGGGCAATCACTTGTTTCAAGAATTTAAAATGGTGTGTAGGGTTCCCTGGATAGGGAGTTCAAACAAAAGTGTCATGGGTGATTGTATAGTTCTGAATTTTGGTTCTCCTGAGTTAGTCAGAACAATCCTAGAGAGAGCAGGGACAACATATATGGGTAGGGAGGAGGTTCACATTTTACCTTTGGGTTTCTTCTATCGTAACTCCCAGACGCCACCCACACATAGGCGCAATAATCAAACCATCACGAGAGGTATAATTATAATGTCCCAACCTATAACCGCTTTGAACAGGGGTTTTCCAACTTAGATGACCAAGATTGACATTCAACTAAGTTGGCCAGTGTAAGCACCCAAGAGGGAAGCTTAACAGTGGAAACACCAGCCCATGAACAAACAAACCTAGTGAAGGGAAATATAGTGCAGGAACCCACACCGACATGCTTAGTAATGCAAGCAACTGATTGCCCATATGTAGTGGCTGATCCACGCCTAGCGCCAGATATTAATAACAGTAAACCGGTGAATTCCCCGTAATTTAAAGAAAAAAACTAATAATCTTGATATTAATATTTTAAGTTGGAATGTTGTCGGTCTTGAATCAAGATTGGCGGACACAGATTGGATGCACATACTGTGTGGTATAGATATCATAATGTTCCAGGAAACATGGGCCACAGATGATCTACATATAGAGGGATATCATTGTTTTAGTGTGACAGCACCAAAGCCTGACTTTGGCCGCGCATCCGGCGGTCTATTAACTGGTGTCAGGATAGCCGCCGGAGGAAGTATTAAGGCAATACCAACCACCATATTCATATAATAGAATATAGAAGACGGGTCCCGCTTTATCTGATTAATTTTTATAATAACGATTTTCATTCGATCCCCAATAAGAATTTTATTGAGCTTTTTAAAGTCAGATCAGATTTAGTCCAAAACCAAGGCGCAGACGACGATATAGGGATCCTCCTAGGGGGGGACTTTAATGCAAAAATCTTAAAGGCACATTGAGATACGGACAAACCCCAATATGACCCAGCAGTACGAAGAGTTTTAGAATTACATAGTTTTATTAGTAAATATATACTCACTAATTTAATGGATTTGGGCCATATTCCTAGGAAACAACAGGCACCAACCTTTAGAGGTAGAGATTGTTCATCGACTATTGACTATATTTTCATGTCCTCATGCTTAGCAGAGTGGTACCCTGCATGCTTAGCAGACCGCCTCATAAAGGCCAAAGTCCTCGTAACAACTTTTGGAGACCATCACCCGCTGATAGCGGTTTTACGCTTAGGACCCAGCCCCGTGTATGCTACTTCCCATGGGGCGAGAGATATCACCCCCTCAACAAACAACTTAAGGTTAAAATGGAGGGGAGTAGACAGCGGCAGTATAGTAGAAACTGTGATAGAGGAACATCGGCATTTAATTAATTCCTGCACATCGATAGACGGAAACTATATAAGGAAAATTGAAGATTTTATTAAATTATATTCTGCAATAAAATCTCTCCTGTCAGTGCCAACACATAAGATAGATAGAGAACCTAGATGGTTCAATCGCAGCTGTTCAGAAGCAAATAGGGCTTTACGCAAGGCCCTGACCTCTAAACCTAGGTGCCCTATGGAGATAAGGGCAGCAAGGAGGACGTACAAAATTAAGATTGGAGAAAAAAAGGCTGCCCTATTGACGGAGCACTGGGAGGCATTAGTTGACTCTGCAGTTGGGAAGAATGGAAATTCTTTTAGGCCCGCAGTTAAGAACATGCGAAATATGGGTCAACAACTGACAACAGTTAGCTGCACTATCTCGAGCGACTCATGGGAGAACCATTTTTCTAAAATATATGCTACCCCAATAGAGGGCAAAGTCTGCTATGTACTAGGACAACTATGCTGCTTACAGATTACGCTGCATGAGGTGGAGGTGGCCATCAGACAGAGCCTTGGCAACAAGGCCCCTGGTCCCGATGGCCTTCCAATAGATATAATTAGGTGGAAACCGGAATTCTGGGCCCCAATTCTATTAAATGTTTTTAACAGCTTGCCCTTAGCTCTCATGCCAGACACTTGGACAACTAGCAAGGGTGATAGATCTGACCCGATTAATTATAGGCCTATCTCGCTGCTGGACAACACACTGAAGATTTTGGGGCGGGTAATTTATAATAGGGTTTTGGAATGGACAGAGGAAAGTGGAATACTGGATCCTTGCCAAATGGGTTTTAGAAGTAAGGTCGGGACCGTCGAGCAATGTTTGAATCTTAAATTAGTAATCGGTAAATATAATATTGCTCGTACATCACCGATTTACCTAGCTTTTATGGACTTATCGTCCGCGTTCGATCTAGTCAACCGGGCTAAACTCTGGTCCATTCTCTTGGACTATGGACTAGACGAACCCCTGGTACACTTTCTTGCATTCCTACATACCGACCTCAAAGCACAAGTTAGGATTGGGATGGGTGGGGAGATATCTGGTGACATTAGGGGGGGAAGAGGGGTTAGACAGGGGTGCGTTTTAGCACCCTTGCTTTTTATTATCTATATTAATGGGTTGAGCAATTCTTTAAGGCAGGCAACCTCAGATGTTCCAATAATCAAAGGGAAATTACTTCCAGCACTCCCTTACGCAGATGATGCAGTCCTTATGGGCCGCACTCCAAATTCTCTGCGTATTTTGGTCAAAACCTTTGTACGACATATGGATGACCTGAACCTACGCGTGAATTTTAAAAAGTCTTTTATCATGTCATGCGGGCCAGGGAAACGCCAGCTTAACTCTATTATAGTGGGGGCTGATAGATTACACTCCACTAGCTCATGGACTGGACATTTGGCCCACTCCACGAGCAAGTTCTCAAAGGCCATTAATTCAATCCTCAGCCTACCACTCCCGAGGAAAATAGGCGCCACTAAAGCTATTTTAAATTTTTTTAAATTGCAATGTGCTCCAGTAGCTACATAAGGGGTGTAGATATGGTGCTTGGCAAAAAATCATTGCATCCAATTAGAAGAAAACCGTTTTTGCAGAAAAATCTTGGGTGCACCAATTTCTACATCTGAGTATATCTGTCACAGGGAATTAAACTTGCATTGTATTTGTAATTTCATTGGGACAAGACCAGCGTCATTCTGGCTCTCCATTTGGAGGAATAAATCAGCCATTCTGACACAAGAAATTATAAGTGACTGCCTCAATTGTGATAAAAGTATGGAGATCCCCTGGCTCTCAGGAGTTTATAAGAGTTTATGCAGTGTGGACAAAGGTCACCTTTTTTTGGATCCCTCTAGAATTGAACCTAGTGATAAGAATGGGCTAAAGCTTGCACTATATGCACTTTATAATCAAGATAGGACAAAAAAGGAACTTAACAAATCTTTAGCCGCGGCATACACGAACAACAAGCTGCATAGGTATCCATTACCACTTTACCTCACCTTGCTAATGTCTAATTGGGAAAGATCTCTCCTGTTTTGTTTAAGGCAGGAACTGTAAGAGTCTTATTATGCTTTCCCTTGGGCTATTGTTCAAAATCACACTGTAAACCATGTCCTTGCAATGGAGTGAGCAGACAAAATGACTTGCACTTTTTCTTCTCCTGCAAATTTTATTTAAAATATGTCAAATGGTTTTTAGCTCCGTATTTTAGGAAACATAGACCTACACCTACACCTACTATTGGGGCCACCTAACTGCAGGATACAATGTATGGGGTCCAGTGCTGATACCAGAGATCACTGATATATTTCTGTGCTCACATAGTGAGGGTAGGCTTAGGCAGCTATATCATTTACCCTGGTGGGGCTTTTAATTGTATAATGCTCATAATGTTGATTACTTTACTCAGTTGTATATGTTTTTGAATCGCAGCACAGTCACTTCATAATTGAGCAAAATAGTTTCAATAACTATTGTAAACTTTCCTTGTGTCTTTCTTTTGTATATTATGGACATGTATGAGTGAGAAACGAAAGGTGATGATCTGTTTCCATGGATCCCTGGGGGACTAGAGCATTGTGTTCTAGAATGGAAATTCACCTGTTAATCTGGGACGGGTGGGAGGGCAGGTAGGGCACACTGAGCTAGTTGGATTTGGGCCCATAGTTACTGATATGGTATGGTGACTAAGTCAGTACATTATGATATCCTGTGATCCCAGGCACAGTATTGTTTTCAAACAGAATCACTGCAACAGGGGCAGAGGGTCTGTACAGGAGCAGAGGGTGCTGGCACAGTTTTTGCTTGTGCCTTCACAGGGGCAGAGGGTGCCAGTACAGTTTTTGCTTGTGCCTGTACACGGGCATAGGGTGCCTGAACAGTTTTGGCATGTGCCTTTACATGGGCAGAGGGTGTTGACACAGTTTCTGATTGTGTTTGTACAGGGGCATAGTTTGACTGTACAGGTGAGAGGTGTGCCTGTACAGGTGGGGGATATGACTGTGCCAGGGGCACATGACTGAGCAGGGGGATTTGACTGTGCAGTGGGTATGTGCAAAAGGGAGTGCCTGTGTACGTAGGGGGTACCAGTGCAGGTTGTGGGACAGGTGGCTCAGTGGGGTAGGGTGTAGGTAGGTGTGTGGAGTCCCCTCCATGTGTTGATTGTGAAGGAAGACTTTGAAACAGTTTCAACATACCTTCCATTATCTTCATGGCCAAGGCATGGTGCCTTGCACTCTCTTCCCTACAGATTGATATGATGCCATTTTGCCTCCTTGATATGTCATGGAAAGATTTCTTAAGCCTGTCCAAGACATGGGTCTACCTGTCAATCTTCTGGGAGATATCCTGTATAGTGAGTCTGAAATGTTAGACAGAGTAGCCCCTAATGTACAAAGGTCCTGCCTCACATCAGCATATTGTTGGACAACTTCATGCTCTCTCTGGTCACCATGACCATCTGTCAGCCCCCTCCGCTTGAGACAACCTCTGATATGACCATCGGGTCCACCAGGATGAGGAGTGGTACATGGGAGGCTGTGGGAGGAGATTCATTTCTTGAATATACCTGTTTTCCACCAGGGGTGTTAAGTCCCTCTGAAGCATGAGAGAAGGCCTGGGATGCCCTATCATGGGAGGAGTGTGTAGGAGAAGGAACCCTTCTACCTTGGACGTGATGGCTGTGAGGAGGTGATGGTTGTGTTGGGGTAGGCGAATGCTGTGGCTGGTTGGGTGACTACTGGGAATGGGCCATTCTCCAAGGTGAAGTGGGAGGGTCAATGCTGGCTGGATCTGATGTAGGCTTCATTGTTTTGTCCAGCGGACCGACAATGCACTCCTCATAATCCAGGTCCTCCTCCGCAATCAGCACCTGCTCATCTTCTTCCTCCTCATCCTTTTCTTGAACAGTGCTGGCAGCTGACATTGCTGCTTGGAGGAGGATTGGGTTCTCTCCACTGATTGCCTTCCACCCTCCACTGGTGGTAGATTCATCTTCATCAAACCCCTCATTGTCCTCAGCACCTGAAGACAAAGGTTGCAGTATGATAAGTATTTGCAATAGTATATTGTTCTACACAAAGGACAGAACCATGTTTCTTTGCATCTATGTGAAGTTCCACATCTGATCTAGTTTGTAAAAAGCTACATGTGACAGCTCATTAGGGTGATCGATGCAGATGGACAATGCAAAATCAAACTCACCAGCTCTAGCCACACCTCTCTGTGGTATTGAAATTCTCAATGATGTCAGCTGCTGAACCCGGCTCGTTCATTGTTTGGCAGAAGACATGGTCCTCGATCCAGCAGCTTCAGAAGGAAATGACACCTTAATTAATGTTTTGCATGAATGATAAGTGAACATTGCGAAATTAACACCGACATCACTGATTATGTTGGAAATATATCCCACACCAACATCAGATGCTTCAGAAAGTGGCAATATCGGGTAATTTCCTTCCACAATGATATGGTTAATGTGCATTATTTATTTATTGATTGATTTATTGATTTGAAAGGTGGCTAGACTTTGGCCACAAAAAGTTTACAACACTATAAGGCACACTTACCTGATGGACGGTTGGCAATGCGTCTGACTGCAGCCATAATGTCTTCCTAATCCTGAATGATGTACTTTGGATCACTGAAGAACTCCTGACAGCAGCTGTAATGTACCATACATGTCCATATTTCAATACAAAGGATGATGTGAGTCATTTTCCATGTATATGTCATAGGTATGCACTTTCTACACATTTGGGGCTACTCCTCTTTAGATGAGACAATTTGAGCAATTTGGTACATGGTGTATTATTTCAATTTAAATGTAGAGTTACCATTTCATTAGCTAACATGTTATGAACTACTAAACTATTATTAGCCATATCTGAGCATATGGAGATAAGTGACAAAAGGGATATTAGACAAACACCATCATCAACATACAATATTAAAGACTATGATTTGTCAGTAAAGTAATATTTAAGTGTGGTTACCAGGGTCTGCCATCCGCACAATGTGTGGTGCCTGACCACATTTCACACCTGTATGTGGAAGAAAGATAAATGATCTAGGATCTATCCTGGCCAACACCACAGGGCCTAAAATGATATGAGTCAATCAATCAATCAATCATAGCATTTGTATAGCGCGCTACTCACCCGGAGGGGTCTAAAGGCGCTGGGGGGAGAGGGGTCCGTTACTGCTCGAACAGCCAGGTCTTGAGTTGCTTCCTGAAGGAGAGATGGTCCTGGGTCAGCCGAAG
The DNA here is from genome assembly GCF_964261635.1 of Lissotriton helveticus. Lineage (NCBI taxonomy): Eukaryota > Metazoa > Chordata > Amphibia > Caudata > Salamandridae > Lissotriton > Lissotriton helveticus. The sequence continues at coordinate 1,814,653,669 of NC_136067.1, read as the reverse complement.
GTGGATGGGGAGGGAGTTCCAGGTCTTGGCTGCCAGGTAGGAGAAGGATCTTCCTCCGGCGTTGGCTCTGCGGATGCGTGGTACGGCGGCGAGGGCGAGGCTGGTCGATCGTAGCTGGCGGGTGGGTGTGTAGAAGGTCAGGCGGTCGCTGAGGTACTTGGGGCCCAGGTCGTGGAGAGCCTTGTGTGCGTGGGTGAGGAGCCTGAACGTGATCCTCTTGCTGACGGGCAGCCAGTGCAGATCTCTCAGGTGGCCAGAGATGTGGCTGTGTCGGGGGATGTCCAGGACGAGTCGTGCGGAGGTGTTCTGGATGTGTTGGAGTCTTTTCTGAAGTTTGGCTGTGGTTCCGGCGTAGAGGGTGTTCCCGTAGTCCAGTTGGCTGGTGACGAGTGCCTGGGTGACGGTCTTCCTGGTCTCGGTGGGGATCCATCGGAAGATCTTACGGAGCATGCGCAGGGTGTTGAAGCATGATGAGGAGACGACGTTGACTTGTCTGGTCATCGAGAGGGAGGAGTCCAGGATGAAGCCCAGGTTGCGTCCGTGGTCCGTTGGCTTGGGAGTTGTGCCCAGGGCAGGTGGCCACCAGGAGTCGTCCTAAGCGGAGGGCGATGATCCCAGGATGGGACTTCCGTCTTGTCTGAGTTCAGTTTCAGGCGGCTGTTCTTCATCCACTCTGCGACGTCTTTCATCCCTTCGTGTAGGCTGGTTCTGGCGGTGGCGGGGTAGTTGGTGAGGGAGAGGATCAGCTGGGTATCGTCGGCGTAGGAGATGATGTTGAGGTTGTGTTGGCGTGCGATGGCTGCAGGGGGCCCATGTAGACGTTGAAGAGGGGTGGGCTGAGTGATGATCCTTGTGGTACGCCGCAGATGACTTTGGTGTCCTCGGATCTGAACGGGGGGAGGCGGACTCTCTGGGTTCTTCCGGCGAGGAACGAGATGATCTATTCCAGTGCCTTCTCTTGGATTCCGATGTTGCTGAGGCGCTGTACTGGGGTGCGGTGACAGACAGTGTCAAACGCTGCCGAGAGGGCCAGGAGGATGAGGGCCGCTGTTTCCCCGTTGTCGAGCAGGGATCTGATGTCATCGGTGGCAGCGATCAGGGCGGTCTCGGTGCTGTGGTTGGCTCGGAAACCGGACTGCGAGGGGTCAAGGGATCCATTCGTCTTGAGGAAGGCGGCGAGCTGTCTGTTGACGGTCTTCTCGATGACTTTGGCAGGAAAAGGGAGGAGCGATATGGGGCAGAAGTTCTTGAGGTCGGTGGGGTCCGCTGTTGGTTTCTTCAGGAGGGCGCTGAGCTCGTCGTGCTTCCAGCTCTCCGGGAAGGTGGCGGTGTGGAAGGAGGTGTTGATGATGTCCCGGAGTTGGGGTGCGATGATGGAGTGTATTTAGTTTGCTTTCTAGTTGAAAAATGGTATGAACAACATATTCCAGATCAGTTCACATGTGTGAGACTATTGATGGATTTTATGTATAATATCTATGGGTTGTCTGATCACATTATTGTAAACGGGACCCTCCTCTGGCCATATTTACATACCAATATATGCCTGTGGTATAGGTTGATCTGCCACATGACATTCTCTCCATGCAAGTGCAGGGACCTCAGCTCCAGTGGGTGGAATTACTCTGGCTGTACGTGGAAATAAAAATAAGTAGTTACCAGACAATACCAACAAATGATTATTATGTCCAGTTTTTCATATATTTACTCACTTGCATTTTCAAGACAACTGTGATGATTACTAATTCATGCACATTTTCATGTGCCATAACCAGTGTATCATCAAATCATGTGAAAACGTTCAAATTTTTATCACATAGGATTCTGGGACTTTTAGTGTGACAGACAAATGAAACATATGAGAGTCTAAATCACCATGAATATTTGCATAAACTTGAAGTGACTGCTGTAGACAAATTTGCAGTTTATAGAACAAATTTATCAACTTAAGTCATTGTTTCAATCATCACATATTACCTGGCACCACATTAAGATCATCATTCAAGGGGGGGCGTGGCTGACCGGGCAGCGGGATGGCCGCTTAGACAGCGAGCTCCGCTGCCCGCACCGTTAATCCTGTTGAAATCCTGCCTGCTCCCGCTCGCACAGGCTCGTGACCGGCACGATAATACGCCGGATGGTCTGGGGCATACTTGACGGCAACTCCGGTGTTTTGGCGTGATCGAGAACCCGTCCTAGGCTCCTCCCTGCCCGGGCTGCGGCGGAGTCGGGCTGCGCCCGGAGGTGCTGGAGATCGGCTCCGGCTACCGCAGTTAATTGAGGACGTGGCTGTGCGGGCCTGGACGATTCCCAGTCGGGACGGCGGGGGACGACACATTTCCCGCGCTGACGGAGATGGGGTAAGCGCGCTATTCCGGCCACAGCTGCTATGCTTCAGGACTCCCTCGTTGCGAGCCCGCATGACTATATCCTGTTTTTATCCTGCTGGTGTGGATCGGTGAAGAAGGGGGCCGCCATATTGGCTGGGCACGGCACTACCGTCCGTGTCGACATTGGACCATATTTGTGAACCCTGCTTCTCCAGTGGTTAGTGCAGCAAAGGTTGCCGATTTTGCATGTGCCTGGAGGGTTCACCGCTGTAACAGCCTTCTGTGTCTCACAGCGCCACTTCTGCCTGCGCCTCGCACGGGGCATCGGAGACTGCACGGTTTGTGCACATTCATGTGGGCTATGGCGGCTTGCCCTTACTTATTGATGATAGTGACGACCCCTGCCTAGTGGATCTACCAAGGCTCTTCTATCAGCTACACTTGACAGGGCTTCTGTTGCCGTTTTGTGTGAGGAGCTGCACCCTGAAAGACTGCTACTGGCCCAGAAACATATGATGAAGCCCACGGGTCGGGACCTCTTTGTTGCTCTCGGCTCCCTCCATGCTGCCTGGGTGGGAGGAATCAGAGTGCTTGGACTAAAGCTGGACGCCATTGTTGCTCCTCCGACGGGTGGGAGTCACGTTAATCCTGTGATTGTAAGCGCAGCTCGCGGCACTGCGCCAACGTTCGGATCCACTGTTGCACGCCTGGAGATGATCGATTATGGGGCTCCATCAGGTGTGGTGTATAAGTCCCACACGGCCGATCACATGAGTGGTGCAGGGGGGCATGCACCTACACCTCGGGCGGACCACTTCCACGGAACACCGAATTTGCCCATTCGAATTGCACCGCCTGTGCACCCGGCTGACATGGCCTTCGACTCTTTGTTGCCCTGGTGGCGTCGTGATCTGGAAGGCTGGCTTGGTACTTTGTTGCTGAATTCGGACAATCGTTGGTTGTGTCTTGATGGTTCCCTGCTGCAGAACTTTCGCATGGTGTTGGCGTTGCCTTGCTTTCCTGTTAACTCTGATCATTGGACATTGTATGGTGGGGCGAATGTTCGGTTGTCACGCGCCAACGGGCGTGTTAAAGCGGGGCAGGGTTGAATTTTTACGTGTGATGTGGGGCGGATTCTTCGGCCAGCTACTGATGGGGAGATGCTTTAATGCTATGTCTTTCTAATGCCGCTTACGTGTATCAGTTCGTGGACCTGCGTGTACTAGATTTGTGTTGCCTTGTGCGAGCGGGGCGGGGGACGTTGCATTCTCCTCCGTCTTTTTCCCTTCCTTGGGGTGTAGTTTAGGGGGCGACAGACACGCTGCTAGTGGGGTTGGGTCGTAGCCATCGGCAGAGGTGTAGGGTGGGGGGGGTTTATTTTTTATTTTTCTTTGTTATTTTCTATGACCTTCTATTCCCTTTTCCTCTCTTCACAAGAGCTGTGGCGTTATCTCCTTCTTCCTTTCTTTCTTTCTTTTCTTCCCTCGCTTGGGTTTTTAGTCTGGACGGGTGGTTGTTTCTTTTCTCTTTCTTCTAAATCTCGGGTTCATACAGCGGGCGACAGGCACACTGCTGAGGGGGAGGCCGTAGCCGGAGGCAGGGGTGCAGGGTGGGGGGTATTCTCTGTTTTTTCTTTTTCCCTTTTTCAGTTACTAGGGCCTCTTTCTCTTTCTTGCTTTGCTTGGGCTTCTTTTTCTGCTCTTCTTTTCTTCTTTTTGGGATTCCGAGTAGTAGGTAGTTTATCGGATGTTTTTATGTTTCAGGCCAGTATGGGGGAGGTTATCATCGTGTCTCGTTTTTGATTCAGCGGGCGTGTGCTGCATTGGAGGGCGTGATGTGCTGTTTGTTGCCTATCCTGTTTAGTGCGCGTTAATGTCTGCGCCCTGCCTGCAGCGGTCCCAAATGTGTATATCCTGAATTGCGATGTTCCCTCTCTCTGGTGCTGCTAGATTGTATGATGTCGGATCCTGCTCTATCTCTGAACCCTTACAAAAAAATGAAAACATAACCTCTTTTATCCTGGTGCCGTTATGGTACAACCGTATCCTGGGTGTTGATGTGGACTTTGGGAGGCGGGTGGTATGTGTATTGATTTTTTGACTAGCATTGCCCGTCCCTGTGATATTGACCGGATGTGGTTTCTGTTAACATGTAATTGTGTCCACCTTATTTACAATAAAGGTTTTTAAAAAAAAAAAAAAAGATCATCATTCACAGGCAGCCTTGCAGCAGGTGGGGTTGTATGGTGGAGAGGACGTCCTTCTCAAGTTGAGTGAGATATAAACAGGGTCTAGTTTGCCTACCAGGGAGAGCTCTGGCCACCTCTATCCTGACGAACTCCTCCTCTAATCCTGCCACTTCTTTTTTACATCTGTGATGGATCAGACAACCTCTCCCAATGCACTGACTGAAGTAGCCAATTGCTGCTATAGGGGTGCTTTCTGTGTTGCACTGCTGCTGTATGGAGGCAGACCACGCAGTTTTTTTTAAGTTCCTCACTACAAAACAAACAATCAACTGGGTTTCCTGCTCAGTAACATTCTTCTTCCTCCTCACATTTAGCATGCTGATGGCAAGGCACGGCACAGAGCAGGCAGGTAAATTGTGGGTGTGGAAAAACCAGTCTTGGATGTGTGCCACTTTTATGTGACTTGTAGTGCAGGGGCTTCAGGTGGCATTAATTGTCTGCAAGTGTATGAAATTAGGGGCCCGATGTAGGTAATTCTTATTTACCACTTCTTAAATACCGAATTTTACCGATTCGGTATTTAAGAAGTGGTAAATATGAAGGGGGGAGATGTAGGTATTTCCAGATGTGTAAATACCGAATCTTTAAGATTCGGTATTTACCGAATCTGGAAATACCGAATCGGTATTTCCTATTGATTCCTATGGGCTGTGAAGCCCATAGGAATCAATGGGCAATACCGATTCTGTAATTACAGAATCGGTAATTACCGATTTTAGCAAGGGTGCAGGGGGTGTCACTTTGACACCCTCTGGCCCCCCCAAAACAGGCTCGGGTGCCATGTGGCAGGCATACATGCCCCAAGGGCAGGTGTGCCTGTCATATGGCAGAGGTGTGCATGCACACATGTGCGTGCACACCGGAATCGGTATTTTACCATCAAATTGGATTTGATGGTAAAATACCGATTTTGTAAGGCTTGTGGGACACAGAAGAGTCCCACATACATCTCAAATTTACCGAATCGGTAAAAATACCGATTCAGTATTTTACAGAATCGGTAAATTTACTGATCGGTAAATTTACCGATTCTGTAAAATTAAGGGCCCTACATACCATTTCTGGAATACCTGTCGGTAACGGCCGAAAATACCGATTTTCAGCCGTTACCGACCGACCTACATCTGGCCCTAGAGCCTGGAGATTCTGCCCCTAGTGGGGAACCTCCGCCCGGAGTGCAGAGCCTCTACTATGAGTGTGGATCCTCCACATGCGTAAAGATACAACTTGTAAGTCCCTTTGTGAATACCAAAAAGTTCTAAAGTTAAACGTTTGGTTTAAACTTAGACTTTTGGTCTAACTTTACCTTTCTGAATCAGGCCCTGTGAGTTAAAAAAAAACCAAGGCTTGTATATCAATAGAATCAAACAGTCAACCAATGTAAGAAAATGATTTGAGAAGGTGTAAACTGTGTACAAAAATGACTTATATACAAAATCATAAAGAGCAATCACTTAAACTGAAGAGTATAAGGGATCTGCATCAGACAATACTAGCGCTCTGTGAGAAAGGTGATTAGATGGTTCAAATAGTGCAATAGTGTAATAGCCCACCAATGTGATTGATAGCACAGGCTATAAACTATGAAAAGGTCAAAAATGCATATACATCAAATAAGTAATCAGAACTTATGCAAATGTAGAGAATATTAAATGCTTAGGGCTCTTGTACACAAATTCTATTAATAATACTGTTAAGATCAATACAGAAGAAATCATACCTAAAGTTACCCACATAACTAAAACATGCCCCCTTTGTTTTTTTTCATGGTGGGGCTGTCTGGATACAATTAAAATTATATCTCTTCCCATTATTAATGTGTTATCTTATGATGTTAGCTGGTAAAATTGTTAAAGATGTATTTGTAAAATAAATAGTTTACTCTTCATGTTCCAATGGAATGTACAAAAAGTTCGGATATAAATAGATACATCAAAATTCTCTAAATCTAATGGAGGTGTCCATTTTCCAAATGCCATTTGTAATCATAAAGATTTTGGTATTAAATAAACAATGACATCTCTAAATAATACAGAGTCTATTGGGGATAGGCTGTGATTTAATTTGGAAATTTGTTAATATCTTCATTTACTTATAAACATATTCTTTGCATGCTCAAGCATCTGAAATGTTGGTTTCCTTCAAATACTTTGTTAAAACCTTTTCTTGTCTCCAATTTAAATTAATTGGAATAGTTTCTTATTTCTTCTATTTGGTATAACAATTTAACTAAGAACAATGGTAAGGTAATCTTTTGATGGAATTGGACTAACAAAAGTATATTTACTGTGTCCCAACTATTTGTTGAGGATTCCTTCTCTAACTTGTCTGAGTCACATGACGTACCTAGTAAATGCTCAATATAATGTCCTAAAGACCATTATCAATCCACTTTAGGTATTATTTGTTTCTTTACGTTCCTCCAGTTTAGTTAATTCTGCTAACTACATTCTACCAACTATGATCAATAGAGCTTCCCTTATTTATAAGATGTTTCATTTAAGGGGTGAACGTAACCTGTTTAATTCCCTGTAGTGTAAACACATGGATTTAATTAAGAATTATGCAAGATTAAAGTTGAATTACGCAAAAAGAGCAATTCTGCGTTTACCACTTTTTGTTAGCAAAACAATTGCCCATTGCATCCAAAATGTACGGGAGGATGCATTTTGTGCTAAAAAATAGTGCTAAATGTGACAGAACATGAATAGTGAGATTGAGCAACCACTTGCGCTCACTAAAGGTGCTCGTGCAGTAGGATATTCCCCTAACTTACTACCACCATTTAGCACTATTTTCTTAGCGAAACATTTTCCCTTGTGTCCAAAATGGACGCAATTATGCATTTGTAATAGGAAACAGTGCTGAATGCAGCAGAACATCAAAACTGAGTGTGAGTGGGCTCTGGATAAATATGATCTTGCTGTAGGATTTTTCACCCAAATTACTCTTAATTACGCGATCAGGAGTAATTGCGTATTTTTCTGTGATTCTGCATCAAAGTGTAATGTGAAATTTCCAAAATTACTTTGATTACACTAGCGTAATCAAAATTCTGTCCAGGTTTAATTAATTTCCATATAATTAGGACAAATCTAAGACTGAGTTTTTATGGGAATCTGACTTGTCAGTTTCTTGGACAACAACTATTTGTGATAAAATTTGTGCCAAATATTCACACCACTCCACATTCATTTAGTCTAACGCAAACTTTATGTTTTTTCTAAAAGAGGCTATATATCCTGTTCTTATGCATACTCTTAAATTCTTAACAATAATAAATGCTGGCATTCTGATTCAGATGCAGGGTTCATATTTTCATATGTGTTTTAAGTGCCCTAACGTTCATATCTTTTGGCTAGAGGTATGGAACCAAATAAGTATAAAAACTGCAAAATAGCCCTTCTCCTTTGATAAACTGTTTTTAGGAAGTGTACATAGCCTTTGGTTGAGCAAGTTTTTTCTGTACAAACCTATTGATATTGGAAATCTGAAGATCAGCTTTCATTCAAGCTTGGTAGAATCTTGTTTGTCATAATCACAGACTGGAATGATGAACAGTGTACATTTAGCTACCAAACATAATAATCTATGGCTCTATGTTACCAATTATTTATCCTAGATTGCTTTTAGGAAAAAATTGTGGTGTACTATTCAAATTTCCTGATTGAAATTATTAAACTACACTGGATATGACCTTAACCCTTACAGACTTCAAACGTATCCTTGCTCCAAGCTGATGTGAACTAACCCTGTGTAATCCAACCCATCAGCCCACGACCCCTGTAAAGACAAAACATTATTACTGTAAGCCTTACAGGCCAGCCTGTCCATATCATACTAACAGTTACAGTAAACGTTCGACAGGAGAACAGCAGCTCCATTGTGTGACCTAACACTCCGAGAGTACTGATCATTTCTCTGTAATCATGGAAGCAAATGTTACCTCGAGAGTCCCTAAGAATTACATAATGCTATGCCTCTTGTGGCCATTAAAAAAGGTTTCCTACACCTGAACATTTGATGACTCACTAGGAGTCTTGCACATATAATTCTTCTTAATGTCACTGCCCGACCCCTCATTGAAATACCCTCTTTCCTACCTGTACCCAAATAGTTTGTTGACGACAGCCTGGACCCCTGTATGTCAATTTCTTGCCTGAATATCTTGCCTAAATCTTGGGACATATTGCTTCTCTTGCACCTTTGCATCCTCCTCTTCAGTGACCGAAGTTCACCCTGTGGCTGCCAGTCTTTCTGTAATGCAACAGATGCACTGTCATCTGGCAAATTTTAAGCACAATGGAAAGGTCACAATTTTTTGCAGGGCTTCCATGATCGGTTTCAGAGCCCTACGATTCATGTGTGTGGTTTGGGCATGGTCTTTTAACATAATCAAAATGACAGCTACTTTCCTTGTCATGTTCCTTAAAAAGTCTGATTTTTGTTGAAATGACATCATCAGTTTATTCGGATATCCCATGCGTGTTGGTCTTTCAAGGACACCTCCCCTCACCAGCCGGAGCAATGCTTTATGCCTTCTGAATTCCAGTCATCTTGCCCTCTTTCAAATTCAAAACAAGATTGAAGAAACTTGCTGCATATTCCATAACATTTGTGTCTTCTGCTTTTTCCTTAATTTCCAAACCCTGATATTGGTTTGCTTTCCTGTTCTCCAGTTGGGAGCACTGGAGATGCAGGGATTCAACCTGTGACCCTTTTAATCATATGATGGAGCAAGGTTTCATATGTACCGAAACTTGCTCGTACTCAGCCCTCTCGAAATAACCTATAATTAATTAATCAACATGTTTTGTCCCCTAACATTTGCATTACATGACATATTTAGTATCTAGTGGAAGCTTTCCTATGTGCTTTTACTAACAGTAACCCTAGTGTCCTAAGATGGCTGCCGAAAACGCAGGAACTTTACTGGGCATGCGTCCGCCACATCTACGTGGTGGATCACTGAAATATTATCGACGGTCACATTATCGACTAGCAATAATATCGTTGATTAATTATCGCCTACAAAAATATCAACTTTGTATACTTATTACACAAAATACAAAAATATCGACTACAAAATATCGAGTACTTAGAATATCGAGTACATAAATATCGTCTTATTAAATATCGACTACTAATATATCGTTGTTCATGAAATTACACCTAACACTACCAAAATATCGACTACTAAAATATAGAGTACAAAAATATCGTTTCCAAACAAATATCGAGTTATTTTTTGTACCCTTTCATGTCTAAAATACCATATTACTCGTCTATAAAAGTCATTGCTCTATACAAAAAACATTTTACATATAATACCTGTTACTTTTATAACATTACTATTTATCATCATTTCCTATACATTATATTAAATTTGTTATATCATTTGAAAAAGAATCTTTACGTGTAACTCAAATTTTCATAATATTTTTATACTTACACATCTATTTTATTTAACAACTAACCTGCTTTAATGCGGAAACCACCACATACCACCATTCTCACATCACCAAACACACCAATTAACTTAAAAAAAATTCAAACTAGCCTATACAATTCTTGCTTTCATCCTACAACCAATCAAATTCAAGCACACAAAATACACATACTATAAAAGGGATAAATCCATTCTACCATTTGCTGCAGCTAACTCTATAGAAAGAAGATGCCAACACTATGAAGATTTTGTTCCTGAACAAACATCTTTAAAGATCCAGCTCACTAGCTAATCATTCAAGGAAGTTACATTGCATTATTTAAAAATCTAAATTAGTAGTCTACTATTTTACTTATATCTCCTAACTCTTCCACTTATGTCATTTTTATCTCCTCCTACTTTTCTGATAGAAACTACTAAAAACAAAATCCTAATACCTGCTCCTATTTCTTCCCCTGCAAAATAAGATAGTAAGTATATATTCATGCTCTGTTCTACAACAACAGCTGTTTTTAAACACTATTTCACAAGATTCATACTTTACTTAAAACATTTTATTTACAGATATTCAGCGATTTTCCGATTTCAACACTACAAATGTATAGAACTACACTAATTAAACATGTAAGTATATATGTTTTTGTTATTAAACAACCAAATTTAAAAATGCTAGTTTCTAAACAACATATCTTGCATATTACATCTTCCCTACAGATCCAATAAAAACATCCTATACCAAAAGACAAGACTACCCTTGTAAAAAATGTAAGTATACATCAATTAGTCTAAAACTTCAGAAAAAAAACAAGAACTATGTTCTTAACACCATGTTATGTATTTTATATTTCCTCTACAGATATTGTGAATACATCATACATCTATTCTACCTACAGCAAAGAAAAGTACATATTTAGAAGTTAGTATACTTTTAAATATTTCCAATTTCCCAAAGGTAAAAAATAAATTTTATAATATGTGACATGTATTTATTCTATCTTCTCTACAGATCTAAACTTGACTACCTTGATGTACTCCACCAAATACTACAACTCAACTATTTAAACATGTAAGTATATGTAATGTTCACATCAAATGTAGTACTAAGCAAATTAAAAAACTGCTTTCTCCTAGGAAAAACGTGTGTTATGTATAAACATTAACTTAGCATTTCTATATTTTCATACCAACAGAAAATAAAGAAATACATACAAGAAAGTCTTTCAAAATACAGTTCTGCATTTGTGATTACTACTTTTAGTAAACGTAAGTATAAATACAACATTAATTATGTTTGCACCACTAAGTGAAATATATGTTATTTGATTTTGTTTCTTTGTACTCTTTCCTAGAACAAGTAAAACAAAATGACAGAAGGTGCAGAATTTGTAATGTCACAGAAAAATAAATTACTGTTATGTTATATGGGTTATGTTTATAGTCAGGAAAGACAAAGTGGTAGAAAAGTTTTCTGGAAATGTACAAAATATTACTCCAACAAATGTTATGGAAGGGCTACTACAGAGGAAACTAATGTGATATTTACCAGGGAACACAATCATCCCCCCAATGTCACAGAAATTGAAATAAGAGATGCTTTAGAAAGTATAAAGACTGCTAGCACACAAAGTGATAAACCAACAACACAAATCCTTAAAGAGGAACTGTTAAAAGTCCCAGCCCATGCTTCAGGTCAACTACCCTCTATTGACTCACTAAAACGCACAATTGCATACACTAAAAGACGCACTTCCACAACTCCACCCAACCCTACTACTTTTGAGGAAATTATTATTTCACCAGAAATGTCCATCACACACAATAAAGACAAATTTATCCTTTTTGACAATGAAAGCAGTACAAACAGAATCATAATGTTTGCAACTGCAAGTAATTTAAGAAAAATCCAACAGTGTCCCCAATGGATGATGGATGGAACATTTAAACCATGCCCAAAACCTTTTTATCAACTATATTCCATCCACGGGTTATATCATAACTATAACATCCCTTTCATTTACTGTTTGCTACCAAACAAACAGCAAAACACTTACACAGAAATATTAAATGTTCTCAAAAATGAAATGAATAATTATTTTCCAGAAAAAATAATTATTGATTTCGAATTAGCTATGATTAATAGCATTTTGAAAATATTTCTCCACACAGCAATCCAGGGTTGTTACTATCATTTCAATCAGAGCATATGGAGACATCTCCAAAAATCAACATTAAGTATTTTGTACTCAACAGATAGCACCTTTGCCTATCAAATTAAAAAATTGATAGCACTGGCCTACGTTCCTGTTACCGATGTAGCGGAACACTATAATTTATTAATTGACAGCACATATTACAAGAGAAATGAAGATAAACTAACCCCATTACTGGATTATTTCGAAGATACTTGGGTGGGAAGGTTGCACAGATCTGGACATCGACGCCAACCCAAATTCCAAATCCCTTGGTGGAATGTCTATCTTAGTACTTTAAACCAAGAGGCAAAAACTAACAACAGTGTAGAAGGGTGGCATAATGCTTTCCAAGCTATGACAAGCAGAACCAGACCCACATTCCATAACCTACTACAAGCTTTGATAAAAGAACAAAGCTATCAAGATCTAAGAATGGAACAATCAGTGACCCAAATTGGTCCAAAACTAAGTAAACAAACTAAACAAATGTTCCGACTACTGCAAAGTCAAGTCACACTATACCCTACAACTAGAGGATTAGAATATCTGTCAATAATAGCTAAAACCCTACTATAAAAATGTCTACAAAATATACTAATATCTTCTTACAATAATGGTACATATAACAATCATAAACATTTCAAAACAATTATAAATAATACATATTTGTTTTACTAACTTATCAAAATGTTGGACATTATTTCTGAACAAATATGCAATATTTATAATTACATCACACATACACATTACATAAAGATCGACATTTCCCACCCAATAAATAGAAATATAAAATTACTTACAATTTTTGTAGATGACAGAGACGTAATGAAGCAAAATACAATCCATACAATCCATTACAAAGTAAGAGAAATCCAATATGGAAAACCACCAAAAACCCGAAAATAATGTTAAAATAAAATAAACGATCCAGGAAATCCCGAAAACAGTAGTGTGGACACTTTAATATTTAAAGTGATATACACACAACTTAAAAAAAACCTTGACGCATACCAATGTATCAATCCAATACGAAACCCTCAAAAAACCCGAAAAAAGGAAAAAAATATTAAAATCCGCTCCTGGCAAACACGAAAAATAGGAGATACACGTAAAAATATAACCATAATAAGTCATACATTAGTATCTCCAAAAAAAAACACGCTTCCTTCCATGTAGTTTTCATGCGAGGAACCGGAACCTGTAAAAAAACATACATAACGAAACCCACCCACAAATAGCCTATAACATTTGTAAATACACTCACAATTAACATTAAGCATGTAAGAAGACATTTCCTAACAATTCAAATAACACTAGAACTAAAACATACACGACGCATCTATAACGACGACATTACACCTAAACGCTACATAAACAAACCATACATACACTCAAAAACACTACACAGTTCGAATATACCCTCACACATTATCACTCAGTCATAAATAGTATATAAAATTTACCTTACCTCTCTCCACACGAAGCAACACCCAACCGCGAGCTTCTCCAGTCCTGAATAAGCACAATAACCTTACGCAGTAAAAAAGTAGTCCCCTTAAACCAATTTTGAGAAGGTATCATAGAAAATACAATGTTATAGTCTAAAAATATAATACATACACATTGTTATTGTAACAAATTAATACAGTAGACTCATTATAATTTAAACTGTTTAAAAAAAAATTAATATTAATTAATATATAGTAATTAATATATATTAATAATATTAAATAAGTATGTAACACTTGAACTAATATATGTAAAAAAATTATTTTTGTGTACATTTATAAGAAAAATTGTGTGCTTCTTTATAACTAAACATGAATAATTGTTTTGTTAATAATTAATAATAATAAATAATATAACTTATTTATTATTATTAATATAAAATGTATAACCATTTACTATATAAATAATTGCCTTAAATAATGTATTTTTATTTCTCTGAATGTATGTATTTGTGAAAAGAAAAGATAAATGTTTAAGTTAATTAATTAATAATAATAATAATAATTATATTTGTTATTATTTTTATTAATTAATTATAAATTTTTAATAATAATTTCTAAGTATTATAAAAGTATATAATTGCATAAATAATCTTTTACCAATACCAGATATTATTATTATACATATTATTCCCCTTTACAGTTATAAAGTTAACAACATAATATATTTATATGTATAATTTAAAAACAACATTGTCAGAAATATGTGTAAAAAAATGTCTTAATTAGTATTTCCATATCTTGAGCAAATATAATAATTGTCATGTTACTTTATACAAATGTAAATATAAAAATTAAATATTTAATAATATTAATATATAATATTAACATTATTAAATATAAATGGAAGAAACAGAAAAATAACTGGTATATTTTTTATTTCAATATAAATACTTGTAACAGAAAGTGATTGATAATAAGATTTTGTTTTGACATAAAAAATGTTGTGAAAAATTTTTGTGTCACAAATTAAAACATGTACATAAATGATAATGTGTTATTCTGCAAATACAACATTTCTAAAAATCTTTATGTTATATTTGATAGTGATTGTATTGTATTACACATGAAAAAATAAAAAAATTGTAATAAAGTTTTGTAAAAACATCCATTTTGCATTGTCTTGTAATATAATAACACACTAAATAAATTTATATGCAAATGTGCTGGACACTGACCAATTAATAATTGCTATTCCTACTCCACTCAAAGTATTATCAGAGAAGTTGCTGGACACTGACCAATTATTATTTACTATTCCTACTCAAGTGAAAATAATATCTGGAAAGGTGCTGAAGACTGACCATGTATAAATTAGAATAGCTACTTTAGTATAATGTTGAGTAAAATTTGTCAAATATTTATATATATTGTATAAATATTATAAACATATTTTTTTGTATATTTTTTGCTGAGTAGTTCAAAAAATTATTATTAGCATAAAATATAGCAAGTATTTGTCACTCAAAAATTTCAAATATTTGTAATATTTATAGAAAAATTCTCACACTTTATATACCGAAACAGACCCTGAACCCTAAAAATACCCCATACCCTAAGACTAAAAAGTGTCCATGAACTCAAAAAAATACTCCTTTACCCAAGAACTGGAAACTGACCCTGAACCCTAAAAATACCCCTTTAGCCAAAAACTAAAAACTGACCCAGAACCCAAAAAATTCTTCTTTATCCAAAAACTGAAAACTGACCCTGACCCCTAAAAAATACACCTTTACCCAAAAACTGAAAACTGACCCTGAACCCTAAATATTCCCCTTTAGCCAAAAACTAAAAACTGACCCTGAACCCCAAAAATACCCCTTTACCCAAGAACTGAAAACTGACCCTGAACCCAAAAATATACCCCTTTACCCAAAAACTGAAAACTGACCCTGACCCATTAAATATACCCCTTTACCCAAAAACTGAAAACTGACCCTGAACCTAAAAATATACCCCTTTACCCACAAACTTAATCTGACCCTGAAGCTTAAATAAACCCCTTTACCCAAAAACTGAAAACTAACCCAGAACCTTAAATATACCCCTTTACCCACAAACTGAAAACTTACCCTGAACACTAAAAATACCCCTTTACCCAAAAACTGAAAACTGACCCTGAACATTAATTATACCCCTTTCCCCAAAAACTGAAAACTGACCCTGAACCTTACATATACCCCTTTACCCACAAACTGAAAACTGACCCTGAACCCTAAAAATACCCTTTTACCCAAAAACTGAAAACTGACCCTGAACCTTAAATATACCCCTTTACCCACAAACTCAAAACTGACCCAGAACCTTAAATATACCCCTTTACCCACAAACTGAAAACTTACCCTGAACACTAAAAATACCCCTTTACCCAAAAACTGAAAACTGACCATGAACATTAATTATACCCCTTTCCCCAAAAACTGAAAACTGACCCTGAACCTTACATATACCCCTTTACCCACAAACTGAAAACTGACCCTGAACCCTAAAAATACCCTTTTACCCAAATACTGAAAACTGACCCTGAACCTTAAATATACCCCTTTACCCACAAACTCAAAACTGACCCAGAACTCTTAAAATACCCCTTTACCCTAAAACTGAAAACTGACCCTGAAACATAAAAATACCCCTTTACCTAAATAGAGAAAACTGACCCTGAAAACCAAAATTCCACGTGTACCCAAATGTAATTAATATTATTTAATTAACTATTAATGAATTATTAACTATAAATAATAAGTTAATATATTAGCAAAGTAGCTGTAATTATTTGAATGTAATTATTTATAATATTTATTCCCAAACAAATATTTAATGATAACAAATAATTAAATAAAATATTTGTATAAATAATAATTTCATTAAATAATTAATATCAATTAATTACTAATTATTTACTAATGATAAATATGTACCAAATTATATGAATTGATTAAAATAATAATATTTATTAGTTACCAATTAATTGATAATTTAAATTTATAAGAAACATATCATAATTAATTATTTCATTTA
This sequence comes from Lissotriton helveticus, assembly GCF_964261635.1. Lineage (NCBI taxonomy): Eukaryota > Metazoa > Chordata > Amphibia > Caudata > Salamandridae > Lissotriton > Lissotriton helveticus. The sequence continues at coordinate 1,814,636,924 of NC_136067.1, read as the reverse complement.
AATTACTTCCCACCCTTATCCCCTATTAACCCAACATCCCGCTCCTAAACATTAAGTACAATTTATACCAATAACAACGATGAAAATATTTTTGCACATTAACTGTAATTAATTTCATTTAATTATTAATGAATTTTTCACCAATTATGTAACAAACTATAACAACTTTTCTATATATAAATAATACTCTAAATAATGTAATTAACTAAATAATATTAATTATTTACCAATTAATTAGTAATACAAAATCTAAACAAAATTATAATAATTAATTAACTAATTAAGAATATTTATTTTCCAATTAACTAATTAATAATAATTAATGACCAATTAATTAAAACTTAAAATTTTATTACCAATTATATTAAATAAATAACTAAATAATAATCTTCAATTTCCAATTAACTAATTAATATTAATTAATTACCAATTAATGACTAATTAAAATTTTATTACCAATTATATTAATTAATTAAGTAATTAATAATATTCTATTTCCAATTACCTAATTAATATTATTTAATTACCAATTAACTACTAATTAAAAATTTATAGAAATGTATATAAATTAATTAACTAATTATTATTATTTCCCAATTAATTAAAATATAAAAATATTTACAAACATATATAAATTAAATATTTAAATTACTCCCCACCCTTATCCCCTATTAACCCAACATCCCGCTCCTAAACATTAACTACAATATTATATTAAAATTTATTTATATTTTTTACCTTTTTTCAACATAATATCGATATTTTTTCCTTTGACTATTAATCGATATTTTGTCATGTCGATATTTTTGAGTCGATATTTTTGTACTCGATATTTTATTATAATTATTGTAATCGATATTTTTAACAACGATATTTTTGTTATCGATATTTTATCATATTCGATATTTTTAACTCGATATTTTGTCCATTCGATATTGTGGAGTCGATATTATGTCTGTGCACCCTACGTGGTGTGACATATCTCTGCTTTGGTGGGAATTTCTTGCTTCTGCGAACTAGTGCCAAGATGGCCGCTTCATGCTTACTCATACTTATGCATCTGCTGCTTGTACTAAACTTGTTTATTCTGCTTAACTATTAATGCTATAATATAAATAAAGTAATGGGGTTAGAGTAGAGATAAGTGGTATACAGTGAATTTATTTATTTTTGTATTCTAATGTGTTTCTCTTTGACTTTATTATCAGCTCGTGTTTGGGCCTGAAAGTGACACAAACTCCATATTGAAAAAGCTGATCCTGCGCAGAGAATCCCTGAAAATCATGAAGCCTCTGTCATTGAATGGCTGCCAACACTCTTCTTACCCACGATTATCCTGGGTACCTGGGTTCCTGCACATTTGACCATTGAGGAAAATTGAATTTTGCCTTGTCGTGTGTGCCTACGTGTTCCCCATCCTATGTTATATGTGCATGATCGATATGCATGTATCCCCCTATGATCGATTAAAGACGCAATTATAGTTGTGTCCAAATCTAGTATGCCAGTCTCCAGTTCCCGTGAAAGCAACGAGTATTAGGCCTATGTTGCCACGTTTTACAGTGTGCACGTTAATTCCCCGCATTGTCCCCGTTTCTAGGCCTCAAAGGGCCCGGACACCAGATTCAAGCTCCAGTCTCATGAACCCACTCCGAGGAGCGATGCAGCCCCCACCTGCATCCCTGACCCTTCACTTACTTCCTGCCGCGCAGCGCGGTGCCCGGCCTGGCTCTGCCTGCCTGTCTGCCAAGAATATGTTATGCCTCCAGTTATCAGTTCAGTTCTCCGTCTTCACATTCCTAAGTTAGCGAACCGCATAAACATCTCCAGCCATAGTCTAGTCTTTCTGTCTCCATGCAAGAGAATTACTGTATTAATATTCATGGAAGATTCATAGCACATGCAATACATGAAGAATATATGCATGCACCAGTCTTAGTGTCCAGTAGCCTTTGCTCTGATAACTTTTAGATTCTATCAACATGTACTCCAAACACAAGATACCAGATATGCGACAGGTACATGTCGTCCTGACATCGCAGACTTTCGTCTCCTCTTCTAGTGCAGAAGTCAGAGCCCCCAGTTCTCCCAGTTACACGTCATTGTCCGTTTGCGCGCACCACTAGGTTAAAGGTTCCAGCTGCTCAGGTAGCCCCCTCCATGTTTCCACCCACTTTATGACACTTCTGTGACGTTCTCATCACATGTCTACGTGTACGCCCTGTGCACGCCTTCTTTTCACGCCCATGTGTTCTTATCTTACGCTTGTCACTAGTTACGCCTATTGTATGTAATGTAATTATGATGTTTTACTATATATACCTTGTACTGTTGATGAAACGTTGCAGCTGCCTTCTATGCCATTTTATTTCAGGCTGTCCCGATCCTGTCCCTTCCCTTTTGCCTGAATAAAGCCCGTTCAACTCAGATTCCTCGGATCCTGCCTCTTATTTATTGAGCTATCTGTTATTGTTAATGTATTCAAAAATAGTACCGGTAATTAATTATTTATTTACCACAGAAATGGCGCCCGAACAGGAACTTGCCCTTTCCCCACGCGCCGGCGATGTAACGCAGGCCCCCTGACCCTTCTACAGCCATGACGGAACTCTACCGTGCACGTGCAGATATTTCTGCTTCAAGTCTCCCTCAGGCCCACGGAGGAGACGGGAACTGCGGTCCGGCATCCAGACGAGGCGGTGTGGAATGCGGTTCGTCCCGACCAGAGCCCAAGCCGAGAGTGCAAGGTCCGAGGTATCCGGAGGCCCACCTGTTTCTGAAATCCGAAGTTCGTAACCAGACGTCGTAGCAGTCCAGTCCAGTCCGAGGCCTTCCAGTTTCTGCTTCCCGGTGAGTACTGTTGCGGGGGAAGTATCTAGACAGGATCATTAGTTTGTTCCTGGTCCGATGGGTTTGGGTACGCAGATCCAGTCCGACGTGTCCACCTAGGTGGATACGGTATGACGTGTCTCTTTATGAGACCGGTATGTTCTGTACTGTTTTAGCAGTGCATCCAGTAATTCTAGTAAGTCTATTCTCGAGAAATTCTTGTGTTATGTTTTCAGTGTAACAGGTAGTATTCTGTTTGAACTGTTATTAATGTATTTCTATGTCGTGGTATGAGTGATTTGTTTGCCATTTCATTACTGTGATTATTGTGTATTGTGTTCCAAGTATAACTCAGTCATGTCTCTGTTCTCGAAATTACGTCAGATAAAAACCAGAAAAGGGTTACTCGAAGAATCAGTTCCTGTCCCTCCTAGGGACAGTCCTGGACATTTTATGTATCACAAGCATGGTTTAAATGCCATATTATATCTAGACTTATGGGTGGATTACACAAAGGATCTTGAAGAGAAATATAGATGGCCTGTATCAGGTACATGGGATGCCGAGTGCATCATGCGAGTAGAAGAAGCATTATGGAAAAAGAAAGCCAGACAGTCCCAGAAAGATGCCATCGAGTTATGGCGCAAAGAATCTCATAAAAGAACCGAAAAAGAATTCAGGAAAACAGAGTTAAGTAGGGAATCCGCAGAAAAAGCCCAAGAAAGGGAACTTCTAGAAGAAGGTGAACGAGTTAGAGCAGAACAATCAGACAGACAGAGAAATGCCCATATTAAAGGTATGTATCCTCTTCTTGCCGAGGGCTTGCCGAAGGCAACCCCGGAAGCACCCTGTAATTTACCGCCACCATTGGTCCCGATTAAGCTACGTCATAAACCGACCGCAGCTGAAATTTTTCTTTCGTCCTACTTGGACGATATAGTTCCAGCATATGCAAATCCTATTCCGCCTGCTCACCCTCAACCTCCTGTTAATAATGTAATTCCTGTTCCATCAGCCACTGGTCCCGGGGGCCAAGTTAATGTGCCAGTACCCCCGGACCAGCCCACAGTAAATGTACCCGCTTTGCCAGTCACTCTGCCAGCCCGTACAGTATTAATTGATGATTCTAGTTCAGGAGCAGTGGGGGGAAGTGCTCCTATCACCCCGCCTCAAGTAAGACGACTGACGCCGCGAGACGCAGCGTTACAGCGTACGCCAAAACTAGCTACATACGCAGACCTCAAGCGACTTCTTACGGAATGTATATATGATCCAGTTCCAGGCGATGATCACATGGTATTGTATTCAGTACGTTTAAGACGGGTTGCCAACTTTCTGGTCACCCTGCCCGACATGAAGGAACATCTAGACAGAATATATCGTTTTGTCCGTACAGGAGAGAATCAGGAAGTATTCACGAAGCTATGGCACACAGAAAAGTCGAGACTCAACATATGATTTTACAGTTCTTGATTAACTGTTTAATAAGAGAACAAGATTATCCTGATAAAGATAAAGAAGAGATGAAAGGTCTGACTAAGTGAAGTGACAATATAGCCGAGGGAAAACACAAGACCCAAGGTAGTGTAGAAAGTATGTACAAGAAAATTCGTAAGGAAATTATAAGTATACACCAGAAAGAGGAAGCAAAAAGAGCAACCGAGAAAGAGTATGACTCTTCTAGTGAAGAGGTAGACAGCGAGAATCCCTCCAGAATAGCGTACGTAGGTAGAACTAGACTTTCCGACCGACATTCACGCCTAGATTACAAGAAAGTTTTTCCTCCTCCAGTACCAGAACAGTGTTCTCTTGAACAAGTATTCCAGGCCACCGATAAAATTCTGAAATCACGAATAGGTTATAGTGAGCTTAGTACCATGCATGAACAAGAACTAGCCCGATCAGCAGTCCGTTGGACTAGTGATTCTACCACGTTTCCAGATGAAATAGTGGCCCAAACGTTTCTGAAACTGCCCCCAGCCGAGCAGCGTCTGGTGGGTATGTATATGATCCAGCACCTCATTACATTGTATGAGGGTCAGCATTCTGATCCAGGTCCTTTACATGATGTGTTGAACGAGTTACTCCTAAACAGATGGAAAGGTCTAGGTACCGATTTAATTAGTGTCATTCTAGAACAGCGCCACAAATACAGAACGTTCCTGAATCCACATTTTGTTCCTGTTCCACCCCCAGAAAGAAAATCATTCTACATAGACAGACAGAATCCGTTATGAGAAGTACATCCAGTTAAGGGAGAGGGGGGTGGTCTAGAACGAGTATTTGTTTACACCCCTATCACAAAAATAGAACTTCTGGAAATGAAAAAGTTAATACCCTGTCACGATAAAGATCCAGCAGGGTTCCACCGTGAATTAAAGGACATGCTCCGTATGGGAGAATACACGTATCCTGATATCATTAAAATGTTAAAGGTCCTGTTGCCTGCGGGCATATATGAAAAACTCAAAGAAAAAGAATGGGAGGTAGGAGAGAAAAAGATAGATTGGACCGCATTAGAGACTGAAGATAATACACGAGTTCCAGGTACCGGTCTTGGGGATAAAGCTAAAGCATTGCCCGAGTTACTGATACAAGTTTTGCCAAGATTACTAGCCACGAAAAAGGAAGACTGGGATGCCATCTCAGCCTGTAAACAGAAACAAGATGAAGACACTAGTGATTTTTATTCTAGATTTGAGAAATGTTTCATTATTAATAGTGGTCTGAAAACAAGTAGTGAATCGTACCCCCATCTTTTTGTTACCAAACTAGTCGAGAATTCAAGTCCACAAGTTAAAAATCGAGTACTGAAAGTCGAGAGTACCTGACAAGCTAATACTCCGTCACAGATGCTCCAGATGCTACAGTACCACCAGAACAGAATTAGGGAGGAGCAGGAACACGAAAGGAGACGTATGAAAGACACGAAAATGAAAGTACTAGTTGCACAGTCTGTTCCGCAAGACAGTCAGAAGAGGGGTCCGAATCAAGCCAGTCATCCTGCATCTCCCGTTAAAGGGACCTGCAATTACTGTAAACAGCCAGGTCATTATATAAACGAATGTGCAGTTCTGAAACACAACATAGCTACTGGTAAAACGAAAGAAAGACCACGTCCGCCTAGACAAGAACAAGTTTCACAGACTTCCCAGCTACCGCAGAATGCACAACAGACAGTTACAGTACCGCAGCCTATAGCTGCCACACAGCACGTTACACAGCAGATGTACCAGTATGCACAGTCAGAGTATCCAGATTATCAGCCGTATTCATGAAACAGCCTAGAGAGGGAGGTTGGCTTGCCTCTCATCGAGATTCCTGTAGATCAAGAGGGTCCCAATGTGCACAGTCAAGTATTAGGGAAAGACAGAAAGTTTCTGATTGATACAGGGGCAAGTAGGACTACCATCAGTCATGACGAGGTTCCAGGGGCTCCACTCTCAGGCTCTAGAAATGTTTCCCTTGGATTTTCAGGAAAGCCTATTGTTAATGAAATATCGAAACCAGTTACTCTAGAAGTTGGTCCATTGTCCCGAACTACAGACTTGTTACTTACGAAATCATGTCCAGAAAACTTACTAGGCATCAAGACCCTGAAAGAATTAGGAGCAGTAATATGCTGCTCCCCAGAAGGGGTGCGACTGTTTCTGAGGGACTTTAAAGGTCATTATGTATTACGTGATTTTGATCCAAGATTATCGAATGTACCACAGCATTTATGGGCGCAAGGTCCAACTGATGTAGGTTGTATGCACATCACACCCCATCGTGTTACTCTGAAGCAAGGTGTTGTATTACCACGAATCCGACAGTACAAATTGCCACCTGAGGCTGTAGCAGCCTTATCCAAAATTATTGACGAGCTCATTGTTCAAGGAGTAGTTGTAGAAACTGACTCCAATGTATGTAATTCTCCTATCATTCCGATCCTGAAACGTACTGATCCAAATGCTCCTCCAGTTTATCGATTAGTGATTGACCTTCGAGAACTTAATAAATGTATCATACCCCAGTACCCAGTGGTCCCAGATATTTCTTCCCTATTGACTGCCATTGATTCTGAAGCCACGTTCTTCACTGTTATTGATCTCAAGAACGCATTCTTTAGTGTCCCCATTCATCCAGACAGCCAATTCCTTTTCGGATTCTGTTTAAATGGAAGGAGCTATAAATTCACACGAGCTCCTCAAGGCTTTACAGAAAGTCCTAGTATTTACAGTCAAGCACTTAAAAGACAACTAGACAATATTCGCATGCCAACTGACACTGCTCTGCTCCAGTATGTCGATGATCTATTGATCACAGCCCGTTCTGAACGTGACTGCGAACGTGCGTCACTTACAGTCTTGTATTTTCTGGCCGAGATGGGGCACAAGGTGTCCCCTTCCAAATTGCAATTCTGTGTCCAGCAAGTGGTCTACCTTGGACACTTACTGTCCAAGAGGGGTAGGCAGTTGACACCAGACCGTATCCAGTTAGTAGCACATCTTCCACAGCCCAAGACTCAGAAGGAGGTACGAACTTTTATCGGCCTCACTTCTTACTGTAGACAATGGATTCCTCAGTACGCATATCTAGCCAAGCCACTGATACAGTTAACGACACAGGAGGCAGCCGTATCGACTGTCCTCCCTTGGACCCAGGAACATACACTTGTTTTCAATGAGTTAAAGAAAGCTTTATGCCAAGCACCTGTCCTAGCAACACCAAACTACAGTAAGCCTGTTACACTTTTTGTCACTGAACGTGATGGTACTGCATTATCTGTTCTCACACAAGAACAAGCAGGACAATACAAGCCCTGTGCTTATTTTTCTAGCACATTAGATCCAGTGGCCCAGGCTCTGCCCGCGTGCCTCAAGTCAGTTGCAGCCACAGCTCTAGCTATCAGACAGAGTGATTCCATAGTGTTAGGACATTCCCTGACAGTACAAGTTCCACACTCTGTGGAAGTTCTCTTAAACCGAACACAGACTCAACACTTGACAATTGCACGTTTAACGGGTTATGAACTGACACTGTTTCAGCCACACATAGAAATCAGACGCTGCAATATTTTAAATCCAGCTACACTGTTACCGTCAGTTACTTCAAATCCTGCCACACATGACTGTGTGGAAGTTGTTAACACCATGACAAAGCCAAGACAAGACTTGACAGATATTGCATTACCTGATCCCGACCTGACACTTTATGTGGATGGTTCATGTATGAGAACAAGTACAGGAGAACTAGTAGCCGCGTATGCAGTGACTACTGAAACTGAAGTTATAGAAACACATCGTATTGACACCCTGTCTGCTCAAGCAGCAGAGCTCGTCGCTCTGACCCAAGCCTGCATACGAGCCAAGAACCTGAAAGTAAACATATACACAGATTCACGTTATGCATTCGGAGTCGTACACGACTTTGGAGTGCTCTGGCAAGAAAGAGGTTTTATGACTTCTCATGGAACCAAGATTCAGCATGGCCCCCTCATTCAAGCTCTGTTAGATGCAATACATTTACCGACAGCTATTGCTATCATGAAGTGCAAGGCACATACGAAAGTCACTGACATCATTTCCCAGGGTAACGATCTAGCAGATCGAACAGCCAAGCTCACAGCTCAGACTCCAGACATTCGAGTTAACACGACACAGACAGACATTCCAGATCAGACTACTTGTATGACAGTTAAGGACCCTACACAAGATGTACTAGACATACAGTCACATGCTACTCCAGACGAAATCAAGAAATGGTCTGAACAAGGAGGGGTCCAGACAGATCAAGGATGGTTGACGAAGGGAAAAGCCACATGGTTTCTCCCCGACTCTATGGTTCAAGTCATTATCAACACAGCACATAGTCCAGCACACTTAGGAGAAAAGGCCATGTTAGACAGTATTCAGAACCTCTGGTTTAACAAGAATTTACGAGCAGCAGCCAAGCAGAAAGTGCGTACCTGTATGATATGTTGTCAGTTCAATCCAGGTAAAGGTGTCCCGGTGGAACAAGGTGGATTCCATCCTCCTGACCACCCTTTTGAAGTCCTCCAGATGGATTATATTCAGATGGAGCGATGTCGAGGTTTCAAGTATGTCCTCGTAGTTGTATGCGCTTTGTCCAGGTGGACAGAAGCATATCCAGTTCCAGATTACACTGCCGCGACCACTGCCAGGCAGTTGGTTCGTGAGTTTTTCCCCCGCTATGGTTTGCCTAGGGTCGTGTATTCAGATAACGGCCAGCCATTCTCATCCGAGCTCATGAAACAAGTATCCCATCTGTTAGGGTACCAGTGGAAGTTCCATTGTGTACGACATCCTGAAGCAGCCGGTCTCGTAGAGAGACATAACCAGACTCTGAAAATCCGAATCGCCAAAGTATGCGCAGAGAAAGGCGTAGATTGGATAGTAGCACTGCCAGTCGCCCTTTTTTACATGAGAATGGTCGCTCACTCCCGTTCAGGTCTGTCCCCTTTCGAGGTAATTTTCGGTCGTCCCCCAAACATGTGGGGTACACCTAGACCACGTACAATAACTGATGTTGACAGTAATATGCTGACAGATTACCTGGCTTCCTTGATGTCTGCACTACAATCTTGTCGTTCACAGGTTGCCGCCGCTTTTCCGGACAACACCGAAGTGAAACCGCATGAGGTCATACCAGGCGACTTCGTTTTGATTCGTAATTTTGATCGTTCAAGCCCGCTGGAGCCCCGCTGGAAGGAGCCCCGACTTGTACTACTGACAACAAGGACCGCCGTGAAGATTGAAGGCAGGAAGGGGTGGTTGCACTCCAGTCATGTAAAGAGATTCCATGGACTCAAACCAAAGACTGTTTTCAAGGACTGCCCCGTTCTCAAGGACTGCCCAGACACTGAATCTAAACTTCCCCTGTTAGAGAAAACTCCGCAGCAGGAGTATAAAGATAAGCTTCGGTCTAGTAAGTCAGCCAGTTTAATTGTCTAAGTCCCTCTCGGGTGAAACGGTTAGACAGGTTCCTGACATGTATGAGATAGACCAACACAGTGAGAGAGTTAGTCAAAACTCTAAGAGAATACGTTATCAAAAGAATCTTCGAAGTAGATGCATTGTTACTCTGTTTTTTCTGTTATTTCTGAGTCTTATGGTTACCTGCATAAGTTATGCCTTACATTTATGTTTTCCTAATTCACATGTACATATGTTTTCTAATGTTACAGTAGAGCACACTTTTAGTGACCTGCCCCCTCACGAGTTATCCTATCGTCTTGCTATGCGAAATAATACGTTTATCCGTATGTTACACTATTCACACCAGACCAGCAATGCCACAAATTGTTGGGTGTGTGGTCGACTCCCCCCTTTCCAGACACCGAAGGGAGTTCTGCCACTCTTTCCCTATCCGTTTTCACACAATGGTTCGTGTGGAGCATGGTCCACGTTAACGTCATCCTCGAATGATATGTCCCTTCTGAATAGAACATGTTTCCCAGACAAGGAAGGACTTTCCCATAGAACAGGGTTAGATCTAGAAAATGAAGTATATGATCTAGGTAATTATTCCTCGAATTTCATTGTTTTGAATGTTCAGTCCAAGACTACTCCAGATTTGCCTGCTATTTCAGTTCTACCCGTTAAAGGCGAATTATGTGTCAGAAAGAATGGTTCCACACATGTAGGACATAGTGATTGTACTACTGTAGTCGAGTATAGTGACAGTGGGAAATCTATTTTCAAAGCCTCACGTCATTCTTATTTTGTATGTGGTCAGACCGCATATGTTCGTCTGCCCCTAGATTGGGATGGAACATGTTATATTGCCTTCCTACTGCCACCAGTTTTTCTAGCCCCATCTGATTATCACAGAAACACACATCTAGTACACGTTAGACATAGAAGGGAGATCGAGTCCCCAATTGTCGATCAAACTGAAACTGCCTTAGAACAGTATCAAGACTTCAATAAAGGTTTCTTTTTCTTCATAGGTCCTGTCCAGAATAGTAAACTAATACGTAGGTTAACCAGAACCCTTGAAGCAGTAGTGAATGAGACTACTTCCGCTCTAGGTAACTTAACTGAAGAGCAATCTGCTATGAGATTTGTCGTGCTCCAAAATCGTCTCGTCCTTGACGTCATACTGGCCGATAGGGGAGGAGCTTGTAGAGTCATCGGATCTAGTTGCTGCATTTTCATTCCTAATAACGCGCCGTCTGTTTATTCAGCTATAACCAGACTTCATAAAATTGCCCATCAGTTACACCAGAATCCAGGCACCTGGACATGGTTCGGTTGGCTCTGGAATATAATATCTGCCTGGGGATGGAAAGTATTGTCATTCCTAGGTATAGCAGTAATGATCATATTCAGTTGCTGTCTATGTTTACAATGTGGCCCTGCGATTTGCGGCTTGTGTGCTACCTCTTGTATTCCTAGTCCAAAGTCTCGTTCCAAGACAATTCGAGACGAGCAAATGATGCTATATGAACAGATAGATGGTATTATGAATATTGATGTTTCCTGATGGAAACGTAGGGCACAAGGAGGGAATGAGGAAAATTTAATTTTGCCTTGTCGTGTGTGCCTACGTGTTCCCCATCCTATGTTATATGTGCATGATCGATATGCATGTATCCCCCTATGATCGATTAAAGACGCAATTATAGTTGTGTCCAACTCTAGTATGCCAGTCTCCAGTTCCCGTGAAAGCAACGAGTATTAGGCCTATGTTGCCACGTTTTACAGTGTGCACGTTAATTCCCCGCATTGTCCCCGTTTCTAGGCCTCAAAGGGCCCGGACACCAGATTCAAGCTCCAGTCTCATGAACCCACTCCGAGGAGCGATGCAGCCCCCACCTGCATCCCTGACCCTTCACTTACTACCTGCCGCGCAGCGCGGTGCCCGGCCTGGCTCTGCCTGCCTGTCTGCCAAGAATATGTTATGCCTCTAGTTATCAGTTCAGTTCTCCGTCTTCACATTCCTAAGTTAGCGAACCGCATAAACATCTCCAGCCATAGTCTAGTCTTTCTGTCTCCATGCAAGAGAATTACTGTATTAATATTCATGGAAGATTCATAGCACATGCAATACATGAAGAATATATGCATGCACCAGTCTTAGTGTCCAGTAGCCTTTGCTCTGATAACTTTTAGATTCTATCAACATGTACTCCAAACACAAGATACCAGATATGCGATAGGTACATGTCGTCCTGACATCGCAGACTTTCGTCTCCTCTTCTAGTGCAGAAGTCAGAGCCCCCAGTTCTCCCAGTTACACGTCATTGTCCGTTTGCGCGCACCACTAGGTTAAAGGTTCCAGCTGCTCAGGTAGCCCCCTCCATGTTTCCACCCACTTTATGACACTTCTGTGACGTTCTCATCACATGTCTACGTGTACGCCCTGTGCACGCCTTCTTTTCACGCCCATGTGTTCTTATCTTACGCTTGTCACTAGTTACGCCTATTGTATGTAATGTAATTATGATGTTTTACTATATATACCTTGTACTGTTGATGAAACGTTGCAGCTGCCTTCTATGCCATTTTATTTCAGGCTGTCCCGATCCTGTCCCTTCCCTTTTGCCTGAATAAAGCCCGTTCGACTCAGATTCCTCGGATCCTGCCTCTTATTTATTGAGCTATCTGTTATTGTTAATGTATTCAAAAATAGTACCGGTAATTAATTATTTATTTACCACACCATTGAGAGGAAGCAAACGAACGTATCAAATAAAATGTATTCAAATTGTATACCAATATTGCTGGGTGGAATAAAGTTGTGAGAAAATAAATCATGGGCGGGAACTTGATCAATACAAGTCAATTAAGAATGATCTCATCTTAGTATGGTGTGGTGACCTTTCCTTGTCTTTCTGACCAATCACTGAAGGGGTACACATAGATTTGCAACATTTAGGGGTGGTACATTGCCCTGGAAATGGTATAACTAAGGTAGGTTTAGTTAGAGAAATTGTCCGACTTATCCGAGTAGCTGACCTGATTGGTCCTTAAACCATTTTAGGTGAATATATAATCCATGTGGTATGTCCTCGTGCTATTTCCCTTTCTCACCCTTCCCAAGGTACCAATGTTTAAAGGTGTTACTGTGATTTCTTGCAAACTCTATATTTTATTAATCATATTCTTACTCATGAAATTTATGGTCTCTGTAATTTGGTTAACGACTCACCGAAACTTGCATAGATAAAGTGTTTAAAACTTCTCCTGAGTCTGTGGTTATTACAGGAAAAGTAAATTATTAGACTAACTGCTTATTATGCTAAGTCCCTTTTCGATCATTCGGACTTATAGCAAAGTTGACAAGGATTGGTAAGTCATGGTTTACAGGTATAAGTCCTAAAAGGACTCAAAGTACTGATAGGCTGTCAGTAGGGGAAACATCCTTTACAACAAAACTTTTACAACGCAGTGCTTTTACAACGCAGGTTTTACAACGAAAACCATTACAACGCATTGCGCTGGGGGGCGCTCTAGGATAGGGAATAGATTTAATTTACTATCCAACACCTTCCCTAGTGTCGACGGGGACTCTAGGAATAGTAAATTAAACTATTCACTATCCAGCACCTCAAAGCACTATGCGTTGTAAAGGTTTACGTTGTAAAAACCGTGTTGTAACAGCATGCGTGGTAAAAGCATGTGTTCGTTGTAACGTCATATATCCGTCAGTAGTAATAGAAATGCAGGACTACTAGTTCAAAGTGTGAATGTTTTATGGGCCCAGGTGAGTATGGTAAAATTGAGCTAGTGATCCCGCGCGCCATCACATATTCTGAATTTTATTCAATATGTCCTTCAACTTCTCATCTGTTACAAGTGCCTTTGTTCAAATTTGTTCTACAACTGCCTGTCAGTGTGAAGATAACTTATTGAACGCTCGTCCTTTATCCCAGCAGTTAAAGTCCTTTGTCTGTTGACAAGGGACATTCTGGAAACAAAACTTTGCGTCATCATAGAGAGGAGAGCATCATTGTCTCAGAGAGCCATCTCATTGTGCAAAGTTATAGGTATAAGAGCTTGGACATCCAACAGATGAGTGGGTGCCAGATATTTAGCAATGTCCCCGTCTTGCATGCTGAACTGTTTGATTTATCTGTTGTAGTACATAATCTGTACCCCAGAAAGTATTCCTCTCACCTGCCCATTGGAAAACATGTCATCAATATAATAGAAAGTGAGTCTGGAAGGCAATGGTGCATGAACGGAGCCGCACGCATTGCTTGCATGGTCAGCCACCACATAGGTGAGGCTCGGACATGTCACCTAGGGTCTTGTTGACAATGGCAATGCAGAATGTCAGCAGCTTGGAGGAACTCTGACCTAAGCCACCATCATCATCAGGCTCCAAGCAACCCACTCCCCTCAACACTTCCTTTTTAGGTCTTGCTTAATACAGCTGCATGTGCTGTCACTTGCGGGAGATATTGAATATTGCAAGGAGCTTGGAGCATGCCCAATGCTTACCATTCCTTAACTTCAATGTTACTTTTATTTGTTGCCTTCTAACTGGCTATTTCATGCCTGCTTCACTTCCTCTTCTTTCATGTGGAGCATGGACCAAGTACAGATTACTTCATCTTGATTAGTGTCCTGCTCTTCACACTGTGAGTGAGGTACTATTTTTATGTTTACTTCACCTGTCATCCTTGTCCGTGTTTCTTCTTCCCCTGAATCCCTGTTGTTCTTGTTACTTCTTCCCCTCCCACCTCCCATGTTCATGTTGCTTCTTTCCATCCTACCCCACCTTGTCTATGCCTCTTCTTTCCCTCTGACCCCCTTGCCTGTGTTGCTTCTTCCCCTTCAAACCCCACCCACACCCCCACCCTTACCTGCATTTCTTCTTTTCTCCCACAAGCTCCACCATGTAGTTGTCATATTGCTTCTTTACTCCCATCCTAATCCTCCCATTGTATTGTTGCCTCCACCCACTATAAGAAAAAAAAACAATGAGCCAGCGAAGGCTGGACACATTCATAGCACTTTTTTTTACTGTCCCATTATCTCCCACCCTCAACCCTGCTGTTCGTGTTGCCTGTTTCCTCTGTCCTTCTCTCCTTTTGTCCCTGCTGTCCATTCACCATAGGAAAAAAGAACTCCATGACAAGTCCAGCGCTGGTTTCGTCACAGTGATTTCTTTTCTAACTTTTAACCAGGCTGCACAGCAGTTGTGCTACTCCGCAACATAGCTAAAAGACATTTGCAAAGTCAATATGTTTTTCATAAATTTACAATCATGAACTGAACCTAGAAATAATTCATAGAGTCTGAAATTACGAATTAGTATATCAAATGGAGAAAGGCTAAGGATGAATGTGAACCTACTAAGAAACTCATCAGAAAACTATATAATGTTTACAAGTGTACAGCATCAAAGAGTGAAGTTTTATTACATTACATTTCAGGCAAAGTGTTTCGAAGACAAACTTCAACATGACTATAATAAAGTGATCTCGTTTACATTTTAAGAATGAATCCCCTAGATAAAATTTAGGAGAGGTTCTCCAGAATTTCTCATATATTGGCAATATGTTCTTCATCAGAAAACGTCTCTGCAGCGTTTAATTTGTCTGGGAAGTTGTCATTTGGCTCCACCTGCATGATTTTTTGAAATTTCGAGTTGACATTTACTGTTACTCATAAATAACAAAAACTATCAAGCCTGTGAGGTGTTTTTTTCCACAAATACAAAAATCTTTTTAGTTGTAATTCACACCACAGGAAAATATGATTGTTATTGGTGCATAGAAAATGTACCATGTGCTTTGAATTACTGTAACATGAAGACATTAAACACGCGCGTTTCCAGGCACACTACTAGCAATCAAACACTCAAAAGATGCTTGTAAATAGTCTAGCCCCTGGCAATCGCTCATTCCAGACCATTGTTTTTATTCTCTTTGTTCCACTCTCGACCGAGGACCTGATTTAGGGCTTGTCAGGATGAGTAAAGGCAGACAGGGTGGGGGAGAAATAAAAAGGCTATTGGAGAATAAATACACATAGCATTCTACAGACCTACTGCGTTTCAGACAAATGTCAGCGTTTGTAGGCTAAAGTGTGCAGGTTTCAATTGGAGTTGATGTTGAACATTTAAGTTTCCCGAAAGGGATAGGTAGAGGCGCACTCAAATTTGAATCCTGAGTGCTAGCAAATCCCAAATTCCATATGGTAACCTGGTTTTCATTTTTTTCTTTTTAAATGAGATTGTTATAGAAGTTTTGGAGCAACTTGAACTCAGTCACCACGACCTGCTGCTCAGCAATAATTAACAAAAATAAACCACATGAGACAGACATTACAAAAACACAACCCCCCCCGCCCCCCATGACCCACAGGTACAGCTGCGGGCTGCATTTTAATTCTTCCTATTTTCATTAATTAGTTTATATTCAATAAATAAATATTGCTGTTTACTTAAGACTGAAAAGAGGACACGGGGTTTTAAAATGTTAACAAAAATGCATAACCACCGACGCCCATCGTGTCCTTGTCAACAACCTGCACTTCCTCTCTTACTTAACCCCTTGGATGCTGGTGACGGAACCACTCCGTCACCAGCCACGGGTGGGCTGTGCTAATGACGGAGTGGTTCCGCCACGGCCCGGCCGTCGCGTCTGCGCAAAGTGAATTACGCGCCTGACCTGAGCGTTCTATTAGGTGGGCGGGGCCGTGACGGAACCACTCCATCACAAGCACAACGTGCCCGTGGCTGGTGATGGAGTGGTTCCGTCACCAGCCTAGCAGCGCCGCGCGGCCCCCCTCCACCCCAGTGTCGCGGCAGAATTACCGCCGCGACCCAGGTGTTAAAAAGATCAGAAAGAAATATAATTACCTTCTTTCGCTGTGACTGACTCGCCAATCAGATTGCTCAGAATAAAAACATTACATAAAGTCTAATGAGTGAACGCCAATTACATTAAAAGAGTTGAGTGCAAATATGAAGCAAACGAGTTGAAGGGGCCTGTGAGTTCAATTGGGTCTAATTGGCACTACAGGCAGTGAGAACACAGTTCGGGCCATCTATAATGCCATGACACTACTAAATCAGAAGTGGAATACTTCCCCGTATGGATGCCTACTCCCCCATTAATTCTAATGGGGTGGCCCAGTGATCCTCAGAACCTGGGTTCTAAGCTTTATACAAAAACAATGGTTCTGTTGGAACATACGACAATTTCTTTTGTTATGCTTAATTATTTTCGCACCTCACTTTATTTGTGATTCCTATGTCACTATTGTTTTGGACAACCCATTTCTATTTTTATCTGTGATTAACTCATGCAAGACATCTAAAAATAAGAAAACTTTTGCAAAAGCTAAAACTTTGGTGTGTTTCTTCTTTTTCCTTTTTACGAATGCTCCATACAGTATTTCCATGAATAATAATGAGAAATATAGAAAAAGTATCGAAAATAATTAAGCATAACAAAGACATTGTTGTATGTTCCAACACAACCATTGTTTTTGTATAATGGATACCTACCCCAGCAACAACCTTCTGTTGTGTATAGCCCCTCTGGCCACCCCCCAAGCTAATCAGCCATGCCAGGGGAGGGAAGGTATGTGGGATGGTAATCAAGGACCCAAAACAACATGGTCTTCCACTCACACTCACCTGCACCCCCTAGTACCCGTGCCACCCTTGCCACTCTTTGGTCTGAGGAGACCTGGACAAGGAGGGGGACCAAGGACTAGGTACAACGTAGCCCCCATTGTCCTCATGCTGCTGGGATGGTGACAGCTCGTTAAGTGCTTCTGTTCATTATATATATTCTTCCCTTTGACTCAGGGGGCAATTAACAGCTATTAAAATCTCCAGCATTAACACTTAAATGGTGATGATCCTGTTTTGATTACATAGCTACAACGTTGACGGTGCACTTCCTCTGTGAACCCCATTTTTAGCAAAGGTTTATTATTTTTGAAGTTTTTTTAAACTTTACTATCACTTTTTAATAATCGAGGAACTGGTCAACACGTAAAAGGCGCCATTTCCTTCATGAACTTGGTAGAACACACATAATAGTCATACAACATCATTGCGGTTTAATAAAAAATAATTTGTATAATCAATTGTTGTTAATTGCTCCATCCGTTTACCCATTAAAGGAAATATGACCAAATGTTTCAAAACAGTTGTTTATCTTCCGAAGCGCCACGTGCGCACGTGCTCGTGTGCAACTCTACACACGTCAGCAGAAACAGGAGAGTGGAAAACAGGCTGCTTCTAATTTGAGCAGTGATATTTATGTAAAGCTGTTCCCAGTGGTGAGGGTAGATCTTGTCATTTTTTTTAACTCATCTTCCCAATTAGTGCTGAAAACACCTGTTGAACATTTGCTTGTATGTCTCAGCATGACTGCCATAAAATGTGATCAAAACCTAATTTCGTCTTTCCGGAACAAGGCTGTTCTCCAACTGACAGAGAGGGGGAACACGCCAGATGTACGCAGAGGCTCCCATTAGTATGAAATGCTAACAGAGAAAGGCATTCATCTGCGACGCGCCGCTGTGTGGGCGCCCAGACCTCAGACACTGAGGGTGGCATTGTTCCTGTTGTTAGGATAATACTGGGAAATATTCAACACGCCCACTGAGAGTGATAATAATGCTTACATAAAGTCAGAGCCCATGAAGTTCAACATGTCTAGCTAAAAGTGATCATGCCCTAAACTTTTTGGTGAACTGTGTTTGGGCAGCACAACAGCTATCTGTGCGTCTTGTAAAGTTAAATGACAGTGAATGTAATGGCAAGAAGGAATGCGGGTGAAATGAACAATCTTAAATCATGTTCATTGGCAGGGCATGTTTTTGATAATATCAACTGAAAGAACAAATCAAGGTACAAGAAAAGGTTGCATGGGATATTGAGTTTAGAAAATATATTGTCAAACTACATAAAACATTAAGGGGCAGATTAAAAGTGTTGTTTTCAGTTAGTGAGAATCACCAGCAGCAAACTGTTATTTGGGTGATTCACAAACATCTTAATCTGCAGCGTACGGACTTTTTCATGGCATAAAATGTGCTTTTAAATATTTTTGATACCACAATGGAATCGTTTGCCGGTTTGATTGGGCGCATGTGTTTTTTGACCATTTTTTAGCTTTCAGCATTTCCTTCCAAAGTTGAAGTTATAAACCCACACATCTTTTTTGCGAGTTTGGATAGGGGTAGGGTTACCAATGTCAAGCATTCACAAAACTTTACAAAGCTATACCTGGAAACCTACACTAGTCGCACCTTTCCAGGTCTAATGTTTATGAATACATTTCTTTCCTTGGGCGAGGCACTTCAACAATGTGCAAATGTATGAATTGTGCAATTATACTCTATAAATGCGAGCACCATTGCGCAGTGACATAAACCTTTTTTTTTCTCCACGGTGAAAATATTTTTAGCCGTGGAGCAACTTCTTCCTCTGCAAAACTAGGGGCCTCATTTATGTTTTTTTGCCATAGGGCAGCACAGCAAGCCTTGCTGCTGCGCTGCCCGAAGGCAAAAGAAAAGTATATATCAGAAAAGGCGCATTCCTGTCCTCTCCCCTGCGCCAGTGCACAATGGGCTGCCGTGTGCCAACGCGGGCACCTCTGCACCATGGAGCGAGGGTGCCTGCGTTGCAGGGATGATTATTTTTGTGCAGCAAGGGAAACCTTCCTGCACAAAAACAATCACACAACCGCGGCCGGCAGTGGGAGGAAATGCAGGGCGGTGACGTGGGGAGGGGGAGAATTTCGTTGCGCGCACTGCATCGCATTTTGGGATGCAGTGCAGTCAACGGAATTCGTTTTATTTATTTAAATGTTTACTTACTTGTAAAACTCTGTAATCCATACATTACTACCCCCCACCCTGCCCCTCCCCCTCCCCACGTCACCGCCCTGCATTTCCTCCCACTGCCGACCGTGGCTGCAATCACATGAGGCTTTTTTCTGTGTGTGCTGCAGTATGCAGAAACGACATTGAATTTGATTAAACTGTGCTGCAGTATGCAGCACACATTGGAAGAGGAAAAACGAGGAGAAATAAAGATATTTCTCCACGTTGCACCACCCAGGCGTAGGTTTTTGGCGCTGCCTCAGATTTACGATTTCTTGTAAATCTTGGGCAGTGTAAAAAAACCATGGATATTGCTGGGCACGCACCTAGCAACACCCATGGAATGCCCCTTTCATACAGTTTTCTATATGAAAGGCGCACATATTTATGAGGGCATGAAAAGACACTTAATGTGGCTTAACCCCTTCCACGCTGATGACGAGCTGGGCTCGTCATGAGGTAGCCTCCTGCTACGCTGATGACGAGCCCAGCTCGTCACGTAACATGCGGTTTCGCAAAAGTCAGCGTACGAGCGGAATTCCGCCCGCACGCATGCGGTTAACATGGCCTTATAAATGTGCCAATGGCACATTGCGCCACCGAAATGCCAGAAAAGCGATGTTCCAGCAGCGCAATAGTGCCAATAGGACCTCATTTATGAGGTCCCAGGAATTTTGGGAGTGATCCACATTTTTAAACACAAGCCTCCTCCATTTTCAGATGTGCTCATTTTGGGTGATAAATCATTTATGCAAATTACTCATTTTGATGATGTATATTACAATAACTGATGAATTAAAGATTTAATTATTTGAAAAAAGCTTTTTTATTTAAGAGTTTGAAAAATAATGCATTGTAGTTAGGTTGTATTTTAATGTGAGGCACCGTTTAATCAAATTCAATGTTGTTTCTGGGGCTCTGCTCATCTTTCTCCTTGGCAAGACATGTTTTTGATAATATTAACAGAAAGAACAAGTCAAGGTACAAGAAAAAGATATCTGGGATGTTGAGTTGAGACAAAAAGCAAGCTACATAAAACATTAAGGAGCAGATTAAAAGTGTTGTTTTCAGTTTTTGAGATTAATCAGCAGCAAAATGTACTTTGGGTGATTCACAAACATCTTAACCTGCACCATTCAGACTTTTTCATGGCATATCACTAGCGTTTAAATATATTTGATCCCATTTTTTGTTAGCTTTCAGCTTTTCCTTCCAAAGTCTGTTATAAACCCACATATCATTTCTGCGAATTTGTATAAGGGTAGGTTTCCCACTTTCAGGCATCCACAAACCTTTATTGACTTCTGCTGAAAGTTGTGGACATGTGCCTGAGTAGGATTTGTGCTGATTGCAGAGGGTTCTGATCTTGATTAATTTGAAGTGGAGAGCTTTCAGGTATTGTTTTATGTGGGTATAGTTTAGAAAAAGGAAGCATATCTTGGTTGTGTAGCCTGTTACATTGTCAATTAGTTTTTTTAAAAAGCTAGGTGTAGTTGTATTTCTTGAAGCATTCCATGACCATCCTGGTATGAAGGTGTACCGTTAAGATTTTTCAGATGTGCAAATTTTGAGTTATAAATAATTAGTAATTTTGATGATGCATATGACTAGCTGACGAATTAATCATTTTTAACTTGAAACAAGTTGATTGTTTTTTTAAGAGTTTGAACCTTAATATATTATAGTTGTGTCGCATTTTAACAAAAGGCACCGTTGAATGAAATTGGATGACTTTTCTGGAGTTCTGTTCATCTTGCTCCTGCTCATTACCCCTTCCAATCAGCAGCCCTCTGTGAGTCTTCTCTCCTCACAGTTCCCACAGAACATGGCTATGACATCAATAGATTGACATAACAGAGAGAATAGAAAGTGTGTATTGTGAATAAAACTTTCTGTACCTAAAGTATCATTTTGCACGATTTCTGCTGGAAGTTCCTATGTGAGTGTGCAAAAGAATATAACTCTGTGGGCAATTGCTTAATAAATGCATTATGATGGATTGAACATCTCCGGAGTGCAGCTGCTGAGGAAGCAAGTGGAAGATTTCTCATACTTTAAGAAATGGGTTTTTGCTAAGAACCCTACAAAGTTACATAATTGTTTGTGATTTGCCGACACATTCAAACCATGGTCATACTATGCTGAATTTACAGTTTTATAAATTAATATGCATAGAATGCGTATAACATCCCTGGTTCTGAAAGATCGTGGGCAACTTCTCATTTTCCTTCCACGACGGTCTGAGTTTTCTGAAACTTATCTTATTCACTAAGATGTGTCAGTTCTGGTCATGGGTTTGACACTTTGAATTTAGAGGAACTGTATTCATTGAATAGGTGTTAGTTGTGATTTATGATTCTGTATTAATGAGTCTTCATGGATAAAGCTTTGCATTTTCCCATAATGGTATAGTAATGATTCTGTATTAAGCCTTTACAACTTCATTTTAATGTAGACCTCAGTTCTTGTGTGGTCTGGATTTCTAAAATGGTTTTACTCTGCTAAATGTGTCTGATTGAAGGAGAGGGTGCTCTCTAACTGCAAGATTAATTAAAAGGGCTGCAGAGCTGAACTGCCCAAGCAAATACTGGGGTTTTGTGATATTGCGGTCCAAAAATGTATTTGGGTTTGTCGCCCACAAAGTTTTGGTAGGGGAAGATGGTTAGCATAAAGGTGCCTCCACTTTAAGGGGTCCCTGAAGTATTTTTTGTACTTTTTGAGCCTTTAATACTTAAAATCAAAGGAGAAAAGAGCTTTGGAAACTTGCCAATTTTGCGGTGTTGGATCCTCATGGGAAGTGACTGGCCATATTGAGTGTGTATTTCTGAAAGAAATTGAACTGTAATATGAAAAGGGAGAATTGAGTTTGTCAATGCATTTTGTGGCATGAGTCCTGAGGATGGATTTCTGTTTCTTTGTTGAATTTTTGGGATATGTGATAATGATCGTTGGTTTAATTGGTGGATCTATTACTATTGTGATTAAATTTGTAAACCCAGTTGAAGATTAAAGTGTTAGTAGAAGGAATAGAGTTGGTTATTGAATTTGTCATAATGCAAGATCTCAAGATGTTGCTTATTTGTCTATATTGCGGTGTATAGAGCGAGGCACTGCTTACACCTCTGTAACGATTCTGAATTATCAAATTTTCTTTTTAGGTTTGAGAGTTTAAATTGAGTTATTGTGCCTACCCTGAGTGCATTAGTTAAATCACATACATTGGAGGTGGATTTCTGCTGATAAAGATTTACCTAGAAAGAATGTTGCAGGATTGTATTGGTTGCGATTGAGTCATTTTACTTAAATTACTGATTATATTCCCTTTCTAGGATAAATAGACAAAGGCTGATTGATTAATATGTTTTGATGTGGATGCATATAAGTTTTCCTGTTCACGAAGAAGTTATACTGTGTTTGGTTGCACAGCCAGGGAGTCGCACTGGGATTGACCCCAAAGCTGCACCCTGGTTGCTTCCTGGCATCATTGTGCTGTGATAGGTTAACCTTTGACAGACCCATGGTGTAATTGGCTGTTGTTTGCTAAGGTTGTTTATAGAATTTTGTTGTAATTTTGTGTTTGTTTTTGAGTCTTTTACATGCAGTAATGTGGGTGATATATTTTCAAAACCTAAACCAGAGAGGCAGATACCTAGAGTCAGACATTAGTGAGTGAAAGAACGTTAGCATATGAAGTGATGATAGAGGTCGAGTATTACACATGCACCTGGATTTCTGAAAGAAAGAAATACACTGCACACAATGAGGTGTTACAGTTTCATTGGAGGGTATCTTTATTATTAAAAGGCTAGATTTCCTAGGAAAAGCATGTACAATATTAAGATAATGCCTAAAACGACACAGTTTGAGGTGGTTTATAAATGGGCTTGCATGGTAAATGAAAAGTAAAGACAGAAGAAAAATAAAAACATGTAGACATCATTCAGGGGTTTGTTAGAGAGTTAACTAGATTGTCAACAGAAAAGTTGAAAGTAGGGCATTATAGAGTGTTTAAAACTTTTCCTGCAATAGTTAATGGAGAAAATTACGAAAAGGAAAGAAGTGGAGTCAGAGGATCATGATCATATTATCAGTAAACAATTGAATTCTAGGTTTCCTCTGTATACAGATAGATTGATGGATACAGTCTAATCTGTTATAAGGATGCTGGGGGAGATACAGGAAGGGCACAATCCCCCACCTGGATTATATTGGGTGCCCCAACAGAGGTGATGGCCATAATGGCAGTGCTTAGTACTGATGGAAGTGGAAGGCCAGAAGATATTATGTTATGTTATGTTATAAGAGACTTATAATGCGCACAATTACTCTGGAGTATCCTGGCGCGATACGGACTCAGACGTGCAGAAGGAGAAGATTAAAAGAAAGCTTGATTAAAAAGGTGGGTTTTGAGAAGTCTCTTAAAGGCACCAAGATCCTGAGTGTGGCGTAAAGCAACTGGAAGACTGTTCCAGAGCAAGGCTACCTTGACCGAAAGTGACTGACCCCCCAATCTGGAGCGTCTGAAGCGGGGGTGGCCATCAGACGGTGGGAGGCAGAGCGCAAAGAGCGTTGCAGAGTATAAAAGGCTGCACGTTTCCTAATGTAAGAGGGACCGGAATCATGCAGGGCTCTATGTGCTAAGGAGAGGGCCTTAAACCGCACTCTCTGGGCCACAGGCAGGCAGTGAAGGTCACGGAGGTGTGCCCTTATGCTGGTTCTCTTAGAGATGTTAAATAAGAGTCTGGCCACCGCGTTTTGGATCAATTAGAGTTTGTTCACTAAATAACCCGGAATTCCAATGAAAAGTGCATTTGCATAATCTAAACGGGACAATATAAGTGCCCGAGCCACCATTTCCTTGGCTGGCTGAGTAAGCAAAGGGAAAAATCTACTAAGATTCTTGAGTGTACCGAAACAGACACCCGTTAGTCTCTTGATGTAATAGGAGAATCTGAGATCCTTCCCGAACCAAACCCCCACATTTTTTGCCGGACCTCCCTCTGAAAATGGGCGGGGAAAAACGGTGTGCCACAGAGCCTCCACAAAATGTGGCGGAAATTGGCCATACAAAAGAACTTCTGATTTCCCCTCATTGCACTTTAACTTAGCCTGTGCTAGCCATGTGAACACGGCGGTAAGGCAGCTCTGAGCAGCCCCAGTGCACAAGTCGGGCCGTTCCAAGTAAATAAAAGCTGGGTGTCGTCGGCATAGGCCATAATTTTGGCCCCCAGCTCTTCAGCCAGGGAGATCAAAGGAGTCAGATAGATGTTAAAAAGCAAAGGGCTCAGAGTCGAGCCCTGAGGAACTCCAGTTGCGACCTCCCTGGCCAAGGATCAAAAAGGAGGTATCCAGACTTGCTGGGTACGAGCATCCAAAAAGGACTCCAGCCAGGACCACACTGCCCCAGTGATGCCATTGGCGGAAAGGCGGGAAAGGAGAAGCTGGTGAGGGACCGTATCGAAGGCGGCAGAGAGGTGCAATAAAACCAGAGCCGCTCTGCGGCCTCCATCCAAGCGCTCCCTAATAGCCTCTGCCATTTCCACCAGAGCTGTCTCTGTACTATACGATGTTCTGAAACCTGACTGGACTGGATGTAGAGCCCCCGAGGATTCCACAAAGGCATCTAATTGGCGAAAGGCCACTTTCTCGCAGACCTTCGCCAATGCAGGTAGTAAAGAAATAGGGCGATAGTTGGCAGGAACAGCGTGGTCCGCCGACGGCTTCTTAAGGAGAGGAAGAAGCTTGGCTTGTTTCCACTGTCCCGGTACAACTGCCGCCTGAAGTGACCAGTTGACAATGGTCGTTACTTCAGTGCAAACAACATCAGACACTCCTGCTAAAACTCTAGCCGGACACGGGTCAGAAGGTGAGCCTGACGTGAGAGATTTCAGAATAGAAAGAATGTCAGCCTCCTCAGCCAGAGTAAACTGCGAGAGTGATGTGTTAAGGGAGATACAGAGGGGAGGTATTGGGAGGGGGTTCAAAAGTGGCACTGATAGATCCAGCATTCTTGTATTATTTGTATCTTATGAATAAAGAATGCTGATAGCTCCTCGCACCATCCTACGGAGGCTGGAGTGGCAGATCAAAAATAGGTTTCTCCTGTGAGAGCAGAGCAGTGGTAGTAGAGCCACTGCCTACAGTAATTTATATTGGAATACTGATAATTGAATGTTGTGAAATGTTACCAGTAAATGTGGATTTGAACAGGTTTTAGAATTGCAATGCTAATAAAATTAGATATTTGATAAAAGAAGCAACTAGGTGTGCCAGCGAAGTGCATGACAAATTAGAAGAAATGGCTGATGAGCTAGAAGTTGACATTAGCAACATGAGAAATGTAAAACTAAATTATAAAATAGAATTAACTCACAATGAAATTAAAGAGATAGGGTTTGATTACTTAAAGAGCTCATATTACAGACCTAATTGAGAAAACAAGAGATTGGAATGATTTGAAGAAATATCGAGAGAATGGAAGATGAGGACAGCAATTAAAAGCAAAAACAAGGGGGTTGGGGGAAAGTCAAGGAGTATCTCAAGTGATTCAGAAGTATTGACAGCCACAGTAGTTGAATTCATTTTAAGGGTAGTACATGGAGGAAATTTAGTGCATGTCTCATGGATAAGGGCAAATTTGAATGCTTTTAGAAATAGTTTTCTGAAATTGGCAGAAGACCCAGAAAAGTGGTATGAAGAAATACATCAGTTGACAAACATTTCTCAATGTCATGGGCCAATTTGAATAAATTGCTTGAGATTATGGTCCCTCAAGATTTGTGGTTAGAATGCAAATTTGCTACCTATACTGTCAAAGAAGAGGTATGGGATTACACTGGCATATAAATTGTACTGAAAAAATTAGCAGAACCAGAATAAATAAAGATTAAATCAACTGCAATGTTTCTTAGAACTAGGATTAGGAGGAGAGGATGTGGGATAATGGCCTGAGCAGCCGATTTCGGAGCCGGTGGGAACCAGGTTCACTAGTTTTGGCGTCAACATCCTGTAATTCTTGGCAAAATCACGTAATCTGCCCATGCCTACAATTCTGCACCTTGAGACCCTCATGGTTGATTTGCTACACTTTACAAATCCTGGCTATATGATATTAAAACTAGATAGTACAACCATACGAAAGAGGCTGGGGAATGAATGAAGCCAATAATCAGAAAAATGATTGAGCAGGGAATTCTTCAAGAAGTGTATGTTGGTCCTTGCAATTCTCCAGTGATGGGAATTAGAAATTGGAATGGCAATTGGAGGATCTTACAGGACCTTCGGAAACGAAATAAAATTGTGTTCCTTGTTTTCTGGTAGTACCAAATCTACCAATAATAATGTATCAGTTTCCATCAGAAGCAGAATGGTATATAATCAATGAATTATGCAAAGTGTGCTTCTCAACCCCTTTCCATGAGGATTCACTGTTCCTTTTTGGATTTCAATTTTTTAATACAGTTCTCGTGTGGTATAGAATCCGACTTGGGTATACTGGGAATCCTTTAATTTTTCGCAGATACTGAAGAAAGATTTAGAGAGTCTAAAATAGTCATAAAATGTACTCCAAGTTCAATTTATAGATGATTTATTGATAACATCTAAGACAAAGGAAAGCTGTAAATTGGAAAGAAGCAATTTTTCTCGGACACCATATTGAGAAGGTGTGATGAAAGTCTCTAAAGAACTCATTTCTGCAATTCAGAAATTGAACCCACCGACCACCCAGAGGGAGGCTCGTATGTTTCTTGGAATTGTTGGCTACTCTAATCAGTGGATTTAAGAATGTTCCTTGATTACAAAACCTTTAATAAGGTTGACGTCTAATGATGTACAGGATCTGGTGCCATTTGATGATGGGTACCTTGTTACATTCAAGAAATTGAAAGAGAGTTTATGTCATGTGCTCACTTTTGGGATGCCTGATTACAATATGATGTGTTTTTCTATTTTTTCATTAAAATAGAGGGCTTATGCACCCAGTGACATATCTTTCAAGTGTACTTAAAGGATGTTCTATTGGAATTGTCAGATAATACTTTATTTGTTGATGGTTCTTGTTTTAGGGAGCAATATGGAAGATTAAGAGTTGCTTATGCGATATGCTCTATCACACAGACGCTTGAAGCCAATGTCACATTACCCAATGTGACATATGCACAAGTGGCAGGATTTGTTGCTTTATCAAGAGCTTGCTGCTTGTCAAGCATTTCGAGTGTGACAGTTTATACAGATATCCAGGATGGTTTTGGTGTTGTTCATGATTATGGTCAGCTATGGCCACAAAGGTGATTCATGACATCTTCAGGTCCCCCAATAATACATTAAATGCATTTTCTGAATCTGTTGAATGCAATACAGAACCCAAAGGAATAGGCAGTAGTTAAGTGCATGGCCTGTGAGGCTAGCAAGGATATGGTCACTTTGGAAAGTAAATATGTGGACCAGATCACCGAATACTGCACACTTAAAAAATATACAATTGTTCAGCAAAATGAAAATGATGATTTCACAAATAATAATGTACAGAGTTTAATGTGAGTTGTTTCTTCTTGGATTTGATGCAGACATATCTAAGCAAATTGAGAGACTTGCAGGAGGATGTAACTGAGAAGGATAAAGGAAAATTGGAAAAGATAGGCTATGAAAGCAATTATGAGGATTTGTATGTAAATTCAAAAAGGAAATATGTTTTGCCAAACTCAATGTTACAGCCCATGTGTACATATTTGTATAATCAGACTCATGCAGGAAGAGAGATCCTTGTTATAAAAAATATTGGGAGAATACACAATTTCTGGATGTGGCTAAGGATGTGTTTAGCTGCTAATCAGGCTAAACTGTTACGGTTATGAATCATATTGACAATCAGAAGGCCCACTTACAAAATTGCAGGCAGGCTTTATTGAGATGAGATAGTGTAATTGCTTAAAGTATGTCTTGGTAATAGTCTACCTATGGGTGGAAGCATTTACCAGAGAGTTGATACCAAGATTCGTCCTCAGAACTTACTTTTATTGAAACTGATTGTGGTACACACTTTAAGAATGAGGTGTTGCAAGTTATCTGCACAGCTTTTGAGCTCAAGCAGAGCTGTCGTAGTTATCAGCGACAGTCCTCAGGTTTGGTGGAGTGTACTAATAGCACTTTGAAGAACAAACTTGTGAAAGTCTGTTCCTCAACTGGTTTGAAATGGCCTGATACTCTTCCTCTTGTTTTGATGAGAAGTAGTCCAGACAGAAAGACACACTTGACTCCCCACAAGATACTAATGGGTAGCCCAATGAGACTTGCATTTGTACCCTCAGCAGCATTTGATTTGAGAACTGATGGCATCGTTTTGGAATATTACAAAGGTCTGGCTGATATGGTGAAATCTGTCCCTCATCAGGTGCAAGTGTCAACTGAAGACTACACGGATACACCCTACCACAGTCTGAACACAGGTGATTGAGTAGTCATCCAGAAGCATGCTATCAAGGGATGCATGGATGAGAAAGGGAAAGGTTCTTTTTAGTATACCCTGACAAAACAACAAATAGCACTGTTAAGTAAGCAGGTGTGCTGCAGTGGACAAACAATGCTCACATGAAGAGAGCAAAAGTAGCTGAAAAAGGGGATGAGATGAATGATCAAAGTACACAGTCTGCTCAACCAGCTGAAAGTCAAGCTTCGGTTAGCAGTGTGAATCTAGAGGAGGGGTATAGATTTCTCGTAAACTGGTGAAATTAGAGTGAAAAACTGAAAGTGAAAGTGAACAAAAAGTTCAGGTGAGCTAATGTTCAGAGGAAGAACCTGAAATTCCTGAAGTCCAGTTAAAGAGTGAAGAGGTACTATCATGCAAAAAAGCAAAGCAAAGCATGGGTGGCAGCAAGAAGTAGTCTTTGATGAAAGCAGAGAAAAAATGCAGTTGAAAATGAATGTGAAAAAGATCCCTCTTAGAGAAATCACTGTGGGGTAAGAAGAGAAAGCCAACTTAGATCAAAGAAAGAGCTCAATTCTGAGTTTGAGGTCACAAAAGCCAAGAAGAAGATGAACACTGGAAAACCAATTAGGGAAAGAAAGAGCTAAAGATGTTCCAAGAAAGAGAACCTGTATACAGAAGAAAAGTGAGCCAGAAATAGACTTGAGAGACTCTGAGAGACAATTAAATACAGAAACCAGTGAGAGTAATTAAACAGTTTCTAAAAGACCAATACGAAGAAGATTTCCAAATCGAGAATATGCCTCACCTGACTTGGTGTATGTATCTACAATATCTGAAGACGAGGAAGAAGGTGAAACATACGAGGACTAATTCCAGATGAGAAAGTGTCAATATTGTTTTGAGAGTGGTTCACACACTGAGACTGACGCAGAAGAGCCACCCTGAAAGATATTCTTTTTGAAATTGAGAATTATTCATTATTAATGAAGAAGGTCCATAAAAGAAAAAGAAGTCGTTTTTGATTGAGAGATTGATTTAGTAATTTATGATAAAGACTGTTTTCTTACAAGGACTGAAAAGCTGAGACATTTGTTTTTCCTTTTTGTTTTATTGCTTTAAAGAAAAAGAAGAAAGGAAGAAAAATATTATTGTTTTTAAAGAAAATGTTTGTTTGGCTTTGGTCTTTCCCACAAAAGCATTTTTGTTTTGATCTCAATTGAGAAAATGAGATACAACAGATGCTATAAAATTATATGGATGGCATTGCTAATTATAACCTTCTTAGTATTAGTTGGAATGTTGGCATGCTTACGATTCTTGTGGGTAATGTTTCAAGTTATATGAAAAATAATGCTGAAAGTGTTAATGTTGCCAATACATGAATTGCATTTAGCTAGTGGTTTTATGGTTAATACGTATACTAAAATGATTAGACAGTATGTGACTATCATGAAGGTCAATCGTTCTTATGTGTGCACTTACCTTCCAGTCTGCTCATCTTTTCTGCAGCCATGAGCCAGTCATTACAAACTGGAGGGAGAAGATGTATCCACCTCGAGCATATTTCTCTCTTTGCCAGAAGAATCATAAAAAACAAGAATTTTACCTCTGCCTTAGAAAAGGGTGTTACTGATTTAAGATCTGTGCCAAAGAAAACCAGATGAAGGCTTATCTTTAAAACTTGGCCCAATATCTCTGACACCATACCACTTACTTCTTCCCAAAATGTAATAAGTGTCAGGCACTGCCTGAACTTGTGAATATCAATCAATCAATCAATCAGAGCATTTATATAGCGCACTACTCACCCGGAGGGTCTCAAGGCGCTGGGGGGAGGGGGTCCGCTACTGCTCGAACAGCCAGGTCTTGAGCTGCTTCCTGAAGGCGAGGTGGTCCTGGGTCAGGCGGAGGCGGGTCGGAAGGGAGTTCCAAGTCTTGGCGGCCAGGTAGGAGAAGGACCTTCCTCCTGTGGTGGCTCTTCGGTTGCGGGGGACGGCGGCGAGGGCGTGGCTGGTCGATCGAAGCTGGCGTTTGGGAGCGTAGAAGTTGAGGCGGCTGTTGAGGTATCCTGGTCCTTGGTTGTGTAGGGCTTTGTGTGCGTGGGTGAGGAGCCGGAAGGTGATTCTCTTGTTTACCGGGAGCCAGTGCAGGTCTCTCAGGTGTCCGGAGATGTGGCTACGGCGGGGGATGTCCAGGATGAGTCGTGCTGAGGTGTTCTGGATCCGCTGGAGTCTTTTCTGGAGTTTGGCGGTGGTTCCGGCGTAGAGGGAGTTGCCGTAGTCCAGACGGCTGGTGACGAGGGCCTGGGTGACCGTCTTCCTGGTCTCGGTGGGGATCCATCGGAAGATCTTGCGTAGCATGCGCAGGATGTTGAAGCACGACGAGGAGACGGCGTTGACTTGTCTGGTCATGGAGAGGGAGGAGTCCAGGATGAAGCCCAGGTTGCGTGCGTGGTCAGTTGGTTTGGGTGCGCTGCCCAGGGCGGGGGGCCACCAGGAGTCGTCCCAGGCGGAGGGTGAGGATCCCAGGATGAGGACTTCCGTCTTGTCCGAGTTCAGTTTCAGGCGGCTGTTCGACATCCAATTGGCTAAGTCTGTCATCCCTTCGTGCAGGTTGGCTCTGGCGCTGGCGGGGTCGTTAGTGAGGGAGAGGATCAGCTGGGTGTCGTCGGCGTAGGAGATGATGTTCAGGTTGTGCTGGCGTGCGATGGCTGCGAGGGGGCTCATGTAGACGTTGAAGAGTGTTGGGCTGAGCGAGGAGCCTTGAGGGACGCCGCAGATGACTTCGGTGGCCTCCGATCTGAACGGGGGGAGGCGGACTCTCTGTGTCCTTCCGGCGAGGAAGGAGGTGATCCACTCCAGTGCCTTCTCCTGGATTCCGACGTTGCTGAGGCGCTGTACTAGGGTACGGTGGCAGACAGTGTCGAAGGCCGCGGAGAGGTCCAGGAGGATGAGGGCTGCTGTTTCTCCGTTGTCGAGCAGGGCTCGGATGTCATCAGTAGCTGCGATCAGGGCGGTCTCGGTGCTGTGGTTGGCCCGGAAGCCAGACTGCGAGAGGTCGAGGGAGCCATTCGTCTCGAGGAAGGCGGCCAGTTGCTTGTTGACGGTCTTCTCGATGACTTTGGCCGGAAACGGGAGCAGCGAGATGGGGCGGTAGTTCTTGAGGTCGGTTGGGTCTGCTGATGGTTTCTTGAGTAGAGCGCTGAGTTCGGCGTGCTTCCAGCTCTCCGGGAAGGTGGCGATGTCGAAGGAGGTGTTGATGATGTCCCGCAGGTGGGGTGCGATGACAGCGTCGGCCTTGTTGAAGACGTGGTGAGGGCAGGGGTCTGTCGGAGATCCGGAGTGGATGGAGTTCATCGTGCGGATGGTGTCTTCGGTGCTGATCGGGGTCCAGGCGCGGAGGGAGGTGGTGGGGGGCGGTGGTTCGGTCGTGGCGTGCGTTGGTTGAGTGCTGAAGCTGTTGTGTATGTCCGCGATCTTGTTGTGGAAGTAGGAGGCGAGGGAGTTGCAGAGGTCTTGCAAAGGGGTGATGTCGTTGTTTCCGGCGTTGGGGTTGGAGAGCTCTTTCACGATGTTGAAGAGTTCCTTGCTGTTGTGTGCGTTGTTGTCCAATCGTTCCTTGAATGCGGTTTTCTTGGTGGCGTGGATCAGCTGGTGGTGTTTTCGGGTGGCGAGCTTGAGGGCAGTCATGTTGTCAGGTGTTGGGTCTCTGCGCCAGGTTTTCTCGAGTGCTCTGCAGTTCTTCTTGGAGCTCTTGAGTTCGTCGTTAAACCATGGGGCTTTCTTGCTGCCGGGTCTGCTCATCAGCATTCGGCTCGCTACCTCCTACAACTTGGGACTTCGTCTCTTGCAAACTTTCTCATTCTGCCGGGTGTCATAGATTCTTGGAATGGTATAGAAATTGCTCTTCTTTATGGTAGCAGACTTGCCATAAGTCTGCTTGTTCAAGCGGAGCAGATATTCTCCCCACAATTGCAGCAGGCTCTTAGGGGCACATTAGGATGGGTCCGCCCGCCATCTCATCGTAAAAAGGGACTGCCCACCATAAGGGCAGGGGTCCCGTGGGTGCCATTAGGATGCCCCGCCACAGTGGCAGGCACATCCTATATTCCTAACATTGTGGCGGGCGGTGCACTAAGCACCGCCTGCCACAATGCCAGGAAGGCATGTCGTGCACTTCCATGCACAACATGGCAGGCACCCTGTGGTGCCTACCATGTTGTGCATGGAACTGCAGGGGGGTACCATAGGTACCCCCCATGTGCACTTCCCACCCCCAGAGTCCCTGGGGGCCCACAACAGGCCCCTTTCCATGGCGGCAATGCCACAATGGAAAGGCATGCTTCCGCCCTGGTTGACAGTGTCTAACAGACACCGCCACCATATAAACAGTTTTCTTTCCGCCAGGTAGGCAATCAGGTGGATTGCCAACCGGCGGAAACCCGGCGGGCGGTCTTCCCGTCCGCCGGGGGAAGACGGGAAATTGGTAGGGTACGGAGGTTTTTGGCAGGCAGATGGCCACCGCCATACTGGCGTTGGTGATCCCCCCATTATCCTAATGTGCCCCTTAGTGTTTTTATCATCTGCTTTCAGCAGCTCGCAATACCAGAGCAACACCTCCTTTTTTAATGGTGTTGCACTCTTTCCTCCAACTCCCACTCTTCACATACTGGTCACTTTGTTGCATTCCACAAAGATTTGTACTGGTAATACTTAAACCTGGAGATGGCCCTCAATGTGACCTCTCTCACAGTTTCCCATAGCAGTAATTGTGACCCATTTGAATACTGGTATGGCAACTGGCCCCAATATACTGACTTTGTCTCCTTTATTGGGAGACTAACTTTGTCCTCCAAGCAGAGTGGGGTACCTGGTGAATCCAAGATCAGGGCAAACCGTGCATGATAGTTAATCCCCATAATTTGTCTCATATTATACCATAGTTCCAATGCTGACTGAAGAACTTTTAAATACAACTTTTAAAAGAATCTAGGTTCCCCAAATTTATGTAAAAAGCCATCATGGTCGAATGTGTGTTTGGAAGCAGAAAACACCCTACCTGTTCATGAGTCATCTGGTAACATTCTGCAGTTTTTAAATTGGAAAGTCTGGCAGTACACCCAAAGATCAGGAGGAGTTAAACCCTCTTTCTCTAGTTTCCTCCTAAGCGTTTTTCAACCAAGCCTGATTCCTTTCCTTGCCATATAAAGCTGCTCAACATAATTTGTATCTGTGCTACACAGTATTTAGGGAATGGGTATACTGTTAAAGAGGTATACCAACTTCGATACCATCCCCATTTTATTCGAGTTTGGTGTAAAGGTAAATCATCAAGGGGATGTTCATTCATCAAGTCAGTGTTTCCCTAGCTTCACGCATCCCCTTTTTAAAGTTACCTATTAGCAAGTACTCCAATTTATTTGTAATTCAAATGCCCAATTACCTTAATGATAATTACTTTTTACCAGAATAATGTGGTAGATTCCAGTTAATGACTTCTGGTTTTGATTTTTTTTTAATCTGATATCAAGAGAAGGCACAACATTCTTCTGTTATTTCCTCCATATGAGGGATAGTCAATGCTGGGTGTTCAGTATAAAGTATGATGTCATTAGTATGTAAGGATATGTTATGTGTGTAATTTAAGAACTTGAATGGAATAATCCCCTTGTCTCTTGTTAAAGCCTGAGCCAGAGGTTCTATACATAAACCAAAAAGAACTGGGAAAGAGAACATCTCTGATGAGCCCTTCTAATATTTCTCAATATATCTGTTAAAGAGTTGTTAACCAATATCTGTGCTGAGGGGGCTCTGTACAGCTTTTTAATACCATCAATCAAAGATAAGGGAAGCCCAAATACCTCCAAAGCTTCCCATAGGTATACCTAAATTGTTACTAAGTTAAAAGCTCAACCCTAGCCTTAGCAACATCTGTTGTGGAAATTATCATGCATTTCTCTTCCTGGAAGGAAGACCTTCGGATATAAATGAATAACCTTCCCTACTACCTTTGCCAATCTGCTTGCTAATATTCGTGAGTAGATTTTATAATCAACATTAAGTAGCAATATAGGGCAATGAGTTCTGGCTTTTCCAGATCTTTCTACACAACAAAAATAAGGGGCTCTGGCGGGCGACTCTAAATTTTTCGACTTCAGCAGTAAGACTTCAATTGTTATTGGCTTTATTCTTCAATTTTTCACATGGTATGTAAGTTATGTTATGTTATGTTATGTTAATTTTGCTTGTATAGCGCATGTCTACACCAGCAACGGGGCGTCCCAGCGCTAAAGGACATAGCAGGAGATGCAGAAACGCGGCCAGTGAGAGAAAGCTAGATAGGGGAGAACAGCCAAGTTTTAATCAGTTTTCTGAAGAGCATGTGGTTCGTGGTGGCCCGAGCTTTTAGGGGGATCGAATTCCATAGCTTCGGGGCTAGGTACCTGAAAGAGTGGCCACCAGCTCTACTTCTCCGAATTTTGATTGTGCCAGCAAGGGATAGATCCGCTGAGCGGAGGGTGCGCGTAGGGACATAGAGGGTACAAAGTCCCTGCAAAATTTGTGGACCAGAGCCATGTAGGATTCTATGAGTAATGCATAGAGTTTTAAATTGGATGCGCTGTTTTTATAGGCAACCAATGCAAGTGTCTGAGAACCGGGGAGATGTGGCAGGTTTTAGGCAAGGCAAACAAAGTACGGGCAGCCGCATTCTGAGCTCTCTGTAGTCTATTAATCACTGTCAGGTTAGAGCCCAGCATGAGAGCATTGCAGTAGTCTAGATGGGATAAGATTACCGCCTGGACTATGACCTGACGAGTGGGAGGCTCAAAGAAGCTAAGAATGGGTTTAAGAGCACGCAAGCGGCCGTAGCAGGTGCCCGCCACTTTTTTGGCATGTGACTCTAAAGAGAGTGAGTTGTCCAACATCACACCCAGATTTTTTTATAAGTATTTACAAGTGGATATCTCTGTCTTTATACCTATTAAAAAGGCAATATTTAGTACCACATATACATTTAAATACATTATTTTTTTAAGTAACAAATGAATTTAAAAATCATATATAAATGTTTGTACAGAAGCCTTGCATAAACATGACTCCATCAGGGGACACTCATTACAAAGTTTCCATTATGAGCCACCAAAAGATGTTATGTTATGTTATGTTATTTATTCTTTTGTATAGCGCAACGGTTACTCAAAAAGAGTGTCCCGGCGCTTTGGGTAAGGAGAACTAATTCGGACTAACATAACACAGTAAAAAAGAGTACACAACAACCAGATAAAAAAGGACTGCTGGGAGGACTACTGGGTAAACAACCAAGTTTTAAGACCTCTCCTAAAATCAAGGAGAGTAGTGGCCCCCCGGAGTGGGAGTGGAAGCGAGTTCCACATCTGTGGGGCCAGCAGGCTGAAAGAGCGACCGCCCAGACGGGCTCTCTTAACTCGAGGGACAGCCGCCAGGAGTAGAGATTCTGACCTCAGAGAGCGAGCCGGATGGTAAAAGGCCACTCTCTTTTGGAGATGCTTTGCCCCCACCGCGTGGAGTGCCTTGTAGGCCAAGGTCATAGCCTTAAAGGCAATCCGTTTGCGGATGGGTAGCCAGTGCAGCGTCAGCAAAAGCCCCGAGACGCTAGTACGTCTACTTAGACCAAAGATGGCCCTGGCCGCCGCATTCTGCGCGACTTGAAGCCGCTGCAGTAGGTACTCTGGTAGGCCCAGGTAAAGAATGTTGGCATAATCCAACTTGGAGCCTACCAGGGCCTGCACCGTCATCCTCCTGTGCTCCTCCGACAAAAGAGGCAAAAACCTCCGCAGCATTTTAATAGGCCGAAACAGGTGCCGGTCACCCCAAGGATCTGGGCTTTCATCGTCAGCCCCTTGTCCATCTTCACCCCTAAGTTCTTGGCCATAGTCTGCTCAAGTCTGAGACCCTCAGAAAAGTTGGTGTGTCTAACATCTGAGTGAATTAGAAGCAACTGTCCCCAATTACATTTTCATTTTAAGATTTTTGCAGCAGGTTTCTAAGAATATGTTTATTTATTTTTGAGTTTTGTAACATACAGTAAAAGCAATACAGACAGGATTTTTATGCAGGTGCATTACCCAGTCGGATAATTTGGTGATCGCCAACATACAAAAATGCAATAGGAGGCAGGGAAGGAAGATGGGGGAGAGGGAGGGAATAAAAGGAAGGGAAATAGGAAGTGAGTGGTAAGGAAGCCAAAGAGTAACTAATAACATTGCCACTGAGTAAAGTCAACATCTTGCTAGATGATGAAGTCTGGATTTAGTGTAGGTGCGCGTGATCAGTCTGCATGATGAGGGGCCAGCGAGCATTTCTTCAAGTACTGTGAAAGCAGGACTGGTGTCAGGAAGGTATCATGGAGATTGCGCATCGACGCTCGGAGCTGATAATAAGTCATGGTATCCAGAAGAGGCACAGAGGAGTCTTGAAATTTGTGTTGATAGGTAACGAAGGAGTTAGTGGGATATGCCATCCCAAAGGAGGTAAGCTTTAGCCAACAGAGATGTGCCCATATTCCAGCATCCGAAGATGAAGCGAGAAGCGGGTGTCCCAAAATCCAAACAGATAAACTGGTGGTTCAAGCATGCTGTTTTTCGCAGCTCATTCCACGCCCAAACCGCGCATGCCACAGTGTCAACCTGTCATCACATCCTGTGGGGAGGGCCATAGATCATGGTCTGTAGTGGGCACGGAGCTATATGGTCCACCTCGGGAGCAGTGTGAGTCTGAAATTGGTTAGGGTGTACCCAGAAATGCGCGAAAGTGTACCTGGGCACTAAGAAAATAGAAATCCATATCAGGCACTTCAAGACTGCCCTGTTCAAAAGGAAGTGTGAATTCTCAGAATATGTATAGTTGACGCATTTCAGCCCAGTTGTTCAAGGCTTCTTCAGGACAATACCAGAGTGTGTAGAACTGCTTAAAGGAACTAAATTTAAGGAAATCAATATCAAATTCTCTTATAAACTAACTCTAAAAACAATTTCAGATCTTTGTTAGGTTTTAAAATCAGGTTTATTATAGCCTCATTCCAACTAGGTGGTATTTCTACTTTGTAACTAAATATTAATTTAAAAATTTCCACCAGCACCAGAATCTTTCAACAGCTTACAAAACTCTACCTGAAGTGGATCCAGACCAGTGGCATTCTCATTTCTCAAGCTCTTTATAGGCTCAAGTTCTTCCTGTGCAGTTATTTTTCCGCTCAGTATTTTCTTACTTTTGGATGCTAGACCTGACAATTGCTGATTTCTCTGCCACTCTCACCAAATCAGGTTCCCATTTCTTGGTATATAACAATTCAAATACCTTCCTTATACCTTCTTTACTCTTTACAGGGTTCTCAGAGACACCTCCACTTTTATCAATCATCAGTTTACCAATATAGTGCTTTGCTCTATCTGCTCTCACTGATCTCCCGATCATCATAGGAAGCTAACTAGCAATCTGCCATCTCGTTTTCGTGCTACCCTTGATTAACTCCAGATGACTCTTGTTTTCCTAATAGCTTGTTACTAAAAATTCCGCTGAGGAATTTACTTTTAACATTGCCTTATCTGGCTTTTCAATACCTTCTTCCATTATCATCACTTCTTTTCACAATGTTCTAGCTTGAATAGACCCTATCTTATGTAGGATTCCTCACATATTTATTTTAAAGGCATCCCACATCCTAACAGGCAAAGCGGTTCCCTCATTCTCTTTGAAGAAGAATATTAGTATGATATTTAAGCTCTTGTATTACTCCTTGATCAGATAAAAGTGTTCTAGCCACTGTCCAACTCCCTTCACTGAAGCCTTTGATAGTTGCATAGTTATGACAGCAGAGTGATCCAAACAATGCACAGGGATATGGGCTACATATCTTATTTTACTCCTAAGGCTTTTATCCACCGAAACAAATCTATTCCATGCACCAAACAGGCCTTTGCCGCTCATGAAACCTCATAATGCCTTGGTAACCGTAACCATACAAACTTCTTTCTTACCAGATGTGGTGTCCATCTACCTGTCCAAGAGAACATTAAAATCACCACACATAATCACTGGCCCAGGAAATTCCACAATAGCAAGTCATAATGTTTCAAGTGGTCCAATATCATTAGAACTTGGTTCATAAAGACCCCCACAAGTAAACAGGGATGCTCCACATTTAAGTCTACCAACTACCAATGCTACCTGACTACCTGCTGCATCTGCCTTATGATCAAAAAGTTCTACTCCAGAAGTCTTCCTCATTAAAAGAGCGACACCCTTAGATTGAATTAGCTGGTCAGTACATACCATATACCTTATCCATCTCTGTCTCCCAAATAGGTTCTTACTCTCTCCAAAAATAAGGTGGGGCTCCTGCAAAATAAAGACCTGAGCTGAACTATCCTGAAGACATTGGAAAATTAATTTCTGCTTCCGCTTCATCCTCAACCATTGACATGCTAGGTTAATATATGGATCTGCTTTATCCTATCCCTTAATACACTACAATTGAAGCATTGTGTATATAGTTCTGAGACCTAATCTGAAGTACTGAAAGGTTAACCATGAGATTAGCCATATTATTACCTGTGATAATGGTAACAAGGACTATTTTCTGTGTTTTCTCCCAATTGCTCCCCTCCCAGTGCTCCCAATCTCCCCCCCACCTCTTAGGAACCCACCCAAAACTTAATGGCATGATCATATATGCCTCTTTGGATCTTTGCGAGCTGGAGGGAATTCCATATTTCTCATTACAAAACTATGAGGACACTCAACCGAAATATTATCGATACCTTAAATACCTTTCCATCTTGTTACATGCATGTTCTTAATAAGCTGGTCAGCCTGATCTTCTTTTCTTGCATTGTGCATCTCATTATTGCACATTGCTTTAAACGTGGCTGGGAACCTTAATTGCACCTTAGCACCAAGTTTCAAGACCTTGTCCATTCTTTGACCCAACTACTACTGTGTCTGCTCTGCTACTCAACTAATATCTGATCGAGTACTACACACATACTTCCCCACTGTCAGCATTCTAGACTTGAGCACAGTCCTATTATATGCTCCATAACAGAGTATGACAAACAATTCAGCAGACTGTTCCTGGGTCTCTTCTGCCCTTTCTTCAATTAAAAAGGGTCCATATGCACCCGTTGAATCTCACTCCCCAAACCTAGATCTAACTCAGAACCCTCTCTCTGAGGGATTTCAATGACATAACCTTTCTAGTCATCCCAACTGCACCCTCTGGAACATTTAATATTCACAGGGTATTTCAACATGTGTGATATTCCAATCTCTCAAGGTCCTCTAATACACCCTGGTTTTGCTTTTTTAGTGTCAGTATCTCTGAGGAATTATCTCTGAGTTACCTACTAATCTCACCCACTTTCAATTCCAAAGCTGTTGTCCACTGTGTAAGATCATCTAGCTTCCCTTCTAAGGTTTCACAAATACTCTGAACCTCTTTTTGATTAGATTCCAAGATTTCTAATCTTATCTGGATGTTGGGGTTGTATGTTTAAACAACTACTGCCGGAACCACGACTTCCTTAACCACGATTGCCTAACCACGATTTATCTTAACCACTACCTTTTTTTAGCACGACTTCCTTAACCACGAAATGTTATATCTAATTTTTGCCCATTAGATGGCACTGTTGTAATTATAATACTTCTTGCGTGAACCTTTCTTTTTAAAAAATCGGATCTAAATGTATTATCTTATTATTCTTTTACAACGCATACCATTATCTCTTTTTTTTTTATTTATCATTTTTTTGTGGGGGGCGACCCCCCCCCTTTTATCCCTTAATTATTTTGAGTGATTTTTTACAGGTGCAGAGTGTAGTGGAGAGACTCGTGGTTTAGGGAAGTCGTGCTTAATGAAATTTGTGGTTTTTGTAAGTCGTGGTTCCGGCTTCGTTGTTCAGGTAAGTCGTTGTACAATCTTCGTTGTTAAGGATGTTTCCCCTGGATCTCTGCTGGGAGACCTACTATTTGAGTCTCTAAATTTGTAGTACTCATGCTTTCACTCACCCTCGCTCACCCTCGCTGACATCTCATTGTCCTGCATATATATACATTTAAAAAGAAATGCATGAATACAAATAAGAAATTAATACATTTTAGGCACGTGGTCGTATCCAAAGGCATGCAAATTGGCAGAAGGTGTCATTGTTTTGCAAACCAGTGTTAGTGAGGCCTGAATGAAGACTTAACTTTTTTCTCTGTGCGGAAGGAGGGAAGGTTTGGTAAATCAGTATGTCCTGACCAGAATTATTGATTGTGCCTGCAGGAAGCTAAATGAGTGCCTAACTAGAGGCGAGCATCTAAAATGACTTGGTATGAGTGCTCTGAAAGATTCTGGAAAGCAGCTTTTTTTGCGATAGATCTTGCAAGTAATGTGGTTGCAAGGTAGGCCTGCAGTGTCTTGACCCTCTTGCGCTGACAAGGAATGTAGAACTTCTTTTTTGGAGGACCCTCATTATGGATGATTATGGAGAGGGCCTTTTGGTAGGGTGGATCAAGTTCTCAAAAACCCATGAGGGACTCGGTCTCAAATAAGACCAGGTCTGCGTGTGGACCTAAGTTCTTTAAGTCACCTGGCTACTCCAGATGGCTTTGGTAACCAACATACTTGGCCTTGTTTAACCTCAGTGCATGGACACATTCAGCTGAGTATGAGTTGTATTTACAAATGGAGCATATGTAACATTTTGTGACACCAGTAAACAGGCTGAGGCACGAGCATTAGAATAGATACCATGAGAGTATTTAGCAGAGAGCTCGTAATGTATGGTATGCATCCCAATTCACTTTTGTAGAGTGGGTCAAGATGTGATTCCACTCTTGACAATGAACTTGGGCTTTGCACAAAAATGCAAGGGCTTAAAATAACTAAGTAGTATGGAATTTTCCAGTACTTAATTTGTAAAGAAGAAATAAGTGCCAGGGCCCTTGTCAGGAGGCTACTGCAGCTTGCACCACCAATTGCTCCTGTCTGTGCTGTCAGTGGCAGTACCGTCCCAGCTAAATATCACACTCATACAAGTGTGACAGTACAGAATTTAAATATACCTTAAAATACCTAATGCATGCCGCCCACGCTATTCTTATAACTCTGGGTGGCAGATATCAGTGATTTGAATGTATATTGAATTAACTGTTACTGTGTTCCTCACAAAATTATACAAATAGCGCCACCAGGTGGCAGGCTGTTATAAGAGCCAGTGTTCACAATAAAGTGCGGGTGCCAGGCACTGGAAACCACCGGCTCAAATTAAGCACTGGACTTTTCAAATTTTTCTGGAGCTGAATGCTGACATGTAAATACTGTAGTTAAGAGGTGACTATCAGGTAGATTCATGAAGCGAAAATTGGCTCGCAAAGGGCCAGATTCTGAGAATCTGGCCCTTTGCGAGCGCAATTTTTGCATTTGGGATTCATCATCCCAAATGCAAAAATCGCAATTATAGAATTCGCAAATTTGCGCGGAATTGCATTTAAGGAATCCCTATTTGAGATTCCTTAAATGCAATTCATGAAACATTAAAAAATTGCGAATTCGCAATTTCGGCCCGCTATTTACCGCGAAGTCAAACCTCATGGTAAATAGCGGAAAATTAGAAAAATGCACTTAAGTGCATTTTTCTAAGTTGTATGTTACACACACACATGTCCTTGGGACATGTGTGTGCGTAACACCAGCATCCAATATCATTTCAGGGGTGCAACAGGGTGTCCTTTGGACACCCCTGCACCCTTGAAATCGCAAACTCAACATGCGATTCGCTAATAGCGAATCGCACATTGATATGTCTTCCTTTCCTTTAGGCCCATAGGAATGAATGGGGAGTTATTCCTTATTTGCGATTAGCAATTAGCTAATCGCAAATAAGGAAGCTGTAGGAATCTCAATAAATATTGTGATTTCTACAAGAATCCCGTTTTGCGAGTCTGTAATAGCGATTCCTTAATAATAATTATAGCTATTACAGACTCGCAAAACATGCCGATGATGAATCTAGGTGTATGTCATCTTCCTGCTTGTATTCGTGCATGTACACCAATGAGGCCAAATACATTCTAAACAGGTAGCTATAATTATTTCAGGATAGATGCATTGCACAATTCAGCCCTAACTTTGTCCCTAGAAATATGCGTAATGATTCCCATTGCATGTTGTTCTTTCTGTCATAAAGCCTGTAAAGTCTAATTTGTTCTTTGTTAAAGCATGACATGTCATGGCCTTCTCAAAGACAAGGCTACTTGAGCACAGGAGGCAGCACTTTGCTATTGCCAAGTGCAAAGTTCACATTTCATTATTTAACAACACGTTTACAATTGAACAATTATTTTTGTACACTCTGAGCAGCATCTAAGGAGGTGCCCCCAATTTACATTTCATACCCGATTTTCAATGTTTTAGAGTGTGAAATTGGGAGTAGGACAGTAAGACTGGGAGTGCATTTAAACATTACTTATCCTGAAATAGAGTTAAAATATACATTAAAGAAAGTTAATTTATGTGTAACTGAGTGGTAAAAAATTGAAACAAGCATTGGTTATGTCAATATGACTGGCAGCACCCTGCATTGAAATCGGTTCACTGTGTATTCACACAGGCTCATCTCTTCACACTGCACTTACACTGCTCACCCTATGCTCACATGGGCACACCGCTCACCCTGCACTCTCACAGGCATGCCTGATACCCTGCATTCACAATGAGAACACCTCTCACTGTGCACTCACATGGGCACACGCGTCATCTTTCACCCTTTCAGGCACCCTGTTCACAATTATAGAGTGTAGGAGCGAGTGCCAGCTAACCCCCTCTTCGGTAAAGCAGCATTCTGCATTCTGCAAACCATACAGGCTAGGGTGGCAGCAAAAGTATAGAGGGTGAACTGCTTGTGTGGCAAGCATTGGCAACGCCAATAGCGCTTGTTTTTTTAAACAAGTAATAGCAAATTTAATAGGCCTGACTTTTTGTTAGAGAAATAATTTAATAAAAGAT
This sequence comes from Lissotriton helveticus, assembly GCF_964261635.1. Lineage (NCBI taxonomy): Eukaryota > Metazoa > Chordata > Amphibia > Caudata > Salamandridae > Lissotriton > Lissotriton helveticus. The sequence continues at coordinate 1,814,592,830 of NC_136067.1, read as the reverse complement.
GGACAACCTTGTGTTTGTTTCTCTCAGCTGTCTCACAAACAAAATGCCATTATTAAGCAGCATCTTAGGATAAAACAATGTGAATGCAAGGAGTACTTGGAGAGACTGCGGCTGTTACAAAAGGCAGTCAGAAGATGAAGTCTGAACTGCAAGCAGTGACCTTAAAAGGCATTTAAACCGTAAAATATTGAATAGCAGGTGCATTTGACAATAGCCATCATTTCAGTGAAACCATAGTGAAATTTATGTGTGTGCATGTGTTCAGTTTGTAAAGCAAAAAGCTGCAAATTCAACTTTATGTTTTCAAGATAGTAAAATGTAGCAACGACTCCTTAATTTAAAAAAAAGCCAGCAGTTAAAATATCATCATATCAGTAAAGTAAATACATCCAGTGCCCACACTGACTCCCTACAAGCTACTCTAGCAAGAGGACTACTTGAGTGCTATCACCAATAAGAACACCAAAGGGACAAAGTAACAATCTTTAAAACGTCATATCCTTCACAGACAGCTCATCCAACCAAAAGCAAATCATGAAAAATCCATGAATATCAAAAGCTGAACAGCCCAGGCCTTCCTCATGAAAATTGACATTTTGCGGGCTCAAAATGGATATTTTGAACAATTTGTATTGCAGCAGCATTTTAGCAGATTTAGTGAATGCAATATACAAGTGTTTAATCGGTTTCTTCTTTCTGAAGATAGCTCAGTGTCTTACTCCATACCAAAAGACCATTTCCTGGCATCCTGCTGCCTCAAACCCTTCTCCAAAGACTATTGTTCTTGCTACACCGACTTTCCTTCGCCTCACCCTAAATGTTAGAAATAAAGGTATTACATTGTTTTGAAACCCTGTGCTGTCTGTCCCGTCTGTTTATTTTCTTTCTAGCCCTGTGTTTTTCCTCTGGGAAAATGTGTTTGTGTGTACAAAGCTCATGACCTTGTTGAAACAAAATACCTACAGTGGACCACAATATTGGTCTTAGCACACGTGATATAATTCCCTATGGAACTCATAATACAGGCAATGCCACCTCCTCCACCTCGAAATGTTGATTAAATTACGTCACTGGCGTTTTTGTACGTGTTGGCAAGCATGTTGTAGGTTTTTTTCAAGCTATGAGGGGCTTTGCTCTTGAAGTTAAGGGTGAGCGGGAAGGTTCTGGCTAAAGCAGCGTTTGCTTTCTGTTATTGTTGTAGAAAAATAAAAGCGTTTCTATGAACCTCTGCACACCACACAGCACTGTGAAGACAACTGGAGTTTTAATTGTTTCTGTCATCAAGTATGCTTTCCACTGGTGAGAATGGGAAGGACCTGCTGCACACTGCAGTAAAGAAAGCAACTCTGAAGCTGGGAATGTGGTTTTTTGTTATTTCTGTAGCACTGCACACCCAATCATCTCTAGACACTGATTTGCCACACGCTGTACCACTAAGAAAATAAAATAAAACCATTTCAACATTGAAGTTGAGGTTTTGTGTACATCATTCAACATGTGCATACTTAGAACATTGTTTGCCCATCGATACTGGGGTGGAATCCCACTACACTTGGTGGAAAATTATTCATATTTTATGATGTACACAACATAGTAGGTTTTACTCACTCAAGGCAGGTCATAGTCGGGGCGTGGCTTCGCTGAGCTGCAGAATGGCCGCTGCTGAAGCGGCTCCGCCGGCCAAGGCCAAAACATCCGAAAATTATCCGTGCATGACTTGTCTGGCGGTGATCCGATGACACAGGACCACTGCAGAGCGAGACCTTGAGGCAGTGTATGCTTTTCTGGGCATATTCGGCACTGGAGATCGAGCGCAGTGCCAGTGCTGAGGTGATTCCTGCTGCCTTGTCGCACAAGGTGGTGCCGGGGACCTTGCATGCAGTATACCCCGAGGGGCGGAACCAGGGCCGGACTGGGAACCAAAACCGGCCCTGGCAAAGTGCTCGGCCAGCCCCCCTCCACTCCCGTCGGGGGAGGGGGGGGCCGGCCGCGCTCTTTGCCAGGGCAGGTTTTCGGATGATTTCGTTACAGGGCCGTTTTTGCAGCTATGCTGCAAAAACGGCCCTGTAACAAAAACGGCCCCCAGGAGCCCCCAACCGGCCCCCACCCATGCGGCCGACCGGGGGATTGCCCGGTGCCCGCAACGGCCAGTCCGGGCCTGGGTGGAACCGTCGGCTCCAGATCGCGCGGCTCACCAGATCGGGCGGCTCGAAGATAGTGCCCTGGGGCGCCCGCGGCGTTCGTAGCTGCCGCGGAGCACAGGCAAAGAAATAGTTGTTTCGCCGGCTGCGGAGACAGTGTAAGCGATAGCGGCTGGCGAGGGGGGCACTGCGAGGAAAAGGATTGCCGCCTCGGACGTGTGGCGGGACGGAAGAGGCAAGTGCTCGCGTCGCCGGTGGAGAGGGGCGATTTCATTTAATTTAATTGTGGGTTTCTAAAGCGCTAGAATCGACTCCCGAAGGAGTATCTCTGCGCTGTAGACCGCTGGGGAACGCGGCTTTCCTTGTGAGATGGTCCCTACTGGGTATCTCCAAGATGAAACCAGGCATCCCCAGGGTATGTGGTGGGCCGTTGTGGAGATGAGGCAAGCTAATGCCCAGAGTTGCTGAGTGTGATCCCTGGTTAGAGTAGGCACCGAGGCGAGAATTATCGAATCTGCTGGCCCTGGTCCACGACCCTGCCGCGTCGGGAATAGAACCCTGGTCCAGGGCCATCCTCTGCTTCCAGGTCTGCCGCCTCTAACCAGTGAGCCACACCACTCCATTAGTGAGCCACACCACTCTATTACAATACATCGCATCCCCCCCGGGTCGAGAGAAGCGGCAGAACAGTGGGGGGTGGAAGGTGCTCCCCAGGACGTCCAGCGGCCTGGCAGGGCAGCTGCGACAGCGTGCAAAAGCGGTACGGGGAGCCCCGGGGACTGCGCATTCCCCGCGGGGAGAAGCATGACTGTGGCTGGGGAGATCCTGTAAAGTATACATAGAGGGGCTATTATCAGGGTGCTCTAACCCCCAAGCCTCAGAGGAAACTAAAGCGGCGAACACTCGTGCTGACAATAATAGCGAGGGGACAGTTGAAGATAGCCGAGCGCCCGCCATTTTGTGTGCAGCGCCAGAGCCGTGGGGGCTATCGCAGGGGCATTGGAGGACGCCTGCAAAGCCCGGATTCTCTTTCTTCTGGACTGAGACGATGCTCCCTTTGGTGTGTGCCCTCTCCTGCTGCTGACCTCCTGCGGGATGCTGTGCAGGAGACGTGGGGGTGATTGAAAAGCTGGATTGTCCGTAACATCGGGGGCCACTTGAGGTTCACAGGGAGGACGTGTGGATACTCGCGGCGCCCAGGCTGTGCGTCGTTGGGACACCCCCCCCCCGGCCTGGTGGGACTTCCGGGACAGCATATAACTGTGCGTGGACCACTTGAGAGCTTGATCTGGTGACTCTCTGGGGGGCTGCGGTTGAGCCTGAGGCCTGAGCGGGACGCTGCCCGTGCTGCGCGGACGTGGGCACTGAAGCCCCTGCGGTGGCTGGCGAGTGGTGTGCCTCAAGCTTTGACACAGGAGGATGGCGATGTGTACAGGGGCGCTGTGAACAAACGCGCAGACGATAGGCAAGGTGCACCATATCACCTGTCACAGTCGGTGTGGACAGCCACTCGGATGGACGGCGAAGTACTCTCTGCCGAGGAGGACGAGATTCGCAGCTGCTGAAGGAGACACATGCCATATAATACCCTCCTTATATCTCATCACGCATAGGCCGCGAGGTGAGCGGATCCAAAATGGGTAAGCCGGTGACGCGACAACCCAAAATTAATTTTTATTAAAAAAAACAGTAAAACCACGTGTGCTGAGGGAGCTCAGCCGGACCAGTCCGGGGACGACGTTACACCTCAGCTGCCTGAAGACGACATTTGTGCCATGTTTAAAGACCTAAAAACTAGCCTCCAAGGAATAGATTCTAAGATGGATTCGCTGGCTGAGAGAATGGACAGGATTACACAACGAGTGAAGAAACAGGAGGGGCATATGAGCATGAAAGAGACGAGGATCACGGAAGCGGAGGAAGGCGAGACGGAACTGGACAAGAAACTGCGAGGTATGGATGGTGTACTCCAACTCATCAAACAAAAGAATGAGGCGAGATCTAGGAGGAATAACGTACGTATCACGGGGGTCGCGGAAACTACAAACATCCAGAACATGGAAAAGTATATTGAGGAAATAATGCGCGACCTCTTCGGCTCGGATCTCTCCTCGATGTTCCTCATCGAGCGTGCGTACCGTACGTTGGGCCCCCAACCGAGACCAGGAGCCCCAGCAAGACCAATTCTGGCCAGAGTCTTAAACTATAGGGATAGAGACACGATTCTGCTGCTTGCCGGAGAAAAGGGTGCCATTCAATACAAAGGCAATAACATAGCACTATACCCAGACTTCACGCTCCAGGTGCAGGCTGCCCACAGGGAGTTCATCCCTACAAAGAAAATATTTCAGCAAATTGGCACCAGATACGCCTTGATCTATCCGGCAAAATTGAGAGTCCATGGACATGGGAAACCTACGTTCTTCACTGATGCTAAAGCTGCCCTGGCTTATGAAAAGCAGCTGGCGAAAGAATAGAAACAGCAGGCACCATTGTCTGACTCACAGACTGATCGAACCCTCAGTGATAATAATTGATACGGATGGGCCTGATCGCTGGACGCACAGATAAGTATATTCCTAACTCTGTGGGTTATATGGAGAGAGCAAGACTTGTGAGAGTACGCGCTAGTCTGGCCACATATACGCGCTGTACTTGTGAAGTAACAGACTGAATAATGCTGTCAGATTAACTTATTGGACGGTCCCTGTGGCGTAAGGGTCAAGCTGAATGTCGTATGCTCGGCCACCCTGCCACAAGTGTAGGGGAGAATAGCCAGTGACCTCACGTTTACCCTATGGGATGAATCCCACGAGGTCCCCACTGTGGACCAATAAGTTATGGTTGTTGTGGTTGGGGTGGGAGTATGCACGACCTGATTGGGGGGTTGGTGTGGGTGGGGGGAGGGGGGTTAAGTTTTGTATGCTAGAACTGCCACATGCTACGTTGAAATGTACAACTCGATTTAGACTGTGTAGTGCCATTAGGACCACCAGCATATGCGGAACCATTAGCGGGCTCTGCAGATATTTGGAGCTGATTCATGGCTATGGCTCGTAGCGCAAGGAACGATCACAGGACATCGCTTAAGTGTATATCCTGGAACGTAAGAGGCCTAAATGATCGAAGGAAAGTAAGACTAGTCCAGTCCTATCTCCAGAGACGTGAGGTAGACATATGTCTGCTCCAGGAAACACACTTGCTGATCACAGCCACAAGTACTCTTAGAAATACCAGATGGGGCAAGATAATGGGAGCGGGATACTCGACATACTCTAGAGGGGTGGCTATCCTTATCCGTAGAGACCTACAGTGAAAAACATCACTCTGTCGCAGACCGTGAGGGTCAGTTCATACTTTTGCTGGGCACATTATATGGGACCCCAACGCTGTTAGTTAACCCATATGGCCCAAATACGGACAGTACGGAATTCTTTCAGCAGATATGTCAGGGTATACAGGCGTTGGGGAGGGTGTCTATCATCTGGGGTGGAGACTTTAATGTTGTACTATCTGACACACTTGACAGACAGGGGGTGACTCGGGAACATCATCCCAGGGCAGCACAGGCGTTGACGGAAATCATTACTGATTTGCAATTAATTGACTCTCAGGGAGGGCACGTGCGCTACACACCACAGGCACTCTTGGTCACGAATAGATTACTGGCTGGTGACAAAAGATGTTCACACATGGGTCATGATCATGCTCCTACGATGCAGACATTGTGAATTCCTGACCCCTACATACAGCCCTACGCTTGGAGATTCCCGTCGAAGGCTCTGTTAGACCAGGTATTCAGAGAAGGGGTTAGAGACAAAATAGAAGAATATTTTGTAATAAATGAGGGATCAGGGGACTCGCCCAGGGTGCTCTGGGAAGCCTTTAAGGTGGTTATCAGAGGTCATTGAATGGCGCTAAAAACAGGGGTCCTAAGGGATATTCGACATACATTAAGTAGTTTGGAGGGAGAAATAGGGGCGCTAGAAAGAGACCTTCAGGCAAATCCCTCCACTTCCACTGCATCTATGATCAGGTCGAAATTGACTAGCTATCAGGAGGAGGCGGAACGAGAAGTAACATATTCGCATAAATACACGCAGGCCAGGCGTTACGGAGAGGGGGATAGGGCGGGAAAGACGTTAGCGGGCCTGCTGCGCACCCCACGGGGGGCTGAGTACATTACAGAACTGTCGACAGCTGAAGGTACCATAGTGAAGACGCAGCAGGATATTCTGGCCACTATGTTTAATTACTATCGGTGTCAATACTCTTCTAAAACAAACCCGCAGACAGACGATATAACGAAATATTTAGACACAATAGCGCTTGCATGGTTCAATGACGGGGCTCGTGAATACATGGAGCTACCGATCACGGTTGAAGATATATGTCAGGTCATCAGCAGTATGCCATCTGATAAGACCCCTGGAGCGGATGGCTTGACGGCCGCCTTTTATAAGGAATATGCCGACCTACTAGCCCCCCGGTTGCTGAATGTTTACCTGGAGGCAATTGTCACGGTGACGCTCCCCCTCACTCTAAGAGAAGCAATGATCATAACCATACTCAAACCTGATAAAGACCCCACATCTTCGGAATCCTACAGACCACTATCATTAATACATCTTGATAAAATATATGCGAAACTTCTGCCAAACAGGTTGCAGCCGATGCTACCAAAAATTGCGCTCCCTGACCAATCTGGATTCATACCAGGTCGGTCAACGGCCCACAATCTACTTACGCTGTTTGGCCTCCTACATTACTTGGCTCCTCATGTATAAGCGGTGGCGGCATTGTTGGACGCCACCAAGGCCGTTGATTCATTAGAATGGAAGTTTCTCTTTCTCTTGCTGGCTCGTATGGGACTTAGTCCTGCATTCATTAACCAAATTAGGCTTTTATACACTAACTCGATGGCGAGAATACGGGTCAATGGCCAGATATCGGACTCCTTCGCAATCACACGAGGCACAAGACCCCCCCTGTCGCCACTACTATTTGCCATTGCAACTGAGCCCCTGGCGGCTAGACTATGTCAACATCACACACATAGAAGTATAGGCTTCACGTCCAGAGGGTTGTTGATCTCGCTTTACGCGGACGACATGACGATTGACATGAATAATCCTAAAGATAATTTTAACATATTGATGAGGGAATTGATTAGATACGGCGGCCTTACAGGCATCCAGATAAACTGGGCGAAATCCACCATCTTAGCCCTTACAGACGGTGCAGCCTTGTGCGACACAGAGTATCCCATACAGTGGGCGGAAGCGGAAACACGCTATCTGGGCATCATGATCAGTAGATCTAGACAGGACTTATGGACAGCGGACTATGGCAGAGTTATTGAGTGGCTCGAGACTAAAGTGCGAAGGTGGAAAAACCTACCGCTATCGCTACTGGGACGCATAGCGACCGCAAAAATGGTCCTGCTACCCAAATTCTTATATCTTTTTGTAAATATTCCTATGCCGCTCAACATGCAGTTTTTTCAGGCGCCTCAGGTCGGCCGTACTCGAACTAGTATGGGCAGGCAAGCAACCTCGGATATCTTGGAATATCCTAACACTACCCTTTCCTCAGGGGGAACTATGCGCCCCTGATTTTGAACTTTATGCTTATAGTGCGCAAGCACAATCTTTAAATTTTTGGCATCACCCGACGTCGTATCAGCCGCATGTGGTGATAGAACTAGACAGGGTCGCCCCGACTCCGTTAAATGCGGCAGTGTATCAACGCTACAAGCGGCCCCACCACGAAATCGACACGGCGGAGGCACTGCGCTGGGCATGGCAAGGTATAGCGAAGCGAGGTAGAGTACGCAAATTATATGCCCCGTCCATGCCCATAGGTGGAAACTCATTGCTGACGCCATTAACAGTCAAGGCAACTGCAATGCGGGCTAGAGCTCACGGCCTGGTGACTGGCGGCGACCTGTACCCGGGGCAGCGTTTTGGACATTACAGCAAATGTGTGGAGAACAAACACCTTCGATTTCAGACACATGTTAAAAGGTAGGGCCGAATTCGACCAAGAACCCTACAGTATTTGCCCGGCGTTAGCCGCCTTTCATACCATTCGAGATTACCAAACAAAGAGGCAGGCGCTGGAGACAGAAGGCAGGAAACAGGAGTTTATTCCGACAGAGCAGAACACGTCAAATCAGACAACAGGGTATCTTCTCGAGGTGCTCTCTCCGCATCTCTGAGGCCTGGCCTCTTATACACAGGTTTATGGCTTTATTACATACACTGCATCCGTAATGTTTCTTTGAAGGACAGAAAAGACATCCTCGGAATCCCCGGTCCAGGCCCGTTCCCACACACATCTACAGTAGAGTTCCCACCCCGATCTCAGCATGTGGTGGTTATCGAGCAGCAGGACATTCCGCTGGGAACGGGTGTGTGTGTGATCAGTCGGATCTTCGGGGTGCGAAAGCATTGATTAATCCCCGCTCCTTTGATGTGAGGCGAGGTCCTACTGTAAGGGGGCAATAAACTGCATCTGTTGGGCTAGGTGATGGCCTGGGATCAGGCCGGACAATCGGGCAGGGAGGAAGAGGTTATCAAAAGGGCCTGTTCTTTGAATGAGATGAAAGAGTGAGGGGGTTCAGCACGGGATGTGGCTCGGAGACAGGGTTGCGTTAGAGGTGCGCTTATGGCCCAAACAGGAGAGACCGGGGGCTGTCGGGCGCGGGGGGAATGCTTGCGAGGCCGGGGAGTGAGGGGGAGAGACGCGCAGGCTATTGGCAGTGGGTAGAGAGGCCACGACACACAAAATGGCTGCCACTTACGTGTATGATGGGGCCTAAAAGGGACAAGATGGCGTGGCCACTGTTTCACGATTCTCACTTTACTTTCAACAGTGGCTGTGGTGAACATGAATGAACGCCGCTTATATATACCTAATTTTAGTCATTTTCCACAGTCCCCAGTTTTTATCATAAGTTAGTTCATTCCTGTTCATGTCATAGGTGAGGATGTACAAGCTGACATTAGTTATACAATTCGCTTTGGAAGCCCATATCCATTACAGACAGATGGAAATAATTCCGCTATCAATGCAGACAGAACCGTGCATAACCATATGTAGTCAATGTGGTGGGCGGGGAGACAGTACATACAAGATTACATTTAGCTGCGTCATACGTTAGACCTTGGGGGCGGGGACATTACATTAGACGATGTAGGAGATTTGTTCGAATACAAACATGATGTCATACAAAAATGTTCTGGCAGGATAAGGGTTATTATCACTTGAGGTCTGGACTCCATGGGGGTCAAAACTAGACAGCATGTTCATGTGCATAACTGGTGTTCTACAATCATCAAGATACAGAGTTAACGCTTTCTTAGTTATCCATGTACAGTTGAAAGTGACCGATGTAAGGTTTCGAAAGATCAATTGGGTGATAATCAATACAAAGCGGTTGGGAGAGGAATTCAACTTAATATAAGGGACAGTCAAGGGGTGGCAATGTTCAAAAAAAGGTTCGTCTTTCCAGTGTCTTAATACAGCGAGCCATCACTGGTAGGCTCTCATTGCTTTTCTTCTTTCGTTGGCACTGTTGAGCACCGGCGGTGGAGCTATGCGTCCAGCACGGATTCAGATTTCGCGTTGCAGGGTGTGGCCACTCTTTGCTCTCGGACCACAGTCCTGTTTGTCCTGTTACCTAACTAATCTACCATAGGTACTTTAGTCGGGGTACCCGTATTCCGTTCTTCTTTCGGGACAAACCCTATTCTATCTTTTGTGCTGTGTTTCTTCTTTAAGTCAAGTTCAAAAACTCCATATGGAAAAAGGGGTGATGGGGGCGTGCTTTGGGAGGCCGAGGGAAAAGAGGGTGGAGTGTGATCGGGTCTGAAACGGACCAAGGAGGGCAGAAATTTCAAGCAAGTGGGCCCATCGATCGGGCACAATGGGCTGGGACTTTCGGCACGAGCTCATCAACGATGCAGGGGCTTCCGGACAGCCATTCTTTCCTTCACTTTCCACATTGAGAATGGTGCCTTGTCCCGCAACTCTTTGCTCTGTGGCTCCACCTTGGTCGAGGTCATAGATATTCCCCGATCTGCAGCCAGGCTGTGCGTAACATCCGGCCCCTCTCCTCCGACGACCGCACGTTATCTTTAAATGAGTACAAAAAAAACAAGTCTTAAAGAACTGGCAGGGGAAAATCTTTACACAGTTTAATTTCTCTCCCAACCCCAAGTAGTCGGGGAAACGTTTATTGGTCACGGTAGGGTGGATGCTTAGTAACCCTTACATCGGTGTATGCTGTTAACTCATGCATCGTGAATGTGGTGCAGGTCTGCAAGTATCTTTCTATTTTCAAACATCATGTCTGTCTGGTGTCTATTCCTGTCATATTCGCATCGGACTCAAACCGTATCCTCCAGTAGAGACTTATGTTTTTCTAAAACTAATCCTGTTGAGCTATATCTTTCTCCAAGGTCTGCTAGTTCATAAAAAGTGTGAAGTGCTTATTATCATGGGCGTACAGCTACCTTTTCCAGGGAAGGACATACGTTAAGCATTTTTTTCTTTCAGCAACGGCTAACTTTTATCAGTTTTTGGACTATTTATCTTTAAAAACAAGGTCATCAGCTACAGTCTTTAAGATTTTCTGGGACGGCTAGTTACAGAACTGGGACCATTCTGGAAAACGGGGACGTTTCGGACATTCTACTTAAGTGCAATGGGCGGTGGTAATCCGAATGAATGAGGGTGGAGTTACTAGAGCACCAAAAACAAAAGCCACTGACATATAGTTCCCTTTTAAGGGTCAGATTAGGGGACATAAGTCGTCTTACCTGTCCTTTCTTTCTCAGCCAATTAAGTTCCATCATTTTACAGAAAGGAGAGGTAGTAACATGACAAAATACGATCGTTTTGTTTCTGTCAATTTGTTCAAACACTGCCGTGTCTAAAGCCAATTATACCTGTGCCGGTGAGGCACAGTGTCGTTGTTTGATCAAAAGGGAGCAAGGGAGCCCTCAGAGAGAGAGAGAGCGTCGTGTGCACCAAATGGGCTATTAGTACACGTACAACATAAAGAGAGAGAGAGAGAGAGAAACGTGTATAATAATATGTTATTCAGTGCACACACATATAGAACAGTACGGGTCGGTTTCACGTATAAAAACACAAACTGAGAGAAAACATACATTCGTAGTTTACGTACACACAAATACCGGATAGGGTGCGACAGTACATACATCATGTGCGAAAACCTAAGACAAAACACAGAGCTATTTTGGGCAAAAGGACTTTTTCATGCGTGTTGCGCATTCTCAGTATTCCGTTCAATTAATTTGGGGGTCGAGCTCTTTATTCTCCTTCCTTCCTAATAGTGGACAATTTTTGTTGGTAACCTCGTTTTTGAAAATACTTACTCCTTCTTAGTTGGTCGGACACTAGTCCAGTCGTGCTTATACTCACGGTGGGGCCTTCCAACATCTAGCAAATGATGATCCAAGCTGAGGTAAAGGAAGGGTGTCAGTCGGACGTGTAATGGTACAATTCTGATTTTCCTACGAGGATGGAAGAAGAAGGGGTAAATCTAAAACATAACAATATCCCTAATTTCTGGGCTGAGGGTGATTTGGGATGAACCCCAACCCGGGGTACTCTTGATTTCTCTTATTTAGTCAGCACTTAAATTGACTCACTGGTGCGCATTATTTTGGGTGTACATTTGGGATATCGGTTCGGGTCCGAGGTACTACAATAACCCTTCAAGTTTCTGGTGTAGGCCACTGTCCCATTCACTAGCTCCAGAGAGGGAGAGAGTCGTTCCTAGGCAAGGTAAGTGCTATATTCCTTTTCGTCCTTCACATGCAGGTACCATGTTCGGGCTTATTTTTCTTATTCCATTAACCGCTCGATCAACACCTTCGTCATACAAAAAGCATTCTTTTATCGACCCAGACGTGCGCCACACATACACATTCATACCGTACACATCGGGGCCCATGCGCACATTCATACCATACAATTTTCATGCTCTCAGAGATAGCTCCTACATATAATGTACCATCTCCCAGAGCTGGCCTATTTTCTTCGCGTGGAGCATGGTACGTTTTAGGTCCTCTCCATACTTAACCTGCAGAAAAAGAAAAGAGGGGGGGGCAGTGTTCAAAGCACATCAGCGCGCATAAAAATAAAAAATTTTTTTACCTACTACGTACCTGACTTATCTCTGTGGGATGCAGTCCCTTTTATCTCGGCATTGAAGCCCAAAGGAACCGGTAGTGCGGAAAAGATAACCAATGACAGGCTGTTCATTACATAGGTCGCCCGAGGGCGGTAGCACAGACCGCGTGTAGGGAGGGGTCAAAAGCCAGGGGCATTCGATATAAGGTGTGGGGGGGTGACGGATTCATGTTTTCATTCGAGGGAAAGAAAAGGTTTACGGTGGTATAGGGTCGTTCCTGTTCGCAGAGCATGGTATTTTAAAAACAACCCTATCAATCTAAATGACTGTTACGATGCTAGCTCCATATATTTTTCTTTTAAAACATTGGTTGTAAAAATGTCAGTATTCAAGTACGGGCCCCCAACCATACAGGCCGGCCATGGGGCAGACGGGAAACACATGAGGTAAGGAGATATTACACTGTAGTACAGGAGTACGTAACGAGTGAGCCATTTAATTGGAAAAACTAAACGTGACAAACGGTTGCAGGATCAGTGAAGGTTGATTTTATAATGGAAAGTAAAACAGGATCAGTTACAATAAAATCGTTCATACGCATACCATGGGCGAGTATCATGAGTAACATTTATTTCGGAGCTTAAATAATACAATAATTAATAGTAAATAAACCCGACATCAATAGGGTTGTCCGCATGCTCAGTCAGTACACTTCCCCACCCGCCATGTGCACAAAGACCGCATACATCCCCCATAACATCAGGGCTAAGTAACTAGAATCGTCATAAGGAGTTGCAAGTCCCGCCCATACTGGCGCCATTTTGGTCGAGGCCAGGCGGGTCCAGAGTATAGTTCAAATGCCTCCAATAACTAGTGGCTGGACCAGAATCCCTTTCGGCAGTTCAAAAAATTCCATAAACGCCAGCAGAAAGGACAGGCGGCATAAACCGCGACTTAAAGGCGAGGAAGGCAAAATCTTCCCTACCGGGTCACGCTGAGGTCCCACCGGAGCTGATCGATTTGGCAGTCTACAGTGTCTTTTAGTAATTCGGACAAAGGCTGGCGTCATCATGAGAGCACTATCCTCTCGCGGCAACGTCGCGGCCACTCCGGGGAGCGGGACAGCAGGCGTATCCCTCCACCGATGCGCTGAATCAGCCTCTCTCACGGCACCAGATGGGGATAAGGTGGTGGTCACCCGGGGCAGTGGCATATCCATGGGGGATAGTCAAGCAACAGTGGCCGTTGCCCCCACCGGAAGCCCGCGGGAGTCGAGGGCCAACGACTCTCGTAGAATCTCTAAAGCTTGGACAACGTCTTCAAGAGTGTGGCTCATGCCCGAGCAGGCAAGCATTCGAGTTCCGGAGTAGTCCAGAGCCGTTCTAGTGGACCAGGCCCAAATCCAGGGAGCCGGCCGCCATTTTGAGCGTTCCGCAGCAGCCGCTCTTCACCCCGGCCACCGGAGCAGGTCCCCCGGCCATCCAACCGAGTGGAACGCCAATGGCAGTCCTGGTGCAGCCGTCCGGCAGGTGAAACGCTAATGGTTGTCCTGCTGCAGCTGACCGGCGAGTGAAACACTAAGGGTCGCCCTGCTGCAGCTGACCGCCGAGTGAAGCGCTAAGGGTCGCCCTGCTGCAGCAGACCGGCGAGTGAAGCGCTAAGGGTCACCCTGCTGCAGCTGGGGAACCTCCTCCTGGGGAGGTGGGGGAGGCCCGTTCGCGTCGCCTCCCCCCAGGGCACCCCACGCCATCTCTTGGCGCAGCATTATAGGATGGCTGGACCAGGCAACAAAAGGGGGGGGGGAGCCATCAGCAAGGCATCCCCCGCACACAACTTGCTGGACATCACCTCTGGATGGTCCGGGGACAGGTCTTGGCGCGTTGGGTAGCCTCCGGCCTATTCGCACAATGGGCCGCCACCGACGCTACCTCGCCGGCTGATGTTTTCCCTAACGATTTTTATGTTATAGTTTGCTAGCAGGATACAACGGCTAATCCGTATTTTTATATATATGTCCTTTTTATTAGGGGTGTCCTCCGGTGGAGCCGGATGATCTACCTCTAATAAACGGTCCGGGCTGAACCAACTACCAACAAACGGGGCGAAGACAGGCATGACGGGTTACAAAGGGGACAAAAGTCTGCACTACCTATCCTTCACTATCCGCAAAGACTAAACAGAGTATTGCGACCCTGTGCTTATTTGTGAATAGAGAATAACCCAAAGAGAACCAATTCCGAACGATCAATGTTCGGATAAACAATCAATCAATCAAATGAGGAATAAAATAGGCACGACGGATTACAATGGGGGCAAAAGCCTGCGTTACCTATCCTTCACTATCTGCAAAGACTAAACAGAGTATTGCGACTCTGTGCTGGTTTGCAAATAGAGAATGATCCAAAGAGAACCAATTCCAAAACAGTAAATGCTTGGATAACAATCAATCAAATGGAGAGGGAAGCAGGCACGACGGATTACAATGGGGGCAAAGGCCTGCGTTACCTACCCTTCACTATCTGCAAAGACTAAACAGAGTATGGCGACTCTGTGCTTGTTTGCAGATAGAGAATCTCTCAGAAACAATCAAATGAGTAATACTAGTATTTTCAAACAATCAAACAATCAATTCGCAATTTGTCGTGTTACACGACCTTACCCGGACCTTATGGACAGTTTCTCGTCTTCCGCTTCCAGCACCTGATCGTCCTCTATTCTCCGTAATTGCTGTGGCACTCCTGATGGTTCCCAGTCAGGACCGTAGATCACTCGAGAGAGGTCTGCTCAGAACCAGTGAAGTTCAGATGATCGGCTGCCAGACGAGGGTCTATCGGGCAGGTGCACTTCCCGATCGTTGCAGTCGTTCACTCTGTCGTTGGGACCTCTCCCACTGGATCCACGTGTCGCTGATGGGCCCCACATTTGGGACGCCAATTGTTAAAAGGTAGGGCCGAATTCGACCAAGAACCCTTCAGTATTTGCCCGGCGTTAGCCGCCTTTCATACCATTCGAGATTACCAAACAAAGAGGCAGGCGCTGGAGACAGAAGGCAGGAAACAGGAGTTTATTCCGACGGAGCAGAACACGTCAAATCAGACAACAGGGTATCTTCTCGAGGTGCTCTCTCCGCATCTCTGAGGCCTGGCCTCTTATACACAGATTTATGGCTTTATTACATACACTGCATCCGTAATGTTTCTTGAGAAGGACAGAAAAGACATCCTCGGAATCCCCGGTCCAGGCCCGTTCCCACACACATCTACAGTAGAGTTCCCACCCCGATCTCAGCATGTGGTGGTTATTGAGCAGCAGGACATTCCGCTGGGAACGGGGGTGTGTGTGATCAGTCGGATCTTCGGGGTGCGAAAGCATTGATTAATCCCCGCTCCTTTGATGTGAGGCGAGGTCCTACTGTAAGGGGGCAATAAACTGCATCTGTTGGGCTAGGTGATGGCCTGGGATCAGGCCGGACAATCGGGCAGGGAGGAAGAGGTTATCAAAAGGGCCTGTTCTTTGAATGAGATGAAAGAGTGAGGGGGTTCAGCACGGGATGTGGCTCGGAGACAGGGTTGCGTTAGAGGTGCGCTTATGGCCCAAACAGGAGAGACCGGGGGCTGTCGGGCGCGGGGGGAATGCTTGCGAGGCCGGGGAGTGAGGGGGAGAGACGCGCAGGCTATTGGCAGTGGGTAGAGAGGCCACGACACACAAAATGGCTGCCACTTACGTGTATGATGGGGCCTAAAAGGGACAAGATGGCGTGGCCACTGTTTCACGATTCTCACTTTACTTTCAACAGTGGCTGTGGTGAACATGAATGAACGCCGCTTATATATACCTAATTTTAGTCATTTTCCACACACACTCCTGTATTACCAGCTCCGGGCAGCCTGCAAGGCGAGAAACACTGAATACCCTCAAGAGCCACAGGCCCTCCCTGTGCTAGAGAATATTTTATGAAACTCCTCTCCTAAGAAATTGATCATGCGCATTTACAGCATCACACAGACGACATCTCCAATAACTCTATGCACCTCAAAAATAGACTGGGAACGCGATACTACACTGGCAATTACAGATAAACAATGGGAGTACTGCTGCTCTCAACTGGAGCCTTTATCACCAAATGACAGACTCCGACTGATCCACTTTAACTTTTTACATAGGGTGTATCGCACGCCGGTACAGTTGCAACACATAGGACTGTATACGGAAAATACATGCTGGAGACGTGGACACCAAGACACGAAGTTCTTACACCTGGCGTGATCCTGCAGATCGGTGATGCACTTTTGGACAGAGGTAATTAGACATATCGGAGATATTACCACAGTGCTTGTACCACTCACGCCGCTGGAGGCGCTGTTGGGATATGTCCTGGAGGTCCCGAAAGGAAGCTGCAAGTTAGTGGCAATGCTACTGTTGTTGGCCAAGCGGCAAGTGGCAGTACACTGGAAGAGGCCACGGCCTCCTGCCGTTGCTGGTTGGCTACATACGGTCACTTATTGTAAAGATCAACTAACCCGATATTGGGAGTTGATGCCGAGCAGGTCGAGGCCGATAGACATCTGGGAAGCATATGTGACGTGGCTGACGGTGGGGGGAGCGGATCATTGTTCAGACACTGTTGAGTGAGGGCCAAGCTACGAGACATGAAGGAGGACTGGAGATCTTGGAAGCACTAGTGGTGGTGGACCTAGAGGCTCTCCCTAAAGGCGAGATAGGAGATAACACTATCTTTATTAGATCCAAGGCCCAATGGTATAGAACACACAGGTACATGACTATAGAAGAATGTAGGCAGATGAGATAGAAGATGGCAGGCAGGGGGGTTATGTTATGTTATAGTTTGTATGCACGCTGACAGCTGCTGTTTATAAGAATAGACAAAAAGTTATTCATCTTCACTTTTATTAGCACTGAAAACATGAATACGCTTACATTGACACACATTTGCTGCTGGACCTCCGGGTTGTCGGCATTTAAGCTATGTAACTCATATTGGTTTATTGAACTTCCTTGCTGCCGGCCCCAGCGTTGTAGGCTTGATAAAGCTGTGTTACGTTGTCAAGATCAATAAAACCTAACACCCCCCCCCAAAAAAAGGCAGGTCAGAGTCAATATTATTGAAAATATTGACAGAGCACATGTCGGTTATCGTTGAAAAGGGAACATATTGTAGCGATTTGTGCCTTTGGTCGATAATATATCTTTACAGCAATTCGTAGACAAAGTAGAAATATATCACACAAGTTCTCACTACGCCTATATTTGGTGTATGCAATGACAAGGTTCAGTTCTGCATTCTGTGCGAAACAAGCTTCTGAGAACAATCAGGGAAAATGTTCATTAAATGAACAAAGAATATGGTGACCTAAAAAACAAGCATTGGCAATGCCAATAGGTCTGGCTTATGACTGGGCTGTCAAGCCAGACATAAAAAGTCTTGTACGTTAATGACTGCCCTCCTCCATCTGTCATGTTGCCAGAGAAAAACAGCATACAATATCACAGACACTTTAATAGCGTTACAGTGGCATGTGTCCCCTGAATGTTCAAGCTCAGGAAGTTGGACAAATAAGCAAAATTATCACAGCTCTGTGGAGGGCAAGCACTATTTTTTGTGGGAGCACACAACTTCTGCCCAATTGAAATATGTACTCCTGGCTTCCAGCAAGTAGGCAAAGGCAAAGCCCCTCTCTATGGTTATCACATAATTGTCTGGCAACAGATGCTCTCACAACCCAGGCAATAAAAAATACCCCCAGGGCTGCCTGAGTTTCATCTATTGCAGCTGATCCCAGCCCGTTACCAAGATATGCTACAAAGATAAGGAAAAAGAGACAGGTCTGCCATTCTTGCTCTCTTCCTACTTTGGCAGATGGAAGTATTGGCTGGGAAAGGCCTCCCAGATCAGCCGAATGCAGCACCAACAGAACAAACAAACACTGTCCTCGGCAAACGGGCAGCAAAATGTGCAAATAAAAGAGCTGGACATGAAATGTCCTCTCAGGCAGAGAGTGTCTGTGATTAGTCCAAACCAGTTTGGTCCTCTCTGGCCCAGCTTTCCAGCAGGAGGCGGAGGGAGCATTGTCCAAGGCAGACAGGGCCTATTCAGGTGCAAAGGAAATCTCCTCCCACCACTCTAAATACAGCGCGGGCCTATTCAGGTGCTAGTGACAACTCCTCCCACCACTCTGAATGCAGCCCAGGTCTATGCAGCCCAGTCCTCACCCATCTAGACTTTCTGGAGCCACGGAACATTCCCAGCCCCTGTCACTCCAAAGCCAAACAGTCAATACATATACTAGGAGAGGTACACTGAATGGCTAAGCAAGAAAATACCTACTTTCTAAAAGTGGTATTTTCAAACACAGAATGTAACTATATGCATTTTAACATTCTGAGTCAAAGCATACTAAACTTTATTTTCCTACCTTGTTCCCAGGGGTAGTTATGTTTATAAAATGTTATAAGCAAACTCCCCATTTGATCCTATTAGAACAGGTAGCCTTGCAATAGTGAAAAACGGAATTGGTGTCTTTTCACTATCAGGACATGCCACACACATCAGGGCATGTCCTACCTTTCACATACACTGCACCCTGCCCACAGGGGTACCTTGGGCCTATCTTAGGGGTGACTAATATTTAAGAAAAGTGAAGGGTAGGGCCTGGCAAGTGGGTGCACTTACCAAGTCGACATGGCAGTACTAAACTGCACACAGATACTGCAATGGCAGATCTGAGTTATCTTTTCAAGGCTACTCATGTGGGTAGCACAATCAGTGCTGCAGGCCCACTAGTAGCATTTGATGTACAGGCCCTGTCACACTTTACTAGGGACTTACTAGTGAATCAAATATGCCAATCATGGAAATACCAATCCATAATACAAATTTACACAGCGAGCATATGCACTTCAGCACTGAATAGCAGTGTTAAAGTGCCCAGAGTCCTAACACCAACAACAGTAGGTCAGGAATAAAATAGGAGGAAGAGGCAAAACATTTGGTGATCACCCTGCAAAAAGGGCCATTTCCAACAGTTACTGATCTGAAGATGGAGAAGATCATTGTGAGTATTTTAAGCATGGCACTAGAGGCAAAGAGTGAAACATTCGAAAACTCCAACAGAGCTCCTATCTACGAATCTTGGAGATCTTGCTCATGACGATCAGCGAAGATATGCCAGGGCCATCCAGTTATTTCTACAGGAGGTAGTAGGTGCTGAAGACATATTCTCCACTTAGCATCAATGTAGTTGAGGCAGCAGAAAAAACCATGAGGACTCCCTCAGGTGTGGGCATTGGTGCTAACATGGTTTTAGGGGAAATGTCTGGCTCTAAAAAGAGATATGATAGCAAGAGTAGTGGCAAGAAAATCAAACCTTCACATGGCTGGATCCAGAGTACATGTTCCCTAATTTGAGTCGTATTACCTTTCTATTGAGATGGGACCTTTAGTCACTTAAATATCCACCGATTTCAAAGCACCATTGTGGTTTTCTGCAAGACTTACAGTTACAGTGGAAGGAAGAATACGTTTACACTGAGTTTGAGGCTGCTTTAATTGTTTGAAACTAGTTGGCATTCCTGATCCTGGAGAGGCTTGGAATCCCATACAGAACAAAATGCAGGCTTGTTACATGGTCTTGATATTGCTATCGTTTATGAATCTTCCTCCACTTTAGATCTAAAATATACTCTGTGATGGTTGTTTTATACTGAGTGGAGGGTGTTCAACCAAAGACAATGTTATCATGCACTGCATTTACCACAATACATCTAGGTGAATTGTGAGCTGGTATACCAAAAAGTGTGCTCCTCAACTCCTTTTGCAATTTAGATCTTATCCTCCTATTAAACTATTGACTGGTTTTGAATTTACAATGGCTCAATGAAGCTACTGAACGTTGGGTCTTGACATTATACATATATGATAATCATCCAGTAGCACAATACCAATCAGGATTCAGAACAGACTTCACGGGGTCATGGACTGACCAGAGATGGTGTGAGATACTGATCATCTGAGCTCGGTGTTCCAGTGGGCATTGCACCTGCCTAATCCGTGTCCCAACAGTGGCCCTGCAGCAGACGGGGGATGGAGCACCGAATTCCTGGCACTTGGAGCTGTTGGGCGGCTGCTAAGCAACAATCGGCCACCACTGCTCCCAAGCTCAGGAGATGATATCATCTTGTGAGGTAGCTGCACAGCACTCGTAGACCATTCTGGGGACTGCACGAAGGCTTCCTGAAAAGGGTGTGGCCTCCCGACCCGGGGGAAGGTCATCTGCAGCAGGCTGTCATTTCATTTTCAATATGACAGTCCATTTCTTGAGGTTAGTACTCAGTCAGTGCACCTCTCCCAGTTTTCTGCACCTAAAATGGCAATAACCTGTGGCGTACCGCAGGGTTCCTCACTGTCATCTATTTAATCTTATCTTCTTCCTTTACTTCACTCTTTGAAAACTAGGAGGGTATGCACAAACAATTATGCAATTATGCAAATGATTTACAACTGGTGTTCTCAATCGATAATTCTCCGGATTCAATATCTGATTTTCAGACAACAATGTTACACATCCGTGACTGGATGAATTACAACCAGTTAAAGTGGAACCCAGATAAAACAGCAGTAATTCTGATACATGGCTCCTTGAACCCTCGGAACACCCAGTTCTGACCTAGCGAATTGGGCACCTCACCTAACCCTTCCTCCTCAGCCAGAAGTCTTGGAGTGAGCATTATAGTGATCTCACTATGAAACATCAGATAGGAGCAGTGACCTCCACTTGTTTCTTCCAGCTAAGGAAGATAAGGAAGATTAGGAGATTACTCACTCGAGAAGACCTAATTCAGGTGGTCCTAGCTACACAGCAGGACTATGCCAATTCTCTATACTTTGGCATTCCACTCTATCTCACCATGAGATTGCAGATGGTTCAGAACCAGGCAGCAAGGTTGATATCTCAACAACGCAGATGGGAACATATATCCCCTACTATGAAAGAGCTTCATTGGCTCCCCATCAGGCAAAAATTTGCATTTAAAGTTGGCTGCCTCATTTTCAAAATCCTGCATGGTACTAGCCCAAAATGTTTATCCAGGCTTGTCCAGAAATATTTACCTGCACGGAGTTTATGCTCTGCTCATAAGATCCTCCTAGTTATCGCTTCCTAAAAACGGAAACAAATAGGTGGTTGCAGCTTCGCAGTACTGGCCCCCAGCTTCTGGAACTTGCTCCCTATAGATATAAGAACTTGCACCGAAATGTTAGATTTTGTAGATTACTTAAGACATTGCTATTTATTTACCCAAGCCTATAACTAGACTTGATTTACAACTAACACACATGGCCCCAGTAAAAGCTTCGGAAGTCCAGCACCAAGAAACCACTCAGTGTACGAGCGCTTTTAAGAAATTTTTAACATAACATAACATAACAGTGGTAGCAGGTTTCCAGGTGGTGATGATCGGCCGGTTATCTGTGGTGGTGAGGGTGGTGGTGTCGGGAGTCTGAAGCTGAAGTTGTCGTAGAGGGCCTTGATTTTCATGTGGAAGTAGGAGCTGAGCTTGTTGCAGAGGTTCTGGGATGCAGAGATGTACTTGGCTTCGCTGGGCGGTTTGGTGAACCTCTGTATGACGTTGAAGAGTTCCTTTGCGTTGCTGGCGTTGGTGTGGATTTTGTTCTTGATGAAGGGCTTCCTGGTGGTTCTTATGCTCTGGTGGTATTCATTCATGACGTTACTATAGTTGTTCTGGTCTTCAGTGGTTTTTTTGTTTCGCCAGAATTTCTCGAGGCGTCTGCAGGAGCACCTGGCTTCTTGGAGGTCGGTGGTGAACCAGGCTGCCTTTACCGGCCGTTGGTCGATGGGGTGGCGGAGGGGTGCCAGCTTGTCAGCGCAGCCGGAGATCCAGCGTGTAGTTCTTTTGCTGCAGAGTTGGCGTCGGTCGTGCCAGAGGGGGGTCGTGGAGGAGGGTGGCATTGAGGAGTTCCTCTGCAATCTTGCTCCAGTTCCTCCGGGGCAGGCGCGGGGTGAATTTGGGTGCAGTGGTGGTGTTGAAGGTGAAGTGTATGCAGTGGTGGTTCATCCAGAGGGGCTGCGTGGTGTTGCTGAAGCGGATGTTCGTCCCACCTGCGAAGAGGGGGTCAAGTGTGTGTCCGGCTTTGTGGGTGGGGATGGTGACGAGCTGCTTCAGTCCGAGGTTGGCGTGGTTGTCGAGGTTGTCGAGGAGGGTGGTGGAGTCGGGGTCCCTGAGGTTGTTGAGGTGGAAGTTCAGGTCTCCGATGAGTATGTAGTCCGTGGACGTGATGGTGTGTGGTACGACGAGGTTGGTTATGGTGGTGGCGGAGGAGGCGCGAGGCCTGGGGGCGTCTATAGACGAGGGTCCAGCGTGGTTCTGGGGTTGGTTTGGATCTGGAAGTGGAGGTGCTCTATGTTGGAGAGGGGGTCGCTCGTGCTGGTGGTGGAGAGTAGGAGGGAGCTCTTGTGTGCAATGGCGAGTCCTCCTGCTGGGCGGTGGGGGTGGCCCTTTCTTAGGATCTTATATCCATTAGGGATGGCTGTGGCGATGTCGGGGGCGGAGGTGGCCTTGGTCCATGTTTCCGTGATGAAGGTGAAGTCTGGCGAGATGGTATCGGGCATGTCCCAGAACTCCGCGGCGTGTCTGTGGAGAGAGCGCACGTTGAGGAGGATTATCGGCAGTGTCTGCAGGAGAACTGGCCATGGGTGCTGTTTGGTGTCAATCTCTGGCAGTTTTGGTTTCTTCCAGGGTTGAGTGCGAGGAGGTCAGCAAGGTTGTAGCAGAGGATGGCCAGAGAACCAGAGTCCCTAGAACTGGCCGCGGTCGGGAGGCGGATGGGCGCAGTCGGGCTTGCCTTTGGCATACCTTCAGTGCGCTAGCAGCGTACACACTGATGGTGTCCGCTGCACAGCAGCGCAGCAGCCGCCATTAAGTAGGGGAGGGGGCGGGAAGCTCAGCTGGGAAGCGGGAAACCAGCAGCGGCGGCGCAGAGGGGCAGCGGCGGCCACGAACAGCAGGGAGAACAGAAATAGAGTGGGGGGTGACCTGACCTCAGGACACCCCCCATGCTGCACGGCTCGCCAACGATGCCCCCTCGCTGCTGCTCGTTCTCCCTGCTCCGTTTTTGGCCTGATTTTCGTGCTCACTGTTTTTTTCCTGTACTTGCTCCGTTTTGGCCCGATTTTCGTGCTCACTGTATTTTTGTTCCTGTACTTGTGTTTTGAACTTCTTCCTTTGTATTTACTTGTGCTTTTTGATTAGCGTGCCTCGCTATTCCCTCTGGTACCCGATTGGCCGCCCCGCTCCCGCCTCCCAGCTGCTCTGCCCTCCCACTTCGCCTCATATGGAGCCCGCGCGTACGCGCAGCCTTCACGCGCAGTGGGCGCGCCGATTGTGCGCCGAAGGCACGCCAAAGGCAAGCCCGTCTACGCCCGTCCGCGCCTGGACCGCGCCTAGCGCCAGGACCCCTGGCCCTCGAGGATGCCAGCCCACACGACGGACCTACGACGCCGCCACCCTCAACGCACTCAAACCCGGCCGAAACCCAGCCTGCTACCGAGCCAACCCGAAACGCACCCGCGGACCCTTCACCTGCCAAGCCTGCAGGTTCCGGACCTGCACCACACCCGACAAGCCGAGCACCAGCAACAACTACCTCAAGTGCATCCTGCTCAACACCCGCTCCATCCACAGACACGCCGTCGAACTCTGGAACCTGCTCGACACAACAACACCAGACGTCGCCTACCTTACAGAAACCTGGATGAACGCCTCCTCAGTGCTTGACATCGCCATAGCCATCCCGGACGGATACAAGATCACCCGGAAGGACCGCGTCAACCAGACTGGAGGAGGCATCGCCATCGTACACAAAAACACCATCCACATCACGACCAACCCCGACGACACCTTCACCGCCGCCGAACACCTCCACTTCCAGATACACACCAAACCCAAGACCACCCTCAGAGGCACCCTCATCTACAGACCCCCGGGACCATGCACACAATTCAGCGAAGACATCGCAGACTTCATCAGCCCGTACGCCCTCCCCTCCACTGACTACATCCTCCTAGGGGACCTCAACTTCCACCTGGAGAACAACAAGGACAGCAACGTCACCACCCTGCTGGACAACCTCGCCAACCTCAGACTCAAGCAATTGGTGAACACCCCCACCCACTACACCAGCCACACGCTTGACCCCATCTTCTCCTCCAGCAAGCACATCTCCTTCAGCCACTCAACTGGACTCCACTGGACTGACCACAGCTGCATCCACTTCAGCTTCAGAAGAACAACGAACCACCACCACCCTCAACAGATTCCATGCAGGAGCTGGAGCAAGATCACCGCCGAGCAGATCACCACCTCCCTCCGCCAGAACCCTCCCGCCAGCACAACGGACCCCAACGAAGCAGCCAGCAACCTCACACAGTGGCTCACCAACTGCGCAAATGACCTCGCACCACTGAAGAACCCTCCCAGCAGACCCGGCAGCAAGAAAGCCTCCTGGTTCACCAAAGAACTCCAAGAAGAACTTCCGCACTCTCGGGAAAGCCTGGCGCCATGACCAGACCACAGACAACATGACTGCCCTCAAGCACACCAACCGCAAACACCACCAGCTGATCCGCACCAGCAAGAAGACAGCATTCACAGAACGACTGGACAACAACGCCCACAACAGCAAGGAACTCTTCAGCATCACCAAAGAGTTCTCCAACCCCAGCGCCGGAAACAACGACATCACCCCCTCGCAAGACCTCTGCGACTCACTCGCCTCGTTCTTCCACCGCAAGATCGCCGATATACACAACAGCTTTGGCGCACCTACCACGCACCCAACCACCAAACTAACGCCCCCCCCACCACCCTCTGCGCCTGGACCCGGTCAGCACCGAAGACACCACCCGCACGATGAACACCATCCACTCCGGATCACCAACCGACCCCTGCCCCCACCACCTCTTCAACAAGGCCGACTCCATCATCACACCCCAACTCCGGGACATCATCAACACCACCTTCAACACCGCCACCTTCCCGGAGATCTGGAAGCACGCCGAGCTCAGCGCCCTCCTGAAGAAACCAACAGCAGACCCCACCGACCTCAAGAACTACTGCTCCATCTCGCTCCTCCCTTTTCCTGCCAAAGTCATCCAGAAGACCGTCAACAGACAGCTTGCTGCCTTCCTCGAGACGAACGGATCCCTCGACCCCTCGCGGTCCAGTTTCCGAGCCAACCACAGCACCGAGACCGCCCTCATCGCAGCCACTGATGACATCAGATCCCTGCTCGACAATGGGGAAACAGCGGCCCTCATCCTCCTGGACCTCTCTGCAGCGTTCGACACTGTCGGCCACCGCACCCTAGTGCAGCGCCTCAGCAACATCGGAGTCCAAGAGAAGGCACTGGAGTGGATCATCTCGTTCCTCGCCGAAAGAACCCAGAGAGTCTGCCTCCCCCCGTTCAGATCCGAGGCCACCGAAGTCATCTGCGGCCTACCACAAGGATCATCACTCATCCCAACCCTCTTCAACGTCTACATGAGCCCTCTCGCAGCCATCGCACGCAAACACAACCTCAACATCATCTCCTACGCCGACGACACCCAGCTGATCCTCTCCCTCACCAACGACCCCACCACCGCCAGAACCAGCCTACACGAAGGGATGAAAGACCTCGCCGAGTGGATGAAGAACAGCTGCCTGAAACTGAACTCAGACAAGATGGAAGTCCTCATCCTGGGATCATCGCCCTCCGCCTGGGACGACACCTGGTGGCCCCCTGCCCTGGGCACCACTCCCAAGCCAACAGACCACGCACGCAACCTGGGCTTCATCCTGGACGCCTCCCTCTCGATGACCAGACAAGTCAACGCCGTCTCATCATCATGCTTCAACACCCTGCGCATGCTCCGTAAGATCTTCCGATGGATCCCCACCGAAACCAGGAAGACGGTCACCCAGGCACTCGTCACCAGCCGACTGGACTACGGAAACACCCTATACGCCGGAACCACGGCCAAACTTCAGAAAAGACTCCAGCGCATCCAGAATGCCTCAGCACGACTCACGTCCTGGACGTCCCCCGACACAGCCACATCTCCGGCCACCTGAGAGACCTGCACTGGCTCCCCGTCAGCAAGAGGATCACGTTCAGGCTCCTCACCCACGCACACAAGGCCCTCCACGACCTGGGCACCAAGTACCTCAACAACCGCCTGACCTTCTACCCGCCCACCTGCCAGCTACGATCGACCAGCCTCGCCCTCGCCGCCGTACCACGCATCCGCAAAGCCACCGCCGGGGGAAGATCCTTCTCCTACCTGGCAGCCAAGACATGGAACTCCCTCCCCATCCAGCTTCGGCTGACCCAGGATCACCTTTCCTTCAGGAAGCTCCTCAAGACCTGGCTCTTCGAGCAGTAACGGACCCCTCCCCCCCAGCACCTTGAGACCCTACCGGGTGAGTAGCGCGCTATAAAAAAGTCCATGATTGATTGATTGATTGATTGTAAGGCATATAGGGTGCAGAAAATGGGGAAGAAGGCAGAGGCAGAAAACGGGGCAAAAGGCAGAGGCAGAAAAACAGGCAGAAGGCAGAGGGCGGAAAAGTAAACATCAGGCAGAAGGCAGCAACGGAAACACTAGGCAGAAGAAGGCAGAGAGAGGCGCACAGGTAGCAGAGGAGGAAGAGGAGGAGAGGAAGGTAGAAGAGGCGTTTGACAGCGGACAGCGGAGCTGCGTGGGGAGAGCAGGTCTCTGATCAGGAGGTCAGGGGTTTTGCTCCCAGGGTCTTGTATCACAGACCTACTCATAATCCATAAGTACAAAAAGTGATGCAAAGCTCCTACCAGAACTTCTGTAATTTAGAACTTCCCATGACCAATACCAGTAGTTCTCAACAACTGTCACCACACTCCGAAACTCTTGGCTGTGTTTCCTTTGACAGTTAGGACAGTTATCTTTCCAATACGCTGCTTCCTAAATAATGCACTTGCATGTTTATTCACTTAGTTTTGACTAACTCCCATGGTTAATGACATCTCTGATGTTGTATGTAATAGCAGTATATATGCGTACAGCGCTCAAATGCTTTTAAATAATAGTGCATTACAGAAATCTTTGAAATTAACAAATGAATAAATAAAGATGCTTTTATTTCTACTTTTTTCACTGCCCTCTGTGTTTCTTTTTCTCCTTCTTTTTTTAATCCTTAACTTCTTTCTTTATTTTTATCCTTCTTTCCATCTTTATTTCCATCATTCAATGTTTGATTCCATTCCTTCTTTGTATCCTTTTTTCTTCCTTTTTCCCCTTTCCTTTCCCTTTCCCTCTTTATCCTCTTTCTTTCTTTCTTTCTTTCTTTCTTTCTTTCTTTCTTTCTTACTTTCTTTCTTTCTGCATTTCTGTATTTCTTTCTTTAATGAACAACTTTTCTTTGCAGTCGCTCAAATCAGAATAACTTCATCAATTATTCTGTACAGTTTATTGTAGAAAATAAACTGATATTGAAAATAGAAGTATTATTAATGTCTATCTATTAGTTATGTACCTATTAACATATTTAATTATTTTATTAATGTTTACGAAGAATTTATCATATATAGGGGGAACAATGATACTTTCTGGCATTTAGTGACTCTGGGCCTTATTACGAGTTTGGCAGCTTTCACTGGGACCGCAATTCCGGTGGTCTCAGGAAGACCACCAAGCCTGAGATGAACCCACCCACCAGATTACGAGTTTTATCCAGGGCGAGTAGTCGGTGCGGGAGTGGTCTCAGGGAGGAGGAAATCCAACGCTCATAGAAGAGGCTATATAGCATACCACTGCTGTGAGAGAGCCTGCACCACGTTCCTGCACGGTGTGGCATGCACCATGCATGCATGCCACACAGTGCAGGAACAATGGTGTAAATCAAGGGGGGCAAAACATGTGCCCCCCGCATGCTCCCTCATGGCCAGAAGCACAATGGGGCCCTCTTAGGGTCGCCTTACATGCATCTCCACCACCCTTTTCTTGGGATGGTGGAGGTCGAACCGCCACTGCGAGCACGGCGGTCCCAAGACTGCTGTACTCATAATAGGGCCCTAAGTAATTAGATAATATATATTTGTATCAGCTCAGACTGCCATTTTTGTCAATAGTTTAATATCTTTATCTTTTTAATTAAATAGTGGTGTAAGAAAAGGTTGTCCATTATCTCTACTTTTATTAGCCTTAGCTTTAGAACCTTATATCTTTTCAATACGGAAAAAGTTAATATTTTCATAGATGATGTTGGAAACATTTCTTTCATTTCAGGTTTTAAACTGAGTGCTTCTGACTTTACATGGAACCCCATAAATTAAGTATCCACAGCTGTCATTTACAAACTCTATAAAGATTCTGTTGAAATGAATTTAGAGGAAACTATTAACACACTTATAGCTCTGAGACTATATTGAGTCCCTTGTATCTTTCCACGTGGGGTTGTTAAGATTCCATTAAAATTATATTAGTTCCTACTAATTTATAAACCTTCTCAGTAAGGGCCAAAATTATTCTATTTTATGTCTTCAAAAACATATTCCCAATTATGCCCATTCTCATGGAACAGAATAAGGATAAGCTTTGTGTAGCTCTCTTAAAGCTAAAAAAGAAAAAGCAGGAAGGTGGAGTTAATTCTCAACATTTCATGATTATCCCAATGCAATTTCCAGAATCAATCTCCTGATTGATTAACTGATAACGATACTTTGCCCTATCCTTAATGGGTCAATTTGGAGAAATCTTTCATTCAACCAATCTCATTTAAATCACCTCTATCTTTTTCCGAAAGACCAAATTCTATGTCCCTTCCTATTAAAAAAAACCTGGGTGTAGTGTGTGAAGCAGGAATGAACGGGATAGAAGCCTCCCACACGCATTGTCATTAGTATGCTCACCTCGGCCACACTCCAGAAGTGAAGGCTCAAGTACGCAGCCACTGAGCAATGGTATCTCTGTCTGCTGATGGAGCGGACAGGGCTATTCTACCTTTGTGATGGCTGACTCACAGCGATCGATAAACGAAGCCAAGGAAGCTGAAAGAAGTCAAATGGACATTGACATTGTTCCGAGTAGCGAGACGGTGCTTCAGGAGGAGAAGGTGAGGGCGCTCGGACACGGGGAGCTGTGGTGATTCGGGTCTCACTACCGAGGCGACGTTTCTCAGGTCTCGGGTCTGCGCTTGCCCTCAGCCCAAACTCAGTAGGTCCGTGCCTATGCGGAACTCTGCTCACCAGCAACCTGCCAAGCCTTAATATCTTGCTCAGTACCTCTTTTGAAGGAACAGATAGCCACAGGAATAAAGAACTAAAGCAGCAGCGGTTAAGCGTGCCATACATCTCTGACATTATTTTAATCGCCTGTTTGTTTTAAGAACTAAATTCAACTAGTGAGCACAGCTGCTGCTTATACAGAATAAATAGTGGAAATATATATTATAAATCATGAAGAAACTTTAATATGATGGACGGGAGCTGCCAAAGAGAGTTAAGTAAATTTATTGAGTGCCTCTATGCCCAGTATATTAGTCGATTGCCCATAGTTTGCTGTCAGTAAATCAAGGTGATCCCAAATGTAATCTCCAGGTGTGAAGACAGAAAAAGAAAAGTGGAAAAGAGGAAAGAAGGCAATCCCCAAATATAGTCACAGCATGCGCACTTAAGCAACAGCCCCAAAGTGTCAACTCGGTCTCTTTCCACCAGGCCACCCCTGTTCTGAAACTACGTCAGAAGGGTACCCTAGAGAGAATGCTTGCTAATACATTCACTTTGCAGAATGTACTGTAAAGGATGGATCTAAAAGTGTAACAGCTGCTAGAGGTGGGTGGACTAGAGGGTCCTGATGCCCAGACTGAAAGTGAAAAAGAGGTGGAGACTGAAGGCTGACAAAGCATTTCGGAATTACACATCTCTAGCCCTCCTCTACTCTGGAAAGGGCTAAAAGTGCGAAAAACAATAGTGTGCAGGGGACCCTCAAAAGTCGTCTGTCGCTGAGCCTTTTGTGGCGCCTGCTTGTTGCAAAAAACATCATCTGTTTTCAATGTCACATATATTCCCAGCAGTTATGTACACAGGTAGCCAGCTGCAACTAAGCCAGCCTCATTCTCATCCCAACTGTGTGTCTCTCACTTAACTTGCCGTATATAGATCTCCATTGTTAGCTAGGAGTAGGGCATCCCTCCGGGAGGTACAACAGGATATGGAATTGGGGCAGGTGCTCAGGTGCTTAAAAGTAAGTTTGAGCTTATTCTCTCTGAGATAAAAGAGCTGCAGATGACACAGGCTGAGGGGCGAGTTTCCTGCTTAGAAGACAAAGTAGCGTCCTTTGAACAGAAAGTTATACAAATTAGGCAAAGCAAAGATGCTCTGGAACCTAAACTAGAGGATATAGAAAATTATAATAGGCATTGGAATCTACGCATAGTTGGGGTTCTGGAAACAATTGAAGGACCTCAGGTACGAGACTGGATAGAATTCGTCTTGAAAAAAGCAATTCCAGAGCTAACAGGGGATTTAACTATTGCAAGAGCTCAGAGGGTACCCTCACAGAGCATCACTAAAGCAAAATATCCTCGTACAATTTTAGTTAATTTCACTGGTTGTCGAGTAAGAGAGAACTTTTTGACCAAAGCTACAGAAATAAAGACCCTCA
The DNA here is from genome assembly GCF_964261635.1 of Lissotriton helveticus. Classification (NCBI taxonomy): domain Eukaryota; kingdom Metazoa; phylum Chordata; class Amphibia; order Caudata; family Salamandridae; genus Lissotriton; species Lissotriton helveticus. Next base: position 1,814,561,808 of record NC_136067.1, on the reverse strand, counting down.
TGATGCACTAAGTCCCGCAATTTAAACTTTTCTTGGACATGACTGCTCTAGCTGCAAAGAGGCGAAGAGAATTTGTCTGGATGAATGATACTTTTAAAGAAACGGTGGCACAAGCAACCATCATTCAACAATCTAAACTCAAAGTTCTTGGTAATGGCAAATTTAATTTAATGAATGATGTAGGGAAGGCTCAGGGGCTGCTATTGAAGATGACTAGTTTGCTATGAGAGTGGCAGATACCACACACAAAGTTATAATTAGAATGGGTATCCACTTTAAGGGTGCTCTATAATGGCAATCCGGGGCAGGGGACCGGAGGCCCTGGCATTTCTTCAGTAAGATGAGTGCATAATGGGTGCAAGGTCATGGCACCAAGGAAACTGAAAGGGGACAGGGAGGAGGTGTGGGCTATCCTTCCACAGGGTGTACTGGGGGTCACTGTGGGAGGAGAGTGGGAGGGGAAGAGTCGGGCCACGGGGTTATAGGAGTGGAGAAAACGGGAGAGTTCATTTTTTGTTTCCACAGGCTGGACATGCTGGCAAATTATGCAAGTCAACGAAATTGCAGTAAATGTTAGTCCAAATTAGGTTTTCTATAGTATTATAAAAAAAATTGTTAGTTTGTGTAAGTGTGACCTGCTCTGCGCATTTCAGTGCACTCGGACACTTTATACTCATAATATTTGTGAAAAAATGCTTATTATGTGTTTATGTATTATGCACTTTACTTTGCACGGGCACTCTGAGAAATGAGTATGTGCTAAGAAAATGATTCTATTGCCTTATTGAAAGGAATGGTTCAGTGAAATGAGGAATGTGATGCTATCTACAGGGATGTTGTATAGTTTTACATTTGATTTTAGATGCTTTCCTAATATGGTCTTAGTCTGTTTGTCCTTTATTCAAGATGTCCCTATGTATTTTATGTTCAGAAGAATTAGGCACTTTATTATGCATGTATACTGCACTTTGGCTACCAAAATCGATGGGAAGACAGTTTAGATGTGGCTATGAGGGTAGTTGTAATATGTTTTGTGATTATCTATCAGTGAAAATGTTGAATATTTCATTGTTCATTGGATGGAAGGAGGCTGTATTCACTAGATCCAGTCTCAAAAGATCTTACGCAGTTTACTACTGCTCATATTCTGATAGATGGATGCACTTTACTTCATGTAGAACTAAGCATTTTACCTGCATCCCGCACCCTTTTTGCATCCTGGGAATAGATCATATGTCCTTTCTTGTTTTTTTAATAAGGTTCATCTCGAAGATGAAGATTGGTGTGCGGATAGCCAGAATTAAATAAGGTGCTTTTTTAAACTAAACAGAAACACCGCAAGGGTAGAAAATGTCTGGGAGGCTTTCAAACAATTATCCGTGGCTATATAACCTCTAAAGATATAGCAATACGACGCATCATGAAAGCACGTAGGGCGCAATTAGAATTAGAGGCGAAATGGGAAAACTAGCAATATATACGGAATAAAAATACTAAAAACTGTTGCTTAAGCAAGCACAAAGAACCATGCAAGATTATTATTATGCCAAAGGGTATACGGACAATTCCGCATACCTTCAAAAAGTATATGAGGAGAGTGAGTTCTCTGGGAAATTCTTAGCTTAGCAAAAAAGAGAACAACAAGCACAAAGTAGGATTATATCCCTGGTAAATAACGATACAAAGGTCCGTATTACAAGTAAAACACAAATATAGGAGAGATTTTTTAATCATTATGAAATAATCTACTCCGTCAGAGAGAAGGTGGATATTTCCAAACTCGAGGGTTTACAATCCCAAAACTGCAGATAAGTCATGTAAAGGGTTTGTTGGCAATTATTACGTTAAAAGAAATGGAAGAAGCAGTACAATCCTTTATTAATGGAAAGGCATGCGGGGAAGAGGGACTGCCAGCTGAATGATATTAAAAATGTGCCTTAGTATTAAAGCAAGAACTAGTGACACTAGCAAATTATTTTCCGAAAGGGGACGGGATTCCACCATCTTTCCGTATGGGAGTTGTGGTCTGCTTTTTAAGAAGAATAAAGACAAGTAAGACGTTAACTCATATAGACCTACAAGCTTTCAAATGCTGACTATAAAATCATAACTAAGCTGTTAGCAAAGAGAATGAATAGGTGTATAGGTTCAATTGTACATTCAAACCAGTGCGGATTTGTGCCCAGGAGGCAGTTGTTTTTTAGTACCAATTTCCTGGTCAAAGCCTTAGATTATTTTAGCCAAAATAAAATCCTGTATTTCAAGAATATACTATTGTTGATTTCATGGGTCTAATGAAAGCTCCCAAGAAAGTCAGATTTAAGACACTACAGTGGATCATTAAACAAGACAGCAATTTTTTTCGCCATTACAATAATCCCTTAATTAGTGGAGTGACTTTCCTATCAGATGTATATATAGGGGAGGTCGCGCAATGGTATGGTAAGATTTGGGATTTTCTTGATGGGGATTGGATAAGTTGGTTTGAAATAGAACCTATCATTAATTATTATAAAGAAATTATGTAATGATCGTTCATTAGAATTAGGCATTTTCTGCTGGACTTAATCTCATGCAAATAATTGCAACTATAGAACTCGCAGAGGATCTGATAGAATCTAACACTTGTAGGTCAATCAGCAGCTGGGTTTCCTCCTCATGCAATCATAGAGCAATTAACTCTATGAAAAGGTGTGAGAAAAAGGGCAGTCTAAAGAAAATCTCCAGATATTCTCCTCAACTTGGGATTGGAATAATGAGGTTCATTTTTCCTTGTTGACATATGCAATTCTATACTAAGTGGCTTCTATACGGAACTCCGTCCTCCTCCATAAAATCAACCCTCAGATTTCTGCAAAATGTTTTTGGTGTGATGTGGAGGGAGGGGGGTATTGAACACATATAATAAGGGGTTGTCCAAGGTTATGCCAGTTCTAGGATGAGATTAATCTGTTCCTTACTTATAAAATGCAACTGAAACCCTTGGATGTTTAGACAGCAGTTTTAGGGTCCTCATCTCATCTAAATGTTGGCCTTCTACTAAAAAAACTACTTAATATTTTTGTTTTAATAGCCAGATCCTTTATTCCTGAAAAGTGGCGATCTGTAGAAATTCCAAGCTTTCAAGATCTACGTTCGAAACTAAGTAGAATTACGGAGTCTAAAAAGAGATATACATTAAGATGTGGGTCATGTAGGACATTTCTAAACCTTTGGGAAATATTTGGTTAGGTGCTCTTTTGTCATAAGTCCAGAGTCAGGGGGGGCTTTCATGTGCAATTGCAATAATGTATTAATATATTCATTGATCTGCTTTTATTTTATTTTTAAATCATAATCAGAAGTTATTGTTAAATAGTAAAAAGGATGATAATGATGTAATTGCTTTTGATTTTGCTTTTTATGTATTCATGGATTTTGGAATGGATGAAGTCTTCCAATAAAAAAGTTAATTTAGTAAAAAAAAACCTGGGTGTACATTATTAGGACCTTTAGGGGCCCATTAGGATGTCGGGCAGATCGCCACCACCATGCGGGCGGTTACGATCCGCCCGACATCCTTGTCCGCCCGCCACCCATTCCCCCCGCCATATTACTATGGCGGGGGGACCGCGGTGGACGGAGTCACCGTCCGCCGCTTTCCCGTCCTGGTCGCCTTGCGGTCGGGGCGGAAAAGGGATTATATGGTGGCGGTGTCTATCAGACATCTCCAGCCATATTAGGATGGGCTTTGGGAGAAAGGCAGGCTGTCTTTACTTTGGGGGCCCCCTGCGGGCACCCATGGTGAAGGCGAGGTGGGGGTGCACATGGGGGGTACCTTTGGTAACCCCCTGCATTTGCATACACAATGCGGCAGGCATCGCGCGGTGCCTGCCGCTTTGTGTATGCAAATGCATACCATGCATTCATAACATTGCGGCGGGTGCCGGTGTGAACACCGCCCGCCGCAATGTTATGAATTCATGATGCGCCTGCCAGTTTGGCGGGCGCATCATAATGGCCATGGCTCAGATCGCGGGCGGTCCCGTTTTGCACGAGGATGGCGGGCGGGCAAAGTCCGCCCGCCATCCTAATTGGGGTCTTAGTCTTTTCATACATATTTTTTATTAATTTCACCTACAAGAAGTATAATGTAATTAAAATACTTAACAACACATAACATTGTCATTTCAGAAGAGACAACAGTTTCACTTTGGAAAACATCAGCTTGTAACAGATTATGTTTTACTCTCTTTCTCAGAAACGGTGCGGAGACAGAATACCGATGTAAAACTATGGAGTTCCACAAATATCAAGGTAAAAATGTTGTGGGTCAGAAATATCGTCAGAAAAAAATATTGTGGTCAAGAATATCGATTTTAGGTAAGTAATAACGATGTTTAAAATAGCGAAGTGTTTAATATCATTTGCAAAAATATAGTTGTTAAAAATATCGATATTTTAGTTCATGTTATATATTTTAGTATATATTTTATATGAATGTGATGTGTTTTTTGTACAAGAATTGTTTGTAATTGTATTATATGTGTAATTTTAGTAGTTATTCTTTTTTTAAATTTGAATTTTGTGTTTTTAGTACTTTAGCGGGTTGTGGGTTTATAGGGGAATAGGGTGAGAAGTAATTTAATTATATAAAATGTATTGATTATTTTAATAGTTATAAAAAAAAGTATTTGATTTTTGCGTTTTTTGTTCCGTAACATGTTGTGGGTTTATAAGGGAATAGTCTTATTATATTACATTTATTGATTATTTTTAGTAATTACACTTTTTTTATTTGAATTTTGTGTTTTAGTACCGTAGTGGGTTGTGGGTTTATAATATATAACCCACATTTGTAAAGCACGAACAATCACACGTAAGGGTCTCCAGGCGCTAGGGGCCGTCAGGAAGATTAAGCAAGCTATTGCCCAGAGTCACATGGTGCTGGGCTAATCTGCCGTCGGTGCCGGGGATTGAACCGAGATCCCAGATTCCAGCATCAGTCGCCCTGGCCAAGGCCCCACACATCTCCCTTTATAGGGGAATAGGGTGGGAAGTAATTTAATAATATTAAATGTAGTGAATATTTTTTATTTATTAATATTGATTTAATCGAGATGTTATATTGTTAAATGTGGAAAGTAATGCTGTGGATATTATAGTGTTAAAGCATGTGTATTCAATGAATGTTTATCATTTTCTTTATTATTATTTTTTTATTGATTGTTTATTATGTTAATTATGGAAATAAATGTTAATAAAACGCTTTAAGTGTTTTTTTATTGGTGTGGTGTTTTTGGGTAGGAAATAAAATAAATACATTTATGTTTTACATATTTTTTTGTTTGTTAGTATTTGCTCCTTTTAAATAATTATTGTGTTTAAATGTATTTATTAATTTATTTTATATAACATTTGTAGTTTTTTGTTATATGTAATTTATATTATGGGTTCTTTTTATATGTTTAATATACTTAAATGTATATTTTTTAATTTTGTTTATTTCTTTTTATGATTTTTTAAAAATTGTCTATTGTTTAAATGTTATTAGTAATTTGTGTGTCTCTGCAATCCAACACTTTCCCTACTGTTGCACTCTTTGGAGTGGGAATAGTAATTTTACCTCTCTGCTATCCAACATTTTCCCTACTGTTGCACTCACTGGAGTGAGAATAGTAATTCTTACCCCTTCGCTATCCAACATTTTCCCTACTGTTGCATTTATTATATTGCGAAATGTTTGTTTTAATTTCTTTTAAATAATTTAATGTTTTAAATTATTAACCCTCCACTAACCAGCACTTTCCCTACTGATGAACTCGTTGGAGTGGGAATAGTAATGTTTTTCTCTCTGCTATCCAACACTTTCCCTACTGTTTCTCGTACTGGAGTGGGAATAGTAATTCTTACCCCTTCGCTACCCAACATTTTGCCTACTGTTGCATTTATCATATTGCGAAATATATGTTTTAATTACTTTGAAATAATTTAATGTTTTAAATTATTATAGAATTGTTTTATTTCAAAATAGTGATATATCTTATTTTTATATAATTTTAAAGTTTTCACATTAAATAAAGACAATGGTTAAATATATGTATATGTATAAATTATTATGTTTGTGTGTTTATATTTTTTTAATTACGTTTGTTTGTAATATTTAGTTAAAATGTGTATTAAATGTAATTTAGTGTGTTAAAAATAATATTAATATTTAATATTTTATTTCATATATATTTTTTATTCAATATTTTTTACATCTATATTTTCTACTTCGATATTTTTAAATCAATATTTTTGTACTCACCTGGTTAAGTATATGGAGTCAATATTTTTGCTTTCTATATTTTTCATTCGATATTTAGAACATCGATGTTTGTTACATCGATATTCTTTCAGTGAACCCTCAGAAACATACTATATCATTGGTTTTGCAGGAACAAATGAAAAAAAATTAAATTCACCTATCAATAGTATTTTTATTGTTTAGTGCAAACTCCACATGTCCCTATGTTCAAAAAGTCCTACAGTAAGTTTGGATTCAGATAAATTCCATCCTCTGGACAAATATTTCTTTAAATTAAATCAATATAGTTTTAGGTATCTTAGCAGACAATTGAAATGCCGATAATATTATTATTATTATTGTTCCTTTAATACAACTTCCGTCCCAGCAAATTACAAAGAACTTCAGAATTTTCAGCAAAAATTTTTTCTAAGCAGCGTGGTATGTTGTATGCTATAATCATAAACATGATAGAGCATACCTATCCTCCTCATAATTAAAAGAGAATCTATTTGATCTCCTATAACAATCTATATTAACAAATTGGCTACATTACCTAGCTTATAAAAATCTTTACATTTATTATATCTATATAATTGTATTACATATTGTATTAAACCATTATTTTTAGTTATTTTCAGATTCCTAAAATTAATAATGAGATTTATCATTAAATGCCCTTATTACATATTATACAATGAATCCAACACAACATACAATCACACGTTAGTTTCTACTCTCCTTTTCTTCTATTTCCACTTCCTTTGCTCTTTTGATGATATGATAGTATTGGTTATATTTTTCTACTTTTATCTAGTGGTGCATTTAGAATTTTATATTTCAGCTTTGCAACCAAAGATTTTTCTTAGATATGAGATTTTTAAGTATTTTTAAATAATGTGTTTTCCACGTATGTATCTCCTTTTAATATTTATTTTATTACACAAATGTCTTTCTTTAAATTCCAAAGGATAAACAAAGTTTGCATTTTATTTTGTTTTATTCTGTACTAGTTCAAGCAATGAAATGAAAAGACAGTCGTTGATTACAATGCATTCTAAAGGATTGGATCAGTACATACTACATTCCATTATTTGAACATAATATTATGTAAATTGGTGAGTTTGCGGTCTATTTCACCTAGTCCCATTTTTCCATGTATCTGCCTATCCTGATACTTCTCACAAATGCTGAATATGGGAGCCATGTTTCCAGGCGGAATAGGGAACGAAATGTTTCCAGCAGTGTTTGTCTCCTTTTAGGACAACTCCATGATCTATTTTTTTCATGAATAGAACCCCCTAATGTACTATGAGCTTTCCGCAGTGGTCTAAATTGGTGAAATTATCCCAGCTTTCTTCTGGAGTGGCATCAGAAAGAAGGATAAGGGTCTCAGGCCCATTGTAAATATGTATGCGCTGAGTTGTTGCAGGCAGTTTCCTCTCTCTCAGGGCCATTGTAAATTTCCTATCAGAACTTTTTTTCCTTAGGGTTATTGTATAACCATTAATATGTAAACACAACCTCCTTTTTCACTTTTTTTCAAGAATGTTACGTCTATGAGGAAAGCCTCTTCATATGGCTAGTGATGAACTAGATCCACTTTGGGAGGTCTCATCCCCACTATTCCTTCACAGTAGCAGGAGGGAGCCTGGTAACAGTCATCCTAGGAGGTCTCTTTTTGAAACTGGGAGTGCTCACACGTCTCATTTCATGTCAGAGGTTCTCCAACATATAGGGTCACACCCTCACCAATCTGCATTATTCCACTGATGGTGTTAGGATCTCCATTTCAGAATGATTTAAGACAGCTTTCCATCAATCCCTCTGCCTCATGGCATGTGTTAGGGAGCACATTTTCAGGACAGAACCCTTAGACCTGCCTCTTCTGCTGACACAGTCTAATGTGCCAACCCACTTTGCCCATTAGATGTGCAAGTTGATAGGTGAAGCCTACGTTTATACTTCTACTTTTGGATCCCAATTAGGATGAGTGCATTGGCCATACAGAACAGCATGGTACATATATTATATGAAGGTGTCATCATAGGAAACACTCATAGGGGCCCATTAGGATGGCAGACGGAATTCCATCTTCCGGCCACCCTAGCAGTGCTGGGACGGGCCGCCAGTGGTGCGGCGGTCCCGCCCCAGTGATCAGGATGCCACCGTCACCATGGTGGTGGCATCCTCCATTCCCAGCATTATGGCGGGTGGTACTAACAGCACCAACCGCCACAATGCTGGGAATGCACTGCGTGCAACCATGTCCATGACAATGCGGGGGGTACCATAGGTAGCCCCCATGTGTACCCCCCACCCCTCCCATTACCCTGGGGGCCCGCAACGGGCCCCCGAAAGCAGAATCTGCATGCCTTTCCACCACAAAAAGGCATGTTTTCATCCCCTTGCTAATATGAATGGCGGTGTCTAGCAGACACCGCCACCATATTAAACCCTTTTCCGACAGGTCGACCGGGTGGAAAAGCAGCGGACGGTCTTCCCATCCGCTGCCTTACCCTCCGCCATACTAATATGGCGGGGGTAAATGGGTTGCGGGCGTGGAAGAATGTAGGGTGGATCGCCACTGCCATGCGGGTGGTGGCGATCTGTCCTACATCCTAATGGGCTCCAAAGTGAGTATTTTCTTTAAAAACAAGCCCTGGCAAAACCAGTAGAGTTTATATTTTTCCACCACTCAATTATCTTTTCCAGTGCTTGTTTGTGTACTTGGGAGAAGCGAGGGCAACACATCTGAAAATGGATTCTACAGATGCTTTTCTGTAGCACCCATTTTTTAAATGCCCTTGTCACCTGCTGCACGTAGGAACAGTGGTCCCAGTAGAAAATAAGTGAACACAAAGTATATCAGTCAAAGATAATTATTCACAAAACATATTGTAGTTAGCACACAGTGTTATTTAATCACGCTGGGCATACATGGATTAACAATCCTGTTAATAATTTCAAAAGTGCCCCTAGAGCAGAGAGGGGAAAAGGGAGAAGTGAAGTGTTGGAAGTTTGAGTGAGGATAAAGGAGTGAATAGGAAGTGTGAATCACAGAGACATGTTATTTACAAAAACACCAAGGCTCATAACTTAAGCCAAACAAATTGCAATGTAACAAAACAATAAAAAGCCATGATTTATGACAGTATCACAGTGATGAATAACTGTTGATCAAACTGGCTAGTATTAAAGCTGTAAACTCTTTAGTTTGAACAGTGGTTTGTCAGGATTTATACTGGCCACACTTAAAATGGCCCATTGTAGGTAGTACTTGAGAAGACCTTCTCTCGCACTCTGTCTGAGGGAGAATCTTGGCTTTACTATGTGAAGATAATTTTCCTCATCCAGTCTTTGTAAGTGTGTTTCTTACATGTACTATGCCTTATTTAACTCTGCAGAACGGCAAATGTGTATCTTTGTAATATGGTAGGATTTCGGAAAATGGAATGTTTTCCCTGCAAGGCACTGTCTTTCCGTATATGAACAATGTCATGTGTCACTCCGTTGAAAGTAAATTTTTGCAATATGTAAGGTCTCACAAATGTAATGTTACTACATAGCTCTGTAATTCCATCCAAGATATTTGCAAATCGTATAAATATATGGGGTCTTCCCCAATTGTCTATTAGATAGGAACTTTGGCCAAAGTATTCTTAACCACTAGGATGCATTCTGCTAGCTATACCGCCCTCTAAACCATTCAGATAATGTCTTTAAACACGTAATGGCTTCTCCGCACATACAACATAGGCATCTTTCCCTCCGTATGGGTTTAGGTGGTGCGTCAGCCCTTTTGCCGTCTTTTTTCAGTTACACCCACCATCTGCCATACGTGACAGTCATTGAGCGTCTGCACGGTGACGTCACGCTTGTGACCGTGTGTTTTCCCTTCAATCAGCCTATTTAAACCACCCAGCATAGAGCTGAGATTCCCTTCCCTTTTTCCCACACGTACGGAGACGCTGCATACGTTTCCCTTCTATACGGACTGAGACATTTTACCAAGTTGCGGTGAGTTTGTATGCGGGATACTTTGCTTCTATAATCCTGAACACTCGCAGAGAGTCAGAGTTTGGTTTACTAACTACAACTTTCGATTTGTTTATATTTTAGATTGTAAAGGCACACAGAGCTTTTGGCAAGATTACTGGAAGTCTTGGAGGTAATGCCACTGTTCCTCCAGAGGATGGCTGTGACTTTTTATCATTTAGTCTCATTGGGTTTTATCATTTAGTCTCATTGGGTTTTATCAAGGTCCTGCTCCGAACCCCATATTTTAATTTCTCCTCCTGATTTAGAACCGTATTCACTCACAGGCCATGCTGATTCACCTCCAAGGTCCTTCTTCGTTTCTCAACCAAGTGAGTGATGCTATCTGGCCTACCCCTTTTCCCGTTTTTTGGCATTTATAAGAGGGCCCTTCCTAATATGCACCTTACATTTCCCTGCAAGGCACTGTCTTTCCGTATATGAACAATGTCATGTGTCACTCCATTGAAAGTAAATTTTTGCAATATGTAAGGTCTCACAAATGTAATGTTACTACATAGCTCTGTAATTCCATCCCAGATATTTGCAAATCGTATAAATATATGGGGTCTTCCCCAATCGGCTATTAGATAGGAACTTTGGCAAAACTATTCTTAACCACTAGGATGCATTCTGCTAGCTATACCGCCCTCTAAACCATTCAGATAATGTCTTTAAACACGTAATGGCTTCTCCGCACATACAACATAGGCATCTTTCCCTCCGTATGGGTTTAGGTGGTGCGTCAGCCCTTTTGCCGTCTTTTTTCAGTTACACCCACCATCTGCCATACGTGACAGTCATTGAGCATCTGCACGGTGATGTCACGCTTGTGACCGTATGTTTTCCCTTCAATCAGCCTATTTAAACCACCCAGCGTAGTGCTGAGATTCCCTTCCCTTTTTCCCACAAGGCCGGAGACGCTGCATACATTTCCCTTCTATACAGACTGAGACATTTTACCAAGTTGTGGTTAGTTTGTATGCGGGATACTTTGCTTCTATAATCCTGAACACTCGCAGAGAGTCAGAGTTTGGTTTACTAACTACAACTTTCGATTTGTTTATATTTTAGATTGTAAAGGCACTCAGAGCTTTTGGCAAGATTACCGGAAGTCTTGGAGGTAATGCCACTGTTCCTCCAGAGGATGCTTGTGACTTTTTATCATTTAGTCTCATTGGGTTTTGTCAAGGTCCTGCTCCAAACCCCATATTTTAATTTCCCCTCCTGATTTAGAACCAGATTCACTCACGAGGCCAGGCTGATTAACCTCCAAGGCCCTTATTCGTTTCTCAACCAAGTGAGTGATGCTATCTGGCCTACCCCTTTTCCAGTTTTTTGGCATTTATAAGAGGGCCCTTCCTAATATGCACCTTACATTTACAGGTTTTCTTGCTTACACCATTATTTGGAGCCCATGAGCCCACACTTCTCCTCCGACGTCTAGTGGAGGGATCATTTATGGTAATTTTGAGGTTTCTGCCCATCTAACTAATTATGATTGTATATGCAAACCCTATACTAAGGTTATTCTATTCTTTATCTCTAGGGACCAGCCCCTTCCCCAGCTCCTTCCCCTTCAGCCCTGTCCTGATAAAGACCCCGCTTTTTATTGTTTTGTTACATTGCTAATTTGTTTGGCTTAAGTTATGAGCCTTAGGGGCACATTAGGACCCTAGTGGTAAACGGGACCGGCCGCCTAAAGGGCGGGGGTCCCAAATTGAGGATTAGGATGCGCCCGCCATACAGGCGGGCGCATTCTGTATATTTACCATTGCGGCGGGCAGAGCTGAAATCTCAGCCCACCGCAATGTTAGAAATGCACCATTTGCATTTCAAAGCGCAACATGACAGGCACCGCGCGGTGCCTGCCATGTTGCACCTTGAAATGCGGGGGGGTACCATGGGTACCCTCCATGTGTACCCCCCAAGCCACAGACTCCCAGGGGGCCCACAACGGGCCCCCGCAGGGAGTCTCCGCATGCCATTCCGTGGCGGCATTTCCGCCACGGAAAAGCTTTGGTGATGGCCCATTGTAATATGGCGGGCGGTGTCTAACAGACACCGCCACCATGTTACTCGTTTTCCACCAAGGCCAAGGCGACCGGGGCGGAAAACATGCGGGCGTTGTTTCTCACCGATGCGGTCCCCCGCCGTACTAATATGGCAGGGGGAATTGGGCTGTGGATGTCGGGCGGATTTCCTCCGCCAGGCTGGCGGTGGCTACCGCCGGCCTGGCGGAGGAAATGCGCCCGACATCCTAATGGACCCCTTGGTGTTTTTGTAAATAACGTATCTCTGTGATTCGCACTTCCTATTCACTCCTTTATCCTCACTCGAACTTCCAACACTACACTTCCCCCTTTTTCCCTCTCTGCTCTAGAGGCACTTTTGAAATTATTAAAAAGATTGTTAATCTATGTATGCCCAGTGTGATTAAATAACACTGTGTGCTAACTACAATATGGGTTTTCAGAATAATTATCTTTGACTGATATACTTTGTGTGTTCACTTTATTTTCTACTGGGCCGCTGTTCCTAATTACTGCCATATACCCAGGTTCCAGTGACGAACACAGAACATAAAGCAACATTTTTTGAAGGAATCATTTGTCATATGGTTTCGTCAGTGCATCTTTCCCAGTGCTACCAAAAATAATGAATTCCTCCTTGCACTCCATTAGAGATGGAAGGACTACTGAAACAGCCAATTGACAGATTAAAAACTGTACCAGTGCGACCTTTTGGCTTTGGCAATGCTTTTTGGGTGGTGATGTACAGCACAGGTAAAAATGTAAACGTTTTTTATCAATACTGTGCAGCATCGATAAAAACAACAGTAAGAAAAAATGTGTCATGAAGCGACGCACACACATAGCCCATATACGTGATGGCGCGTGCATGAGTCACCATGCATGCGTGTGCCTTCTGATTGGTGTGGGTACCCTTTTCTTTTTTTTCTTTACAGATCAAAGGTTGTAGTTACCACTTGGATTTGTAAATAATGAAAATACAAGAGCAAAAGCATTTTTTTAAAGTGGAGTAGCAGGCCAGTAGCAAATGGTAGATATTAGGCTCTCTATGATTTGTTATGAAATGTATCTTTTTACAGTGATAGAATAACTTGGAGTATGATTAGTTTTTGCTAGGCCCTTCACCTAGTCCGTCAATCGAGGACTTTTACATCATAGGGGAAAATTCTGCACTCTATGATGCATGACCATAGCAAATACTATTGAAAATGTGATGAGTTTACATTTACAAATTGCCAGGGCTATGCTGCCCTCCATTTACAAGTTTAGTAACATTTGTTCGGTTTAAGCTCCAAACATCTTGTGTATAAATAAGAAAATGCGTCCTTGTGTTACCTAACATTGATGGGAAAATTTTAAACGTCAGAAGGGTTGGGTGGTTGGGACACATGACTAAGGATATAGAGGGAGACCTGGTTATAGTGAACTTTAGGGACAAATGGGTGATTCCCTATCTCCAGACTTGGCATTCCCAGATCGGTGATGGAGGAATTAGTTACGTGGGAACTAGGTGATTTTTATCCTAGACCACCATACTGGACCTTTGAAAGACATCAAATAGGAAACACCTATGTTGGGAGTACCTTAGGTCCTGCTTTAAATGGGTACAACATTCCTACATCTAACGGGTTTGATCTATTCTCAAGCCTAGAAGCGGTCGATTGACTTACTAGTGATACATGTAAAATCCATCTCGATAAGTAGTGCGATAGACAAGGCGAACATAGAAGTATTTACGCCCTGTGACGGGATGGATGATTCAAACTGTGTAGATTCTGCCCCATCAAGAGTGTGAACTTACAAAGTACATCTCTGAAATTGAAACAGCTAAGGTAGGAGATTGTACAACATCTAGTGGATCATATGAAATGGGCGATATGGTAAGGGTGGAAATCCCAGTGGCGAGTATTCCGCCTCGGAATACTATTACCATTATCGAAAAAAAGGAAACATGTCGCCTTATTTTCTGGAATGTGGCAGGATTAAAATCCAAAATAAATAATACTGCATGGGGAAGTATTGTAACTGGGTATGAAATCATGGGTTTACAGGAAACTTGGTTAATAGAGCCTATGCATATCCCTGGATATAAAACCATGTTTACACCAGCAGTCCGGGGGCCACATGGTAGGGCAAAGGGTGGTTTGTGTATGTACCTATCCAACCTGCTTAAATATGAGAAAGTTAAATTACTATCCCATAATAGTTATTATCAGCTGGTGAAGATAGGTATTAATAAGGCCGCAAATGTAATCATCATAAACTTTTATGATAATATTGTAACGACTGATATTGTTCAGACTATAAAAATGCTGGGTGTTGATTTAAAACATGAAATAGACACAAGCCCAAAAGTTGTAACGGTTATCTGGGGGGGGATTTTAATTGTGCTCTCTGCAAACGGGGCCGACAAGGTATTTGTGGTCTTATGTTGGACCAGGACACTAGTCTCACTCACTTTGAGCATACCACTTGTGGGGATTTCTTAAACGAAATTCTGTTTTCATGTGATTTGGGGTATGTGAATGAAATTGGCCAAATAGGATCCCCCTTTGTCCCTACCTTTATCGGCAGGGAAGCGGCCACTACAATTGATTTTATACTATGCCCCATCAGGTATGGATGTCAGATAAAAAAATTTAAGACCCTTGATGTTGTATTAAGTGACCACCGACCGTTAACCTTGGAGATTGAAAACCCCTTTCGGGATTTAAATAGGGAACGGTCAGTTAGGCAGCTAGTCCCAGACGTGATACTTGGAAGGCAAAACAGCTACTCACTTAAATGGAGTAAATTGGCCCCAGAAAAATTATTGACAAACTTGGTGACTAAATGTACAGAAAGCTTTCTGACTTGTTTGGATGAGCAAGCAGACAGTCTGTCCATAATTAAACATTTTAACTACATTGCATCCTCTATCAAGGATACTTTGTGGGTTGAGTCAAAGAACCAGGGGAAAACAAATAAGAGATGGTTTGATTCATCATGCACAAAGGCACTTTTTAATCTCAAAAATGCCTTGCACGGAAATCCTCGTGACCTCATATTGGTCAGAGAGTTGAGGAAAACCTATAATGAGGCACTCAAAAATCGGAAAGTTGCAATAAAAAGGGATGCCTGGGAATCACTTTGTGAGGCTTCGGTTTCTAGAGACTCATCCGCTTTCTGGAATGTGGTAAATGCTCCTTTCCTTTATGATGTTACAAAGGCACGCATAGAAATAGCTATCACTGAGGATGAATGGGTTTCCCACTTCTCCAAGTTGTATAGCCCTGTATAAGGGTCATGTCATTTGACATCCGATATACCTGGAGAAGAAAAGGTTAAGGATATAAATCTGGTTGTAACCTTGAAAGAAGTTATGGCGAGCCTTAGAGCAACTAAGGGTGGAAAAGCGGCAGGCCCGGATGGCATCCCAGCGGATTTATTTAAACATAACACTGAATTATGGGGCCCTATCCTAGTACAACTTTTTAATGCTGCCTTTGTGAGGGGTTTAAATGCCTCTTGGTTTACCTCAGTAATCGTGCCAATATTTAAGAAGGGAAATAGGCAAAATTGTGCATGCTATTGACCCATTTCCCTTCTTGACGAAACCATAAAGATCCTTGGAAGAGTTATTTTAGGGAGACTCCAAAGCTGGGCAGAGGAAAATGGGATAATAAGTGACCTGCAATATGGCTTCCAGAAGGGAGTTGGAACAATAGAGCAGGGCCTAAACTTATTTTTTATCCACTAAAAATACATCAGGGTTAGGGGGGAACGCATATACTTTACATTTGTTGACTTAACGTCAGCATTCGATTGCGTTTCCCACAGCAAACTTTGGGAATTTTAGAAAAACTAGGGGTGGAAGAAAATATCATTTGTTTTTTAAGGGAACTATATTCTGGTGCCACAGCAGTCGTCCGTTATGGGAAGGATGAAGAATGCACTAGATCTTTTGGGATAGGCAGTGGAGTACGTCAGGGGTGTGTCCTGGCCCCCTTTATATTTTTAGTATATATTAATGACCTTGAGAGAATTCTGCTACAAGAGTGCAGGGACATGCCCATGATAGGTAAAAGACCAATCCCTGCACTCTTGTGTGCAGATGATGCGGTCATAATGGCACGGACACCCATTGCCTTACAGGGTTTGATAACAACTTTTAATAATTTTATGTTAAAACCTGGATCTAAAAATAAATTGTACGAAAACGTTCTCCATGAACTGTGGTACAAGGAGTATTAGACTGAGAAAAACGATCTATAAAAATAATAGTCCCCTGGATTCCACCACAACTTTCCCTTATTTAGGTATCCTGTTCCATGAGTCTAGCACATGGGCAAGTGCTGTAAAAGCAAGAAGTCTTTTGTTTTCGAAATCAACAATGGCCTTGAAAAACTTCATTAAAAAAATGGGTAAAAAACCAATCAGGGAAATTTTAGCAATTTTTAATGCGACCTGTATATCAGTTGCTCTCTATGGCTCTGGACACTGGGGATATGCTAATATAAATTCTATCCAATTAGTGGAAAATATGTTTTTGAGACACATTCTAGCTTTTCCTGAGAGCGTCTCGACTTATATCTGCCACAAGGAACTAGGCCAGCCACACATTGGAGACACAATTAAAATCCAGCCTATACTACTCTGGCACAGGGTCTGGACAACCAAAGAGTGTGTATTAAACCGTGCAATTTTGACGGACGTTTTAAAATTAGAACATGTGAGTAGGATCAAATGGCTCGACTATGTGAAATGTTTCCTTGTTGAAATTGATTGCCAAAATTATTTTGATGATCCTCTCCCAATGGTCAATGTCCCGAGAAAGATATTGAAAAAACAATGCATGGAGTTTCTTGTAGAGAAAAGAGCTAAGGAGGAAGTAAAGAAAAAGACTGTATTTTTACATCAACTGATATTAACTCAGGACAAACCACAGCCATATTTAACTTTGTATATGTCTAATTATGAAAGATTTGTCCTGACACGTTTTGGCTAAATATCCTTTTTAGGCTTTTGAGCTTCCCTGTGATGAACTGTTGGTCCCGTGACTTAGTTGTGTGCCCATGCGATGACTCTTCGACCCAATCGGATATTCATATTTTATTTTTTTGTAAAATCCATATATTGCCACGCAGAAATCTGATTGTCCCGATTTTAAAGGAAATTAATTTAAATCGATGTCACCCAGCATTTTTAGAATTGCAGAGACTGGACACAGTTTTAACTGTTGTAACTATTTCTGAATTTTTGTAAAAAGTTTTTAAATTAAGAAAATCTATTTGTATGGACGAACTTTAATAGTCTGCTAAGAACAAACTGTCTTTTCATGATGTATTACGTAAGAGATTCTTTTATAATGATTTTTATGTTGTTTACTTTTATGGTTATTGCTGATTAACCGAATAAAGTAATAAATAAAAAATAATAATAATAAAAAAAACTGGTGCTCGTGTAAAGCTCTCAAATAGATTGGGTCGAGTTAAAAAAAAGACAGACTAAGACAACCAGTAACTCTGATCAACTATCAGAGCAGATTTTTGCATGATGCTGGCGGAAGCGACGGAGTTGTGGGAAGCCCAAGGGACAGTCCTGCCAAAACAGGTGGTTGCAGTGTGGATGGTGTCAAACAGGCAACTGAAAAGGGCCTTTGGCTAAAGAGCACTCAAAAGGAGTGTGCAGTTCGGGTGGAAATCTCTGCCTACACCCAGCTTCATCATGCATTGTGATAGGCCCTTCTTTCTTATTGCTGCTCGCTAAGCTGTAATTTGTTGATCTTTGAGATAGGTGAGATGCAAAGCGGCCAGGCCTTTAAGATCGTCAGCTTAACCCACTGATCTTAAAGTGCTAAAAGGGCTTATAATGCAATCATTAGTAGAATTCAGCAAGCAGCTGAAAAAACAAGAATTCTAGGCTCATGGTGAACTTTAAATTATTTCCAAATCCTGCACAACTATCAAAAATGTATTATACTTCAGTTACATTTAGCATTTAAAAAAGGATCATTAAAAACGGCTCTACCGGCATTAAAAAAAAATAGGGAAATTGGGCATTTAAGGGCCAATGTGCATAGACATGCTCTGAAGAAGCTTGTGTCTGGAATGCTTTGGCTACTGAGAAGAAAACCCTACATACAAACAAATTGTTGCCGCATGGGAAAAAGAGTATTTTAATGTAAATTAATTATATAATCTAATCTTAAATATGTTCAATGTACTGGGGAGGAGAGTTGCCTAAAGGCTATTGCAGTCGACCTCCAAACGAGGGAACTGGGTTTGAGTCTCGGCAATGACGCTGAACATCCTGTGATTCTGGGCACTCACTTAATCTCCCAGTGCATAACAAAAATGGATTTGTCCTCGTGTAATGCAACTGGTGCTATCTAAAGCGTTCTGATACCCGATATCGGGTCACGTTTGCACTTTATGAAGCTCTGTAAAGAAAAAAAAAACATACCAATATTATCGGTTCACACATTGAGTGTGTGTGACACATCCAAAACAAGAATGAAGATGATTTAAAACAATTGTATAATGCTTTATGCCAACTGGCTTTCACAAGAAAATTGCAGGTCACTTGATAAACTGTGTTATCCATGACACTGTATGCACCAAGTAGATCTATGAATGAACACTAACTAAAAATGCCTGTAATTGAGATTGGGGAATGTTACCTACTGGGAGCCGTAGAGACATTTGGGGATTAATCGTCTCACAGAGCCAGTTCGGTATGGTAGAAACCTCAATTCAAACATTTAACCTGGGCCGGTGTGATCTGAGGGAAATTCCTTGTCTCTACTAAGTTCTGTTCTTTGGCTACTTTGTTTTGTAGCATTATTTGAGAGTGTATTTACGGGCCCTTGTGCAATCTGAGTTCTGTCTGGCCAAAATGCATGGCAAAATGTTACTTGAGTCGGACAATGTCACTTCCCATGTAGAAAAGTTAAGAGCAATTAAAAGTAATGCGCAATAGCGCTGTAAGGTTCAAACATCTCGACACAGAATCCACGTGACAATGCTCTCCACATGTTATCATCCTGGCAAACCCGGTATGTTTTCTGGTGCAGGAGACATGTCATAAGCCTCTTGAGTAGGGCGCTTCATGTTTATGGTCTGTAGCTCTCCACCATTTTGGTTGTGGAAATCTCTGTTGGGGTATTGGGTACTCCTTTTATTGTGAGCCACTACGTTCCCATAAACAGACCACATAACAGTTGGTGGGGAGCAGATTCTAGAAGTGTGATACAGTCCATTTGACCTCATTCCTCAATGGGGCCAATGGCTTCCAGATATCCACTAGCAAAATGGTATTGCTTAGCTCCCTAATTGCACCTGAGTGCAAATGGTGTATGTTTGTGTGAGCTTTTGTACATGTGAGATCCAGTACCTGTGGAGGTGTCCATTGTGCCTCAATGCACGGGACACCCCGTTTGGGGTAGCTGCGCACTCGACAAATGCCTTTATTATTATTGGGAAGTGCTTCTTAGGGTTAATGGTAGGCAAAGGTAGCTGTCTCCTGTCTCCCTGCATGCCCTAGCGCTGCTCCTTACCCATCCTCC
This sequence comes from Lissotriton helveticus, assembly GCF_964261635.1. NCBI lineage: Eukaryota > Metazoa > Chordata > Amphibia > Caudata > Salamandridae > Lissotriton > Lissotriton helveticus. Next base: position 1,814,541,923 of record NC_136067.1, on the reverse strand, counting down.
CTCCAACTGGATTCATTGTGAAGTGCAGTGCCTATCTTTGAATCATAATCTACTGGCAGTACATTTTGTTATATGTGGCTTAATCTAAAGTGATTCCAAACGGTTCAGGCATGACCTGGCTAGAGAGCAACATTTGCACAAAAACTATGGCCTGGAAGCAATGACTGGTAACCCCGCACCCAGATAAACTTAGATTTCCTATCGATGTCCCATAACCTGTACTATGGGCTTTTAACAGAAACAGTCTGCCAGGAATCCATGAGAAAAGGTAGCATTGTTATCTATAAGTGGTGATCAGGAAGCAGAGGCCAACCAAAAGGCGAATGCTTTTCTTTGAGGCTTGTTGCCTCCAAACGTTGGATCTTAACCTTGAACTTGAGTGGACATTTACATCTGTGCCCCGGGCTGGATATAAGCTGACAACTTTAGAGTATGAAGAGTTCACACCTTCATTCAGGTAGCTTTGGGCACTATGGCTGTATCCCTTTAACCCCTGCAATGCTAGGCCTTCCCACCCAGTGCTAAGCCCTTTTTTCTATTTGGCATAATTCGCGCTAGGCCCCCATAACTTGTTGGCTACATAAAGCATCCACGTCAAATTTGTATCCTTTTCTTCCAACATCCCGGGAATTGTAAAGGTACCCAGCGCTTGTGGATGCCCCTGGAGGGGACCAACAAATTTGCCAAAATACAGCTAAATTTCGTTTTTGGGGGAAAAATGGGAAAAAAGTGCTGCAGAAACAATTGTCCGTTTTTTCCCAGCAAATGGTTTCAACAATGGATTTGAGGTGGTAAAATCACCATCTTCCCAACCAATATTTTATACACAGTTTTGGCATTTTACTGGGCCATAGCCTATTTTTCCTATTTTTTGTGCTTTCAACCTCCTTCCAGTGGTAGAAATGGCTGTGAAACCAATAATGGATCCCGGAAAGCTATACATTTCTGAAAAGTAAACAACATTCTGAATTCAGAGCAAGAGGTAATTTGTGTCGATCCTTCAAGGTTTGCCTGTAGAAAGTAAAAGTTGAAATAAAAAAATATTGAAATTGAGTTGAATAAAAACAGCCATTTGTTCCTACATTTTCACCTGTAACTTCTTAGTATGGCAGATTTTTGGACGCAATATAAAGTTACGTTTGCTCAATCCTTCTCATTGAGGGGATATTATAGGACTTGTGGGTTCACCAAGAGCATGAGGTAACCCGAGCCAATAACTGAGTTGCACCTCGCAATGGTTTTTCATGGTGTACCGGGTGTGCAGCAACTCATTTGGTAAAATATAAAGACTGAAAAACAGGCATCAAGGAAACCTGTGCATTTACTAAATGGGAGCAACATATGGAGTTTAGAAGCAGGGGTTATTTGCACATCTCCAAATGTGTGGGTATCCACACTAGCATGTGGAGTAGAGGGTATTTTTCAAATGAGTGGCTACATGTTGGCTTGTGTACCTTTCCTGTTGTAGTTACACTTCTGTTTCATAAATGATCTATGTGTCCTTATAGGTTGATGTCTGATTCCATCATAAATGTGTGTGTAGGCCAATCTGTATTTGAAAATAGTTATTTGTGATGGGTCTACGGTTCATGTGTTACCACAAACAGAAGTGTGTAGACATTGGTCGGTGGTTACACAGACCCTAAGCCGTTACTCAATGTCATTAATGAGGTCCAATTGATGAAGCAATGAGGGACATGACAGGTAGACTTGCAGTAATTGCTATTGATGTTGGAGTATTCCATTATGTGAATTGCACATGTGGATTTGTCAAGGTTCATTCACTAACTGCTGATGTGCATCAGGAAGTGACATGCAGAAATGTAGGGATCATATAGAAGTGTCTACACTCAGTATTACAATGGAATTTGTGTTTGTTAGACAAAAAGGTACTGTGATGTGCCTTGCCATTAGGACATAGGTTAAACCACCTCTTCTTGCAATAGAGATTCCCTGAGTTTCAACAACATTCAATGGTCTATTAAGTTTTAGGGGTGCAATGTAAGAATGGTGTTGTTACCGGTACCAATCTGGACAGGGATAGTCTCTAGGCCTTGCTGATTCATTATGCTGTGGATATTTGTAGACAAATCTCCCTAATATTTGAGCCAGATTGCCTCCAGTCTACTTTTCTGTGCTACATGTGATACAAAGTGCAGCTACAGCTCTCATGAGACTATTCTGACAGTGGACATATGAGGACGTTTTTATTAGGAAGTATCAGCAATGTGAAATGAGCATTTCCATGTCACCTTCCTCCTGCTGCTGTACATATTGCTGCAATATAGCTGTATTAGATGACCATTGTTGGACTTGGCCCTTTGTGCAGGGTCATCCATGAACTTTTTGCCTTCCTCCTAGTCTTTTTTCTGACCTGGTGTAGGTGGTTTTAGGACTCTGGGAACTTTAGCACTACTGTCCAGTGTAAAGTGTGTGTGTGCTCTCAGTGGTAAACAAACATGGTAATATTGGTCTACACCTGTTTGGCTAATTTAATTTAAATATCAGTCCCCAGTAAAGTGGTATCTCATATACCCGGGGCCAGTAAATTAAATGCTACTGGTGATCTTGCAGCGCTGATTGCGCCACCCACCATAGTAGCCTTTCAAACCTGTCTCAGGCCTCTACTATTGCAGGGCCTGTGCGCGCAGTTTACTGCCGCTGAGATGTGGCACATAAAGTAGGTGCCACGCCTGTGACTCCCCTTTTACTACGTATCGGTCACCTCTAAGGTAGGACCTAGCTAGCCCTATGGGCAGGGTGCATTGTAGGTAAAAGGTTGGACATGTGCCTTAACTGTGTGGCATGTCCTGGTAGTGACAAACAGCCATATTGGTTTCTCGCTACTGTGAGGCTGCCCTCTCATAGGAATGCTTTGGGGATTCCATGATACATGTTTCAGTGGTACTTCCTGATTTGAGAGGAGTAGAGTGGTCAAGTTTAGTATGTTTGGAAAAGTGGTAATAAATGCTGAGTAATGGCGTTCGCAGATTTATTATCACTATTTTAGAAATGTCACTTTTAGAAGTGGGCATATCTGTGTGCTATGTGTCCTTGTGCCTGCCTGATGTGTATTGCATGTCTGGCTCTGGAGAGACTGGGGCTGGGTGAGTCAGCACTAGGTTGAATAGGCCAATCTGAATTTGGAGTGGTGGGAGGAGTAGCCCCTGGGACTGAGTGGCACTGTGCCTGCCTTCTACATACTAGCTCCACCACCCTGTGGTGTATCTGGGGCCAGAGCAAACACTGACAAAGGGGGTGGTGGTGCACCTTTAGAGAAAGGTATAAGTGCCTCCAGAACTGGTTTGGACCGGCGCAGAGCCCTGTGGCTGGGGGAGAACAAAGACACTATGGGGTATAAGTATTGAGGCTGTGAGCCCATGAAGTGTGCTGTGGGTGCTTATGTGGAACTGGAGAAGACACTGCGCTTGTAGGGAACCGCCACTGAGACCTTGCCTGGGGAGCTGCTTCCTAGAGGGAATGCTCCTCTGCCAAGTGACCATGTGTGATGGCCAGCTGCCTGTGCTCTCCAGCTGAGAGCCCTGCATGAGAAGAGGGCTGCCAGCTTCCTGCTTCAGGTCTCCTTGGTGGAGACACACCGAGCATTTCTGGTTCTAGGATGGTTGCTGGCCAAAGCGTGCTGGAACGCGTGGGCTCTCCCTGGCGCTCACAACCAGGAGAGAGATCTTGGGGGTGGCTGTGCAGCTGCAGCTGGTGCTCTGCTGCATGGCCCTAAGCTGCCTGAGCCAAAGGAGGGGGGCTCCTAACGTGTGGGCAGCAGGCGCCGCCACATCGTAGCAGAGAAGCTGCAAACACCAAAACAGATGACATCGGGGCGAGCTCCCGTATGGAAAGGAAGAGACCAGAAGTCAGGTGCCCAATGCTTGGCCAGGGGAAAGGCTGAGGCAAGAAGGAGCCAAGCGGAAGACAGGCAGCGGGAAGCCTGATCGTGGGTGGGGCTCTGCCCAGGAAGCAAAGAGCCCTACGTGTTTAAGCGGGAGAGCGAGACTGGTGTTTGAGAAGAGACAGACCATCTGGGGCTCCGTGTGCCTCCCAGGCAATAATATAAATTAAAAACAAAAAACATATAACAAATTAAAATATTAAATTTTTTAAAATGTTTTTAAAATACATTTTATACTACATTAACTAAAACAGTAGAGAAAATATTGGATAGCAGAGGAGATACATTTCCTACTCCAGAGAGTGCAACATTAGGGGAAGTGTTGGATAGCAGAGGGTTAAAATTAATCAATAATTATTCAAATTAAATAACACATTAATCATTGGTTCATTATAAATGAATTATAAGTACTAATAAATAAATATTAATAATTACTTTATTATAATTAAATTACTTCCCAACCTGTTCCCATATATAAACCCACAACCCGCTCCTAAAAAAATACATTTAATATAATTATCAATTAGTTAATTAATACAAATAATAACCAATTAATAATAAATCAATTAATAATAAATTAATTGTAAATACTAATAAATAACAATTTTTAATTGCTTCATTATAATTAAATTACTTCCCAACCTATTTCCCTACAAACACACAACCCACTCCTAAAAAACACAATTAATATATTTATCAATTAATTATTTAATAAAAAAGAATAACCAATTAATAATTTCTTAATAATAAATGAATTATAAATACTAATAAATAAAAATGAATAATTACTTTATTATAATTAACACAATTATTTGTAATGATCACTTAATCAATTAATAATAATTAATAACCTATTAATAATTCATTAATAATACATTTATAAATAATAATAAATACAAATAAATAATTACTTTATTATAAGTAAATTACTTTCCACCCTAGTCCCCTATAAACCCACAACCCGCTACAGAAATAAATTATGCAGAAATAAATTTTCATAAAAGTAATTACTACAAAAAATGTATCACATACATATAAAAAAACCTACACTTATACCAACAAATTACATCACATACTTTTAACACACATACTAAAATACAGAACACTAATTTAAATATCGACATTATTAACAACAATATTTTTGCAAATCATATTAATAACTTCAATATTTAAAAAAAACAATATATCTTACCTTAGTGTCGATAGTCTGGTCACTGATATTCTTGATGTCGATATTCTATACCTCTGATATTTCCAACTCGATATTTTGGTAGGTCAAAAATAAAAACTCGATATTCTGTCTGGTTACTGTCTGGGGACCACCAGACGTGTGCACCCCCCACCTCTCCTTCACTCTGGCGGCACGCAGGGGGCCCCCAAAGTGAAGACCGCATGCCGATGCCGCCACGGAAAGGCATCTCAAACAGCCCATGCTAATATGGCTGACGGTGTCTATTAGACAACACCACCATATTGGACCTTTTCGTGGAAAAGCGGCGGACGGTCTTTCCGTCTTTCCAGCCTGGCGGGGGCAATCCGCCCGCCATCCTAATGGGCCCCTAAGTGTTTGTGGGCCTTTCTTTTCATACTAAAACATTCCACCCACTAAAGGTGCTTCTTCTGCTCCAGGATTCATTTTTTTTTCTGTCTGCTGCTCCCTTTTTAATTTAGAACATTGTACCTATAGGCCTCCTGCCTTGGGCTATACAGGGTATTAAAGACCCTTCCCTTGTTACAGACCATTTAACAAATGGTGTGGCCGCAGGTTATAAGGTTATATTACAAGCCATGAGCCACTCAAATCAAATCAAATCAAAGCAGCTTTATTCGGTGACAACAAGTCAAACACCATAAAAGCATACTAACACACATGTATCTATATGAAAATACATTCTGACTATATTTCAGGAGGGAAGATTTATTATGATAAAATATATGCAAATTTAGACTTCATAGGGAAAATAATACAAAATAACAAATCTATTTTTCAAAAATCCATAAAATACAATCTACCACTAGTTCACACAATAAAGTGCAAGTGCGATTAGTGCAAAAGAATGCGATTAAGGAATGGTATTATTCATCATCTTTTTCATACAGCAGAGCGTCCAAAAGTACATAAACATGAGCCACTCCATTGTCTTCAATGAAGCTGTCAATATTCCAATGTTCTAATAAACATTCCTGTATCTAATAAGAATGAAATGATGTGTCACATATAAAATCGTGAGTTTCTATTGAAGATTGAAGTTACGTATTTCATACTGTGTACATATTTCTATTATATATATCTTTTTTAATAAGTACAATGCTTGTGTGATCTTCTAGAAAGAGTTAAAAAACAAGCAGTATAAACTACATTTTTTCTATAGACTTTTGAAAGCACCTATAACAGTAAACATGTTTAGTGCAGACTGTATGCGGTATACATTTACTCCTTGTGGATTACTTGTTCAGTGCTCTGATGCCCGTGGTGGACTTGCCTATACTACATACGACTGTAAAATGAACACATACATGAATGCATGTGATTGTGTCCATTGTTAGTTTTTTCCTCGCCACACATCACCAAGGGCAAGATGTAGGTAAATCAGATTTACCGCTTCATAAATACCGAATTTTACCGATTCGGTATTCATGAACCGGTAAATCTGATGTAGGTAGTCATTCGGTAAAAAATACCGAATCCGTATGATTCGGTATTCACCGATTCTGTAATTACAGAATCGGTATTTGCCATTGATTCCTATGGGCCTTGAAGCCCATAGGATTCAATAGCAAGTACCGATTCGGTGTTTACCGAATCGGTAAAAATACCGAATTGCAAAGGGGGACAGGGTGTCACTTTGACACCATGTTGCACCCCTGTAACTGGCTTGTGTGCCATGTGGCACAAGTGTACATGCACAGATGTGCATGTACACAAGAATTCGTTATTTACCATGCAATTGTATTACATGGTAAATAACGAATTCTAAAGGCCCTGTCGCACTGTTAGAAGTGATACCTACATAGGAAAATACAGATTCGGTAATTTTACAGATTTGGTAAACTTACTGATTCGGTAAAATTACCAAATCTGTATGTTTTCTGTGCCCCTACATACCAATGTCAAAATACCGGTCGGAAACGGCCGAAAATCGGTATTTTCGGCCGATTCCGACCTGTATTTTGACACCTACATCTGGCCCTAAGTCTCTCCAGGTCCAGCAACTTTTATTTGTTATACAACTCCCCCACTTTTCGAATTTGATACAATCCCAGAGTAGGGTCATCCTTGTTAATTTCTTCTCCCAACCCGGACATTTTGCTGCTGCATGTCATACTCTTACCACTGTTTGTGTGTGAATCAGGAGGCTCTGGAACAATTCCTTGTCCTATAGGAGGCGGAGGTATTCCCCGCTCCCATAGCCTCTCTAGCTACCCTCAATGGCGGATCTGCTCAGTCTCCGAATGCCCAATCATTTACCATAACTAACTGCTAAGCCCAGTAATAAGTTCTAATATCAGGAATTGCTAGACCCCCTTCATAAACCTCTCTCTGTAACTCACGTAGAGCTATTCAGGGGCTCCTACCCTCCACAACAAGGAACGTAATTTGGCATTCACGCTCTAAAAAAGGGTAGCAAGATCTCATAAGGTGTATTGTGCAGCACATACAGCAGACGCGGAAGCGTCCTCATCTTAAATAGGGCTGCTCAACCCAGTAGTGTAAGTGACAGTGTCCGCCAGTGCTATATTTATTTATTGATTTGTTTATATAGCGCTAGAATCGACCCCCAAAGGGGTATCTCTGCGCTTAGAGGGCTTAAGGAAGAGGCAGCGGTACTAGCGACTTAACTCTTACAGAACAAGAGGGTTTTAAGCGATTTTCTAAAAATCAGATGTTCAGAACACTGTCTGAGAGAGAGAGGGAGCTCATTCCAGAGACGAGGGCCAAGATGGGAGAGGGATTTCCCTCCTAATCTAGATTTCCTTATACAAGGTACTTCCAGGCGATGCTTTCCACTAGAGCGAAGCAACCTAGAAGGGGCATAGAGTACACATTTCTCCGCAAGATAGGAAGGGCCCAGGCTCAACATTGCTTTATCAATGGTACAGCAGATTTTAAACCTGATCCGTTGGCGGATGGGAAGCCAGTGGAGCTTTACAAGAAGAGGATGATAAGGAGTCCTAGGAGGAGCATTCAAAACCAACCTTGCTGCTGTGTTTTGGACTACCTGCAGCCTACTCAGTAAGCTTTCATTAACTGAGAGCAGTAGACCATTACAATAGTCCAGGCAGGATGTACGACAGTACGACGCATGGTTTTACCACGCGTACCGTTACAACGTGTTTTTTACAACGCAAGTCGTTACCACGACTTGCGTTGTAGGGGTGCAGACTTAGGATTTTTTAATCTACTATTCCAACACCAGCCTACGTACAGTAGGGAAGGTGTTGGATAGTAAATTAAATTATTCCTTGTCCTGTAGTGCCGTCCAGCCATGAATATACCTAGGTATTTGAAACCCTGCAGCTCAACCCGAACTCTGCATCTGGATGTCAAATCAGGAACTCCTCCCACCAGCAGGAACAGCCAAGACTTATCCCAATTAAACCGGTGTCCGGATTAATCCCCATAAATATGGAAAATTTGCAATATCCTATCGATGGACTGTCTTGGTCATCTGACGTACAGTAGAATGTCGACAGCATATAGGGAGATGCGTTCATCCCATTTCCTTCAAACCGGTATATCCCATATCAAGGAGTCCTATAGTTTGCAGGCTACCAGTGGCTCCATCGCCAGGCCAAACAGTATAGGGGACAAAGGACATCCCTTCCTCATCATTTTCTGAAGGGAGAATACCCTAGACATTGTGTTGTTCACCCGTACCCTTGCCAGTGGCTGATGATAAAGAAGTTTCACCCAACTGATGAAATTCAGTTCGAGGCCAAGGTGACGCAACATGGCGAAGAGGAAATTCCACTCCACACTGTTGGAAGCCAACCTGGCATTTAAAGACAAAATGGCCGTCCGGTCAGGCTGATTCACGTTTGTCATTTGGAGGACCCGAAAAGGCATCGCAAGTTCAGTCTGGTGTCTCTATAGAGCCCAAATCCGGATTGATCCGGATTTATGAGAGAGGCAATTACTTTGTATAGCCATATGAATAGAGACTTAGCTAACAATTTGACTACATAATTAAGTAGGGAAATTGGTCTGTAGGACCCGCAATCTAACGGGACTCACCTTCAGTGGGGATTACCACAGTTACATCCATCCTTTGGTCCTGAGGCAGGGCACCCATCATTTTAGCCTCAGTGTGCATACTCAGGAGGTGCTCTGCTGATTTATCCAGCATACTCTTAAATAGCTCTAATAGTAAGCCATTTGGTACTACCGCTTTTCCTGATTGTAGGGATCGTGTTACGATTTAAATTTCCACCACTGTCAAGTCACCCCCTAGCATTTCCCTATCCTCAGTGGACAATTGTGGTAGGTGCACCTCCTGTAGAAAGTCGCCTCAGTCCACTTCCGTCTTTCCACATGAGGAGGTGTACAGTGATTCGTAGTATGTGGCAAACGCCTATGCTATCTCTTTCACAATTTGATAGCTTCACCCTACACTATCTACTATCTCTGGAACCCATTTGCCTCTCACCCTCTTCTTATCTAGCCACGTCAGGAGTTTACGGGCCTTACCCCACTTCATATAATCTGTGCTGGGTGGCCAATGTATGTACTTTGGCACTGTCCTCCAGCAACTCTCTTAACTCCTGCTGGTGCAATTTTAGCTGATGACCTCGCATCTCCCTCTACCACCCGGGTCTCTAAGTTGGATATCTTGGACTCCAGGGTAAAACACTGTAGCTTCTTCTCTTTCTTCGATGTCCACACTAGGGCCTGGGCTTAGCCCCAGATCACTGTTTTGAATGCCTCCCAGAGCATCACTTATGAGTCCACAGAACCTACATTGTCCATGAAGAAGTGCTCAGCTCCCTTTCTAATATCGAATTTCAATCTATTTTCCTTAAGTTACCATGGGTCTATCCTTGGGGCAAGGTGTAATACCACCAGGGCCCCTCCAGGGTAACCTCCCCCATAGAGTGATCTGACACCCCGTGCTATGTGTGAGGCCTTTTTAAAATCCCCCAGACCCATGGCCTTCGTAATGAGATATTCTAGCCTAGAGAGAGCCCCTTGATCCACCGAAATGTGAGTGTACTGTTTAGTGGCTGGATTTTGATGCCCCCATATGTAGCATAGACCCAAGGCCGATGAAAAGTCAACTAGTGGGCCCACCCTCCTCCCCAATGCATGCTGCTCCCCCCAAAACATCCATCTCAACAGAGACAATATCATTCATATCTCCCCATACACTCAGTTTACCCTCTGGGAATTCAAGGAACCTGGATCCCAGCATGTCCAGCATAGAAGTCTGTAACCCTGGTGGGATGTTTAAAGAACATAGTTTAAGCACTTGTCCCTCCTATTGGTGACTTACTACAACAAACCTCCCCTTGGGCAACAGGTGTAGCCATGAAACCCCCCCCCCCCCCTTTGACACCATCTGACCCTGAGATGGCATCTCCTCTGCTGAACTTTCTGTGTATTGTGTGATAATAATCCCACAAGCCTTCCCTTGAGCACTCAACTTTGTACTTGTGATATCACAATAGCAACTCAAACTAACCCAACAGGGTTCCTGTTCCCCCACCCTGCTACTCTTCTAAATAGGCTATGCATTCCCCAACTTCCCAACCTGCAGAGTGTCTGTCACCCTAATACCTACCTATTCCAATTACAAAGAGGGGTATCTCGCTGCACCAAAAATCAACATAAAAACTTACACAAGTTGTACCTCTGCTGAATCAATCATAATTTTACTGCCCCCCCCGTTCAGTGTGCAAAAGGTCCCCGGTCTTGTAGCTGGATTATCTGCTCACCGTCCCAGTGTCCCTGTTACTGCTGGATCAAGTCACTCTGGCTGCCGCCAATAGTTCCCTTCAAGCCCAGGACCTGGGTAGTCTTACCTGCCGGCTGGCTTGTGTGTCAGTTCCCGGCATCCCCACCTATAACCTGATGAGTCTCGGGAGCCTCCTCCGCCTCCAGCTGCTCTGACCGTGCCACGATTTCCTGCCTCGATCTGGTTCTCCTCTGACGGATCTCAGTCCCTTGCCTCTTTGTTGGCTGGCTGTGCCCCATCCCTCCAGCCACTCCCATGCCTTTTCCAGGGAAATGAAGTGCCAGGTCTTACCCTTGGCCATTTTTCAGAGCCTTGCCGGAAAGAGCACCATTAGTTTGATTTCCCGGGACTCGGTGTTGTCTCTTGACTGCTTCAAAAGTCCTCTGCTGTCATGCACCTGTAAGGTGAAGCCAGAAAACCCCCAGATCTGAGTGTTCTCAAAGTGTATGTCTCTCTTAGCCCTGGCTGCTTGGAGGATTGCATCACGATCATGATAATTGAAGATCTTCGCGATTATTGTTTGATGGGGAGGCCCTGCTTTGGGCAGGGCAACTGGGGCCCTGTGTACCTTCTCAACTGAGAAGAACTTGGATAGTCTCTTAGGCTGCAGTGTGTTCACTAAGAAGTCCTCCAGAAAGAGGCCTACTATCAGGCCCTCTACCCCCTCCAGAACCCCCACCACCCTCATATTGTTCCATCTCGCCCTCACTTCCTGATCTTCAAGCTTGGCTGCAATTGTTTTAGACTGTTGTGTCAGGGTTTGTACTTGCTTTTCTAGGCATTTTATCGTAGAATAGAGCTGGATTATTTGGTTCTCAGCCATCGTGACCTTCTCACTTTGTTTCATCAGGTTTATCTCTACAGTCACTGTGTCTATCTTGGGCTCTAGTGTGCCTTTCAGGTCGACTATGGCTGCCATGATAGCTCCTAGAGAATGTTCCACTGCTGCATCCCCCTCTACTTCTTGGGGGGGCCTTGAGATAGCATAGTTGTCCATTTTATATGTTTGTGAGGCTCCCAGTCCTTTAAGTTTCATCTCTTCACCTGTATTTTCTCAAGTAACTTTTCATCCACTTGCTTCATCAAGCCCGTAGGTGCGGATTTCTGTTTTTGTTCCAATGTGGACTATCTCTGCTGGTGGGCCACCCCAACTGCGTGGGAGGTAACCGGTCAGCGGCCTAGCAGACTCTCTTCACCGGCCTTGAAGGCCTGCCACATCTCTTCCTTCTTTATTGGGGCTTTTGACTTGTCCGGACCCTCCTCTGGCACCTGATCCACTCACCTGCCTGACCCGGCCTCCGCCTCTCTCTTCTGGGCTCTTCTGGGACCCCTCTGTGACCAAGGGGCTATCAGCTTGAGGCTGAATTTCGATCTCTGTCTGGCCTACCACAGGGGGTGCGGGAGGCACCTGCTGCTTGAGGCCACTGGGCCCGACAAATGCTGCGGTTACCCCTAGTGGCCCAAGCCCTGTCAAGATCACCTATGAGAAAGGGGGTGGGGGAAGAAGTCCACTTTCAAAGGATCCAAGGGGGTAAGCAGTCCTGTGCACGGCCCCTCTCGTCTGCTTTTATGTATGGTCGGTGGCTCTCCCGGCCCACTTTGTTAGATGTTTCTACGCTCCAGGCCGTGACCCGGCAGTCAGCCACTTGTCCCGGCCCAGAGCCAGGGCTGTAATCAGGCCTCCTCCACCGCGGCCGAGTCAGTAATTTGGCGGATAGGCTAGCCATCCTGCACCCTTCTCCGCCCTGTTCATTATGGCCTGCAAAGGCCTCCACCATCCTCACGTCTTCTCAGGCTCCCTCACTTTGACCACTTACAGCGCTGCCCTATCCACACAGGCCGGCCTGGCCTAGCAATCCTTCCCCTCACTAATTGCTGGATTTCACTGGAGCTAGGACAGGGGCAGTGACTCCCACAATCTCTTGGCCCCCCGGCCCAGCTGAATCACCACCAGGTTCTCGCCCACTGCCTCCAATGGCCGCTGCGGCCCTTGAGTTTCCTGTACATCATCTTGAGGCTGATCAGGCACTCGGAATTGTGTCAGCCAGGCCCTCACCACTCTGTAGCTCATTTTCTTCTCTGGGGGAGGGGGGTTCTTCTGACTCCAGATGGAAGGACCGATTATGGTGTCTGCTCCGTAAGGATTGGAGCTCTGCTAGTGTACGGACATTTTTATCGTGGCCAAGCCATGCCCCTCACATTTCCACAATCTAATGGACAGGTTACAAGACATATATGCGGAAAATCATTAACAAGTGAAACCATCTGGGCACGGGCACCATTTGCTTCAAAATGGCTGCCACAAGACAAAAGGCATGTTGTATGTCAAATGTCACACAAATGTGGTATTTTAAAAAGCAGAGTGTATCATTTAAAAAGGCACAAATATATCCATTAAGGCACAGTAAGGGGCACAAACATGTTACGTGGTCAGTCAACTTCTGAGTACCACACAATGACCTTCACTTGTCTGTCTGGCTAACTTTAAGCCTAAATGTACGATTAACATGAATATTTTATTAGCATTGAGCTGCTTCCAAGTATTCTATTGTCCATTGTAGAAAATGTAATTTATTGATTTACTCAGTTTTTACAAGATGTGCAAGCAGTGTGAAACACACAACCATGTCCGCATATAGTCTGCCCTACCTACACTTTTATTTTATTTATGAATTTTAAACTAGACTGGCAGGTAGAGGTGTTCAAATTTCTTTTTTATTTGCTCGTGTGTAATTATGTAAAATTTCAGAACAATTACCAAAGTTATGTGTAATTGTGTGAAATACAGAAACAATATTTGAGGACATTTTTAGTGCAAAATGTGCCCATGCATCCATTTGGAATGTGGCGATGCATTTAGTGCTACAAAAATAGCACAAAAGTTCAAGTGCCATGAACAGCAGCTGCTCATGTTCTCGTTATTGCTGGGCGTTTGTGCAGTGAAGGGTGCATAATCACACAATAAGACGTACAAATGTAATTTTGGTAACAGGAAAGTACTGAAATTGTATGAGATTACAATGTCTAATGGAAATTTCACACCAACCTACTTGCTGGTTTGCCCAGGGAAGTGTTAGAGAGGTCAACAAAATCCAATTCAAATGAGCTGAACTCTCACTATTTAGTATGTTTTAAATTCTCACAAACATTTTTCAAAGCATTCCCCTCACTTTTCTCTAAATCTAGGTTGGACCAACATTTTCTAACTGTGACTGGTCCAGGCACTCTGTAAACACACACTAAATGAAGCAGACTTGTTCACTGTAAAAATAACAATGAAATAGACAAAGTACCTTTGTAATGGAAAGGCCATAACTTTTCATACAACCTTATACATAGCTAGAGCAAAAAAAACTATTGGATTTCAGAAATCTTTATGATGACTATTCATATCCACATATACAATAGGATATATATTTAATTTCCCCAATAATTTGATTATAATCTATGTGACTAAGTAAAATATTTGTAAATTGTAGGCAGGCCTATGCACAGATTCCACATAATAGACTTTTCTAAGTTTGTTGTATACTTGTAGTAGATGAATTCGAAAGAATTCAAAAGAAAATCCTCTTTTAGTTTGAAGAAAAGTAACTCCAAATAACTTTGTAGAAATGTAAAATTCTCGGCCCTGGTCACAAAAGTAAACTCAGCTGTAAACACACATTTACAAACAATGTTCCCTCTTTTATATCCACCAGGAATTCACCAGGGGATCCCAGTGTTTATAAACTCATTTACGGAGGTGGTAATATCTTCAATGACAGTGGATATCTCTGCAGCTGTAAATGCCACTCAAGGGATGGGAAGTGACATTTTAAAGGCCTAATTTCCTTTGAAAGTTGATTATACCAACAATCCTGTATATTTGTGGACCTTCCCAAACCCCAATTCCTTGACTCCCTGAAAATGTATGTCCTTGAAAATTGTCAAAGATTTACTCCAGCACAGGGCTAAAGGAACTTCCCTTCCAAAAGTGGGAGGAGGAAGAATGGATCAGTTGCCGTTTTACTTGTCCACCCCCATCCACAGAAGTGGTCCAACCATCAAATTGTGACACGGCGGTTAGAGGGATCGGTCGTAGGGACCAACCGCTGCATTTCCGATGGGCTCAAGGAGCCCGTCGGGGCAGTGGTGGGACCATAATTCCTTTGCCCGGGCACCACCCTAGGAATTACGACGTCTATCTTCAATCTGCCTTTACAATGTGACCCGACTGCCATGTAATGGCAGACAGAATAGTACTTTGGGGGGACCTAGCAGGGCCCAATCCCCCGTGGGCCTCAGCTATTCACCCAGGGGAGCATGTAGTGCATGTGGTGCACCCTAAACATTCATGCACTGTGTGCCAGGCTCCACATTGTGCCTGCCACACAGTGCATGGATGTTTGAAAACTGCTCTTTTGCATTGTGGCTTGTGCTGCAGCCCTTTTCTAGGGCCACAGAACATGCCACAATGCAAAAGATCAGTTTTTCGACCGCCTTCATGGCGGTCCCATAGTAATTGGGCAGGTGTAACCACCGACATGTAATCGGTCGGACACCTGCCTGATACGATGGTAGTCAACACCATCGTAATGAGGGCCTCAGCATTTAGATGTCAAAAAAATCTATTCCCAAAGTATCAACATAAAAAAATATAATACAATTAAAGATATCTACAACCACAATATCGAGTACAATAATATAGATGTTTAAAATATCGGATACAAAAAGTATAATGTACCAAAATATTGCTAAAATATTTACAAAAATGAATGTATACATGAAATTAATACAATCCAAATGTATTATTGATTATAAATTAATTAACATATGCCCTAAACATCTAAAACTACTTTGTACTCAAACAGAATAAATATATATATATATATATATATATATTAAAAAAAATGATAATTAAAATACATAATAGTTAAAATCGGAATTAAGCATATTAGTAGATGTAAGTATAATAATTCAAAAATCTAACAATGTAAATAAAATTGAATGTCTAAAAATCTAGCACATTTTTAAATTAAATATATTCAAATAAAATAAATATATTAACAGCATTTCCCAAAAATGTAAATTTAACAAATATATTCTGAGAGAAAAAAATACAAATCTCAAAACACATACTCAAAATACATTCAACCAAGATAAAAAAGGAAAACAATCGTTCATTCAATATCAACTTTTTTAAAAATGTGTAATAAATGTCATAAACTTGAAAAATAATTTAAAAAGTCAATTAAAAAAACTAAATAAACTATGAACCATTATCAGGTAATAAACTATTAATTACAGTCCTAAGAATATGAATACAAAAAATATATTTTAATATAGAGGTGATATTTAAGATTTTAACTTCAGTTAAACAAGTTTTGGGAACAATTAATGTATCTAACTATGGAGAAAGCAAATGTATTTAAGGGGTTCTGATTTACTGTTCGAACACCAGTCCTGCAAACATTGGGGAAAGTGAACATAATTGGGAGCGGGGTATATCATCTATTCTAGTCGCTATTCTACAAACATTGGGGTGTCAGATATACTATTCCAATTCCACTCTGACTAACATTGGGAAAAGGGCATATAATGGAGGGCGGGCATATTTACTATTCGAAATTTAGTCTGTCCTCCAAACATTGGGGAAAGTGCATATAATTTAGGTGAACATTTTCAATATTATGACTCCAGTGCTGTAAACATAGAGGAAAGCGCATATATTTGAGGAAGTTGGAATTACTATTCTACCTCTAATCTCACTAACAATGGGCAACATTTTCAATTTACTAATTTAACACCAGTCCAGCAAACATTGGAATTAGTGCATTTCTATTAAGTGATATGAATTAATTTTATAATTTCTATGAAATAAATACTGAAGAAAACATGTATATTTTCAAATTTTTAAGGTATTAAAAATGATCTATTTATTGCAATCAATATTTTTTCCAAACATTCTGGGGGTGTCACAATTATTACGGAAACATTATATTTTTATTATATTTTTGAAACATTTGAAATATTAATTTTACATTTTAAATCCAACAATAACTATATAGATAAGTGGTATTAATGTTTTAAACCAAACACAGTTTTACATGCTTTTCATTTAGTTTAAATTAATTACTTGAATTATTTTAAATTAAAAATAATATTTCAAATTAAATTAAATTAATATTACCACTAATGGTACAAATCAGAAGCATAAGTTTTTTTACATTAATATTTACGTTTTTCAACTCAGCATAAAAAACATATTTTTTGATAATATCTATTGATTATTAAACATTTAAATTGCTTATTTCAAAATACTACCCAAACTATTCATCCAACAAAACCCATCAGAATTGTTTGATAAAATACTGCCAGCTCAATACCCCAAAAACCTCAGAACCAGAAAAAGACACTATGGAGGTCATTAGGATGGCGGGTGGACTTTGTCTGCCCGCCATCCTCTCATGGAATGGGACCGCCCGCCATAGGTGCGGGGTCCAGTTGCAGAGATTAGGATGCACCCGCCACACCGCGTGGTGTCTTGCATGTTGTGCATGGAACTGGATGGGGGTACCATAGGTACCCCCCATATGCACCCCCACCCCCGAGAGTCCCTGGGGGCCCGCAAAGTGCCCCCGCAGGCAGACTCCGCATGCCTTTGCCGCCACAGAAAGGCATGTCCCATCACACATTCTAATATGGCTGGCGGTGTCTAACAGACACCGCCACCCGACCGGGCAAAATAGCGGCAGATAGTCTTTCCGTCTTCCACGGACCCCCCAGCTATTGTAATAGGGCGGGGGTCTTTGCTGCGAGGATAACGGATGGATTGCCCCCACCATGCTAATGGGGCCCTATATATTTAAAATATATTTGTATAAACTATTTTATATTATTATTCACATTATTTAAAATGTAACTAAATCCTACAAAAAAATTAACTATTGCAATATTCAGGTAAACAATATTTAAAGCTTTAATTTCAGTCTATAAAGAACTATAGGGCCGATTATGATGGTGGCCAGAGCTCCACTGACAGGCCGTCGGTGAAAGTCCAACAGCTGACAGCCTCTCGATCCATCCACCGGATTACAATACTGGGGGTCGGACCTACAGTGCTCGGGACGAAGAACGCTGCCTCTGCCAGGATCAGTGACGCCGATGGGGTGGCCGTCAGATTGGTAGTCCTGAATGGTGGCAGTGCAGAGGCAGGCAGCGCTGTCAGGAATACGATATCCTTCCTGACAGTCTTTTCATGGCGGGAAGACTGCCATGAAAAAGATGTTGGAAATGTAACTTAAGGGCAACAAACAGTGCCCCTGTTCATCGTGGGCCACTGTAAAGTGGCCTTGGTGGCACATGTAGTGGCCCCACGCATCTCCATGCACCGTGTGCCATGCTCCATATGCACACAGTCCATGAACATGTAGGACGTGCTCCTTTTCATTAGCAGCTCCTGCTGCAACCCTCTTCTTGGGCCTCAGCACAAGTTGATGTGAAAAGGAGCACTTTGCAACTGCCAGACCAGAGGTCCTATTGTAATGCAGCAGTCATACCGCCGCCTGCTTTTGGGCGGTCTCCTGAATACACCCAATATTCTTTCTTCAGCATTTTTGTATTTTTTCACAATTGGGTATAAAACAACAAGGACACTAGAAAAAAGAAGGCAATCAAACATGACAATTTACAAATCAAGGCCACCTTGAAAACCCAGCTTGTCAATAACATCCACCCCTTCGTCATGGAGCGTACCAATAAGATATCACCACTACACAATACGTCGACTCAGATAGGCAAATGCAACTCATCCTGTTGTATTTAGCCAAGACAACCTGCTCTTCAACTTTGAAAAATGTTCTTGTGTTAATATATGCCAAATCTAACTCATTTCCTGGACTACCTTTGGTTTGTTCCAGGGGTCAACAACTATATGTGAGAACCCGCAGTTCAACATTTACTTCCTGTGGGTTCCAAATACTTTAGTGTGCCATCAGTACTCTGATTTGGGCATTACAGAGGTAGTCATCACACCATGTCATACTTCAGTGGCTGACCACATTCTGTAGGGGTAGTTTTGCCTCAATAAGCAATATAAGAAGGCCTGGGCTCAGGTATTCCTGTACAATATCAAAATCAATAAGAGAATGGATCACTTGGAACTACAGCACCAGGGTTTTTTTGTGACATTCATAAAAAACCCTTATACACGCACGTAAGCGATGAGGTGGTATATCTTGGTTCTCCACCAATTAACGTGGCGTGGGTGCATCATCATAGGGTCTTTCTAGTTATATGCAACCTCCACCTGGAGGTAACCACTGGCTGTGTAGCAGTGTTCCAGAAATAGTGCTCTTGAAAAATGATAGTGAGGTTTAAAAATCTTTGGATCATCAAAACAAAACTTTATTAAAATTGTGATTCAAGGATTATTAAAAGAGAAGATTCCTGTGTTGGTTATGGATCGTGTTACTGGACCCTCTATACATAAAGATTGGTCGACATGTTTCAGCCCCACTGTGCCCAGCCGGGTCTATGGAGCTTTCTTCAGGACCGAGATGAAAATTAAAATGATACTTGCACAATTTGTGTAGTACAGCGGTGGTTCAATTATCCACTTTCTTTTTAATGAGGCCAATAGTACCTGTAATCGGAAAAATAACTAGATAGAAATTTGTTTTCAACCCTATATGTTACTCTAAATTCTATGGACACTGTTTTAGTGATAGGTTTGAACATCTTAGAAAAACACTGTAAACATCTTACTGAGGCTTTTAAGTTTGTCTTATCTATCACCATATGATGAGAAAATGTTTTTTGTCAAGTGAAAAGTTGTGCAAAGAAAGTTTAAAAATCGGCGCGATTTATTTATGAAGCTTATTTTAATTGTATTGTAAATGGTGGTGCAATCCATGGCCTAATAATGTGTGAATACTTAAGAGCGAATGCTGCTCCCAGAGGATTATGGGTACAAAACGCACCACGTATTTTCCTACATTATTTGGTCTTTAGAAAAGATTAGTCTTCGATTTCGTGGAGATGTACACGCTATTACTCAGTTTTAATAATTAAAACAGCCGCGAGATTATCTGATGTACTAAAGATAAAAATCCAAATAAGTGAGGCAAAGTTGAAGACAGTAGTCCACATCTCAGTATGTAAGAAAAGATTAGAAGAAATAGACAGAGAGATGGAAGAGACAAAGAATGTATTACTGAAAGTAAAATACAAAAATTAGGAAAGGACCTTAAGCCCTTTACTAAAGAGAAGATGGATCCATATGCTAAAGAAGTTTTTACCCCACCAGAACAATCGACAGACAATGGGTCTACAGGGGGTAATTCTTCTGACAACTCAGAATGGAGTGGGGATGACTACACCCTGCGGAGAGGCAGAAACCAATTTAGGAACCAACCACTAAGGAGGACAAACAGATGGCACAGACCGAACTACTACAACCAGCATATGCCATATTTCCAACCTTATGTGCCGAATTACGGAGGCTGGATGAATCCCTGCAGCCATGGAATACCACCACAGCCACAAATGATGGGCCCACAAATGATGTGACAAGAAAGTATACAACAGCCACCTTTTTTAGGAAGAGGCCAAAATCTACCCAGAGGGAGACAGAGAGGGGTAACATGGAATGAAGAACCACCCCACATGATGACACGGAGCAAAACCAAAGAGAATGCAGGCCCGAGTGCGGCAAATCACTGATAGTAAATGTAACTGACATAGTGCTCACAGATGATAAAGTACAGGTTCTGAATAAAGGTCTGGGATTTGTCCCTACACCGACATTAGATACCTTCAAATTGAGATGCAAACTTTCAGAATTCTGTAGAAAGTTAAAATTAAAAGCTTTCTTTGAAGGCAAGGAAGACACAAGACCAGACGGCTATACAAACATGAGAAGAAAATCGACATTCAATCCACCAAACAATATGGTTCCTATTGAGATACAAACTTTCGAACAAGCCATTATGAAAGAAGCAAAAGAGATTGAAGGAATGATAAAAAGACCATATGTAAACATCACAAAAACAGAGCAAAGAGCCCTCAATGAATTAAAGAACAATGATGACCTAATAATCAAACCCGATAAGGGGGAGGCATAGTACTCCTTGATAAGGAAGGATATGACCAACAATGCCTCAGCCTCCTTTCAGATACAAAATTCTATAAAAGAATTACCATTGATCCAACCACAAGACTACAAAATACCATAAACATAATGGTAAATGAAGCAGAATTGAATGCATGGATAACAAAAAATGAAGTTGATTATCTGATTGCACAAAAACCAACAACTCCTTACTTCTATTCTTTACCAAAAACTCATAAAAACAAATTTCCACTGCCAGGACGACCAATCGTCTCCGGCATAGGTTCAGTGCTCGAACCTCTGTCAAAGTTCGCTGACCAGTTTTTAAAACCACTAGTTCAGAGGACCCCCATCTACCTTAAAGATACAAGAGACCTCCTCAACCAACTAATAGATATACCATACTGAAGATGAAATGCTGCTAGTAGGTTGAGACATAGAGGGTCTTTATACGAGTCTCCCCCAACAAAAAACCTCGAAGACTCTAGAAAGCATTCTCTTTTCTGATAGGTGGGACCATAAGACACCCAAACACTTTGTGCTGGAATGTTTCAAACTGGCCTTAACTGAAAATTACTTTGAGTACAATGGAACACTCTTTGTACAAAACCACGGTACATCAATGGGAAGCGCATTTGCACCTTCGGTAGCTGGACTGTACGTGAGCGATTTTGAAACCGAGCATGTCTTGAATAACACAAATCCCTTCTATCTCCAAATTTTATTTTGGAAGAGATTTATAGGCGACATAATTGTCATCTGGAAGACCGACAAAGACAACCTGAAAGAGTTCATAAAATGGCTGAATTAAAGAGATGAATGTCTTAGATTCACCTTCACCTCCAACAAGAAAGAACTAGATTTCCTGGACATAAATCTATACGTAGAAAACAATAAGATTCAAACCAAGACATACTATAAACCTAGAGCTAAGAATAGTTTGTTGTCTTACAAAAGCTTTTATCCAAAGCCACTAAGAGAGAACTTGCCATATGGTCAGTTTCTGAGACTAAAGCGTAACTGTAGCAAACTAGAGGATTATAAGACCCAAGCTAGAGACTTAACAACGAAACTGACCAAAAGAGACTACCCAAAAAACATCATACAGAGGTGCCAAAAGAGAGCGAGATACGAACCTCGAGAATGTCTTCTTGAAAACACATCAAAAGAAAATGAAGAGAATTCAATTACATGTGTTACAACATTTAATACGGCCAGTAATGTGGTAAAGAAGCTAGTTAATAAGAATTGGAAAATTCTCACGTCCGGGAATCTGAATTGGCAGAAACCAAGCTTTTGTAAATCGCAGAACCAGAAATCTAAAAGACCTACTGGTCTTTACACAACCTCAAACTAGAACTGAAATTGGCAGTATCACAAGATCTTGGAACATGGCCCCAATTACTGGACATTACCCGTGTGGGTCTTGCACTGTTTGCAAATTAACATCAGCAACAAAAGAATTACAACTGTTTGAAGAACTACTTCGGACCCAACGTCAGCACACAAATTGCAATTCATCCCATATAATCTACATGATCACGTGTCCATGTGGATTAAAATATATTGGGATGATGTGCCGGAAAGCCAAAATAAGAATTGGTGAGCATAAAAGCAACATAAAAAAAAGTGACAATAAAATTGAGCAAGCACTTCCTTGACTTCAATCACAGAGCAGAAGAATTGAAATGGACGATCATAGGGATGCTAACCACAAAAAATAACAATGCGGAGAGAATCCTATTTGAAAGAGAACAAAGATGGGTAGATCGCTTAAAAACGAGCAGCGAAGGAATGAATGACGAAATACCATGGTACCAACTCTCTTGAAGAATTTCTCTCAAAGAATGGTTTGAGATACTCCACCGAGGTCATCCGAAATTTACACTACAAAATATTTCCATTTAAAGATACCAACCCGATTTCTCCCATTATAAGATCCAAACCGGGCTAACAAAAAAGATGATTGTAATGAAATAAATACACTACCCTGGTGTTATCATGGTCTTGTAGAATAACTGCCCTCAAGAATAGCAACCACCAGTGAGAAAACATACATTAATAACTGTGCACCACATAGAACCTAAAGCGACCACGTGACAACCCATATCCACCACTCATGTAATATATGTGGCCGCATAGCTATACGATGATTATGATACATACCACTGCCAAACAGTCTTTTTCTTAAAAAGCATTGTCTATATATTACAACTGAGTAATAAGATGACCGCGAGTAATATACACCTTTATTAACAAAATAATTAGAGCATTATGCGGGAGTCTGTTTTCGTTCTCAGTCTTTTTCAGTATTCGTAGGTACAATCAATAGAAAAAGGACATAGGAAGTACACCCGTCACTTCCGGGGGTAGCGGCAGTGCAAGCAAGGAAGTCCCACAGAGCTGGTGAGAACTGCCATGCTGCAAGAACCACGAGGAAAAGACCAAGTAAGATCGTTCCTTTAACATTATATTTCCTTTCAACACAGGCGACGGAGAATACTTTCTCTTGACCCCCGAAGGAAGTACTGCCCAAGACTTGAGAGGTATTGGTTAAATAACTAATTGTTATCGGTTACGGGCACAGAAAAGGGTTGTGAGTTTTATTGCATAACAGATGAGATGTTTTGAGAGAGGCAATAGATTAACAAACTTGATAACAAATGCTACGCATCATGATATAACTGATAACCATGCTGATATGCATTACTCATTTTATATACAAACGGGGACATCTAATAACTATGAGTCCCCCATTAACAATACAATCAGAATAAGCTTCATAAATAAATCGCGCCGATATTTAAACTTTTTTTGCACAACTTTTCACTTGACAAAAACCATTTTCTAATCATATGGTGATAGATAAGACAAACTTAAAAGCCTCAGTACCGTGTTCACAGTGTTTTTCTAAGATGTTCAAACCTATCACTAAAACATAGAATTTAGAGTAACATATAGGGTTGAAAACAAATTTCTATCTAGTTATTTTTTCGATTACAGGTACTATTGGCCTCATTAAAAAGAAAGTGGATAATGAACCACTGCTGTACTACACAAATTGTGCAAGTATCATTTTAATTTTCATCTCGGTCCTGAAGAAAGACACATAGACCCGGCTTGGCCCAGTGGGGCTGAAACATGTCGACCAATCTTTATGTATAGAGGGTCCAGTAACACGATCCATATCTACACAGGAATCTTCTCTTTTAATAATCCTTGAATCACAATTTTAATAAAGTTTTGTTTTGATGATCCAAAGATTTTTAAACCTCATTATCATTTTTCAAGAGCACTATTTCTGGAACACTGCTACACAACCAGTGGTTACCTTCAGGTGGAGGTCGCATATAACTAGAAAGACCCTATGATGATGCACCCACACCACGTTAATTGGTGGAGAACCAAGATATACCACCTCATCGCTTATGTGCGTGTATGAGGGGTTTTTATGAAGGTCACAAAAAAACTCTGGTGCTGTAGTTTCAAGTGATCCATTATCTTATTGATTTTGATATATAGCCTGGAAGCTGAATGGATCAAAAACTTCTGCCTCCCTCACTTTGATTGAAGAGTTCCTGCAAAATATACTTATTTTTCAACTGTTTGTGTTTGCATGCATATATCTCTGTGGAATTCTTTGGTGTTTCAAATTGGCTTTTGGATCTGCTAATGCTGTACTTCAGACAGGTGGTGCTGAAGAGATAAAGAAATCTGAGGATAAAATAGTAAAGAAGAAGGATATGAGAAGGAGAATACTCTATGGTGCAATTGATTCTGCCATGTATAATATGGCAGGAAATTTGCCACCGGGATACATCCAGAACTACACGGCCAGAGCCACGAGTTCCAGGAGCCCGCAAGCATAACCACATTTGCCCAAACAACGCATTTACCTTACCCACGCATATGCGTGTTTAAGGCAAACACACACTAGTGTTCTGAATGGGCAGGGACTTGAAAGAGGAACTTTGAAATGGGAAGCGGACAAGGATCAGTAAGTTGGGGCTGGGTCTGGAGGTCTTTTCGGGGGAGGAGGGTGTTGGGGTAGCTTTAAGGGCTGGGTTTTCAGGCATGGGCGTTCGGGGTAGGTTTCAGGGGTGGGGGTTCTCAGTAGTTTTCAGGTGTTGGGGTTTTGGTAGTTTTTAGAGGAAGGGTTCAGGTTAGTGTTTGGGGTGGCGGTTCAGGGTAGTTTTTGGGGTAGTTTTCAGGGGAGGGAGGAGTTTGGGGTACTTTTCAGAGGTGGGAGTTTGGATATTTTTCAGGGGTGGTGGTTGTTCAGGGTATTTTTCTGGGGTGGGGGTTCAGGGTAGTTTTTAGGGGTGGTGGGGGTTCTGGGTAGGTATCAGGGGTTGGGGGTTTGGGTAGTTTTCAGGGGTGGGGGTTCGTGGTAGTTTTCAGGGGGGTTCAGGGTAGTTTTCAAGGGTAGTTTTTAGGACTCAGGGGGTCGGTTTATATTTTAGGGATTAGGAAAGGGCTGGAAATATTTAGGGGTCAGGGAGAGGTCAGGGTAATTGTTAGGGATTAGGGGATTTTGGGGTAGTATTTAGGACTGGAGGCAGGGATGTTTTGGGGCTCAGGGGAGGGGGTTGGTTTTCAGGAGGTAGGGGGTAGTTTTAGAACTCAGGGCAGGGGTCGGGGTCAAGTCTTAACCACATAAATGTGTTTACCATACATGCTTTGACAACACAGAAATTATTGTAAAGGCATGCGTGGTGAAGGCATATCCGTGTTTAAGACTTGCATTGTACAGACTGTGATGAACTGCTAGCCGCAGACACCACCAACTCATTTGAACAGCCAAAAGGACCTCCTTCAAGGAACGCATCGAAAACAATGCACACCATAGCAAAGAGCTCTTCAACATCGTGAAGGAACTCGCCAACCCCAGCTCCAGCTCCACCGACATCCCGCCATCACAAGACCTCTGCGACTCCCTAGCTGCCTTCTTCCACCGCAAGATTGCAGACATCCACGACAGCTTCAACACCCAGACCTCTCCGACAGAAGCCTACACCCCAGAATCACCACCCCCCAGTCACACCGTCCGCCTGATCTCCTGGAACCACATCAATGACGAAGACACCATCAAGACCATGAACACCATCCTCTCCGGCTCACCATCCGACCCCTACCCCTACCACATCTTCAACAAAGCGAGCTCCATCATCGCATCCCAACTCCGCAAGATCTTCAACAGCTCAATCGAGACTGCCACCTTTCCGGAAAGCTGGAAACACGCAGAGATCAACGCCCTACTCAAGAAACCCTAGGCAGACCCAAAGGACCTCAAGAACTTCAGACCCATCTCCCTGCTTGAGTTCCCGGCTAAAGACATCAAGAAGATCGTCAACAGACAACTGACCCAATTCCTCAAAGAGAACAACACCCTGGACTCGTCCCCATCCAAATTCCGCAGCAACCACAGCACCGAAACCGCCCTCATTTCCGCCACCGATGACATCAGAACCCGGATAGACAACGGTGAAACCGCAGCCCTTATCCTCCTTGACCTCTCGGCCGCCTCTAACACCGTCTGCCACCACACCCTGTGCGCACACCTCTGCAACGCAGGAATCTGCGACAAAGCCCTCGACAGGATCACCTCCTTCCTCACCGGCAGAACCCAGAGAGTCCGCCTCCCTCCATTCTGATCCGAAGCCACCAAGATCACCAGCGGCTTACTCCAAGGATCATCCCTCAGCCCAACCCTCTTCAACGTCTACATGACACCGCTTGCCAGCATCATCCGATCACACGACCTCAACATAGTCTCATACGCCGATAACATCCAGCTAATCCTCTCCCACACAAAAGACCCCACCACCGCCAAAACCAACTTCCACGCAGGGATGAAGGCTATTGCGGAATGGATGAAGAGCAGCCGCCTCAAACTGAACTCAGACAAGACGGAGGTCCTCATTCTCGGCTCCACCCCTTCCGTCTGGGACGACTCCTGGTGGCCAGCCTCGCTGGGTACTGCGCCGACACCCACCGGCCAAGCATGCAACCTGGGGTTCATCCTGGACTCTTCTCTGTCAATGACCCAACAAGTCAACGCCGTCTCCTCCTGCTTCAACGCACTCCGCATGCTTCGCAAGATCTACAGATGGATCCACACTGAAACCAGAAAGACGGTCACCCAGGCCCTTGTTACCAGCAGGCTGGACAAAGGCAATGCCCTCTACGCAGGAACTATGGCCAAACTCCAGAAGAGACTCCAACACATACAAAATGCTTCCGCACGCCTCATCCTCGACATCCCCCGCCACAGCCACATCACCGCCCAACTGAAGGACCTGCACTGGCTTCCTGTCAACAAGAGGATCACCTTCAAGCTCCTCACCCAGGCTCACAAACCACTCCACGATGCTGGACCAGCATACCTCAACAAGCGACTCACCTTCGACACCCCAAACCGCCAGCTCTGCTCCGCCGACCTCGCCACCGTTCCACGAATCCACTGAACAACCACCGGCAGCAGATCTTTTTCCCACCTCGCCGCCAAGACATGGAACACTCTCCCTATCCACCCGTGACAGACCCAGGAACTGCTGACCTTCCGCAGACTCCTCAAGACCTGGCTGTTTGGGGAAACATCCTTTACAACGAAACTTTTACAACGCAGTGCTATTACAACGCAGGTTTTACAACGAAAACCATTACAACGCATTGCACTGGGGGGCGCTCTAGGATAGGAAATAGATTTAATTTACTATCCAACACCTTCCCTACTATCCACGGGGACTGGAGTTGGAATAGTAAATTAAACTATTCACTATCCAGCACGCCAAAGCGCTATGCGTTGTAACAGCATGCGTTGTAAAAACTGCGTTGTAACAGCATGCGTGGTAAAAGCATGCGTTGTAGTGTCATACATCCGGCTGTTTGACCTGTAGCTGCTGCCCCCTAGCGCCTTGAGACCCTCACAGGTGAGTAACGCGCTTTTCAAATGGCTGATTGATTGATTGATTGATTGATTTATTGATGGTTCCAACACATAACCCTTGCCAACAGTAAGTCATTTGATTATCTGCCAAGAATCAAATTGTTTTCTACTTACGCTATTACAATTGGCTAAACTTTAAAACAATCAAGCCTTTCTAACCGATTATACTACACCCAAAAAAATAAAAAAGGAGGTAGTGTGAAGAATTGGGAATCGTTTGAAGTGCCACAAAGATAATGTGGATGACCTATATATATTTGTATCATGCCTACCAATCCAATATGTAAGACTGGTTAGAATCCAGATATACTTGAAATATTGACAAGATAACGCAGCAATGGGCGCTCTACATTATAGAACAGAGTTTGCCATGAATTAGATCAAAGGCATGGGGCAGAGTGGCGCATGAAATTAGCTTCACTGCTAGAAAATGATCTTGAGAAAACCGGAAATGGTGTTACAGATGGTCCTGGATCAGAAAAAGTGACCATGACATAAGTGAAGGTTAAAAAGAATGTTATACAGAGGACTAAATTGCATCAGCACCCACTGCTCTGAGAGCATCAGAGACTGCTGGTGAGAGTCGCTTTGAGTTTGGGTAAAACCAGTCCTGACCTTCATAAGAATGTGGTAGTTACTTTTGAAATTGATGGTGACATTGATAACTGTTCGAAGACATTCACGCTCACTAAAGGGATCCATATAATTGAAGAAAAAAATATTGAAGGTGGTTGCGTAGGAATTTAATTGAAATCATATTGCCCCTATTGCCTGAACACTCATTATTTACACATTTAAAGAGCTCTGCTTGAGCTGTTTAGACTGGCCACTGGAAAGTGCCTAAGAAGGTTAATTAAACAACCACAAGGAGATGATGAACGAAGAGCTGAAACTTTTCAGACACTCACCCCCAGTCACAGATCTGGGTTGAATCCATCAACGTTCTTTAGCTCATTTCCCCACCCCAGTTCTGCATTCCGTCCATCACTTGTGTGCCTTTTGCTTACTTGCCGTTAGTGCACGGGTATGCCAGACGTTGGTCCTGGGCTCACTGTGCCACTGGATTCAAACTAGTCTGGCTGATGAGGGTTGAAACCCCGAAACCGGACCTAGGATGCTTGTTTCCGGTCCAGGGAAGACCTGGCCTGGCAGTTCGGGCTGCACTGTTCCCATGAGGCACAGGGTCAAGACTGATTTGCATATGGTGGGTCTAAACTGGGGTGGCATGGTGAGCAAAAGAACAATGGATTTAACCCAGATCTCTTGACTGGGAGTGAATGTTTTGACGTGTTCTGCATGCCATCCATCCCTTGTGTGTCTTTTGCTTTTTTTTTTTTTAAACATATTTTATTGAAGGTTTTCATCATGCAGCAATATTACGAAAGTCAACACCCTCAATGACCAAACATGTCCTCAGTTATACTCCAACAAAGTCTAAAACGTACCCCCTCACCCCCCCAGGTGGTGTGGGTGTAGCAATACAAAAAAGTGCATCATGTGTTATGCAGTTGTCATGGATGAGTGCTCAACTTAATGGGGTCTCTGGGTGTCGTTCATGCATTCCTAGTGCTCTAGCTTACTTCTTCCATCTGCAGGTTCGACAAGGCCAGTACCAGAGTTTCCCATGCTCTCGCGTGCTCCAAGGCCTTTTTCTGTTTGGAGCGCCTTGTGTGTCTTTTGCTTAAGGAGGTTGATTGGCAATGCCAAGTTGTCCAAAGTTACATTGAAAGCTTTGGTCAAATTAGCTTTAATGCAAACAGAACAATTTATGGACAGAATGCAGAACAATGGCATACATTCACCCCAGTACAGAGATCTGAGCCTAAATCCATCGTTTTTGCTCACCATGCCACATAGCTTTAATGCCATTTTATGGCTACATCAAAGGCAGCATTGTTAAACTGATGAGGATTTGTATAACTTTGTATACCTTGATTACAAGGGTACACATAGTGAATGGTTGTTTTTCAAATGCAAATTACCCAAAGGCACATCACATGAAGAGCAGGTCTAGTTGTCTAAACTTTAACATGGATGAGGGTGAAAATAAATACTGTAACATTAGTATGACAAAAGTTTCCCGAGGCACCCTAAAAAATGTAAAAGAGTTGGCCATGGAAAACCCTGGAGAATGAGTAAGAGGATTGTCAGAATTAGGTAATATGTTTTTTTAAGTCAGTGTTTTTTTTTCATAGGACTTAAAGAATATTTGTATTTATATTCTCAAAGGGGAACGGTGTTCTTGGGCACCTCTCTCTCTTTGTGAGTGGGTTACCGACAGTTTTAAACTGGTGGTAAAGTATTACTGTTTTGCGACTGGAATTTGGACGCAAAACAGAAATACATACCATACTGATTCAGTTTTTGGAAAAAGCTGATTTCCTGTCGCAAACAGCACGATTCTGTGAATTGGGCCGTTTTTGATCGGAAAAATGCTTTGTACATCTGGCCCTTAAATCCTATCCATGATAGCAGGAGTGATGTTAAACTCCACTATCCCCAACTTTGTAGTAGGTGGCTTCTATTCTATTTCAGGGAGGCCGTGCCCCAGCAGTTGGAGCAGGGTCAAGGCAGATATGCATATGGCTGGGTACAAACTGGGATGTTTTGGTGTGCAAAATAACGATGGATTCTGAGGTGGCCCAAGTAATTACCAGTGGCTGGGAATAATTCAAGCATTCCATCCATCACTTTTTGTATACTTCTGAGTGACTGATATAGGCATTCAGGAAATCAAGTATAGCCAAGAAATACAGGGTAACAAGTAAGCAAAGGAACCAGAAAAAACACTACTGCCTTACACTACCTAGAACCTGCATGCACTCTAATCACGGATTCCCCTCTATCATTTTCAGCAGATTCATTGCTGACTTCAGAATAACAAGAGACATCACCAATACAGTGGACAAATATGCCTTGTTGAGGGACATGGATACAAGCTTGTGAATTTTTGAAGCAGTTTTCTGGAGAATGCTTCAGGATTTTCTTTTCAGTGGTCTATTGCAATATTTTAGTCATCCTGCATTATGAGATTAAAGGTAGACACATTTGTGTTATTGTCAGTATTGGAAGTTCAGAGGGTCACAGATTGATTAA
This sequence comes from Lissotriton helveticus, assembly GCF_964261635.1. Taxonomy (NCBI): domain Eukaryota; kingdom Metazoa; phylum Chordata; class Amphibia; order Caudata; family Salamandridae; genus Lissotriton; species Lissotriton helveticus. The sequence continues at coordinate 1,814,510,928 of NC_136067.1, read as the reverse complement.
ACTGGACATATGTAACCATACAATGAAACTGATTAGCAGTTCAGGCTTCTGTCAGACCTGTTCAGTATCTGTGACTTTACAAGGAAATATAGACAAGAACTATGCTTATTTGTCTTTGGTCTCAGTGGTGTTGATGGAAAATGCTGCCTGGAGGTGCTCTTGGAGGTGCTACCTGAAGATACTACTAGTAATTAGATGCTGTGTCTGAGAAACCAGATCTGGTACCTAGAGCACTTTCTTGCTCGACCAACAATATAGGCATTGAGGGCTGTCGGGGCATGATAGCTTAAATAATGTGGCCGCAATTACCTTTCCATAAGACCTGCAAAAACTTCACATGAACCTGCAAAATCCCTGTAAGATTTGGTGTTGTCTAGGGATTCTTATCAGGACCCCTGAAAGATCCTGTGTTCTTTTCTCTGGAGGCTTTCTCAGCCATACCACCCACTGAGGGGAAAAGATATGGAGTTGTGGCAGAAAATTAAGCAGCCAAGGAGACTGTAAAGATGGGTTTTTGGGGCAGGTATCACAGCGTCTATCTGTCTTAGGGTTTGAGAAGGAACCTGGATAAGTGTGGCTCAGGCCTGGACCGGGACTGTTGTCATGCAGGATGTTCATTTGTGACAGGAGCGCCCTCTATGACATGCTGTACATCCCTTATAATATAACACCATAGACAGAAAACTCTTTACAGGAAATCTTCAGGTCAAGAGTGCCTGGTTCATCATAGGCAGTGGATAACGCAGGTATTCTTGGCCTGGCACATTGCTCGTTAATGTGCTTGTGTTACTACCTTTCAGTCCATACCCATCTGGATTTCCGCACTATTGCAATTCTGGTTCTTCTTATTCCCCTATTTATTGGTCCTGATGAAACATGTTCTTTATTTTTCCACATAGTTATATTAGGTATCTTCCTCTCTAACTCTTCCTTGACATTTCTGGGTATCTGTGCTATGCTGTTCTCAATCAGGTGTTTGTTAAGAATCCAATATTCCAGAAAAAGGGATGAGAGTCATCATCTGATAAATTTATAGAAATATATTGCATGTTTTCTCTCATACCTTCTGCTTGTATGAATAATGTTTGTTCTTATCTGCTCATGAATTAACTTTATCCATTTTGATTGAATATTTATTTTAATCGATTGCCAATCTTGATATGAGTTTAAGTCCGGGTGTGCAAAAAAATATACATTTGAAAATCCGTTGCAAACTGCTTTGCAAATTATATTAAAGGGCTGTATGATGTACTAAAGTGAACACATTATGGAATTGGTAAAATGAATACCAAACAAAAAAACATAGTCATCACAAAAAAGTGATTTCCAAAATAGAGATTGTGTATTAAAACATACTAAAGAGTTGCAAGTTAAACAAGCATTGGCATAGCCAATAGGTCTCCCCTTTGGGGCCTTATAAGTATTTAGTTATGAAGCACAATATCCTTCGTGCAACAACATCCACTGTTGCATGGATAAACACTTATAAGTTCCCAAAGGCGAGACCTATTGGCTATGCCAATGATTGTTTTACATAACCTTGTATATATGTGCATATACACAACATACATACATAAAAAACACAGAAGGGGAAGCTCCTCAAGTAAGGGCAAGAACAGGCTCTAATAGGTGGAACAGCAGGTCCAAACAATCAGATCGTGAGGAATTTGAATGATCAGATCAAAGTACCCTCACACACCTGGTAGAGTACATTTACACACACTGGTGCGTTGTCTTGCTCGATGGCCAAATGAGCAAGGTATGGTATGAGTGTGCCCCTGCGTACATCACATCAGATGGTGCTTGTCAGCAAATGGTAACAGTTAACTCAGTTCCTTTCTGAGTGTGCTATACTTCAGTAGCTGCGCTTTAATACTTCGCGCTGCACTCCCTCCTGTATGGCAAGCTGTCTTTGGCCCACTTGAAATCAAGGAGAGACTTACAAGTCCAGCAAATCATGTGGATCGCTGAACAGAAGTTGTGTGCTTCCACCAAAAAAGTGCTTGTCTTCCACACAACTGTGATCATTTAGTTTATTTATCCTGCTGCCTGAGCTTGAACATTCAGCGGCACGCACATCATTGTAATTAACCGTGGGCGTAGTTCGCGTAGAAGCACTTTACGTATCCACGCAATGTGCACTTCGTACTGCGCGAGCTACGCGTAGCTACGCGATCTGCGTAGTGCACTGTGCAAAATGCTGTTCACACTGATTACACAGTGCCGGATGCTTGCACAGTGCAAGCGGTAGTTTTCTGCCGCTCGAGTAGATTTCTACTCGAGCAGCAGATTTCTCAACACGGACTGGTAGTTTCTCATCGCGAGTGGTCGCAGGCATACGCGACAACTCGCAATTAGAAACCTGGTTTATTTTCAACGATTGCGATCAGCAACTGGATGTTGCTGATCGTGAATGAGGAAAAAGTCTCGCCGGAATGTCATTTTGCTCGCTTGCAGTCACCAACTTGCCGTTGAGGACCTAGAGCAAGCAAAAAATGACCGCTGCACTACGCTACGCTACCCTACACGTGTTTGCACTGTGCTACGTGCAATTCGCATAGTGCGAAGTAGTGCAAACTTCGCAAACTACGTAAGCGTAGCGTAGTGCTTCACCCAGGGTTAATTGTAATGCTATTAAAGTGTCTTAGATAACTAGATAATTTACGCTGTAATTTTCTCTGGCAGCAGCATAGATGGAAACAGGGCAGTCATTAACCAATATTGATTTTTAGGTATGGCTTGACAGTGCAACTGTCACTTGCCCTTTTAACTTTCTCCAGTATTATTGTACGGTTCTTTGCTTCCACACAAATGCTTATCCATTCCTAGGCTATCTCCTCCTAATGCGTCACATAACCATACAACATTCATTTTAAAGCCAAACCTATTGGCATTGCCAGTGCTTATTTTCTTAATTTAGTCCCTGTGCTTCCACACAGTTACACAGGGAACGGACAGCGTAACAAGCATGCTGTACTATAGGAATGAAGAATGAAGAGCCCCAGGGCAAGCAGATTCATAAAGGGGCGAAGTGAGACTTGCAGGGGCCCTGGAATGTGCCCAACCCGCACAGCGCTTAGCGCGCGACAGACCACCAGATCCTAGTACATTATATGAATCCGGCAGTGACTCAGGGGCGTTCCCCTCTCTTTCCCTCAATGAGCCTACAGTTGGGAATGTGGGATGGTGAACTGTGGATTTGTATTGCCTTTAATAGGAAAGACCTTTACTTACAAGAAAAGCGTACAGCTCTGGTTTTACTTTTAAGCTGAGTAGCACGGGCCCCGCGGGGGCTCCGGAGAACGCCCCCCTCCTCCTGCACGCCCCCGATCATGCATCCTTCCGAAGGCTGAAGTAACAGGCAGTGGGACAATAGTACAGTACTTACTTCAGGAGAATGGAGGCAGTGTGTGAAAGAGTGGGGGCCTCTGATAGTCCCATGCCAGGCATCCAGTGAGCACCCGCCAGGGAACATGAAGCGCTTTTTGGCTGTATGTGAAGGTTCCTGTTTTCACATATTAAAGAGGGGGTCCACAGTCACCAGCCTCCTGGAGCCTAACATCGCCCCCTGAGAGCAGCGCCCACTCGCTCCTCGCCTTTTCACTGGTTGGCACAAGCATGATGACATCACCTCACCCCCCATCTTGCAAAGGCGGCATTGGACAGGCACACTTCACGGGTGGGAGGGTTTTCCCTGTGGAGAAAGGAGTGCAACAAAAACAAACAAGCGCGGTCCTAAAAAGCTATTGCCATGCAACAAGCTTGCAAACCACCTCTCCGCAAGCAATAAACACAAAACAAGTGGATGAACTTTGTGGCAAGCCCTCTGAAAGCTGCGAACACAGCAGAACATTTTGCTTTGAACACCAGGCACCTAACCAGATACCAGAAGAACACACACTGCCTCTCTTTCCTTCTTTCATTTAGTTGCTTCCCTGTTGAAATGGATCCAAAAAAGACGAGGAGAGGAGGAGGCAGCAGGGGGAGGGGAAGAGAGGAGGTGGCCTGCGCCGAATTCCCTTGCGGGAGCGAGCAGGAACCATATGTCAAAGCTCGCTCCCGCAAGGGAATCGCCAAACGTGCATGTGTTGCCATTGAAGACAATGCAATGCGTGCACGTTTTTGGCAGCCAAACTGAATCGATGGCTCAAGGCCTTTTTCCTATGTAGTGCATGCGTGCTGCATAGCCGAGACCTAAAAAGGGCACCTAAAAGGCAGCAGAAACATTACAATGCCTGTATTCCATGCAGTGGTGGTGGTGAGGAGGCATGATCTACGAGCTCTTCAGTGCCGACAGAGAAATCAGAAGTAGATTTCTAGTAGAGGGTCACCTGTTTGAGCAAAGAAGAGGAGGTATATGTCACATGAAGGCTGAGCAGGTTTGTCATACCAGCCTTAATAACAAGGTGCAGCCTATGCTGCAGACACAGACTGAACACAGACCAGCCATTCCTGCACATGCTCAGGTTTTACGCTCTCTACATTTCCTATCATCAGGGAATCAATCCTCTGTGCTAACGAAATTGTTAGGAGTGAGCTAACATGAGCGGTGCCGGTCAGAAACAGATTAGGAAGATCACTGCAGCCTTAGAAATGGAGAAATGTAAGTTGACTGAGACCTCTCACCTTACGAAAGGTGAATGAAAAGAGGCTTGTAGAAGAGCATCAAGGTTGTGTGATGTAGGGTATCTAAGGAGTTAACCCTCAGTAAATTATATGATGGAAACCTGGGAACTTCAGAGGGTGTTCCTTTACATATCTTCACTCCCAGATACTCAGCTACAGCTATTATTATTCAAATATCGGGTTGGATTCTGTTATTAACTGTGTGGATGGATTAAGGTTTAAAAATGTTAATGTTAATTTTCTAATAGTCTGTCTTCATTTTTATAGGACACGTATGATTTCAAAACTGCTTTTTTATCAAATCTAATATGTAATCGTAAAAAAGCACCTGCACTATTGGTGAATGTGGAATTTTTAGATGTCGCACGTGCCCTAGCAATTAAAAAAAATAAATAAGTTTGGGCTAGGATTGTGATCACTTTAGATTTAAGACCCTCTAGGCGAGCTGTTGTCGAATTTTAGGGTCTGAGTGCAAAAATGGATTTATAGCGATACATGTGCACTTTATTCTTGCTATTCATAGCGGACTCTGTGAGGTCTTGTCAGTAGGCTGCGCTTGAACCTTGGAATGTTTGGGGTCAATGTAATGTATAATTTGGGTGTGCATTCATGTAATTATTATTTTAAAGAAAAGTGTCTAAATAATAATCAACTTGTACTGAACTATCAAGAAGTTATCAAGGCACTGTTGCAGTAAGAAGAGACACATTCCAAAGTGCACTTCTATGGCATTTTAATAATTTGTGGGATCTAATCCTGACGACAATAAATGTACATATTCATTTTCCACATACCAAAGGTGATTTATAAAATATAACATTAAAATTTGATCAAATTGTAGGTTTTCCAAATGTCATAGGATGTCTAGATGGGAAAGATATACCTATATGCCTTTTCTTTTCTGCAGAGTATATTTCCAAGAATAGGAAAAGCCAACAATGTGTTAACTTTCAGCTGGTCTGTAATTCCGAATATGTCATAACCAACACTGTTGCTCTTTACTCAGGGAGTGCTTATGTCACGTTCAATTCCCGTCACTGGGGACTTGACAGCTGTTTGGCAAGAGGAGATAAGGGAGTTGGATATTTGCTTGGTGAGTGTCATGTGGCATGGGGTTATATCATCCTTGACAAAAATGTAAACATTACACTCACACCTATGTTTGTATGTTACTGGTGACAGTACCTATCTCACACCACATCTAAAACCACCAACTCAAGGTAAGCATTGATACAATAAAGCATAAACAAAGGCCTGAAGAGTAATCAGGAGAGCCTTTGAGATTTTAAAGTGTCAATTTCACTGTCTACATTAAAGTGGTGGTGCTTTAGGGCCTGATTACGTGTTTGGGGTTGCAGGAGGGGGAACACCCTGCTCCCACACCGCCAAACCTGTGGTTAAGCCATCCACCAGATTTGGAGTATTCTCCTGTCTGGCGGGTGGTTCTATGGTGTCCCCACAGTGGTCCCTATGAAATAGGCACCACAATTGGAACGTCAAAATGAGTACCTGCACGGCATGGAATGCTGCAGTCCATTCCATGCAGGTACTGGGGTGAATTAAGACAGAGGGGTGCAACATGTGCCCCCCTGCATGCACCTCATGGAGCATAGGCACAAGGAGGCCTTGTAGGGCCCCCTCTGTTTCCTCACTGCCATACTTTTCATGGCGGTCACACCACCATGAAAAGTGTGGTGGTGAGGAAACTTGTAATATGCTTGGTGGGGCACCAGCGGCCTCGCCAAGTGTATTGCAGCCTCAAGACCACCGAACCACTGCTATGGATATCTGATCCCTGGCGGCTGTGAATGTCCCAGGGCAACCCAACTGCCCTGGTCATAATAGGGCAGTCGGACTTGTAATGAGGCTCTAAGACTACAGCCTGAAGACATGCTTTAAAATTACCACATAATACACAATACTCCATAGCATTGCTTTGAACATAGGTTAGCCCCAGAAAACAAAGGTCAATGATAGTGATGAGGATCCACACCCAACTCACCCTACATATGGACTACACAATATGAGGCCTGCTGAGAGAAGAGCATGAAGAACACAAATCATAGTTATTTGAGATGAGAAATTGTATTATGTTATAATAAAGACATTTTCGATAACAGTAGCTACTCCTGTTTCTTTACAGTTACCTTTCAAAATCTTTAGAAATTCCAATGTAATGTTTTTAGATGAAAACTAAACTAAACTGATATTTTTCACAATTGATAAACATATGTAATGAAGAATCCAACATGTTCTACTTCCTTCTACCGGAGTTTGACCAGGTCATGGCCTCATGGCCACCGCCTTGAAGGACCTTGACAACACTTCTGCATCTACCACATACACCAATTCTAGCAGCTTGACCTGATACACCACTCATGCAAGAGCCTTCATTTCTCCTAGGTAGGGAAAGCTAGCCTTAAGTCCAGCATTAGTGGTTTTAAGTTTTTCCAAGTCACTAGAAACCTGAACTAAAGACCTTGTTATATCCCCATTTTGGTGTGTCAGCTCGTCTACATGCTCTACAGAGCGGCAGAACACCTGCTATATTCTGTGTTGTATTGTCATCTCCTAGGTGCTTAGTTCCCCTGCTATTTCCCTACATAGTGATTCAGCATCATGAGAAATTTAATTTGTGCTGCAAGTCAACGTTTAAAATGTATTATGGGCCGTTTTTTGTAGCTCTCCACTGCAGAGGTTAATTCGCAGATTGTTTTTTGCTGCTTTTTCTTCATACAAAACATTGCATTTTCTAGCTTCCTGAAGTGCTGTGTCAATACTGATGCATTTTCTCCTTCAGTTGACATACAACTTACTTCTAAATGGCATTGCCTTGCAGTGGGCCTTACTGGGTGAAAGAATGAGCGTTGCCTATTCAATATCACACTGACAGTTGGATTTGTGTTTACTCAGAAGAAGGTGTTGGATCTGCCTTAGCGTCAGTCTCCATATATATCCATAGCCATGTTTGTATGCCTTTCAAACTCAGTTTGTTATCCAGACTGGTACATTTTGCTTGCCTCTCCTCATGTGTGACATCAACCATACTGTTGGTAGATGATTGTATGTGGACATAAATTACTCATGAGAAATAATTTCATTGATTCTAAGTACATCTATTTTAATAGTTTGGTTGTTGGCAGAGGGGGGTGAACTCATGCTCGAGCAATAGCCACAATCCTTATCATGATGAACCACAAAAAGTCACTAAATTAACCTGTGCCTAACCCTCTGGTAGTTTGGCACAAAAGCAGTCAGGCTTAACTTAGAGGCAATGTGTTAAGTAAGTATGCAGCACACATACAGTAATAAACTGAAAACACAAGAAAACTCCCACATCAATTTAGACAACTAGAGTGCACTTTAATAAATTATTTGACACCAAAATGACAAATACTCAATCAGTAGAACCTGAGTTATGATTTTTTTAAATTTTAATAGAAAAATAGCGCCTTAAAGATCAAAGCGCCAAACCCTGGATATCTACTCTAGCAATACTATGTCCTTCCACAATGGAGAGCGGTTCGATATGCACAAAGTGGATTCAGTCCCGTATCTGCTTACCTTTGGACTAAGAAGAAGCTTTGAAGAACAATGTTTGAAAAGGTAAAGTTCAGTGGGGCAAGGCAGCCAGCAGTGCCCAAGGAGGAGGCGTCATCATCAGGGAGCAGCAGGACGAAGTTGCCTGCAGATTCTAACGTGTGAGCTGAGTGTATTTTATGGGATTTGAACATCTTTAGTGGGACGAAGCTGCAGGCTGTAGCTGACAAGGGCTCCACAAGGCTAGATACTCCATATTCGAGGAGCAGCTGAACAGGATTTGCTGCTGCATAGTGGAACATAGCAGGACCTACCCAAAAGTCAGGCTGACTGGTGATGCACCTTTGTCAGATCACCAAGCATGCAGGTCCCTGTATCCTCTTTTGGCAGATATTTCTTTTACTGGGCTACCTGGGCACACGTAGAACCAATTCCAAGGGTCCAGGACTTGAGGGTCACCACTTGGAGGGCCAGGAATCACTCAGGCTGGGTCCAGGTTTGGGTTCAAGATGGTTGGATACTTTTCTATCCCTGAGACTCTGATCAGGAGGCGGGACAACTTGCCCCTGGAGTTGCTCTCAAAGTCTTGGGTTCAAGCAGGAAAGCAGGTCTCAGGCAGAAGGACAGTCCCCCGAGGGCACAGGCAAGGCACAGACAGTGAGGCTGTCCTCTTAGAGTCCTTCTGCAGATGCAGAGGGGAACAGAAGAGTGGGTCTGTATGTCCCAGTTTTATTTATGGTGCCAGCTTGGAAGTGGAAGAAACCTCTGCAGGTTTATTTTGCCAAGTCAAATTGGCAATTTAATTGTGCATACTGGCTGCAATGTCAGTCCTGAGACATGATTTAGGGAGTTGCTTAAGTGGGTGGATAATAAGCGCTGCAGGTCCACTAATAACATTAAATCTACTAGCCCTGGGTACTTTACAGAGGACTTTAAAGTAAATGAAATATGCCAATCAGGTGGGAGCCAAAGTTATCATGTTTTAGGGAGTGAGTAAAAAGATTTAGGACCGGTTAGCAGTGGTAAAGAGCAGAGTCCTAAGGCCAGAAAAAGAGAATTCAGCAAATAGGAGGGGAGAAGGCAAAAGATTTGGGGGCAGATCAGCCTAAGGCTGACAAGTCTAACAACATAATACCATTATCAGTAATAGTACAGAAGTTTGTAATGCTGATTTGTTGTTTTTGTTTTTGAGAGGTATAAGTGTGATGATGAAATTTATGATGTTCCAAACATATAAGTAAAATTGAACATTACTTGTTATGTTGGTTGTTTTTATTTTTTATTCATACTTATTGTACTAATAGAACTGGACGTCCAATAATACACATTTGTATATAGTTTCTTTAATACATGGATTTTTATAAAAAATATTATAAGCAGTTTTTAATATTTAATTATTGTATCTTCTTGAAAGCATGCTTTAAGGTGTATGTTTTATTTAATACACTACTATAATCAGTATTTTCTACTTTCCCTGATGTGAAGGCCACCTTTTTCTGAACTATTTGCTTCTGGGTTTGGTGACATCCACTGCATCGATGTGGTCGCATTTTATGGCACAGATAATTGTTTTGTGTCTTCAGACACACTGAAAGAGAATTTGCCAAAAAGTCTTTTATTCTCTATCACACGTTTCTCTACCAATATTTCTAACTCAGCACCACTGGATTTTCACTTCCACCTGTTTGACACATCCCCATGAGACTCAGGGCTTGCCCCTTTCAAACTGGATACAAGTGAACTCAGAAGCATGCCCAACAAAGACCTCTGCCTCCGTCTTCACTTCTTCCATCACTACACCTGGCTTACTGTCTCATTCGCCCATGTCATCAAAGACTGCCAGTGCAATGTTCACAGTTTGTGAATATTACTTGTGATTCAGGAATAATTAAATGAGAATCTTAACAAGTCATGTTATCTTTGTATGACCAATAATGAGTCATAATTTGACAAAAAATACGATTCGTTACTTGAAAATTTCGTACATCAGATTTTTTATTTCTTTTAGGGCCATATGTATCAACAAACTATTTTGCGATTCCTAAATTGCGATTTTTAAGGAATCGCTATTTAGGAATTGCAAAATGGTATGTATGAAGAAAATCGCTATATTTTAGCGATTGCTTAATCTTCCTTATTTGCGAATTCGCATTTTGCGAATTCGCAATTAAGGAATAATTTCCAATGCATTCTTATGGGCCAGGAGGCCCATAGGAATGATTGCGAAATAATTCTCAAATAGCGAATTCGCAATTTGCTAATCGCAATTTGAGAATTATTTCAAGGGTGCAGGGGTGTCTCAAAGACAAATAATCAACAAGGTCCACCTTACGTAGAGTTAGTGTATAACCAGGTGTTCATGGAATACACAATATGTGTTAAAATACCCCTCATACACCAAAAGGGCCCTTGGTGTCATGCTTCATCATTGGGGTCTTCCCGCCCCGCTGCGGGACGGGGCAGTGCTGCGACAAGCGACTACGCTGGAGCATCTTTTATTATGAGAGTGCTATGTGAGGGAATGGGAGTGAGTGTCAGTAGGGTCAGGGGTGATAATGGATAAGTGATGTTTAAAAAATACCTGGCCTAGTGGTAGAAAAAACTTTTTAATAAACACTGGCTGGTATTGTTAAAAAAAAGTGAAGCGGAGAGGAAAAGTAGGTTAATGGACTTACTCTCCTGTGCGGGTCAACATGTTTCGGGGCCTCAAGCCCCTTCGTCAGGACCGGGGACTGATCCCCCTGTCACTCACTAATGTTTTACCACAAAAATATAGGGTGTATGTACTAAGAATAATGATCAATGTGTATAGTTATAATTTATAGATGTACGTATTCCTGGCTATATCAGTAATGCTGATGTAATATGCCTGAAAAGATAAGAGCATACAATTATAATTGCGCAGATCCCAGAGCGCAGGACTAATAGTCACCTGTAAGGGAAAAGCAAAAAAACGAAAGAACACATATATATATAGAATATGGTACATGGTATCCAGGACCGTGCTGGAAAGTACCCTGTAAGTGAAGTGCTAAAGGTCAAAACAGTACAACTACAACACATATCATGAGCACCACACAAAAGGTCAAAGCATTCATTCTGGCTGGGATACATACTCAGGATGTTTGGAGTCAGTGCCCCATGAGCCAACTCTGGAGCGAAGGGTAAAATGAGGATCCAAACTGTAAATAGGGAGAGAGAGGGAATGAAAGAAAAGAATGTTTTCTAGATCTAAGTAGTTGGAGCAAAGTGATTCCTAAACTAAATTTAGGGATAGAGCAGAAGTCAGCTATTCCATTCGGCTGTGCCGTACTCCCTTAACCCCCAGCACCGCGGTGCTTCCTCCTTCGTCCGTGGCTTCCGTGATACTGAGAAGCTGGGGAGGGGTGCCTTTTTAAATGGTGGGGTTAATTGAGTAATTGGGAGTTAATAGAATTATTGGTCTCACTCGGGACAGGATGGGCCCGCGAGATCGAGTTCAAAACATTGTTCTGCGGCGGCCATTATTGACAGGCTAGTTTGTTATTGAGGTACCGCTTATCTGTCGAGATTCGTCCCTGTTAGGCCAACAGACAAAGCCTTGATGTACCGCTAATGAATCTCGTTTATCCATTCTTCCAAATGCGGTGCGGAATGAAAATATCGTCCGCTGTGGGCTGGGTTTCTTTTTGTGCGCATGCGCGGTGTAGGTATTCTAATCGTAGTAGACACACACGTGCGCGATAGAGATCAACGCGCCTGCGTGTGTGACGGGTCACTGTTTACAATTCGATCTTCTGCTGTTAGTGGACACACGGAGTGCATTGAGATACAACGCGTCTACGCGTACGAAGAGTCCTTGTTTACAGTTCGAATGCTGGAGGCAATCATACATAGAGATTTAAGAATTAACGCGCAGAAAAGCCCCTGTTGATATTTAAGGGGGGGGGGAACAGTACTCTATAAATAAATAAATAAACAGTTGGCTATAGATTGGATGTGTTAAGTGGACATTATGATATTTCCACATTGCATTATGAATCAAAGTGTTTGTGAATGGTAACACATTCTTGTCTTAATCAACGTTTTTTTGAAAGAACTAGTAGACAGTTTATTCAGTGGACAGGGGTTCTATTCAGATTCTCAGCTGGGACCAAGGTATTTCGTCATTGAGGCCTGTCAGATGAGTGCCTAGACGAAACACCCAGCGTTGTTCTTTTGATAGGAGGTCCTTGTCGTTACTGTACGCCTCTATTACCGTCCATTTCAAATCATGGATGCTGTGACCCATAGTTACATAATGTGTCGCCATTCAAGTCGTGTTTTTTTTTTTACAGCGCACATTGCTGCGGTGTTCACTCATCCGGACTTTTACTGGCCTGGTGGTCATGCCCACGTATTCTTTCAGGCAAGGGCAGGTGATCAGATAGACCACGTTGCGGCTGTTACAATTCGCGAAAGAGCGTTGCTCCCAAGTGGACTGGTTTGAAAAAGTGATGTTGCGACTTTTTCGCGTGTATTGACAGGACGCACATGAGCCACAAGGGTGGTGTCCACTGACAGCTGTTAGTTTTTGCGGGTCTTTATTGGTGCGATCTTTAGGTCTTGTGTAGGCCAACATATCCTTATGATTTTTGCCCTTTCTGTGTGAAAACATAGGTTTTGGGGAGTTGAGTTTTCCACAGTTCAGCATTTTCCAGTGCTTGTTCACAATCTTTGTAATGCGGTTCGAATTAGTATTGTACGTGGTGACACATATAGGGAGTGGATCAGGTTCTTTTTGCACTGTTGGTTCTAACAGAGCCTCTCTGTTATTGTTACGAGCTCTTTTTAGGCCTTTGTTGACAACAGTTTTTGGATAGTTTCTGTCTAGTAGTTTGCGTTCCAAATCCCCAGCCTGGGTTTTGAAGTCTCTAATGTCGCTGCAGTTTCGCCACAGGCGAAGGAATTGCCCATAGGGTAAATTCTCGCGAAGATGTCGCGGGTGGAAACTGCTGTAGAGTAACAAACTGTTTTTAGCTGTAGGTTTGTAAGTGGGTACATGTTGCTAGTCTTCCATTGATTGGATAGATATTTAAATCTAGGAACACCAGGTTCTCCCTGGAGGCTGTGTGGGTAAACTTAAGGAACCGGTCTTGTTGGTTCAACCAGGTCATGAACTGATTGACTGAATCTTGGTTCCCTCTCCAGATCACTAGCACATCGTCTATGTACCTTTTCCATGTTACCACATGGTTCCTATAGGGATTATGGTCGCTGAGAATTTTCGTTGTTTCAAGGTGATGTACGTACAGTCCGGCTAGACTAGGGTCACATGTACTCCCCATGCTAGTTCCATGTTTCTGTAAATAAATACGTACTTTCGTATTGAAGAAATTTTTCTTCAGAGACAGGGAGATACATTCAAGTACTACCTGTCTTGGTGTGTGGTATTTCCAAGTTGTGGAAAAAAGGACTTCTTCTATTATCTCCAAGGTTTCTTGGTGAGGGAGGCTGGTGTAGAGGCTCTCCACATCTAAACCTAGAAGGAGGTCCTGTTCTGGGTCAAAAAGAACTTCCCTGACCAATTGTAGCACAGCTTTCGTATCTTTCAGATATGTGTTGGTTGCTTGTACTATGGGCCTGAGGAAAGCGTCGGCGAACTTGGATAGGGTTTCCAGGATTGAATCAATCCCGGATACTATAGGGCGTCCAGGTGACTAGGGGGCGTCCTTATGAATTTTAGGTATAGTATAAAAATAGGGTGTTTTAGGATTATCCTGAACAAGGAAGTCACTTTCTTTTTTGGTGAGCCAGTCGTGCGCCATTGCTTCCTCAATCATTATGAGGATACAGATCCTGACCTCCTCTGTGGGGTCTTCTCTGAGTACCTGGTAGTTACGTCTGTCGTCCAATAGTTTCCTGCATTCCCTGTCTTAGTTGGTATAGGTCTGTATGACCGTTGCCCCGCCCTTATCGGCTGGCTTGATTATGATATCCTGATTGTTGGCTAGTTCTTGGAGTGCCATCCTTTCCAATCTGGTGGTGTTTTGGTAAGTTTCGCCCGTGTCAATTGGTAAGTTTTCCAGATCACCCATGACTGCTTTCTCGAATGCCAGAAGTTCAACTGGTAGAGTAGAGTCTGGTGGGGTGAAAGTGGATTTTTTCTTTAGACCAGTGTCAGATTGGTCAGCAATATCAATGTCAGAGTTCTGGAAAAAGGCTTTCAGCTTTAATTTTCGTATGAACTCCTTCATCTCTTGACATACTTTTAATTTGTCCATCTTATTGGTTGGTACGAAACCCAACCCTTTACTCAGGACATTTTCTTGTTCCCGTGTTAATTGGTGGTCAGACAGGTTTACCACTAGGTTCCCCGACTGGTGGATGCTGTTTGGCTCCGGGTTGACACACCTGGAGGTACTGCTGATTGTTGGTTCCAGTGGACCTGGGTCCCTTTTCGATTCCTGCCTCTTCTGCGTCCTTGGCGCTGGCCTAAAAAAGGCGGTTGACCATAGTAATTAAATGGGGGTGCCTGTTGGTCCCATGGGGGAAACTGATTGCCTATAAAGGTTGGTCCCGGTGGATATTGCATGTAACCTGGGGGTCCTTGCATGTAGGGTTGTGGCCCTTGATAGGGTGTATAACCTCTACCGCCCCGTGGGTACGGTCTTCTGAGGGATGGTGTCCCTCCTCCTGCTCCCTGGTTACTATTTCTGCTTGAGCTAGAGCTGTTTGAACTTGTATCTGAAAAGTCAGTGTCCTGATCGTTGTTATAGTTTTTGGACATATAGGCCCTCATTAGGATAGCGGTTTTTCCGCATCCTCCGGGCCGGCGGAAGAGTCCGCCGGCCCGGAGGATGCGGAAAAACCGCTGCGGAGGCTTCACAGACCCCCCGCCAGATTAGGATGGCTGGGGGGTCAGGAAGACCGTCCGCAGCTTTTCCGCCGCGGTCGCTTTCCGACCGCGGCGGAAAAGCTCTAACATGTCTGGCGGTGTCTATCAGACACCGCCAGGCATATTAGGATGTCAGCATTTCTATGCCTTTCCACGGTGGCATTTCCGCCGTGAAAAGGCATACGGACTTTTGTTTGGGGGCCCGTTGCGGGCCCCCAGGGGTGAAGGGGGGGTGGGGGGTGACATGGGGGGTACCTATGGTACCCCCCTGCATTTGTGTGCATGAAGCGGCAGGCACCTCGAGGTGCCTGCCGCTTTGTGCATGCAAATGCACTGCTTTCATTTTTAACCTTGCGGCGGGTGCTGCTTGAAGCAGCACCCGCCGCAATGTCAAAAATACATGATGTGACCGCCAGGGTGGCGGTCACATCCTAATTGCACAGGAGGGACCGCCGCTGCCCCTGACGGACGGTCCCTCCTACTCTGGGGTGGCGGACGGACGCAGGTCCGTCCACCATCCTAATCGACCCCTAGTCTTTTTTAATATATCGATATATACGTTCATGAGTGAAACCCTCAGTGTCTTTTTTGTGTTTCTTGTATTTGATTTTTTTCAGGGTAAGTTCAAAGTCAGTCATCTCTTGATTGAGTTCCTCAAGTCTCTTTTTAAGGGTCGCCGGTGATAGGTAACTTTTGATTTTCACCACTAGTTGTGTGATTTCTATTTTTAGTTCCTGTGTAAGTTTAGTAGCTGTTTAGGTTTCGCCTATTATCATTCGCTTGCGAATGTAATAGGCGAAAATTCAAGGGCTCGATCGACTAGTGAAACCACGGCGGTTTCTTCACAGTGCATGTGAGGTCACGTGACCCGCTTTTGTGGCCACGTGACCTCACATGCACTGTGAAGAAACCGCCAAGCACGCGCATCTCCCTAATCCGCCTAATCCGCCTAAAACACTTCTCCTCCCCTCGCTCGCATTCCCGTCCCCCACCAGGCTCTCTCACCCCCATCCGGCTTCCCTCCACGCATCTCCCTAACCCGCCTGCCACACTTCTCCTCCCTCGCATTCCCGCCCCCCCCACCAGGCTCTCCCGCCCCCATCTGGCTTCCCTCCGGCCATTTGCCAGCATTGCGAGGCCCCAATTAGAACAGTCCATTACTTCACAAACAAAATAAAAAACACAGCAGTACACTGCACGCTGCGTCTAATTCCCTCACTTCAGTCATGCACGTCCTTATTGGGATCTGCGTACACCAGGGACTTTTTAATATCTCACCGACGAGCAATGCTAGAATGCAGTTGTATTAAGGAACGCGATACAAATGTTACTATCTTGACTATAAACGGAAATGTGCTATGACGTTTCATGAAATTTTTTTATTTTAGCAGCCCCGCCCCCAAACCCAAACATCAGATCACATCAGACAGGCATTTTTGTGTCAGGGTGGCTCCAGCACTCGAACCCAACGACAGCTCTAGCCCCTCTGAGCATTTTCTCATCTTTAACCCTACCCTACCCTACTGTCAGAGGCAAGAGCGTGCAGGCTTCACTAAAAGAGCAGGGCGGCGCATTGGGGTTCGGTCTCCTGCTGCAGCCAGCTCCGCCACAGTGAAATTCCAATGCTACGGCCCCACAGCAAGCGAGGCCGTGCATAACGCAAGCATTACTATTAAACAATCTATCGCAAAGTTTAAACATGTTAAACCAACACTGACGTCAGCGTGGATTACAAAGGCTCTGGGACTCTCGCCTGCAGACCACACAAGAAGCCACTCTCAGTGAACCAACGGTCACAGAACGGTCGGTGTCACACTCATAACAAGGTACTCGTTGTTTTTATTACACAAACATACACACTCATACTGCACAGTGTCCAACGCTGTCACTCTACTGTAGAAATATCATAATTGCGTCCGGTGTAATGTTTCATTAGGGCTGGGAAAGAAAGAATGATTTGAATTGCACGCAATCGGTTTCACTTCCGGGAAGAATCCGTGGGCTTTCACGAGGTTCAGCGACCAACAGCGTTGAGACTATGAGTTGAAAGAGAAGTTAAGCAAAGGAAGACGTTATTTGCATCACTAGATCCCTTCTAGGTTGACACGGCTCAAGAAAATTCTATTACTCATTCAGGATGGGCCATGATCCAGTACACGGAACTTTAAATATTTATTTTACTTCACATTTCCCTACTGTATGCACATGCAAGGCCCTAGACAATATGCAATGTATATTTTTTTAGAGGCTCTGCTTTTGCTTTTGGGCCAGCACACAGACCCGGACGAGCTGCTGGATCTCAAGCAAGAATGCTACCATGTTTGACAATGCAGTAATCTGCTGGGCAGGAAGTACAAACAACAAGCACTGGCGTTGCCAATAGGTTTCGCATTTGGAAAGTTGGAGCTATTGGTTTTGTAAATGACATTTTATATTTATATATTGTTATTGACAATGCCAATAACGATATATAAATATAAAATGTCATTTACAAAACCAATAGCTCCAACTTTCCAAATGCGAAACCTATTGGCAACGCCAGTGCTTGTTTTATGATAAGGACTAGCCAGTCCCTGGTACACCTCCAACTTATAAGACCCCAGTCCCTCTTGAATTCGAGAACATGGGTGAAAATGAATGGTTCATTCCTTACTACTAGGCCGGGAGGGGCTGTCTTAGATTTGAGGTACTCTGACATTAGTAGGCCATGTAAAGCTGTCTTTATTTGAGTTCTTCTTAAAGTGGCTAGTTCATCCCAATCGCCATCATTAGTGCCAGGTTCCGAGTTACTCAACCCTTCAAAAGGGCGTAGGGTCGCTAGGATTCTGTCGACTTCATCGTCGTCAAAAGTGAGGCCACCTGCGTCCTCCATCGTGGGTAGCTTGACAAAAAGTGTGTGTGGTAACTATGTGTGTAGACTAACTGTAATGTACGTGAGAGAATGTGTTTAATAAAGAATGAAAAGTTAAATGGACAGAAAAATCCGAGTTGGTTACTCTGTCGTTGACCAGAAATACTGGTATTCTCAATTGAGAAAGGAACTCCCACAGCTGCACGCTGCCTAAATAGAAAAAATATCAAAAAAGGGGAGTGAAGAGGTGGTGCAGAACTACACCAAGGTGGGCACGTCCTCCTCTCCTGAAAGTACAAATAATCAACAAAGACACCCTGCTGCACCCCTGAAATGTGCATGTGTGTGCATATGACGCACATACATGCCCTATGGGCATGTGTGTGCATCACATGCCACCTTCAAAAATGCCACATTGTGCATTTTTTGAAGAATTCGCAAGTTACCATCAACTACAAGTTGGTGGTAATTTGCGAATTCTTAACCATAATTCGCAACCCAAAAATGGTACATACATAGCATTTAAGGAATCGCAAAATTGCGATTCCTTAAATGCTATGGCCAAATAAGGAATCGCAAATATTTGCTATTCCTTAATTTGCGGATATTACATACATACCAAAACATGCAAAAAGGCCATTTGCGATTCGCAAAGGCCGAAATTCTGCGAATTTCGGCCTTTGCGATTCAAAAACGGCTTGATACATATGGCCCTTAGTGCAGTGCGATTGCCATTGTTACTATTGAAACCATACATTTTAAATGGCAGTTGTGCGTTAAAGTTTCATTCTGTGGTTTTATTTCTGTGTGCCCTTGTAGTGCTCTTCTGAATTCTGTAACATTTCCTTTCAGTGATGCTTTTTTCCTTTCAGTGAAGCAGTGAAGGGAGTGATCAGCCATTGTTTAAGGCCCTTATTATGAGTGGTGGCTGTCCCCAGACTGCAGGTCTGTCGGTCTGCCTGCCGCATCAGGACTGACGTGGTTGGACCGTCATGGGACCGCAGCTGCCACCAGGGATCCATGATCCCTGACGGTGGTGCAGCGGTCTGAGGTCTCTAATATGCTGGTGGTGCCGCTGCAACACCGCCAAGCATACTAGGAGTTTCCTAACTGCCACACTTTTCATGGCGGTGCGACCGCCATGAAAAGTGTGGCGGTGAAAAAAACAAAGGGGACTCTTGCCTCTGCACCATGGGGTGCATGGAGGGGGCACATATTGTGCTCTCCTGTGTGCATGTACCCCCAGTTCCTGCAGGGCATGCAGTTGTCAATCCATGCCCTGCAGGAACTCCCATTATGTTGCCTTTATCAAAGGCATCACAGTGGGCCCGCTAAAGAACAGCCTGCTACAGTACAAATAAATTGTACTCTGGTTAGCAGTCTTTAATTTTTTTGGCGGTCTTGGACAAGAACGGCCGTGTGGCGGACCGCCAAAGTCATAATAAAGTCATAATAAGGCCCTAAGGCCTATATTACGAGTTCAGTGATCCAATGGACCACAGAACGCATGGTTGCGGTCTGCCCCCTGCATAAGAAATGTGATGGTTGGACCTCCACTGGACCGCTGCTGCCACCAGGTAGATCCCTGGTGGTGGCATATGATAGTTTCCTCATCTCCATACTTTTCATGTTGGTGCCTTTGACATTCCCATTGGGGAGCAATTTTTCAAAAGCACGCAGTGGGACCACCAAAGAACCACCCGCCAGAGTAAAAATAATTTGTAATCTGGCGGGCGGTCTATCATGTCTTTAGCGGTTTCAGAGCGGGGCGGCAGCATGGTGGGCTCCTCCAAGACCGCCAAAGTCATAATAAAGCCCTAAATGTTATTAGGAGTGGGTGTGGTCAACTCTGATTAATTAATGTGTTGTTGGCTTGTTTTTTTGCATTTCCCAGTATTGTATTTTAATCGTCCGTTTTGTAGTATTTACAGGGTGTTTGGTATTTTCATCAGCTTCGCACACCTTTTTTAAAAAGAAATTCTGTTGTATTTGCATGAGGCACTTGTAATAACCCAGTACCTGCACTTAAATCCACACCCTAAAAAAAGAAAGTCAACGTGGATTCATAAACGGTATTCTGATTTGATTTTCAAGAATTCTGAAGGGTGCCTGGAAATGTTCTCAGCCTGGACCAATGGAGCAGAAGGATGCTCTCCTTGTGCTGAGAAAATTAATGTTTTCTGATGAACAGTTTGACATTAATTGGTAGACGACCTTTAATGGGCAGTTTATTATCACATAAATACACATATTTCCGTCTTTAACTAAACCAACTTCTCTGCAGCTCTATCAATTGGTGTTTTCTTTTTTCTCCTTTTCTAACCCCAGGAAGAAAAATCTGACAAGGAACAGGAGCTATATTTAGACATCATGACAGCTCAGGAAACAAATTATTACTTGTCAGACGATCAATTAGCTAATGATGCTATTAAACAGGGGCATTACTGGAAAACGAAATTGAATGATATTTGATGTTGAACATGTGCTTGTAATCGAGACTTCACATGGATGAAAATGGACCTAAATGTGACTTACTAAGACTTGGACGAAAAGTCACGTAAATATTAGAATAGTGCATGACATTGTATGCATTGCTTCTTTTTAAATGTTTTAGAGTTCGGTGTAACAGCACAGATACGTTTTAAGGATTTTAAACATTTCGCAAGCATTGCATGTAAAACAAAACGATCATGTTTATCAATAGTTCAGCGAGCAACTTGCATCATGAAAGCAGCTAATAGAGAGCACAAGAAAGTTGGCTAAAGCACAATGTTTTTGATTATCTAGAATCACATTGTTGTTCAAGCTTCTCTCAGCAGCACGTGGACAAAGGGGCAGATTAGTCTAGCCGTGCACACTGACTAGATTGTGGACATTCCAGAAATCTAGGGACTGCACATTATTATGGAGTAAATACGTAAACACCTTTCAATCCGGACCTCAGATATATGTATGATGTTGCTAATTACACGTTACATATTAACAGTGACAAAATTGTAAAGTTATGCTCTTTTTACATATACAAATTTACACTTACATTTTTATAGTTACAAAGGCTATATCAGACATTCATGAATTTGGTTTCTATAAAGACTACAACGCTGCCTTTACCATAAACATTTTGGGGCATATGTACAACCCTCTGTCGCCCCGGGAACGTCAATTTTTGTGACATTCCCGTGGCGATAGGGGCCTTGCCTTATATACAAGGCAGCGTTAAGCCACTTAACGTGGCTTAACGCTGCCTTGTACATAAGGCACCCTTTCACGCTATGTTTAGTGTTAAAGGGGCATGCAGTGGGTATTGTGGTGGGTGTTCCACCGCAGAAACCCAATGTATTTGACACTGCCCCCTATGTGCAAGGGTGGCGTACATAGGAGGCAGCACCAAATTTAAGACCAGGAAAATCCTGGTCTTAAAGAGGCGAAACGAGAAGAAATGCATTATTTCTCTTCTTTTTTGCTTTTTCCTTGTGTGTTGCCTTGTGCAGCACACATGGAAAAAGCAAAATGCGATGGTTTGTGTATGTACAGGAAGGTGTCCCTTTCTATACATAAACAAACCCTTTTAAAAATGCCATTTTATAACTTACTTGCATGCTGCATGAAGCAGCACTCATGCAAGCTACGAAATAGAATTTTAGGATTGGTTATGTGCAGGAATGGACACCTTCCTACACATTACCAATACTACCCTGCACACAGACACCCTTGCACTCTGGTGCAAGGGTGCCTGGGTAGGGGGTAAGTTGTTAAACTTAGCGCCATCACAGGGGGAAATGCCATCACAGGAGGCTAACGACCCGCTCACCACTTCGTTGTACATATGGCCTTAAAAATATTGTTCAAAATAATTCCCTTCAAACTGAAAACAATTTAGAACAAACAAACAACTCGTCAAGGGTATTGAGTGGACTTACCACATGGTTGGCACAGTCTAAAATCAACATATAAATGACTATTTCTTTATGGATTGACTGACTTCAAATTTAGAATCAGGGTTTAGGATTAGATGACTTTCATGAAAAAAAATCAGGTTTAAAATAGTAGTTGTTTTAGCTAAGAGATCCAGCCTATTGGTTTTCTTGCAATGTGAACGAACCCCTGTTTATCTCTAGGGTCCAGATTAATGATTTTTTGGTGCAACGCAATGTAGAGTCATATTTAGTAATGCAAATGCTCTGCTGTCATCCTGTGCATGGCACTGTAACAAGACTGCCTTGTGTGGTGCACAACCTCTAACCAAGGTGCACAGATGAATGCACATAGTGTAGTTTAGGATTTATACTGGAAACATACCCTTTTAGTCCAAGGAGCATACTTATGAGCTTTGAGGTGCAAGGCAGCGCAGCAAGTCACTTTGCTGTGCTGTCCTGCGTCACTGGGAAAGGGCAGCAAAGCACTGTGGGGCAGATTTATGTCCGACTTGCACCACGTTTACGCCGCCGTTGCGTCACGCAACGGCGGCGTAAACATGGCGCATCTCAGCGACCCATTTACAACGTGACGCATCTAGCCAGATGCGTCACGTTGTAAAGCCCTGCGCCACATTTGGGCGTTCCGGCGCAGGGTGGGCGTTCCGGGGCAGGTGTGCCTCACAAAAGTGCCTGCGTGAAATCTACAAGATTTCACGGAGGCACTTTTAGGCCAATGCTGCGTCAAAACCCTGCGCCTGCTTGAAGCAGGCGTAAGGCTTGATGCAGCATTGGACAGTTTGAGCCCCCCAGAGCATTGCTGGAGCTGCGTCGCAACTCCAGTAATGCGCCACCTTTACGGCACAGATGCATCACGCATCTGTGCCGTTTTTGCCCCATGGTGCACCGCATTGTAAATGTGGCGCACCATGGGTGGCGTAGCTACGGCGCACAATAACTGCCGCATCCCTGGGGATGCGCCAGTTATTGTAAATCTGCCCCTGTATTTCTCCATTTTGGCGAATTCCTGTCTCTTTCCCTGGTGCTGGTGCTGTTTAGGCAGCCTAGCACCATGGTATAAGGGGGCCAGTTCTGTAGGCAGGATCGTTTTGTGCAGAAAGGGGCACCTTCCTGCACACACAAAAATCCTGAGAGGCATTTTCCTTTTTCTATGTGTGCTGCAGAATGCAACACACGTAGAAAGAGGAAGTAACAAGGAGAAATAAAGATATTTTTTCTGTGGATGCATATCTTTTTGGCGCATTCCCAATTTTACAAGGTTTTGTAAATCTGTGAATGTGTCAAAAACATAGGAGTTGCATGAGAACACGCATGCAACGTCCAGTGAATGCCTACCCAGGGCAGAGAAAAGCAATGCAGTGATGTGTGTTGTGTTACATTACTCCAGATTTTTGATACCATGCAAAGCCACTTAAAGTGGCTTTGCGTGGCTTCAAAAATCTGACTTAAGGTTTGTGTCACTCTAGCACCATATTGCATGGTGCAAGAGCAATGCAAACTGGGTCATGATCATGGCCCCTAATTTCTATGCCTAGGAAAACTAAGCAAATGAGAAATCATACCTTTAAATATCTTTTTCACCATTATGATCCAATTGATGAAATACACTTACAACTTTGTTTATAGATTGGTGTTTCTTTCACTGTGCCAGTTAAGCCTTGGATCTAACTTTAGCCAAAGTAACAGCAATTGCACAATTTCCAAAACATTCTGATTCACATACCAGCCTCTATTGTTTTTAAGCATAATTTTATTTTATCTCTGTTAATCAATGCTGTCACTATTTGTATATGAACAGAATGGCATTTAGCTTTTCTGTAGAAAGACAATGGTCTGGCCTGATAAAATAATGTCATCAGCAAACAGTGGACAAGATACCCTACTACTGCCCATCTTTGAGAAGAAGGCCTGCATCCCCTGAAGAGCTGCTTGTTGGTCCTCTATGTAGAGTGAAAATAGGAGCATAGCCAGAACAAATGTCTTTGAGGCTATCTAAAGCTCAGCACTCACTATAAATTTCAAATTATCTATGTAAAAAAGCACACATCTATTATTGTATAATTTCACAATATGTTTAAGTGGAGCAGTCGAAACGCCTAGGGTTTATCATTTCATCCTCAAAATAAGATGCTGTACCTTGGTAGAATCATTACTTAAATCAATGAACACAACATAGATATTATTTGTGCTAAAGGATTTTTCTTCATTATGACTTGTAGTGACAGACAATTATCTGATGTGGAAGATGAATCCATAAGCAGCTTGCCCAAACGGAGTAAGGTGATAAACATTTACCTATTCTTGTAACGAAGATAATTAGTGCCAAGAGAAGGTCTTACCTATGCTGTCTAGAAGGACTATCTGCTGATAGTGTGGACAAATGGATTGTGATTTTCGTACCTACTGGCGAAATTAAACTCCCATACCAAAAATATGGGATCAGGTAGTAATTGACAATACATTCAAATACTTGTTCTAAAATGACAACCTAAAGAGATGGATTACATTTCCAACAAGACACTGGCACTAGAGGTCTGGGTAACCTTACTAAGCTTCTCAAGATCCTTAGCCTTAGATAGTCACTTCCAAATTGATTTTGGGATGCTACAAAATGACAAATTATATGAGTTGATAAAGAAAGGAAATATTATCAAGTGTGAAACAGGACATGCCCCTCGTCTGTGTAAGATCACCAGGACAGCTTTTTAGCACAGGGAGGTAAAGTCATGCAATCCATTTAAAGAGTTGTGTTCCTCTGTAATCTGACCTTGTGTTATAAAGTTAGGGGGAGCTAAGGCCATAGATAGCATCATGACCTGATGCTAGAGAGACTCTGTAGGCTTTCAAAGTAATTCTAGCATTACATGTAAAAGAGGCACTAAAGAAGAAACATTATTAAACAGAATCTTTCAACATTACCAAGAGATATTGCCGAACGTAAACAGCCATTACAACAAATCCTTCCCTCTGCATGCAATTACAACGCAGTCATTACAATGACCGCGTTGTAACAACGCATACCATTACCCCGCAAGTCGTAACAACGACTTGAGGAGGGAGGAGAAGGTGTTGGATTTTAAAGCCATACAGCTCTGCCGATCGTATCTGCAGCATATTGGCCCCTACATGCGACATTCAAAAAGTTAAGCTTGCTGAGGTGAGACCACACAGCTGAGCAGCGACTGGATACAGCGGGCGAGGCGGCAGAGGGAGCTGGTGTAGCAGACCCATTGAGGGCCCACCTGAGGTTTGCCATATGGGCCCCTCCGATCTCTGACCGGTGGCCGCCTTGGGAGCGACCGCAAACACCGGCGGCAGTGGTTCCTCTTTCATTGTCTTCTGTGTGGAGGGACAGACGTAGAGGGACCATCCCTTCCTACTTGGGAGACTGCCAAGCACTACCCTCTTGGTAGCCCTACCCTGAGCTGGGACCGCCCTGAGTGCGACTTCTGCGGTGCCTCCCTCAGCCCACCGTGGCCACATCAAGGTCAAAGAAAGACACTGCTAAAATAAAATATCTCCTGAGTAAGGGCACTGCCAAGAAAACGGGGGCCACCGCGATCTCCCAAGATGCAAGTGGAGCAAGCTCACTGGCGCATCAGCAGGCAGACAAGGAGGCCCCAATTACAAGGGGCTTCATGGAAGCACTTATTGGCACACTACGGAGTGACATTACAGCCCTCCGAACAGACATGGCCACCAAAATTAAAGACTTGCCCCATGGTCTGGAGGAATTGGAGCAGAGGGTGGACTCAGTGGAACGCACCGCAGACTGCAGAGAAGAAGAGATGGAAGAATGCCGCAGGGAGATCTTGGAACTTAAGGATTGCACTGCGGACCTCAACCTGCATCTGAAAGACTTGGAAAACAGGTCACTTAGGTCAAACATATGATTTAAAGGGGTGCCTTTACAAGCAGATGCGGGACGCCTAGAGGTCTATGTTCTCTGCCTCTTCCAACACATCGTGCCGGCCTTGGAGGGGAAAGACCTTCATCTGGACCGGACGCATGGGGCGGGCGCTCCTATAACTCACAAGTGTGCCACAGGACATCCTGACATGTCTGCATGACTATAAACAAAAGGAGAAAATTATGGCAGCAGTGCGGGACCAACCACATGTTCTCTTTGAGGGCCACAAAGTCCGCTTGTACCAGGACTTGTCAGTCATTACACTCCACGGGCATAGGGACATGATACCTGTGACGGCGTTCCTGAGGGACAAAGGAGTTCGGTACAGGTGGGGCCACCAATTCTGGCTGGTATTCACATGGCAAGAGGAGACACGAGTGACACCCACACCTTCGGAGGCAACAGACATTCTGGGTCTAGGACTGGATCAGGACTTTTCTCCTCAACGCGCTAGCACGCAACTATCAGCTCCGGGCACCCGAAGGTGACGCGGCATCAGGGACCCTTCCCTGTCACAACATACAAAGCCCACAAAAACCGAAAGCATCAAGGAACGCTCAGATTTACTACGGCAGCTTCATGAACACCACCAGTCCCCAGAGCGCAACAATGATTAACGGCAAACCACTCAGCACTTAGCCTTAATGGAGAGGGATGGGTGGCTCCCCCGGGGCCTATCTGTGCCAACTGACCGGTTGTGGTAGGGGCATGAACTCCCATCTTCTTACGCTCCTCCTGCGGATGACCAGTGACATGGACCCTCACTACACAATCGAGTTGTGCGCCAACAGGTGCTTTTATTCTATTTCTTGTTCTTTTTGTCATGTTCACTCAATGTTTTTGTGTTCTATTCTTCATCAGACAGGCTCACTGTGTATTTGGGTTCGGGTGGGGATAATGCAGGAGTGGTTGGGGGCTCTCATAGCGGCCTTGTCCCCCTTGAATTATGGTGAGGGTGCTTAGTTTGAATGTAAGAGTTCTCAGTTCATCGGCCAAAAGAATAGCAATCCTTAACCAGCTTAGGGTGGCCTGATGCGATCTATGCCTCCTACAGGAGAGACACCTGTTGAAACAGGATTATCACAGTATGCGGCCCGGATGGTTTGATCACCAGTACTGGTCCCCTGGTCAGGGGAAAAAGGCAGGTGTTTCGATCCTCATGGAACACACTTCAAAGGGAGGGTTGAAGGGTACAATCTGAGATTCCGGAGCGGCTGTTGTCCCTGAGGGTGTCTTTAGCTCAAAATACACTCACTATAGCTACCTTCTATGCCCCCAATGAAAGGCAGGTGCCCTTTATTCATCAGGTATTAGGCAAGGTACTGTCATCCCCAGACTCCAACTTGGTAATTAGGGGTGATTTTAATTCGGTTACGGACGCTGCCATAGCTAGGTCCTCTTCACATCCAGGGCCTACAGGGATGTTCTCTCCACAAGGGGTAAGCTGGGTTGCGGAGGGAGGGCTTACTGATATTTGGCAGGTATTGAATCCGCAGTCCCGGTCCTATTCCTTCTTCTCTGCGGCCCACCAATCTCACGCTAGAATCGATTACTTCTTGGTCACAGCCCCTTTATGCCCAAGAATAGTTAGGGCCACAATTGAAGTGGCAGCTATATCTAACCATGCCCCGATCCAGCTAGATATATAGGCCTTCTGACTGCACATCAAACCAGCAAAACATGGTGTCTCAATCCTAAACTGTTAACTTATGATGCTACGGTAAAGGAAGTAGAGAAGGTCATAGTAGACTATATTTCTGTCAACGACACCAGATACCGCGATTACGACGCTTTGGGAAGCCATTAAGGGGGTTGTCAGAAGTACCTATATGTCGCGATAGCGGCCAACCTTAACAGGGAACGGGCCTCGAAGCGAGCTGCACTCAAAGCCAACATAAAGGAGCTGGAAGATGAGCATTGATGTGTAGCTTCACATAATAAGAGACAGCAACTAAATATAGTGCGGAAACAGCTTAGTGCGCTAGATATGGACGCAGCTGCATATGCCTTGCTGCGAACACAACAGAAGAACTAAGCGGGGGCAACAAGGCCGGGAAACTATTGGCACACAAGCTGAGGGCGCAGGAAACTCTAGACGTGTACAGGCTATCATAGATGGCAGCGGATACCATCTTGTGAGGGATAGGATACAGCGGCAGAATTTGGCAGGCTTCTATGTGCAATTGTACACAGCGGAGGCAATTTCCCCAGGTTTTTGCTTACCGTACATCGAACAGGCCCCCATCACAAAATTGCTGACCTTTCACACTGAACAGTTGGAGAAAGACATAACTGAAAGGGAGGTGTTAGATGTAATAGGTCGCTTGCAAGTAGACAAAGCATCGGGGCAAGACAGGTTTATAGCTGCCTTTTACAAGCAATGTGCATCCTTCGTGGCTCCCATTTTAGCTCGTCTATATAATTCTTTTAGTGAATCAGGGGAACTCACAGAATCAATGCGCATGGCAGTTATCACTGTGTCACCAAAGCCAGGGAAAGACCCCAAATTCTGTGCCTCCTACCGCCCCATTTCCCTCTTGAATGCTGATGCTAAGATTTTTACCGGGATTTTGGCGGGTTGACTGGGCAGACACATGCCGGGTTGATAGAGCCTGATCAGTCTGGCTTTATACCGGGTGGAACCTGCAGCTACAACACTAAATGGCTTTTTCACCCGTTGGACAAGACTCGGGAGTTCCCATGTCCCGACGTTGTTTCTGACCATAGACGCCAAAAAGGCATTTGACCGCGTGCATTGGCCTTTCCTGCATGGGGTGCTGGAAACGGTGTGCTTCGGACCCAGGTTTTGGTATAGGGTCGGGTGGGTCATGTGGATACCAAAGCGATGGTACGGGTGAATAACACTCAATCCTCGATCTTTCCGGTTGCAAGGGTGATACACCAGGGCTGCCCTCTCTTACTCCTTCTATTTGCGTTCTATATGGCGCCACTGGCGGAGCACATCCACCGTCATCCACGGATAGAGGGTGTCTGGATGGGGGGCCAATCTCACAAAACAGCCCTGTACGTGGATGATGTCTTATTGTTTGTCACTAATCCGTGTGACTTTTTGCCTCCCCTTTTAGAGGAGCTGGCGTGGTTTGGGGAGGTCTCCGGCTTTAAAGTGAATACAGCCAAAACACAAGCCCTGAATGTCACCATCCCTCGAGAGGAACAAGCCCACTTGGAGTCAGCATTTCCCTTTCAGTTGTCACAGCAGGGTATCCAATGCCTGGGCATTCAAATACTGCCCACGATAGAAAGATCCATCGCCCATATTTACACTCATTCAGTCATGGCGGGGGTCCCCTCTTCTGGGTGGGCTGCATTGCGGCAGTGAAAATGACCTTGTTGCTCAGATTCTCTACCTTATGCATGTGATGCCATTGCCGCTTCCCTCATCCATTTTGAGGAAATTGCAGGTTGCCCTTGAAGCCTTCATATGGGCGGGTAAATGGGCTCTGATGGCGAAAGAGCGAACGTAGCTGCCACTGGCCAAGGGGGCCAGTGGCAGCTACACAAATGTATACACCCTTCCGGGTGTATACATTTCACCAGTGGTCAGAGGAACTGTTGGGGTTTGGACCAAAGTATACTCCACTCACCAGCTATTCACATGTATCTCGCCACTTACGCCGATCATAGGAAATCCTGATTTCCCTCAGACAATGTCAGAGAAGGCGCTTGCATATTGGCAGGAGGCACAATGTAAGAGGATTGGGGACCTGTTTGATGTACGAGGCCTGTCGGACTTTAATGCTCTCCGACAGTATTTTGGGCTCCCAGACTCTGAATATTGGCATTATTTAGCGGTCAGACACTGGTTGTCTCTTCCTACGATTAAGTGGCATGCTAGTAGAAGACTAACGTTGTTTGAATGCTGGCTTTTATCTCGGAAGGACGATTGTCGTATTTTGTCTGACATATACTACTTTTTTAAATACCCTGCTTACACCGCTACACACTCCAGCTAAGAAGAGATAGGAGCAGAAATGCGAATGTTGCTTCACAGATAAGGAGTGGTTAGATATATTGCACTGAGCACGCACCTCCTCCATGAGCGCTGCAAGCAAAGAAACTCTCCTAAAATTAGTGCACTACTGGTATTACACCCCAGCTCGGGTGTATGTTGGAGGCACTGACCTCACTCGGGCACACTCACCCACTTACTGAGGCACTGTCCCAAACTTTATAGGTATTGGAAGGAAGTCCTGACTGATATTGACAAGATGTTCAACACCGAAATACCCCGCTTTCCGGCCTACGTAATGTTAGGGTTGCCCAATGCCTTAACCTATCCACTACACTCCGAACGGGGTAAAGCCATTACATTGGCGCTGTGTGAGGCAAAGCAGGTCCTGCTATCAAAGTGGGGCACAGTAGTAGTTCCGATGCACACATATTGGCTCCATAAACTTTGGGACTTATTAGGGATGGAGAAGTTGACAGCTACCATTAACCACACATTACCCACATTTGAAAAAAGATGGGGCACATGCATTACACACCTCTTAGGAGAATTTCAACAGCTAACATGCCCGATATACTTACGCATACTGCAGATCACGCCACCCACACCCCCAGAGGATCTAGGGGAGTGATGTCTATAACTTAGCAGCTTGAGCACATGTTGTTTCCTTTTTTAAGGTTTGATGTAAATTTGGATTCTGTTTCCCCTCCCATCTTTACCCTCCCCCCCTTTTTCTGTCTGGTCTCATGACTACCCTGACGGCTAATAGATGTAGGTGCAGGATGATGTAAATTTAATTAATGCCTTACTGCTTATTCCTCGCCAGACAATGGATGTAGGCAACAGCTGATGTTCCTTATCCCCTCCCTTTCTGAAATCAATAAAAAGTTACATTCCTAAAACAAGACTAAGTTCAGAGGTAGAAATTTTACGAAGGCACTAGAGGTATCTACCTAGCCAGATGACTTTATCAGCAACCAACATTGAATGTTCCCACTCCAAGCTTTTCCCACAATAGTCAATGGCTTCAGCATTATCTTGTTCAGCTGCTATCTGGATTTGAGGACACTTCTTCGGATACTGTCTTCAAACTTGCCCTGCAGATGGAGACTAAGGTCCTGATTAAGAGTTTAGCAGCCCATTAACCATCGTAGCCACAGTTGCAGTCCGACCGCCGCAAGCTCGTCCGTATTATCAGATTGTCCAATTGCCTTTGCAAAAACCACAGGCGAAATACAGGTAAGTCCTTTGTGCACCAAATACATATTGCGTGGACTTCCCACATAGGGGCCAGACTCCGGCAATGGATAGGTGGTATTTTTCCACATGTATAATGCATATGTGTGCATTCAACACATGTGCATTTGAAATGCTCACACAGGCATCAATATATATAGAAAAACCATTCACCACTGCCACAAGCCCTATGCAGCCACACTGCGGGCACCACGGTTAACTCATAATATGGCGGTTGGAACACCGCCGGTACTGCAGTTTTCTAGAGGCTTACTCTTCTGTGAATGGCTGTTTATATTTGCAACTGCCTTCCTAAAATCCTCCTTAACACTCCCTACACCCCTCCCATTGTATGATAGATATTCCCTATTTCACACCAGTCCGGTCTCTCCCACATTTAAGGAGAGGTTGAGATGGATCTATACACCAATAGGTTAGTAACTAGTGTTTTGTAGTAAGTAAGTGCTTGTAATGTAGTACTACTTTATGTAATACAAAATACAGTTTGTGAATCAGGCCTAAAGATCAGGATGACCCACTTAGTGTATCCGCCCTCCATTTCATTGTGGTAACTATGAACAGTGATTTCTGATTGGTGTTTTAATTTCCCTAGGTGCTTTTTGCGTTAAAACTTTAAAAATTACTACCTCAATCAATCAATCAGGGGAATTTTAAGAGGGCGACTCACCCATGAGGGTATCAAGGCGCTGAAGGGGGGAGAGTCCGCAGATCTGTTTAGCTGAAGAACCAGGTCTTGAGAGTCTTCCAGAAGGTGTTCAGGGAGGGGGGCGTGTCTGATGTCTGCCGGTGGCTCGTTCCAGGTCTTGGCAATGTAAAAGAAGGATCTTCCACCTGCTCTGGCCCTGTGGATGCGCAGGGTTTTGGCCAGTGCGACGTTGGCAGATCGGAGGTGTCTCTTGGGTACGTGGAAGTTGTTTCTGTCGTTGAGGTATTTGGGTCTATTGTTGTGTAGGCATTTGTAGTCATGAGTGAGGATTTTGAAGGTGACTCTTTTCTCTACGGGAAGCCAAAGGAGTCTACGTAGGTGTTGGCTGATGTGTTTGTGCCGCAGGATGCAGAGGACGAGACTGGCGGCAGTGTTCTGTATAGTCTGGAGTTTGCGGAGTAGGGACTTGTTGATGCCGGCTTTTCCGTAGTCCAGTCTGCTGGTGATGAGTGCGTGGGTGACTGTCTTCCTTGACTCCGGGGGGATCCATTTGAAGGTCTCACGAAGGATGCAGAGGGTGTTGAAGCAGCTGGAGGTGACGGCGTTGATCTGTCGGTTAATGTTGAGTGATGAGTCAAGTACGATACCAAAGTTTGTCGTGTGGTCTGATGGGGTAGGTGGGCTTCCGAGGGCGGTTGGCCACCAGGGTTCTCCCATGCTGAAGTGGTTCCAAGGAAAAGGACTTCTGTCTTGGAGTTGAGCTTTAGGCAGCTGTTGGTCATTCAGACTGCGACGTCTTGCATTCCTTTCTGGAAGTTGAGTTTGGTGGTGGTGGGGTCTTTGGTGAGGGAGAGGATGAGTTGGGTGTCGTCGGCGTCTGATACGATGCTGAGGCCGTGTTGTCAGATGATAGCGGTGAGGGGGGCCATGTAGACGTTGAAGAGGGTCAGGCTCAGTGATGACCTCTGTGGGACTCCACAGGTGATTTTCGAAGGATCAGAGATGAAGGGTGGCAGTCTGATTCTTTGGCTTCTTCCGGTAAAGAATGATCGGATCCAGTCCAGGGCTGTTTCTTGTATGTCGGAGTGGTGCAGTCTGGCGACTAGTGTCCGGTGAGAGACAGTGTCGAAGGCCCCTGACAGGTAGAGTAGGATGAAGGCTGTGGAGTGGCCTTGGTCCAGGAGGTTGCGGATGTCGTCTGTGGCAGCGAGTAGGGCGGTCTCGGTGCTGTGGTTGCTCCGCAATCCGGATTTGGGATGGGTCGAGGATGGCATTCTCTACGATGAATCAAGTTAGTTCCCTGTTCACTGTTTTCTCTGCAACTTTGGCTGCGAAGGGGAGGAGCGAGATGGGCCGGCAGTTCTTGAGGTCGGTGGGGTCAGTGTTGGCTTCTTGGCAGGGGCCTGTTTTGAAGGTGGTGCTGATCGTGCATTGCAGTTCGGGTGCGATGGCGGCCACGGCACAGTGGTAGATGTGAGGAGGGCAGGGGTTGGTGGGAGCCCCTGAGTGGATGCCTTTCATGGTTGAGGCGGTGTCTTCGGTTGTGATCGGTGTCCAGCTGGAGATGGTGGACAGGCTGGTACCTTTGGGGGGAGCGGCTGTGGTGTCTGGTGGATGGTTACGAAGTTGTCGTAGAGGGTTTTGATCTTGAGAAGGAAGCAGGTTTCAAACTTGTTGCAGAGGCCTTGGGATGGGGTGAGGTCTGTGGTTTCACTGCGTGGGTTGGCAAATTCTTGAATGACACAGAAGAGTTCTTTGGAGTTGGTGGAGTTTTCGAGGATTTTATTGTGGATGAAGTTTCTCTTGGTGGTTCTGATTTTGTTGTGGTAGTCCGTCATGGCTTCCTTGTAGGTGGAGTAGTTATCGGTTGTCTTGCTGTTTCTCCAGTTCTTCTCCAGGCACGTGCAGGTGCGTCTGGCTTCTTGGAGATTGGCAGTGAACCAGACGGCTTTCCTGGGGCTTAGTTTGCCGGGGTTGCGTAGTGGTGTGAGTTCATCTGCGCAGTTGGCGATCCAAGTGTGGAGTTCTCTGGCTGCGATGTTTGCTTCGGATGCCCAGGTGTGGTTGTCTCTGGTGAGGGTGGAGTTAAGTTGCTTGTCGGTAACCTTGCTCCAGTTTCTTCGTGGTGGGTGTGGGGCTGGTTTGAGTGCCTTGGGTGTGTCAATGGCAAAGTGTACGCAGTGGTGGTCGGTACATGGCGGTTGCATTGTGTGACTAAAGTGAACGCTGTTTCCTGCAGCGAAGATGGGGTCATGGGTGTGTTTTGCTCTGAGGGTCATTGTGATGACGAGTTGGTTAAGACTGATGTTGGTGAGGTTGTCATGAAGGATGGTGGAGATGGGGTTATTGGGTTGTCCAGGTGGAAGTTCAGTTCTCCTATGAGTATGTAGCTCATTGATGTGATGGCGAGGGGTGAGAGAAAGTAGGTGACGGTGGTGGCGAAGGGTGTCCGGGGCCCGGGGGGTCTGTAGACGAGCGTTCCTTGGAGTGTGGCGTTGGGGCTGGGCTGGGTCTGGAAGTGCAGGTGTTCAGCAGAGGGGAAAGTTTTGCTGGAGGTGGTGAGGCAGAGGGTGCTCTTGTGGGCAATGGCCTGGCCTCTGCCCTGGTGGTTGGGGCGTTCCTTCATCTGGATCTTGTATCCGTCTGGGATGGCGGTGTTGATGTCAGGGGCGGAGAAGGCATTGGTCCAGGTTTCTCTGAAGAAGGCGATGTCGGACGAGAGAGAGTCGAGTAGGTTCCAAATTTCTGTGGCATGTTTGTGTACAGAGCGCACGTTGAGGAGGATGCATCTTACGGTTTTGCAGTCACTGGCGTTGGTAGTTTTGGAGTTTGGGTGGTGGTAAGGGTCTGGCGGTAGTGGAGGCAGGAGAACTGGCTGTGGGTCATGTTGTTTAGTTATGTTATGTTAAAAACAATTTATAAAGCGCGTGTTCACCAATCGGTTTGTTAGACGAGGTCTGTTGGCAGTCTTTCAGTCTTGCGGGGTTAAGTGCGAGGAGGGCGGCGGAGTCGTTGCGATGGAAGGTCGTAGATTCAGGTTTCCTGGCGCTGGTCGCGGTCGGGTTGTGGACGGACGCAGACGGGCTTGTCTTAAGCGCGCTTTCGGTGCGCCAGAGGCCGCCATTAAGTAGGTGAGGGCGAAGGGACAGTCAGCTGGGAGGTGGCAATGTGCCTGGGCTGGGGGAGGGGCTGCAGAGGCAGCAGCGGGGGGAAGAGGGAAGCGGGATAAGGGGCACAGTATAACAAATTACAAAGGGGACACAATCAGAACCAGGCTGGCACAAAAACAATTACAAGGGGGCATGATAAAACACAAAAAACAATTACAAGGGGGCACAATAACATACTGGTCACACAGCAGGGGCCCACGGAGCAGATAGTGGTCTCGAACCCCTCCTGGGAGGATGTTGGGGCTCAGCAGTGAAGTAGATGGCGCGGACCTCTGGTCCCCCTTATTGAATTTTAATTGTTCTAGTACATTATTTCTTATAAAACTTTCCTTATTGTTTGAACATTGGGTGTGGGATTTTTATTGAGTTTTATTTGTTTTTTTTAAAATTGTTTCAGCATTGCTAAATGCTTGACACATTTTCCTAGGTTAAGCCTGCCTATCTGCGCCATTGCCATCATAGAGTGAGCCCAGGTTTAAACTATTGAAACTGGGTGTTTGACATGACAGGACTCTATATGTAGGTAAGACTCATATTATTCCCAACTACTAATCCATTTTACTTACACTCTTCGCACACAAAAAGGTAGCTCACCCAGCATTTGCATGTCCTTTGCTGCTCTTCATTATTATGATGGCATGATTTCATGGTTTGTGGTCTGCTCGCAGTTCTACATCCATGTGAGCACATGAGCGTCAAATTTCTGAACTGTCAGTCAGTGGCTACATTGAGAGGAAGGAAACCCTGGATGTGCACACAGATTGTTGGCATAGCATGGAGATACATTTTCAATATTTATACACAATGTGAAATGGTGGAGTAAAGTCAATAATACTACATTTACCGTGAAGTCACAGGTCTCTCACAAGGTTTGCAAGTGGTGTAGTTATATTGACATTACTGATTATATGTTGCCTTAGGAGGAGCGTTCTTGCTTAGCAATCAAGATACATTGATGCGTCCAACAGGGCATCGCTACAAGAGTTATGCAAAATTTGGAAACTGTTTTGATCATATTTGGAATTAACAGAAGTCTGAGGTAAATACAGAGAAATGTCATTAGGAATTAACTTAAACTGCTAAACTACTGTTTACCAAACCATCCTTTAGGGATTATAAACATGTATTTTCAGGCACATCTTGCTTACCTACATGAGGAATGGGAAGGATCCTCATAACTTACGAGATGTTCTATATTTTTTCTTGATGCACAAATTGTATGAAAGTAAAGATAGAGGTTGGAAAAGTGATTGCTTGCTAACATGATAGTGAACTTTACAACTCTAATTAATGTTTATTGCATTTTAATTTTCTGAGAAAACCAACTTTGAAAATATTTTTGTATCAAGGAGCATGTTCTCATAAAACAGAAGGTAAATATCTGTAGGGAAAGAAGTACTTTCATCTAGGACAATTTTCATTTCAGTAAAGTTTTTTTACTGACATATTAAACGGGAGATAAGAATTACTAATCAATGCTTAATATACATATAATACTAAAAACAGGTATTTAGACAAATAAATACTAATGTTTAGCTCAAAGGAAAGTGCATATGATAAACATTTGGATGAAATACATAAAACATTACAAAAATGAAACAAATCAAATGCAAAATATTAAATTAATTAGCGAATTAAATAAGTATAAATAAGACATTTAAAAAACAATATATATATATATATATATATTCACTGAAAAAACCATAGGTTATAGACCATATATAGTTAGGAATTAGCATTTAGAAAACCTTATTTTACTCACACAAAACCATTGAAATTCCATATATAGTTAGTTGCACTAACTATATATCGCGCACCCGCAATCCACTGCTGATGATGTCACATATTACATCATTCATGACATGGTCAGTGACATCACTGATGACATCACTGATGACATCACTGATGACATCTCAAATGACATCACTGATGACAACATCCAGTGATTATGTGTTTCTGTAAAGTTTAAATATGTTTTACATATTGAAGAATGAGTGGATGTATAAGTGTCTGAATGAAGGTTTTAGTAGGTGCGTGATTGACTGTATGAGTGAGTGATTAAATGCGTCTTACTAAATGCACGGGTTAGTGACTAAACTGTCTGAAAGTGTGCATCAGCATGTCTGTTGTTGTGCAAGCTGCTGCATGTGTTGATCAGTAGCTATATAAGTAGCTATATGGGTTATTGATTGGTTGCACAAGTATTTGTATGGGAGACTGAGTGTGTGTATGGCTGGCTGGGAGGTGTGTGACTCTGTGCAGATCAATGTGTACTTGTATCAGTGATTCTATAAGAGAGTAAGTATGTGTTAGTATATGTTTGAAAATGTAAGGTACTCTATGTTTAACTGTGTAGATTAGAAAATGGAACTGTGATTGATTCTTTACAGGACTGACTAGGTGTGTGAGTAACTCCATGGATGAGTGGCAGAGTGTGAGTGTCTGTATAGGTGTATGAGTGCATATGATAGTGTTGTAAAGATGAGTGATTGTATGTATGAATGATTGTATGGGTGAATGAGTGAATGTGTGTGTAGACGTAGGAATCAGTGAGTGCGTATGTAGTAACTAGTATTGGTGTGTCAATGGTTTCAAAAATTATACTCTGTATTTAACACTGGGTGTAACAGAGGTTATATTAAAGTGTGAGGAGATGCATTGTATTGTCACATTAATGATATCATCATTGATGTGACCATTGATGTCAAATGAGATATCATCAGTGATGTCATTTGAGATGTCATCATTGATGTCATCAGTGATGTCACTGACCATGTCATGAATGATGTAATATGTGACATCATCAGCAGTGGATTGCGGGTGCGCGATATATAGTTAGTGCAACTAACTATATATGGAATTTCAATGGTTTTGTGTGAGTAAAATAAGGTTTTCTAAATGCTAATTCCTAACTATATATGGTCTATAACCTATGGTTTTTTCAGTGAATTTTCAAGGTTTTGTAAATGCTAATTCCTAACTATATATGGTCTATAACCTATGGTTTTTTCTGTGAATTTCATTGGTTTTTTAACAGCTAATATCTGTAGCTGTAAAATGTATTCTTCTTTAAATCCAAAAATATATTTTATATGTTTATGAATAATTTTTTTTTTTAATATTTTTTTTTCTACGTTCCGGCTTCGCGAATCGGGAAGCTTCCCGTTAGCTGACCTTGATGCCGCGAAATAGACCGCGAGCCGGTAAACGTTTCTTTACCGCAAGTGCCGCGTTAGAAAACAACATCGTGACGCCTCCCGTCCGCATGACGTTCCACGTTGTCGCGTGATACGTCATATGACGTGCTACGTTAGCGAACTGGTACGCGAAGCGAGTCGCAAAGCGCAGGTTTCTGGAAGCAAACCGTGAGGCCCTGCAAAGCGCTTAACGTAAACACAGCAAGTCATGTGACTTGGTAATAACACTTTTCATTGGTTCATTTCACTTTTGGTTTCCTAATGATGTAAGACTAGGTCATATAATCTAAAATGAACACTTTTGATTGGTTGAGAACTCTTGTTTTTCCCAAATGATGAAAATCCCTCCTTCTTTCCTCACTCTGACTTTCATCATTGTGAGAGAAAGACCCTTTGTGATCACTGAGCAATGGCTTCTTTAGTAGCTTCAGCTGGTGCTTCCCCACCACCTCCACCACATCCAAGGAAGAGTGGACCACCTGCTCAAGTTATAATTCAACAAGAAGAGGAAGAAGAGGAACAGGACGACGAGCACGAAGAGAGGCAGTTTTTGCCTGAGCAGCCCAAGACGTCTCACCGGAAAGAAAACTTCATTTGGCAATTTTTTAAAATTCCCAAAGGTCAGAAAAAAGTAAATGCAAGATACGTAACTTGCCTTATATGTCAAGATAGACTGTCCAGAGGAACCGAGAAAAAATACAGTTTCGGAAACTACACAATGCATCGCCATATGACTAGGTGGCATCCTAACAACTACAGTGCTGCACAGTTTCGGAACGACCTAGATAATCTCCCTATTATGGCCAGAAGATCTGTTGTACCGGAAGTAACGGGACCAGAGGGCAGGGAGATGGTGCCAAATATACAAATGAAATTTGGTGAAGTAAAACACATCTGCGTATTTTGCGATGGATTCATTTCCTACGGAGAAAGAAGCATCACTCTGATCAACAGAGCTATTGACTATCATATGCAAGTTTGTACGAAACGCCCAAAATAATAAATACTTCTTTTTTTGTTTTGTTGCTCCTGTTGAGCCCTTTACAATGAATCGTTTTCATTGCCCCCTCCAAGAAAAACCCAAAAAAATATAAAACTGTTCAGAAAAATTCAAAAAAAGTAAAAAAATGTTCCGAAAAATAATAAAAAAAATATAAAACAACAAAAACAATAAAAAAAAAGTTCTTTTCAGAACTACCTCCCCGTTATTAAAAAATTGGTACAATATTTGGAACTGTGCCAACCTCTATTTCTCTTAGTTCGCTTCCCAGTTCGCTCGCCGGTACGCGAACCGGAAGCGAACCAAAAACAGTAAGTATAAGGGAAGGAAACAGACACTTATGTTAAAAGAAAGACAGCTATAGGGGAGTAAACTAGAGATACTATTACCCATAATCCACTGCTGATGATGTCACATATTACATCATTCATGACATGCTCAGTGACATCATCAGCAGAGGATTGCGGGTTTTTTGGCAACGTGCCTTATCCACGGTTTAATAACGCTGCCTTTTGCTTTATATAAGTTTTCAAATTGTATGAAATATATACCAATAGGTCGTTATGAACATTTAGGTAGTGCTTTTCTTCATGAGGTCTGGTCGCTTCCATACACATACAGATGTTTCAAAGATGATCAAGAAGTTTATCTGAATGGAGAGGAATGCACTGAGACGCCAGATCATTCACTAATGTGTAGGCACATACAGTTACACGGTTCATGCAACAAACACCGACCAAATATGGCTTGCGTGTTGCAAGGCACGCCAGTTCCTGCTATCATCCCCACGTTCAAGTTGTTGGAAAATGGTAGTTATTTGATGCTCAATAATGAAGATTGTTCTGAGTTAATTAAAAGTATTCCTTTTATCGTAACAGTAAGTGAACGGGTTATTTGCTGCAGAAATGTTCTATTTCCTCCCACACATGAACATAGGGAGTTTTCAATCTGGCCACAAATACCAACCTTGGGAGCACATTTCAACGGCATGGCAAGAATAAGAGCTCTTTTGTCTCAGAGAGAGGTGGCCTTGAGTTCGGCCCGTGAAACTTTCGTGCTTCACATAGCGAACACCCGTACAGAGGTGCAGACCCTTTTCAATTAAGATTTGCCTTTCAATTTCAGCAAGATGGTTCCGACTATCTTTAACGCATCCTCCACAAAGGCCCTGGCGCACTTTTTTAAAGTTGTTACCAGTGGTCTCGTGACTTCATTTGAGAAAATCTTTGGAGTCATCCCTGCTTCCTTTCATTATATTTTCTCCACTCTGCTTCGTGGATTGGCATTTTTACTTGCATTACCAGCGGACGCTCTTGTGCTTTTTTACATTTTTAAATATGGATGTCCCTCCTATGCAACCTCCCACCCTGCAGATGCTGACACTGTTCCGCAATCGCATGCTAGAATATTATGGCACAATGCCGTTGGCGATATTAAGCACGGCATATGGATTATCTTTTCGATTCTCCTACTTCACCTGTGTCCAGCCTGTATTTCACTGCCTGACCTGTGATTTCGATTGGGCCATTGATTTGTGTCTCTGCGTCGACTTTAATCAGCTGATGACTCCTATCATTACTCACGAGTTGGTTTGTCCTGGCGAAAGGATTATGGCTGTGGCATTGATGCATGGACTACTTGGTCCCTGGAATTTACTGGCGGCAGCACAGTCTTTCTTGGAACAGAGCTTTCTTGAAAACCCACCGAGCTGTCCTCTGATGGTGATAGAGGATCCGGTGCTGGGAGAGCACGTATGTTCTTTTCCGCTTTTAAATTGGATGGCTGAACTGTTTTCGGATGAAGACGGTGACTTCCTATTGGAGGCTGTTGCAGCTTATTTTGCATACACAGTTATGTCATAGACCTTTTTCATGTTTGATATGCTGAGTACTAGCATTTCATTGACAATTCATTGACTTATTTGTCAAGTTTTTATTATTTACCTTGCCTATTGGCTTAAGACTCGATAAAGTACTTGGCTGTTTTATTTTTCTTTAGCATTAAATTTTCCTAGTTTTTAATGCTTTACCTTGCGGACCGTCCACATATAAACTTGCAATCTACTCTCATGAGATGGCACTTCTATTATCTTATTCAGTTCGTTTCCGGATCATGGGGAGGTGTCATCTAGGTCCTGGATATCTTTACACCGTGTTAAGTTAGCATGGGCTCATTACCGGTTTAAACGCCATTTTTCCTTTTTTGCAACTTCTGCACACGACACTTAGTTGTTGCTTTAGCTTTCCACCTAGTAGTTCATCGTGGTTTACATGAGAATAATATGTTATTGCTCTACTATCTGCTTTGCTTGTTAAACTATATCTGTACAGCGAGTGCTAAAGTTTCAAGAACAACACGATACAGAATTGTTATGAGGTCTGATCTCCACGACTTCATACTCATAACATAAGTGCAACTTCTGCCAATTCTGGGCATGAGGCGGGTTTTATATTGCTTTGCCGAACACACATACACAACAGTTGATGCGGTTCACATGAAGAGAGAGCTGGTGTATGCTGATGTGATTCCTTCAAATCTAAGACACTAAAGTATGGGCACGCCCTAAACCAACACAAAGAGACCTTCTTAGCAAATAATATAATATGTGTATTAGGGAGGGTGAGATATAAGCAGCCGCGGGCCGTGGAGGGAGTTACGGTGAGGCAGGGAGGCGGGGAGGGGGAGAAGCAGGGTGGAGCCCTCTCTACCTTGCCCCTCCCCG
The DNA here is from genome assembly GCF_964261635.1 of Lissotriton helveticus. Classification (NCBI taxonomy): domain Eukaryota; kingdom Metazoa; phylum Chordata; class Amphibia; order Caudata; family Salamandridae; genus Lissotriton; species Lissotriton helveticus. Next base: position 1,814,469,248 of record NC_136067.1, on the reverse strand, counting down.
CCTCCCTGCCCCACCGTAACTCCCTCCACGGCCCGCGGCTGCTTATAAGTGTTGCTAACTCTTATTCATTTACAGCATGTTAACATACTGTCACCATTCGCTTTTTATGTACTAGTAACTATGCTGGTAATTTTGCTACTGATAATATGTGTACTTGTATTCTCCACCCTGCTTCTCCCCCTCCCCGCCTCCCTGCCTCACCGTAACTCCCTCCACGGCCCGCGGCTGCTTATAAGTGTTGCTAACTCTTATTCATTTACAGCATGTTAACATACTGTCACCATTCGCTTTTTATGTACTACTGACTATGCTGGTAATTTTGCTACTGATAATATGTGTACTTGTATAATCTAAGATACTACGCCTCAGAAGACGGCATTAGTAAATAAACATTTCAAATACACATGTGTTCTTCTTAACTCCATGTTCTGGTTTCTAAGAAATATATAACGACCGACTGTTCATGAGTTCCACGTATCCTGAGGTACTATAAGTTCATATTCTGGATTGTCTAAACATTGAGAGTTTGTTATATCCAATGTGACACTGTACCTAGCTTGCTAAGGAGTTTTTGATTACTAACGTGAGTTTTGGGACACCCTAATTCGCCGAGGTTCCAATCCTCTGTCCACAGTTCTGTGTGAGAACAGAAACCCTGCGACAGGGGCACCCCCGACCCTTGCTGGAGCTTCATCACACTTGCGATACAACTCCAGCAATGCGCCACCTTTACGGCACAGATACATCACGCATCTGTGCTGTTTTTGCCCCATGATGCGCCGCATTGTAAATGCAGCACACCATAGGTGACGGAACAGCGGCACAGAATGACTAACACATCCCTGGTGATGCGCCAGTCATCATAAATGTATCCCTATGCTTCTTATCTTGTTAGAGATGAACCGCCATATGTATCATCAAAGTTTTTTGCATTTCCTAAATAGCGAACTTTAAGGAATAAATAGCGATTCTTTACCATTCCTAGTTTGCGATTAGCTATTTGCTAATTACAAATTACCCATTCATTTCCTTCATTTCCATAGGGCGGTTGGACTCACTTTTAGCTCGAACGGCTGAATGGATTTGCACGAAACTTGGCAAAATTGTAGGGACTGGTAGCCCGATGTGCCTTTGCTATGTCTCAAGATATATGCTCCAGTGGTTTTTACGAAAATTAACTTTGAAAAATATATATTGGGCTACATTGGCCTATATATATGTTGGAGCCCAAATGTAGCCCAATGTAGCCCAATGAAGCCCAATGTAGCCCAATGTAGCCCAAAGATGGCCGCCAGACACACAAAAAAACAAATGTAGCCCAAATATCAGCCAGATGTAGCCCAACTATAGCCCAGTGACAGAATGACCAATCCGCTTCGCAAACCTCCGTTACGCGAGGCGGAGCGCTGTTACAGATATATATCTTTTTTTGAACGTTAATTTCTCAAAATCCACTGGAGCACATATATTGAGACCTAGCAAAGGCACATCGGGCTACCAGTCCCTACAATTTTGCCAAGTTTCGTGCAAATCCATTCAGCCGTTCGATTATTATTATTATTTTTTTTTTTTGCCCCGCGGGGCCCTTTTAAAACCTCCACATCAAACCTAGGGGGTCAGCGAGGATCTACTATTCCCCCTTATGGTCATTTGCCCCTTCGCTTTGGCCTCCTCTTGTCTCTCGATCCTACCGAGAGACAAGATGGCGGCCGCTACGGACTGTTTGGAATGTTGACAGACGCCAGAGAACCAATCAGCTTCGCTTCACAAAGCTCCGTTGCGCGAAAAGTACGCGTCCTGGGCCGCTGCCCGGTCCGCTGTTACAGATATATATCTTTTTTTAAACGTTAATTTCTCAAAATCCACTGGAGCACATATATTGAGACCTACAAAAGGCACATCGGGCTACCAGTCCCTACAATTTTGCCAAGTTTCGTGCAAATCCATTCAGCCGTTCGGGCTAAAAGTGAGGCCAACCGCCCTATGGAAAACTCAATGTTAAAAACACGTTTTGGGACCCCCCTTTTTTCTCGGCCCCCACTGGACGAACCCCCCCCAAATTTTCAAGGGCTGCTCAGAAACAAAATGTGCCATTTTCCTGAAAATTTCAGCCAATTCCGTCCACAAACGCCAAAGTTATTAGACATAGAATTTTCAAAAAACCCATAGAGAAAAAAATCCTAACTATATATACCTACTGGCGACCGCCAGTAGGTAATATATATATATATATATATATACAAAGAATATAAAATGAAAAATATAAATAATAATATTAGAAATATTTAAACAATATTAAAATGGTATTAAAGTCTGGGGATAATAGATATACTATTACCACTCCAGTCTGAGCAACAGTATGGAAAGCGTTGTACTCCGGAGGCATGACATTTGCTATTCTAATTCTAATTTGAGTGAACAGTAGTGAAAGCAGCGGACTTTGGAGATGTAACATTTACTATTACCATACCAGTCTGTGCAACACTAGGGAACGTGTTGGAGTTTTAAGTTAATATATAGCTTAAAAATATAATTATTACACAATTGATATATGTATTAATCAATTAAATGGTTAATAATAAATGAATCATTTATTGTTAATAATTAATACTTAAATACCTTCCACTCTATACCCCTACAAACCCAACATCCTGCACCTAATATAAATTTAAGTGCACTATTTACACTTTTATTAATCAGTTAAAAAATGAACAATAAATTAATCATTACTTAATTAACTTACCACCCTATACACATACAAACCCAGCGGACACCTTCCAGCAGATAAACAGGGTGTCCCTTCCTGCACATAAACAATCCTCCCTTCAACGCAGGCGCCCTTGCACCATGGCAAAAGTGTGTCCGTGTTGGTGCTAGGTGGGAAACATCCTTTACAACGCAACTTTTACCACGCAGTGCCTTAACGACGCAACTTTTACAACGCAAACCATTACAACGCATTGCGCTGGGGGGCGCTCTAGGATAGGGAATAGATTTAATTTACTATCCAACACCTTCCCTAGTGTCCACGGGGACTGGAGTTGGAATAGTAAATTAAACTATTCACTATCCAGCACCCCAAAGCGCTATGCATTGTAACAGCATGCGTTGTAAAAACTGCGATGTAAAAGCATGCGATGTAAAAGCATGCGTTGTAATGTCATACATCTGTGCTAGGTAGCTTTTTAAGCACCAGCGGAAGGAAAAACACAGGGGTGTGATGTATTCTTGAGAATACAGCGCATCCCTGTCTTTTGTATATGATGCTGCTCAGTGCTGCTAAATTCTTTGTAGTGCTGCGTAATTTGTTTGAAAATATTCCCCTATGTATGTATATAGTATTACATTTGTGTGAACTAAGCCAAAAGGCAGCAGAGTCCTATACAGGTTCAAAGACGAGCATAAAGTCAATAACAGATATGAGGGGTAGCTAGGTTATGGACAGTTAATGGATTGTAATTGAATATTCTTTAAAGAGGTGGGTCTTCAACTCTGTCCTAAATTAGAGAAGCATTGGGGCAGTCCTGATGGATAGGGGGATCTTGTTACAGATCTAGGATGTATAGATGAAGCAGCCCTACTGCCTTATTGATTTATATTTTTTACGCTTCTTAATCTGCATTCTGAGTGTGCCCTAGCTGCGGCAGTGTCGAGAACCACTAGAGATGATGAACTAGTCTGCAAGATAAGAGGGCTTGCTGGTCACAAAGGCTTTGTTCATGTTGAAGATGGTGCGGGCCAGCAAGGGTATCCTATAGAGTTCTATCAGGGTGAGGTGCTGTGATCATATTTCTTCATGTCCTGGAGGAGATGCGATGCAGCATGTAGTGATGATACACTTACAAAGAACCGTAACTAGAAGCAACCACAATGCTCCTCCCCTAAAACCCAATCTCCGACCCTCATCATTTCCTCACTCTGCCACCACCCCTATCCCCATAACCCTCTCCCCCGATCTCAACCCTTCCCCGACCTCCGGAGTAAATTCACCACGGCAATGCCACTTTAGCGAATAGTCAAAAAGCCCCCAACCCACACATACCCCACTCATTCTCGTCTACCTCACTCCCAGCCACTCAAACCTACCACACTTCTATTGCAGTCACAAACTCCTCAGCAACACGATCCCCAGCCCTATCTGCATGCCGCTCCTGTCACCCCCTTACCATTATGAACTAGACACACTCAAAACCCACAATAACCTCACATCACGGAACCTACAAAACATCATCCTAGAAATCACAAACATCTTCCAACTCACAGAAAACTCTCTCTCTAAAATCAACCATCTTTAAAACTCTCTAGCTGCAGCCAACAACGTGATAAACACTATCCCACTACCTCCACTAACCAACAATTACGGGCACGCAAACACCCCAACTACTTAACGGACTCTGGAAATTCAAACCTTACCTACAATTTTACGAATATCCTACCTGTACTCTCACCAATAAGGAAGAATTCTCTATTCTCCCAGTCCTCATCAGCCTAAACAGAACATCCCAACCGAATCACAGAACAATAAACCCTAATAACCTTCAAACAATAACCCCAACCTCCGAAAATTTACGAGCCTTCATTAGAGAATGTCTCAAACAAGATCTCCTGCCTCCTATAAAAACTGCTGCTCAGCTTTAAAACACGCCTCAGACATCGCTGACCTCATTCTGAACCTGAAAATGGAAATAACCATCCTCAAGGAAAATTGGCTCACGGAATCACCCTCCCCATGCCTAGACCTTCTAGTCATCCCAAACTACAACATCATAAGACTAGACAGACCTCACAACAAAGGTGGAGGCATCGCCTGCATACATCGATCCGACATCACTATCTTGAAGTTTCACTCTGAACCCCTGGACTCATGTGAATATCTCAGGATCTCCTTAAAATCCTCAGATAACCACTCCTACAAACTACATATACTCTACCATCCCCCAGGTAAGAACACTGTATTCACAGACCAACTTATGGAAATCATTACAACTAACTCGAGCCCTTGTTCCAATTACATATTCCCTGGCGACTTCAATCTCCATTGGGAAGACCCCCTAGACAAGCAAGTCAACGCTATCAAAATCTTCCTTGCAGACGACTTCCTGATCCAAGCCATCTCAAAGCCCAAACACTCCAAAGGTGCTACACCTGACTGGATCATCTCTAAAGAAAAATGGATTGAATCTATCTCCATTACCCCTTGTGATTAGTCAGACCCTCAAATTATTACCTTCCAAATTCCATCCGCTAGAAAGAAACTTACTTGCAGCAATTCAAGATTAGAACCTGGATAAGAGACACGAAAAACCTCAACTGGAACTATCTTGCCTCCCAATGTGAGAAAGTACTCACTCCTCCCAATAACATGTCAGATGTCAATGACCTCACTGCACACTACAACTCCACAATGACCAAATTATTTGACCAAGCAGCCCCACCAAAACTCAAATGAATACCGGACGAAGACAAAAACCCATGGTTCAACAGAGCCCTGAATGAAGAGAGACATAAACTAAGAATAACTGAATGGAAATGGAGACAGCATCCCTCCCCCCTCCCACTCAAACTACTACGAAAATCTAGAAACTCTTATAACAAAAGTTTTCTACAATCAAAAAAAGACTTCTTAAGATTGGAACTAGACAATGCAAAAAATAGAGCATAGAAACTCTTCGAAATGTTAAAACAACAATCTAACAAATTGGCCAAAACCGCACTCTTGACTTCGAAATCGCAGTAGTGAAGAATTTTCTTCTTTCTTCACAGCTAAAACCAACTCCCTACAACTCAAGCTCAGGACGGCAGCAATTAACTCAGTCAACCTAAATGACACACAAGTTGAAAATCCTAAACAACTTGATCTACCTTTGCCTAAAAACAACTCTAATTGGTCTACCTTCAAACTTTACGATCTCAGTGATATCACTAAAACCTTAGTAACTATCAAACCCAACAACCACTTCAATGACCCTTTCCCCTCAAACTGCCTACCCCACATCTACCATATCATCTCCCCTCTCTGGACCAAAATCATTAATGCTTCGCTAGCGAAAGGTCACATCCCGGATTTCCTAAAAATTGGTTAAGTCACCCCTAACCTAAAAAAAACCAACAGATAACCCCTTTGATCCTAATAACTTCCGACCTATACCCAACATTCCATGCTAGCCAAGGTCCTGGAAAAATGTGTTTAGCAACAACTGAACCAACGCATCACGGATTTCAAACTACTGAACGACTGCCAATCGGGTTTCAGACCCGGGCATAGCACAGAAACAGCGATTCTGCCTATAGTAGATGACTCCCTCCTCACTCTTGACCGTAATGAAACCTGTCTACTAGTCCTGCTCGACCTCATCAGCCTCCGACACTTTCAATCATGACAAAATTATAAGAAGATTGGAAAACAGGATGGGTCTATCTGGCACAGTCCTTCAATGGTTCAAATCCTTTCTGCAAAACAGAACGCAATCGTTCATGGTGAATAAAAATCTTTTTCCCTCTTCCCCCAACCTACTAGGATTACCACAAGGCTCAACTCTATCCCTCGCACTATTCAACCTTTATGTCGAACCACTAACCAAACTACTACAACAGGCGAATATCTCCTACCACATGTATGCGGATGACACTCAATTTTACATCAAGATCACTTCCATTGAAGAGATAAAGATGATGAATCAAGCTCTCGAAATGACCATCCACTGGCTAACGACCAACTTGCTCAAGCTAAATTTGCAAAAAACTGAATTTCTTTTAATCTCCCCCCCTAAAAGCTCTCTTGATATAAAGGAATGGACCAAGATGATCACTGCTCTAAATTGCACGCCAAGTCTGGTGGACTCCACCAAATCGCTTGGAATCACACTGGATAAGAAACTTAACATGCCGCTTCCACCTCAGCTATCTCAGAAAAATGAAACCAATTATAGAGTACCCTGACCTCAAATCTGCAGTTCAGGCTCTAGTCATATCGAGGTTGGAATACGGATGTACTACCCTCTCGGGCCTTACCAAAATCTCAACAGCTCCTTCAAAAGCCTGTCTCAACGCAGCAGCAAGACTCCTAACAGGATCTAGGAAATTTGACCACATATTGCCACACCTGAAGGCGCTCAACTGGCTACCCTACGAAGCTAGAATCCACCTAAAGATGACCTGCATCACTCATAAAGCTCTACACCACAATACCCCCAGTACCTATCCCAGAAACTTATTTTATGTGGAGAAAATAGACACTCTAGAAGCTCCGACAATCTACTCCTGAAACCCTCACGCTTCAGCAAGAAATAAACGTATGACAGAGCATTCTCCGGAGCTGCTTCAAGAGTTTGGAACTTGCTACCTCTGTCCATCAGAAAAATATCCTCAACACCATTATTGAAAAGGGAAACCAAATCATTCCTGATGAGCAAATTCCTCCCTTAATTCCTTTCATTCCTCACCATCTGGGGCCATACTATCACACCAGCTATCACGCAGACTTGCATTGCATTGAACCAGTCTACTACTTCAAACTAGTTTTCTATACTTCCCTTGATCACACCTTCTCCTTTGACTCACTCGTACTCAAACTTTTTCCACTGAACCGAACAAATCATCTCTACTAACATCTCTGCTATCTGCCGAGTCTTGATAAAGATGTTTATACTTAAAAATGTTTTATACTTTCTCTGCTCTGCTCTGCTTTGTATTGTAAAGCGCTCTGATACACTACTCAGGGTATTGTTTGCGCTATATAAAGCTCTGAAAATAAAATAAAATAAATTCCCTCAAGGGTTGTCAGTGTGGAGTGTGAAGACAACAGAAGTTCTGAAGTCACTTTCTGAAAGAAATGTTTGACTTCCTGTAGACAAGAGAGTTGGTCCCAGACCGTCTTTGTTTTTGTGGCCATGTAGTCTTTGAGGGTGATGTTGGTGTTCAGAATGAATCCAAGTGGCTTGAGTTTAAAGCCATCAAGGTTTTTCTTGTCATTGAACCAGGTTTGTACCCTTTCTTGGATGTTGTTCTTGGCAAATAACAGAAATTCTATCTTGGTTGGATTGAGCTTCAGGTAGGAGCTGGATATCGAGTTCTGGATGATGCTCAGGCAGTGTTTGAGGTGTTGGGTGTCTGAAGCACAGGAGATTTTCAGGAATAGTAGTCTGTCATCAGCACTTTGGTGAGTCGTCATGCTGTTACAGCACTACACAGCTCCATATATGGGGTGAAGATGACAGGAGACATTAGGGACTCTCAAGGACTCTGCAAGTGATAGGTATCTTTTGGGACCTGGAGGTGCCTATGCAAACATACTGCTATTGGTTGGATACATAGGAGGAAACCCAGTGAAGGACATTGTCAGCAAAGCCCATTTGAGACTCTGAGGTGCTTTTGAGAGGGGTACAGTTGACTATGTAGAAGGCAGAGGGCAAGCGTCATCTTCATCTGTAGTCAGGATACCTTCGTCTATGATGTGCAGACTTATGGGCTCCAAGATACAGTGCGGTCTGAACACAGAGTGGTAGGTGTGCAGGAGATGGCTATCATTAATGTGATCTTGGAATTGAGCAAAGACTGCTTTTTCAGTGAACTTGCTGATGAATGGTAAGTAAATGATGCACCAGTAGTTGGTGAGGTCATCAGGGTCTAATGTAGATTTCTTGAGGAGAGGGAGAATCTTGCCTCTCTTGACAACTTCTAGTAAGAAGCCTTGAGGCATCCAAAATTGTGAATACTGATGAGTGAGAGTTTCCAGATTGAGCATTGATGAAGGACAAGGGTAAGACATCATCTTTAGAAGAGGTGTCTTTAAGGGGTTTGAGTATGTTGGGGAGATCTGAAAGATATAGGGTTTTGGAAGTTGATCATTGTTAGATTCTACAAGAGACATGCGTGAGACAAAAAGGGGCTTAGTGTTGTCAATATTGGTTGATGCCATTGTACTTTTTTTGTGGAGAGAGGAATAGGTGGGTCTGTTAGGGAGTTGATGCAGTGCTTGACTGTCTTGAAAGATTTTCTGCTTCAGTTGGTGGCTTCATTGATTGTGTTTGTACAGTACTTTGCTTTGGCTGATGTGATAAGCTGTCTGTGTGCTTCGGGCTTCTGTATCATTAGACAGACGGACGCGCGTGAGGCTGTGTGTTTCTCAGTGCTACCTCTTGTGATATGCTGCTATTTTACCGCTAATGTCCCCGATTTCGTTTTTTCATTAAAACTAGTGATTTAAAATTTTGAATACTCACATTCTTGGCACCTCTGTTCCTGCTGCTATCCTGTTTGCTAATCTGTGTTTCTCTTACATGATGTCCTCCCCGTTCCACCGCGGGTTTTTTCGTCCCGTTTGCGTGGAGGGAGACAACTTCCGGTATATCCGAGGTTGACGCTCTAGTCGCCCCACATCCTATAAAACCGGATACAGTACCAAGCGCGCAGCGGACGCGCGTGAGGCTGTGTGGCTGTATGTTTCTCAGTGCTACCTCTTGTGATATGCTGCTATTTTACCGCTAATGTCCCCGATTTCGTTTTTTAATTAAAACTGGTGATTTTTAATTTTGAATACTCACTTTCTTGGCACCTCTGTTCCTGCTGCTATCCTGTTTGCTAATCTGTGTTCCTCGTACCTGTTGTCCTCCCCGTTCCACCGCGGGTTTTTTCGTCCCGTTTGCGTGGAGGGAGACAACTTCCGGTAAATCCGAGGTTGATGCTCTAGTTGTCCCACATCCTATAAAACCGGATGCAGTACCAAGCGCGCCTGCGCCCGTCCGCACCTGTACGTCGCCACTCGCCAGGACCCCTGGTTGGAAGCAGCCTGGACTGCTTTCTTATGGTAGGGAAGAACTCCTGGCAATTAATTCCGGGACTGCCATATGTAGCACACTTCCACTTAATCTTAGGGTAAAACAATGGGAATGTCCAGCTTGCAGTTTTGCTATCCCTGCCCCTGCTCTCCCACTATGTGTACCGGTCAGTCAACCCCAGGTTCGGCTGAAAATACTCCAACTCAATGTAAGATCTTTGGCTAAACATTATCTGGAAATATTTGACTTGATTACCGAGGAAGCTCCGGACCTATTTTTTATGTGCGGGACGTGGCTAAGGGATGACATGGTAGTGGAACCTAACTTAGCTTTACCCCCAGGGTATTCTATTTGTACAATCAACAGGGACTCTAGGGTGGGTGGCCTTGCTGGTATTTTCAAATCTTGTTATTTTTGTCAGCTCATTAAGGAAGTTATTGAAGGTTGTGAGTGTACACGCTTTAGGGTCTCTGTGAGCCCTCATTCGACTTTATCAGGTCTCCTGGTATACCGTCCCCCGGGACCGGCTGCCAAGTTCAAAGATGCTCTTTTGGATGCGGTCAGCGCGCTCGTTGTGGGCTCAGCTAATTTTAGTATATGTGGGGACTTAAATCTTCACTTTGATCAAACTCATGATAATGCCATTTGCAGCTTACTTGCAGACTTGGCGGCACTGCAGTTGGATCAATTAGTGTATGGACCTACGCATCTAGCTGGGCACCTGTTAGACCCTATATTTTCTAATATGCAATCCCTTAAGGTGGAGATACCTAAACCTATGGGTTGGACCGATCATTCTCTGGTAGAATGGTCTGTTCCGCTCACAGAACCTCTTAATTCAGAAACTTTAAAATCGGTCTTTAAACGCCCTTGGCGTAAGTTGAAGCTGGAGGATTTCCATACCTTCCTCGCTGCCAACCCTTTGGGACCCTTACATGACTCTGAGTAGGATTATGGCTCGTTTTGCGACTGGATTAAAAATGGCTTAGATACCCTTATCCCCGCTAAATGGGTCAAGGCGCGTACCTCTACCATCAGTCCTTGGTATAATGACTCCCTGACTGTTCTAAGGAAAGCCTGTAAAAAAGCTGAACAGGATTGGAGAAAGGACTATGAGTCTGAGAAAAAGCTATGCTACCTCGCTAAAATCAAGCACTACCATAGATCTATTTGTAAAGTTCGTGCTGCTTGTTATGCAAACGAAATCAGGACGAGTCTTAACCCAGCTAAATGCATTTTTAAAATTCTTAAAGATCTTAGGACTAGGAAAGCTATGACGTCTGTCATATCGGCCGCCCGCCATAGTGATGAGTTAGCGACCTTTTTCGTGGAAAAAGTTCGTACCATCTATCTATCTTTTCCTCAAATCTCCACCCATCCCACTTCCTTGTCGCCAGAAAGTGGGTCTTGTGTGACTCTGGCAGCTATTCCGAGCTTGTCTGAAGAAGAGTTTACTAGGCTGAGTGGCAAAATTAAAACCGGCTCTCCTTCTGACCCTCTGAGGCCAATGCAATTCAGGGAATCACTTTCTATTTTTCGGGCTCCGCTCTCCCAAATAATTAACTCCTCCTTCTCCACTGCTACTGTCCCGGCACTATGGAAACAGGCATGGGTTTCACCCATTTTTAAAAAACCCACGTTAGATTCAACCAAACCTGAGAATTTTAGACCCATGTCCCTCCTCCCTTGGGTGGCCAAGTTTGCAGAAGCACATGTCAACAACGTGCTAACTCAGTTCTTGAATTCTAATATTATTCTGGATCCCTCGCAGAATAGGTTTCGTCCGGGTCATAGTATGGAAACGGCTCTTCTGGCCACTACTGAGCACCTGCGGTCTATTCTTGGTTCTGATCAAAGTGCAGCTCTGTTCCTGCTAGATCTCAGTGCCGCCTTTGATACAGTTTCACATGGCATCCTTCTTCAGAGGCTAGAGGAAGCTGGGGTAACTGAGTCAGCTCTGTAATGGTTTCGATCCTTTCTGACTGAAAGATCTTTCCGAGTGTCCGCCCCCCCATTTCTATCTCGGACCCACTCCATCGATCAGGGGGTACCCCAGGGATCGGCACTGAGGCCCTCGCTGTTTAATCTATACGTTCAGCCTCTGGCTGCTGTCGCAAAACAGTGGGACCCGACTATAGTCTCATATGCGGACGACACGCAGCTTGTTGTCACCTTGGCTGAAGGGTCCTCTCTGATGACTTCTAGATTCAGAGAAGGGATGACTGCTGTAGCAGAATGGATGGCTGGCAATTGCTTGCAACTAAATGCTAGCAAAACTGAGGTTTTACTGGTTGGGAAGAATGCCTGTCTGTGGAGCGAGCATTGGTGGCCGACTGCTTTAGGAGAAATCCCCACACCAAAGGTAGCGGTTAAAAATTTTGGGATCTTGATGGACTCATCTCTTAGTTTTCAGGCCCACACAAGGCAAGTTGATGCCACCTGTTTTTGCCTTTTGCGGGGCCTTCGCCCCCTTTTGAAGTTTTTCGATCCGCCAATTCGGCAGCTAATTTTACAGGCGCCCATTTTATCTCACCTGGACTATGCTAGCTCCCTTCTCTTGGGGGCAAATAAGGCGGATTTACTCAGGATGCAACGTGTCCAAAATGCTGCAGCCAGAGTATTGGTGGGTCTTCCGCGTTTCTGCCCCGTCGCTAGTACCATCCGCGGTTGCATTGGCTCCCTATGGAGAAGCGGATTTATTTTAAGACACTCTGTCTATCCTTCAAGATATTGAAATCTGCTAGTCCTGATCTTTTGAGCAATTTGCTCACCCCCTATGTCCCCTCCCGCCGGCTTCGTTCGGCGGGACAACACCTGGCTGTCATTCCACGAGTTAAGCTTTGCCGTGCGATGGGCGTTCTTTCCGCTGCCTTGCTGCTACGTTGTGGAACTCCCTGCCTGAACAAATTCATGGCATAGACTGTCTGTTTGCTTTTAGGAAAGCTATTAAAACATTTCTCTTTCCTTCAGTGTAGTTTTTGGTTGCAGGATGATCGTCATTATTTCTAGATTGTTGTGTGTGGTTTTGCCTTCGAGTCGCCAGCGCCGGGACGCCCCTTTGCTGGGGCAGCTGTGCGCTATATAAAATTTAATAACATAACATTAGGTCATAAGGAGTTGTGTTTTTCTTACATTTCCTTTTTGCAGATAGAATGCTTATTATCAGCAAGGTCTTTAGATCATCAGAGTGCTGAAAGCTTTTTCTCACTTCATTCATGATTTGATGTTCACATAGTTTTCCAAAAAAGTGTTGAAGATATTTAGATGGGTGTTGACGTTGGATGTAGAGTTTATCAAGTGGGAAATGAGTTCAAGCATTAGGCTGTCTACACAGTATACTTTGAAGGATCCGAAGATGTGATCCTTCCTTTTGTGTCAACCCCAGTTTGTTGGTAGGACACTGAGCAGATAGTTAGGGATGGCTAAGCGATTAGTCCAATCAAGGTGCAGAGGTGGCTGGATTTGATTGCTGGTGATGTTGACAAAATAAGGTTGAACATGTTAGCTTTGGAGTATGTTGGTTGTGTGACATACTGTACAATGCTGAGTATGTTCATGAGATCATTGAAAGTGTCTCTTATTAGTCACCCAAGAGAGTGGTGTAGGTGTTTTGGAGTGGAAGGTGATGTGGAGATTTCAGAAGTCATCAATGAAGTCCTTGTTCTGCCAGGGAGGCCTTTAGATTAGATGGAAGGTGGCAGCCTGTGTTGCAGAGAGTGGCAAATGGCGTGTCAGCAACTACAAGCCTGGTGTGCAGGATCATGAGGACTTAAGAATGACAGTGAAACTTCCTCCTTTCTTGCATGCGCAATCCACATGATGAATGCTATAACTCCAGGATGTGTGAGGATGTGGGGGTGATCCATGTTTCTCTGATGACGAGGACATCAAGGTTTTGAAAGGTAATGAAGTCTGCAATGTCTGCTGCATGGTGTATGGTAGACTGCAAATGAGCATGAATTGGAATGTGTCTTTACTAGTTAGAGAGTGTGGGTAGTTAGTGGGATATGTATGAGGTTGAGTCCATGTGGTCGCTTCCTGCCCTGTGTCCCTGTCTTAGTTATTGTCTCTGCTTTTTGTCCATTTAAATTGTATTTGTATTTGCTGTTGCTGTTTAAATTGTATTCTTTCTCTCCTCCTTTGGTTTTCCTGGTTTGCCCCCTTCTGCCGCCCCCGTCTCATCCCTCCCCGCTTCCCGCCACCACCGCTTACCCCGCCCCTTTTCTTTCTGTACCCTCCCCGCTCCCGCCTCCCAGCTGCTCCGCCCCCCCGCGCACTTCGCCATATATGGCGACCGTGCGAACGCGCAGCAGTCACGCGCAGCGGTCACGCGCAGCGGGCGCACCGATTGTGCGCCGAAGGCGCGCCAAAGGTAAGCCCGTCTGCGCCCGTCCGCGCCTGGACCGCGCCTAGTGCCAGGACCCCTGGCACTCGAGGACCCCGGCCGACCCGCCTGACGTACCCCGCCGCCAACCTCAGCGCACTCAACACCGGCCGATCCCCAGGATGCCACCAAGCCACACCTCGACGCACCCACGGACCTTTCAGCTGCCACGCCTGCAAGTTCACCTGCATCCGGACCTGCCTCGCACCAGTACCCGCCAAGTCGAACACCAGCAGCACCCACCTCAAGTGCATCCTGCTCAACACCCGCTCCGTCCACAGACACGCCATAGAACTCTGGAACCTCCTCGACAACACAGCCCCTGACGTTGCCTTCCTTACGGAGACCTGGATGAACGCCTCTTCAGCTCCCGACATCGCCATCGCCATCCCAGAGGGCTACAAGATCACCCGGAGGGATCGCACCGCCAACCAGATGGGAGGAGGCATCGCCATCATCCACAGGAACACCATCCGTATCACGACCAGCATCGACAACACCCTCACCACCGCGAACACCTGCATTTCCAGATCCACACCGACCCGAAGACCCCCCTCAGAGGCACCCTGATCTACCGTCCTCCGGGACCACGCACTCAATTCAGCGAGGACATCGCCGACTTCGTCAGCCCGCATGCCCTCCCCTCCGCGGACTACATCCTCCTGGGGGACCTCAACTTCCACCTGGAGAACAACAACGACCGCAACACCAGCACCCTGCTCGACAACCTCGCCAATCTTGGACTCAAGCAGCTGGTGTCCACCCCCACCCACCTTGCCGGACACACACTCGACGCCGTCTTCTCATCCAGCACGGACGTCGCCTTCAGCCACGCCACAGAACTTCAATGGACGGACCACAGCTGTGTCCACTTCACCTTCAAAAGAACGACGACCCACCACCACCAGCAACAGGTTGCCCGCAGAAGCTGGAACAAGATCACAGCCGACCAGCTCGCCACCTCCCTGAGCCAGCACCCTCCTGCCAGCTCAGCGAACCCCAGCCAGGCTGCCGTCAACCTCACGAAGTGGATCAGCAACTGCGCGGACGAACTCGCCCCGCTGAGGACCCCACCCAGCAGACCCGGCAGCAAGAAGGCCCCATGGTTCACCGACGAACTCAAGAGCTCCAAGAAGAACTGCCGAGCCCTCGAGAAAGTCTGGAGAAGGGAACCAACACCGGACAACATGACCACCTTCAAGCTTGCCATCCGGAAGCACCACCAGCTGATCCGCGCCGCCAAGAAAACTGCATTCAAGGACCGGCTGGACAACAACGCACACAACTGCAAGGAACTCTTCAACATCGTGAAAGAGCTATCCAACCCCAGCGCAGGAAACAACGACATCACCCCATCGCAAGACCTCTGCAACTCCCTCGCCTCATACTTCCACAACAAGATCGCGGACATACACAACAGCTTCAACAACCAACCAACGCACACCAAGACCGAACGACCAACCCCCACCACCACCCTCCGCGCCTGGACTCCGATCAGCACAGAAGACACCGCCCGCACGATGAACTCCATCCACTCCGGATCTCCGACCGACCCCTGCCCCCGCCACGTCTTCAACAAGGCCGACGCTGTCATCGCACCCCACCTACGAGACATCATCAACACATCCTTCGACACCGCCACCTTCCCGGAGAGCTGGAAGCACGCCGAACTCAGCGCTCTACTCAAGAAACCCACAGCGGACCCCACCGAACTCAAGAACTACCGCCCCATCTCGCTCCTCCCGTTTCCAGCCAAAGTCATCGAGAAGACCGTCAACAAACAGCTGGCCGCCTTCCTTGAGACGAATGGATCCCTCGACCCCTCACAGTCTGGCTTCCGAGCCAACCACAGCACCGAGACCGCCCTCATCGCCGCCACCGATGACATCCGAGCCCTGATGGACAACGGAGAAACAGCGGCCCTCATCCTCCTAGACCTCTCCGCGGCATTCGACACTGTCTGCCACCGCACCCTAGTACAGCGCCTCAGCAACGTCGGAATCCAGGAGAAGGCTCTGGAATGGATCATCTCCTTCCTCGACTGAAGAACACAGAGAGTCCGCCTACCACCGTACAAATCAGAGGCCACCGAAGTCATCTGCGGCGTCCCTCAAGGATCCTCACTGAGCCCCACCCTCTTCAACGTCTACATGAGCCCCCTCGCGGCCATCGCACGCCAACACAACCTCAGCATAATCTCCTACGCCGACGACACCCAGCTGATCCTCTCCCTGACCAACGACCCCGCCGCCGCCAGAGCCAACCTGCACGAAGGGATGAAAGAGGTAGCCGAGTGGATGACGACCAGCCGCCTGAAACTGAACTCAGACAAGACGGAGGTCCTCATCCTGGGCTCTTCACCCTCCGCCTGGGACGACTCCTGGTGGCCCCCCGCCCTGGGCACTGCACCCAAACCGACAGACCACGCACGCAACCTGGGCTTCATCCTGGACCCCTCCCTCTCCATGACCAGGCAAGTCAACAACGTCTCCTCAGCGTGCTTCAACATCCTACGCATGCTACGAAAGATCTTCTGGTGGATTCCCACCGAGACCAGGAAGACCGTCACCCAGGCCCTCGTCACCAGTCGACTGGACTACGGCAACGCCCTCTACGCCGGTACCACCGCCAAGCTCCAGAAGAGACTCCAGCGGATCCAGAACGCCTCAGCCAGACTCATCCTCGACATCCCACGAACCTGCCACATCTCCGGACATCTGAGAGACCTGCATTGGCTCCCCGTCAACAAAAGAATCACCTTCCGCCTCCTCACCCACGCACACAAAGCCCTACACGACCAAGGCCCGAGCTACCTCAACAACCGAATCAACTTCTACGCTCCCCAACGCCACCTCCGATCAGCCAACCACGCCCTCGCCGCCGTCCCCCGCATCCGAAGAGCGACTACTGGAGGAAGGTCCTTCTCCTACCTGGCCGCCAAGACCTGGAACTCCCTCCCGACCGACCTGCGCCTGACCCAAGACCACCTCTCCTTCAGGAAGAAGCTGAAGACCTGGCTGTTCGAGCAGTAGCGGCACCCCCCTCCCCCCAGCGCCTTGAGACCCTACGGGTAAGTAGTGCGCTCTATAAATGTCTTTGATTGATTGATTGATGTGTGTACCTAGCCTTTGCTAGGGGCGTTCAAGTGAAGGGATTCCCTGAAGAGTTGATTGTAGTAGGGAGAAGGCAGAAAGTGATGTCACTTCATATGCAGATGGATAATATGGAATTAAGTGCTCTTGATTTGCTTATTCTTTTAAGTATTTTTGATGGAAACTATTAATGTCAGTTTGTGTGCAGATGGATGATTGGAAATGCAGTGATGTCACTTCCAGGGCTTATGAATGATGGGGAATTCATTGAAGCCACTTCCTGTGCAGACTGATGTGGGGAAATTAAGTCATCTTGCTTGGCTTCTTTCTAAGGTTTCTTTGAGGGAAAACGAGTTATGATGCTGCCTGTGCATATGAATGGTGAGAAATCCAGTGATGTCAATTCTGTGTAGATGAATGATGGGAGATTAAGGCCTCTTGATGGGATTAAATCCGTTGTTTCTTTCCTCCCCATGCCATTCCAGTTTGAACCCAGCCATTTGCAAATCAGTCTTGACCCTGCGCCCAATGGGAACAGTCCAGCCAAACTGCCAGGCCAGGTCCTCCCTGGACTGGAAACAAGCATCCTCGGACCAGTTTCGGGGTTTCACTCCTCGTCAGCCAGGATAGCTTGACTCCAGTGGCATGGAGAGCTTGGGACCAACGTCTGGGCATACCCGTCCCACTCGGGGTGACAATTGCAAAATGCAAATCAGTTTTGACCCTTCGCCCAATGGGAACAGTCCATCCCCAACTGCCAGGCCAGGTCCTTCTTGGACTGGAAATATGCATCCCATCTTCTTTTAAACATGGTTTTGTCTGGTAACCTGGGGAATGCATTGATGTCCCTTACAGTGCAGATAAAAGATGGGAGATGAAGTCCAACTTGCTTGCCTTCTTCATTTGAAGATGGTTTTGGTGGGAAAGCAGTGATATGACTTCATGTGCAGATGAATGATGGGAAATGCAGTGGTGATATTTCCTGTGCTGATGGATGAGGGGAAACAAAATCCTATTGTTTGACTTCTTCTTTTAAAGATGGGTTTGCTGGGAAACCAGTGATCGCCCTTTCTGCATAGCTGGATTATGGGAAATGCAGTGTTGTGACTTCCTGTACTGATTGATGATGGGAAACGAAATCCTCTTACATGGCTACTTCTTTTAAAAATTGTTTTGGGAGGAAACCAGTAATGTCGCTTCCTCTGCTGATGGATGAAGGATGATGCAGTGGTGTCACTTCCTTTGCAGATAGATGATGGCTATATAATGAAAAAAGAATGTGTTAGCAACACCAACCTCAGTAACCGCTATACAAGTTTTTAAAGACTTTACCAATGTTTATACAATTTTTGTTCTTTTATTTTCTGATATAGTAAGATCCATTGCCATATTTCTTCGCTAGGGAGCATCGTTTGTCTGTTTCAAAGCAGCTGTCCAGGCATTTTGTTTTTTAAAGTAACATATTTCTTGTGCCCCTATTTTGCAACATTCAAACGCTGTGCATCCGTTTACTGTTGAAACCAATGCTTCCTATCATGTTTTCAGCAAATGAACTTACATCAATAATGGCTAAGAGCTTTTAGTGATTACGAAATCCCTTATTGGGTCTAGACATCATTTAATAGGAGACAAACAGATTGTAAAATTATGAACTGATTAAAGGAACTCTACAGTTTTTTAAATTATCCAAAGGATTGATTCACAGACAGGTTAGGTGGACCTTGTTCTTTTCTGACAATTCCATGAATACATTACAAACCAGAGCCAAACAATGATAGAGATGATGCTTTATTCCAGCATACTCAACGTGAAAATTAAAATAAGTGATTTAGTTACACCACATTAAACTTGCCATCTTAGACTCTATATGGAAGCATTTTTAACAAAAGTCCATAAAAAACGAATGTAGGAAATGATCACATTCATGTCCCCCCAATTTTTACCTTACCTTCTTCGCTGACATTAGAACTAGGGGCCAGATGTAGGTAGCCCTTTACCGGTCGGAAACGGCCGAAAATACCGATTTTTGGCCGTTTCCGACCGGTATTGAGCATTTGGGATGTAGGGGACAGAAAATCGTCCGATTCGGTAAATTTACCGAATCGGTAAAGTTACCGAATCGGTAAACATTCCAAATTTGAAAAATTACCGAATCGGTAATTTTACCAAATCGCAACGGTTTGCGAATCGGTAAATTTACCGAATCGGTAAATTTACCGAATCGGCAAATAAGAAGTGGTAAAATTGAATATTGAGATGTAGGTAAGCTCTTAAATACCGAATTTGCTTGAAATTCGGTATTTAAGAGTCTGTGTTTACCATGGATTGAAATCAGGTGGTAACCAGGAGCAGCCTATAAAAATGGACCCAAAATGCAATACTTTCTACACAATGGCGGCATTCTATGTCATAGCGAGGCGGCTACGGCTACGAAAGGAAGGAGAGAGGGAATGGCAGAGACAGGAGCAGGTCTACAGACAGAGGATCACCTTGTTCATGCTCACAGAGCCAGAGATTCTCCAGAGGTACAGGTTGGCCCCGGACACCATCTTGGACCTCATCAAGGGACCTCCACCCACTGTTGGAGCACACTACCCCAAGGGCGCATGCCATTCCAACCCACGTGCTGGTGCTCTGCAGCCTACATCTGCTTGCGTCTGGGAGCTACCAGAGTGTGGTTGCTGTGGTAGGTGGGGTGACCCAGAGCAGCCTGTCATGCTTTTTCCACAAATTCCTTGACGCCATGTTACAGAGGATGGACCATTATATATCTTTCCCTGCAACCCATGCTGAACTGCTCCAAACAAAAACTGACTTTATCTGATGGCGCGTTTCCCCAATATCATTGGCTGCATTGATGGCACCCACATTCCCATTTGTCCCCCTGCTACCACCGAATACATAAATAGGAATAGAAAGACCACCCACATCATCAATGTGCAGGTGATCTGCAATGCCAAGTGCGCCATCACTGACCTTCTGGCAAAATTTCGTGGGAGTACCCACGACTCCTTCATATTTCAAAACAGCGGTATCTATGCACGGCTGACAGCAGGGGAATTTGGTGAAGGATACCTCCTAGGTAAGACACAGTGTGCGACCCCATTAACACCTATTGCAGTAAGAAATACATGTATGCATGTGAGTAATGTATTCCCATTTCCTTTTAGGAGACAGTGCATATGCCCTCCGCTCCTTCATACTCACCCCCTACCTCAACCCCTCAACACCCAGCCAAAGGAGATATAACAGGGCCCACAAGAGCACAAGAAATATTGTGGAGCGTACCTTTGGTATATGGAAGAACAGGTTCAGGTGCCTGCACAAGAGTGGAGGTGCCCGGCAGAATACCCCCATCACCTGCTGTAAAATCATTGCTGCCTGTGCTATGTTGCACAACCTTGCTGTGAAGAAGGGCACTGAGGTGGAGTTGTCAGACTTTGAGGATCATGACGACGAGATTGCTGTACCTGAAACACAACCTACTGGAGTGTCAACACCAAGTGATGGCAGATACAGACGTGAGGAGATTACACGCAACTATTTCTGAGTAAGTAATGAGACACAGACAGGTTGTGTATGGGACCAACGTATTTTAATGGTGCCACAACGTTCAAGCACTTAAGTGCAACAAAATAAACATTATAAACGTAGGTTATTTCACCCATGACCGGTAATGTCACTTGCGCCCGCGCTTCCCTGAGTCACTAGGATGTTGTTCGCTTTGTTCAGCATGCCCTGCAGCCTCAGCTTGGCGCCTGGTACTCCTCTGTGTCTCCATAATAGCGCTTGCTATGCTGCTCCAGCTACTAGTGTCATCAGCCTCTGCCACGTCCAGGGCAGGATTCTGTGCTGTGTGGGAAATCAACATTGCCTCTAGTGCACTCGTAATTCTGGCCATGCCCCTGGTGATCTCAGCTGTATTCTGTGTCAACGCCTCCTGCATATGTATGCCCCTCCTGCATAGCAGGGATGTGACAGTGGCCAAGCGATTGATGGCCATATTGTGGGCACGGGCATCCCTGCGCCTTGTGTGTGACAGACTGTCAAGTTTGGAGCATAGCTGCGTAATTGAGTTGCTCATCTGCTGCATCCCTGCTGCAATGTCCGTATTTATTTTGGCAACCTCTTTATTCGCCACCACAATGTCTCTCATGCCCTTCCCCATGTCTCCTATTTGCATATTCAGGGCTATGAGTTGGCGTTGGCAGGCTTGGATGGATTTTCCCTGCATCCTTTGAATGCGCACCATGCTCCCCTCTAGCCCACCGAACACAGTGCCCTCACCACGTCCAACTGCTGTCTGCGTTGTCTTCTGCGAGCAGTGACTGTCTCATTTGTGGACTGCAGTGCTGCTGAACTCACATCTACGGTGACTTGAGCCTCACCCTCACCCTCTGCTGCCTCCATTATTGGTAGTGGGGCCACGACACGCCTCCTGGCTGGTGGGGTTGCAGGAGTGGACTGGAGCAGTGATGGTGAAGTGTCTGGTGAGAATACCAAGGGAGGGGATTGGGAAAGCTGTGGGGAGTGCAGCAACTCTGGGGTCTGTACAGTGTCATCTTCATGGGAGATGCCAGTGGTGTCACCTTCCACCTGCGAGGCTTGCACTTGGCTTGGACCTGCTTCCTCACTCTCCTCCCTCGCTGGTGCAGTCCCTTCTGTGTCAGTGGGTCGCCTGCCTGATTTGGCCCCTAGGTATAAATAAGCGTATATCAACTGAGTGCTACTGTGTCACAGTCACTACAATAAATGCTTTACACATTTCACTTCCATTTATCTGCATTCATTTCACTAACTTGCTGATGTCTGCGCTGTTACACATGGTCTTACATTTGCTGACTAAATTTCCCATAATGCATTGCTCCTGTATAGTGATAGCAGTACTGGACTGGGGTTTGCTTGTCCACAAAGTGTAAAGGGAAGCAGGTTGGTAGTGGGTGTAATGCAGCGCATGCGTCTTACCTTTGTTTGTTGCAGCTCTGGCTGAGCTGTCCACATCTCCCAGTCCGCAGACGCTGTCTGCCTCAATGGTTGAGGCCACCAACTCCTCCAGGTCAGTCAGGGGGGGCGCTGTGTTCTTGTCTCCACCGGTTAGGCCTGCCTGCTTGTGGATTTCAGCCATTTTATTCTTGGTGAGGCTCCTGAGGTCATAGAATCTTTTTTTGAGATCCTCAGTATTCCTGGTTGTGACTCCCACAGCATTCACTTTTTCAACAATTCCCTACCAGATTTTTCTTTTGGCAGACTCGGGAACAGTGAGGGAGTGCCTGCCAAAAAGTTTGTTGTGCACCCTCACTACCTCCTCCACAAGTACCTGCAGCTCCATGCTGCTGAACTTTATTTTCCTCTTTCTTTCTGCCTTCTGGCTTTCACTGCTGCTTGCCATTTTTCAGTTGGTAAAGTTTCAAAAAAACTCTCCCTGCTGCTCTGTGACTCTGCTCAGCTCTGACTGCCTCTCCAGAACCTTCTAATTAGTTGCAGCTGCCTGGGTTGCCACTTCCTGGTAGGGAGGGGGAGGGTGGTAGCACCTGATTGGCTGTTTTCTTAAGTTTCACTTTTGCTTGCTTTCCGATTCGGAATTTACCGATTCGGTATTTACCGATTCGGTATTTACCGAATCGGTATTTCCCATTCATTCCTATGGGCCTTTAGGACATTTCCGCTGTCTGAATTGTGTGGCATGCCAACTCACTGAAGATTCTAAATTTGTAGACATAGATGGACAGAGACATTTTCAAAAATGTTTTTTTTAACTGTAATTCCAAAAATGTGCTTCATTGCATAAAATGTGTCTGCAATAAATTGTATATAGGTCAGACAACACAACCTATAAAAAAGAGAATCCACCAACACAGATCTCGAATTAAATGTAATGTACAAGGGGCTCCTTTAGTACATCATTTCAAAACTCTTAACCATATGGAGAATGATTTTACATGGTCAGTGTTATGCAATATTGATAACACAGGAGCTAGTGATACTCAAAATAAACTTAATAGGTTGAAAGCAAGATTGATCGCTAAATATCATACAGCCACATTAGGTCTTAATGAAAAAGATGAAATCTGGGCGTTGTTACAATAAGTGATCTATGAGAAACTAGATGATTTCCTGTATAGACTGTTGGGTTGTCCATCATGTTGTATAACTGAAGAAGTTATTTGAGACATGTATCTGCATTGGCATAGCTTGAACACAAATCAAATGTATTATATCTGATATAGATTTTAAGGAGTGGCGGTGCCAGTATAATTTTAATATTATTTTAATTTTAGGTGATATTTAGTGGTAGATTTTTCTTGTTATTGTTATTATTTGAATATCGTGCCGATTTTTCATATTTAACAAATGTCCATTCTAATAAGATTATGAGTCTACTTTACAGAGCAGTGGTTTTATTACATACACTGAATTCTCCCCTGTCCAGGAATTTTAACCTGATATGGTGCTTTTGGTGACAGGAACAACCGTGTAGCAAATAGACTTGCTCTCCGTTTTTACTTAGTCCTCTGTCTATACACATGATAGTTAGCGGGTTAGTTCCCTTTAAAAGAGTTTGACGGATTGCCGGCTTCCTGGTCACGTGACATTTGCACGCCTGGTTTTTCACTATCGCGGGAGAACATAGGAGTAAGAAGACCGAAATCACTCTAAGAGGTAGGTGTTAGTAGCGAGCTATTGAGTGCCAGTTATGGTATTTTGACTCGGTTAGCTTACTGTTAAAAGACGGCCGCTCTCTGCTTTTTTGTCTTTTGTTCTGCAGGAGAAGCCGATAGAATTTTTTCAGCCTCCGTGTGAGCGTAAAAAGATATTACAGAGGACAGAAGAAAATACGTACCCGGCACGCATGTAAGTGACGTTACGATTTAGTGGGTTACTGTGGCATGGAGCAAGGTACAAAGCACATAATAATGAGAGCATTATTTTGATTGTAGATATTGATGGTCTTCTGCTGTAGTTTGGTGAAGACTGGTGAGTGTTTACATTTTATTTTTCCACCTCACAGAGAATAATTACACCGCAGGCTAAAATATAGGCATATGGATATGCATTGTGGTGTATATGGTTATACTTAGTAGTTGGGCACCCCAGGATATCCTTAGACTCAAAACGGCACCAAGAGGGATATAAGGTTTCTCATTAGTCACAATTTGGTCGCATTAAGGTTATTTGGTATCCGCCACTCCAGGCTTTGTTTGGTCCTTAAAAGATCAACTTAGTTTTTGAAATTGAATGTTGGCATGGTGTAAATAATTATAAATATGTAGATATATGTGCATAGGTGTATATAAGATACGGTTTGTGTCGAGATTTATACATATTTCTTGACTTTTTAGGAGCAATTGTATGTTCTTACACTCAACTGCCCAAGTCCTGATGAGGCCAACTATGAATAGTGGCTGAAACGCGTCGACAGAAATTTGAAGACACCACAATAAATTGAAATAACTCAGAACAAGTTGATAGTAACTATACAAAAGAGAGGTTTACATTGATAAAACCTGTAGGTGACTCTAAGGTGGTGATCTAGTTGGGAAGGAATTGCACATTGGGGAAGATAAAGTGTAGTGCATCCTGCTTTGAAATAAGGGCTAAGAGAGCAACAAGACAGTTATTTGGTCTTTGTTTGCGGTCTATGTATACGTTGTAAATATATGTTTATATATATTCACTGAAAAAACCATAGGTTATAGACCATATATAGTTAGGAATTAGCATTTAAAAAACCTTATTTTACTCACACAAAACCATTGAAATTCCATATATAGTTAGTTGCACTAACTATATATCGCGCACCCGCAATCCACTGCTGATGATGTCACATATTACATCATTCATGACATGGTCAGTGACATCACTGATGACATCACTGATGACATCTCAAATGACATCACTGATGACATCACTGATGACATCTCAAATGACATCACTGATGACAACATCCAGTGATTATGTGTTTCTGTAAAGTTTAAATATGTTTTACATATTGAAGAATGAGTGGATGTATAAGTGTCTGAATGAAGGTTTTAGTAGGTGCGTGATTGACTGTATGAGTGAGTGATTAAATGCGTCTTACTAAATGCACGGGTTAGTGACTAAACTGTCTGAAAGTGTGCATCAGCATGTCTGTTGTTGTGCAAGCTGCTGCATGTGTTGATCAGTAGCTATATAAGTAGCTATATGGGTTATTGATTGGTTGCACAAGTATTTGTATGGGAGACTGAGTGTGTGTATGGCTGGCTGGGAGGTGTGTGACTCTGTGCAGATCAATGTGTACTTGTATCAGTGATTCTATAAGAGAGTAAGTATGTGTTAGTATATGTTTTAAAATGTAAGGTACTCTATGTTTAACTGTGTAGATTAGAAAATGGAACTGTGATTCATTCTTTACAGGACTGACTAGGTGTGTGAGTAACTCCATGGATGAGTGGCAGAGTGTGAGTGTCTGTATAGGTGTATGAGTGCATATGATAGTGTTGTAAAGATGAGTGATTGTATGTATGAATGATTGTATGGGTGAATGAGTGAATGTGTGTGTAGACGTAGGAATCAGTGAGTGCGTATGTAGTAACTAGTATTGGTGTGTCAATGGTTTCAAAAATTATACTCTGTATTTAACACTGGGTGTAACAGAGGTTATATTAAAGTGTGAGGAGATGCATTGTATTGTCACATTAATGATATCATCATTGATGTGACCATTGATGTCAAATGAGATATCATCAGTGATGTCATTTGAGATGTCATCAGTGATGTCATCAGTGATGTCACTGACCATGTCATGAATGATGTAATATGTGACATCATCAGCAGTGGATTGCGGGTGCGCGATATATAGTTAGTGCAACTAACTATATATGGAATTTCAATGGTTTTGTGTGAGTAAAATAAGGTTTTTTAAATGCTAATTCCTAACTATATATGGTCTATAACCTATGGTTTTTTCAGTGAATTTTCAAGGTTTTGTAAATGCTAATTCCTAACTATATATGGTCTATAACCTATGGTTTTTTCAGTGAATTTCAATGGTTTTTTAATAGCAAATATCATAAGCTGTCGAATGTCAAGTACGTGGTAAGTAAAAACATTTTCGTGTTTATGCACACTGGTCTGCTTTGAATGCTACCCCCCACCCCTCATTTCTATTAGGAGTACTCTCTCTTTGCAGATAGTGAAGGGTAGTTAACGCAGCCCTTTGCCCCCTTTGTAATCCGTCGTGCCTGCTTCTCTCTCCATTTGATTGATTGTTCTCTTTGGTTCATTCTCTATTTACAAACAAGCACAGAGTCAAAATACTCTGTTTAGTCTTTGCAGATAGCGAAAAACCGTGTAAAAAAACAAAAGGAATCGAGCAAAATCAGTAGGCCACTAATGGGATCTCTTTTTGACCTCGCTAAAATAGAAACATTAGGAACAACCTGTTGAAAATAGCAATGCGTATGTACATAAGCGGCGTTCATTTGTGTTCACAGTACCCCTTGTTGATTGTTTGAATCGAGCATTGAATTGTTCGAAGTTGGTTCTCTTAAGGATCTTCTCTGCCTGCAAACGAGGAAGAATAGGAATATTCTCTCTCCCTTTGCAGATAGTGAAGGGTAGGTAACGCAAGCCTTTAACACGTCGTACCTATTTCATTCCTCATTGATTGATTGATTGTCCGAACATTGACTGTTTGGGAATTAGTTCTTTTTGGAGGTATTCCCTGTTTGCAAATAAACGTAGGAAAATCTTTGCAAGTAGTGAAAGGGTACGTAATGCGGACCTTTCTCCCCCGTTGTAATCTGTCATGCCTATCTACTCCCCACTGATTGATGCACCTGTTTCACCCGGACCATTTACTAGACATACGTCATCTGGCCCGACCAGAGAGCACCCCTAGTGAAAAAGACATATGCAATAATAACGAAGTGATCACTGTATCCTGTTAACAGAAACTTTAGCATGAAACAACCTGGAAAGAAAAGAATAGGAAATCGAAAATCAGTAGGCCACTGATGAACATGAACTTTTATTAAACAACGAACAAAGAAACGATAACATAACGTAATGATAAAACCTATTAATGTCCTAGAAACAAGAAAACGTTAGAAATATGCCAGTGGTGAGAGACCAGAAAAACAGTAAGAGAAACCAAATCACCCCTCGCTGTCCCACCGCCTGCCACGCCCAAAAAATCGATAGACTAGGGAAAATGCAAGTCAGTAGAACATCCGCCCCCACTCTGGAAACTTCCAAGGTGGGGCAGGGTTCCGGCTACGCCCAGCCGGGAGCAGCCCATATAAAGCAGGTCCTGCTGCCACGCCTCGGCCAGGAGATCCTAACGTAGGGTGTAGCCGGAGGAGAGGCCGAGACCAGCGGGACCCGGCCAGGGGATTGCCTTTACAACGCTGAACAGTTGCAGGGGGGGGGAATGTCTCCTCGACCCTCCCCTCTCTCTCCCAGTCCGGCCGCGGTGGCCCTTGAGAGTTGCAGGTAGTCCCGCCACATGCTCTTCCGGTCCGGCCACCAACGGTCGGGGGGCCGAGGCCGACGGGATCCGGCTGCAGCCAATAAACCAAGAAACCCGTTAATGGGGCCAGAGCCAGGGGCGTCCGGCCGACATCTACCGGAAGCCCGGCCCGAAGACGGACGGGACACTTCTTCTTTCTTGAAAAATGGCTGCGACAACACTGGGGGGGGGATGTCTTGCACATGCCTCCGACCCCCCCCCCCCTCGTCCTCATCGCCTGGTCCGGCCATAACAAATCTCAAGCGAGACGCCGTGGGGTGCACTGGGAGGGAGAGACGGTGCGAACAGGCCTCTCCCGCCTCCCCAGGTGGAGGCTTCCCAGCTGCACCCTCAGCGCTCCAGGCGCCCGGAAAAGGGTTCTTCCACTGTGGCTATGCTGCAACGTCTCGCCCGGCAGGGTGGAGCCCGTCCGCTCATTTGACCCCGCGATCGCCAGTAGCTACCGAACTCTCAAAATGGCGGTCGACCTGGCAAGAGCGGGCCCAGCATAAAGAAATGGCCCGGTCACTGGTTGACTCCACCACCGTAGTCCTCCACGACCTTGAAGATTCTAGAGGAGCCGCGGGAGTCTCCGACCCCCGATGGGGAATGACTGCCATGATCACCCGTGGAGTGACGAAACTGTATCCGCGGGACGTCGGCGCCAGCCTCACTTTGAATTACTAGAATCCTGCAGACCTCACTTCCGGTGAAAGCACAGTGTGACCCGGTAGGAAAAATTGTTGCACCCCCTCCCCTTTTTGACTGATAGTTCAAACCACCGATCCTTTCCTTTGCCCTTTTAACGGAACTTTGGACTGCCTCCCCCTCTTTTACATTTTCTAGAGAAAACAAAACATTAACCACTACAATAGCATAGCAGTTGACACCAGAACTGTTTTCAAATTGAAAACCAACAACATCTTCAACAGAATCCTTTTTGTTTCTGCTGTGACCCTGCTACAGCACAGGCATTGTCCCCAGCAGTAATTCTGCAATGCCGCTAAGAATAGCTGTGGTGCCTACTGGACTCACTCACCCCCGCGGCGCCCCACGCCGTTATTTGCTGGGCGGCAACTTGCTAGACATCACTTTCGTGCCATCTAGATTTCAGCGCGTTCTGCTGCCTTGGAACTATTCGCACAACAGACCGCTACTGACAAGAATATTTCATTATTGGTGCTGTCAATTTCAATAAATCTATTGGATAATTCAAAAGAAATTGCCACGGTCTCTTCGTTGTTTAAATGTTTTTACTGTTTTTGTTTTGTTGTATATATTTATATGTTATTAAAGTTTTATATTCCTACTACTTTGTTGGAGTGCTATATATTTTTAATGTGACACATAATTGTAAAAACTTTGATGTACAAAGAGTCATTCCTGGAATCTTCCGCTTCAGGCTCTGTCCCCTCCCCAATCACAATACAGGATAGTTTTCAGATAGTAGGAACACGTGTGGTGTGACGGATCTCATCGGGTGTGGGCCTTGATCTACTATAACTCCTTTGAAGAGGGGTGATTCTTTACAGCTGGGGCCATAAACTACATCTGCAGGGCTAGCTGATAGCCTGGACAATCGGACACAGAGGAAGAGGAGTGTCAGAGGGTGCGGTAGTGAATAGGGCGAAAGGGAGGTGTCGGGCGGGCACACTGTGATTCTCAGGGAAGAGCAGCGCAGATGGGGGGAGGTTTATTGCCCATGCATAAGACAGAGAGCGGGGGTGACCAGTGCCTGGGGAAGATGCTTGCGAGGGTGAGGAGCCATGCTACGAATCGACAGCGTGCAGAGAGTGGGTCTGGTCAAGACATCTAAAATGGCTGCCGTGCACGACAAAAGTGTGGCATTTCAAAAAAGGCAAGATGGCGCAGACAATGTTTTTCAACACTTCCTCATTTCCTTCGAATCGAACGTTAACAGACGTTGGGGCATATTACCAAAGTTAAGCGATATTTATCGCTAACGA
The DNA here is from genome assembly GCF_964261635.1 of Lissotriton helveticus. Classification (NCBI taxonomy): domain Eukaryota; kingdom Metazoa; phylum Chordata; class Amphibia; order Caudata; family Salamandridae; genus Lissotriton; species Lissotriton helveticus. The sequence continues at coordinate 1,814,439,537 of NC_136067.1, read as the reverse complement.
TGCTTACCAACGAATTTTTTACCGCTAAGCATCATCAGAAATTATCGAAGATAAACCTTGCTATTATCAAGGTTTATCACAAATGCGATAATAAACGGCCGCAATGCATGAATATCGCTAAAAACTCAGCGATATTCATACATTACCGAGCTAATGCTCTTAGCCATGTTATCCACCTCCCATTGGATAACATGGCTAAGAACTGCTCAGGGCAGGTGTTACTTTTTGGAGATATTCGCGCTTAGCGCGAATATCTCCAAAAGTTGGTAATAGGAGATAGATATCTTGCATGTTGTAATGCAAGTTATTGTGGTATATGGAACTCATACCATAATCTCTCAGGAAAGCAGAAACTGATCCTTTTGGGACCGCCTAAAAAGGCCTAGGGGGTGAGGAGTACTCTACTTTGCCCCCTTTTCACGTTCCGAACTATTTTATTTTACTCTCTTCTGTAATTACACAAAATAGCAGCGATAAGATGCATCGGAGACACACAGTGAGAGAAAGGAGGCCGGAGATGAAGAAGAGATGTCAAATACACATTGGAGATAATATAGTGGCAGAAGGGAAGTAAATATGAGTAAACTTACCATGTAACATAAAAATGTTGCACTCTATACTATAAGTCTCATTTTATACTACAATCACTTCGCTACAACCTCATAAATTAAAAATAAAAATGAATAATGTCTCAAACAATTTTTGATTTCTAAATATACATTTATTCTTCAGAATTTTCTAAATTTGAAAGAACTAGTAACATGTCCTCATCAGCAATGTCCTCATGAAAAGTCTCCAATAATGATTCTTGTAACTCTATGGTCTCCAAACACTCGATAAATTCGCCATCAAGAGATTGATCAAAAAAATCATTCAAGTCATCTCCTCCTTCTGACAATATTTCATTATTGGTGCTGTCAATTTCAATCAATGTAGTGGAATCATTCAAGTCATCTCCTCGTGACAATATTTCATTATTGGTGCTCTCAATTTCAATCAATGTAGTGGAATCATTCAAGTCATCTCCTCCTTGTGACAATATTTCATTATTGGTGCTGTCCATTTCAATCAATCTAATGGAATCATACAAGTCATCTCCTCCTTGTGACAATATTTCATTATTGCTGCTCTCAATTTCAATCAACGTAGTGGAATCATTCAAGTCATCTCCTTGTGACAATATTTCATTCTTGGTGCTGTCCATTTCAATCAATCTAATGGAATCATACAAGTCATGTCCTCCTTGTGACAATATTTCATTATTGGTGCTCTCAATTTCAATCAATGTAGTGGACGATTCAAAAGAAATTGCCACGGTCTCTTCATTGTGAGCCATTTTATTTTGAAATTGCTTGCTCTAAATTGCAGAAAAAAATAATCACTTTCATTTATCGTTTTTAGTAATACATAATATAAAACTAACGTTATCAAGTATTTAGTATAACAGAAGGACTGCAAATAAATAACAGAAAACATTTTTCAAATTATCTTCAAGTGTACAACATAGTTCCCCTTACAAATTAACAACTCACCTTTTGAAAAGTAGGAAAAGTGTTAGTACTGTGTAAATCAAACACCAGAAATTCACCACCAAAAATTCCTCACAAATGTACCTCAGACAGTAGTATCACAAAATGGCTGTGGTTTCCTCTCATTTGACATATATACATAACCAATTAACTTTCATCACACACAAATACAAACCAAAGTAACATTTTAATTGGTTCTAAATTTCAACACTTTCAAATGTGTTTTCCCCATGCAATTTTCCATAGGACATTTACATACGTCTACAGCCTGAATGGCTGAACGGAATTACACCAAACTTGGCAAAATGGTACATCAAACCTAAGAGGTCAGGAAGGATCTACTATGCCCCCTTATGGTCATTTCCCCCTTCGCTTTGACCTCCTCTTGTCTCTCAATCCTACCGAGAGACAAGATGGCGGCCGCTACGGACTGTTTGGAATGTTGACAGACGCCGGAGAACCAATCAGCTTCGCAAAGCTCCGTAACGCGAAAAGTACGCGAAGCGGAGCGCTGTTACAGATATATATCTTTTTTTGAACGTTAATTTCTCAAAATCCACTGGAGCACATATATTGAGACCTAGCAAAGGCACATCGGGCTACCAGTCCCTAATATTTTACCAAGTTTCGTGCAAATCCATTCAGCCGTTCGATTATTATTATTATTTTTTTTTTTTGCCCCGCGGGGCCCTTTTAAAACCTCCACATCAAACCTAGGGGGTCAGCGAGGATCTACTATGCCCCCTTATGGTCATTTGCCCCTTTGCTTTGGCCTCCTCTTGTCTCTCGATCCTACCGAGAGACAAGATGGCGGCCGCTACGGACTGTTTGGAATGTTGACAGACGCCAGAGAACCAATCAGCTTCGCTTCACAAAGCTCCGTTGCGCGAAAAGTACGCGTCCTGGGCCGCTGCCCGGTCCGCTGTTACAGATATATATCTTTTTTTAAACGTTAATTTCTCAAAATCCACTGGAGCACATATATTGAAACCTACAAAAGGCACATCGGGCTACCAGTCCCTACAATTTTGCCAAGTTTCGTGCAAATCCATTCAGCCGTTCGGGCTAAAAGTGAGGCCAACCGCCCTATGGAAAACTCAATGTTAAAAACACGTTTTGGGACCCCCCTTTTTTCTCGGCCCCCCCTTGACGAACCCCCCCTAAATTTTTAAGGGCTGCTCAGAAACAAAATGTGCCATTTTCCTGAAAATTTCAGCCAATTCCTTCCACAAACGCCAAAGTTATTAGACATAGAATTTTCAAAAATCCCATAGAGAAAAAATCCTAACTATATATACCTACTGGCGACCGCCAGTAGGTAATATGGTGTGATGTATATATATATATGGTGTTGAAATGTTTTGTGTACATGTTTTTTTCTGAATATAAAAAAGAGATAATTTCTTTAAAAAAACGTAAGAAATACAGAACCTTTAATTCAGTACCTATATATCTTTTTTGGTCATTGACTATGGATATTCAAAATTGATACATGTTATTCGATATAGATTTATATCAACAGGAAGATTGAAAATAGGATTCTCTTCGTCATACTGTTTAGCTTGTCTATCTATTCCGAGGCATTGTTTATTTATTGCTATTTGCCAGCAGGGCAAGTGGCACAGATGGCAAAATGTGATGTGAAGTCATCTTTTCGGCTGCTTCCGTGTTACCCGGATGACTTTCAACTGTTGGCATGCACTTCGAAGGAAAATGGCAGATAGACAAGGTTTTGCCAATGGGATGCTCTATCTCTTGTTCACTTTTCAAATACTTCAGTTCCTTTTCGCAGAGGCTCTTCAAATGGGAATCGGGCCATAGGTTGGGACTCATTACCTAGATGATTTATTTTTCATGGGGGAACCCAGCTCGGCAGTCTGTCAGCATACGTTTGGTAGATTCCAGGAGCTCATAGGTGACCTGGCCATTTCACTGGCACCTGAAAAAATAGTGGGCTCCAAAACGGAATTGTCCTTTTTGAAGATTGAACTTGATGCAGACAAAATAGAGGTGAGGTTACCTCAGGACAAAAAGGAGAATATGCAGACATTGGTGTGAACATGCTGACCAGAGAAAAGGTGAAGGTGAGGGAAGTTCAGGTTCTGTTGGGTCACCTGAATTCTGCCTGTAGGATGGTTAGGACAGGGAGAAAGTTCTATACAAGGCTAGGCTTAGCCCTTGCAGGGAGATCACTGCTGCATCAGCATGTGAGCATATTGGCTAGGGTCAAAGAGGATCTCAGGATGTGGGGGTTCTTTTTGAATTCCTTCAATGGAACTCTGTTGGCCAGTCAGGACAACATTGATTAGGCCCAACAGATATACTTAGATGTGGCTGGAGGTCTGGACGTTGATTTGTTCTGGCAGGGTCGCTGGTGTATGGAGAAGTGGCCAGCACAGTGGAAGTCAGGAAAAAGAATCATTGCGTTCCTGGAACTCTTCCCATTAGTAGTTGCAATTGCCTTGTGGGAGCAGAGTTGGTGCACCGGAGGGTGCTGTTCCGGGTAGACAACATGACAAGTGGTGAACAGACAGTCGGAAAGTGGTGCTGAAATTGTTGTGTTTTTTTGTGCTGGATTGCCTGCAGTATGATATCTCTTTCAAGGCATAGCATATTCCGGGGTAGACAATTACATTGTGGATGCTTTGTCTCTTTTTCAGTGAGAGAGATTCCGTGGACTGGCTACGGACGCAGACAGATGCCAGACCCTCATACCAGTGGGGTTATGTTCAGTAGGTAATGTAGGGCGGTACAATTGGTGGTAGGGTTCCTAGCCAAATCGGCAAGGAGTGCTTATGGTTAGGCATGGCCATAGTTTTTGGCATCAGAAGTGCAGCAGAGGAGGGCAGGATGGCGCAAGATGGAAGATGTGATTCAATTTATACTGGATTTGGCAAACAAGAGCCTTTCGAGGATGACAGTTGAAGGGAAATGTGCGGGTAATTGGGACATTGGATGCTTGAGGGCTGGGCAAGGGAGAAAAGTTGTTTGGAGGACCCCGCAGGCCCCTATCCTGGTATCTGTTCTGCCTGCTGCTACATTTATTACTGTTGGCTTGCACAGGAGTCGAGGAGGTTTGTATGTCCTTTACTTTGATGTCCTCAATGTTTTTGGGTGCCTTTCGAGTGTCTGAGTTGCTGGGCTGCCGGAGAGGAGTGATGTGGAAGGATGTTACAAGGAGAGAGGGAACGTTAGTGATTTGGCTGCACAGCTCCAATACCGATCAAAGAGCTTGAGGAAAGGATGTGGTGCTTCAGGTGCTTCCTGGGTTGGCCCAATGCCCAGTGGGGACATTTGGGTTGCACGTTTCCAGGGGGCAGTTTTCCAGTGCCAGCCTGGGGCAAAGGTGACAGCTTCCCAGCTCCTCTCTGTTTTGAAAATGACCCTATTGTCTTTCGAGACCCTTCTGTCTGAATATGGGAAACACTCTTTCCGGATTTGCACTGCAACGAGGCTGGCAATTTCAGCTGGGCAGGAGAACACATCATGAGAGTGGGGCACTGGTCTTCTGATTGCTTTCAGAGATGGGTGCATGTCACTTTGGGGAGGGCAGTGCGACAAGCCTTTCTGTGTGAATTATTACTGCTGTTTTTGTTTCAGGTTCGGTGGCGGGTCCAGTGGTGGAAGATGTGTCCATCTGGATAGTAGGGCATTCCTTCACCAAATGGGTGAAGTGTCAGGCGGCTCAGAAAGGCTCTTGGGCTAACTTGGGATTTTATCAGTGCTTGTTTCCCATTACTTTCTATTAACAAAGTAGGGCAACATAATTATCCCCAAGCAATTGGGTAAAGGCAACTACATATACAAAGAATTCTTTGAAGAATTATTCACACTAAATTCTCACAATTATATTGGTCACAGATGCGATTCAGGCAATGAAAGAATAACAACTGTATTCAAGGATGTATTCAAATTTCCATGTATTTTTTTACTTGAAGTAATTCATTGAGCATCACATCCACATTTCATGAAAAGTATATACACATTGTTAGGGGTGGGCGTCAAATTCCGTTCGGCTCATGGAAATTACGATAATTTTTAAATTGACATTTCCGCGTTCTGTGGAGAGCGCGAAAATGCCAAAATTTCCGCGATCCGCAGCGTACTGGAGATTTTTTTCATGCTCGTGCTTTGAAGATACATCCTCGCACGCGTGAACGCCTTACCTGGATCCCCGCGTTGGCCGAAAAATATTCCCGATCCGCTTGCGTGCTCCACGAGATGCTGGTATCCGTCATTCATCTCATCATGCGATCATGCACCGCAAGAGTATGAGATCTCGAACACGTCATTCTGCACCGCGAGAGAGAGCGTGAGGACGCGAACATGTCATATCAACCGCGACAGGGAGCAAGAGAACCTGAATACGTCATATCGAACGCGATAGGGAGCGAGAGAACGTGAACACGTCATTTTGGACGCGCATTCGACATCCGGCGGAAGTAAGGTGAAGCTCCAGAACTCGAATATGTAACATTTTTAATCTGGAGAAGAATATCATCTCTAGCAGCATAAAACTTCCTGTAAATGATGATTTTGATGAAAAAACTCCTCAGATTGACATATGGCTGTCCTTTTTAGTGCAAGGAGTCCTTTTTTAAATGGGGTGAGAGGAAGGAAGTGCCACAGAATCTCCAGCTTCCTGTTCCTGTCCAGCAGGCTCCTCCCAGTGCTTTGTCCGTCTCCTGCTCATTCTGCCTTTGGATTTTGAGCTGCAAAGATCACTCTTTTTGTCTGCTGCATCATTAGCATTGGATTTGAGGATTTTTGAATTGGATATTTTACAACTAGTGGGTGTTGTGTCTGTTTGATTGGGGCATTGCAGTTGTTGCAAATATAATTTAATTTTGGTACTTATCATTACTTTTTTTTTTTTTATTGTTCTGGGTAGTAGTAGTCAGTAGGCCCAGAGCTAGTCATGGGTGGGTGCATGATGAAGCAACTGTTTCTTTGGTGTGTTTTGAATGTATTTCATTTTCAAGCATCATTTAGGGCATGGATGGCATTGGATTGAGTTGGGAAATATGTTTTTTGGGGTAGGTTTTCTGTTTTTGGGCCTGGCCATGTTGCTGGTGGCCATTTTGAAACCTAGGCCTGCAAGTTTGTCTGGCCTTTCTGCCAACAGGCCTGCTTTCATCCAGTAGGCTCCGAGCAGGTAGCCACAGGTACATTAAACAAGTGTTTCTGTGTGGTCTGTTGAATTTAGACATCATTTAGGGCATGGATGGCATTGGATTGAGTTGGGAAATTTGTTTTTTTGGGGAGGGGTTTCTGATGTTGGGTGTCTTAAAGACATGCCTTTGTTGTGTGTGTCTGGTCTGGTGTGTGTTGGTGTGCAATGCATGCACCCTGCAGACCTTTTTTTGGCCTGTGCATTTTCGTTTTTGCATTTCATTACATTAAAAAGGCAGAGCAGTGTGCTTTAGCATGCATCCTTTGCCTGGCTTTTTTATGCCTTTTGTCAGTTCATGGTGTTTCCCAGGCCTCTTGCTTGTTGCTTGTTATTTGTGAGTGTCCATGTGGCTGGTGGCCTTTTTTGTGTTAGGAGTTATTAGTGTCCTGCTTTTGCCATTTTGGAGTGGGGTTCCTGATGTTGGGCCCGGCCATGTGACTGGTGGCGATTTTCAAGCCTAGGCCTACAAGCTTGTCTGGTCTTGTCTGCCAACAGGCCTGCTTTCATCCAGTAGGCTCAGAGCAGGTAGCCACATGTGCATTACGCAAGTGTTTCTGTGTGGTCTGTTGAATTTAGACACCATTTAGGGCATGGATGGCATTGGATTGAGTTGGCAAATGTGTTTTTGTTTGGGGTGGGGTTTCTGATGTTGGGTGTCTTAAAGACATGCCTTTGTTGTGTGGTCTGGTGTGTGTTGGTGTGCAATGCATGCACCCTGCAGACCTTCTTTTGGCCTGTGTATTTTCGTTTTTGCATTTTATTGCATTACAAAGGCAGAGCAGTGTGCTTTAGCATGCATCCTTTGCCTGGCTTTTATAGGCCTTTTGTCAGTTCATGGTGTTTCCCAGGCCTCCTGCTTGTTGCATATGATTTGTGAGTGTCCATGTGGCTGGTGGCCTTTTTTGTGGTGGGAGTTATAAGTGTCCTGCTTTTGCAATATAGGCCTGCATGGTTTTCCTTTTGGCTTACTGCTTCCATCTATCCATCCCCTTTACAAGCAGCAGCTCCATAAATGATGTGATGCTCAAATAATTGAATGCCAAATAGGGTCCACCCCATTAGTATTTTGGTCGTTCTTATTCTCTTTCCTATCCTTTCTGAGAGTGTAGTGTGTACACAGTAGTATAACAGAGCCCTTGGGACAAAGTCTCAGAAGTGGCTAGACTATATCTTCTTTTGTTTGTTTGTTTGTTTGTACTAGTACAGTAGTAACTGAACCACAATAACAAATGCAACATTTCACTGATGTTCTTCTCCTGGCTTATTTGCTTTTAGGTGCACAAAAAGTCAGAGGAGGAGGTGTCATCATCATCACTAACCCTGGGCGAAGCATTACGCTACGCTCGCGTAGTTTGCGCAACTTCGCACTACGCGAGCTGCACGTAGCACAGTGCGAATACGTGTAGCGCAGCGTAGCGTAGTGCAGTGGTCATTTTTTGCTTGCTCGCGGTCCTCAACGTCATGTTCACGACCGCGATCAATCAAAATGACATCCAGGTGAGATTCTCAGCAGGGAGGTCAGATTTCTCATTGCGAGTGGTCGCGCATGCTCGCGACCGCTCGCAATGAGAAACTACCAGTCCGCGTTGAGAAAGCTTCCGCTCGAGTAAAAATCTACTCGAGCAGCAAAAAACTACAGCTCGCACTGTGCAAGATGCCGTTTTCAATGACTGGACAGTGCCAGATGCTTGTCCGCACTGTGCAATCATTGAAAACGCATCTTGCACAGTGCGAACATGCTACTACACAGTTGGCGTAGTGCTACGTGAAGTTCGCGTAGTGCGAAGTGCACTTCGCGTAGCGCTACTTCGCGAACTACGCCCACCCTTATCACCCGTTGTACTACCAGCCAGACAGAAGTCCTGCTGCGCATCACGTCCACGTGTGACCACAACTAGTGCACCTGCGTCCTGCCTGACATTTGAAAAAGGTGGCCCCAAAGAAAGGTACCAGGTCCAGTACCAAGAAAGTGGCCGGTGAGAAGAAGGAACAGAAAACGGAAGTGCCACTAATCACGGCTGGTGTGCTGTCCAATATTTTTTGGGGGACCAGAAAAATTACGCGTGCAGCAGCGTTGTCCGGGAACCAAGCTGGGAGCAGCACCTCCGCACCAGCGGTCCAACCCCACCAACCTAGGCCCAAGCCCTTGAGTGTCACAGAGGTAGCCAGTCTACTAACTAACAGCGATGTTGAAATGTCATTTTCGCAAAGTAGTACACAATCAACGCAGGCGGAAACTCAGCAGATAAGTGTGCAGCAGCAGCGGCAAAAACAACAGCAGCAGCCGCAAGAACAGCAGCAGCCGCAAGAACAGCCCACAATAGTAGTTGTTGCTCCTGAAGTATTTCAGGAAATCGAGCAAAGTGGAGCAAACCACTGTTTCGGAAGATCTATTGTCTTCCAGACCACCAGCAAGGAAAAGGAGGCTTAGTCCATCATCTTCTTCTTCAAGCCCCGCTTCTGATGATCGTGATGCCACTTGGCAGCCACCAGCTCAGTCTGAGAGTGATGCACGCCACAAGACAATGCTTCTGAAAAGGAAGGTTCCAGAAAAACTTAGAGTTATGGAGGTAGATGTACAAGAGGGGGATGATGTTGATGAAGACAAGCCAGTCATCACGCACATCACTCCCGCCCCAAAGGGGATGGAGACCAACATTTTCACCCTATCCATAAAGGCTGCTGCTGAGCGGGATGTAGCACAGATACCACCAACACAGGTTACACCACCACGGACCTCCAGCTGCCATATTTTTAAAGGCCCGGCAGGGACCTACATCCATCTCAGTAGGTAGTGGTAGTAGAAGTCACAGTGTAGCTGCACAGAGTCACATTCCAAGCACACCCTCCAGTTCATCTGGTATTGAAAGTGGCACATCCAGCAGTGCCAGAAAGTTCTCTCCCCCAGTTTGGGACTACTCTTCTGTTAGCACCAAAGAGGAGAATGTTGCTATATGCTCAATTTGTCGACAAGGTGTTCGGCAGGGTAAGCTTGGTACACACTATGGTACCGGAGGCCAAACAAGTCATCTCAGAATACACCACAATATCGTGTGGGAGGACCACCTACTTCACTTACAACAAAGTAAAAAAACTCAACCCATTGATGTTGGGCATGAAGAATCAGGGGACGATATTATTGCGGTGGAAGGTGAAGAAGAGGGAGACTTTTCTAGCCCTGTCCCCAGTAGTGTAGTGGTACCGCCCACATCCTCCTCAGCAACATCTCAGTGGCACCGCAGTAAGAGCCATACTCAGAGTCAGGCTGAGACACCAAGGCGATGAGTACTGCAATGAGACAAAGTGCGTCATTGGCTTAGTATTGGTTTTGTTGCCACAGATAATGGCAGTAATGTACTTAAGGCCATGTAGCTTGGTTCCTATTTCAGGGTTCTGTGTTTGGCGCACTGCATAAACATTATAGTTCAAGACTTTCTGAAAAAAGAAGCCACAGTCAGCAACTTACTGACCACCTGCTTAAGAATATGCACTCATTTCAGCCATTATTTTAAAGCTCGGAAGCAGCTGAGGATCATTCAACGTGACTATAACATGCCAGTCAAAGATCTCATTCAGGAGGTGGCAACACGTTGGAACTCAACGTATTACAAGCATGATCGTCTGTTTGAGCAGTACAGGCCACTCAATGAATATGTCATGCGAAGAGGGGATGCTACTGTGAAAGGCATGACCCTTCAGATGGACCAATGGTGCCTAGTTAAATGCCTGACTGACATGCTTTGTACTTTTGAGGTCTTCACACGTGAAGTCAGCAAGGAGGACTGCACAATGGGCCAAGCTATCCCATTATTGCAAATGCTAGAGCATCAGCTGAAGGCGGTGTCTGAATCATACAAAGATGTAGAGGAAAACAAAGAAGCCTATGACTTGGTGGAGAGCTTAGCCCGTCGCTTAGCTGACAATACAAGGGTGCAAAATAAGATTTTGTCACAAGAACATTACATTTCTGCCACAATTCTGGATCCACTGGCAAAATTGGCATTGAAGACATTAATTCCTTTTTCAGAGATGGATGTTACCCGCTACAAAACTTGGATAGCTGAGGCAGGGAGTAAGTTGGAAAATGAACGGCTGCTAATTAAAAGCCCGCTAGATCAACCCACAAGAAGTACTGCAGCAGGGCATCCGGCATCAAGTGCAACTTCGGAGGCTGAGGGCAGTGCGTTTGGCTCAGAACACTCACCATCACTATCCACAACAGCAACAATAACTGGATCATTAGGCCCAGTAGAATTGTTACAGGATTGGTATTTACATTTAGGCATTGGTAATCACAATGCTGATGCATCGAGAAAAGAGCCGGAGAAAGGTTAGCAGCACCCCTAAACATTGAGCGGATCGTCAAGGCCTATCTGGACTACCCAACAGAGGTGTACATTGATCAAAACCAATTGTGGTATTGGTATAGGAAAAGGGCCCAATGGCCACTGCTCAGCAGGCTGGCAATAAGCTATCTGGCTTGCCCTGTCGTAAGTGTCTCTTTCAAACGTGTTTTCAGTGCTGCTGGTTCCATTGTAACAGTGAGAAGGTCCAGTTTCTTGCCCAAAAACTTGGAGAGGTTAACAATGATCAAAATGAATCAGCACTTCATACCACCGAATTACACAATACATGAATCAAGGGAGGAAGATGAGGACAGGGGCTCAGGTGACGGGAGTAGTGTGTTACATGATGATTACCTACTACTGGTTGAACCCCCAGAGTTTGAGGACGAGCTATACTTCCCTGACAATTAGGCTTGCACTTAATGTCTTCCTCCCTTTTTTATTTTCCTTCATTTGTGTGTCTGTCTTTCCGGTTACAAACTTTGAATCACAGCAAATCCATCACCACCGTCTTCCACTCTTTTTATTTCAATATACGAGTTTCAGCTGTCTGCGTTTCACAGTACAGTCCTCCGAATCCAGCTCCGCTGCTCCATTCTCCTGAATCTCCCTAAATCAATTGCCCTCAAGAAGGATGATGATTGGATGATGCAAAATAGTAGAAAAAATAATATCTTTCCTAGTCCCTCCAAAAGAAGTTGAACATGATGACTACTATAGCTATCCTCCTTTCTGAGCCGAGAGAGACCGCCCAATAACTGAAAATGAGATGGAACAGGTAATGAATGATGCCATGCATTGGACGCAGACTGAGTGATTTTGTTGTTGTTTGTTGTGCATGAAGTTATTTCATCCTGCTCTAATCATCATTCTACACACTAAAAGTAACTCAAGGCAATTTTCCCCTTCTTGCAACTATTTTTAATAAGAAATTTGTACTTCTACTGCAGCTGGATACATTGCTTTTGATTAAATACAGGAAGGGGACTCAATCTGTACACTGCACACTGAGTATGACAACAGCACCATCCATAATGATGATGGCAAAAAAGACGGCCCATTAACTTAAGATGAGAAGGAACAGGTAATGAAAATGAATGGCATGCATTGGACACCTGACTCTGAGTGATTGGTGTTTGTGTTTTTGTTGTTTGTTCTGCATGAAGTGAAGTCAAAGTGTACTAGTAGTCTTTCTGTACACACTAAAGAGTGACTCAAGTTAATAATATTTCTACTCTTGTTGTGTAATAACAAAATTGTACTTCTACTGCAGGCCGATCTTCACAGTCAATCAGTGCAAGTATCGGAGATGATTGATGGAATAATAACAAGTCAGGAGGACGTTTCATGAGTGGCATAAAAGGTAAACAAGTCAACAACAACCACAGCAGACCTAAATGTCTGTGTAGAAATGGAGTCGAGTGTAGCGGTGGGATGACTGCGGTGCATTGATTTAGTCAAGTCAAGTCAAACCAAACAAGCTTTTCGCTGATCATACAAAATATCCACAAAAGCATACTATACAAAAATTCTGAAATCCATTTATAGTTCAAAAGGAAACACATCTAAATAAAAAAAAACATCAGGAGACGCCAATTCATCACATAGATTAAATGAGCACACCGCTAAACAGGTGCACTTACATTACTTCATAATTCAATCTTTCTAAGTGAACAAGTTCATTCCTTTGTTTCATTGCCATCATTATATAACAAATAACTGCGTTACATACTGACATTTTTTCCAAGTTCCACAGATGATTAAAAGCAGTTTTATAGGAACACAGTCTGTTAATTTTAAAAATGGGACGGAGATACATTCCTTCTGTATAAAACTTACAAAACAATAAAAAAGTGAAGGGTATTTTGCTTAGACCTGCCATCACACGGACAATTCGGCATGATGGTGCACCACTTACCCCTTTTTGGAAATGCAAATAAGAAATGTAAAGTGCGCAGTCTTAATCTGGTTAGGTAGAATCTATGTTGTACATTGGTTACAAAAACGAGGTATGGTTGTAAACCCGTAACCATGGGACCCTCAAGGTAAGAAGTAACTGTTTTCTTAGAATTTAAGGCCTCATATTTATGGGCAACCCTTACAATCATGAGACTCCTTTTTAATACAGACTTACTAGGGTGTTGTGCATCTCCAGATAAAAAATCATTTACAGTTAAACTGCAATCCTCTAGAAGATTGGCAATATAGCTTAACCAGGGAATTTTTTTACAACCATCTTGAGACAAGCAATCTAAGATACTATCCCTCGTAAAATGAGTTTCTTCCCTAACCCAGATACGATACCACAAATTTAATGCGGCCATACTAATTAAGTCATATATGTACGGAGTTCCAGTTTCCCTGTGCACAATAATTGAGGGTGTAGCAACAGGGACAGCTAACAAGCGTCTTAAGAAGTTGTTTTCAAGGATTTGTAATGACGAGGTATCAATCTCAACCCATAGGTCCCCCCCGTAACAACTACCTGTAATGCACTTCGCTCCGTACAATTTAAGAATCTCCTGGACAGGTTTATTACCAATTTTTTGGGAGAATCTAAAAATGGCCTCCACTATTTTCACGAATTTCAATTTACATAGGGTTAGGTGTTTATTCCAATTACCCTTACTATTAATAAGGATTCCTAAGTAAGAAAATGTAAAGGTTCTCTCTATCAATGTCCCGTTGATAAAATGGGATTTTGTTTTAATATTCTTTTTACCACAGGACATTACCAACGTCTTACTCAGGTTAATTTTAAAATGTTTCTCCGTCATAAAACTAGTAATATTATCCATCAGGGTCTGTAAGCCGTTTGTTGTCCTAGAAATCACGACAGCATCATCGGCATACAGTAATAGGGGTGTGGTCCGCTTACCAATCATTGGGACATCTACCCCACTGTTCTGTAATAAAATGTCAACACCATTTATATAAAGTGAAAACAGTAGGGGGGCAAGAGTACAGCCCTGTCTTACTCTACGGGTTATTTTAAAGTGCTTTGTGCATTCCCCATGCATTCTGTAGTGTATCCTTGCGGACAGCTGAGCATATATCTGAGATAGGAAACTAACAATATCATCCGGGGCGCCCATCCATCTCAGTGGCTCCCATAGCTTTGAGTCGTTCACCAAGTCAAAAGCGCTTGATAAATCCACAAAGCAAAGATGAAGGGAGCCTTCCCTCGCAAGGGTATATTTTCCTATTATTAGATCCAGATTCAGGCACTGCTCAATTGTACCAACACCACTTCTAAAGCCATATTGTGCATTTGACAAAATATTATTTTCATTTGACCATTGCTCTAACCTGGCCAGCAATATTTGGCCCATGACTTTAGATGTTAAGTCAAGCAAAGATATTGGGCGATATCAACTAGCGCTACTTCTATCACCCTTTTTAAAAATGGGGACTATCAGGCTCTCCGCCCATGTAACCGGTATCACCCCGTCAGTTGTTGCATTGAAGAATCTAAACAAAACAGATACCCAAAGGTCCATATTGTGCTTAAATACATCAATTGGGACTCCGTCTGGGCCTGCGGCCTTACCACTGGAGCTATTCTTAAGGGCTGTTCTAATTTCATCTTGAGTTATGCGCCCTACGTTAGTTTTATTTATGGTTATGACAATGTTGTCCTGGATGTTTAAAATACCCTGTTTGGACTCATTAAAAATAGCTTCGAGGTGGGTTAACCATTCCTTGGGGGTGACGACTGTATCAATCTTTACTGATTGCACCTCTTTAAAGAAAGGTTGATCCAGAGTTTTCCAAAAAAGGACCGAATCTTTGAGCTCGGCTGCTTTAATTAGATTCTCCCATGCATTTTCCCTTATCTCCGTTTTTCTCTGTTTAAGGGCTTCTTTATATAGTTTTCCTAGCGTGCTAATCACCTCCCTATTACGTGGGATCGTTTTTAGTGCCAACTTTAATTCTCTATTTAATCTAGAACAAAGGTTGTCATACCATCTTGGGGAATTTGATATAGTTTTCTTACTTTTCCTTCATAAGTTATCTGAAATTACAGTAGAAATAGATTGAAAGGCCTTAACAATATCAAAGCTACTTGTGGAATAATCCAAACAAGTACCAATATGATCTTTTATTTTTAATAGGATTCTGTTTGTAAATATTTCTGGGTCCACGCCTGCCCATTTAATTGAGATCCCATTTTCCCCATGTGTTTTTATGTCCACATCGTGGATACCTGCTTGTAGATGTTTTCTAGGGGGAGTTCTTAAGCTTATTAATACTGGGTGGTGATCGCTCAGTAGGCTTGGGGAAACAAAGCATTCTAATATTAAGGTCCTTAAATTTATTGAAGTGATAAAATGATCGATACATGAGGATGACCTTACTCATTCAAATGTATAGATATTATCTCCATCTCCCCCTCTACTTCCTTTTAAAATCTTCTCTGTAATTTCCAGGTTATGCTTGGACTTGACAAAATTAATATTTTCACCATAGTTGTTATGTGGGAAATGTGCAGAAGCACTACCTAGTTCTTCTTCGTAACCACATTGAATTCCCGCTATACGATCACATGGTTCTAAATTAAAATTCCCTGCCCAAATTAGGAGCAGTCCCTACCTACATTCTTCATGAAGTCCCTCAACTCGTTATCCAAAGATACGATGACCTCATGTCTCGAAGCATTAAAAATATTATTGTAAAAATGTATAACTATTATATCCTGTATTCCTTCTACGAAAAAAAATTGAAACAGAAAGTTCGGCGACTTGGTGTAAAATTTTTAGAGTCAACCTAGAAGACAGTGAAATAAGTGCTGCTAAACCACCACTGGCCCTACCTGCCTTTGATGGAGTAGCATTAGTTGTAATAGTCTTAAAACCGTTTACAAAGAAAGCATCCATAAGCCATGTCTTCTGTATTAAAACCACGTCACAATGCTCGAAAGTTTTATACCAGTTTGCATCCTGTAATTTATTCCTAGCCCCCGCCACATTCCATGTCATTATGTGTAAACATTCAGACTGTGGATGACTCAAACATTTTAACTCAACCTCTGTTATAGGCCTACTCTTATGTTCCACTATACTAACTTCGCTCGAGCTCCTTCCCACATCCTCTGGAATATCTAACTGGGTGGACGAAATAATCACTGGGGACAGGGGTAACTGAATGACAGAATTCTCCAGCGGAGTTGTACTTAAAGAATGTAGTCAATCACAACAGTCTAAACCTGACAATGGAGCAAATCTATTAGCTAGATTTAAAAAAGGTAGTCTTTGGCTGAATTCCAGTTGTGTTCTGTGATTGTTTTGTACCCACGGCATCCGCCATCCATTCTGAATAAAGTGCGGTCTATAAAAAAACCCCAGTGGTTAAAGACCAATTTTATCGGAACTCAAATCTAAATTGGTACTCCCCATGCAACTCAACAGAAATCCCACAACTCGCTTGTTATTGAAATTAGCGACTATACAATCCTCTCCTCCTTCCTTCCTTGAGTGTCCAATCCAAGCGCATCGTCTGGCCAACGGAGCGGCTGCTGGTGGAGATGTAGAACCTGAGGGCCCTCTAGGGCTACACTATGATCCGGGCCACATGGCGTCTGATACAAATCCTGTAGCCGAGCCCCCGATATTGAACCAGGTAAGACCTCCCCCATGAACCTCGCACTTGGTCCATTTGCCCTTCTGCCCAGAACACATGAGGTGGCCTGGATATGGCTACTGGGATTAATCCCTGGCCGGCTTATATCATCAGCACCATTTACTCTGTTGATGTTATATTTATCAACAACATCTACATTCCTTTCAGGCGCATTTGATGTTGAAGGTTTTTGCCTTGCTACGAGGGAGTTAGGGGAGGGGGGATTTCCAGATACCACATTGCTAATTTCATTGATCGTTGTCCTTATCCTTGGTTCCAGAGAACCCTCCAAATCCCCAAAATTCTGCATAACCCTTGATTCGAAGGCGATTAATCTATCCTCTATTTTGGACAGCCTATACAAAATTGGGGGCAAAGACTATGTAATGAAATTTTCCAATCTGAACCACATAGCATCACATTTTTTTACATGAGGGTCATCTGAAACAGCTGAATTCGATTCACTGGAAATGTTTGACTGAATTGACCTGGAGTCCTCCGTTACGAGGGGTTGAAGTACTATGGCCCCTCCGTTTTTGTTTGGCTTCTTTATTTTTGCCGGTTTCTGTCTCTGTGGCCCTCCATTCTGAATAAAGTGCGGTCTATAAAAAAACCCCAGTGGTAAAAGACCAATTTTATCGGAACTTAAATCTAAATTGGTACTCCCCATGCAACTCAACAAAACTCCCACAACTCGCTTGTTATTGAAATTAGAGACTATACAATCCCCTCCTCCTTCCTTCCTTGAGTGTCCAATCCAAGCGCATTGCCTGGCCAACAGAGCGGCTGCTGATGGAGATGTAGATACTGAGGGCCCTCTAGGGTTACACTATGATCCGGGGCCCATGGCGTCTGATATAAATCCTGTAGCAGAGCCCCCGATATTGAACCAGGTAAGACCTCTCCCATGAACCTCGCACTTGGTCCATTTGCCCTTCTTCCCAGAACACATGAGCTGGCCTGGATATGGCTACTGGGATTAATCCCTGGCCGGCTTACATCATCAGCACCATTTACTCTGTCGATGTTATATTTATCAACAACATCTGCATTCCTTCCAGGCGCATTTGATGTTGAAGGTTTTTGCCTTGCTACGAGGGAGTTAGGGGAGGGGGGATTTCCAGATACCACATTGCTAATTTCATTGATCGTTGTCCTTATCCTTGGTTCCAGAGAATCCTCCAAATCCCCAAAATTCTGCATAACCCTTGATTCGAAGGTGATTAATCTATCCTCTATTTTGGACAGCCTATACAAAATTGGGGGCAAAGACGATGTAATGAAATTTTCCAATCTATACCACATAGCATCAAACGTTTTTACATGAGGGTCATCTGAAACAGCTGAATTCGATCCACTAGACATGTTTGACTGAATTGACTGGGAGTCCTCCGTTACGAGGGGTTGAAGTACTATGGCCCCTCCGTTTTTGTTTGGCTTCTTTATTTTTGTCGGTTTCTGTCTCTGTGGCCCTCCGCCCCGCTTCCTCTTTTGCGAAGAGTCTTGATTTATGGCTGGAATGCAAGGTTTTCCATGTTGGGCAGATCTAGTTGCAATACGTGAGGGGGGAATACTTTGGGTATTATTTTCAATAACCACTACAACCGGTTCGGCAGGTGGCAAAATATTTCGGGTACCCTGACCACCTTGTACCTCCAGTGATATATTAGCAGACAATCCCAGATCGCCTCCTTCATCAATCGGCACGATATCAACAGCCATGGAGCGATCCGGGGTGCGTGCAGAGGCTATAGCTCCCAATGATGATCATTTCACTGTTTGAATATCCAGAGATAGAGGACGTTTGGTCAGTGCTATCTCATGAGCAAGGACGGAACTGGCTCTAATTATGAACTGATCCAAGGTCCCCACAATACTACCAGTAGGCTGTGCAGATCTTCCCTTCCCCTCACGCGGGTTAATTCTCTCTACAGTTCTTAAAGCGGGTCTTAAAGCGGGTCCAGTACTAAAGCACTGCCTCCACGCTGCCTCAGTTGCTGCATAAAGTTTTTCAATCTGATCCACAGGGGGTGGAGGTGATGTTATCGCCAATGTCCAATGCACCCATCCTGCTGCACCAATAACCCGGTTGTAGCTTTTGACCAGCAGTTAACCAGAGGGAATGCTGCCAGGAGAAAGTCAGAAAGCAGCTGGGTCTGATGCTGGTGCCAATGCAAATCCTTGTTTTTTTTTCCCAGGTAGTATCACTAAAGGGTCACTTGCACAGTAAAGCACAGCACACAGCAGCTTCTACTCTTACTCTGTCCCGCACTTTGCCTGTTGTGGCTGTGTTCACCTTTTCACCTTTGCTCCTTCTGCTCCAGTAATCCCCTGCGCTATGGACTAGAACACGCTGTCTCGAAGGAGCACTGTAACGATGGAGCAGCTCCTTACTTTCAGCCTTCAGCCTCCAGCCACTCCTAGCATCCCATGTATAGGGACCCCCACTGGGTAGGCGGACGGACGGGACGATGGATGAGGAGGCTGGTTATAATCCCCCGAAGGGAATCAGAGGTGTGGGAGCCTGCTTGTCAATGGCGTGGCGTCCTTCTCTTCTCGCTCGCCTGTAGAACGCGACGACGGAGGACAGCGTCAAACAACGAAATGGATCCAAACTCCCGAGTCCCAGTCAGATTGATTTAGTCACTTAAATTGTAAAATGCTATGTTGCTGGATATGTGCTTAGTCCAACTCTTTAAAAAAATTACTCTACACAGAGGATGTGCTAAGCGACCTGCCGTCACTGTGGGCCTGCTCTGTCCTGTTGTTGTTGTAGGTCAATGCTGAACACAGACTAGAGTAGAGATGATGCATACATGCCGCCTCGAAAAGTGTTCTTGTTGCACTACATCATAACTTGAGCATTTTTTTCAACTTTATTTCTAAATATCCCTTTTGTTTTTCCATCTACAATTACAGGCCGGGCCTTGTACTATACTTGGCAAAACACTGCACAGTTACCTTACCAATAAATCTACATTTGCCATGCAGGCAGTGGCGACTGGTGACACCCAAGATTGATGGACGTGAGGACCAATAAGAATGCCAAGATGCAAATCCACATTTTCGACCAGGATAACACAGTAACAGTATCAACTTTCATCATCTTTTAAATAATTTCATTCATTTTTTTGTCTACAATGTTTACAACAGTGTGTTCTTCTTGTTGTTATTATTATCATTAGGTTTGCTCTCTGTTTATGATTCATCCCTACCAATATTAAAAAATTGTATTTGCTATCTGTAAAAGTAAGCCCGGAACAACTGAACAAGAACTGTATGTAATCCGGGTCTCCTTATCAATAATCATCATGCATGCATTTCCTTTTTCTCCCTTAACATATTGATATGGATATGGTAGTCTACAGAGTTTGTTGTTTGTTGTTTGTCCATACGTACTGTCTGTTTTTCATTTTCAAACCATTCCCCAAACCCCCCTTCCCATCCATTCAACAAACCCTAACCCTTTTCCCCGGGCTGTGTGACTTATTGAGGTGTGACTAAATTAAATGTACACCAATAATTTATCACATGCTTGCTGGGGCGGATGTGGCAAAAGCAACGGTACTTCAATTTCAAGGCAGAGCGAGGATCTTCTTCTGCTTGCCCACCCATGAGCAGTATATTTTAGAGGTGATTTATATTTACCAAAGGAACATATACCTCCGCATTAATTGCCGGCATTGATTGGATTTGTTGTCATCCTCATACACAGCACTAACTGTTACACTTGTGTCAAGTGTACTGTAGGCCTAGTCAAGTGACTCGACACAAGTATAGTTTGTAACACTGTTTAGTAAGCTGTCCCCACCACTGTTGTGTTTTGTTGTAAAATATTTTTGTATATTATTGTTCTGCGGTAAGTTCTATACTGTACTTCATTCTACTACTCCTCGAACAGTCTCTCTTAGGCGACTGACTGTCTCATTTTCTTTTTTTGCAAATGCTGCTGCCCTTTCAGTGTCTACTACTACTACCACCACCACCACAACCATGGCATGTTAGGAAAGGAAACCATCATCACCAAGCAGCCATTGCTGTGCTTAAGTTAAACATCAAGCAAAGGTAAGAGAAGTTTGGGACGGCATTATTAATAATGGACATGTTTTCAATCAATACACACACCCCTTTGAGTCCAGTTAAAGTATGCATAGACTAGAAGAGAGAGACTGACAGTACTAGTAGGACAACTCAATCAGTGAGGGGTGCCGCATCTATCTTTTTGTGTCTTACAAAGTCAGCCAATTATTTAAATAAAACACTGGCTATGGGCAGCCCTGCACCAGCAAGGAAACAGTGTGATGTAAAACAGTAACCCCACCCACAAAACATTAAGAACATTGTATGTAAATCAGAAATATTGATTTAATAACACTAACAAAAATAAACTATGTAAAAAAACACAAAAACCTAACCCCAACCAATGTCCGTAAAGAAAAAGTCCAACCAAATGTCCAGTTGTCCAAAACCCCAACGCCCAATTCTGACCCACCAAAACAATAAATAAAAAGGGGCAATAAACAGAGTCTCCTATGTTCGGCGGGATTGTCTTTGGAGGACACGCACTGCCTCCTCAAGTAGAGCGAAGTGGCGTTTTAGAGCGCGGCAGTTGCAGCCACAGTGGGGGGGGGCACCAGTGATGGAAAGGCGGTGGCAGGCGGCCGTCAGACGGTGGCGCCGTACCGCTGGAGGGCGCTGGCTGGGAACACCAGCCGACGATATTCCAATTGTATGGCCTCCAGTTTGCGGCGCCGTGCCTTGGCAGTCAACTCCTTCCGATCCGGTTTGGCAGGAGTAGCTGTATATCAAAAAGAAAAAACAAGACTACTGTAAAATATACTCTTAGAAAAACAGTAAGACAAGTTAATTATACACATAGTGGCATGGTAGCACTATAAAGCACAGTACATAACATTTGTGGTATGTATCTATCCTCCCACTTGCTTGGGCTTTAACATTTCCGGATTTTTTCAGGCATTCAATAAACCATGCATCTGATTCCTATCAGCCACCTTTGCAATTTACATGCTTACATCACACGTATCCCTCTCTCTGTCAGTCATAAATATTTAAATCTCGCCCGTCCTTCTTCCTTCCACCCGTCTTTCCCTTTAGTTCAACACCAGGTGATCTGATCTGAATTTTAGTCTTCTCCACAAAACTTTCAAAGCGGAGTTGAAATCAGATAGAAGAGGCCATTGGTTACTCAATACTCCTGCCCCTAATGGCTTTACTAATGCCAATTAAAGGGTGTCTTCACTCTTCAAATGCTCACAACAACTTCTTACTTACTAAGTCTCAACAGTACAGTATACATACAGTACACCCTTGCAGTGAGTGTAATGTCAATAGTTAAGGATTATGAATCTAACTTACCACCGCCCGCCACTTATGCTGGCTCGCCCCCCACAGCTCCATCCGTAACTGCTGCATCCTCGCCAGCCGTGTCGCCTTCGCCACTGGACCCGGCACTGGTGGTCAGTAGTGCGCCTAGAAAAAACATTACATATTTTTTAGGTGTCATATACACCTCCCCCTATTGGTCAGTAGCAAGATTGAAAAATGAGTTAATAGTAATATATACATATACAACATATATCACTAGTAAAAATCAGGTTGTAGTAGAGTAGACACTAGGAGTTATATGGTCCCTTGGGTCATTCTAGTCTTTGCTTAGTTAGCCCGAGCCATGCAACCATTTTACATTTGTGTCTTTCATTTTTGCACACATGACGTTACCTCCCAGCTTGTTGTATAACACACCTTTGAGCCGACATGAACTCATACTGCTGCTGTCTAAGCGCTGCGTACCAGGTCAACCAAAACATTAACAAGCCACATTATGGAGTTCTGGTGTTAGTTCATATTGCTTATCCATAAAAATGCTACACTTTTTGGCACGGCTGAGAAATGCATGCAATATAGTAAAGCGCACCATTTTTCTCATTACAGACTGAAGATTCCCTTCTACGAAATAGAGCTTTGCAGAGCTTATGATGTAACAACTACCAGTACTAGGTACTTCTAAGGTGAGGGGTCCCCAGAATTTGCTCAGAGATCTTCATTGATAATTTTATATAAACTATATTCCTACCAAGGGGATGGTGTTGCTTTCACCACTGTTCAGTTATCATGATTTCCCATTTTTTTCTATGCACCTGTACTTGTTGTAACTGTAACTAAGTGTAAGAATGTTTATTGTTTTAATGGTATGCATTTTCATGGTGGTGCTGCATTATGGAACAACGTACAGAGCTTGTCAATTGAAAATAAAACTTTTGAACTTACATAGACTCGGTGGTATTTGGTGTGGCCTTACACCAGTGAGCGAGCAAAAGGAAGGGTGTGCATGTGCATTGCTTCCACGACTGAGAGTTCGGGAGTGTTATGTTATGGGTTGTCTACTTGTTGGGTATCTTAGGGGGGGTTCGGAGAGCTAATAGTCATGACGAGACACTACTAACTAGTCGAGCAGGGGATTGGGGTCGGTTCTGAACTTCTGATTGAGGTGCGAGGAAGGTCCAACCTACCATCACAACATCCTATTTTCTTGTGCAAAGTTCTGTATGCGCAAAATCCCTCCAACAGTAGTAGTATGTCCTATCCTATCAAAATAGTAAAATCTGGTTGTGCATTTGTTGGTGGCAATTGTCGAAAAGCCTCAAGATTAACAAAGACTCACGATCAATAAGAATAGAAGTAATACAAGAGGACAACCCAAAGGACTGGACTCAATGGCTAGAGCTACTGGGGAATCTGAGTTTTATTTAAAACCCTTTAAATAACGAGTGGCCAACTGGGCAAGCTTAGCTACAGACAGACTAATAGTAGTGCTACAGAGACTCATCATAGCAGAGGCAGTTAGAGGCAGTGATAATAAGAATTTAGAATCAGATAGTCCAGATCGAAGGATAATTGTTGGTAAAAAATAGCATTAGGAAACTGAAACAATAGCTCGGAAAAAATATGGTGCAGTAAAAGTTCGGGAATAAGAATTATTAATATTAAAAACAAGAAGACTTACAGCAGAAGAGGCCTCTGCGTTGTCCTCCTGTTGCTGTTTTTCTGCTCCTCCCGCCAACTGCGACCCTGTCTGCCTGCCCCTGGGTGCTGAACATAAAAGATATAAGAAAGAGACAAACATTGATGATTGGTGTGAAACAAATAAAATATTTTTAAAGGATGGTCAAAAAAACATTTATGTAAACAACAATTGCAATAAATAATTTGACTAATCTCATCTGGTCAACAAGTAGTATCTGGGGATTCACGGATCGACTACTTACTATTTATCAACACTAATCCAGTCTTCCATTCTGATTCCAGAATACTAACTAAGCCTAAGTAGTATGTTCCACCTTTCCTAGCCCACCTAATCCAGGCGTGCCAATTGTACATTAAGTATGCATTTCCACTTCTTTTAGTCCTCAACAATGCATAAATGGTCAAATGGAGGACACATGACTACATTTTTGTATACACCAAATTTTTGGTTCATTGATTGATGCTGATGTTCTGCTAGTGCTAAGCCTATTACCACTCATTGAACAAACTAGAAAAGGTTGTACTAAAGACTGGGGTACTACTAGCAGCACATGACATAACAGAGGGGGCATCACGCATACCACAAAACATATCTGGTGTTTTTGCCTACTGTGGAGGCATTACTTAGTCACACTCAGAGTGTTTATGCAATACGATACACTCCAAGATGGAAGATGGATACGAGCTTCCGCCTCACGTGACCGTGCGTATGTACACAACTTGGGTTAAACTTCAGCAGAGGAAGGCACAGCGTTTACGAGCCTCGTGGAGTGGTCGGACACTTTTTGTACAAAGATTAATTCAATTAGAAGTAAGTGAATAACGGCAGTTATAACACTATGGTGGATTGCGATTATCAGTTATTGTCCAGTATTGGGAGTTGAGACTGAGGCATTTTTTGTGGTTTACTGGTCATTGGTGTGGCCATGTATGTTTTTAGATGAGGGTTTATCTTGCGAATCGGGTAAGATGACCTTTAATTTCCCACTATTTGTGGCACGTTGCATCATTAGTTTGGTATAAATGACCATAGGTTTTCTGTTTTCTCTTGTTGTTGTCCTTAGTTACGATTTATTAGAATCCTTTGCAATCTCACAGAAAGTGAGTGAGACACCAGCAAGGTATTATTTTAATAAGTCCGCTTTTGGAGCACTAGAGTGTTTGTATGTTTTCATATGGGCACTGTGGTGCGTGTTTTTAACTTGGTTACACTTTTGCATGGTTTGGCATGTCAGACACTGGTATTTGGCTTCTTGTGAGCAGACGATACAGTAAGAAACAGGGTGTATTGACTGGTTTGTTTGGTCAGTATCTACAGGAGTTTTCCTATGTGCAACGCTGAGTCCTGAGGATGGTATTGCGGGCCCATGTGGCCATGAAAGACCGAAGCGTCGACAACACAACCTTATTGCCTATAAATATCTTGATTTTAATTTTATGTCAATGTGTTTTGAATACTGAGAATTAAAATGATATGGGCTATTACTTGTACCGACCATATTACTTGATGTTAAAAGGGTGTCTATACTACCTCCAATCCCCTATCAAACTGGTGCATCATATGGGATTGTTTTGCTAGTTACAGTGTTGCTGTTTGCTTTCTGTATATTACGTACGATGTGTATATACTTTTCATGAAATGTGGATGTGATGCTCAATATATTACTTCAAATAAAAAATACATTGAAATTTGAATACATCCTTGAATACAGTTGTTATTCTTTGCCTGGATCGCATCTCAAGGAATTCTTTGTATATGTACTTGCTTCCCATTACTTGGCAGAGTAAAGGGGGCATAAGATGGTGTGATCTGAACAGGTGCTTAAATGTTATATATACAGAAGTGTTTTGTAATAATAAAGTCTCCAACACATGTTTGTTCCTTCAATCTAGTTCTTCACAAGCACTTTATTGCATTTCAAATGGTTCTTCACAATAGCCAGCCAACATGTGTTTCGTCGTAATTTCGACTTCATCAGGGCTGCAGATAACAAAGAAATAATAAAACATTTTTTGTGCTAGTCTTAAACAACCTACAAAGCATGATATAACACCAGAGACTTCAAGGTCCAACCTATCTTGCATGCACAAACAGTGAGAGTGGTGTAGACAAATCATATCGGAAATTACAAATCACAAATGAATAGTGAATAATGCACTGGATGTCATATTCATCCAGTGAGAAGGCAGGTAAAAGAATCACAAACATGAGACCCTGCCCTAACATTACATTTGAAAATATAGTCAAAAAGAATTACTTGCACATCTTTGGTAGTTCCTTAGATCTAGGTCAGTATTGTCCAAATATCACAATGTCAGGGCTATTACATGTCACCAAGAACCCACATGCAGTTGAAAAGCAAAAAGGCCATATAATCATATTACCTTAGTATCTAAATTCCTGAAATCAGCACAATATTGCTTTAATTTCAACAAACCACAAGTCCACCAAAAAAAAATGAAACGTGACAATACAAACCACATCCAGCACTTAACTCCCCAATGCACTCGTATTCATAGTCAGAAGCTATTAACCCTATTCAAATCAAGGATAAACTGAATGGTGAAAACGTTAGTTTCCAATACTTGAAGATTCGGCTAAAACCTGTGAAAGACCAAAGTGTTACTGGTGTTTGTAGGTGCCTTGAATATTATGCCATCTGCTATATGCAACAGATTACATTAGAAGTAACTGTGACTCACCACTATTTGGAACATTCACCCATATTCATTATGCTGCGAGTTGCTGTTCGGAGGACCCAGATTATCATATTGCAGAATGAAGGTGAAGGTTGAATGTGGCCTAGGTGCTTTACGATCTGAACAGAGTTTATGCCCCGCAGACAGTGAAGGAGTGATGAGAAGCCGAAGCAGTGGACAGGGCACACAGGAAGATTAATAAGGAGGTGAGACAGTTTTGTGGGGTCCTTGGTTTTGGCCGCATTTGCCACTCTGATATCCAGTGTGATTATGTTGAGTTTTTCAGAGCGATGGGATTCACCTTTCTCGGATGGGAATGGAGCTGTACCTTTTTTCAAAATATGTTTTTATTTCAGAATTGGGCATTCATCAGTATACAAATTGTCAAACGTAGGTACAATGCACAAGAATAGTAACAAAAACGCACTTCACACATCTGAGTACCCTCTCTCCACAACGTCCCCGGGATTAGCCCAGAACAGAGGCCCATCATCTTCGTACCGAATGTACTGCACAATTCCTATGATTTGATTCATGAACAATAACAACAAAAACAAAAAAACAAACTCTGGCAGTGACAGGCAGTCGGGTAATATAGCTTATAATTTCTTGACTCATAAAGGCGGGCCTGGATATGTATTGAAGTCCACTCCCTCCACCTCCTGGAGTGATACAGTCCCTGAACATCTGTAGATAAGTGGGAACCCTGGGAAGGTTAGCTATTGGGGGGGAGAACAACTTGGTAAAGAGCCTTTTTCTGGGTGGCAGTGGCCTGGAAAGTTTTCCAGGAGGTTACAAAGGTTGGAGTGGCATTGCCATTGGGGAAACACTGGGAATGGGAGGGTAGGCAGGAAGTTCAAGGTTAAGAAGTTTAGTTCCTTAGAGTTTAATACTTACATATAGGCTGGAAGGAAAAAGTTAAGGTTGAAGATGTTGAAATGTACTTGAACAGCGATGCGATACTTGCGGTGGGGTATTGTGGGTGGTACAGTAGATAGTAGAGTGGATAGTTAATTGGTTGTTTAGCGAGGTGGTAGATGTGTAATGAAGTTTGACAGGAATAAGCTGTAAATGTGAACATGTTTAAAAAAAGCGTCCTTTTCCACACTTTACAAGATGATCAGTGGTTTGTACTGTGCTCATATCTCCCAGTGGGGCTTTGGGGGCAGGTAGATCTGCCCCCGGGGTTTTGGGAGAAAGTGCAGTCAAAGTGATTGCCCTACCGTACCTTCATGGTTGGGCTCCACTGGAACCCAAAGTAGCCCAGTTGAGCTACTTATTTAGGGGGCTCCTTTTGGGCACCCTGCACCATTTTATGTTTCAGGTGACCTGGTGGCAGGGATCCCTGTCTGTCTTTTCCCCCCAAGTCCTCTGGTCCCTTTATTTAGAGTTCATGGGGTGTGTTAGGTCTTGCAAAGTTTTTTATTCCCAGGTTCCAATGTTGGGACAGGCACACAGAAGGGATGTTATGGTTGTAATGTTGTCGCTTGAAACAGGTGCCCAGTGGTGGCCTGGAAAGTTTTCTAGGATGTTAGGGAGGTTGGAGAGCATTGCCCTTGAGGAAACACAGGGAAAGGGAGGGTCACTATGAAGTTCAAGGTTAAGGAATTCAGTTCCTTAGAATGTAATACTTACAGGTAGGCCGGAAGGAAAAAGTAAAAGTTGAAAATGTTGAAATGCGCTTCAAAAGCAATGAGATACTTGCAGGTTGGTTATTGTGAGTGGGACAGTAGGGTTTGGGGAAGGACTTTGGATAGCTAATTGGCTGTTTAGAGAGGTTCTAGTTTTGTAAGGCAGTTTGCCCGGAATAAGCTGTCAATGTGCACCTGTTTCAATAAAGCATCCTTTTCCACAATTTACAAGATGGCCAGTCATTTGTACTGCGCCCCTATCTTATGCTCTATGTACAGATGTTTTTTAATTTACATCTGTGAGTGATGCACTAAAGGGCGATTTACTAAAATGTATTTTAATGAAAACTTGTGAAAATCTTGTATAAAAGAAGGATCTGTGACTTTGGGTTTCCTATGTCTTTTCGGGAAGAACTTGTTTGGAGTCTGCCTTCTTTATTTTTGTAACATTTAATGCTATATTTTCTATTTGAGAACACAGAATCCTGATACATTTTTCTGCAAATTTGGAAACTTTTCGATGCCTGATGCAAAC
This sequence comes from Lissotriton helveticus, assembly GCF_964261635.1. NCBI lineage: Eukaryota > Metazoa > Chordata > Amphibia > Caudata > Salamandridae > Lissotriton > Lissotriton helveticus. Next base: position 1,814,410,960 of record NC_136067.1, on the reverse strand, counting down.
ACAGGTTCATTGTTCTCTGAGGAATATTTCACATTAGAGTTGCTACAGTTAATTAAAGAACTGCTGCAAAGTGTTTTTCATCACGTTCATATGGACATCGATGCATGAACAAAATGAGGTGTGATTGGCTAACATTTTCCACGTGCAAAGCGCTGAAAGCCTGTTCATGTGTATCTGTCACCTCACTTGGGGCATCTAGTAGTCACGAAAACAGAGAGTCCAGACGCTGTCAAAGTGAAGCACTAAATCATTGGAAACGAAACATAAATAAAAAGCAGTAATGACAATATTTTGACTTTGTGAAGGTTATAGAACAAAGCGGCTGCACATTGACCTATTAAGTAAATCATTTAGTGGAATTTTCTCTGGGCTTGCCTGTCTTGTTAGGCAGCGTTTTAATTCTGCTTGGCCTGGCTTGTATCAGTCAGAGCTGGGCAGGGCGTGACACTGCCATTAAACACTGTCACTTCTCTATGCCGCCTCCATTGGCTGTTTATTGGTTCTGTTACTCAAATAACTGTGCTGCATACTTGAGACATCAAAGACGGACTGCGAGGGCACCCGTGGAGACGTACAGCCACATGCATCATTGTAACATTTTGCGATTTCTTAATTGCGAAAATTAAGGAATCGCAATTAAGAAATCGCAAAATGCTATGCATTAAGAAATCGCATTTTTTTTGCGATTTCTTAATTTTCCTTAATTGCGATTCACAATTTGCGAATCGCAATTAAGGAATCTCTTCCCATTGCTTCCTATGGGCCTATAGGCCCATAGGAATGAATGGGAAGCCATCCTCATTTTGCGATTCGCAATTAAGGAATCGCAAAATGAGAATGCGGGTGCAGGGGGGGTCCAAAGAACCCCCACTGCACCCCTGAAATTAAACTTTAAGAACATTTTTCACACACACATGCCCCAAGGGCATGTGTGTAAAATGAAACTTTCAAAAATGCACTTTTGTGCATTTTTGAAAGTTTTCGTAAATTACCATGAAGTCCAACTTCATGGTAATTTACCTCTTCCAATTTGCGAATTCGCAAAGAAAAAATGTTAATGCATTGCATTTTAGAAATCACAAATTACGATTTCTTAAATGCAATCGCAATTTAAGAAATCGCAAATTAATTGCGATTTCTTAAATTGCGAAAATAGCAAAAAGTTTAATGGATCTCAATAAAGGGATTTGCATTCGCAAACGGCCAAATTTTGCGATTCGCACCGTTTGCGAATGCAAAAACCCTTGATGCATATGGGCAGTAGTGAGAGTTCTAGTTCATTAGATAGCCATCTGGTTATTTAGCAAGACACAAAACTAGGTAGCCATAGGAAGACCAGGTCTCGGGATACATTTAGGCGTTTAAAATGTTCAGCGTTTTAAATCTGGCTTACATTAACTGGCTCAACTTAGTTCTTGCAACAAACTGCTTTTTATTTTATTGTGTTTAATTTTGCATTACAGGTTCCACTTTTATTTGCATGTCTGCAACTTTTGCATCTCTCTCAAATGAAAGAGCAAAACACTATGGGGCATATTTACAATAACTGGCGCATCCCTGCAAATCAGCAGGGATGCACCAGTTATTGTGCGCCACAGCTCCACCATCATGGATGCGCCGCATTTACATTGCGGCGCACCATGGTGCAAAAACGGCACAGATGCGTGACGCATCTGTGCCGTAAAAGTGACGCATTGCTGGAGTTGCGTCGCAAGCGCGACGCAGCTCCAGCAATGCTCTGGGGCCCTATCTAGTTAATGCTGCGTCAATCCTTACTCCTGCTTCAGGCAGGCACATGGTTTTGACGCAGCATGAGCCTAACAGTGACTGAGTGAAATCTTGTAGATTTCACTCAGCCACTTTTAGGAGGCGTTCCTGCGCCGGAACGCCCCCCCTGCACAGGAACGCCTACATGTGGCGCAGGGCATTACAACGTGACGCATCTCCCAGATGCATCACGTTGTAGGTACCCCTGCACCATGGAGCAGGATTTGCGCCGCTGCTGCGTCACAAAAGTGACGCAACGGTGGCGTAAATGAGGCGCAAGGGGCTTATAAATCTGCCCCCAAGGATTTAAGTTTTTTGTAATTTTTTTGTTGGCCTGGGTTGCACTACATAATACCGACCACACAAATATTGTGATATGAAAATATTATTGGACAAATACTGTAAAGTAAACCATAACATAAACTTTCCTAAACTTCTACAGAAAAAACATGAATGGAGTAAACAAATCTGGCCATGAACTAAGTTAGTAAAACACGCATTCACACACACAAAAATATAGAAAACAACATTGAAATCACAATGCAACAAATGAATACAACCTAAACATCAGTATCAATTATACTGAAAAACTAAATATAGCTAAATATTCAACAATAGTATAAATAGAATTACAAAAAGATATATATATATATAATTAAACAGCAGTTGAACCAAATTCTGCAACCGTAGCTGCTATTGCCAGTGGTGGCGGTGCATCAGCGACACATGAGTCCAACATTGCAAAAATACTCAAAAGTTAAATATTGGTGGAAAGTCTATGCCATCGCAAAAGCAGTGGAGTACCTTTTCAGACAACCTAAAGGTAAGCCCGCCTCATTAAGAGTTAAGCAGACCTTCAGTGTATAGGCGGCAGAGACTACCCAGTCTCTGTGCATATACACAGCACTGATGGCCCTGTGTAGTAAGGACCGTCAGAGGTATGGTCGAGTGTCCACCTGCTGTATTTAGATTGGGTGGACACATGGCCAGTTGTCAATGCCCATCACTGCCATGAAAAACATGGTGGAACGGGGCAGTGAAAACTTTCAAATGACCACCACGTCATGGAAGAATTCTCGCATAGCGAGGGTGACATTGTTCTTCTTATTTCAAAAAGAAATCCTGTTTCATAAAAATGTGTAAAATATTGATTGTTAATGTTAACGGAGCTGCCCGTCAAACTGCCAATGCATTTCCAGGAACCGCCATGGCGACTGTCATTACTATGTCTGCCAATAGTTAGATAAACCTCTAAATCATTAGTCAATCACATTTTTTAAAAATCACTTAACAAAGAGAAAGAAACTCCTAATTTAAAAAGTGTCGAACTAGAGAACAGTCAAGTCAACAAAACTGCTGCACTTGAAGCTAATGTAGCAAGAGGTCATTATTCAGTTTGAGTAAAAAGCCATGACAAAGGCAGAAGGAGAGCATCAATCTTCACAAAAGGAGGGGGCCAGGAGGATACAAAAAATACAACAGGCGCACCTGTATGATTGAGGGGGAACCTGACCTAATTGCGCCAAAAGCCTTCTGACCAATTGTGTTAAAATTAATTACCACACAAACCCCTTCCATAAATTTCAGGCTTGGCCCAACCCAATTAACCCTTTGGGTCATAAAGATGCAGTTTAATAAATATGTGCCACCCCCTACGCACGCTGCACCAATGCGCTACCTTGTTTTACAACTGTTGAAAAGATTCCAGATCCCCTACTTTTAAAAACAGGTTATTATATAAAATGACTACCAGAGGGGTTGATTCTGGAGGCAGGTGTCGTTTTTCACGTCAGAACCAGGCCCTCAAGTGGCGTTGGGGGGCCCTAATCCCATCTTTACCCTTTAGGTGACCATAAGGGAAAGGGCTACCATGATGTGAAGAACTAGGGGTTGACATAGGGACAGTACCCCTTGATACGGGTGCCCTAGAGGCATTAGTTAATTCGTTTATTAAGCCCCAGGAATAGGCCCCCAAACCATCTTCATGTTGGTTCCCCACAGACTTTACAGGCAGAACACCCCCAGATAGAACTACTGCAGTCTCATTTGATCGCATTCGGGGGTGTATTAAGATACCCTCTTGGAGTGACCGTAAGTTAATCTAGGTGCTCCTACTGCTATTGCTTGTTCATCTTCTATTGTAGTAAGTCTCATATTACATGCATTGAAAGTATTCTTCACTAAATCTTCAATTCTATAAAAAGAAGATCCTCTTTTCCATGCCCCTGCCAGATGTATCATGACCCCCTCATGTCCTAAACCACTGGGAAACCTTACAGGGATAGTTTGTCCTTTTTTGACGCTGCTATGTCTTTTTTCTTCCTTTTACAGACCAGGGGCTCTTTCTTTGGAGAGGATTCAAGAGCACTTTGATGGACCTCAGTGACCATGGTAGAAGTGGCGCTTAATAACATACATGAATTATTGGGGGATATTGAAAATGTTGAGATAGCCCACAGACTCTCTTTTGTGTGGACCTTTTTCTCTTTTATGATGGTCTCTGCCAAGTCCTAGCTCCTCTTCTACCAAGGTAATGTCTTGGCTCAGAGCCCCCACCACAGCAGTTAAAAAGGAGATCTTGTGAGCTTTTAGGACCCCCAAACCCCTTTTCTTGTTGTTGTGATTGTTGGTGCATTACATTTTCTGCTTACCCATTTTGTCCTAGATGCTTTTTCATAGACAAAGATATATTGCCCAGCTGAGCCTCTTCTGGTCACTGGTGGGCAGAGACTGACTCATATGGCCTAGCCTTCACCCAGGCAGTGTCCAGGCATGTCCAGTGCTGTGGGAGAATGGCACAAACTATGAAGTGCTTGCCTGCGGTTCCTAGCCTCCTCCTGGTGGCAGGGTGTTGTGGGCAATGCTGTCCAAAGTGGCTCAAGTTAGTGGTAGAGGGATACTGTGAATTTGGCAGCCCCCAGAAACTGAAGCACCACAAGCCAATCATAGTTTGTCATCCCCGTCAGATCTGTGGGGTTTAGGCACAAAAGCATCACTTCCTGTAAAAGACCAGAAGGACCAGAAAACTCAATATGTCCGTAAGCAGTTATGACACACCTTCCCAAAAAGGGTGAACCTTTGGACAATGTAATCTAATGTGAAGTGCCTCCACTAAAGTCCCACAATCTTTCCACCGTCCCGGAGATACATTGTGGTACAGGCAATGTAATCTGTAGGGGGTATGGTGTCAGTGATGTAGTGTATCTCCCTTCCTAGGGTCGACGTGCAAGATAAATGTATATCTAATTCCTCCCCAATTTCTCACACTGTTTCAGTATTAATTGTTTCCCTAGCATGTGTTTCACCTGTGTTGAGTTTCCACACTGGAGGAATATGATGTTTTAATGGCATTTTATATAGGCTAGATGTTAAACCAATGGTGTCTGCCAAATTAGGAAAAGAGTTTTTAATTAAGTGTTGTCTCTGGTAGTCTCCGAGTGAACAGAAGGGTGTGTTATCCAATGTCGAATCTGGGTATAGTGAAGCTGCTCAGTCTCTGAGAGGTTAAACGTTGCTTTACACTGCATAAACTTTTTATGAATTGCATTCTCAAACATGTCTGAAATAATTCTGCAGCATCCTTCTCTCCAGTTAGGAAATGTCAGCCCCTCCTGGGTGGGGTTAAAAGCTGCATTATAATTAGGGCTCCCGGTTTTATGCTATTTATTTTTTTGCCATTTCCGTCTGTATTTATCCATATTTATTTTTGGGACATTTTTTCTGTATTTATCCACAATTATTTTTGCCACAAGCAAAATATGACGCTACAGCTAGTATTTTTCCACATTTATTTAAAGTGACATTGCACACATGCACTCGGTTGTTATTGGTCAACACTATATATTCATCTCAAAACTTTGCCATTTGCAGAATGTCCCAAATATGCTCAAAAGTGCTATCACAATTCATTTGTCTCAGAGCCTTGCAGTTTTTGTTATCTGCAGAGTGCCACATCCTCTCCCCCACTGAACACCATACTGCCCCACTGAGAGAAACTCACATTGCCTTCAGCTGCAACCCAATTGTGCCCCACCAGCGCTAAAGCTGTCCTTGGCCATCACTATGAGGATTGATGTTTTGTGTTTGCAGAAGAGAAAACACATTTCCAATGCAAAAGGTCTCACATTTATGCTAGTTTAAGCTATTGGCATTGTAAATGACAATGCCTTTTATTTATCTGTTTTAAAAACTAAAACATAAATAAAAGGCATTGTCATTTACAATGCCAATAGCTCAAACTCAAGTAAATGCGAGACCTATTACATTGCAAATGCTTGTTTTAAGTAAGCGCCTGAAGTAGGAGGACAGAAAAACAGACACAACAAAGAAAAAACATTGTCCAGGCATGTTACTGTATTTCCCCCACTAACCCCCGCCCCCGAACATCACGCAGTCTTTATCCTCCACCTCGGTGGTCTCAGGCTTTCCACGCTGTAACCATCAGAGTGTTCATGGTACCCCAGGGGTTAACGCCCTCCCTCCAAGACACTTCCCAGAGCGACCTGCGTTTAAAAAGAGGATGAGCTAAAAAAACAGGTCTTTTGATTCTGTTTTTATTTTGTAGCATTTGCTGCGTGCTCAACAATAGTGGTCAAATGTCAGACAAAATCCTCTGACAAACTGCTGCCTACTCCTTTAAAACCGAGAACATTTTAAAATGTTCTTTCTCCAACTACACAGGGAGAGAATTGAGTAACAAACAATCTAGTAATAAGCATATGATGATCATTCTTATGTGTTAGCAAGTTTTTTGTTTTTTGTTTTGTGGCATATATTTGTATTAAAAAATATATCTGTTGCACCATTTTGCCAGAGTCAAACCTATTGACTTTGCCAGTGCTTGTTTTCCTTCAACGTTATGTGTTGCAGTAAATAGCTGGACTGCAAGTGTAGTGACAGAATCGTAGTCTGGCCAGGTGTGGTTTTGAACTGTGGGTGACAGATGCAGTCCTATAAGACCTAGCCAGGTGTGATCTTGTTCACTTTCTATCCTGCCCAGCCAGTTCTGGGGATTGAGAATGTTGTGGTGAAAAATGGCTGCATTCTTCGGCTGCCATGCAGATATCTGTGGCCAAGGATAATACATTCTTCAAATACGCACTGATTCCCTGACGTCCTTGCTGCTGAAATAGCTCATTTGGTTAAGCGCCAGCTGCTGAAATCTGCTGAAATCTATGCTCACACTGCTATTACGGGTTCCTATCCTGGCTGGTCCACTCAGCCTTCCATCCGTGTGAGGTCGATACAAGCCATTGAGTTTAACAACAAAGCATCTATTACAGTGCAGATGCCTGATTGTTATGCTATCTGCTGCCCCAGCTGGAGGTTTGTCTTATTGCCTGTGGACCAGGTGCTGCTTTGTATGGCACATGCCATGTGTGATCTTGTTGTGTGACTGCCATGTGTACAAAAGGGGGTGTGATGGACGGAGCATCCGAACCAAACAAACACTAACACCCAGTCAAAAGATCTGGGTTTGATCCATCACCGTTCTTTAGCCCACTCTGCCACCCCAGTTCAGACATGGCACGGAGCATCTGAACCAATCAAACCCAGATCTTTTGACTGGGTGTGAGTGTTTGATTGGCTCAGATGCTCCGTCCATCACCACCCCCTTTTGTACCGCTTTGGCTGCCATAAGTGTGGCAGGGTATGCTCAGACGTGAGTCCCTTGCTCACTTTGCCACTGGATTCAAGCAAGCCGGGCTGAAGACGGCTGGAATGCCAGAAACCGGTCCTCGGAAGCTTCTTTCCGGTCCAGGGAAGACATGGCTTGGCAGTTCGGGCTGGACTGTTCCCATGAGGCACAGGGTCAGACTGATTTGCATATAGCCATGTCTGAACTGGGGTGGCAGAGTGGGCTAAAGAACGGTGATGGATCAAACCCAGATCTTTTGACTGGGTGTGAGTGTTTGATTGGCTCAGATGCTCCGTCCATCACCACCCCCTTTTGTACCGCTTTGGCCGCCATAAGTGTGGCAGGGCATGCTCAGACGTGAGTCCCTTGCTCACTTTGCCACTGGATTCAAGCAAGCCGGGCTGAAGACGGCTGGAATGCCAGAAACCGGTCCTCGGAAGCTTGTTTCCGGTCCAGGGAAGACATGGCTTGGCAGTTTGGGCTGGACTGTTCCCATGAGGCACAGGGTCAGACTGATTTGCATATAGCCATGTCTGAACTGGGGTGGCAGAGTGGGCTAAAGAACGGTGATGGATCAAACCCAGATCTTTTGACTGGGTGTGAGTGTTTGATTAGCTCAGATGCTCCGTCCATCACCACCCCCTTTTGTACCGCTTTGGCCGCCATAAGTGTGGCAGGGTATGCTCAGACGTGAGTCCCTTGCTCACTTTGCCACTGGTTTCAAGGAAGCCGGGCTGAAGACGGCTGGAATGCCAGAAACCGGTCCTCAGAAGCTTGTTTCCGGTCCAGGGAAGACATGGCTTGGCAGTTCGGGCTGTACTGTTCCCATGAGGCAAAGGGTCAGACTGATTTGCATATAGCCATGTCTGAACTGGGGTGGCAGAGTGGGCTAAAGAACGGTGATGGATCAAACCCAGATCTTTTGACTGGGTGTGAGTGTTTGATTGGCTCAGATGCTCCGTCCATCACCACCCCCTTTTGTACCGCTGACTGCCATGTGTAGCCTGGTTGGAGGTTACATCACCAGGGTTTGCCTTGTTCCCCGGATAAAATGTGTGGCCAGCTTGAAGGGGGCTTGCCCCGTTGCAATCGTCCTGCCTTCTGCTCTCATTCCAGAGAGATCCCCCTCCTCCGCCCCACTCGCCCCCTGCCCCCTCTCTATGTGGTCACTCGGCTTTCTGCGATCAGAGAAGGATGCTGAGAGATGGAAGAGGAGGGCGGAGCAGGGTGGGGGGGCGCTGGCGGTGCTGTGACAAGGCTCTGAGGAGGAGATGGAAGCTAATAATCACACCTCTGCTGCCCTCCCGTTTAATGACACCTCTGCTTCCAGCCACGGGAGTGAAGTGCAGACTAGAGCATTTTAACAGGCTGCGTTGTGCAGCCCCAAAGGAGATAGATCAGAAAAAAACTAATGGGACACAGGGAGAGTGTAAGGAAAGGGTAAATAAATAGAAATATTTTTAGGACATTATTACAATGTAATCTAACTCGCTCCCCCTCCTACCCCCCCCGCCGACATCCCGCAGCCTTTATCCTCCAACATAGTGGATTCAGGCTTTCCTCCCTGCACCAATCAGGGTGTTTATGGTGCACCAGGGTTTAACGCCCTCCCACCAAGACACTCCCGGGAGCGAGCTGTGTTTGTTCAGTTTCGCAACAGTGGTGTGAATTGAGGCTCCTAATCTGTCTCTGACAGGGCCTCTTAGAAGGGGTGAAAGAACAACAAGGACTCATCAACAACTAAATGGTCTTTTATAGACCTTTGAAGTACTCGGGTGCAGCTTGCAGCTCTCTGTGTGCCCCTGAAGCTGTCTCAGCCCGGGCTGACACCACATAAGCCAATAGTATTTTCCCGTTTTTATATATAAATACAGATAAAGGAAAACTTGATTTCCATCTGTATTTATATGTAAAAATCCGTAAAAACGGAAAACCGGGAGCCCTAATTCTAATGTATAGGGTTAGGGAGAAGGATGTGACACCAAACCCCGAGGTTTGCTAAACATATCCCATGTTTTCAACGTGGGCTTTAAAGGTATGCTAAGGTATGGGTTTGTGGGTCAATGTTCCTTATTCACCCAAACCAGGTCCCAAAGAGGTCTCTGGGCTACGGCATAATCCACCTGCTTCAATTCCTCTCAGATTCCAACATGGATCATTCCATCACCAGCCTCAATTGAGCGGCTGCATAATAATGAGGAATACTGGGTGCTGCTAGGCCTCCTGCCTATCTTAGATGGATCAGTAATTTCTGAGGAATCCTAGGGGCTTTTCCCCTCCAAATAAATCTCTACAATCATTGTTATATTCATTTCCGATAGGTTCTATCCAACCATACTGGGAGCACCTGGAACATATATATAGGAGGTGTGAAATAACACACATCTTTATTGTATTCATTTTACTGAGTCATTAAAGCATCAAATGTCCTCAAGGTGCATGATCCCTCTCTATAGTTGCAAATAAAGGTGGGTAGTAAAAAAAAAAAAAGATCCCAGGTGTTTTGGGAAACCTGACTGTGAGAAGTTGGCCTGACATATGCTGTCCACTAATTAAAGTGGGCACCTTGCACCAGTCCAAACGACCCTTATGATGTATGAGGTCAAAGATAACCTTTAGAAAGCTATCCTAGTGGTAGCTGTGGAGAACAGCCTTCAGGCTTAATCTTGAAGGAATGTAAAGCAGCTTGTTGTACCAGAATATCTTTCCTATATTGACTAAATGAAAGGAGAACCACACAGAAGTTATAAAAAAATATGTATTTATTAATATAACACTCTCTAATATCCTCTACACGAGAATAGAACACAAAGCACACAATACAAGATAAATGGAACAGGTGTAAGTAGCACAATACACAGTGGGCTCCAGGGGGAGACCAAACCATATGCTAAAATGGTGGTATAACAACCACGACTCGGGTCAAGACAAGGTCTGGAGCATGTAGAATCGTTGGGACCCCAAGGAACCACCCAAAGTGAGTAGATAGGGACCCCACAGTGTGCTAACACGACCGCGTGCTCTGTACAATTCTATGGGGAAGTCGCGGTTGCAATTTCACAGTTTAAGAACCCTTGTAGGAGGACTTCGAGGAAACCCTTTTGAACTTAAGAGGTTGGAGAGCCACCCCACCCGTGGATACCGTAGAACCCAAGTTACCTGTCCCAGAGGAGCCGGGTGCGTAGGTCTGGAGTGGTGTCAGAAACCGCCCTCGTTCTCAATGGAGGGCTGCAAAGAAGTACTGCTGCCATGAAGGTGAAAATGGTCCGGTGAAATCCAAGCCTAGATTATGGAAGGAAGTAACCTGAAAGCAGGGGGTGCAGAGTCTTGGTCACTTCAGAGTCACCAGGGGCTCGGGATACGAATGCCCACCGATGTCGGGTACATCAGGTGCAAAGAAGGGATGCTTGACTCTGCAGCCACGAGGACCAGGAGATGTTGATGACAACCAAGAGCCAGATGCAAGCTGTCCCACAAAGGATGTTGAGTGCTGAGGGGTCGGTGTCCGGCTGGAGCACCAATAAGCCTTGGCAAAGCAACCCACGCAGGAAGGTCAAGCAGGTTACGGTGTGGACCAGCCAGCAAGGTCTGGGAGGCTCACCAAGCAATGGGGAGTCAGGGCACATATGGAGCAACCAGGAAAGCCCAACAGAAACAAGATGACCCTCAGGAGGACCCACAGGTCGAATGACCAGGAGTCACAAGGGGACATCGAACAAGATTGCAAAGTACCAGCCCACGGGCACTCAGTGTGAGGAGGCTGGAGTTCTTTGGTGCAAATACTGCTCAGGGTCAGGACTACACGGAGTCCAATGCACAAGCTCAGGAATTGCCAAAAAGCATATGCAACTGAAAATAAACACAGTGCACAGGGGCTCGGCTATGCAGTCCCCATGAGGGATACTGGCCTCAAACTTGCCAAGAGGGCAGATCAACCATCAGGGACCTTCTTAACTCACCTCCTGTGTTGCTGAAATCTTCAGAGTCCGCAGGAGCTCAGGAGCAGCAGACCGGTCATTTGCACTGAGGTGCCTGCGAATGCAGGGCAGTGACTCCTTCACCACAAGGGAGATTCTTCAGTTGTCCTTAGTGCACCACAGGTCCTGCACGGAGCCTGTATGGAGCAAGGGCTCAGAAAAGCTTTAGACAGAGAGGGAGATAAAGTCGGGCCCAGTCAAAGTCCAGCGAAGTTCAGAGTGTCCAGACGGTCGAAGGTAAATGGTTGTAGAATCTTGTCCATGTAAAATCTAAAGTCTTACAGACAGGTAAGCCCTTTTGTACCCACCGGAGAGGGTTGGACAGAAGCGGGGGACCCTCCTAGAGGAGTGTCAGGACAGGGGGGTGGTTACACCCATATCCTTTGTCCAGTTTTGCGCCAGTGCAGGTGCTAATGGCTCTCAGAACTGGTTTGAGCTCGACAATGCACAGGGACACCAAATGTGCCCCAAGTACAGAATTTCAGGCACCCTCAGAGTGCACCCATCCAATCCCAATAAACTAAATCCTGCCTGGGAGGTGGTCACACCTCCCTGTAACAGGATGCCTATTGTGCTGCCTTCCTCTTCTCGAGCTTCGCTCAGCAGCAGGACGGCAGAAATGTGTCTCAGGTCAGCAGCATCCATTTTGTGATGACCGGGTCGAGAGGGCTGGCACCGGATAGACCACTGACCCCACGAAGCTCGCTTCAGAAGAGTGGAATCATACCTCCCACACCAGTTACCGGTTTGGAGGTATGATTCCAAGGTGTTTGATACCAAACACAATATGTTTCTATGCAGCCGTTCTCGAGATTTCATTTACCGCGAGGTTATAATGCACCTCTACTTATATTTCCGGCTGAGTCACAGACAACCCAGGAGAATGTTCTCCGAAGGCTGCAGAGGGGCTCTGCTCATGCAGGTGTACTCCCTCACGAATAACCCAGCACCCTGCCCACAGGATTGTTAAGGCCTGCTATAGGGTGACATAAGTTTTAAGTGTAGTGACCTGTAGATATAGTGAACCTATATCTAAAGTAGGTGGTGCAAGCACCAGCTTACACATGTTGCAGTAGCATACCTGTAGTTCCATTTGGCATGGTCTCTCATGGGTGTCATAATACATGCTTCAGCCCATGGAAGTCCTCTGGGGTACCTATGCCCTGGCTACATGGGTACCATACATTAGGGACTTCTAATGGTACCCCATGATCCAATCTGGAGTGTACCAAAGTACTTGCATAACAATTTAAAGGAGAAAGCAGATAGACTGGGATCCTGACTTGCAGGATCCCAGTCAGACTAGTCAAAACAGTGCAACATCAAGCAAAACGTAGGAGTAACCATAAGAAGCAGATCCTACTTTCCTACACTGACCACAAGGTATTTAATGCAATTGTTAGTGTATGTATAGTTTGGTTTGAATGTTGATAGGCAGTGTGCTTTTTGTTTTGCTAATAACAATCTGCATAAAACTTTCCCAAAAAAGTTAATCCAACTCAGTTGCTTCACTTGAAAAAAGGTGGGGCAAAAGTGTGATATCCATGTTAATCCCCATGGGAAACTGTGCCCTGTGATCTAGAAAAAATGGCAGAACAGACATACACCAAATTTGTTACATTTACTACTCCCACTCCAAACAGTGCAACAGTAGGCAAATTGTTGGATTTCCGAAGGATGAGAGGACTATTCCCATTGCAAACAACGCAACACTAGGGAAAGTGTTAGACTTCAGATGGGTTAAACTTACTATTCCTACTCCAGCCAAAGCAACAGTAAGGAAAATGGAAGACTTTGGAGGGGCAAGATTTACTATTCCTAATCTTGTCTGTGAAACCGTTGGAAAAGGGTTGGACTTTAAAAGGGTTAAAATTATTATTCCCACTCCAGTCTAAGCAACCTTACGGAAACTGTTAAGCTTTGGAGGAGTTACATTTACTCCTCCTACTCCAATCAGCACAAAGGTAGGGAAAGGGTTGGAGTTCGGGAGTTAAAATTTACTATTCCCACTCCAAACAGCAAAACAGTAGAGAAAGTGTTGGACTTCGGAGGGGGCAAATTTACTATTCACACTCCAAACAGTGCAACAGTAGGAAATGTGTTGGACTTCAGAGGGGATACATTCACTATTCCCACTCCAGACAGAGTAACAGTAGGGAAAGTGTTGGACTGACAACAGGTTAGATTTACTATTCCCACTACAGTCTAACCAACAGTAGGGAAAGCATTCATTTTTGCAGGGGTTACTTTTAATATTCTCACTCCAGTCAGCGTAACAGTAGGGAAAGTGTTGGACTTTGTAGGGGTTTCATTGACTATTCCCGTTCCAAACAATGCAACATTAGGCAAATTGTTGGATTTCGGAGGGGCGAGATGACTAGTCCCACTCCAAATCAGGCAACAGTAGGGAAAGTGTTAGACTTCAGATGGGTTAAATTTACTATTCCTACTCTAGCCATCGCAAACGAAGGGAAAATGTAGGACTTGGAGGGGTTACATTTACTATTCATAATCGTGTATGTGCAACAGTAGGGAGAGTGTTGGACTTTAGAGAGGTTAAATATATTATTCTCACTCCAGTCTAAGCAACAGTAGGGAAAGCGTTAAACTCTGGATGGGTTACATTTACTTTTCCTACTCCAGTCAGAAAAAATGTAGGGAAAGTGTTGGACTCAGGAGAGTTTAAATATAATATTCCCACTCCAAACAGTAAAATCGTAGGGAAAGTGTTGGACTTCTGAGGGGTTACATTCACTATTCCCACTCCAAACAATGCAATAGTAGGGAAAGTGTTGGACTGCAGAGGAGTTAAACTTACTATTCCCACTACAAAAGAGCAAGAGCAGGGAAAGCGTTCGACTTAAAACGGGTTAGCTTTACTATTCCCCCTCCAGTCAAACGAACAGTAGGGAGAGGGTTAGATTTTGCAGGGGTTACATTTACTATTCCCACTCCAGTCAGCATAACACTAGGGAAAGTTTGGGACTTTTGAAGGGTTACATTTACAATTCTCACTCCAAACAGCACAACAGTAGGGAACGTGTTGGACTTCAGGGGGTTGCATTTACTGTCCTCACTCCAAACAGCGCCATACCAGGAAAAGTGTTCGATTTCGGAGGGGTAAACCATATTATTCCTACTCAAGTCTGTGCAACAGTAGGGAAAGCGCTGTACTTCAGAGGTGTTAAATGTAGTATTCCCACTCCAGTATAAGCAACAGTAGGGAAAGAACTTTTCTTCAAACACATTTCACATTTTAATAGCCCTATTAATTTTGGAAAAATGGAAACTCTTCATATAAACATTAATTAGCATTAATATATTTATTTAATAAACAAAAAAAGAACAATTTAGATCATTATTAATCAATTAAATAAATTATCACCGTTAAAATAATTATTTACTATTTTAAAAATTATTATTTACAATTTTAAAATTAATTTTAATAATAATTTACTATTATTCATTCATTATTACATAACTTCCCTCCCTACACCCCTATAAAACCTAGGAGCCCACACTGAAAATAAGACTAATATATGTATAGCACAATTTACATAATTGATGATCAATTGTATAATTAATTAATACTTAATTAACTTCCCATCCGAAATGCCTACAAACCTAGTAACCCACAAATAAATCATAACTAGAATATATAAGTGTTACACAATTTAAATGATTGATAATCAATTCAGTAATGAATCCTAAACTAATAAGTCATTGTTAATCACTAATTACTTGATTAACTTTCCATCCTACACCACTGCAAAACTAGCAGCCCGCACCTAAAATATAACTAAAATAAATCAGAATTACATCATTTACATAAATATTGTCAATCACATAATTCAATAAAAATTATTAATTACTTAATAATCAATTGCTGCTTAATTAACTTCCTACCCTACCCCCATACAAACACAACTCCCTACAACACTATAATTTACTATTAACAATTGAATACAACATTCTAAATCACTTAATACCTATTATAAAAACAATAGTTAACACATAACATTAATATATGAACAAAAACACATTAAAATAAAAATAAAAAAACGATATTTGTTACAGCTATGTTACTGAAAATGATATTAAAAACAACAATATTCTTAACAATTATATTGCTTACCTAAAAAAACGATATTGTTGTCAACATATTTTTGCATCACAATATCTCTGTATTTGACGATTTTATGTACGATATTTCTATCTATTGATATTTACAACTCAAAATTTGGTTCAAACACCAGCTTGTCAATATGCACGGAGGTACCATGTACACATTCACTATGTGTGTGCATGAGCACCTGTATGTGGTGCATATATACATGTGTCCATCTACGTGGGCCAGTTTCTGTTGTGTGTAGAAGTGTGAATGTATGCGTAGCTTAAGTGCTTGTTCTTGATATAGCATTTCTGCCTGCAGTGTTGTTGGCCTGTACATGCACTCTGGGTAACCCAGACCTTTTGACCTTGCCACTGCTTGTATTTTTTGGGTTGCTAACACGAATTCTATAATACCGAGATGGATGTTGATGTACCTGTGCACCAGCCCCCCACTTCTTGATTCCATTGCACATGCACAACGATTGTGTCTGGAACAGTTGCTGTAAACGTGACAGTGTATTTTTTTAGCACATCAGATTATAGACAGACACCCGGTTCTAAACATAAATTAGCATATTCACTTTTGCGTATCTAATTATCTTTTTCTAAGTATATATACAAATTGTGGGTATAAAGATAGGCATAATCGAGGCCCTGAATGCACCTCCTTTATATCCCAGAAGGAGCGATTCCAAACGATATATAATGTATATGTATTGTTGATCTCTGGTACTTTGAGAATGCCTTTGTTCTGTGCATGTATCAACCCTCTACAGCTCTTAATCTGTTTGTCTAGACAAACTGCTAGTCTATTGCTCTGCCATATAAAGGCGTATGGCTGCCGATGAATCGAATAAACGTGCAATCTGTAATGCGAAAATAAGCACACCTGCATACAGTTTCTAATCTGCTGCAATTAAATATGGCCTGTTTAATAAAAGTCACTTTAAAATGGCTATATATCGGAATGTGTGGTAACACGCAGAGTACAGCTTTCTAGTTCTGCAAAAGACACACATAATGCCATGAATGCTTCCTCTCTGATAATGACCCCATTCTATTGAGGGGAAATAATTCAGAATAACTGGAATGCTATTTCTTCAATTTATTTTTTTATTACAGATGTTGAAACTCTTCTTCATGAGTTGCTTTTAAAATTGCCTCCTGTCTCTGGCAGCAGGCATTGTGACGTCTCAACTCAACTGTAGTAAGTAATTACAGTCAAGAAGAAACATCATTTCGCTAATACAGGTCGCAGGTGATGGCCCAATTAAACTGTAATAAGAAAATTAGAGGCAAGTTTTACAAACGTAGTACATGTTTCTCTGTATTACATGACAACTGAAGTGGTTAATTAATGTTCTGTTTTTGTCGCCTTAACATACGTTTGTGAGTCCAGCAGCAGCACTAATCACAACTAATTTGTCTAACCATTCTTTAAAAAGTCTATCTTTTATGGTCAACAACAAAGCGCAGTTGCAATATGACCGCTCACAGGGTTCTATTTTTCGGTTTGAAAGAAATGAATGAAAAAAAAAACGACTTTTCCCAGCTCATGTTCATAGCTTTTTTTTCTTGCCCCTCTTGCCCGGGGAAAGTGAAAAGAAAGATCACACGCGGCCTGTTGACTCAGCTTCATTTCACTTACAGCGTTTAAGCTTATCTGCCCGCCTCTCTGAGACATGTTGTCTCTCTTTGTCCTGATAAGGATAATCCTTTGACTGGCTCACGCGCTCCCGCGCGACCCCTCATCTCCAGTCACTCAAGGCCTGGTGTCGGTTACCATTTAGAAGCATTTAGTCCAGTGAGTGACAAGCGGACAATGAAGCGCCCCGACATGAAATGTCTGCTGGGGGAGTCCGAACACTGGTTTTCCTTTCTCAGCTCACAACCGCATTCCTTTGTAGTAATTACACACTTTTGGAAGCCCGACATTGAGATACCCCATCTCCTGGGTATTAGGCTTAGATCCCGCATTAAGGGTTGCTGATGGCCTGTGTTGTGGTGCACGCTGCAATTTCTTTATGGATTAGACGCATAAAGCATGAGATTAAGTGTCATTACTCAACGCACTAAACTCACACCACAAGGCAGGCATTCATTTATGGGAAATCACTTTTATCCCTAAACCTGTTTGTGCAGCTATATGTTTTATACTATTTTAGAAAGTGCAAAGACCCTAAATTACATTGGAATCCCATGTGCTACCAATTTAAAGTAGGCTGACTGTTGCAGTGTCTATGCAACTAAATAAAATGTTGTGTTAATGAAATTTAGTATAGTGCAAACGAATAACTCCTGAAGGGGGGACCCAGGGAGAGCCAGGCGCGAGCTGGTCTCTCCCTGGGTGCGTTCGCGCGAGAATCAGGTAAGCAGGTGGGGTTGATTGGGGGGAGGTAATAAAGGGAAGTCAGGCTGGCGGTTGGGCACGGCGTTAGCGGGAGGCAAGGGAAGGGAGGTTCTTTTTGCCGGCTCGTGTTATTGTTTACCTCAGTGGGCAATGGAGGAGGCGGCCTAGGTGCGGAGGGCGGTGCAGCTGCTGTGCACTGCAGGACGAGAGACCTTCTGCGGCCCGGTGTGACGACGGGGGCGTGGGTGGGGCTGGCCCGCCCCCCCCCCCTCGTAAGGCTGCTGGGGGCGTGTCGCGGGCGGTGACTGCCTGCTTGTCACCCGACCCGGACGTGGACGAGGATGGAGAGGCTGCCACTCCGGCGGTCTTGCCGCTGCCGGCCCAGGTTCCCACAGACTCGGGGCCCCCGCCGGTTGACCCGGGCGCCCTCCAGCAGGTATGTCTTTTACCATTGTAGAGTGCTGGATTGCGTGGGGCGCCCGGGGGGAGGCGGGGGCGCTCTTTGGGCCGGCAGGCCCTGCGCTCGACAGGGCCTCCTCCTGTCAATACCAGGAAGCCTTCTTTGGTTTCTGGGGCAAAGCGTGGGCGGAGCCTTGATTCGAAGTGCTCCGCCCGGGCCCATATTGCTGCTACTGTTCCCGGGGGCCCCTCCCCTGCTGTGTATGGTTTGCAAGACGGGGCTTCGCCCTATTTATGGGTAAATAGGCAGTGCTACCTGCTGTCTCTTGCCACCCCTGTGTTGGGTCAAGCCCCCCCCCCCACTTCCCCAGTGATTTGGCTCAGGGCTGCCCAGAGCTGGCCCCCCCCCCCCCGGCCACTGACTCTGTTAATTTTGGTGAGGTGTCCCCCCCCTCCACCCCCCCTGGTCTCCAGGTACATGGCTCCTGGTTTTGTCCCTCCTCCCCCTGTTTCCCATCAGTCCCTGGCCTCTGGTGGGTTGGGTATGGATCTCGGGGGTGGCGCCCTCTGTCCCCAGCCAGGTGCTGTTCCCGGCCCCTCGGGTCCAGCCGGGTGCTTCTCAGGGTGGTTTGGCGACCGGGTCGGGTGGTGTCTCTGGTTTGGCGCCGGTTGCTGGGTCTTCAAGGGATGTTTCCCTTGCCTCTGTTTGGGGGGTGTCTTTCTGCTGATTCTTCACAGTCTGGCTTGAGCGGCTGCAGTTTTTTCAAGTTGTTCCTCCGGCTGGGCGGCTGTTGCCTGGTTCTTCGGGCTTGGGAACTGTCCCTACGGCTGTTTCCAGTGGTGGGATCACGGGAGAGTTATCTGGAGCGGATCTCTCTTCTGCAGTTTTGCGCGCGCGGAGCTTTCATGACGTTGACTGGCAGTTTTATGATGGGGGAATTGGTGATGGGGCGCTGCCAAGTGGCAGTGCAAAAGTTTTATTTTCTGGGGAAGCTTTCTATTTTGGATGTACAAGATTGGAAGAAGGGGAGTTGAGGGATAAGGAGGTTGGGCTTTTGGCAGCACGGGCCCAGAGGGGTGGGCTGGGGCAACCCACTGTTTCTCGTATTTTGCAGGAGTCATGTGCGGACCACGCAGCGGTACGTGAGACAGCGAGGAGTAGGCTAGCTAAAATGGATCAGGATGATGTTCAGCAGTAGTCGGCACAGTTGCCAGGAGGTAAAGATGGTTGGTGGGCCGTGTGGAAACTAAGGGAGAGTCTCCCTGTTAAGAGTACCAGATCAATCGGTACGGGTGATGGGGTTATTGGTGAGCGAGTCGCTCTGGCACCGAGGCTTGAGCGGCCTGTGAGTTTGAATGTTTCTGATGTGCAACCTACAGGGGATGTTTCTACAGTTGGGGATGGGGTGGCTGCTAAAAAACCTGTCACGCAGCGGTACGTGAGGCAGCGAGGACTAGACCTTCTAAAGGGGATCATGTTGATTTTCAGAAGCAGTCGGCACAGTTGCCAAGAGGTAAGGATGGATGGTGGGCTGTGTGGAAACCAAGGGAGAGTCTCCCTGTTAAGAGTACAAGATCAATTGGTACGGGGAATGGGATTGTTGGTGAGCGAGTCGCTCTGACACCGAGGCTTGAGCGGCCAGTGGTTTTGAATGTTTCTAATATGCAAACTACAGGGGAAGTTTTCTACAGTTGGGGATTTTGTGGCTGTTCCAAAACCGGTTACGGAGGATAGTATCCTGCCAAAAAGGTTGCCATGAGTGTGCGCAGTGTGGGGGGCGGCATGCTCTCACACAGTGTTTTTTCCCGACAGCGTGTTGGAGACCAGGGGAGGGGTTTCAGGGGGTAGGGGACAACCTCCGCACTTTGTACATGAGGGCTCCTACTCCTATTAAGCAGGACATTCTGGATTTGTGGTTGGTGGACTATCCTGACTTTGAGACTGCTACGACTTTGTCCTGGGGTTTCAGGGTTGGGTTCCGGATTGGATATCAGGGTCCCCGGGTGGGTCGGTGGTCTGACAATCTGTGGTCTGCGAAGGAGTGCCCTCAGGTTGTGCAGAAGAAGTTGGATGCTGAGCTTGCAGCGGGTCGGATTGCTGGCCTTTTCTGAGTTGTCCTCTCCCTGATTGGATCGTCTCTCCGCTGGGGGTGGTCCCAAAAAAGGCGGTGGGGGAGTTTCGCCTCATCCATCATCTGTCTTGGCCTGAGGGTGCATCCGTCAACGATTTCATTGACCCAGCTGACTCAACCGTGCCATATGCTTCAGTGGATGACGCCTTACGGCTCGTTCGCAGGGCAGGTGTTGGGGCTTTGCTGGCAAAGAGTGACATTCAGTCGGCTTTCCGGCTCCTTCCCATCCATCAGTGGGATTTTGGTCTCTTGGGCATGCATTTTGGGAGATGTTTTTATGTCGTTAAGGTATTACCCATGGGCTGCTCGGTGTCATGTTCCCTCTTTGAGACCCTCAGTCCATTTCTGCAGTGGCGCTTCACTTTTGTCAGCGGCCACGTCCTGGTCTGCCATTACCTTGATGACTTTCTTTTCATTGGTGGGGGTCAGTCCGGGCAGTGTCAGGCGGCTTTGGCAATCTTTCAGGCTATGACCAGGGATTTGGGCGTTCCTCTGGCGCCGGATAAGACCGAAGGTCCCTGTACATCCCTGACTTTCTTAGGGATTGAAATTGATACCACGACTATGATGGCGCGCTGCCTGCTGCTACCGTGCGGGAGATGACTGATTTCATACGCTTGGTGTTGGGAGACCGTAAAGTGGAGCTGCGGAAAGTCCAGTAGCTTTTGGGGTACCTCAATTTTGCTTGTCGGGTTGTTCGGGCGGGTAGGACGTTGTCGACGTCTGGGCCTCTCGATGTCCGGCGCCAGCCTTCCTCATCATCGTGTGCGCATTACAACTGCTGTCCGTGCTGATTTGAATATCTGGTTGCGTTTCCTGCAAGATTTCAATGGCGTGTCCTTGTTTTTTGCGGATGAGGACATGGTGTGGCAGGTGCAGCTTTTCACGGATGCAGCAGGAGCTCACGGCTTAGGCGGCGGAGTTATTTGAAGGCCTGGCATGAGTTTTTTGCAGTTTGGTGAGGAGATGGCAGGTCCGGTCAGGGCTGGGTTATCTGATGAACAATTCTTATTGCAGTTTGTTTTACATTTAGCGGGCATAGGCCTCTCTCACACGACCATTTCGGGCAAGTAGGCCGGGGTGTCTTTTTATGGTCAGCTTTGGTGGGGGAGGGATCCGGTTGGGGGGGTGTTGGTTCGTAAGTTCTGAAAGGGTTGGGTAGGCTTCGGGCTGGTGGTCAGAAGCTACGGCAGCCGGTGGCCTTTGATTTGCTTCAGTTGCTTTTATCGTACTTGGAGGTGTGCTGCTATGATGCTTTGGAGTGCCACAAATGTCGTTTGTGCTTTGTGTGGTTATTCTTTGGGGCATTTCGGGCCTCTGAACTGCTGGGTTTGAGGGGTAGAGTGGGAATGACCAGCAGCGAGGTGGTGGTGGAACATGACAGGGTACGCCTGTGGCTGAGGATGTCCAAAACTGATCAGATGGGGAGGGGTAGGTGGGTGTTTCTGGGTAGAAGCGGTGTGTCTGCATGCTGCCCTGTGGGGGAATGGGAGGTTTTTTGTGTCTTCTCATTTTATCCCGGGGGCAATTTTTTGTCATGCTGATGGCAGTCCCCTCCTTGTTTCTCAGTTGTTAGCTGTCCTCCGCAAGGTTTTGTTGGGCCTGGGGAGGGATCCTTCTCAGTTCGGCACCCATTCCTTCAGGATTGGAGCGGCGACCATGGCCGCCAGGTTGGGGTGGGATTGGTCTCAAATTCGTCATATTGGGCGTTGGCGTTCTAGATGTTGTGATAAGTATGTGAGAAAGTAGTCCGCCTTTGCTTTGCCTAACATTTCTTTTTCTCCTAGGTCCTTGGCCCTCAGTCGCTGTATACCAAAGGAGGGTGTGGATCCTGGGGCGCTCTTTTGTTAAACGGGCTGCTGTAGCCGCTGCGCGTCCGCTTTGTGGGAGAACTCTTGGTTTAAGCAGTCTGACACATGAAGTCTCCTGGCATGGCACAGGGGGCATGCGTTGGGGCGGTCTTTTTCCTGCCTTGGCTTATATGGTTTCAAAGGGTTGGGGGGGCCCTTCGGATCTACTGGTGCTGCATCTTGGG
Organism: Lissotriton helveticus; assembly: GCF_964261635.1. NCBI lineage: Eukaryota > Metazoa > Chordata > Amphibia > Caudata > Salamandridae > Lissotriton > Lissotriton helveticus. The sequence goes on along the minus strand of NC_136067.1, from coordinate 1,814,388,549 downwards.
GAAAACGACTTAGTTTCTCTATCAGGTTTGACTTTGCTAGTTAAGGAGACATGATCTCGAAGTCATCAGGACCACATGGGTGAGCACCATGGTGATATGGACTGAGTTCGTGCCTCGATTGCAATGGACTGGGGCAAGGAGCTATTCCGCCATGGAGCAGGCAGGACGCAAAGTGAAGAGAACAATACGACGTTTTGTAATCATTTCTGTATATACAGTTTGGCTCATCATGATTGGAAAGTTTCAGTAAAGCATTTATTATGTGAGGACGGGGTCCATCTATCTACATTAGGCATTTCTTTTTCCTTCTGGAGCTCAGAGATTTACTTGCCACAGTTCTTCAGGTGCAGTTGTGGGGTGCTCCTTCCCTTCCTTCTTTGGGTGGGGCAGGAAAACGCTAAAGGTTTTCCTGGGTGGCGGTTTTTGCTAGTGGGGTGGGCAGCCTGGAGCGGGTTAGCCATCCTGAAGGGTAGCTCGTTGGGTAATCCTGGGGGTATTAGTCAAGAGTTAGTTTCGGGTTCTGTTAGGTAGGGAGTTTAGGCATAATGTGTAGGTTGGAATTTTATGATATAAATAAATAATGAATATGTTCAAGAAATGTATTATGCACCTGTCTTAAAATAAAGTGGCCTTTCTTGCTCCTTGAAGAAGTGTGGACAGTGATTTCTTGCGCGAGGGGGGACCCAGGGAGAGCCAGGCGCGAGCTGGTCTCTCCCTGGGTGCGTTCGCGCGAGAATCAGGTAAGCAGGTGGGGTTGATTGGGGGGAGGTAATAAAGGGAAGTCAGGCTGGCGGTTGGGCACGGCGTTAGCGGGAGGCAAGGGAAGGGAGGTTCTTTTTGCCCCACCCACCCTCCCTTTATTCCTTAGTTAGGTTTTACTTGGCGGTGCTCTAGGCGCTGCTCTGGTCTTCGGGCCTTGCCACTTTTAGGACAGGTGTCTTGGTTCTTTTAGGAGGCGGTTTTTGCTAGTGGGGTGGGCAGCCTGGAGCGGGTTGGCCATCCTGAAGGGTAGCTCGTTGGGTAATCCTGGGGGTATTAGTCAAGAGTTAGTTTCGGGTTCTGTTAGGTAGGGAGTTTAGGCATAATGTGTAGGTTGGAATTTTATGATATAAATAAATAATGAATATGTTCAAGAAATGTATTATGCACCTGTCTTAAAATAAAGTGGCCTTTCTTGCTCCTTGAAGAAGTGTGGACAGTGATTTCTTGCGCGAGGGGACTCTCGGCGCTTGAGCACAGAATTAGGTAAAGTAGAAGAGCCAAGTCTTGAGTAGTTTTTTAAAGCAAGCAAAATCAGAGCAGGACCGAATTTGAAAGGGCAGTCTGTTACAATGGTAGGGAGCGAGATCGCCCACCATATTTGGTTATACCAATGTGTCAAGGGCCTACCAGAAGCAAAACTTTGGATCTGAGGTTCCGAGTAGGAAGATATGACCAGAGTTTATTTTGAAGATAGCACATGAGCTTGAATAGAGTGTTTTCTCGCAGGGAGCCAGTAGAGAGAGCATAAAGAACTTTGAGCACTGTGAAAATTATTCAACGTTGAGTTCCATTGTGTGTTATCACCAACAGCCTTTATTCCTCTCAAAGTGTTTATCAATTCTCTGCCAACACATGTTTCGCCATTGCTGCAGATTTAGCAGTGGACTTCATCAGGGCTACAATGATAAACATACATGTCTTTAAGAATAATCTCTGCGCAGAGTGGTCAGAGAGCCCTCATCCGGGTCACACTGGCCCTTTCACATGTTCAAGAATTATTGGCGGGAGCTATTAAGACAGGTCCTGCTTGTTAGTTTATAGTGCATCAACAGATCTAACCACAGGTAGTATAAACCCGTCTATTGTCCTTGAAGATGGAAGCTTAAATACCCCCAATAAGTGTCAGGGTTGAAAATTACATGAGCAGTGGAAGGAAGCTGTCACCAGTGATCAGCTAGCCATCGCAAAGCAGTCAAACTAGTCTGGTGTTCCACAAAGCTGTGTCTATTGTCAAACTCAGCAAATATATGGTAGTTTATTCCTACAATATATATCAGACCTCCATTATTAATGCGCAGCAGAGAGGTAACCAACCAACAGTAGCCTACACATATGTCTCAGCATATCTTTAGCGGCTGCGGTGTGTGTATTCGAAGGATCACTCTTCCATAGTCTTGTATCCAATCACTACATACAACACGTCTTTGTAAGTCACTATTTCATTGTCTTTGCAAAATTATGTATACCTATTATAAAAGTATGGGCATACCCCCCTGAACATTTTGCAAATTACATCACCCCACAGTGTGATTCCCAGTCATTATGCCCAAATGTGTACTGAATGAGCGCTCATTACCATGCAAATTACTAAGTGCCTGATTCGTGAGTCCACAGTGTACACGTGTGCTGTATGTTTGTGCTAATAATGTGCTTGATGTGAGTGTCCAACCACGGTGCATCCAATATTGGAATAATCTTTTAAACATCGCATCATTTATGGACAAAAGTTATTGATCCATGTTGCCTACATATTTTGCACCCAGAAGTACTGCCCCTTATCTGGGATGCTTACTCCCTATACAAGATTGCATTGCTTAACACTTCCAAGTGCCTAAACTCAGTGCATAAGACAATACGATCTCCATTACAGCCACGTAACGTGCAAGAATAAATTATAACAAGATAAAGTGAAGTGCAGACATGTGTTTGTGCTCCATTATGCCTATATTTATTAGACTGAGCAGTGGTACCCCATACCCGGGAACAAATTTCCGATATGTGCGTACGTTGCTCATCATGTGTAAGTGCCCATCCTCCGTGCATGAGACCAAGCGGTATCCATTTCTGTGTAGGCTGTGATGGAGAGCGAGGAGGAATTTTGCAAACCAAGAAGGCAGCAGTGTTCTGAACCATCTGCAACTTAGAAAGTAGTAACTAATTCGCTGCAACCAACCGGGCATTGCTGTAATAAAAACAGGTTTCAATGAGTGCCAGTTGAGGGTTTTCCTAGTATGTGGTGGGAGCCAATGGAAGACCTTCCTGAACATATGGATGATTCCAAAGCAGGAGGAGTTTACCTGCTTTCTCATGGAGAGGCTCTCATCAACCAGGAAAACAAGGTTTTTACCATCTTTTTAGGGTGTGGGGTCACACCCAACTCAGAAAGTCACCAGTTACCAGTCATCCAACCAATGTGCATGGTCCTTACCAAAATACAGGATCACTGTCTTATCTCCAGTCAGTTGCAATTTGAAGGCTTACAGGAGACAATGTTCGTCAAGCATTCACCAAATCTGCTTTTGGTGGATTCAGAATTGGGTCCATTGAGATGGTTACTTGAGTATCATCTGTGTCTGAGATGACTTCAACAACATAAGATATTGCCACTTGAGCTAGGGGGTACATATATGTTAAAGAGCATAGGGCTCAATGGGGAACCCTGTGGAATTCCCATATCTAAAGTCATGGTATGGGAGTTGAAGGATTCTAGCAACACAGTCTGAGTCTAGTTGATAAGAACATTTTTGAGCCACCTTGACATGGCTGGCAGATCTTCCTCAAGATCTTCCTTACAAATAATTGCAAAAAAATTGTAAAATGGGAACCAAAATGCATACCGCAAATTCATCATGCTTTGCCCAGCTCCAACATTCTCTAAATGAGGAGGTTTGTGTCTCTTTGAGATATATAAATTTAATACACACATGGTGCAAACAACAGAGAGTAATGTTACATTTTGGGAGGCATTAAAAATCTGGCTTAGTTTGACCTTGTTATGCTTTAATGGCAGCATAGAATGCATGCTAATGGGTATATTGTAATAACCTGCTTTTATATAGTGCTTCAGATTGCTCTTCTGCCATTTCTAAGTGGTGGAAATGAAAGGTTTCGCTATTACCAATTCAAACTCTGCAGCTTGAATATCAAAACTTGCATTGCAGGATTTGAAAGTGCAGTCAGAAAATTAAATTACATCAGAGGACACAGCTGAGCATTACCTCACTTAGGGCCAGATGTAGGTAATTCCTATTTACCGACTCTTAAATACCGAATCATACTGATTCGGTATTTAAGAGTCGGTAAATAGGAAGGAGGCATATGTAGGTAAATCTCATTTCTAATTTACCGATTCTGTAACAGTTGGTATTTACCGATTCTGTAAATACCGAATCGGTATTTACAGAATCGGTAAATACCGAATCCTGCAAGGGTGCAGGGGGTGTCACTTTGACACCCTCTAGCACCCCAAGTACAGGCTTGTGTGACATGTGGCACACATACATGCCCTAAGGGCATGTCTGTGTGTCACATTGCACAGGTGAGCATGCACAGATGTGCATGCACACCTAAATTCGGTATTTTACCACCCAATAGGATTGGGTGGTAAAATACAGACTCTTAAGGGCCTGTGGCACTCTTAGGAGTGTCAGCTACATATGGATTTACAGAATCGGTATGTTTACCGATTCGGTAAAATACCGAAGTGGTAAATTTAATCGGTATGTTTACCGATTCGGTAAAATACCGAAGTGGTAAATTTACCGATTCGGTAAATATACTGATTCTGTAAATAACTACCCACCTACATCTCAAAAGCCAAATACCGGTCGGTAACGGCCGATATCGGCCGTTACCGACAGGTATTTGGCGACCTACATCTGGCCCTAAGCCACTTCAAGTGGAAGCATTCAATCTCTGGAAATCACACTCCAAAACATTTTACTGAACTTTTAGGTTCAATCATTTTTCATTTTAAACACAAATTTGCGTGCAAGAATGAATGTTTGGAACAAGCATGGACCAACAAGGACACTGCAGACTTTATGATAATGACATAGTCGCTAAATGCCTATCCTGCAAAGAAGCAACACGACTTCCCGTGGGCCCCCATTCAGGCTAGCCTGTATGTGAAATTTGGGAAGCTCAGGGGTCTCTCACAGCCCCTCACCACATTCTTCAGAGAAGCCCCATGAGTTTAGATTATAATTATGCCACTGAAAATGTCCCAGACCTAAACAACACAAATACCTATATGCATTAGGAGCATTTCTTCTCTTAAATATTTATTTTGGATTTCCTCAAAAGGTGTTTGGATTTGACTATGAGATGGATTAACCATTCCTGTCTAGTTTACCATCACCCTAGAAAATAATCATGTGTTTTTGAGAATTAAATGTGCTAAAGTTCTAAATGATTGAATTTGCTAACACAATAGCTTGGACACTTCCTCATCTGAAAATTCTTGAAGAATATCCATGCCAATCGTAGGTATTGATTGAATAGAGATGTAATTGGCACAGGGGTATGTAAGAGGATGTTGAGCAGACACCTAGCTTGGTAAGATAGCTATGTTTGGGCTGGGACAACCATTCAGTGTTTTCCTTGGAGTCAAAGGTTATCAAACAAGGTTTGCTCTGGATCAGAAGCAAGAGAACGTTTACTGTTGCTGTGCTGCTGCCAGTTAATACTACAATGAAAGAAGTGGTGTCTGCCAGGTAGCAATCAGGGTGTGTGTATAAAGTGATTCAGTTTTGGTGAAGCACAGTAGATAACGTTCTCATGTGCCAAATAAGCCAACAAGAGTTTGGGCCAGTGCTTAATGGTGGATTTACTGCTGGAGATACTGACAGTGCACTGCTCTACCACTTCCTGTCTGTGGACTGATTTAGCCAGAGGCAGCCTGGACTCTACACAGGCTTTGCACAGGATACATTAATTACTAAGAGAACGTTTGCCCCATACTAGGGTAGGGGGCGGTAGGGAGGACGGTGGCAGTGTCTAACTGACCCGCTTGAGCCCAGTGGTCTAATTGTTGGAGCGTTTCTCTAACCAGTGATTCTTTCGCAAAAATCTGAATGCCCTGATTGTAAATTTCATTTTTAAAACTGAATAGTATTTTAATCATTTCGCCGCAATTTTAACTGTGTGCTAACGATTTATGTTAGTGTAAGACCCAGACATTTAGGCATTTAATCTGAGGTGTCACTGGGGGATTTACTTACCTGAAGAAGCCTGCGCTCGTCTTTCCAGCCTGCCCGCCCCGTTCCGACTCGGTAACCAGTACCGTTGAGCGGCGGGCGGGATAGGCAGAGCTGTTGAAAATTAGTACGGTTTGGTGAACATTATCTGCGCCATCTTGCCTCTTCCCCTGATGCCACACTTTTGTCGTGCGCACCCGCCATTTTAAGATGCCCTGATCAGAGCGAACCCTTTTGCATGCCGCTGGCCCCTGATATAGCCCTTCGCCCTCACTAAGCCTGCACGCTGACCAACCCCCTGCTTGCACCTGCCTTGAACCATAAACCCCTCTTCGGCGCTGCTCTGCCCCAGGCCCTCATCCTGTTCCCAGCGCGACACCTCCCTTCTTCCCTTTCACGATCCCCGGCCCTTAGATGCAAACCCCCTTTTTTCCCCCGTGTGCCCGTTTGTCTTCCCCGTTCCCAGGCCGACACCCAGCTCTGCCGATACCATTCCTTGCCCCTCCCCGTACAATAGAAAGCTTCCCCCACCAAAGGATCCCCGGGTTGATCAAAGCCCCCACTCCATGAGATCCGATCAAACCCCCCACATTCCGTGAATCGGCGGAATATCCAGCTGCGCGATACTCATCACCTGTTGTGACTAGGGTGGGGACTTCAACTGTAAATGTGTGTGGGAACGGGCCCAAAGGGGAGTTCCGGGAATGTCTTTTCCATACATCAAAGCTTTAACATGAATATGTAATCTGCAATAAAGTCATAAAACAGTGTATAAGAGGCCAGGCCTCAGAAATGTAGCTAGAGCACCTCAGAACGATACCTTCTGCCCGTTTTGTTGTGTTCTCCTCCGGAGAGAATAAAAAACCTTGTTTCCTGCTTTCCAGTCTCCAGCGCCTGCCTCTTCATTGATTAAATAACTAGAGGGTCACAGAGGCAATACCGCCGGGCAAATACCGATTGTCCCCGACCCGTCTCAGGTTTAACAATTGGCGTCCCCAGCGTGGGGCCCATCAGCGACTCGTGGATCCAGTGGGAGAGGTCCCAACGACAGAGTGAACGACTGCAACGATCGGGAGAGCTCTTGCCCAATAGACCCTCGTCTGGCAGCCGATCATCCGAACTTCACTAGTTCCGAACAGACCTCTCTCGAGTGATCTACGGTCCTGACTGGGAACCATTAGGAGTGCCGTGAGAAATACGAGAAAAAGAGGACGAACGGGCGCTGGATTCGGAAGACAAGAAACTGTCCACATGGTCCGGGTAAGGTCGTGTAATCACGACAAGTTGCGAAATGATTGCTTGATTGTTTGATTGCTTGATTATTTATAAAATACTAGTATTACTCTTTGTTTGACCTATTTGGAGATTCACTGTCTGCACACGGAGAAACAGTAGGCTCCTTCTCTTTTGCAAACGGTGAAGGATAGGTAACGTAACCGTCGCGCCTATCTTTCTCCCCCACTGACTCTATTATTTCTTAACGGTTTTTGGGAGACTCCCCACTCCCTCACTGATTAACTGGGTTCTTTAACCCCGAACTACTGTTCACAGATTGTCTTCTGGAGATTCTCTGTCTGCAAACCGGAAACAACAGCTTCCTCTTTGCGGTTAGTGAAAGGGTAGAGGACGCAGACTTTTGCGCCCTACTTACTCTCCCCATTGTCCTTTTTCTATCCTATTTATTTATTTATTAATTGCTTGATTGTTCCGCGCTCTTGGTTACTCTTTTTTATTTTTTGTTCATGAGGTATTCACTGCCTGCAAACAACGTAGAATAGGAATATTCTGTCTAGTCTTTGCACCTAGTGATAAGATAGGCACTGCTGACTTATTAGTCCCTCGTTACGAGCCGTCATGTCTGTCTTCTCCCCATTGATTGATAATTGGTTCAGCCCGGACCGTGTATTAGAGGTGGACCATATAGCTCCACTAGAAGGCACCCCTAATAAGGACATGTTCATAAACTATGGATTAGTTACCATAGCCTATAATAAATTGTGGCACAGGTATACCAAAGAAAGTCAAGACAAACAGTGGCCACTGGCAGGATCCTTTGACCTTGATAAAATAGAAACGTTAGAAATAGCCCTTCGAAGTAATAAGACAACGCCTATTATGCTCGACAGTCTCGGTATGTGGCGCAGAGAGGCTATGCAACGACAGAGAAAAGACGAGGACAAACCAAGTAGAGAAATATACCGACAGGACAACCCCAGGACACCGCTACCCACAAGTTATCCCCCGACACTACGCAAAAGACGACCAGACTTAGGGCCAGACCAATGCGCTTTTTGTAGATATGTCGGACACTGGAAAGCCCAATGCCCGACTCTACTGAGCGTGAGTAAAGGCAAAGGGCCGACAGGAACGACAGATCGGCAGTATGAGAAAAAGCGCGAGACAAAGAAGAACCCGACTTACATAGACAGACCAGATAGAACCACCACGTTTGATTATGCCCGATGGCACAGATTTCGCCAGGACAATTTCAGCGGCATGCTCAAGTTCTCCTAGGTCGGGCAACGACAAGACGGGAACCCAGCCACGCTTTAAGATTCACAAACGGAAAGAGATAATTATGACCAATAACTGTTTGATATTCGTCTTGGGTCTTTGTATGTCGTACTTGTACTGTCCCCCCCCCCCGTCTGAGTTTGTGTGTATGTAATGTACGAATCTGCGTCATCCCTCTACACGTGTTTCCGTATTACTCAACCTCTGTTAAGCAGAAACTTAGCATAAAAGCAACCTGGAAAGAAAGAAATGGTACAACAAAATCCGTAGACCATTGATGAACTTGAACTTTTAATTTAACACAGCAAACAAGAAATAATAACGGTAAACTGTAGAAAATGAAAGTCAAACAGAACATTCGCCCCCCCCCCCATTCTGGAACCTTCCAAAGTAGGGCAGGGTTACGGCTACGCCCAACCAGCGGCAACCCATATAAGGCGGGCCCCGCTGCCAACTCTTGGTCAGGAAATCTTAACATATGGGGAAGCCGGAGGAGAGGCAGGGGCCAGCGGAGTCCAGCCGCAACGGCCCTAGGTAGTTGCAGGCAATCCCGCCACATGCCTCCTCGGCTCAGCCGCAACGGGCCTGGATAGACTTAAGTAGTCCCGCCACATGTCCAGAGAAGAGCGAGGCACCTCTTCCTTTTCTCCTCCGCAACAGCCGCAGCTGCTCTGGGCGGCGGATGCCCTGTCCATACCCCTGCAGGAATGCGTCCAGGTCGGGCCGGGAGTGAGAGGCGACGCGGACGAGCCTCTCCCACCTCCACCGATAGGAGGCTTCCCAGCCCCGGCCCAACGCCAAACTCCTCCAGCCAAGCGGCGACGCCAATACTTGCGCAGCACCGAATGTACAATGGTGCCCATATTTTCGGAGCACCGAATATGCAATGGCTGCACCGATACTTGTGCAGCACCGAATGTGCACCGCAGGTGGCCATACTCCCACAGCACTGAGCACAAGACTTGGGGAACACCGGATGTGGAGAGACCTTCATGCGGGGCGATGAAAAAGAGCAGCATGGAGTGCACCGGGAGAAGGAGACGGCGCGAACGAGTCTCCCTCGCCCCCAGGTGGGGGCATCACAGCTGCACCCCAGCCGAACGTCCCGCTTTCACAAAACAGAGCCCTTTTTCTTTCACTCCGAAGGGCCTCTTCCACTCTTATAGACTTGGCGAAGGGTGACTGCAGCAGGACCTCAAAATGGCGTCTGGGCCTGCTGGAAGGCGGGTCTCGGCCGCTAGAGTAACTTTGAACAGCAATGTAACTCGGTCGCTCGCCCACCGGAGCACGAGCCCCCCATCTCCGACAGCATCTCCACAGCCTTGAAGATTCTACAAAAGTCCCCGGCGGAACCTTCGGCCTCTGCAGGTTTCCGGTAAGGGACGGCTGCCTTGACCGCCAACGAAATAACCATGACATTGCCACTCCTTCTGTTAGCATGAATTCTAGAACTGCCGAAAAGGACTCTGGTCCAAACTGCCAGTAATGGGAAACATTTCCCCCTGATGCTACTTCCGGACTGAGCCGGCCCCGCCCAAAATGGCGCCGGTATCAAGAGGGACTTGCGAACACCTCGTGGTGTTCCTTCGCACTAATATAAACTTGATGTTCTGAGACTTTATATGATCCTTTGTACACTTGGCTAGAAAAGACAAGGAGAGCTCACTCGACGAACAGTATGAAAGGATCCCGTTAAAAATGTTGATTACAAATGTACAATGTATTATATTTTTATAGCTGGTGTATAACCTCACCTACGACGCACACATACAGTATGCGTATAGGAAATCTGATTGCAACTATTATGATTATGCTTCTAAATTATGAAATAAATGCCCCCGAACCCCCAGCCAATTAATAGACGTTTTAGTTTCCTGCAAATGAATGAATAAAACTTTCCAATGTATTTATTTCCGCAAGACGACACTCCCACTGTACGCGCTTTAACCATTGCCATGTCCGACCAAATACGACTGCACCCTCATCATCCACGTACTGAAATGATTCCGAGAAATAAAGGTTTTCGAAACTATGGACGGGTATTGCATGCTTTATTTTAAAAAAATGTGGGATCGGTGGGAAAGTTCTTTTCTGTGCACCCTACTCTGCTCTCTCTTTAAGGTTGAAAGAAGATGGTTGCCCAGCCCTGGAGGACGGATCGGATCGACAACACGACACTCTGCCTTCAAAGTACGCGACTGACTCATGAACTCTCGCGTGGAGGAAGACCTTGACTTCCAAGGATGGGTAAAACGAACGGTGTAAATGAGGGAATGTAAAAGGAGGGTGAAATGAAATGATGTAAACGTTATAAAGTACAACGTTCCAAGGTATCAGGGAACGGAGCTGACCCAAGAACCGAAGAACCTTAGAACGCCACAGCGTTGAAGGAGGTTTAAGGATCCCGATAGTGAGATACGTCCTTTGACTAGATACCTCGCACTAGGCACCTCTGGTTTCCTTTTCACGTTCCCCGCACACGACCTATATGGACACACTGCCCCCCCCCCCCCCGACTCCAGAAACCATATCCCCGGGGACTCTGCCCCGAGGAGGGAAGACGAGTAAGAGGTGAGTAAAGGACTCTTGAATACATGTATTTAAATATGCGCGAATGCTGTTCCCTCCCCTCCCCCCCTTTTTTTTCCCTCCCTCTGCAGGTTACATCAGAAATTACAGCCGAGGTGTGGCGAAGATCTGAAGCCTTGCCATGTCTAATACACGAAGCAGACTAGCGCCGCAAGGTGGTGCCTAAGCACGCCTGCAAACTACTCACGTATCGAACAAACCCGAAAAATTAGCACGACCTGATAAAAAGTGATCACCCTTAAACCAGACCGGACGAATGAACCCATGTCACGTATGATGCGAAACTATGAGAGAATGTGTATGTGTGACCGAGGCGCTGACCCAACTGGTCGAAGGACCGAGAATGCGAGAAAATGCGACAAAATGGTACCTCCTCTCTTCTTTCCTTTTCTCAAGGCACGTCCCCTCTACCCTGTCTAATACTCGAACTGCATGATTACAAGATCCTAACGCAGACCCGTGAATGTCCTTTACTGTGTAATGCACTAAATAGCCTTTCTTGAATGCACTGCCACCCTCTCTGTTGCACGTGTACTATTTAGCCTGCCGTTGCACTCTCTCTCTCTCTCTCTCTCTCTCTCTCTCTCTCTCTCTCTCTCTCTCTCTCTCTCTCTCTCTCTCCTTCTATTTTTGCACTCCCACTCTTCCGAGCGATTAGCCCCGAAATTGGCAGACTGCCACCCCTAGCGCACCACCTATTTGGCTTCAAATACCGTCAGTATTTGCACAAAAACTTGTCTTTAATGCAATCACCCTGAGACCGTGTCATTACCTCTCCTTTTCCGCTAGAAGTCAATGAACCGAGGTTGGGCCGGAAGGGAAAGGACAGGTAAGACGACAGAGGTTCCCTAATCTGGCCCGTAATAAGGGAACTACATGTCAACGGCTCCTATGGTATAAAACAAGGACCTCAGAATACGCGACCCTCCCCGCCCCGAATTGTCGCAATACCCAAGCAGGAAAAATGATCACCCCTGTTACATCCCCTGTATCAGCCGCTCCAAACTGGAGTTATGAAACTACCCCTCATTCCCGGTTGTGAGGAATGGGTCGATTTACGCCCTTACCACAAGTTTCTATGTCCCTAGTTGTCTCCCATAAAACCCCTGTCTTTTCTGATTAAGTACTCAGGCCGTAGGAAGCTACGTAGGAACCAGAATGATGTTTTACAAGGTTAAAAGACTAGACCAAAGTGAAGAAGTCGTTGAAATGAACCAGGACGCATTGATAAAAAGAACTGTTTAGCCTATGTTCGTCCCTCAGCAAAATATCTGTTTAGTAACATGTCGATAGCACACAGTACCCTTGGTAAATATAAAGCCCTAGAGAACGGCATACCTTTGTCAAGCCCGTCTTACGAAGGTGGGTCTCCATCAGATAAACTGTCGAAACTGTAATAAATAATTATGAAGGAAAGCCATAATACCTCCAACAGGCCCGTCATCGGTCATTTATATGTTAGTTGTGAACCCTAAAATAACGGACGTTTTCATTTCTATCTGAAGCTGGGAGAGAAATAGACTTTTGTGACTTCCTTCCTCTGCAAATTCTCTAAAGACTGTCTTTTCAAACTCGTTTAAGGGTACGGCTGTCAGGAGAGAGAAGGACCGGATGTGGGAGCACGAGGCCTGACTGCAGACTATGGAACACCTACGACATGGGCCAAGGCGAGACCGCGACAGAACAGAGCTACAGGACGAGGCACTACCTTTCGAATGTGTGCCGAAAGGTCCCCGCTCTCCAGACTCGGTCATGAGCCCGCCCATCTGAAGTCTCTCGTTCCCCCTAGTTTGTTCCTAATTTGGCCTTGCTCCATCCCCCTTTTTCTCCGACCTACCCTATGGACTGTTTTGTACGCTCTTCTTCCATCTGAACTTTCTGACAATCACCTCAAAGGACACAGGGCGAAAAGGACCTTTCCGACCAGAAACGCGAGGAAAGGGTCGTGCCCTGCAACGCAGAACTTAGAATAGAGCTGGACTTGTAGCTCCACCGCCGGTGCTCCACAGCGCCAACGAAAGACAACAAAGAATAATGAGAACTCGTTAACTTCGAACATTTGACATCCTCAATCACCGTTTCTGCTATGCCTCATTTCTCTCCCAGCCGCCATTGTATTGATCATGCTCCAATCCGAATCTGATATATGTAATAACCTACCAGTTCACGTTATGAAATGTACTTGCTGCTCTCGCTACAGAATCGTTTTTTGTATTACATTTCTATGACTTTCCTGCTAAAACAAATTGATCAAAGTTTATCAAATAGGTCCACCTCCTAAAACTAGAAATGTTAAAATGTATTGTTTACAACTCTTTTCATCTAGGGTTCCTACCGTTTTCTTTCTCATGCCCACCACAATAGAACCGAGTAGAAAATGAACCAGAAAGATGTCTTGAATATGTTAAAGGGAGGACTGTTGAAAATTAGTACGGTTTGGTGAACATTATCTGCGCCATCTTGCCTCTTCCCCTGATGCCACACTTTTGTCGTGCGCACCCGCCATTTTAAGATGCCCTGATCAGAGCGAACCCTTTTGCATGCCGCTGGCCCCTGATATAGCCCTTCGCCCTCACTAAGCCTGCACGCTGACCAACCCCCTGCTTGCACCTGCCTTGAACCATAAACCCCTCTTCGGCGCTGCTCTGCCCCAGGCCCTCATCCTGTTCCCAGCGCGACACCTCCCTTCTTCCCTTTCACGATCCCCGGCCCTTAGATGCAAACCCCCTTTTTTCCCCCGTGTGCCCGTTTGTCTTCCCCGTTCCCAGGCCGACACCCAGCTCTGCCGATACCATTCCTTGCCCCTCCCCGTACAATAGAAAGCTTCCCCCACCAAAGGATCCCCGGGTTGATCAAAGCCCCCACTCCATGAGATCCGATCAAACCCCCCACATTCCGTGAATCGGCGGAATATCCAGCTGCGCGATACTCATCACCTGTTGTGACTAGGGTGGGGACTTCAACTGTAAATGTGTGTGGGAACGGGCCCAAAGGGGAGTTCCGGGAATGTCTTTTCCATACATCAAAGCTTTAACATGAATATGTAATCTGCAATAAAGTCATAAAACAGTGTATAAGAGGCCAGGCCTCAGAAATGTAGCTAGAGCACCTCAGAACGATACCTTCTGCCCGTTTTGTTGTGTTCTCCTCCGGAGAGAATAAAAAACCTTGTTTCCTGCTTTCCAGTCTCCAGCGCCTGCCTCTTCATTGATTAAATAACTAGAGGGTCACAGAGGCAATACCGCCGGGCAAATACCGATTGTCCCCGACCCGTCTCAGGTTTAACAGAGCCAGGGACCTCTCAGCACACGAGCGGTTAGCGCTCTAGCTCTTTGCCTGGCAGGGCTATTTAGGACGGAAGAAAGTGCGGGCCCAGCGCGGTAGGGAGGACGGTGGCAGTGTGTTCCTGACCCGCTTGTTGGAGCGTTCCTCTAACCAGTGATTCTTTCGCAAAAATCTGAATGCCCTGATTGTAAATTTCATTTTTAAAACTGAATAGTATTTTAATCATTTCGCCGCAATTTTAACTGTGTGCTAACGATTTATGTTAGTGTAAGACCCAGACATTTAGGCATTTAATCTGAGGTGTCACTGGGGGGTTTACTTACCTGAAGAAGCCTGCGCTCGTCTTTCCAGCCTGCCCGCCCCGTTCCGACTCGGTAACCAGTACCGTTGAGCGGATGGCGGGACAGGCAGAGCCAGGGACCTCTCAGCACACAAGCGGTTAGCGCTCTAGCTCTTTGCCTGGCAGGGCTATTTAGCCCTTCCATTACACTGAGCGCACAGCGGTCGCGCGCAGGGGAGCGCCATAGGACGCGCCAAAGACCAGCCTAAGAGAAGCCCGTCTGCGCCCGTCCGCGACAGGACGGGGCCAGGGGCCATGGTGCTAACATCAGCAAGGGGAAGTGGAGCCCCAAAGGGAAAGGGTGAATTACTCCTCCCAAGCATTGATGCACATAAGGAAAAGCTCCACAGACAACATGTGGGACAGAAGAACGAACCCCTCCCGAGGGGCCGTTTTTCATGTAGGCGTTGTCATTTTCAGGCACTAAACGACCCAATTCCCTGTAACACAGAACACCCCCAAGACACGACTGTAGGTATCATCACCGAAACAACACAGGGAGGGAGGAATCTGTTGTGTAACGTAAGATCTTTGGCCAAATATTACACAGAGGTCTGGGATCTTATTTCTACTTGTGAACCTGACCTCTGTTTCCTCACTGAGACATGGCTTAAACCTCACCCGGTCCCTGTTATCACCCTTGGGATTCCGGAAGGGTATAAGATCATCAGATTGGACCGGCCTATTAAAGCAGGAGGGGGCATAGCAATTGTTCATAAATGTAGCATAGCTGTTTCCATTCTAGACCAATGCTGTAATTCTGATTTTGAAATAATGATTTTTAAAATTGATACCTCTGCCAAGTATTGCAGGAAGGGAGCACTAGTGTATCGCCCTCCAGGCCCTATAAAAAAAGTCTCCAGCTCCCTGGTGGAAGTATTGGCTCCATATGTCAATATGGACAAAGATTTCCTATTGCTCGGAGACTTTAACATCCATAGCGAGATTAATGATAACATGGAGGCCCAGTCCTTCTTGAACGACCTTTCCTTATTAGGTCTAAAACAGTGCAAAATCGGGCCCACCCATCAGGCGGGGCATACCCTAGATTTGATCCTTTCTAATTATCCTGATATTAAGTGTTGTGTACCTATACAGGCTAACTGGACAGATCATTTTATTTTAGAATTTTCCATGCCCAAAATTGATGCACCTTTCTGCCACTCTCAGATTCCGGTGCGACGAAGACAATGGCACAAGATATCCCATGAAGCTTTCAGGGAGATATACACTGCGCCGATTTTTCAGGCTATGGAAAATATTGATTCCGCTCTATCTAAGTATGAACTTGCTATACATACAGCGGTAGATCGTATTGCCCCATCTAAATTATTTAAAAATCGACCTGCCAAAAAGCAGGAAGTCTGGTTTTCTGAAGAGCTGCGGGTTCTTAAACGAACCGCCAGGAAACTTGAGAAAGCTTGGAGAAAGTCACACTTGGAGATGGATAAATCCTGTTACCAGACGGCTTTGAGTACTTATCATAAAGCCATCCGAGTTGCACGTAAGAATCACATTACCTTGCAACTTGAGGCGGCAGGTAAAGCTCCTAAAGTCCTATATCAGATCTTAAATACCTTCCTAAAACCGGTGGCGTGTGAAAGCACAGACATGTCATCGCAACAACTATGCGACGATATTTCAGGTTTTTTCACTGATAAGATTGACATTATCTATGAAAAAATCAGGGCATCCACTTTACCCTTAAGTTATCATACAGTTCACACGCAAGTGAGAATAGGTGCAAATTCAGACACACTTTCTAAATTCCCTAATATCACCCGGTTGGAAGTGGAGAGGCTAATTGACAATATCAAGAGCAGGAGTCCATCAGATCAGATACCAGCAAGAATTATGGGAGTAGTGGGTAAGGCACTTGGTCCTGAAATCCAGAACCTTGTTAACCTCTCGCTTAGTACAGGCTGTGTCCCACGAGATTGGAAAAAGGCTATAGTAAGACCTATTCGGAAGAACACCTCCGTCCCATGGACCAATCTGTCCAACCTCAGACCGATTTCCCTGCTCCCTTTCTTGGGTAAACTCATCGAAAAGCACGTTAATAAACATCTGTCTAACTTCCTGGAACAATCTGTAAGCCTGGACCCCTCTCAGTCTGGTTTTAGGCCGAAATATAGTACAGAATCGGCCTTGCTGTCGGTTACAGATGATCACCGCATGTACCAGGACAAAGGTATCTCAGCTGTCCTGGTACTGTTGGACTTATCCGCAGCGTTCGATACCATATCACACAAAATCTTGATCGAACGACTGGCTGAGAGCGGACTGGAGGACATGGCACTGGCTTGGCTAAAGAGCTTTCTCTCCGACCGCACTCAATGTGTCATCATGGGTGAGTTCCGGTCGGATGAGGTTAAGATCACCAAGGGGGTGCCACAGGGCTCCTGTTTGAGCCCCACCCTTTTCAACATCTATGTGGCCCACCTGGCAAATATTATGAGAGCCTTTGGTTTTTGTCCAGTGTCATATGCTGACGATACCCAGCTGCTTTTTCCATTTAAATCTTTGACCCCGGAGGTTAAACGATCTTTCTCCAAAGGGATGAAAGCGGTATCCCAGTGGATGTCTTCCAACTTTCTTCAGTGTAATGTTGGTAAGACTGAGGTTATGCTTTTCGGTGATGCAAAGATATTATGGTCTCCTGACTGGTGGCCACTAGATTTGGGACCAGTTCCTGAACCAAAGCAAGTTATCAAGAACTTGGGGGTCTGCCTTGAACAGGAGTTGTCCTTGAAACAACATGGAAATTAAACAGGGGGTCATGTTTCCATGTGATAGGACTCCTTTGTAAGGTATTTCCGCTCCTCCCTGACTCCACTAGAAAGACTCTGGTCCAGGCTTTAGTGCTTAGTCGGCTTGACTACTGCAATGGCCTTCTAGCATCTGCAAATGAAGAGGTACTGGACCGACTTCAAGTGATACAGAACACTGCGGCCAGGTTGGTCCTTAATGCTCCTCCCAGATCCCCTTCTAAACCTCTGCTAGATAAACTCCATTGGCTTTCTGTCCGCCGAAGAGTGAACTTCAAGATATGCTGTATAGTACATAAGGGACTATATGACTTAGGACCCTCTTATTTGCCTGAGAAATTTGTCCCATATGTTCCCACTCGTGCCCTGAGGTCAAGCAATCAGCTCCTTCTGAGGGTGCCCATGATTAAAAGGGTCAGACAGGGAGGCAAAGCACTGTCAGTGGTGGGCCCAACATTATGGAACAAACTTCCTCTTCTGCTGAGACAGTGCTCGGACCACTTTGTCTTCAGAAAAAAACCTGAAAACTTTCTTGTTTCAGGCCTAATTAGTTAGGCCTAGATCTAATCATACATGAACCTCTGTTCAAGATTAACTGCCCCATCTTTATGCCACTGTCGCTTCTGGTGTGCGGAGATACTCCTTCGGGAGTTTATTCAAGCGCATTATAAACCCGCAAATAAATAAATAAATAAATAACCAACCCACTGGCTCGTAGCACACATCAATTGCCCATGGTGACACCACTCGGTTGTAAGCTGTTTAATCAGGTGTCCCTGTTGTCTCTAAAGAGTTTGAAACGCCATTGACACCAAAGCACACTAAATATAGCTGACTTGAAAGAATTTGCAATTTGCATTGATTCCCATAGGTCTGCATATATAAACAGAAAATGAAAGCTTTTGCCTTGTGACGCAGAACACATTTATTGATGTATCTGTTTATTGCACCTTGTATGTGACATTTGTAAAATTTCTATGTGGTTCACAAATTACTACACTACAAGTGTAGTTACTCTATTTTTCTAGTTTAATTATTAGCACCTATTAGACCAGAGTCTATGAGTCGTTTTATTACATTAATTGTATGCTGAGAATATATTTATTTGCCTTTCTACAAAGATTATATACATGAATTCCAGGTGAACTGTTGCTTTGGGCATGTAGGAGTTGATTCACAGAACTAATCTGAGATAAAATCCTAAACTCATGACTTTTAGTATTCACAGAATGCACTTAAAAGGGTATGAACAAAAAATAAGGGGGGAGGTAGACATTTTCTTGAGCTAGGTCCGCCTTCCTTTATCGATACTGAACCTAAAACCCGAGGTGTCAGGTAAAGGACCTAGCCACTAGACAGGAATAAGGTTTCCAATCAATGAGATCCGGAGACATCAACAGGAAAGAAAAATTTCTTTCTTGAGTCCCCTCACTTACCAGGGTTTCCCCATGGTGACATGCTTCATCATAGGGGCCATCTCAGCTCTCTACGAGCTGAGGCGTGCTTCGACTTGCGATATTTACGTAGGAGCACTTCTATGGAAGACTATGTGTAGTGCAAAAGTGGAGGGAACTAAAGTGAGTTAAAAATACCTTGCTAGTGGGTGAAATATTTTATTATTACTCCAAGTTTGGTATGTCTAAAAACGGGGTGTGATACAAGTATTCCTAGCTGTAATGGGTTAGGAATCCTTAGTATATATCAACTTGTTTCAAGCTTCCCCAAAGCTCTTCGTCAGGACAACACAGGGACGAGCCCTGTGTTTGCCACTCCTAATCAGCCAAAGTAAGGCACTCTAGACCATAAATAAATAAATAAATAAATAAACACTGCAACTATAAAGCATGCGTTAAACCATACATACGATCAAGACTTTATCACGTAGTATTTCTAAAGAAGCATTAATATACCTCATGAACTGTGGGGGTCGAGGGATCTCTTAGTCCTTAATTTGGTATGAGAGCGCCTCACAGGAAAATACCTATTTGTCTACCCACAGGTCACTTTAGCCCACTCCACTCCACTTTTACACTACACATAGTCTTCCACAGAAGTGCTCCTACGTAAATATCGCAAGTCACACCACGCCTCAGCTGGTACAGAGCTGAGATGGCCCCTATGACGAAGCATGTCACCATGGGGAAACCCTGGTGAGTGAGGGGACTCAAGAAATAAATGTTTCTTTCCTGTTGATGTTTCCGAATCTCATTGATTGGAAACCTTATCCCTGTCCGGTGGCTAGGTCCTTTACCCGACACCTCGGGTTTTAGGTTCAGCTTAAAAGGGTATGACCAGACACTACATGATAACCAAGAAAAGTTTGCTCCTTAGCATCATGGCACAATTTGATCTCCCTTCAGGGGCGTGACCTTAGTGTTGACTGTAATGTTGACACTACAGTCAACACTGAGGATAGCGCATATTGTACACTGCATGTACCATGATGCAAAGGAGAAACTTTTCTGGGTTGTGATGTAGTGTCTGGCCGTACCCTTTTCCCTGCCCAAACTGTTTTTCATGTCCTCCTCTACCATTTATCACACATACCTAATGTTCCTTTTTGTAAAAATTGCAATCCGGCCCATTGATTACACTTTATCCGGCCCCAGCTGGAGATGACGCCTCAAGCCGAGAGTACGGCCCTAGTCGGAAAGTATGGTCCGGGTGCGGAGAGGAGTATGGTCTGGGTGTGGAGAGTACGGTCCGGGTGCGAATATTCCATCCCAAGTACAGACGGAAAGTTAGGAGTTGTAAGTGCATTCTGTGAATACCAAAAATAGTAAGTGCCCTCTGTGAATACCAAAAGTAGTAAGTTTAGGATTTTGTCTCAGATTGAATAGGCCCCGTAGTGCGTAATTTGAGCCAGTGGTTGCCAATAGGGGCAACTAGCACTCATTTTTGGGGACTATCACTTATTTTTCCTTATCAAACTTTTACTGATACCAAGAGATGGAAAAACACACCAACTGGAAAGAAGGAGAAAGAGGAAGGCGTAAAAACTGTTTCAAAGGGAGAAAATGGGAAGCTGCAAGAGTGAGTTAAAGGGTCAGGGAGTATCTAGCAGTGGATTAAAGAATATGAGGTGGATTAAAGACTACACTGCCTTGGTATTTAGCCCACCAATATTTATTAGCAATGGCAGCGGGCTTCTGAGCAAAGCTTTGGGCACAAGAGCTCTTTTTTTTCTACAAATTAAGCACTGGTTTTGGCCATTAGTCTTCTCTCAGGCCCTGGTTTATTATTAGAGGGAATTGAGAAACGTTCTGTGCTGGCCAATCCAGAGGGCCTGGAAAAGAGGAGGCCAAAGAGTCGTGAGAAATGGTGAACGCTGCCAGAGAGTTCAAAGAGGCTATAGACAAATTGTCTTCTCTGATTCGGACACGCTTATCTGCTGCTAGCCGTTTAGGGAGGGTGTAGAAGACAGTGGCTGGCAAGAGAGCAACATGCTTTACTCGCGGCATTGTGCATTTCTTTTGACCGATTTGTATTTTGGAATCCAATAAAATGTGTGCATTACAAATCCCTAAATTTGTGACATATTACTTTTGTTTGATCTATTATGATTTCCATTGTTATCATAATGATCTCATTACTATAATTTATACCATAATTACTATAAATAAGCATACCAGATAATAGTTTTTTTAATTTAAACAATTCCATATTGCACATTATTGTTCGAGTAGGATTTAATATTTTACAGTTGAAGCCACTTGGGTACCATTGAAAGGGCCCTCCAAAGTAAACTGAAGCATATCAGTATGTACAGTGTTAATATATTCTATCCTTGATAAATGCAGAGGGATTGTAGTGGGCAACCTCTTAACTCATGTCTAGTATAGCCTCTTTTTATTCCTCACATAGTAAAGGATCCATAGTATAGTATGTGTAGTATATGAAGCTGAAAGATTTTGTTTGGCAATACTGAAAGAGTACTTAAATTAAATTATACTTGGCAACACAAAAGTAAACAATGTGAATTAGTTTAGGAAGCTGTGAGACTTGTAATGAGGGAAAACCCACTGAGGATCAATGCATTCAATAAGAAAACGGGCATAGCAAATTTAATAGGATTATCACATTACTTAGAGTGTATGTACTACAAATGTACATGGTTATTGAGTCATTGAACTCAGTATAACTGAGTAACTGAGTTGGAATTTGCAGGATTTGGAAATGACAGACATCCACTCATCTTAGTACCAAGCATGTAACACACTGAGACATGACATACATAGTCTGTTTCATATTAGTAAAGTTTTGGTTGAAAAGTTTACCAAGTTTATTTAGAAAACTGTCTACCAAACCATCCTATGCACATACACACTCAGGGCCACTGGCTCCTCTGTGAGAACACTAATTTAAATGTGCTTCAATCCCTCATTTATTACCTACAATAGTATATGGACAACTATAAACTATTTTTTTTAAAAAGTACTGTACAGGGCAGTGTGTGTGAGTCTGTCAGGCCCTGTTTGGGGGCATGGGGAAGCAGGGGCTACTGGGCCTCAACCATGGCAGTGGGTCATTTGTCTCCGATGTACCTGGGCCAGTACTACTATGGCTCAGCAAACAGGGTCATGTACAACCTATTCTGCACTTGACTCTCAGGTGCACAGGAAAGCATTCACAGGCTTCTGAGGGAGGTAGAGTGTGGGTGCTCGAGCTCAGAGCTCAATAATGAGTCAATAGACCCTGTAAAGTGAATGTTGTGCCCAGTACTGATCTGTGCAAAAAAAAGTACTTCAATCAAACAGTTGCACTCAACACTCAACAACACTGAATGAACCTAACGCAGGTGGCCACAGAGCTTCGCGACAATGGCAAATTGTGACCTTCTCTAATGCCTTTGGGTACTCCCCTGATTTAAACATCAATTTAGCCTTAGATTAATTTAATAAATCCCTAATTTTGGCACTTAATATTATAGCCCCTCTAAAAACCGGATCTAAAATGCCGCTTAGACTCCATAGTCCCTCGTTCTCCAAGGAGCTGAAACAGGCGAAATCCTCCTGTAAAAAGCTGGAAAAAAGATGGCAAAAAAGTAACTTCCAAATGGCAAAGACGCCTTTAGACTGGCATTGTCCTCCTATTACTGCAAATCTAAACGTGCTCGTAAAGCCCATATAGTTACTCAAATTGAGCAAGCTGGTAACTCTTCTGAAGAACTATTCAAAATCCTTAATTTTTGTAAATGCTTCCACCTGTTCCTAGTCTATTCAAGCTTCGCAAGACCTGTGTAATTCCTTATGCCCAAGCAGGTAGTTAAGAATCTTGGGGCATATTACCAAGCAATAGCGATAATTATCGCTATTGCTTGGTTAGAGACAAAAATTTACCGCTGAGCTGCGGCGATTTTTATCGCAGATAAACCTTGGTATTACCAAGGTTTATCGCAAATGCGATAAAAATCAGCCGCAATGCATGAATATCGCTGAAAAGTCAGCGATATTCATGCATTACCGAGCTAATGCTCTTAGCCATGTTATCCACCTCCCATTGGATAACATGGCTAAGAACTGCTCAGGGCAGGTGTTAGCTTTTGGAGATGTTCGCGCTTAGCGCGAATATCTCCATAAGTTGGTAATAGGAGATAGCGATGTTAGCGACTGTTTCCAGTCGCTAACATCTTGGCACGCCCACTTTGCATGTAATTAGTGATAAATATCACTGACATGCAAAGTGGGGCCCAAGATGGTCGCTATCTCCTACTAGCTGTTGCTAATTGGTGTTAGCGACAGCTAGGTAATAGGGAGATAATTTTATCTCCGCTTTCTTGGCTTTTAAAGCCAAAAAAGCGGAGATAAACCCCCTTGATAATATGCCCCCTTGGTCTAAAAATGAATGTTATAAGCTATGAAAGATCACGGTACTTCCATTAGCGGTAATTGTTTTAACTTGATTCATATGCTGAAGACAGCTTTTCCTAACCTTCCCCTTCCTGCCAGGAAATCTTTTGTCCAGGCTTTGATCATCAGCAAATTGGACTATGGCAATGCCTTACTTGCCTCAACAAATGAGACTTTATTTGCCAAACTATAAGTGTTCCAAAACACGGCTGCGCAGCTTCTTTGCAATCTTCCTGTTGGCTCTACTGTGAGCTTTACACTGGCTGCCAATTAAGAAAAGGACTATTTTTAAAATATGTTGCCTTACATAAAAATCATTAATGAGCAATGGGCCTGGCTATTTAGTACAGAAACTTAAACATTACTGTCAGGAACTTACGTTCCAAGGCTAAAGCTCTACTATTTGTTCCTAGCATTCAACTGACAAAATGAGGTGGCAGATGCATCACCTATCTGGCTCCATTTTATTGGAATAATCTGCCTTATTACATCAGTGCTTGTTCTGACTATGCCAATTCAGGAAATTGCTTAATACAGTTCTTTTTTAAGAGTTCTGGTTTGCGTCTGTGTCCATCTTTTGCGCCTAGATACCTCTTCGGTGGGTGATTTGTGCGCTACTGCAAGCTATATTAACATAACATATCACTGCACACTACAATTAACAAAACAAGCTTGTGTCTTTGGGTGCTAAGTAAACAGGTGCTGAGCCCACCCCACTTTCTCTCTATACTCAATGTTCCCATGTTCTCTTCCCAAGTTCTAGATTCCCCGTTTCTCTCTCTAGGGTTGAACAGAAGTAGCGGGAATGTACCACAGGTGCAGTTCAATCATCCCAGTACATATGTGTGTTCAGTGGGCAGTATATTACCCCTATTATTCTGTGCGCAATTGTCCAGTGGAAATTATTCATAGGTAAACATCCATAGATTGTACCGCAGTGTAAGAATAACATGTCCTTTCAAATTCAATAATGTATCACAATTAATGTATTGACTTAAGTAAACACAAGATCACTCTTTTCAATGCATATTCCATATATTCAATAATTCATCAATAAACTGACTGCAGATGGTGCAGTGCTAATTGTGGTGAAAATGTTTGTACATTGTCATAAAACACAAATGAATCAGAAGGAGTATATACAATAAATCATGTGACATATTTATTGATCAGGTTATGTTGGCCAGTCAAGGAGCACTAATGTCCCACAAGTAAATGCTGTCAGTCAATCATCAACCCTGCAGGCCAAGCTGTTTCTGTAATGCAAAAAGGACCATTCAAATTTGTAGGGTGATAGTGGCCTCATTTAAGAAAATGGTAGCACAATCACCTAGGTATTATGTGATTAAAATCAGACTGGGAATGCTGTTAGAGAGTATTCTCTTATCACAAGAACCATGGGCCCCTTTTGCATTTTGCATGATCTAAGATTCCTCTTGTCTCTGGTTAAGGTGGACGGGGAACTTTCATTGATTATGTATTACTTACACCCCCAATGCAGTTCTTTGTGGATTTTTTTACTATCGAAGAAAGTGAATTTAGTGATCATAACCCGCTCATTGTTCTTCTGAGGGGTCCATGGATAGCTAAAGAAGGACCAAATCATATCACTGGTAGGATGAGTACAACTGATGGGAGATGCCGACTAAGATGGTCTAAGATCAGCCCAGATCTGCTGTATAAAGACATTAAAGCCACATGTGCAGAGGAAATTATGGTCTGCACTCAAGGAGGGGCACAGCCGAGTAAGGTTCTCAGTGCCTTCCAAAGTCTATCGGACAAGGTCTCTCAGTTGCTGTCGGCTCCAGCAAAGAATTTAGATAATGTGGGACCGAAATGGTTTAACCAGGATTGCTCTAAAGCAGCAAGAAATTTAAGGTCGGCACTGGCAGCTAAACCAAGAATAAAGGCGACAGTTCAGCTGTGTCGGAAAGAATACAAATCTACCATTGCCAAACATAAGGAATCCCTAAGAGAAGAGGCATGGAGTGAGATCCTTGATCCCACTACCTTGCAGTGTAGCTCCAGATTCTTGGCGGTAATGAAGAAACCTTTCCTGGTCCAGGAGCCGGGTAACGGTTTGGAATGCTACATACCAAAGGAGGCGTGGGAAGCACACTTTAAGACAACTATATTGCTGCTCGATGGATGAAACATCCAACCCTGCCCCTTGCAATAATGGTCAAATAATTAGTTTTGATAGAGGTGAGGTTACTGAGGGTGTTGTCGGACTAACAGCCGGGAAAGCTCCCGGTCCCGATGGGATTTCTCCAGACTTATTCAAGTCTGAGCCAAATTTTGGGCACCCATATTAGAGTCTGTTTTTAATGCTGCTGTGAAAAACGGTTTTCCACAATCATGGGGGGTCTCCACAATTGTCCCGGTTTTCAAGAAGGGGGACAAAGGTAGCCCACATTGTTATAGACCTATCTCACTAATAGACTCTATGGTTAAAATAGTAGTAAGAATCCTACTGCAGAGACTCTCAGACTGGGCGATGGAAAACAACATTATGTCCATCTCCCAGTATGGTTTCTGCAGTGGCCGTTCAACAATAACTCAGTGCCTTAACCTCTTTCTAATATTAAGTAAGTACACTGTTGCTCAAAGGGGTACCATCCACCTCGCCTTCATGGACTTGTCCTCAGCTTTCGACTGTGTAAACAGGGGAAAGCTGTGGCAGTCCATGAGGGTGAAGGGTGTAGATAGTGGAATTGTTAATTTTCTTGTTGATCTACATAGCAATACTAGAGCAAATGTGAGATATTCTCACGATCTGAGTACAACAAATAATTTTGACATTAGAAAGGGTGTCCGCCAAGGATGTATCTTGGCCCCCTTCCTTTTTAATTTTTATATTAATGAGCTAGATAGCGTGTTGCAGAATGTACCGGCTGACTGCCCCAGAGTCGGCAGGCAGGGAATTCCTGTACTTTTATACACAGATGATGCGGTTTTAATTTCTAGAACTGAGAGGGGTCTTCAGACTCTCTTAAATGCTTTTAAATTGTTTATGACGGAAAGAGATCTTTTGGTCAACAATTCAAAATCATTTGTTATGCAAGTTGGCCAACAACCAAGAAGGAACTTTATATTTACAATTGATGAAGCTGTAATCCCCATATCAAAAACGTCTCGTATCTTGGGGTTCTCTTTGATACCAAACTTAACTGGGGCCCTCATCTTGCAAAAAAGAAAGGGGAACTGGTCAGGGTTAATGCTTCGATTTTTAACTTTGCATCGAAACTGGGTAAAAAACCTACCAGTGCCATGTTGAAACTTTATAATGCAAAATCAGTGGCAACTGCTATATATGGTAGTGAAATTTGGGGGTATGTTGCCGGTGAGCAGCTGCAGATTGCTATAAATTTCTTCATGAAGCGCCTCTAGTGTGTCCCTGCAGGTACGTCAAATTTTGCAGTACACGAAGAGCTAGGGACACAATATCTAAGTGACACCTTTTCCTTACGCCCGTTGACCTGTTGGTTAAAACTATGGTTGAATCAGGATATACCTCTGACACATCTGATTGTGAGGGATTATTTGATCCAGGATAAGGCACTGGGCACTCCATGGATAAAATATCTGAAATCCAGCTTTGCCAGGCTTTGCTGTCTGGATCTGTTTGAACACCCAAGCCAGATTGTAAAAGGGGATCTGGAGTTAACTAAACGGGCCTTCCTTATGGATAGGAAGACCCAGAGGGAAGGTGTGGAGCTCCAGAAACAAAGTGTGAGAAAATTTGTCATGCTGAAAACGTGTAAAACCACAGAGCCGTATTTGTTGGGCTCACTGACCTCTCATGAAAAGTTCCTGCTAACAAGGTTTAGGTTAAATATATTTCATCATCTGTTGATTAGGCCAAAAACTGATATTTTTAATAAATTTGCAGCACCCTGCGGCTGCGACGGAAAGTCTCCGTAGGATATGCTGCATTTTATATTTTTATGTAGGTTTTATGAATACCCACGCAAGCGCTATCTGGTTACCCTTTTAAAAAAACTTAATTTTACTCAGATCAGACCGGCATTAATGTAATTACAACTTTTACAAAGTGACAGTATTCTCCAAATCATTGAATTTTTAAAATTGACTGTGAAGCTGAGAACTTGTATGGACCTGTAATGGTCACCTGTGATGAATTATTTACTTTCCTGATTCCATTGTACGGAAGATAGCACATTCCTGCACCTTTGGCACTTTATCTGACATGTGTTTATAATCAATGTGTTTTTAAATGGTTTTACTACTGTATATGTACTTTTATGGTTTGTACAAAAACTGAAATAAAGTCTTTATATATAAAAAGGTGGACTACATATCTGAATAAATCCACAGAAAAATGCATCTACATTTTTAACTGTCCTCTGTTGTTTGCCCTTAGATGATGAACCAGGAATATGAGTGACACCTTCCTTGGTACTGGGACTTGTGGTTTACAACAGGGACATTGCTTGTACCAAATTATGAACTATTCGGACGATTTGTAACTGGGATTTTGGGGAGTTTTTGTTTGAATTTTGTGATATTTAAAAAAAAAAACGTTTCGTATGATGAATGAAAAATATTGATTAAATATATTTTGTACTGCTGTTAGGTAGTAGACATATATTTCTTTTTTTTAAGTTCAGAAAGATTTTATTAAGTTTTAAGACAAAAATGAAAAAATACAATACAAAAAAGAGGAAGGAAGTTACAAGCGGAAATGATCAAATAAACAATATGAAATGCATTAAACCAAAATACGCAATAGTAATATATAATAATAAAAAGAATCGCAATTAAAGAGGAAGGAGAAGGAGGAAAAAAGGGGGGAGAGGGGAGGGAAATAACATGCCATAGGATCATAAAATCATAAACTACAGAGTTACAGGGATGTATGACGTTACAACGCATACTTTTACTCCGCATACCATTACAACGCGGTATTTACAACGAATACCGTTACAACGCATAGCGCTTAGAGGTGCTGGATAGTGGTAAGTATAATTTTCTATTCCAACTCCAGTCCCCGTGGACACTAGGGAAGGTGTTGGATAGAAAATTAAACTTATTCCCTATCCTAGAGCGCCCCCCAGCGCAATGCGTTGTAATAGTATGCGGAGTAATGGTCGCGTTGTAGTGGTAGTGCGGAGTAAAAAATGCGTTGTAACAGGTGTATACCGAGTTACAGTGAAAATGTAATGTAAAAAGAGAACATAAGAAAATATATAACAATATCATTGCAGAACATATGAATCAATAGGAGACCAAAACGACTAAAATGATTGTGAATTATGAGTGACGCCTTTAAGAGATAGCTGCGCACCTCTTCTCGTAAAGGTGATCCATGACCACCAAGCATGGACTGAAAGAGAAGAAGCATCCTTCCAACAGAAAGTAATGGATTTTAAGGCAGCTGTGATTAGAAAATTAAACAATTTTGCCTCTGGCTCAGTAAGGGGATAAGTGAGGGCAATCGATTTGCAAATTAACAAAGTAAAGGAAAGATCATCTTGCAAAGGTAAAATTTTCAAAATTACACTCCATACTTCTAACCAAAATTTCATAATAACTGGACAATCAAATAACATATGGCGAAGTGAACCAGGGCTAGCTTTGCAGTGCCAACAAACATCAGAAGGTAACAGTTTTGCACGACATAGACGTGATGGAGTCCACAAAGTGTTAAATAAAATATAAGCATTGGTTTGGTAAAGGGACACTGGGAGCCAGCCAGAGATACTGTTAAGCCATATAGAGAACCATGAGTCATCTGACAGGGAGATGGAAAGTTCATTGTTCCAGAACGAGGAAATAATCTGAACATTGGAGCCCTGTGAGGTGGTAAGTTTTTTATAAAAAACAGAGACAGCTTTTGGGGACGATGTTACAGCTGTAAGGTAAATTAATAAGTCATTTGTGGTGGAAGAGGGAATACCATTGGGGAAGGAATCCAAAATAGAGTTACATAAAAATTGATATTTCAAAAGGTATGTAGCCGGGATACCAAACTTTAACTGTAGCTGTTCAAAAGGAATAAAAGCATTACCTTTAAAGACATCTTTAAGATATAAAATCCCTCTTGAAATCCAAGAGGACCAGAAGGAAATGTTTCTGTTCAATTTAAGTAGTGCACTGTGCCATAAAGACAAGTGTACTGTGGAGAGTAGGGGTAATTCAAAATTAGAATCTAAATCATTTATTATCAATCTGGAGGACTTAATGATAGAGGAAAGATGAACAACCTTCGCTGTGGAAGACATCGACAACAAGGAGGGTAAAGAAAAGGGCTGCACAATGGATGCTTCGATATCCAACCAAATTGGAGGTTTTACCATATGTGAATTATTAAACCAAAGGGCACTCTGTTTTAAGATAAAAGCTTTATGGTAAAGGTGAAAGTCTGGAAGGGAAAAACCCGCCTGGGACTTAGGAGTTTTTAACTTCTTGTAAGCAATACGGGGGACTTTGTCAGACCAAAGGAATTTAGATAAGAGAGTGTCTACAGTTTTATAAAATCTAAGAGGAAATTGGGTGGGGATCATAGCTAAAGAGTAAAAGACTTTAGGCGCTATATTCATTTTTATAGATTCCATTCTTCCCCACCAAGTGAGATAAAGGGCAGGCCACTTGGATGTTTTGTTTTTAATGTAGTCAATTATGAAATCAGAGTTAAGTTTCAATGTAGCTGGCAGCGATGACGCAAATAGAATACCCAAGTACTTAATTTTAGTTGATTGCCAAAGAATATCTGTGTTCTGAAGCATCTCCGATGTACAAAACATATTCAAAGGAAAAATTCAGTCTTGCTTACATTCAATTTGTAACCTGAAACCATAGAATATTGAGCAATAATGTCTAATAGGGAAGGAACAGAAGATAGAGGGTTATTAATAAATAATAAAACATCATCTGCATAAGCTAAAGTTTTAACAGTAACATCATTGATCACAATACCCTGAATGTCATCACAAAGGCGAATATAGTTAAGAAAAGGTTCAATACCTAAGAGGAATAACAGTGGAGAAAGGGGACAACCTTGCCTAGTACCTCTAAAGAGAGGAAATTGACTAGAAATTAGACCATTAATAAACAAACGAGCAGTAGGGGCAAAATATAACGCAGAAATCATACGAATAAAAGGGGCACCAAAATCAAAGGACAATAAAGTTTTAAATAAAAATTGCCAGTGAATCTTGTCGAATGCTTTTTCTGCATCTAAGGCCATCACTCCCGCAGGAGAGGTAAGGTGAGAACTTTGTTCAATAATGTGTAGTAGAGTTCTAGTATTATTAGCAGAATATCTATTTTTCATGAAACCAGATTGATCTGGGTGAATAATGGAATGGAGGACAGGAGCCAATCTGGTAGCAAGGATTTTCGCATAAAGCTTACAATCCTGGTTTATTAGGGAGATGGGGCGATAATTAGATACCAAGGTAGGATCTTTATCAGGCTTGGGCAGAACAATGATTAAGGCGTCTGTAAAAGAGCCCGAGATAGTACCAGAGGAGCCAAAATGAGTGAAAAGGGTATTCAAATAAGGGAGGAGATGAGATTGAAATTCTTTGTAAAATTCTGCTGGGATACCATCCGGACCTGGGGATTTATTCTTGGGAAGTGACTTGATGGCAAGCAAAATTTCCTCTGAAGTAATTGGTGAATCTAGACTTGTTCTATCTGACAAAGAAATATGGGGTAAATTGCACTTATTTAAAAAAGAATCAATTAAAGATTCAGGGCAGGTGTCAGGTTTACTATAAAGGGTAGAATAAAAACGTAAAAATTCTTGTACAATATCGTTATGGGAAATAGCCACTTGGCCTTGAGATCCTCGTATTGAGGTAATCTGAGTCTTATCTCTTTTAATCCGCAAGTAATTAGCAAGGAGCTTTCCAGATCTATTGGCATTAAAACGAAATTTAGCATTGGATTTTGTAAGTTGGAGTCCTGCTCTCTGACTAAGGATAGCATTAAATTCATAGCGGAGTTTTTGAAGTGTAAGTTTGTACTGAAGGTCATTAGAAGAGATAAACAAACGCTCAATTTTAGCAATTTGTTTTTCCAAATGCTTAATGTTAGCGTTAAATTGTTTGTTCTCATGAGCCATAATAGAAATAGTGGTACCTCTAATGTCGGCCTTAAATGCATCCCATCTGATGACAATTGATGTGGTATCTTCAGGGTTGAACAGAAAGTAGTCTTGTATAGCCTGCAATAATTTAGGTTTATGCTTGTCAGTAAGGACAATGCTCGAGTTCATACGCCATCTATTTTGTTTAGTAAAAGTAGAAGAGATATTTAAGACAAATGAAATCATAGCATGGTCTGAAATGTCTATAGTACCTATAACAGGATTTGTAGCTGACTGAAGTAGGGAAGGCGAAATCAAAAAATAATCAATCCTTGAATGAGAATTATGGGGATTAGAGAAAAAAGAAAACCATTTTTCAGTGGGAAAGTGCAGTCTCCATATGTCAGCCAGTTTGGTTGTACTAAGGAAAGATTTAAAAGCATGAAAAACTTTAGGGGGTCTAAACTTGGTAGTAGAAAGTCTATCAAGTAGTGGATCAATGATCACATTAAAATCCCCTCCAACAATCAAAGGAACTTGTCCCAACTTTAGAACTTCTGTAGATAAGTTAGACCAAAACAATGGGTCATCGGCCGTGGGGCCATATATATTAAGCAAAAAGAAGGTGGAGTCATGAATTTTAACTTTAACAACAATAAATCTACCTTCTGCATCTGTAAACTTACTAATAATTTGACAGTGCCATCTCTTTGCAAAGAAAATCGCAACCCCATTTTTTTTACCAAGGGCAGGCGACGAGACAATATTGCCCACCCACTTTTTCTTCATATATTGTAAAATGTTGTCATCAACATGTGTTTCTTGAAGAAAACATATGTCAGCTTTAGAAGCCCCCAAGTAGTCTAAAATTTTTGTTCTTTTAACTGGGTGTCGCAGACCTTTAACATTAAGAGAAACAATTTTAACATCATGAGTAGCAGCCATGAAGAAGTAAAAGGAAGAGAAAGAAAGGAGTTAAAGGAAGAGAAGAGGGAGAACAGCCATGGACGATAAGTAACTCTACGAAGAAAGCCAGAAAAGGTAAGGAAAGACACAAAAGGAAGAAACAGAAAAGGAGGAGAAAGCTACAAACAGGGCACACAAATAAGGACACAGAGACGCACACCCATTCCACAAGCATGGCCGGAAACCGTTGGAGCCCATGAAGAAAGAAGAATCGCCAGGAGTGCTCAATTTATATGCATTCAGGTAATAGGAGCTTGAGTATCCATTGATGACGAAGCTTGTTGGTCCAGAAAAAGTCTTAAGTCTTCAGGACGATGAAAAGATTTGGAGAAGGTATCTTTCCAAACTCGCATTGTAGATGAATCAAATAGACCATACTTAAAACCAAGGCTTCTCAATTGTGGACGAAGAGAGGAAAATTCCTTGCGAATAGCAACCGTTTCCTTAGCAAAGTCTTGATGGATAAATATTTTGGAACCATTTACCAGAAGCGAAGGAATGTCTCTGGCAGCTTTCCTTATGAGGACCAAGTGATGGTGACGCAAGACCTTGAAAATCATTTGCCTGGGTTTGGGTTGGCGTGGATTCCTGTGTGAGGGAATTCTATGCGCTTTATCCACCTCAAATTTTTCCGGAAACTTGATATTTAGAAGACCAGGAAGCAAAGATTCCAAGTACAAGCGACCTCAACTTCTTCAGGCAGATTGAAAATGCGGAGATTATATTGCCTATTACGGTTCTCCAATTCCAGTAATTGGTTATGCATTGGTACTATCTGAGCCATCAAAGGAGCAAAAGCGTCGAGCTTAGTTTTATTGTCCTGAATTTTAATAGTATTATCAGAAACTTTCATGGATATGGACGCCATATCTTTGCGAACATTTTTCATTTCATTTGCAATAGTATCAGTGTTCATGCGCAGCGCTTTAATTTCTTCCAGTATCAGAGTAAGCGAGGGTTCAGAAGTTTCCACAACCTTAGATTTATTTGGGGGAGGAGACACCTGCTGCTTCCTTTTGTTAGTAGCAGAATTTTTGTTTTCCATTTTGAGGAGAAAAACCAACTTCTTACGTCAGAAAAATGCAGATAGTCAAAAACCACCTCAAAATTTAATAAATATGAGGGAAAAGGGTATAAAAAGCTCCAGAAGCTCTTGATAACAGGCAGTGTAAGAGTTAAGGTGGGACGTGGGAGTGGCTAGGCCCAAGCCAGGCCCTTTCTTTGTAAATGCACCGCCCCTTGTGCTGAGGAAATCGGCAGAGCTGGAGCAGAAGCAGGGGAGAGGAGCCAGGAAGCAGGCAGAGGGACCCCCTTGTGAGGAAACCGCTTGAAAAACACAGGTAAGGTAGGGGGTCGGCGTAGGAGACAAGCGGTGATAAAATTGAGCAAACCTTGACAGAAAAATCGTCGTAATTCAGCTCATTGGGCTGAAGAAGTTACGGAGCTCCGGTGGCGGCGGCCATCTTGTCGACGCGCTCGCGCGACTCCCCAGTAGACATATATTTCTGATTGAGAAGCTTGATATTAAATTACCTAAACAAGTTATGTATGGCAGTAGTAATTATTATGCTTCTGCCTTATAATAAATCATAATTTGGTATAGAAGAGAAGGTTTGTTTTTTACATATTGAGCGGACAGGTTTTCTTTTACTCTTTTTCCCACCCATCTATTGGTTATAGATGTTATGCCTTTCAGATATATGCTTTTAAATTTGCACCACTTTCACAACTGCACAGATTGGGCTGATACTATAAAAGAACCCCTAATGGTAGGGTCTAAGAATCTGGCTTTGCTGTATGGCGTGGCACTTTTACAAACATAAAATTGGTTTTGGGATGGATTTTATATCTCTGATTGGATGTCATGTGTTAAACTTGGTCTCTTAAAAATGTTTTCCTAACATTCATTTTCGAATTTTTTTAGCAAAAACCTTGTTTTTATATTATGTTGACAAGAATATCTTTCTTAAACATTTCATCTTCCTCTATAACATCCCTGATATTTTTATATACTTTATTTAATTTGCTTTTCATGTTTTAAATAAATATAGTGTGCATGTTTAAATATAGATCCATGTATACAAATATGTATATATATGTTGGGGAGAGGAGTTGGCCTAATGGCTAGGGCGGTCGACCTTGAATCTGGGGAACCGGTTTTGAGTCTCAGCAATGACGCTGAACATCCTGTGATTCTGGGCAAATCAATTAATCTCCCCATGCCTAACAAAAATGAATGTGTCCTCATGTAACGCAACTGGTGCTATGTAAAGCGCTCTGATACCCGATACTTCGGGTAAAGTTTGCGCTATATAAAACTCTGAAAAAAAATATATATGTATACAAGATCGTGATCAAGGCTGCGTGTGACAGCGTGAATGCCATCAACTCAATAAAAAAAGTTGAGTGAATACAACCCCCCTTGGACTGCTGGATTATTTTCCTGGAGAAAGGATATAGTAATGTGATATATATATATATATATATATACTTATATCTATACAGAGAGAGACAGTGATAGCACCTGTTGTTTTGCTTATATCTAGCTCTTCATTGAAAAGTAATTTTTTGTTTTGCTAATAATTTTGCACCACTCAACAAATCTACATGAAACTATCCAAAAAATGCTCATTCAATCCGAATTTGTCGTCATATGTGTTGTTCAGATTTGCCAAGTGGTTAGCAAAAATGGGTAGGTTGGAAAAAGTGACATTTGTCATTTTAGCTCCAATACAAAGGTTCTGACTGCACCACAGAAAAAATGACTGAAAGAGTGCTCCCCGCTAATGAGTGCGTTTGTACATCAGCACACGTGGCGCTTTGTTCACAGTGTTTAAAGCCGTAAGGCCTGTTTTTTTAGCGGCACCTTGTCACATAGCAAGGGCTGATCTTTTCTTCTGCCGAGGGCGTCATTGATAAGAAGATCCCAATTCCAGCCTCTTTGCACTTCGCACTTTAGGGGGCAGCGAAAGGAGCCTTACAGGGGTCGTTACCCCGCATCACTCTGCACGAAGCACTTTGTGGCCACGAGGGGGGAGAGACTACAACCCCCAGAAGCCCAGCCCAGCACTGAGACTCAGAAGAGACCAGAAGGTGAACCAAAATCTGCTATTCTTGTTTAAGATCCAAGGCATTTTTGAATTTATAGACATAAGTAAATGCACTGGGGCAGTATGCCCCAACACCCGGACCACGACAAGCATTGCCAGTATGTTGGAGAGGGCAGTCAGTATAGTTGCAAATTAAATCAAACTAACTGAGAGGCGATTGTCATAAGGTTTGGCGCCCCCACAATGCTGTCTATCCATTGGGGAAGCCACAGAAGACACTGTTGGTTATGTTTCAGAATCTAACTCACAGTCTACATCTTTCTGTACCCAGCCACGAAACAGACGTGACAACCACAGTGAGCATCATAATGTGGGATCTGGTAATGGCATTTTGAACAAAGTTGATCCAACAACAGAGCCGCGACCGGGGCAAAAAGGAAAAGGAAAGTAACTAACCCGACCACCTCAAAGAGGAAACAACCACCCTGTGTAACTCACTTCCGCTCTGCTATTAGTACATGGATCCAGGGCTGTGCAAACCCCGTCAGTGACACTGTCAGTGATACTACCCCCGAAAAAACCGCAGATATAAACAAGGTCAGAACCTGCTCTACTTGCACATAAACTGATACTATTATAACTTGCTCGTAGGATAGCGGACTGGGAAGGACCCTAATTAACTCTGTTATCAACACTGCGTGTGATCGACTTAAAGACATTTTAGATAAAAACTTCTCTGCTCTTTGGCAACGCTTAGACAATATGGAAATGCTTGTAAATAAGTTGAATTCTCCGGTAAATGTCCCCCAAGCCAGTCCACTGAACAGGCTGAACCGTAATCCTGTTGGGATAACCATCCCTAGTCTCAGGACCCACAGGTGACAGTAATAACAGCTAACGTATAATAAGAAACCTGTGAGACATGCTACAAGGTTAAGGAATGCCTTTTACTTAATCCTACTGCTAGCAATGGTACCCAGCATAGTACAGGGCAAACTAATTGTACACCTGCTATCCCACAACATGGTCCCTTAGCTATAGGGAGCAATGTTGTGGGAACAAATTTGGGAAATCCGGGGAGCAGTTCATAAAGTGTGCCCAACACACAAAGTTTTACAACAGTGAGCAACCCAAACTACCCTTGAGGGCTTGGGTAAGAATATATGAAAAGGTAAAGGATGCCTTCAAGGGAATTTGTTCCAAATATATTTATAAATTTGGGCTAATTGGTAGGACAAGTTAATGGTCCCAAGATTTAAACAATCAAAAAATTATTTTTTAGTAAAATGCAAATTAATGGCAGTAAACAAACAAATACACAGAAACAAAACAAAACTAGACGGGTGAATATGAAAATATCGAGTTTATCATCAAGTAAAAGAGGCAAAAAAACTTTATGTACAAATATAGAAAGACAGACCTACAGGAATTTCAGTGGTAAATCAATATATAACACTGTAGGTACTGCAAACACCCTTCCAATACATAAAATGTATATATTAATTCACAGTAGGAGAAGGCGATGGTCGACGTTTCGGTCTCTTATGTGTTCATCTGTGAGACCATCTTCAGGACTGTGTGGTTTATATTTGTATATTTGTTTGTTTACTGTCATTAATTTGCATTTTACTTAAAAATAATTTTTTGATTGTTTAAATCTTGGCACCATTAACTTGTCCTACCAATTAGCCCAAATTTATATTTATATTTGGAACAAATTCCCTTGAAGGCATCCTTTACCTTTTCATAACACACAAACTGGCAGAGCGTCCAAACCCTTGAGTATGGACCAGGTAGAGGGCAACAGGGAGGTCCTTAGTCTTCCCCCAGCTGCTTGCCCATATGTGATGGTTTTAGAGGGAGTGCCCCCACTTAGAAACAATCAAGCAGAATCCTGGTCGCAGCTGCGAAATAAATGCGTAGACTGGCTCGGGAAACATAAAGGGTGGCAGAACATTTTAATTACTTCATTATGGTACGGAGGGTTGAGTGGGTGGACACCTCCCAAAAGAATATGAAGGGTGATTGTATAGTTATCAATTTTAAAAAACCACCTTTGGTAAAAAGATTGTTATCAACTATGGAGGAGAATAACACTGTGCAACCGACCCTCATTAGCTCACTCCCATTGGGCTATTTTTATAAGCCTGATTCAAACATGCCAAATAGGGCACCCCGGGAGGTAACCCAGACGACCACATATAATAGGTTCTCTACTCTGTCTGGTCTTGATGACCAGGAATGACTGGATGTTTCCTCCCAGCCAGATGTCACTATCTTGCCTTTGGTCGGGCCCGTACGTCTAGGCATAGCTCACCCAACTATTGTCGAAAGAGAGCCCAATTTAAACATCTTGTGCTGAAATATCGCTGGTCTGGCTTATAAAATCGAATTAGATGAATGGGTAACAATAGCCCAATGATGTGACATCTTAATGTTGCAAGAAACTTGGGATACACTGGAATTATACCAAGAAGGGTTTGAATGTTTTAACCAAACTGCCCCTATCCCCAAGCAGGGTCGTCCGTCAGGCGGGCTTTCAATTTGGATCAACATTTCTGCTGGCGGTAGTAGCAAAGTGTTACCAACTAATAACGACAATTTCCAGGCGCTGATTTATACTAGGGGTGTATCCATCTGTTTTATCAATTTTTATAATAACGATTTTCATACTGTTCCGAATGCTAACTTTACTAATCTGTTTAATTTTATCTTGAATTTACAGAAGCAAAGGCTGCCCGGCAAACTAGCTGGTATATGTTTAGGAGGTGATTTTAATGCAAAGATTTCAAACATCGACATGTTAGATAAGGAACTATTTGTAGACAAATGTCCGTACAATAGGGGGATCGAACTGTTGGCCCATCTGTGTAATTCCAACTTAACGAACGTAATGGGAATTGCGGCGATACCCCACAAAGACCAAATTATTGTACCAACATACAGAGGGCGAGGCTGTACCTCTATAATTGATTATATGTTCATTTCCTCTTTATTGGTAGACTGCCTGGTAAAAGCTGAGGTCATACAGACTTTCTTAGGTGATCACAACCCAATTGTTACTAATCTAAGAGTTGCTCTTAGGCCAAACTTTGAGAAAGAACTTGGGGCTAGCAATTTAGTGCCTGCTACCGATAATTTAAGAGTGGTTTGGAGAGGGGTTAATAGTAATGACCTATTCTCTAGAATGATCAAAACACACCCAACAATCATTGATAGATGTCTGACTCCAGGTGATTACAACTCCGAGGTAGTTGACGCATTTGCCCAACTGTGTGGGGGCATCAAATCATTGCTAACTAAACCAATAACTGAGCCCAATCAGGGCCCACGTTGGTTTGATGGTGTTTGTTCTAGAGCCAACAGGGATCTTCGCAAGGCCCTTGCAATGGAACCAAGGGATCAGACACTTATACAATTACTGAGGCACCAATATAAGGTTATCACAAAACAACGGAAAGACGCTGTTTAAAAAGAGAGATGGGATAACCTTGCAGGTGCTGCCAAACTCAATAATGGGACGGGTTGTTGGCTAGCAGTGAAGGACATGAGATCAGCGGGCCTCACACTAACCTCCATAAGCTGTACAATTTCCAGTGAAGCATGGGCATCCCATTTCTCTAAGATTTATGAAGCCACAACAGGGAATGAGGACCTACATAATCATCAAAGACCAGCTAAGATTTAGATAACTGTATTTAAAGTTTAGGAAGCCATACAGCAGAGTCTGGGTAATAAGGCACTGGGTCCTGATGGGTTACCAATAGACCTTATAAAGCATGAACCAAAATTTTGAGCACCCCTTTTATTATGTGTTTTTAACAATCTAACTGCTGCTTCAATTCCCTGCACATGGTCTACTAGTATTATAGTCCCTTTTTTTAAAAAAGGTGATCCTTCCAACCCGAGTTGCTATAGACCAATCTCCTTGATTGATAGTACACTAAAAATTCTTGGGAGAATCCTGTTCAACAAAATTAGGACCTGGGCTGAGGACGAACACATTTTAAGTTCCTGCCAACTATGTTTTAGAAGCAAAATAGGCACTGTTAAACAGTGCCTAAACCTTAATTTAATTATTGGTGAATATAGTGTGGCACGTAAATCCCCTATTTATTTGGTATTCATGGATTTAACTTCCGCCTTTGATTTTGTAAACAGGTCACACCTCTGGTCTATTCTTTTAAAATACGGGTTGGACGATGTTTTAGTTCACTTTTTAGCGTATCTACATAAGGACTTAAAGGCACGGGTGCGTACTGGCAAAAACAGGGAGGTGTCAGAGGATATCATTATCGGCAGAGGAGTCAGGCAGGAGTGCGTATTGGCTCCACTGCTATTTATTTTATACATTAATGAATTGCATAACTCCCTGACTAAGCTCACAAATGATGTCCCTATTATTATTGGCAGTACTCTTCCCGCCCTATTATATGCCGACGATGCGGTCTTAATGGGCCGTACCCCAAATGCACTACGCACTATATTAAAGGGCGTTGTTGATTTTATGGCTGTTTTAGATGTTCGCACTAATTTTAATAAATCCTTTTTAATGGCTTGTGGTCCAAAAAAGCACACCATCAAATCATTCCCCATAGGAAATGAACGTTTACAAAGCACTTGCACTTTTCCTTCCTTGGGCATGGTATTTGCAGCTAACGGTCTGTGGACGACTCATGTTTCACACAGCAGAGGCAAATTTGCTAAAGCTATCAATTCAGTATTGTCATTACCCCAACCTAAAAAGGTTGAGGTAGTATTATCTATCACTAAAATGTTCAAATTACAATGTATCCCGGTTGCAACTTACGGGGCAGAGGTTTGGGGATATTCAGGTGGCAAGGGTATCCAAACCGAGGAAAATAGATTTGGCAGGAAACTGCTAGGTGCCCCGATTACCACACCAAAGTATATCTGTCATGGGGAGTTGAACTTGACATATATAGAAGATTTCATCAGAGCCCGGCCAGCTATTTCCTGGCTTAAAGTATGGCAGAACCATGCGGCAATACTAACACGAAGTATAATTTCTGATTGCCTCAATTGCGATAAGGGGATGGACATACCATGGCTCTCGGCTGTACGAGAAAGTCTGTCCAGCGTAAATCTCAAGCACCTCTTTCTAAACCCTAGTGACTTGGGTAGTGTAACTAGAAAAATCACTTCAGGGGATGTTGTATGAAAAGTATAATACGTTAAGACAGGATGAAGAGATGTCCAAACCGTCAGTACCAAGGTACATGTCAATAGAGAACATTTCACCTAAATTGCTATCAGGTTATCTCCTGAAGAATATTAACCGATGGGAAAGAGGATTATTGTTTCGATTAAGAGCAGACACTATGAAATACATGCTTTGTTTTCCGTTAGGGCATAACACTAAACCCGAGCAAATGACGTGCCCATGTGATAACCATAGCAAACAAACCATGGTACATTTCCTATTTTTTAGTAAATTTTATCAAATGTACACCAAACTGTTTTTATTCCCGTTTTTTAAGGAAACTGTCATTATTGACCATAAAACAGCTTATACTAAAATTCTTAGTCTGGAAGAAGATGCTTTGGTCACTTGAGTAAGCTCCTTTTTGAAAGTGGCTGTTCGTGCACGCACTACTATGGGCGATGAATAATGGTTGAATTTTAGTCTGTGTCTACAAAATATGGCAATAAGTGAATGGTAATAACTAACTTATGTGCATATCCCACACGCCATCCTCTTTTTCTTTTTGAGCACTGTATTTCTATGTATTTTTTAGATTTTAAAGTATTCTGTATAATCTATTCATTTGGCCTGAGCCTTTATGGATACAATATATGAATCTGCATAAAGATCTATTGAATTGAATTAAATTGACTGAAAGAAATAAACCTGGCATGAATGGGGAATGTTGCTAAAGAAAATGACTTTCCTTGGTTAGGTGCAAATCTCTTCATTAGTTTTCAGGAAATTAGCATTAGAAAAGTAATCTTTGCAGATATCAAATTGAACCACCATGTCAAGCAAACTGGGTAAGATAGAGATATGTGGACAACTTGTCCAGATATGATCTAATAATGTGGGTTAATGCACCATCTGCACACTCAAAATTGGAAAAATAACCAAATCCATTTGGATGAAGGAGTCTTTTCTGTCAATGTCCACATCGGGTTTGCAGACTCAGGGGCCTATTATGATTGCGGAATTTCCGCATCCTCCGGGCCGGCGGAAGCCACCGCCGGCCCGGAGGATGCGGAAAAACCGCAGCGGACCCACCAAAGACCCACCGCCACATTAGGATGGCTGGTGGGTCCTGGTTTCCGTCCGCCGCTTTTCCGCCGCGGTTGGCTTACAACCGCGGCGGAAAAGCTCTAATATGGTGGCGGTGTCTCTCAGACACCGTCCGCCATATTAGGATTGCTGCAAAGATATGCTTTTCCGCGGCGGGTTTACCGCAGTTGAAAAGCATACGGATCTTCACTGCAGGGGCCCGTTGCGGGCCCCCTAGGTGAAGGAGGGGTGGGGGGTGCACATGGGGGGTACCTATGGTACCCCCCTGTATTTGTATGCAGAAAGCGGCAGGCATCTCGCGGTGCCAGCCACTTTCTACATATAAATGCAATGCGTGCATTTTTAACATTGCTGCGGGTGCAGCTTGAAGCTGCACCCGCCGCAATGTTAAAAATAGAGGATGTGACCGCCAGGGTGGCGGTCACATCCTAATAGCACAGGAGGGAACGCCGCAGCCCATGCGGACGTTCCCTCATCCTCGGTGATCATAATCGGCCCCTACATGTGGGTCCGGAGACCCGAATCTCTCTAATTGAATAAACCAAATTCCTTCTTTCAAGTTGACTGACTCTACAGCCACCAAAGGGCTCTGCAGTAGGCTAATCCAAAATCCAATACCAAAATGAATGACTAAATGGAACTAACACATTGCCCACTCTCTGTATAATGTCCAGTTGACTGAGTCAAAAGTTGATTGATGTTTCCAGCAAGCAATGGCTAAAAGAGGCTGACCCAATGCACCTTTCTATTCAATCGAAAGCAAGGGCTGAAATGCCAGATTAACAATTGCCTTCAAGATTGTAGGCAAAGGTAAGGAATCAAACCTTTGGAAAATAGGCATATACAGAACCCAAATGATGAATACATGAAGAAGGAGGAACACCTGGTATTGTATGAACATATTCCACAAGATAGGAGTGATACATTTGTTTATGGTTTGTTTAGGATTAAACATATGCTTATGCAATAGGAGCAGGAAACAAGAAAAAGCATCAATGTGCTGTGTGAAGATATATAATCACTAATTTGGAAGGACTTTCAATTTTATTTTCTTCTGATATTTGTCAAATATCAGTTTAACAGAAAAACATATATCCGAATCAAGAATCTTTTTCCCACATAACCTGTTTTTGAACTGTAGCAGAATTTGCCTCCAGGTTTATAAATGCATGGATTATTGAACACTGTTGGATGGGGAGTTGTGGAGAGAGTAACTAGTTGTTTTTGAGAGCACATGATGTTGGACACTCATCTCAAAGATCAACCCTAATTAGTTTGTGATTAGTGTATGTGGATATTTGTGGACATAGCAAGACCACATGGGGAAATGTGATTTCAAATAGTAGAAAGATTCCATGAGTAATTTTTAAGGACAAGTTTGTCCACTTGGAATCAAGCAACAATTTTAGACATGTTGCTGATACTTAGATTTCGAAAAGAGATGAGTAACCTTGCATATTAACCCATTCAGTTTCATTAAGCAATAATACAATGAACTCAACTAGTGGAGTAAGTTTGGTTGTGAAAGAACACCATTGGTTGGCTTTATTGTCACTAA
This sequence comes from Lissotriton helveticus, assembly GCF_964261635.1. NCBI lineage: Eukaryota > Metazoa > Chordata > Amphibia > Caudata > Salamandridae > Lissotriton > Lissotriton helveticus. Next base: position 1,814,345,343 of record NC_136067.1, on the reverse strand, counting down.
TATGTCCTTGATTCTTATTCAAAGGATCGCCTTGACCCATATTGTTCATCTTGTGTTTACCATGCTTCTGATTGGCTGATGTGCTGCCTTCCAATGCTCGCATTTAGGGAACTACTTTCTTCATTTTGGTTAAGCACTGCGTGAAAGTGTATATGTAAATCTGACCCTTGTGTGCTTCTTCTCCACATAAACACCCCTGCCACTTCTTCTTATTCTCTATCGCTGTCTCCTTTGTGAATGTCTCCCCTGCTCCTTCTGTGCTTAATATTGCCCTCTAGATTGTGTGTTTCTCCTCCCATGCAAAACACCTCTAGTTCTCTCTGTTGCTTTCTCTCTCATGGACCTTGCAAAACACCCCTGCCACCCATGATGCAGTTTACTCTCTTCCTCCTGAGCTTGTTCCCCAACAAACCCCAAAGTTCTGCAGTGCTTTCTCCCTTGTTTTCTAATTACCATAGAAACCTCATATTGGCCCTGAGCTCCCTTTTGATCCCTTCCTCATTTGCTTCTTTCCCACTCAAGCCTCCTTCTTGTTGTCTCCCTCTTGTGCTTCCCCTACTCCCTAACACCATTTGCACTAGAGGCCCTGTCTTGCTCTTTCTCTCATGTGCTTTGACCTTACTAAAGCCCCAGCTCCTCCACACTCCATGTTGATATCTACCTTGTTCGCTTACTCATTTGCAAATCACTCCTTCCTGCCGTCTGCATTGCTCTCCCCACGCAAACCCCTGCGTTTAATCTTGCTATCTCCCTTGTCTGCTTCCCTGCCACGCAAGCCCCCACTACTCACACACTCCTTGATGTTCTCTGTGTTTCTCGTGTCCTACCCTCTGCATTATTTTGGCTAAAGCGGCAAGCATCAGCAACCAGCATTGACAATGCCAACAGGTTCAAATGCTGAGACCTATTGGCTTTGTCAATTCTCGTTTCCCATGATATTTTTAAACATGATTGTCATTAGTCTTATGTTGCTTCATATGAATAATAATAATAATCCACATTTGTATAGCGCACAATCACCCGTTAGGGTCTCTAGGCGCTGGGGGCCGTCGGGAAGATTAATCAAGCTATTGCCCGGAGTCGCATGGTGCTGGGCTAACCTGCCGCCGGTGCCGGGGATCGAACCGTGATCCCCAGATTCCAGCGTCAGTCGCCCTGGCCTCGGCGCCACACCTCTCCCATAGGTCATGCAGTTTTGTTTATGTGTTGGAGGAATGATCAACTTAACAGAAAAACAATTTTTTTTTATCTCAAGGAGTTTTTATTAGCAATTTCTTAAACTAATTTTAAAAATAGTTTCGATGTGGGCCCTTTCAATAACGTTCACTAGCTCTTATTAGGTAATGTAATTTAAGTACCCGAATTAAGAATGTAACCAATCATGCTTTTTAATCTGTGTTTGTAAAATAACGCACTGCACAATATTGAGTCACTATTCGTGATGGTGGTACTCCGATTAATGCCCTAGTACAGTATCGAAATTATAATATAAAAGCAAAATCTTTAGTCAAAAAAGTATAGTACTCAAGTTAGTTTAAGGTAATAATTCTCCAGTTTTGTTTGGCTCTGAAGTGTTAGTTCAAACTGCAAAAATAATTGCTTTTAAAATGAATATGGTAACAAATTGTAAATAAATGTCCTGAGCTTGTGTGGGAGGGTGGGGGGTTTCCAAAGAGATGAGCATAAAGTAAAAGGCGCAATATTTATAATTTATTGGGGACCCATGCATACTTCCATGTTATTATAGGTTCCCACTCAAATGTTTAAAAGGGCATACCACTTTGTTTAAAACTCATTTTTTCCAAAACCTTTTTTTTCATTTAGGAACAAAAATAAAGTCTCACTGATATTATTTCTTATATATTCTTTCAATCAAGAAATACCACTTTTGAACACTCCTTTAAGCATTTCTGTGGAAAGAAACTGCACTGGAAGAGGGGATTTATCACACTTTCAATTTAAAAGTGCTCAGATATGGGGAATTTTCGGCTTTCTAAAAATACCCAGCGAAGTAATTTATAGCATCTTTTCAATGAAAGATGAATACACTCTTTAAGGTCAGTCTACTGAAAAAATATGTATTTATCGCTCTGCACAAAGGTTAAAAAAACACCACTTTCCTTAGTAGATTTTCGTTTTCCTAAGTAAATGTTCTTTGTCTGACCCCTGTCTTCCTCCACAATAAATCCCTTTTTCAATGTCACAAACTCCAATGCATCAGATTTTGAAAGGTTTGACATGAATTAACTTAAATACTGTCAAAGTCTGATGCAATGTCAATACTGCAGGTCCGTGCACCCTGACATGACCCAAAGTCATTGTTCCCTCAGGGAACAGAAACGTCTAGCTGCCATGACCCAGTGCAACCTCTGGCATTTTTTCACGTGGTACATCACAAAGGGTTTTAAGTTTACTCGTGGCAGTGATGGTGGTTCGCTTTTTGTTTGTTATAGTTTATTGCGCCTACTTCGTTCGAGTATATTTGTGGAGACTGCTGAACGTGAAGCTGTGTCTATTAGCCAATGGTCACGGTGCACCGTGGATACATACCCATTTGGAATGCAGACACAGTACCAATATGTCAATACATCGTTATGTATGTGACAGGATTTACAATGAGTAATAAATAGCATGTCAATAGCTTCTCCAAAGAACAGAAACTAAATAAAAAATTGAAACACAAAGAGAAAAAAAAATCTTATACACATCTTGGGCTCTCATTACAAGCTGCCCGGTTAATTATAATGTGGTAACTCCTGTTCCTGCACACATCACATTTATGAGTTTGTAAATTATGAGTTTCACCAGAGCCTGATTTTATCAGGTGCAAGACATATCACAACAATTTCCGGGACACTCGTAATGAAGGCGCCAACTTTGTTGTGGGCCTGTATTTCAAATCCTGATCCACAGAAACAAGTTGCATAGTTACTTAAAACCATTGCATAGAAGGTACAGCATTTAACATCTCTTACAATAATAACATATTGTTTAGACAAATTGTAAACCATTTTAAATTGTAAATGAGTTTGAGTCAGGTCAAAATTGTGCATCCTTGGAGGTGTAGCCCCTAATAAAGAGCTCTCTTCCGACGAAGATTGATTTGAAGTTGGTGTGCTATGAAGCCATAAAGATAAGACGAATGTACTGTGAATTATACGATTTCTTCAAGGGTGCTTTTAGTTCCCTAGGAGCTGTTTTGGTCGAGCATTCCTGCCTCAGCGCGCTCGCATCTTTTTGGCCATCAATGTCAACAATTGTACCACTGGCAGCAATGCTGTGGGTATACTGGTGCAAAGCAGGCCAGCACGGCCTGCCTTTAAGTCCGAATCCCTCTTTGGTTGAAGTGAGATTTCAAGAGCTGCTTCCCTCCCTTCAAAAGATTTTTGCAGGTGCATATAAGGTGCAACAGATCCTATGGTGCTATACTACATAAGCGAAAGGGGAGCCTGTGTGGCCCCTGAGCCAGTGGGAGAGGTACAGAGTGCAAGGTAGTAGCCCCAGGCAATATATTTCAGAAATTGGATTTTAACAGTTTCTATGTATTCTGGGTTAAAGTATTTTTAAGCGGCCAACTCTGTGTAAGAGCTCATCGTCATCCAGCCATCTTCGATAGTGCAGCTTTGTGTTCGATCAGCGATTGGAGTTTTATAGTTTTCCATACCAGTTTTTTTAATGCAACGTTACTGGTGGGTGATTCTCAGAGCTGCAATAGCCCTGTGTTACACAGGCATTTTTTGAGGTAGATTGAGGCAGGTTATGAGTCTCTCTTTTGTAATTCTAGCTATAAGTAGTGGTTGAAGGTTTCTGGTGATGCTTTCCGAATTTTGTTCCATTTAATGATGTAGGTTCCTTGTTTTGCCAGGGTCTGTTTTTGTAGTCCAAACTAATCTGTGCTGGTGAGGTGTGGTTGGGCAAGCTGAAGATGATTCTGTACGCTCTTACAACTGTGCTATCCAGGATCTTGGAATCCCTGCCGCTCTGTAGTTTACTCCTGTAAGCTATCGTTGGTAAGTGCTTGGTTGTGTGACTTGGACTAGGGGGAGTAGCAATGGGTTTTAAGCTGAGTTTCCTTAGTGTGACTGCCAGAACCAAGCCCTTCCTTCTTTTTTTTTATAATATATTTTTATTGAAGTCCTTTAGTGTAATTTCAAATTAACATTTCAACATAATTTCTTAAACAGTAAAATACAAACAAAAGCCTTTTTCTTTTTTACCTATAAATCAAAATCTTCTAGCACAGCACATAATTACACTATAATTAAATCCTCAAAATCTCTCAGAATTTTAATCAAAAAATGTCCCCCTGATCTTATCGAATCTTCTAATCCCCCCTTCCCGCAGTGCATACATTTGCTGACTAATCTTAACTCGTCTCATCTTCTTTAACCATTCATACAAATCGATGGAATCTGTTCTGTACGCCATTGCTGTAGCAACAGAGATCTAGCCACTGCCATAGCAATGTACAGTAATTTAACTATCTGATCTGAGAGCATAAGATCAAAGTCAAAACCATGCAAAATTAATTTCTCATTTACGGTGATCGTGATATTATATTCAGTCTGGAAAAAAGCAAAAATTTCTTCCCAAAACTTCACAATCTTGACACAATAAACCATTACATGTGACCAATTGGCTGGAGAATGGTGTGTACATTTAAAACAATGTGCTGAATCTCTACTCTGGAGGACCAGATGATGGAGGTTAAAGAAGATGTCAAGGTGATCGATAAAAGCAGACGGGCTCTCGAAATAAAACTGGATGATTTGGAAAATTATACTCGAAGATCCAACCTACGAATAGTGGGAGTCCCTGAAGGGTTAGAGGGATCTAATACAGTTCAGTGGGTGACCTCTTTCTTAAAGCATAAAGCAATCCCAGAATATGAAGGGGATCTAACTATAATCAGGGCGCACCGGGTACCGGCCCATCCTTTCCCTAACTCCACGCTACCTCGTATAATCCTGCTAAATTTCTCGGACTCTCCTATAAAATAAACTATCTTATCTAAGGCAATTCAGCAAAGACAATTCGCAGTTAATGAGACAACTAAGTGCCGAATGTTTTCAGATATGTACGCAGCAGCAGCGCGTAGGAGGAAGGAATTCGTGAAAATCCTCCATCTATTTAAGGCAAACGGTTCCCAGGCTACGATTGCTCAGCAATCTAAATTGAAAGTACTGGTGAAGGGTAAATTCTACATGCTGTCTGATTTAGACGAGGCACAGGAGTTACTGAAGGAAATTTTATCAGGGGCGTAAGGGGTGAATGGAAAGGGTAAATATAGAACAGAGCTAAAACACATGGGGTGTGAACATAAATTGAAGAAGATCAGTACTATGGTCAGGCGATTTAGTCGATGTCTCTTAAGTAATTTTGCCCGGCGTTAATCGCCTCTAATACCTTATGAAGATTTTCAAATAAAGAGGCAGGCGCTGGAGACAGGAAGACAGGAAACACGTTTTATTCCGACGGAGCAGAACACATCAGATCAGACAACAAGGTATCGTCTCGAGGTGCTCTCTGACAGCCTTTCTGAGGCCTGGCCTTTTATACACTGGTTTATGACATGTGACCACTCTTTATTACAATAAAGACATTGTGAAGTAGTGAAAAATGACATCCTCGGTACCCCCCCCCGGTTCCGGCTCATTCCAACACGTGGCTACAGTAGAGGTCCTCACCCCCCATACAACAGGAGGGGGCTATCACGCAGCTGAGTGTTTCGCCGATTCCTTTGGAATGTGCGCGCCTGATCGAATCTCAAGGGGTGGGGAGGTCATGATCAATAGTAGCTCCTTTGAAAAGGGTCGAGTGCATACAGTAGTGGGCAATAAACTGTATCCTCAGGCCAAGGGATGACCAGCGGTTCGTACAGACAATCGGGCTCAGAGGAAGGGGTCATCAAAGGAGAGGTATTCATGAAAGAAAGGATCAGTGTGGATAATCGAGCGTAGAGGGAGGGTTTATCGAAAGAGGGGTATTCATGGAAGGAAAGGAGGTGTTGGTCAGGCGCGGGGTGTGATTCCTAGAGACAGAGTCATGTGGAAGAGGAGGGTTCATGACTTGCGCATGTGGGTGCGGGGTCAGTCAGAGTGCATGGGGGAGGCTTGCAGGGTCAGGGAAGTGCGCTGATGATCGATCGGGAACAGGGAGACCATGGTACCTAAAATGGTTATCGTGTATGTTCATACGTGGGTCTGAGGAATGGACAAGATGGCGCAGATGATGTTCAGTTCACGAACTAAAATTCCACAGTCCTCCCTTTTAACATGTCTCGCCAGCTGGTCAATTCGGATCTATCCCCATAAGACCACGTATTTCTATCTTATAGAGGGGACTCATGTGTTCAGTTCTAAAGTCCAAAGTCTTAGGGCACATACAGTTAGAAATGAGTGAACACAAAGGTGGCAGACATTGAATACCTAAGCAGCACCCACACAGTACCACGACTGGTATCAATATAAATGTAAACAACCTCCATCCCCAGTCCTTCAAAGTGTCCCAAAACCAGCCTCCAAGCGACCATCCTTCTTGCTCTTGGTGAACCTCTGAGGATAGTCTGTGGAGGTGTTCAATTGCTTTGTAGACTGAAGGCGAGTTATCTGGCACGTAGGTGCAACAGCTGGAGCCGATGATGCGGCATGCTCCTCCACGGTCGGCCAGAATCACATCTAGAACAAGGCGGTTTTGGAGAGCCACCAGGCGGACTGCCTGAAGCTCAGCCGTGTTGTTAGCGAGGATGCCAGCCGTGATGTTAATGGTTGTTTCTACTGCCTGAGTCAGGTGTCGGATAGCGCGGCTGTTTGCCATTGGTCCCCACAGAGGAACAAGTCCCTTCGCTGCATCCAGGAACTGTGCTCCAGTGGAGTCGGCTTGTCCAGCGTCTCCGGCGCGCTTTTGCCGGTGATGGTAGGCTGAGGCCACATACGTGGGAGGAAGAATGAAGGCGATGTAGCACGTACCCCTCCAACCTTTCGGGAGCCAGGTGTAAGCTTTGGTGCCACAAACAAAGTACATATTCGGAGAAGCAACAAAGGAAGGGGGATCAACTGAGACCAATGTTCTGGTGATGCGGCAGGAACTGTGACCCACCAGCTGCGTTCCCTGGCCTTCGAGGCACACGAGTCCTGTGACATTGATGACAGACAGGGCCACGGTCAGGGTGGCAGCCGTTTGCTTCCGCAGGTGGGAGAAGGTGGGTCTGGCTGGATTGTGGAGCACTTGCATTTCGACTCTTTCTTTGGCAGGGATGTTCATAAGGAAGGCGGATCCTGAGGCCACAGGACAAAAGGGGGCAGACGTTCCTCCTGTTTTGTTCAGCCAGAACCCATAGTAGAAGTGTGACACTGTCTGACCAGAAGCGGCGTTGTCCTTGTGGCTCTCCTGCAAGAGGATCAACCAGGCGAGGCAGGAGTCATGAACTGAGAAAGGAGAAGGGATGAAAGGTATGGAGTGTTCAGCGGCATGCGGGAGCAACCCGCAGATCCAACAGTTCGTGGCATTAGTAGCAAGGTTGTGCTGGTGCAACAGTTGCACGAAGGAATTGTTCCAGAACTCCTTACGCCTTTCTCGGAGCTGAGGCGAAAGGGAGATCAGGTGATGCTCTTTCATGGTGGTTGGCTGTGCAGTGGTCAGCAATATCTGATGAGCGGGTGTGCTGTCCTCCAAGATCCAGAAGGAAGTCATGAGGAGGAGGCAAAAGAGGAAGGCAATGAAGAAGGCGATTGTCTTTGATCTGTGCAAATTGTCAGCCTTTGGGTTCCTATAGTGGGTATTTCCGGTTGCGTCCATCATCTTCTTATCTGGCGCTTAAATCATCTTCTTGTCTGGCGCTTCCATCATTTTCAAGGTGCTCGGTAGTGGGCAGAACCACAGACTTTGTTTAGCTTCTCTGCGGGTGACCCTTGGTTGTTTTAGGCCACCGTTCTGAGATTTTAACTTAGTCCGTGGTCTACTTAGCCGAAGCTCCCCCCTTTCGACGCAGGAAATACCCTTCCCGGGATGGCACAGTGGGATCAGAGAATTTTGTAAGTTCAAGTGCCTCGGTATCAGGATAGCAGTTCAGTGATGGCCGGTCTTTGTTCAGGAGCTCTTCTTGGCTGTCGACGTTTTCTGTCGTGGCCAGGGTCGAGGAGACTTTCTTGCAATGGTGGGCGTGCAGCCAGTGCCTTTTTCCCTCCACTCGAAGAGCCGTCCGAGTGGTGATCAGTACTTGCCAGGGGCCCGTCCACCGGGGTTCCAGACTCTTCGCCCGTTGAAAGTTCCGGACTAGAACATAATCTCCCGGTTGGATATCGTGACCGGGGCCCCTGGAAGCATCGGGGATGGCCTGCTGCACCTGTTGATGAATGACAGAAAACGTTTTAGTTAATTTGCACAAATAATCTGACAGCAGGACGTCGGGGACGTCGTGAATGGAGGTTGGTTTGGGGGCAGTCCAGAGGTTCATTGGTCGCCCAAACACCACCTCGTAGGGGGTCAAGTGGTGCTTAGTGGGAGTGGAGCGCATCAATAGCAATGCCAGTGGGAGGGCATCTGGCCACTTGAGTCCTGTGGTGGCCACTATTTTTGACAGTTTCAGTTTCAGTGTAGCATTGTGTCGGTCAACTAGGCCAGCGGATTGGGGATGGAAGACCGCATGGAACCTTTGCTTTACCCCCAGCCCCTTCAAGATTAGTTGGATAACTTCAGCTATGAAGTGGGGGCCATTGTCGCTCCATAAAATTCGACAAAGGCCGTAGCGAGGGAAAAACTCTTTCAGTAGTACTTTGGCAGTAGTCATGGCAGTGTTATCACGGGTTGGATAGGCTTCCACCCATTTGCTGAAGGCGCATACAATGACTAGTACATACTTCAAGCCTTGGCATCTCTCCAGCTGGATGTAATCCATCGGAAGGACTTCAAAGGGGTGGTCGGGGGTCCCAAACCCTCCCCGGGGTACCACAGTTCCTTTCCCGGGGTTGTGTTGTAGGCAGATAAGGCACTGCTGGACCAGGCGTTTGGCTGAGTTGGGGATTTTGTTGTTGTGCCAGACTTTGGAAATGAGTTCACTCATGGGGGCAGAACTTATGTGTGCAGGGGAGTGTGCCATAGTCAGTATGGGGATCAAGTATGAGTCAGGCAGCAACCACTTGTTTGTGTCTTTTGTCCGCCAGCAGCCTTCGTCGTCCTTTAAACCCACCCGTGCCCACTCAGTCAGTTCGTGAGGTGTGCTGGCCGACTGGATGTCCCTAATTGTTTCCCTAGCATCAGTCCATTTTTCTGCTTGTGACCTGGTCACATACATATGTGTCGTCGTCCTATTCTCAGCTGTGGTTCGGGCAGTGATGTCGGCCAGTGTGTTTCCCTGTCCAACTAAGTCCGTCACCTTCTTGTGTGCCTGGCATTTGATCACTGCTAATCGTTCGGGGAGGAGAACTGCTTCAATGGAGAAGTGTGGCTCACTGGTTAGAGGAGGCAGACCCGGACGCTGAGATCAGATCCGGGACCAGGGTTCAATTCCCGACACGGCAGGGTCTTGAGCCCAAAATGTCCACGGACTCAGTAATTCTCGCTTCGGTGCCTACTCGAATCACAGGTTCACACTCTGCAACTCTGGGCAATAGCTTGCTTAATCTCCACTACGGCCCCCCGCGGCGGGATGCCTGGCTTTCACCTTGGGGATACCCAGTAGGGGCTATCTCACAGGGAAAAACCAGGACGGGTTCCCAATGCAAAGCGCTTTGAGACCTGGCGGTGATATTGCGCTATATAAAAACCCATCCATCCATCCATCCATCCAATTAGGGCGGAGACCAGATCTCCGTGGAGAATGGGTGTGCCGTGGGACGTCAGGAATCCCCTTTCCCTCCACAAGAGCCCAAAATGATGAACCACCCCGAAGGCATACTGGCTATCCGTGTAAATGTTCGCTGTGGTTCCTGCTGCTATGATACATGCTCGTGTGAGAGCAATCAGTTCTGCCGCCTGTGCGGATCGTTGCGTGATACGGGCTGTTTCAACTACTGTTCGGGCTGTCGTTACCGCATAGGCAGCTGAGGTGGTGCCGTCTGGGAGTTTGATACAAGAACCGTCTACCCATAGTTCTCCATCAGGGTCTGTAAAAGGGATGTCTCGGAGGTCAATTCTACTCCTGGTCTGTTCGTCCGTGAGGGTCACACAGTCGTGTATAGGGGGCACATCGGGGTCATTTTCAGGCAAGGGCAACAGTGTAGCAGGATTCAAAGTCGTGCATCTCTTAAGAGTGATATGGGGTGCAAGTAGAGTCAATTCGTATCCCGTCAGTCGTGCACTAGTCAGGTGTTGAGTCTTGGTCTGGTTCAAAAGGGTGTCAACTGCGTGGGGTACTAACACCGTGAGAGAGTTTGAAAGTACAATTCCCTCACTCTGACGGATAGAGACAGCAGCGGCGGCTACTGCTCGAAGGCAGGCAGGTAGAGCTCTGGCGACTGGGTCAAGAGTGGCAGAGAAGTAGGCACAAGGGCGTTGTTTGGAGCCGATGGGCTGAGTTAGAACAGACAATGCGCATCCCTCCCTTTCGTGAGTGAAGAGAGAGAAGGGCTTGGAGTAATCTGGCGTTCCTAGGACGGGTGCCGAGCAAAGGGCGTCTCGCAACTCCTTAAGGGACGCTTGGCATACGGGGGTCCAAGGGAGTGGGAAGGGAACATCTTTGGCCAACAGGGAAAGTAGGGGTTTTATGACGAGACTGAAATTTGTTAACCATTGTCGGCAAAAAGAGGTAAGGCCCACCAATGAACGGACTTGCTTCTGTGTTTTTGGGATGGGGGTGTCTAGGATGGTTTGGATTCGGTCGGGTGTAAGTTTCCTCCCTTCTTTGGACATGAGATGGCCTAGGTATGTCACTTGAGGTTGACAGAACTGCAGTTTCTTTTTGGAGACTTTGTGGCCATTCTCCGCAAGAAAGTGCAAGAGCTGGATAGTGGCCGTGATTGCAAGTGGAGTGGTGTCGGCCGCCAAAAGGATATCATCGACCTATTGGATCAACACCACTCCATCTGGTAGCTGGACGGCGTCCAGCTGTCTTTTGAGGGCCTGGCTGTAGATGCTGGGACTTTCAGTGTAGCCCTGAGGAGCTCTACAAAATCGGTACGAACGGTTTTTTAAGGTGAAGCCGAAGAGATAACGGCTGTCTGGATGGATGAGAAAAATGCATTCTTGAGATCAATAACTGTGAAGGGGGTGGCAGTGGACGGGATGAGGGTCAGAATGGTGGTGATGTCTGAGACTACGGGGTACTGTGGCACTACCACTTTGTTGACTTCTCGCAGGTCGATGATGAAGCGGTACGCTTTCTCATCTCCCTCACCTTGCTTCTTAACAATAGGTAGGATAGGGCTGTTGCAAACATTACTAACCACTTCCTCTACCACTCCTGCATCTACCAGGGACTGAATAATCGCTACCAATGCCTTCTCGCCTTCGGGCGATATCCGGTACTGTGGGAGTTTCGGGAGTATGGCGTCTGGTCGAACAGTTATGTGCACAGGATCGATCATCATTCGTCCTACATCCGAGTCGTTTCTGGCCCACAGGTACAGGGGTAGGGTGTCGAGCAAGGTTAGGTCAGCATCAGTGATAGAGTACATATGTCGTGCGGGGCAGGATCTGGACATGCTCGGGTTGTCGTACAGGATGACTCGGACTCCATCTGGGGAACACCTAATAGTAGCTCGGAAATGTTTTAGTAGATCAATACCCATAATGGCGTCAGGGGAGTTGGAGGAGAGCAGAAATGTTGTGTCCGTGGGGTTGTTTCCTAGGTCAAAGGAGATAGGTACAGACAGGGGATTAGTGGAGGGCGTTCCATCGAAACCTATCGATGTAATGTGTGAGCCAGACAAGGGTGCCCTTGGAATCAGTCGCTTTGATAATACACTACGTGTCGCTCCAGTGTCTACCAAAAATGGAGACTTTGTACCCAGGACCTTAGCTGTGACGTAAGGACCTTGCTGGTCAACACAGAGCTCGACTGGATCCCTCCCTCGCCCTTGGCAGTCCTATGCAAAGTCGTGAGTATTGTCGCAGCCGGACTGTTGGCACTGATTCTGTCGGGGCGGTCAAATGTGTTCGGTCTGCCAGGTCGGTTACTGTTGGTGTCGTGGGTGTGCCCTCGTCCCTGCCCTCTTGTCCTGGGGTCATTTGCCATGTCCCTTGTCTCGTTATTCTTAATCGTTTCTCGGAGGACCGGGCATTGAGACTTCCAGTGGCCAAATCCTTTGCAAAACGCACACTGCTTCTCATCGAGGTCTGTTCGTGGAGCGCCGGGTGTGGGTGTGCGGTCTCTAGGGGGTGGATTTCTAGGGGCATTCGACTGGTAGTTTCCTCTATACTGTTCCCTTCCTCTAGTCACTCCCTGTAATTGAGCAATCATCACTCGTTCTTTTAAGTCCTTTTTCTTTCTCTCAGTCGCCCTCTCGTTCTCGTTCTTTTGGTGTTCGTAATACTGAGCCATCTGAAGGATAGCTGCAGGTTTGGAGGCCCCCCAACTACTCTCGCTTGTCTGTAACTTCTGGGAGACCTCTTGTAATAGCCCCTTTACGTAGTTTTGCACGAATAGGTGTTGTCCGGTTGCGGTGGTCATGTCTTGGCCACTGTAGTTGGAGAACACTGTCTCAAATCGGGAGAAATATTCTGATACGTCTTCCTGGGGTTTCTGACGGCAAGCCGTGACTATCGACCAGTCTACCTTTTTCTCTGGGATCAATGTCTTTAGCTTCTGCACTATTTTGTCCGGGAGTTCCAGTATGTCTTTTACAGGTTTCTTACCGGGCTCTCGCTGCCTATCTAGTTCACTGAGTTGATTCCAGGTATGTTCGAACAGATCTGTGTGGTTGGCCTTCCGGATTTGCTTCCACACGTCAGCCGGCAGACATAACCCAAAAAACAAATCAATGTCCGCTAGAGTCATTATGGTTGAGCCCAAGGCTGTACTTAGTTCGGTATAAAATGCTGTCGGGTTCTTTCTTAAATCGGGCAGGGTTTGCCTAAAGGTTAAAATATCTTGTCGATCCCATGGTTGATAAACCCAGTTGTACACAACCCTCCCTTTTGCATCTGCGTGGTTAATATCGTCGTTTGTTCCCTGACCTCTTGGGGGAACCCAGTAGGGGGCGGCTTCTCTGATAGGCATCATAGTGTTGGCTACTTCTAATGGGGGCTCAGCCGTTTCAGAGACTGTGATCTTGACCTCTGGTTTCTGTTCAGTGAGGTGGCGGAAGACCTCAAGCGTTTGCATGAAGAGGTCCGTCACATCATGCTCAGTCCCATCTCCTACATCGACCTTTCTATATAGAGCCGTCAGTTTAGCAGGACCCTTAGTTTGATACCTATCCTCATATGCGTTCAGGGTGTGGAAGCCGAACCGTAAAATGAAATGCCGTCTGTGGCTACCGGCATGTGAATTGTACATATCCATCGCATATTCTTCGCTCTCCTTCCGTTCTACCAGTGTCTTTGCTATCTTATCAATCCCATCCCGCTCGTCTTTGCTCAACCTATTTGGTCTGGCTGTTGGCTGCTTGCCAGTCTCGAGTTCATCTGATGTTGTTACCAATGTGGCCGGTGCGAAGGCCGTAAGGGCCGGGGCACTAGCGCTAGGGTCACCCTCGCCCGCACTCAGGACTGGTAGGTGCTGTGCCAGTGGCTGGCAGGGGGCATAAGGAGGGGGCATGTAGATGATCGGAGGACCTAGCAGTAACTCGTCGTTTGCCCGTTGTTTGGAGGGCATCTCTGGGTAGAGCGTAGAGGGGGTCCTAACAGGGCATTGGCCTGTCGACCCTGATTCTTGCGTTTGTCTAACTTCCTCTCTCCTTTTTATCTCTTCATCTAGTTCCTTCGCTGCCAGGTGGGCTGCCTTTCGTAATTCTTTCCCTATTTTTGTTTCTTCTCTTTTCCTTCGTTGCTCTGCTTCTTTGCGCCACATGCCGATACTATCGAGCATAGTGGGTGTTGCCTTATTTATTCTAACAGATGCTTCTAGCGCCTTTATTTTATGATCATCAAAGGAACCTATCAGTGGCCACTGACTTTCGGGGTCCTTTTTCGTATATTTATGCCATAACTTACTATAAGCTATAGCGACTAGTCCTTGTTTAGTGAACATGTCCTTATTAGGGGTGCCTTCCAATGGAGCTGGATGGTTCATCTCTAATAAGCGGTCCGGGCTGATCCAACTACTGACCAATGAGGAGAAGATAGGCATGACGGGTTACAACGGGGACAAAAGTCTGCACTACCTATCCTTCACTACTTCGCGAAGACTAGACAGAATATTTCTATTCTACAGTATTCGCAAATAGGGAATACCCAAAGAGAGAACCAATATCGAACAATTAATGTTCGTTCAATCAAACAATCAGTGGCGAGAAAGAAATAGGCACGACGGGTTACAACGGGGGCAAAAGCCTGCGTTACCTATTCTTCACTATCTGCAAAGGAGGACAGAATACTTTTTACCCTTCCCCGTTTGTAGACAGAGAATTCTCGAGAAAAACAATCCTCGAACAAACAATGTTCGGGCAAACAATCAATCAGTGGGGAAGAAAAGATAGGCACGACGGATTACAACGGGGGCAAAAACCTGCGTTACCTACCCTTCGCTGCATGCAAAGGAAGAGAGAATACTTTTATCCCTCTCAGTTTGCAGACAGAGAATCTCCAAGAGAACCAACAATTCGGAGAGTAATACTAGTATTTTCTAATCAAACAATCAAATATTTCTTAGTTTGTCGTGTTACACGACCTTACCCGGACCGTATGGACAGTTTCTCGTCTACCGCTTCCAGCGCCCGATCGTCCTCCACTCTCTGTTACTACCGCGGCACTCCTGATGGTTCCCAGTCAGGACCGTAGATCACTCGGGTAGAGGTCTGCTCGGAACCAGTGAAGTTCAGATGATCGGCTGTCAGACGAGGGTCTATCGGACAGGAGCTCTTCCGATCGTTGCAGTCGTTCACTCTGTCGTTGGGACCTCTCCCACCGGATCCACGTGTCGCTGATGGGCCCAACGTTGGGCGCCAATTGAAGAAGATCAGTACTATGGTCAGGCGATTTAGTCGATGTCTCTTAAGTAATTTTGCCCGGCGTTAAACGCCTCTAATACCTTATGAAGATTATCAAATAAAGAGGCAGGCGCTGGAGACAGGAAGACAGGAAACACGTTTTATTCCGACGGAGCAGAACACATCAGATCAGACAACAAGGTATCGTCTCGAGGTGCTCTCTGACAGCCTTTCTGAGGCCTGGCCTTTTATACACTGGTTTATGACATGTGACCACTCTTTATTACAATAAAGACATTGTGAAGTAGTGAAAAATGACATCCTCGGTACCCCACCCCCCGGTTCCGGCTCATTCCAACACATGGCTACAGTAGAGGTCCTCACCCCCCATACAACAGGAGGGGCTATCACGCAGCTGAGTGTTTCGCCGATTCCTTTGGAATGTGCGCGCCTGATCGAATCTCAAGGGGTGGGGAGGTCATGATCAATAGTAGCTCCTTTGAAAAGGGTCGAGTGCATACAGTAGTGGGCAATAAACTGTATCCTCAGGCCAAGGGATGACCAGCGGTTCGTACAGACAATCGGGCTCAGAGGAAGGGGTCATCAAAGGAGAGGTATTCATGAAAGAAAGGATCAGTGTGGATAATCGAGCGTAGAGGGAGGGTTTATCGAAAGAGGGGTATTCATGGAAGGAAAGGAGGTGTTGGTCAGGCGCGGGGTGTGATTCCTAGAGACAGAGTCATGTGGAAGAGGAGGGTTCATGACTTGCGCATGTGGTTGCGGGGTCAGTCAGAGTGCATGGGGGAGGCTTGCAGGGTCAGGGAAGTGCGCTGATGATCGATCGGGAACAGGGAGACCATGGTACCTAAAATGGTTATCGTGTATGTTCATACGTGGGTCTGAGGAATGGACAAGATGGCGCAGATGATGTTCAGTTCACGAACTAAAATTCCACAGGTTCCCAGGCTACGATTGCTCAGCAATCTAAATTGAAAGTACTGGTGAAGGGTAAATTCTACATGCTGTCTGATTTAGACGAGGCACAGGAGTTACTGAAGGAAATTTTATCAGGGGCGTAAGGGGTGAATGGAAAGGGTAAATATAGAACAGAGCTAAAACACATGGGGTGTGAACATAGAAATGGTTACCTAGGAGACGAATTTTTGTTATCTATATTGTTTGGATAGAAATTAAGTTTTTTAATTGGGAATAGTTAATGATTCATTAAAAACAAGAGCAATGTTCTAGATGTTCTAGATGTTAAGAATGCTAAAGGGAATTTTCTTTCTGTTCATTTGAGCCAAGTATGAGGCATCACAGGGGGTGGAGGTGAGGAGGAGGGGTCCCAGGGCCCCAGGGGTGTAATAACAAGACACCCAAGTGTTAGGGGGAAGGGTTCTGTGGCTGGCATGGGGGAGGAAGGAAGGGCCACATGTTGGGGGGAAGGGGCACAGGGGTAGGTATAGGAGCACTACGGAGGGGGGAGGGGACGTAGGGGGGTGTGCAGGGGATAAAAGTAGGGAAAAAATGAAGTCCTTTGTGTTTTTTGCCTTGTTATTTTCTTTGGTAGATCCAGGTTTAATTAACAGTATTAAGAAAACGAATCGGTCAAAAAATATGGTAAATACTCCTGATGTCTAGTAAAGAGCAACTGAAAATAGTATCATTTAATGTTAATGGCTTAAATAATAAAAAGAAAATGCGGGCCATAGAGATGTGGATTATGACTGAAAATCCTTCGGTAATATTGTTACAGGAAACACATATTTCATCCATAAAATTGGCAGATTTTTCAATGTTTAGAGCCTGGGCATCATATTGAGGGTTCTCTTCGATCTCGGAATCCCAGAGAGGGGTTGCTATTTTTCTAAACAATAATATCCATGCAGAGATTATAAATTCTGAGAGTGATGATTCAGGGCGTTGGTGTTGGGCCACATGTAAAATTAAACGTAGACAGAGACCCATTACCTTTGTAAGTTTCTATGCGCCAGTAGAAGATAACTTTAGAGTATATGAAGAGCTGTTTCAATCTCTATTGACTATAATAGGAGATGTGATTATTGGAGGAGACTTTAATATTCTTATTAACCCAATTTTGGATTCTACTACCCAGTCAAGAAAACAGCTCAAACCAAAATCTCTAAAAACTATCCTAAATTATAAAACAACTCTCGATCTTTGTGATCCGTGGCGCTCACACCATTTGTCTAAAACAGAATTTACATGTTGGTCAGGAAGATTCAAGTCATCTTCACGGATAGATTTCTTTTTGGTTTCCAGACAATTCTTAACAACGGATTCTCTGATCACGCTATGCTAGTTATTGAATTTATTTTAGAAAACAATGTAAGAGTTCCTAAACAATAGGTGTTTAATAAACACTCTGCTGGACTGGTGCTCTGAAGGACTGCTACCTTGATAAGAAAGACTGGACCTGCATCTGTTAAACCCAGGACCACAGAGTGACGGCTAGTTGAGAGGCCTCCTAACTGGAGCCTCTGGGGCAGAAGGCTTCAACAACCTTGACTCTGCCATCTCTGAGTCTAACCATGTCACATGGTGCCACCTCAGCCCTGGATCCTGGAAGTGGGATTGAAGGTACTCTGCCAGCCTGTCTGTGGCTCCAGCAGAACAAACAATAACAAAATGACAACACAAGAAAAATCCCACACCAATTTCAATGAATAGAGTAAAATTTTATAGATCATTCAACATCAAAACACCAAACATCCAGTCAGTAGAACCAGAGATATGTAATTTTAAAGATGTCAAGTAAGTATAGCACCTAAAGGCACAAAGCATCACTGACAGTTATCTGTTTGTGTGAGACAGCATCATGCTGACCGCGATGCAAGCCAGCTACAGGGACCAGGTTAGTCCAGCTGACAAAGTTACCTTCTAAATTTCAGTGCAAATAGTTCAATTCGCAGTGGACTAGGCAGCATAGTGCAGGGAGAGCATTGAGGATGGTCGTCGCTTTAGTGAGCAGAGCAGGCCGGGTGTCTCAGATGGTCATCGCTGTAGCGCAAAGATCCTATCGAACTTTTTGGATGGTTGTTGCTGGAGATACGCATACGCACCTGCAAGCTGTCAATGCTGTAGCGCAAAGTATAGATCTTGTGTTGCCAATCGTCCCTGGCAGTTGCTATAGCACGAAGAGTCAGGTTGACTGGAGCTTTGCGTTGCTGGTTGTTGCAGATGGCAAGATCTTTGTGTTCAAACTTGATAGTCATCATATCATTGTTCTTTCTAAAAACAGCTGAAAGAAGTATTATGAAACAGATGCATCTCCGAGAAATAGACCCAGGGGCTGAGTGGCAGTTTAGAGCTGATTAGTCAGGACTTCAGTTCAAAGCCCATATTCCATGTTTCCCCGCTAACTCCTTGGTGATCTCTTGGGGTGAGTTTTATTCCACCTAGCCTCGCCCTAGAGAATGCAGTTGGGCATAGGCAGTCAGTACATCAGTGCATCGCTTCTGCCGAATTAGGAAAATCAGGCTATTACATCTATTATCTCTTATGACAACCAGTTCCAACACTAGGTTCCCTATCACAATGTTCTTTAAAATTCTCCACTGTGGGTAAACTATTTCTTTAGAAGAACCCACACATTTGGTAAATTGTCCTTTAGATCTAATGTAATTGTGGTCATAATCATAGTATAACTTTAAACTTAAATGTACAATTTACTCGTCAATTCTCTTAGCCCCAAATACTGTTGATTTCTGCACATGTAAGTGCATTATTTATTACCACACAAAATAATGTTTCAGTCCTTTCATAACATTTTAAAGCATATTTGTACTGTTATAATTCAGATGTTGCTCACCATTTGGACTGGTACACAAACATTTCTAATTGATGACAAAACGTTGGCAGAAGTGGTCTGTCCCCTGCCAAAGTCGGGGGCGCAGCAGAGGAGGGAGGTGGGAAGGGTTCGGGAACAAAAATAAAAAAATAATTAATAAAATAAACTTACCTTAGCGCTGCCGCCCTCCCTCACTGCATCACGCTCTTCCTGCCTCTGGCCCTGTGCGCAGGCTCCCAGCTTGCTCTGCAGCCTATCCTGAAGCTGCTCTCGCAGTAGTGCAGTTTTAGGCTTGGTCTGAACGCTGGTAACATGCGCTCCCAGGCTGACTGGGAGCCTTTGTGTGCTCTCTCCAGCCCCAGCAACGCAGCTGGGGCTGAAGAGATCTTCACTGTGCATGATGGTTTGGCTGGCCTGAGACGACCGTGCAAACCCTCATGCGCAGTGTAGGGAGTGCCCACCACTCAGCAACCAGCAGTGCCACCCCTGGGCCCACCCCCAAAACTCATCAGAGTCCTGGGGGCTGGTCCAGGGGAATAAAATTAAACAAATATAGAACAAGTTTTTTGCTGGTGCTGGCAGGAGGGCGGCGCTCCTCTGCTCTAATGTAGTGCCCACCGCTGAAGTTTGGTGACCCCTGACTTAACTAAACAGTCTCACTCCAAATGAGTGTATCTCTTTCTTAGACATGTTTGGGAGATTTTGAAAAGGATAGCTGAAGGAGAGTAGGCTTTAAGCACCACACATTTGATCTGATTTGGAATGGCAGAGCTTGACAAAAATGATCTAAGACTGTCTAACGCTGTTCCAAAGAGGCAGGCTTGAGTTGTTTAGTCATCAGGATCAAGTGCTTAAACAGTGTTAACATTGGTTAGCATACAGAGAGCACCCAGAATAGCTATAACAAATCTTTTAGTCCTCTGGGTTGCTCGGTAAGCAGCTAGGGGTGGATCACGTAGATCATTAGTTTCATTGAAAATATACAGCTGTTCAATGTCTACACGTCCATTATGTTAGAAAGGTATTGAAGAAGGCATATAGGTATGTAATTGGAGACATTTTCATTGTCTACTTGGGTTTTATTGCAGGAGTGTGATAACTACTTTTTCAGGATAGTGATAGAATTTTTAGTTGAGCCAATTGTTAGAGAGAGGCTAATACCATTTCAGAGGGCATCACTAACCAAAGTTGTTTGTGTCATCTGGCTATGTGAAATTTTGCTGTTCTGGGTCAAAGATGCAAACTATATAGCTGAGATCAGATGGAAACCCTGCATTGTGGTTATCTAGTAAAGTTCTAGTTGTAGAAGGGGTTCCAGCAGGGCACAGAAGACTGGAAGAACTTACTGACCTGACAAAAAAGACCCTGGGTGACTTCAAGTCCCATTGTTTGCCAGTGCCAATTCACTTGGAATGACTATGGATACTAATTTCTCCATTAAGGAATACATTGCAGAGAAAACTACTCAGACCGTGAAACCGTTACAGATATACACTTAATCACTGTAAATTTCCATGGTTTTGGTAGCCATTTTGTAGCATTTTGAAGAGGTTTGCTAAACTAAGCTATCAGAGGACCTGTGTTAGTCCTCACTGTTCCTGACTCACGGGACGAGTTGTCTGGGGTCTTTCCGCACTATGAATCCAACTCTTCTATTTTTCCTGTCTTGACGGTCTATATGGCACTAATATGCATCAGTTTCTGTAAGGGGTTTCTCTCTGTCTTTGCGAAACTGGGCGGTTCCTCACATTTCCCCAGTCTGTGTGTGCTTACTCGAATATGTCTTCTGGTACCTGTTTCATATTTTCTATTTTTTATTTAGGGGGTTTTCTAAAGCGCTTGGTGACGCACATCGGCGTGTCCCCGCGCTGAGGAGCGGAATTTACTGAAACTTACACAAACGGGACACCTTACTGTGCGAATAATGTAGTTTTGAGCTTGGCTCTAAAGAGTGGTTCTGATGATTCCAATCGCAACGCCGTGGGCAGCTTGTTCCATCTAACAGCTGCAAGGTGCCTGAAAGATCTTCCGCCCATCCGAGCTCTGGATATCTTGGGAACGACTAGGAGTCCTGAGCCGGAAGATATCAGGGAGCGGGACGGCTCGTAGGATGTCAACAGCCCTTTTAGCGGGAGAGGAGACCTCCCATGGATAATCCAGTGACACGTACATAATGCCTTGAATTCTACCCTGCTTCTAATCGGGAGCCAGTGCAAAGACCGGAGAGCCGCTATGGACGCAGCTCTTCTGGGAAGTCTGAGCACTAGTCGGGCCGCGGCATTCTGTAGAACCTGTAGACGACTCAGATTCTTCTCCAGAGTCCCTAAGTAGAGAAAATTGCCGTAGTCCATTTTTGACGTGACTAGTGCATGTACCAGGGTTTGACGGGCTCTGATGGGTAAGAACTTCAATACCTTCCTGAGACTTTTGAGAGTCCCGAAGCATGATCCAACCACCTGATTAATCTGGGGGCCAAAGGTAAGGTCGGAATCAAACCAAATGCCCAGGTTCTTTGCTTTCTGGCAAGGGATGGGTGTTGGACGTAAGCAAGGCGGCCACCATGCCGACGTCCACGCCGATTGGCCTCCCCCCACTACCAGCACTTCGGTCTTGCCTCCGTTGAGCTTGAGGCAATTGGTGGACATCCAGGCAGCAAGGTCTTGCATGCAAGCTCTGAAGATGTCCGCCGAAGGACCGGGTGCTCGCGACAGGGAGATGACCAACTGCGTGTCGTCGGCATAAGACACCATTCGGAGGCCGTGACTCTCTACTAAGGTGGCGATCGGGGCAACATAAAGATTAAAAAGTGTCGGACTCAGGGACGAGCCCTGCGGCACCCCCTGATCCAGAGAGATTCGCTCCGAATAATGATCACCCTGCCTTACTTGGAAACTTCGGCCTGTAAGAAATGAGTATATCCATTTCAGCGCTGCCCCTCTCACCCCGCCTTTGTTCAGACACTGTAGCAAGATGGAATGTGCTACAGTGTCGAACGCCGCGCTGAGGTCTAAGAGGATTAAGGCCATTGTTTGTCCCTCATCAGCTCCCTGCCTAAGGGTTTCGGTAGCCCAACGAAGGGCAGACTCCGTAGAGTGACGAGGCCGGAACCCGAATTGGGTAGGATGAAGAAGATTGCTTTCTTCCACAAATTTCATTAGTTGTTTATTTACCACCTTCTCCGCTACTTTAGAGAAATAAGGCAGCAAGGAGATGGGGCGGAGGTTGTCTAGCTTCTCACAACTAATGTTGGGCTTCTTACGGAGGGGAAGCACCACAGCCTGTTTCCAGTCCTCAGGTATGGAGCTAGAGCGGAAAGAGATATCCATCAGGTGTCTAATATAAGGTTTGAGTGCTTCCAGACTGTCTCCCAACCTTTTTGGAGAGGCGGGATCTCGAGGAGAGCCAGATTTAACAGATCTGCATATTTTAACTAAGTCCACCGATGAGGGGGTGGTGAAATTAAGTAATACATTTTGATAGGCTTCATCTCTTGAAGACTCTGCTGGCACTACCGCTACAGGTGGTATAATGGGAAAAGCAGAGTAAATCTTTGACACTTTGTCCCCGAAGTAGTTGGCAATTCGATTGCATGCTGCTACTGAGTGATCTTCGCCTTGAGTGGAGGTTTTTGGGGTGGCCAGAGATTTATATATGCTAAACAGTTCCCTGGCGGAGTTCTCTGCCTCTTGGATTCTGTCAGCATAGTATATGGCCTTCTCTGTCCGGATCTTATTGTGGTAGGTGCGTCTCTTTGCGAGGTAGGCCTCTTTCATCCGGACATCATACGCCACTCTCCACTGTCTTTCTGCACGTTTGCAGTCTCTTTTGGCGCAGCGCAGCGCCTCACTAAACCAGGGAGCTGTTCTTTGTCTATGGGCACCTTTTGTTGGCCGACCCAATGGGGCTGTGCAATCGAGGGCAGCCGTGATGCGGTCATTGAGCAATTTATTTGCCGTCACCACGTCATTGCCTCCTGGGGGTCCTTCCACAGTAAGAGCCTTGTTAAACTCTTGCAGGGAGAATTTTGCCCACCTGCGTCGAGAGTAATTAAGTGGGGTAGGGACGATAGCTTTATATTTGGGCAGATAGATAGTAAATGGAACATAAAAGTGATCTGTCCAGGGCAGGGGCACTGGGGGAGCAACTAAGACATCCTCTCAGTTAGCAAATATTGGGTCTAGCAAGTGCCCATGATTGTGTGTAGGAAGCTGCCCCTTCAGCTCTAACTGTAGGGTGTGAAGTTCATCACGGAACTCCACCACTCCATTATCTGATAAGTCTTCCAGGTGTGTATTTAAGTCACCTAGCAGCAGGAATTTGTCCCTCCTGATCGCAGTTTCTGTGACACACTCTAGAAGACTGGCTTTGAATCTGGACATAGGTCCAGGTGGGCGGTAGACTAGTAGTCCCTTTATAGTCATGCTCCCATCAATCTTTATGGTAAAAACACCCGCCTCACATCCTGCCAGATTGATTGGTTCAAGTTTACAAGCCCATTGCTGTTTAAAGGCGATCGCAATTCCTCCTCCTCTGCCTACAGGTCTGTCCAGGCGCACCATCTGGTAGTCGTCCGGTAAGGCCTGGACAATATCGGGATCGGAGTTTGCCTCCAACCATGTTTCAGTGATAAACAACAGATCAAGATGTTTATCGGTGAGGAGGTCATATACATCGTGCTTATGGCAACTAAGCGACCTTGCGTTAATCAGGCCGCAGGACATCGAAGGGCACCTAGCCCTGAGATCTGCCAACACTGTACAGAAGCGGAATTGGCAGTGTTTACACCCTTCGTTTTCCCCGACCCTTATGCTATGGTGGCAAGGAGTGCATGTATAAGATGAAAAACTTACTAAATCACTCCTACTCCAGGTGATTCTGCCATTAGTGCCAGGGGTTGGGGCCCTGGGCCGTGTCCGGTCGCGGACGGGCGCAGACGGGCTTGGCTTAGGCGCGGCTTCGGCGCGCATCCGGCGCGCCCGCTGCGCCAGCCCGCTGCGCCGTCTGGCCGGAAGGCACATTATATGGAGTGTGAGGGGGGTGGGGGGGCGGCGCGACTAGAGCGCACCCCCAGCCACACCTAAAATGGCGCCCACCGCCACCAGCGCCGAATCCCACAAGACGGCTGGGCAAGGCAGGGAAAGAGAATATCAGCGTGTGCAGAGAATGTCAGTGTTCCTCAATAGTTTCCCCAGTTAAAACTCTAATTAAAAGCCCCCAAGTGAAGATTCATCAAAACGATCTTTCCAGCTTTTAAAATACAAATTCACAGGTAAAAATGCCAGCAAGTGGTTTCTGAATAAAATCGCTCGCAGCCCTAGTGTCTCTCACCAGGGAGAGCTCATGAAAGGCTCCTGATATTGTAGGAGGCTGGCTTAGTATATTAGTATATGTTGCTCACTTATGTAAGTGTAGCACCCTGCACTTATCCAGACAACCATTATGGTGACTTTAGTGGTCTTAGACAACCTTAGAACGCTCTCTAAGTGGTAACTGTGAGAAGTTGGCCTGGTAGGGGATGTTTCCAATTCTGGAACCACCTACTACCTGACCAAACAATCCCCTTATGGTGTCTGGTTGTAAGTCAACCTTAT
Organism: Lissotriton helveticus; assembly: GCF_964261635.1. Classification (NCBI taxonomy): domain Eukaryota; kingdom Metazoa; phylum Chordata; class Amphibia; order Caudata; family Salamandridae; genus Lissotriton; species Lissotriton helveticus. The sequence continues at coordinate 1,814,320,915 of NC_136067.1, read as the reverse complement.
TAGACAAGCTATCCTAGGGGTAGCATGGACTAAGCAGCCTAAAGGCTTAACTTAAGAGGTCGTGTTAAGCGAGCTGTTTTACCAAATACAATCCTGTAATACCAAATGAAAGGACACCACACAAGTATATATTATAAAAATATATGTGTTTATTACTAAAACAATCCCCAGTATTCTTTATGAATAAAGGGGCACAAGCGTTAAATCAAAAAGCACTGTTTAAACATACAAGTTGCACAATTATGGATGAGGGCGGGTGGCCACTCAAACCATATACTAAACAAGTGGTATAAGAAAGGCCACTCGAGCAGTGGTTAGGCCTAGGGCCTAGGGAATCGCTGGGAGCAGTCAGGACGAGCAATGCTGAAGTCGGGAATGGCCCTCGGGATTCGGGAGATGTGCGGAAAGCGCACGCATGCACCAATGTTAACCAATGGTGCGTAAAAGTCAAAGAGTTAAAGTTTAAGGACACTTCCGCTGAACCTAGAGGAACAAAACTTAACACACAGACCCTAGAGGTGTGCACCAGTGTGGGAACACCGGCGGAGCAAAGTTACCTCACCCACAGGAAGTGGGTGCACAGGGTCGAAGTGGCGTCGGGTTTTGACACGCAGGCTCTTGGTGCTTGAAGCTGAAAGGGCTGCAGGCAGGGTGAAGACGAAGTGTCCGGTGGAGTCCAAGGGTGGACTCAAGTTGTAGAGTACCTGAAAGCAGAGGGGACAGAGTCTGGGTCACTCAGCAGTGACCAGAGTGGAACCAGGACGGAACCAGGCAATGTCGGGCGCAATCAGGTGGTCGTCGAGGAGCTTCTCTCCGCTGTCACGTGGGCTCTGGGGCATCTGCGACGTCCAGGAGCAGGTCACGATCTGTCCCACGCAGGCTCTCACCGTCGGTGCAGTCGGCTTCAGGTTTGGAGCAAACAAGCCTTGGTAAGAGCAATCCACGCAGGATCGGAAGATTGCTTCTCACTCGGACCAGGAAGGTCAGAGTCGGGGCTCCTTTTCAGGGGAGCTGGTGTGGATCTGGAGCAACCAGATTCACGAGTCTTCTTTGGTAGTTCGTCGGCACAGGGACCACAAGCCAGCTGGCAAGTGACCGGGCCAACGCGTTGAGCCAAATCGTGCCAAAGGGCCCCACGCAGCACTCGTCGAGTGTGGAGGGCTGAACTTCGGCTCAGGAGTAGCTCAGGGTGGGGGCTTCTCAAACCCCGGTGTACAGCTTCGAGGGTCACTCGTGGGCTACACGGTCAGCGTCTCGTGGTCACTTCAAGATGGCGTGCCCCACGCTTCCGGTCGCCTCCACGGGTCTCAGCTTTGCAGGGACTGTGGATCGGGCTGTTAGAAGCTGGGCAGGCTTGATCTCGTCGATCTCAGTTGCTCGAGTTCCGGCGGGAACTGCAACTAAGTAGACGTCGAGGGCTGGATGGTGCCTGCTGCTGCAGGGTGGTCACTCCTTGACCACAAGGGAGATTCTTCGGGCTTCCACGTTGAGATGGAGGGCGAAGGGTCCAGAATATCGTTTCAAATGTTTCTTCCAGGAAATCTGATGTGCATTGGCACTGCTCCCACTCTTATTCGAATCTGGTGGGCGTGATTACCTGCTAGGTCCCCTCCTATGGGTGGGACCCAGGAAGTGGGTGGATACACCCCCTTCCTTTGATCCAGGCCGCCCTGGCACGAGGGCTGGAGTGCCCCAGAACCGGTTTGGCCGGATTATGCAAGGGGCAGCCTTGTGCGCCCCAGGCAGTGTCTGGTTTCTTTCAAACCTCCCTGCTACAATACACTATCTCCTGTCTGGAGGGCGGTGACACCCTCCTGTGACAGGAAACCCTTTGTCCAGGACCCCCTTGACTGGGTTTCGGTCAGCTCCAGGGGTCCAGACATTTGTCTGTGGCAGAGGCATCCATTTTGTGGATCTTAAGGCCTTTGGAGAAATCAACCGCATTAAAGTGAAGTAACATGTCTTACCCCTCTAGAGGGGTGGAATGCCATCCCCGTCGCCAGAACTGGCGAGGGGATGGTATTCCAAAGCGTATGACACCTTACACGACATGTTTTGATAAAGCCAAACCAGAGTTGCTAAATAACCGCGAGGATTATAAGGCACTTAATAGTATATGGTATGGCATTATCCTGAAACAGCTTAGGGATTTGTTCCCGACGGCTGCAGACAGGCTCAGCTCATGCTAGAGCTCCATCTCACATAAAAACCATGCACCCAGCCTCCAGGATTGGTGAGGCCTGTCTATAGGAGTGGCTCACAGGTTTACATGTGTCCAGATATAGGTTTAGACATAGGTATACTATATCTAAGCAAGGGGTGTGTACACCACCTTACCCCAGCTGAGTGATCAGCCAGTTGTGTCAATTTAAGAACCAGCCAGGGGTGGCAAAAGATATGCTGCAGCCCCTGGTAGGCCTTAGTGGCTCCTGTGCCCTGTGCACCTATAGTGCATTCTACAGGGGCTGACAAGGAGTCCATTTCCAATTGGTATGTGCCTATAGCACATGTGTCATTAATTTAGTGAGAGAACAGCAGGCTGGGGGTCTGATCAGCAGGCCCACAGCCTCAGTAGTCGAAAACCAGTGAAGCAAAAAGCAAAAATTTGGGGTGACCATAGGATAGCAGACCCTACTCTCCTACACAACCCCCCCCCAAACGCAGGGACATTAAACTAACCTTGACCAGATAAGTCTTCATGTTCTAAGTGGAAGTACCTGGAGAGACCATCTGCATTACCATGGTCAGTCCCTGGGCGGTGCTCCACTGTAAAGTCCATCCCCTGTAGGGAAATTGACCACCTGAGTAGTTTGGGATTTTCACCCTTCATCTGATTAAGCCATAAGAGGGGCTTATGGTCTGTTTGCACCAGGAAGTGAGTTCCAAACAAGTAGGACCTCAACTTCTTTAATGCCCAAACCACAGCAAAGGCCTCCCTCTCAATGGCTGACCAACGTTTTTCTCTTGGGGTTAGCCTCCTGCTAATGAAAGCAATTGGCTGGTCTTGACCATCTTGATTAAGTTGTGAGAGTACAGCTCCCACCCCCAACTCAGAAGCATCTGTCTGAACAATGAACTGTTTGGAGTAGTCAGGACTCTTTAGGATAGGTGCAGAGCACATGGCCTTCTTCAGGTCTTCAAATGCCTTCTGACAGCTAACTGTCCACTGAACCTTTTTTGGCATCTTCTTGGATGTCAAGTCATTTAATGGTGTCACTATAGACCCATAGTTTTTCACAAACTTTCTGTAATACCCAGTCAGGCCCAAGAAGGCTCTGACTTGTGTCTGGGTAACTGGAGGAGCCCAGTCCTGTATGGCCTGGATTTTGCTTTCCAGTGGCTGAACCTGGCCTCCACCTACTAGGTGGCCCAGGTATACAACCTTACTCTGCCCTATCTGGCACTTTGTGGCCTTGATAGTTAGGCCTGCCTTTTGCAGGGCCTCCAAAACTTTCTTCAGGTGGATCAGGTGATCCTCCCAGGTGGAGCTAAAGACAGCAATATCATCCAGATAAGCTGCACAAAAGTCATCCAACCCAGTAAGGACTTGGTTCACCAACCTTTGGAAAGTGGCAGGTGCATTCTTTAAACCAAAGGGCATTACCACAAACTGATAATGTCCACTAGGGGTAGAGAATGCTGTCTTGGCTTTTGACTCCTCAGCTAGTCTGATTTGCCAGTAGCCAGCTGTCAGATCAAATGTGCTCAGAAACTTGGCAGAAGCCAATCTGTCAATGAGCTCATCTGCTCTTGGAATGGGGTGAGCATCTGTCCTAGTGACAGCATTGAGACCCCTGTAATCCACGCAAAACCTCATTTCTCTCTTACCATCTTGGGTATGAGGTTTTGGCACCAGGACTACTGGGCTGGCCCATGGGCTCTCGGATGGCTCAATCACTCCAAGCTCCAACATCTTTTGCACCTCAGCCCTGATGCAATCCCTGACATGATCAGGTTGCCTGTAGATCTTATTCTTGACAGGCAGACTGTCACCAGTGTCCACAACATGGGTACACCAGTCAGTTTGGCTGGGTGTGAGTGAAAACATTTGCCTGTGAGCCTGCAAAACTTGTCTGCAGTCCCTCTGTTGCTGGTCAGTGAGGCTGCCTGCCAAGGCTACTCCATCAACTGAACCATCATCAGGGTTCTGGGAAAGCAGGTCTGGGAGAGGGTCACTCTCTTCCTCCTGTTCCCCATCTGTGGCCATGAGCAAGCTCATGTCCTCCCTGTCTACAAATGCTTTCAAGCGATTCACATGGATTACCCTGTGAGGGCTCCTGGGTGTTCCAAAGTCTACCAAGTAGGTGACTTCCCCTTTCTTCTCAATAATAGGATAGGGTCCACTCCACTTGTCTTGGAGTGCTGCTGGAGCCACTGGCTCCAGTACCCATACCTTCTGTCCTGGTTGGAACTCTACCAGCACAGCCTTTTGGTCATGCCAAGCTTTCTGCAATTCTTGGCTGGCCTCCAGGTTTTTGGATGCTCTTTCCATGTACTCAGCCATCCTGGAGCGGAGACCAAGTACATAGTCCACTATGTCTAGTTTGGGCTTTTTGAGAGGTAACTCCCATCCTTCCTTCACCAAACACAATGGACCTCTCACAGGGTGGCCAAACAAAAGTTCAAAAGGGCTGTAGCCAACCCCCTTCTGTGGGACCTCTCTGTAAGCAAAGAGCAGGCAGGGTAAAAGAATGTCCCATTTCCGCCTGAGCTTCTCTGGTAATCCTTTTATCATGCCTTTAAGGGTCTTGTTAAATCTCTCCACAAGCCCATTGCATTGTGGATGATATGGGGTGGTAAACTTATAGTTTACTCCACATTCCTTCCACATTGCTTTTAGATAGCTGGACATAAAATTTGTCCCTCTATCTGATAGTACCTCCTTAGGAAAGCCCACTCTTGAGAAAACTGCAATGAGGGCTTTTGCCACCACAGGTGCTGTGGTGGTCCTTAGGGGAATAGCCTCTGGGTACCTGGTGGCATGATCCACTACCACCAGTATGAATCTGTTCCCAGATGCTGTTTGGGGGTCCATTGGACCCACAATATCAATTCCAACTCTCTCAAAGGGGACCCCCACCACAGGTAGTGGTATTAGGGGGGCCTTTGTTGTGCCACCTGACTTACCACTGGCTTGGCAAGTGACACAGGAGCGACAAAACTCCTTGACATCCTCTGACATGTGAGGCCAGTGAAAGTGTGGAACAAGCCTGTCCCACGTCTTGTTCTGGCCTAAGTGTCCTGCAAGGGGAATATCATGGGCCAAGGTAAGGAGGAATCCCCTAAACTGCAGAGGTATCACCAACCTCCTGGTCATGCCAGGCTTGGGGGCTCTAGCCTCTGAGTAAAGGAGTCCCTCATCCCAATACACAGTATGGGTACCTTGGGCATCCCCAGCAGCCTCAGCAGCAGCCTGCTGTCTGAGGGGTTCAAGGGAAGGGCAATCTAATTGAGCCTGCCTCAGGTCTGCCCTTGAGGGTCCCCCTGTCCCCAGAAACTCAACCTGGTCAGGTTCAAGCTCCTCAGAGACAGTCTCCTCTTGGACTGCAGAATCAGTTTCCTCTGAAACCTGATCCTCAACCTGGGGCAAGGTGGAAGGCGAGGCCTTTCCTCTCTTGCTCCTTCTCTTGGGTTGTGGCTGGTCTATTGTCTCAAGATCCACCACTGGTTCAGGAAGGCACTTCTTAGCCTGAGCCCTTGTCATGGCAAGGACATGCTCTGAAATCCCTAGCATTTCTGCATGAGTCCTGTACTCCACTTCTGACCATGCTGAGCTTTCAAGGTCATTGCCTAACAGACAGTCTACTGGTAGGTCTGCACTCACCACAACTTTCTTTAGGCCATCAACCCCTCCCCAGGAGAAGTTCACAACTGCCACACTATGGGAGGTAGTGGAGTTGCTTGCATTGGTTACTAGGTAGCTCTCTCCTAGTACAATCTGTCCAGGGTCCACAAAGCCAGGGGTCACCATGGTGACACTAGCACATGTGTCCCTGTAAGCTTGAGCCAGTTTCTCATTTATTAAGGGAGTCTGCCTGTATTTGCCCAGGTTAGTGGGACTTACTGCAGTGGGCAACTCAATGTCCACATCATACAGGAGAACTGCCTGTGTAGGGACTCTGACTAGGCCAGATCCTACTTCAATACCCAGGGTCAACCCAGCTACACCCTTGGACTGTGTTCCACCACTGCTTACTGTACTTGGGGTTGCAGTTGCTTTAGGAGCTGTAGTGGTGGGAACTGGATTTGCCTTGGTGCACTCACTGCCCCAGTGTGAAACTGATTTGCAGGTATTGCACCAAGGTGTCTTTGGACCTTTGTTCTTCTTCTTCTTGTTACCAGTTTGGGAACCACCCTCCTTACTATTAGTTTGGGGGCCTGAAGACTTCTGGTCTTTTTCTTTATCTTTCTGATTCTGATTACCACCCTTCTGGTCTGTTTTCTTCTGGTCACCACCTTGGTTCTGGGGTTTCTGCTTAATCCTTGTTCTGACCCATTTGTCTGCCTTCTTTCCCAATTCTTGGGGAGAGGTCAGATCAGAGTCAATAAGGTATTGATGCAACAGCTGGTTTGTACAGTTATTAAGGATCTGTTCTCTCATCATAAGATTGTACAATCCTGTATAGTCTGAAACTTTACTTCCCTGTAACCAACCCTCCAAAGCCTTAGTGGCACACTCCACAAAATCAGTCCAGTCTTGAGTCTGTGCTTTCTGGGTGTCTCTGAACAACAACCTGTATTGCTCAGTGGTTAGGCCATACCCTTCAATGAGAGCACTCTTCAAAACAGAGTAGTTTTTGGCATCCTCAGGTCTAACTGTGAGGAGCCTGTCCCTCCCTTTCTCAGAAAAGGAGTACCACAAAATTGCAGCCCACTGATTCTCAGGAACCTGCTGTACCATGCAGGCTCTCTCAAGAGCAGTCATCCATTTGTGGATGTCATCCCCTTCTTTAAAGGGGGGCACAATTTTGGTCAGGTTTCTATTATCATAGGCCCTGTCTTTTTCTCTTGGAAAATTGCTGCCACCAGTGACATCTAAGCCACTTAATTTCTGCTCTCTTGCCAAGGCAAGTCTAGCTTGAGCCAAGGCTACCTCCTCCCTCTCTATCTGGAGTTTGACAGCCCTCATTCTGGCCCTATGCTCTAACTTTTGAGAAGCATTCATGCCTCTCTGTGATTCTCTGGAGGCACTAGAAAGATGAGAGTCCCCTGAGGGAGATCTCACTCTTCTGTTGCCTGGGGGAATCATATGTTGGGTTCTGGGGAGGTGCTGGCCCTCTCCAGTCCCCAGTAGGTCCAAGTTGGCCTGGCTAAGCCTACCAACTGGAACCTGGCTACCCTGATCCTGTACTCCTAAGTCCTCAACATCTGAGTCCTCATCCAAGTCATCATCATCCTCCTCTTCAAGGGGATCAACTGCAGGGGGGTTCCCTCCAGTTCCTGTATCTAGGGAAGCTGCTTTTGCCTTCTCTAAGTCATCCTGTTCTAGGATTTCTACCAGGATTAGGCAGGTGGGGCTTCTGCCCCTTTTTAACCCTCTTGCTTTGCACAAGGCAATCAAGTCTCTGCGGGTTAGTTTGTCATATCCAAAAGTTGCCTGGGTAGGGTCAACTGTCACAGGACTAGACCCTGAGGCCTTTCCTGTGTCAGACATGGTTACTAGTGAGGTGTAAGTGGTGCACTTACCTACACTAAGTGTTTTCCTACTGGACCTTGCTAGTGAGTTGTAGTCAGGGTGTGCTACTCCCTTCAACCTACAACTACTAAGTTCAGTAGAACTTAATATGCTAAGCTTTTGATTTTATATGTACCTAGAGGTACTTGATGTGATCTTTCAATTTGATATAAAGATTGCAATGGTAAAACAACAGCAAGCTCAAATCCGCACCGCTGCTCACCAATGTGAGAAGTTGGCCTGGTAGGGGATGTTTCCAATTCTGGAACCACCTACTACCTGACCAAACAATCCCCTTATGGTGTCTGGTTGTAAGTCAACCTTATTAGACAAGCTATCCTAGGGGTAGCATGGACTAAGCAGCCTAAAGGCTTAACTTAAGAGGTCGTGTTAAGCGAGCTGTTTTACCAAATACAATCCTGTAATACCAAATGAAAGGACACCACACAAGTATATATTATAAAAATATATGTGTTTATTACTAAAACAATCCCCAGTATTCTTTATGAATAAAGGGGCACAAGCGTTAAATCAAAAAGCACTGTTTAAACATACAAGTTGCACAATTATGGATGAGGGCGGGTGGCCACTCAAACCATATACTAAACAAGTGGTATAAGAAAGGCCACTCGAGCAGTGGTTAGGCCTAGGGCCTAGGGAATCGCTGGGAGCAGTCAGGACGAGCAATGCTGAAGTCGGGAATGGCCCTCGGGATTCGGGAGATGTGCGGAAAGCGCACGCATGCACCAATGTTAACCAATGGTGCGTAAAAGTCAAAGAGTTAAAGTTTAAGGACACTTCCGCTGAACCTAGAGGAACAAAACTTAACACACAGACCCTAGAGGTGTGCACCAGTGTGGGAACACCGGCGGAGCAAAGTTACCTCACCCACAGGAAGTGGGTGCACAGGGTCGAAGTGGCGTCGGGTTTTGACACGCAGGCTCTTGGTGCTTGAAGCTGAAAGGGCTGCAGGCAGGGTGAAGACGAAGTGTCCGGTGGAGTCCAAGGGTGGACTCAAGTTGTAGAGTACCTGAAAGCAGAGGGGACAGAGTCTGGGTCACTCAGCAGTGACCAGGGTGGAACCAGGACGGAACCAGGCAATGTCGGGCGCAATCAGGTGGTCGTCGAGGAGCTTCTCTCCGCTGTCACGTGGGCTCTGGGGCATCTGCGACGTCCAGGAGCAGGTCACGATCTGTCCCACGCAGGCTCTCACCGTCGGTGCAGTCGGCTTCAGGTTTGGAGCAAACAAGCCTTGGTAAGAGCAATCCACGCAGGATCGGAAGATTGCTTCTCACTCGGACCAGGAAGGTCAGAGTCAGGGCTCCTTTTCAGGGGAGCTGGTGTGGATCTGGAGCAACCAGATTCACGAGTCTTCTTTGGTAGTTCGTCGGCACAGGGACCACAAGCCAGCTGGCAAGTGACCGGGCCAACGCGTTGAGCCAAATCGTGCCAAAGGGCCCCACGCAGCACTCGTCGAGTGTGGAGGGCTGAACTTCGGCTCAGGAGTAGCTCAGGGTGGGGGCTTCTCAAACCCCGGTGTACAGCTTCGAGGGTCACTCGTGGGCTACACGGTCAGCGTCTCGTGGTCACTTCAAGATGGCGTGCCCCACACTTCCGGTCGCCTCCACGGGTCTCAGCTTTGCAGGGACTGTGGATCGGGCTGTTAGAAGCTGGGCAGGCTTGATCTCGTCGATCTCAGTCGCTCGAGTTCCGGCGGGAACTGCAACTAAGTAGATGTCGAGGGCTGGATGGTGCCTGCTGCTGCAGGGTGGTCACTCCTTGACCACAAGGGAGATTCTTCGGGCTTCCACGTTGAGATGGAGGGCGAAGGGTCCAGAATATCGTTTCAAATGTTTCTTCCAGGAAATCTGATGTGCATTGGCACTGCTCCCACTCTTATTCGAATCTGGTGGGCGTGATTACCTGCTAGGTCCCCTCCTATGGGTGGGACCCAGGAAGTGGGTGGATACACCCCCTTCCTTTGATCCAGGCCGCCCTGGCACGAGGGCTGGAGTGCCCCAGAACCGGTTTGGCCGGATTATGCAAGGGGCAGCCTTGTGCGCCCCAGGCAGTGTCTGGTTTCTTTCAAACCTCCCTGCTACAATACACTATCTCCTGTCTGGAGGGCGGTGACACCCTCCTGTGACAGGAAACCCTTTGTCCAGGACCCCCTTGACTGGGTTTCGGTCAGCTCCAGGGGTCCAGACATTTGTCTGTGGCAGAGGCATCCATTTTGTGGATCTTAAGGCCTTTGGAGAAATCAACCGCATTAAAGTGAAGTAACATGTCTTACCCCTCTAGAGGGGTGGAATGCCATCCCCGTCGCCAGAACTGGCGAGGGGATGGTATTCCAAAGCGTATGACACCTTACACGACATGTTTTGATAAAGCCAAACCAGAGTTGCTAAATAACCGCGAGGATTATAAGGCACTTAATAGTATATGGTATGGCATTATCCTGAAACAGCTTAGGGATTTGTTCCCGACGGCTGCAGACAGGCTCAGCTCATGCTAGAGCTCCATCTCACATAAAAACCATGCACCCAGCCTCCAGGATTGGTGAGGCCTGTCTATAGGAGTGGCTCACAGGTTTACATGTGTCCAGATATAGGTTTAGACATAGGTATACTATATCTAAGCAAGGGGTGTGTACACCACCTTACCCCAGCTGAGTGATCAGCCAGTTGTGTCAATTTAAGAACCAGCCAGGGGTGGCAAAAGATATGCTGCAGCCCCTGGTAGGCCTTAGTGGCTCCTGTGCCCTGTGCACCTATAGTGCATTCTACAGGGGCTGACAAGGAGTCCATTTCCAATTGGTATGTGCCTATAGCACATGTGTCATTAATTTAGTGAGAGAACAGCAGGCTGGGGGTCTGATCAGCAGGCCCACAGCCTCAGTAGTCGAAAACCAGTGAAGCAAAAAGCAAAAATTTGGGGTGACCATAGGATAGCAGACCCTACTCTCCTACAGTAACCATGGAGAGCAGCCTTCAGGCTTAGTCCAGAAGGAGTGTAAAGTAGCTTGTTTTACCAGAACATAATCTTATTGGCATAGATTAAGTGAAAAAGAATCACATAGTGTAAAAGATATGTATTTATTATAAGACACTCTCTAACACATACAGATATCTCCTACCTGGAGATATAACTGAATATACATCGTGCTTATGGCAACTAAGCGACCTTGCGTTAATCAGGCCGCAGGACATCGAAGGGCACCTAGCCCTGAGATCTGCTAACACTGTACAGAAGCGGAATTGGCAGTGTTTACACCCTTCGTTTTCCCCGACCCTTATGCTATGGTGGCAAGGAGTGCATGTATAAGATGAAAAACTTACTAAATCACTCCTACTCCAGGTGATTCTGCCATTAGTGCCAGGGGTTGGGGCCCTGGGCCGTGTCCGGTCGCGGACGGGCGCAGACGGGCTTGGCTTAGGCGCGGCTTCGGCGCGCATCCGGCGCGCCCGCTGCGCCAGTCCGATGCGCCGTCTGGCCGGAAGGCACATTATATGGAGTGTGAGGGGGGTGGGGGGGCGGCGCGACTAGAGTGCACCCCCAGCCACACCTAAAATGGCGCCCACCGCCACCAGCGCCGAATCCCACAAGACGGCTGGGCAAGGCAGGGAAAGAGAATATCAGCGTGTGCAGAGAATGTCAGTGTTCCTCAATAGTTTCCCCAGTTAAAACTCTAATTAAAAGCCCCCAAGTGAAGATTCATCAAAACGATCTTTCCAGCTTTTAAAATACAAATTCACAGGTAAAAATGCCAGCAAGTGGTTTCTGAATAAAATCGCTCGCAGCCCTAGTGTCTCTCACCAGGGAGAGCTCAAGAAAGGCAGCGAGGGCTTCAGAAGGCAGCTCTAAATAGCCTCGGAGGGCGGGGGGCCGGCGCGACTAGAGCGCACCCCCAGCCACACCTAAAATGGCGCCCACCGCCACCAGCGCCGAATCCCACAAGACGGCTGGGCAAGGCAGGGAAAGAGAATATCAGCGTGTGCAGAGAATGCCAGTGTTCCTCAATAGTTTCCCCAGTTAAAACTCTAATTAAAAGCCCCCAAGTGAAGATTCATCAAAACGATCTTTCCAGCTTTTAAAATACAAATTCACAGGTAAAAATGCCAGCAAGTGGTTTCTGAATAAAATCGCTCGCAGCCCTAGTGTCTCTCACCAGGGAGAGCTCATGAAAGGCTCCTGATATTGTAGGAGGCTGGCTTAGTATATTAGTATATGTTGCTCACTTATGTAAGTGTAGCACCCTGCACTTATCCAGACAACCATTATGGTGACTTTAGTGGTCTTAGACAACCTTAGAACGCTCTCTAAGTGGTAACCATGGAGAGCAGCCTTCAGGCTTAGTCCAGAAGGAGTGTAAAGTAGCTTGTTTTACCAGAACATAATCTTATTGGCATAGATTAAGTGAAAAAGAATCACATAGTGTAAAAGATATGTATTTATTATAAGACACTCTCTAACACATACAGATATCTCCTACCTGGAGATATAACTGAATATACATCGTGCTTATGGCAACTAAGCGACCTTGCGTTAATCAGGCCGCAGGACATCGAAGGGCACCTAGCCCTGAGATCTGCCAACACTGTACAGAAGCGGAATTGGCAGTGTTTACACCCTTCGTTTTCCCCGACCCTTATGCTATGGTGGCAAGGAGTGCATGTATAAGATGAAAAACTTACTAAATCACTCCTACTCCAGGTGATTCTGCCATTAGTGCCAGGGGTTGGGGCCCTGGGCCGTGTCCGGTCGCGGACGGGCGCAGACGGGCTTGGCTTAGGCGCGGCTTCGGCGCGCATCCGGCGCGCCCGCTGCGCCAGTCCGCTGCGCCGTCTGGCCGGAAGGCACATTATATGGAGTGTGAGGGGGGTGGGGGGGCGGCGCGACTAGAGTGCACCCCCAGCCACACCTAAAATGGCGCCCACCGCCACCAGCGCCGAATCCCACAAGACGGCTGGGCAAGGCAGGGAAAGAGAATATCAGCGTGTGCAGAGAATGTCAGTGTTCCTCAATAGTTTCCCCAGTTAAAACTCTAATTAAAAGCCCCCAAGTGAAGATTCATCAAAACGATCTTTCCAGCTTTTAAAATACAAATTCACAGGTAAAAATGCCAGCAAGTGGTTTCTGAATAAAATCGCTCGCAGCCCTAGTGTCTCTCACCAGGGAGAGCTCAAGAAAGGCAGCGAGGGCTTCAGAAGGCAGCTCTAAATAGCCTCGGAGGGCGGGGGGCCGGCGCGACTAGAGCGCACCCCCAGCCACACCTAAAATGGCGTCCACCGCCACCAGCGCCGAATCCCACAAGACGGCTGGGCAAGGCAGGGAAAGAGAATATCAGCGTGTGCAGAGAATGTCAGTGTTCCTCAATAGTTTCCCCAGTTAAAACTCTAATTAAAAGCCCCCAAGTGAAGATTCATCAAAACGATCTTTCCAGCTTTTAAAATACAAATTCACAGGTAAAAATGCCAGCAAGTGGTTTCTGAATAAAATCGCTCGCAGCCCTAGTGTCTCTCACCAGGGAGAGCTCATGAAAGGCTCCTGATATTGTAGGAGGCTGGCTTAGTATATTAGTATATGTTGCTCACTTATGTAAGTGTAGCACCCTGCACTTATCCAGACAACCATTATGGTGACTTTAGTGGTCTTAGACAACCTTAGAACGCTCTCTAAGTGGTAACCATGGAGAGCAGCCTTCAGGCTTAGTCCAGAAGGACTGTAAAGTAGCTTGTTTTACCAGAACATAATCTTATTGGCATAGATTAAGTGAAAAAGAATCACATAGTGTAAAAGATATGTATTTATTATAAGACACTCTCTAACACATACAGATATCTCCTACCTGGAGATATAACTGAATATACATCGTGCTTATGGCAACTAAGCGACCTTGCGTTAATCAGGCCGCAGGACATCGAAGGGCACCTAGCCCTGAGATCTGCCAACACTGTACAGAAGCGGAATTGGCAGTGTTTACACCCTTCGTTTTCCCCGACCCTTATGCTATGGTGGCAAGGAGTGCATGTATAAGATGAAAAACTTACTAAATCACTCCTACTCCAGGTGATTCTGCCATTAGTGCCAGGGGTTGGGGCCCTGGGCCGTGTCCGGTCGCGGACGGGCGCAGACGGGCTTGGCTTAGGCGCGGCTTCGGCGCGCATCCGGCGCGCCCGCTGCGCCAGTCCGCTGCGCCGTCTGGCCGGAAGGCACATTATATGGAGTGTGAGGGGGGTGGGGGGGCGGCGCGACTAGAGTGCACCCCCAGCCACACCTAAAATGGCGCCCACCGCCACCAGCGCCGAATCCCACAAGACGGCTGGGCAAGGCAGGGAAAGAGAATATCAGCGTGTGCAGAGAATGTCAGTGTTCCTCAATAGTTTCCCCAGTTAAAACTCTAATTAAAAGCCCCCAAGTGAAGATTCATCAAAACGATCTTTCCAGCTTTTAAAATACAAATTCACAGGTAAAAATGCCAGCAAGTGGTTTCTGAATAAAATCGCTCGCAGCCCTAGTGTCTCTCACCAGGGAGAGCTCATGAAAGGCTCCTGATATTGTAGGAGGCTGGCTTAGTATATTAGTATATGTTGCTCACTTATGTAAGTGTAGCACCCTGCACTTATCCAGACAACCATTATGGTGACTTTAGTGGTCTTAGACAACCTTAGAACGCTCTCTAAGTGGTAACCATGGAGAGCAGCCTTCAGGCTTAGTCCAGAAGGAGTGTAAAGTAGCTTGTTTTACCAGAACATAATCTTATTGGCATAGATTAAGTGAAAAAGAATCACATAGTGTAAAAGATATGTATTTATTATAAGACACTCTCTAACACATACAGATATCTCCTACCTGGAGATATAACTGAATGCACACAACACTTTGCAAATAAAACAGGTAAGCAGCACAAATACACAGTGGTCTCCAGGGGGAGACCAAACCATATACTAAAATAATGGTATTCGAACCACGACTCAAGGCAAGACTACACCCTGAAGATGAAGAAGCGCTGGGGACCCAAGAAACCACCCAAGGTAAGTAACCAGGAACGCCACAGAGGCAGTATGCAGAGTGGAAACACTACCGCATGTCCTTCCAAGTCAATGGGTAAGTCGCATTGCAATTTTAAAAGAAGAAGGACACTTCCCAGTGGACCCTGACGAAACCGTGCAGAAGACAGAAGGTTGGAGAGCCACCCCACCCATGGATACCCTAGGAACCATGATTCCTACACCAGGGAAGCTGGGTGCATAGTTGTGAAGTGGCGTCGGAAACCACCCTCAAACTCAATGGAGGGCTTCAGGAAGATGCCGCTGGCGAAGAAGGTAAAAGTGACCAGTGGAACCTAAAGGTGGATTCAAGATGAGAAGTACCTGCAAGCAGAGAGGACACAGTCTATGCCACTCAAGAGTCACCAGGAGGCACGGAAGACGAATGCCCACTGATGTCAGTGTTGCAGGAGAGTTAATAGTGACCTTGGAGCTGCAGCTGGGTGGCCCAGGCAATGCTGTGGACAGCCAGGAGCCATTCACGAGCTGTCTCATGTCGAATATCGAGAGTTGAGGGGTCGGAGCACCAACATGCCTTGCCAACTGCAAACATATGTGGCAAGCAAAAAAGGTGCAGTGTCAGGACCAGCAAAATCCAAGTGACTCACCACGAGCAAGGGAGTCAGAGTATGCCTCACGCATACTGGTATATTAGATAAGGAGAGCTCACTGGAATCAAAGAAGACTCTCGATAGAACCCACAGGCTGGAGGCACAGTTGTCACAAGAGGACCTCAGGCAGCTCACCAAAGATGCAGGCCCATGGTGCAAGAGATGTGGTGAGGACAGAGATCTTGGTTGCAGGAGATGCTTGAGGTAGGGGCTACTTGGAGCCCAATGATCTCTAAGGAAGAGAGCCAACAAGCCTTTGCAACATCAAGTCAACATGGTGCACAGGGGTTCAGTTCCAGCGGTTCCGACAAGGGATACTGGCCTCAAACTTGGTGAGAAGACAGAGCAGGCCTCAAGGGAGTTGTGAAACTACCACCTGTGTTGCTGATCCTTTCGGAGTCTGTGGGAGCTCTGGATCAGCAGACCGATCAGCTGTACTGCTGTGCCATCAGATGCAGGGAAGTAACTTCTTCACTTCAAGGGACATTCCTTCAGGTGTCCAAAGGCCTTAGAAGGATCCTGTATGGAGCACTGGCAGAGACGTTGCAGCAAACTTCCAGGACAACGAGATCAGGAGCAGTGGTTGTCTTTCCAGTGGCAGTCTCTGTGCCCAGAGCAAAGTCCAGCGAAGTCCAGAGTGCCCAGACAGTCGAAGATGAAGTGGTGTCTGACATGAACCGTGTCCCATGATGAATCTAGGGACCCACCCACAGGTAATCCCTTAAGTACCCTAAGTAAAGGGTTGGGATGATTCAGGGGTCCCTCCCAGAGGAGGGGCTGGATAGTGGGGAGGATACTGCCATGTCCTTTGTCCAGTTTCACACCAGAGTGGAGCGAATGGCTCCCTGAACTGGTTTGAACCGGAGTATGCAGGAAGGGCACCAAGTGTGCCCTTCAAGCAGTCTCAGTGGCACTGGCCGTGCCCCCACACCCCCCATACACTAAACCCTGTCTGGGAGGTGGTCACATCTCCCTGTACCAGGATATCTCTTGTTCTGCCTTCCCCTGCTCAAGCTTGGCTCAGCAGCAGGAGGGCAGAATCATGTATCTAGTCAGCAGCAGCCCTAGCTTGCAGTCCGGTTCTGGAAGACTGGTACAGGGAGCACTGAGGGTCTCCCAGGGGAGATTTACAGTGCATGGAATCATACCTCCCACACCTTCTACAGTGTGGGGGTATGATTCCAACATGTTTGATACCAAACATAACAGAGTTCATTACAGCCAGTTTAGAGATATTCATTGTGTAATGATGCATGGCCACTCTATATATCAATTTCATAATGACCTATGCACTCACAACCCAGGAGAATGGGCTCCGAAGGTTGTAGGAGTGTCCCGCTCATGCAGGGGTGACCTCACACTTAGAACTGACCACCCTGTCTTCAGGATTGAAAGGCCTGTCTTAAGTGCAGTGACCTCAGATATAGGGATACCTATATCTGTTGTAACTGGTGCTAGCACCATCTTACACAGGCTGCAATGGCAGGACTGCAGTCACAGTTTGAGAGGTCTCCCATGGCTGGCATAATACATGCTTCAGCCCATGGGGGACCCCTGGTGTACCTATGCCCTGGGTACCTCAGTACCATATACTAGGGACTTACAAGAGTACACCTTTTGCCAATCCGGGATGTACCTAAGTACTCACAATATCCAATTTAGGAGATAAAAACTTGGGTCCTGATTAGCAGGATCCTAGTCAGACTAGTCAGAAACCATAACAACACCAGTCAAAAAGTGAGGGTAACCATGCAGAAGTATCCTACCTTCCTTCAGACATATATATATATAAAGTTTGATTAGTCCAATATAATTTTGTTTAAACAAAATATATTTTTTAATTTTAAGGGATAACACTGTTAGGAAAGGGGCATGAAAACTGATTTCGCTTTCTAGCTCTTTCAAAGTATTATTGGTGTAGATATTGTTCCGGAGTATTTTACTTCCTTTGTGAAACATGTTACAGTACTGTCTGTCTGGGGTCTGTCAAAAACTCTGTCTACTATGTATGATTGTTTGTTTCTTAGCAGACCATTTTTGTGTTCAGTTATTTGTGATATATATATGTTCTTCATGTTGGTATCCCTGATGAAGCCGTTGTAAGGTGAAACGCGTTGGCTGCGCTACCTTGGAATTTCACAAAATAAAAATCCTACACTAATGATCAAGACGTTAAAGCATATGTCTAATGTTGAATGTGATACTCCACAATTATTTCTGTTGCCTCTCTATCTTGTGTAAAAATGTAGGTAATAGAGGAAGGCAATAGAAGGAAGTGCTCTCTAGAATGGCAGCAACTGCTCTCTGTAGCAAAAGAAACAGTACACAGAACCAGTAATTCTGTTTCGAGATGATCTCCGAAAATTATTTTCTGTTAGAGTGCCAGCATGCCTATAATAGCAAGTCATCCACCTTTCTAAAATACACAGTGTTTCAAGAAGCTGTATAAACTGAAAGAAGACATCATTAGGAGGAGCAGCAAAGTCATCACCCACCCAAATTTCAATAGGAAATATAAGAGCTAGGTTGCAATCAAAAGGTTTAATTGAGGACCGTGTATTTAATATGAACAACCCTGCTTTTCTGCTCACACATGGTGAGCTGGGAATTAACTTCAGAGATGAAGGGGGATTATTTTGTCACAAACTAGAGACTGAGAAAAGACAGCATATGCAGTAGTGAATAAAACCACACAGAATTAAATCCAGAGGATGTTTTATTGGAGCACCCACAGTCCAGGAGCAAGGCAGAACAACTGACCTAAGGACTCTGTGGAATTCAGAACATGGGTTAAACAGAAACATAATTACATCCATTACATTGAAGAATAGCAATCAAAATGTTAAGCTGACCCTGCAATGCATCTAAGCTGTACTGCAACCCTTAACATTCTACAATAAGGCTAACAATGTACAGTACTACAGCGTTCATGCCCAGAGACGGAGACCAGAGCTCTTCCAGAGTATCAGCAGTATCCTCTGAAAACGAAAAGAGGGGCAGTTAATCCTGATACGATTGGTTTAAGAATGTACCAAGACAGTCTTGCTTTGGGTGCAGTGCCAGAATGGACATGCATTGAGTGGAGTGGCTTCATGTGTCCATATTAGCGGCCCCGCCAGTTAGGAGTTGCCTACTACAGCTAACAACTCCTCCCTGATTGAAATAGAATGGCAATGAGAAAGTAAAGGTTCAAATTGTGTGGTAAAACAGGTAGAGTTTAACAGATGTTCCTAAATATTAAGAGGCACACCCAGGTCAGCCCTAATAGGAAATAAACAGGGATCATTTGTGGACCCGAAGCTGCAAAATGACTAAAACAATGCCCACCTGGAGAATAATGTCACAATCCATCTCAAAACCTAAGCAGATGCCACTAAATAAAGCAACATTCTACAATGTCGAATGTTATGATTGTCAATGATGCTGGATTGGGTAAAGACAACTGTGGCCCCAATTTACCAACACTTTGCCCGGGTTTGTGGTACCTTTGTAATCCAAACCTGTCAGAAAGCATTGTGGTTGGATTTGCTTTAGAACGCAAATCATAAAGTAAAGGAGCGCTATTCACTACTTTGTACTAGTTAGCGTAAAGGGGCATACCTTGGGTGTTAGATACGCACATGGGCAGTGCCATCTATCACTCATGGGGTTTGCCACAAATTCCTATCCTCTAACATTTGTTTCATCACAAAATCACACCTCTTCAAGGCACGTGTCACACTGGGTCAAGCTCTAAAACTCACTATATTTTTCCAACGTTGAGTGTGTACTGCACTATACTGCACACATATAATGTATGAAAAGTTTAAGCATAATTTGTGTACTGGAAGGATCCCTTTCCGGTGAACAACCTATGTTTCACACCACGCACACGCTTGTACTGTGGTGCAAGGCTGTGTGCGTTGGTGCTTGGCAGCCTAAGGTGTGCCACCAAAGGGAGAATGGAAAACAGCCCATATTTGGGGCAGTTCTGGTTTCTCTCTTTCACACAATGCAGTGCAGCAACTTTGGTTGTTGTGTGGCATGAAATGTTAGTAAATCTGCCCCTGGGTTTGTTTTTAACACTGATTGACTCCTTACAGGCACGTGCAGAAAAACAGGATACCATTATGCTCAAAAGGTACCCATTAAAACGTTGCCTCCATTTAACAATATGAATATTATTTGTTAAAACAGATGCATATAAAACATGTAGCTGTATGCAGGAACTTTTTATTCCTCTCCTTGATGTAATACAAGTCCACTTTAAAAGGAGGTCATGAAAACCCTTTCCCACTCTCAGACAAGAATCGCAAGCCTCCCCTAATGTGCTCTGTTTATAGATCAGTGCTGACACCTCCTGCAGCCTTTAATCCCCCCTGATAAATGAAACAGGATTCTCCTGCTAATCTGGGGTTTTCCCATAGGTGTGCTTGACTGCTTTGAGCTAAGCCTTGGTGCGGGGCCTCCCTGAAACGACTTTCTTTAGATAAGGCTTTTGGAGACTCTACCATAGATCTGTCAGCATCTCCCTAATGCTGACCACATTACATTGCATTGTCTTTGCATTTCTAACATGCCCTAAACCTCATTCATCACTGCTTGTTTTAGCATCAGAAGGTCCTGGAGCGGCAAAGCAGGGGATGTGGTCTGCCACGAGGTGATTTAACGCCCCTAGTGAGCCCAATGTATATTTAGAGCTGAAAGGGTTGCGATGCAAAAAGTTAAGCACAATTGCAGAACTGCAGCAAGTTCATTTGCACTATTTCTTCTGCTGTGCAACAGGCAAAAGAGCATTTGAGCTTTAAGCAGAACAATTAAACATACTGATTATTTCTGCAGCATATGCATATTAGTAAACTGGTCAAACTGAAATGTATCCCACTTTGCAAACGTTAACGGTGGGACGAGGTTTAACGCAAAACCAGCTTGTTCACTGACATATTGATCAGTAAAATAGTGGAACATTACTTTGCTTCCTTTTTGTAAAACAAGAAAAAGATTGAAAGTGAACAGGATTTCTTTGTTATAAGTTTGACTGCAATTGCAGAAAGAGTTCACAGCACTGGTTTGTCACGCAGACCCTTCTGTTTTTTTCTGCTGGTGCAAAAATCTGTAATATGGAATGGGGCAAACTCTGTTATGTGCATTCTTTAATGCACAAGCAACAACATGTTATGGGGCATATTTACTAAAAAATTACGGAGCGTGGAGCTGCACCTTAATCAGCAGAGACGTGTTGTATTCTCATGTTGTGTCACTTGCACCTTTCCCCTTTAAGTTATTGATTCTATTTAGATTCTTGAGTTGCTGATGTTCTGTACATTGCTTCTTGTGGGCAGTTTCCTGCTAGCCTTGGTGGGAGCACCAACTATTCTCTGTTACTTATAATAAACACCTTTATCTACAATTATATATCTTTGGTACCAGCCTACTTCATTTACTACAGATGGCGACATTTTTAAAATACATGGATGCGCTGTATTCACAAGAATACAGCACACCCCTCTGTTTCCTCTAGTGGAAAAAAGCAGCCTAGCGCTAGTGCAGGCACCCTGCGACCATGTGGCAAGGGTGCCTGAGCTGTGGGGAGATTGTTTATGTGCAGGAAAGGACACATTCCTACACATAAACAAACATTCATGGTGATTTGCTCTGCAGCACACATGGAAAGAGCAAAAAAAGAGGAGAAATCAATGGTTTTTCCTCGTATTGCCATTCTAATTCCTGGTCATCCATGGCATTGGAATGGCCCTGTTTTGGTGCTGCCTTAACCTTGTAAATCTGGGGCAGCATCAAAAACTATTGAGTGTTGCGGTGGAACAACCACAGCAACACCCATTGCACGCCCCTTTGCTGCAGCGGCTACAGCGGAAAAGGGCATATTTACAAGGTGACATTAGGCCACATTAAAGGCCTAATTACATTGTCTTAGTCAAGGACTGACCGACACCCAGTCGGCGGTACCGACCGACCAATTAGGATGTGGTTCGGTCGCACTTCTATACTGTACAATGGGAGCATGCATTCCGGCTGGAATGCTTGCTCCCATTGTAAAATGTGAGGTGCAGTTTATCCCTGCACCCATGGCGGCCACCTCAAGGTGCCTGCCACAAGGTGCAGGGATCCACAGGGGGTACCATTAGTGCTCCCTGGGCCTCTAATTGGAGACCATGCACCAAAGGGGAGCCTGTTGGGGTTCCCCGAAGTCGAGTTCAGACAACCTTTCTGTGTCAGAAAGGCTGGAAAGAAAGGCTGTGTAAACCCAACATCGTTATCCCTCGGGTGGAAAGAGCCACCCTTGGGATTACTGTCCGCTTTCCGACTGGCGGGTGGGTTCTCTAAGCTTGTCGGAAACCAGTCGGAAAGCCTGTTTGGATTCTTTTCTGACCGACTAGATCATAATGGGTTAGTCGGAAAGAAAGCCGACCGGCATATTAGGATGCGGTCGGTATTTCTCTGACCGCTGGTCTGAGCCGTTTCTGACCGCATCGTAATTAGGCCCTAAGTGGCTTAGCACCACATTGTAAATATGGGAAATGGAATTATGCCACCGGAGCAACAAAAAAAGTGATGATCTGGTGGCAATAGTCGCTTGTACAATAGTGGCTTGTAATTTCGTTACATGCACTGCATCACCAAATGCGATGCAGTGCGCGCAACAAAATTCATTTTTATTTATTTATATGTTTACTTATCTTTTAAACTCCGTGATCCATACATTACTACCCCCCACTCTGCCCGTCCCCCTCCCCACGTCACCGCCCGGCAGGTACTCCCACCGCCGGCCGCGGCTGTCTACCACTGCTAACCAGTGCTAAAGAGCTTGTGCTCTCTCCTTAAAACACGTTAGATTGGGTTATACCCAATTAGCAAATTACAGTTTAAAAAAATGTCCCTAGTAAAGTGATACTACAAGTGCCCAGGACCTGTAAATTAAAATCTACTAGTGGACCTGCAGTACTGATTGTGCCAACAACTTAAGTAGCACTTTAAACATGTCTCAAGATTGCCATTGCAGCCTGTGTTTGTGCAGTTTTAAACTGTCATTTTGACATGCCAAAGTAAACTTTTGCCAGGCCCAAACCTTCCTTTTTAATACATATCAGTCGATTCGATTCAAATAACTTTATTTCGATTCCACAAAGGAGTCATAAAAGTATACATCAATATAAAAACATAATTTGGCATAAAAGACCACAATACATATTTACATATTTCGGGTTTTCAATACATTTAGAAAAATAACCGTACACATAAATATAGTATTGACATAAAATACTAAGTTAGGTTCATCAACAAACCAACATAAAGAACAATTTATGGGAATTTCCACCTACAGCTAATTTCAGTATCGGTTTCTAATAACAAAAGCTGATCTGATAAAACTGAGTACAGCATTACAAATGTTTGGGGTTGACAGGGATAATAAATGTTCATAGCCCTCTTTGTAGTAACATGATCCAAAGGATTGTAGAACTGGTCTAATAAAAGTATTTCTTGGGACCTTGTACAGAGCACAAAAAAGAATAAGGTGCAGCGTATTTTGCGAAACCTTATCATTACAGGGGCAAAAAGGTAGTTTTTCACACCACCCCCCTTGCTTTGGAAAGGCAAAAAGGAAGTGTAAAGTACTAAGGCGAAACCTTGTCAAATAAAAACGCCATTGCATATTGATAATATATGATAGATAAAAAGGTTGCATCAGTTTGCCCCTAACACGCAGTGCATGTTCACTGTTCCTTAAGGTACCCAAATTAGAACCATAGGCATTTTTAATAGTTAACTTTGCATCCTTGCTGATCATATCAGGGTTTTCAAACATATTACCTAACCCAATCTTATAAAAGGTATCCCTAACATATAGGAGCCATGGAATCTCCCTATAATGGTCAAGTTTGAGGCAATCTTGTAAAATATCTTTTGTCAATTTCAGTTCTTCAGATTGCCAAACTTTAGACCATAATAGTAGTGGAGCTACATGTATAATGTCACTTACAAACTCCATACCAACCTCCTCATGGCAAAAACTGTTCGACGTACCCGTTGGGACAGATAAGAGGCGTTTTATAAATTTATTCTGCATAATATTCTGCAACTTTTCACAATTATGTGACCCCCAAACTCCGGCGCCAAAAGTTATAACAGAGACACACTTGGCTTTATACAAGGATATTATTTCTGCTATTCGCCGTTGTCCTAGTTTACTAGCAAAACGAAAAAGGGCTTCAATTGATTGTGTAACCTTTTGGACCCGAGCTAATATCAAAGGTTCCCAATTCAATTTCTTGTTAAATAGGTTACCCAAATAATTAAAGTTATCAACTTTCACTATGATTGAATCCTTTACCATATACCTACGGATTTTAACACTTTTTGGGCCGCAAGTCATGGCAAATGATTTAGTGAAATTGACCCTAAGATCTAAATTTTCCATAAAAGTATCAAAAGCATTCAGACAAATCTGCATGCTATTGGGAGTGAGGGTCATTAAAACAGTGTCGTCTGCGTATGACAACATTGGAATTCTTTTTCCATTAATCTGTGGAAAGTCAGCGCCAGATTCTAACAGAAAACTTTCTAGTCCATTAGTATAGACCAGGAATAAAAAAGGAGCTAAAATACATCCCTGACGGACACCTTCAGTAGATAATATAGGTCTAGTCTTCTCCCCACCAGGGCCATATCTGACTCTCACTGTTGTGGCGGCATGGAGCATATCAGTCACCCCTTGGGTAGGCCCTGGAAAGTCCGGCATGAAGGGTGTAATGTATTTAAAAAGTAGGGCATGTACTTTTAAGTTTTACAAATCCTGGTAGTGAAAACCTCTTACATTTGTGTTTCACTACTATAAGAACTACCTCTCCAATAGGATGGCATTGGAGTTATCTTATTATATTTTATGTGTCATTTCCAAATGGTAACAGGTAATCAGTTCATGTGTGGTGTATCTGGAATTGGAATTTAAAATCCTAACTTATGGTGATGTCGGATTTTAAATTACAGTTTTGAAAATGCCACTTTAGAAAGTCACGTACAAACAAGGGGGGGTGGGCCCTATGTCACACATCTAGATTGGGCCAGTAAATATATAGAAAAAGAGATTCTTAGCTGACCGTTTTTGTGCTGTCAATAGTTAAACATGAAGAACCGGGTTTTAGAACCCACCGGCGCCAGGGACACGCCCAAAGTCTTCGGGTTCTCCTGTCTTGGCAAACAGAGGCACGGAATACTTCTAGGTGGCGTCAGAGATCAAATTTAATAGCTGCAGCTAGTAACAGTAATCTCAGCAATACAACATGGTGTACAACTCAAGAAACTGTTCAAATTCATAGAGCAACACATCACCTTTTATACACAATATTTTCATTATAAATGTACACCCACTGCGCAAAATTCTGACCAACAGGACACATTTTCTAACTGAGTATCACATTAACAAAAACCCAATTTACAGTTACCCAACCCAAAAGTTAATTATTAGGAATGTCCCAAATTCAATCTTTGCAAGCCGGACAAATTTATAATTGAAAGCACTACCCATGTAATTAAAAGTCGTAAGGAAAGAAACAATTCAGATGCTGATTAGGATAAGATATGTGCAAGGAAACTAAAGGTTAACGAGGTCCTGAACATTGATTGGCAATCTCAGACAACGATCAGCCAGAGAAATTGGCTTTGTGAAGGGTCAGTTTCAGGTGAAGAGGTCAGCGTCCTGCAGTTCACTCACAAGTCAGAAAAAGGCCTGTTTAATGCATACATGAACAATGTGGCCCATGCAACATTTGTTCGTTCGGTTACCTCCACGGCCTACGTGAGGGCAACACAAAATGGCGTCACGAACAACGCAAACAAAATGGAGTCCGGTCACGAAAACCACGGAACCTCAGACCTCCTTTTGCCATTACGTAGGCAATGACCTAAACTCACGTCAATCTGAATCCAGGTCTATATCTATTCTCATCAGGTTATCAAGGTGTTGCTGTAACATCATCTTATTATCCTTCACTTTTCTCGGGACTGGTCTTCTCACACAGATTGTAGCACAAAGACTACTAATGGCGTGACCCCACTGGATGCATAAGCAACACGAGAAAAGGATCGCTAAAGCCATACCAAGGAACATCAGAATCTTCCATCCCCATTTGGACAGCAGTTCCCAAAACCATCCTATCAATGACCAGTTCCCTTCGTCTACATGTATAGACTCAGCGGACTTATGTAACCTCAAGATGGCTTGGTACACTGTTGGGGCGTTATCTGGTATGAAAACGCAGCAACTAGACCCGATCAATTTACATACTCCATCTCTATCTGCAAGTATAATATCTAAAGCAAAGCAGTTCTGTAATGTCATAAGGCGATCCGCTTGAAGCTCGGCTGTAATATTGCTAAGGGCACCTGCAGTCTCATTTATAGTGGCCTCGACCACTCTCGTAAGCTGATGAATTGTCCTACCATTAGCCATAGGACCCCAAAAGGGCAGGAAACCCTTAAAGAAGTCTCCAACTTCTTGTGCGGCAGTGTCTTTCACATCGATAACACCTCTACCATATCTTGTCTTATGGTAGTTGAAAGCAGCTGTGTATGTTTGGGGAAGCAAAAATGCCACATAACATGTGCCTGAAAAATCAGAAGGCAACCATGTATATGCTCTATCATAACAAACAAAATACATGCCTTTAGCTGGCACGAACGATGGAGATTTCTGGGATGTATAGACATAGGGGTGAACACACACACTCTTACCAAGCTGAGCTCTCGGAATCTGACCATTACCTTGCAGACAAAGGTGACCTCGGTGGGGTACAATCCAAATAGGCGGAGACCTTTTTCGTCTCTCCTTCTCTGTCAGACTAATGCTATATCCAGTCTTGTTCCAACCAATATATGCTCATACCTCATCTTTAGGGATAGCATTATACGCATCAATATCTCTGATCATATCTACTATTCCCTGTATCAAGGCATTATTACTCGCATTATCTTTGATGGAACGTACAGGAGATGCTTCATTCGCATGGATAAACATTGACTGGAGTGCCCATACTGACCCATTAGTCGAAAAAGGCAAAACCAAATATGGCATTCCCTTATCAGTCGTATGTGGCATAAGACCACAAACCCAACAATTCGTGGTATTTACAACTAGCTAAAGCTGATGTAACATCTGTATAAACGAATTGTTCACAAATTCTAATCTTCGTGTCTGTTCATGTTCAGGCAACGTATGAAACTCATGTGGGGAAACAGTAGGAAAAGAAAAAGTAGGTTGGGAGGTAGATGCAATTGTCTGTTGTGATGCATAAAAAATCCAACCCACACAAACCAACGTAATGTTCAAAAGCATAAGAAAACACATTATTAAAAAACATTTGCTACGAAACAATATACACATTTGCACTCTGAAATCAACTCTTTTAACACCCTTGTCGGACTCAAAAGACTCCATCCTCTAACGTGCTGCTCATGGCAATTTTCCTTCTTCAGTTAAGTGTGCGTCAAGATCGTACTAACGACCCTAAACCACAGACCTTGTGTCAATACGCGGCTCACCCCTTAAGAACTTATACCGTGACCCTGCAGCTGAGTCCGGATGGTGACTCGAAAAAGAAAAAGTAAAAAAGTCTCTTGATCTGACAAGGTGTAATTCACTACATAAAATTTTTTAGATTTATTTGTCCATTTCAAACGTCCTTTTTCGATCTCAGATTGTAGCGCTCTTTGCCAGGCACAGTCTGATCCTTAAAGAGGAGTTCCGGATTCGTCGTGTCGAGTCTCAGAGACGGAGGCACCGCAGCTTTCAGAACATCATCATCCTCGCGTTCCGACTGAGTCCATGTCAAATGTGCATCACTAAAAGGTACGAATCTAGGAACCCTTTCACACTCGGAGTCAGCTATTCCATCCCTCACCCACTTATCATACGGTAAGGGCAGCGGAACTTTTTTCGTATGGGTGGCATGCACCCAGTTCTTTTTACCAGCTACTCTAAAAGCAGTTCTAGTGACCAGCAATACCAAATAGGGACCAGTCCATCTTGGCTCCAAATTCTTGGATCGCTGAAAATTCTTCGTCAAGATAAAATCACCAGGTTGGATCATGTGCCCTGGATCTGCAGTAGCTGTCGGCAAACTGTCATAGACCTGTTGGTGGAGAACACATAATTTAGCAGTCAAGTCATGTAAGTAATCCACCAACATAGGGTACTCAAGGTCACTGTATTTCTTAGGATGAGGTACACCCCAAACATTCGCTGGACGACCAAAAACTATTTCATATGGGCTAAGTCCCACACGAGAATGCACTGTCGTCCTTGTTGACAAAAGAGCCAACGGCAAGGCATCCGGCCATGTAAGACCAGTGCTCGCTTGAATCTTAGCGAGTTTCAGCTTTAATGTGCCGTTATAGCATTCGACAAGACCTGCTGACTGGGGGTGATTCGCAGCGTGGAACTTCTGATTTATCCCTAATCTAATACACACTTTCTTCATGACTCAACCCACAAATTCACAACCATTGTCTGACCATACAATTCTCGGCAAACCAAATCTAGGGAAATACTCTTTGAGTAAAACTTTAGCTGTAGACAAGGCAGTATTATCCTTTAGGGGGTAGGCCTCTATCCATCTGGAAAAGGCGCAAACAACCACAAGGACATACTTCAGATTGTTGCATCTCTCCATGTGAATGTAATCTAGCTGTATCACTTCAAATGGATACGTCGGAGGAGCAAAATGACCAGCTGGAGTTGGAGTTCCCTTGCCAGGATTATACTTCAGACAAATCATGCAATGCTTCACAACATTCTCAGCACATTTCGGAATTCCAGCATTCTGCCATACTGGAGCCAACAACTTGCATATTCGCTTCGAACTAATGTGAGCCATTCCATGAGCCATAGTAACCACTGGGAGCACATACGCATCAGGCAACAACCATCGCTGGTGTTCTGACAACTCAACCCAACAACCTGTTGAATCTAACATACCCATACTCTCTCTCCACGTACTCACTTCTTTCTCTGTAGCTTCAGCCTGAATCATTTTCACACTTTCTATTGTGTCTTCACACATTCCACTTTCCACAACCCATCTTGCAGGACCTGCCACATACATACAGCTCATCATGTCTCTCGCCGTTTCCTTCGCAACTTCATCCGCAAATGCATTCCCTCGACCTACATCATCCACAACTTTCTTATGCGCACTACACTTCACAATTGCAATCTGCTTTGGGAGAGCAAGAGATTCCAAGAGTTTATTCACTAACTGCCCATGCTGAATTTTTGTGCCATGGGAAGTAAGGAATCCTCTTTCTCTCCACAAACGTCCAAAACTATGTGCAACACCAAATGCGTACTGGCTATCAGTATAAACGTTTCCCTCTGACAATACACACGCTCGTGTCAATGCAATCAACTCTGCTGCTTGCGCAGAATTCTGTGCTATGCGTGCTGTCTCAACAACTGTATGTAAAGTTGTGACAGCATATGCTGCAGTCGTTTCACCAATTCGGAAGCTTAAAACACGAACCATCTATCCATAAAGTACCATCAACATTCTCAAGAGGAGTATCTTTTAGGTCAACTCTAGCTTTCGTTTCTTCCTCTTTACGAAGAAAACAATCATGCTGTTCTTAAACATCTGACTCTACAGAAATCAGCAACAACGTAGCTGGATTCAATACATTACATCTTTTATTGTGAACATGGCTAGCCAAAAGAGTCAACTCATAACCTGACATACGTGCACTAGTAAGGTGCTGTGTCTTGGTCTGTTCAATAAGGTATCCACTACATGTGGGACCATCACAATCAACGTATTATCCAATACCATATCAGCAGACTGTCGGATAGAAACAGCCGCTGCCGCTGTAGCTCTCAAACAGCTCGGCAACGCTTTAGCTACCGGATCTAACGTCGCTGAAAAATACGCACATGGACGTTGCTTGTCTCCAAACTGTTAAGTCAATACTGACAATGCACAACCTTCTCTCTCGTGAACGTACAACGTGAAAGGTTTACTGTAGTCAGGAGTACCCAATACTGGAGCCGAACACAATGCATCACGTAATTCAGAAAAACTTTTCTTACACTCATCAGACCAAGGGAGAGGATGCGGAGTATCTTTAAGAGTCAGCGCCAACAGAGGTTTCGCTAGCAGGGAAAAATTAGGGATCCATTGTCTACAATTCGAGTTGATGCCTAAGAAAGCACGCACTTCTCTCTGTGTGGGTGGTACACTCATTTGCGCAATCATTTGAATTCGTTCTGGGGTCAACCTTCTTCCCTCCTTCGACAAGAGATGACCTAAGTAGGTTACTTCTTGTCGGCAATACTGTAACTTGGAAGGTGACACTTTATGATGAAGGTCAGACAAATGTCGTAACAAAGAAAGAGTAGCCTCTTTACAAATCTCTTCGTCATCAGCGGCAACCAAAAGATCATCAACGTGCTGGATAAGAATAGCACCAGTAGGCAACACAAAGCTATCAAGCTGAGTTTTCAATGCCTGACTATAGATGGAGGGACTTTCACAATAACCTTGGGGAGCTCTCTTAAACCGGAAGCTTTGTCCTCCTAAAGAGAAGCCAAAAATATCCCTAATCTCCTCAGCAATCGGAATGCTAAAGAAAGCATTCTTCAGGTCAATAACAGAAAACCAGGCTGCTGAAGCAGGGATCAGAGTCAACAAAGCAGTGATATCAGGGACAACAGGAAACTGTGGCACCACAATCTTGTTTACCTCTCGAAGGTCAATCACAAACCGGTACACAGGTGGCTGAGAAGCATCAGTACGCTTAAGGACAGGCAAAACCGGACTATTACACACATTACCTCTCGTTTCCTCAACTACACCCTTCTCAACCAGATCATAGACAATCGCTAATAGAGCTCTCTCGCCATCACTAGATATTTTATACTGTGGGATACGAGGTAGCCTAGCATTCGATTTGAGGGTGACAACATACGGTGGAATCTGCAAAAGACCAACATCATTTGGACCTGTAGCCCAAAGTGTATCAGGAAGAGAACGCAATTCCAGTGGAAGACAATCTTTAGACAAATACATCGGGGAAAATCACTTTCTTACCTAGGGTAAGATGTACTCCCGAAGGAGAACAATGTAATGTCGCATACAATCTTTTCAGCAAGTCCAGACCCAACAGATTCTCATTACAACCAGTCGTCAAAATAAGAGGGGCTTCCAATTCACAAGGGCCAATAGAAAGGGGCAAAGGATTAGAAATCGGGTTACAAACTGGGGCGCCTGAAAATCCTACGGAAATATTGGTCAAGCCAGACAAAGGTGCGCCAGGAAGTTTAGAGTGCATAATAGAACTCTTCGTCGCACCAGTATCCAAAAGAAAAGGTTGTACCACACCTGATATAGTCACTTCAACATAAGGTCCACTCTGGTCTACTGGAACTGACACTACTCCCTCTCTTTGCCCATGGCTGTCCTAACTATCATTATAACCAGCACTCTCACACCCGACATAATAATCATCAACATAGTACTGTGCAGACTGACCACTCGGAACATTCTGTCTGTCAAAATAATTTGCAGAATTCTGAAGGGAAGAGGATCGCTCATTCTGGGGTAAATATACCACGTCCCCTACCCCTAGGAGCTTGCTGGAAACCACCATGACCTCTCTGACCAGATACACCATTCGCACGCTGTAGCAAAATCGGACAACTACTCTTGAAGTGACCTTCTTCTCTGCAATAAGCACACTGATTAGGTCCTAGCGGCAATCGCGGAGCGAAATACTCAGGTTTCTGTAATAATCTCTGAAACTGTGGAGGTTGCTGAAACTGAGATTGATTCGGACGAGGCGGATAAGCTTGCTGCAAAAGAACTTTTGTCTTTAAATCTTTAGTTTTATTCTCTACTTTATCCTTCTCATCTTTATCCCTATTCTCATAATATTGTGCAGTAGCCAATATCTGGGCCGACGAAGAAACAGCCCATGAACTCTCAGAGTCCTTTAACTTATTGGAAAGTTCGGGAAGCAAATTAAAGACAAATTTGTCCACGAATAACCTTTGACCACCTTCCGTACTCATGTCCTGACCACTATGATCGATAAACGTCTCTTCAAACCTAGTGAAGAAATCAGACACACTCTCGTCTTTCTTTTGTTTGCATGCTGCTAACTTGTCCCAATTCACTCGTAAAGCAGGCATCATAGTTTTCATTAGATTAATAATCCTACCAGGTAATTCTGCAACTAAAGGCTCAGGTTTGGCACCTCCAACCTGTCGACCATCTGCAGCAACAATATTAGCCCACATATCTCCTAATTCTGCCGCATGATTCTCATGACGAATCTTCGCCCACAAAGGTTGAGGAACTACATTACCCATTAACATATCTATGTCAGCTAAATTCATAATACACGCTTCAACTGTCTGGGACAACTCCTTGTAATAACCAGCAGGATTCTTACGAGGGTCAGGTAAGGTCTGCTTAAGAGCCAAGACCTCTGCTCTCTTCCATGGAACATGTACCCACACTCACTGAAAATGGGCCGGTGCGGCCACAATACCCAAAACGGCATCAGCCTGAACTGCGTCTCTCCATACAGGGGGAACCTCTCTCATAGGATACTGCTTCACTTTCCTCCTAACAGAAGGATCAGGTTCGTACAATGGCTGAGACGGGAGTCTAGTTCTGAAGGCAAGTATCGTCTCTACAGCATCAGTAACATCAGATTCCACTATCGTCCCTTTAGCAAACTCTGACTGAACATCAAGCACTTCCTACGGAATCGGACCCAACTTATTATCTTCCCATTCTTGCCACAGAAAAGCACACATTACATCAAAAACATACCTTTGCTTAGGGGGCTCCCACTGAAAGAAAACATCCATAACTGCTGGCAAATTATAGCTGGAAGCATTTAAAATCCATCTACGAGCCAATAAATCCAACACCGCCCGCTCTTCGGAACTAGAAAGCTGACTACGACTCTGTTTACGTTCCAAAACAGGGGTCATATTCAGTGACCCGAACAATGGAGACAACAGATTAACAACAGTTTCTGTCATTCGTTTTCGACCAGAAGGAGAAGAAGTAGGCGTAAAAACAGGAAAGTTAAAATCTTGAGACAAAGTAGGAACAGGAATAGTAGAAGTCTGAGATGCAGAAGCAGAAGGCAAAGGAGTTTGAGGCATAGCTGGAAGAAAAGCTTGCGACCCTAGAGTGGGAGGCAAAACCATCTGTGGAGCACCAGGTGGCTGAACAACAGCAGGAGGTTGAACAACAAAGGGTAGGACAACCGGGGGTAATGGAGGCGCAGTAGCACCCTTCACATAAGGGGGTGGCAATCTCAGTAAATGAGACAACAAAGGATCTTTTTCAAGATCTTCAATTACTTTCGGAGGAGAAGACGGCAAGGCCGGATAACATTTATCTATGGCCATGCAATGCTGTCTATCTAAAACTTCACACACTTGATCTTCCTCATCTGACTTAAACTGCCTAGCAGCTTGTAGTGCTGACATATACTTATCTTTCCTATCTCTCTTTGCTTGCTTAATTTCTCAATGTTTGGCTTCCTTTCACCAAAGGCGGAAAGAGTCAAACATTGCCGGCCGGGCTTTCTTCTTAAATAGCGCAACTTCCAGATTATCTAAAATATTTAATTCGAAACTACCATGTTGGGGCCATCGTAAAACACCATCCTTCCTAGTGTAGTGGACCCATACTTCATTATAAGTAATAGGACCCACTCCGTGTTTTGAATAGAGCTCATAAGTCGGAGTTCCAACCGGAGGTATCGGACACGAATCCTCCTATCGGGAATCCCTGTTGCAACCACAACTAAACCATTTCCCAATTTTGCTAAGACCAGGCATCTTATAGCTCACTAATCTAGCTTCAAACTTCAAGGGGTTATCAACTATCGATACACTCATAAATATACGAGCCCCTCGGCTTCGATTTTTGCAAAAATCAAATCAAAACCAAGAACCAAAACAAAGTCGTGGGAGCGACCCACTTATACTTAACCAAATATATGTCACGCCACCAGAAGACCGTCTATCATCTCGCTTTACAAAGGATCAATCAAGGGTCCAAGACAGGGTGACAGTCAGGGCAGCAGTCCTTCGTAGCCGTTGGAAAGCGAGAAGCCTCGCAGAAAAGACCTTCGGTCCACGTCGACATACAGGGGTCAATGAAGTGGCGGCCTTCCTCCAGAATTTCCTCACGTGGCTCCTCACGATCCTTAGGCTTGGACCGGTGCCGCTGAAGTCGCCCAACGTTGGGCGCCAACTGAAGAACCGGGTTTTAGAACCCAGCGGCGCCAAGGACACGCCCAAAGTCTTCGGGTTCTCCTGTCTTGGCAAACAGAGACACGGAATACTTCTAGGTGGCGTCAGAGATCAAATTTAATAGCTGCAGCTAGTAACAGTGATCTCAGCAATACAATACGGTGTACAACTCAAGAAACTGTTCAAATTCATAGAGCAACACATCACCTTTTATACACAATATTCTCATTATAAATGTACACCCACTGCGCAAAATTCTGACCAATAGGACACATTTTCTAACTGAGTATCACATTAACAAAAACCCAATTTACAGTAACCCAACCCAAAAGTTAATTATTAGGAATGTCCCAAATTCAATCTTTGCAAGCCGGACAAATTTATAATTA
Organism: Lissotriton helveticus; assembly: GCF_964261635.1. Classification (NCBI taxonomy): domain Eukaryota; kingdom Metazoa; phylum Chordata; class Amphibia; order Caudata; family Salamandridae; genus Lissotriton; species Lissotriton helveticus. Next base: position 1,814,286,926 of record NC_136067.1, on the reverse strand, counting down.
AAGCACTACCCATGTAATGAAAAGTCGTAAGGAAAGAAACAATTCAGATGCTGATTAGGATAAGATATGTGCAAGGAAACTAAAGGTTAACGAGGTCCTGAACATTGATTGGCAATCTCAGACAACGATCAGCCAGAGAAATTGGCTTTGTGAAGGGTCAGTTTCAGGTGAAGAGGTCAGCGTCCTGCAGTTCACTCACAAGTCAGAAAAAGGCCTGTTTAATGCATACATGAACAATGAGGCCCATGCAACTTTGTTCGTTCGGTTACCTCCACGGCCTACGTGAGGGCAACACAAAATGGCGTCACGAACAACGCAAACAAAATGGAGTCCGGTCCCTGTGCATTTGTTTTGTGGCTGCTGTTCCTCTGCTGCATCTTCGTTGTGCGCCTGAAAGCTGCCGTTTGCCGTTTGCCTCAACACCACAGCTAGCGGTACCCGCTGCGCGGGTCCCGCGTCGCCTGAGGGCTCCTTTAACCGGCACTAGACTATCATCTAAGAACTTGGGAGGTAGGACCTGCAGGGCTGCGAGCGTGTTGTGGGCGCAGGACTCAAAGTCCCAGGAGCGCCCACAATCTCCAAATCCTCTTCAGCTGGGACGCTCTCCCTGCAGGTTCCTCCCCTGGCTGGTTAGTAGTTTAAAACCCACCTTTTCTCCTCAATCAGCGGATTCCTGTGCATTTGTTTTATGGCTGCTGTTCCTCTGCTGCATCTTCGTTGTGCGCCTGAAAGCTGCCGTTTGCCGTTTGCCTCAACACCACAGCTAGCGGTACCCGCTGCGCGGGTCCCGCGTCGCCTGAGGGCTCCTTTAACCGGCACTAGACTATCATCTAAGAACTTGGGAGGTAGGACCTGCAGGGCTGCGAGCGTGTTGTGGGCGCAGGACTCAAAGTCCCAGGAGCGCCCACAATCTCCAAATCCTCTTCAGCTGGGACGCTCTCCCTGCAGGTTCCTCCCCTGGCTGGTTAGTAGTTTAAAACCCGCCTTTTCTCCTCAATCAGCGGATTCCTGTGCATTTGTTTTGTGGCTGCTGTTCCTCTGCTGCATCTTCGTTGTGCGCCTGAAAGCTGCCGTTTGCCGTTTGCCTCAACACCACAGCTAGCGGTACCCGCTGCGCGGGTCCCGCGTCGCCTGAGGGCTCCTTTAACCGGCACTAGACTATCATCTAAGAACTTGGGAGGTAGGACCTGCAGGGCTGCGAGCGTGTTGTGGGCGCAGGACTCAAAGTCCCAGGAGCGCCCACAATCTCCAAATCCTCTTCAGCTGGGACGCTCTCCCTGCAGGTTCCTCCCCTGGCTGGTTAGTAGTTTAAAACCCGCCTTTTCTCCTCAATCAGCGGATTCCTGTGCATTTGTTTTGTGGCTGCTGTTCCTCTGCTGCATCTTCGTTGTGCGCCTGAAAGCTGCCGTTTGTCGTTTGCCTCAACACCACAGCTAGCGGTACCCGCTGCGCGGGTCCCGCGTCGCCTGAGGGCTCCTTTAACCGGCACTAGACTATCATCTAAGAACTTGGGAGGTAGGACCTGCAGGGCTGCGAGCGTGTTGTGGGCGCAGGACTCAAAGTCCCAGGAGCGCCCACAATCTCCAAATCCTCTTCAGCTGGGACGCTCTCCCTGCAGGCTCCTCCCCTTCCTTGCAGGGTAGTATAATATCAGTCTAGAGGCCCGCTGCGCGGGAGCGCGCGGGAGGGCGCCGGGAGAAGCCCGGGACAAGGGCGGGCCCTCTGTGGCCGAGGTAGGCCGGGCTGGGCCCATTTATTTTCAGCGACACTGATCTATATTTTGTGTTCATTTACCTATGGGAAATACGCTTGTTTACTGGAGAAAGGAATTTTTTTTTTTTTTTTTTTTTTAATGAGTCTTTTTTGATTCACGATCTGCTATCATTGTCGGTGATTATTTTTACTTCTCTTGGACTATATTGTGTATTTTAGAAGGAGCACATTGTTTTGGTGTTTTACTCCTCTGGAGAAATTTTATTTTTATAAAAATACTTTGTGATACTGTTGTTTTGAAGATGTTTAAAAAATTGCGGTCTGGTAGGGAAGTGGGTGGTATATCTGTTGTGAACAAAGATATTAAGCGTACCAGAAATAATTCTGTAAATAACCCCCCTTTGAAGGGCCAATGCCAACTCTCTGAATTTTGGGATTTGCCCTCCCCCAAGACCGCTAATTTACTAACAAAAAAAGGCGCCTGTGCCATGGCCTTAGGGGCATATAGCCAAGCCACTACATCCCCGCTGCCCGCACTCGTGCAGCCTGCTTTACAACAGACTGTGCCTGTAGTGCCTCCGCCTCACGTTCGCTCGGAGGGGAACGATGAGAGTGAGCTCACCTTTCCAGTACTTGATAGGGAATTCACTCAATTACTTTCTATTGTTCCGTCTGCGTCTCAATCCCCGCTGAAGGAACAGTTGGGTAGAGATTCGTTACCACTATCGATTGATTTTGATCTATGCGGACGTTATGTGAGTACAGGGAAAGTGGAGTCTTTAACCCCTATTAAATCTTCGGTGGGTGCTACTCCTTCTGGATTGTTGTTGTATAGTAGCACACCCTCGTTGAATGGCCAGGATATGTCTGATTTATTAATTACTTCTGGGCCGCCGGGCCTGGATTTATCAGGTATCTCACGTCCAGGGGGAGCATGTGAAAAACCTATCTCCGAATCTATGATTGCTTTGGAACAATTATTAGCCTCTATTTTATCTCTTTTAGGGAAATTTGTTGGTAACTCGGATTGTATTTTGGAGACTGTTACCCAAATATTGAAGTCCTTGTTACAAAAGCCACCTGAAATGAGACCAGTCCCCCCCATTATGACTGATCATGTTCTCTTACAGAGGGAAATAAAAGTGGCTTCAGTGGTTTCTGACAGGAAAATGGGGATTTTGGGCCCAACATCACATACAGTAGCAATGCCCCAAACTGCAGTGCCTAACTGTATTAACAACTCAGTCCTTGAGATTGCGGAGGAAGACAACGCCTCAACTGGCCCTAATGCACCTCAAGATCTCTTTCCCATCTTCTTGTCTGATAATAACAAAGAACCTATTATGGATAAACAGGAGACAAAGGTGGAAAATGGTAAATTTAGAAAGAATAAGGGGAATAGAAAGAAACCATTAAGAAAATATAAGAAGAAAAGGCAGCGTCGGATAGTGTTTCGAAACTCTCTGACTGCGCTGGAGAATGAAGGGATAGCTTTAGAGTCTTCTTCTATGCCTGTAAATGTAGATATTGATATGGAAGTGAACCCCCCCATTTCTACTTCTTTGAGGGTAGAAAGTGAATTGTGTCCGTTAACATCTTTGGTGGGTAGTTCACAGAGGGGGGCTCCCCTCCCAAGTCTCTTTCCACCGATGGCGACTGGAGCTTCCACTCAATGTCAAGCGGGGACTCTTGATCCTTTGGCCCCTCCTTTCTTAGTAGCTGCTGAGAGGGGAGTTTGCCAAGTTGTGGATCGCCCTGTAATAGCTTTAAAAGATCTAGTGGAAACTCTTGAGCTAGACTTCTTACCTCTTTTTGATGGGGACTTGCCCTTAAATAGAGCTTGGCTCCTTAAACGTTTTAATGAGATAGAAAGCCTTCGTCATATTCAAACTAGGGATATTGAGTTAGTTTCCCTATTTGGCGAAGTTAAGGTAACAAGCATAAGGGTTAAATTCTATTCACCCATCATTGTAAATTTGATACTACAGCAAGCTGAGCACTTTCAACGTACAGGTATAGATATTTTACCGATTTTCAAGCTTGGTAATACAAACCTGTTCTCTGGGGAGGTATTTAGAGGAGAAGAGCTAAATGGTGCAGCCTCTCCACTTAGAGACCTGAGGATTTGGGTATCCAAGGGAAAACGCTCGGTCTCTCAAGTAAAGCCACTTCCACTGACTCTGAATTCCTCTATCTCAGAGGATAATAATCGGTGGAACTGGTTGCAAAGTGCCTTATCTACAAGAACTAAAGATAATCCCAGATTGTTTCAACACCTTTAACACCACATTAAATATCATTTCCTGGAACGTGGCAGGAATCCACAGTAGCCCAGAGAAATTTGATCTCTTATATTCTCTGGGAGCTGATGTGATCTGCTTACAGGAAACCTGGTGTATTAATACGTTGAAGGTTTCTAAGGACTATTATGTCCTGGAGGTGCCTGCTGTTCCCTCCAAGAAAGGCCATGCTAGGGGGGGCATTGCTTGCTTACTATCTAATAAAATGCAATGGAGATTCTCACACTATATTGATCCAAGCAAATTGTTCCATGCTATAACCATTGATAACTTGTATAACTATGGCAGAAAGTCCCCTATTGTGATATTGAATGTTTATATGCCTCCCGAGGAGTGTTTTAATATGATGTTAAAGCAGGTATTTCATTATATTGTTTCAATCAAGAATGTCCTACATCCACCGGATATCTTGTTGGTGGGAGACCTGAATTGCAAAATCTCCAATGTTAGTTTGGAACTTTTTAGAAACAAACCCAAGGAAGAGGCCTATTTTATTCCTGGAGCCCTCTTCCCTGACAATTCAGTGACAAATAAACGCGGGAAGATTTTGCTAAATGAACTGACTGGCGTCGACGGTCTTATATTAAATGGGAGATTACCGTCGGATGTGCCTGCTAAATTTACTCACAAGTCTCCCTTTGGGTCTTCCATCTTGGATTATGTGATCACGGACTTTGGTTTGTTTTCTTCAATTTTGGACCTTAAGGTCATAGCTACCCTTCTGAGCGATCACAGTATATTGTTTGTAAACATTTCTTTAAATCCGTTGCCAATTGCACCTTGGTCTATGCTTGGTAATGATGTGGGGTTCCATGTCTCTTCAGGAAGGTGCTTTTGGAATCCCTCAGCCATTAATGGGGTGCAGGATTTTTTAGCCGATACCCTATTAGTTTTTAGATGAGTGGCATGGGAACGAAATGGTTTACTTTACAGAATTTATGCGGAAAATTATTTCGTATGCAAAAAAAAAAAAGGCTTCGTCCTAAAAACGGAGCGGTGGTCCCCAGTATTTTGCGTAGTTTAAATGGGGAAATAAATAAATTAGTCCGTGAACAATATCTCGATAGAGTTATTGATCGTGGAAGGGAAATTTCCAGACTAAAAAGACAAAGAAGTAGACTTCGGCAAAAAATAAAAAAGGAAGGGGAGGATAAGGTATGGATTAGCCTGAGGGAAGCTGTTGTGCATGGCAGGATCAGAGAATTTTGGACAATAATCGGCAGGGGGTGTGGCTCTAGAGTTAGCCCATCTCCTATTGCCATAGCGGAAGAGGTATGGACTACCTATATTCGGGATCTTTATTCAGGGATTGGGTCACTGAATGAGGATATTGCCAATGGTGTTACCATTGACAGGGTCCTGGACAGTGATGTCATGTGTGCGGGTCTTTGTAATTGCCCCGCTGAGAAAGAAATTGAGATGGCTATAAAATCTATGCGCGTCTCTGGGGCAATGGGCCCAGATGAACTCCCAATGACGGTTTTGAAAGCTGATCCTGTAAGGTGGAGTAAAATCTTGTATCCGCTGTATAGAGCCTGTTTTGTGTCTAAAATGGTACCCGCCTCTTGGAGGGGAAGTATCCTGGTCCCTATTTTTAAGAAGGGTACTAGGGAGAATCCCAGTAACTACCGTCTGATTGCTCTCCTCGACTCGATCGGAAAGGTATTTGCGAAATGTATTTTAACATTACTTTCCGGTTGGGTTGAGGAGAACAATATTTTGCCAATAGAACAGACTGGTTTTCGTTGGTACGTTAGACAATCTTACAGCCCTTCATGTGCTTACAGATAAGTATGTTCAGGTGAGAGGAGGGCTTGTTTATGCCGCGTTTATTGATTTTTCCACAGCGTTCGACAAAGTTGATCGTAGAACGCTGTGGAGAAAATTGGCGGCACTTGGGCTCCCTCTCTACTTGTTGGAGTTGGTGAAGGCTTTACACACAGAGACCTGGTGCAGGGTTTTGATGGGGGGCGAAGGGGGGTTATCGGATATAATTTTAACTTCGAATGGCCTTAAACAAGGTTGTTTACTGGCACCCCTCTTGTTCTCCTTGTATACGGCAGATCTACCTACCGCCTTGGCTGCCGGGGAGGGTATAGCCCCGGTGGTGGGGGGGGCACCGATCTCCTGTATGATGTATGCCGATGATGTCCTCATTCTCGATCTAACTCCTAAGGGATTAGCCAATCGGCTGCACGCCTTGCATTCTTTTTCGGCCGGTCATGCTATGAAGATCAATATTACCAAAAGCAAAGTCATGTGTATAGCTGGCAGGAAGAGGTGCCGATCTGTAGATTATGGTTGGTTTATAGGGGACCAAAAACTGGAGGTGGTAAAATCTTATACCTTCTTAGGGAAAATTGTGACAGCTGACTTGAGTGAGAATCTCCATATAGAGCATTGCACACGCAAAGCTATTGCCCATGGCAAAGGTTTAAACTCCCTATACCATGCAACGGGGAAACGGCACTTTCAGAGTTTATTGGAAGTATATAGAGCCAAAATCCCCGCTACAATATTGTATGGTATTGAACTAATTGAGGTAAAAAAATTGGACTTTTGTCATAAGATTGAGGGGAAGCTCCTTAGATCTCTTACGTCCTTAAATACAGCGTGCTCGCTGGCAGCCTGTAGGCTCGACTTTGGGCTTAGGAGTAGTTGGGTCCAGGGACTATGTGCCCTTGTAAGATGGGTGGCTTGCCTTGCTAGAGCTGAAGGAGGGACGATGAGAGCGCTCCTCAGAGATGAACTGTTGGGTAATTTTAATGAGTTTTCTCAACTAGTTCGTAACTTTAGAAAAGCTGTAACTCTGTTAAATTTAGATGAAACCACTCTTTTCCTGTACTCTCCATTACAGCTAAAGCTGGTGTTGAAAGCAGCCTCATGGGATTTATGTTTCTTATCTGATAAAAAATTCATATGTGAAAAAAGGAATGTAGTTTTTCTCCTTGATTCTTATCATTTGAAACAACCTCAACCCTATGTTTTATGGTCCCTACCGCATGGTATACGTAGATTTTGGTTTCTTCTACGCTATGATCTAATACCTCTAAATCAACTGTTATCTAAATGGAATGGTTCATCTCCTTTGTGCAATTTATGCAATGAGAATATTCAGGACTGTATGCATGTGTTGCTGATCTGTCCAGCGCTTCGTAAATTGCGCTTTAGATGGCTAAAAACTATCTGTCTCCGTCTGGGCATTGTCACATTGTATGGATTTTTTTCTGCACTGTATTCCCCTCCTAATGAAATGTTCTGCTTTCATATTTTTAACTTTTTTAAAGGTTTTTTAATGATTTATTAATATGCTCTGGGAGATGTTTTGATAATCCGACTCTGTGTAGTTGTGTTTATATGTTAGTATTGCATTTATCCTAGGGGTTTGTAAAAGGTATATTTTTTGTGCTTGCTTTTTTGTTTCTTTTGAAATGTTTTTGCTGTGTGTTGAAATTTGTACAATTTTATGTGGCCCTCTTTTGAGAGCCAAATCATAATAAAATAAAATAAAAAGAGTCCGGTCCCGAAAACCACGGAACCTGAAACAGACTATGACCAAAATCCTTAGTAAGATGATCTAATCATTTATTCATTATGTTTTTTCTTCATTGATTTCATTAATTAACATTTTACACAAGAATAAGAAGGACCATAACTCACAATTTCCATAAATTCACAATCAAACAAAGACACGTGAAGAAAAAAAAAGTAAAGACAATTCAAAGGTGATTTTACAAGCAAACTATTTGATAAGTTGTAAACAACCAGACTTAAGCAAATAAATGGATTAAAACTGCTGCCAGTCAACACCAAAACATTGTTAAGGTAACCCTATGGAAAAATCTCAGGGTACCAACCAACGGGGATATTTTGAGTTCAAGCAAAAGAGAAACAACAGAATTAATACAATTTTCTTAAGTGCTGTATAATTTATCGGTCTAGCTGTTTCCCTGTTCTGTGAAAATGGGCATTTTTTTCCCTTAGCTAGTTGGTGCTGCAGTCTCTGGGTTACACGACTGGTTGTAGTTGACCGTTGAGCTTTTTGTTTTCCTCTTAGACAGTCACCAACAATGGGGAGCTTAGATGTGCCTGGTTGGCCCATCACTGGCAGAATGGGAGGGAGGATCTGGGCCCAGCCCCAATTACACTTGAATAGGCTGTGTTCTGTCTCCACACAAAGGGCTGCATACACCCTGTAATTAGTCTGGAACCAAAGCAGAAAGGCAGGGAATTTGTGTACTTCAAAGGCAAGCCTCTAGAAGCTTCTCCCCCACTTCAAAGGCACAGCTGTGCATAAATACTGTATCTCAGACACCGACTCTTCAGTACATTTTTGGACCTACAGATGCTCTGCTGTTAAGAAGGACTACTGTGCTGTACTGCTCAAAGGACTGCTATTCTGCTGGACTGATGCTCTGAATGAACTGCTGCCCTGCTGTGCAGACCTGCTGCCTGCTGCCTGCTTGCCCGGGAAGGAAGAACTCGACCTGCAACTTCATCTTGCACCCAGGGCTCCCAGAGTGACCCCAAGGGCTAATCCGCTGGCCTCTTGATCTGAGCTCAGTGATATAAAAATGTCCCTATAATCCTGTTCCAGCCCCAGGACCCACCTGCATTGAGTCCCTGATCCCCGAATGTTGACCCTTTGGTCCTGGACACTTGGTGTGGCTCGGTGAACTGAAATCAAGCTTTTGGGCTCTTTGCGACCGTGAACTGGCCCGTTTGCACCAACTCCTCACCGCTTGCACTGTGACTCAGCAGATCACTCCATCAGCCAACTCTTTGCGCTCCAGAATTAACTGATCGCGGGACCACCAATGCGAAACTCCAACAACACCCAGCCATGATGCCAGCTGGCTCTTTATGCTATGCCCGGGAGTCCCCACAACGCTCTTCCTGCTCCTCTCAGTCATCCCCAATGTGAATGGACCTCTTGGCACAAATTCGAGAAGGTAAACTTCAGCTTGCCTAACCTGGTGACTGTATCCCACTTGCTCTCCATCGTGGTCAGCTTGAAAGCATGACTTGGACCCAGTGCAGTGCAACCAATTATCCTGAGTTGGCCCTTTGGGCTTTTTGGTGCTATTTTCACAAAATTCTTTAAAAATTCATTACACCGGTTGTACTGCTTTGGTCTTGATTTATTTATTAAACTTAGCTCTAATTTTCTTGGCGTGGGGTTTCTTTTTATTTTGAGTTTTCTCTTTATTACTGTTTGAAGTGTTACACACATATTTTACACATTGCCTCTAAAATAAGCCCGACTGCTCTGTGCTTAGCTACCAGGGGGTAAATCAAAGGTTAATTTGGGATTTGCTTGTGCTGTACCCTGACAAGAATTGTGGTTGTTGCTTGATCAGGGCTCACACCCCAGTCAACCAACAACCCAATTACTCACACCTAGGGACTTATTGCTCGGACTGTCAGCCATGTTCCTTGCACCTGTCTGTTCCTGCTGCTCAGAGTCTAGTGTATAGAAAAACACTATAAATTGCAAAGGAGGCACCATCCTTTAGATTTACAAAGATAATCATTGGGGAATTATTTTCTTCAGATATCTTCAAATCTCTAATGACCCTTTATTAAAAAAAATACATCTGCATAAGACCTTCTGGTGCAAATGGGCAATACCATCTCCAGAATATGCTACCCATGTTATCCCGGGCAGGGCCCAGCGATTTATCAAATCTGGCCTAATCTCTCATTATAAGGTGCATCAGACCAATCACGGTGGACGTTAATTGAAAACCTCCTGATGAAATAGGCACTCAGAATCCATAAAAACAACTACAGGTTCAGGACAGAGAGCAAAGGATTGTAAGTTTTAGGAAATGTGTTTGCAGCGAAACCCCTTCCTATCTGTAAAGAAAACCAAGCTTACTGAGCCTGCATAGAACAGAAAAATAGGCAAAAACACCAAACCCTAGCATTGTAGCACATTAAACATCATTAGAACTGATCACTACTCAATAGCGCTGATGCTACATACCCATAGCAACAATCCATGGAATGGTCACCAAAAGGCCTACATGGTAGGAGAAGCGTAGATGTTAATTCAGAACAAGCATAGGCGTCCTCTTTTCAGGGGAATTACCAAAACTAGCCTCTTAAGTAAAGGGCCTATTACATCTCTGAAAAAAAAACATGGCACCATAAAACCTGGCTCCATCGTTGCCATAAAAGTCAGGCTAGCTACTCCTCCTAACTTTGGGAAAAAATGAAATGGAGGAAGAGTTTGAGACTACGGCAAAATGTTAGCAGGAATCTGGATTTCTGACCACCACTTTGATTTGTAGATCAGCATAGAGTTACTTGAAACTTTGAAGCCAAGGGATTTAGCTTGTTTTCTTGAAAAACACATGGTTGTAAGCTGGGTTGTCCAGTCTGTGGCAATTCTGTCTTCTGTGGGTTCAATTTAACATTGCATTTGTCAGTCAATTTGAATTTCCTTAAGGTAGGAGGTTAATGCCTAGAAGAGTTTGGAGCATTCATTAATAATATATATGGACGGGTGTCATGAGCATATTGGGAAAAGGAGATTCCCTGATATGTTATGGTCTGATCTAGCGCCCCCCACTTAAAGGTTCAAAAGTAATAGGAAGAGGATACACCCTTGAGTGACAGTGTATTTGATTTTGTAAGGGTTGTGGAAAGGATTCCCTGTTTTGAAGTATTGGAAAGTCTCCTAAAGTGAAAACCTCCATACAGATTCAGTCTTTCAGGATTTTATTAGAGGGCTGTGGTCAAAAGTGTCAAAGGCTGCTGAATGGTTGAGGAGGATGAGGATGCAGTAATATTCTTCATTGAATTGATGAAAAGTGTAATCCACAATTTTATGGATGTAGGTTTATGTGCTGTGCCCAGAGCAAACCAAGGTAGGCATTTCCCCAGGAGGTGATTGATATTAATGTACTTCTCACTAGTCATACTTAATAGGGATCCTGCATGCAGCAGCACACCTTAATTAAAGGGGCAGAACATATTATCTATTACAAAATAGTAGCAGTAGAATAGAATTAAAACAGCACTGAACCCCCTGCCACATATAATGGCCAGCAAATAGATTACTGATGTGCTGTACTACTGCTGCAAGGAAGTGCACTATTGAATATTGCCAACAGCAATGCCAAATATTGTGCTTGAGACAAGTCTACATGATTAACAACCACAGGGGCTGTCCACAAACCCCGAACCCGGGACAAATAATTATTATATCAAACAAAAGGCTCAGGGGGCGAAGAAATGTTAAAAAATTGGAAAGATGTCCAATGTATTAGTTAGAGAAGCCCTTCACAACAGCCTCATGGTATCAAAAATATGCATTTATTAATTCTGACAATTCAGAAAGTTTTGTTTGGACATATAAATAATCTCAAGCAAGAAAAACGCTGGTATACAAAAAACAATACATATAAACCAGACAAGTGGCAGCAACAATACATATCACAAAAAAGAAGAAAGGAACACCATAAACATAAATACTGTGTCCTTATGTTAATTTAAGCCACAGAGAAGCGTCAACGGCGTTTCGACCGATACGCCAACTTGTTTCGACGTGCATCAAGCCGGCTTGATGCACGTCAAAACAAGTTGGCGTTCTTGAGTTGAACAGGCGCTTGCAGACGATGAATTGGTGAATAAATTCCTATATCACCACTGGGGTCATTTGGTGGCCAGGCGAATGTCTTGATGACTTCCACAACATGCTATTAAGTAGCTAGACTTTACCGTGCATGTATCCGTCTTTTTGCGTTACTGTACATTGATTTTGGAGGACCTGAATTTAAATTGGTCTATCTCTTCGATTTTAAAGTTGAAGATCTCTTGCACAAGAACACTTTTCAGTCCTGAAGATGACCGTTAAATAACGTATCGGTCGAAACGCCGTCTACGCTTCTCTGTGGCTTAAATTAACATAAGGACACAGTATTTATGTTTATGGTGTTCCTTTCTTCTTTTTTGTGATATGTATTGTTGCTGCCACTTGTCTGGTTTATATGTATTGTTTTTTGTATACCAGCGTTTTTCTTGCTTGAGATTATTTATATGTCCAAACAAAACTTTCTGAATTGTCAGAATTAATAAATGCATATTTTTGAAACCATGAGGCTGTTGTGAAGGGCTTCTCTAACTAATACATTGGACATCTTTCCAATTTTTTAACATTTCTTCTCCCCCTGAGCCTTTTGTTTGATATAATGAGACAAGTCTAGAGCACAGAACAATTCAATTTACAAAGTCATGACTTATTGTAGTCAAAAATTCACTAAGAACAATATTTTATTTGTCATTACCATTTATAACACTGGCGGTTCCAAATGTAATTGAAGCAATATACAAAGTGTTTCACATGAAAATAGCCGCAATGATGATAGAGTACTGTACAAAACAAGCAAACCTTAAACAACATGTAGACAGATCCAAACACAGCCAGCACGTTATCCAAGGATTCCTCAGGGATATTGATGTATGGTAGAAATGCTGTAGTTGTAAACCTGTATTGCAAGTCGAATCACGAAATGTGCATCTATAATGTGTAACAAACATTTGTTATCTATGTCAATGTAGTGCCTGGTACCAATCAACCATGGTGCGCCGAGTAATAAGTATCAATGAAATTAGTAAAAGTACACAAACTCCTTGATAAGGTAAGATCTTTGGTGTTGAGATCAGCATTCCGAAAGAATCCTCAATTTTACTTATGGCTTTCTCAGGTCAGCCCAGTAGGCAGCTATTACGTTCTATTCTGTAATTTGCTTATTCCTCTTAGAAACATGACCTTTCTCAGCCGTCACCCACTGGCGCAGGATTTTGTAATTTTGTATCATTGTAACTTTAAAGTCTCTTCATAGGAGTGGATTATGCTTCTCGTGATATTTGCCCTGCTGGGCTATTACTATGAACATTGTCTGTTTTACACTAGACAGTAGCATCCAGCACTACCTGCACTGGAACATATGTGACAGTGGTGGAAACCTTCTCTCTGTCCCCACTATAGCACCCAGCTTGCACACAGCCTCTGCTAATAATGTGCTTTATTACCAAGAATGCAGCAATTCTAATTTGAGCAAACACTGTATACAATGACCGAACGTTTATGTTATCCTATTTTAACATCATGATATTCATCAATGCATATGGGGCGTTCTACCTACTTGATATTGTGGAGTTGTTATAACATGTATGTGCACATTTCCAACGGCTTTGCCTTACATCAGTTTTGTGAGATAAGGAAACACACTATTTAATGAGGTATTAATACTTATCATATCTCATTGATTACAGCTTATATTTGTAAACCTAGGTATGCATTATTATGTGTGGGACCTCTTCACGGGTCAATATTGTGAAATAACACAATCATGCATGGATTTATTTTCATTTGCTTTCATTTGCTGTATATTATTTAATTAATTCATGTGTACAATGAATCCCACTACAGAGTGGAGAACATATACTTATCATATTTCCTTTTGCATATTCAAAGATGGTAGCTTAATTACGCAGATCACTGACAGCCATACCTACTAGTCCTCTTTAGATGTTTTTGTTCACTCAGTATATATGTGGTATAGGTAGCACAGCCCATCAGTGACTCAACGGGACCTCCAGGTATGGACCTCTTATACGCTTCAAGAAATGCATAACTCCAGTGTTTATTTTTCGCAGTGCTGTGATTTATTCACACATAAATTATAAACTCCGAATCTGTTCAGATATAGTGCCTGCCATGACACATTTCGATCGCATCACACGATCTTGATCACATTGTCATATATATATATATATATATATATATATATATTCCCTGAAAAAAACATAGTTTTCACACCAGTTATAGTTAGCTGAACATTTTACTCATACAAAACCATTGAAATTCCCACGTTATAGTTAGTTGGACTCACTATAACTCGCGCACCCACAATCCACTGCTGATGATGTCACAAATTACATCATTCATGACATGGTCAGTGACATCACTGATGACATCACTGATGACATCTCAAATGACATCACTGATGACATCACTGATGACATCATCCATGTGATAATACGATGCACCTCCTCACACTCTAATCTAACCTTTGATACACCCAGTGTTAAATACAATCTACCATTGCTGAAACCATTGACACACCAATACCAGTAACTACATACGCACTCACTGATTCCTAGGTCTACACACACATCCACTCATTCACCCATACAATCACTCATACATACAGACACTCATCAATACAACACTATCATATGCACTCATACACCTATACAGACACTTACACACTGCCACTCATCCATGGAGTTACTCACACACCTAGTCAGTCATGCAAAGAATCAATCACACTTCCATTTTCTCATCTATACAGTTATACAGACAACACCTCAAATATAAAAACATATACTAACACATACTTACTCTCTTATACAATCTGTGATACAAGTACACATTGATCCATACAGCCACTCACACAATCACTGGCTCTCATGTATAGTCATTTATATATGCCAACTCTCACATGCACTGTGTTTTACATATGTACTTACTTGGACATGTAGCACTGAGATATCCATTCACTCACCAACACAGCCATGCACACAGTCAACTGCCCATACAGCTGTTTCCATATGCACTCTTGAACCCATACACCTAGTGAATCAACTGGTCACACATCTATCCACAGAGTCACACACCTCACAGCCACCCACACCCACACACACACTCAGACTCACATACAAATACTTGCGCAACCAATCAATAACTCATATAGCCACTCATATAGCTACTGATCAACACATGCAGCAGCTTACACAACAACAGACATACTGATGCACACATTCAGACAGTTTAGTCATTAACCCATGCATTCAGTAAGACACATTTAATCACTCACTCGTACAGTCAGTCACGCACCTACTAAATCCTTCATCCAGACACTTATACATCCACTCATTCTTCAATATGTAAAACATATTTAAACTTTACAGAAACACACAGACACTGGATGATGTCATCAGTGATGTCATCAGTGATGTCATTTGAGATGTCATCAGTGATGTCATCAGTGATGTCACTAACCATGTCATGAATTATGTAATATGTGACATCATCAGCAGTGGATTGTGGGCGCGCAAGTTATAGTGAGTCCAACTAACTATAACGTGGGAATTTCAATGGTTTTGTATGAGTAAAATGTTCAGCTAACTATAACTGGTGTGAAACCTATGTTTTTTTCAGTGAATTTCAAAGGTTTTTTAAATGCTAATTCCTAACTATAACGAGTGTCAAACCGATGTTTTTTTCAGTGAATTTCAAAGGTTTTTTAAAAGCTAATTCCTTACTATAAGGAGTTTGTAACCTACAGTTTTTAAAGTGAATTATTACGTTTTTTATAGCTATTTTTTATAGCTATTAATTATTATACATTTTTTTAATTATTTAAATAATGTATATTTTTCTAAAATTAATTTTTCAATGAATTTTTCCTAATTTTACCCCGGAGCGCTCAGGGTACGCGCACCCGTAAACGCACCCGTAAACGTAGCGAGAGCGCTATTCCCGTGTGAGAAAAAAATATAATTATGTATTTAAAGTAAATAATAATGCAAGACATTCAATGGCATACTAATAAAAGTACTAATTTTCATTTTTAATATCCGTATTTCACCTTTAAACGCATTTAATAAAATCTAGCAAAACGTCATTCTGACGCGCCGCGTGAGCGCCCCCGGAAATGTTCCCGGAAGCGCCTACGTACGTGCCGCGTAAGGGCCCGCGTAAGCGCCCCGGTGCGCGTAGCGTAAGCGCGCGTCAAGCCATGTGACCTTAAAACAACACTTTTGATTGGTTAATAACAGTTTTTTTTTCACAAGTAGGGAAACACCCCACCCATTTCCATCACAACCTCTTTGCTTTTGCTAAGATAACACCTCTTGTCTCTTCCTGCAAAAACAAAACTTCTACCATCATGTCTGGTTCCCAGAACCCTTCTCAGGACCAGTCCTCAGACTCTTCCGATGGATTCTTGCCTGAAGTCCCCCCACAGAGAAAAGTGAAGGACCACTTCATTTGGAAATCTTTCTCTTTTCCAGAGGGGGAGAAGAAATGCAATGCAGCAAAAGTCACGTGTAAAATTTGTGACACTGTACTCGTGGATATCCCACCCGGAAGTATAGTTTTGGAAATGCAACATTAATAAGGCATGTGGAGAGTAGGCACCCAATTAATTTTGCACGGGAGAGCACCAGAGCCCTGGCTCGCAATCTACCACAAGAAGGCCCCTCCACTTCCACCGGAGCTTCCACATCATCAGTGAGAGGAAGACCAGAACTGATGATTCCAAATATTCAACCTGTGTTTGGTGACATTACAATTAGGTGTAAGCAGTGTGACGAACTGCTTTGTTATGGGGAGCAGAGCATTCAGCTAATTGTAAGAAAAAGAGAAGATCACCGCTGCGCCCCTCGGCCCTAATTTTTCCTCTTTTTTTTGCTCCTGTTGAGCAGTTTGGTATTCCCTAGTTTTGTTTTTGTTCTCAAAAAAATAAAAAATAAATTTAAAACGTTCGGAAAAACAAAAAAAAAAGAAAAAAGAAAAAAACCTGTTATTTTTAGAACTACCTCCAATTTTCCAAAAAGAGCTATATTCTTTACATATTCTCAAGGAGTGAGTGAAGTGGAGTATGGTGAGAAAGGAAAGGAAAATAAGTGAGGGAGCGAAGGAGGGGAAGAGAGGGGAAGGGAAGTGAAGCAGGGGGACTGAAAGAAGGTGAGTGTGGGAGGTGAATGATGGGAAGGGGAGTGAACATGGGGAATGAGGACTAAGTTTTATTAACTGCTCCAATCGTCATAGGCCAATTACCTCTCCTAAAATTTCGGTTGTAAGAACACTAGGTGAGAATTTGGTAAGTGAAAAGGCAAACGTTGTTTGAAAGTCAATTGAGTATCATTACAATTAGTCCAATTAGTCTAGCCTTTTTGACATTTTAAATAAGCTGTGTAATGTCCTGATGTTGTCGAAGGACCATCATGGAAAATAATTGCTGCACTTGCAAAGGTTCTTCCTGAAATTGATAATTGAGAAGCCACAACATTTTTTATTAAAGTTGTCAATTTAGTTCCATCAGGTCTACATCGTTGGAACATTAAAATTACATACTGTCCATATCTTTGTATAAATAATGTTGATAGCATTGCAGATTTACATTGAGTACAGACCATGTTTTGATTTGCTTCTCTAACTAGATTATTAAAATACACTGATTTGCAGTCTGGTAAAGTCAAATATATAAATCTTTCAGTGTGTATTGTAGTAGTACTTAAAAAGGAACAATTGTCGCAGTTATGCTACCATTTATAAGAAACACCAAAACGATTTTCTACATCTACACCTTCATCTTGCAATACAACAAGCATATACTTTAGAAATTCCTGACAATCTTGCTGAATATTCTGTGAAAATTGATTTAGACCGGAACATATGTCTAAAACATTTCGAATTTCAGAAACACTTTGTATTTTTGTTCTATCACTGCTACATTTCTCAAACACAGAATTGAACAAACAACAAAATCTTTGATCACGATTTTCAACAATCTGTTCTTGTACAGTTTGGAGAAAGAAAACAACAATAACCACTACATTAGCATAACAGTTGACACCAGAACTGTTTTCAAACTGAAATCCAACAACATCTTTAACTGAATCAGTTTCCTTTCTGCTTACAATTACTGGTTCATCTACTTTTTTTCTTTTTGCTACAACTTCACTAAAATTGTTCTCATTTCTTCTTTTTCGGCCTACCACATGCTTTTCAAATAGAGGATATTGAGGTAAATTTGGAGCATACTCTCTTCTCAACCTATTATATTCTTTTACACAATTCAGATCTGCACTAATCTTTGTCTCATCAAAATCAATCAAGTATAATCCAGATAAAGTTCTGACTCGAGAAAATGCAACATATGCCATACCCTCCTTGAACACAGAACTTCCAATATTCACCAAAGCACTATCTACACTTAAACCTTGAGATTTATGAATAGTCACCGCATATGCCAAAGAAACAGGAAACTGTTTTCGGCGGACATATATATCTTTCACAAGCAAAAATCGAGCAGAACAACGACTGATTTGTTGTACTTCTTCAATACCATCAAATTTAATTTTTATAAATTCAATTCAATCTTTATTTCGGTAATTTGCAAAATCAACCATTGCTCTATTTACTAAACCTCTTTCCGCATGTAAATTCCGTCGTAAAATTATACGACAATTCAAAGATGCATACAGAGTCTTTTCCAAACCAGCAGTTTTAGATATTGTCTTCTCTAAAGAATCCAATTTTGATTTCAACTTTTCCGACAAAATAATAGTTGCTCCTTCATGCTCTATTTTATCAATAGCTTCCAGTTTCACAATCTCTTGATTTTCTAACTTTAACATTTTGTTGTTGAAAATTGAACATTCTTGCAGAGTTGGCATCAAGCTTATGACATATTTGTTTTCAGGAATTTTCTTAAAAATATTCTCTGGGAGAATGTTTTCGTTTGGAAACAAATTTGAAATTAATCGTGCATGTAAAGCTTCTTTGCCATGCTCACTTACTTTTGCAATCCGTATATCTTGTAGAATATTTTTATAATCTTCATCCTTTGCCTGTCGCATATTTTGAAGCAGTTCTGCATATTTGAAATTTAACCATATGTTAACATTTCCAATGCTTCCTAGGCACTTCCTGGTATCTTCATGTGTAAGCATTTTAAACACTGGTTGTCCTTTCACTGGAGTTAGCTGCAGTAGATCTCCAAAAACAATGATGTGTTGCCTCCAAACAACACATCATACTCTGTTTTACATCATGCTTACCTCATCAATGATAAGAAGTTTCATTTTCTTTAGGACTCTTGAAACTTCACAACAAGCTTCTCCAGATAGCTTGTGCTATTGTAATTTATTATCATGCTCTACTGGCAGCATCAATAAGCGATGTAAAGTAATCCCTTTAATGTTATGTGCTGCCAACCCAGTTGGAGCGGTAACAACACAAGACAGCGATGACTCCGTTCTTTTCTGCAGATAAGTTGCAATTGCTTTAATCAGAAAACTTTTTCCAGTTCCTGCTTCTCCACTCACGTACAGTCGGACAGGTATAAATGATGTACATGAGCACTCTTTTTTCTCATGAGATAAACCATGCTCAATCTGTTCTGTGACTTCGTCATATATTTGTCTCTGCTCAACGTTTAGTTCTTTTTCCAAATCTTCGAAGTTAACTACATCCTCCTGAGCTTGTTCCATGGCTCTTTCCACTTCATTCATGGCAGTGGCAGCTTCATTTTGGATAAATGGTCCTCCTAGTGGATCCTGGCTCAATGAAGCAGAACTCTGACTGTCTTGAGAACTGTCTCTGGCAATCTCTGCTGCAATTGTAGCTTCTTGCTGTATTTCCTCGTTCAACATTTGCAGATAATTTGAAAAAACAGGACTCAGGCATTTCCCCCTTTTTTTAATACCTCTTGTGTCTCGATTCTACCGAGACACAAGATGGCGGACTCTCCGGACTGTTTAGAATGTTGACAGACATCTGAGAGCCAATAAACTTTCCGCTTGCGCACCCCCGTGGCGCATCGGGTACGCTCCCCGGTTCGCATACCGGTAAGCGCTCGAAGCGCGCTTATTGATACATATGTGTTTTTGAAGTTGCTTTTCATAAAAACCACTGGAGCAATTTTAAACAAATATGGAAAAGGCCGTACTACCTACCAGTCCCGACCATTTTGCCAAGTTTGGTGTAATTCCGTTCAGCCATTCAGGCTGTAGCCGTGTCTAAATGTCCTATGGAAAATTGCATGGGGAAAACACATTTGAAAGTGTTGAAATTTAGAACCAATTAAAATGTTACTTTGATTTTGTATTTGTGTGTGATGAAGTTTGATTGGTTATGTATATATCTAAAATGAGAGGAAAACATGGCCATTTTGTGATACTACTGTCTGAAGTACATTTGTGAGGAATTTTTGGTGCTCAATTTCTGGTGTTTGATTTACACAGTACTAACTCTTCTCCTACTTTCAAAAAGGTGAGTTGTTAATTTGTGAGGGGAACTATGTTGTACACTTTAAGATAATTTGAAAAATGTTTTTTGTTAGTTATTTACAGTCCTTCTGTTATAGTTATGGATTAAGATAGGCCTCATCACATGCAGTGCTTTATATTTCTAGTTCCTGCCTGATATTATACACTGCCCAATTAATTTTAAAGAACTAAATACTTGATAAAGTTAGTTTTATATTATGTATTACTAAAAACGATAAATGAAGTTGATTATTTTTTTCTGCAATTTACACCAAGAAATGTCAAAATAAAATGGATCACAATGAAGAGACCGTGGAAATTTCTTTTGAATTATCCACTACATTTATTGAAATTGACAGCACCAATAATGAAATATTTTCACAAGGAGGAGATGACTTGAATGATTTTTTTGGTCAATCTCTTGACGGCGAATTTATCGAATGTTTGGAGACCATAGAGTTACAAGAATCATCATTGCAGACTTTTCATGAGGAGATTCCTTATGATATGATTGAAGAGGAAATTCCTGATGAGGACATGTTACTAGTTCTTTTAAATTACGAAAATTCAGAAGAATAAATGTATATTTAGAAATTAAAAATTGTTTGAGACATTATTCATTTTTATTTTTAATTTATGAGGTTGTAGCAAAGTGATTGTAGTATAAAATGAGACTTATAGTATAGAGTGCAACATTTTTATGTTACATAGTAAGTTTACTCATATTTACTTCCCTTCTCCCACTATATTATCTCCAATGTATATTTGACATCTCTTCTTCATCTCCGGCCTCCTTTCTCTCACTGTCTGTCTCTGATGCACCCTATCACCGCCATTTTGTGTAGTTACAGAAGAGAGTGAAATATAATAGTTCAGAACGTGAAAAGGGGGCAAAGTAGAGTACCCTTCACCCCCTAGGCCTTCTCAGGCAGTCCCAAAAGGATCTGTTCCACCTTTCCTGAGAGACTATGGTATGAGTTCCGTATACCACAATAACTTGCATTACAACATGCAAGATATCTACAGAGGACACGGTGTACATTTCTCAGATGAGGGGAACAGAGTCTTTCTCTTGAATTTTAGACTCTGCATCGGTACCTACTTGTAGGTACTTAAATCACCCACATAACACAACAGCTCTTTTTAGAGCTTTCCTACCTCTAAGCACTCCAAATTCTTATTTTACACTATTTTCTTTCACTGTTTTTCCCTGTGCCAAGCTCAGGGTAAGCGTACCTGGAAGCGTAGATGGGAACGCACCCAACGCTTACCCCGCGAAAATAAAAAATAAAAAATAGTTTTTTTGCCTTTCAGGTCCTTCTAGGCCCCCCTCAGAAAACCTAGAGGGTCAGGGGGGGTCTACCCTGCCCCCTTTTAATCATTTCCCCCTTTTTATTTTCACCTCTTGTGTCTCGATTCTACCGAGACACAAGATGGTGGACTCTCCGGACTGTTTAGAATGTTAACAGACACCCGAGAGCCAATCAGCTTTCCGCTCGCGCACTCCCGTAGCGCGCCGGGTGCGCTCCCGGGTTTTGCGTACCTGTAAGCGCTTGAAGCGCGCATATAGATATATACATTTTTTTAAGTTACTTTTCCTAAAAACCACTGGAGCAATTTTCACCAAATATAGAAAAGGCATTTCTGCGTACAAGTCCCTACAATTTTGCAAAGTTTGGTGTAATTCCGTTCAGCGGTTCGGGCTGTAGCCTTGTCTATTCGTCCTATGGAAATTAACATGGAGAAAACACATTTTGGGACCCCCCTTTTTTCTTGGCCCCCGCTTGATCCCCCGAAACTTCCAGGGAAGAAGCGGGGCAGAGCTGGCCTAAATTTTGGAAAATTACACGCAAATTCCTCCACCGGTGCCAAAGTTATTCCCAATAGAATGTTGCAGATTTCCTATGGTAGCTACGTCCTAACTATAACTACCTACTGGCGACCACCAGTAGGTAATATATATATATATTTATATCCATCAACGCTCCGAGAAGCTTGCCGTTAAAAACAGCACCTTTAAGGAGAAACGGACTCTTTACTCCGGTATGCGTGTTGCAGAAAATCTTTTTATTTAATTTCAAAAGTGAATCTTGAGTGCCCCGATCCAGACGCGTTTCGGCAAACTCAGTCGCCTTGCTCACCAGATAACAGTGATTGAAAACAAACACATTTTTAAAAATGTTAACCACCAATGAAAACATTCGACAGATTGTCATGTGACCCCTGGCTTTCATAGATGAAAGACTTTAACCCAAGGTTACACTTGCAGAAAACAGACTAGCGTTTTACATTACTAAATCCAAAATATGGTGTAACTCCTGCATCATTAAATATATATATGACAGCAAACATTTTATTAAAACGGGTCGCATCTCAAAAATCAATGTAATACCCACATTACAAAAGGCGCAACAAATAGTAAACAATTGATATTGACAGACACTATGATTAATATTTGTGACAATCAAAGACATCTCAAGCAGGAGCTGCAACCAAGTGCTAGATGAAAATTAATCATACTTTTCTTTTAATTACTGCATAATACATAATAATTACTCCGCCCCCGGCTATCAGCACCAATCACATTGCTGTATTCATCGGTATTGTTGCAAATAGACCCATAGAACTCGTTGTCATGGACTTGGATTCATGGTTAACCTACGCCTTGCCTGCGTCAATAACAATCAGAACAGTGCTGTAAGTGTGAAGTGCTCAATATTAAGTAAATAATCATAAAACAAATACAGTGTTTGAATTCAAGAGAAGGCAGCAGTATAAACAATGTATATCTATTACATCTGGGGATCCACCTTATAGAATTTTATAGATTCAGGATCCCATTTCAAAAGTGGCTACGTGCAAACAAATCCAGGATAAGGTCATATGCTAAAATGGCTAGTGCGTTGTAAACTACGCTAATGTTGAATATTACAGGATCGTTATATCTGTGCAAAAGGCGCCAATAAATAGTATAAAACCATAAATTCATAAACAATAAATCCATGATAAAATACAATCCACCGGACACCAGATGGAGATATAAAAATCATAACTACAAATGACACTATATATACAAATAGATATATAAAATACCTTGTAAAACAGAATTAAACCTGGAATATACACCTAAACCTACCACACTTATAGCTCTCTCTCGTATTGCTATAGAGGAAGTGTTAGACAAATTTCATCTAAGTGTTCAGAAATAATGATGTAAATCCTCACAAATATTCAGTCCTTTTGGACTCTTCGTGTCGAGCTCTAAAATGTACCTCGTTTCGAGTTGTCTTAAAACTTCCTCCCTGTTGCCTCCTCTCTTACTTATGGGGACACTGTCTATAACAAAGTAAGTTAGAACATTTAAGTTGTTATTGTGTTCTAATTTGACGTGTCGAGCAACAGGATAGGCTGGGTCAGAATTAACCGTTGCTCTTAAGTGTTGTAATATGCGGGCGTGTACCTGGAGTTTTGTACTCCCAACATATTGGAGACCACATACACAAGAAAGGACATAGACTGCATGATCTGTTTTGCATGTATAATGTCCACCTATCATCATCACCTCATTTGAAAAGGCGTTCTTGTAAGAATTAGTATTGGTCCCAAATCTGCACGCCCTGCAGGTACTACACTTAAAAAAAAACTTTTTGGGAGAGAGCCAAGTGTCTTTATTATAGAGCTCAGGACTGTTTTTGACCAAATCACTCCTCATAGAGTGTGCTTTCCGGTAGGTAAAATAAGGTTTAGATGGTAAAACTTCCTTAAGAACTCCATCTGTCAAAACAATAGGCCACTGTGAGTTTATAATCCTCCTTATGGTGTGAGACTGCTTACTAAAAGTAGACATAAATCTACATTGAGAATCGGAGGTCTCATCTTGCACATCAGAAGTTTCAGATCTTAACTATGTGCTTATCTGATTTGTTAGCTTGGGGACCACACTCAACAATGCCGATCTTTCCTTTTTATTAGCTTTTTTCATTGCTTGCTCTAATTTGTGTGCCTTGTATCCCCGGGCCAAGAGTCTAAGCTTTGCATTTTCCTGTGATTCCTTTAGTGCCCTTGCTGAACTACAGGCCCTCCGTATTCTCAGAAACTCACCATAAGGGAGACTGGCTATGGTGTGATGCGGGTGGAAACTGGTGGCATGTAATAAAGTATTACCTGCGTGGGTTTTTGATACAGGCTTGTTTCTATCAATCCTTCATGTACAGTAATCTGAATGTCCAAACAATTGGTGGAACTAGCCTCGATATGGGAAGTAAAAGAAAGGTTAAGCTCATTCACATTTAGAAGCTCCACAAATTTACCCGCTTCCTCTTTGCTTCCCTTCCACACGATGAACACATCATCTATATACCGCCACATATGCAATACATGCAAATCATAAAGTGCTTTGTGCTTGATCTTGAGGACATGCTCCTCCCACCAGCCAACATGTAAACAAGCATAGCTGGGGGAGAAGCATGCCCCCATTGCCACGCCTTGTCTCTGTTTGTACACTTTACTATCAAACCTGAACACATTATTCAATAAGCATCTCTGAATCACCTCCAAGAGCATTTTGTTGTGTTGGTACATTCCCACTTCCCGTTGTTTAAGAAAGTGTGCCACTGCCCTGAGACCATCGTCATGTTTGATACTCGTGTACAGCGAGGCAATGTCAAGAGTTAAAAACACCATGTCATGAGTCCATTGCACAGTATTAAGTTTTGCTAAAAAATCTCTTGAATCCTGTATAAAAGTGGGTAACTTGACAACAAACTCCTGTAGGTAGTAATCTACATATTTTGACGTACTTTCAAAGATGCTATTAATTACAGAAATAATCGGTCTGCCTTGTAACGGATTTAAGCCTTTATGAACTTTAGGGATGAGATAAAATATAGGTAAAACCGGATATTCTTTAAACAAAAATTTTAATTCATTCTTGGTAATCAAACCCTCCCTCTGCCATTTTAAAAGTTCATTTCTATAATCATTGTTGATTCTCCGAACAAATGATCCATTACTAAGTTCATAGCATTCAGAATCACTTAATTGTCTTAGAGCTTCTGATCTGTAGAGTTGCTTGTCCCACAAAACAATGTTGCCACCCTTGTCCGCATTGTTAATAACCACCAAATCATTTTCCTTGAGTTTCTTCATTAATTGGAAGTATGCTCTCTTTTTGCCATTGACTCTCGTCCTGGATTTACACGTGTTCTTATACAGAGATTTGAGTTCCTCAGTGACTCTATCGTGAAAAATATCAAGGGCATCCCTCGACATAATAGGCACAAACATTGATGCTGCTTTAAACTGGCTATTACCGGGTGAGGATATATTGATTCCTACCATTTGCGACACCCTTTGAGACCCCAGAGGCTCCGTTGTGACCTCACTTAATGCATGCAGCGTAGTTAACAGAGGAATTGAGCCTGCAGATAATGTTTCCTGTACCAAATTTGCCATACTCGTGTTCTTTGCCTTGGTCTGTCCATGATTTTTGATCAAAAATAATTCTTGTAACTTGAGTTTTCGAATAAATTTATACACGTCAACCCTGGTTTGAAGAAAACCAAAGTTACTCTCTGGGCAGAAACTCAGACCTAATGCCAATAGTTGTTTCTCTGCACTATTCAACTCTATTTTCGTCAAATTGATAATGGTGTTATTGCATCCTGTAGTTATTTGCGCCAATTCCTTCTCTTTGATTGCCCCTGGCGGTTGCGCTTTGCACACTTCCTCCTCTATAGGTATAGGTATAGGTAGCACAGCCCATCAGTGACTTAACGGGACCTCCAGGTATGGACCTCTTATACGCTTCAAAAAATGCATAACTCCAGTGTTTATTCTTCGCAGTGCTGTGATTTATTCACACATAAATTATAAACTCCGAATCTGTTCAGATATAGTGCCTGCCATGACTTGTTTCAATCGCATCACACGATCTTGATCACATTGTCATATATATATATATATATATATATATATATATATATATATATATATATATATATGTATATTCACTAAAAAAAAACATAGGTTTCATGGACGTTATAGTTAGAAATTAGCATTTCAAAAACCTTAGAAATTCACTGAAAAAACCAGAAAATCGTACATTATAGCTAACTGTAACTCCCCCCCCGCAATGCACTGCGGATGACGTCACATATTACATCACTCATGGCATGGTCAGTGACATTACTGATGATATCACTGATGACATATCAAATGACATCACTGATGACATCATCCAGTGAATGTGTGTTTCTGTAAAGTTTAAATATATTTTATATATGTGAATGCCAAGGTGTATTGAAGAATGAGTTGGTGTATAAGTGTGTGGGTGGAGGATGTAATAGGTGTGTATAAGTTAGTGATTAAATGTGTCTTACTGAATGCATGGGTTAGTGACTAAACTGTGTGAATGTCTGTATCAGTCTCTCAGTTGGTGTGTAAGCTGCTGCAGGGGTTGATGATGAGGTACATGACTGTCTATATGGGTTACTTATTGGTTGCATGAGTATCTGTATGGGTGCCTCAGTGTTTGTGTGTGTGGGTGGGTGGGCGGTGTGTGACTTTCTGCCTACATGTGTGAGTGGTTTATTTACTGGGTGTATGGGTTCAATAGTGCATGTGGAAATAGCTGTACAGGTGAGTGAGTGTGTGTATCAGTGTGTTGGTGAGTGAATGTATGTCTCACTGGTATATATGTGAGTAACTACATATGTGAAAGGCAGTATATGTGAGTGTTGGAGTATATAAATGACTAAATGTGAGAGTGAGTAATTGTGAGATTGGCTGTATAAATGAGTGTGTGCTTGTGTCAGTGATTGTATAAGATTGTAAGTATATGTTAGTATCTGTATGAATAGGTTAGATAGTGAATGTATAACTGTATATGTGAGTAAATGGCAGTGTTATTGATTCTTTAGATGACGAGTTAGGTCTGTCAATAACTCTATGGATGAGTGACGATGTATTAGTGTTTGAATATGTGTATGAGTACATATAATAGTGCTGTATTGATGAGTGACTGCATGTATGAGTAACTGTATGGGTGAATGAATGAATGTCTGTATAGCTAGGAATTAGTCAGTGGGTATATAGTAACTGCTATTGATTTGTCTATGGTTTCGAAAATGGTGGTCTGTATTTTAGAGTGGGTGTATCAAAGGTTATATTAGGGTGTGAGGAGGTGCATCAGATTATCAGGTGGATGATGTCATCAGTGATGTCATCAGTGAAGTCATATGAGATGTCATCAGTGATGTCATCAGTGATGTCTCTGACCATGTCATGAGTGATGTAATATATGACGTCATCAGCAGTGCATTGCGGGGGCGCAACTTATAGTTAGCTCTACTAACTATAACGTTCGAATTTCTCTGGTTTTGTACAAGTGAAATGTCCAACTAACTATAACGTCCCTGAAACCTATGGTTTTTTCAATGAATTTCTAGGGTTTTTTAAATGCTAATTTCTAAATATAACGTCCCTGAAACCTATGTTTTCTTCAGTGAATTTCAAAGCTTTTTTAAATGATAATTTCAAATTATAATGTTCATTAAACCTATAGTTTTTTCAGTGATTTTAAATTATCATTCCATTCTCAACCTGGTGAAAACAGCCGATATCGCCAGTTTTCCAGCAATAGCTTCCGCAAAAAAAAAAATCAACACAAATGAGAGCATATACTAAGGCTAATAATATGCAGAGTAGGCATTCCTGTGCAAAAATAACATGAAAACTCCACTTCCCGATGTTTTCAATGAGCAGCCAAATCTGCAGTGCGATCCAAAAATAGGCGAAAAGCTGCATTAACAGTAGGAATGTAACATCTGCCTTTTACTGGTGTAAAGTAGGATGACTACCTACAATGTGAAAGTGAGCCCAGCCCAGATTCACATCTGAAGACCAACACATGTCATAGAGCATGTACCTCCGACCCCCAAGAAGGCCACAAAACCCACTGCCACCACCCTTAGGACCTCACCTCGGACCACCCCTACTACCACCAAGGCAGCGCACAACAGAACAGCGGACCTTCCAAAAACAGCATGGACCCTCAGCCACACAGTAGCTGAAAGTGGCCAGATGTGGCACTCAAACATGTGTGAAGGACGCAAGTCACCCACGAATAATAATGCACACAATACCAAGTGTAGCGGTGATGTGCTGAACAGACGTCACTATGCAGAACACAAACCTCTCCATGTGTATATATACTACTGGTTGCTGTAGTGTTGTGACAGTGGACGCAACCATGTTACCTCAGTGGGGAAGATCTCGGTCATGTACCTGTGTCGTTGTCCCCCGTAAGCGGAAGCGCAGTGGGCTGGTCCAACGTACGCCATTCCAGCATAGAAGTGTGAATAAATAGGCCAGGGCTCTGGGCGTGGTTCACTTGTGTGAAGGCCAACGGGCTTGCCAGACCGGCAGCCCTCATCCTGCCACGTGGCTGCCGCCATGAACGTGGGCCTCCTCGACACAGCCCCCCTGCGAACACAGCGGCACAGCACCACAGAGTTATGTCTGTACAGACTACTGCCTTTGATCTACACTGCGGACAGCAGGACTCACAATTCAGATGGAGTCGCAATTGCAGATGACACAGTCCAGTAGGCAAGACACATTGCTCCCAGTGTGGCCCGCCCGGACCATGCATCATCGCAGGCTGCGTACACACCGAGCGCCAGAGGTACATCCAACTCAGTGCACCACAAGTCAACGTCACATGGCCTTATTAAGGCAGAATTCATTAGACAAAAGACATTGCTACCAGTGCTGCCCGTCCGGACCACGCATCATCACAGGGTGTGCACACGCTGAGTGCTTCAGGTGCCACTAACTCAGTGCACCATAAGTCATCAAAATGTACCTTTATTAAGGCAAAATTCATTAGACAAAAGACATTGCTACCAGTGCGGTCCGCTCGGATCACGCATCATCGCAGGCTCCGCACACGCTGAATACTTCTGATGCCACTAACTGTGCAGCTCAACTCAATGCCACGTGGCTGTGGGCCCTTGCTGACCGCTGCCTTTGGCCTACACTGCGGTCAGCAGGGCTCGCAATTAAAATTGAGTCTTGATTAATTAATTATAAAGACCAGTAGGCAACTAACTATAACGTCCTCGAAACCTACACATATGGGCAATGTATTCAATACATATTACATCTTTTGTTACCTACACTGCGGTCAGCAGAGCTCACAATTTACATTGAGACATGATTTATTAATTGCAGACAGAATTGTACTCTATGTCCTCGGACTTTGTCAAGAGGAAGTGACAAAAAGCATTCCTTGATGTCTGTGCTGACTACTGCCTTCCATCTACATTGCAGACTGCAGGGCTCAAAATTCAGATTGAGTTGTGATTGCAGATGACGCAGTCCAATAGGCAAGAGACATTGCTACCAGTGAGGCTCTCCCGGACCACGCATCATCGCTAGCTGTGCAAACGTGGAATGCTTCTGATGCCCCTACCTCTGTGCACCACAACTCATGGACCCTTTATGATAGAATCTTTTGTGTATGATTTCACATATGCTGCCCCTACCTCAGTGTACCACAAGTCATGAAACCTTTATGATAGAAACTTTTGTGTATTATTTCACATCTGGTGCCCCTAACTTAGTGCAAAACACACAAGGTGATGGGCGGAATGTTGCACATTGGCAAAACATTCACCCCCAGTCACAGATCTGGGTTTAATCCATTGTTATTTTGATCACCATGCCACCCCAGTTCAGACATGACCATATGCAAATCAGTCTTGACCCTGTGCCTCATGGGAACCTAACTTAGTGCAGCACAAGTCTTTATGATTGAATCGTTGTGTGTGATCCGATGATTACTGTTGTACTTGTTGCCAGCACCAACCATTCACCCCACACGCATCCAGCACAGACGTTACTGGACATGTGACCCTAGTAATAAAAAGGAGCGAGCGCACGTGCCCGTACCCAGGTCCACTATCTATCTGTGTCTGTGTGTTCATTATGTATGCATGATACTGCGCCTGGGCCCTACCACATTACATTCTGCTGTGTACAACGCTCGCAACCATGTTACCTCTGGCAGTGGGGAAAACTTTGGTTATGTAACATTGTCTCGGTCATTGTATAAGTATATAGGTAGAGATTGGATCATTAGAGTACTGCAAGGAGGGTGTATAGTGAATTTATAAGTGTTTTGGAATTGGCGGAGTGATTGGATAAGTACATATGTTGGCGGAGCCTAACCCCCGAGCATGAGCTTGGCTCTAATTGCCTTCCCTCCATGTGCCAAAAATAGAAATTTGGGCTTTGCATGGCCCTGTCTTGCTACAGCTGCAACACTGCACTGAATGTGCAATAAACATTCATATCCACACAGATATGTCATGTGCACGATCTTTCCTGTGTGGAAGTATGGAATGTAGGGTCAGTGATTCCCCCTACCTTCCATGTTGGCCATGTTTTGGGACTTGGGTCACATGGTGACACATTGTTATTTGCTGCCCAGGTGGCAGCAGCACTACAAAAGGGACACCTGCGTCAGTTGATTTCTTATACAGCCCAGGACAGAATCACGCCCAGAGCTCCGGAGTCATTGTTCACAGCCTCACGTAGGACTGGCATACGCCAGGCCAGCCCACTCCGCTTAGGCATACAGGAAGAGACAACAATGCTACATGGCCCAGATTGTCATTGTAGTGAACTGCTGCTGACAGGTATAGTTGTCAGTACGCCACAGCCACTCCCTGATGGCTGGTTTACACCCACACCACCCCCATCAAGCACAGGCGTCACAAGACACGTGACCCTGCCAATAAAAAGGACTGGGCGCACGTGCTCCATGTCATTTCCATTTCAGACTTGGTGGCACCGGATGCACTGTGGCCAGCACAGGCACATCGCCACAGGATGGTGACTTTCGGTGCACTGAGGTAGGGGCACTGTTAGTGCTGTGCAGGTATGCAGCCTGCGATGATGCCCCGTCCTGGCGGTCCGAACAGGTCAGGTTTTGTGTGCCCTGCTGGACCGCAGTGTAGGCCTGAGCCATAAAAGAGCGGGGGCCTACGTCCACATGGCGTGGCCTCACTGGTCACAGAGTTAATGGCACCACAAGGGCTGAGCAGGTGTGCAACCTGCGATGATTGCGGGTGCACTGGTATGTCCTCTGCCATGGTAAAATCAAAACGAAGCACCAAATGTGAGACCTGGTGGCCTGCGGAGCGGGGCTGCATGATATGCAGGGTGCTCTGTCTGCGGTCTCCGGGCCTCTGGCTTGCAGCAGCACGTGGTAGGCCTTCTTTTCTACACGCAGGTTGCAAAAGGTGAGCAGAGAGCCTTGTTTGCACAGCGGCGGGCAGTCACCTCCGGGCAGTGGGAGTGGATGTGGTGCAGCAGCCTGGGTGCACAGCGGGGGGAGTCACCTCTGGGCAGTGGAAGTGAATGGGGTGCAGCAGCCTGGGTATCCAGTGGTGGGCAGACACCTCTGCGCAGTTGAAGTGGATGGGGTGAAGCAGCCTGGATGCACAAAGGCGGGGCAGCGATTTAGGCGTGCGCAGTCGTATGTAGTCCCATTACTGATTCTGTACTATGTTTCAGATGAGTAAACTTGAGGACTACACTTTGTCCCGGCACGTGGTTGGAGACACACCGGTGGTGGAAAGGTGAGCTGTGAGGGTTTTGTCCACAGTGTGGGCACTCACTGTCCCTCTCCATCTCTTCCTTTCTCTCCCTCACACTCTTTCTCCCTCTCATCCTCTCTCTCACACTGTTTCTCTCTTTCTCTCTCTCTTCCTCCCTATCTCACTCTTTCTC
This sequence comes from Lissotriton helveticus, assembly GCF_964261635.1. NCBI lineage: Eukaryota > Metazoa > Chordata > Amphibia > Caudata > Salamandridae > Lissotriton > Lissotriton helveticus. Next base: position 1,814,255,040 of record NC_136067.1, on the reverse strand, counting down.
TCTCTCTTTCTCTCTCTCTCTCACTCTTCCTCTGTTTCTATCTTCCTCTTTCTCACACTGTTTCTCTCTTCCTCGCGCTCTTCCTCTTTCTCACTGTTTCTCTCTCTCTTCCTATCTCTCTCACTCTTTCTTTCTTGCTCTCTGTCTTCCTCTCAATCTTTCTTTTCTTCTTTCTCTCTCTCTTCCTCTCTCTCACTCTTTCTTTCTCTCTCTCTCTCTCTCTCCTTTGATGGACGCATGACGCACAATCTTATCTTGCTTTTCGTCTAGCAGTCTGTGATTCACAGATTGACGACCCCCCTCCACATGGACCTCCCGCCACGAGGCGATGACTTCAGTTCCACTGATTTAGTGCCACCAGAGCTGAACACGTGTGCAGCCTGCGATGATGCATGGCCATCCTGGCAATCAACACCCACTCTTAATTGTGAGCTTGGCTTGAACGCGTGTATGCAACGGCTCAGGAGGTTGCTTTGGCACGTGGTGGACCCTCTAACACACATGCCGGTGGCAGAAGGTGAGCAGAGAGGCTTGTTTCTGCAGCTGGGGGCAGTCACCTCTGGGTGGTGGGAGTGGATAGTGTGCAGCAGCCTGGGTGCACAAGAGCGGGCAGACACATCCGAGCAGTGGGAGTGGATGGGGTGCAGCAGCCTGGGTGCACAGAAGTGGGCAGACACCTCTAGGCATTGGGAGTGGATGGGGTGCAGCAGTCTGAGTGCGCAGGAATGGGCAGTCACCTCCGAGCACTGGGAGTGGATGGGGTGCAGCAGCCTGGGTGCACAGTTGCGGGCTGACACCTCCGGGCAGTGGGAGTGGATGGTGTACAGCAGCCTGGGTGCGCAGAGGCGGGCAGACACCTCTGGGTGGCAGGAGTCGATGGGGTGAAGCAGCCTGAGTGCGCAGGGCAGACAGACACCTCTGAGTGGCGGGAGTCGATGGGTTGCAGCAGCCTGGATGTGAATGGCCGAAACAGAATTACGCGTCTACAGTTGTATGTGCTCTGCCTTTACAGATTCTATACTATGTTTCAGATGACTAAACTTGAGGGCTGCACTATGTCCCGGCACGTGGTTGGAGACACACCGGTGGCAGTAATGTGAGCTGTGAGGATTTTCTCCACAGTGTCAACACTCACGCTCCCTCTCCATCTCTTCCTTTCTGTCACTCACACTCTCTCACTCTCTATCTCTTCTTTCTCTCTCTCACACTCTTTCTCTCTTTCTCTTTCTCTTCCTCTCTCTCTCATTCTTTCTTTCTCTCTCTCTTCCTCTCTGTCTCACTCTTTCTCTTCCTCTCTCTCACACTTTTTCTCTCTCTCTCTCTTCCTTGTATCTCACTCTTTCTCTCTTTCTCTCTCTCTCTCTTCCTCTCTCTATCACTCTTTCTCTGTCTTCCTCTCTCTCTCTCTCACACACTCTTTCTTTCTTTCTCTCTCTCTCTCTCTCTCACTCTTTCTCTCTTTTATTTCTCTCTCCTTTTTATAGACGCATGACGCACAATCTTATCTTTCTTTTTGTTTTGCAGGCTGTGATTCACAAATTGTTGTGGGATGACACGCCATGCCTGTACCTACTTTTATTTTGTTGTTTTGTTTAAATAAAATGTTTTATATGTAAATCCATAGATGACTGAGATTCTTATTTGTCCAACCTCACATGCATCTTCTTAATTATAATTGTGCAATCTCAACCAATTTGTTACATTCCAGATTTCTTAAGGTTGCTGTCACATTTGTTTGTGGGGGTGGGGTGAGAGGAGATGGCGGACAAGGGGCTAGTGGCAGGTAGTGTTGGAGCAATGTTGGGTGTCCGAGCTGCATGATCGTTGGCTCCATTGCATCTGTTGTCATTCAGGTGTGGCTCTGGGCTGGGCTCCCTTTCATGTTGCAGGTTGTAGTCCGACTTTATACCAGCTCAGAGCAGGGGTAAACTTCCTGCTACTTACATACCTTGTAGCCTGTTTTGTACTCTCTTCGACGTTCTTGCTAGAGGTTAAGAAACTTGCGAAGTTATGTGTTCTCTGCTTTTTGCACGGGATCGCCTACTCCACATCTCATTCACAATATTTTCCGGGGTCATCCATGACGATGCTTTTTGGGGCTGCTATCGCTGGTAAACTGGTGATATGGGCTGTTTGCTCCGCTTTTGAATGGAGCGTTAAATTTATCACCATTTTGGTTGCGATAAAGTGAAGTTAACTCGGCGATGTGTCCTTCAGAATATATCATGGAATGCAAAGGTTCCCAATTTATCCAAAAGATAAACTACTAGATGTAGCACAAACAACATACTCTAGAGCACACTGTATCACATAACGAGGGCTCTCATATTAACAATTTGTAGTGCCAATGGTAGAACCATATATGTAAATAAAGTTTTACAGAAATTAAACAAATAGTAAAAAACAAAAAGACTGTCACAAATTATTGCAAGAAAATGCTTTATCAGCATGGGGCTCCCCCTCCTTGAATCATTTTTAGGCCTTGGGGACCCCATTGACTGAGACCACTTTACTTTCATAGGGAAGGGGCTCATGGCCCCCCCTCCACAAGCCATTTTTAGGCCCCAGGGACCCTATTTACCAGAGCCAACTCCAATTTTGTGGGTGGGGTAGGTGCATCGATCCCCTCCCTGTACCGTTTTTAGGCCCTGTGTACCTTATTACCGGGATCCAAATTATTTTTTTAAATGGGGAGTAGGGTGTGACCCCGCCATGATTCCTTGGGCCCTTGTAATGAATGATCCCCCGGGGCTGAAAGTGTTTTCAATTGGGGAGGGGTGTGAGGTCCTACTCTCCAACCCATCAGCCAGTACACTGCTGTTACCCCCCTTGGAGAGTGTGAACAAGGAATAACAATTGTATTCCCTAACCACAATCTACGAGGCTGGAAACACAACTTTACCACTGCCCTGCGAGAGCACAGAAACATACTACGCCCGCCTGGGCAGGCACAAAATAACACATGACTTCCACTGCACCGAGGATAGGTGAGCAAGTAGGGACCAGAGGGGGGTTTGGGGCTTCCCATGCATCCCCCAACTTTAAGAAAAGATGTGGGTGTAATAAAGTAATTATAACTTACGCCCTTGCCATTCACAGCTAATTACCTCGCATATTACATAACACCTGACATGGTCCATGACATCAATGTTAACCTCACTGCAACATCTGAAATTGATTGATGACAGCACTATGAATGGCACAGGCACAAATTATAGTTAATTTAGAGCTAGGGCACAAGTTAAAGTTACTTGAGATAAATATAACTGGTGAATTTTAGTGGTTTTGGTTTGGTATGTGTTCATTGTGTTAAGTGGGCACCAAGATAAAGGGAGGGGGGTGCCAAAACATTGATTAGTCAGGTTCAGGGTCGGACTGGGAACCAAAACTGGCCCTGACAGAGTGCTCGGCTGGTCCCTCTGGGATTTGGGGGTGTGGCTGAGCTGTTTGCTAAGGCCGGTTTTGGCCGATTTTTGTTACAGGGGCCGATATTGCATCAATACTGCAAAAACGGCCCTGTAACAAAACCGTCCACCCAGGGGCACAAAACCGCCCCCCACTCTAGCAACCCACTGCGGAAACGCCCGGTGCCCGCTACGACCTGTACGGCCCTGGTGAGGTTCAGTCCCAAAGGAAATTTGGGGAAGTGATAGAGAAAACAATGGCTGAAAGGAATTACACAAAATTTGGCAGAAATTACAATTTTATTCAGTTTGCTTTTTTGTGATTTGGTGCACTCTTCAGCTGTTTTTGAGAAGTTCTTGTTTACAGTGGTGCATCGGGTGGTTATGAAGGGCTACAAAATAGATATATCTGGAGGGCTGAGGTTCACATATGCTCTAATTGGCCAAAAGTAAATCCTGATTGTCGCACTATCCTATGGCACACCGGAAGACATCTTAATGGAATCAAAGTTGTAAAACGTAAAGTATTTCCATTAGAAATTAGCAAAAAGAAAGGGGTCTTTTTGCCATTGAAAGTATAGTCATAGATCATTAGTTATGGTCTAGTGATGGTTAGGAATGGTCTAAAGAGTTAAAACGGGCACACATTTACTGTGAGTTTTCAATTATCTTTCTTGTAAAATTCTTTTGAGGGAATATAAGGCTGAGATCATAAGAGCCAAGGAAGAATACTTTTCGAATCTCACCACGGCCCTTACTTTGCCGAAAGACCTATTTAAGATCGTGGACTCGTTGACCACCCTGCTGATTCCGGACCCCGTCACCTGCACTCAACAGCTGTGTGACGATATTGCCCTCTATTTTCATACCAAAATTGCTGATATTGTCGTGGCTTTAGAGCTACATAGGGCCTCACTTTCTTCCTCCTCCTCTCAAGTGTCTCCCTCTCCAGTACCTGCCAGACCGGGTAATTTTGTCCTTTTGTCTAGCTTTCCCCCTCTTTCCCTGCAGGAACTGGACGTCCTCTTGGCTAGGACTAGGTCGGGTCCCCTCCTTGACCCCTGTCCTCTTAAACTCCTTAAACAATGTAAGGATACCCTCTTGCCTCCTTTACTTGAGATCATGAACAGGGCAATGAGGGATGGTATTTTTCCCTTCCAATGGAAGAAAGCGGTGGTCAAACCCCTCTTGAAAAAGCCTACCTTAGACCCGGAGGTTTACAAAAACTTTCGCCCCATTTCGCTGTCACCACTACCTCTGAGGCGGAAGCCGGAGGCCAATTTTTGATCGTTTTTAAAACTTGTGTAAATTGTTATTACTGCTTTTAAAACTTGCTAAACCTCACCCTGAGCTCTATATTGGCTTAAGCGCCAAGCAGGCACCCCACGAGCAGCGGAGCTAGCGCTGCTTTGCGGGACAATTGTTTTGGAAGGCTGCCATCGCTGCACACGCGAGGCCACGCTCACCTCACAGGCCACACCCACCTCCCCCCGCCTATAAGAAGCGCTGAATAAGAGCGCGGGCATCTGTCACCACTACCTCTGAGGCGGAAGCCGGAGGCCAATTTTGATCGTTTTTAAAACTTGTGTAAATTGTTATTACTGCTTTTAAAACTTGCTAAACCTCACCCTGAGCTCTATACTGGCTTAAGCGCCAAGCAGGCACCCCACGAGCAGCGGAGCTAGCGCTGCTTTGCGGGACAATTGTTTTGGAAGGCCGCCATCGCTGCACACGCGAGGCCACGCCCACCTCACAGGCCACGCCCACCTCCCCCGCCTATAAGAAGCGCTGAATAAGAGCGCGGGCATCTGTCACCACTACCTCTGAGGCGGAAGCCGGAGGTCAATTTTTGATTGTTTTTAAAACTTGTGTAAATTGTTATTACTGCTTTTAAAACTTGCTAAACCTCACCCTGAGCTCTATATTGGCTTAAGCGCCAAGTAGGCACCCCACGAGCAGCGGAGCTAGCGCTGCTTTGCGGGACAATTGTTTTGGAAGGCCGCCATCGCTGCACACGCGAGGCCACGCCCACCTCACAGGCCACGCCCACCTCCCCCCGCCTATAAGAAGCGCTGAATAAGAGCGCGGGCATCTGTCACCATTACCTCTGAGGCGGAAGCCGGAGGCCAATTTTGATCGTTTTTAAAACTTGTGTAAATTGTTATTACTGCTTTTAAAACTTGCTAAACCTCACCCTGAGCTCTATACTGGCTTAAGCGCCAAGCAGGCACCCCACGAGCAGCGGAGCTAGCGCTGCTTTGCGGGACAATTGTTTTGGAAGGCCGCCATCGCTGCACACGCGAGGCCACGCCCACCTCACAGGCCACGCCCACCTCCCCCCGCCTATAAGAAGCGCTGAATAAGAGCGCGGGCATCTGTCACCACTACCTCTGAGGCGGAAGCCGGAGGCCAATTTTTGATTGTTTTTAAAACTTGTGTAAATTGTTATTACTGCTTTTAAAACTTGCTAAACCTCACCCTGAGCTCTATATTGGCTTAAGCGCCAAGCAGGCACCCCACGAGCAGCGGAGCTAGCGCTGCTTTGCGGGACAATTGTTTTGGAAGGCCGCCATCGCTGCACACGCGAGGCCACGCCCACCTCACAGGCCACGCCCACCTCCCCCCGCCTATAAGAAGCGCTGAATAAGAGCGCGGGCATCTGTCACCACTACCTCTGAGGCGGAAGCCGGAGGCCAATTTTTGATCGTTTTTAAAACTTGTGTAAATTGTTATTACTGCTTTTAAAACTTGCTAAACCTCACCCTAAGCTCTATATTGGCTTAAGCGCCAAGCAGGCACCCCACGAGCAGCGGAGCTAGCGCTGCTTTGCGGGACAATTGTTTTGGAAGGCCGCCATCGCTGCACACGCGAGGCCACGCCCACCTCACAGGCCACGCCCACCCCCTCCCTAAATGTGCCATCCACGCAAGCGCAGCGGACGAGCGCAGCGGGAGCGCCTAAGGCAAGCCCGTCTGTGCCCGTCCGCGACCATAAGCGGCCTAAGGCCCGTCCCCCTGGCCATACCATCTCTGACCAGCGTGGGATGGCAACCTATACGAGGCAGGCGCTACTACATCTACGCAGGGTGCTGCCGCCGGAATGCGAACACACGCTGCATGTGGAGCAATGGCCCCTGAAGTGTGAGGGTTGTGGCTATACTATCCTCAGAGACCAAGAGACAAGTAAGGAAGGTAATGAACTTTCTGCCTTACTACTGAACTGTCGATCATTGAAACGACATAGCTTGAACATTTATGACTTGCTGATAGATGACAACCCTGACTTGGTCTTCTTGACAGAAACATGGCTGGATGAACAATCCCTCCCTGATATCATAGAGGCCCTTCCCTCTGGCTTTAACATTCTCCAAATCAATAGAGGGATTCATAGGGGGGGGGGGGATAGCTATTATCCATAAAAGCGAGCTGTCATGTTCTCTTGAACCAATTACCATTAATAACTGTGAAGCAGGACTTTTTTCTATCTCGGTTGGCCCTAATTGTACCATTAAGGGCTACCTTATCTATCGTCCTCCTGGTGTGGCGACTGCATTCATTGAGAGCCTCCTGGAGGCTCTAACGCAATCTGCTTTACGCCATAATAAGTTCATGATTGTAGGAGACCTCAATGTGCATTTGGACGATGTCAACTGCAGAGAGGCTGTATCCCTGATTAATGCACTTAGAGCTCTTATGTTTGTTTTAGCTGATAACAGAGCCATCCATCAAGCGGGACATCTGCTGGATCCAATTTTTGCAAATTGGGAAGATATAAGTGTTTCTGTCCCGATTAAGATCCTGTGGCCGGATCATTATCTGATCCCTTTTAAACTCAGAAGATTGCCCAACAGGGGGCCTATACAGAAACATCCCGCTATTAGGCGCAGGGACTGGAGGAAATTCAGTCACGATGCTTTCAGTCAAGCCCTAGGACAGGAACCCCCAAAGCTCAACGACAACTTGGTTGAGGCGTGCAGGATGTATGATGTATAGGTTGAGGGTGCACTGGATAAAGTAGCCCCCTGGACTCAAAAAGCTATGGCACGGAGCACGAAATCCGCTCCGTGGTTTACCGCTGAGCTGCGCGCTGCCAAAACCAAATGTAAAACCATGGAGCGTAGATGGAGAGTGGAATATGCCCCCTCACTACGTCAAGTCTATAAGAGTGAACTAAAGTCCTATCACAGCCAGATTAGGAAATCTAAAAGAGATTACTACAATAAAAGGATTGACTGTGCAGAGAACACATCTAAAGAGCTCTATATGATTCTGAAGGAACTCTCCGCCCCTCTAGCGAGTTCAGGGGAAGCCCCCCCCTCGACAGAGTCATGCAATGAGATTGCAGACTTCTTTATAGGGAAGGTTGAAAAGATCTATGCATCTTTTCGGACTAATTCTGAACCCACAAATATGCCAGACCCTAACTGCGAAAATCAGGTCATGGAAAAACTTAGGAAATTTGTGGTCCCCCAAGCAGAGGAGCTCATCAACATCTTATCGGACATTCGCTCGGGTTCTCCCTTAGATGCGGTCCCAGCGAGGATTCTTCGCAGTCATCTTCCCCAGGTAGCGGAGCACATAGGTAACATGGCCTCTCTTTCTTTCCATGAATGTCTAGTTCCGGACATCTGGAAACTGGCCCAAGTTGTCCCGATAAAAAAGAAAGCTCATATTAGTATAACGCAATTAGACAATCTTAGACCAATCTCCCTCCTTCCCTACTGTGCGAAGGTAGTAGAGAAATTGGTTAACCGACAGCTGGTGAGCTTTATGGAGGAAAACAAGCTCCTACACTCGTCTCAGTCGGGATTCAGAGCCAAACACTCGACTGAGACTGCCCTCCTCCTATCGACTGAACTGCTGCGGTGTAGGGCGGACGAGGGTCACACGGCCGCACTGGTCCTATTGGACTTAAGTGCGGCTTTTGACACCGCATCGCACTCCGTATTACGGGACCGTTTGAGTGAAAAGGGAATAACCGGACCTGCCCATGAGTGGTTGGTTTCCTTCCTTAAAAACAGGAGATTTCAAGTGCATTGTCCACCATGTAAATCCAGTATAAGATATCTTAGACAAGGGGTTCCACAGGGCTCGATTTTGAGCCCCACGTTATTCAATCTGTACATGGAACCCCTTGCCAAACTGGTGGAGTCATATGGTGTTGCCATAGTCTCCTATGCAGACGATACACAACTGGTGATCAACCTGTCCCGTGATCCAGTTGTGGAGGCTGAGAATTTCTCGGCCTGCTTGGTGGCACTTGATGGATGGATGAAGCAGAACTATCTCCGCCTCAATGGTAATAAAACGGAAGTTCTTATCGTTGGTCCCTGTCCCTCCATCTGGACTTCTGCCTGGTGGCCCATTGAACTGGGCTCTGTCCCGGCCCCGGTGGACACTGTCAAAAACCTTGGCTTTCTTCTTGATTCTAATTTAGCCTACACTAATCATGTTGGTAATGTTGCCGGTAAATGCTATGGCATCTTGAAGGTCCTGAGGAAAATCTTGGACCTACTGCCCCCCAGCTCCAGGAAAACTATGGTACATGCCTTGGTCACCTCCCATTTAGACTATGGGAACTCCCTCCTATGTGGACTCAGTAAAAAAGGCCTTACACAGTTACAACGCGTCCAGAACGCAGCGGCCAGGCTGGTCCTGAACCTCCCTAGGAGAGCCTCTGGGAAACATGCATTGCGCTCCCTGCACTGGCTCCCAATAAAGGAACAAATTAAATTTAAAACTTTCTGCATTACCCACCGTATAGCCCACAAAAAAGCACCTCCATATCTCCAGGACTTGCTTCCAATCTATCGTCCTTTAGACACCTCGCCAGTAAAGACTGGAATGAACTTCCCATCGAATTGAGGATGGAACCGTCTGAAATTAGGTTCAGACAGAGGCTGAAAACCCATCTCTTCCCCAAGACATAATCAGCACAGTCTCCCCTGACCCTAGTGCTCTTCCTCTGTGAGCTAAGCTGAAGAGATGTTAGTGGGATTGTCAGCGCGGGGACGCACTGTTCTCTGTGCAACCAGGCGCTTAACAAATGTCATAAACTAAACTAAACTAACTTCGCTGCTCCCTGCCCCAGCAAAGATGCTGGAAACTCATCTGAACCAGCATCTTGCATCCTTTCTGGAAACCTCTGGTCTCTTGGATCATTCGCAGCACGGATTTCGAAAGGGTCACAGTACCGATTCGGCCCTTACTGTGGTGCTTGATAACATCCGCACCACAGTTGATAGGGGTTTAAGTACCCTGCTGATCCTGCTAGATCTCACGGCTGCGTTTGATACCCTGTGTCCCCTCGTCCTAACATCTCAACTGAGGGAGATAGGGGTGGAGGGGCCTGCTCTAAGTCTGTTGGCCTCCTTCTTGGACCAGAGGGAACAGAGAGTGAAGCTGGGGGAGTTCCTATCTCCATCCCTGCTGGTGAAATGTGGGGTCCCACAGGGGTCGGCGTTAAGTCCGACCCTGTTCAACATCTACGTGACCCCACTGGCCAGGCTCATAAGATCGTTCGGGATGGAGGTAGTTTCCTACGCCGATGACACCCAGATCTTGCTGTCTCTCGCCCAGCCTGTTAGCTCTTCTGCCTCCAACTTTAGACACTGTATGGAGGCAGTTGCTCAATGGATGATTGACAATTCATTGAGGCTAAATGGCGAGAAGACGGAGATCCTGGTGTTTGGTGGGAAGGAGGACATCTGGTCGACGGAATGGTGGCCCCTTTCTCTGGGGACTTGCCCTGTACCTACCCTCTTAGCACGAAACCTGGCGGTCATGATCGATCCGGCCCTTGCTATGGGTCACCAGGTCAACAGGACAATTTCCACCTGTTGGGGCATTATCAAGATCTTGAGGAAGATTAAGCACTATTTGACAGTGCAAGCCCGGAAGCAATTTGTGGTTGCATTGATAGCCTCTCGGCTTGACTATTGCAATGCCCTTTATGCTGGAGTAAATAAATGCCTGCTACAACGACTTCAGACGGTGCAGAATGCCGCAGCTAAGTTCGTTTTGAACTTGCCTAGGAGGTCATCGGCTGCTGCCGCTAGAAAATCCTTGCACTGGCTCTCAATCGAAGCCAGGATCTCTTTTAAGGTCCTCTGTTTGGTCTACGGGGCCCGGAATAGGAAAGAGAATGGAGGAGTAAAAGATCTTCTGATTCCTTACGCCCCCCCCCGAGAAACCTTCGCTCTTCAAAGAAGTTTCTTCTCTCAGTACCCCGAGTTCGAAGAGCCAAGTGGGGAGGCAGAGCCTTTTCCAGCCTTGCTCCTAGATGGTGGAACACTGGGCCCTGTGAAATTAGGACGTTGCCATCTATGCAAACTTTTAGGAAAGCCCTGAAGACGTGGCTTTTTGCCAAAGCTTACCCCTAGTTTGCTGGTTTTGCCTTTTATGATTCTTTATAGGCGCCTTGATGCCTTCGGGCAAAGTCTGCGTGGTATAAGTTTTATTTCTTTTCATTTCATTTCATTTCATTGTCCATGTCATTAAAACATTATGACATTCAGAGAGAAACATATACTTTCAACACCAGGAGCAGTTTGTCAGTTAACTCCCTACTGAATATCGAACCTACAAATTTGCCCTATCCAAGCATTTCCCAGACAACGTTGAAAACGTCAATAAACGAGAAAATCAACAAAGCCTCATTCAAAAGATACATTGAAAGGCTCCAACACAAGTCTCTCCTTGCAGCCTTGGACGCGTCTTACATCAAGGAGAAAGCTCAACCATATTTCAAATATTCGCTATGTCCTCAGTCCTGTTACAAAATAACATACATGAGGATGTTAGCCCTTCCAATGCTGACTTTAACCAGCTTTGGGCTTACTGGGATGGGCAATCATTTTGCAGGTTTTGCAATTACCACCCAGAGACTTGGCTACATTTGTTGTGTTGCTGCCCCCACTTTGCCAATGATCGACGCCGCCTCCTAATTGTCAAGGCAATGACCTCAGATGCTGCAGGGAAGCATCTGACCTGTGCTTTACTTACAACACTGCACAATTTCTTGAAAGACTAGAGAAATTTACCAACATCATTCAAGCTGCACTGCACTCAGCCCATTCTAGCGTGCTAAGAACATACATGAATGGCGACACCCTTGGTGAAGAACATCCAAGCCTGATTAACTGACCCGGAGTACGGAAATACTTATTGCAAGAGCCAATCGTGATTTCCCTCCAGTGTCTGCATCCAACGGCCTCACAACAGGTCTATCATGAGCTATCCGTCACCGTACTCATCTCTGTAGACCTAAAGTGGAGTCAAGACATCAACATAGTCAAGATGATCATCCAGATGCATACAGCACAGTCCAGTGAACAGAAAACAAACTGGAACTGTGACACTCTAGGTGAAGCAACTTTAATGCCCTGACTAAATGTCCTTGAGAACGGAAATCTCTACTAAAAGAGCCACATCTGAATCCGCACCAATTTCTGCGTTCATCATCCCAAATCACCTCAGTAGGCTCACAGCAAAGCCAAGACACCAGTGTTCCCGAAACGCACATCCTGAACTACTTTCCCGTTAATCATCTTGAGGCCCAAAATTACACAGGGGTTAACCAGTCAGCATTTTGCACTTTTGTCTACGTCCCCCTAGCACTTTAGACGTACCCTTATAGTATAAACCTGCTAATATTCCATTAACAGATTTTTGATTTTATCATCTTAAAAAATCCCATTTAAACATGTTTTTTACAGAGCGCTGCACTCTTTTTGAAAGATGTTATTTTATCATTGATTGTATGTAACATTTTTCTTATAAATTTATTACCAAAAACTGCTGGTAATTTGTACCTCTGTGTAACCGTCTAAACACGATTGTCCACTTGTAATGATTCTAATTAGTTTAACATGAATAAAAAGATTAACTCCCTAGTAATCAACTGAAGTGTTACCATATTTTAGTCAAGACAAAAGTGAGGTACTGTTGAACTCCATTTTGTTGGACTAAGAGCTATTGAATTTAAAGCATTTTTTGAAGAGCAGGCTGATGTAAAAGAGTACTGATATGCTATTGCAGGCATTAATCCAGAGGGTTTAATATGTCTGTACAAGTACAGAAACCTGTTTCCACATTGGTTTACTCAGCCCCCTTCTTCCCAGTCGCTCAAGAGCTCCTTAATTTTAAAATAGTAACTTTGGAATACAAATCTATCTATCTATCTATCTATCTATCTATCTATCTATCTATCTATCTATCTATCTATCTATCTATCTATCTATCTATAAAATATGTATAAATGTATTTGTATTGATATTTACTTAAACAGTAGCAGTTGCCACTGTGTAGTATAGCTATGTCAGACTTTTTTTGTTTTGCTAATAACTTTGGTGCCATTTCACAAATCTTCACAACATGTGCCCCAAAAAAATATCCTTCCTGTTAAGTGGGTGCCAAGAAAAGGTGGGTTCCCAAGATGCAATTTCAATAATTTTTAAGCATCGCTACAGCCAAAACGGCTGAGGGGAATTATGCCAAATTTGGCATAAAGTTAGATATTTACCCAGAAATATGCTTTTTGTGATTTGGTCTGAATCCTTTCAATAGTTTTAGAGGAATTAAGTATCAAAATATATAGCTGTGTTGACAATTGGGCTGAAATTCAACAATAAAAACCATCTCCAGTGTCTTCTTTACTGCTCAACGAATAGCATGTTACTGCAAGGGTAATCCCCCATTGGCATGAGCCATTGACAGTGGTTATAGTTAATTCAATAGACTATGATTGACGTATTTTGGGGTTTTTGGGTTTCTGAACATTAGTTTCTGTCTCCTTCCATCACTTAGCTATAACATCACCTTAACTATTATTTTTTCAGTGGAAAAAAATATATACTCATATACATACACACATATACACATATGTATCAGGTAGTTATAGTTAGGACTGTGTTTCCATAGGAAATGCCTTTTTGTGTTGCTAATGACTTTGGCATTGTTTGACGAATCTCCATTAAACCTTCCACAAAAATGCTACTTTTTGTCTACTTTGCACATGGAAAGTTTCAGGATGATCCATCAAGCAGGGGCCCAGAAAAAGTTGGTGGGCCCAAAATGCATTTTCACCATTCATTTCCACATTCACTTTTCCATAGGAACTTTAGACACAACTATACCCCAAACCACTGAACGGATTTAGAACAAATTTGGAAGAAAGCTAGAACTTTGTGCAGAAAGAGTGCTTTTAGTGATTTGGTGTAACCCCACTTAGTAATTTTTGTGCAATTAATGCCCAAACACTTGATATATCTAGGGACTCTGATCCTCCTCAGATCCGACAGATCTCAAGCTCAGATCTGATTGACTGTGACCACATCAACCAGGATGTGGTGGCAGCCATCTTAAGACTCAGAACTCAGTCCTGAGTTCTAAAGAAAACAAATACCCTAAGCCCTTAAGTCTGGTGATGGGGTCCGAGGTGTTCCACACCTGGAGGCAAAATAATTTTTTAATTTTGCTGTGAATTCCTAGAGGATCTGAATCAAAATATTTTTAAAGAAAAGCTTGGGCACCACCCAATCCCAGAGCGTAACTAGACCCTGGGAATCCAATCCCTGGGGTCGAAATGCATTACAAAGAGGAGAGAGACCCGAGCCTAAGGCCCCAGGGAGCCCATCCCTAGGGCGAGTAATTAAATGAGGAAGTGGGGGTATGCTGGCCCATCTTGCACCATAATTAGGCCCTGGGGAACCCATCCACTGGGGCTAAAATGCATTAAAAAGGGAGGGGGTCATCTGGCCGCCTTCACCAAGCCTAAAAAGGCCTCAGGCACCCAATCGCCCAGACTGAGTAATTAAATGAGGGGGGTGTGCGGTCCCCCCTCCCAGAGCCTACTTAGGCCCCTGGATCCCCATTCGACAGGGCTTGAATATAAATGTAAGGGGCTTAAAAAGGCCTTGGGGACCCCATCCTCTGCGCCCGTCACACTAAATAAAAGGGAGGGGGCAGTGTGGCCCCCTCCCTGAGTCTTAAAAAGGCCCGAAGACACCATCCCCTGGGGTTAGCTCTATGCTGTGTCCCACTCCAGGGAGACAGTAGTTTCCCTGCCCTAAAACATATGTTTTCTCCCGTCTGGCAGGAACATTTTTAAGTCTCCTGCAAAATGGCCGCAGTCATGCAAGTCTGCTCCCAGTCTGCAGAAGATTTAGACATGTTCCCACTGTCTGCGAGCTGACTTCTGTTCTGGAGTATTGGCAGGGAAACAGAACACATTGCTCCCGCCTGGAGGGAGCCAGAGGAAAACATCTGCTCCCTACGGGCAGGAGAAATACTGTCTCCCACACCATGGGAGGAGCAGGCTGGGGCCCTGGACCTCTTGAATCAACATTTGCGCTCGTAAAAACCCACAATATATATGTGTGTGTGTGTGTGTGTGTGTGTGTGTGTGTGTGTATCTGCGTGTCAGCCGCGGCCCATGGAGTAAGATTCATTAGGGCAGAGAGGCGGGGCGGGTGAGGGGCAGGGTGGGGGGTGCTAAAAACCAGAATATGGATAATTGGAGGTAAGTAAACAATTTAAGAAATAAAACGAATCTCGTAGCGCGCGCTGCATCGCATTTTGCAATGCAGGGCGCGCTACGAAATTCGTTTTATTTATTACATTCTTTACTTACCTCCAATTATCCATATTCCGGTTTTTAGCACCCCACACCCTGCCCCTCCCCCGCCCCGCCTCTCTGCCCTACCAAAGCTCCCTCCGCGGGCCGCGGCTGCTGCGTGTGTGTGTTTTTACGGAATGCAAATGTAGATTTAAAAACACAAAATGTATATTTACCTACATAGACTTACATTCTCAATATAGTGGTAATGACTATTTTGGCAAGTCTATATTTTACTCATGACAATCTGGTATACTCGTCTGTCACGTTACTGCAGCGATCCCAGCATTATCAGAGCTTTATGAAATCTACATGCAGAGCTATGTGTATGTTAAAGTATCAAAAACAGAAAAAGAATGCCATTACTATTGTGGCCTAATATTGTTCACAAAAATATGGGGCTATTGGATATTGATTTCTTCTTATTAATCAATAGGGCAATACTTTTGTAAACCATGTTTAGGGCATGTGTGTCAGTATGCAATCTATTCAGACTCGAGTCTGCCTAACTTCATTTTGATAACTTTTTGTCAACCTCACTTTATTGTTTTATTATATATGCATTGCATCTCCCCACAGTGCACGTAGCTTCATATCTGTCATATCTTTTGAACGTGATACAGAACAAACATGTACTAGGGGAGTCCATAAAAGGTCTGCGAGCTTTGTTTCCAAGAATTGTCTTATCCTTGGCGGATTCTTTGCCACATCTTGTACCAGAATAAGTTTGATCCTTGGCATTATCCCACTCAAGGTTACCTGCAAGCAACACAGCAATATAACCTCGAAGCAATAATACTTACATTTAGCTTTCCAATAAAAATCCTGTCAAACAAGCTAACAATAAAAAAGAGTTTCCAACAATGTCTAGGAGTGTGGGCCCTCTCCAGATGTGGGGTTCAGCACTAGTGAAGTTGTGTACCTAATGATGGTATTCTTTGATATACTGTGGAGGGAAATGTGTGTGAGTGGAGGGTCGTTTAGCGTCAGCCTTAGCCATGGATTTTACTATTGCTCACAATCACTGGGACGGGGTGGTAGGGGTAACAGCCCAGGAGGGAAAGAAATCCCCTCTACTGTTAGTCAACCATCTCAGTAGCCCTACCCTCAGATTCTACAAGAATGGTGACCAAGGACCTCTCGGATTCTGGTTTTTCATGCCCCACTGTGCTTCCTTGTGTAACAGAATGCTTCCTTATCAGCTCCATCTTGATAACTTAATGAACTGGCTTGCTTGTAGGTAGCAAACTGCCCTTCTGCATTGGATTCTCTCATGAAAACACAACACTGTTTTCTACCAGATTATCAAGATTGTAATATCGGCCTACATAATATCTTGGCCAAAATATTAAATACCTCAGCACTGTGAATATAGGAACACATGTGTAACCTTCGACATACCATTCAAGAAATGCAGATGTGGATTTGAGAACTGTAATTGTATACTTCTCTATATATGCTTACATTCACAATAAAGTGTTAATATTTTCGCAAATCTATATTTTATCCTAGATAATCTGACATCCATGCAGAGCCTGCTGTATTTATCTTACACATACAATTATGAAATTATCTTCTGACATAAATATTGTGGTCTAAATATTGTTTACAAAAATATAACTCAATTGGATAGAGATTTTCGATGTTTAACTCCGATGGAGCTATACAAAGTTTAGGACTCAATATTTTGGCCAGACGGGATTTGTCCAGGGTATTCTCGCCCTATAGCCCTGGAGCCTTACTTAATGCCTAGTATCTGTGTTCACGTCACATGTAGCTCTGCCATCAGGCGGGAGAGGTTCATCTTGAAACTGGCTTGTGCTCGTGATAGTTATTAAAGGGAAAAACGTGCAATTCTCTCAGTTGAACTTAAGCTTGCTAAGGAGCTTGCCAGCTTACATATATTTTATTTTCTAGTGGCTAACACAAGCAGGTATATCCGTTTCGCATGTTTTCTACGCATGTTTCTGGAATCTCTGGTTACATTAAGTTTACTTTAAACAAATTCATTTTTCAACATTTTCTTAGTTTGTTAGCATGTCAGGCATAGCGTTTGCATTCATGGCAGAGATCAGAGGCCCCGCTGATTGGGGGTCCATTGATATCACTAATTAGGCTGGAACAGGATGTGCCTGCTTTATATCCCTCGTGCGCAGAAATAGATCAAGTGCGGATCTGGTTAGTGTTTCTATAATGTTGGTGCCTACTGTTTCCACAAACAACAATGAAGGTATGCCTGCATTTTGTGAATTCCACATCGCAGGCTTAGGGTGCAGTGTGCTTGGCATTACAACACAGACTATGTTCTGCACGTTGGATAGATTCGTGAGACATGCTTTATGCATTTCTCTGTGTCTCAACAATTATGCACAAGATTTACAAAATATATAAAAACAAATGGCTGCTGCTGCCAGGCTTAGGAAATCTGCTCTGTTTATTGAACCATAGAAGCCTAATTTATTTTCCATACTATGAGCCTCAAAGATCTCTGCATCTATGTAAGAGTGTTTTGGAATGTACAGAGTGCAAACCAGCTAGAGAGCAACACACACCGCAGAACAATATCTGCCGGTGATACAGGATGGAGTGCAAAGACCTGATATAGAGGTGGATGACTGAATGACTCACACTTGGATGTTAAAGGCATGCCAATTTATCGAGAGCAGAATTACCCAATACGGCTTTCTGGCTCTGAAGATTGCATTACAATGTGGCACCAAGGTGAGGCTAAGTCTGTTATTAGCCAGGTCTATAACGTTTTATAGAAGAGCAAGCAATGTTCTTGAGAGCAGAAGGAGAGCTAGAGGGACGTCCAATACATGTCATGACTCCATTTCGAAATTTGTTGATGACGCTCCTGGTAATGGCAGATGAAATGTTGTTTAAAGCAAGGCAACTTCACTTAATTCTGAACTGAGGTTGCTCCAGATTCCATGAATTGGATGTCCCTGCAGACGTACATTGGGCCTCGCCCATTTAAGTTTAAGCAGATAATTTATTTTTCCATTTGACTTCTCAAAATTCAATTTGGGTGACCAATAGTATAGAATGCCACTAATCCAAAATCCAATTTCTGTGACCAATTCTATAAAATACTACTAATCTGCCATTTTGCATGACTGCCCATTACATTTTTCTTTCTCCAGGTATATGTCACCATTTATGTAAAATACGCATTAGTAAAGCCAATAGGTTTGGCCATGTACATAGATGTAGAAATGCTCACAAATAACTTCTGTCGTGGCTCCTATCCTGTATACCGGATTTTAATCACTCAAGCTTGTAGTATCATGCACCATTACAAGCATGGAGGAAAACTGTGCTAGGCTATGTTAGCACAATATAGCTGGACCTATGAGATTCAGTGCACCACCTGCAATGCTGAACTTCCTCCACACATACCTGATGCATATCAGGACAGTGTTCAGCGCTTAAAGGAAAATGCTTTCCAAATGCAACCATACATCTACCATGCAGAAGAGGAGACTGGTTTATTCGCTTACTACTTCATCAATCCATGCGCATACAGATCAAATCATCCACCCATCGATACATTTGCTCACCTTGGTCTTTTAAATATTCATTCACTCACACACATTCACTCATTCTTGCGTGGTTCCACTTTTGCACACCCGCAACCACCAAGTGCCCAGCCAAACAAGCCACGGGTGAGACATGGCAGCAGCCGCTTGAAGCATCGCGGCTCCCGCCGCCTGATTTTGAAACGTGGCCCCGCCACTAGTGAGACGCAGCAGCAGCCGCTTGAAGCAAACGCGGCTCCTGCCGCCTGCATTGAAACGCGGCTCCCGCCGCCTGCATTGAAACGCGGCTCCCGCTGCCTGCATTGAAACGCGGCAGAAGCCGCGAGTGAGACGCTACAGCCGCCACCTGGAAAACGCGGTTTCCGCCGCAGGATTGTAAAACACGGCAGAATCCGCTTATGAGACGCGGCAGCATCTGCTTAAGAAACGCGGCTATCTACGCAGGACTTGAAACGCGCAGAAGCCGTTTGTGAGACACGGTAGTATCTACCAGTGAAACACGGCACACGCCGCCAATGAGCTGCTAAGGAATACAGCATAGCGGTGTAGGAACCGCAAAGGTCACAGCGTAGTTGCCATATCGTGACCCGTGACCCGGGAGCCCCCATGTGACCGCGAGGAACTGCGGGAGACGCCGATTAGGAGCAGGAAGCGGAGATTGCGACCCGGTGTAGCGGCATTGCGGCCGCCCGACCCCCCCACCCCCCTCTAACAGCAATAGCTCCGGTGTGTGAAGAGGCGGCGCTCAGATCGTAGACGCCGGAAATCTCCCGTCGCACGCCGCTGTTTAGCCTCGCTGCTGGTTAGCCTCACAGCGCGAGTCTGTAGAGGGCGGAGAAGAAAAGGAGGGGCCGGAGCAAATCGGAGGACAGCGCCGGAATAAGGCGCTAAAGTGAGGAAGAGGCACCATATGTGTAGCAGAAAACGGGCTTGGGCATGGTTAAGGCTATCTACAAAAGCACAACAGAGGTGAGTGGGGTAAAGGGTGTTTCTTTGCTCTTTTCCCCTTTCGAAATATTATATCCCTTTACTGTTGTAAATAGTCTACCCCAGTCCTGAGGGCAGTGTCAAGGGCTGGGGGGTTTGATTCAGCCTGCACAAAGCACCAACGTATCTCTGTAGCAAAAAGGTCCATTTGATGGCGCCAAGGAAGAACAAAAGTACTTTGGGACAGGCAAAAACAAAGACTTCTAAAAACCCCCCAATGGATTTAAACTCGTCAGGAGGAAGCTCAGTGGACCTTGAGGCAAAACCAAAATCTAAACGTACCCAAAAGAAAAAAGAGAAAATACCCAATGAGCAATCAAATGTGGGTCATTTGGGTGGCAAAGCTTCTAACCCCCTGAAAGACTTTGTGGGAAAACATTTTAAAAGGGTTTTCTCCCCAGTTAAGCCCCTCTTACCTGATCTGGAATCAGCCGGGGAAGAACTTTGGAAGGGGGGCTCCTCTGTCATTTTTGACGACCACATGGTGGACCTTGAAAATCTAACTAACCAATCACTACAGTCCTTAACTACTCACAATGGCCCAACAATGACACCCAGGCTACCCTCGTCCCCAAAGCTGTCCTTGCCTCACGACTCCAAGGAAGGAAACAGTGAAATTCAAGGACAAGAGGAGGAAGATGAGGAAGATGACCTGGATTTGCATGACTTGGCTCTGAATGGAACCTCGAAAGGACTAGATGTGCACAAAGAACACACTTTAGGTTCCAAGAGTACTAAAGACGGTAATCAGTCTTCACAGACTAACCCGGAGTTCTCTACAAATCCGGCCACTTCAATGCTGGATCTGATTTTAATATTGCAGAAAAACTCTCCAGGGAATCCTTGAAGTGACAATGCTAAATCATGATACACTAAAAACACAAAATTCGCACCTTTTAAAAATTCAGGGTGAATTACAGGGAATCAAGAGTCAAATGCCTTCAATGCTTAGACCAGTTCCTGATCCAGAGTATATAACACCAACCGAGAGGGAGGTTGGGAATAAAGAACCCCCAGCTGTAATTCCAATTGTGATGGAGGTTGGGAATATTGAACCCCCGGCTACAAATCATGAAGTGTACATTTCAAAATGGCCTATGCTGATAAAAAGGAGTGGTGTATATAAGGGTCATACTTCATTAAGACAGGGGAGACCTGTTAGTAGAGTTATACAAAGAAAGAGCAAAGGTAGAGTAGTGAGAAAAAGGTCCGAGATGGAGGAATCATTAGATCTAATGGAACAAGAGTCAAAACGTAAGCCTCCAAAAATTAAGAGAGTGAGAGCAAGTAATACAAGAATGGGAAGTACAGAGAAGCCAACAATGATTCGAGTAATAAATGATAATGGCAGTAAGAAACAAAATAATATGGGGATGCAATTTAATGAGAAAGCCCATGAGGTTAAAACTAAAATACAACAACCACATAGGGGGTCAAAAACAAATGGTATGGAGTCTAAAGGAAATCAATGGCTGTACTTTGAGCAAGTAAAAATGGGAAGGGGAGGGAAAAAACGAAGAAGCGCTCGTACTTGAATAGAGCACTCCTTCTTAATGCTTTCGCCCACTGCCCTAACTTGAAAGGAATCTGTACAAAAGATCTGAGACAGGTGGGCTTTCAAACAAACTTTGATGGAAAAGAGCTTACTAAAGTACAAGTTTATTCTGAGCTGGTAAAAATTGCCATTGAACGAGCTAGTAGTGAGATATTAAAAGCAGGGATTTGGTTAGTACCTAATGAAGAAGTAGGGGCCGAAGAAAGTGTCCAGCAAGGAAAAGAGTTCCTAAAGTACCATGCAGGACTACGTAAAAGGCAAGTAAGATTCATAGAAAGAGGCTTAGGGCAAGGCCCGGGAAACTTTAATATTATAATAAATAACTCTGTCTCGGAAGACTCTTGGAAGAACTGGAGTCTTAACTCTAGCCTCCCAGGTCCTTCACAGCGGTACTTAGAGGAATCCAATAGGTTTGGGCCCCTTAGTGACGTGGAATAGGTAAAGGGGCAGCCACATGGATTAAAAATGGTCTCCTGGAATATAAATGGGCTAGGAAACCAAATAAAACTTGAACGGCTAAAAGATCTGGCGAAAAATAATGCGATCATCTGTATCCAGGAGACCTGGCTATGTGGCGAGCCCCCTGTAGTGGATGGGTTCTGTCAAGCCTATCGACCGGCAGTAAAATCTAGATCAGGACGCCCGGCAGGGGGTTTATTGACTTTAATATCTACAAATTTGGTGAAAAACTTCTCCCGGCTCACGGTAACATGTAAATGACTGCTTTGCTGTAGAATAACTTTAATTACAGTTGGTAACAAGAAGAATAATGTGTTGATCCTAAATGTATATATGCAATGGGGGGCCAAGGAGGAGTATGGAGTCGAAATGGGTCATTTTAAAAATGATTTAGATTTATTGTGTGAAAAGTACGTCTCACATTTGATTTTGTTGGTAGGAGATTTTAACCATAAACTTAATCCTAAGCGGCAGGATCTCATGTATCAGGACTTCTTAGAATCTTACGATATAATTCAAGCAAAGTTTCCCGAAAGTCTGTGTACAACGAATGATGTAAGCTTGGGGAGTTACCTAGCGAATAAATGTTTCTTCTGTTTGAACGGTAGGTTCCCACAAGATCGCCCGGCAAAAAAAACCTTTAAACAAGGTACACAAAATTGTCCCATAGATTATGTCTTTATTCCAGCATGGAACTTTGATATAATAAAGGGCTTTATGGTTAACCATATAGAAGAAAGTGACCACAATATTCTAGAAGTGGAACTGGCATATTCCCATCAAATTGTTGCTGAAAAAGTAATTATACCACAGATGGACTATCCCAGGCGTATCACAACACGGTTAACTGAAGAAAATATAGAGAAAGTAACCAGGCTCCAACATAAAATCGTTCTAGGATGCACAGTTGGTCTAGATCTGGCCTGGTACATTGAAAAGTTAAACCAAGTGGTACAAAGTATCAAGGTCGAACTTAGAGCAGACGTAAAGACTACCAAGAGTACTCAAACCACTCAAGTTAGGAAGGGAAACTGGTATAATATAGCCTGTTTAATCAAGAAAAGAGAACTAAGGCGAGAACAGTGCAGTCTGCGTAAAAAATTCAATAAATCTAGAGTTGAATATCTTGTAAAATTAAAAAGCACTTCCACTCATAAAAAACAACATCTCTTATCTTTGTAAATTCCTATCTTTTTTGTTACACCAGATATCCTTGGTGTGATATTCCCTCAAACATTTTGCCTTCATTCCCTCACTTTGCTGAACTCGTTTTTGTTGGTATTAGGACTCTGTGCACTGTATCATTACTAACCAATGCTAATGTGCTTGAGCTCTGGCCTTAAAACATGGTAAAATTAGCTTACACTTGATTTGCACATTTAACTAACTGGTAAGTCTCTAATAAATCATACTACATATACACAGGGCCTGTAAACTGTTTGCTACTAGGGGGCCACACCATTCATTGTGCCACTGTTAGATCTGGCATCTTTAGGGTGGTCTTCCCTTGGTTGTTTTATCATTTGCCTCGACATTTTGCTGATTCCTTTTGTTAGCCTCAGTACTCTGGTCACCTTACCACTGCTAACCAGTGCTAAAGTGCATGTGCTTCTTCTGTAAACATGGTGACACTGGTGTATACATGATTTATAACTCACTTGTAATGTGGTATACCATATACCCAGGTCGTGTTCTTCAAATGCTACTAGTGGGCTACCGCACTGATTGTGAGTGCCACCCACAGAAGTAGCCTTTCAAACCGGTATCAGGCCTGCCACTGAAGTGTCTGTGTGTGCAGTTTACTGCCACTTCAACTTGCCATTTAAAACTACTTGCCAAGCCTTAAACTCTAATTTTATTGCATATAAGTCACTCTCAATGTAGGCCCTAAGTAACCCCAAGGTCAGGGTGCCATGTAAGTAAAAGGTAGGGCATGTATTTGTGTATTTTACATGTCCTGGAAATGACAAACAGCCTATTTTGTTTTTCACTACAGTGATGCCTACTCCTCTCATAGGTTAGCATTGGTAATTCCTTAATACACTTTTAAGCTGTAATTTCTGACCAGAGGCAAGTAGCTTTTTCATGTTTCATATCTTTAGAATGGGTATGATAAATCTTATTGGTGAAGTTGGATTTAACATTACTGTTTTAGAAATGCCACTTTTAGAAAGTGTGGTTCCTGTGGAATGATATACTATGAGGTTATGATACATAAGCACAATCGTAATATAGAGGGTTAGATAATGGCAGAGCGCGAAGGAACTACTAACACACTGATTCCAAGGTAGCATGCTATCCACACACAAAGCACTGATTTACCCTCCACAGATAGCCTGACAGACAGGACTGGATTGAAAAGGATACTTTTGCACTTTGGAGAGTTGAAGGTTTATCGGCTTATAAAGTTAAAATCCTGCCAGCACTCATAAAAATAGGAAAAACAAGGAGAAATAAAGTTATTCCTCCTCTTTTCTCCTCCCCTGGGTAGGTGTAAGGTTTTGGGACATCCCCATGTATACATGGGCTTGTAAATCTGGGGAAGCGGCAAAATTCATCTGCGTCACAGAGAAGCAGGCTGGAGCCTCGCCTTGGTGGTCCTGCGTGGTAACCAATGATTGCTGTGCGAAGAGACGGATTGTAGGGGGACACAATCTTGTTTCTGGTGCTAGCAGCATGGTTTCAGTGCTAACAGGCCCATTCAGGGTTGCGAAGAGCCCAAAAGCTTTATTTAAGAGCCTGCTGAGCCACACCAAGGGTCCAGGACCTGAGAGGCAACACTAGGGAGTCGGGAACGTGCTAAAAATGGGTCCAGGAGTTGTTGGGGAACCTTTAGCAGACTAGCTCTTTGAGCCACTCTTGTGTCCTGTGTTCAAGGTGGGCTGCAGGTCTAGTTCGTTCTCCCCCACCATGAGGGCAGCAGGCAGCAGGTCTGCACAACAGGGAAGCAGTTCCAACAGACCAGCAGAGTGACAGTTATTTCAGCAACACAGCAGTCCTTCTTCCTGGCAGAGTATCCACCGGTCCAGAAGTGTACTGAAGAGTTGATGTGTTGGGTTCTTTTTTATAGACAGTTGTGACTTTGAAGTGGGGTGCAGCTTCTAGGGGTATGCACTTGAAGTGAACAGATGCCCTGCCTTCCCTGCCTCCAGACTAACGGGAGGGGGCATGCAGCCTTTTTGTAGAGACAGGACATAGCCCAGCTCCTCCCTCCCTTCCTGCAAGCGATGGCACATTTAGTCACACCTAAGCTCACATTGTGTCTGGCTATCTAGGAGGAATACACCCTGCCCAACTGTCAACTACAACCAGTAATGTGACCCGAGACAGGCTCCAGGCACCAAATGGCTCGGGCAGGAAAATGGTAAATTTCTAAAAGTGGCATATTTTGAATAGCATGTTAAAATCCAACTTCATCAAAAGTTAGGCTTCTATTTGGCAGGGTATGCCCATACATGGGTCCCTTGCTCACTTTGCCACTGGATTAAAGGTGGCCTGGCTGATGAGGGGTGTTACCTCGAAGCCAGTCCCAGGATGCTTGTTTCGGGTCCAGGGAAGACGTGGCTTGGCAGTTCGGACTAGACTGTTCCCATGAGGCACCGTGCCATGACTAATTTGCATACAGCTGGGTCTGAACTGGGGTGGCGAATTGAGCTAAAGAACAATGATGAATTCAACCCAGATCTGTGGCTGGGGCTGAGTGTCTGAAAAGTTTCAGTGATCCATCGATCATCTCCTTGTGTTTGCTGTGTACGCCCTAAGTTGGCAGGTATGCCCAGACATGGGCCCCTTGCTCACTTTGCCACTAGATTCAGGCTAGCCTGGCTGATGAGGGCGGTTACACCGAAACAGATCCCAGTATGCTTGCTTCGGTTCCAGGGAAGACCTGGCTTGGAAGTTCGTGCTGGACTGTTCCAATGAGGCAAAGGGTCAAGACTGATTTTCATAAAGCTGGGTCTGAACTGAGGTGGGCGAAGTGAGCTAAAGAACGATGATGAATTCAACCTAGATTTGTGACTGGTGGTGAGTGTCTGAAAAGTTTCAGCCCTCCGTCCATAATCTCCTTGTGTTTGCCTGAAATAATTTATTATGCACATCTTAAACTGACTCCCCAAGCTACCACTATGACTGATTGTCTGCAAAGGCTTTGGACTTTAATGGCCATGGAAATGTTAACTTATAGCTTAGACGTGAAAGATTCAGAACACTTCAGAGTGGTATCACCATTGATAATATGGCCTACGAAGTTTATAGCTTGAATTTGTCATGGTGTCCACAGACAGTTTGGTGCATGGACTACAGCTGATATTGTTGTACATTCCTTATGAGATGTTTCTGGTGGATTTTCCTGTCAATTTTGCTAAGACACAGTGTACTCTATTTCATAGCTGAAGGAAGGAAATAATGGATGTGTTATTTGAATTGTTGGAAACTATAACAGGGACAAATATAAACCAAATTTTATCATACTTCGTTTTTAGTCCAAAACTCAACCTAAGTTACAACCAGCTGTGTAGCAGAATATTTGTATTACTTAATCATAATATGGCAAGTCATTTAATGTCTCTCTACGTATCGTGTTGTGCCATCAAACCTGAAGCTGGAACACTGTATTTCAGTACACCTCCAGCAACTCCCAATCTAGTAACCGTCCTATGTGTTTAGCCCCGTTCCCGTACCGGTCTCTTATAAACCTTTCCTATTCTTGAGATCTGTGGAACTAAGAGGAGTCAGTTATGTCTAGCTCCTACATTTTTAACCAGTGTGGTGAACATTGCTTTTTATACAAACTATAGTAGTACAAGCATGGCAATCCAATACATTTTCTAAACAGCATTACTTAGATTAGCAGACATGGGGCCATGTTGCAGAAAGTGCCCCTGGGTGCAACAGGTTTTTGCACCCGCTTTGCGCGTCCAGGGGACTTTGGCATTACAGAAGGGACTGCAGACAGTTGTGCGGCCCCTTCTGTAATACTGATAGCGCTGGAGCAGAAAAAGGACCAGCGCTATGTGCAGGGGTCGTTCCCTCATTTGCATGTCGACATGCCCTATGCAAATGAGGTAATCCCTTTGGCACTACACCCATTTCATATTACAGATGTGGGCGCAGAGGCAAAGAAGCTGTCAGGGGGCGCACTGACAGTGCACCACCTGTCAGTGCTTCCCCTGAGAGCAGCACTCTGGCCAGATACCCTCATGCAGGCAGGTGAAGTCACTTACTCTGATCTCTAATCCCCCTTTAAAGTGCAGGCGGGTTGCTGCCTGCACTGTGAAAACACGGAGCGGCTGTAAATCAGCTGCTCAATTTTTCACCTGAATGTGCCACCAGAGCAGCACAAGTTCACGCGCCCTGGGGCAGCGCATTCAAAGGTGCGCCGGGCGCAAACAAAGAAAATGCGCTTATTGTGCAATGTGACCCCTATTTTCTGGTGTAGGCACTGCATTTGCACAATGTACTCCGGCATATTCAGAGCACAAACAGTGACCGTGTTAGCATGCCCTCAGGCCTGTGCTGTGTGCACTACATGAAGTATAGTGATAAATAATCTATAATGATATGATGCAAGTGTGCTGTAAAAGTGCAATTAAATCGTAACTAGACAACATATGTTCTTCAGTATAGTTTATACCATGTATTTTATGGTTCTCTAATGATTCATTTTATTGTAGAGGCCCATCCAATAAATGATAATTCAAATGATAAATATACATGTGTGCGAAAAGAATACTGTAGTTTGAAAACATGTACCAACAATATTTAGAGTACATTGATATCCAATATAGAATAATAATGGCAGAGGAGTAATTGTATACATTTTCTGACGTATAGGCTGGATAATATGTCTATTATTAAAATATCAATTTGGTTAGGAGGGTGAACTGCCATTTTTCTATATTTGTACAATAAGTTTAATTAAAGTCATAATGATTGATTAATTAAAGAATTTAACTGAAGAATAAACTACATGTGAAATAATAAAACAACCAGCTAAGAAATATCTTGCTGCTATAAGTACTCATCTATTGTGGGGTCTAGTGCCTCCACAAAAAGATTGCATCACATGTAATTATTCGTATCTCCTAGGGAAAGGAATGTGGTGATAGACAACTAAGAAAAGCATTGTGAACCTGCTGATCATTACCATTTATTGTTTTTCGAGTAAATGTAGCAAGCATTCACAATTGCCCTGTATTTTGCATTATTATTGTTTTATATTCACTACCATAATGTCGACATTTTTACAAAAGAGTAAATTAATGATCTTTTCAGGAAGCTAGGGCTTGTAATGACCTGCAATATGGACGCAGTTGTCAGACAGTCAAGAAATGTATTAAGATAAAATCTCAAAGTGGGGATATGTTACCGTACTTAAAAGATATCATCAAGTTGACAGTGTATCACCGAGCCCACAGATCAATATATTTCCACAGTATAAGATTTCAATGAGTCAAGAGATGAAAGATGGGACAAGAAATTGATAGAAACATTTAGAGCTATAATTTCAAAGTTAATTGAGCATGCCGAAAACCAAAGGTTACATTTAGAAGAGAAAATTCTAAGATTAAAGTGGAAATCAATAGTCTAATATTAGAAGAGGGTAGAAAAAACTATGCTATACTAGGAAGAGATATGAGTACATTTCAAGAAGAGAGAAGGAACAGAAAACAAGAAAGTTTAGGAGAGATATATGGCATTACAATTCCAATGGAGTTCATGCATTTGTCTAAACATTTGATGATACATATGCGATGTCCTAAAATAACAGAAATGCAGTAGATGCTCCTCGAGGGAGTGCTGTGGGGCAGGGGAGGGGCAAGGTGGGAGGTAGTAAACTCCGGCATATGGCCGAACGGAGGTGAGAAAAGAAATAAATAAATAAAACAAATTACATTGTGCACGCTGCATCGCCATTTCATCGCCAATTAATTTACTCACTCCTCACAATCCAACTATTTATTTAATGAGCCATGCAATCCTGTCTTTTTGTCTGTCTAGTCCGTCCTGTCTAGTTGGTCTGTCTTTCTTGATTACACTGTCACTTTCCACTGTCTTTGCCCCTATCTTCATCCCTATCTACACACTTCTGGCTACATACCTACACACAAGCAGTAACACGGGAAAAGGGGCAGGGGTGGCACAGCAGATCCAATGGGAGGCAACCTAGGGGGGATCCCATCACTCACACAAAGCACACTCGCGAGACAAAAGGTTTCACGCACACACTCCATAGGGATGAGAGTAAAGAAGCGCATTAAAAACATGCACTAAACTATGGCTTATAGCAACATGACCTCTCTGGTAGCAAATCTGAAAATAGTCTTCCTCAATGTGAAAGGTCTCAACCAGCCTGTCAAGAGAAAAAAGAGCCTAGATTACCTAGCAAAGACCAAAGGGGACATTATTTTGCTACAAGAGACCAAGCTCTCTCTAGAAGACTCGGCACGAATCAGAGCGAGATGGATAGGACAGGTAGCCTGCTCTCCGGCAACGGAGAAGAAGCGGGGGTGATCACGATCATAAATAAGAACTTGAAGATAACCATAGAGGACCAACAACATGATGACACAGGGAGGCTGCTGATAACACAACAGAAAAGAGGCGACGAGACCATACATGTGGTGAACCTATATCCCCAAACACAGACTACACCGCATAGTGGGAGGGAAACTCAAAGATACTGGAGGCAATCCCCCAAAATGACATGACAGTACTAGCAGGTGACTTTAACTTAGCTTTAGACTACACACTGGACAGACAATCGCAGGCCCACGCCCTTCCACCTAGCACACACAACATTCTAAAGAACATATGTATCAGATTCAGCCTTAAAGACCCATGGCGACTACAACACCCTGACACCAGAGACTACACCTTTTATTCCAAACCGCACAGCTCCTACAGTAGAATAGACTACATCTTAATCTCAGGTACACACACCCACTTAATAGAACCCTCGGGGAAATAGCGGCCAGAACTATCTAATGCATCAGACTAAAGCTGTCGGGGAGACACAATGAGAGACTCACTCGCAAGTAGAGGTTTAGCAATGAAGTTCTGGCAAACCAGGATAACAAAGACAGGATAGAGGAAGCCATCAAGGAATACATTACACATAACAACACACAAGGTATGGACCCCAAGACCCTGTGGGACGCGCTTAAAGCAACAGTCAGAGGTACACTAATAGAAATCAAAGCCACATCAACGACACAGGGAACTCTAGCGCCCTAAAAGACCTGACGGAAACAAAATACAAATACAATAAAATCTTGAGTGGAAGGGCTGGATTGTGGATCAACAAATATTAACAGATTATCCTCTGCGAGGCCAACAAGGCAGGGAAGATCCTAGCATCCTACCTGAAACACAAACAAAGACAACACGCCATCGCATCAGTCACTGACTCAAATAACAACACTTACACACGACACTAGGACATCCTACGCACATTCAGTAAGTTCTACCAAGAACTCTATAAAAGGGACGAAACACTAGAGCAAGGCGGTTACGCTGGTTATCTGGACAACCTAAACCTTCCAAAGCTTACAAACGAGGAAGCACAGGCACTAGGACAGGAGATAAGCTCAGCCGAAATTGAGATGGCGATGAAGAAAACAAGGCGAACCATTGTGAGGGTGCGGGAACGGTGTCACAGTCCATGACGGTAGCAAACATAATAGTCATCCCTAAAGAAGGCAAGGACACACAACTGCCCCAAAACCTCAGGCCCATCTCACTAATCAACATAGACTGCAAAATCTATGCCAAAATCATAGCCTCAAGGCTCAACACAGTTCTCCCCCATCTGATAAGCAACGCACAGGTAGGATTCCTAAGGACACGTATGTCACACGATAACACAAGACTCCTGTGACACGTTCTCGAACAGACCTCCAAGTCTGAGAAACCGGCAGTGGCTATCACATTAGACGCCGAGAAAGCATTTGACAGGGTGTCCTGACAAATCCTAGAACAATGCATGCAAGCGTACAATCTGGTAGATTTCTATACTCGAAAAGTGCTAGCACTGTACCCAAACCCCAGAGCACAGATAGCCATCACATGGCAGTCTCAGAACAATTCTCCCTTCAGCAAGGGACAAGACAGGGTTGCCCCCTGTCCCCTTCGCTGTTTCTACTGGCGCTGGAAACCCTGATCAGGGATATTGGTGCCAACAGAGATATGAAGGGGTCACCATCAACGAAACCACAGCCAAACTTACTGCGTACGCGGACGACATCCTCATAGTCACAGAGAGCCCTAAGACCTCCATCATGGGTCTCATGGAATACCAATCCCACTCCGGCTATAAACTTAACAGTGTAGTGTAGTTCCTATATTCCCAATAGGCTCTGCGCATTGGAATAACATATCCTATAGATTTGATGTAGGACTTAGGTCGACTAGCTCTCTATTGAATATATTAGACTTAATTGTGAGTGCCAGCTAGCTCAAAGGTCACTAGAAACTTTCTCGAATAAACAAGAAGGGATTAGTTTCTGACAACCGCATAAACATGACAATGTTGTTTTCCCAAGATAAAACGTATCTTCAGAGTCGTGGAAACAATAGATATTTCACTCAGTCAATCGTGCATGCTTCGATTCACCAGAGGTGCTGAGAAATAGAGAGACGGGCGTTTTCAATAAAAGCATTTATTGAACAGTCTTATTTCTCATGCAAAAGAAATGAACTGCTACAATCGTAATACTGGCTGTAAAGTATAATGCGTACAGCAAGAAGAGTATTATAAAATAATACTGTAAAAGCATGGTATGGTTTCTAAGCCATAAAATACATACATAAATAACAAAGACTAAAAGTACTCAACTGATGCTTCTAAAATACGCCTACCCCAATGTACCTAACGTAAGTCTAGTACGAGGGAAGAAGATAGGGGCCGATTATGATCACGGTTTTCCCGCATCCTCCGGGCCGGCGGAAGCCACCGCTGGCCCGGAGGATGCGTGAAAACCGCTGCGGAGCCTCCAAAGACCCACCGCCAAATTAGGATAGCTGGTGGGTCTTGAATTCCGTCCGCAGCTTTTCCGCCGTGGTCGCCTTCCGACCGCGGCGGAAAAGCACTAACATGGCTGGCGGTGTCTATTAGACACCGCCAGCCATATTAGGATGGATGGAATCACATGCTTTTCCGCTGTGGCTTTTCCGCCGTGGAAAAGCATACGGACATTCACTTCGGGGGCCCGTGCGGGCCCCCTGCATGAAAGGGGGGTGGGGGTGCACATGGGGGTACCTATGGTACCCCCCTGCCTTTGCGTGCACGAAGCGGCAGGCACCGCGCGGTGCTGGGTGAAACAAAGTCACTCCAGGAAACCTTGAATTGATGTAGAATCTTCAACAGCTCTGCAGGGCCATATATTTCATAATCATTTCTGTCCATTGCTATACCATCAGGTATAGGAACGGCTGTGATGTTCACTGATGTCAAGTCTCTTTGTTCACAATGAGATGATTTGTGTGGCTTCAAGAGCAAGTTGATGTTCTTACTTGCTGTGTCCATTTTACTATATCTTCCATTTATCAGCATTCCCATACTTAATACAAGGATTAGCCAAAGTAGGAGAAAAAGTACGCCTCGCACAATCCAAAATTCAACCCATGGTGAAATAAGATAAGTCTTTTCAAGTTGCTGAAAGAGTTCTGTTACTTGGTCTTTAAAACTTTTCTTTGCTGGCATTGTTTCGGGCTCACTGGGATCCTCAGAAAATGTATCAAAGTTGATAAAATAGCCAGAGGCAGTTCTGTCAATTGTTGTTATTGCATCAGGATTATTTGAAATCGCTGGGGCTACCTGATCACTTGTCATGTAATATAGTCAGATGTTATATCATTGTAGACAGGAGTGTCTTGACGAACTTATATTTAGGTTTCAAGAGGCACAAGTTCCATGGCTTTGTTGCATAGTCCATCTTTTCTCACTGCAGATTCTTCAAAGGTGATGAGTCTCTCAGTTTGAACCTCTTGGATAGTAGCAAGATTTGGTCTTCTGCTACATTTTTGGAGTCCACTGGGCCTACTACTTATTATCGGCCACATGATGTGGTTTTACCACATCAATGGATACGATCATGTTTTCCTTTCTTCCAGCAAGGGGCGGCAGTAACACTGTTCTTGATCCGTGGATTGCTAGCACAGGTACTGGCTTTCTGTAAGAAGGCCCAAATTCCTTCTTGTCCACGATCTTCTCTCTGACTAGATCCCCAATCTTTGGAATCCAGACAGGCCTTGCTGGGACAGGTGGTTTATCTTCAGTGGTCGTTGGCTTCTGCAATGTGTTGCTTAGACTTCTTCTTGTTTCATTTAAGTCCTGCAAAACAGCCAAATGGTCTTTGATATCAAAGGGTTTTTGTTCTACCACTAAAGAGTGACGATAGAGGTCCTCGATAAGCATTCTAGTACCAAAAAGAATTTCATGTGGAGTGATTCCACCCAGAGAATTTCTTGGCAGATTGTTTACACTACGTTGGACACTTATTAGATGTTTGACCCACCCGTCACCCGAACCTAAAACCATAGCAGTAATAGATTGTCCCGGTTTTTTCTTTCCACTACAGAATTTCCCTCAGGATGGAATGGACTTGAAAACCGAAATGCAATGCCCAGATTGGCCATGGCCTCCTTGTAAGCTTTGGAGCTAAACGAGGACCCTGGTCAGAATGTAGCGTGCCGATTGCGTATGTGCCAATAAAGGCTCGCTAATCTTTTATAACAGTTCGAGCGTCATCCGAGCGCTGAGGCCACACCCAAATGAATCTGTCCTAATAGTTGTGGGACCGCATCCGTCCATAGGGACGTCTGCGTGTAGATAGTCTAATGCTGTCTAACAGTGGTGTCTGTACTGGGCTGGCTACACTGTAGTCAGGAATCTGGTGGCGTTCTCTGCTGCGATCTCTGTTGCAGTTAGGGCAAATAATTGCAAATTTATAAATGTGTGCATTTATCCCTGGCCACCAGTACGTCTCTTTTAATTCTAGTATAGATTTAGAGATCCCTTGATGTATCAGACCCTCTCCCATATGTGCTTCCTGTATCAAAGCACCTGTCAGTCTCTTCTTTGGAATTACCCTATCCCCCACTCCAGGGATTCGAGAAAAAGGAACAGAGTTGGCGTCAATTATGTATGAATATTTGAGTGGATATTTTAGAGGTAACACTGCACCTCTGTTTTTGCTTGTGGCATTGACAGCTAGCATTATTTCACCATCTATTTTTGTTTTAGAACGAGTGATTGCAGCTACGGAAGCTGTTTGCACAGCTGCCTTCGTGGCTTCATCAGCCAATGAATTCCCTGCAACGTGAACGCCATCACGCTGATGACTCAGTGTATGGATCACGTGAGTCTTTTGTAGTTCTTTCTGTAATAGAACTACTTGTTCCCAAAGCAACTTATGCTTGATTGTGCCACCTTTTGCATCTTTTAAACCGTTTTGAACCCAGTTCTGTAAGTATTCATTGTAAGATTGAACGCAGTAATACGAATTGCAGGCTATGCTAATCCGTCTGTATAGATTATACATTCGTACTGTTTTAGAGGCAGAATCTCAGTGGCCAGAGGACATTCTTGTTCGTATTGTAGAAATTCTTGAGTTTTCAAGTAAGGGTCAAAAACGTATTCAACGTCTGTTGCAGCAAGAGAGTTAACCATTGTATCCATCTTGGATGAAGAGCCTTTGCATTAGGAATGCTTGCTTTTGTTACTGCCTCTAAGGCAGGTTCAGGAGTAACAACCATTATGCGCTTACCCTGTGCAAGAGCTCTCTCTTTTGCTACTGCAGCTTGAACCACTGTCAGAATTTTTTCTGTTGAAGTGAATTTCATTTCAGCTTGTGAGTACAAGTTTGATTTATAAGCAATTGGTACTTTTTCCCCTCCATTAAAGGTTAAGTACGTGAATCAGCATCTTCCTGGGATTATTCTGATTGCAAGGTTGCGTACGTTTACGCGTGCCTGTAAATGTGATGTTGCTAACATGTCTGTTTGCACTGAATGCAAAATCTCTGTGTGTTTTTGAGTCCAATTAGTTGTTTTAAAATCAGGTTTGATTAATTCGAGAGGTTTAACCCTTTCTGCGTAGTTTAGAATGTAAGTTCTTCCAAAATTCAGGAAACCTAGAATTGACTGTAAGTTTTTCAACATTTTTGGAGGTTGGAGCAGCGCACACTTTTCAAAAAAGATTGCTGCCAGGCTTTTGCCTTTACTTAAAAGTTCATGTCCTAAGAGTAGGACGTTGAGGTGGGCAATTCTCGATTTCTTAAAATTGAATTTATACCCTTCAGATCCAAGTATTATGGTGTTCACTCTGTTCAAGTGCCTGTCCAATTCATCGTCTATTAGATAGATGTCATCGACATAAGATAATGCCTCATCATCTTGATGCTTGAAGCTTGACAGGCTCTAGCACTACCGCGCACGCGCTGCTGCTGGCGCTCTCGCTTTTAACAACTCCCTGATTTTGTATCTGATTTTGGATTTTATTTGTTGCACGTTTCCCCTGCTTTTAGCTGGGTTTCTCCCCCTCCCTCATTCCGCATTTAAATTGGCTCCTCACCGCCGCTTGGCGGGCCTGGGTCCCGGGGGTGGTCCACTGTGGGCGCCATTTTGCTTTGGGCTAAGGGTAGAAAATCGGGCGCCATCTTGGAGCGTCCTCGCGCTCGCGCTGGGATTGGTGGCCCTATTTAAAGCTTTCCTCTCCCGCGCAGGTTGGGACGCCGTCGCTTAGCCGGAGTCGTGCCAGAGTCCTGCCCGTCTGCGCTCGTCCGCGACGAGGAGGCGCGTGGCGGGGCAGGTCCTGGTCCTCTCCGTTGTGGCTCTCATCAATCCATCTGTGTTATGGTGTCATATACACGGTCAGAGCTGCTGGCTATAGGGCACAGGAATAGAGTATGTATTTGCAAGCCTGTTGACCCTTTAGTAGGCCCATACAGCTGTGCCTGTAAGGGTTGGTCACTTGCGAGCCCTACTAAGATCCGCTCCCTGGAAGACGCTACCCCTATCATACGTAAGCACGTTACGTCTCGGGACCTCCGGATCTGGTGCTTAAACGTGAGATCTCTGGTCAAACATCACCAGTCCATATATGATCTGCTTGAAAAAGAAGACCCTGATCTTTTTTTATTGACCGAAACCTGGCTTCAGGATGCTGACTCTGCTATTTTGAATCTTGCCTTTCCCCAGAACTATACGGTCTTTACGTCCAACAGGACCACAAGAGGAGGTGGTATCGCCATGGCAGTTAAATCCTGCTTTCCTGCTGAATGGAAACTGTCGGGGCTGCCCGACTGTGAAAGTGCTATCTTCAAAGTTGCTTTTAGCCATCATTTTACGTTCAGCGGTATGCTCATCTACCGCCCTCCCGGCAATGATACTGTCTTCAAATCCGCGCTGGCCGATATGGTGAGCCCTATAGCGCTCGGTTGTGCGAATTTTAACATCTTGGGGGACCTTAATATCCATTTCGATAATAGGTCATCCACAACCGTGAACACTCTGCTGGCGGATCTTGAAGCTCTTCAACTCATCCAGCTTGTTACTCTTCCTACCCACTCAGGGGGCCATATTCTGGACCCCTTTTTTTCCACGCTTGAGTGTGTGAAGATGTCAGACCCGATGCAGATGGGATGGACGGATCATTCGCTAGTGGAAGTCCTTTGCCCTGTCCACGATAAGTCTTTCAAATCGGTGGACAGGCCTACTCTAAAAAGACTTTGGCATAAACTCAAACTTGAAGAGTTTTACAGTTTACTGAAACCTTTGAGCGCCTTTGCTAACGTGGACCAAGGCTACCAACAGATCTGCACTTGGATCTCTGAGGCTCTTGACTCCCTTATACCTTTTCGGTGGTCGAAAGGCCGGGCAAAAACATCTAGCCCATGGTATAATGAGTCCCTTGCCGAGCTGAAAAAATCTTGCCGGAAAACAGAGAGGGAGTGGAGAAGATCTTACGATCCTGCTCTGAAAATCCGGTATTTTGCCGACCTGAAGCTCTATCACAGGGCCATCTGCAGAACACGGGCCGCCTTTTATGCTCAGGAATTTGCAGCCAGTACTAATCCATCTAAACTGATCTTTAAGGTCCTGAAGGACCTTATGAAAAAAAGAGCCACCTCGGAGGTGATTTGCACAGACTCCTATTGTGAGAATCTGGCCATTTTTTTCCTGGAGAAAGTGCAGAAAATTTACAGAGGATTCGATCAATGCCGGCTGAATCCAGAGGTAATTGACCCCGATTCTTTGGGGTATGAGACCATGGCTACTTTACCAGACTTGTCCACTGAGGTCTTTGACAAACTTAGCCTCAGGGTGAAATCAGGTTCTCCTCTGGATCCGCTGAAGCCAGCTCTTATCAGCACTCTTTCCCCGCTGTGTCGGGCTCCCATATTGAATCTTATCAATATGTCATTGTCCAATGGAACGGTACCCACTGCTTGGAAACAGGCAGTAGTCACTCCAATTTTAAAAAAGGCCAACTCTGACCCTCGGTTGCCAGAAAATTATCGACCTATATCCCTACTGCCTTGGATAGCTAAAGTAACGGAAGCCCACATTAACTCAGTTCTGTCTGAGCACCTGGCTCGCAATCAGATACTGGATCCCAGCCAGAATGGCTTCCGGCCAGGACACAGTACCGAGACGGCATTACTTTACATCACTGAACATCTTCGCCAGGTACTTGATTCCGGACGGACAGCAGCGCTTTTGTTATTAGACCTAAGCGCTGCTTTCGTTACTGTGTCCCACCATATACTGATCCAACGACTAGAGGAAGCTGGAGTCACTGACATCGCTCTCCAGTGGTTTCGATCATTTTTGTCTGATCGAACCTTTAAAGTGGCAATACCACCAGGCCAATCCATCATCCATCCCTTGGAGCTGGGAGTCCCACAGGGCTCCTCGTTGAGCCCCACAATGTTCAATCTCTATGTGAAACCGTTGGCTGCAGTCGTCAAACAGTGGGGTCTGACGATGACCTCATATGCTGACGACACGCAGCTGGCGGTGACACTCAGTGGAGACCCTGAGGTGGAGGCCCCCAGATTCCGTGCGGGTCTTGTGGCAGTAGCAAGCTGGCTTCGCACCAACTGCCTACAGTTGAATGCCACCAAAACTGAGGTGTTGGTATTGGGGAAGCACGCTGGGCTATGGGGAAACCAGTGGTGGCCACCAGAGCTGGGCGTTATCCCGATTCCAGCTGCTGGAGTGAAAAATCTAGGCATTTGGCTGGACCCCGCGCTCACTTTTACGGACCATACTAAGAAGGTGGCTGCCACGTGTTATGGTATCCTGCGGGGCATAAGGCCGGTATTAAAGTTCTTCGATCCCCCCACCAGACAGCTCGTGGTCCAGGCATCGATTTTATCTCGGCTGGACTATGGGAGTGCGCTGATGTTAGGGATGAATCAGGCGGAGGCCTCTAGGCTCCAAAGGGTGCAAAATGCTGCGGCATGGGCCATTGTGGGCCTCCCAGACACTGCTCTGTGTCTGGTACCATCTCGGCCCTACACTGGCTTCCGGTCAGGCAGCGGATCAAGTTTAAAGCGCTGTGCTTGGCCTTTAAAATTCTGAAATTTTCTTCGCCGCCGGCACTTGCCAATCTACTTATTCCTTACATCCCTCTGAGATCATTGAGATCAGAGGCTCTCCATCTGGCAGTTTGCCCTCGTTTTAAACTGAGTAGAATGGGTGGCCGTTCTTTCCGGGTGCTCGCAGCAGGGTTATGGAACTCGCTCCCGGTGTGCACTCGAGCTCTTAATGACTTACTCGCCTTTAGGCAGGCGATTAAAACCTTCCTGTTTCCCGCCCTAGAATAGTCATCCCTTTCTTTTACTGTGTATTATGTTATAGTGCCTGTCAAAGCGCCAGGACGCCCCTTTGCTGGGGCAGCTGTGCGCTATAGAAAAATAAATAACATAACATAACATAACATAAGTTTGTAGTAACTCTGTTACTCTGGCTGAAAATAACCCCAGACTATTCTTGAATACCTGGGGGAGACAACAGAAGTGAGGCTGTGTCCCCATAATTGAGAAAGCTGTCAAGTACCTGCTTTCAGGTGCAATGTTTTGACAGAAGAAACCATTAGAATATTTAATGTGGTTTTATATTTTTTACGCACAATGTTATTCATTAGTGCAGCACTGTGTGCATTTTGTACTGCAAAGGTTTTGCAACAAGTGTTTAAATGTCTGTAGTCCAAAACTAGACGATATGTATTGTCTGGTTTGGAGACCGGAAACAAAGGATTGTTCATTGACGAGGTGCATGTTTCAGTCACCCCTTGGTATTCAAGTTGATCTAAGATCTCCCTGACCTGTTTTTTAGCTTCTTGCTTAACCAGATACTGCCTCTGTGCAGATGGTTGAGTTTTTAACTTAATTTTGTGGTGAGGAGAATCCTCATCCCATCCCACATGATTTTTGTATAATGCTGGAGCCTGGGTTACAGCCCATTTTCTGGCATAGGTGTATTTAAGTGAATTTGAATATGATAGGAGAAGGCTGGCATAATGATGTCTTAGCCATGTGGGCACTCCATGACAAATTTTGGTGGCCAGTCTTTTTCAGCTAGAAGGATGTCATAACCCTTAGAGAGCTTCTCCCAAAAGAGTGCTCTTATTTTCCTAGTTATGTCCCCCTCCATCAGGAGCGTTACTTCATATAACTTATGGGGTACACTAACCCTGGTATCTGCAATTTCAACTTGAATGTACTCATTCAAGTCCACTGTCTCCAGATGATCCTTCAGGATCTTGAGAGCTATGGTAACTTGTGCTGCGCTGTCCAGCATTGTCTGAGCCCACTCCCCGTTCTTGAGTTGTGTCCTCAAAATCCTCGGCATGTCTAATTTTTAGACCTGCTACCTTCTTTTTGGTGAATTGGGTTTTCTTATGTTTTGGAATGTATTGATCGTCTTTGGCTCACGCGTTCTTCCTTGTGTTCTGACCGTCCTCTTCTTTCCGATTGCTGTGAGGAAGTCTGAAATGTACGACAGGAACATGTATCAGTATCTTGATATCTATCAGGTTTTCTCAATTTTTCCCTATTCCTGAGGTTATACTTTTTTTCAGAGGGCTCCTTTTGAAGAGACCTACCTCAGGATTGAGAACGCTTCTCTGTAGGAAGAGTCTGTTTAGTATTTTCCCACTTCTTTTTAGGAGTAGTGAGAGTGTTTTTAATAAAGACCTTTTCAGGACTTTCTATTAGTTGGGGTTTGACTGATTTCCGACCCAAACTATCTCTCCCTAGTTCTTTATAGGATTTTATCTATTATTCTGGCTGGTTCATATGGTTGCTCAGTTAGATCAAGTTCTTTTAATTTTTGGCGGATCGACACGGATGCTGCTTTACCTTTAATATTAGCGAATATTATAGCTGAGACCTGTTTGAAATCTTTAAGTAATTTCAAACCCAGATTTAAAGCCGGCTTTGCCCCGTATTCATTTTGAATCTGTTTCAGGGCGTCTGGTATTACCGCCATAGATGGAACACCATGTGTTTTTGTGTAGATTGCAGCAAAGACTGTACCCCAAGTGTTGCAGTCCTCCAGGTGTGGTGCAATCCCCATTGGTAAGCAGATTGTTAGAATCCTGTGTTTCTCATGAGGTGTACTATCTGGAAATACTGCCCCTATTTGAGTGATTTTCCGAGCTATCCAGAATGGAATTTGTTCCCTTTTTGCGGGCAATTTACCAATGACTGATTGTATAGTCTGTGTTGTGATTTTATTTGTGTGTTGTGGAATCCTTATAGGAGGTTGGACTGTCAGAGTCTGCATGACATATTGAACCAATTGTCTATGTATTTGAATTAGTTGGTGTATAGCTGGCTAATACCGGCCATGTTGCTCCTGGTCTACCTAGTGGACCAAGCCTGGTAATGTGATTTTGATGTTGTAGGGCGCCTTTAAACCAGAGCGCATCCTCTTGGTATGTTAATGGAATTTCAATATCCTCAAAAGGAGTGTATTCCTCTGGAGGTTGCTCTACTTTGAAGAAGTGGAACAAATGTGTTACTGGATTTGCTTCAATGAAGACAATCCATGAATAGAATACCTCTGTCTGCCGATATTCATGTGCCTCTATGACAAAAATTACCCTACCACCTCTCGATGATAGGACATTTGTTATAAGCTTTATAGTGATGGTTTTCCTTAAGTTTTCTGGGATGATTATAGCATCCAGGTCGTTTTGTTGGAAACCTGTAATGTCTAAACCTGGTTGGGCTGTAGCCCCACCATTCTCGTTTTCAGTCATTTCGTTGACTGAAAGTTTGCAGAGCAAGTTTCAAGGAAACAATGATAAGGTGCACAATATTTTGGAACACTGTATCCTTCAACTTTGAACAAACCAAAAACAAATACATAGGATTTTCGTCCTAGTCAGTTACGGTAGATATTTTATCCTTTTACCCACTCCAGACGTCTATTGGAGTTTTTTACGGGAAAAAGGGGTCTCTGTGAAAAGCACGACTGAGTTACTCTAGTATCTAGCGTTAAATTAGTGCCTTACCAAACGTTGGGCGCCATGTAGTGTAGTTCCTATATTCTCAATAGGCTCTGCGCATTGGAATAACATATCCTATAGATTTGACGTAGGACTTAGGCCGACTAGGTCTCTATTGAATATATTAGACTTAATTGTGAGTGCCAGCTACCTCAGAGGTCACTAGAAACTTTCTCGAATAAACAAGAAGGGATTAGTTTCTGACAACCGCATAAACATGACAACTTTGTTTCCCCAAGATAAAACGTATCTTCAGAGTCGTTGAGACAATAGATAGATATTTCACTCAGTCAATCGTGGATGCTTCGTTTCACCAGAGGTGCAGAGAAATAGAGAGACGGGCGTTTTCAATAAAAGCATTTATTCAGCAGTCTTCTTTCTCATGCAAAAGAAAATGAACTGCTGCAATTGTAATACTGGCTGTAAAGTATAATGCGTACAGCAAGAAGAGTGTTATAAAATAATACTGTAAAAGCATGGTATGGTTTCTAAGCCATAAAATACATACATAAATAACAAAGACTAAAAGTACTCAACTGGTGCTTCTAAAATACGCCTACCCCAATGTACCTAACCTAAGTCTAGTACGAGGGAAGAAGTAAGTATGGTGTAGCAGAGGTTTCGTTTCTTTGCCAAGAATCTTTCCAAGATTACTCTTAGGGTCTAATCAGCTCCGTACCTTGGTTTTAGAATGAGGGAGGTCTGGTATCTTTGTCTCTGACTCGATTTCCCAACACCCCGCAAGGGGAGCTTGGAAGCACTGGAGCTGGATTCTTAGCGAGAGAAAGGCAGCCTCTCTGTCAGTGCGTCAGCTGGAGGGTTGGCTTCCTTCGGCACTTGCTGTAGCGAGCTGCATCGGGCAATTAGATATTCGAGCTGCTCCGAACCCCTATGTGTTTGCTAGGGCAAGTGTAGGCATATTTATACCTTGAAGGTACCTAGTTTGACGTAAAGTTGGACATAATAACATCACCAAAGAACCCCAAGGGAATGGTTGTTCTTTGAAAACGCCATGATTTCTAGGACAAATCAATATTCAAGAAAGGGGATGTCCCTGACTGCTGAAGCCGAGTTTTCCAAGAAATCGTTGTGGCTTTTTTGAACTAGTGGAAGTGCCCATGCTTTTATTTGGACTGCATGGGCTATGTCTAAATATGGTTATGATTTCTATGCCTATATAAGGGTAATGTGAATTATACCTGTATAAGGGCATGAATAGGGGAAAATTTCACTTGGGTCCTAAAACACTATACAACAACAGGGACAAGTCAGAATGCATGCCACTGAACATCCATACCACTAGAGACATACTAGGAGTTTCAGGCTTGTCCTGGCAACCCGGCTTCATCAAGTACCTAGGGATACAATTCGTCAAAGACCTCAAAGCCACACTCGACCAAAACGAGAAACGAATTGTAAAAAAAGATTAAAAAGCTCCTAGAGTCCTGGTCACCCAAATTCATAACATGGTGGGGGAGGATAGAGACAATTAAGATGATGATCACCCCGATGATCAACTATCTGGTGGGAATGCTACCACTTACACTCACCAACTAATTCCACCGGAAAACAGACAAGATGCTAAACTGATGATAAGTCTGAAAAAACTAACCTAGAGAAGAAATTAAGTGGACTAAACTTGGCAGACTTCAGAACGTTCCAGACAGCCTTTATAGCAAAACAGGGAACCCGCTGGATCCTCCCTAACCAAGACTACACACCGGTATGGTTTAGGATTGAGAAAGACATACTCAACAACCTCAAGCCAATAACACTCCTCACCGCAAACAAACAGACACAAAACGCCAGCCCTATATTTAAAAACACTAGATATGCCCTGCTAAAAATAGACAAAAAAATGGAACTCAGCGTTAAAATTTCTAACTGGGAATCTCTGTGGGCAAACTCAAAGATAAAATATAGGAGATTCCCCTAGCCTATCCATGA